>NC_142009.1:184572103-187017103 GCF_049901735.1 Notechis scutatus | reverse complement strand
CCAAATCAAGCCAGTTCTTAATATATGTTTTATTTCATCATTTGCCTCACCTCTGAACTCCCATGTGAACATAGCCAGGAAATTAATCACGAGATGTTGGCATTAGAGTAAATCTTATTAGAAAGATCTTATAGAGATTTGGAATGTGTAAGTAATCAAATCTAATAAACATATGATATGGAGTTCACAGTAATATTCCATGCAGGGAATTAATGCTTATTCTTAGAGGGACAATAATGCTTTCCTTAATTTTAATCTTGTTCATGGAAGACTATACAATATCCGATCTGAAAACTTTGGAAATATAGACTATTTCTGATCTCTCTATAGATGAGTGTTTCCTTAACTCCTCATGATGGGAGGATCAAGTTCCAGAATCCCCAGCCATCATGGTCTTTGCTGAGAATTCTGGGAGTTTGAAATTTACACATCTGGAAGTTGTCCAGCTTAGGAAACACTGCAATGGAGCCATCTCTCTAAATTCCATACCATGTATCTGACCATTTTGTCTTAAAAAAAACTCTGTTTTAAAGAATTTAATTCTTCCAGAATACCCTAATTTGGATTGACATTTCCACTGTACCCAGTGGCACCAAATGACATTGGCATTACTATCATGCAAAGACTAAAAAAACATAATGTAGTATATACCCTCTTAAGTTAGGGATGATCCAACATCTGATATTGATGAATGATCTCTGAGAGCAGCCCTGGCCCATCATCTCCTATTTGGATAAAAAGGGGTTTATCCAAAACCCCTGAAACTCGTTAATCTTTGCTTTTTTTCCCCATGACAACAATGACATCATTGTGCAGGAAAATAGGGTACTCATGAGCTGCAATGGGCAGTAAGAATGGTCTTGAGAAACAGAAGGAAGAGACACAATCAAGGCAAAGATCAAACAGAAGAAATCTGAGCCCAGGGCAGAAATGTAATTTGAGAAAACATCTCAGACAGGAAGAGCACATTCAGATTTGCAAGATTCTGTTACTTATAGTAACAAAAGCAGCATTAGTGTTCATAACTAGTTTGGTCTACTTTAAAGGGCTGACAAATGGCAATGAGAAATGCTGTAGGCACTAAAGCTATAAAGCAGAACGCCATCATCTAATATTGTGTTTATTTGCAAACACATTTCTGACCTAACCAAAAAAAATCAGAAATGATGGGTGGTTGTAACTCAATACTTTGTTTGGAAGCTCGCTCCTACTTTTGAAAAAAAAAGAAAAGAAAAGACAGATTGGGCTGGGGGTGATAAAAAGCATGTTGAGGCACAGAAGAAAGCAAGAAAGGAAATGTATTTTTTGTGATTCAATATATCCCTATTACAAGCATTTTGTGGATAGACTAGCTTCACCTCATAGTAGATATTTTTATAAAAGCACTCCTGACATACTCTCAAATATCAAATATGGTTGTTTATTTTTGCCTGGGGCACCATAGAAAATTCATATAGACTAGCCTACTGTAGTTATCATGTGCCTAGAATGCTGCTCCCACCTATCACAGTTTCTCAAATGTTGGGGAACTTGTCAAAGTCATCCTGGAAATAGATGTTCTAATTATACAGCAGCTAATTTAGATTATTCTAAGGCAGACCTACCAAATCTGGACTGCAAAAATTTGGACCATCACTAATTAGCACCAAAGAATTAAAAGAGATTTCTGTATGCTATCAGATGACAATTTGGACTTTGCAGGCCAGATCTGGTAATAGCAACATACCACTTTACAGCTCTTTCTAAGCAGTTTATAGAGTCAGCACATTGCCCCCAACAATTTGGGTCCTCGTTTTACCACCACAGAAGGATGGTAGGCTGAGTCGACCTTGACCCTGGTGAGATTTGAACTGCCAAATTGCAATCAGCAGAAGTAGCCTGCAATACTGCACTCTAACCACTGTACCACCATGGCTCAGTGTAGTAAGCCTACTCTAAAGAGATTCTAAAGAGCCCAAACCACAGTGAACAGATGATGTCTAAATAGAATCCAATATCCAACCTGTAACTTACACCCTAAAGTGGCATTTAAATGTTCTAAGCAATGGATCAAACATATTCCCCTCCTATTCTTTTAAGAATGCCATAACTACCAAGAAAAAAAAAATCACCATATTATTCAGGATTTAGAAAGTCTCCACATGTTACTTAAGAAGCACTGATTACTTTGATTCATTCGTCATTTTACATTTCTGGAGCTGGTTCTCCATTATTTCTTCTTTTCCTTGATGCTTGGAGCAACTTAGCACAAGAAAGGCACTCTATGCCATAATTGTCTCAACCAGGCAATTATATAAGCATCTTGATCCAATTGCTGGGTCAATCAAAGAAGCCGCTTTGCTATTTCTTGCCTCAAAGAAAAAGAGAAAAGACCTGGAATTATTGACTGGAGTGAAGAACTCCTAGGGTTTCTAAAACATTCCTGTGATATTGATGAATAGTTAAACTGCCCTTGTATTAATCAGGATAAAATTCAAAACGATTATCTGCAAATTATTTTATACTAATATTGGCAAGGGTGGCTACATATATAACCTCACTGAAACAAAGGACAAATGAGTTGCTTGCTTTTTTTGTTGTTAACTTAAGTAACTCAGAAGAGAGATCTATAATTCAAAGTCTTTCTAAAGTCAGACTTTCTCCTTTATGGGCAAAAGGATCATTGAGATGACTCCTCCAGTCAAGGCAAAGAAAACTCAGCGACTTCTACAAAAGTGCAGTGAGTGAATAATAAAAGATATCCCAAATCCCTGCTTCGAGAGGAAAGAAAAACTGCCTGTCAAACATAAATGTGTTTAAAGCATAAACTGCATATTAAATTGTTAATAGCTACGTTTCTTTAATAAGTAAGAGTATTTTTATGTACTTTGATAGGCTTTTTATTTGATGAAGGCATAAAATTATACAATATCCTTAATTAAAACTGGAGAGTACGAATGAAAAATGTTCATGTGTGTGAAGGGGGGAAGGAGAGGGGAGGGGGAAGGAGGGGGAGGGAGGGAGGGGGAGAGAGAGAGAGAGAGAGAGACAGACAGACAGACAGACAGACAGACATGGTAGTCAGCAGGTTCTGACCAGTTCTGAAGAACCGGTAGCGGAAATTTTGAGTAGTTTGGAGAACCGGCAAATACCACCCCTGACTGGAGATTTTACAGCCACCAGCCACGGCCACAGGACCGGTAGTAAAAAAAATTGAATTCCATCACTGGAGAGAGCACATCATATAAATAGCTAAACCTGCAAGACAGGTTGTGCAGTTAGGACAGTGGTCGGGGAACAGGGGTAAATTACCCCCAAATGGGGTAAAAACTGAAATTCTGGGGGTAATGAGGACGGTCGCGCTTGGCGCGACTGCTCATTACCCCCAGGCATTTTATTTCAGACATTCTGTTCGCCCGGTGAATGCTGCTGGGATGGGAATCAAGGACACAAATGAGAGAAGGGAGGAGGAAGCAACGGAAGCCTGTCCTGCTCTCTGGCTCAGCAGCTTCGGGGTTTCCTCCCGCCTCGTTCTCAGTCGCCTCTCGCTCCTCCACCAACCCAGGAAGAAACTGCTTCAAAGAAGCCGGGGGTGAACGGGCGCTGGAGAAGCTGCGCTCCGAAACCACCAGCTCTGAAACCACCAGAAACGAAGGCAGGCAGGCAGAACGGAGGATTGAACCGTGGGCGGCGGGTGGGGGGGTGAACGGGCGCTTTGGGAAGAGACAGAAAAGCCACTCCTGCCGGCTTTGAAGCAGTTTCTTCCTGGGCTGGTGAGGAGTGAGAGAGCGACTGAGAGAGGAACGAGGCAGACACCTGAGGGATGGGGCTGAGGGAGGGAGGCAGACACCTGAGGGATGGGGCTGAGGGAGGGAGGGAGACACCTGAGGGATGGGGCTGAGGGAGGGAGGGAGACACCTGAGGGATGGGGCTGAGGGAGGGAGGGGAGACACCTGAGGGATGGGGCTGATGAAGGCAGGGCCGAGAGGCGAGGCTTCTCAGCCGGCCCTGCAGGGACTATCTGTCAGCTTCAGGGTTGGAGTTAGGATATCGCAGGATCTTTGTTCGTTGTTTATTTTCTGGTCACCAAATAGTGGTTGTATTAAACCTTCCTTCAAATTATAACCACATCACAATTCTCAGTGGGTCTGACTGAAAAGCAATCTTTAAAAATGAAAAAGAATTCTATTCTGTAGCCAAACTATCTGTTCAACTGCCAATGTCTTTCCTCCACATATATATAAAATACAGTTTACACCATGTACATGCTGCTGGGTTAATCAAAAATTTGTGCCAGGATACCTTTTAAAATGAATAAAACACAAAACATGGTTGTTTCTGCTGTGAAAGGCCAATGTAGTTAGCCCTCTCTGGGAATTATAATTTGGATTTCAGGAGGGGCCATTTTTGCTTTTTGTATTTATGTTCCTTACAGAGCCTGAGAAACCCAGAATTATTCACGAATGTGAAACTACCCCTGCCTGCTTGCAGACTTGCATTTGCAGCCATTTTTAAGTAGGGGGTAGAAAGAGCTAGGCCTCAGCTTTCCTTGCCCTCCTTCTAATTTCACTACTGTTTGAGGCTTTCTGAGAGACTTTTCTCAGCCTTAAAGAAATATGCCTCCTATAATCTCAGCCATGTCAGTTCTGTCTGCATTTAATTCCATCCTCTTTCATTGAAAGCATATCCCTAATTACATTTTGGATAAGGGTTACAGTTTTAATCCCCGATGAAGACACAAAAAATCTGCAGTGACAGACGGGTAGGGCTGCACGTTTCACTTCAAAAATGACATTTATCTGAACGTAACAATACTTCAAGAGCCTCTAGTCCCAGGCTCCATTTTCATTTTGACAGGAAAGAACTATTTCACAAAAGGACTTTGGTTCTAATGTTGTTCTTGTTTCACCTTCTTGCTAATGTTCACCTTCCCCCCCCCACCCCGCCCCCCAACTACACTTGTGGTCTCACTTGTGTTTGAAGATCCAACCCTGTCACTTCTGTATTCCAACCTTGAAAAATAAAGACGGATCCATGTGGCACCTTCACATATGGTATCTCCTCTATTCCAGGATCAGAGTGATATCTCTGTGTTCCCAGGACATCATATCTGTTTGGCAGCTAAGCCAATGTATTTACATTACTTGGCTCGACGAGGAATCATTGAAATAGTTGCCAAGCTAGTTTACTTTCAGAAATGCTTTGGCTCTCATTGGGAACTATGTAAGCCAGCTGTCTTCCCATTTGTGGGAACTCTTGCCCCATCCTTCTTAGAGTTTATGGACTGTAACCATGCTAGGAACTCTCAAAGTTGGATTCTGATTGGAAAGGTGTAGTTGAGTTGACTGGGACAAAGTCTTCTGCAGTTACAGGGTGTGAGTTTGATTCTGTGATTCCTAAGGAAATAGAAATGGGTTCTTCAGTTTCTCAGCTTCCCCAACCTGCTTGCTAGATCCAGATTCTTCCTGAATGAGGAAAATCACTCAATTGACCTGTGGTTCGGTCCACTTAGTGGTGTCAGCTTCTTTGAATCAGGGAGTAGGTCCCTTAGCCTTGAATGAAGTTGCAGTGACCTTTCCTCAACAAGTCATTTCTGGACCCAGGAGTGCTGGACTGTTACCATCCAATCTCAAATGGATTTTCACCTTTATAGGCTTTTATGGGCTAGCTATATGAGGAACTGGTTGTTTCTTCCGTCCCAGTATAGTTCAACAGGTTAAGTGTGCTCTGTCAATTAAACAATGTCATTTTTCAGAACCCAGGAACCTTGTCTATCCTGTTTCAGTCCCTGCCCTCTGTAATGATTGCTCCCCAGAGTTGTGTGTAGCTCCCTTATGCCACTAGAAATTGGACTTAAGGACATCATTAAAAACCTGGTTGTTTTCCCAGGCCTTGGAAACCTGTTTTGTTTTGTTTTAATGTGGTTTTGGCAGATTTATGGTTCATATTTTGATCTTCTGGCCATCATGTTATTTACTTGTTTGGCCTTTTAAAATTATCAGCTACCCAGAGTCACTCAGGAGTCAGATAGCCTCAAAGTTAGATAAAGAAATAGTCTTATACACAGATCTCCCAGGAACCATTAAGGCTGATTGATTGGTTGATACTATTATTATTATTATTATTATTATTATTAACTGTTTCACACTTAATATGTGAGTGCAGCAAAATCGCGCAACCTGACTACAAAGCTAGACATGATAAATTAATCCATTGGTCATTATTTTAAAAAAAAATACACCCTACCTGTATCCGAAATGGGAACACAAATTGGAAAAGGTTGTTGAAAATGAGACAGTGAAGATCTTGTGGGACTTTTGAATACAGACGGATCGCCATATGGAACACAGCATGCCAGATATTACAGTTGTCAAGGACCAAAGTGTACAATTTATTGATATCGCTGTACCAGGAGACGCCAGAGTCGAAGAAAAAGAACTGGAAAAAAATCACAAAATATCGCGACCTGGCCATGTCCAAGGGTTTTATAAAACACATCAAGAAATTGTAGCTTCCTGCAATAACACCAGCAGAACTGCAAAAAACTACACTACTCAGAACATTGTATATTTTAAGAAAGTACTTGGTTGATAGCTCGGACGCTGGCAGTAACCAGTATCAACTATTAGCATCAGTCACTGGTATTTGTGATACATTTTTAAATGTTCAGTTGACTGAGTTTCATGTTTAATGAATAAAAGAGATAATAATAACAACAGACAAATCCACACGCTGTGAAGTATGTGAAGTACAGGTATCTGAAGGTACAAGTAATTTATCCTAGTTACTCATGCAGTGGGCTTAAAGCCGGACTTTCCCCCCCGACTCAGCTACTGTAGAAACCTGTAGGAGAGAAAAGTGTTTTTGTCTCCTATTTTCAGTATTTCTGAGTTAGCAGAATGGTGGAATATTATCAGATTACTTTTGAGGATTTGGGAAGTGAAAGTGGTAGCGATGTAGAACCATGGCATAACACAATGGTAGAGCATCCGCTTCACTTGCAGAAAGCCCTGGGCCACCTCTTGGGAGCACCTGGAAAGACCTCCACTCAAAATTCTGGAAATCTTCTCCAATAGTTTGAAACAATACTCAGCTAGAGCAACAGCCTCCCAACCTTTTTGGCACCAAGAACCGGTTTCATGGAAGACAATCTTTCAGTTTTGCTTGCTTGCTCGCCCAATGGTCACCTCCAGCTGTGTGGCCCGGGGGTTGGGGACCCCTGAGCCAGAGGAACCCTTGATTTGGCTTAATTCAAGGCATCTTGCTCTTTCTATAACATACCTCAGTGAGCTCACATGAACACATGGAGTAAAGAAATTGTGCAAATTACTAGCGCAGCAATTCTAATCATGAACAATCTGCCTACAACACCAAGATAACATTTTGCACTGGAGCACAATTCAGAAATTAATGTGTTTTTAAACACTTTGTTGCTGGAGCAGTATCAGTGAAGTTGGAGTAATGAAAACAAATATATAGACACCTCTTAAAAAGTATGAAAAAGGCATATATTTCTGAAGATTTTCCAAAAAGTCCTAAATTTATATTTTAAGTCACAAGTCATTTCAGAAAAAGTGAATAGTTTGGGCTCATCTATCTTGATCTAAATCAAGGGTCTTCAAACTTGACAGCTTTAAGACTTGTGGACTTCAACTCCCAAAGTTCCTCCTCCGGTCATGTTAGCTCAGGAATTCTGGGCGTTGAAGTCCACAAGTCTTAAACTTGCCAAGTTTGAAGACCCTTGATCTAAATTATAGATTGAAGCGTACATGAAAGAACTCATTAGTTCTAAGCTTTATAGCTTAGTTGTGGCTTAGAAGCTTGAGAAACCTAGCCACTCTAGTTCATATATTGTGGTTTAAGGTTAGTACAAAATGACCCAACTGTGGTTTATTCAGAAAACATTCTTTAACTCTTTAACATGATGTACAAGCCAGGTCAACATTTTACCCAAAGATTCCAGATCCTGGTCCTAAGACACTGTCTCTAGTGTGGCAAGGGTGAGAGAAATCGTCTTTTAAGGGTTACATCTGGGCACACCTATTTTTGCTGTTCAGTGGTAGATGAAGAGTTAATATTTCTGAAAGAATGTCACACAGAAGAAGTCAAGACCTGTTTTCCCTCAGTCCAGAATACTGGATTCTGACAGAATGTTGGAGGTCAGGGAAGAAATTCTTACAATAACAGCCATTAGGCAGTGGAACTACTTACCCTGAGAGGTGGTGAACTTCCTTTCATTGAATGCATTCAGAGGGAGGGTAGTATTGGGAAGCTCTCAGCCTGGCAGGGAGGCAGGATCAAACACGAAGCTAGGGCAATCACCAAAGGGCTAGGATCAAACACCTTCCCTAAGTTCCTTGGAGCCTTATCTAATAATAATTCCCAGGAATAAACTGCCAAACTGGGGAAATTCCTGTATTATAGGCAGTACATAATAAAGTAGTTAGCTTGAACTCTGCACGTTGTGGATCTGGTTGTTCAGGCCTGACAGCTAGATAGCCAACTGTCTGGATGCTTTCTTCTGGATTCCTGTACTGAGCCAGGAGACTGGAATCTGTAGCATAAATTTCAGCTCTAAAATTCTAGGATTATAATGAAAGAAAAGAAAGGCAATATCTTTACTGCTATTTTTTAGATTTAAAATGTGCCAAGAAAAAGATCAGCTACCACTTATCTGTGGTTCAGAATATCATGGAGTGTAGTGCCGCCTTCTTTTGGCTTCCTAAAAATAGAATAATATTTCCTAAACACCTTTCCTGGCTAAAATATGAAAATAGCCCTACAGTAGTTTTCATCAGGTAGCATCCAAATGGCTGCTTATGGTTCTGTCCAAGACTGCACAAGTGGAGAGGGAATGATTTCCTGCAACTTTTTGTGTTATTCGATAGGAAGATAAAAATTTTTTATTAGAATTACCAACAGTGTGTTCTGACCAAAGCTTCCTGAGACCATAATTAAGCACACGCTTCGTCCAAACAACTCTCTTTTATTTCAATGCTAGGAAATATGTTCATTCCCAGCCCGTATTGAGTCCCAAATGGTCTCTCGAGATAAGCACCCACCTTTACCTCCTTTGAATTGCTGCCAACAACTAAAGTGCAAAATTTACTGTCAAAAGCCAAACAAAGTACAAAATCCACACAGAGCTTCAAGGTTTAATCCAAACAGAGCGAACAACGTTGCTTCCTGCAAAGGTTCCTGTCCCTTTGCTTCTCCTTTATATCTTATGGGAGGGGCAATCACCTCCAAGCCTTATTCCCAAGTCGCCCTTTTTGTCTTAGCTGCTCTTGCCTTCTGGCAGCTGTGCGTACACGCACACTGGGAACAGGGTCCCCTTGTTCCTCTGCCTCACTGCTTTCAGATTCTGGAGGCTCCGGAGTCAGCACATAACTCCAAGATGGCCCTGGTCCCAACTCTGTATCAGATGAAGGACCCTCGTCCCAGTCTTCCCCAGACTGGCCTATGTTTTCCCCACTGTCCGATTCTGCTGACCTCTCCGCAGGCTGCCAGCAGACCACAACACAGTATCCCTCTCTGCTCCAAATGAATGCTACTTCATCCTGAGACTGCAATATTGCTCAGATTGTCATATCTGCAGTTGTCATAGTAATATCACTTTAAATATTTGTAAGGTCACAAAAAGAAGCACTAACCATCTTATTCCTGGAATAACTAATGCCAGTCTGTTATGTGCTTGATGTAAATAGTCTCAGGTGACATCCAACTGTACATATAGTCAATTACAACTGCTCAAAGGAAATGATTTGTTGTAACAGCCACTGTTCAACCTCTGTGACATCAATGTTTCTATGGAAACAGTTACCTATTGCACAGTGTAGAATTGAGTATTGATCAAACCCAGGCCAGCACTATTTCAAAAGGCTCACTACCTATCCATGTGACAATTTATGGTAGGAACTCATAATATCACTGTATATTTCATGCCCCAAGGAACCAATTTAGCAGCCACTTATAGTAGAATATTAGAAGTCAATAATGAAAGCCTAATTATGAACTCCAGACAATTGTTCTGTATTTTTTTGTCTGTCCTTTGAACACTTTTATTAATTTCAATAATAAAAATAATAAATGAATAAATAAAAAAAAGCCACTGGTACATCAAGTTGTGACAGGAACCCTCAGAACAATATCTAAAAGATTACTTGATATCTGGAGGTATTGAATATATCAGCTTGAACTCCCTAATTTTACAATAAACCACCTGCTTGGAACTAGCTATATTCTTAGAGGCTATCTCAATAATATTTTTTGGTTAAGACTTGAATTATTAAGTTTCCACCAAACTTACACTCTAAATCTGATTGTAGACTACCCATGCATGATAATAAATGCTTTTAAAAGGCTATATTCATTTCCTATTTTAAACTTTATTTTTCATTGTTGAGATATCTCTATCCCTAACATTATTCAGCTAAATTAGCCAAGCTCGGAAATAAATAACTATTGATCATGAAGTAAATCTGTTATGCCCAAGTTCCATTACCACATCTACAGATTTCAATTTCCACACCTATAGTCCCAGCAAATAAGCTACATGATACCAAGATAAAGAATAATGCAAGGCTATTTTTACACCCAAGAGTAGTAAACAACATTGCTAGATACAGGCAAGACATAACATCCTTTCCAGTGGCTTTTACAGAGCGAAAGTACAAGATGATGGGCCCTAGGTCATGACTGAAGCATCACCTCTTTTGAATGTTTAGCAACACGCAGGAATAAAGAGGGTGGAAGAGGGTGGACTTATTAGTGGTGGCTAACTACAAAGGGGATATATTTTGGGCATGATGAGAAAGAAGATGCTTCTTTTCCCCTTTGTGGTGGAGGTCCAAGTGGGAGAATGCTATGGGTTCATTGCTTTTGAGGGTCCCCATTTATAGGACGAGAGAAGCACAAAGAAAGGCCCTATTGGAAGGGGAAGTATTTCCTATCTATTACTACAGCTCTCAGAAGGAAAAAAGTAATACTTATCCCAAAAGCCATTAATGTATTCATAAATGTCTGGTGTGTGCCTTTAAATATGATAAGCATTTTAATCCCTTCACTTGTGGAAAACTGGTTTTCACTAGAGAGGCGTGAGATAAGACTGGGAGGATATCTAGTGATTAGAAATGAACAAAGGAAATTCAGTTGCTTCTTCAACAAAAGACACACTGCAGCCTTTTAAATAAATTGTAATGTTCACTAGCCCCCTGTCCTTGCCTGGTTATCCCGAAACAAACTACATCCAAAAGTATTTTCTAGTTTTGTTGCAAACTTATGCTAAATATAATTCCATATACAGTTCAAAATACAATTTACAGTATAAGAGGTTATAAAAGGTCTGTTAAATTAAACCCTGTCCTGGGAAATGTTATAAAAACATCTGAGCACAGTTCATATTAACAAGAATATTAACACAGTTGATATTAATAATCCAGGATAGATTGGAATATAAACAACCATTCTGACAAGGTAGGCCCCAAGTCAGATATGAATCCATGAAGGAGAGTTTACATGACAAGTAAGAGAGTCAAGTTTGGTGGAATGGTGAAGGTACTGGCCTAAAAACCAGAAGACAGTGAGTTCTAATCCAGCTTAATCATGACAACCAGCTGGGTGACTGGTTTACTCACACTCTCTCAGCCCAACCCACTTCACAGAATGGTTGTTGTTGTGGGGAAGGAAGGAAGGAAGGAATACTAGGAATGCTTGCTGCTTTGAGATACCTATAACATAATAAAGATGGGATAAAAATCCAATAAATATGTACTTCCAGGCAGGCCTGAGGAGAGGGGGGGTGCCAGCCAGTACATCGTTCCAAATCCCATGAAGGAGAAGTTTTTTTAACATTTACAAGACCCAATTTTTAAAAAGAAGAACAGCGGGACGGTGTGTCAGTGATGCACCCGGGTGGAGGGGACAGGGACGAGGCTTGCAGGCTGCGAGCAAAACACTCCAAAGCTGGATCAAATTGACTCATCGGAGGGCAAATGGCAAGGAAGAAAACCGTGTCCTTCCCATGAAGCAGTGGCAGCAATGATCGCCCCCTCTACCTCCTCCACTTCCTCTTCTCTCTTTCTCCCCTTTTCCCCAGTTCTTGAAGAACAAACTTCCACTTCTCATCCTGTTGAAATCCTTCATGCCAAAAGGAAGGAGGCGCCACTATTAGCCTAGTCGGAGGATCTGTGTGTGCCAGCCGTGCCAAAGGGTAACTGGCAAGAGGTGGTTTTAAAACGCAGAGGATAAACCGGAGGAGGAGAGGAGGGGGCTGGCGAGGGAAGAGTCACTTTTTTTTCATTTGTATAGACCAGTGGTAGTCAACCTGGTCCCTACCGCCCAGTAGTGGGCGTTCCAGCTTTCATGGTGGGCGGTAGGGGTTTTGTCCCCTACTTTACAAATCACCATTACTGTGGAACCGGTGGGCGGTTAGAGAAAATTTTACTACTAACAGAGATACAAAAGTGGGCAGTAGGTATAAAAAGGTTGACTACCCCTGGTATAAACTATAGAGTGAATCAGTATTGTTAGGAATATTTAGTCACCTAACAGCTATTTGGGTTGGACAATATATAAACCAGGATAGACATTTTAATACTGTCTCTTTAAGAGAATTATAAAAGTATAATTGGGTGTGGTTTCTCAAACGGCCATAAGATGGAGCCAGAAACCTGGGTTGTTTAGTCTTAGTCTTAGTCTCAGAAGAAGTCTCAGTGAGTCTCTTTTTCCTTCTGTTGGAGAATATTGCCGTTCTTTCTAATTGACAGATATTCCTGGATTTGATGTAAGTCTGATACTGAACTGTTTTTTGACACTGGACTTTGTTATTGGATTATCCCTGGACTGAAAATTGACTGCCTTACCTGTGAATGAGTTTGGGCTGTGTTTGAACTTTGCTTAAACGTTTCTGGAAGTAAAAAACCTACATTTACTGTACAGTGTATCTGTGTGCTGTGTGTGTGTTATTCAAACACTACTCTCAAATACGTCTCCCTGTATGCGCTCATTCTCCTAACAGGGAATTACCTCAACAATTATTCTCCCAGATGGAAAAAAAATCTACTTGTGGGCTGTGCGGACTCCAATGCCGCTTCTCCATACTTCATCCTCACACCACCACCCTTGCTTCCCAATCTGCTTCACTGCCCTGGCAGCCCCCCCCCTTTTTTTAAACGATCCCCTCACAGGGTGGTGGGGAGGGGGAGGGGAGACCCTCATGGTTGTGTTAACTTAATGTGTAGGTGAGGGGGCCCATCTTAGTCTTGTTCCAGCACTTAATAATCCTCTCGGCGGCCCTGCTTCCAGGGGATAGTAGCAGCTAACAATTTTACCTTACCTTTTTCATTCATCCCTCAATTTCTTTGGCTTCAAACCATACGTGGCTGTTTTTTGACGAGTTCAGTGGGAACAAGGAAGTTGCACCTTCTCCTGACTTCCTTGTTTTAACTGTGGGTCCAAGTCAAGTATGGAGAAACCAAAACAGAGGAAACGAAAGTTCATTGAAACACAGACTAGGGGGACAGTGGGTTTTTTTGTCATTTCCATGATGATGGATCAAAATTACATAATTTATACCAACTTATGTCATTTCACATCATGTAAATCATAGTGGAAGCTTGGTTTGCTATGCATGAAGTCCACTGCATCAAGGCCACTAAAGCAGGTTTAATTGCACTTCCAAAGAAAAGTTGAACAAGGGAGAATAAAAAATTTGGAGGATAATTTTCTGCAGATGATCCTTGCAATTGTCCACAGACCTAACTGTCACAGCTCTCTAGAGGCTTCCCATTATGCCATTTCAGACATACATGTGAATTAGCGGTGCTTCTGATGTTCACTATACAAACCAACTCAAACAACAGCTCCTTTAAAAGAGAAAATAAAATTGAATGCCATTCTGTCATGATGGAGTTACTTCTCTCAAGATCTTTTATAGTTCCAATAATTGGAAAACTGCTCCCCTTTATGTTGGTCCCCATAAATTATACTGCCTTCCCCATTGTCTGCAGCAATTCAAAATTATGTCTTTTCTGGTTTGTAAACTATTCCATAACTTCCCATGGCTTTCCTGAATGGAAAATTCTTATTTTCATGTGGTTTGAATCAAAGGTGGTTTGTAAAGCCAGGCATTTACCCACATCATAAAACTGAGCTTTCTGACTTTCAGAGAATATTTTGCTAGGCCTATAATTTAGATTTCTCTTTAGGGGCTATTGACGGGCATAAAATATTCAAAATGTTTCAAATGTTGAGCTGTTGTTTTATTTATTACTTAATATTGTTGATTAATGCTAAAGTCGATGTTAATATTTCTCTTTAGTATCAGCCTAGAAAACTACCAGTTGTATTTTTTTCAAATTTGGAAATAAATGGAAAAAAATGTACTTGGTAAATAAAGGATATTATATGAGGGAAGCTGAAATTTAAAAAGAGATATATGCTACTTGTTATCTGAGATTTTTCCTGGAAGGAAGCTATTCATTTCTTGATCAAAGTACTCATTGTCCAATAAACTCCTTGCATAAATGCATACAGTGCATTTTTTGTACTAATGTGTTGGCTTTATTTTCATTCCCAAACTGTATATAAATTGAAAACCTTGTTCTAAAAGACTAAAGGAAGGAAGTGTCCTTAAAATCTGGAAAACTGAGGGATACATCATTGGGGCAATCCAAATTACAATATACAAATCACTTCATTTTTAATATTTATCTCACTGCCTGATGACAATGTTATGCAAATGATACAAAATGACAACATTTGCATAATGACATCATTACACAAACGACCTAGTACATATATCACTTGCATTATTGGCATTATTTGTGTAATCGTGGTGCTAAGTATGCCAATTACAACAGTTGTAAAATGCCGTTCCTATACAAATAATGTAAGTGGCATTTGGTCCACTGCATGGAAAGCCTGTGGCAATGAGGTATGGAAAATGAAAGTTTTGCTGTATGTGAAAAAATGGCTCCTATCATTGCCAGCTATTACATTTCCAGAAGATAGAAAGATGCTGGATTGGACAGCATTTTCTAAACACCTACAAAAATAATACCTTTTCCCTAGGGAACAAGTCAGGGACAGAGATTTCTATAAAGAGATCCATTGAACGCAGAGAATAACTTTTTCCCATGGTAAAAACTTGGCTTTCTTCCTATTTTTCTCTTGCTATCCTTTTATTTTTCATAGAAATCAATGGGAAAAGAGGCAGGCCTTTATTTGTACTAGCTGCATTTATCCATTGGCGTCGCTCCACTTAGAACTCTCCTTTCTGATGTGATGCTGTGACAGGGAACTGAGAAGAGGAACTTTTTTTGGCAGATAGAAGTTTTGGGGGAAATTGAGGAGTAACATGAGCACACAGGGATATAAAGTGGGCAGCAGAACCTCGCCCACAGTTTTTTTCCTAATTTGGTGGGGAAGACCTTTATGAGTTTTTCTTTATTTTTCTAAACAACCTTAAGATTGCAACCCAGAGTTGCCCTGTGATAAGATGGGTGGCCAATAAATTTAATAAACAATAAAATAAAATAAATAATGACAGAAAAGTGTTCTACTTATTTTCAGCAATCCCAGAGGCTCTGTCTGGGCTTCCGAAAAGTAATTCATGGAATACTCTTGTTTTTGGAGGCTACAAGTCTTAACTCATCTGTTAATACATGATAGAAGTCTGCGTTGGCTTTTTAATACAGTGGTCCCCAACCTTTTTTGTGCCAGGGACCAGTTTCACGCAGAAACACTTTTTCAAGAACCAGGGGTGGGGGGAGTCCGAGTTTGGTGGTTTGCTTGGAGACGTTTCATTATCTGACTAGGTAGCATCTGATGTTGTTACCTAGTCGGGTAATAAAACGTCTGCCAGCAAACCACCAAGTTCAGGGAACGCCAATGCCTCCTCATTGCAACCCTGAGCGACAGATAGTCCCTGCAGGACGGCTGAGAAGCCTCGCCTCTTGGCCTTGCCTTCATCAGCCCCATCCCTCAGGTGTCTCCCTCCCTCCCTCAGCCTCATCCCTCAGGTGTCTGCCTCATTCCTCTCTCAGTTGCTCTCTCGCTCCTCCACCAGCCCAGGAAGAAACTGCTTCAAAGAAGCCTGCAGGGTGGCTTTTCCTGTCAGCGCAGCTCTTCCGAAGCGCCCGTTCACCCCCACCCCGCCGCCCACGGTTCAATCCAGTGCTCCGCTTTGCCTGCCTGCCTTCATTTCTGGTGGTTTCGGAGCGCAGCTCCTCCAGCGCCGTTCACCCCCCGCCCGCCCGCTGCCCGCGGTTCAATCCAGTGCTCCGTTCTGCCTGCCTGCCTGCCTGCCTTGGTTTCTGGTAGTTTCGGAGCAGCTTCAGCTGAGAAAAAGAGGCAAATAGTTATTATTCTCAGCGAAGCTGCTCCGAAACTACCAGAAACGAAGGCAGGCAGGCAGGCAGAACGGAGCAATGGATTGAACCGCGGGCGGGCGGGCGGGTGGGGGTGAACGGGCGCTTCGGGGAGCTGCACCGACAGGAAAAGCCACCACCCCCGGCTCCTTTGAAGCAGTTTCTTCCTGGGCTGGTGGAGGAGCGAGAGAGCGACTGAGAGAGGAATGAGGCGGGAGGAAACCGAAGCCACTGAGCCAGAGAGCAGGACAGGCTTTGGTTGCTTCCTCCCTCCCCTTCTTTCATTTGTGTCCTTGATCCCTGATCCCAGCAGCATTCACCAAAGGCGAAGAAAGCCGCCATTTTTTTTTAATTTGCGGCCCGGTACAGAGTGCTCCACGGACCGGTACCGATCCGCGGCCCGGTGGTTGGGGACCCCTGTTTTAATATACAGGTAGTCCTTGTTTAGTGACTACCTCATGTAGTGATCATTCACAGTTATGACAGTGATGAAAAAGTGACTCTTTGAACAAACCTCACATTTACAAACTTTACAGGTCTGTAAAGCAAAGTAAGTAAGTAACCCCAAACCCCAAAAACTTTAACCTTAGACTGTCTACTATTGACCTCACCCCTTTCCTAAGCGGTCTGTAGGGGGCGTGCATAAGCGCACCAACATGCCTAACGTCCCTGTCCTATTGTTTCTTTTTATTTTTCTTATATGTATCCATTTCACGTACTCATAACTATGTATATACTTATATCAGTAATCTTATAATCACTTGACAAAATAAATAATAAATAATAAAATAAATAAATAAATAAATAAATAAATAAATAAATAAATAAATAAGCACAGTGACTGATGATCACATTGCCAGTCCCAAGTATAGTAATTATTTATATTTTTGCCACTGGGATAATTTTTATTGCCATTACATCCAACTAGTCTGTCACTGAACATACCTCATTTCAGATTAAAGCTGTAGATAACCCTGATGGATTTCTCTCCTTTATAGTTCAGGGAACACCAAGTTTGTTCCCTTTAAGAGCGCAGATTTTAAAAAAAACAACCTAAACCCTTAATGATATACAAACACATTATCATGGTGAGCTGATCATGAGATTTTACCAAAATGGTGATAATATATACAGGTTTATGATACTTAAGTGTTTTGGAATATCAATAGTGCATATTTACTTCTTCCAACCCTCATCTCTTCTTGACTTATTGGCAAGCCGGTAATGTGTTCCTGGGTTGGGATAAGTGGATGATCTATGGAAGGTGAAAATTCCAGAAAGCATCCGTCTTTAAGATGTCAAACTTATTATTGGCAAAAAAAATATGGCCTTCCTTTATGCTGGTAAACTTCCTCTTAGTCCAAGAATGAAAATACAATTATTTCTATTGTCCCATTTTTTCATAATAAATGATTTTGTGACTTATGGTTTTGATGATTAGAAAAAATAGATTATAGAAAGAAGAAAATTATGATGAATAGCAATAGTACTTAAGACTTATATACCGCTTTATAGTGCTTTAAAGCCCCCTCTAAGCGGTTTACAGAGTCAGCATATTGCCCCCAACAATCTGGGTCCTCATTTTACCCACCTCGGAAGGATGGAAGGATGAGTCAACCTTGAGCCTGGTGGGATTCAAACTGCCAAATTGCAAGTAGACGGCTGTCAGCAGAGGTAGCCTGCAGTATTGCACTCTAACCACTGTGCCATTCTTTCATTTCATTAGAAATGTATGAATAACTGCTAAAAGGAAGATCAGAAAATAGATAGATAGATAGAGATAGATAGATAGATAGATAGATAGATAGATAGATAGATAGATAGATAGATAGATAGATAGATAAGGAGGGAGGTAGAGGTAGAGGTAGAGGTAAAAGTATAGGTATGTATTTTCAGTTTTTTATTTTTCTACTTTTCTATTTTTCTTTTCTCTTTGTCCTGTTCTTCTCTTTTCCACATTTACTTCAATATATTTTTCTTTCTCTTTGTCCCTCTTTGAATGGGTTTCTTACTATCCGCATAAAATCATTTTACTGTATTCTGTATAACATACAATATATTCTATATAAAATATTCATATTGTCGAAGCATAGCCTAGAATAAAACAGTAGGTCTTCTTTTCTATCAGTTTCTACAGCAATATAATTCAAAATAGGCATGACCCTTTGCCCAATCATACAGTGCAGTCCAAGGGTCTGGATTCTTAAAGAGGTTCCTTATTTAGGGCCCGTTTTAACATCTCATCTCCAAGCTGACTCTGTTGAGCTGCCACCATTCTCTGTCTCAAACACGACCATGTATCATTCTTTGTTGCAGCACAGCTACCTGTTCTTCGACTTACAGGGATGCCTGCCAGTCATTTTATCTTCCAAGCACTCCTCTTGGTTTGTCAGTTGAGAACAAGAAGTCTTCCTTTGCAAATTAATTGGAAAGTGTGGCAGAAATAAGCCAAATTCCAGAGCCACGGTCAAGGTAGCGCAGGCTTTTCATCTGAGTAATCATGCTGCTGTCTTCCTAGCAAAGTTTTTTTTTTCTTTTTTCATCATAGAGCAACAGATTTCTCTGCAATTTAAATCAGATTGACTGAGACTACTAGAAATTTATGTTGGCAGAGTATAAAAAAAACATCAGCTAAGCTTTCCTCCACACAATGAATTATAGTTTGACCTGGAAGCAAGCACTCACCTTTAAGGAGGATTTCTTTCAATAAACAGAACCAAATGTATGGGCTATAAAAGAAAGAAGGATAAAAAACACTTTCACCAAAAGGATCAATGGTTTGCAAACTCTGTGTTTTACCTACCTTCAGTATAAGTCTAGATTAAATAAGACATTTTTACAAATATTGAAAAATAAGGAAAACCATCAGAACATAGTAGAAACAATAACACAATGTATGTCAAGAAATAAGAGCAAGGCAGTATTGCCTCTCTACTCCCACTTCAATATATATCAACAGTGGCTATTAGCCATTCTGTTAATCATGGAGCAGCAGCTTAATAGAAACTTTTCCATTTCTTATTTATTTATTTGGTTTATATGGCTGCTAATCTCACAAGTACATCTCTGAGGGACTAACATTCTATTAACAAAATAAAAACATTAGTTTTTTAAAAAAGCAATAACAATATTCACAGAGGATGGACCAGATCCAAATCTTCAGCACTGTTCTGACCCAAATCCTTTTCCGATAAGACAAACAATAATCAAAGGGAACAGAAACCTTTTAATGAGTCTTACGAATCCCCAGTTAAAAGGCTGTTGCAAACTTTGATAAGCACAAACCTTGCCAAAACTGTATAAGACTGCCAAAAATCACAGATAAGAAATATTTCACAACACAAGAGTCCAACTTAAGATACTGTAATATCCATGAGGCTGAATTTCAAAACATCTTTGCTTCCTGCAAATAATGTTCGCTTCACAGCTGGTTTTTATCTTCTTGAAGGAGGAGCCATTACCTTGCAGCCTTACTCCCGAGTCACCCATGTTGTTGTAGCTGCTTTTTCCTGTGAGCAATTCTGCACACACGCGCACTTGGCACAGGCTCCTTGGGAACCTCATCGCTGCTGCCAGTCCTCACAATCTCTGAAGGCAGCAGTCCACTCCGTAATGGTCCTGGCCTCTCATCTGAGTCCTCGCTCTCCTCATCCATCCGCACCTGCTGCCGGCTAACCACAACAAGCCCTTTATGGAAAATCCATAGGTCAATCTGATCTCAAGGGGTGGGGTGATACAGTAAGCAGGCGCTGTAGCAGAAAAGACCCTGTTCCAACCCCCAAAGGTGCTGTTTCAAAAAACAACTGAACTTTTCTTTTTCTTTGAAAACATTTTGCCTCTCATCCAGAAGAAGAATGTTTCTAAAGGAAAAAGCCAAGAAAGTCCCATTGCCTTTTGAAAAAAACCACCATTGGGACAATCATGACCTTGGATGATTGAGACTCTCCATAGACATGCAGTCTTCTAAGGTTATTATTTAAGGGAAGAGATCCAGAGCATGTCCTCAGAAAGCAACCTCGTTGCCACATCATCTTCAATGCCACCTTTGGGGACTTGCTCAACCGCTAACTTCCTTTCTATCTAGGTCCGGATTCCAAGTTCAGCATGGCAAGAGTCATTGGGTAACTGAGTCACACACAAAAGTCCAGGAAAGTAATCCACAATTCAAACAAGTAAGGATACATGGCACAAGCACACAAGGCATGGAACTGGAGATGTTGCTCCAGCTACACTCAAATTCTTGGGGTGGGATTAAGTAGGCAACTCCAGTGCAGTCCTTCATGAGTGATGAGGTTGCCGCCTCATGAGCTGAGCAGCTTTGTGCCTGTCTCCTCTCTGCTCTGTGTGTCCTTGGATCATGGGGAGGTGTGGACTCCATCTCCTCCTCATTGCTGACGGGCAGCAGCTCCTCCCAGTCCTTGCCTGGAGCCTCCTGGTTGCTACAACTGTGGCTCGCCTCCCTCAGCCTGTGGATGGACCCAAGCTGAGGCTGTTCCATCAGGCTAGCACTCTCTGAGCTTCGAACCTGACCAATTACTTGACTCCACACTTTCCTCTGCAGGCTCAAATTCATCCTCCTCCTCTGAACTTGCATCTGGAGAGGGGTCTGAGGGATCCATGACAATGCCCCTCCTGTCAGACATAGTGGATAGTAGAAACAACCAGGGAGAGGTGGTTCCATAAATAATCTGTCCTTATGCCACAGAGGGATTCATAGGTAATTAATTCCAGGGCCTTGAATTCCACCCAGAAGCATATAATGCAGGTCGTTGGAGAAGAGGTATAACATGGGCATGCTGCCCAGGTCAATACACTTTGGACCAGCTAAAGCTTCCAAATGGTTCTCATGGACAAGCTCATGTAGAGTGCTTTGCAGTAATCTAACTGGAAGCATAGGGATGATATATCACCCCTAAGGTCATCACTTGGCTTTACTCAGCAACTTCGTATAATGTTGGATGTTCTCTTTGAAAACCATCTCAGTCATAAAGTTATTATTTCTTACTATAACAGCAGCAAAAGAATTGCTATTTATGTAAAGCCTATACTATATATTCAGTCTTTTTAAAAAGATAACATCATTTATTTTCTACCAATACTTTTTAAAGTTCCCAAGTATCAGATTTTTACTTTTGTTTTTCTTCCAAAGAATATCCATGATGAGATGGAGAATGGATCCGTGAGACTGCATAATCTCTAGTCATCTGTAAAGAATCAGTACAAACTAGAAGGAAATTTTTCAGATATGTCTTTCAGTTAGGTTGACATGTAGGTTGACATGTTTGTTTCAGCTAGGTTGACACGTTTACTTGTTTATAGCATATAGTAACAATTTTTCCCAGTTAAGCTTTTTAGAATCTACGCAGATGTACGCCATGTGACTAAAGTAAATGTGTATGCAATAAATGATCCCAGAAAAGCATAGAATATAGGATTTGCATATGCATTGAGGCCAAAACATCAACAAACTGATTCTTGCAAATTAAAAAAAAAAAAAGTTCAGTTCTCAAGGAGAAATCACTTATAGTGTTATATTCATGCTTACTCTTAGATTGTTATTTTTCTAACTTGCAACTCACCTCCCTCAGTAGTCTGAAATTTCATGACATTTCACTAAAATTATGGTGAAACACATTGATTTCCTTAAGCTACAACTAATGGGATTATTTGTATGGATTTAAGGACACTGTAATTTGCTATAATAAAAAGCACTGGTTTGTATGTAGTCATTTTAATTATTCTTCCTCCCCCCATTTTCAGAAAAAAGGGGAATAAACATTTCAAATGGCTGAAAGAAAGCTGAAAGAATCTCAAAGTAAGAGATAAGAGGAAAAAGAAAGACGTGAGTAACAATCATAGAGACATAGAATTGGAGTCACTGAATCTAGTCTGATCAGCATAGGTGTCCAAATGAGAGCTTACCCGACTGATGGCTCTCTAGTCTCCACCTGAGCACAGTTGATGAACCTCAAAGCTGCACAGTTGAGCTGCTCTTATTATTGTGATGAAGTTTCTTTTCTAATTCTCAGGTGGAATTTGTCTACTTGTAACTTAAATTCTAAACCATGCAGGGGCATGGCCAGTGCGTGACGCATCCGGCCCGTGGGCTGTGAGTTTGACAGCCCTGCTCTAAATGGTCACTGACTTGAGTAAGCAACTCAATCCATTAGTTAGAGGAATAAGGCCTAGTGTGGATTGTGTACCTGAGATTAATTGATAGGATTTGATGATGAATGTTTTTTTGGTGAGAAGCTGACACATAAATATCACTTACTCAAAAATCCAGTGGCAATAGGCCATCATTTACGATGTCATATTCTGGTATCAAGATATCAGTCCTAAGCCCTAAACCTTTGAAATCCCTCTAAATGTGAGAGAGTTTAATTTATTCTGCAAAAATAGCCATTGTAGGTTTATTATTTGGTAACTATTGTTAGAAAGCACTATATTAGAAGAGTCAAGGTAGCGTAGTGGTTAGAATGCAATATTGCAGGCTAACTCTACCTACCCACAGTCAAGAGCTTGATCCTGATTGGTTCAAGGTTGACTCAGTCTTCCATCCTTTTAAGGACAGTAAAATGAGGATCCAGATTGTTGGGAGCAATACGTTGACTCTATAAACTGCTTAGAGAGGGCTGTGAACCACTATGAAGTGGTATATAAGTCTAAGTGCTATTGCTACTGCAATTAGATGTTAAAGTATACAGAGAGATGTAGATTAAGGAATTGGAATATTTGTTTGTGTGCTTGTTTGTTGCCTCCATTTATGTAGCCACCCATCTTTAATCACAATTCTGGGCAGTGAAGGAAAATTACGAACCAAGTGAACCAGAATAAATAAATACAACGATACAATAAAACCACCATAGCAGCACAATAACCTTTGAGGACAATGATAATTAGAAGTGGTATATAAAGTACTTAGTATATGAGCATCAATAAAAGATATCGGTAGGTCACATTTCTATAATTTGATAATAATGATTATGCTAACCTAAAATACTATCTCATAAGTTTTTGACTCCTGGGAACCTTTTCAAGAAGAATGTGTAGATTAAGCTAATAGATGGAAATGTGGTGCTCAAAAGGCAGCGTTAGTTTGAACAAAATTTATTACTGATGCTGTCATGATTATTATATTGCTTTGAAAGATTCACTGGCTTTTGTAGATGAATGTGCTATTTCTGGATTATGTACTGCTGGTTTGAAAATAGGTAAGCCATGCTTTTCTGATTGTAAAAAAAAAAATCAAAACTGCAAATTGGAGCTGGAATATACTTAGCTTATATGTTTAATTTCCCATATGTTTCCTATTATTATGTAAATTGAATTAAATCTTAATAAAGTCACTGAGTATAATAATATAACGTAATATAAAGTTTCTGGAAGGAGTTTTATTTTTTCCTCTTTTTCTATTTTTGGATATAATATTTTACTATATTTTTAATGATAAGACTTTCCTATTATGTTCCATTTTCCAAGGGGAGAATTGATAATAAAAAAGTGTACAGTAGGTTGTGATGATGAAGTTAGGGTTGAAAAACATTGACCATAACGAAACTGTGTGGGTATGGTTGTGCACACTGCTGTGTGTTTAGCTTTTTTGCAATTACAATGCAGAATTGTAGTGTTGCTGCTGTTGCACAGGAAAGAAAGGAGGGCTGGTTGTGACAAATGAGACTATTAAAGCAAACAGGACCACAAGAGGAAAACACAAAGAGAATTGTTGGAGCAATATTGTCTGGATATTATTTAGGAATAAATTAGTGAGAATTTGGTTTCATAATGAAACTATAAAGTGTTGAAGTACTCAGAACTGTTTCACTTCAATCATTTTTTCATTAACATTTTGATATACAGTTTGATATACATTTTAGCTTCTTAACAGCTTGTCCAGAATTTCTGAGCTGGTGGTCCGAACTCCAGCAATTGCAGCTAGAAGCAAGTTTGTACAGTATGCCAGATCAACTGCAGTATATCTCAAAATGTGATTGATTTAAAATGACAAGCAAAAGACTGACTTGAAGAGGGGATGGAATGTATGGGTCTAATGTGGTATATTAAACAAACAGAAGCAATAATTCATGGGCATTGATAACACATTTGCTTAAATACTACTGGATAAAAACTGAATTTATTTACAACAACTTTAAGTTTTCTTCTGAAAACTTAGGAAACCATAACCTAGGTGTGTTATAATAACAGTTTGATAGAAATATCTGGAAAGGGAAAAAAAATAAAGTGGTCACTTTCTTGTGGAAGTGTATGTTTGCAAATGTCTTGGCAACCCCATTTGGACTCTTTAAGTAATTTATTTATTTGCAACCATAAACATTCTTCTCGCCTTTATTACTGAATGAGGACATTTTTATTTGCCTAATGCATTAAGCATATAAATTTCCTCCCACTCAGCAAATCAAACTATTGCCTTCCTACAAAGATAACATTTTGAATAGGTTGAAATCACTGGTTTCCTTTCAAGGTAAACAAACCAGTTTCCATCTATTTCTAATATATTCACAACTGGAAACAGCAAGCAAATGTTCTTCCAAATGCATTGTTTCTTGAATCAATGCCCGATGCATTGCTTGTTTGTAGAACCATTTGTCTTTCCTCTGCTGACAATGTACTCACATCAAGAGAACATGCTCTAATATGTATTGTCCACAATTACTATCATTGAAATGAATGGTTGCCAAGTCATTCCAATACCATGGGAACATAGATTCTGCTGAAACTCATTAGCCTGCCACTTAGTTTAAAGTGGAGGTGCATACTACAAAATGAAAACAGAGTTTGTAGCCTTCAAAACCATACAGTCAAAAGAAAAGGAAAACACTGGGCCATAAAATATTCAGCAATTTCTGCAAAACAAGTGGATGGTTGTGTCCGCATTTGTCATTTTAAAGAAAACAGCAACCAACTCAAAGAATATGCAATGGAAAAGGACAAACTTCCATTTCCTAACTATTTTTAAGATTATAAATGGATTCTTTTAAAAAGGCAGGAAGTAGGGAATGAGAATAAATTGTGAGGTTGACAAAATGAGACCTTGACTACTCTGGCTAAAATGTCTGTGTTATAAACAGGAAATCTTAGGTTTGACTTCCATGGTCCTGTGGGAGAAAGTCCTTTGTCTGGAAGGACCCACGTTCCTGAGGAAAATACTTATTTAAAATGCAGAGGTAAAACCTCAAACATAACCGGTCCAAAAGATTCCAAGTAGCAGAACTGCAATAACCCCACTCAGAAATCTGGAAATTGATATATTCATCAGACTTTCCAGAATAAGCTGGAAAGGACTTGATCGTTTGAAAAAAGTTGGAGGTTAATCTGTGACTTTTGTGAACTACAATTGTCTTCCAATGATGCTATTCAGTAGCAGAGGTTGTTTATGTGATTCTGTAAACACAGTGCTGTTGTTGGATTGCAGGAAATGGGAGATAGGGTGTGTCAGCTATTATTATTCTCCCCAGTAAGAAAACCCTGGAAAGTCAATGTAGTGCTTTGCAGCAATAGTAGACTCTGGAAACGATTTCCTTCTCTGGGATAGAATGCCAGAGTTAATGCAATGCAATATAGTTATTACAGTTACAGCATCATATAATTCAATGCTTCTCAACCTTGGCAATTTTATGATGTGTGGACTTCAACTCCCCAGCCAACATGCCAAGGTTGACAAACACTGATATAATTTGTGATGGGCTTATCTTGCCCCACTCTCAAGACTGCAACAGCCAATACTATTTCTGCCTACAAACAGAAAATGCAAACACTTTGGGAGTTGTACTTCCTGAGGACCATGTCCCATATACTTCTTTCTTTATGCTACAGCCTTAGGGTTTCCAAAGTAAACGTTCTTTGCTCTGTTCGAGGATTACTTCTCAATAACTCCAGAAAAATCACATGAGATTTTGCAAGATTTGAAGATTCCATATCAGGAAGAAAAAAAACTTATATTAATATTCTCTAGTGTGAGCAATATTTTTGCCTCATTTCTTTAAATATAGCAAGGTATTTACAGACCTAGAAAGTATCCTTCCTGTCCATATTAGTTCCATATGTGTTTTATCAGGCTGCTATATTAATTTACAATTTAAAATAAAATGGATATTTAAATGTACTTAAATATGTTTAGAATCTACTCATTGGAAGACTTATTTATGAGCATATTTTATTTAATTGCATGCATTTTAAATGCCTTTTATTCTATAACATTCATTTTACATATATTTTAATATGCTTTGGAGGGTATGACCTGCATCACGAAACCTGGAGCAGTTTATAATTTAAAGGATATTCATTGGAAAAGAGTCAACAAGTCATCCCAAAGGATGGGATGTTCTGAACTGAAGAAGCTTCTTGGATGAGAAGTGAAATGCCTTCAAGGAAAAACAATGTCCAGTTGCCTTTTGAACAAATATTTGGGACAACCATATCCTGGATGATTGAGAATCTCCAGAGGCACTAATCAGGTCAGTTGACCCTGGAATTAGCAACTGCCAAATTGCCTGTTTTATTTTTGTTTTAACTTCAGTTTGCATCGCTTATTATCTTTACTATTGATTCAAAGAAGTAGATATCGTATAATGATTAGATTTTCCATTGGATTTAGACAGACCACTTTGTGGTATTCCTGCTGTTTAATTAGTATGAATCAACTATTTTTAACTAACAGTGGAGGGCTTTACTGGGTTGTTATCTCCCTAAGATTTGTTGTGAATAGGGTCATTTCTGCATAACTCATCTAAAGTACACCATTCCTCAAGCAGGTCTATTAAATATTTGTACCTTATCCTTTGCTGCCTAGAGGTTTAACACTGATGAAATTTCTGGAGGATTATCTATAAAAACACCAGCTTGGAGAGCATGATGTGAATTTTAATGATCCTGCAGATCTAAATGCTGCCTTGGCTTCTGTGAGCTGCAAAATGAAAAGGAATTTTCCGTTCAAAACAAGCTATGCAGCAGATAAAGGCGGCACTAGATCCCAAATTCACACTGGGTTGGGAAGCTCAACAGCTCTTACGCTTGTCTCGGTTTGCCTTAAAAAACCCAGAGTTATTAGCTTCATTGCCTCTTCTTTTTGAAACCCCAGGGTGCAAAGAATATTGCTTTAATATGCCGCAGTCAGACATTGTTCATCGCTCTCATAAACATGCATACCGGTACTTTTTATCTGCAGTAGGCTTTCCAGTTACGTTTTATAGATGTGGCTTTCAACCAGATTGCATGTAAGGACACTATTTAGCACTGCAGTCCGTTACACATCTACTTAAATGTAAACTTTATTGAGTTCAACAGACTTACATCTCTAAGCATAAGAATGTAATCTAAATGGTGTTTTTTTTTTAACAAATCTTCGTAACATACACAGGTAGTTTCATTTAACAACCACTCATTCAGTAACCACTTGAAGTTACAATAGCATTGCAGAAGTGCTACTTATGACCAGTCCTTGAACTTTCAGAAGTTCCAACATCCCACAGTCACATGATCTCCATAGGGGGTCTTTCCTGCTGGCTTTCCATAAACAATGTCAATGGGAAAGCCAGTTGGGAAGGTCGGAAGTCTCTATGCTAAATCACTCACACCCTTTCCTGCCTGATAGTGGTCAACCCTGGCCCAGCACCTCACAAACTCTCTTCCACCTGGAAGTAGCCACTTACCTGCCTGCCAGCCTGCTTGTGAGCCACATGGGACTCATTGATTAAGAACACCATCACGGAGTTTCCAAGTGTCACTAAGCAATGTAGTCACTTAACATTTTATTTTGTGACTGCATTGCTTAGCAATATTCCAATCCCAATTACCACCATTAACCAAGGACTACTTGTACACACAAAAATCTTTTGTTCAAAACTTCAAGCATTTCAAAATTCTCTTTTGTCACATTCTTCTCTACTTATTTGAATAAACTTATTTCTAAAACTGATCTTAGAACTGTATAATATGTAACTAATCTTATTTTTTTAAAAATAGTCTATGCTGAGCTATTGCTCCCTACTTTATAATATCAGGATCATAAAAAATGGATACAATATTTTCTTTAAAATCTTGATATGATTGTAAGGAGGATCCCACTGTAGTTATTTTTGCACATTATTTCTCTGATGCATTAATTACTTTAGTAATCTACATTTTTTCTTGCAAATAATTAAAATTGGCTACTAAATTATTACAGCAATTAAAAAATACAAAAGTCAATTAGTAAGAAACACACGGTAGCAAATCATTTACATAGAATAAATCCAGCAGAGTTATTGCTATTATAAGTCATTCAGCCAGATGTTTAGACTAGATTTGGTATTTTTATCCACCTATCAAATCCTTCCCAAGGACATGGGATAAACAGATGTTGTTTGATGGTGTTGAAGGTATCATCTCAGGATGTAATCTGTTCCAAGCAAAGCTGCCTTTTGCTATTGACAATGATTTTGTCAATGCCGATGATATTCAAGTGGTGATGTTTTGGGATTGCTCCCAACATGCCTATTATTATTGGTACTACCTTTACTTTCTTTTGCCACAGTTGTTCTATTCTATTTGCAGGTGTTTGTATTTTGTATTATGTGGCAGGTGCTTGTCTGCTTGAATTCTAAAATCCCAGATAGCTTTAGCTTCTTCATTTTCTATTACTTTGTCAATTATGTAGGCCCACCAGTTCTTGCTTGCAGGCAGATGGTATTTATTGCAGATATTCCAATGCACCATTGCTGCTACTTTGTCATGCCAATGTTTGTAGTCAATCTGTACAGTTTTCTTGAGGCAGTTAGCTAGGTAGTCCATTGTTTCTTCAGCTTCTTTGCAGAGGCAGCATTTGCTGTCTATTGATGTCTTCTCAATTTTGGCTTTCTATGCATTTGCTTTTATTACTTGGACTTGGGCAGCCAGAATTACCTTCTCTGTCTTTTTCTTTAACTTCCCTGCTGTTAGCTATTGCCAGGTCTTGTTATTATCTGTTTTACCTCCTAGTTTTAATACCTTGCCTTGTCTCTTCTAATTCTTCATTTGGTCTTTCTTGTAGGCTAGTTTGCTCTCTCTGGTATTCAGTAAGCCTCCATGATGTAATTATTATTATTACATACGTAAACATAAGAAATCACAGCTGCCTGTTCTTTAGCTGGTGTTGGCCTTTATATGCACTGAATTCTCCCAAGAACCCAGGATATTGTAATATAGCAGCATAGTATACTGTATGTGCTAATCCAAATAGCGTGGCCATTTGTAACTGACAGATGGACATTTTGTTAATGAGCACATTTTATAAATGTCATCCAAAAAAATTTGGTATGGCACCCAGTGTGCCAATAACCACTGGGACCACCCATGGCTGGTTTATGATATATAATCTTTCAATTTCAGCTTTAAGAACTTCCTAATTCATGATTTTCTCCAATTCTTTGTCTTCTATTATACTCTCTCATTATTATCATTATCTAAAAATATTTCTGGATTTACCAAGTTTACAGTTGGCCTATTGTCCAATCCTTGTTTATAGGGCTAGAAACCATATGCTTTCAGCATTTACAAATTACCAAGTATTTGAATATTAGGATGCCAAGTCTATCTGTGTACTCCTTTAGTTTGGAGAGATCTCTAGTGAGTTCATCAAACATAATTGGAAAACAAATGTGATAGTTGTATCATCAGTAGCTAATTGTATATGCTCAATTTCATGTGCCAAGAGTCATTGCACCATTATGCCATTACTGTTCTGAAAGCAAATTACCACCTATTTTGGCTCATTGATGAGGTAACTGTCTGATCCAGCTAGCAAGTATTATGAGGAAAATTCTGACAATACTTCAAGTTTTAATATATTTCAAATCTTCCCCTGAAGATATTTATTAATTTTATGTGGTATTCTAAAAGTGTCACAGCAGGTTGTGGAGCAAGGAGGACAGAGACGGATTTGTTGTCATCTACTAACTAGATACAAATCTGCTTATGTTATTAGTGTTCTGGTATATGGAGAAGAAGCATAACATAGCCTCTCAGGAGTTACTGGTAGTTGCCCATCAAGATTTTATGACAAAGCAACCTGTTGAGAAAGAAAAACTGAGGTGGGTAGAATCAGGGAGCAGATAATAAGAGCTTGTATAAGGACTTCGATATATGTGTTGCTAACCTCACTCTTTTTTTATCTCCCAACCATCTTTTAAGCATACCAGTAATTGCAAAAACATGCAAGAAAAAGCAAAGTATTTACTGTTCTTGTTACCTCCTTCTGTCATGGTATCTGTATTACACCACCGTATTTTAGATTCACTAAACCTCTAGCAAATGCTTTGAACTGCCATGTTAGTCGTCCCCTATGATAGTAACTACTACATGAAAGGAACCTTTAATAACAGAGATTACTTAGGTAGATTAATGTAAATTAATTGTCACTTGGAGGCAGGAGCATCTGTAGCAGAGGACGAAAAGCTAAGATGCAACCCCACAATTAAAGATCCACCCTTTTAAAGGTGCAAACTCCAAAGAGGTAGGTCTTCAATTGCACAGATGCTACCGCTACTGAGTTTGTTGACACCACTCCCAACAGACATCCTTGCCTTGAGCTTAATTGTTTTGTCCACCTTTCATCTCTTTAGAAGCAGAGCAGAGTGGTCATGCAGAAATATTTCCTAATATATGGTCACCTCTTTGTTCAATAGAAAACTCATATAGTTGTTCCTGTACTTTGCTCTCCATAGCAGAGAAAATCAAATCTGTCTATGATACCACCTTGACACTCACAGAAAAAAAGGACTGCATGGTCTATGTTGCTAACAGAGGCAAACAATAACACCACGGGCCTTTCCCCCACATCTCCTTTCTTCTGCCATGTTGCCCGCATGGGACAATCTTTATCTCATCCTCTGACCAAGAGTAAAACAAGCTTAAGTCACCCTGAGCCTTAGTTGTATCACTGCTAAACTAATCATTCCATCTTACTCCAGAACTCACCAAGAGGACAGCCTTAAGGGGTTTATAACCTCATTGTCTATGTCATCCAGCTTCTTGGAAAGAAGTCAAGTGATTCCAGTGACTTGAAACAGAGACATGGGCTACCATTATCAAGGTTCAAAAATGCACACTATTAGATGGGAGCAGAGACGTAGGAATTTGTTAACTGTCCAAATTTCTGGAGCCCAGATTTGGTGACCCTATGATAGAGGCAGGATATAAATCAGCATGCTAGCACACTTTTCTGTCAGCTCAACAATGCCTGAAGAGTTCTGCTCAGCAGGCTCCATGTGTACAGGTACTCCTTAGTTCACAACAGTAATTTCTGTCCCTAAGTGGTCGGGTCATCAAGCATGATGTCAGGTTATTGTGTTACTTAGTAGTGACAGTTATGGCCAATATTCAGTTACTTTTATTAAGTAAGGACTGCCTAGGTCATTAAGCAAGGACTTCATGTGATTGTGTTTTCCAACTTCCTGCCGGATTCCCCATTTCATGTTGCTTATGGTAAGCCAGCAGGGAAGGTCAGAAATCATGATTATGTGACTGCAAGATGCTGCAATGGTCAGAAATTCATATTGGTTGCCAAGTGGTGGATGAAACTTTGAGACTTGATTGCATCTACTACTCATTCAGCACTGTCACAAGTTCAAATCATTGCTGAACAAGTTGTTTTTAAACAAGGACTGCCCGTCCTTCCAGCAAGAGAAGATACCCAAAGTTCCATTTCTCAGACATTTAACACTAGCTACATAAACAGAGAAAAAAGAATTATAAATATTAAGAACACCAACAAAGCCAACAAGAACATTAGCTAGAACAAAATAATCCTTTCAATTTAGGCACAGTTGCGTATCCCTGAGCTTCTTTATTTTTAGTGGGAAGATAGATAGAAATGGAAGAGACTTCGGTGACATTTTGCTTTTAAATACTAAAGACATCAAAACAAGGCAGAAACAAGCTTCTTCCCTCTTAAACAGAAGTCATTCTTGACTTAGGAAAAGGACCTGAAACTGAGGTAAATGAAATAGCCCTGCAGCCAGAAATGCGGGACCCAGGAGACTGAATAGGAGGCACTTCCAAATCATCTTTCCTTCCCAGGCACAATTCGCTCTACTGTGCCTGCACTTTCAAAATATTTGCTGTAGTGTGTCCCTTTTTATTTTACCTAATGAATGTTTTGCAGTGAGAGGGAAAAAAAGAAAGACGGAAGCTACATTGAGAAATCACTGGGGGAATAAAATTGGTGATGTTTTGAAGATGATTCAGAAGTGCTTCGGCCTTCACACAGCACAAGCACAGCATTTGCTGTTCATTCCAGCAGCCTTTATTTTTAAGCTTACTTGTGAAAGATGGTTGTGGCTGTTTTAAGGAGCTGAATCACACTTAAAACAATCATGTGGTTGTTGTTGTTTTTTTCAGGCTCCTATCCACTGATTGCATCGTCATTATTGTCACTTGTCCCTGGTGAAACTGAAATGATACCACTTTAAAAAATAAATACATACATAGGCAAAAAGATAAAAAATATTTATTTCAAGATGTTTTTGTACTGCACTAACAATTGAATAACTCTAGACTCTCCTATGGATAGTTGTAAACATTTTTTGTCAGGCTTTTAAAAAAAATGTTTTCCCCTTTTTTACATTTTCTTTAATGATTTAAAGATGACATGTATGTTGGTTTGCTGGAAAAAAATTCTCCCCAAAATGTCTTTATATTCAAAAGCCCTCTTGGTGACTTCATACATATATTCATTCATCTGGGTTCTTGTATGGAATTAGTTGACCATTACTATATCCAGGGATAATGATAAAGATTAATTAATAAAATATGGTAAATGATCAGCAGGCTTATTCCAGGATTATTTTTTACTCGAAAGACTAATCAATAGTCTTTCCAAAACCCAGCTCTGCTTAGCTTTCCATTCTACCTCACCATTATGTTAAACATAGCAACGTCTGTTTTTACTATTTAGTTCACATTGTTGCATTGTCAATGTTTTCATTTTGGTAACCCATTATCATATAGCAATAGTGTAAAAATCCAATCAATATATACATAAATAATCCCTTGCCATTTGTAATAAGTAAGGTAAGCTGGTTTGAAGCCCATTCTATACTGCAAATAAGACGATTCACATTTCTCATTCATTACATTTCCAATGCTTTTTAGTTGGATGATGAAGGAAAAGGAGAGGATAATATACAAAGGAAATACATCATCTATGGATGGAAAGTTTACACACAATTTGTGAGAACAGAAACTGGAAACTGCATGTAGGATCTCTGGATCCAAGCCATAGTATTGAAGATCTATAGAATACAGAATAAACAGAATTGGAAGGGACTTTGGAAGTCAGGATATCCAAGGTCTCCAACCTTGGCAACTTTCTGAGAGTTGGCAAAATTCTGGGAGTTGAAGTCCACAAATCTTAAAGTTGCCAAGGTTGGAGACCCCTGTCCTACACCATTCCAGACAAATGGCTGTTAATGTTTGATATCAGAAGCTACCAGATGAACCACTTCTCCCATGAGGTGGCAAAAGATTCAACATGTATTGCTCCCTGATTGCTTCTCACATTCCCAACCTTAAACATAGCTAAACTATCCATCACAACACCTTAGATTCTTATTAGCTCACAAGAAATAGGTCTTGCTATTTCTCTGCCAACTCCCTATGCTATACTAAAGATACTAATCTTCCTAAACAAGGAAATGTTGAGTATTCTGGCATGTTTTTCCTTTCCAGAATACTGCAGTCAACTGTTTAATGTAAACAGACACTAGCAATTTCTAAGTGTGAAGAATGACAACCAAAGGTTTTCATTACGAGAGTTAATCCATACATATCTATTACTACCTTAATGTTTTATACTAAATGGATTTGTATTGAAGGAAACAATGAATTCAGTGAAGTTTAATTTAAATTGACAGGTCTGGCAGTGTACCATAAATCTCTTCCTATACATTATTATAGAAAAGTTGGCCTTCTCTTTTGTATCTGTAAGAACATTAAGTTTATTTATTTCATTTTGTCATTAGTTTATATGAATTCAGAAAATTCCTGTGTTTGAGGACAGTATCCTGGCAACTCAATACTGCTAAAATATGGAATACGCTATGGCTATTCTAGCTACAGCTTCTACAATATGTACTATTGTATCAGGTGCTACAACTTCTAGTTAAATAATATAAATTTGTTTTATGGTCTTTACTTTGGATATTATCCTTAGAAGTCCTGCAGTTTTGCAAAATTTTCTGCTCTATCTGGATCAAAGCTGAAAATATTGTTTTTCCATGGGTAAATTATTTACAGTGTATGATTAATATGGCTAATTACAGAACTTGAGAAGATGGAACTCTGAAATCTAAATGGATGTACAGACAGCTGACAGATAGACAGATAGGGATAAACAGATATAGAGACAGATGGTATAGATGATGATAATGATGATATAGATGTATAGATGGATGTATGGATGGATAGATAGATACTGTTGATAGATAATAGAATATAGATGAAGATGATGAAGAAATAGATATAAACAGATTAGATAGATAGATAGATAGATAGATAGATAGATAGATAGATAGATAGAGATAATGATGATGATAATGACAACGACAACAACAAAAATGATTGGTAGACATAGATATACTGTAGATTAGAGATCTCCAAACTTGGCGACTTTAAGACTTGTGGACTTCAATTAGCAGAATTTTCCAGCCAGCATAGCTGGCTGAGGAATTCTGGGAGTTGAAGTTCACAAATCTTAAAGTTGCCAAATTTGGGGACCCCTTCTGTAGATAGATAGAGATAATAGATGGTAGATGGTGATGGTGAAGATAGATGAGAGAGAGAGAGAGAGGGCGGGAGTGATGATAGATGGATGGATGATAGATAGATGGGTGATACATAAAAGAGAGAGAGAGAGAGATGAGCAGATCCCTTTCATTCCAACTGTTGTGAATCAATAAAAGTGAATAACCTAAATGCAAATTAGGGGTTGAAAACCTGCACACTTGATTGGTCCTTATACAACAACTTGGGATTGGGCCAGAACCAGTCCCTGATTGGCCACTTTTGGGACTGTCCTTATTGGTCAGTAGTTTGAACCTTTGCACATTTTCATTGGTTAATAAGGCAGCAGCTAACCCTATAAAAGGGTTACTGCTGCCCATAGCATTGCTCTGTTATGTCTATCACTTTATTAAAGAGTTGAAGTCACTTGGTCAGATGTCTGGTCTCCCTTATTCTCCATATTTAACACCAACACTATGTTTAAGTGCATTATGGGACTATGCACTATGGGATACTACTGAACAACAACAAAGCAGTGTTGGGATTGTGGAATGATATTCCAAATGAATATAATATCCATAGCCAATTATCAAAGCTTTTGTTTCTCTGTTCCCATCTGTATTATTCTTCTGTAATCCTTATGACTGCATAAACTAGACAATCAATCTTTTTCAGCCAAATGGTTCAAATTCTTCCCTGTCTTGCAACTTACTTCGTTACAGGCACAGTGTTTCCACAATGCAACATTTGGAAGATGAATCTTGGGACTCCTCTGATTAGCCCCAGGAGGCTTTTAATCTCACAGCACTTGGGTGCCTTTGCTACACTAACAGCTACTTTGCATCTGCTGAGTCATGTTTTTAGAAAGTCACATTTCCATAGCCATTAAAATGTACAAATTAACAGCTGTTTTGTCTAATGGTGTGGCAGAATACAGAAATTTGAAATGTAGACCCTAACTATAGATTTTGCCACAATAACATTTTGATCTTTCTGTGGATCCATATGCACAATAAGTGATCTTTATGATTTGTGGTTTTGTTATCCATATTTTTGTGTTTCTAAACGTAAGACTTTATCTCAGAATAAATAGTAGGTTTGTAGTAGGTGGATGCGTATCCCAATTCTGGTCTTATTTCTCTGTTAATGAATAGATAAAAATATCAGGTTTTTTTCTGCGTATATTAACTCCAACATTTAAGTGTCAATTATATGCAGCTTTGTTACTTTAAACCCTACAATGTAGCTCGCATCAGGTAATCAACTCCACAGAAAGACTAAAAGCGCATTTATTGAAATTGGCAGAATTTTGCAAGTCGGATGCAGAATTTTGCAAGTCGGATTGTGCTGTAACTTCTTCCTCTTTGTACAGTTCAGTGAATTAGGGGGGTATCAGCTTGAGCTGTTGCCCCATTGTATGTCTATAAAATGCTTCAGCCCCTTTTGCCATGGCAATGGATCCTGTGTATCTGGAGGAGGTCACCTTCTTCACTCCTTACACCCAACAGAATAAAACCTCTGCAGATAATGTGAACCACTGTACAGCATAAATTGAGTCAGTCCTTCAGGCCTGCTTTAGACCTCCATAAGATCCTTCATCTAGAATTTTAACACTGGCCTTTAAATATATCTCTTATGCTGTTGCGCACAGGAGGCTATCAAGGGCAGAACCCTCAAAGCCTCCATTCACCTAGAAGAAGCATGATGCACAAATTGAACTTTTGTTTAAATGGTCCAGCTCAGTGGTGGGATTCAAATTTTTTTACTATCGGTTCTGTCAATGTGGCTTGGTGGGCGTGGCAGGGGAAGGATACTGCAAAATCTCCATTCTCTCCCCACTCCAGGGGAAGGATACCATAAATCTCCATTCCCTCCCACCCTACTAACCTGCTTTCTAGCTCCGTTCTCCTGTGCAGGGCAACAAAAGAAGACCCAGCCAATCAGCTGGGACTTGGGAGGCAGAGAATAGATGGGGACAGGGCCAGTCAGAGGTAGTATTTGCCAGTTCTCCGAACTACTCAAAATTTCCGCTACCAGTTCTCCAGAACTGGTCAGAACCTGCTGAATACCACCTCTGGTCCAGCTTTAGTTTTATATAGAGATGTCTGCCTTCTTAATTCCTTCTGAAATCTCCCGCTTATTGATCTTTTCATCCAAAGATTGATCTGACCTGTCATAGCAGTGGCTATCTGCCCTCTAGTTAGTTCCACAAAACATACAAATTCCACCTCTGTTGATTCCAGACTAGTTAAGGGCTAGCTTTTGCTCGTTGATTAACTGTGGTGCCTATAAACAATGCCTTGATTTCTCTGTAAGGGTTTCCAAATGCACAGTTCATTGCTAGTTGCTGTGGCCTGATATCAGATCCCTTGTTTCTATAGTGTATTGCTTTGCTTGCCCAAAAATTAGTTTTCAAAATATGTCCCATGATTGCTTTCTCCACGTGCTCACAGAGCTATGTTTCACAATATAACACAATATAGTATTGATTTATTGTAATTGTTGGTATCACATTTTTTGTGAAACCTTGAAATTCCTTTATATAGAAGAAACAGGAGACAAGTCATAGAAGTTCCTAAGAAATATTTAATATGGGGAAAATGTGGTCATCCAGGGAATTTAATGAGGCATTCAAGATACCTTTCTTTCAGTCTCTGGCACAAAGTCGCACCTGTTGGCACTTTTCACAATGCAGAATGCTTCCTGTATCTAACATGATATACCCTCTACCTTGATATGGCATTTTCTCACATGGTGAGAAAATGTTTTTATTTGAAATGCACAATTCTATTGATGTAATTCAAAATAACTAAAATCATATTCTTTCTTTCTTTCTTCTTTATTGGACAAGAGTGATTGGACACACAAGGAATTACAAAAACTATTAAGACACATTAAAACAATAAAAAATATTAAAAACATAATCTGCAAAAGTGCAATAGAATAGACATTTAGCAGGCTCCACATAGCCACTGCCAGATCCTCAGGCAAAATGATAAAGCCAAGTCTTCAAGTCCTTCCTAAAGGCCAGAAGGGTAAGGCCAATGAGAAAAATGGGAGAAAGAATAAATTGCTTTATACAGGAAATTGCTTCAACCTTGATTGATTATGTGCCATCGTCAGTGTTGACTCTTAGTGGACGCATAGATTTTCTCCATAATGATCTGTTGAACTCACACAGATTGTTACCTAGTTGGGTAATGAAATGTCTGTAAGCAAACAACCAAGCTTAGAAAGTACCAAAAAACTCACAGAGAAACCACCTGGGAGCAATCATGTCAAACGCTTGGGTCATCTCTCTCGCCACTAGAACATTTGTTGTGTACCTCAGGCAGCTACATTTCTTCCTCTGTTTCTCAGAATCTACAAATGAGTGGTCTTCCTCCATCCAATTTATGATTGTCTAAAACCCTTCACAAATGCTTGTAACTGTACCATCTGCTGACTGAACAGTATAAGCCAACAGATGGGATGCAGGACTTCAAAGCAAATTGCATTGGTATTTGTAGTATTCATATGTCTGAAAACTTAAAACATATGCTGAAAAGAAAGGAGTTGGGAAAAGGTACTAAAGTTAGTACTAAAGGTAGTAACGCTTATAAATAGCTGTTGAACTCCTAATGTACGGTAAATACCTCCATTTTTTTTAAAGTTTCCACAAGAATAGTAAGTAGATCAATTAAAGAGACTACGAGTTCAGCATCTTTTTATGTACCATTAGTTGTTTAGTTTAGCTGCCAAAGGTTCGTACACTATCTTTAATCTCTTTTCTCTCTTTTTTCCCCCTTTTTTTTCTTTTTCTTGTGTGGCTTCCCTCCCCTTCTTCTCATCCTGGAAATCCTCTCATTAAAACCAACTCCTCTGAAATATGCAGCACTGGCTAGCTAGCCTCAATTACTAATGGCTCCAAATTGATTCTTAATTACTTGAAATTTTGGTTAGTATCCAATTAAAATAACTGAGGTTTCTGCTACAATGTGTATTGCTATGTGACCTTAACAAGTAATGGTTGCTATGTATAATCCTGCAGGGTTACAATCATAGCCTCTTCAGCATCAGGATTTGGGTGGTAAGAAAAAATATCTGTGGTAATTTGTCATCAGGCAGCCAAATACTGTGAAGAAAAATTATGTTCTTGCGGTGTTTCTTTTTTAAGAAAAAGGAAGGAATCGATTATATGAATTTAGGGAGTAAATTCATATTCAGTAGCAAGAAAACATTTTTGATAATTCACATTGAACAGGAAGAGTCCATTTTTAACTTTTCTACTTCTGCTTTTATCTTGGGCTTCTCTCTTCCCACTCAATAAGTAAATAGCTTAAATGAGAAGCCTTGCCTTTTTGTTTACAAGAGCAATCAGGAGTAAAGATGCTGGTTATGCATCCAGTTCAAGAGTCAAAAAGCAGAGATTATCAAAACAACATTGTCCAATATACTGGCAGGTGATAGCACCATGGTTCATGTGAGCTGGGTCTCTTTTGTATTCAGCATCAATAATTCATTCCCTGCATGTGGGAATTGATCCCAGCTAGGATATCCCCCAGAGGAGTCCACTTGGAGTGTGAAGTCACACTTAAAAAAAAATTGCAGATTAACATAGCAAGATCAAAAGCCTCTGTCTGCAATAAACATGTTTTGCCCCTTCATTTGTATCCAGCAAAAAAGCTAAGTTCTGCATTTGTTTGGATAACGAATTGCAGTAATTAATGCAAGCATTGATTCCTTTCCCCAAGTTTCCCTCAAAGGTTATTTCCATATTTAATTCATTTTTTAAAAAACCCTATATATTTCTTTTTCATCAGCACATCCTCCGTGGATTCAGTGCTTGCTCAGTAAAAAAAAACAGAGAGAGAGAGAGAGAGTAATTAAAGTGGCAAATTATGAGGGACAAAAGATTAAATTTCTATCATATTAAAATGTATTGAAATACAATGTGTACAATAATTAATTTTTGTAATATGTGAAATGAAGTTATTAGTCCTTCCAGACAATTACAGCATATTTATTTTGTTAGCAATGACATTACTTCCTTAAATCAGAACCACACTTTGGGAGATCTATAAATAATCTAATGGTAATCTTACATTGTTTTGGGTGCATATCTATCTATACATACACATACACATATACACTGAAATTCTCCCTTGCACTTCATTACAAAATGTGTTCTTGTCTATGCAATTTCAACATGTGCATGGGAGAGAGAGAGATGGGAAAGAAGGAAAACAGCAGAGAAAAGTAAGAAAATAATATGCTATATCCTACAAAGAGATTTATTCAAAGATAATAAAGAAAATATGTAGATGTTGCCAAGGAATGTATTCAAATATATAAGTGAAATGTGAAGATTCATGTCCATCCATCCCCCCCAGTTCTTCCCAACCTGGTACATAAGCTCATATAAGGAGCTTTTTATACTATGTACTAATATAATACTATTATATAAATATGCAAAAACATAGATTTGGAAACCCTTGCTAGCTAAAAGAGTTCCTGATTAACCTTTCACTGACTCTGGAATCACATGATACAAAGCTTGCCTTCTTCCCAGAGTGGTGGCTTTAGAAGAAGATGTTAAATTTAACCTCTGGTGCAGTGATAAATTGACAATAAAAAATTCAATGGCTTGGTAATTACCAATCACTTTGGCCATCGGCAACATTTTTCAGTTCTGTCAGCACTTATTGGCACAAAAGCTTCGGCAGAAATTCTCCCAGTTCCCCTTCTTTTTAACTTTGTTTTCATGATGCAGATTAAATCTGCCACCCAATTACGGATTCATTTTCCTAATTTTTCATGTCTGTACCATGCCCCAGCTGCACAAGCCTGATAATTGTGGAATCCAGCCCTGATGATTAACATCAGAAGAATTAATTATGCCTGCTATTAAAATTCCAAGTTGCACATGGTGATCAAGAAAAATTAAGCTTCTCCTGGCCTCTAAATCATCTCACCTTTCATGGGAGTGATAATGCCTTGACAGCTAAACTGCAGTCCGTGTTGAGTAGAGGTCTCAACTGGCTATTCTTTGCAAATTGTGCTAGATGGTTTATTGGCAATCCCTGAAATTCATATGACTGACTTGAAAATGGATATAAAGAAAAAGTATTCCTACTTTAATATTATCTTTGTGGATGTATATGAGGGAATGAGAGAAGAGAAAGCTATAATTTTTTCTGTAGACACAGTGGCAGCAAGTCCAAAATTTCAACTTCCTCCTCTCTCATCCAACATTTAGTATAACTTTACAAATACTATCCAAGAAATACTCAGTGTACGTTGGAAGGCAAAAGTTGTGAACGGTTTAGTTATTTATCCATTCTAGGCACAATGGGCACAACTAACAGAAAGGCAGAATCCAGATCAATGTTCCAGAAAATGTCTACTGTAATCAGTAAGAAATGGAACCATTTATTGAGGAAGATCATAAGGCCTAGCTGCTCATGCTTGGCAGGAAGGGGACGGTAGGGAAGGATAAAACTGCTGCTGGAAAAGACAGTAGAAGAATTAAGAACGCAAAGTGTCTAACTTCTCCCACACCAAACATTTTGTTCAGATAGCATTGAATCCTCTATCATTCTATTGTGTTTTTGTAGGGACAGACAAGATAGCAATAGGACTTAGACTTACATACCGCTTCACAGTGCTTTTACAGCCCTCTCTAAGCAGTTTACAGAGTCAGCATATTGCCCCCAACAATTTGGATCCTCATTTTACCCACCTTGGAAGGATGGAAGGCTGAGTCAACATTGAGCCTGGTGGGATTTGAACTGCCAAATTGCAGGCAGCCGGCAGTCAGCAGAAGTAGCATGTAGTACTGCACTCTAACCACTGCGCCATGGTGGCTCGTATGAAAGATTATAAGGCCGTTGGAATTGATATGACTATTATAGTCATATTGTGATATGCCATCACAATATAAAAAAGATGTTGAGACTCTGAAAAGAGTGCAGAGAAGAGCAAATACAATCATTAGGGGGCTGGAAGCTAAAACATACAAAGAACAGTTACAGGAATTGGGTAAATCTAGTCTGATGACAAGAAGGACTAGGGGAGACATGACAGCAGTGTTCCAATATCTGAAGAGCTCCTACAAAGATGAGGGGGTCAAACTATTTTCCAAAGCATGAAGAGGATAGATGAGAAACAATGGATGGAAACTAACCAAAGAGAGAAACAACCTAGAACTAAGAAGAGATTTCCCAACAATGAGCACAATCAACCAATGGAATAGCTTTCCTTCAGAAGCTGTCGGTGCTCAATCACAGGAGGCTCTCAAGGAAAGACCGGACAACCATTTTTTTAAAAAATGGTATAACATCTCCTGCTCGAGCAGAGGGTTGGGTCTAGAGTACCTCCAAGGTCCCTTCCGTTTTATTAGTACTGTATTCTACTGTATTCTACTCCTGCTCTACTCTATTCTATTTGCTGCCACATAGTTATTTCAAGGTCACCTGTGTACTCCTTTATAATAAATAGCTATATTCAATGCATACTTTTTAAAATGTCTCCCCATTTTAACTCTGGGTCAATTTTTTCAGATAATAACACTGTGGCACCTATCCTCCTCCTAAGATATGCCTAAAATATCAGTGAATATTATAAAGGAGTTGACAGAGCTCTGAGAATGACAAAGCAATAGGTGTCCTATGAACCAAATACAAGTTGCAAATGGCAGCTGTACACTGATGGTTTTCTTCAAATAGTAAAGAGTAACAATTGTATTAATTGAAGTCTGAATTGTATTAGTTCCAGAAAGATGGCTTCAGAAAAGGAAATGATAAATGTGATAACCAGCATCCTGGTTATCTCTACATGGCTTGGGGCCAGGTTATTTGAAAGACCATCTCTCTCCTAATTACATCTACCTGGCCCATCTATTAGGGATTGTTGTCTTGGACCACCATGAAAATGACCCTTCTGGGTAGTGGCCCAGAGGTGATATTCAGCAGGTTCTGACCAGTTCTAGAGAACCAGTAGCAGAAATTTTGAGTAGTTCAGAGAACTGACAAATACCATCTCTAACTGGCCCTGCCCCCATCTACTTTCTGCCTCCCAAGCCCCAGCTGATCGGCTGGGTCTTCTTTTGTTGCTCTGCACAGGAGAACAGAGCTGGAAAGCAGGTTAGTGGGGGTGGTGTGGGAATGGAGATTTTACAGTATCCTTCCCCTGCCACGCCCATAAAACCATGCCCACCAAGCCACACTCACAGAACTGGTAGTAAAAAAAAATTGAATCCCACCACTGTAGTGGCCCCTTCTTTATGGAACATAATTATCTTGGAGATACCATTGCTGCTTCTCTGAAAGGCCCTACTACTACATTCATGTTGGAAACACCTACCAGGGTACTTCTGGATTGAAAGGATTGGCCAGTGACATCCCTGTTGCCCAGGGGATGCCCGAGGTGGCTCCTTTCATGTTCCTGTTATTTTCTCACCAAAGTGGTACCTATTTATCAACTTGCATTTACATGCTTTCAAACTCTAGGTTGACAGGAGTTGGGACAAATTGACAGGAGCTAATTCAAAACTGGTTTTCTTTGATATACTTTTTTATACTTCAAAATGATGCACCAATATTGGCAGAATTTTTTGACTGAGAGCAAAGAGCAGAATCTTTCAACTACATTGTTTTAAGAATCCAAGAAAGGATATTTTAACTATTACCCTACTAATAAAGGCTACATGCACATAGCAATTAAGCATACCAAACCTAAGTCTGTGCTGAACATTTTATGCAGTAAAATATGGTAAAATAATAGAGAGTTCCATCTAAGAATCATTTTGTGGAGGCAGGGGATGTTTTTCAGTGTTTCCCCTTGTTGTTTTAAAAAAGAGAGAACAGGTTTGGAAATCACAGGGAAAGATTTTTAAAGGGAGAAGGGGAAGTCATCATTTACGTAGAAAATTTGAAACATAGGTTATTTGAAAACACTATGAGCAAAAAATTGCACGTACTCCTTAAAAATAGAGCACCTTGAAAAACTGATCTATAGGATAGTTATTGATTTGTTTACCAATACAAATCACTTTTAGCTGATTTTATTTCTTCCTCACAATCTATTTGGTAGCCAGTGTAGAAGAAAGGCTGTGCTTACAAATACTATCTTCTCTTTACCCCAGGGCATGCAGTATGTCTTTAGGATAGCAATACAATATATGTACTAGCTCATATACTAGCCCTTATTTCCTGAAAAACCATACTACCAGTACTATGATCCATGAAAATCAATTTGACTTTATGAATTTGATGGGATTAAATAATTCCAGATCCACCCAAAGTATTCACTACAGATCAAAGGCTGTTAGCAAAGTTGTTGTTGTTTTTTTAAACCAATGCAACACATACTGGTATCTTCACTGACATTATTCTTCTATTGAGAGAAAAGGCTTTATTTTTACCAGTCACATAACTCGTATAAAATTAAATAGCCCTCTACAAAATAAGATGATTTTAATGTTGTAGGGAACTTTTCTAATTTTGTAGCTTTAATAAACTGAAAAGAAATAGCTATTTCAGAGCTAGGCAACAATATTACTTGGAATTACTATAAAATGTTAGCAGAATAAAAACATATTTATAACATTTTAAAGTGACATAATAGTAAGTATGGGAAACTATACTTATTGATTGATTTCCCAAATATGTAAAGGATACTCATAAACTATGCAAAGTAAGCTATAATGGGAATAGCCATATAACCTAAAATTTAATCGTTCAGAAATAAATTCTATAAAATTAAAGGAAGTATTGCTATGGTTTAAATATCTTCTGTTAAAAAAAAAAATTACAAAATTGAAGGACTTTTGAGTTTATTAGCTACTTTTGAGATTATTTTCATCTGGAACACTGTGTCAAATTATACATAAATAGCTACTTTTAAATGACGTAATGAAAAGGAAGGTAAATCCTAACGTGCTTCAAACTTAAATAAAAGAATATTATATTCTATATAAAATAGGCCAATTAGTACTTATTAATGCCTCATCTTACAAATGACAACTAGTAAAATGTTCAAGATTAAATGAGCATTTATTGTATGTGTAACAGATTTCCATAATTCAATAAAATGAAGGAGTTAAGTCATAGTTAATAGCAATACAGCTTAAGTACAATAATTAGAGGAGTCCAGTTTTCAGTTTTCACATTGCTTCTTAGTTAAACCTTGGACTTATGCAACTGAATCTTCCTCTTTCTCCATTTTCTTTGAGCATCAGTAAAAGTCCTGGTAAATTTAAAACCAGTTTGTCATGAAGAATTCAAAGGAGACAATGTTCCAAGGTTAATATTCAAAACTCTTAGAGTTAAATGGAGGGAGGTTCCTTTGAATCTTGCCCAACATTTCCAAAATTATTACTAATTTTATTTATCTGTATTTCAAAATATTTTAGCCTAAACACCCAGTAGAGTTTGAAGGTGCAGCTATATTAAAGTAGAATTGACACAAATGTCTTTTGAAAGTCTCCATCAGATTGGGTGAGGAGGAGGTTTTTAACAGGTTCTCACAGTTAGAGGATTCTGCCTCAACAGAGGTGTGTAAACACAACAGTAACACAACTTTAATTATGACACATGCTGAAAAAGCCTAGTGAGGGAAATGCCATTATGTCTTCTTTGTTATTATTTATTTATAAATAATTAAGTAATTAAGTAAAGCTAGAAAAACCACTGACTGCCAGAGAAAGGACTGTATAGTGAAAGCCAAGTCATTCTCAGACAGCTTTTGACTATAATGTAACTAAATAACTTCAAGAACACCAGAGACCAACAAGGAGAATTTTTCCTTTTCTCCTCAGCAAATCCCTGGTAGAAAAAAAATGCAGGAAAATTTCTTTGATTCATTATAGTTTACACTGAGAAAAGTACAGTTCACACTCAGGTAGAATGAGAACAATCTGTCCACAAGTTGGATATGTACAGGCTAGGAAGAATAGTGCTACTGCAATACTGTTCTAATTTAAGCCCCATCATAAATGAATGCATGTGGCTAGTTGCAGAAGATTTATAAAGGAAGATTAATTAAATATGTGCATTATCATTAACTGGATGCAACTCAGGGTTCCTCTTTAATGTGGCAGTTTACATGGTAACAACAGGGTAGAGAGTGGAAAGGTTATGCAGAAATGAATTCATGTCAGCATACAATTGACCTTATTTCTTATAACTAATCACTGAATTAATCCAATTCCACAACTTATCTAAAGTTAGGGATTGTGATCCTCAACTTGCTTGTTTTAAAACTAATGCTGGTCTATGATTATTGTGACTCATCATCATTCATTCCATTTTGGAATAACTTTGTCATTCACAGCCAGATATCCAAAACCTAAATACCTAACTGAAATAGAAGCAGTATGTTTAGATTCCTGGAGTTCGAAAGTAGTTAAGATCTTTCCATTCTAGCAAAGAAGTTGATGTCATTCACTAATTTAGATAATAAGTCCCTCCAATTGTGTCTCCTTAATAGGTGGCTCTCTTATTTTTGGCATTGAATATAAAAACATGGATGGATGGATGGATGGATGGATGGATGGATGAACAGACAGATGGACGCTTCATGCTTACTTCTAAACAGACTTGGTATATTTTGCTAGGAAAGAGCTAACCAGAGTTAACAACGTAACAAAAATATTAAATAGGTTTTATCATAGATATGTCTGAAAGCAAATGACACATGTTGTACTTGAAATTAATACCTTTAATTTGTTTAAAAGTTTTCTTATGATTTCTATCAAGCCCTGAAATTTATTTATTTAGAAAATTTATATTGCCATCTGCTTGCACATGGTGACTCAAGGCAGCTTACAGGAGATAAAAACACTATATAAAAGAAATAAAAATAAATTATCATGAATAATCATAATAATAACCCCCGTCCCTCCACCCTGGAGACAGCACACATTCATAGCAGCCATTTAATGGGCTATCCATCCCACTCTGGGTTCCCCAGGCCCACTGGCAGAGCCACATCTTATTATTATTATTATTATTTTTTTTTTAAAACAAGTTTTATTAATTTTTAAAACACACAAATTATCCTTATTCATTACATGTTTAAACCTTTTTCCCTTGTAAATTTAACAAGTCAGATAAATTATGATTCTGTTTTAAACCATTTCCATATAATATACCAAAACCTCTTATTCAATTTATCTTTACTTCTCTTTACTCTTATTCAATATCATTATTATTATTTCATCTATTTCTTTCTGACTTAGTTACCATTATTCTCATTCTATATTTCTACAAGTTTTTACCAATTCTCCCCCAAAAAGACATATACACACAACACACAAAACATAAAAAAATATCTTTTTGGAAAGTAACTTGGACCCAGGTGTCTCTCTCTTCATGGACTTCAATTATATTCATGCTCATCTTACATATCATTACTTATTTTATTTACCATTCTAAGCCTTCTATATTAACTTCTCCACATATTTCACACTTCTTAATTCTACCTTAATTAATCATCTTAGTTTAAATCATTATATTTGTATCTTTTGTCCATTTTTTATCATCCCTTTATCTCATCCCTTATGAAAAAAAAAAAAGAAAATCAGTTTCTCCTGGAATCATTAATCAGAGTATGATGCCTTTCTATCTCCCCCTAAGTTAATCAAATTAATCTTTAAAATAATATCTAATACCCAATCAGATTTTGCTTGGTACATTCTATCTAACTAATACATCCAACACAATTAAGTGCATAATTAGAGAATAAATCCAAATATTAAAAAGAAATACTATAATAAAATTTTATAATAACATCAATACCATAATTTTACTAAACTCTTTAATTAAAACAATATTCTAAACCTCTCCTATTATTAAGTTTTAAAACCAATCATTTTTAAACATTTTAACATTTTAATCTCTTATCAACTCTTAAACCATTGCAATACTACCATCTCATCTTATGTACCTTGCAAAATCTTTTTTTTAAAAAAATTTATACTTTATCCATTATCCATAAAAATTCCTTTTTCCATTTAATTTCAAAACGTTGTAGCTTTTCTCCACCTTTTCCCTTTCTTTCTTTTCCCAACAAACCTTTCTACCCCCTTCTTCTAGCCTCTGCCTTACCGGCTTCCCTTCTCTGTCGCATTTCTTTTCCCCTTTGTTTACAATCATCATATTGGTTTTGCACTTTATTTTTCCCTTTCTTAAATGTTTTTAGATCTTAAGTCCTTAAATCCTTTAGTTTTCTTCTTTTCTCTTCTTTTCTTTTCTTTCTCTCTTCCTTTTTCTGGATCAAATTCTGAGATTCATTAAAGATGGCTCCTTCCTCTCTTTCTTGTTCCTCTGCTGTCTTCATCTGTTGTAATTTTTGTTGATAATTAGTAAGCGCCATTTCTAAGAAAAGAAAGGCTTCTTCCACACCATTTCTTAGTTCCTCAACAGAAAGAGCCATTATAAATCTTTTCTTTTCTTTTCTCCTTCTTTCTTCTTACAACAACCAGGATATTCAAAAGAAAATAAAAAAGATAAAACAGTCCCAAAGTTACCAATCAGTCCAAACCAAGGCAGAGTTCTCACTTTCTCCTTCTGGGGTGATATCAATCAAAGAGAAAGAAAGTCCAAATCTGTTTAAAGTCTTGTTACAATATATTCTAGTCTTCAAATCCTTAAGGCATCTGCTCCAACAAATCTTAGCATACAAATATTTTCTTTTTAATCCTCTCTCTTCCCACTCATCGCTTAAAACCAATTTCCACCTAAAAAAATAGGTTTCTTAATATCCAGTTACTTATTCCGTAGGAAAGAGGGAAAGCTATCCTTTCAGCACCTTCAAGCAGCAGCTTTTTCCTCTTCTGGCAGGTATTATTCAGAAAGTCATACTTTTCAGGAATTTTATTAGATATGTCTTAGAGTCCTAGGAGCCAAGAAAAACTTTCTCCTCTCAATCACTTTCTCCACTTCCTCCTGCGCATTCTTACCCGGCTGCCAGCCTCTTTGTGGCGGCCATTACAGACCGCCGCTGCACCGTCCTGGGAAAAGGGAGTTCTGCCGGCCAGGGAGGGAGTCTGCAGCACCCCCAAACCCTTCTCCGGATCCCCCTACTTCAGCTGCCCCTGCAGGTGCAGCCTAGCTCCGTACCCGGCTGGGTCGGAGCCCCAAAAACGGCTAGCGCGGCAGGGATCGCGCAGCTTCGCAAATCCCTGCCGCCGCGAAGCCGACAAACCGGAAGTCACCGCAGAACCACATCTTCAGGACCTTCCAAAAGAGTGTTAGAGTGGAGGCCAGTCTAATTTCTGAAGGGATGATGTTCCAGAGGAAGGGAGCCACTCAGGGTTGGGATGATACCGGTTCAGCCCAGTTCTATAGTACCTGTAGCTGCAAAGAGCAGCTGACACCAAACCAGTTCAGTGTTTGGCCCACCCGCCTGCCTGGGCTCTAGACTGTCCTTTATTCCATGCTTTTCTCTCCTCAGCTGCTTTGCGCGGCACATTTGAGGTTGAAAAAGCAGGAAGCAAGAGGATTTTCAAATTACGCACCCCAGCGCAGCGCTTGTCAGCTGTCAGGTGGCACAGCTGATGATTTCTTGCAAATGCTGCACTCACGATTGTCCCCAGTTCGGAGAACTGGCAAATCGCTCCACTGGCTGGCCCTGCCCCTCCCTGCCCACTTATTCCTTACCTGACATGTGAGCCATCCAACTTGCCTGGTTTGGTAAGTTACTATTTTTCCTTTTTTTTCCCTGACTATTAGCTGTTCTGCTCTGCCAGGAGATTTAGATTAGCTTAGAAAGCAGGAAATCCTTGGATTTCTTTCTTTCTAGCTAATCTAAAAGCAGAGCCAAACCTTCCTTAGGACTCAGTGCAGACTCGGGTAGCCGATTGTAGATAGATAGATCTCTAAGGTAATCTGTGATTCTGTGAGCAACTCAATCTACCTGCCTGCTTTGCCTGCTTTGGGGTAAAAGTTGCTCTTTTTTATTTAAAAAAATCAATATTTACATAAATATTTATAATATTTATATACAAGCCATGCCCACCCAGTCACATGACCACCAAACCATGCCCATTCAGCAAGCCACGCCCAACCAATCACATGACCACCAAGCCACACCCATAGAACCGGTTGTTAAGAAATTTGAATCCCACCCGTTATCTTGAAGGACTGACAGATCAGACTGCTCAAAGTGGACTCAGATGCTACTGCAGTTTTCTTAGTATTACAGAAAGAATCTGTCAGAAATAGCACATTTAACATAAACAATTTAACCACTTCATTGCATTATTTCTTGAAATAAAGATCTTCTGTATCATATAAGGTAGTTTTTTCTACCTTGATGTCCTCTAAATGTTTTAATACAGTCCCTGGCTAGGGACTCTGACAATTGACAATCTCTCAATTCATTTTGAGGGCACCAGGTGGGAACAGGCAATACAGTATAAGCAATCTATAATATGAGTTTGCCAGTGATGGAATGTCTTTCTCTTACCTATGGTCCCATATGATTTAAATGATCAGAATAACAAATATCTCTTTTAATTATGTTTATATTAGGTAAACAATATTTAATAAAGTTATTTCCTTATTACCAATACTGCTTAGTTTTTTTTAAAAAAAATCAAAGTACGCATGGGAAATAGTGATTAATAATGTTCCACTTTGTTAGACTCTCCATTGATGAGGACCCGCTAGTTAGTTCAATAGTTCATCCCTGGAGGTTTGTTTAAAGAAAAGAACCTCTAATGCTAACTCCTGCTTCTAGTTTGGTAAACAGACCACAAAGTCTCTAATTTCATTATTTCACATGCCAAGCATATTTCGGGGGGTGGGGGGGGAATTACTCTCTGTGGGCCATAAAAATAATGGAACTAAGCAGATTGCTGGCAATTGTAAATTAACTGCTTTAAATCAATAACATAAAAGAAAAATCCAACCAACCAAGTTATGGTTCAGTGTTACATAAATAACAAGGCAAGGGATCTCTGTGCAATCTTGCAGTGAACAGTCTTGTTACTTCATTTAGTTTCTAGAGCAGAACATGGAAAGTGGGGGGAATTTCTATCGTCACAAAATAACAAGTGGGTACACTGATCATGGTCTAAATGGGAGACAATTATCAAGAAAGGCTAATCAATGACAAAAGTACATTTGTATGAATTTGAGGAAGCTGAAGGAGAGGGCTTTCAAAATCTCCCCCCTTGTCATTTAAAAACAGTAGCACATTCTGCTCTCAGGTGCCAAATCTTAGTTAACATAGGCTAATTGAGAAAATACAATGTCGTGATGTCTCTTTGTGAGGTATTAGAAGGTCAGTTCCTTGAAATAGTTACTTGTGGGGAAGAGGAGCATAAAGCTGACAATGAGGAACAACAGGAAGTTTGCAGAAGCTTAACTTGGGAATACTCACCGCACTGGATGCGCTCTGATAAGTCGGTCTGAGGCTAGACTTGGAGACCCTCACCCTTGCTTTTCCATAAAAATTTGAATGTCCCATAATTATTTATTTGTTTGTTTGTTTTGTCAAGCATGCATTAGATAACAGATATAAGTATAAACATGATTATGACTACATGAAATGGATACGAATAAAAGGGAACATTAGGACAGGGACCGTAGGCACGCTGGTACACTTATGCACACCCCCTACAGACCTCTTAGGAAAGGGGTGCGGTCAATAGTAGACAGTCTAAGGTTAAAGTTTTTGGGGTTTGGGGAAGAAACCACAGAGTCAGGCAGAGTATTGCAGACATTGACCACTCTGTTGCTGAAGTCGTATTTCCCGCAATCAAGTTTGCTGCGGTTTACCTTGAGTTTGTATCTATTGTGTGCTCATGTATTGTTGTAGTTGAAGCTGAAGTAGTCATTGATGGGTAGGATATTGCAATGGATAATTTTATGTACTACGCTTAGGTCGGATTGAAAGTGGCGTACTTCTAAGTTGTCTAAGCCTAAAATTTCAAATCTGGTGGCATAAGGTATTCTGTTGCGAGTAGAGGAGTGGAGGATTCTTCTCGTGAAATATCTCTGGACTCTCTTGATTGTATTAATGTCCGATATGCAATGCAGGTTCCAGGCAGATGAGCTGTATTCGAGAATTGGTCTACCAAATGTTTTGTATGCTCTAGTTAGTAGTACAATATTACCAGGGAAAAAGCTTTGCAGGGTTAGGTTAACAACTCTTAATCCCTTTTTGGTAATATTGTTATAGTGGGCTCTAGCATTTAGATAATCAGAGAAGAGTACTCCAAGGTCCTTGACAGATTTGACCAAGATGTTTTGTAAGCAAGACTTCCAGAAAACCAGCCTTTCCCAACCTTGCCACTTTCCATAAGTTTGAACTTCAATTCAAAAGCCAATGTTAATATTACACCGTGGCTATGCTACTGAGGGAATTGGGGGAGAGGTTACCCATTAATCTCTGTGGCACCCACGTTGAAGAAGGCTGTCACAAATGTCCAATATCTAGCAGGAAGTCCTCAGATAGTTGTGCTAAATATCCATATGAGAAAGGAACCAGGTTCAAGTACATCATGAACACTTCTCAATAATGTTACCTGAGCTCTGGTAACTAACACTTCTTCCCTGTGGAAAGCAATGTAGATGGTAATCACTATATAAGCCCAGTCACTGTTAGAAGACTTTTTAGATTCATGGCAGATTGTTTCTTTATTGCATACGTTGTATGTAACATAAATTTTATATAATCATTTTTTTAAAATTACAATCTTAAAATGTTTGCTTGAGTGATTGTTTTGTAAACCACTTTGAAAATATGAGGTAAATAAAGGTAGATAAATCAATTAAGTAAATAAATTATGTCCTGGCAAATGAAAAAAAAATCAATAAAATGGGTACCAAGTGGGTCTCCCTAGAAGGGAACTCCCAAAAGTGCAACATTGAAAAAAATCATCCCTCTTTTGAGGAACAAGGGAACAGTTGAAGTTACTGTTAACTATTGTATTGTTTTAAGATATAAGTAGATACACTTATGAGAAGAAGCATGTCATCAAAACTTGAGGTTCCAAACTCTGTTGACTTTTCTGGGTCAAAACCACAATTGAGAATTGGATGCAGAAGTATCTAGGGTTCATTCCTGAAGCCAGGAATGAACAATTATAATGATATTGTAATGCCTTGTTTTACTTTGTAGATTTATTCAGCATTACCTGAATAAATCCATCTTTATAACGTTCTCCTGCCCATTTGGCTTCCACATCTATGACAATAACGACTCAACATACAACATAACCCAAACATCAGCTTGCTATGCAGCTAAATTAGTCAACTCCAGAAAGAGTCATAGCTTTCACACTATAAAGGTCTCTTGAGTTTCCAATGACAATTATGAAACCATGATCAGGGAAAATACAATTGTTTCCATTAGAGGAAGAGTGGAATCTTTTCTCGTATAAGTGGAATATCCCTCATCTAGCCTGAGGACCTACTCATTATTGATGCCTCTCTTTGACTGGATAAATTTTTAATTACCCCTCATCTGTAACTAGCTTTCAAGAACTGGAACTGCTATGTTTACCCTGATGTACAAAAACAAGGATGTTAATCTTGTTTACCCTGATATTTGATGAAGAGGGAATGCAATCATGCTGATTCACTTCATCCTCATGGTAGTTTTCAGTATTATAAATCATCGTAGCATTTTGGATAAATTATCTGAATTGGAGAGAAGAGACACTGCGTTGTTACTGGTTCTGCTTTTATTTGGATGATCAATTCCAGATGACTGTGCCAGAGACTGCTGTTCAATCTCTTGGCACTTGCACCGTGGGATTGTTTAGGACTTCATAATCTGTTCCTTCTATCATGCTTTTTAAATGACTGTTGGGTGAAATCATCCAGAGATTTGACCAGAGGGATCATTAATATGCCGATGACACCCAACTTAGGTGACACCCAAATCACCTAACTTGATTTGTCTTTTTCTTCTAATTCAAGTGAAACAGCAGCAAAGTCACTAAATCAATGTCTTCCACCATATGTTCATCAATAAACTGAGTTTAGTCAGCATTGGTAGGTTTGTCCTAGACAAATGATGTTTCTTCTTTTATGGGTGTGCTGCAGAATAATCCTGGATCGATCTTCATCACTGCAAATGGGGGATTCCGCAGAGTACCTTGTATTACCTTGTATTACCCTTAATAAGAATGCCAGCTGCAGAAGTATTTAGACAGAGAACCATGGGCTTTCATTCTCAAATATGTTCCATGTGCTAGGAACATTCCCACGTAGAATTATGAAGAATCATTGATTTAGATGAGTTGATATAGAAATTGAATGAATGAATGAATGAATGAACCCAGACTGTCACTTTTGATTTTTAAGATTGTCTTTTAAAAAATTTTCTGGCTTCAGATTAACTAATGTCTTTCTTTGCAAATACCTCATTAGAAGCCATTGTTGACAGATCCCATCCCAAGGGTATAACAACTAGATGTGAATTTTTTTTCAATAGCGGCTCCCGAACTTTGGAATATTTTCCTCTTCAGCAGGGATGGTCAGCTTATGCAGTCACCCCAAAGGAGTGCTGAGAGGAGGGGGCAGACCACAAGTCCTCCTGTTTCTAGGACTCTAGTTCTTGAGAATTGGCAGTGCTGTTTCCTTCTACTTTGAGGTGGAATTGATAAGGTTTCTCCTCCCATCTTGAAAATAGGAAGAAAGCACATCAATGGATGTGGAGAAAGATCTCTGAATCTATATGATTATATTGTCACCAATAAGCTAGAAAAGTTTACTCCGCCTGCAGTTTCAATTATTCCTAAAAAAAAACAAAAAAAACAATGAGAACCTTTCAATTATCTGTTGGTGATAATATTAATGTTTCTTTGAAAATTGCAGAAGGTCTAAATAATATTTTTAATATAATACCACAGGTATCATTCCATAATATTGTTTTCATGTGTAGTGTGGTCATCTGCATTAAGCATATAAAGGCATTATTGTAATTGAAAGCTGAATATAATGAAGGTATTTGTTGACAGGGAGCAAATTTGACAAGAAATTTGCTTTAAATGTAATTTTCTTCACTCCCCCAGATGGGAAACTGTTCTGTATTAACATACTCCAAATACTGACTTCTGATTGGTCCACACGTACAGCATTATGATTGGTCAACTAAACAGCAGGGATTGGTTCGCTAGGAATCAACCGCGATTGGCCGAGCCGATCGCGGGAGATTCAAGGACCTGTCATTGGCCGGCGAGCCGCGAGCAATCCCTATATGAAGGGCTGCCACGGCTCCAAGATCTTGTACAGATCTATACATGAAATAAAGAGCTTGAAGTACACTGGTCTCGCGTCTCTTTCGTACCCGATCTAACAGAAACAGAACTAGTTTGGTGGAGAGATTAAGGCATTGGGTTGGAAACAGAGGGCTGTGAGCTCTAGTCTTACCTCAGTCACAAAGCCAGCTGGGTAAACTTGGGCCAGTGACTCTCTCCTGGGAAGCAGGCAATGGCAGAACATTTCCCAAAAAAACTTGCTATGGTATTTGCAGGGACTTGTCCAGGTGGAAGGAAGGAAGGAAGGAAGGAAGGAAGGAAGGAAGGAAGGAAGGAAGGAAGGAAGGAAGGAAGGAACACTTAGACTTATATACCGCTTCACCAGTGCTTTACAGCCCTCTCTAAGCAGTTTACAGAGTCAGCACATTGGCCCCCAACAATCTGGGTCAGAAAGAAAGAAAGAAAGAAAGAAAGAAAGAAAGAAAGAAAGAAAGAAAGAAAGAAAGAAAGAAAGAAAAAGGAAGGAAGGAAGGAAGGAAGGAAGGAAGGAAGGAAGGAAGAAAGAAAGAAAGAAAGAAAGAAAGAAAGAAAGAAAGAAAGAAAGAAAGAAAGAAAGAAAGAAAGAAAGAAAGAAGGGATGGAGGGAACTAAATAAGGGCACTTTATATAGGACTGGCCTAGATGTCAGTTTCAAATTCAAATAATTCAAAATCACCAGTGAATTAAAATTGAACTGAGAAGGAAAGCCTATTTCACTACCCATGGTTCCTTCCCCATTATCCCCAAGAATTCTGCCTCAGGGTGAAAAGCAGTATTCTAAGAAAAATGATGTTTCACAAGGAATTTAGAGTGAAACTTTTTGTTGGATAAGGGAAACCATATCTTTAGTGGCAGATGCCAACTATCTAGTAAGGATAAAGGATTTTAAATAAAAATGCTTATCTGCGGGGGAGTGTCATCATATTTTCTTAATTTAGGTCAAGGTTAATAATTAATTATCTTTTAATTTGCATAACTTTGCCTACACCAATAAATCTGAGAGAGGTTTCTGTCAGGTATGGTATGATACTAAATAAATGCAAAAGAAACTAGTCAATGGAGGCTAAAAGAACATGCCAAGGTAACATGTATCTAGATACTTCACCACCTAGTTTAATTTCTATATAATAGTCTCTTTAGCATAGGTACCAAGAACCACTGAAGCATTTTAAGATTGATTATAAAGCAAAACCTTTGTTGGCCTAGTCTTGTAAATTTTTCCTTCAGTGGCATGTTTTATCACCTGGGAGATTTGGGTGACAGCTATTTATTTAATGGCTTGGGACCGCCAGCCAAACTGGGGTGTCTCCATTTGGAATCCTGGTCATTTCCTGCCTTTTGATTTACAAGTTAAGAGCATTCAGATGATCAAGTGTTCTATGCCTAAGGGCTATAACATGAAGCACAACAGCTGGACCCAGCTCCTCCCTATTGCCAATATCCTGACCCACACAGATGCAAAACACCCACTCAGATACAAGACATAAAACGCTGAAATCCACAAAATGACGCTCGTCATTAATACTTGGTCTGATCCCCATGTAGATTCGCCTTCTGTAGATGGACAGCTGTCCCATCCAATCAAAATATTACCTTCTTAACTGAGAATGTCTTTACTTACAAAATATAAGGGAATGGTACGCTACTTCCCTGTGTTTTAGTCAGGAAGTAAAGAGGGGAACACATAGTAACATTTATGGGGGACATATACTAGTGCTAGGTCAACCATAACATCACTCACCACTCTGCCAACTGTAATGAAGGGAACAGGCAGGTTTGAAACAACATTGCACTTTATTTGCTAAGAAAATGTGCATGTACTTCTATTTACTATCATTCATAATGCTACCCGCAGCCAAACAAATACCTATGGATTATAGTTCTACTACAGAGGAAATGGAGAGAGGAATAACATTTTTAAAATCACACAATATTATATAAGCACAACAGAAACTTTTTCTGTGTTGATGCAAGTGGAAGTGAAATAAATAGGAAACAATCTGATCTGGCGGTCTGGTTGTAGAAGTACTTCATTTTTTTCAATGCCGGCTAAAATTCTCCATTCTGCAAACCTAACTTTTCTATAAGATCAATGAACTGGAAAATCAATTGTTTATTCTATTTCTCCCAATCACAAAAAAAAAGGCCACAACTTGCTTAGAAGAAATTAATAATCCATATCTCTGACTAGAAAACATACAGGATTTTGGTCATAGATAGCGTGTATTGGTCTAAAGAATTCAGGTGTAAGTCTGTTTTTGCCTGATCTCTGAAGTTAAAAACGATGATTTGTGATCAGCAAGCAAATAATAATAATAATTAAAAAAAACAGGTTTGCAGGACTAACTGCATACAGTGAATAACTTGTTTGGGGACAATGATGGTTGCACAACCAAGAAACAGACATTGAATTCTGATATAATACTATTGAGGGAGGGTTTTGAGGAATGGAAATTGTTTGTTTATTCTGGATAGAATTTAGTTTCAAAGAAAGGAACAGATTAATTTCAAATCTTGCATTCCACATACAAATATAAATTATTACTAGTAATGAATTCCCAACAGACTTCCACAAAGAATGAGTTGTTGTTTTTATTATTTTATTAGTACTTTAAAATGTGGATATTTTAAATTAACAGATGATATATGTTTATGTTTTAAATAAACACTTATTATTTTGTTCAGCAAAACTGGGATTCCAAGAAAATGTTATATTGATTCCCAGCATTTCTGAAGCCAGAAGTGTATTTTTATTTCTTACTCAAGATTAAAAGTACCATTACATTAGCCAAGGAACAAAAATGTGATATTTATGAACAGAGGGTACATGTGTCCACAGGATCCTAAAATTAAATTTATATTTTTTTTAAAAAAATAAAAAGGTAAAATAATTAAACTGGCTGAATTCTTGGATCCTTGTAAGATACATCATGAAAGATAGGTGTTGAGGCATGGTTTTGGATATATCTATCCAAACTGGGGTCCAATCCCAAGATCATATCAATAGTCTGTGAAATCAAAATTATTTCCTGTATATAAAAGACTTTTGCAAGAATTTAAACAACGTGACTCTTATTAGTTTTTTAAAAATTGTTAAAAAGTAGGATATTTATTTCATAAATATTTTATTTATGTTAATATCCAATGTGTTTAATATTACTATTCTTACATCATTCAAATATATGATATGAATGTGTCAATTTTAATTTTTAATACAGTAAATATCAATAAATATAACTCCTACATATAAAAGCTCTTTAGATGATTTCCATAATTATTAAAAGTGAGAAGAGGTCCTGAGAGCAAAAAGCTTAAAGAAACATGACTCCAGAGAGTGGTGGAAAAAAATGGTGATCAGGCACAGTGGGGAGGAACAAACAAACATGTCTCTATGGCTGTCATATCCTTGGACAGTCAGAATATGGCAGATCCCCTTTTCCCCTTAGAATCTGAATCTCTCCACAGCCAGTGTCCTTATCTAATTCAGCCTTTTTCACTAATGTCCACATGCACCGAATTACAGCTCCTATGATCGTCCGCAGTAAGACCAAGCATGGCTGTCGTCTTGCATTGTCCTCCATGTCTTCGTTCAGTGACTAATCTCTGTATGTGCTTAAACTGAATTATTATTTTTCCCCCCTAAAAACTGAAGTTCATTTATGACTGTAATCATGAAGAAGCCTTCAGGACCAAACCTATCCATCTCTCTGAGGTCCTTTGCTGCTGAAGCAACCCAGTGTCTAGAAAAGTTGATCTCTCTAATGGTGTGTGGGAATGACCTTGGAAGACAGAAGGAAGGACCACAGCCCAGACAATGGTCGGATAAATGAAACTTTGAATCTGAAGGAAGAGGGGTGGCAAATGCATCTCAAAACCCTCCCTAGTTTTCAGGAGAGCAAAAGTGAGGGACAGGAGGAGTCCTTTTAGATTTATAATTTTTCAATTAAAAATAGAATTAGTATAGCTGGATATGCTTCTTGTCTGGACTGCCACGCAAGACTGACAGTAGCCTTGCTGCTGTCATTACCCCTTTATTGCATATGACCTGTGGGGGAACTGAGGGTGAGGCTGAAAGAGGCCCCCTTACCTCACCCAGGCCTGGCTAAACTGCTAGAGAGCAAAAAATATCTTTTGGAATCTGGAGCTCGGGCAAACTGAGGTGGATGCTAAATGTCACAGGTCAACTCCAGGAAGAGAACGTTTCACATATAAAACATAAGAGTTTAAAAGAAGTCATACGAAACACTCCAAGATATTTCTAACTACAGCAAAATTCCTCCTCCTTTTCAGCCTTATTTGTGGTCCCCTTCCTACAGGACACCAGCCAATTGTTTCACAAAGTACCCAAAAGTCATCCTGCCCAAACTTGTTTAAAAAAAAAAACACTTTTATTTTCCTATATTGGCTCTCAGAGGGCAGAAAAAATTGGGCATATAAAGCTGGATTGTTCTTTGACAGGCCAGTTGGTCTGGGTGGAATAAGGGACTTCAATCACTTTTCAAAAGTCTTTCTCAATGGTATGGTAATAAACAGAAGAAATGAAAAGAGATAAAATTGCTACAGTTTTAGTTTGGAAACAATCATGGCAATGACTAGTAAAAGAGCATTGGGCTAATGTTGGGCTGATGATTCACTAACTTGATCATCAAGGTCATGGAGAGAATATTCGCCTCAAAAAAAAAAAACCCTTTCAGTATCTCCTTCACGTGCTATCAAATCACATTAGAATTCAAAACTAGAAATTGCAATGCCTATTTCTTTAAACAAAACAAAACATTATTTTACATTGCATTGATTTATGTGAACAGGTCCCTCCAAAAATCCAGCATGAAATAATTACATTTATTTCCTCTCCATCTCTCATAAGACTTTCTTACCCATAGGGAATCACATCTGGAGAGCACCAAGCTGGAAAATACAACTAAATAGTTTCAAACAGCACATTGTTTCTTTATGATATCTAAGTGTGAAACAAAGGTTGAAGAGGGAAAGGGATAACAAACACCAGAAAACCTCGCACCTCTATCCACCCACAATCAGTACCAGCTGTAGTCCAATTAAACTTAATCTGGTCACATGCTCATGTGTTTCTCCGAAATTAGAGGAAATCAATTCAAATGCTAATGAGAAAACCCATAATTTATTATCTGCTGAGGAATACATGTTACATTAATTTTAACTGTAAACAATTATTTTTATTGCAAGATTAATTACCCCATTTTGCACAACTTCCTCTTCTCATATTTTTTTTAATGAATTTTCTGTTGCTGGTTTTTGTTGATCTGTCACAGAACTTCAAAAAGTTTAATCAACTTAGGAGTAACTGCAAATGCTGCTTTCTATTCTCCTGTCACAGGGAAATGTGATAAATGGTTGGGGCAAAGCACAGCAAGATCTGTGCTAAATGTTTTGGACAGAAAGAAAAGTCAGTAAAACTTATAATGAAAATAAGGAGGTAGATCTGTGCATATTCTAAATTTCAGTCTAGCCATTTTTATTATCTTTTTGATAGGATGTCTTGGAATACTTAGAACAATATATCATGTGAGAAACTATTCTCAACAGTAACCCTATGATATTTCTAACACTTGAACTAAAAATGTGGACAACTGCTGAAAGGAATCTTTTTTTTTTCTTCCCAGAAAACTAATCTCTAAGAATGTTCTTACAGCAGAAGTATCTATGTCAAATCCTAGCAAATAATCAACCAATACTTCTTATATGTATATAAACTACCCATGGCTACCCGTGGGTTTGAGCTGATAAATTGAAAAAGGCTTTTTGGATCTTTATGTCTCATTTAGGTCACTTCTTCGCTACTGTAGTAATTTATACCATCTTCTAGAGTCATTCAACCATCATTGCACTCACATATACATCATGAGGACAGACTTTATTTTTACTGTCTTAACAATAATTGGATAATACTATAATCATGTTCTATATCCCTGATTTTTTTAAAAAAAGAGTAGTCATTGTAGTACAGCCCAACCACAAAATCTGGAAAGTAGAATTGACTAACTTGCCATATTGGTCTTATCAGAAGAGTTTGAAATATTGTGATTGGACGTCAGTGGTTGGATACAATCTTCCACAGCTATGCCCTGAAAATTACATGAATGAAAGGTGACTTCTCAATTAATGGTAATACAGCAATAGATAGTGGAGTAACCTAATGTAACATTTTCAGTCAATCTCCTCTGAAGAAGAGGTTTTGCTTTCTACAAAGAAATCTGGTATTGGGGAACTTTTTTTGTGGTGTTAATGCATTCAGCTGACATTTCACACTCACTGCATAGAAATCTAATATTACAGAAATGCCCTCAAGCATCGTTTTCTTCTTCTAAGGAAATGTAACCATTGGAATGGATTGCGATAGCAGTCCTGAAATTTCTCACCTCTTGGAAGTATCACAAGAGTACATAAAATAAAGCAGGAATCCCCAGCATTTTAGTTCCAGTGGTACAATAAACTATTTTTCAAGCATCACTTTAGGGCTCAAAGAAAATGATTGCTCTTGGAGAGAAGACTTCCATTTTTTTTAAAAAAAAAAAATCTGACAATAGTAAGTTGGTTCAGTCACAAAATGTACATTTATCAGAAGATACACTAATGAGATATATCCCTATCACTCTGTCTTGCCCCCAGGATATTCACTACAAACTCAATTGCTACTACTACTAATATTATAGCAAGTAATTCTGAGCTCTGAGTTCTGAGCTGCATTCTTATTTTTTTTAAAATATCTACAGGGCCTATAATATCTTTAAAAATATCTACATGGCCTATAATTCATTAAATCCAAATAATTCATGGAAATAACAATGACTAGGCTGATTTAAGCTTTGCTTTGTATCATATTAGCTTCTTTTAAAATTTTGTTGTAAAAATATTATTTTTAATTAAAAAATAAATGAGGCAAGGCCAGTCCATCTCTTTATCTGAGTCAAACAGAGAACCATGAAGGTGTTCCTTCCATTTTGGGAAAAAGTAAAACCCACCTGGCATCATGTCTCAGCTGCATGGCAGATAGGGGGAAATGATGAGATTCAGCTTTGCAACTGCCCCGTAAGTGGCTCATACATGTCGTCATGTGACAGCAAAAGTTCCTTCATGTGCTTTTGATTCTGCTTAATCATTGTGGCAGAATAGCAAAGGTAGAAGAAACAGAAAGAACTGTCAGGATCTAACAGAAAAGAATTGAATTCTTTCATAATTGCTTAAGAAGTCTTCCATTGTTGTCACAGGTATGTAGCAAATCATAGTGACTATGTGTAAAGGACTTATGTAAATAGAGGTAACAAAAGAACTGATTTTAAATATTATTTTCCTGTTTTATTTATTGATTTATTAAAATAATTGTCTTTAAGCTATAGTTACGGAGGTAGATATATTAGTTTTCATTCAACTCTCATATAAAAACCACATTAGAAAATAAAATCTTATATTCCTTTCAAGACCCAACATAAAACTAAATTATCACAAAAAAAGATACTAAAGATGCTTGAACCGTAATGTACAAAGGGGAAAATTTTTCATCTAAAAATGAATTAATAAAGATTATTGTTTATATAAGCAATATGAGTTCAGACCTTATGCTGTGATTTTAAGGAGAAAATCATTTAATCTGTGTGCATACTTCAGTTTATGACATGGAAAACAACAGAGATAAATTTCTGTGACTTATAATTGTTCTGTGGCACTGACCTATTCTTTAATTTTTTTAAAAAAAGTATTTATTTATTTAATTCACTCATTCAATTTAGACATCAACCAACTTTAACTGATTCTGGGTGGTTGACAAATAATAACAAAAAGCCAGTACCAACCAAAAAGCAAGATGGGATCCGAGCACATTACATAGCCAAAAATAACAAACAAGAACAACAGGGCAGGGGAAGGAATATTTATTTATTTATTTATTTATTTATTTGATTTGCCAATTGTTTACAAGATAATAAGTATAAGAGTATACATAGTTGTGAATACATGAAATGGGTACATATATGAAAAATAAAAGAATAGGAAAAACAATAGGACAGGGACGGTAGGCACGTTGGTGCGCTTATGCACGCCCCTACAGACCTCTTAGGAAAGGGGTGAGGTCAATAGTAGACAGTCTAAGGTTAAAGTTTTTGGGGTTTGGGGAAGAAACTACAGAGTCGGGTAGAGTATTCCAGACATTGACCACTCTATTGCTGAAGTCGTATTTCCTGCAATCAAGTTTGGTGCTGTTTACTTTGAGTTTGTATCTATTGTGTGCTCTTGTGTTGTTATGGTTGAAGCTGAAGTATTCATTGACAGGTAGGACATTGCAATGTATGATTTTATATACCATGCTTAAGTCAGACCGAAGACGGCGTAATTCAAGGTTTTCTAGTTCTAGAATTTCAAGTCTGGTGGCATAAGGTATTCTACAACGAGTAGAGGAGTGGAGAACTCTTCTTGTGAAATATTTCTGGACTTTCTCAATTGTGCTAATATCAGATACATAGTGTGGGTTCCAGACTGATGAACTGTATTCGAGTATTGGTCTAGCAAATGTTTTGTATGCTCTGGTTAGTAGTGTGATATTACCAGAGAAAAAGCTACGTAGGATTAGGTTAACAACTCTTAATGCCTTTTTGGCTATGTAGTTGCAGTGGGCTCTAGCACTTAGATCATTATCAATATCAAATCAATATCAAATGATATTAGATCAATATCAAACCAAAGAGCAAGCACCATGGCAGAGAAGGAACACGGCCCTGGCTCTGCAAGCTCTGGTCACCACCACTGCCAGCCCCAGTCAAATGCTGACTCCCGGGCTGCCCAGCAGTCCCTCACCCTCACCTGGCTGCCATCTTCACCTGCCCTCAGCTTGCCGTTGCTGCCTGGCCTTCCACCACCGATTGGTGAGTGAGGAGGCAAGTAAGCCCAGCTGGTCGCCTACCTCCTGCCACCACCACTGCCAGCCCCGGTCAAGTGCCGACTCCCGGGCCGCCCAGCCGCCCTCACTGCAGCAAGCTCTCTGGTCGACTCAACCCCGGCGTAGCTGCCTCCACTACCAGCTTACTTGCCTGCATTGTGCCTTCACCTAATTTTTGGTAAGTTGCTATTTTTATTTTAGTATACCTAAATAAAAATTATTTTACTATTATTGTTACATGTTGATACTACTGTTTGTTTTTCCTTTCCTTTTTCCTATTAGGGTTAGGTTAAATAGTGTCAAAATGGCAGGCATGACCAGGTGATTAAATCCCTGTCCCTTTTTAACATGTGTTGCATACATTTCACACATATAAAAATGGAAGGGCTACTCCCCAAGATCTCCTATATGGGTGTCTCTGTGGGGCAGATGACTAGAACTGTTAGATAATCTTCTTCAAGATTATGTGAATGCCATGTGAAATGGTTAAATATTTACTAACAAAGAGCAAAGCAAACATTCAGTAAAAAAACTAATGGTTTTGACTAAGTTTGAGTATTTCACTTTTTTACTATATTCTATTATTATACGGTTGAATCCTAATGTTTTTCTGCAGTCTGTACTTTTTTCCTCGGGTCAAGGATTTTTCATAATCAAAAAGATCCCTTCAAAAATATTTCTATGTTAATTTCAGTAGTGATACTACAGCAATAGTATTTATTATTACTGAAATTATGCAGTAGTGAGAATATTTCCTCAGTCCTGTACTCAAAGCAACCATTTCGCTTTCCACTATGCTACAGAGCTTGCAAATTTCTCCTATTGCCAGTCTGTAGGTATTGCCTGAAATGTAGCAGCCACTGCCAATATGCTGTTTTCTCACCATCACAGGGGCTGAAGAATGCAGCAGAAAAAGGATGGCCTGCTGTTCATAGCAATCCCTTAGGAACTATTCACATTTTCTGAAAAACAGGGAAATGCAAATAGCATATCCTGAAAATATAGATAGAAGTGGGCCAGGAATGTTTATTTCATTTGTTTATTTTTGGGTGCACAGAGCGGCATCACTGACTGAACAACAATCTGTGCAGCTTCCTACTGGTCAGCTGACTGGTTAATAGCTGATTCCTACATATTTGCATCATTCCAAGGTTGGCAAAAATGCAGAAATCACAAATCAACATTGGATTGTTTTGAAGGGCCTGGGAAATGGATGTATTGGTGAAGAGGCAGCATCTTAACTGGCAGAAAAACAGGAATTCTTAATTACTGTCTAGAGACAGTAATGTGTTTATGAATATAAACCTATGTAGGATCCACAGCATTTGTTAAAAATAATAATAGACACAATCCAATTTTTTTGATGTGCAGAAAATAGTCCATTTCAGTGATTTCTGTTTGTTTATGTTTATTATACATTATATATTATTATGTTATGTCTATTTGTTTTTCTTAGTATTTATTTGATTTGTCAATCGCTTACAGGATACAGGTATAAGAATAAATATACTGTAGTTTTGAATCCATGAGATAGATACTTATAAGAAAAATAAAAAAAATAATAGGACAGGGACGGTAGGCACGATTGGTGCACTTATGTTGTTGCCATGGTTTGTTTTCAGTGTAAAGTAGATGCAAAAGTACACGCTTTATAGTAAAGTACATTTTGAAATGAGAAAAATGTATTTCTAAGTGTGAACATTTTAGGAAAAAAAATGGAATGTACATGTGCATGTTTTTCAAAAATGGCCACAAAACTAGATGGCATCCAGACTTATAAACCTCTAGCAATAAAAGTATCCATCTTTCCCATATAAAGCCATTTTTAACCCACAATCCAACTCACGTTTTAAAAGCTTACCATACAAACTTCACATGTGCAGGAGGACCATTGTCTGTGGAAAAGAACCACAGAACGCATTTTGCTGCTGCAAAGCTGTGAGCAGCCTTAAATAAGGGATAGAGAAGACCCACTCGCTTTATTTTCCAGATATACTTTCTCACAATGCTCCTTCTTAAGCCCCTTGATAGCTGCTTGTGTAAATAAGAAGCCTCCTCGACCCTTTGAAGGTTTAGGGTTTTTATGAGGAGATTCAGCCCACTTCTTCGGGATGGAAATGCTGCCCTCAAGCTGTCACTGCTCCTTGAAATCAGGACATTTTGCTGCATTAGAAAAGATCCACAGGCGAGGAGGGGAGGGGTAACTGCTCCTAGCCCTATTTATCATCTTCAGCAGACAAATACATGTTTCCAATCAGCAGCAAAACTGATTGTATCCAAACATCTGATATTTAAAAGGATGCCAGGTTTACCCAGTATTCAGATTAAACTACCAGGAAGGAAAAATGATTCCACCTAGCAGATCCTAAAGTGAGAGACATCTCACTGTAACGGGGTATCTAACTCCTTCGTTTCCTATCCTTTTTGATATTGTGGTTGTGGAGCGTACTGACCTCTGTTTCAGATATCTTTGGTGCAATTATTATTGCTGCTTCTGTACCTTTTTTCTGTCACCATGGCTGCCTTTTCATTACAGAAAACCATGCACCCAGCCTTAAAAGTTTTGCACCATTTTTTTAAAAAAGAAAAAAGTTTAAAAAGTCACTTTAGGCTACTAGGGAACTGACTTTGTCAAATATTACCCGCATTTTAAAAAACCAATGAGAGGACCAATATGATGAAAGGCCTGCCTGTTAGTGTTTTCAGTGCTCTTACTGGGGCTGCACTCATGGAATACAGTAGCTTGCCAGAAGAATAAGAAGCAGAAAAGATTTTTTTATATATATATAACATAGTGTATAGCTGTAGCCTCAATAGGATGGAGCCAAGGAATTTTCTATGAGTGATGGAGAAATAATCATGGCTTTTACAGTTTTTGCTTACCTCAGATAACCAGACAGCAAGGCCCTGGATCTGCACCAGTGGTGGTATTCTACCGGTTGGGCCCACTTCTGGCATACCGGTAGCGCCGAAGAGCAGCGGAGATCGAACCAGTTCTCTCTGAGGAGCTGCTGGAGCTGCTGTTGGGCCCCACCGCCGCCGCCCCCCGGGCTCCCATACTGACTTTTATTCCCTGTTTTTGAAGCGCAGCTGCTTTGCGCGGCACAGCAGATTGCTGAAGCGACGTCAGCTGCTGAAGTGACAGGGAGAGTGCAGAAGAGGTGGTATTCAGCAGGTTCTGACCAGTTCTGGAGAACTGGTAGCAGAAATTTTGAGTAGTTCGGAGAACCGGCAACTACCACCTCCGACTGGAGATTTTACAGCATCCTTCTCCTGCCACGCCCACCAAGCCACACCCACAGGACCTGTAGTAAAAAAAAATGAATCCACTGGAGTGCAGGATTGCAGGAGGTGAGCCAGAAAGCCTCTGCGTCTGAGCAAAGTGTGTGTTTGCACACACACATGTGCAAAGTGTGTGTGCGCGCACAAAGCACGCCCACCAAGCCACCCCCACCGAACCGGTGGTAAATGTTTTTGAAACACATCACTGATCTGCGCCATGTTTTTTTATTCTAACAGGGCCTCTGAAGCCTCCTGTTGCTGCCTCTCTATATCATTGCTGAGTAGGGAGCACTTTGATTCTTAAAGTAAAGAATGAAAAAAGGAGTTAACAGATTATATATTTTTTAAAAAAGATATGAGCTATTCTGTTCAGATTTTAACTTGGATTTTCTCTTAGGGGAGTCAAACACCTGTTTATCTTCGATGAGTTGGTCAGTTTCTTTCTTTTCCCTATTGTCAGCTGAATATCCCTCCCCTTGCTGGAGGCTTTATTTAACAACAAACTGTTCCTATCTTGCAAATCATCTGACAAGTATCTCACTATGTCCTGTAGTGAGACTGTGATTCCCTTATCAACCTAGTTCAAAGATCACATGGAAACTCTAAAAGAATGATAAACTCCATTTTTTACCACTATTTGCCAGCTTATGAAGGTTATTATATACAAAGCCATGTGCATATAGTACTGTAATAAATTAGATTGACTATAAACTTGTGAGGCAATCTATGACTTATGAGACCTGTGACTCAGACACAGACCTCCCATTGCAGAGAAAAAAACATGATGCCAAATAAATTACAATGAAGCAAGTTAATACATTAATAAGATGAAATCCAAAATACATATATTCCAGAATGATCAGGGAATAAATGTGCTATCGGTATGGTGATCAATAGCACTATAGCAATAGCATTTAGACTTATATACCACTTCACAGTGCTTTTACAGCCTTCTCTAAGTGGTTTTACAGAGTCAGCATATTGCCCCCCAACAATCTGAGTTTTCATTTTACACACCTCGGAAGGATGGAAGGCTGAGTCAATTTTGAGCCTGGTGAGATTCAAACTGCCAAACTGCAGACAACCGGCAGTCAGCAGAAGTAGCCTGCAGTACTGCGTCCTAACCACTGTGCCACCATGGCTCTTGATCAAGAACAAATTCAGAATGGGGTTCAGTATGAAAGCCACAAGCTTCATCTAGAATTTGATCAACAGGGACATAGACCATCACTTCCTCCTCCTCCCCCCGCTAACCTTTGGCTTGAGTAGTCCCACCATATAACTTATTCAGGAATCCCCTACACAGCTGCCTTTGTGTACAGCATCCACACTGCCTATGTCTTATTATCATACTGGTGAACTTTTGCATTACTGGATCATGCCTAAAACCAGGTCCCTGGTGAACTATCAGAAGTCAATAGGACCTATTTGTCAATTAGAACTGTGTAATGGCAGGTTTTATGTTACTTATACCACATTTAACATGAGCAAATGTTCTGAACATAATAAAATCCTTAGTCGACATTTGCTTGTAAATCATTAATGGCCTAGGAGTTTCCTTGAAAATCGATTAGGCAGCATTAGTTTAAAAGGGAAGAAGTAGGGATGTTTTAAAAAGTCTAATGAGAATGAGATTACCAGTAAATCTTACATCTCAATTATATGTTATTCCCACAAGGGTTTTTGCAATATTTTAAAAAATGTTTAAACTTTTTTGGTTTTTAATTTTGTGTAGATCTCTAAATGCTATGTAAAAGAAACTATTAATAAATACTAAGCTGAGAGCAACAGAGATTTTCAGGTAATATAGGAATGTTTTACATAATTTTTGTCACATATAACATGGCAATGGCATACAATTGGCCTTCTAAAACATAAGCCTCTGCTTACAAATCACTGATTTAATCAGGGTGTGTTAATTATTTTCTGCTGTTTAAATAAAAGGAAATGCAGCCTTGGCTTAAAAACCATGACAACAACTAGAATATCAATTATTTTAAATTTCAAGAATTTAAAAGTCAACTATTTCTCTGATAATCTGTTATTGAACTTTTTTAAAAAAAATCAAAATATTTGCTTAATTTTCTAATTAGTTTGTAGAGTTTACTCTACAGCATGGATGTCCAACCTTAGCAAGCTTAAGATTTGTAGACTTCAACTCCCAGAATTCCCCTGCCAGAATGGAAAGTCTTAGAGTTGCAAGGTTAAACAACTTGGTTTAGGCCTTAATTTTGATAAATCATTTCACCACCCAATATACCTCCATTTACTATGTAAGATTTTTCATATATTAAACAGATAATTACTTTGTGATAACCATACAACTCTTAGCAACACACCTTCAATGGGAAAGCCCATGTTTCGTATTAAACTTCACTTTCCAGTTACTCCAACTTTAAAAACCATGAAGAACTGCTGACTTGCAATGTGACTATTATGCTAAAAGAATCTGTTTTAATGTAAGGATGCAATAAATAGACTGAATCAGAATTGTTTAATAACATTGATCTTGTGAATTCTGAAAATATAACCTCTGTTTTCTGAATGAATGAACAAATCAAGAGTCTTCAAACTTGGCAAGTAGAAGACTCGTGGACTTCAACTCCCAGAATTCCTGAGCTAACATGACTGGAGGAGGAATTCTGGGAGCTGAAGTCCACAAGTCTTAAAGCTGTCAAGTTTGAAGACCCCTGGAACAAATGAATATCCCTTTCTCTGTATCTATCTTTGTATCTGAAAGGAAGCCACTTAAACAATGTTTGGTACCTCCAAATGAAATTTGTGACTTATCTTAGTAGCATTCACCCACAAGTTCATTGTAAATATCTTACCTATAGTGATTATGCTACAGTTGTCATTTTGGCTGGCAGCATCTCAGCCCAACAACAAAATTTACTCAAGACTGTTCAAGTGACAATGGGGAAGCTCTCCAAAACTCAGATGGTATATTCTGTACTGTATTCCCATTCCTCTGTGCATGTGGTTTTCTAAAAGAACTCTCTGGCTGCTATAAATTCCTCATCCTGTTCCTGTGTTTGTCCTAGTCAGTGGTGGGATTAAAAAAAATTTACTACCGGTTCTGTGGGTGTGGCTTGGTGGGCATGGTGTGGCTTGGTAGGCATGGCTTGGTGGGCGTGGCAGGGGAAGGATACTGTAAAATCTCCATTCCCTCCCCACTCCTGCAGGAAGATTACTACAAAATCCTCATTTCCTCCCCACCCCACTAACCTGCTTTCCAGCTCCGTTCTCCTGTGCAGGGCAACAAAAGAAGACCCAGCCGATCAACTGGGACTTGGGAGGCAGAGAATAGATGGGGGTGGGGCCAGTCAGAGGTGGTATTTGCCCGTTCTCCAAACTACTCAAAATTTCCGCTACCGGTTCTCCAGAACTGGTCAGAATCTGCTGAATACCACCTCTGGTCCTAGTCATATCATTAGTCTTTTATTCATCTACGTAGAGATAAGAAACTCATGGTTCTCCATCATGGCACCTGCTTCAAAGAGTCACACCGTATCTTTGTGAGGAACCATACAATCGCATTGCAAAAGCAGTGATCAGATGGTTGCCTCATACTCTGCATAAGGAATGAAACGTCTCCCTATTCCTATTTGAAAGATATAATGCCTATAATGGAGTCATAGATGTACACCCAGGGGTGGGATCTGACCAGTATAACTACCGGTTCGGTGATTTTACGTTTTGCTGTGCGCGTGTGTATATCATCGTCATCTAGCTGCCTGGACAGCTGAGCAGTGCTGTGTGCAGGTGCGCAGCGGTTGAAAAAGCACTTTTTTTCCTGCTTTTTCAACCGCAGCTGTGTCGCGCAAAGCAGCTGAGGTTGAAAATGCAGGAAATAAAGGTCAGGTAAGAGCCCGGGCAGGTGGGTGGCAGCCCGGGCAGAACTGGTTCTATGTATGCTCTCTGTTTGCTGCTTTTCAGAGCAACTGGTTCTACAGAAGTGGACCAGAACCAGTAGAATCCCACCCCTGTGTACACCCTACATCTTATAAAAGACAGTCGTACCTATGCATAGCTGTGTGGTACTGGAAGAGGTCAGCAAACCACACTTGGATAAGCCCTGGTTCTGACTCCTGTCTGTTTCAGGGGAGCAGGCAGAACAATTTCATATATCAAGACACACACAAGTCACCCTATAAGCTATATTGAATGGCTGTTGTTTTTATAATTGTCATTTGATTACCAAAGAGAAAAACATTGTCTAAGAGCAAAAGAGGGGTCTTCTAACTTTTCTGGACGTGAAGCACAATTTTGTTATAGGCATCCAGCTAATTTCCTTTGCCTGTCAGTAGATGATGAATACGTATGGCAGACATTATTTAATACCACCAGACACCAGGGAAGAAGATTTAGGTGAGTAGTGGCAGAGCTGTTCCATTTATTTTTATTACCATGCATTAAAAATTACATTTACAGATAATTGTTTTTTTCTGTCTCTAATAAACTGAAGTTTAAAAAACAGACAAACAAGCAGGAATTTAATAAAATGAGACCACCTGGGAGGAACTCCAAAAGTGTAAGTTTTTTTTTCTTTTAAGTACTAACAAAGTAGATTTTACTTCAACATTTCTGATTATTTTTAACTGCAGTTTGTGGAGAGATCATCTTAAAGTAGTATGACATGAGAGGTTTCATCTGAGGGAGTTTTTCACACAGATTAAGTTGCTCCTTTACAAGGGTAATTAGCTAATCAAATCATCCCTCAACACCAGGAGTTTTATAACACCTGTATAGCTGCCCACATGTTTAATAATGTTTTTCAGCTGTCCATCCCTCTGGGTTTAGCCAGACTGTTTTTCATCATTCTGCAATGATATAGATCTGCCCCCACTGAAAACAAATTAAGACTTTTAATGAGAATTAGACTGAGCCTTCTCTTCATTAATTTTCAGTATTACTAAGTTTCCCAGTTAAGTTTCTTAGTCCTTGTAGAGAAGTTAAGGAATTTTTTTAAAAATTAAAATCACACATAATTGGGCAAGTCTTAATAATGGTGAAAATATCAAAAGAAAAAACAATTTAAATTTTCAGACGTACAAAATTCAACTGCAATGTATCCTCCCTACACATGCTGCTCAAAGAAGGTACTTAGCATGAACATGGAAAATAAGGCAATCGGATACATGTTTACTTAGGAAAAAAGCCGGTTGAATTCTATTCAAGTTATTCTGAGCCATGGTGGTGCAGTGGTTAAAGTGCAGTATTGCAGGTTGATTCTGCTCACTGCCAGGAGTTTGATACTGACTGGCTCGATTGACTCAGCTTTCCATCCTTCTGAGGTTGATAAAATGAGGACCCAGATTGTTGGGGGCAATATGCTGATATTTGTAAATCACTCAAAGAGTGTTGTAAAGGCACTATGAAGCAGAATATCAGTCTAATTGCTATTGCTATTCTCAGAAAACTGGATGTAACATAACATCTGCTCTTGCCCATCATGTTGAAGTTTTGTATGTTTCTTTTCATTGACTGAATAAACCAAGGACAGTGAGAGAAGGAGTGTGAGGCTCACCAGCAAGAAAGGATTACCAGCTACTGCACAGATAGCAGTTAAGAAAACATGTGCATGGTGGCACAATTGGTTTGTGGGGGTGAAACCAACAGCAGTGTGAATTGGCTTCTATGTAGAGAAGAGCTGAAAAACTGGAATATTTACATATGATATTCCTAGATCTAAATCCTCAGCCAGCTCTACTACATTTCAGTGGTATTATCTCTTGATCCAACTTATTTCACAGAATTTTCTGGCAGTAAGCATGGGACCCAAAAATAATTAACATCCCTAAATGCAAATACGTGTACAGGGAAACTTCACTTTGGCAAACCGCACCGAATGGGCTTGGATAACAAAAGAACAAATGTGCATTTGGACTTTATTCCCAAAGTCTGTAGTTTCCAAAGCTTTCCCCCGATTATTGATGTGGTAGATATTATTGAAAGTCTGTAGTTTCCAAAGCCTCCCCCGATTATTGATGTGGTAGATATTATTGGCATCATTTCATGTCAACATAAATAGAATCATCCATTTTGTAATAGTAGACATTAATTACAACAATTATATGAATGTGGATTTTATGGTAATATTTCCCACATTCTCATTTGTCTGTTAAATTGAGGTTTTCCTAAATCATAACACCCATACTCTGTATTCCATTGTGCTGAATCGGGGCCTTTGCAGAATTCCTGATGATTGCTAACAAATCAAAGTGGAAGATGCTGAAAGTACAGAAGGACTGTAAACGGAACTATTTGTCTAACTAATGTCTCATGATGCCCAAGTCAGCCATGGTCATAGCAAGTTGAATAGCCTGTGAAGCAGCCCAGTGAAAATGCAGATGTACATATTTGAAGTATTAGATGCTAAGAGCATTTCTGATTGGCTCAGGTTTCCCACTCATGTGCATGAGCAAGCAAACATTTGCTCTCACAGGGCTAATCCTTCCTTTGGAATCCTTTTGCTCATGATCATGATACAAAACATTCTCCATTCCATTTTAAAACAGCGCTAATATTCAAAAAAAGAAATCAGTTGATTTCTGCAATTTGTTGAAAAGACAGGTGTGCTGTATAACTACTACTACTTCTAAAGGTAAAGGTTTTGTCCAGTTGTGCCCGATTCTAGGGCGCAATGCTCATCTCTGTTCCTTGGCGGAGGAAGCCAACGTTAGCCAAAAACATATCCTGTGGTCATGTGGCCAGCATGACTATATGTCAAAGGTGCATGGAACACTGCTATCTTCCCCCCAAAATGGTACCTATTTATCTACTTGCATTTGCATGCTGTTGAGCTGCTAGGTGGGTGGGTACTAGGACAAGGAACGGGAGCTCACCCCATTGAATGGCACTCGAGTCTCAAACCCAGGGTGTCCATCTCCAGCTGATAAGTTCAGTGTTTTTAATCACTGAGCCATTGCACCCCATATTATTACTTCTACTAAAGGGCAATTAGAGTTAGGGTTAGAGTCAGTTATATGCAGCAAACGTATCCTTTCTAAGAACTCTTCTGGCAAATATTTTTCACATTGTACCCCAAACTTAGACAAAAGAGCTCTAGACAGGGGAAGAAACGTATGGCTTGAATCACTGGGGCAGGAACACATTTTCCAGATGTGTACCTGTTTCTTTTTTTCTCTGAGAACAAATTCTTGTACATTGACCTGCCACTGATGTTCTAAAGCAAGATGTGTTTGTATATGAGTGTACTTTGGCACATAGGTATCTGTAAGAGCAAATACATGTTCCCCCTCTGTGTGTCTCCTGCTGAAATAGAAAATATATCTATGACTCTATACCTCCTCCCTGAATAAGGTTTATTGTGTAAACATCTTGCCTTACTCGTGGTATTTTAATCAGTCAGTATAAGGCAATAAATATGTTATTCTTGCAAACACATTAGAATCTATCTAATTCACAGTGCACAAATCAATAGACAAATTAAAATTACAGATACACTTTGATCATTTGCAACTTTCCAAATTTCACAGTGAAGTTTCCTAATCAAACATGTAGAAGAATGGACACAGAAACACAGGCAGGCAGTTCCTGACTTACACCCAATGAGAGCAGAATTTCTGTTGCTAAGCAAGGCGGTGGTTAGGTGAATTGCACCTGATTTTATGATATTTTTTGCCACGGTTGTTAAGCAAATCAATGCAGTTAAATGAATCCCATGGTCATTAAATGAATCTGGCTTCTCCCATTGATTTTGCTTGTCAGAAGCCAACTGGGGAAGTTGCAAATGGTGATCATGTGACCACTGGATGCTGCAACTGTCATAAATACTGTACATGTTGGTTGCCAAGCACCTGAATTCTGATCATGCGCCCATGGGGATGCTATGATAGTTGCAGGTGCGAGGACCATATATTAATAGAGATGGTACACAAATGAATATAATTAATATTAAAATGAAGTACTTGTAAAAAAAAGACACCCTATTCTGCTGGGAAAAGTGAGAGATAGGATATGCATATTAAAATTATTAAATCTGAAGAAATATAAACAAAAATGCATGCCGACATTTTGTGGTTCTTCACATGGTGACATTAAAGAAATAAGGAATCAAAGGAAAACAAACTCAATAGTGTCTTCCATTTGTCTATTTGAAGTTTCCCTGTAATAGCTCATCACTCCTTCACACTTTTTTTTTTAACAGAAAAACCCATTCAGGAAAGAAAGACAGAATCGTTGCGTAACATCTTTTGACTGGTAGCGCTGGCAGCCATCTGTCTCAAAGCAACAATTGTGTGGGAGGCTGTGCACTTATGTGTGACAGAAAGAAATAAGAAAGGAGATGGAGAAAGGAAGAGTTGCAAGTGAAAAATGCACTTGCCTGCACAGCCATTTCCTATCAAAACATTTGATTTGCTGTAACATACGAAACACAATGTTTTCAGGGAGTGAATATAGATGACAAGCAATTATGGAGTGTAAAAGTTTGCATTTCTGCCTAGGCAATAACTATTGGTAAATTAATCATAAGGCAAATACAGTTCTACAGCTCTTTTTGCTATTTGTAAAAATGAGTTTTTAATGACCGTTATTGGACTAAACTTTTCTATGTGCGTATCATTCTTCCTAATTTTTTATTGTTACAATAAAGATCAGAGCAAAAATACATCAACTCAAAATAGAAACAAAGGGCATTAAAAAAAAAAACCAAAAGCAATATGTTCCATATTAACATACTTGGAGGACCCCCTCTCTGATTGGCCCAGGGAGACCTGTCCGGATTGGTCACTGAGAATCGCCCGCGATTGGCTGGTCCGATCGCAGGAGATTCAAAGAACTGTCATTGGCTGGCAAGCCACGGGGAATCCCCATAAGAAGGGCTGCCGCGGCTCCGAGGTCCAGCACAGACCTATACATTAAATAAAGAGCTGAAAAGTCACACTGGTCTCGAGCCTCTTTCCCGCGATCGAACACAATATATTTAAATATACTTACAATAAAAACATAAAAGCAATTCAGTTTTTAAATAAATTGAAAGCTGACCTATATGTTTCCAATTTTATATAGTAAGTTCATTCTATTATAAAGAATAAGCTCAATGGAAAAAGTGATTTATTTTTTTTATTTTATTGTTTTAACGAGGTGGGTGGTTGTGCATTGCTATAATGTATGGGAAAAGGTATTATATACAGCAACTTTAAGTACAAAGCAGAATGGAAAGGGAAGTATAAAGGGAATAAATAATTACAAACTTAAAATCCTCATTGGACAGAGAAGCAATTCATAAATTCTTTCAAGAAATAGATATAGAGCACAGCTAAACAGTTGTGTGAAGCCCCTCTCCTACAAGAATGAAATATTTGGGGAAATATTTAAAAAGGCAGAATATTGTATTTCCCTAAAGAGAGAAATGAAGAAACATGTTTTTAGAGGCAGAAAGCAGCCCCCACTTTTTTTAATAGCCCAAAACAGATGTCATCACTTAAGTGATAAAGAGCTTATTGAAAGAGGAAGACGTATATAGATATCTCTATTCATAGGCAAAGCAAATACTGCAGGCAGAAACCCATTCAAGACAGGATATTTTGAAACCATCTGCAGCAAAGTCTGAACAAAGGCAGAATGGTAGGATTAGAAGCAGCCCCCACACTCAGGATCCAAAACAGGACAAAAGCCATTAAGTCACAATAGAAATTGCCCAACACCCTTTCAGAACACAAGCCTCTTCATTGCACCATCCCAGAGCAGTCCAAATTTCACCTGGGAGCTCAGATAAACAGTAAGCCAGAGGCTGACCAGATTAGCTCACACAAACACCTAGGATTTGCATTTCTTCTTTTGCCTATAGAGTCAGCTATGACCCCTACATGACCCCGTAGGAATCTGACAACAGCCAGTAGAATACATGTTCTTGCACAGGAACAGGAAGCTCAAATACAAAGCCCAAAGAAGGTATAAAGCCCTCCCACACTCTCAACTCCATTTTTTGTCAACTGCACCAGAACTATAAACACTGGTGGTTCTATTCCTCATTAAACCATCTTTCCAATCAGCCTCCGTGTTTCCAGTGTCTTTCTCCCAGCTTGGAACTGAACCAGATGGATATTTCTTCCAATACAGCCTAACACTTCAGCTCCTCCCTCCCCAAATCTTAAAGAAACAGAAAAGTTGGCCGGCATATTTGCTACTGTGATTGCTTCTATTTGGTTTCAGGCCAATAAATGGTGCTGTCCTTCCAGTTTCCCTTTTTTATAAAATTCTCCACCTAGAAAAAGTCTATCTGTAATTTTCCATTTAGGATTATTCCAAAGTATTAATTGTTTGTGTAAACAAGCATCAGATTTGTCTTGCAGCACTTCACAAAAATAATTTTAAAGATAGTGTCAGGTAAAAGTTTATTTTTGTAGGGTGGTTGTTTTTTACATTAAGTGCCTGATCAGAAGCAGTTTGTGGTTGCTATGAAACTTGATATTTAGCAGTAAGAATTTGGTTGGAACTACTAGAATTCTAGTAAATTCTACCAAAATATATTTTGACCTTTCAAGTTTGATTTGATGAAGCTTCTGAATCCCAAGGTTATTTGTACATTTCTAGTTATAGTCATAATGATTGAGATAAATCATTTGGGTTCCTCAAAGAAACGACGTCAAAATATACATTTTGAAAATCAGAAAAACTCCCGTGTACTCCGCATCGAACTCAAAAACCGTCTAGACAATGGAAAGAAGGACCTGTACATTGACTACCATGCTGACTGTATCAAAAGTAAGCCACACAACCCAATACTCAGCTTTTACCCTCAACCACAACCCTACCTCAACCGATCCACCATCACACAAGACTAGGCACGCACGCCCCCAACTACCTCAATTCCAACTACTGCCGGCCTCAAATGCAAACTACTCAATGCAAGAAGCCTCGTGAATAAAATACCTGAATTTCTCATCCTCCTAAATATGGCTAACTTCGACATTATATTTGTCTGTGAAACATGGCTCAATGCATCTCTCCCTGACTCCATTACCACAGTAAGAGACTATCATGTTTACCGATCAGATCGTGAAAATCGTCGAGAAGGTGGTGTTGCTATATTCTATAAAAAATCCTTACATCTAAAAAATATCCAAGTTACCCAGGAGCTTGCCCTTCCTGAAACCATCATCTGTGAACTATCCTTAAATATCACAATTCGATTCTTACTATGTTACAGAGCACCTGATTATGACATCGAACATGTAAACAAGCTAAATACATTACTAACATGGGCTGCATCCTGCCCATACCCTTTTATCCTTCTTGGTGATTTCAATCTACCTCATATTGACTGGACCCTAAATGACTGTACAACTGAAATCATACACACAACCTTCTATAATGCTATTACAAATCTGGGACTGGAACAACTAGTAACCAACAACACTAGACTAAACGACTGCCTCGATCTCATCTTCTGCAATAGTTTGAATTTAATTTACGGAATACAAACTAAAGAACCCTTTTCCAGTAGTGACCACAATATGATTGACTTTTGTCTCAACATACGTCCACACAAAAATCACCACAATGATGTAATCCCCAATTGTAACTTCAAAAAGGCAACTATGATCTTATAGACAACGATCTCTCATCCCTTGATTGGCAATCTCTATTCACTGGATGCAATACTGTTGAAGACCATTACAACATATTTTTACTTGAAGTCAAAAGAGTCATCAAACTATATGTTCCAACAACAACTCCCAAAACAAAACAAAAAAGCAGATTACCCATATCAATAAGGAAACTTCAATCCAAAAAGAGATCACTCTAGCGGAAAAACAAATCTGGTCACGTTGCCAATTTCAAAAACCGATACAAAAATTTATGCCACCAGATAAAGACCGAATGCACCAATTATCACATTAAACAAGAGGAAAACCTTCTAATAACCAATTCCACCCGTGCTTTTTACAATTTTGTAAACAACAAACTAAAAGACTCAAGGTCCATCCCTCCCTTGATAGGACCTGATGGTAAAGACTGCAACGACGACACCATTAAATCCAACATCTTTAACACATTCTTGGCTCAGTATTTGTAAACAGCAATGGATCATGCCCAGTATTTCCTAGCCGTACCACAGATAACAACAATGATCTAATACATATCGATTTCACAGAAGACAATGTTGAAAAATCACTACGCAATCTAAAACCATCTCTATCTATTGGACCGGATGGAATATGTGCCTACTTCTTAAGAAAGCTATCCACTGCCATAGCCAAACCTCTAAGCATAATCTTTGAAAAATCTTTCAGAACCAGCTCCTTGCCTAACTTATGGTCACAAGCCACAGTCATCCCCATCTTCAAAAAGGGAGACCCAAGCCTAGTTGAAAATTACAGGCCAATCTCCTTATGCTGCGTCACCTGTAAAGTCATGGAATCAATTATTAACCAATCCATTATCCTCCACTTAGAGACAAACAACCTACTCTCCAATAAACAATTTGGTTTCAGAAAAAAACTATCCTGTAATCTGCAACTCTTACACTGCAAAAACATATGGACGACACAACTCGACCAGGGCAAAGCAATAGACGCAATCTATATAGACTTCTGTAAAGCCTTTGATTCAGTGGTACACGACAAACTACTCCTAAAAATAAAATCCTATGGTATCTCTGGACAACTGAATAACTGGATAGAAGCATTCCTGTCAAACAGACAACAAATGGTCAAAATCGGGAGCGTCCTATCAAATCCAGTACCTGTCAATAGTGGTGTCCCCCAGGGCAGTGTTCTAGGACCAACTCTCTTCATACTCTACATAAATGACCTCTGCGATCATATTAAGAGCAATTGCGTTCTTTTCGCTGATGATGTAAAGCTGTTCAATACCACAGACAATACTGCTACCCTTCAAAAAGATCTCGACTATGTATCTGAATGGTCAAACAAATGGCAACTTCAAATCTCAACAAATAAATGCTCTGTCTTACATATTGGCAAAAAAATCAGAAAATAAAATACAAGCTGAATAGTCAAGAACTTGTTGATGACCCAAGCTCTGTAAAGGACCTTGGAATACTCACCTCTAATGATCTAAGTGCTAGAGCCCACTGCAACTACATAGCCAAAAAGGCATTAAGAGTTGTTAACCTAATCCTACGTAGCTTTTTCTCTGGTAATATCACACTACTAACTAGAGCATACAAAACATTTGCTAGACCAATACTCGAATACAGTTCATCAGTCTGGAACCCTCATTACGTATCTGATATTAGCACAATTGAGAAAGTCCAGAAATATTTCACAAGGAGAGTTCTCCACTCTTCTACTCGTTGTAGAATACCTTATGCCACCAGACTTGAAATTCTAGAACTAGAAAACCTTGAATTACGCCGTCTTCGGTCTGACTTAAGCATGGTATATAAAATCATACATTGCAATGTCCTACCTGTCAATGAATACTTCAGCTTCAACCATAACAACACAAGAGCACACAATAGATACAAACTCAAAGTAAACCGCACCAAACTTGATTGCAGGAAATACGACTTCAGCAACAGAGTGGTCAACGTCTGGAATACTCTACCCGACTCTGTAGTCTTCCCCAAACCTCAAAAACTTTAACCTTAGACTGTCTACTATTGACCTCACCCCCTTCCTAAGAGGTCTGTAGGGGGCATGCATAAGCGCACCAACGTGCCTACCGTCCCTGTCCTATTGTTTCTCTTATTCTTTTATTTTTCTTATATGTACCCATTTCATGTATTCACAACTATGTATACGCTTATACTTATTATCTTGTAAACAATTGGCAAATCAAATAAATAAATAAATAAATAAGTGAAACTGAAGTTTAATTTTTTTAAAAACTTATGGATCTATATGTGCACCCAAAATTTACTCAATATTTTATCAATCCTTTCAAATAATCCCTTTTTAACAATATGCATTATTTCCCATAATACATATTGTAATACTTTCAATTTATTTATACTTACATTAATCTGAGTTAAATAGCTTAAAATAATTCCATCAATACATGAATTATTTTCCACAGGAATAATTATCTCAAGCCATATAAAGAACTCCAACCGTAAACAAAATCCAGTTTTAATCAAGTTTCATACATACATTAGACCCAACTGAAACTATATTGGACTTATTCCAGTTAATTGAATGTTGAAATATTACTAAACAGTTCTGTAATGTTCATATATTATTGCACAGAATTTTGATAATTATTCAAGTCCCAAAATTTTATTGGCTTAAAATTAAAATTTGCTATACAGCCAAAAATATATCTTTCTCTTGGTAATAATACTTCCAACATCAAATTAAATAAAAGAAGAGATAAAGGATATTCCTGTCAAGTTCCAGAAACATCATAACAGATGGAGATATAATTCCATTCCAAGTGACTGATTAAAATATCACATTTACTCCAACTGATGAAAGCATAAGAGAATCCATTTTTCACCAAACATGTTCCAGAAATTTAACCAGCACATTATAAAATTAAACTTAATCAATCCCATTGATTTAAATTCCAAAACTCAATCCTCTTATATTTGACTGGTCTTAGTGAACTCAATGGAAGTCATTTGGCAACAAAGCTTAGTCACTTTGGCATTTGTCTTCTCTCAGACTCCTTGTTTCATCTTAGAGCAGTCTGGAAAAAGAAATTAAATTGCTTGCCAAATCTTCTAGCTGCATGAAACATTGCCTCCATGTTTGTTAACATTTTTGTGGCTTCACAAAACTTGGCTCACCAATCCTTGAAAGTTAAGTGGTGTTTCTCCATGACTAGAAGCACCAGGCAATTAGGAACACTGACAAATTACACACCACTACACATTTTATTTTCTTTAGAGCAGGGATGAGCAACCTGCAGACCAAGACCCCCATGGGACTTTGGTTAACTCTTAGAAGACCTTTTCAAGCAATTGTTTCAGATCCATTCTTGTGCAAGAATAGTCTGCCCACACTGGATTAGGTGACAAAAAAAAACAGACCTAGAGGGAGATAAGGGGGTAAATGAGCTGGCTTTGCTCCCATAGATTTCTGTTCTAACCCAAACAAACACACGAATGCCCCAAATAACTATTCCTTGTTTCCAGAAATAATAGAGCAGAGAGTGATTCCTACCTTCAAGAAAGATACAAGGTGATCCTTACCTTCATTGGAAAGTATTTTTAGCCAGCAGTTGTGAAGCTACATATGGTAATGCCCAAACCCTCTCCAGACTTCTAATAGGGAGCTACATTTTACTGAGCCCATAGAAGGAATGAATTGTGGCAAACAATTCAGAAGGGATTCAGCAACCTTAGTTACTGGGGGTGCAAAGGCAATCAGGGAGAAATGTACCTTCAGACTTCCAAGATTCTGTTAATTTGGCAGTAGTAATACATCTGGATGTGCTTGCTTGCTTTCTTATTTATTTATTTATTTGTTAATTTCTATTTCAGGTATCTAGACTGCCTTTCTCCCTGAAGGAGGGACTCTGGGCAGTGTCTTCTTGTCTGGACTACCTCATAAAGCTGATAGTATCTAGATTAAGTATTTCAGCTAAACTATGGCTGCAGTTCTGGGCTCATTTTGTATTCGGGTCTATGTGTTACAGGCCTGGAAATACTGACTTTCATCCTTTATCTTTCAGACTTTTTACCATGAATTTTGTAAGACTTGTTTGTTGAAAAACCTACTGAAAAACCTACTGAAAGTATCTCTCAGGCAACCAGAAACAGAAACCTGATGGCATCCCTGACTGTAAACTCAGAGAACTTCACTTGGTGCCTGTTTGTTTGATTGTTTGGTTGTCCTCCCATAATTAAAGAAAGACTTTAGTGCTGAAAGGTTAGGTGAAACTATTTTAATTTTCTTGACCCCTCTTGTGCTATTTTTGTGACTTGGTATCATTACGTTATATTTCCATTCCCGGTTCCTCTTTTCCCCTTCTCTACAACACTACAAAAAGCATTAAGGTCATTTATTTAAAAATACAGTATAATGTCTGGAAAATAATAGGAAGAAGCTACATTGATAAGGCTATAGCTGCACACTTACTTTAAAGCAGAGGTCGCCAACCTTTTGGACTTCAGGGACCACCAAACTCATAATTTTAAATCCCACGGACCAGAGACCTTAGGAAAATCCCAAAATGTCCAGGAAAATTCCCCATCCCATTTTCTTACCAATTTATCATTCTTTATTTGGGATCGCAGGATACCATCTCCAGCTCCATTCTCAAGGGGAGAGAGAGAGAGAGACTTTTGGCTTCATAAAAGGAAAGCAGCAGAAGTCTTTTTTTCTTTCCCAAACTCCACCACAAATGAGTCTTTGTGAGATTTGTTGCACCGGTGCAGCCTCTTGGAACAGGATGTCTTGCAGGGTCCCAAAGACTCATTTCTGGCGGAGTTTGGGGGAGAGAAAGAAAGACTTTTGCTGCTTTCCTTGCATGCAGCCAAAAGCAGAAGTGGAAAGAAGCAGCCCGGTGGCCAGGTGAGGCATGTGGGGCAAGTTCCCCCCCTCCACCCTTTCCCCCCTCCCCTCACTACCTCATGTTGTTCGCAATGCAAGCGACACAAGCCTTGTGTTCCCGCGCAGCTTGGATTAATTGCTTTGGGGGTGACATTTTACTGCAGACCACCAAAATTTTCTCATGGACCACCAGTTGGCCCCACTGGTGGGCAACCACTACTTTAAAGGACATTCCATTGAAACAAGTGGGATTTGCTATCAAATATTCTGATTGTCTTTCAGCTCTAACAGTGAAAAAAGATAGCACAGCAGAAACCCCAGTCTTCCAGAAATTTATTAGACTTCAAATGTAGGTATGGTAAGGTAAAGAGTCCCTCAAGTCTAGCTCAGTGGTTGGTGGTTTGCTCATGTATTATTATTATTATTTTTGGTAGTACATTTGGCTTGCAATGCCTTCTTTCCATATATTTTTTTCAGCTTCTCAAACTAACCTACAATGTTGGGACTATGTGATGATCACATATCAATCAGGAATCATTCAGCTTAATTAGAAAGGAAAGCAGATAAATAAATTGAACTTCACTTTCAAACAATAGTAATGTTCTTTGGAGGTTATGAAGTACAATTTCCTGGGCAGTTAAACTAGAACAGAATAATAGAGTTGGAAGGGATCTTGAAGGTCTTATAGCCCAACCTTAAGCAGGAGATTCTAGTCTATACTACTTCAGAAAAATGGTTGTCCAACCTCTTCTTAAAAAGTCTTAGTACATCCACAACTTCTGAAGGCCAGCTGTTCCATTGATTAATTGTTCCCACTGCCAGACAATTTCTCCTTAATTCTAGCTTGCTTCTCTCCTTGATTAGTTTCCATCCATTGCTTCTTGCCCTACCTGAAGGCAGGTCAAGAAGCAACTTTGGGGAATAGGTTAACTCCCCTCTTCTTTTTTGGCAATCCCTTACATATTGGACAACAGCTTTCATGTCACTCCTAATCCTTCTTTTCATTAAACTAGACATACCCAATTGCTACAACCGTTCTTCATATGTTTTAGCCTCCAGTCCTCTTAATCATCTTTGTTACTCTTCTCTGCCCTCTTTCTGGAATTTCAACATCTTTTTTATATTGTGGCATCAAAACTGGATGCAATATTCCAAATGTGGTGTGGGACCAGGCTTAAGTAAGTTCCAGCTAACCAAAAGGGTGCCATCTGTTTCTTCTTCCCAGTTTTCCATAAGAAGATGGATGAAGAGGATTACAACAAGCCTACTTGGTTCAGCTTTCTGTTTATTGCCCATTATTGCTCTTGATTGTGATACAAGCTTTGGGGCTCCTTTGGTGACTCTTTCTATGCCATGTGCATCAAATTGTTGGATATGTACACAATACATGCATCTAGCCAACCCAGCCAGCACACAAAGGGAACCATATTTGGTCAATTCTGATTGTTCCCTTCCTCTCCCCTTTCCCCTTGCACCAAATTCTAAAATTATAATGGCCAGGAGCAGCTGGAGAGACTGCCAATTGCCTTCCTAACACTAACAGACTGTCAGTAGACAACACATCTTCTAAATTTGTTTTTAATTTAGAAGCAGAATAGATCAAGAATACTCCAGCTGTTAACACTAGCAGCTTGGTGAAGCCAACAACAGACATAAAGCAGACATTAGGAAACACTTAAAACAAAAAACAAAACTTGTAGCTTTTAATGATTTAACAGCAAAGATTCCTGGTTTGGAATGAACCCTGAAATAACTCTGTAGAGTAAGATAAATTATAGCCTACTACTATTAATTTTAGGCCATAATGCCCAAAACGCTGTTTCAAAAATACATGCAGTATTTCTACTTGATTTTGTCAGGTAAATACTTTTTTTGTCATAATAACTTTACAACACTATGTTTCACCTTGTCTTTTTTTGCCTGCCAAAAGTAATAGGCCTTGTTTTATTATGCCCATAAATTGACTCAACAAACTTATTCTGTTTCTTGAACTTCACAAGAAATTCTGCATTCATTAAAGGTAACTCATTATCTATACTAGAATCAAAACTTTTCACATTTTAGATTTAGAACAAACACAGCACATTTCACAATAACTGGTTTCTAATTAACCTGCATTTATATTAGATGTACATGTCAAGCTCCAAAAAGCCCCTTTTTTGTGTAATTCCTAGAATGTACAACATATCTTTGTGTAAGCTTGTCAGGGAGGCAATGCACCACATATATTTCACAGCTATAAATATTTATTCAGAGCTGCAAATATTTAAAAGAATCTAAAAAGATGGAAGTCCAAGCCAATTTTTTTTAAAAAAGGAGAATGCTGTTTGCAATTATATTGCCCAGAGCAGAAGACCATTTTAGGAGCAAGAAATATTTTTATAGCACAATAGAGCAAGACAGACTCATGGCTTTAATGCTGCATGAAGAAGGTTCAGGCAGGAAGATAGAGATGCCTACTCACCATACAATAACTTCACTATCCAGACTCACATGGCATGTTGGATATCCCTCAACTTAAAACCACTGCAAAAATACCAGAGCCCCCACTCTGCTGCTGTTCAGAGGGGTGAAGGCATGGCTTTATTCCATCGGGTTGGTCATGCTTGTCTTTTATGTTTTATTGATTTTATTGTAATTTATTTAATTGTTGTGAGCTACCCAGTCATTGAGAGTTGGGTGGCATACAAAGTTTAATAAAACTGTTGAATATTATATATTATGTTCTAGTGTATTGTCTTGTCTTGTATTAATTATATTATATTAATTATATCATATGTGTTATGTTATGTTATATTTTGCATTGCATTACACTACATATTATAAATTCCTGATGGTGTCACTTCTAACATGCTTCCACTGCATACCAGGCCACCCGAGGAGGGAAAGCAAAAAACTAGAAGAAATCAAAGTTAGAATACAAGTTATGGCTTATCCATTAATGTAGCATTTGTCATGCATGAGCAGAGTAAGTCTGCTCAATTCTATGCCTGTCATGAGCCCAGTCAGGCAACATGTGAGTTTGCCTTATTTCACCTGTTCAGTTTATTAGCAGCTGTCCTTTCACCATCACCACTTACATCATCACCAGCTTTTTTCTAAAGTGGGAGCTACATGTACAAGGAAACAACCAGGGAAGAAAAACATAAACATTGCTTCAACAGTGTGCCAAATATACATAAATCAAGTTCTTCTTTTTCCCAAAGACTAACCTTATTTTATTCTCCTTTCACCCATCTTTTTAAACCCTTAAAATATGTTTAAAGGAAGTTGAGATAAGGGAAGGAGAAAAACCTTTGCATTTGTGACAGCAGTTAAAAACATTTAAAATTGTGAAAGAGTCCAGTATATGCAATTGAACCATTTTAACCTGTCACATTGATATTCTAGTTATCCTGGTATACTAGAATACCAATACCAGGTGTACCATCAATGTGATTTTAATAGTTTTAGGAATAGTTAGAAAAACAAACCACAATATCTACATTTCTTTCTTCCTTTTCCTATAACAGCCAGGCCATTGTTTATCTCTCAGCAATTAAATATCTCGTTCTGTTTTGAATGGACGAAAATTTATTTCAGTTCCTTTCGAAGGGTTATTGAATGGTTCAAACTATTTTATAAATGACCTTGAAAATAATAACATGTAAATGTGGGGGGAAAGAAAAAGATTCATCCCTAACTTTCTTGCACCTAAATATCTTACATCTATTCCATACCTTTTTTTCCCAAAGTTTTTTATTTTTTATATTTCATAAATTGTCTCTTTTAGTGAACAGTTTGGTTCCAGATTTTTACATTTCCATACAAACATGACCTTAGTTACATCTTCACCTTTCATATTCAGTTTCATATCACATCATTACATGTAATTTCTATTCATATCTTAATATTTCCATTTTTCCTTCAAATATTCTCTTATCTTCTTAATACAAATTCTTTATACAATATTTAAAGTTACATATTCATTTCATATCATATCATTACATTTATGAATTCTATAAATGTTCTCTAATATTCTTCACATTTATTCCATATATTTCTATTCATATCTTAAACTTTTTCTATTTTTCTTCAATTATTCTCTTATCTTTTTAATACAAATTTCTTTATATAATTTATAAAATTCTTATTTCTAATTCAATACTCCTTGTACTTATACTTGTATTTGTCATATTTGTAAATTCATCGTATATTCTTGGTTCATTATTCAAAAAATTCCATTATAACTAATAATTAATAAATTCAAAAGCCTCCCCCTTTAATTACTAATTTGAATGTGCCACCCCTTTATTTTATACATCATTCAATTAGTTCCCCTTGTTCATAATAATATTTAACATGATATAGTCATTATTTTAATTATCACTTTAAATTAATAATAATAATCTCTTAGCTACTACATGATTTATATAGACTTTAAAAAAAATCCGCATGATATTTACCTTAATTATCTTCTAATTCAATTATTCTTCCAAATATCATATAATAGAAACTGATGTTAGTTTAGTTTTTATAACAATCTTCATAGTACTTTTATATCTCCCCCTTTTCATTTTTATTCCAATTATATCTATGTATAATTTAAAATAGTAAATAATCCAATAGCAGTACAAAAAAAGAACAATCAGTGTGGCTACTTTCTAAATCATTTAACATTTCAAATATATTAATATTACTACCCATTACCTTGCAGAATCCCTTTTTTAAATCCATAGCTACCCATTATCTTTGTGTCTCATGACTAAGCAATTTCTTTTCATTTTTATTCGATTCCCATATCCCCTTTCTCTCTGATTCTTTTTCTTATTACCTCTTTTCCCCCTTGTTTTTCCATCCCATTTCTTACTCTGACTTTTATCTCCCTCCCTCTTAATGCTTTCTTCTGTAATTTCCTTTTTTGCTTTCCTTTCCTTTTTTTTTGTTTGGCTTTCCAAACCTTTCCCTTTTTAATTGTCTCCTCAAACCTCCAGGGTATAACTTCCATTTTTCCCCCTTCCACTTCAATGTTTGTTGTTGCATTTGTTGATTAAAGCTGGCATTTTCTGTAACCGACCCCTCCCCTTCTAGCACTTCTTGTTGTTCTTTGTTGTCCAAAATCACCATTTCTATAAATTGTGAGGCAGTGCAGCATGTTTCTTCTCTTTCCCATAATATTTCCTTTATATTTCTTAGTTCCGTTTTTATTTCCGAAAAAAGTTCTGCCATTTTTGTACACTTCTTTTAAATCTTCTTTGTTCCTTTCTTTAGTGGTTAGGTCCAACTCAATTGTCCAGTAATTTAATTCCACCAGCATCTTTAATTTTTATTTCCAAGTTTACTATTATTAGATCCTTTAAAAAAAAATTCCCCAGGTTGTTAAATAGTCCAATAAATTCAATTTTAACTGTAATTACCAAACAGTCCCAGAGTATTTTTTCCACTCTGTCTTTTTTAAACTTAATATTCCTTATTTCCACTTTCACTTTGCAAGATCTCTATTTTATTGCAACAAAGTTCCTCTTGTTTTATAACAAGTTTCACTTTTTCAAGAACCAGACCCCCCCTTTTTAAAAGAGTCACTAATTTTCCTTTTACCATTAGATGGTGCTCTCCGTTATGTCCAATTTCCACCCCCTTTTTTGTCCTGCTTTCTTTTCTCTATTTAGGGCTTTTAAGTTTCGAATAAGTCCAAATTTTCAATTTTTTTAGCACGTTCAAGTTCAGCTTTTATGCCTATTTGATTCCAATTCATATATTATCCAATTTAAACAAATATTTTCTGACTTCCTCCTTGAGTATAACTCCTGTCAAGATTCAAAGCCACTTTCAGCTGTCAATTTTTTTTTCACTTTCTCTGATCTCTGCTTTGACTCTATTTCTTAAACAATTCTTAATCTCTTAATTCCAGGGTACCTTATGTCCATTTATTGCGATTCTTTGATCCAGTATCCATGCTGTCCTCTCCTTCACCCCTCCTGCACAATCTTTGTCCTGGTCACTTCTTTCTCTTCAGGGTGGCCCTTTTACCATCGCTACAGCCATCTTTGGAGGGGAGTAAAATGCCTAGCCAGAGAGGCAGATGCGGCTCCCCTCGATCCAGCAGGCAGTCTCCCCCTTCTTCACCACCACTACCAGGTGGTTCCAGCCCCCAAAACTGGTGGACGGGACTCTCCAATGGAGTAGCACGGATTGAAGTCACATACGATCGCGGTCTTCGGTCTGTCTTTGAGAAGGGTGCTACCGGAAGTCCCTATCTATTCCATACCTATTGACACATTATTTTTATTTGAGTAAACCTGCCAAGTTATTTCTGACATAGTTCATGATTAAATGTAACTAAATCAAGACTACAAATTAGTCATCTCATACTTAACTAGTGTCACACTCAAGAACTTTAAGAGTAAAATATATGGTCCCTCTCTAAAAATGTGTGTGGAATATTTGTAAATTTTTTAAATTTCTTATGTAGTACATCTGCTATAAATTTTAAAAATAAATATTAACAAATAAAAATATTTTGTCCAATTACACGCTCAGAATTTATTCCTTTATTTAGTGCTTCATTCTCTGGCAATACCTTCCATTTTTATCTAATACTGTATCCTGCCAAATTTCTGAGCCACGTCCTCCTTTAAAATTCTAAACCTTAACTGCTCAACTATCATCCCAATTATCATTCCTTAAACAGTTCTCTGATCTGTTTGCATATGTGTGCCCTGAAACTCCATGGTTTGCAGATGAGAAGATCAATATTCACTAGCAAATTCTTAATGATGCACTGTTAGTACTGAAGACAGTGTGGACATCTTTGGTTGGTCATTTAATTTGCTAGGTATTTTCCAATAGCAAACAGGCTAGGATGAAATCCCTGATCAGACACAATAAAATAATAAAGGTCAATTCATAGACCCCCTTTTCTCCCCAGTATCACCAGCAGTAAAGGATGTTTTCAAGTAATTTTGGTTTGAGAGACTATGATAACAAAAATATAAACATTTAAGGTATTCAAAGCTTTCCAAAATGAAAACCTGTGTGTTTTGAAGTTCCAGGCTGCCCATCAAGAATGTATTTGTAGGCAACTCTGCAATGTGACTTTGGCAGTCTACCTCTTACTGAGTTAATAATCACCAAGAGCCCAAACTCATGAATTGTGAGGATGGATTCCTTTATACTATAAAGGAAATGCTTGATATACTATACTTTTGTTGGAAAAATTGAACTGGTTCAGATCAACATAGTCCTAGGCCCTCCATACTCAGCATCAGCTGTATTTAGAGTATAAAGCAGGGGTGTCAAACTCGATGTCACTGAGGGGCGCATCAGGGCTGTGTTTGACCTCAGGAGGCTAGGGTGGGTAGGGCCAGGGTAGACATGGCCAGCTCAACATCACTCATGTAGGGGATGCCTGTGGTGGCTCAAGCGCTCTGTCAGCTAAAATGGCCTCCTGAAGCCCTCTGCCAGCGAAAATAGAGCCTGGGGGAGCCATGTGCAACTCTCCTCAGCTTTGTTTTTACTGGCAGAGGGTTGCAGGAGGCTGTTGTGGCCGAAAATGGAGGGAGGGCCACATGCAGCTCTCAAGAGCTACGTTTTTGCTGGCAGAGGCACTGCGGGCCTGTGGGCCAGATCTAAACACCCCGCGGGCCAGATCAGGATCCCGGGTCTTGAGTTTGACACCCCTGGTATAAAGCATCTACCCCCACAATTCATGTGTTTATCAATAGCTTCACAGATCTTGATAGTAGAAAGGAAACATGGACTAAGCCTCAGTTTTTGAGGCTCCAATTGGACTTCCTTGTAGTTCAATCTACGAAAGTCATCTACGAAAGGAACTTTGGGCAATATTCAAGGCAAATATACAACCATACAATGACCGATAAGACCTGTAGCAAATATAGCACGAGGAAAAGGAAGGTGACCAAGGAAGCACCACTTTGCAATCATGTAAGAACTCATAAAAACTTGTGTCAAGGATTGATCAGTTTCTCTGGCTCAGATTTAAAATAGAAAAAAAAAAGTGTTTCACCTTCTCTTTGACAATAACTAAATCCAAAATAGACAGGCTTTGGTGGGGGGGAAGCTTTCTGAGATGTCTACAGGCAACACAAGAGTTGTCAAAGATAGACAAGAATCGTGGGGTTTTACAAGCCTGCCATAGTACCAAGGTCCCCTGAATCAGGATTTTTGAAACAGTCTTTTACGGAACCTATGATTTCTGTGAAACCTTCATGAGATTCCATAAGAGATTAAAAGGGGGGGGGAGGAGAGAAAGTTCACACAGACCCAGTCATGGACCATCTTTCTAAGCTGCAGGTGACACATTCAGACACTCACACACTCAGGAGATTTGTGCTCATGGCAGAGATGGTATTCAGCAGGTTCTGATCAGTTCTGGGGAACCGGTGGCGGAAATTTTGAGTAGTTTGGAGAACCGGCAAGTACCACCTCTGTTTGGCCCCGCCTCCATCTATTCTCTGCCTCCCGAGTCCCAGCTGATTGGCTGGGCCTTCTTTGGTTGCCCTGCACAGGAGAACGGAGCTGGAAAGCAGGTTAGTGGGGTGGGGAGGGAATGGGATTTTGCAGTAACCTTCCCCTGCCACACCTATCAAGCCACACCCACCAAGCCATGTCCACAGAACCAGTGGTAAAAAAAATTTGAATCCCACCACTGGCTCATGGCAACTTATCACCCACTTAGCAAGGATTCCGGGAATGCCTTAAAAAAAGAAAAACTAACCATTTCTGGGGCCTGAGGAAGTTTGAAACCCCTTGCCCTAGACAGCTCCATCTACAAAATGGTGGGGGAGAGCAGACAGTTTTTATGGCACTGTGGGAATCGGCCTTTCTTTGAATCAGCAATTTTCCCAGATGGAGATTCTTTTACTTTCTCTGTGACCATCCAATCCAGCCATTCTGTTCTTTTAAATCCAATAAGAAAGAATATTTTGCAGAGGAAGAACAAGACAGAAGAGGAAATGTTGAACTGTTATGCTTGATTGCAGCAAATATCTACAGTACATTTTGTTTGCTGCTGTTCATTTACTCAGAGTTACTGTTTCTTGCTTTTTGAAATATATATTGAAATTTGTCTTTTTCACACTGTGAGCCCAGACTGAACAGCCAGTACCAAAAACAGGAGAACATTCATAATAAATTAGTTCCTGCTTCATATATATTTTTATTTACTAGCTCTTTTTTATTGAAAAGTTTGTTAAAAATGTTTGTAGTTACATTTGCTTTTTTGTCTTTCATCAGTCATTTGTAAAACTCAGAAGAGACAGGACTGATTTACATGTGTTTTGGTTACTAGATGTGATAAATGCCTGACAGCTGGCTATTTTGGCCGGATTTACAGACCCACCATTGGCAGTATTCATGGAATCCCCTGTTTGGAGGAGAGGGAAGAGTTCAGAGTTCAGCTGGTTGTTATTCCAGAATGTTTCAATTAGATTTTTCTAATTCCGTCTTCTAAAGACGTCTAGCGGCCAAATGGGTTTTGTGACCATTAAGGCCTTTTAGGTGGAATTCACATGAGAAAAAGCAAACAGTTTAGGCCGTATGCTGTAAGAATTGCCTAGAAACAGGCTATTTTCTTCACTTTTAACCCACAAAATCGATTCAAGATTTTGTAAATAAAGACGGGCATAGTATACACAGAGTATACTGTATGTGTATATTAAAGCAGATATCTGATCTTTCTTACATAGATTCTACCTTACATATTCTGCTTAGAAAACAATATCCTTCATTCACTACTCCACGGATATATATTCTATATCAACATGAAAAAATGTCCCCTTGTATAAAACAGGTCCAGATATATAAAACCTGGCATCATTTCTCAAATGCATTAAAAATTAAATGCATTAATAACCCAGCAGAAAAATGGGAGAATTAATAAAACCTTGCAGAAATATAGAATGAGAATAATGGTAACCAAGTCAGAAAGAAATAGATGAAATAATAATAGTGAAATTGAATAAGAGTAAAGAGAAGTAAAGAGAAACTGGATAAGAGGTATTTGTATGCTCATATGGAAATGGTTTAAAATAGAATTATATTGTATAAAATAAGGTTTTATTTGACTTGTAAAATTTATAATGGAAAAAGGTTCAAGTATGTAATGGTTAATGATGATTTGTTTGTCTTTAAAATTAATAAAACTTGTTTAAAAAAAATAAAAAATAACCCAGCAGAAAAATTGCAGGTATTTTTTAAATAAAAATAATCTGTAATGTGCATGTTTCTTTCTCTTATGGATGTCATTAAGCTCATTATTGGAGAAAATGAAATTGAAACAAAAGCTCTCTGAAATTTCCCAGTGTGGCTTTATATCTTCAGGCAATCTTAACATCTGCATTTTTCAAAAGATAGGGTAGTAGCTGTGGAATGATAATTAGTGAGATTCAAGACTATATTGTTATATATAATTTTTGGCCCAATTAAATTACCTTAACTGTTGAAATGTGAAAGGCAAATTTTCAGAAATAAGGATAGCTGTCTCTTATTTCTAATTTTTGTCATTATAAAACTACTAGCTCTCTACCCGTGCTTAGCTATGAAACTATGTGATCAGGCTTAGTTTTTGGGGAGGAAATAAGGGGGGAAATTGTGCCTCTGCCTACCAGCATCCATTGGTATTCATCTGGCTAGCGTCCTATCAGTGTGTGAGAGAGTTGAGGGCTGTTTGGAAACTGAAACAGTATTTGCTGTATGAGCAAGGAGACAGCAAGGAGCCCGGGTATGGCTTAGCTCAACTGTTCTGTACTAAAGCTGGTTGCTGCTGTGAAAGTAAAACTGAAACTGAAACTCCTCTCCTCTGCTTGTGTTTTGCATTTGGAACAGATTTCTTTTCAGGTGGGGAGGGGGAGTAGAGCTCCTTAGCATCAGAGCGTGTTAATAATAATATAGGAAATACTCTGATGGTCATTTTGAAAAATCCTTTCTTAGTGAGCACCTAGAAACCAAGAGGAACATACTGTACATGCCAAATTTCAAGTTTGTAGGCTTTTACGATTCTGGAGATTTTGTGATGATGCATTTGTGGTATTTTGCTTTTATATATATGTACATTTGACAAGACATTATAAATTCTGGCTTGAATAAATCCTGGCCTCTCCAGTTACTATATTTTCATATCCTTTCACTAACACTGTATATCTCAACCTGAGCTTATTTTTCAGATCATCAATTTTAATTGAGCTGTGTCCATCAAGTTACATCCAAGTTCTTTTGCCCTGTCTCCACACACAAAGTCTTGCAGATTTGAGCCAAAATTTCTAAGCTTTGATCCTTTGCAGCCATTCTAGCTTGAATTCAGTCCAATCTTTACTAACGTCTGCCAAGTTCATATTTGTAGTGCTCAACTAAGCAGGCTAGAAAATAATAACAGATGGCAGTGGATTAACTCTTAAGAGTTCCTTATCTAACAGCAGATATTACAGATTTCACAATTATATTTGCACTGTATCTTAATGTACATACTATCTATGTACATTAAGATACAGTGCAAATATAATGTGTTACAAGAACTGATTATTATCATTTGTGAATGCATCAAAATGTCTTATTCATAGTAAATTCGTTCCTCAAATTTTCTTGACAATTTCCCCCATGTAGGTGGGTAACTCAAAAATGAAGACACAAACTTCTCTTCTACGATGGACCTGCAATGGTGAGGACATGGAAACTCCTGATATAATATGTATTTGTGAAGAATTCTAAAAAGGGGAGGTTTTCTAAATGCTTATGTTATTGGCAAAAGGAAAAAAAAGGAGAATTTACAGTAATGAATGTTACCAGCAGGCTATTCATTTAGTCTGAAATATATGCTCATATCATATATAATTGGGGGAGAGAATATCTCAATTCACCTAACTTTAAAAATGAAATTGGGAAGTAAGCATATAAGGTAGAATATGTAAAACAAAATTGAAGTAGGTGTCCAGTCTCAAGATTCCTAATTAGAGAATTCTCGTTCAAGTGCAGGAAGAGAAATAGGTTGTTCAGACAACTGTGTGTATGTGTCATGAGATGGATTTCCTTCCATTCTCACAATATTAACTAAGAATTTGCAATATCCACTTCTTTTGTCCTTTCATTAGGCTCCCCACAAGGCAGACTTGCACTTCCTGATTGGCCCATTGCCAGCATGGGCCAATCACCATTTTCTAAATGCAGGAACAGATTCCATGGGCATACTTCCATTCCCAGGCCACTGTACCTATGATTTCTTAGATTCAAACATTTTCTTGCTGAGCTGTCCTTCAGGTGGTCTCCAGTATTTCCTTCTGATCTCATGGCAGGCTCAGCTATGGTGCTTGGCACAGTCGCTCCCCTGTGAAGCTGGCCTGTGAAGCTCTTTTCATTCTGCTCTGTTCTCTGAAGGTCAGCAGCTGCCCATTGCCCTGTTAAGTTGATGGGTTATGCACAAGCCTAGAGGCTCATTCTCCAGTCAACCTCTCTTAGTGGGCATCCTTTGGGCTTCTGCCCAGGCTCTCCCTTCTCCTGCCCACAGTACTGCCAAGCTTCCCTTCCCTTCCACCCCATTTTAAGCTTTACTGTGAAATTGAACTCTCAGTCCTTCCTTGCTTTCAAGTTTCCTTGGACCTGCAAAGGAATATAGGAGCAAAAAACCAATCTGTTCTCTACAGCTCTGATTCTTGCAGCATCAGCAGTATAATGGTACTATAAAGAAGGGAAAAAAGAAAAGAAAGATTCTAGGTTAGTATAGATATGGGAAGGGGTGTTAAAATTTTCATGTGTGCAAACAACTGGAAAAGAAAATTAGCTAGGAGGGAACAGTCCCTAAAAGGAAAAGGCAGTTAATGATGCACTATTCCATAGTTAGAGCCAGCCAACAAGGGTTGCCTTTCCTGTAAGAAGCAGAGGAATAACCATTCAGGTCTGAATTAAGACCAATTCATCCTTGTTGTGAAGGATGTTCAGACTCTGAACTGGAATTTCTGAAATTGGATTAAGAAACAGAAAGAAACCACATGGAAGGGAAGCAGCTGAAGTGGCAGCATGGAATCACCCGCAGCTCACGTCCCAAACTAGCATGAGAACCTTGGGGGAAAAAAAACAGTCTTCTACAACAAAGCTAATGTGTGAAACAATTTCTAGCTAAAAAGATCCACTGTGGCATAAGACTGCACCTTTGCTGTGGAATTTTGATCAAGACCAGTTTTCTCGTTAGACAAAAGTGAAGCGGTTATTTTGGTGAGCAGGAGAGGGAGGCAGTAATGCTCGCACCTGACTATGGCTCATAACTTCCTCATTGGGCTCTTCCACTTGTTCCATACTGCCTCAAGTAGCGGCTGTCTGAGGTCTGGAGCTAAAGAGGATTCAGATGCTAGTTCAATTGACATATTTTTGTATGTCATGTAGAGAACAGAGGGGGGAAACTTGGGGTTGTTGTCAAAATGCACCCTTTGCTACTTTTCATTTGTTCTTCTTCCTCCATTTGTTTCCCTTTCACTTCATGCTTTATTTTTATTTTTCTCCTCAGAGATTCTCTGATTGTCTTGTTCATGTTCCCATGTCTTTATTTCTTAACAGATCATTCCCTGTTGCAATAATTTCTTCCTTCAAATCCCCCCTGGTTTTTTTTTTACTTTCTCCACAGCTGCATTGTGTCTTCTCTTGTATAATTCCTTCAGCCAAACCATTTTTCCCGTCTCTATTTTAGAACACTGCTATATTGTTTTGTAACCATAAAGGTTCTCAAAGCCGTTTGGAATAATTGAAACCAGATTTATGAAAGGGTGAAATGGCTCCCAGTATGACAGACTGCATGAAGTGCATCCTATATTCTAGAAGACATTTTCTGAATATTGCTATCCTGCAGTCAGGCAAGAGATACGAATGTTTGTTAATAGTCAAAGATGCCAGGAAAAAAGAAAGTGTAATTTTGGAGGTATCTTTCCCATGTGAGGATTTTGAAATATTTTCTTGGTGGTTCAGCATCTCCAGTTCTGAACTGGCCTATTGTGGCTCTCCAGTTGCTTTAACCCCTGGATCTATTCTTCTTCAAAAAGAAGGAAAAAAACAGGACACAGGAGATAGAAATCGTTCAGAGCACTTTCTTAATCCAGGAAGAGTTGATTATTTTTGCTATTTTACTTCTAGTCCAGCAACTAAGTTAAACTTTTCGGGGCAGATTATAAAGTTGGTTACAACATGAAAAGTTTTTTAAACATTAAAAAAAAGTGAAACAAACCAACAAATGCAAATCAATATACAATATTTTTCACTATTTACTAGTGCAGCAAGGGTGGACACTTAACATCAAACTGAGTTCAGAATTATAAAACTGCCTAAGAAAAAAGGAGTATTCTTGCCAGATACCAAAACATGGATGCCAACAATAGCCACATGTGATCTACTACTAGACGCTTTGGTTCTGTCTTTTATTTTCAAAAAAACTGTTGAATTCACATACTTCCAAGACAGAAAAGGCTCATTGATGATTGTCTACAGGCACTGGCTGTGTTGCCTTTTCTTCATTCCACACATGGCTTTGAACATTCATTATAATTTGGAATAGATACAGATTTCTCAGGAACCTATTCAATTTAGACCTTTATACCATAAATGTTCATGCCCGTGATTATTTGTCATGTGTTGTCAAAACAATTCCAAACTTTGGGTGACTAATGCTTCATCATTCTCTGAACAGCATTTTTAAATTTTTTTTTCCACAGGTGAGCATTTTGCCAAGAAACTACTCTGTCTCTTCTCGTGCTGGTCCTCAGAGGTTCGCTAAACCAGAGAGGCAACCAGGCCAAAGGAATACAAGGAGCCTGTAATATTTATGAACTTCTCCATGTGAAAGCATAACTTCCTCTGTCCAGGGGCTGGGTTCCTCAGAAGTGATCTGGCGGATAGTTTATCAAAAACCATAAAAAGCAATGAAAACAAAGCAAAAGAATGTAAAACATGCTTACATAACTCGTGTCTCAGCTTATTTATTGGAATAGGTCTGGGTACAGCTGCATTTCTTTGGGGCACAGACTTTCTTCCCCTTTGCCTCTAGAATCAGAACATTAGAATCAGAATTTGGCTTGCAATCACAAGTCTATGCAAAAGTAATGTGGATATCTAAACAGTACAATTGTTATTGAACCAATGGTTTCTGGGATAGAGTATTATTATTAGGTTCTGTATTGTCTCCTGATGGAGTTTAACTTTGCCCTTAGCACCGTTTTCTGGGTTCTTGGGCAGGGATTTATTTTTCTCACTTGCTCCTAAAATATAAACCAAAAATGCAGCAAAAAATTCATCCAAATATTTTTATTTATTTATTTGATTTGTCAAATCGCTTACAAGATAATAGATATAAGTATAAACATGAGTAAGAATACAGGAAATAGGTACGAATAAATGAGGACAATAGGACAGGGATGGTAGGCACAATGGTGCACTTATGCACCTTTATTTATCCTTTACTTATCCTTTGTTTGCTTTCAGTTAATGCCTATAGTTGCAAAGTAGTAGAAAAACGGCGTGGCGGGGGGGAGGTGGGAGCAACTCTTTCATGCACAGAAGGATTTCGAGACAGCTCACTGATATCTCTTCTATTTCTGCTGCTTCTCTTCCAGAAAGGATATATAATGTGCTGGCCAGGGGTGGGCTTCAAATATTTTAACAAAGGGTTCTCTGCCCAGTTGCTGGGTGGGTGTGGCCTAGTCGGCCTCCTGCACCAGGGTGTGGGGGGTGCATCTTTGCCCTCCCCAGGCTCCGCAGGCTTTCCTTGAGCCTCCAGGAGGGTGAAAATGGCCTCCCTGGTCTCCAGAGGCTCCTGGAAGCCGGAAATGGACCCATTTCTGGCCTTCCCAAACTTCCAGGAGGCCCGTTTTTCACCCTCCCCAAGCCTCCATTTGCAACCTGCACTTACCTGTATCCAAAATGAGCCATGTGGGGACTCTTTGGGGGGGGGGGAGACGGGGTGGATAGGGCCAGCCATTAGTGGGATTTGGGGGTTCTCCAAGCTGCACAGAATCTTAGCTAGAGGCTCTCCTGAACCCCTCCGAACCCCCAGCATCCCACCCCTGGTACTGGCCAACATCTTCTTCAATTGGATTGCGCTGATATTGTCTTGATGTTAATGTTGTCTTAATATTGTGAATATATGTTGTCGGAAACAAAGGAAGCCAGGAACATGTTATCCTTCTTAAATAGACTCAGTTTGGCCTAGTGGTTAAGGCATCAGGCTAGAAAGCAGGAGACTGTGAGTTCAAATCCTGCCTTAGCCATGAAACCAACTGGGTGACTTTGGGCTAGTCACCTTCTCTTAACCCAATTCACTTCACAGGATTAATGTTGTGGGGGAAAGGGGATTGGATATGTTCGCCACCTTGAGTTATTTTTAAAAATAATAAAGGCAGAATATTAAATAAATAAATAAATAAATGTGGCAGCTCAGATCTGGCAGCTCTACCCTTTTCCATCACCTATTTAGTTACTTATTTTCTCTGTGCTCCCAAATCCATATTTGTAGAGTTTTATTCAAAGCAAATTATCTGACAGAATGACTTTTCCTAATTTCCAAGATGACTTTTGCAGACATTTTTGATCAATAAGGTTCTATGTTTTTCTTTGAAAATTACTAAAAAAAAAAAAAATAACCAGCAAAACTACTGTAAAAGCTCTTTCATAATTATAATAAGAAATTTTACAATCGTTTTGTGGCTTATTTCTTTCTGCTATGTCAGACAAAACATGATTTCTCTCCTAGGGAATGAATGCTGGCTTGATATGTTTTTTCAAGCATTTTTTACTTCGTTCCAAGTAAAGTTTCTTCCTTATTTGAATATGTTTATGTTAGATTTCTGCTTAGCAATGAAGAGAAATCTGGGTTTTTCACTTACATCACCACTAATACCGACAAGCTTGGATTATTCCCAGAACCAATGATATTATGTCTTGATTCCTTACATTGCACCCCCATTCCTTTATCTCTCTTCTATAAACAAATCACAAAAGGCCACCATTCCGCAAAATGCATCCCGGCAAACCTCTCTAACACAAATCATTTGCTTTTTCTCCACCTTCCTTTTTCTTTTGTTCTTTCACCAAATTAGAAATAAAGTATATAATTATATATGGGGTACTCGTATATGGTTTTTTTCCCCAAAAGTTCAACAGCTTGGTATGAACTATATTATTTAACCTAATGTTAAACCACACTTGCCAATTAAACTGTGCTGGGGCTAATTTATATTTTGAATGTTTTTCTCACCTTTAGGGAAAAAATACCCATATTTCCCCCCAAAAAAGACGTGGTCTTATTTTCTTTTGAGCCCCAAAATAAGCACTAGGGCTTGTTTTTTTGGGGGGTCTTATTTTTTCCCATGTACGGGAGACCCATTTCTTATGCTTGCTTGTGGCTGGGCAGGGGGCCACATGGTGCGCCAGTGCCAGGGATGGAGCTGTCTCACATGCCTCACACCGGCTTACCTCAGGCCCCGCAGCCAGGCCACCCATGCCCCAACACCTGCCTTGCCTCGTGGCAGCAGCTCCAGCATCCCCATCCAGCAGGACCCCACATGGCCACTGGCCTACTTCTTCTACTTGTTCGAGGAGGCAACGGAGCAGGAGACTGAGCAACATACCGGTGCCATGACCACAAGGTGAGGCAGGTGTCGGGCATGGGTGACCTGGCTGCAGGGGCCCTGAGGCAAGTCGGTGTGGGGTGCATGGGGCAATTCCACCACCATGCCTCATGACTGCAGCACCATGAGCAACCAGATGGAATGGGCGGCTGCGCAGGCATTTAAGTGGCTCTTATTTGGGGGGTAAGGCTTATATTAGGCACACACATTTCAAAAACCCATACTAGGGCTTATTTTCAGAATAGGTCTTATTTTTGGGAAAACAGGGATAGCTCCCACTAAGTTTCTGTATTGCCTCTCATTCAAGGAGCTGTAAGGATGAAAGATGTGGACAAAGGCTAACATTTCCTGCTGTGCTCTCCTATTGTTCCTGCCATTGGTCTTGCAGGTTTTTCCCCCAATGCTTGGTTTATTATGACTACAGAAAATCTCTTAATTGGAAAAGCCAGATATTATCTTTTCTTTGGTAAGAGCCATCTGTCTGGAAACACTGCTGTTTTCATGGTCGGTGGTTAACGTCTTTGGCATCTAGCTCACTAAATTTGATTATATTCTTTGTTTCTACATTATGCTTTCCACTGTAAAAAGAATTTAATGCTATTGTACTTTGGGAACATATATGAATGAATCTGGGGATAATCATATCCCAAGAAAATCGTGAAATGAGAGCATAAGGGAAGCAATACCAGAGGTAAATTCATGATCATTTGCTCTTTATTAATGGGCTAAGTGTTTGCTTTGTCTGGTACATAACTTTCTGCACACCCAGATAAGCTGATTAAAAGGTGTATGTTATTTCAGATAACATATGATCCAAATCCTAATTTAGCAGACTTACGAACATGAAGGAGGAGAGAAAACTAGAAGAATAAAAAGTTTAACATTGTTTACGTCTTCTTGTATCCACTGTGCATCATGTTCAAATGCTACTCGGGGGTCAATTATACAAAGAATTAAATATCTGTGCATTCACTGATTCTCTCCTTTAAATTTCACTTTCTCCATTAACATGTACAAAAAAAACATGAGGCTGGAAACCTTCAGTTTCCTTTGTAACATCAGAACTATTAAAGGTCTAAATCCAACTGAGCTGCTGATCATAGTAATGTAAAGTTGGAAAATAATAGGATTATCTACTCCAGTATTTCTTAAACTCTTGACTCCTTCCCACTTTTAAAAATTATGGAGGACCCCAAAAGAGTTTGTTTGCAGGGATATATTTATCAATATTCACAGTATTAAAAATTAAAATGGACACATTTGCTACAACTACCATTTCTCAGTTTTTATGGAATTTTAATATTGGATTTAATACGATATTAACATGGGCTGGAAAATAATTTTGATTTCAGAAACCTCTGGGGGTGGGGGTCTTGGGGAACCTCCCCCAGAGGTCCTCAGACCACAGTTTAAGAAACACTGATATAATCCAACCCTCTGAGATATTCTGGAAAGCCAATTAAACCATCCATGAGAGATAGCTTCCAGCAAGCAAATGTGAGCAGATTAACCTAGTTTTACAGCTCAAGTTTTGAGAACACATGTGTTAAATAAAGCATAAAAACAATTATAAAGTAAAACTAAAGAAGAAAGATCACCGGGTTACGAACATGTATTATGTGAAGTAACTTATTTTGTCAATGGGATGGCAATAAGGATAATCGTGTTTCTTAGAAATACAGTTTATGGTCCTCATATAGATCACAAGTAGATAGAAAATCCATCCTAATGTAGTTGTGTCTAATTGAATAGAGGCTAGTAAATTAGTATTGGTTAAAAATTCAGCTTGTGCTATTCTCTAGCTCAATCTCATCTTGCTTTTGCTACTATTCAAAAATAAAAAAGAGACCCTACTGAATTACAAAATCCTGCATGTCTCCAGGTATCCAGATTCAGACATTTCTGAAAGAAAATGTGTAATTCTCACATCCAATTGAAAAGACATTGATTAGATGAATGGTTTTAAATGTATGCGTAGTCTGGATTTAATGACTACAACCAGCTACTTAACTCCATGAGCTATCAATTTCCAGTTAGCATTTATGGGAAGGTCTTATCTAAGAGCAGGATGGATGTGCAAGGTGCACAGAATGAAAGAGGATGATGTTCAGTGTGGTGTGTCTCTTCTCTGGGAAAAGTGTAAATCAGAGCATTCCTAATCTTTTGAGGCTAGCGGACACCTATGCCATTTTCAATAGCATGCAATTGGGACATTTTAATGGATATACCGGAGGTGCCTGATCCAAGATGAGGTTTGAAGTCCTACTGATCAGATGTTAAAACTATGTATTCAATATTAAGATGTATTTGAGGGTATTCTAGGTACAAAATATTGAACACTGTTTTTTAAAGTATCAATTTTCTCTTTGAAATACATTTTGCTTGGCAGAGGGGGTATGCTTACTTTTTAAATGCTCTTTGCTTTCTGTTCCTTACATATTTATAAAACTGTAGTTGAAGCTGTCTGTTTCAGTTACACAAAGAAAACAGAGCAAAAGAAAATATCTATCACCGTGAGAATGCTCCTTTTTCATTCTTGTGGGTCCATTTATTCCTATCCCACTTCCAGCTCTTCCATCAGTTATCCTTGCAGGACTTGTCTTCTTACTCTACAACAAGTTTACTTAAAGAGTGGGTTTTTTTTTTGTAATAATGTTTTTATTTTATTTTGGATGAACAATCCATCTTCCATTTAAATAGCGTGACGTCTGAGTACAAATATCTTGTGCAATAGCAATAGAAGTGGAAATTAGAAATTAAAGAAGACCAGCAAATAATAGTAAATATGTGAATAAGAAATAAATATGCTAAGAAGGGAATTGTTATAATAATTAGATATATTATATATAGCAGTATAAAGTAAGCATAGAGTACTGATATTATAGTAATGAATATGTATTAATTGTAATTGCTATTGCACAAGATATTTGTATCCCGACGTCGCACTTTGATGGGGAGGGCGGAGCTGGCATCGCAGCGGTACAGCATGCGATCTTTAAGCTCTAAGATCGCTGCTGATATCTCCATTGCAGGACAGTCCTAAACCGTCCCGTAGAGACGGTGACAGAGGAGGGCATATCCTGTCGATCCCAGGGACATCGCAAAGTCCCTGGTAGATCCAGGAGAAGCCCTTTTTTCCTGCGGTGGAGAGGCTGCCATTAAAGCTGCTGAAGCTGGGACAGCTCCGGAACAGAAGAAAGCTGGAAAGAAAGTGTGTCAGTTTGGTGAGATAATTTTCTACTTATTTTTTTCTGGAGAGAACACCCTAAAAGACTAAAAATTAAATTTAAAAGTGAAGATAAAAGTGCTTAAGTGGCAAGATTAAGCACAAATTAAACCTGAAGGTTTTTTCTTTCTTTTTATTAGAACTTTGGATTTTGTTAAAACTTTTCAACTTTTAAACTGGACTGGTCTTTCCTTTTTAATTTTAATTTTTTCCTTTCAAAATAACTCTTTGGAAAGGTTTTTTCTCTCTTGTTTTTTCTTTTTAATAATTTTAGATTCTTTTTATTTTTTCTATTACTGGTTTTAATACTAGAGGGGAAGAGAGAGGAAAGAGAAATAAGCAGTGCTGCCACCTGGAGGCTTCGATACATTGTTTTCCTTTCTTTCTTGTTGATACATTTGGTGTTACATTCAAGGACTCTGCTTTTAATTGAAAAGATAGTGGGAAGAGCATGTAGATTGTTTGTAGGTGCTCTTCTGTGGAACTACTGATAGCTGGAGTCTGGATTTGAAATTGAAGAAAGAAGACTGAAGTGACCTTGAAAAGAGAACTGGAAATTTTGTTTTTTGATTTAGTAAAGAGCCTTGAACATATAGTGGCAGTGCTTTGCTTATTGACAGAATTGCATTTTCTCTTTCCTTTTTTTTCTATTCCCCCCCACCCCAGTTGGATTTTTATATTTGGACTTGAGTCCTTTGATGCAAGAATAAGACTACTTTTTCTTCCCTCCCTCCTCCCTTTGTTTTACCTTTTTAGCAAGGGGAATATAAAGATTTCTGTCTTTTTATTTTATTTTTTCTAATTTTTTTTTATTTTTTCATACTTTTTCCAAATTATATTTTTTTCTTTTTTTCGTTTGTAGGAAAAAAAAATTTAAAAAAATTGTTCCAATTAGATTAAGGTATTGAAGTGCCTGAAGATTTTTTCCCTTCCCTTTTTTATTTTTATCTTTGCTTTTATTTTTATTTTTTTACTGGAGTGGCAATTGGCTGCTCTTGCTTTTTCTCTTCAATTTTTCTATTAAGTACTCCAAGATGAGCAGAAAGATACCACCCTCAGCTTCTTCAATCCTGACTTCTTCTTCCTCACCATCTGGAGGGCAACAATCAATACAGGTGATGTTACAACAAGAGAAGGAGAAAGAAGTGACACTGCAGATGATTGTGCAAGGAATTCAAAAGATACAAGTAAAAACAGTAATATTGAAAAGAGAACGGAGAATATTGAGCAAAGAATGGAAAAGACAGATGAAAAAATTGAAAATATTCAACAGATGATGATGCAATATGAGGACAGAATTAAGAAAATTGAAGAACAAGATGTACAAAGAGATAAGAAGATTGGAGATATGGATACCTGATTGAGTGAAGTGGAAAGAGATAAGGGCAGATCTCTGCAATCATTAGGATGGGAAATTGATAGATCAGAATTCTATCTTAGATTTCAAAATATAGAAGGGTGAAAACCTTGCTGAAATGATGACAGAAATCCTGGCAGAAGCATTAGAGGTAACTAAAGAGAAGATGATGGATGGAATGGACAAGGTTTTTCGTGTCTATACAAGATATGCGATGAGAAATAAACTGCCAAGTGAAGTTCATATCAGATTTACTGAGAAAATAATTAAATCACAAATACTGCAGGCGGCAAGAGAAAAAGCACTAAAGTACAAAGATAAAGAAATAGTGGTACTGAAACAGGTACCGAGAAGAGTGAGAGAGATAAGAAGAGAATATTTATTTTTGACCAAAGAGTTACTTAAGAGAGGAATAAATTACAGATGGCTGATACCTGAAGGTCTCATGTTTACCTGGCAGGAACAAAGACACAGAATTGATACAGTTGAAAAAGCTGAGTTATTCTATCTGGAATATTTTAGAGGAAGGGAGGAAGATACAAGAAAAGAAGAGTCGTTAATTGAATTTCAAGAGGAATATACAGCAGTAATTGAAAAAGAAGAAGGAGCCGTAGGTGGTGTACCCAGAGAACAATGAGAACCAAGATCTACTAGAGCAACAAATCCTTCTTATAAAGTCTAAAATGGATGAGAAAAAACTGATTACAATTAATATAAATGGGCTTAATTCAGCTATTAAAAGAAGAAAAATATTTCATAAATTAGAGAAATTAAAATTTGATATAATCTGCCTACAAGAAGTACATTTTCAAAAACAACATGATTATATATTGAAACAACAAAAATTAGGGAAACTATTTACAGCATTGACACACTGTAAAAAGAGAGGAGTGGTGTTATACATTAGAGATACAATCCCTGCGGAACAAATATATACAGATGATGATGGAAGGATTTTGATGATGGACATAACGAACAATAATCTAAAGACACTTTTAATAACAATTTATGCCCCAAATGATAATCAAGAAGATTTTTACAGGAAATTACATAAGAAAATAATTGAACTGGACTATGCTAATATCTGTCTGATGGGAGATTTTAATGGAATAATAAATGACAAAATGGATTATAAAACACAAAAAACAGCAAAGAAAACTAGAAAGACATTGCCAAAATCCTTCTTTTGAATGGTAGATGAGATAAATTTAAAAGATGCATGGAGAGAGAGAAATGCGGAAAATAAACGATATACCTTTTATTCAAATATGGTCTAGAATAGATATGATATGGCTGTCAACAGAATTGCTTTCCAACATACAAAACATTGAAATAGAAGCAAGTACCTGGGCAGATCACAATCCAATAATACTTGTATGGAAAGGACAAAAAAGGAGATCTAGATGGTCTTTAAATAATACAATATTAAAGGAAAAAGACTTTAAACAGAAAATTGAGAGAGAATTGACTTTTTTCTTTAAAGAAAATACAAAAGAGGATACATCATTACAGAACCTCTGGGACACGATGAAGGCTTATACAAGAGGTTTGATAATGGACTATACAACGAAAAGAAATATAAAACAGAAAAAAATCTTTAAAATATTGGAAGATGACTACAAGAAGTTGGAAAAAGAACTACAGAAATTTCCACAAAAAAGGACATTAAAATTAAAATGGACATAACTAAGCATAAAATGGGGCTAATGGAAAAAGAAGAAATAGCACAAAAAATTAAAAATGCTAAGCAGAACTATTTTGAAGATGCAAACAAACGAGGCAGATGGCTAGCATATAAATTGAGAAAGGAAAGAGACTTGAGAAGAATAAATCAATTGATAAATGAACAAGGACATGTATGCTATGGAAATGTGGAGAAGAAAAAAATTATTCAAGATTACTATGGAAAACTGTACCATCAAGAGAATGTTCAGGAAGAAAGAATTCAACAATACTTACAGGAAGCAAATTTGCCCCAGATACCCAAAGTTATTGAAACAATGTTAGAAAGTAATATAACAACGATGGAATTAACAGAAGCTTTAAAAAAGCAAATCATTGGGAAAGCACCAGGTCCAGACGGTTTGCCAGTGGAATTTTATAAGACATTCCAGGAAACATTGAATCTTCACTTATTAGAAATTATGAATGAAGTTATGACAAAGAAGAGAATACCCAAAACATGGTCAGAAGCATATATCACACTTGTACCGAAGGAGGACACATACCCACAGCAGGTTAAAAATTACAGACCTATATCATTATTAAATTCAGATTATAAAATTTTTGCTTCAATTCTGGCACTTAAACAATTTTATTCATCCTGATCAAAATGGATTTCTGCCGAAGAGACAGATTAAAGATAATATGAGAATAATTTTAGATACACTGGAATACTATGAGGCACATCCTGAAAAATAAATCACTCTGGTGTTTATAGATGCACAAAAAGCCTTTGATAATGTGAATTGGCATTTTATGCTGTTACAATTGGACCAAATGGGCTTTGGTAAAAAATTTACTCAAGCCATAGAAACGATATATCATAAACAAACTACAAAGGGTATGATAAATGGAGAGTTAACAGACTTTATAGATATAAGAAAAGGGATCAGACAAGGCTGCCCACTGTCGCCTCTGTTGTTTGTGTTAACACTGGAAGTGCTGAATAGGAATATCAGAGAAGAAAAAGAAATAAAAGGAATGAAAATTAAAAAAGAAGAATATAAATTACAAGCTTTTGCAGATGACCTGGTATTTAGAGGATCCATTAGAGTCTGCACCTAAACTGATAGAAAAGATAGAAGAGTATGGGAAAGTAGCAGGTTTGAAAATAAATAAAGATAAAACAAAGATTTTAGCAAAGAACATGTTAGTAAGACGAAAGAAAGAATTGGAGGAAGTTTTGGGGATACAGGTCACAAACAACATTAAGTATTTAGGGATACATATAACACCAAGATGTAGCACACTTAAGGAGGACAATTATCTCAAACTTAAACAACAGATTGCGACAGATTTGATTAAATGGGAAAATTTACAATTATCACTGATTGGAAGAATATCTACAATTAAGATGAATGTATTGCCTAGAATCTTATACTTATTCCAGACAATTCCAATCAGATTAGGGAAAGAATTTTTGAAGATTTAAACAAAATAGTGCTAAACTACATTTGGCAGGGGAAGAAAGCAAGAATAAAACTTAAATTGCTACAAGACGCAAGAATAAGAGGAGGATTTGCTTTGCCCAAATGGGAATTATACTACCAAGCGAAGAGTCTGATGTGGGTAAAGGAGTGGATAACACTAAGGAATACTAGACTTTTGAATTTAGAAGGACATGACCTGCTGTTAGGATGGCATGCCTTCCTCTGGTATAAGGGAACTAAAATGCAGGGGTATTTTAGAAGACATTATATTCGAGAAGCATTGTTTTTAAACTGGGAGAAAATAAAAAAGCAATATTATTTAAAAATTCCGCTATGGTTATCTACTATTGAAGCTTTTTCCTATCCAATAATATATAAAAAGGAACAAACAGATATGGTGAGATATTGAATGAAAAGGGTGAACTTAAATCTATGCAAGTGTTGGAAGAACAAGGTGTAAAAATGAATTGGTTTTCATATTTGCAAATACAATCTAGATTTGATACAGATGTTAAAACAGAAGGTATCTATGCTAAGTTGACTGATTTAGATAAAATTTTGACAGGTACTGATGAAAAAGTAATAAAAAACTTTATGGACATTTGCTAGAGTTTAAATTAGAGGAACAACAAGTAAACGAAACAATGATTGCGTGGGGAAAAAAATCGGATATGGGATTGATTTAGATAAATGGCAAAAATTGTGGTCTCAAAATTATAAAATGACAATGTCAACTGCATATAAAGAAAATTTGTATAATATGTTTTACAGGTGGCACTTACCCCCGACGAGAATTGCGAGGATGTTCAAGAATAAATCGGATAAATGTTGGAAATGTCATCAGATACCTGGTTCATATTACCACATGTGGTGGGCATGCTCGGATGCAAAAAGATCTGGGACTATAATCCACACATGGTTGGAAAAAATGACAAAACAACACATAGACTTTAAACCTGAGATATTTTTATTGGGAATTATACCAGAAATATATTGTAAAGAATTGAAATATTTGATTGCAAATGTTTTAACAGCGGCTAGAATTGTATTTGCTAAGAATTGGAAAAATGAAAAAATACCTATGCAGGAGGAAATTATTTAGGAAATCATGGACTGTGCCAAAATGAGTAAATTGACATTTGAAATGAGAGAACAAGAGTCTTTGATGAGTCATTTTGTCAAAAGCTTTTTTCCAAGTCGAGTTATACAGGGTTATCTATTCACACATGCAAATAATGTCCCTTCTCCCCCTCTTTGGGCATCAGCAGCAAATAGGAAGGGAGGAGAAGAATGCATGACTTGTTGCTCCTAGTTCCCTAGTAGTAATGTCCTGCTGAATGGCCCTGGGCAGGCCCACCATAGCAGGATGGCACTCTTCTCAAGATCCCCCTGCATTCATCCCTCACTGGATGTGATGGCCTGGGGTGTGGCACAAAGGCAACACAGTCAAATAAGCAAGGAGAGTCCCTTTATTATTTCCAACTTTGCCCACATTGTCCAGGTTACCTTCATCTGGAGAAAAACTCTCCCAGGAACAGCCTTTAACTGGAGAAAATTCAGTCCAAAACAAGATACATACAGACAGTAACTAAAAATCCAAACAAACCAAGCTGCAGTAATTAACTTGACAGGGCAGGAGAAGAAATTTCAGACTTGAAAGCACGGCAAAACTCACACAGTTGGGAAGATGCCAGGAACACAGATAAGCCATGATATGACCAGATAAATTCACGATTTGCTCCCAACAGCTGTGAGCAGCTTCCCTTTTTAAACACTGTGTTCCCAGCTGTAGCTAATGAAGGGAATCGGGGCCCTTTCCTCTCCCATAAGACACGCAACTCACATTGCTCCCTTCTCCTTTCCTCCCCGCATGCCCTAGGATGAAGAGGGGATGGGCCTGGGTCTTCCTCTGAATTCCCTCCCCTGCTCTGCTCTGCCCAGCCGGACTTTGCCCTTCCTGTTAGGAATGTAAGTCACCTAACAGTTAGTTGGGTTGGAAAATATATAAACCAGGATAGACATTTTAATACTGTTTCTTTAAAGGAATGCTAAAATTGTAATTGGGTGTGGTTCCTCAAAAGGCCATAAGATGGAGCCAGAAACCTGGGTTGTTTAGGTCCTGTTCTGTTCTGTTCTGGAGAGTGTTGCCGTTCCTATTGACTGTTGGGTTTGATGTAAGTCTATTTACTGAACTGTTTTTTTGATACTGGACTTTGTTATTTGGATTATCCCTGGACTGAAAACTAACTGCTTTAATTGTGAATGACTTGGACTGCTTGTTTTGGACTTTGCTTAAACATTTATTGGAAGTAAAAACCTACATTTTACTATACAGAGTATATGTGTGCTGTTTGTGTGTTATTCTTCACCACTCTCACTACGTCTCCCTGTGTGCACTCATTCTCCTAACGGGGAATTACCTCGACACTTCCCCAGTTTCATCCACAGGCAACGGAGCCACACTCCCACTCCCTGTCAGCAGTTCAGCCTCCCTCTCCGAATCAGATTCCAACAGGGGAATGACACTGGGCATGGAAAGCCAGTGTGGCACAGCAGGGCATTGGCCAGGCAGCTGGTAGCCACAGGGTTAGAGTGGCCTATGAAGTATTCTAATAAATGAATACACTTTAAGAAAGAGGTCCTGCTCATGATAACGGATGGCTTAGTCTGCTCATGTCTGGACACTATTGCAATGTGAGTCACATGGAATTGCCCTTGAAGATCACCCAGAACCTTCAAAAGGCCCAGAAGGCAATGATTCATATGTAAAATCTCAACTTCAAGAGTTACCCTGGTTTTCAGTTTCTTTTCAGATGTAATTCACAATGCTTGCTGTCACTTTTGAAGCCTAATATTGCTCAGGACCTGAATATCCAAAGGACACCGGTGCTTCCGACAGCCCAATAAGATCAGGAAGAGTCATTCTTTTTAGCCTTTGTTATAAATACATACAGGACACAACAGTTTCATTTTGGTTAAGCCAGTTGCTTTCTCCATCCCTCCCACCCGATTCCCCAATTTGGCATTGTCCAGTTCTAATACTAATTCATCATGCTATGCCTTCACGACACCTTTCTTTAAAGGATTCATTCAGAGAGCTACGTTTTGGAGTCTGGAAAAAAATTGTGAAACAAGGATTTTCCCCCATGAGGAAATGGACTGTGCCCCAGAGCTTCACACTGCACAAAGAACACTTTTTAGCAGTTTGGGTTCTACAGCACCTGAATCAGAAACAAATCCACCCAGATGCCACACCTTCCATTTCCTCCTCCTTCTCCTCCTCCTCTTTCTCTGCCTTTTCCTTAATAGGTGACTGAATGGGGATGACCTTAGAATCAATACATTGCTGAGGGGGGCATGAAGCCTATAGACATCTCCTATAATAGTTTTCAGTAGTGGGCTGCTAATTTTGCATCATTCAAATTGAATGTTAGGTTTTTCAAATTGTCTTCACTTTGCATCAGCATGATGATAATGACTATTGTTGTTGTTGTTATTATCATCATCATCATCATCTTTATTATTAATTGCACAGTCAGCCAGATGTTCAGACTAGGTTTGGCAATTTTTGTCTACCTATCAAGCTCTTACCCGGGACCTGAGATAGGCAGATCTAGTGCTATAGATCTTGTCACAGGATGGAAGCTGTTCCAAGTAAAGACGCCTTCTGCAACTGACTGACGGAAAATTTGTCAATGCCAGTGGTGTTCAAGTGGTGCTCTAGTTATTTTGGGATTGCACCCAAGACACCTAGTACTCAATAGTGGGATCCTACCTTAGTCGCTACCAGTTTGGTGGGTGATTGTGTGCGTGCACACACCTAACAAACCAATCAGCCCCTCCCATGCGCTTTTCAGTCTTTTATCCTTTCAGCTGATTAGGCTTTTTTTTTTCCTCCTCTCAGCTGACTGGAGGTTTTTTTTACTACCTGTTCCATCGAACCAGTAGTGATTTTTACTATCGGTTTGGCCGAATCGGACCAAACTGGTAGCATACTGCTATTACTATTGGTACTACTCCTACTTGTCTTTGCCATAGTCATTCTATTTTTATTTGTAGGTCTTTGTATTTTGTTATCATCTCCAGTTCTTTGTCTTCTATTCTGCTGTCTCCAGGCATGGTCACGTCCACTATCCAGATTTTCTTACTGACAACTGTTAAGACCGGGGTGTTAAATGACAGGTGCACGTCTGTCTGAATTCTAACGTTTGTATTTCAATGTCCACTATAGTTTATTCATTGCATCTCTACCTGATAAAACAATCACATAAGGAGACTCCCAGTATACACTGTAAATACTACATTTTCTTAATTTAGCATTGTAGAAGACATTAAGTCTGCAGTTGTCATTAGATCACAGATAGCCAGAGCCGTTGTTAAGCAGGCACCAAAACATTGTAACAGAAATGCCCTGAGAAAAGGCAAGACAACAAATAATAGATGGAAACTAATCAAGGATAGAGACAACCTAGAACGAGGGAGAATTTTCCTAACAGTGAGAACAATTAACCAGTGGAACGGCATGACTTCAGAAATTGTGGGTGCTCCATCACGAGAAGCTTTTAAGAAGAGACTGGACAGTCATTTTTCTGGAATGGTATAGGGCCGTGATGGCAAACCTGTGGCATGTGTGCTGGAAGTGGCATGCAGAGCCATTTCTGCCAGCATGCAAGAGGTCACCCGGAAGGGCCCAACTGTGCATACACACGCGCCCCCCACCAGCCAACTGATTGTTGGGTATCTGCTGCGCATGTGCAGGGGGAAATGCACGTGTGGGAGATGCGCATGCATGCACATGGGTGGGGCATGGGGGGGTTGCTTGCACATGTGCAGAGGGGCGCAGGGGGTCACGCATGCATGCGCAGGGGCAGGGGGTCACACAGGACTACTTATAATAATCACAGAAACAGAATTCCACCGCTCTTCAACCTACTACTAGCCATGAGTTCAAGATCTTACCCACTGATTTTCATTTGCTTCTTTGAAAAGCTGTCCAAGGGGTTGACTGGATCAGAGTTAAGTCTAATATCCTTTGGGTCCAAGGAAAGTGCTGCCTTCTGGTGCCTGAGCATCATCCAGAGTGGCAGAGGCACTGGAGATGCCATCTTCCTGATCTTCACCATTCTGGATAACCCACATTTTTTCCCTGGCACAACGTGAATGCTTTAGGATTGTGCCCTGAGCCCAGTGAGCCACACAAGAAAGCTTCAATGAGCATTTTAGTAAGCAAGATGCTTAATTGGTGAAGAGGTAATGGAAGGTGAGGGCTTTCGCCATCCCTAACTATAATTGATCTGGGGCGGATCTAAAATCATACTATGCTGATTGTTGAACAAAAGATAAGTCGGATTTCTTCAGCTTTTTCACTGGGCTGGGATTCTTATTCCTCAGCCTGATCATCCAAGGGGAATGAAGGTGTGCAAGTAATTAACTTTCAAGTCCCCCTTTTCCCCCCTGAAAGACAGACTTTCCAAATTTGTGGCCCAGATAAATGGTTTGTGCTATATGGAAGGTCAAAGAATTAGGATCCTTTCTGCCTTAAAAGGCGATGGGCTTTTTGTGTGACTATTACAAACCAGAGAAATTTAACAGTCACAAATTAAAGGATGTTGAAGGGAAACATCGTAGTAATTTTATTTGTGTCTTTTATCTCTAATAGCTGTAAAGGCCTGGAATGAAGTCTAAAAAAAGGAGTTCAATTATATGAACTCATCAAGCATTAGATTTCTTATCTGGTTTCTAAAGTGCTTCATACATCGTTCTTTATTGCGCTGCAAATTGGCACTCTTAAATTATATTTGGGTTTCTCTGCACTGTTGATGCAAATTTTAACTCCTGTCTTGAAGTAGGGACATCCTTGTAAAGTTGGAAAAGAACAAGGAAACAATTAATATTTTTTGTGTGTCATGACTGGGAATTAGAATGAGAACTCTTTTTGTACTGAGTATTTGGAAATTGATCGGCCCCACCCATTGAATTCCTAGAGGTGTGTCTACTGGGAGCTTTGCCTGAGATTGGCCAGCTCCAATTTCATAGGCAAAACTTTTGGCTGTTCTGGAAGGAGCAGAACTAATATATGAATGTAAAACCTCAGAAATAAGCACCGATTCCGTTCAGTTACTAGTTTGCTGCATATACTGTATACTGACACCACTAAAATCTGCAAATTACTATTTAGACAAATTAAATTGCGTGTCCAATCTTGGCAACTTGACTGGTCAATTTTGAGTATTTGTTTCATGACGAGCCCAGTCACACAGAAAACTATATTCAGAAGAGTATTTTCTTGTTGCAATGAAAATGTGGTGCCAGTTGACTTCACTGGATTAATCATATCTTTTTCTTTTCTTTCTTTCTTTTTATCCCTTTAGTCCCTGCAGTTTTCTTGGCAAGATTTCAGAAATGGTTTCCCATTGCCTAATTTCTTACCTTTTATTTATCCTTATCCTTTATTTCACATTTTAGTGTTGTGTACTTTCCTGGATGGATTGTGACACATTAATTTCATGTTCATGTTTTGTTGTTTTGGATTCTTGACTATCTTTTTATCATATTGCAAATTCAATTCCTCTAAAAAAATCTGATGTGACAAAAAATATACCAAAATCAAATTTTCATGTGCATTGGTATGCATATTTTCCATCGTAGGTCAATTTTTGTTTGGTTTGTACCTTTCCTAGAGCGGTCTAAAGCAAGCACTTTTGTCTTGGTGCATTGTTCCCCCAAATATATGCAATTTTGTGCAGCTTTCTTAATTTGTGCAAGTTTATTATTTTCAGCTGTTCACCAAATTTCAAAATCCTGTAAGATACAAATATATTGCTGTCCACCACAAGGTGGACAATTTCATTGCTTTCTTATTCTCAAGCCCATAAGCAGAAAGAGGATGATTATGAAACTTGGTCTGAGGTTCTGTTGACAATCATGATTTTTTACTATAAAGCAGTGCTTACAAAAAGAGAAGACTCTTGTCCTGTTTGAATGGCAAGGCTCTTAAAATAAGACATATTTATTTACTAAGCCAAAAGAGTTAATAATTAAGTGGCTCATCATAAACCTAACAACCCCATAAATAGCCTGTAGAGAAAAAAAATTACAACTGCTATATTTTTCTTATATAAAGATCTTATTATAAACAAGGGATTCTTAAGAAAAATATACGATGAGATTAAGCAGACACAGGGTTGATGTAACCCTGATGAAAACAAATACATCACACACTCAAGTTATTATCTCTATTGAGACGAAAAATTCCTTTAATATTAATAATCTTACATTGCTTATTAATATTCATTCTTTTTAACCATTTTAGTCATCTATTTCAGCCCAATCAGCCAGGTGTAATTCGGTGATCAGAGAAAATTGTCTTCTGTCTTGTGAAATAAGCTAAGCGTCAATGAGCAACTGTTCACATCAGCAGACAAACAATCTATTTCCCTTAATAAGAAATCTGCACTTCGGAGTTTCTCTTCCTGTATGACTTCAGTGGCTTAATGGTGATTCAATCTATTAGGAGCTGGAAGCTACTTCTCTAAACAGCAGATTTGAATGAAAAATGGGCAGCCCACACTGCCAAATCTCTTGTGGCAAAATGATGCCATTTTAATCAGTGTTATTGTTTATATCTAGACAGAGGCTTTTAATCTGTGGTTCTATCTTCTAATTATAATGAAAGGATAAGGAATGATGGACAGAGAGGGAGTATAACTGCTGAGTCAGTTTTTCTCCAGTATCTATCTATCCAACTGAACAAGCCAAAGAGCCAGCAACAATAATTTCAGCCCCCAAATTTACTCAGATTTTCCACAAGGCTTCTCTTATGGAAACAAAGCAAACTCTGTTCCAGAATTCTAAAGAAAAATTTTACTTCCTTGTTGTGTCTATGTAGATATATGTGTTATCCTCCTGATTATGTTAGCTTCATAATTATTCTGACTTTAGGACAGATTAAACTTTTTAAAGATCAAAAATTACACATTACTCAACCTGTTATTATGAAACTTCAACTTCAGAATCATGTATACACTCCTATATATTGGCCTCTGAATTTTTGGGTACTTAACATGCATCAAAAGTATTATTTTATCATTCATTGTTGCAAAAAAAAAATCATAATATAATTAGAGAGTAATCGTACAGCTACCAGAAGGAATGGGTCTGTGGAAGAGGAAACCCTATTTTCTAAGTCTCTAGGATTTCCCACCTTGTAGTCTTCAACTTGTATTTTTGAAAAATTGTTTTTCTATTGCTAAGGTTTTTCTTTCTTGCAAAGCAGGCAGCCAATGATTGTTGCAATAAAGGTGGTTCTTTCTCCTCAGAATTATGTTTCTTTCTTAGTGGTACCCACTACAGGGAAACTTTCTATCACCTCAGTGAGGAAGTTACCAGAGAGTGATGCCTTTATTTTCTACTTAATTACATTAAGTAATTAAACAATATTTATTTATTTACAGAATGTCTATAATGTCCCAATCTAATTATTCTGGGTGGTACAGAGAAAATCTCAACCCTGAAATCCAAAGTGTCATAAAAAAAGGTATCTAAAAGCCAGGTAAGTAGAACCAAATGTATTTGCAGGGCAGAGCATTCCTATTTTCCACCATATAAGGGCTTGTATGGAGAAAGTCTGACTTCTGTCAATTTCTGTCACTTCAGGTGGGGACAGGACCTTATTCATGTTATCACTTTATGAACTGATTGGACAAAGTGATTCTATATAATTCAGTACGAGTAGCGTTTTACAGGTAAAAACTAGCACTTGAATTGGGCAACCAGATATTACTCTGTAATGATATATTTATTAAAGTCACTAACCAGCTTTTATTTATATATATTTTATTTACATATATATGTTTGTGTAGTATATATATAATCACACACACACACACACACACATATAATATTTTATCAACAAGAATAAAATGCAAAACAAAGGAAACAGAAAAACATATATTCAACAGTAACAAAAACAAAAAATATGTACAAACCAGGGAAAAAAGTAGCCCAAACATCAAATAAATCTAATATTAAAAATAATATCCATCCGGGCTGGATGCTGGAAAAAAATCCAATAAATTATTTTCCCCTTACCTAATGGGTCTATATATAATTATTAACTTCCTCATCCTTATTTAATGAGAAAAATATACAAATAAATGCAACCAGCTTTTTATATTATTTTTGTGAAAAGGAACACTTAAGTGCTCAACTTCAGATATGCAAACATTTTGGCCCTTTACTTCTTTTGAGAATTCCTGTCCAAAAGATCCCACATCTCGTCCTTTCTAAGCTTACTGTAAAGGGATTTCCTGAAATATAATATGCATGTGATGTTCCAATTTCCCTTTTTGTGGTGCAAAACCATGAATTCAGGATGAGATGATCCCTTCCTCCCCTTCTCCAAGTTGCCACTGCTTTTATCTTTTCACCCAACTTTTCACTATTGGTTAGAATCAGATGCAGGAGAGACAAACGCCAAGTCTGTTCTCCAGGCTTCCAGACATTGAAAACAGTCAGCAAATCCACTGAGATTGTGTCACTATCTCAGCCAAATTAGTTTCTCAACAGATTCAGAAGTCTGAAATGTAATCCAGTAACTAAATTCTCCCAGTAACTAAATTCTCCCATGTTCTTCCTACCTAAAAGTTTTATGATTTAGTCCAAGAAAGCGTTATCTAAGTCTTCTCCTGGCTTAGCACCTCCACAGCAATATCTTTGTTATTCTTCCTTGCCTCTGTTCTTGCCCAAATGCTTTTAACTGAATCCTTGAAGCAACGGTGGGCTGCAAATTTTTTTAAGAACCGGTTCTCTGCCCTAATGACTGGCTGGCTGGGCGTGGCTGGGTGGTCATGTGACTGAGTAGGTGTGGCCAACTCAATGTCACTCGCCGCATCTGGCCTCGTCTCCCAGCCTCAACAAGATACAATCTCTATTTATTTACTGCTACTGAACATCACTTAAGGGTGGCAAGGAAAACCACAAAACAGAGCAAAACCCACTTAAATCTTGCTTAGCAATAGAAATTTTGGCTCAGTTGTGGCTCAGAATGTAAGATAAGGAGCCTACTTTGCCCACATCTTTGGGATGACTTTCAAAGATGTTTCAAGAAACATTTCGAGATGAAAGATTTTAGGCACGGGTGGAATCTGAACGAGGGTAGCGCTCCCGGCGAGAAGGCCCTTCGGTCGCTTCTCATGCATGGAGTTGGATGCTACCCAGCTGCCTTGAGAGCGAGGGGGAATAAAGAGGCCACCCAGCGGGCCGAATGCTCACTCAGTCGTTTGCTTTGCTGTCCTGCCTCTGCTCTTGCAAGCTGCCTTTTCTCTTCCCAGCTCCCACCAAAGGAAAAGAGCTCAACTCTCCCAGTTCCAGTCACTCGGCAAGCTGAAGCCGGGTGACGGAGGGGAGACCTTAAAGGGACAGCAGCTGCCTTGCGAGCAGATTCACTGCGAAAAAGGGAGGCAGGAAAAGTTCAGCCAAGTCTTCTCCTTCTAGGCTTTAAATGTACACACAGAGCAAACACTCATAGACTTCACAGCGCCGGAGGGACTAGTCCATGAGCTTCTTTCAATTCTTGGGCAAGTTTTGGATTCACTGTCCCAGCAGGCCATAAAGACCTCAGACAAATAACTCCATGATCCCACCTGCTTGTAAGCCTCATCCCTTGCTGTTGCCCTCCTCGGCCAGCTGGGGAGAGGCCGTGTCTTCCGGGAGCAGGGAAGGCAGCGCTCTGGCAGGCTGGAGAACTACAGGGAGGGAGCAGGGCAGCCGACAGCATTCAGAAAATTGTACACACCCTGAGGCAGCCCTTCAGCCGAGTGCCTTACCTTTGTGGGCAGCCGCTGGGCTGTGTGGCCGGCGTGGTAGGCTGTGGTGAAGGCACAAGTGGGTGAGGCATGGAGATCAGCTGGGCTGTGGGGAATGTGTGGTTTGGGCAAGTGAAGCGAGTGAAGGAGCCAGAAAGCAGCTAGGCTGCAGGCATGACTCTAGCCATCGGCCAAGGCAGGCGAGGCAAAAATAAGGAGTGACTGGGAGGGGAGGGTCCAGCCAGTGGTGGCATTTTCCAGATCTCCAAACTCTGCATAATCTTAACTACCTGAACTGGCAACAGCCCACCTCTGCCTTGTAGTCAGACCCTAGACCTCAATACATGTTCCATTTCCTTCACATGTAATGCCACTTATCTCCACCTTGGTATGATACATTCCCTTTTAATGTCATATCCTTCCAGTCTTAAAGATAAAGTTATCTGATGTCTCTTTTTCTAGTAGGTAGGTATCATATAGGACCGTGATAGCAAACCTATGGCACGCATGCTGGAAGTGGCACACAGAGCCATTTTTCCAGGCACGCCAGCTGTCGCCCGTTGCTCTTCCGGTTTCTGACGCACATGCACGCACAAAGACCAGCTGGCCGGCAAGTGTATGTGTGTTAAAAACCAGCCAGCCACTTGATCTTCCAGTTTATAACACACATGCATGCGTGAAGACCAGCTGGCCGGCGTATGCATGTGCATTAGAAACCGGCTGGCCGACTGGTCTTTGCGCAAACATGTGTGTTAGAAACCAGAAGACCAGGTGGCCAGCGTGCATGTGAGCACAGGGAGCTGCTCTTCTAGTTTCCAGGTATGCACATGCGCGTGCACACACGTTTCGGCACTAGGTGCCAAAAAGGTTAAACACCACTGATATTATAGGAATACAGGCAGGAATGATGAATATAAACATACGGAGAAATTCATCTGATATCAATGACAGGTTTTAGAAGAGAAGGGTAGGGAAAATGAGAAAATGCAAGACAATGCTCAACCCTATTAATAAACATGGCACGTGTCAAATGAAAGAAAGTGCATAGGTTTCTTTTAATATAGTATACAAAAAATTAAAACATATCAATCAACTAAACATATAAAATCTAGCTGCTGCAAAGTTGGTGATACTCACAGAGGTGGGATTCTACCAGTTCGCACCTATTCGCTAGAACCGGTTGTTAACATTCTAAGCAGTTCGGAGAACTAGTTGTTAGAAGAAATTACTGGCCTAATCCTGTAAGGAAGGCAGAAAGGAAACATTCTGGTGTTGCTTACAGAAACTGCCTCTCCGTTAACCCTTATTACATTCTTGGCAGAACTAGACTTCCTGTCTCAGGAACGTCTGTGGAGTTTTTTCCCCCTCCTTTGCTGGTACTTTGCTTATGTGGAGTGACCATTCAAAGTTACAATGGCACTGAAAAAAGTGACATGACCATTTTTTACACTTATGACTGTTGCAGCATCCCCACAGTCATGAGAGGCCAGGCGAGGAGATGCGTGCCTCGATGTGAGTGATATTGAGTTGGCCACGCCCGGCCAATAACATGACCACCAAGCCATGTCCACCCAATCACATGACCACCAAGCCACACCCACCACCTAAGCCACACCCACAGAGCCGGTTGTTAAAAATTTGAATCCCACCCCTAGATATACATCACTAATCTTGCATGCTCCATCTGTTTTTTTCAAAAGGGAGAGGGATGGAGGGGAAAGGAGGAGGGAAAAGATATATTAGAACTGCAACAGATACATGTGTTTTCCTTCCCTATGTACCTTTGAGAAGTTAGTAGGTGAGCCCTTTTCAATCTGAAATGTGCAAGTTATGTTAAGAACAAGAAAGGCACTTCATGGTGACTAAAAACACACACAAAGAGGATGGGGGAAAGATGATAGTGGATAGAGAGAAGGGAGGAATGCATAATTCTGTGTTTTTTCTCCTTTTCTTCCTTTATTCTTTTCTTCTTACTTCCTATTTTTTGTTCATTTTATTGTATTGGGAGGAGAGAGAAAGATCCAGACGTCTGCATTTCTTTACTTCCAGACACAATAACATTGGCAACAAGGCAGCTTAGGTAAATATGAACTCTATCATGGAATCATGTCAGTTGCTCAATAATTCTATGCTTAATCATTAGCACACCCTATAATGTCACTGGAACCCTTCTCCAGTCAAAGTGGGGTGGATTAGCATCCTAACAGATGAGAGGACAATGCCAGGTCAGGCCAGAGCTCCGAGGTCATATTGGATTTAAGGAGGAGTTGTTTGGCAATGAAAGTGCAGTGATCTCAAGAGAGCAGCCTTCAACGGGAAATGAAATTTTCCCCTGTTTATAAATATGCATTGCTTGACTCCCCACCACTAGCCTCAAAGTTATTATGTTTTGACAGCGGTCTTGGCTCCCAGGAGTCACTGGAGTTATTTAAAAAGACAGATTTCCTCTTGAAAATGTCTGCAGTAGCGTGGTTTTTCCGCTTTTTGTAACATTTACAATTAAAAATTAAAACCTCAACTTTTCATGGGGATGATTTAAATATTTAATTCTAAGCTATCAAAGCTCTCAAATTACTGGTTGTTGTTTTTTTAACAAATATAATAATAATATTGCTGGATAATTGGGTGCTAATTGAAAGGAGGCAGCCAATTTTCTTTTCAACGGGGTTGACAACTTGCATCTTCAGAATAAAGCAAAATTGCTGGTTGCTCCAGAATTTCTTTTGAAGTCCTTCTTTCCCTTTTGAAGTTAATATTTCTGGATTTCAAAAATCAGGATTGGTTGGAAATATGCAAGTGAGCTGAAACATGAAAATGGAAACAGATGCTGTCTGGGGAAACTGTGGTCTTTAGCTAAATTCTACAAAGAAAAAATACTGATGTACCAGTCTATTGGCTTTTTCATAATCTTTACAAGAGAGGTAAAAAAAAAGTCACGGATTATGGATCATCTTTAGACCCTTAGAACATACAAGTGAGGCTAACTAACAGTCCACCCCTTCCTGAGAAATCTCAAAGAGTCTGCCCATCAATTATCTGTAGGCTACAGGGAAGAACCACTGAGGAAAATCACCAGGAGGTATAGTAAACAAGTCTAAGAAGGACATTATTATAGGTCTCAGAGGCTTGTGCAGCAGCGTTCAGATATGAGGTACCAACATGGAGAACTTGAAGTTCCAATATGAGGTGACACTAATGGCATTGTTATATTACTGAAACCCATTGAGATTGTAATGATTAAAATACAGTACATATCTGACAAAAGTAAAAGAGGTACATTATACATAAAGAATGACTACCGCTTTGTAGAAAATGCTGATGACAGTGTCCACTAGATTAAGGAAAAAAGAAATAATAATGACACTATTATCTTGCATACCATAAAGCATTTAACTATGCAGAAGATACAGTATTGATGGCCAACTTATCCAGAAATCATACACTATCATTTCAAATACCTTATAGTTACCTGGGAGTCACAACGTTTATTAATTAATAAACTTCATATCAATTAATAGGAACTCTTGAGTTTCATTTTAGTACGATACCTGAATGTTGTTGCCCAATCTTCTTTCTGATGTAGTTCTCAAACATTTCATAGCTCTCATCACTGAAATATTTTATTTCTGTCAGCGAGTATCAACTGTACTGACAAATCTCATTTATCAACTATAGTGAAACCAAGTGAAGCCTAAAGATTTTTTCAAGAATTGGGAGCATGGTTTTAATAAGAAAAAAGAGACTCTATTAGACCCACCACCACCATCATCACCACCTTAAAATTAAATCAATACAGCCTAACAATGTCATTTCCCAATGAGTAATAATATAAAAGTGCTAAACCACATGTCCTTGAGATATGGTTTTGCAACATGATCAAGACAAGTGTATAGGATTCGTTTTCTCCAGATAATAATGTGTATTTAAGACAGCCACTAAGAGATGTCAATGCTAATTTAGTATATCTGATCCATTACATGCAATTAACTTTTCCTTCTTGACAACCTCGTCTATTATGTTTGCAGCATTTGTTCAAAATCTGATTTGCAAACATTTTTAACTCCTTTCTGATATAATATTAAAAATTAAATTGCATCCAAGATAGCTGATGTTTTAGATGTATGTTATACAAACACATGTGTGTATACAGACACGTATACCTTTACATATCCTATGGTTTAATAATAAATATTTCAGGGATTCCTGAGCGATACAATTTCTCCTGAAAATAAATTCCAGGTAAGAATAAGAATCAACTTACTTCCTACAATGCAAGACTTTTGCAGAGTTAAGTCCTATGCATGAATTCTTGGATGGAAGAATCAGCTTATTTCTGGTTTAAATTAATTTTCCATGTATCTACCCATAACTACATATTATTGTATTAATGTGACTTTTTTTAAAAAAATTACACATTTGGGTGTAAATAATGCTTTAAATATAATTCCTGTTGCACCATCCCTTATAGTCAGCAACGACTAGAGGAGTAAATTCCACAGGGCCTCCTTTACCTTTGCCCAAGTATACTTTTAAAATATATTTATTGGAATGCTCTTCCCCTAGCATTCTTGCACTGACAAAAATGACAGCTTTTCTCTAGCTACCAATCACAACAACATCAACATGGTTGCTTTAGAATATTTTTTAACGTAAGAGGCAGTAAAACAAATATTGAAATGCTGTGATCAGTTAAAGGGGACTTTGCAATGAACAACTGTCATTGCTATCTGTCATTTTCTCCTTTAAAACGTTTGATTAGAATGAGGTGTGTTATACAAAAAAGGCAGCTGGGTATATTGTTAAGGCATCAGGCTGAATACCAGGAGTCCATGAATTCTAGTTCCGCCTTAGGTCAACGCCAACTAGTGATCTCGAGCCAGTCACTTTCTCTCAGTCCTAGGAAAAAGACAATGGCAAACCACTTCTGAAAAATATTATCAAGAAAACTGCAGGAGCTAATCCAGACAGTCGTCAAGTGTCGTAACTGACTTGAAGGAATCCACAAAATATATACATATACAGTATACAAAATTCAGTGCATTGAAGAGAAGACTAAACTTAAATCACATTTAAATAAAAAAATCAATAAGACAAGTTGTGTGAACCTTGTCTAGGAACAAAAATCATATTAGGGCTATGCTTTTGCACTGAAAAAAATGAGGGAAAGTCAAACATTAGTGGAATCAGATTAAACTGCTCTGACTATTACTAGTCATCTCCCTAGTCATCTTGGGATTGTCTTTTCAGGCAAAAGATTAGCTGTCATTTACTTCATGAAAACAGATCTACTAAATCAGATTGACCTCATCCTAATCCGGCATCTTGTTTTTCACAAATAATATGCCTTTGGGATGCTCACAAATTAGAGATGTTGACATACTTCTCTCCTGCTGTGATTTTCCCTACACCTTGTATTTAAAGAAGTGCTACTCTGCCCCACCAAAAAACCTGATCAGAATTCAGAGAAGATGTTGTTCTGTTATTCTGCTAACAGATAACAAAAACTCTTCACCTGCTCACAACTGACTTGCTGAAAACATGATGAGACTTGACTAATTAATTATGAGTTGCATATCTTTACACACAAACATCTTGGAGTCCACAATTCAAAGGAAGGCTACGTCAAAAGAAATTCTAATTATAGTATGATTGGTTAACTACCTACAGATATCACGCTGAATTAAATATGCTGCCTTAGGAAAGTGTGACGTTTTTGCTTTGTTTTATTCATTTTAATCCCTGAATTTCAACTGTGGACTCATTACAATGTGAATTTCAGATTGTTCAGCAAATAATTGATCTTATAGCCATAAAATCCTGAACCAATGTATATATTATCCATCCTATAAGGTTCTACTGATGTGTCTAGGCTTCAAAAACCAGGGCACAGAACAATAAGAAAATAATTAAAAAAGAAAACAAACTTTACCACAATTTTGGCATACTGAGAATGAAATTAATTTTGCACAAAAGAAGCCCAATTATTGACCCTTGTAACATTGCTGCCCTGCAAGATGCATTGGCTGCCATTCTGTTTACGAGTGCAATTCAAGGTGTTGGCGTTTGTATTGGAATACATTGTTGGAATGTATGTTATGGAACAACTACAGCAGTATTCAGCCAGTAGATGGCAGTGTTTGTAAATTTGTGTCTATCTGTTCTGAGGAGAGTTTCCTGTTATCAGTTAAGCAAAAAAGGCAAATGGTGATTGTGCACATATAACATATAGTTTTTAATCTTTAATTGTTGTAAGCTTACCTTGAGGTACGATAAACGCCCTATACATTTTTATAAATAAATTGTAAAGAAAAAAATGCTGTTCTTTGAAGAAGACAAAAATGGGTCAACTAAAAGCAGATCAATAATAGATCAGTAAAAGAACCCACTGAACCTAATTGCCATCTTGGGGATTTTATCTTGGGGATTTTACCAGGAAAGTAATTGTGGGTTTTTTTTCTCTGCCAGGATAGTGGCTCTGTGGCAATTCTGTGTCCTGTGATCCACAGCTAGGTCAGCCTTCTCCAAACTGATACGCTTCAGATATATTAGATTACAGCATTAGACGGCCGGGAATTATAGAAGCTGTCATCCACCATTTCCTGAGTACATTTTATAGAAGGCTTTTTAAGGGATAGTTAAGGAATCATGTGCTGATTATGTCTGCCTTCTATGGTTCCTGAACTAGGCTTCTGAATTATCTTTTCTGCACAGGGAGACTACATGAGATGAAGCTAATGTTATCTGAATTTCCATATAATGGCAGGCTTGTCATTCCACAATCTGAAGTTCACACTCCCAAGAAAAAGAAAAGTTAACTTTCTAATTCCTATGGAATTCTGTCCAGTACAAGCCAGATAAAAGGGAGTAGAGATCTGAAACTAAATTACCACACATTTTTACTAGATGTCATGTCTAGAGAAAGGAAAGCCCATTTCTGATCAAAAAGGAACATATGTATAGGATATAAAATGGGAGTGTAGGAGGCATTTTGGACAGTTGTTGTCATTCACCAAGAACTATTACAGATTCAATTGCATGCACTCTTATCTCCATGATTGGTAATGAGTCTTAAATCAACTTTGCTCTGAATTCTATTTAATGCAAATATAAAACCTAAAGTGGTTTGCATGTTCATATTTCTTCTGAACTCTCTCCTGTATTAACCAAAATTATCATGCCAAAAGCACAAATGAATTAAGTATACTTTGTAGCATCCATTTCTATGATTACTCAGATATAACTGCCCAGACTTCAAATATACATTGTAAAATTCCCATATAGCACATTCCTGTACTTATCTGTATATAAGTAGGTCTTTGTTTAATGGGCATTAAAACCCTTTTCTAAAGTCTCTTCACAACAGAAGTTGGCAGGAGGATCTGGAAACAGTGGGATTTGTAGGGGTGAAAATTACTCATATTTTTTTAAGTACCTAAAAAGAATTTGTCTAGAACAGGGGTGTCTAGAACTCGTGTTGTCACGGTGGCGTTACATGACATATCAGGATTTTTTTCTCCTTTGCTAAACTGGGCATGGGTGTGGCCAGCGCGTGACACATCCAGCCCACAGGCTGCAAGTTTGACAGTCCTGGTCTAGAAGAAACAGTAGAACAATTGATACTAAAGCCAAATAATTTTATTGTCAGTATTATTTTAAACTGAAAAAAGAAGATATGAGTCAATACATATTTTGAGTATTTTCTAAGCAATAAGCAAATCTTTAACATTCTTCAGATCAATTGTTCTATGACAATAAATTGAAGGGTTATTCCATCAGTGCATTCTTTATTTCAGAAGTGGCTAATGATCTACATATTCCAACTCTGAGTTCTAACAAGGGTAACATTTTTGGTTCACAATTCTGCATAGTCTTGAAATCAATAAAAATTAAGGAGGCTTCATGATGTATTGGATTGCATCTTTTATCCTATTAAAAAAGAGGTGAGAATCTTCCATTTACCCATTGGTTCTAGATCAAAGCTGCTGTGTATTGAATTGTTATTGTTGCTGGTTGCTTACGTTTGCCTATGATCTAGTATTGCGGCTCGATTATCAAGGGCTACTTGAATATGTTGCAATTCTTACTGATTCACTGGAGTGACTTTTAAAAGTTGCTCTAAAACACAGGTATCAAACTCTATCACGTCACTTGCCTTTGCGGAGCCGGGGTGGGTGTGGCCTGCGTATGATGTATCTAGCCCATGGGCCACCAGTTTGACAGGCCTGCTCTAAAGTGAGCAATAGAAAAATCTATTCCCGGTGTCTTTTGTTTGATTAGTAGCAAAGATACAGCCAAAGCCCTTATTGTGTCATCTATACATACCAAAAAAATATTTCATATCATTATGATTCTATAAGGCAACAGGATAGAAGGGGAGCTTCCTCACAGGCAGTTCCTCAGGCATAAAGCAGTATGAGCAGAATTCAATCACATTATAAATCTAAACAGTTATAATGGTCACATTCTGTAGTATTTCCTGCCCCTGGTGACAAACTTTTATTACTTAAAAGTTACAGATATCCACAACAGGGTGAAAATCTCTCTGTTTTAGAAGTCTTGTCTCTATCCCAGGTAGATGTGATTTGAGTCCTTTGTGGAGAATGTATATTTTCTGGCTCCTATGAAATAAATGTACAGCTAAATGAGGAGGAGAGATTTTAACCTATGTTCAGAGTATTGCAGCAAATTCAGTGCCAAAAAAGTAAACACAGATGGCTGAAGCTCCATTTAACTTCTTTATAAACACATGAAGTAAATTTTACAATACCAGTTGTAGATTTCTCCAACATGGAGCAAACTCAAAAAGAAACAGACATGTTACAGGTTCAGAGCAGAACAGCAACTCAGGAGCTCAGAAACAGACATCGGTTTCACTTTAGTTCAGCAGGCAAGCAAGCAAGCTAGTTTCTCTTTCACTTTAGAGCCGAGCACAGAACAGAGATAAACCACTCCCAGATTTCCTCTAAGTTTTAGCCCTCAATTCAGCTCTCATTGGCTGACCTTGTTACTAAACTCTATTCCAGTTCATGAATATACTCTGACAACCTATCCAACATAACCTTGGCTAGCAAGACTCTCATATCCCACCCAGTTTCTGGAATCCAAACACAGGAGCTGAACTATGAGCCATTTTCAGCCAATACACAACTGTGTCGTGCCCTAGTGACACAAGCCTTACTCAAGTCTAGGATAGGATTATTGTAATTTATATGGCCACTTGTTCAGCAATCATCAAAATTATGACAGTGCTGAATAAGTGTATTTACTAAAGGTTCCTTGAAGTTCTAGCTGCCCCAGCATTCCTGCAATCATGTGATCACAATCTGAGGGCTTGGCAATCAGCTTGCATTTACAATAGTTGTAAGTGTCCCACAATTACAGGATTGCTACTTGTGATCTTCCCTGCCAGCTTACGCCAAAGTTAATGCAAAAGTTGGCAGGGGAGGTTACAATTTGCTCCAGTAAGTTGTGTGGACCCTCTCCCATCCATATGCAGCCACTTACCTGCCTGCCAGCCTACTTACAAGCAACCTGGGAGTCGCTTAATCCTCCCTTAATGACAACAATGGTAAGTTGCCAACATTGCTGTCACTAAATGATGAGAACATGTGACATTGTGCTTTATGACTCTGTTGCTTAGCGATGGAAATCGAGGTCCCAATTAACTTTGTTAACTGAGGATTATCTTTATCTGCATGGGTGGGATAAACTTAATAATCTCTCCAAAATGAACCTAATCTAAATCCCCTTGAAAATCCTTAGTCATACAAAGACCTGCATTAGGAAGGCTCACTTTTCAAAGTCAAAATTTGTTATTGGCTAAAAAGTCTTATCTATCTGAGACAAATAATTTTTCTACTGTTGGTGCCAAATTGGGTCTGGATGGATTTTGCAATTAGCTCTCATCCTATGGTTTTATCTCTTCTATAACATTTTATCCTTTTTTATGTTTATACGGAAGGATATCTGTTTTATAAGCTATATGACAAAATGTATATCATCTGATACACTCCAGCCAATTGGTTGTCATTTTACAATTCTCCCTTGTGGTCAGAGGTGATGCACAATTCAATCCTTGCCTCGGGTTCTTAGGTTACTTTTTCAAAGCCCATAAGAAGGGACCTAGACTCAACAATCCTGCAAAATGGCCCCATGTGACAGCTGCTTCATTGCCTCCCAAGTCATCACAGGATACAGTAAGTAGTGCAACTTTTGATTCCCTCCTGAATATAGCCCTCTGTCTTTAAGGAAGGAAAGCTGCCAATGATCAGGCATTGTCAAAAAAAAAAAAAAATGGGACAAGATTCCTTGTATGACAGCCTTTAAATCCGCTTAATCCTCCTTCAGACCATCATCTAGCTAAATAAATCCAATGCCCAAGCAAGAGAAACCAGTTACGGTATTTATCTCACCAAGAAACCTAAGTGATGCTACAGAAAAATGTGTGACTCTCTTGCATCAGTCTAAAAAGGCACAATAAAATCAGGCTCATTGATTTTTAATTAAGGGGCTTTCCCTTTGCAATTAGTAAGGCCTGTGCCTGCATTGCAATCAAAGCAAGTCTTAAAACTTGCAGTGGACTGTAACAAATGATTTTGGCAACCAGCAAAGGCCTTCTAGAGGTCTTTCCCATGAATCAAACATCATCAGATGGCATGATTGTTCAAGAACACAGTTTCAAACTGTTATGATCCTTAAATAAAATAAAATATCAAAATGCTTCTCTTGTATGACTTTGGGTGATATGTGTTATTATTTGTATTTTTGAGACTGTCACTGACACCAAGATACCTACTAACCTTGGGGCTAAGCAAGGATTCAAACTCATCAGTTTCCTGTTTTAAACCAATACTAAAAGAATGCATCACAATGATTGGGGTGATACATTAATCATGATTAACAGGCTTTGGATCAGTGGTGGGATTCAAAAATGTTTACGACCTGTTCTGTGGGCATGGCTTGGTGGGCGTGGCAGGGGAAGGATAATGTAAAATCTCCAGTCAGAGGTGGTATTTGCTGGTAAACAGTAAATAAATCAAGGTTTGTTAATGCAAAAAAGTACTGTTTAAAACATGGTTTTGTAGTTGCTTTACTGATTACCACAAAGCCACTACCTCTATTGCTGCCCTGTATCACACATACTTTTGAAAGACTGTAAGTCACATTCAAAATGTTGCATTTTATCTTGTTTAACTACCTAAGACTCTCCAGCTTCCTTAATTTAAAAAGTGCTTTATTTCTTCTTAATGTGTTTCACCTAAGGGGGTCAAATGTGAGGAATAGCCAGATTTTATATCTTCATCAATACTCATGTTGATTTGTGTCTTTCTTTATCCCAGGAGACCTGGAAAAGCATCACATACATATTGAATAATCCTAGCACTTTACAGGGTTTAATTTGAATATTTGCAGTTTTTCCCCACACTTCTTCTTGGGAATATAACTAAATGCAGATTCAGAATTTGAACATCATCCATTCCCATCTTATTTGTTTTATCACCCAAAAGCTATCATCAAGGTTTATAGACACCACCAGAAAGCCTTGAATGCAACAACTTAAAGTCCCATCAAATATTACCACTGAATAAAAATGGATAATGTGACAAAAGACTGAAATCATTACGTATAAGGGAAATAATCCACCATATTGAGTAAATGTTAAATCAAATGAAATCAGATTAATTTTTAATCCTGAACCTACCCACTTCTGAAAAAATCATCCCCATTGTTCAAAGTCTGACGTGGCTCTTTAAGCACCAGCAGTCTGATAAAGCAACCTGGAAGACTTTCAACAACAGCTGGGCTTTTATTGGACCTAATAAAGAAAGATCCATTTCTTTAATTTGTATGGTTATAATACTGTTGTCCAGATTGACATTTTCCTCATCAGATTTTTTTTTCTTTTTATACAGTTGAAAACCTTTTATTGTTGATGTCTCTAAAAGGAAATTCTTACCATCCTATTCATGAACTGGGGGAGGGCAGATATATATTTCCATATACATACATTTCCATGTGTGTGTGTGTGTATAAAACCATTCCTAGTCACCATTTAGCTGTATAGAAGCAAAGGGTGTTTTATATTGGAAATGATGACCACCAAGTGACTTAATTGCTGAAAGATCAAATCCAAATGATTTCTAACTAACCAATGGCATATAACAAGTTTTGTCCCAAAAATATTTACTAAAGCCCCACTATCCAGATATACAGAAGGTATCTTGATTTATTAGATCACTAGATGGATCAAGTGCTTCAAGTTCTTAGCTCTATCATCATTCGTATTTAGTCAGGGAAACCGTGAACCAACTTTTTGATCCATCCGGTGCAAATCCACCCATCTATTTCAAGCAGCTCAGGAAGAAAACCTAGACTGGACACATTGGTCACATTAGTCATGGTTTAATCATCTTTTCATGAACAAGTCACAATGGGACCAGTTTGCACAACAGACTAAGCCATAAACCATGGCTTATAAAAGATAGTGCCTGGATTTATACAATTGCCTAAGCCAAACCAACCAGCCAACCAACCACATAATGCTTTAATGTGAAATTAGGTTTAAATTTGGAACATTTTGCTTTGCCTGATTATGTGAGAAACCAGATTCCTAGTGCTGAGAAGTCTCAGTCCTATTGCCCAGCGCTTCCAGTCATTTGCTTCCCTTTCAGGTTGGGGTCTAAACATGCTAAGAGCACAATCTCATGTACATCCAGGGGTGGGATTCTACCAGTTCGCACCTATTCGCTAGAACCAGTTGTTAACATTCTAAGCAGTTCGGAGAACTGCTTGTTAGAAGAAATTACTGGTCTAATCCTGTAAGGAAGGCAGGAAGGAAACATTCTGGTGTTGCTTACAGAAACTGCCTCTCCGTTAACCCTTATTACATTCTTGGCAGGACTAGACTTCCTGTCTCAGGAACATCTCTGGAGGTTTTTTCCCCTCCTTTGCTGGTACTTTGCTTGTGTGGAATGACCATTCAAAGTTACAATGGCACTGAAAAAAATGACTTATGACCATTTTTCACACTTACGAGTGTTGCAGCATCCCCAGTCATGAGAGGCCAGGCGAGGAGATGCATGCCTCGATGTGAGTGATATTGAGTTGGCCACACCCAGCCAATAACATGACCACCAAGCCACATCCACCCGGTCACATGACCACCAAGCCATGCCCACCAAGTAAGCCACACCCACAGAACCGGTTGTTAAAAAATTTGAATCCCACCCCTGTGTACATCTATATGAAATTTAAGACCATCTCAGTTAATGGGCTTTGAATCCAATTTGAAAGTCCTAAGTAAAGGTGTTTAGTTTTGTTCTGCTGTTTTCCTTGTACAGTAAAGTCAGGGGATTTAAATCTCAACAGCAGCAAACTAATAATAAAATGCAGAGCAGAGATGAGCCATTCTGTAGCACAAAGAGTACAACTTCTGGTGCATGTTCTTCTAATGGTCTTCCCTTCCCTGCGGTTGTATTGCTTACAGTCAGGGTATTAGTCACCCTAAATTTATTGCAGATTTTTAATAGGCCTTAAGGGTGAGTATTACCCATCAACTGCATTGATCTATTGAGCTTGTGTCTTCAGCTTCTAAGGGTCAAAAGAAAGATCTTTGGCGTTTTTTTCCAGTCCTTAGCAAAGGCAATGTTTGTGAGAGCAAAGGAGGATTGATAAGGAAACTCAAAGCTACAGCTAACGGCGTCACCTTGTGGCCGCAAAATTCTCTTCAAAAGCCTACATCACAAATGGCTTCTGGGTTTGTGTATCACATTCAAGAATGAGGAAACAAATATCTAATCATTCCTTGGTATAAAGCCTCCAAAATCACCTGAAATAAGGATCCAGAAGCCATTGGGTAATTGTGCCATGTGGCTCATAAATTAAGTGCTCCTGTAAAAGATCTTTTAGTACTCCCAACTAGAGGAAAGCACATAAAAGATGCCGACATGGAAATAATATCAGGACAACTTCCCTGCTTATGAACCATGAAGGCTCTTAAACAGTTTTCAATCTTTTCTTGTAATGTTACCACATCCATAAAATATTGTATTTTATTATTGCAATTTACAGGCATCTTAGACTGTTTACTGCTCCACATGCAGTTTAAGCAGTTGGGGCAAGACTCTGGATTGTTATGCTTCTACTTTTCACATCCTTGGTTTGCTAGAAAATGTCATCGCTCAAATGATCTATCTCCTGAAATAAAACCATCTAGTTGGACGCCATGTGGAAGTTGAGCAAGAAACAATGCAAGTGGTGAGTGTCACTAAATTATACAGGCTGATGAAAACCAAAGCAAACTTTGAAGAGCTCCAAAGGAATTTTTCCATAACAGCTTAATATGCAATACAATGATACATTCATGGCAAGGAAATAATGTGAACATAGAAAGAAAGAAATGTGTAACATACAGTATATTGGCTGTGCACATGCAACATCCTTACCCATGATAAATAAAATGTATTTTACTCAATCCATTTTTTTTATGTTCACTTGTCATAATGAATCACAAAGAATGGGATGGATTCTTCTAACACACCAAAATGTGGCCAAATGTGATTCAGTATATTGCTTTAACACAACCTCCCTTTATTTGGTCAAAACTAGCAGTGATGAAAAAGACATTGTGGTTGATATCATGGGATCAAAATATTAACTCAAGGTACTTCTCCTGAACGAACCTGTATGATCCCAAGCTGCTTTTTTTTGTCCAACATCTGAACCAATTTATCTGAACCCCAAACCATCATGAATCTGGCTTTCAGGTAGAAATACTGATGCTCAATGCCATTCTTCCATTGCCAGGAACTTTTCTCTTCTTGTGTCCCAATTCTTCAATCTCCCTTGAGGGGCATGAATGCTGTAGCTTTATCACTACAATTTTATTCACTTTTAAACTGATCAAAACGTAAGAAAGGCTCCTTGGTAGTTTTACAGCCTCCAGCCCCCCAATAACACTGTGCAAAGTTTTTATAAATCACCAACGTAGCATGAATTAAAAATATGGAGATGACAATGCAGTGCCTACGTGTTCTGTTGGTCAGCTGAATGGAGCCTTAATTGCTTTGTTTTATTATAGTTGTTACGTTGTTATTAATTTCTTTTATTCAGGAACTCAAATCAGCTCACCCCCCAAAAATATCCTTTCATTTTATCCCCACATCAACAATTTTGTGAGGTGAATGGGGACAATAAACCCAAAATCACTGTGACTTTCAATGGATGAGAGTGTCTTTGAACTTGGCTATGTGGCTAGCGCCACATTGTTATTGCAATAATGTTTTGAGTGAATTTGATCATGTGTTGTCTTCAGTGTTCATGTGTTCTCTTCAGGATTTGAAGAGTGAAAACGGTGGTGGCATGGAGGTGTCCTCAATGTTATGTAAGGAGAGAGGAAACAACTTCCATTTTGAACCTAAGATGTGGCCTTGGGAGGGATGACTACATTAACATACCAGAGATTCTTTCCTCTGTTCTACTTCCATTCCAGGGCAGAGGCTTCCTACTACTATAATCTAAGATCTTTCACTCATCCGTCCAGTGAAACAAAAGGATGATTCATTGTCTTTTGTTCAGGAAAACTCTTCAGGACTGCTTTGTTTGTTCTTACCCAAACTCCAAACTCAACTAGCATATTTAGGAGATAGGAGTGCTTACATTCATCTAGCACATGGGTGTCAAACTTGCAACTTCACATTGTTGTCACGTGATGTATCATGACTTTTTTTGCCCTTTGCTAAACTAGGGGTGGACGTGGCCAACGCGCGAAGCATCTTTCCCGCGGACTGAGTTTGACACCGCTTATCTAGAGCAGGGGTGTCAAACTCGTGGTGTCACGGCGTCATCATGTATCATGGCTTCTTTTCCCTTTGCTAAACCAGGGTGGGCGTCGCCAGTACGTGATGCTTCTAGCCCACAGGCCACAAGTTTGACACCCGGAATCTAGAGGCTAGACTAAATTTGTCTGACCACTAACTCCTTCTCATGAGAGCCTTTTTTCATAACCACTAAGTCACAGGATTAGCGAAAATTGAGAAATCATTCAGACAATTCACAAATTACCTTAAAATACTTTTTAAAAGCATATATAAAGAAAATGTGGACTAAATTCATTTGGAATGCTACTCTATGATGGCTTAAGAACTGCTTTATAAATAGCTTAGCAATATGAGAAGAAGTGGTACAATATAGACAGAAGGCTCCCAATTCGTTCTCATATATTACAATACTCTATATGACCACATTTTAGTGCTGCAAATTCTGGATTAAGATTAAAAATCCCAAAGCAACACTGAGCACATCAAGACTGGGAAAAGCTTCTAAATCTCAGGACTATCAAGTGAGATATTTATAATTCTGACAAAATTCAGACTATATAAAAAGAGTACAAGTAATCCTTGCCTTACCACCACAACTGAGCCCAAATTTTCTGTTGCTAAGTGAGACATTAGTTGATTGCTGCATTTTATGACCTTTCTTGCCACAGTTGTTAGGTGAATCATTGCAGTTGTTAAGTTAGTAACACAGTTGTGAAATGAATCTGGCTTCCCCATTGACTTTGCTGATCGGAAGAACACAAAAGGTGAACACATGATCCCAGGACACTGCAACCATCATGAGTCAGTTGCCAAGTGTCTGAATTTTGATAATGTGACCCAGCGGATACTACAATGGTCATAAGTGTGACAAACAGTCATAAGTCACTTTTTTAATGCCATTGTACCTTCGAACGAACACTAAATGAACTGTTGTAAGATAAGAACTACTTATCTTTTCTGTTCCTATTCTTTTATATCCAGGAATTAATAATGTTGGACCCTAGCTTGCTTTGGCATAAGTGGTCTATATTGATTGGGACTGTATAAAAGTATTTGTGATGACCCAGAGTGTATCAAAAATATAACAAAAACCAAAACGTAAATAAAGTCCTTTAATGCCTTCAACTTGGCTTCACTGTTTAATTGTTCACAGTTAAAGATTAAACTATTTTCAAAATAACATTCCAAACAAAAGAAATACAGTTCAAATTCAAAGAGCAGATAACGAAGCAAAAACCAAAAACAAACCACACTGAAGAAAGTTTCACGACAGATTAGGATAAATAATTACAAACTTCAGGAAGATAACCAGGTACAGTCCATTGGAAGAATGCCAACCAAGACAAACCTCATCCAGGACTAAAATACTAATTTGTCTCCAGCGTTTGTTAGCACACAGGTCCAAACTCTTATGCGGATCTCACACCTGCAACCCATGAAGAGGATCATAGCCCTCTCCTCCCGAGTAGACCATGTTTTTCCCTGATCCTCTCTCTCCCTGCGTGCCCTAGGATGGATAGGGGATGGGCCTGGGTCCTCCTCTGACTGCTCAGCCGGCTTTCCCCAGCCTCCTCTACCACCTCTGGAGCCACACTTCCACTCCGTTGGCTGTTCCTCCTCTCCCTCAGAGTCAGTCTCCACCAGGGGCATGACAGTATTGTTTGAAACCCTGAAGGCGTACTTCATGATTTCAATATGCTTTGGGAAGAGCCGTGGAGGCCTGCCTTTGCAAACACATTTTTAATAAACTTTCTTTGTTTGTACATCAGAGTGGTCTGTCGAATTAGTGAGTATACAATAAGATTTGGGACGTTTTTAAATCTCACACTGGTATTACTTTATTAACGTCAATGAGACTTAAAACAGGTTAAAAAGAAGCTTGATTAGGTGGTGAATTGGAGTGCTAGTTGTTTAGCGTGCACTTTCTTAATTGTACATTCTATCATGTGCTGTTGTCTGCCAGCTTTTTTCCTGGTGTCCACTTGTAGTTAGATTCAAAATATTGCCGTGCAGTATTCACAAATACAAAAAGCACAAGAATATCAGAAATGGTATCTCGATCTCATTTTACCTAGTAAAGCAGACTTACAATATAAATAAATCACAATGAATGAGCAATAAACAAATTACACACACGCACACAAACGCACACACATGCAATTTCCTTGCCTGGTTCTGTATATAAATCAGAAACTTAGCAAATATAATTAATGTCACTTATGTGATTGCTTTAAAACAAACAACATCAATTATTTCATATCTACCTCTACATCTACAAGTTTTATTAGAAAAGATCATGTAAATTTAAAGAGAATATGCAGTTTTTGTCATAATCCAAAATCTGTTTTAATATTCAAGTTTAAAAGCAATGGAAATAATTAAAATCTGAAAAAATAATACATTTAAAAAGTATTAGAAGTATTTAAAAGTTTAAGGATACACAATCCAGTTTATACTTTGAATCCAACAAGTAACAACTCTTCCTCATTTGTGCTATAACCGCAATTGTGAACAACCGTTAATAATGTTGAAACATCCATTATAATAACATTGCAGAGTTACTGAACTAGTTTTATTAAGGTAAATTTATTGTAATGGTAGAAATTAATATCACTCTTATTTTTACCACAGTCTGGCTTTATTGAATGCCATGGGGCATATTAATCAGTAAAGCCAAATAGAGCATGAAATAAAAGTATAAATTAACCTGTAACATGAATGAAAAAATAGGGATTAATAAATATGAAATAAATAACACTTTAATGATAATCAACAGTCTGATTTTACCAAGGCCAGAGTGCAATAATGCAGAAAACAACCACTGATATTTATTTCAAGTTTAAAGCCATGACTCAAATATAGTATAATCAATACCATACAATTCAAAATTACACTGGAATCATACTAAACTTTCAAGTATAAGGCTAATTTAAATAAATAAGCTCTATAACTTGAACAAATACAAATTATAGAATTGTCTTGTCCTCTGCAGAAAACTAATTACATTAAAAAACTTTTTCCATGCTATTGCAAACAACATGATCTGGAGATAGATTACATTAGATTAGATGATAGATAAGATAGGATAGGATAGGATAGGATTGGATCGGATCAGATAATACACTGCTGATGGAGAAGACTTTGCATCCTGCAGTCCTGTTAACCCATGGACATTTCTATGGTCCTGATAGCATTGCTCAGAAGTTCTCATCATCCATAAAACCTAACAAAAGTATTGAGGTAGAGCTTGGGGACAGATTAAACCAAATTAAAACTCTTCTATTGCATGCTCCCTAAATAAGGTCCATTACACCAGCCAAGAGATGATGGTGCATCTTAAGGGAGCTAGTTCATTTTGTTTTGTTTTGTGATTACTGTCTTTACCTGGCAGTCATTATATAAATTAGTCAGTCATCCCTGTGGCAACCATATTGTGAGTATACCCATCGTGTGCTTTCATTCAGTGGTCCCCAACCCCAGGGCTGCGGTCCACTACTGGCCCTTGAGCCATTCAGAACTGGGCCACGGAAGCGGCAGGTGAGGTGTGCGCATCCTCACTTGTGTGAGCAGTGGGCGGGCAGGCCCGCCACTCATGCAAATGGAGCCGTGTACATACGCTCACCTGCCGCTTGTACAGAAACATCCCCTCTCCCTCCCCTGCCAGTCTGCAAAGCCAGAAAGGTTGGGGAATTTCTGCTTTAATTATTCCAAATGTGCTTTCATCTCCAAATACCTATACCTTATAGAATCATAGGGCTGGAAGGGACTATGGAGATCTTCTAGTGCAACCTTCTGCCCAAGGTAGGAATCCTTATACCATGCTAGACAAATGGTTGTCTAATCTTTTCTTGAAACTTCTAGTGATGGGAACACCCACAACTCCTGGAGGGCAGGCTATTCCATTTATTAACAGTTCTCACCTGGAACAGATGGAACACACATCTCAAGGAAAGTACAAAACATTAGTAAAAAACCAAATTCTACCCATCCTCAAACAGTTGCCTGTGGCAGTGAATCAGCAGAGATCAAAAGATGGTGAAAGATCCACAAAAAAACACCCCTTGAGGTGTTACAATAAAACCTCAATTTCACAGCTCCTGCAATTAGCAGACTCTGTTTGGATGCAACAGACTAAATTTCTATTTTGCCTAGCAAAATAAACAAGTCTAGGTGAGGCAAACCAAATTAATATAATCTTAATTTTATGACATCTTGGCAATTTAGGTCATGTTGTTTAATCATAGATGAAACAGATCACAGGTGACACATTGAAAGTGCCATATTTAATAGACAAAGATACTTCCTCCTCTTAATTGTTAAAGGGAGGTTTTGTTGTATCACTATGCTGTAATTTCAGGCAAGTCTGTCCGACATAGCTACAGATTCTTTCCAAGAAATGTTTGTCTGAGGTCATCTTGGCCATCATCTTAGCATTTGCATTGCCTTGGGATTTGTGCTCCTGCTATTTATCTATTGCAGTGTTTCTTAACCTTCAACACTTTAAGATGGGTGGACTTCAACTCCCAGAATTCCCTAGCCAGCATAGAGCTGAAGTCCATCCAACCTTAAAGTGTTTAAGGTTGAGAAACATTGATCTATTGGGTTATATCAGGGGTCTCCAAACTTGGCAACTTTAAGACTTGTGGACTTCAATACTCAGAATTCTGGGAATTGAAGTCCACAAGTCTTAAAGTTGCCAAGTTTGGAGACCTCTGGGTTATATCTTGTTGTAATTGCTGGTTTGAATAAGATTTTAGTTTGACTTAGTTGTTTTTTAATACATATCATTGTTTCTTCTTACTTTGAGAGCTTTATTGGTGTGTTTTTTTTGTTGTTTTTTTTTGAGGCTGCCATGTTTTAAGTTTTGGGAGTGTCAAATGACTCTTCTTGGAAGTTGCTTTTATTTCTAACATTTGCCTTAAATGCTGTTCTTCTTAGAACTTGTCCCTCTTGGTTGCAGGTCCACTTTTTTTACAATGAGCTGTCTGGTCACAAAGGGAAGGAAGAATCAGTACATGATGTAATGAGGGGTTTTGTTTCAAGCCATCTTGTTACAGTGCCTGATGATGATTAAGGCTGAGGGGGGAGTGAATGGCCCGACAACACCCATGTGAGATAAAGACTAGAAACTGTTTTTTCTGTTTTTAGCCCAGCACTGTAACCATCATTATACTATGCTGATTCTCAAAAAAATCAAAGCCCTTCAATATAAGGCCTCAATAAATTGAAAATAAAAGAATACAAATGTTTTTGTTACAAAATAAATGCAATAAAATGTTATGATAAAAAATACTTTAAAAAACAACCCAAAGACGCCAAATAAAAAAATTAAAAAGGCCTGGTATATGAATAATTACAGTACTATCAAACCATCACCACCACCCAAAAAAAAACCTTTACATAAATGAAGTTAAAGACTGTGATCCTTTGACCCAAACTTGCAAGCTATAGGATAATCTATGAGCTCCCCCTTCTGGATTTCTTGAAAAAAAATAAGAGGCAAACTAAAATCTTAGCCTCACTTTGGCCACTGTTGAAACATGTACTGTACTGTTTCAAAATGCTTTAAAAAATATACCTAAAATGCTGTCCCTGAACCATCTTTTAAAACAGTATTAAACTGAACTGCAATTTTTATTCAGGATACTTCCAAAGATGCCATAACCACACTCCCATTTAATGCTGATGTGTCTGCCAGTTTGCACAAGCAAGGTTATGTTATGTCTGCCTTTCTAAATATACCCTAGATGCCAGGCAGCCAGTTAAAGATCTGAGCAAATGTAATGATGCTGAACAGGAGTAAGTATTCACATTTAGTCAAATGAAGTCCCAGTCTTCTTTGATGATGTTCCCAAGGAATTCTGTCAGCTAATGAGCCCCGCCATCTGCAGCTATTTCCTAACAGATGTGAGTAAGCCACCATCCTGCGTCAGATCTTGTGATGAAAAGCTCAATGGGCAAAGCTTTTGCAAAGAGAAGAAAGCAAAGATATTGGTTACTGTACTGTTGGATATCTGTTGGCTTTCTTAGAAACGCTCTTCCTGCTTTGACTGAAGGTTGTATTGCAGGGGTCCCCAAACTTGGCAACTTTAAGACTTGTGGACTTCAACTCCCAGAATTCTTCAGCCAGGGAGTTGAAGTCCACAAGTCTTAAAGTTACCAAGTTTGGAGGCCTCTGTTGTATTGAAACAGAAATCATTTGGAGAGCTGGGTGGCTCCAACCCTGTTAGGCTTTGAAGGCCTAGCTATTGATGTGATTTTGTGATTTGGATGTATCATTTACCTCGGGCATCATGGGTTATTGTTTTTAACTGTTGGGTTTTAATCTCTGTACCCTGACCAGAGTTACTTCCGTGAAATGGGCATCCATATAGGTTATCTAAATATATTAAGATTATTAATGAGCTACTCATTGAATCACATAAATGTCAAAAGATGGCCACAGATTTCAGCTACACTCACTGAAAAGGCTTACTGAACCAAGTGAAAGGACAGAAGACCAGAAAGGAGATTTTACTCAGATATATAGAGCAGTTATTGTTCTGTGAAATGGATACAGTTCTAACAGCAAAAGGTTTTTGTAAACATAGGAGCTCTATGAACTAGAGGTACTCACAAAGCAATCCCATTAATAATCAAATGCAAATTTTCTATCTTGTTTCAGACCTGCCCCCTTAATAATGTTTTCTGAGGTAAGTAATCTTAAAATCGTAAATAGCTTTAGAAAAAAATAAAAGGCTGGATATATTTTTTTCTTTATGAAGTGCTTACTTCCATATAAATATGTGTCAAGTGTGCCATCATATAAACTTGGATTATATGAATTTGGGGAATGGGGAGTTAGTTACATGGCCTTTGGACTAAACCTCACATTCCATAAATGTAGTAAGAATATATTATATACCTCATCAACCATTTTAACACCAGGTCTTCTCCTTCCTCTTGTCCCCAGTCCATACTGAAGCAGCTTAAAGTCACTGTTAGTTGTTTCAGTTTTAAATACTGATTTTCTTCTCCTGCCACACTTTTGCGGTATAGATGCAATACAGTGTGCTTCGTTGGCAATGTAATTTCAGGCCATTCTTGAGTACTAATTGCGTGTTGCACCAAAAAAATTAAAAACCCGATATAAACCAGGAAAGAGAGCTATGTCCTATGTGTTGTTGATGCATCACTATTTAAAGACTATTCCCTGTTTCTGGCATGAAAGGTTTTTATGTAATCATACTTTTTACTATTTTCATTTACTTTGATTGAGTGGGCATTCTTTTGCCTAGTCCAGGCAATCCAGTTTAGTATATCGCTTTAAAGCTAGAAACTGGGCGGTCATGAATTCAGTCCTACCTTAGGCATAAAGCCAACTGGGTGACTTGGAGCCAGTCACTCTCTCTCAGCCCTGAGAAGGAGGCAATGGCAAACTACTTCTGAAACCTTGCCAAGAAATCTGCAAGGACCTGTCCAGGCAGTCACCAGAGGTCAACATTGACTTGAAAGCATTAAAAAAAAATCTGGTTCCAGATTTTGTATCTGTGGGTTAATTCTGGGCGCTCTGGCCAGAAGAACAGGATCACTGCCATCCTAGGCAGAATAGGTCAAAAATGGAGCTTGATTATCATTAATCCCCTTGTGCCAATTCTCCAAATCTATGTCCTATCAGTTAGACTATTTCTGGATACAGGTTGAGCAGTTCCAGAAGAGTGTTACCCTTCTGTTCAGAAAGAGACTGATGGATGGTGCTCAGATGGAAAACATCTTCACACCTGATGCCTGACACCTGTTAGTCTGGCAAATTGACTGATGGCTGTCTAACTATGCCATCCCAAATACATGCCCATATTTTCCCAGTCTGAATGAGGTTGTATGATTGGCTGTTGTATTCCTGGATGCTGGGGGAAGATGATGAACCTGGGAGAGTCACCCATTTGTTTGCCCCACATTAAAACAGCAGGAAAGCATCATTGCAGGTTTCATTACTATGACAGAATAAGACTCAACATACAAGGCAGCCAGTATATGATGCCGGTTTACAGTAGTTTTTCTCCTGGCTCAAGGATCGGTGGAGAACACTTTAAGGTGAAGGATTGGTACCACTTTATAAAGCCTTAGTAAGGCCACTCCTGGAATACTGCATTCAGTTTTGATCACTACATTACCAAAAAAGATGTTGAGACTTTGGAAAAAGTGCAAAGAAGAGAAATTAAGATGATTAAAGACCTGGAGACTAAAACATGTGAAGAATGGTTGCAGGATTTGGGTTTGGTTAGTCTAGAGAAAAGAAGGACTGGGGGGACATGATAGCAGTATTTCAGTATTTGAGAGACTTCCACAAAGAGAAGAGGGGGTCAAATTATTCTACAAAGCACCAGAGGGCAAGACAAGAAACAATGATGGGAAACTAATCAAAGAGAGAAGCAACCTGAATTGAGGAGAAATTTCTTAACAATGAGGACAATTAACTCGTGGAACAGCTTGCCTTCAGAAGTTGTGAACTCTTCATCACTGGAGGTTTTTAGGAAAAGACTGGACAGTCACTTGTCTGAAATGGTATAGGGTCTCCTGCTTGAGCAGGGGCTGGACTAGAAGACCTCCAAGGTTCCTTCCAGCTCTACTCTGTTTGATAGCTATCCTTTTTAATTGGCATGCCAGGGATCAAGCTTAAAATGTGAAGAGTGCAGCTCCCCCCAGTGGGTGAAGCTGGAAGCAAACAATTAATACAACTTGCATATAAGGGTAAATAAAATTTCACATATACAGCATATATTCAGTCATATTCCTGCACTTTCCTCCTCATTGGACCACACCGGCTCTGCTTAAGTGCTGGTGACTGTCACTAATCCTCATTTATCTTCACAAAATGTTATTGGAAGTGCTTCTATCTGGGGTGCCTTTATTCACAGCGGCTGACCTTCATAGGTACATGTGACATTTAAAGAAAAGTTGGACTTTATTGCCTTCCCAATACTTTGGGCTATAAATTATTTGCAAGTATTAGTAATAACTGATTCCTACCTGTTAGTAATAGAGTATAAACAGCTCTCATTATTTAACAAACAGAATGCCTTTAGCCCCTAGCTTTATTTATTACTACCCTAAGATCTCTACAGCAGTTCAAAGATCAAGTAAGGCTGGTCGAACTTGAAAAGATGACCCATCAATGATTCTTTGTATAAACAAAATACTTGCTGTGTAATATACAGATATTTTTTTGCTAAGGACTGAATAAACAAACATAAACAGAAGAATTTTTTTTCCCTCTGAAACACAGGATCCTTATTTTTAGTCACCATAGTACCATTTTTATGTCAGTGCAGATCTCTCAATTTTATTAGCCATTTCACAGCCTCTTTATGTTCACAAATGAATCAGCTGAAGAAATAAGACAGCTATGCTCTTACTGACTTTTTAAAGGGAAAAAAAATGTTAAAAATTACTGCATTTTTTTAAAAAAAACTGCAGTATGATGTGCTTACTGTAGGCAAATAAGTAGCAAGCAAGGTCTATAGTTGTAAATACTGAAATGAAGAGAGATGGCTGATAAAAGGTCTGACATGAGCCAATCTTTCCATAAATACAGTGATAACATTACAATTCCATATAAATAATATATAATTAAATCCTATTACAGAGGAGACTGCTGCCAGATTTTACTTTATTTCCCTGTTGCCACTGCACTGTTGGTACAGTGATGGGATAACGGACGAATAAAATATGTTGACGCAGATAAAATTATATTACGTACCCTTACAGAAATATCAGCCCAGTGGTGGAAGCAATCAATTTCATCTCTTTGCCACTAGCCGGCACCATCGCTTTAAAAATGTCATTCAAACAGCTATCTCATTTGGGGATTCCTAATTAGGATTGAAAGCCAGCAACAGTCTGGGCACATAAGCTCTTTTTTGTTGACTGCAACAAAAACAGTCAATAGAAACAGGTCCAATGATCTGAGTTGGGGCTCAAGGGGAGAGAACAGATAAATATAATTTTACAAATTATATAAAACTAAATAAGATGTATTACTTAGCTTTGCTTGCTGTTATAGATTCACACTGGACCTATGCAATTATCCAAATTCAAAGGGTATAATGCAGCCGCTCAGGTAACCTGGGGTGGCAACTGTCCTGGAAAATTCAGAACACAATACTGAGAAAGAATTGTGTACATTGCACATGGAATGGCTGCTATACAAGACAGAGGGATCCCCAAAGATGGGAAAGCAAAGATTTAGGCTACAAGGCAGGAAATCCTAGGGATCTGATTGGCTGCCCAGTTTGGGGAAACTAGGCAGATCCTTGTCCTTGTAGCTGGGGTGGGTTCTGATGTTAGACCGAACAGCCCTTTCAGGAGGGTCAACAGAGCTGCGGGAAATCCATTGTATAGGAAAAGGAATGTTGAGGCTATCAGCTGACAGAAGACAGAAGGTTGGGCTTCTCAGCTTGTTACTTTGGTACGGCTCCATATGAGGGCTGCCTTGGGCTGTAATCTGAGCTGACAGGTTTGGTTAGATGGGATTGAAGTCCATGTCCGGGGTAGGGAAGGTCAATTTGGGCCTGATTGGGTTAGGCAAAGTGAGGCACTGGATGTGACTCTAATGGTGTCCAAAACAGGAAGGAAAAAGCTACAATTTCCATTTTGTTTGCTAGATTTATTTTCTCCGCTATAACAGTTCTGAAAACACTGTGCTATATCTTCAGTGAATGCGTTTGTCTTCAGGTACTGGTAGGTTTTTTGGAGAAAAATATACATTTGATTTAAAGGTGTTGATTTAAAGGTCCTGACAGGTGTTCTGAACATGCCTTCATGTGCTCAAAAACCCATTCTGTCACTTGAATCTGGATATCTGAAAAGATCTAACACAGGCAATGAACATTTCATGTTGCCTGGAAGTGAAACGTTTTCCTCTTGTAGATTGTGCTTTGCTAATGGCCACCAGTCCTTTTTATACTCTAGTACTGAGTGGGATAGTTATCCCAAAAGACAAGTTGGATTTATCATTGTTTATTTGACAACATATGCTGTATGAACCCATCATTGTAGTTTATGGCTTTCGAAAGACAGCTATATGTGACTAATTCAATAACAATTTATTAATCCAACCCTGATTTAGCACAACATGTCAGACAGGTCACCCTGTTGCTACCCTCCCCGTTCATCCTCAATACATTTAGCACTCAATTCCAGTTTACATATGCTGGAATAGATCCAGTTTGCACATGATTTGTATAAGCCATGCTTTGCTTGTCGTATGTTGAATAAACTATACTTGGTTGGATTTGCAAAACATAAGCTGTAAACAGCAGCTGGATTTATAAAAAATCACTAAGAAAATATCTGACACTGGGGCTGATTGAATGATGTTGGACTTATTTTTAGCATTCTTTGCTCTTCTGGCAAGGACTGTTTACATAGCCCCAGTGTGAGCAAGGATTACAATTCAGTTTCAGATACTATGTATTTTACATGTAAAACATGTCCTCAGTTACCAAAAATGCTGGGGAAAAGTTGTAACTGAGACCTTAAAGGGCATTCATCATTTGTACAGTCTTGGGTATAAAAATCTGGGCAACCCCTGGATTATGGTAAAAGGATACAGAAAAAAGATAATTATGTAATGCTAATAAGAGTCATCTGGATCTTTGCAGTCCATTGGTTAGCCCTAATATTTGGAGAAAAGCAAGGATAGACACATTTTCCGAGCTTGGTGTTTGTGAACAGGTAGTATGTACATTCACAAAATTGCCATCACAGAAGACCTACTGGTTCATGAAATATCTGCTACATTGGGCAGGACCAGGCCCCAATTCTTATTTACTAAATAGAAGACAAAATAATTCCATAGGAAGCTTTCTATCATTCTACCATTTCTATCAATCATTCCTTTGTAAAAATGAATGAAAGAATGGTGCTTTGCCCTGCGATATGCCCGGCCTCTTAATTTTACATTTATTTTTAGTCAAGTGGGAGAACTTGGTCAACATCAAGAAAGTTATATATAAGGATATGCTGATATCTGTGGGCCTCATGTTGCCTTATTCCTGCAGTAGAGAGTACTGGACTGGATAAATTCATGCACCAAATCCATCTATAATATAGGAATGGTGCTCAGCTCTCTGTCATGGTTCTGTCAGAGCCATTCATTGGACTAGACCAAGGGTCACCAATCCTTTGGACCTCAGGGATCATCAAACTCATAATTTTAAATCCTGCGGACCAGAGACCCTGGAAAAATCCCCAAAAAGGTCTGCAGGAAAATTCCCCACTCCGTTTTCCTACCAATCAATCATTTATTTGGGATCATACGATACCATCTCCAGCTCCATTCTCAGAGGGAGGGAGGGAGGGAGGGAGGGAGGGAGGGACAGACAGACAGACTGACTGACTTTTGGCTTCATGCAAGGAGAGCAGCAGAAGTCTTTCTTTCTTTCTCTCTCATTTCTCTGCCAGAAATGAGTCTTTGTGAGACTTGTCATGCCAGTGCAGCCTCTTGAAGCAGGATGTCTTGCAGGGTCCCAAAGACTCATTTCTGGCGGAGTTTGGGGGAAGAGAAAGAAAGACTTTTGCTGCTTTCCTTGCATGCAGCCAAAAGCAGAAGAAGCGGAAAGAAGCAGCCCAGTGGACAGGCAAGGCGCAAGGGGCAAGTGAAGCAAGTTCCCCCCACTGCGCCCTTTCCCCCCTCCCCTCACTACCTCGTGTTGTTCACAATGCAAGCGACGCAAGCCTTGTGTTCCCGCAAGCCATATGGCGGTGCAGGCTTGTGTTCCTGCGCAGCCTGGATTAATCGCTTGGGGGGGTGCTTTGGGGGTGACATTTCTCTGCAGACCACCAAAATTTTCTCACGGACCACCAGTGGTCCCCGGCCCACTGATTGGCGACCACTGGACTAGACTGTAGGTTAAAACATTTTTAAGCTCACCTTTTAATTAAAAAAATAGCTTTATTTCCTGTCTGGCTTTTATTTATTTGCTGCATTGAGAATGACTGGTGCTAACTGCTGTCTGTTTATGCTTGGCATAATTCAGATTCCAAGCAACATACCGATTTTATTTCCAAGAGAAACCACTCATTTAATTGCATGACAAGTTTTATGAGCCATGCCTCAGGCTGCATTTATACAGGGAGTACCTTGGTATTCAGGAGACAGGAACTTTCCCAAAGCCAAAATAAGCTTCCTGGAGAATTCAAATGCTGATTTTTCATAGATTTTGTATTCATTTTGGTGAATATTTATTTATATTATCTCTCAATACTGGGTAGTCTGAAGATGAGGGTTCAAAAAGAAATCACTTCTATTCTATGGGTTCACTTTCCTTTTCATACTTAAAATAGATTTTAATTCTAAAGCTGATTAAATGAATAATGAACCACATATATTTCTAGCTGTATAGAGACTGGCTAATTATTATTAATCCAATTTTGAAATCAATATATGATTTAATGGGGCAAGTTGTTATGTACAAATGATCTTCCATCTCCTACTTGTAACCTTCACAAGTTCTACCTGAATGAGTTGCGGAGTAGCTTCCTAGTGTTTGAAGTTAATCACTGACCAGATAAAGCAAAATTCAGATAACAAAAACAAGCTCAGCTTAAAGGGATATTTTAAACACTAAAAAAAAATTGGGGTGTGTGGGGAAGGTCCAAGAAAATTTGTTGGTACAACTGAACAGTCAGTAGCATTGCTTTTTCTCAGATAATATATTGATCAATGGCACTGAAATTTACTTTATAATCCCTTTCTACATACCCGTAAAATCCATGGTTAAAAAGTTCAGTCTCCTGTTTAACTTCAGCTTCATTAATTTCACTATCATTGACTTGATAGTGCTTGAAGCAGCTTAAGCTAAAGCAAAAACTAGAGTGACCAGGGGTGGGATAGAATTGCTGTTGCTTATTTTCTAATTTAATTGAAGTGTAGTGTCTTAATTTGACCCAAAAAAGTTGCATGTTTTTTAAGGGGGGGACAAACCCTATGACTTTTAATCACTATCCCAACCAAGCAGCTGCAGCCTGCATCTTTTTCATCCTTTGTACAAGATGTTGGGCTGGCATGCAAGGGAGCACTAACTTCTCTACTGTTAGCCACAAGCTTCCTCTGGACACTGAAAAAGAGCAGCCATTTTTTTTCAGACTCAAATTATGGTAAAAAGGATAAATTAGGAATAAGAGTGTCTTGGCCCCCAAATCCCAGTTTAAGCCCAGACAAAACTGAGTTGTGCCATCCTATCAGGAGATGGTATCAGGTGGGAGCTGATACCCCAAATGAAAAAGATCAAGTTGCCCCCTTCTGCCTTATCATGTTGTGTAAACCAGTGGTGGGATTCAAAATTTTTTTACTACCAGTTCTGTGGGCGTGGCTTGGTGGGCGTGGCAGGGGAAGGATACTGTAAAATCTCCAGTCAGAGGTAGGATTTGCTGGTTCTCCGAACGACTCAAAATTTCCACTACCAGTTTTCCAGAACTGGTCAGAACCTGCTAAACACCATCTCTGATGTAAATCCTATTTCATTTAACAGCACTAATAGCTGCAGGGCTACTTGGTTTTCAAATTCCAAGGAGTTGTTATATATTTCATTGAAGTAGTAAAATCACAAAAGGAAGAGGGTTGGAAATTTAAAACGTGGGAGACGACAGAAACATGACTATGATTATCACACAGAGATTGTGGTTTTGTTAATTTGCAGCATCAGTTCTTGCCAGTGGCATAATAAAGGTAAAATTAAAGGCAAGGGTTGTAAGATTGCTTACAGCAGGTAACTAGCACAACAAAAGAGGGGAAAAAATGATAACTCTAGTACAGAACCCAGACTGCTAACTTTCATTACCAAGGGAAAACAAAAAGCAGTTTTAAATATCAAATGTACTTAATTAGGGAATCTAGACTAGAAATATACAATATGTCTCCTAATGTTGAATTACAATTTCAGGCAAGCTTCACCGCTGGCCTCACGTGCATAGGGCTTCTGGGAGTTAAAGCTCAACAACATCTGGAGGGTCACAAATTATCCACCCCGCAACTCTTACTCATTATTCCAGATGAGAAGGAATCTCAGAATTCACTGAAAGCCACTTGCCTGGTCTTTGCTGAAAGAGAAGTGATCTTTACTGAAAACAAACAAAAAATTAACCTAGCGACAACAACTCTTACAGTTTTAACTAACATAGCAACACAGGCAGAGGAGCCAGTTGTGAACAAAAGAATGAGGGTGACAATAATGCACCGTGTATCCAGTTTTATCATGCCATTTTTTGATGTACTATATTTTTTTGTTGTAGAAAATGCCAAGTATTAGGAGAAACTGATAATTGTGCACAAAAAAGAAAACTCTAGCATGTTCTCAAAGCATGTTACAGTTGAAATAGATTTCTTTCTGAGGAAAGGAAGACTGTTCAGTGGGGATAACATTCCTATTATGGAGCATAAATAAATAATACATGGCTGTTTCTTTAACCATTTAATCTTAAACTCAAGCACAGCTATTAGGACCTTGGGTATTATAACTTTAAAAAATTATACTCCTCAGCATGATGTTACTGAACTATTTTAGCCATTTTACACCTTATATAATTGTGTCAGCTAGAGATTAGATCATGACAGATCTACAGTTATTTTACTCATGAAGCTTTCTACAATTTAGGATTAGTATGAATGGAAAACTAACTCTTCTGTTTTTCACAGTTCTATAACATGCCAAAATGCAGTAACTTAAACCTTGTGGAGTGGAAAAAGTGTTATGAATAAAAAATGACATAAAGATGTTCTAGCTGTCATACATAATATGCACATGTAATCCCTGATTGATTCCACTCTTCCCTTCTAGGGTTAATGACTGTTTGAGAGAGCCATTACTCACAACTAAATTCTGTTCAAAGTCAAAAAAGTAATTACTAACTAGCCACAGGACATAAATATATATATAAATGGTGAGATATACTATATTTTAATTTCAATTATTGAATTTATTTCTATTTGTTTTAGACATGCAGTATTCTATGTCATGTTTATGTTACTCTGTGAAAATAAGAGTTTGATTTACATAATTAGCAAGTGAACTAAATTAAACCACCAGATCAAAATGAGAAATTGAGATATTTGGTTTTTTTAAGTAACTTCTCATATGATAGCGATATTATAAATAGGATACTACTTTGATTCTTCTATACTACTAATATACATCTTGAGTATATGAAGTATAATCTGAGAAAACTCTGAAGCAATAATTCCATAGAATTCCTGCTCTGAGCAGTTCGTGATCCAAAAAATTAATACAATGGTATGTTCAGATCTCAGTAAAGAGAATTCATGAGAGGAAAAATACAAAGGTAATTCAAAATCAAGTTCTATATGAGGATCTTCAAAAGATATGTCTGCTCAAAAATGCATCTTACTTGCTCACTTTTCCACATTAGCTTTTCAAGTGAGACAGGTGAAGAAAAAAAAGCAATAGAAAATTTACCAGATGAACAGCAGAGCTGCCTCCTCATTCAGTAAGTAAAAACAGAGAAGAGACAAGTAGTAGTAGCCCTTAGTTTCTAAGGAATGGAGAAATTTTAATAATAGATGCAGGACGAGCTTTGAGTGCTCATCATTAGAAAACCACCCTATATTTCCCTCCAAAGGAAATGTGGATCTGCAAACATCTTGTTACAATATTTCCTCTGCATTGAAAATTGAGCTAATTAATTTCTGCTGTGAATTAACTCAGCTCCCAAAGCACAAGAGGAATGTTTAAATTAACATTATTTACATAAATTATATGGTTGCCATTTTAACCAAAGAACTTTAGGCACCTAGCAAATAAAAAATAGCATTAAAAACAATATAAAATAAAACAAAGTCAATAATACAATAATCAAGTCATCACACAAATAACTTAGTCTTTACCCTTGGGTGTAGAAAAACTCTAACAATGATTCCTCCAATTATATATATACACACATAGTGTATATATTGAGTATAGTGAATATTGTTTGCCCCATTCAAGGGTGCACTGCTATTGCAATCACAGAGCCCAATATGGGCAGTGGTTCACTACTAAACTGCTATTTATAACAAATAAAACCTGAAACTGTCAGTGCTTTACTTTTATCTATTAATTTCCAAATTAATCTATTAATTTGGTTAGTTTTGGTTATATCAGTGATAGGCTTCCTACTATCCTTTACTAATCCTATAGCCCAAACTATTTGGAGCACAATGAATTGTCTATGTACAGATTGGATCTATTTAAAGATATGTACCGTATATGCCGGCGTATAAGACGACCCGGCGTATAAGACGACCCCCCAACATTTCCACTCAAAATATAGTTTGTTATATACTCGCCCCTCTTCCGCACGCCTTCCACTTTTGCACTTTTTTTTTTTTGAGGCACTTTTGTCTACCGTGGAAACGAATCCCGTGAAGCTGAAAGGAGCAGCCAGCCTTCTCCCAGCTCCCAAGGAAGCGAGGCTCGCACCGCCGGGCTCCGCTGAGGTATCCGGCTGGGGCTGTCAGGAGTTGTTACCGCTGGCGCGGCTCCAGTCCGCGTTGCCTCGGGAAGGAAAGGCAAAAGAGCCGCGGCGGCGCTTTGCAATGGCAGCAGCGGCTCCTGGTTTTGCCTTTCCCTTCCCGAGGAGCAAGCGGGACTGGAGCCGCGGAGCCGCACCAGCGGTAACAACTCCTGACAGCCCCAGCCGGATACCTCAGCGGAGCTCGGCGTGCGAGCCTCGCTTCCTTGGGAGCTGGAGAAGGCTGGCTGCTCCTTCGGCTTCACAGGATTCGTTCCACGGTGCCAAAGTGCCTCAGCCGCGGCAGCCGCAGTGCTTCCCAATTACTATTTGCCGGCGTATAAGACGACCCGGCATATAAGACGACCCCCCCAATTGGAGGCATCTTTTTCAGGGCAAAAAAGTCGTCTTATACGCCGGCAAATACGGTAATTGTAAAGATATTTTAGAATGTAAAAGTCTTATTGCTATCTGATTGCTGAATTATAAATATATTTTAACTGAAATATACTTTATAATTTTAACAAAACATAGAAAATTATTGACACAAAAGAAACACTTTTTCTATTCTTTTTTTTATCCATGCACATTAATATATGCTTTTATCTCAAAAGATGACTATTCCTCTGTAATGTATTTCTAATCTGAAGGGTATTTGTTTCATGAAATCATGTGCATATGAATTAATCACACAGATATTCTATTTTATGCATGGTACAGTTGACCTTAACTTAATTTTTTGTTTGTGTAAACTGCTTATATTCTTCTTTTTGTTAGCATAAGAGTATGATTAATCATATGTTCTACGAAAACAAGACTTCAAATCATGGGTGTCCTAAAGGCAAGAAATGTCATCAACTTATATATTGCCAGAAATATTTGTAGTATTCAGCACTTTTCTATAGTGCCTGTTGCAATGTGACCTATGATTAAGCATTTGGATGTACATTACTGTACTGAAAAGAAACACAAATGTATCAGTGATAAACCAATGAATTTATCCTTTAGTATATTCATCAGTTCTTGGACTGTTATCAGTTCTGTATTTAATGAATTTAGTTTTGGCAAATGATCACTTTCATTAATCCTGCCAAGATATTTTGTCTTATGCTTAAAATGTGCTTATCACTCTCCCAAAAAGGCACCTCATTTATGGGAAGCCATGTCACACATTAAAGGCAATCAGTCAACAAGAGAAAACTTGCATTTGTGTGAAGTGAAAACAGATTGTTAGACAGAACATGTGAGACAGTATTAGCTTCCAAATCCACTAGCATTAAGAACTGATTCTTGAGATTTTACATCTAATGTTCTGAGGGAGGGAATTATAGCCATCATATAAAAAAACACCATCATATAGAAACAGCATGTTGTTGTTGTTTTAAAAAAAACAAATATTAGTCTCCTGGAAATTTAAAAGTGCTGTTAATGAGTGGTTCCAGAATATGGGAATTAAGAAATGTGCTTGTTCTAGTTGAGGCTACAAATCATTTCAAGGGAGCAAAAATATAATTTGGGGGTGCTTCTATACTATTATCAGAGATCCAGATAAGACAGAATTCTGAGTTTGAGAGTGAGAATATATGTTTTCTTAACATTGATAAAGAAGAGCAGATGAACATTCTTTTGTATTTCCTAAAGGCTAACTAGCTACACCTTAAATAAAGTAAAAAGATCAAGGGTATCAAGCAAGACCTACTTAAATGTACTCATAAGATGATTACACTCTTGTCCAGTTTATCAGGTTCTGTAACTTTTTCTTTGCAATAAACTGACCAAAAGTTTTGTGCAATAATCTAGTTCCCTTAATTATTGTTAGGAGGCTTAACAAGTTATTTCTGGGGTCAGTTTCACTGATATACCAACTGCAACATCATCTTTTTCTAAATAGGATAATAGCTAGTAAATGTACACACCGGTGTCTCCCTATTTAGGTAATTCCAAAGCTTTATGTGGAACTACTCTTTACTGCAGAAGCAGCATCCACTAAGAACACAGGGACCAGGCAAGATACCTGATTACAGGTATGTTCACATTGCATTAAGGAGTAACTGAGCTACTTTTAAATCACTTTTGGAAGACAAAACCCTAAACAATTTTACACCAGATCATCCTCCCCAATATAGAGCCTGCTATTTGAATCAATAATCATAGCATATTTTGAAAACACATTGCCCAGAGCCCCTGCAAATTTAACAATCTACATTCTCTATAACAGGGCTGTCAAACTCAAAGCCTATGGGCCAGATGCATCACGTGCTGGCCACACCCATGCTCCGTTTAATGAAGAGGAAAAAAGTTGTGATACATCACGACGCGAGTTTGACATCCTTCTCTATAGCATTGTTTCTCAACCCTAGCAACCTTAAGATGTATAGACTTCAACTCAATGGTAACTGGGGAATCCTGGGAGTTGCTAGGGTTAAAACTTTCTGAAGGCTCTTAAAATCAGTATTATTGCCAAGTACTCACAAAGCATAGTTTTTCCAAGTCTGGAACTATGTCTGATATTTTGAATTAGGGCCATATCCTGGAATTGTCCTCGTGTCTCAATCTATACATAAAGTTGCTTAACCATAGCTATCATGACACTTATATGGATCCCATTTCAGCCAATGGCGGTAAGGCTCAGATATCAAGCAGAGGTTATTTTTGGCAGTTATGCAAAACATTCAAAGGAAATGTTTCAAAAAAGTGTGCTAGCACAAAAAAAGTACACTTCCTCAAATATTAATGCAGCCATATTCTTTGAAAGGCTTATTTGAAAATCTCCTTTTTGCCTTTGGAATAACTATCAAAACGAAGCCTGAGGTGAGTTATGTACTAACAGGCAGGATACCACCATACATGCAGTCTTTAAAATGTTTCCTTGGAGCAACACTTTTATTACTTTCTACCACACACATACACATCACTTTTCACTGCAATTAAGCTTCAAAACAGCCAGCTGACATCAAGTCTACAAGAAAGCTTACTTGCAGAGGAAGTCAATTTTTCAAGCGGAAGCCAAACAAAACAAGCTATTCCAATTAGCAATCGCTTATATCCAATCCTCTTTCCTCAATTAGTTATTAAAATTATCTTGTCAACTGTGTGTCCTTTTTTTAGGATTAAGAATCAGGGAAGGCAATTCCTTGATAAAAAATGTGGAGGAATCTGGATGGGGAAATCTGAGAAAGCCTGAGGTTACACGCCATCTATAAATTCTATAGAGACAGTTGTTAAATTGATATTTTCTCTGCAAGCATTATCATTTTCTTCTCAGTTTGGCAATTCTGAATATATAGACTTTTGGCTAAGCAGGCCATAAACTAGCAGTGATTCATCCCACTGGATTACCTATCATAAATCACATTGTCTCACTAAAAGGTTATGATTTCAGGTCTAATTTGCTTCTGCTAAATTCTAAGAATTAAGTTGTCTTTTATCATGATTCCTTATTTATTGTTTAATAAATATGCTGAGGAAATTGCTTGTCTTAAAGGAAAAAAGGTGTGAGATTTTTTTTTCTGTGTTTAGAAGCCTTTGAAAAAGAAAATTCAGATCAACACATAATCAAATCCAGCTGCAGAGTACTGACTCTTATTGGTTGAAACACAGGCTAGGGCTTTTGCAGGGAGCCACTCCCACATAGACCTGCATTGCAGTCATGGGTTTTTTTTTAATCCTGCTCATCAGTGGCGACAGACAGAAAGGACACATATCTCCTAAATTTTGATGTTTAAAATCAGATATTATCAAAAGTTTACATCTTATTTGTAAGTATGGTAAAACGTATTTTCCCCACTATAAATCTCTTCATGGAAATTAAAGGGATTACAAAGGGACATACATACTTAAGTGAAATCAGCAGTCACTAACATTGACTAAAATACAACACATGAAATTTGTTATCCTTAAATACACTATGAACAATCTCCCAGTGCAAGTATTTCCTCTGATAGACATATATTTTATGGACCAGCCTAGACATTTACAGTTGTAATAAAAAAAAATTACCAGTCACAAGACAAAAACATACAGAAACATGCATTCCTGCATTATATAATTTTGCTGATGTGAGTAGGGATAAATAAAATTATTGAAACATTAATATCTTCTGACCTTCTTCCTTTTATTTACATCTTTAAAAATATCTATATCTGTATCTATCTATCTATCTATATATATATATGGAACAGGTTCTTCATTATACAGTAATTCTATATATTATTAAAGCCTCCTGCAATACATTCTTTTATAGGGATGTCATCCTTGTGAAAAAATATACAAAGACACATTATCCATGCAGCTGTTATTGCATGGGATAGAATTCATCTGCTAGTAAATGAACTGCAGAGATATAAAACTCAAGATACAAAAACAGAAATCTAATCACTGTAGTTCTAAGCACACAGCAGATATTCATAACTATATAATTGACATATTTAAATGCTTGTGCTGGATTATCTAATAAAATATGTAGTATGATATTCAAAAATATCAATTTTGTAAAAGAAATACTAAAAATCTGGATTGTTCCCATGCATGGTTACAATAAAATAATCTAAAACAATCTAGCTCTGAAAAACAAGGAAGATAATCTAAGTCTGAAAAACTAATACTTGCTCATCTGAATACACTCTTTTAAGGCAGCATTAAATGTCAAATAACAGTTTTAGAGATGCATTCGTAAAAATCAATTCTTTATAATTGAAAGAGAAAACTGCAAAATAACTCCCAAGCAGTTGGCCATCTTGGCATCACTAGAAAACATCTCCACATATACCCTTCATAGATTTTATTCCCAAGATTAACAATTTGTTGTTATATATTTAAGAAAATTTTAGAAAGAGAAATGCAGGGTATCATACTGGTATAATTTTCCAACATACATTTTAATAAAGCTTATTTTCAAGAATACCTTTTTCCAGTCTGAGATTTCTAGATAAAACAAATAGGGAGGGATGTGTGTGTGTGTGTGTGTGTGTGTGTGTGTGTGTGTGTGTGTGTGTGTGTGTGTACCTATGAAGGTGAAGCAAAGATATACTAGTGCTACCTTAATTTTTCACCATGTAATTTATTTGGTTTTAAAAATTCTTGCTTGCCCAGCTAAATGGCAGCACTTAAGGCAAACTTGACTGATCCTGAAAAGCTCAACAAGGTCAAATTTGGTATTTGAATAGGAAATCAACAAGAAATACTTGGGCTATAAGTTCAAACTAGAAGTCAAAAATAATTTTGAAAGAAAGACATGGCAAACCACCTGTGTATTGATTCCAAACTATGTCCATGAAATCACCAGAAGTCAGGTCTGTCTCAAAGGGAACTTTTTTCCATGTCTCAAGTAGGTTTAACTATGTTATTAAACTGGCACCCTGAAGATGTTCTCACTATTATCAACATTTGAGCAGTTTTCTATAAATCCTATTATATATTTGTGTACAGTTAAGTACATGTATTTAATGTCTCATCAAATCATTTCTGCATATATTATCTGCGTCTTTACTTTCGAGAAATCTAATAGTACAAACCACTAATTCAGAAATTTTTTGATAATGGTTCCATTTCAACTAAAAAGCAAAACACTGTTTACTTGTGTTGTAAATTTGTTTATAAGAATGTAGAATTTATATGATTTGGTTAATATTAATTTAAATACTTCAACTGTAGATCAGGAAAATCAAAACTGTAATCCTAACACCAAATTATCATCTTTCCTCTGGACAACTGAATGAGATAAACGTTTGTTTGAATTTCACTGAGCATATAATGAAACTGTACATAAACAAACTGAGGAACCCAATCCACCGCCCTATGCCTCTGAAGAAAAGCTTTCTGGCAAGGTCTTAGCCGTTGTTCCCGAGAGATTTTGCTCTTCTCCTCGGGCGGTGGGGGGGAGCGTCTTTTTTTCTGCTGGGGACAACAATGTTGGCTCCTCCGCCTCAGCTTTAAGGGAGCGCAGCCGAGAAGAAATGGCGCCTTTCTCAGGCAGTCCAGCAATAACAGAAACCGGCGAAAGGGTCGAAAAGCCGAAGACTGCCACTTGGCAGAAAAACTGAGATTTATTTATCTAGCCTACGAAACTCCAACTGAAGCTGATTTATCAACTAAAGAGGCTGAGAGAGACTCTATTGTATTTCCTTTTGAGGGTCTCTTCTGTGAAAGGATGGTGGGGAAAGCCGGGAGGATGGGTATCTATCTATGAAACCAATCTGAACCGAACGTTTATTTCGAATTCGGTCAGCGGGGTCGACCGATTTGAACAGTTAACGGCTTCTTCTGTGAGCGTCTCGTGGGGGGGGGGGGGAAGCAACACGCGCCATCGAAGTGCCTGCAAGCCAAACGGAACTCAGCTCCATGCGGCGGATCCCAAGATGGAGATTGTGAGCGAGCAAAATGGAAGGACCGTCTTTTCCCCCGGTATTTTTTCTTAGGACGGCGAAAGCACAGCCCAGAAAGGACCAATGAACAAACCAGTCCAGAAAGGGGGCAAGCGAACAACCAAGCTGCATTTTAGACAAAGCAGCCGGGTTCCCAATCACCTATTCCCTCCCTTCTTCGCCGTCCTTTTTCAACCCGGCGCTGCCCGGATGCATTGGACTGGCTACAATAACTCCGAAGAACCCTCAAGGGCGGCGAGATCACGTGGGACATATACTCCACTATATCAGGAAAGCGCGCACCAGTTCGGGAAAAGTTACCCAATACTGATACACGCTTTCTCGACAAGCGAGGAAGCACTGCTTCCCGCCCAAAGGGAAGCGCAGATTAGCTGTTTAGAGAAGCAAACACAGCTCCGCCGTTATGGCCCCTTCAGCCCAGCGTTGTTCGCTCCGAGCACGAGATGAGCAAGCGTAAACGCGCGCCCCTGGCGCGCGCACATACACACGCCTCCTTCAAACAGCCGATCTCGCGCTGGCGGCTCGGGCCGTTCTTTCCTACGCATTCCACCTCGATGGTTTAAGGCGGCGCAACGAGGTGACTGACAGCCCCGCGCACCAAGCGCGTGGTCTAGAATTTTCCTCCCAGGTTCTACCGTTGCGCTCCTTCGTGGCAATCCTCTCCTCTTTTTCAGGTAGTTAATGACACGAAGCACCTCATTCTTCCCCGCATCTCTCCCGCCGGCACAACTTGTAAAATACCGTACTGTACAGTAGTTCGTATCAAAACAAAAATTTGAAAAGGGTCCGTTCCGCCCCTCCTCCCCCCCGTTTCCTTGCCGTCGAGCCCGCCTTCCTCTCTCACGTGCCCTAGTTTCCTCTGACCCGCTCCTCCCACCCTCTTCCTCTCGACTCCATATTGAGGCTGAAGGAGGCAAAATCCAGTCACAAAATGGAGGTAACGATGCTCGGCGTCGCGCGGGAACAGCGGCGGGCCATGGGCTTTGGCAGCAGCGGACCCCGGAGATGGCTAGGCGCGGCAGACGAAGCAACGAGCAGGGAGGCCAGGCGGGGAGGAGTGGGCTCTTGACCGGCTCTCGAGCTGGCTCGGTTCTTTGCTTTCCCTCCCCCCCCCCCCAAGCTTAGCCACACGACGTCTCCGAAATGGCGCAACGGGCTGGAGGGGGTGGGTGAGGAGGCTTGGAGCGGGAAAGGCGGCTGCTTCGGCCGCCATTGTGACCCCCGCGCGGGGGAGAGAGGCTCAACTCCAGCGAGAGCAGCCGCAATAGAGCCGGGAGTGGGGAGGAGAGAGAATAGTCAGCGTGGCACGTTAGGTAAATCCCAGGCAGCCGGCCCAGTTTTCCTTGGAAGGGACGAGAAGGTTAACGGAGGATACAGCGCGCGCAATAGAGACGCGCGCGCACGCAGATCCCGGCGCCGCCGACTCGTAATTGTGCTTTGGTTACCCTTAGGAAAATGCTCCCTTTTTTCCAACGGTGTGTGTTGTATTTTGCAATCCAGGAGCAAATCCCATTGAGTAGGATCCCCAAATATGAATTGTTGAACGCTGCTTCTGTGAACCTGGTCTTTGAGAAATAGTAGTAAATATTGCACCGTTAAGGTTTTTTGCCTGTGACGTCTACTACACCACCCGCACTGGAGTTATATTATATGTACGTCGCCAGCTCACCGCAAAAAATAATAATAGCATAAGTTCTACGGTTAATTTTCTGTTTAATTTTCTGATAGCAGTTGAATGGCTTCGATAGGAAAGCCATTGGGGGTTTTGATAATTCGTAAAAGTGGTGTTGGATCACTTAATACTTCTGTTTGGAATCAGTATTTTTTTCTGCTTGAAGTTATGACTGAATTTTGCTGGTTCAGATAACCACCATATCTTCTATCTCAGGTTTAATGAATCTTTAGATTCTTGATTGACTAGCATTCAAACCTAAGTTCTGTAATTACATTAAAGTGAATAATTCTGTTATGTCTTTGAGTCCTCTTCACACTTGTAAGTATCACAGGGTGTGTGTATAAGATTGCACAGTGTGGAATAGATTAACTTTCTGGACCCTTTATTTCTGAATTATTTAATTTATCATACTGTGAGATATAAGACGCCGAATAAATTTATACTCACAGTATGAAGACAAGTCTGGTGCACAATTTCAAAGGTTTATTGAAGAAAATAAAAGGCAGTTGCAAGCGGGGCCTCCAAGACCCTTCCCAAGTGGATTGAGTACAAGGAGAGCAAACTTCCATATTCAAACAATATATTTATACCATTGCACAGAACACACCACGCCTAAGAGGCCCTCCCTACACCCCCTTACTTTCCACATTCTAAGATGAGCTAAACCAGAGGCTTAAGGGTCAACATGACATTGTTTTCTGTGCCTCCCTCTTGTTTCACTACTGGGCTTCACCTTGAGATGTCCCTTATCTACTTGTTGCCAAGCCCTGGGCAGATCTTCCTGTTTTCCAAGAAGATTGTAACAATGCATCATGTACTTGTCACTGAACACATTTTAGGGTGGGGGTTTTTATATGTAACAGAAAGAGTAAAGAGGAATCTTCCAGCTTAACCATACTTAAACTACGTAAAATCCTATTATAAAAGAGTAACTTGTAATACTTTTCTATCAATACCATAGTCACAATTTTAAACTTTTTTTTGCCTCTGCCACATAAATTGCCAAACTATTCAGTTTTTAGGAAATCATTAACCTATGCACATCTAAATTGCAGGAGGAACAGACAGCTATGATTGTATGTCACCAACTTATTTGGAAAAATGTGCCACTCAGTTGAGTTCCAAGTAGCCTGAAGTATATTGATTGAACTTAAAACACTTGGTTCTGTGGGGGGGAATTATAATTTGGGGCATAAAATGTTGAAATTATGTTTTGATTGTGAAATAATTCAACTAGAGAACAGTGTGAAATGATTCAACTAGAGAACAGTCTTGTTCAAAAGGAACTCAAGGTTATAAGATTACTTTAGTATTATATTTTTAATGCTGAAGATCAGTTATCCCAAGGGTCCATCTAGCTGCTTCTTTCTGTGGGACTCTGCTGGGGCTTGCTATTGTGTGTTGTTTCTAGGCTTGCATTCTCTATCTTTGCTTTTCCAAATTGTAATTTGGAAATGTGTCAGCAGCTGATGCTTCTGTGTCACCTATAGTTTTGAAAAAAAAACAGAAGGGGTATTGTATTTCTTGTTTGATTTTTCTTTTTTTCTGGCCTTGTAGAAGGGAGAGTTTTCTATTTGTATTAGCCCACAGTTTTAAAATTCCATCTACCTATTTTTAAGTGGGCAGGTATACTATGAATGCAAAAAGATGCAAAGATTGTCCAAGTTCTGTCCCATTTTAATCTTTTTATTTCAAAAAAAGTTTTGTATGCATTTCAGAATCTTGGTAAGAAAAGAGATGAAAGAAAGTATACAAAAGTATATTGAAACCCAATAATATTTTTAATTGGAAAGGGTGTGGGGTTTTTTTGTGATAATCTATACCAGCCTCAATTCTACTTGTAATTCAATTACTTCAGGATTGTAAGCAATTCTTTTAGCTGAATGCAATTTTATCCATTTTAAATTCAGCTCTCTCAAATCTGCAATCTTGGGATAATGTGTTTACTGTACAGTTTTATAACCCTTCCCAGATAATAGAAATATCTCTGACGAACATCAGAAACATTCAAACTTGGTTAAAAGAATGATATGAGGTAGGACAGCTCTACGAAATACCAGAAAAAATGTTCAAACCTCTGAAGGCAAGGAGTTCCAAAGGACAGAGATTGTAACAAAGAGGACTTGCCATCTTGACCTTATCTCAGTGGTGACTCAGTAGTTTAAAGGCAGTATTGCAGGCTAATTTTGCTGACTGCCCACTGCCAGCAGTTCAAGTCTCGCAAGGTTGACTCAGTCTTCCATCATTCCGAGGTCGGTAAAATGAGAACCCAGATTGTTGGGGGCAATATGCTGACTCTAAACCATTTTGAGAGGGCTGTAAAGCACTGTGAAGTGGTATATAAATCTTATTGCTATTGCTATCTCCATCACTTCACATAGAGTGAAGGCTTTTTTTGAGATATTCTTACCCAATTGTTAGGTTCACCTTTCTCAAGGCAATACCTAATAACTTTGGTACAGTGGAAGTGCTGTTTTTAAATGTGAAACATGTTTAATGATTTGTTAGTACTTAATTATTTTGGCCATAGTGAAATATTAGTGCCCAATTACAGCTGCATTTAAGTGGTGCATTTTTAATTAATATATGTCTGAGCAAGGTCTTGAGTACTTACATGCACAAGCTTGATTTAAGACATTCTGAAGGAAAACAGTGAGAAGCCTGTTTTCCAAATGCTCAAGATAGTAGCTTTCAAAGCATTTGCTATAGCAAAAGCCTTTAAGTATTAATAACAACCCCTCCCAGATCTAAAGATAAACAGCCAAGAGGAATATCCAGGGAATAGGGTGTTTATAAACTGAGTACATTGGAAATGGTATTGATTCTCTCTCCCCTACTGGGATTTGCTTCTTTAGTCCATATGATGAATGCAAATAAATATAGTATCTATTTAGAAACAATTTTAATCGATTCTTACTGCATAGTTTTGAATACAATTTAATTGGCTAGCAGTTCATTTTGCTATCCTTATAGCATATCATGATGAACATGCTTGTTTTTCTCAATTCATACTCTGTTTTTATTTTAAAAAAATACATTACATGGGTTGATAATAGAAACCTATCCTTTTTTAACTTATTTACTTACTCTCTCATACAGTAACATTACTTACGCTAAAGTGGCTCCAATATATTGTCCATTGAAAATTAAGGCCCCTTTATTTGGTATGAGAGTAAGGAGAAAACTCACAGGAACTCCTACTACTTGTTACCTAGGTTAAAAGGAGCAACTGAGTCAGAACACACTCCCAAAATGGCGTGTAAAGAGGAGAGAGAGGCTGAAGATTACAAGAGAAGGGGAAGAAGATCCTCACAGGTGGAATATTTTTATGATTTTAGCTTTTTTTTTTTTTACTTGAGTTAACTGAAGTCAGTTTTTGCTTGCTGCTGCTTTGATAGGTCTGTGTGGCTCAGATTTCATATTGCACTACTCTGTTCTGCTTCACTTTTGAAAATACATTATTCCTTTTCCCAGTATAAAGGTTTACAGTAAGTGCACTATTATGTGCATAATTCTATAAATTTGTGTTACTGTAAAAGGAATAATTTGAAAACTAATATCTAAATAAATCTTAAAATTGTAGTTAAATTATCAAAGTCCAAAACCAGGCAATTATTGGTGGTTCTGTCTGCTTGAATGGGCATGTCTAGTTGACTAAAATCCATGTTGCATTGAGGAGGTACAGGTAGTCCCCAACTTACAACAGTTCATTTGATGAACGTTCAAAGCTACAAAGGTACTGAAAAAGTAACTTATGACCATTTTCACAGTTTTGATTGTTTCAGCATCCCCATGATCATGTGATCAGAATTCAAATGCTTGGCAAATTGACATATATTTATGATGGTTGCAGTGTTCTGGGGTCATGGTGATCACCTTTTGCAACATTTGACAAGCAGTTAATGGAGAAGGCAAATTCACTTAACAACCATGGTGGGAAGAAATGTGGCAAAAAAGGTCGTAAAATGTGGGAAAACTCACTTAAATGTTTCGCTTAGCAACAAATTTGGGGTTCAGTTGTGATCGTAAGTCGAGGACTACCTGTATTGCTGCTTTTTGAACAGTATTGTTCCATTAAAAACTAGAACATTGAGAATTGAAAATTTACATTATTTAAAAAAAGAACATTGTATCTGTTTCATGTAGTAAAAAAACTGAATCCAGACTCAAGAGTTGCATCATTCAAAATTAGGTATAGATACAGTTATTAATTGATAGATAAGCTTCACTTGAATAAATACCCAAATATTTGGGTTATGTAATATTTACATATGTTCAGCAGTTAAGCTGTTTTTGAGAACTATGGCCATCTGTTGAAAATTAACTATAGAAATTATAATTATTAACAATATTTAAGTAAATACTTCAACATATTAGAAGTAATCAATATATGCTTTAAATAATAGAACTTTAAACTCCTATAATTGAAAAATTCCTCCTTGTATTCATTACGATTTCTAACTTACAGTTATAAGGAACTGCAAGAGCTTGCTATTGTCCACAGACAGATGGCTTGTAATAACCTGCATAAATGTATCTTAGGGAGAATTAGAATGATACAGTGGTAGTTCTTGAAAAAAGTTTAACGGTCCAGACTTAACTTTTAGTTTATTTAGTGGAACCTTTATTTCCTCTGTAGCGTTGAACTGAATAGAGATTATAGAAACAGAGAAAACTGATGGCAGAAAAAGACCTAGTGGTCTATGGCCTTTTCCATCTCTTAAAAAAGAGATTGTTGGGACTAGCAATTTTGTAAGAAGAGGCTTTAGAATTAAGAGTTATGGAGACTTTACTGCTTTACAATAGGTGATATGTTCTTGTTTTTTTGTCAGGGAAAGATTAAAGTGTACCAGCAGTATTCCACTCATAATAAATACAATTATCCAAAGGGGAAGTATAGGCTAACTGTTTTGTCATTATGGCCATTGATTACAATTTCCATTTGAAAACACCATAGGAGATCAGAATAAACATTTCAGCTAGGTTATTAAGGCCAATCACAATTTAATATTTACTTTCCATTATTCAGATACTAATCAAAACTCCCTTGAAGTCAGCTGTTGCTATAAAATTCAAATAGTTTTACAACTCAAATGCAGGTATTCTTTTTCCTATTCCGTGTGCCTTTATCATTATTAGACACACCCTACTTGATTCACTGACAAAATGACTGTCAGTTAAATAACTTTCTCCTTTCTTTGCAATCTTGGGATTTGACTTTAGCCTTTTAAAATGTGTTGTTGCTGAGGCAGAAAAAAAAATGATGTGTTTGTTTTGAGAATCACCAGTTAATCTGATTAATTCAAAAATGTATAACTTCTAATAAATGCAAATTAAATTTAATGATACCAAATTTATGTTCCTCTTTGTGAATTGTTTCAAATGAAGAGTTGCTAAACAGGAAAGTGACAATGTTAATATGAAAAATCGAGATATTTTTAGTCACTCCATTCCCTGGATTTATCAGTTTGTAACTAGTGATATGTTTGGAAAGAAAATGTATTGAACTCTGCACACATTCTCTTCAAGTTCTGTTGTTCCATTCTGCCCACATGAGACTGTTTTCAGAAATAAGGATCCATAACTGTTCACCTGCTCTGAATTCTAATAGTCTAGAATTTGGAGCATATCCAGAAGTTCTGGATAATGGAAACAAGATTTTCAAATTGAGAGATTGGACTAGGAAACAGCAAGAAGAGGGAATAATTTGATTCTTTCTGTTTTCTAGTGATATCTAGAAAAGAAGACCAGATTCTTTGAACACTCAACCTAGTATTTAAAGAAGTATGGCCCCCAATCCTTTTGGCAGCCTGGCACTGGCTAGTTGCCCTCAAATAAAAGGATGTGAGCTATCTCTTTTAGACTTAGACAGACAGACAGACAGACACACACACACACACACACACACACACAGAGAGAGAGAGAGAGAGAGAGAGAGAGAGAGAGAGAAACTTCCCTCTATGGCTGGTTGGTTGCCATCCATCCATATAAATTAATACAGAAGATTTAAGTCAGTGATGGTGAACCTTTTGGGCTTGACATGTCAAAAATTCAAAAAATGTGCCTCTACTGACATGGTCTCCATTCACGAACAAAAGAAATAATTCTGTATCTCTCCCCTATCTAGGCTGCCCTGAAGAGAAGTACTTGGCAGCACCGAGACTAGGCCTGAAGTAGAAGCCCATGTCTTGTCTTGAATCCTTGCACCACTGCTGTCACTTAAAAAAGCTGCCATACCCCATTCCCCTAAGCATCACAAACTTTGGAGAATGTGTGATTGCCCCATGGCCCAACACCCTCCAAGAATTGCCATGCACCATTTACTTTTAGGCGTGCTTTCTTTCTGTTGACAGGCCCTTGCAGCCTATCCAAGGCTGCTCCAGGTTGCATAACACCTTGATTTGTGAAGCAGCTTCATAGAATGCTCTTCCACTGCCTCCAAAAACCGTTTGAAAGCATGCTTGTTTTTGCATGATTTTTATAGGCTGTGGAGGCTGCACAAGAGCATATTTCATTCTTACGTGTCCTCTGCGGTCTCTGAAAATTGTATGAGAATAGATTATGTTTTCAAGAATAGTTCTCATCTGTTGGTGAACATTAGTGTGTCACCCAAAACAATCTGGCATGTCACCTTTGACATATATGTCATAGATTCTCCGTCTCTGATCTAAGTACTGTAGTTTGTTTTTTTCAGTCCAGGGCATTGCGTCCAAAGTTGGCACCAATCACTCGATTCTAGACCAAGAAAAGCATGTGGAGCACAAATATTTTACTCTGTGCATGGGTTGTCTAGAAGCTCAAAATCATATGGCAATAGTGAAATTTTCTTTGGAACTATTTTTCCTGTGTTTCCGTTTCATCTTGCTTTCTGTCCTATCAGCCTACCTGGCAGTTCCAGTTTTGGTTCTTTGTGTCATCAGCAGACAGATAGATTACTAAGTGACTTGGAAAGATGGCTCAGAAGCAGAAAGTGCACAAGCGGGTACTGCAGGGGAGAAGTGAAGGTGTGGCTGGCACTCCTTTTCCACTTTTTCCTCCCTTGCAGAGTCTCTACGCTCCTCCACAGCATGGCTTGTGCAAAAGCTGTCTTTGCTTTTCTCCACAATTTGTTCAACATTGATTTTTCTGCAGTGGCACAGCTACTTGGTGCTGTGGGGGAGACTCAGTGCTCACCCTGTGCAGGACAAGTGAGCTCTGCAGAAGAGAAGATGGGGGGAGGGGTGTCGGAATGCTCGTGGCTCAAAAATCTGGGACAAATGCACACATTGGGACAGGAATAAAAGCTGAAACAGCATCTGATGTGTGAGCCATGATGGGCCTTACAGAAGAAGTCTGCAGGCCATAAATGTGAGAGCCCTGGATTAGTATGACTAGAATCCAATAGCTTTTAACTTTGTTAGAATATTTTGAACAAAATAGTATGAACTGTACAAAAGAAAAACAAAAACTGGAATTGTGCTAAATTTTGTTTAAAAGATGGTTAATTTTTTTAAAATATGGTTCTTTTAATCATATGTAGATAGAATGTAATGAAATTCTAACAGTAATAGCCCTTTCCATGGAATGAATGTGTGTGTGTGTGTGCGCGCGCGTGCACACACACACACAGACGAACACAATACACAAGCCTGAGGATGGCAGATGAGATTCTGCCGAAACGTTGCTACAACTTTAAAAGCACAACTATAATGACGTGGGAAAATACCCGAACATTTTCATAAATCATATAGATTTCAATTGGACAATTAGAGCAGTTATGAATAGAATTGCAGCCTCAGATTATAGCTATATGCCTACATGTTAGAAAATAAGTACATAAATACATTTGTATCATACTGAAGCATATAGCTATAGAAGTGGTAAGTTATTTAATTGCAAACTGTAGACAAACTACTTAAGTGAATTTCTGAGCAGCAGTATGAATCTAGTGCAGATACTGAAAATTTTCTTCTTTCAGGGTCATGATCCTAAAGAACCAGAACAATTGAGAAAACTGTTTATTGGTGGCTTGAGCTTTGAAACAACAGACGACAGCCTAAGAGACCACTTCGAAAAATGGGGCGCACTCACAGATTGTGTGGTGAGAAATTATAACATTTGTATGTCTTTGCATTTGGGATAAACTCTGCTCTACTCAATTAGAGAATTAGATTTAAACAAAAAATGTTTCAATCAGCATTCTCTGTATTATATATTTCTTGAAGGTGATGAGAGACCCACAGACAAAACGCTCTCGAGGCTTTGGTTTTGTGACCTATTCTTGTGTGGAAGAAGTAGATGCTGCAATGGCAGCTCGACCACATAAAGTTGACGGCCGTGTGGTAGAGCCAAAGAGAGCAGTTTCTAGAGAAGTAAGTAATTGTTTAAAATGTTACACAAATGCTTGCTTGCTTCTAAATGTGTTTTTCAAATATTGAACTAATATAAAAGTTTGAAATACTAATTTTAACTTAAAATTTCATAGGATTCTGTGAAACCAGGTGCTCATTTAACAGTAAAGAAAATATTCGTTGGTGGAATTAAAGAAGATACAGAAGAATATAATTTAAGAGATTATTTTGAAAAATATGGCAAAATTGAAACCATTGAAGTAATGGAAGACAGGCAGAGTGGAAAGAAAAGAGGTTTTGCCTTTGTGACATTTGATGATCATGATACAGTAGACAAAATTGTTGGTATGTAGTATTTTGTCTTTGTGGTAACTTCTGTTTGATAAATATTGATGTATACTGTGTTTTAATAAACAAAACTTTTATCGTAGGAATAATATAAGATATTCCAATGTTTTAAAAGATTATACTTTGTAGCCCCAAATTCAATTCTTGACTTTTTTTTCTTCTGTGTATTTACATCAGTTTCTCCAATTTCAAATATCTGATAGTTGTTTATTCACAAGCACATGTTTGACTCCATCATTTTCATTACCCAGAGCTTTCTTGAATTTTTCCACTATGCTTAAATGCCTGCCTGGGAGGCAGTATGATAACATTTTTCATAAAGTACAATATTTTCAATTTGCTTGTTTGCTGTTATTGGTGCACAGAAGTCCAGTAGCCACCTTTTGTAGCTGGATGAATTTCCCAAACAAATTGAACAGCTTAACTAATAACTTTAGCAGAATATCAAAATCTCAAAAAAACCTCGCTCCAAAGGAAATATATACTTCCAGCAGGGGAATGGTTTGGAGAGATTCCAGCTCAAAGGGTGATTAGTGATTACACAAAAGCAGGTTCAGGTCAAAACTCTAATTGCAGTTTTAATTTATTTATTTTTAATACCTTTATTATATTAAATACCAATAAAATACAAACTAATGTGAAAGAAAAAAGGAAGAGGATAAAAGAGTAAAGTTTAAAAGTAACAAAAAAGCAAATATCGATGGACCAGAAATCATAGCATCCTCACTATAATTTAATATAATTAGGTCATTACTGAGGAAAGCACCAAAAGAAACTGATAGAAAAATTGTTTGACAAACTAGATATTCCCTAAGGCCAAGAACTCTTAGCTCTGTTGCAACAAGGCTTCCCAATCTAATAGCTTCCTACTTGTACAAACAGAATTTTACCTGCATTCTATACTCATTCAATTGAGTTGGACTGATTGGAAAGCACCAGCCTCTGGTACCTTGTCATGTTTTGCTTGCTTGCTACTTCAATCATTTGACTCTAAGAAGCTCTTTTACTTCCCTTTAAAATTCTCTGGGTCCACATATTCTAGAAGAAAAAAGGAGGAGGCAAGCTGATTGAAAATTCTGCTTTTTTCTACTGGGGTTGAAAGGCAAACCAAGCCAGAATAGAGGTCAAAACAATTTAACTCAATTTAAAGTTAGAGATAAAAGTCTGAATAAATTACTTTGCAAGTGTTTGTGGATGCCCTTGAAAATGAAGAGGTTTCATACTTTTAATTTTATGTGGGTAAGAGAATCCGTATGGGTTCTTTATATTTCTGTTTTTTGATTTTGGTATATTTTACAATTTTTTTTGCATAAATCATTATTGAGCAGAATGCATATTTTCATAGCAATAATTAATTTCAAATTTTATTTTAGTTCAGAAATATCACACTATAAATGGACATAACTGTGAAGTGAAGAAAGCTCTCTCCAAGCAAGAAATGCAGACTGCAACTGCACAAAGAAGTGAGTCTTAGTAGGAGTCCAAAATAGAGCAAGTATGCTACCTATCGAACACCATTAGACATTCACTATATTGTTTTTATTTAAGGTCGTGGGAGTAGTTCAAGCAACTTCATGGGTCGTGGAAACTTTGGAGGCAGTGGTGGAAGTTACAACAGAGGTGGAAGTTTTGGTAGTAGAGGTACATGTTAGTTCTCCCCAGTGTCCTTCCAAGATATTGTTTTACATTATTGGTTGTTAACTTGTTCATAACATAATACTTTTGTCCTGCTTTAGGAAGCTACGGTAGTGGAGGTGGTGGCAGCAGTAGAGGAAGCTTTGGCAGTGGCGATGGATATAATGGCTTTGGTGATGGTAAGCATGGTAGTACAAATACAACTTGCATAATACTTGAGCTATATTACTTTCAGTAGCTTGACAGCCACACCTGGTTGCACTGGTGTCAAAAAGATTTCAATTCGAAAGGTGGCTTGGTGAGGACCAGATTGGGGAAAGTTTTTAAGGGATAACATTTTTCTTTATACTTCCTTTATAAAACCACTCCTGTCCCTGGTATGAAAAAGGGTAAGAAGTTATATTTATCATTAAAGGAAACAGAAGTATAATAGGACACAGCTTTTAGTGACTATGGAATATCTTGACATAGAAACGGTTGAGATATAAAGAAAATCTGTGTACTGAATAATTAGATGATTTAAGTCAGGTATTATTAGCTTAACCCAGTAATTTCAATGGAGCACAGTGTCATTGCTTTCAAAGCAAGTACTAAAATATGACCTAATGTCTTCCTGTGGAATATTGCTTATATTCTTCAAACTAGATACCTCCATTTGTGTGGAAAAACAGTTCTGATCTCAAAGGCATATGTGGTTAATAATCAGGAATGATGCATGCAACAAACCAAAACATCTGAAAGATACATTGGCAGAAGGTTGATTGACTTCTATCTTTTTATTTACAACCAATTTTTGTTACATTTAATTCAAGGTGGAAACTATGGTGGTAGCCCTGGATATGGTAGTCGAGGTGGTTATGGTGGTAGCCCAAGCTATGGAAATCCAGGTGGTGGATATGGCGGAGGAGGTGGAGGCTATGATGGTTATAATGAAGGAGGAAGCTTTGGAGGTGAGAAGCCTTGAATTGCATTAGAATTATAAATATTTATAATACAAATTTAATAAAATATTAGCGTGATTGTTAAAAAGTTCAATAAGATTAAATTTTTATCTGTCACTTTAAAACATGTAGGTTATATTTAAAAAAATGTTATGCAATGTAAACTTGTTCTCAAAGTACTCTTCCAATACTGTGAAATCACATTGAAATTTTTTTTGAAGGATTCAGGGGGTATGTATCAGTGCATGCTGTCATCTATGTTAGATTGGAAGTTTAATTTTCAACAGCTCCCATGCTAGCTGCTAGGGATATGACATTGATTTTTCTAACCTGTATCTGTTTTATAAGGAGTTTGTTTTGTTAATTTTTCTGTAGCATTCTATTTTTTTTTAAAGATGTAGAGGGCATAGAGATTGGCCTTAAAGGACAGAAAGAAGAGCCACTATTAGGCAGCAGTCAGATAAGCACCAGGGCCAGAAAACTAATTTGAAAAAACATTTTACACAAGTCCCTCCCTAGCTCATAAAGTGAAGAAGAGGGAAGCACATTCAGACATGCAGAATTCTTTTGCTATAGCTTTACAATAAAGGTAGTACTGACTGACCTTCATGGCATTGGTTTCTTAGTCTGGTCTACATGTAGGATTAACACTAGGTAAATGTCACATTCTTTGTGAAACTTTCCCCAGTACTATTTATATAGCAATAGCACTTAGACTTTTTTTTAATATTTTATTTTTTATAAACAAAAATACAAATCTCTATTCACGTTAACAGTGTTCATGTTGTTATTAATACATACATCTTCTTTTATACATAAACATCATCTCTTATTTCTATCCTCCACCCATTTGTACCACCTATCTCAAACCGCGTAATAGTCCAAATCATCTTTGCCTCTTAATTCCATTGTGAATTTATCCAGTTCCGCACAATCCATTATTTTTTGTGTCAAGATGGTATCTTTTCCTTCTTCCATCCCTGTGCGAAGGCTATTCTTGCCACAGTTATGATATGTATAATGATGCATTGGATGACCTTGCTCAGTTTTCCCTTAATCCTAATAAAAATATTTCCGGTTTGAGTTCTAATTTGTGATCTGTAATTTCTAATAATCATCTTTGTACCCTCATCCAATATATTTTTAACCTCTGGACACTGCCACCACATATGTTCCTTCTTTATATTTACACTTCCAACATTCTGCTTTTGTGTTTGGATACATTTTGGCCAGTCTTGCTGGGGCTAGGTGCCACCTACAAAACATTTTATATTGATTTTCTTTAAATGCTGTTGACAATGTCAATTAACAGTTATCAGCTCACATTTTTCCCAATCCTCTAAATTTATATTATGCCCTATATTTTTTGCCCAGGCAATCATTGATCCCTTTACTATTGTATTGTAAGGACTTACAACAACTGGACCAAATTTTGACAGGCAAGGAGATAAAATTTATAACAAGAATGTATAACTATTTGTTGGAAGTGGAATTAGAGCACTTAGACTTATATACCACCCCATAGTTCTTTACACCACTCTCTGGGTGGTTTACAATGTCATCATATTGCTTCCAACAAACTCTTCTCGTTTTACCAACCTTGGAAGGATGGAAGGCTGAGTCAACCTCGAGCCTCATCAGGATTGAACTTCAATCTGTGGGCAGAGTTTGCCTGCAGTACTGCATTCTAACCACTGCACCATATATGAAATATTTGGATTGATTGCTGGCCCACAGTTTCAAGGATAAATTTTCCGATCAGCGTATATTTCTAGAAAGAGCAAACTGAATGTGTTGATTTAAAAGATAATGAACAAATGGGATTATCAAATTTATGCATCAGTATGAGAACTAAAACTTGGAACTAATTTAAACTTCCTTTACCTAGAAGAAGGATGACTCTATATTTAAATAATATTGGGAATTACAGGGCATCATGAAAAAATTACGGGACACTAGGGGCACTTTGAACTGAGAAAGTTCAGCTATCTGGAGAGGCTGGAATAGATTGCTTTTTTTTTCCTTATTGAAAAAACATTAAATTGAAAACACTTAAATTGAAGCAGGAGGAGATGAATGGTGTTTCTTCCTCCCAGTGTTCCTCAGGCTTGTTTCTCACAGGTTATCGTACCAAAGTTACTAGCTGGAATCAAGTATTGTTTGTTTCTTATCAGTGGAGAAAAGAACAGAAACAATGAGTTCATGACTTCCATTTTTTTTAGCTAAAAACTGCATAAGTTTTTATGTTTTACAACTCACATTGTTCATCGAAATTTCATAAAGTACCTTCCGTAAGTCCATAAAATGTGTACATTGCATATTCAATTGTATGCAATAGTGCTTCATTTATTTAATCGAATGAAGTACTTTTCTAAATTACTTCAAATTATATAACAGACTTGAACATAAAATTAAATTTCTGTTTTAGGCAACTATGGTGGCAGTGGAAGCTACAATGATTTTGGCAACTACAGTGGACAGCAGGCCTCAAGTTATGGACCCATGAAAGGAAGTGGCAGTTTCAGTGGCAGAAGTTCAGGCAGTCCCTATGGTGGTAAATGCAACATTTAAATATATGCAGCTGGCTAGTATCTTTCAACAAGAACTTGAATATAAACAGTTATACTCCATTTGTAGGTAGCTATGGATCAGGTGGAGGAAGTGGTGGCTATGGTGGAAGAAGATTCTAAAAACTAGTGGGATAATGGTATGTATGCTACAAATAAGTGTTTTTAATTAAGCTTACAACATTTCTTTGAGAGTAATCTTTTTTTTTTATCCTGTATTCAACAGGCTACAGTTCTTAGCAGGAGAAAGCGAGGAGTTGTCAGGAAAGCTGCAGGTTACTTTGAGACAGTCGTCCCAAATGAATTAGAGGAACTGTAAAATCTGCCACAGAAGGAGCGATGAACCATAGTCAGAAAAGTTACTGCAGCTTAAACAGGAAACCCTTCTTAAGGACTGTTAATAGCCACAGTTTGCAAAGAGTGCAGCTATTGATTTAATGCAATGTAGTGTTTAGATGTACATTCCTGACTTTTTTTAATTTGTTGTTGTAGCTTTGTCTTTTCTTCATAAAATCAGGTATATTGCCCTGTAAATTTGTGGTAGTGGTACCAGGCATTAAAAATAATTAAGGAACATTTAATTTTTTTCAATACTTGTGTAGTTCAGTTTTTTCTTACCGAAACTTCTTTAAACAAAGAAATGTAGTTTTAGGGTATATTCTTGCTAGGAAAAAAAAAATCAGTGCATTATAATCTGTATTAATTTAAAACAATAGAAATGCTGAACGTTTTAAGTACTCTTAATTTTTTTCTGCATATGTAACCAAATGACATGAGTTGCACATGCATAGGGAGAGGAAAGATGTTTGCATTAAAGCTTGTTTAGCTGTATAATTAGGACTGAGTCATTTAAACCAATGCTTGTGAATGATAAAAGCTTTACTTTCAAATGAGAATTCCAGATATTTCTGGGTTGTGCATATCATAATTTGTAGCATTTGTTTTTAGTTTAAACCTTCTAAGTAAATAAGCATTGACAAGATCTTTTAAAGTTTATTCAGTTTGCCTCCCACTTCGCTGATATATAAAGGAGCTACAAGAAACATTGGCAGAACAGGTTTCTGCCTTTTATAATTGTTGAGACTCAATTTCCCTCAAATTGCAAACAGATTAAATGCACACATATAATTAAATTAAAACTTTGAATCTAATAGCGTGGGTCTGTTACTTAGCTTACAGTTCTACAGTTTCATATGTATATTTATATATATATATCTGGCCTAAAAATATAGGTTCATCTATTAAGGTGCCTAAATTCTACTGTGTATAATTCTGTATGCCCCTTTCTATCTGATGCTAATTTGCAGCATAGAAACAATCCCTCTGAGTTCGTTGGAATAAGTATAATTTTTCTGAGCATGAATGCATCAAGATGTTTCACACACTTTCTAATGCCCTGATAATAGGTCTTGAAGGTAAAGTGAAAGAAATAGGAGCTAATTTGGTAGAACCTATTGTTGCTAATGAGGGTCCTATGGCTACAGTTAAATACAGACTGTTCGTTGGAATGATTTGATAAAAATTATTAAAGTCACACTCTTGACTAAGTTGTTTACTCCTTCACTTACCTAGGTTTATTTACAGCCCTGTTCCCTAATAATTTGCTATCCTTCTTAATCTGATCAGACTTCTTTTTGAACTATTGCCAGAGCAGTGCTTTCTGTCAGTACACATCCAGAAGAGTAGGGCACAGTGAGTAGAAGAAATTCAGACATTTTTCACCTTCTTTCTGTAGGCCAATGAGTTTAAGATAAACTTAATTCCAGTGTAGGAATTGATTGCTGAACAAATTGCTCAAGAATCAGACATGAACTCGTCATTGGGTATAGAATGCATTGGTTAATATTTACTTTAAAATAAAAAAGTATAAAAGGAAACATGGTGGCACGGTAGTTAGAATGCAGTATTGCAGGCTAACTGCTGAGAGCCAGCAGTTCGATCCTTTCGGGCTCAAAGTTGACTTAGCCTTCCATCCTTCCAAGGTTGGTAAATGAGAAGCCAGATTGTTGGGGATTATATGCTCACATTTGTAAACTGCTCAAAGAGTGTTGTAAAGCAGTAGTCACCAACCTTTCCAGCTTGCTGGCCCGGGAAAGGGGCATGTGAGTGGCAGGTGTACGCATGCACAACTCCATTTGTGCAAGTGGCGGGTGCACACACCCTCCTCTCATGCAAATGGAGCTTTGTGCACAAGCAGTGGGTGCTTGCGCACAAAGTTCAACTTGTGAGTAGCAGGCATTTGGACTAGCCCGTGAAGCTCCACTCATGCAAGCAGAAGGTGCTTGTATGCGAAGCTCCATTTGTGCAAACAGCTTTACGTATGAGTGCAAATGTCCTCCACTTGCGTGAGTGGAGCTTCTCACATGAGCACAAATGCCCTCCACTTGCACGAATGGAGCTTTGCACGCGAATACATCCTTGCTCAACATGCACGAGTGTAGCTTTATGCGCGTGCACTTGCCCATCTCCTGTGGCTCAGTTTTGAACAGGCTGCGGCCCAATACTGGGAGTTGGGGACCTCTGCTACAAAGCACTATGGGATGTTATATAAGTCTTAAGTGCTATTACTATATGTGAACCCAACTCGAGAGTATCTGTCCCCCAAAGATCTACAGTATCGTATGACTAAATGTGGGAATGTTGATATCTTCTATCTCCAAGAAAGTGTCTGCATACCAGTAGTCAAAGCTTGTTGAAAGGGATTCAGCTGTTACTGTAGTGTTCTCATGTACATTCCTTATTTTTTAAATTTATATGCCATCTCCCCATAGGCTATCTCGGGGGGGGGGGGGGCTTACATTAGTACATATATGTGCATTTCCTGCAAAGGTAGATCAGACTCATCCCTTCTAAGTCTGTCACTGAATCCAGCAACATAATGAGTAATTGGTTAAGACATTCAATCTGTTTTTAATGGTGATGGAATGACTCTTGATGTTATATAGAGAAAACAATACCAGCGTGTTAATCTTTTGTAAAAATGTGAAACTTGTAAGGTAATCAGTGACTTAGACCTAGATCTCTCTGAATTCTGACAAGTAAAAGGAGTGGACAGTGAATAACCGGCATTAAAGATATCTTAGTCGAAATGAGGATCAAACGAGATTCAGACAGGACTGCAGCGCCCGAGTCAGCAAATTAAAGAAGGACAAGGCAGCAAGAGCTTCAACTTCCAGACAAGAGAAGGCATAAATATACTATGCTGATAGTGAGCAGCTTCCCCAAATAGTTAAATCTGCCTGTCAGTGATGAAATAACGAAGAAAGTCTAGGAGTTCTTCACCAATTGGAAGCTCCCCAGGTCATAGCTATTTGAGTTGGCCTACAGTGGTAGGTCTCCTAGCATTTAGACCTGAAAGGGGAGTAAGACTAGGTAAGGTTTGTTTCTAACACTTTTCATGAATTAAAAAATAATTCCTCTCTGAACATGGTAAGAAAGATCTGTTTGACTTGCAGATTGTTGAAGAAACCTCTGTGACCAGAGGTGGATATCTTACTGGAAAACTTGCTTGGTAAGAATGTGTACAACACTGATGTTTCTTTTATTGTATTCTGAGCTCTGAAAATTAGAGTTTTGGAGAAAACAACAAACTGGGAAAATGTGAAATATATTGAATATTTATTACTGTATTCAAATCAATGTGGATGGGCTTATTAAATCATCTAATTGGCATTTAGGTCTAAAATTCTACCATCCACGGTACTTCAGACAGCTGTTATAGAGGTGAGTGGCTTAACAATTAGACCTTGCTGGAGATGAAGCTTAACTTAGGATTTTGAAGTTTTGGAGACCATATCTAGGTGGGGTGGGGGGTGGGGGTCAAATATCCACCAATTAATGAGAAGTAACATTTTTAAAAAATTCTGTCTTCAGCTAAATTCGTGACTTGTGAATGGCTCAAAAAATTATAGTGGTCTCCAGTAGGGTTCGGCATCTTCTATACAGTAGGTGTTAGTTATAATAGACAATTTGCACGCAACATCAAGTATCAACATGAATGAAATGGGAGAGAGGGTAAGAACTACTCTGAGCTTGAAACAAAACATTTTCAATACGTTGAGATTTTTTTTCCCTGATGAAACACCACCTTTTTTAGCATAGGAAAAATGGGCACTCTTTGAATCAAGCTTTATTACCCTGCTTGCCTAGAACAAAAAGTTAACTAGCAGAATATGGAAATCAATGGAACAAATTATTTTATTTTACTTTTGGGAACTCTTAAGAACAGTGGTTGGTTGCTTTTTGCTGTTTGCATGCTCCTGGCATATAGTTTCTTAATGTTGTTACCAAAATATGTCGGGCATCATTGTATTGTGGAAGGATAATTTCCCAGTGATTTTGGTAAGAAAGGTATATGATACATTACAGATCATTGAACATACCCAATTACGTACATAGGCAAATAAAAAAAGCACTTTTCATACAACTGAAAATCCTGATTTTATGTGTGATTTTTCAGTTAGAAAAGTAGCCAATAATAAAGCATTGCTGGATTCCTATTGGTAATGTTTCTAATTACCAAATTGCAGGCAAGAAAATCAGTAACATTCTCACCTGGAATACTTGATGTGCCCTCTAAATTAATTTTCAGGTAACAAATTTTTAAAATGAGTTTTTTGGGGGGGCGGGGGGTTAAGAATTTTTTAAAAATTCATTCTGTAAACCTTAATTGTGTAATCTAATACTGAAATTAATTTGCCTTATTCTGTTGTTATTCTGCATGTAAAAGAGTAGGATTATGATTCCAGATTGTCGGCTTGTCAGCATCTCAGTTTAACTCACGATTTATGAATTTATGAGCAGTTTATCATTTCTGTACCTATCTATAGTAGCATCAAATGTACAAATTGTTATGTTATAGTAAATAGGAACTGTGGCTAATTGAAACTGAATATTAGATAATATTTATGGATTGTGTCTTGCTATTCTAGGACTATGAGTGGCAAAGAGCACCTATGCTCCCTTTTTGTCTTATGAAAACAGGGTTGAGGCTAAAAATGGGGAATCTCAGCAATCCCCAGCAAGATGGAAATGGGGTGAGTGCATGTGTTTCTCTGTGCCTCACATTTTACTAAAAGAGTATCTGAATCTTGTATGTGCTCAGCTAAATATTTCCCCCAAACAAGACTGAGATCAACCGTGTTTGGTGATGGGCTTTAGATACATTATGGTACTAGAACGGTGCCAGCATTAGGGATCTTGTGGACCTCAATCAACTATTAGCAAAGTTAAGATATTCAATAGGTTACCATACTTAATGTGCTAAATTGTTTGCTTTTATCTTCTGCTCTGCAGGATGACTAATCCTGAAGAAACATTCGTCTGTTTCCATAAATTGACATTTTTGATTCTTCAATGGAACATGCATACAACTGATAGCTATGAGAGCAAAAATTGAAGCATGTAATAAACAAATGCTTGTAATAAAACACAGTTAATCATGATAGTTGATGAATTTCAATTCTAGTTCTGGACCATCATTTATTTCTGTATTAAGCAACTGAGTTGCATGATTTCTTCTAAATTGTTACGACACAAACTTGAAGCCACTTAGAGATGTTGGATTCACATTGGTCATTTAGTTCCACATGAAACAACAGGTTCTGTGCAAATGTTTGGCTCTAGCCTAGGAGATACCTCTCAGAGCTTAAGGACACATCCTGCTAGAACAAAACTTGAGGGCATGTTTACAGGAACAAGCACACTCACACATTTCTGACTGATGTGGATTAGTAATTTATGTTGATATGTCATTGTCCTATGAATTATCTGAGAATGAAAAATACTAAGATTTGTATCACTATTTTCCAATGTTGTTTAATTCGGAAACATGAGTAATTTTACAATGGCATATTTTCAATTTCACTGTAAAACAGTAAGCGGATGGTTTGTAGGCAAGGGAACAAAACAGTGCCCTACCCAGGCTTTTTTTCTTATGCAAGTCTAAAAAGAAAAGCATGAGATATAAAAAGCTGAAGACCCTGAACCACATCACTGACTTCCTTAAAACTACAGTGAAAACCCATGAGGATTATAATCATTTCAGTGCTATTTCAAATAAGGTAATATGTTTCTTCTACCACATAAAAGTGTGGTATCTTGTTCAATAAAGTTCACAAAAATGCTAATTTTTCTTAATGGTAGAAATGTAAAACAGTACTAGATTTAAGATGTTTTTAAAAAGCCACCAAAAGTCAAAAATGGTGGGAAAACAGGAACACTTGGGTAGGTTGATTAGAAGATACTATATGACAAGGAGAGGGAAGCCTTCAGTGCTGTGGATCTCATTCTAAAGCCCTGGTTCTGTTCCATTTCAGTGTGAAGTCACTCGAGCCTGAACTGGCAACATTAAATTTTGCTCTGGAACAACTTTCATCTTGATGCCACTTCCAAAATCAGAGTAACATGGTCTCCAGTATTGGTTGGAGATGAAATCCAAGTTCAAATCTTTCAAGCATAAAACCTGGTGGATGACCAATGTTACCTATCCCCTTTACACTGGACTGAATTTCATTACAGAAAAACAATATTTTCAGCAAATCTGGTAAAGGGATTTGAGGTCAACGAATAAAATATTTCTATGGTTTTTTTAGAATTTCCAACAAAGGGAGGGGGAGCAATGCAGCAGCTTGCAAACAAACTGCATTCCATAAATGTTTTCAAAGATAGTAACAATGTGACTGAAGCTTCTGCCATGCTAAATTCTAAGGAGGGCATGACTGTTGGCTATAGATGTGTCCTACTGGAGAATATGAATTACAATACACCCAGGGGGTGGGGGGAAACCAGGGTCAAGGGTGACAATTATGTAGCTTGGAGTTGGCTACACTCAGGCAGTGCCGGACAGTTTAACTCCCAATAAATCATTTTTAAGTTTTGGAAGTATGGCTCGAGACACATGATTTACATGGGGGTAACTGCCAGAATCCTGACAGTTTTTTTTTTAACTTGATGCAATTCTATATAGAGTCTTGAAATAAGAGTTTTGGCTGCAATTCCAGATGCTGATTATTCCCTTTAAACCCTTTCTAGTCTGGCATATCTACAGTACCTGCTCAGCACAGAACCACTGAAAGGGGAAGTTTCAAGTTTACATACAACAGGATGCACAAGGAGGGACTAGAAATGAACTGCTTAGCTCTCCCACAATTTGCCCTCAAAGTCAGAATGGCTCCCATCCTTATTAATATTTAGGTGGGCCATTAAAATGCTTGGAAAGAAAAGGGAAAGGGATGACCAGCAGCAAGGATGAAGGACAGTCACCAGGAGTTGCTGTTAGAAGATCTGAAAGACTGGGCTAGGAGCAGATTGTCATGGAAACCTATGTGGTTGCTGAATCAACACCCAACTTGAAGGCACATACTCATTTAAGATATTTTTATGTAGATCCTTTGGGGATAAATGTTATATATCAGACTAAAGTACTATCCAGTGCTCCTTTCAAGAGACAGCTGGTCATTTCTTTAAAAAAAAGTTTCCTGAAAACTACCTAGTATCTTTTTCTTAGTTTTCTTCTGAAATATAGAATGGCTACATTCTTAAACTTTAAATTGCAAACATACTTAAAAGAATAGAATTGAATAACAATCCTACTAGCTGCTCTATAAACTCCAACTTTGCATGGGTACTAGTCTTAAATCTTAATTGTGCAATTGTTTGCCTAGTGCATCCAAACTGCAAAATTATTAATACGACCAATGGGGTTATTTAACAAAACAATGAAAGGAACCTTGGAGGTCTTCCAGTCCTCAAGCAGGCGACCCTATACCATTTCAGACAAGTGGTTGTCCAATCTTTTCTTAAAAAACTAAAATTTAGGATGCCAAAGATCCCCCACTCGCCAATAAAGCCTTGTTCAATCTGGCTTTGGAGACTTTTAATGCATTTCAAGTCAAATATATGAAAATATAAGAGCTACAAAAAAGTGAGGATAATAAAAGCTTAGATTCACAAGAAGCTGTGTTCTACATCCAGTGAATCGCTCTCCCATTCAACCACATTGAGTCACATAGTTGTACAGCTTTGGCTGAAACAAAATCATACTTTGCATAACAATTTACTAAATCGTCAAAAGAAAAAAATGCAACCACTTTAAAAGTACAAAACGCTAAACCTTCCAATGATCAGGTTCCTGAAGCCCCATTAATTTTAACGAAAACGTTAAGCATGTGCTTAATGTTCCTCCTCTTAAGCTATTCTTCAAAGTGCTTGTCTTTGGGTTGGGTTGTGTCCTATTGCTGTATTATACATATCAGTTTACACTACATTCAAGCTGCTATATTAAAGTAAATACACTTGTAAGCTAAAAAAATCATTTGTATTTATAAAATGATGTACCTTAAGACATAAAGTTAATTTTGTAAATACGTAGGATTAGCAGATAAATCACACTTGATGCTTATTTGAATAAAGCCAACTATAGAAATGGTATATAAATAAGACATCTTGAAATATTTACACAAACACAAAAACTACTGAAGTGGCTGTTATATAACAGGAAGAACTAGTGTATTTTGGAAGTATTAACCATGTGCATACATTTTGTTTTACGCTAATGATTTAGTGCATTCATACATTTGACTAAAGAAACATGTCACTTGAGAAAGGACAACATTGGGTTCCATGATACTTATCAATAGAAAATAGCAATGTAAAAATATTCATGGATTATTAATTTTTTTTGTCTCCTTGATCTTCAGAACTTAGTCTCTAGCTTCTTGCTCTTAGGCACAAGGAAAATGCTCCCATCTCTGGTTTGCTGCAGTGAGTAATCATTAGGGGAGTATGGCTTGCCATCTTCATCTCGAAGCATGCTGAAGACTTCAAGGTACAGGGTGCTCAGCTGCTTTTTCAGCAGCTGCAGGCTTTTGTCATTCTCCACCTTCTCTTTCAGGAGCTTCTCTTTCTCATCCTTCAGGTAATCCAGATCATGCTCCAACTCAGTAATATTTTCCAGTTTCCTTTTACGGCAGTTCTGAGCAGCTACTTTGTTCTTGCCTCGCCTTCGTATGTCACGAATCAGACTGAGCTGAGCCTCGTTGAACTGCTGCTTGGACATCATTTCATTGAAGTCATCCACAGGGAGGTTAATGATTTTTTCAACAGGAAAAGGGATCTTCAGAGCTTTTGCTCTCAGCTCATCTCTAGTGAGATAAGCTTCTTCTTGGTTGAAAGACTTATCTTTCATAAATGGAGCTTCAACGTGACCAGGATTGGCAGGCAATTCTCTCTGAGGTGTACTAGTAAGCAGTAAGTCAGGCTTTGGAGTGCCTTGCTCCAGAGATGGAGAGGCAGGAGCCTGCAGGTGAAATGAATGAATCGAGGCATTGCTCGGTGACACAATTCCAGGGGCACAATCGATCTCCTCCATTTCTGAATCACTGCATCCAAAGCCTGCATCCTGACAGACCGAAGAAGACTCAACAGAATGAGCTGGGGAGGTTATATTGGGACTTGCATTCAGTGAAATACCAGAGTCGGAATCATTATACTCTGGGGCATTTCCTACAAGATCCTGCTTAAAAGCTTTGCACTGAGCAAAATCCGAAAGATCAATCGGTTCGCTTAAAAAGCCAGCAATTGCCTGATCCACAAAATGAGATGGTGGGGTAGCCACTCTGGGATTCATCTTCACATCAATAAAGGAATAGAAATCCTCACAGAAATCAGTGCTACGTTGACTAGAATCTTCTGGCAACCCTATGCTGGAATAGGGATCCTCCAAAGGTTTCAGGAAGTCTTGACTGCCATTAACAACTTCTTTCTCCATGACAGATAATGAACTGTAGAAGTTAAAGTCATCGGTTGCCTCTGAAGTGGTATTGACGGCAAATAGGTTTGATGTTACATCGGCAAGGCTGTCATTTTGTATATTAAGACACTGTAGAAAGAAAGATTCAAAAAAATGTTCAGCAATAACACTTACATGCTAGTCTTACATATTTCCATTGTAGAGTTATACTGGGGGGTTTTCTGGTCTGAAAGCCACACTAGAATTTTTAGCAGCATGCTTTCATGCAGCATAGCAACTAAGCTTTGGTTTAATTCAATTTAAATGTAATTCAGAGCAGTCGTATGATTCCTTTCCATCTGTTTTAACATTTTTTCCCTTCTGTCACATGAAAAATGACAACTAGGAGAGGACAACTCTGAGGAGGATGATCTCCCTGTGTTTTACATATTAGCAGTTTCTAAGTAGGTGAAGCATATGTGAAGCTAGGGAGGCAGTATTTATGGGTAATCTTGTGCCACACACACATGGACACTAGTTTTTACTGTCACCTTTTTACATACTATGAGACTATGGATAGACAAATATCATGCAAAAGAAATAAAGGAGAGAGATGCAAGTAATTAGTAGGCCCCTTTCACCACTGACAATTTCAAAAAGGTAATGTGAATATTGAGAAAGGGATGAAATGCATTAGAACCTTGAAACTACATCGATCAACCTTTCAGTCATTCAACTCGTATTTGAACTCACTCAACAAATTTACTTAAATGTAAGAGTTTGCATAAGCCTATGCTGTTCCTCATAACTGGAACTGAACCATTCCCTTTGTGGGACTGAGTGGACTTTGAAAAGTGATGTGACTTTTCAGGGCAAATAACTAGACCTACCCAGCTTCTTTCTTCGAGAATGAACTTCTGTTTGAGAAATTTCTGCATACAGAGTAAAATAATTAGCCTTTTGCTTATAAATTCCTGCTCCTGTGACTATTGTTACTCTAGATTTACAAAGTATCATTTTTTTTATAAAACAGTATCCATGATATATGAAATTTTGGGGGCTTTTAATGTCTCTGATGAGCTTGCAAGTAATTAGATTTCTGGAGTACCAAGTTTAACCAACTATTTTGTTTATTTTTAAGAAAAAGCAGGCTTACTCTTCCTGTGCAATTATGGATAAAACTGATATGGGTAAGATTTTTTCAACCCACCCCCCCAATTATCAAAGAGATATTAAATAGCAAACTTTCTGGCAATCTCTCAGTATCATCAAGGTTGACTTAGCCTTCCATCCTTCCAGGGTGGGTAAAATAGGGAGCCAGATTGTTGTGGGCAATATGCTGATTCTGTAAACCAATTAGAGAGGGCTGTGAAGCCCTGTAAAGTGTATATAAGTCTAGGTGCTATTACTGTACTGTAAGTGGTATATCCAAAAGAATAACCAAGTAGCCTTTCAATACATTTTCAAGCAAACTAGCTATAGGATTATAATGCACATTAGGGCTTAATTCTATTTGAAAATTGCAAATGCAATTACTGTACAGTTTATAATACACATTCTCTCTAGAAAATGCTATTTAATTCGCACTACAATTAAATCTTCTTGGTTATAAGTTAAGTATTTCATAGCTATTAGATCAGTGCCAACTGGTTACTTGGTGAAGTTTCTAACTCTTTTTCTTCCATTGAATTATCCTACACAAAGCGATGTGGGAGAGAATTGACCAAGAAGACAAAAATGCTAACATTGATTTTTCGTTTTAGTAAAATATCTGTCCAAAATACATGGTCAAACATTGACAGCAAATATTACCTGCAGTTCTGGAATAGACAGGAGTTCTTCCCACACTTGTTCTATATCTTGTGTGTTTTCCACTTTTGTATCTAATAATTCTGGAATCGTAGATTGAAGTACAGGTGAGTCAAGCTGCTGCATGTGGTTAGATTCCAAAAAGACCTGGTTGGCAGCCATTTCCAAAGGCGCCACTTGTTGAAATTCAGCTGGGGAAATCTAGAATATATGAAATATGAATATTGATATACCTATGCTTGGAACCTTAAACATTAGCATAAAAAGATGCATATCATAAAATCTGTGACTCACAATATTAAGAGAAATGTAGAAACAAGAGATGCAGTTCAGTCCATAAAGACTGTTAAAGTGGTGAATATTTACCTCACTCTCGTCTACAAATGAAAATGTTTCTGCTAAAATCTGCATGCAATCATCAAACAGATCATCTGCATCTTCTTTGGAAATATGAACATTCTGTGTAAAAAGGACAGAAGGTTACGATTGTGTTAAATGCAGATTCATTGAAGACACCCACAGCAACTACAGTGAAAGAAACTAGAAAGAGGGAATACAGGGTTCTAATCATAGGTGGTATTCAGCAGGTTCTGACCAGTTCTGGAGAACCGGTAGCGGAAATTTTGAGTAGTTCGGAGAACCAGCAAATCCCACCTCTGACTGGCCCCATCCCCATCTACTCTCTGCCTCCCGAGTCCCAGCTGATCAGCTGGGTCTTCTTTTGTTGCCCTGCACAGGAGAACGGAGCTGGAAAGCAGGTTAGTGGGGTGGGGAGGGAATGGGGATTTTGCAGTAACCTTCTCCCAGGACTGGGGAGGGAATGGAGGTTTAACAGTATCCTAACCCTGGAGTAGATGGAGATTTAACAGTATCCTTCCCCTGCCATGCCCACCAAGCCACGCCCACAGAACTGGTAGTAAAAAAAGTTTGAATCCCACCACTGGTTCCAATCAATAAAAACAAAAGGAGTTATATGTTTACAGCTATACCTGTGAATAATTGTTGGATATGGCAGAATTTCCAGATTCAACAACTTGAGCTGGTTCGATAGGAACAAATTCCCCGGTTTCCTCATCCAGCCGCAACTCAGCAAGAAAGGCCTTTTCTTGCTCTTTCTGAAGCTGCTCTTGTCTCTCACTTTCGAGCTTTTTCTGCTTCTCAAGTTCATATTCTTTCTTCCTTTGGCTGAAATCAAAAACTTCACGCCTTGCTCCAAGATCTATGTCTTGTCTCCAGAGAATGTCAATCAGAGACACATCCTATATGCAAGAGAGACAGAAAATAAAGGACATCAGGGCTGTCTGCATTTTAAATGTACTATTCAAAAAGAGTGGCCATTATATCCCATAATAAAAACATTCAGTAAGTATTTGATTACAAAACATGGAAATGTACCAATAAGAATAGTTACTTGTTAAAAGAAAACATTACTTGCACTAATTCTGAGCACTATTTGAAGCTAATGTAAAATATATGTACTGTAAGCACTTACCTGAAAACAATCCTATCAATTATTTGTGAATAAACATGCACTGGAGTTGACTGCAGGCCTGTAGTCTTAAATGTGTTTATTGCATATTAGTAAATGTGAATAGGACTGAATTGTCTATGTCCGTGATGGCAAACCTATGGCATGCGTGCCATATGTGGCACACAGAGCCATTTGTGCTGGCACATGAGCCGCAGGCAAACTTACCTCACTGCACATGTGCGTGCCTCACAGCTAATTTTTGGGTAGTTTGAGGCCTTTTTCGGCCTCCCAAAGGCTTGAGGAAGGCTTCTGCAGGCTTCTACAAGCTTTGTAGGTCGAAATCTAGCCCCGTTTTGTCACTTCCGGTATTTTTGGAAAAAACAGGAAGTGATGAAACGGGGCTAGATTTTGGCCTACAAAGCTTGTAGAAGTCTGCAGAAGACTTCCTCAAGCCTTTGGGAGGCCAAAAAAGGCCTCAAACCGCCCAAAAATCAGCTGTGAGGCGCACTGCAGGTAAGGGGGTGACGTGGGGGGGGATTGTCCACGCATGCGTAGGGGACGTGGGGGGGGCGCATATTGCCTTCTGGGTGCTGGCACGCGAGAGCGAGCATGCCAGCGCACACACAATTTTTGGCACAGGAGCCCAAAAAGGTTAGCCACCACTAGTCTATGTCATAAATAAGTATATCAGAGTCGAAAAAATATTCAAAAGCATGCACCAGCAACCATTAATAAGTACCTCAACACAGAATTACATAACGTTACATAGCAGAGGTCCCCAACCTCCAGTCCATGAACTGGTACCGGGCTACAGCGTGCCAGAAACCGGTCTGTGCAAACAAGTGAAGCCCCATCCATGGGATGCAGGCAGCATGCAAAACCATGCCACCTCCAGTCCACAGAAAAACCTCTCTTCACAGAACCGGTCCCTGGTGTCCAAAAGATTGGGAGCCACCATTATATACTGTATAATGTTCCAGAAACTTTTAATAAAATGGGAATGCTACTAATCTTGCCATATTTTTCTAAATGTCAGTGATTTTTCAAGATTGCCAAAACCACAGCTATGTAATACATTTTTGATATTGCTCATTACTATTGATAGGAATTACTGTATATGTCTACTGTTATTCACCACTTGTTACATGAATAGATAACTATTCTTTCCTTTAAAAAGATATTCAATATTTAGAAATCAACTTGATTAAGTTAATTCCAGTTTCTTCATTACTATTTTGTCTTAATAAAGGAATTGGCCAGCCAAGGATATTGAATACTTATAAATTAAGGCAGTGGTGGTGAACCTATGGCACGTGTGCCACAGATAGCATGCAAAATCCTCTCTGTGGGTACGTGTGGCATTGTCCCAGCTCAGCTCTGCCATGCATGCACCCGCGCCTCTCGCCAGCCAGCTGGTCTTTGGATCTCTGCCACGTGTGGGAGAGGGGCAGGGTGCATGCGGGGGATGTGCATGTGCATGTAGGGGGCACACGTGTGGGGAGTGCGCATGCGCAGGAGCGCACACATGTTGCATTTTGGGGGGGTGCCCACGCTTTGGGCACTCGGTGCCAAAAAGGTTCGCCATCACTGGATTAAGGCAAATCTCCCTTTAAGGCACAGGTTTCAAACTCGTGGTGTTACGTTGCCATCAAGCGACATTTCGTGACGCTTTTTCCATTCGTGAAGCTGGGGTGGGTGTGGCTTGCACATGACGCATCTGCCCATGGGCCGCTAGTTTGACACCCCTGCTTTAAGGATACTTCAAAAAGTTACAACAGTAAAGGATACCAGATATTGCAAGCTCAGTTATTTTATAAAAAATAAATCTAGGGAAAAATCCAGGAGAATTATTCTGCTAGGTCACAACAATATTTTATTGTTCAGCCATAAATTCATACTCTAATATCAAATCTTTGAATAAAGCCTTCATTGCAAAATAACTAAAAAGAAACTTAACTCATATGTTCTTATCATCCCTTATACCAGGGGTATCAAACTCAATTTCATTGAGGGCCTCATCAGGGTTGTGTTTGACCTCGGGGGGCCAGGTGGGCATGGCCAGCTCAACATCACTCATGTTGAGGACACCTGTGGTGGCCCAGATGGGGCTGGGGTGATTCATTGTCTCCAGCTTTGTTTTCGTCTGTGACGGCCTCCTGCAGCCCTCTGCCAATGAAAACGGAGCTCCATTTTCGCTGGCAGAGGCACCATGGGCCAGTCCTTCGCTGTTTCCAGGGCGACCCCACAGGCCAGATCTAAGCACCCAATGGGACGGGTGCAACCCACAGGCTTATAGTTTGACACTACTGCCTTAGATTTACCTCAATCAGAAGTACTGCACATATTTTCACACAGCTCCAATTGCACTGCTTTTTTCAACAAGGAGGTTGTTTTATATGTAATATTTATATTCTGACCACATATATATTGCTCTAAGATATGGATCCCTGAAAGCTGTTCATTTTTTATAGGGTTCAACTAGGGGTTGGAATAGAAAACCTTCCAACTTTATTATTCTATGTTCAAAGATAATTATCTCCTTCTAGGCAATACAACTGGTACTCAGATAATACATGTGGTATATCCTCAATCTCTGGTAAACCACAAATAAATATACAGTAGGTAGTGAACTCAATTAAACCTTTCAGATTAACCACTGTATCTAACTGTTGCAATCTTGCATAGATAAACATCCATCTAAGATACTTGGGCTTTTTGTAATTGAATATTTTTCAGTTTGAAAATTATATTTGTAGTGGGTCATCCATTTAAGCATTTCAGCCTTGCTGAGAGTAGCCACTGTATCTCTCTGAGTTTCTATGCCAGAGATTCCTTGTACAATAATTTTCTTAACTTATTACCCAGGTACTGCTATACAAGAAGCAGGAAGCCCACAGCTCCTAATGTAATGTGTAACTTATACTATCCAGGAGGATTCTAATTGAAGTGTAGTCTGTCCTATCAACTACAATTTTGGGAATCTATCGTTTTTTATTTAGAAATTATTTTCTACCAATAAAGATGATCCCCCCCCCCCCAATTTCTTATTCATACAAAGACCTATTCCATTTCTCAAATTTCTTTTTTTTAAATAAACTTTGAATTTTATTATATTAAAAACATAAAAAATATATAATAACAGCTGTTTGTGGTGCTTATTGTGTAACAATCATTTGTGCGATATTTACAAATATTAATTTGTGCATAATTATATTCTTATCTTATCTATATTCTATATTTAATAATTCCTTATCCTTAGTCTGTCTCCGATCTATCCAGTTACACCATTGTTCCCATACTTTATAAAATATTGAAGATTCCTTATCTTTTAAACTCAGCGTTAATTTATCCATTTCAGCACAATTCATAACTTTTGGTATAACCAGGTGTTCCTCTACAGGTGTATATGGCTGTTTCCAACACTGGGCAAAGGCAATCCTGGCAGCAGTCAGCATGTGTAATAATAAGTATTTTGTACTCTTTACATATTTTTTTGAAGATCCCCAATAGGAAGAGTTCTGGTTCTAGGTCTAGTTGTTCATTGGTGATTTCCTGTAGCCAATTTTGAATTTTGAGCCAGTATTTTTGAGCCTCTGGGCAAGACCACCACATATGATAATATGTTCCCTTTTTTTTTTTTTTTTTACATTTCCAACATACGGAACTCATTTTAGGGTACATTTTCGCTAATCTCGAAGGGGGTAAGTGCCACCTATAGAACATTTTATATGCATTTTCTTTGTATGTTACTGATTTTGTTAATTTGTGGTTTCTATTCCATACAGTCTCCCACTCTGATAACTTTATGTTATGACCAATATTTTGACCCCATGTGATCATGCATCCTTTCACTACTTCTTCTAATTCTACTTCTAGGAGATACTTGTAAATTTTGGTAATATTTTTTTTATCTGGGCCTAATAAAATTTTGTCTAATTGTTGAGGTTTCAAGTATATTCCATACTCCTTTACATCCTTTTTATATCAACTTTGTATTTGAAGATAAGCCCACCAGTCTACTCGTAGCCCTTGTTCTTGGAGCTCTTGTATTGTTTTTAAATTTCCATTTGTATCCAATAAGTCTTTATATTTTAACATTTTGTTCAGGTCTAAATTATTTGGGTGGATCATCGCTTTCATTGTAGATAGCCAAATTGGGATTTTTATATATTGTTTCTTTTTAACCTTGATCCAATTATATATCAATGAATCTCTAATCAGATGCCTGTGGAAATAATTTTTGTTTAGTAGGTCCTATATCCCAATAAAGGCATGCCATCCCCTCTGAAGGTCATGATCTTCTATAGCTAATATTCTTTTGTTCTTTAAATTAATCCAATCTTTTAGCCAAACTAATGTTGCTGCACTATAATATAATTCCCAATTTGGCAATCCAAAGCCCACTCTGCTCTTCATATCTTGTAGTAATTTCATTTTTATTCTGGGTTTTTTACCCTGCCAGATAAATTTTGCTGTCATTTTATTAAGATTATCGAAAAAGGTTTTTTCTAATTTAACTGGAATAGTTTGAAATAAATAAAGAAATTTTGGTAATATAGACATTTTTATGGCTGCTATTCTTCCTAATAATGACAGTTGCATTTTCATCCATAATTCCAAATCTTTTTTTGTTTGTTGTAATAGCTTATTATAATTATTCTCCTTTATCGCCTTACAGTGTGCTGTCAGCCATATTCCCAAATATTTATTTTTTTCTTGTTGTTTGGAGTCCGAGCACCCTTTCTAATTTTGTTATTTGTAGATCTGTTAAGTTTTTTTACTAAAAGTTTCATTTTCTGTCTATTAATTTTCAATCCTGCCACCGCTCCATATCTTTCTAGTTCCTTAATTAATATTTGTCCTTTTTCTATTGGATCTTCCATAATAAAAGCCATATCGTCTGCAAAAGCTTGCAGTTTATATTCTTCATTTTTAATTTTCAATCCTTTTATTTCAGGATTTTGTCTCGCTCTTTCTAATAGTATTTCTAATGATAATATGAAGAGCAAAGGGGACAACAGACAGCCTTGTCAGACTCCTTTTTCTATATTTATAGTTTGGGTATTCTCTCCATTTATTATGATATTTGCTTTTTATACTGAATAAATTGCTGTTATAATCTTCTCAAATTTGGTGCTGAAATTCATACATAAATTTGCTGAATCATAAATTGCCAATTAAGATTGTCGAAAGCCTTTTGAGCATCCAAAAAAACAAGAGCTACCTGCTTCCCTGGATGGGCTTCATAATATTCCAAACTATCCATTATTATTCTTAAATTGTTCCTAATTTGTCTATTTGGGAGAAATCCGTTTTGGTCTGCATGTATGTAATCGTTCAGAATTTTCTTTAATCTAGTAGCAATAATAGTAGTAAATATTTTATAATCTACATTCAACAAAGAAATTGGTCTATAGTTTTGTATCATTCTGGCATCTGAATCCCCCTTCGGGATTAGCAAAATTAATGATTCTCTCCACGTGTCTGGCATTTTAGCAGATAATAATATCTCATTATATAAATCCACCATTATTGGTCCCACTTGTTCTTCTATTGCTCTATAAAATTCTGCTGGGAAGCCATCAGGGCCTGGGGTTTTAATACTATTCTGGGTTCTAATTGCTTGTTTTAATTCTGTCATAGATATGACCTTTATCAAAAATTCTTTCATCTCATCGTTAATTTCTCGAATTCTTTTTTCTCTTAGATATTCCCTTATCTGATCTTTACCTACTCTCTCTTTCTTATACAGATTCTCAAAATATTTATGTGCAATCTCTTATTTATTCTCTATTGTATGTTGATAATTTCCACTTTCATCTTGTAGTTGGTAGATGGTTCTTTTCTCTTTCTCTTTTTTAAGCTTATAAGAGAGCCATCTGCCAGGCTTATTTGCTTGTTCAAAATATATTTGCTTGGTTGCTTTCAAGTTGCTAATCAATTCTTCCTATTCCATTAAACTGAGTTTATGTTTATAGAGAATCAATTGTTCTTGTATTTTAACGTTTTGTGGGGCATCCTGTAATTCGGATTCTAGTTTCTTAATTGTTTGGTATAAATTGTTGTGTTGAGCATGTTTTTCTTTATTTTTTTGTGCAGTGTAAGATATTATAATTCCCCGTATAATGGCTTTCATAGCATCCCATAAATTTTGGATAGTTGTGTCTGTTATTGTTTTCTTTAAAATAGAAAGTTAATTCTTCCTGAAGTTTCTTTATAAATTCCTCATCCTTTAATAGTTGAGAATTCTAAAGTCCACCTTCTTGATTTTTTCTTACCTTTCCAATTGATTCTAAGAGGGCTGTGGTCTGCCCAAGAGTTCGGTATAATTTCTGCTTCTGTCACATCTTCTACTAGATCTCCACTCATCCATGCCATATCAGTGTGTGACCATGAGTGGTGGGGATTTGAGTAGAAAGTGAATTGTCTCTTATCTGGATTTAATTTTCTCCATACATCTATTAAATTTGAATTCTTTAATCATTTCTACACAAATTTTAGGTAATTCTCTCTTCTTTTTTTCCCCTTCCCTTCTTATTCCTCCCATTATCATCTTTTTGATGATCTGCTACAGCATTAAAATCCCCTATAATGCAAATATTTTTCCTTTCCAGTTCAATGATTTTGGCATATAAAGCCTTATAGAATTCTTTTTGATTGGCATTAGGGGCGTAAATTACCACCAATAGGATTTTTTTGAATTTATCTGTATTTCTATTGCTAGAACTCTTCCTTTGGGGTCTGCAAATATTAATGTTGCTTTTATCTCTTCTTTAATGTAAACTATTCCATTCTTTTTTTCGTTATCTGCAGAAGCCATAAACGCTGTCCCTAATTTGGAGCAAACTAAATATTTTTCCTGTGTTTTTAAAATGTGTGTTTCCTGTAAACAAACAATATCTGCATTTTGTTGTATCAACTTTGCCAGAATCCTTTGTCTTTTTATTTTTGAGTTTAAGCCATTTATATTAATGGATAAGAGTTTCACCTCTTTTTCCATAGTTCTAGTTGTATATATTTCTTTATCTCCTAATCGCACTATTTTTTTCTCTTTACGTTACTTCTGTTAATCTAAAATCTTCTCTTTCTTGTTGTTACTGGATGTTTTTTCTTACTTCTTGTTTTTTCTTCTTTATTTTTGATTAGTCTTATTCTTCTTGAAAGTTTAAGTCTAATTATTTCTCGGTCTTTGCCTTGTAGTTACTCCAAGTTCTACTTGTGGTTGATACTGTGCCTTGCTTTCTTCTTTTTCTTCTTGTTGTTGCTGGTTGTTTTTCAAGTTTTCTGGGGTCTTCTGTCCCTTCTTCTGGGGTCTTCTGGTCTTCTTGAGATTCCGGTTCTAATTCGTCTTTGCTGGTCTGCTCTTCAGAGCCTACCAGTCTTTCATAGAAATCTTGGGCTTTTTCAAAAGAGTCTACTTTAATTTTTCTTTCCCCCCAAGTAATTAACATCCCTTCCGGGACAAGCCATTTAAACATAATACCTTTTCGATTTAATTGAGCCGCCAGGGATTTGTAATCTCGGCTTGCTTCTCTAACCCTTCTTGGGATTTGTTTAAGAACTGAGATTTCTTTGTCCTTATACTTGATTGTTTCATCTCTCAATATTTTATATATAATGTCCTGGACCTTTCTTCTTGCAAAACGTACATGCACTTTGTTAGGTATAACATTGATACCAAATATGGTTTGGGTGAATAAATATATAAAACTTAGATATCATGGTTTAAGTGCTTATCACTTTAAGCACAATGCAGCAGGCAATTAGCCGATTAAGGGTGCGGTTAGAAGTTACAATATAAGGAAGCATTAGAAGCTGTGAACTGGCTGTAACTGTGAGCTGGCTGTAACTGTGTGCTGCTGCGACTAACTGTGATTACTGACTGTGAGTGCCTGTGACTGAACTGTTATTGTTTGCTACTGTTTGCTGAATATCCAGCGTTTGTTTCTCTGGAGAGTGAAACCGGAGGAGGAGAAGATATCTTTATCGGCTGATAAAGATATTGCAAGGACTCTTAACTTGGACTATACTAGTGAGTCTTACTGGATGGAAATACTGTGAATGAATTAATGGACTGAATGACAATGCTTAAACTCTAACTGGATTAAAAACTATTTAAACTACAAACAAGGTTTGTGTTCAGTGTGTGTATACTCTGGGGCCCTTCCGCTCTTCTTTGGCTGCCTGGCTTGACTACTGCTGCAATACTCTGCTAGGGGTTAATCCCCAAAACCCTAACATTGGTTATGGGCCCAGCAGCATAGTCTAACTAACTAGGATATAGCAGAGAGAGTTGGTGTGAGTTGCACATTACTGTAAAAACAAACTGTTTTAATTAGTTTAAAATAGTCAAAATATCTGAAGAGTAATGGCACAAGTAAATTTGTCACAACTGTCCATGATATCCAGGCTGGATGGAACAAACTATGTTTCATGGTCAATGAAATGTAGTTTACTTCTACGCAGAGAAGGTTTGTGGGACATTATAGCAAACCCACCAGATGTGAGTAGCTGGGATCCTGCTGATGATGATGATAAAGAAAAGTTACAAGACTTTAAACTGAAAAATGAGCAGGCTTTATGCATCATAGGACTGACTCTCTGTGATCAGCAGCTTGTCCATATTCGTGGAGAAGAAAATGCTGCAAACTGCTGGGAGAACCTCAGGAAGATTTATGTTCGGGACAGTGTAGGAGCACATATAAATCTTACACGGAAGCTTTTTCGAACGCATCTTCAGAGGAATGGAGATATGTTAGTTCATTTAAACTGTATGAAGAGCATTTTTCAAGATTTGCAAGAAAAAGAGCTTATATTTAATGAACTGCAACAAGTCTACATAATATTATCTTCATTAGATCAAAGCTATGATGACTATGTGACTTCGTTGGAAGTATTGCCAAAAGAAAGCCTCTCATTAACCGAGATTACAGGCAGGCTACTAGAAGAAGCCAGAAGAAGGCGTGAGCGTGATGAGCTGAGAGAAGATAAGAAAGAAGAGAAATTATCTTCAAAGCTTGAAAGAAACCAGCAAAGCAAAGTAAAGCACCTGGAAGAAGAGAATTTATCTTCAACGGCATACACAATTAAAAAAGTGTTTTAATTGTGGAGGCAGAGGACATTTGGCAAGATTCTGCAAAAAGAGAAAAAGCCAGAATGTAAAAAAGCCAAAGAAAGCATTTGAACTAGCCACGTTTAGCAACTCTGATGTGAAGAATAATTTATGGGTGGTTGACAGTGGCGCATCCCACTGCATCACAAGAGATAAGACAAAATTTATAAAAATGTCTAAAAGCTCTCAACATATATCTCTTGCTAATGGCTGGAACCTGAAAGCGAAAGGTCAAGGTTTTGCACGTTGTCCGTATATAAACCAGGATATAAAAATGTTGTATGTACCGCAACTAAAGTTTAATTTGCTTTCAGTAAGGGTATTAGATAAATTAGGTTATGTAATTACTTTTAAAGATAATAATTGCATAATTGAAAAAGATAACAAAAGGGTAACTGCAGCTTTAAATGGAACATTATATGTCTTAGATAATAGTAAGAAAGGGGAGGCACAAACTGTATTTAATAATATAAAGCCTCATGATGAATGTATCCATTTATTGCATAGGCGTTTGGGGCATGTAAATTTTAAAATGCTAAAACGTACAGTTGAGTTATCTGAAGGAATAAGGTTAAAACCTTGTGATAAATATTTGCGTTGTAATGTTTGCTGTGAAGATAAGAGCAAGGTATTGCCTGCAAATAGGCTAAATGGTTTCAAAACAAAAGAACCTTTAGAAGTAGTATTTGCAGACATAATAGGTCCAAAGAAACCCAGTATGGGGGTGCTAGATATATACTGAGCATTATGGACCATTATTCTAGATATGGGTTTTGCTATTTAATGAAAAGCAAAACTGAAACATATCAACATTTTTTCAATTGGCTTAGGTTTGCTGAAAGAAAGTCTAAACGGCAACTGATAACCCTGGTGACAGATAATGGTACGGAATTTATTAATAACAAATTCCAGAACAGACTTAAGGTAGCTGGAATAGAGCATAAGAAGTCTGCTCCATACAGGCCAGAACATAATGCTTTTATTGAAAGAAGAGGCCAAACACTACAGGCAATGGTTAGAACAATGTTAAATGATTCTGGGTTACCTGATTCTTTGTGGGGGGAGGCTACAATGTGTGCTAATAACATATTGAACAACGTTGTTAATACAACAACAGGTGAAATACCATTTACCAGATGGCATGGCAGGAAACCTGACCTAAGTTACCTGCACACATTTGGTGCACCAGCATGGGTGCATATTCCTGCACAACTCAGAAAAAAAGGGCAACATAGAGCTAAAAGATTTTTCTTCGTTGGTTATCAGGCAAACCATAGGGCATATAGATTTTGGGAGAAAGGCACATCTAAAGTGTTATGTAGTGCTAGTGCCCAATTTCTAGAACATGAAGGATGGGAGAAATTAGAACAGGATGTCAATAAAGATGTAATTATTGAATCCTATAGAAATCCCATTAGTTATCCCTGTAACTTTAAAAATAAAGTAAAGAGACAAATACAGGATGAAATAGTGCCCATAAAGGAAGAAACAGATTCAATAGCTGAACAGGATGAGGAAGATGAACAGGTAGAAGTTCAACAAAGTCCTCCTGTAAGCCCTGTAATTCCCAGAAGAACTACACGTGTATCTAGACCGCCTGATAGGTACCAGGCTAACACAGTGTGCCAGATTAATCAAGTTCCTAATTCTGTTGAAGAAATTAAAAAGTATCCTAATAAGGAAAAAGAAAAATGGTATGCAGCAATGAATAAGGAACTGAATTCATTAAGAGATATGAAGGTGTATGAAAATGCCAAATTACCTGTAGGAAAGAAATCCATTGGCTGCAAATGGATATTTAAGGTAAAAATAGATAAAGATGGTAATTTAATCCATAAGGCAAGGTTAGTAGCCCAAGGTTTTAGGCAGAATGCTAATGACTATGATGAGGTGTTTGCACCTAGTCTTAAGGCAGCAACCTTGAGGGCAGCTTTAGTGTGGGCAGCTAGTAAAAACTATATAGTTAACCATTTAGATGTGGAAACTGCTTACTTGCACGCCCATTAAAACATATTATTTATATGAAAAAACCTGTTGGTATTAAAAGTGAAAATAAGGATAATAATGATTGTTGGTTGTTAAAGAAAAGCCTCTATGGTCTAAAACAATCAGGCTATGAATGGAACCAGTATATTGTAAAGGAACTAGACAATATAGGATTTAAAGCTGGTTTAGCCGATCCATGTCTGTTTAAGAGGGAGACAAATGGGAAAGTATCATTATTATTACTATTCACAGATGACATTGCATTGATAACTGAAACTAATGATGAAGCAAATAAAATAATAGCATCATTAGGAAAGAGAATAAAGATCAAGCAATTAGGGGAGATAAAGAAGTATCTCGGTTTGAATATAAAGAAAACACGGAAAGGTTATAAGATATCTCAGGAAGATAAGATAAGCAAATTGCTAAAAGATTACAAGATGGAGCTTTGTAAGCCAGCTAAGACTCCAATGAGTCAGGAGTTTAGCAACACTGATGATCAAAGCCCGGAGTTTGATAAGGTGATTTATCAATCTTTAATTGGTAGTTTGAGTTATATTAGTAATTGGTCTAGACCAGATATATCGTACTGCATGAATCAGTTGGCTAGATTCAATTCTGCACCATGTGAAAGACACTGGAATGCAGCTAAGAGGATATTAAGATATCTTAAAAAGACAATGAATTATTCATTGTATTTAGAACCAAAGGGTGATTTAATTTTGTGTGCTTATGCAGATGCTAGCTTTGCATCAGAAAGAGACACTAGAAAGTCGACTTCAGGAACAGCCATAATGCTGGGTAATACATTAATAGGCTGGAAGTCAATAAGACAACAGCATATAAGTTTGTCTACTATGGAGGCAGAATTCTCCTGTTTATCATTGTTATGTACAGAATTAATAATGTATAAACAAATGTTAATTGATATAGGTATAACTGTAGATTATCCTATAATTATACATGAAGATAATCAGGCAGCAATTCAAATGGCCACAAATATTGGAGTAAAAACAAGGAGCAAGCATACAGATCTAAGATACCTAAACGTGAGACAATCTGTAAGAAGTAAGATGATTCAGCTAGAGTACTGTATGTCGGAGGACAATTTAGCTGATAATTTTACTAAAGCCCAAGGTGCCAGTAAGCACCAGGAGAGTTGTGAAAAATATGGGATAAGATTGTAAAGGAATTATATATTTATTTCACCCAAAAGGGGAGTATGTTAGGTATAACATTGATACCAAATATGGTTTGGGTGAATAAATATATAAAACTTAGATATCATGGTTTAAGTGCTTATCACTTTAAGCACAATGCAGCAGGCAATTAGCCGATTAAGGGTGCGGTTAGAAGTTACAATATAAGGAAGCATTAGAAGCTGGAAAGCTTGCTGGCTGTAACTGTGAGCTGGCTGTAACTGTGTGCTGCTGCGACTAACTGTGATTACTGACTGTGAGTGCCTGTGACTGAACTGTTATTGTTTGCTACTGTTTGCTGAATATCCAGCGTTTGTTTCTCTGGAGAGTGAAACCGGAGGAGGAGAAGATATCTTTATCGGCTGATAAAGATATTGCAAGGACTCTTAACTTGGACTATACTAGTGAGTCTTACTGGATGGAAATACTGTGAATGACTTAATGGACTGAATGACAATGCTTAAACTCTAACTGGATTAAAAACTATTTAAACTACAAACAGTGTTTGTGTTCAGTGTGTGTATACTCTGGGGCCCTTCCGCTCTCCTTTGGCTGCCTGGCTTGACTACTGCTGCAATACTTTTCTAGGGGTTAATCCTCAAACCCTAACACACTTCTCTTGGGCATTTGTGTCGTCTTGCATAATTAGTACTTACTCTATAGACTTCATCCAACTCTTTCAGAATCTCATCTTTGTCTCTTTCCAGTACCTCCACCAAGATTTCCGCCATCACCTGATCTAAGTCGTCTTCTTTTGATTCCACTATATTTTGGAAACTTAGATATGTTGCAGCCTTGTCCATTTCTAAATACACCAGGGAATCATCCATTTCCTTACTCAAAGTCTTCAAATGTTCATCCACTCTTTCCAATTTTTTTTCAGTTTGTTCTGTCCTTTTCTCTACTTTTTTTATTATCAATTCGTTTTTCTCCAATGCTTGCTGTAATGTTCCAATTTTTTCATTTACTTTAGAAATATCTGCTTTCATTTCTGCTTTTCATTTCCCCATCTCTTCTTTTAGTTCATTTATATCTGCTCTCGTCTCTGTATGATTTTTGAGCATTATTTCTTGTAGCTTTGACATTGAACCTTGTAGACTAAGCAGTGTTGAATGGATATTGGCATTTGTAATAGAAGGCTGTTTCTCCAATGTTAATGATTCCTCAATTGTCTTCTGTGACATTGGTGAGGGTATTGCCATCGGAGTTGTTAATGTCATCTTCTTTCCAGCTTTGAGCGTTGTAGTAGTTATGGAAGTCATTTCTCCTAAAATTTGTTTCTGTTTTTGTATTATATTGATTACGTTGTCCCAGATTAACATTCACTGTTAAGTAATATATTGTAAAATTAACCAATAAGCTAAATTCACCTATAAACTAATTAACTAATTTGTCTGTCTATCTCTTAATTTCCTAAATTCTTTAATATATTCAACAAACCTGTAAATGCAAATACTATCCAATATAATCTCAAATTAAAGTTCTAAATTAAATATATGCATATGTAACATCTACGCTTATTTCTCAATATTATGAAATCCAAGTAATAGTAATGATAGATACCTTCTCCTATCTCTCTAATTATATACAAATCTTGTCTATTGTATATTCTATACCGTTCCACATATGTATAAAGATATATATCTATATATATAATGAGACAATATTATATTATAGTATTATAAAGACTTCATCAACGCACATAGAAAATTTTAGAAATAGATTAACCTGAAAAAGTCAATTGATTTTTTAAAGTAATAAGCAAGATATATTCAAATATTAATATGTAGTTAATCAGTTATAACTATAAATGTAGTAAATATTATAAATATTAAATGATTATTGTTATCAATATCAATGTTACTTAACAAGTTGCTGATAAATCAGCTAGGTCCGGCAGAATACCTCACAATTACACTCATCAAATGTATCTCCTTCTTCAGTCAATACATAAGTAGAGGATAATAAAATATAGAATAGTTGATCCAAATATCCAAAATTAAAGAAAGGGGAGAGTCTTAAATTAATTATCCAGCTCTCCGTCTCTGAAGCTAGATGATTTCACTTCCTCACGTTCAGGCAAAAAAAAAGAATTGCTGAATAACATTTATGGCTTCCTAATATCTCAACACACTCAGCAGTACACAGTCCTCCTTCCGTCTTGGGTTTCAAGCAAATAATTTTTCCAAAATTCTCCACTAAAGTACTCCCCCAGCCAGCATTCCCCGTTCCACGTCCAGAGAGACTTAAATCAGTTAGTGACATCATCTATAACCACAAGTCTTTAATCTACTTCAAAGGTTCAAGTCTTCTCCCGGTCTCAAAAGTAGCCAGTCCAATCCTTCCAAGCAAAAAATAATCCAAAAGTACCCCAAAAACCTCCGTGAGTCAAACTTTTTTCTCCAACTGGCAACAATATAGCAAACCTCTCTGATCTGAGCCTCCTTCTCCTCTAGGTCATTACTGTTAATCTTCACTTCCTCATCTCAAGCCCTTTCACTTTCAGACACTTTCGCATCTCCTCTTCTTCACCGCTTCTTCCCAGGCTCCAATCAGCTTGTTGCTTCTCAACAAATCTCTTCACCAATCAATAATCGAACACTGTCACAGGATCTCTGCACAAACCTCTTCTTTAGCCGCCACAGGCTGTCACTCTCTTCCTTTCGCGGGTGACAGTTCAGATTATGGGATCACCATTACAAGCCGGCGATCTCTTGCTGGATAGGCTCTGCAGGGTTTCTCTTCATTGTGATGAGGGGCTGCGCCCCATCTCACCGCAGCCTGAGTCTCCTGACACCGGCACGGTTCTCTATGGGAACCGTGCACCCCGAGGGGTCGCGCCAAACAGCAAAAAGGATTTAGAAGGACCGGAGACGGGCTTCTACACCTCTGTTCGTCCTCACTTCATCACCGGAAGTTTCCCGATTAATCTCAATCCATTTCTCAAATTTCTAAATGTTATATAAACATCATAATCTACAGTCTTGAAAATAGAAATGACCAAATGACCAAATATTTAATAACTGCATTTTTGAATCTCAAAATTTAATCAAAACTGAATATCCCATACTCTAGTAATAAAATGTCTCAACTTAAAAAAAATAACTTGTTTTTATATAAATTTATGGGATGGATAAACATCACCAATGAATTCTATAAATGCCTGAACTTCAACCTTATATTCACACAAAGCATTCCATAACACAAATCTCACTTTATCATACATTTTCTCTAAATTAAAGGACATACAATAAATTTTCTTTCTCACACAGACATTTCACAGTGACCAAGGGCAAAAATCTGGTGTGCACATTCCCTACTCAGGATACAGCTACTGCAGAGTCATGGATCAAAACATATCACCCCCCAAAGCAATTAATCCAGGCTGCGCGGAAACACAAGGCCTGTGTCGCTTGCATTGTGAACAACATGAAGTAGTAAGGGGAGAGGGAGAACTTGTCCCACTCGCCCAACGTGCCTGGCCTGGCCACCGGGCTGCTTCTTTCTGCTTCTGTCTTCTTCTGCTTTTGGCTGCACACAAGGAAAGCAGCCAAAATCTGCCGGAATAAGTCTTTGGGACCCTGCAAGGCATCTTGCTCCAAGAGGCTGCGCAGGCACCACAAGTCTCACATAGACTTGTGTTAGGAATATAAGTCACCTAACAGGTATTTGGGTTAGAAATATATAAACCAGGATAAACATTTTAATACTATATCTTTAAGAAAATGCAAAACTGTAGTTGGGCGTGGTTTTTTCAAACAGCCATAAGATGGAGCCAGAAACCTGGGTTGTTTAGTCTTAGTCTCAGAAGAAAGTGTGTCTGAGTGAGTATCTCTGTTTCCTTCTGTTGGAAAGTATTGCCGTTGCTCCATTTCTTCTAATTGACTGATATTACTGGATTTAATGTAAGTCTGATACTGAACTGTTTTTGACACTGGAATTTGATATTTGGATTATCCCTGGATGAAAACCTGACTGATTTTACCTGTGAATGACTTTTGGATTGCTTATTTTGGACTTTGCTTAAAACCTTTCTGGAAGTAAAAACCTACATTTACTGTACAGTGTATGTGTGCTCTGTGTGTATTATTCCAACACTACTCTCAAATACGTCTCCCTGTATGCGCTCATTCTCCTAACAGGGAATTACCTCTACAACTCATTTCTGGCGGAGTTTGGGAGAGAGGAAGAAAGACTTCTGCTGCTTCTGCTGCTTTCCTTGCATGAAGCCAAAAGTCTCTCTCTCTCTCTCCCCCTGAGAACAGAGCTGGAGACAGTATCCTGCGATCCCAAATAAAGAATGATTGATTGGTAGAAAAATGGAGTGGGGAATTTTCCTGCAGACTTTTTTTGGGCATTTTTCCCAGGGTCTCTGGTCCGCAGGATTTAAAATTATGAGTTTGGTGGTCCCCGAGGTCCAAAAGAGTGCCCTAATCTATACCTGTGGCGCCCCCTGATCTATACCTCTGATGGTGAACCCATGCCACGCGTGCTGGAAGTGGCATGCAGAGCCATTTCCCCTGGCATGCGAGAGCTTGCCTGGAAGAGCCCCACTGCACATGCGTGCATGCCACCACCACCTGACAGCTGATTGTTGGCTATCTGGCATCCATGCGCGGGGGAGGGCTGCGCAGGAGGTGCATGCAGAGATGTGCGGCGTGCGGAGGGATTGCTCACGCATGCACAAATGGATGGCACACAGGAGTGATCGCATGCGCATGCACAGAGCACGGTGTGTGGCAAAGGGAATTGCATGCGCATGCACAGGCACGCAGTGCGCAAGGATAATTGTGCATGCATGCGCAGATGAGCAAGGGGAATCGCACATGCATGTGCAGGCTCACGGCAAGGGGATCGCGCATGCAGATGCGCTGCAAGGGGATCATGTGTGCAGGCACAGAGGGTGGGGGGCAGCACGCACTGCCTTCTGGGTGCTGGCACACGAGCACGAGTGCATGCACAATTATCAGCCCGGAATCCGAAAAAGGTTTGCCACCACTGGTCTATACCTCCCTGCTTTCATTCACCCAAACAATCTAGATCAGTGGTTCCCCAACTTTTTCAGTCCACCGTCCCCTTGGTGCTACAAACTCATCTTCAGTCCCCCCACCCAGGGGTGGGATTCAAATTTCTGTGGGTGTGACCTAATATGAGGGCGTGGCTTGGTGGTCACATGACTGGGTGGGCGTGGTTTGGTGACTGGCAAACCAAATACAAGTGGTCCTCACTTAATGGCTGGTTGTTTAGCAAGTGTTCTAATTTATGACTGGCCTCCCCAGAGCTACTTAACCCGTTTTTGGAGTTTTGACAGCCATGCACACACATACACACACACTCCCTTCCAACCTTGCTGGAGCAGATCATTGGACTAGAATCGGCAAAGCATCTCTGATTAGATTCTAGTAGTGAATAGAATCTAATCAGAGATGCTTTGCTGATTACCGTTGATTTGTTTTATTTGTATTTCTTTATTTTATGTTGCTGAATTGCATTGACATGTGTGTCCCTTCTTGTGCACAGCCCAGAAGCTTTTGTGATTCTTTGCAGCAAAAATTACTGACCTCTGGCTTTGCTCTACTTTTCAAACGTGCTGGCACTGCCACGTTCTAGGTGCCGGCCCCGCAGATCCACCCCATTGAGCCCACTGAACCGGAGGGACCTGCCCAAGCAAGTCTGAGCGGAGCAGTGCACCAAGTCAATGGGGTGAGCCTGAGAGAGGGAAAGAGAGAGAGAAAGAGAGAAGGAAGAAAAGAAAGAGAAAAGGGAAAGAAAGAAAAAGGGACAAAGAAAGATGGGGGATGGATGGGACAGAAAGAAAAAGAAATAAAGAATGAGGGGGAGAGGGAGGAGAAAGGGGATATATCTATTCTAGTCCAATCACCTGCTCCAGTAAGGTTAGAAGGGAGTGTGTGTATGTGTGTTCTCCTTGTAATTTACTTGTACATTTTGGTTTTGCCTTCTTCAGAATTGGCACTATAATTCATTGGGTAAAAGTAATTTTTTAGGGTGGAGGTCTGGTCCAATGGATCCTGTTTAAAGCCTCAACAAAATTTGAGAGCTTCCTGATAGTCTTGACCATGTTTCATCCACAAAACCTTTAATAGAAACCAAAGATGTTTCAATGTGCTGGCAAAGATGTTTCAATGTGGAAAAGGGCCTCAGTCTAAACTAGGCCTCATTTCAATCTGATGCATCAGGTCTCTCTCTCTCTCTCTCACTCTCACTCTCTCACTCCCCCCACCTCTCTCTCCCTCCCTCCCACCCTCCCAGACTGGCTTTGCTCTACTTTCCTGATATGCCTGTGGAGCTGGCGCCTCAAACATGGATGGATGGATAGAGACAGAGACAGAGAGACAGATAGGTAGGTAGGTAGGTAGGTAGATAGATATATTGATAGGTAGGTAGGTAGGTAGGTAGGTAGATATATTGATAGGTAGGTAGGCAGGCAGGCAGGCAAGCAGGCAGGCAAGCAGGCAGGAAGACAGACAGACAAACCGACCATTGGATGGATGGATGGATGGATGGATGGATGGATGGATGGATGGATGGATAGATATATTGGTAGGTAGGTAGGTAGGTAGATATATTAGGTAGGTAGGTAGGTAGGTAGGTAGGTAGATGGATGGATGGATGGATGGATGGATGGATGGATGGATGGATAGTTAGGTAGATAGATAGGTAGGTAGATAGGTAGGTAGATTGATAGATGGATGTATGTATGTATGTATGTATGTATGGATGGATGTATGGATGTATGGATGGGTAGGTAGGTAGACAGACAGACAGAAAGACAGACAGATAGACAGACCTTTTGGATGGATGGATGGACGGACAGACAGACAGATAGATTGGTAGATAGGTAGGAAGGTTTTGACCACATGCCCAATATCCAGGATCCTGCTCAACCAAGCCCACCCCTCTTTGTAGTTGCCATGCCTGACAGCAAGTTCACAGGCTGCCCCTCCCACCAGGGATCAGCCTCCCAAGCGTCCCCCCCCCCCGGGCACTCATGTCATAGAGGGCAGTGCTGTTCCCTGCTTCCTGGAGCCAGTACAGGGCAGGGTTGAGGAAGCCCAGGGCAGGCAGCAGTGCAGCATTGGAAAAGTAGAGCAAAGCCGTGCCACAGCCACTGTGTTCGAGGCGCCGCCCCCGCAGGCACATCGGGAAACATTGACTTCGGAGCCGGTGCCTCAATGGGTGAAACTGCAGGGCTGGCCGGCGCCTCGAATGCCCCCCTGCCGCCTTTTAGCACCCCTCTGCCGGCCCCCTTGGGGACACTAAGAGGTGGCAGGGGGCAGTACATTGAACGGGGCCACAACGGCACATAATGTGCCACCGCTTCCGCATTGGAGGCGCCAGCTCCGGAGCGTTATGACAGTGGGTGAACCTGCAGGGCCGGCGCCTCGAACGCCCCCCTGCTGCCTCTTAGTGTCTCCAAGAGGCCCAGCAGAGGGGCGCTAAGAGGCAGCAGGGGGGCGACGCAGCCACGGCAGCACGTAATGTGCCACTGCTTCCGCATTGAAGGCGCTGGCTCCGGAGCAGTGCTAGTCAATGGGTGAACCTGCAGGGCCGGCACCTCGAACGCCCCCCTGTTGCCTCTTAGTGCACCCCTGCCGGCCCCCTTGCCTCTTAGCACCCTCCTAAGGCTTCCCACCGCCCACTTTGGGAACCACTAATCTAGATCATATCTATTCATACTATCCTTTCATATCCCATACTATCCTTTCATGTATATCAACCCTATAAGTTTCAATCACTTTTTAATCTTTTATCAGCATTCTTTGTCTTAGTTTCAGACATTAAAAATATTTTTTCTTTTTTTCCAGGCACTTTATTTTTTTATCTTTCCTGCATGTTACAATCCTAATTATGCAATGGTCACAAAATGGACCCCTGAATATTTACTTTCTTTGCCCATCAGGGCTTGGGCACTTCAATATTTCATACAATGCTTTTATAAGAAAGGGAAAGGTTTGTCTAGGTTACCAGCCTTATAATTATCAGGGAATTCTGCTAGTCAACTTAGTTGACTAGGTTACCAGCCTTAGATGAATATGCAGAATTCCCTGATAATTATAAGGACAATGGCTAGTACAGCACCTTTGGATCAGTTGTTGTTTTCCCTTTCAAAATAATTAATGTGTCACTCTAAATATATTATTTACTACAAATATAAATGATTTTAAAAACCTAAACACATTAGTTGCATTAAACTAAATGATTTTAAAAACCTAAGCTTGTTAGTTACAAGTTGATATTAACGCTAAAATAAGGAGCAAAGTGATAATGGTACATACACTTGTGCCACATGTCTTTTTCTTCTTCTTCAAATAATGACTTATTACATCCTTAAAACAGTTCAGTGGGCTACCATGTGATTTGTTCTTTAATAGATCTTTTATTCTGTTGTTTTTAGTTTTTCAAGTTGTCATATTGCATCAGAACATATAACTGCTTGGGCAAATCCAAGAAAAGGAAATATCCAAAGAAACGGCTTTAAAAAGGATTCAAAATCTATGAAACATAGTGCTTTAGCTTAGGGTGCCCTAAACAAATAGGGTTTTTTTCCCTGTTAACTTGGGTGCACTGTAGATATTCCAACCATCTGACCAGTACAATCACGTTGCATTAATTCTGACAAAAATCCCTAATTTTTCTGTTAAACAACTATAAAGTTATGTATTGTGAACTGAATTCAGAGCCTGAAATCATCCTTACAATCAGAGTACAAGTATCACTGGACTCATGCATAATACCTTTTCTTTTCTATGATTTTACTTTCTAAAACAAGAAGAGTACTACATGAGAAGAGTACTCTGCTCGCAACAGAATACCCTACACCACCAGGCTTGAGATTTTGGGCTTGGACAACCTAGAACTACGCCGCCTACAGTTGAACTTAAATGTAGTACACAAAATTATCTGCTACAATGTCCTACCAGTCAATGACTACTTCAGCTTCAACTGCAACAATACAAGAGCACACAACAGATACAAACTCAATGTAAACCACTTCAAACTTGATTGCAGAAAGTAAGACTTCAGCAACAGAGTGGTCAATGCCTGGAATGCACTACCTGACTCTGTTGTTACATCCTCAAACTCCCACTCCTTTAACCTTAAACTATCCACTATCGACCTCACCCCATTCCTAAGAGGTCTGTAAGGGGCGTGCATAAGTACACCATCCTGCCTCCAGTCCCTGTCCTATTGTCCCCATTTATTCGTACCTATTGCCTGTATTCATACTCATGTTTATTTTTATACCTATTATCTTGTAAGCGATTGACAAATCAAATGAAATAAATAAATAAAACAAATCGACATAATACATCACACCTCAGTTTACATATTAACAGTAGCCTTGTGGGGACATGTTGAAGAAAAATGATTGGATCTGAATGTTACTGTCTTCCAAACTATTATTTTAACCAGAAATCTATACAGGAGGGGGGAGGGGGGAGAAGGAGGAGGATAGAAAAATGAAGCATTTTTTTCTTGACATCACAGTTTTATTTAGCTAAGGCTTGAATCAACAATGATCATGTCTAGGCTTGTCCTATTGCAAACCAAAAATTCCCTTCAATTTCAATAGAGATTTCGATCTATTGGATGTTTCCAGCAATGCTGGAGGTAGCAAAAAGGGTTGTTGTTTTTTCATGCTCTCTCCTTCCCTCCTTTTTCAGAAGATTGCCTAATCTTTTTCACAGTACTTTTAATGGTGCAGCAGGCTGCAAGGAAAAGAAAGAATTATAGGGAATAAGCACATCTCATTCTTCTTTCATTGTGGATAATATCTACTCACAGCTAGCTAGTATTCAACTAAAAGAAAATTCTTGACATGCCAACCTATCTACAAGACAAAAAGCTGGGCCAGCTTATCTACAAAACAAAAGACCTTCACCCGCAGGACATAATAGGATTAACCTTCTACCCATCTCACCACATGGCACCTGGGAAGATTGCATCACCCAGCAAGATTCAACCAAGCCTATGACTCAAGACAACCTACAAAGTTACCCCTACATGTCCCCTTGGTAGTCTGACAATTTTGAAGCATGTTCAAAACCCAAGAGAGGGTATGTCTGTCTGTCTGTCTGTCTGTCTCTCTCTCTCTCTCTCACACACACACACACACACACACACACACACTCATGTGCTCAATTGCCCAGGACCTCAAACCATGTGGTCCTGTCCACCATTAAACCATCTTTCTAAATAGCCTCCACGTTTCTAGTGTCTTTCTCCCCATTTGGAACTGAACCCAGATGGACATTTCTCCCAACACTACTATTCAGCAGTTTCAAGTCATGAAGAAAAAAATTCTCACTCCTAATTTCTCAAGCAATAAAGGACACTTCCAATTAAATTATCTCTGTTTAAGAACTGTATTTTACTCTGTCCATATTTTAAAAATCATTTTGCACATGATAGCCCTTATATGTGGAAAAAACATCTGCTGCCAAACAAATCATTCAAGTTACTATTTTATCATGTTTATGTATGTTTAGGAATCTAATTTACACTAAGAAAAATATCTGGTCAGACGGCCTTTTTTTTTCGGCCAAGAGAATTGCCTTTATTATGTGTAAGAATTGAGAATGATAGTCAATGATAGTCAAAGTCTTGTGACATCTATCACATTTAAGTGCCAGAACCATAAAAGCCTAGGCCAAGTGAACACAAAAATGAATGGTTTGGTTAGAATATTCCTACAGTGTGTTATTAAAATACACCTTACAGATGAATTCTAGAAGTTGTGATGAACCTCCAGAAACAATTCATGTATCCTTGAAAGTAGACACATTTTGGTTACTACACAATTTGCTTGTCAAAACGGAAGCAAAATACACCCATATTCATATGACTTAAACATATGGAAAGTCCCTTCCTTGTACACACACAAAATCCTTAAACCAGTAATACCTTCTCTTCTTCTCTGTTTATTTTTCATCCATTCAAGCTGAAATATCTATAGCGTTTATCTTTTATAGCACACTGCCCATGGATCTCTTGGAACGCATCTTTGGATAAAAACAGCTATCTTCAAAGCAGCAGCAGCCACTGCACAAATAAGTAATCAAAGCTAACTTATTCAATTATGAAAACATATTGACAACAAAGTTCTTATCCACTGTTTTCATTCTTTTCTTTTTAAATTGTCAACCAAGCTGTAATTTGAGGGTGTTATGTACAACTATTATATATCTCATATATCTCTGCTAGAAAAAAAAAATTACCTAAGTGCTGCTTTAGTGTTCATTTAAGTACATGCTAAGAGAATAAACATTAGTGTTTTGATATTATCTTCAGGAGGCAAGGTAGGTGCAGTGGTGATGCTGGGAGACCCAATTACATTCAGTACTGTGGGATCCTTGGTGCTCTCTGAGCATGGTAGTTTTCTTGCAGATGTTTCATTAGCAAACTAGGTAACGCCATTAGTGTGTATATTCAGCATTGTCAGCTTCATTAAGATCTTCATTATTTATATGTATTTAATTGATTTAATAATAAAAAAATATTGATTCAATAAAAGCTGAATTCGGGAAGTGTTCCAAGTAGAGAAAGAAATCATATCTCTATAACCTTCCCTATGCAGCTGTGTACTGAGTATGAATTACAGTTCAAAACTGCAAGTTAGTTTTGGTTGGTCAAAATATTTATAACTATCCTTAATTATATATAATTTATACAAAATATTAGATATTGAAACAAATCCATAGAATCCTACCAACATCAGAAGCAAAAGGGCCACCAAGAATATTATTAGTGGGGGATCCAATCTAGCCCTTTCCCCATATTTATATCTAGCTTTCCATGTCCTGGTTCAGTTCTTTAAAAACCTGCAGAACTAGAAAGACCAGAGGCAAGAATTGGACCAAAAAAGTTGCAATCTACATCTCCTGACAACTCTTATCTCTCTGTGACTACATGCAGTGACCAGTTCAACGAGGCACTTCCCATCAATTCTTGTGGTTGACTACTAACAAGTGGGCTCAGGGAAGAAGCACTGGATTGCACAATCCACAGTTATTCTTGGAAAAGGCTACTACTACCCACACTCAACTCTGCTCAACTCTAGCTTCTCACATGGGTTAAAAACAGCAATCAACCACAGGGATTGGGTAACTTGCCAATGTCAGGTGGTCTTAATCCGGGGGAAAACCCCTGTTACAACTAACAAAGGAAAACCAGAGGAACTTGAGAGTGTGGGCTTCCTCTTATTTAAATTAACGGGGGAACAATCCCATGTCAGAAAAGTCAGTTTCTTATCTCCAAAAGGCAGAAGAGATAGAGCAAGAATGTCATACTTCAACTAGATTTTTTTAAAAAAAATCCATTAATTTCTAATAAACTTTCTTTTCCATGAACTGCATTTCCAACAGGGTGGGAAGCACAAATGACTGTTGTCTGTCTCTTCTTTTTTGTTAAACTGGTCAACTACATACACAATATAGGCAATATTTCCAGAAATAATTAAGTCTGTTTTTAATGCTGCTAACCAATATTTATATGAAAACTTTTCTGTGGATTCCCCAATTTTCCCCCATTCTGCTCATTCTACGTATGGGTGGAACTGTTTGTGCACATGTGTGAAATTGTGAAATCATTTCAAGCTTCAAACTGTTCTAAACTTTTTAAATCTCTCTCTCTCTCTCTCTCTCTCTCTCTCTCTCTCGCACGCACACAGAATTAGATTCTTTTGGAATGGAATGTGGCAGTTGGGGCCAAAATAAAGTTTAACTAGGATATTAACCTATATCTACTTTTCACTTGGACTGCTATTCTAACCCAACCTATAAAGTTAATAATTGTAGCAACCAATTTCTGCTTAGAACTGTGCAACACTAAGATCTTATCTACACACTCCCCTCCTACACTTTCTTGACCAAATACTAACTCAACGTGAAAGCAGTCCTGAATGCAAGACCATCTCTTAAAAAACATCAGAAAAAAAGGCTATCATGCTATACCTCGACAATTGAGCCCCAAATTTTTGTTGCTAAGCAAAACATTTGTTAAGTGAATTTTGTCCCATTTTATGACCTTTCTTGCCACAGTTGTTAAGTGAATCACTGCAACTGTTAAGCCAGTAAGGCCGTTGTTAAGTGAATCTGGCTTCCCCATTGACTTTGCTTGTCAGAAGGTTGAAAAAGGTGATCATCCGACTCCGGGACATTGCAACTGTCATAAATATGAACCAGTTGCCAAAGCGCCTGAATTTTGATCACATGACCATGGGGATGATGCAATTAAATGTGAAAAAACAGTCATAAGCCACTTTTTTCAGGGCTGCTGTAACTTCGGTCACTAAATGAACCGATGTAAGTCAAGGACAACGTATCCTGTTTCTCCAACAATACGGACTTCCCCAATAGGAAGTCCCAGCATGTTTTATAGGCATAAAATGAAATTAAGCCCCTCCCCCCCAAATTAAGACCTATATTAAAACATGCGAAATGGGGGGAATGGTGGGGGGGCTTGCCGTTAGGAAGTACTTTTGTTGAACACCCGCATATGGTGCTGCCTGCGTTGACCCTGATACTAAGTGCCTCACCAACGCCGAGGTCAACATCCAAGCCGTCGCCGCCCGCCCGCCCAAAGATGCAAGGGGGGGGAATTAAGTCACCCCTGAAAAGACGGCCTAGCCATTTTTTCGGGGCTCAAAAAAAAAAATAAGACCCGGCCTTATTATATGAGAAACACGGTATGTATAAAAGCACATACAAAACATTTCCAAGATTCTCTACTTTGTCATTTGACAACCTTGCTCTTCAAGAACCAGTCCCACAAACGAATAGCTCGAGCTGGGCCGCGAGCGCTCAAAGGAGTGGGGCTGAAAGTGCCCGTGCAACAGAGTGACACACACGCACATACCAGCTAGCTAATCACACAGACCCGAGGCCAATAGGCCCAGTAGTGGTCTGCAGCCCACAGGTTGGGGACCCCTGGTCTAGAGGGCAAGAAGGGTGGAGCACCTCCAAGTCTCCACAAGTACAGCAGCTCTCTATTTCAGGAACTCACCCTCTCCAAGTAGAGACTGACAAACAAAAAATGGAAGGACCAGCACATTCAACCTCTTTCCCAGAGGTGGGTATTCAGCAGGTTCTGACCAGTTCTGGAGAACTGATAGTGGAAATTTTGAGTAGTTTGGAGAACCGGCAAATCCCACCTCTGACTGGCCCCGCCCCCATCTACTCTCTGCCTCCCGAGTTCCAGCTGATCGGCTGGGTCTTCTTTTGTTGCCCTGCACAGGAGAATGGAGCTGGAAAGCAGGTTAGTGGGTGGGGAGAGAATGCGATTTTGCAGTAACCTTCCCCTGCCATGCCCACCAAGCCATGCCCACAGAACCAGTAGTAAAAAAAACAACAACGAATCCCACCACTGCTCTTTCCCCTCTGAAACTCCAACAGCAGCATATCGCCTTTCTTTCCAGACACTTGTTTACATGATTGGATCTCCTGACCACTCCCTAACTTTCAACACCAACCTCCCTGTCTTGGTGGGTAATTACTAGATAAGAAAACTTCTTCCTTCTGGGTAAATATGAAATCTTCTGGGTTCACACATGCTACCTAGCCATAGTTTTTGACATAGCCTAACATGTTGCCTGAACCCACCTTTGGAGTTTATGGACTAATGTGCTCTGTGGACCAAGCAAGGCAGCAGAGTTAAACAAGCAAACCATAGTCCAATGTGCAAACGAAAGACGCGGGGAAGGTTGCATAATAGGAAATGCCCAAGGGAAAATGTCTTCACTCTCTCCTCACCAGCGGCTTCTTCCACTCTTGCATCTGAAAGCCAGTGGGTGGAGAGCAAACTGGGCTAGAAATCTGTGGGACGGAAAGGAATTAAGAAGTCCCTTATACTGCTGCTGCTGCTGCTGCTGCTGCTGCCTTATTCCAAATCACCCTGTCCTCACAATAGTTGAGGGTTTACTTGCAAAAGTTTATTCCGGGGCACTTCTTTGTGTGGGTTTATAATTCAGCATTTTTTTTAAAAAATCTCCAATCTCGCCATGTTGCCTTCATGTTCATTCCCCACATTAAGACTAGCCCACATTGGCCTTCCAGCAGATAAATTCAAAGTGCAGAGAACTCCACAGGCTCACCCAGTGGAAACCCCAAAATATAAACCACACTGAATACACAACATTCTGTTATCTTCCTTTTGTAACAGAATGGGACATTATCTGCAATCGCTGGCGCTGTGTAAGTAGTCCTCTTTAAACAACTGCAACTGGGACCAGCAACACAGTTATTAAGTGAAACAGTTGCCAAATGAAATCACAACTGTGCTCACAATCTTCTTTCTTCACTTTCATTTGATTTACAGCTTTATGCGGAGATCATAAATGCAAGGATTAGTCACGAGGTTATTTTTTTGTCACTGTTGTAAGTCGGAAAGTTTCTGTACGAATCAGTAACTATATGAGGATTACCTGTACAGTTGAAGAAAGTTGCAATTAAGACCTTTCTGATGGAAAAGGGAATAATTTTCTCCAATAATTTGACATGTGAATAATCAGGAATGTTCCCAATCTCTTTTTTTGTTCTCTTTTTCTTTCTTTTTTCCTTTCATTTCCTTTCTCTTTTTTTCTTTCTTTCCTTCTTTCTTTCTTTTTCTTTCTTTTCTTTCCTCTCTCTATCCTCTCGTCCTCTCCACTCCTCTTTCTCCCTTCTTCTCCCATTCTTTTTCTCTACATTTTCCCTCCCTATACCTTCGGCATTTTGTCTATGAATAAGAGAGCCACATTAAAAGCAAGAGGGGTGCTCTCAATATTTTGAGAACTGACACGACAGCAACATTCAGTTTCTGCCCTACAACAATAATTACTTTGTGACTGGACCCATTATATCATCTTACATTACCTAAATTACATCCAGTTTTCTTTTGCTAAATAAAAGCAAATCTAAGTGATTGATCTTAGAAGTGATTGATACTTGAATATTTTATGTTATATATACATATTTTTATATGAAAAAAGATTTTAATTATACAAAATTCATTTTAAAAAAATATACTCCTTTAATGAACAAGAAAAAATTTCATTTCCTCTTTTCTGTTTGTTTTCTGATAACAAAAGTTGCTGTATTAGGCAAAATAATATCTTCAATGCAAAAGTCAGTTCAAAATACTTATAGGCTACAATTGCAACCTTTTACTCTTGGTAACCAGCATACACCTCTCTTCTAGAGCCGTATTTGAAAAGGCACATTCCAAAAACAAAGCTGCCTTGGGGAAAAAGAAATGATTGCACAACTCTCGATAATGTTCTGGTATTCAGAACACAAAGTTTGCACGCTAAAGAACAGAAAAGGGCCATTTTAGGGAAGCCACGACTAACAACGGTCACTTTTAAAATCCAGAATTGTGTTGTTATAAAAACTTCTGGCCATTCATTAAATCATACCCACAGAATCAAGGGATGTATGAGTTGGAAGGGATTTATAGGCCATCTGGTCAAGTTATTGCTCAGTGGAGGAACACACTACAGGTAGCGCTCATTTACAGACCACAACTGGGACCAGCAACTTGGTCACTAAGTGACACAATGGTGAATTGAAATATAAGATGCCCGTGACTAAATTCTGCATGGTCATAACCCTATTTTTCAGCATTGTCCTTACTTTATATGGTCACAGAACGAACAATCTGTAAGTGAGGATATCTATATTTTCTCAGAGAGGTTGACATCCCAATCTACTTTGGAAACCTCCAGCTTTTTCTCATCTAAGTGTTATGTTATATAGCCACCCAAAATCACTTCTTGTGAGATGAGCAGCTTTGTCATTTTCAAAAATAAAATAAAGCAAAATAAACTGTTCCACTGTTTACCATTCTTATCCTTAAGAAATTCCTCCTAATATTCCGCTTGACTCTTCTTTCTCCTAATCTGTTAATCCATATTTTGCTCTTAGTTTCAACAAAGAACAGATTAATCTCCTCTTACATCTAGCAGCTTTTTAGTTAGAATATAGAATAACAGAACTGGAAGGGAACTTGGAGGTCTTCTAGACCAACCTCCTGCTCAGGCAGGAAACCCTCTACCATTTCAGACAAATAGTTGTCCAATCTCTTCTTTAAAATGACCAGTGCTGGAGCATCTACAACTTCTGGAGGCAAGTTGTTCCACTGATTCATTGTTCTAATTGTCTTAGTTCTATGTTGCTTCTTTCCTTGATTTGTTTCCATTCATCGCTTCTTGTCCTGTCCTCTGGTGCTTTGGAGCAGGGGTTGCCAACCTTTTGGACCTCAGGGACCACCAAACTCATAATTTTAAATCCCGCGGACGAGAGACCCTGGGAAAATCCCCAAAAAAGTCTGCAGGAAAATTCCCCACCCCATTTTCCTACCGATCGATTATTCTTTATTTGGGATCGCAGGGTACTGTCTCCAGGTCTGTTCTCAGGGGCAGAGAGAGAGAGAGAGACTTTTGGCTTCATGCAAGGAAAGCAGCAGAAGCAGCAGAAGTCTTTCTTTCTTTCCCCCAAACTCTGCCAGAAATGAATCTTTGTGAGACTTGTTGAGCCAGCGCAGTCTCTTGGAACAGGATGCCTTGCAGGGTCCCAAAGACTCATTTCTGGCAGACTTTGGAGGAGAGAAAGAAAGACTTTTGCTGCTTTCCTTGCATGCAGCCAAAAGCAGAAGAAAGAAGCAGCAGAAAAAAGTAGCCCAGTGACCAGGCCAGGCGCGTGAGATGTGTGGGGCAAATTCCCCCCTCTACCCTTTCCCGCCTCCCCTCACTACCTCGTGTTGTTCGCAATGCAAGAGATGCAAGACTTGTGTTCCCATGGGCTATGTGGGCAGCACAGCCTTGTGTTCCCGCATAGCCTGGATTAATTGCTTTGGGGGTGACATTTCTCTGCAGACCACCAAAATTTTCTCGCGGACGACCACTGCTTTGGAGAATAGGTTGACTCCCTCTTCTTTGTGGTAACCCCTGAGATATTGGAACACTGTTATCATGTCACCCCTAATCCTTCTTTTCATTAAACTAGACATACCCAATTCCTGCAACCGTTCTTTATGTTTTAGCCTCCAGTCCCATAATCTTATTCCTCTTCTCTGCACTCTTTCTAGAGTCTCAACATCTTTTTTACATCATGGAAACCAAACCTGGATGCAGTATTCCAAAAGTGGTCTTTCCAAGGCATAACAAAATGGTACTAACGCTTGACATGACCTTAATTCTATTAAAGCAGCCTAGAACAGTATTCGCTTTTTTGGCAGCTTCAGCACACTGCTGGCTCATATTTGATTGTCCACTAGGACTCCCAAGATCCCTCTCATAGTAACTACTACTGGTTTTGAGCCAGGTACCACCTTCCTATACTATACCTGTGACTACCTGTTAATTGTACACTGCAACTTGTCTTCCCTACACCTTCTCTTATGCGAGTTCCTTTAGTTATTTCTCACAGAGTTGGTTTCCAAACCACTTTCGAACTACTCTCTTTCAAAGTGCAATGCCTTGAACTACAGTATATCAAGCGTGTTTTAACCCCACAGAGTTCTTTGCATCGTTTACATTCTGCCATCTGGGCACAATGTTTCAGTTACTAAAGCTCAATTTTGTAGTTGCTATATCCTACTGAGGTAATTTCAAATTGTGATTTTTGTCCTCTATCAGCCAATATCCTAGTTTATTCTCTAAAACAAGGGTCTTCAAACTTGGCAAGTTTAAGACTTGTGGACTTCAACTCCCAGAATTCCTGAGCTAACATGACTGGAGGAGGAATTCTGGGAGTTGAAGTCGACAAGTCTTAAAGCTGCCAAGTTTGAAGACCCCTGCTTAAAGTATTAGCTAATAACTAGTTTAATGTCAACAGTCTATTTGATAAGCTTCATTTTTATTCAATAATCTGGATAATTTCTAAATATGTCAACTCACAATTCAATATTTTAGCTCCTAGATGATGCACAGTACGTCTGTTTATAAAGTCTTTTGGGGGTAGTTATCCAACCAGATGAAAATTCCCCAGATCAAAACAATGTTTACTTCACATTTATCCATTATACCCACAAAAGTTAACAGGGAAAACTCTGTCACATGTTTTACTATGTTCAAGTTATACTACCTCCACTGCATTCCCTTTGTCCACCAAGTTAGTCATTCTATCATAGGAAGAGATTAGTCTTAATATTGGTGGTATTTTCTCCCTGTTTGTAGACATGCTGCTTGATCATCTGTTCTAGCACCTTGTTCAGCATCGTTTTTAAATCATTTGTAGTTCTGGATCCCCCCTTTCCTTTTTTGGTATTGGGATTGTGTTTACTCTTCTCCAATCTTCTGACATTTCACTACTTCTCCAGATCTGTTCACAGATGGTGGGAAAAGCAGAATAAGAGAAACTGCAGGTTGGGAGAACATTTTACACCCCTTTTTCAAATTTGTAGTGCTCTACCTTAGCCATAATTTTTAGATGTTATGATTTTGCTGTTTGCAAATGTAATTAGTCTATTGTCAAAGGTTATTCAACAAACCATGATTGATACAATTTAGTATAATGTATCTGATCAATTCTATCCTTCTCAGTGGATATGTTCAGCCAAAACCAAAAAACCTTTTTCGGTACAGCGTAACGTGTGTATGTAGCTACTATAGTTTGTCACAGCAGTAATATTCTGCTCACCCAGTATATAATCCTGTTTTCAGGGCCAAAATTTATGCTATTTCTTTTCTCTATACAGGAAATTTTCCACAATTTTATTTACCCTACGAGACCAATGTAACACTGTGATACAATCAAATTGTTTTTCAGTCTTAAGCCCCCCAGTCATAAGTCTATTTCTGCTCTGCACAAAACATCTATACCATCCTATACAAACTGGGCATAACTTGTTTTTTATGCCTTCAAGTCAATGTTGACTCCTGGCAACTGCCTAACTTTCATAGGAGTCCAAAAATGAGCATATAAGTCTACATATATCAGCTTGTCTTGGCCTACAGGATCAACTTAATGTCAGAATCTTCTGTTCTATAAAATTGCCACACAAAGAAAAGCCTCTCCTTTTGTATTTGTTATATAACATGTATCCACAGCATGGATAAAATAATGGCTCTCAAAACTGCAAGGGCCTCATCACAAATTAATCAGGCAAGTTACTTGCCTTGTGTAGTTTACAACAAGTACAAGCTTAAAAAGGTGTGTTCTTTCCCACAAAGCTGACTTTTTGTGATGTCACGGATACGCATCCAACGTGGGATTGGTAACAATGCAGAAATAGTTTTCAGTTTTTCCAATTTCCCCATCCAACATGCAAAGCTGTGGTGTAGGTTCTACTTCTAGCAAGACCAAATTTCTGAGCTACACAAGATTTGCTAGCACAAAAAGGGCAACCTGTAAACACCACTGGTGGGTACTATTCTTGAATTGAGGCAAGCAGGAGCAACTACTGAGATCTTAAATTTCATTGAAAACCTTGATATGCCTCAGCAAAACTGACCATTTTTGCTACATGTCTTTTCCCAGTCAATCCAATATTACAAACCATAACCATTCCGTAGCAAGGACCACATTCATCTAAATACATCATGGCTACTGCTACCTTTCTCTGGGCATAAAATTAATTTAGTGTTCTTGTGAAATAGCAAAGCTGTGCTACAAATGTCTTATGACATTGTAAATTATCTCTCTTTATTTATCACCATACTTGGCTTCCCATGTAGAACAATTGAGAGTGGCAATCTTTGTACTTAGAGGTAAGTAGATAATTAACAATACCATAAAACTGAAGGTCCAGAAGGCCAAGTCTTAACAGACCAGATGCACAATGGTGTGGTGAGGGAAAAACCTCAAGAGAATTTTATTACAATCTGTGTTTCCATACTACTCTTTAAAGTGATAGACCAAATTTTTTTTTATCTATGTAAATCAGTGGTGGGATTCAAATTTTTCTACTACCGGTTCTGTGGGCGTGGCTTGGTGGGCATGGCAGGGGAAGAAGACTGTGAAATCTCCAGTCAGAGGTGGTATTTGCCAGTTCTCCAAACTACTCAAAATTTCTGCTACCGGTTCTCCAGAACTGGTCAGAACCTGCTGAATACCACCTCTAATGTAGATGATACAACAGTGACTGGTCTCATTCGAGACAACAACGAATCTGCATGCAGACGGGAGGTTGTACAACTTGCCTCGTGGTGTGTCTGGAAACGAACACACTCAAAACCGTAGAAATGGTGGTAGACTTTAAGAGAAACCGTCCCATACTACCACCTCTTACAATACTAGACAATATAGTATCAGCAGTAGAGACCTTCAAATTTCTTGGTTCTATCATATCACAAGACCTAAAATGGACACCTAACATTAAAAACGTCATCAAACAAAGAATCTTTCTTTCTGCACCGACTCAGAAAGCTCAAACTGGAGCTGCTGATCCAGTTCTACAGAGGAATGATTAAGTCTGTCATCTGTACCTCTATAACTGTCTGGTTTGGTTCTGCAACCCAACAAGACAGACATAGACTCCAGAGGATAATTAGGATTACAGAAAAAACAATTACTACCCACCTGCGTTCAATCGAGGACCTGTATACTGCACGAGTCAAAAAGAGGGCTGTGAAAATATTTATAGACCCCCCATATCCCGGACATAAACTGTTTCAACTCCTTCCCTCAAAACGACGCTATAGAGCACTGCACACCAGAACAACTAGACACAAGGACAGTTTTTTCCCGAAAGCCATCACTCTGCTAAACAAATAATTCCCTCAACACTGTCCAACTATTTACAAAGTCTGCACTACTATTACTATAATCTTCTCATCACTCCATCCCCTCCCACTTGTGACTGTATGACTGTAACTTTGTTGCTTGTATCCTTATGATCGATATTGACTGTTTCCTAGTATGATTTGATTGCTTATTGTACCCTATGACTATCATTAAGTGTTTTTCCTTATGATTCTTGACTCTTGACGAATGTATCTTTTCCTTTATATATACTGAGAGTATTTGCACTAAGACAAATTTCTTGTGTGTCCAATCACACTTGGCCAATAAAGAATTCTATTCTTTTTTTTTTTAATGTAAAAGTACAGAACAACAGAATAAGAGTTGAAAGGGACTTTGGAGGTCTTCTAATGATCTAATCCAAGCCCCTGCTCAGGCAGGAAAACCTACACCATTTACATGTACATCAGCTTTGTATTCAAGCTTTTTTCTATTTTATGGTAATTTCACACACATGGTGCTCTGAATCCTTCAAATTAAATTCATTATAATTTAATCAACCACAAGAATTCATATGGAAAACCTCCTTTAAACATGCACATACATAATCCAGGACAAAAATATCACCAGGATTTGGGCCAGACCTTTTTTTCTCTCCCCCCACCCCTTTCTGCTCTTTGAAGGACTTTGAAATTGCAAATTGTCTAAAGATATTTAGCTCAAGCCTGGGCTAAATCTTACTATAACATTGCTTGTTCCCATTCTTGAGAATACAGGAAATAGAAAACACTATCTTATCCTTTGAAAAATATCTCAACCTAAGGAAATAAGAATGATGTAAATAAAATCCTTCTGTTCTTTCCTGAGAATTATAAACTTATTTGCAGTTTGTTTGATTATATTATATATATTATATTCCGTTTTAGACTTAATACTACAAAGGTCGTCTTTAAGCACAAGTTTAACAGACATGTTCCATACTGCATGCAAATTTTTAAGACTATGATTATTGAGGACAAACAAGTAATTGGCATTTCTGAATATGTATTCGTAAGAAAGAGAATCTCAAAATTTAAGGCAAAATTTCTCAAGGCTTATGGGTTTTTTAAAACAATGGTTCCACTTATTTGTATGTTTGATGCTTGACAACTGGCATGAAACACACTGAGGCTCTTTTAAGGGTTCAAAAGTCAGATCTGTGGTGATTTAAGGAAAGTTCATTTTCACTGGGGCACCTGTGTTTATAAAATGCCTTCCCCAGGTAAGCAAGTTAGCAACACTTTCATCATTTTGATGAGAAAATACAGGTAGCCCTCAACTTGCAACAGTTCATTTAGTGACTGTTCAAAGTTACAACTACATTGAAAATAGTGACTTATGACTGTTTTTCACAGTTACAACCTATGTAGCATGCTCAGGGTCATGTGATCAAACTTCAGAGGCTCGGCAACTGGCTCATACTTATGACTGTTGCTGCATCCCAAAGTCACGTGATCTCCTTTTGCAACCTTCTGACAAGCAAAATCAATCAAAAAATCGGATTCACTCAACAAGCAGGTTACTAATTTATCTATTGCAGTGATTCACTTAACTGTGGCAAGAAAGGTTGTAAAATGGGGCAAAGCTCACTTAAATGTCTGACTGAACAACAAAAAGATTGGGCTCAATTGTGATCGTAAGTCAAGGACTAGCTGTAATACCATTTACTTCTCCAAGATTTAGTATTTGATGTTGCAGCATTTTAACTTCAGAATCTGTGGCTAGAAAAAAAAGGGAGAAGTTGACTTTTGCTAATTCTTCATCCTCCTTGTTGGAAGTTTCCAAAATACTGAAAACAGCAAAATCAGCCTGCAGTGGGAGGTGGTAAGATAAGGTGGCAACCGCAACAACAAACTTTTCTTCTGAGCTTCTTCTGATGAAGAAACTCTCATGGATCTCATCTGAACAGAAGACACCCCTTTGAAAGAAGTACATGTCTGGAATCCGTGGATTTTTTAACTAAAATTTTATAATATTTTGATTGAATTTTGAAGTATGTTTTTGCTTTTTCATAAGGCTCATCTCTACTGATTTTATTTTAGATTAGTTTATCACAAATCATTTGCATAAACCCTTTTATGTTAAATACCCAAAACCTTTACTTCTTATTTCTGACATTAGCATTAACATTCCTCTTTCGGGGGACAAGTTACATAATAGGATTTATGTTTGAGTAAACATGTCATGGATGATAATAATGTAAAACTTATTTTATTGGGGGGAAAAGCAGAGTATACTTTTTATTATGTTAAAACTAACCACGTCAGTATTTGAAATAAATGTTTTGGATGTTTGTTCACATAGGGCAATGCAGCACATCTATATTTCAAGTAAATTCTGACGTGAGAAAATACAACTTTAAATCCTTTTCTAGCCTTTAGTGTCTAGACCAGTGGTCGCCAACCGGTGGGCCGTGAGAAAATTTTGGTGGTCCTCAGAGAAATGTCACCCACAAAGCAATTAATCCAGGCTGCGCAGGAACACAAGGCTGTGACACCCACATGGCCCACGGGAACACAAAGCTTGCATCACTTGCATTGCGAACAACAAAAAGTAGTGAGGGGAGGGGGGAAAGGGCGCCCCACTCGCCCCACGTGCCTCGCTTGGCCACCGGGCTGCTTCTTTCCACTTCTTTCTTCTTCTGCTTTTGGCTGCATGCAAAGAAAGCAGCAAAAATCTTTCTTTCTCTCCCCCAAAGTCCACCAGAAATGAGTCTTTGGGACCCTGCAAGGTATCCTACTCCAAGAGGCTGCACTGGCAAAGACTCATTTCTAGCGAAGTTTGGGGGAGAAAAAGAAAGACTTGTGCTGCTTCCGCTGCTTTCCTTGCATGAAGTCAAAAGTCTCTCTCTCTCCCCCCCCCCCCTCGAGAATGGAGCTGGAGATGATAAAGAATGATCGATCAGTAGGAAAATGGGGTGGGAAATTTTCCTGCAGACTTTTTGGGGAGTTTTCAGGGTTTCTGTCTGCAGAGACCCTGGGAAAATCCCCAAAAAAGTCTGCAGGAAAATTCCCCATCCCGTTTTCCTACCAATTGAGAGAGGGAGAGAGAGATAAAACCACACCACCAGCCCTCCTAGGTTAGATTGGATCTCTCTCTCTCTCTCTCCCCCTGAGAACGAGCTGAAAAGGTTAAGAATGTGGCTGCCTTGGAGGGGGTGGGGTGTGTGAGGGACCTGTGTTTGTGTGTGTGTGTGTGTGTGTGAGAGAGAGAGAGAGAGAGAGAGAGAGAGAGAGAGAGAGAGAGAAAAAACATCACAACCAGCCCTCCAAAGTTAGATTGGATATTTCTCTCTTCCCCCCACAAACGGAGATGAAAAGCAGGTTAGGAATGTGGCTGCCTTGGAAGGGAGGGAGGGATGGAGGGAGAGAATATCATGCCAGCCCTCCTAGGTTAGATTGGATCTCTCTCTCTCCCCCCCCCCCACCAACCTTAGCAAGCCACCAGCATTCAAAATTAATATTAGTGGTCTGCAAGATTTAAAATTATGAATTTGGTGGTCCCTGAGGTCCAAAAGGTTGGTGACCCCTGGACTAGACAGTATATACCTGGTTCCTGACCCATTTCACAATGGCAAAATAAACTTTTATGTAGTCTTTACAAAATGCCTGCTTTTTTCCTCTTTTATGGTAATTTCATGCATAGGATCCTCCAAATTAAATTATCATTTAATACACCACAATCATTCATATGGAAAACACATACATAACCCAAGATGGGGGGGAAAAGTCACCAGGATTTGGGCCGCAACAAACCTATTTTTCCTCTCATTCTCTCTCACCCTTTCTGCTCTTTGAAGGACTTTGACATTGCAAATTGCTTAAAGATATTTAGCCCAAGCCCTGTTTTTATCATCTTTTACCAAACAGTTCCAGATGGGGGGTGAGGGGGAGAGAAGAAACCTCAGAGCTGAAACTATGTAGGAAGACCTCTACTAGCCTGCACTTTGTCACAGGGTGGCTATCAGAAGCTTCAATACGTTCATTATGTAACACGAAAGAGGAATTTACAATAAGACTTTTTCCACGCTGTATTAACCCAGGAGTTGGGACTCTTTGAGGTGCAAGGGCCAGCGATGTGGGAGAACGGTAGCCGTCGGTAGCGCCCAGCCTTCCACGAGCGCGCCAAAAGTCACCATACAACAAGCCGTGCATTGGTATCCATCACAATACGGAAGACGCCGCATTTGTATAAGTTGTGTAAAGTAAAACTCTCAAACGAACTCTTGCTTTGCGTCAAGCTTCCTGGAACCGCAGCCAACCTTGCCCTCAAACCTTCAACCTCTGCAGTTATTTGGAGGCAGGGCGGGTGGGTGGTAACTTGTCTGTTAAACTTGTGCTTAAAGACGACCTTTGTAGTATTAAGTCTAAAATGGAATATAATATATATAATATAATCAAACAAACTGCAAATAAGTATATAATTCTCAGGAAAGAACAGAAGGATTTTATTTACATCATTCTTATTTCCCTAGGTTGAGATATTTTTAAAAGGATAAGATAGTGTTTTCTATTTCCTGTATTCTCAAGAATGGGAACAAGCAATGTTATAGTAAGATTTAGCCCAGGCTTGAGCTAAATATCTTTAGACAATTTGCAATTTCAAAGTCCTTCAAAGAGCAGAAAGGGGTGCAGGGAGAGAAAAAAAGGTCTGGCCCAAATCCTGGTGATATTTTTGTCCTGGATTATGTATGTGCATGTTTAAAGGAGGTTTTCCATATGAATTCTTGTGGTTGATTAAATTATAATGAATTTAATTTGAAGGATTCAGAGCACCATGTGTGTGAAATCACCATGCCCCCTCTTAAAAATCCCAATTGCAGGCATCGCTTCCAAAGGAAGGACTGGAGGAGGGACAAAACGTATTAAAATAACTTCCCGTCGGGGACCCGCCGCTTCATCCACAGCAGCTGTGGGGGGCTTCATCACTTGCAGGTTTTTAAGAAGAGACTGGACGGCCACTTGACTGAAATATGGTACTATATAGGGTCTCCTGCTTTGAGCAAGGGGGGTTGGACTAGAAGACCTCCAAGTCTTGTAGCCCTTCCAGCTCTATTCTATTTTACAGTCACGCCCCCTGCGCAGCCCTAGGCCTTTCCCACTCCTTCAACTCGCCCCCCCCCTCCCCGGCCGACCAGACCAGCAGAGGCGCCGATGAGTCAGCGCGGTGCAACGTGATTGTTACATCACGACAGGAGGGCGGGGCTAGGCTGAAGCCAGAGAGTCCAGCGTTAGCTGCCGGGGAGGGGGGGGTGGAAGCGGGAAGAGTGGGCGGCGCTTCTTCCGCTTAACGCGACCTCCGGGTCCAACTTAGAGAAGTAAATTCTCTGTAAAGTCTCTCCCCCCCAAAAAAACACCCCACTCCCGCTCTTTGGAATGCTCCGCTGGGGAAATGCCCGCCTCGACCACGACCCCTCTGCTTGCTCTCTCTAGGGTCCCCTGCCGGCCCGCGGGGTAGCTGGATCTCACCTGCGGCATCTCGACTTCCATGGGGAACCGGCGCCGGCCACGGCAGCCAGGCAGCCAGCAGCAACGTCTTAAAACTCCCCGTTCCCAGACGACAGCTAGTCGGCCGCCGCCCACTGAACTTCACCGCGCCCAGCCAGCCAGCCGCTTTCTCGGCCCTCCGTTCTTCCTACGTCCCAGACTGCCGGGAAACCGCCGGCTGCCCCGCCCCGCTCCGCTCCTCCAGAACCCACTGGCTGGCCTCGAGAGGAGGAAGGCGGCTTAGGAAGGAGCCCCTCCTCCTTGGCGGAGCCCAGATCGCCGGAGCAGGCTTGCGGGGGTGCACGGAAGCCCCGCCGATTCGCCCTGTCTCTCCCGCCGGTGGGTTATTTGGGTGCCAGCCGGAGCCCCTCAGGCCCTTGTGGCAAACTTGGACACCCCTGAGGAGGCGGGACAGGCCCGCGGAAGCGGCAGGAGCTGTTCCTTGCAGGGCAAAGCTAATCTAGGTCTCAAGAAACAGCTTGGAAGGTGTGATGGGTGGGATTGAAACCGCCCAGAAGGCCCAGGGAGAAGTCAGCGGTTGCTGTTTGCAGCTGCTTTTCTTGATTCCTCTCCTAAAGGAGCAGAGGGGCAACTCTTGTGGGGGGGGGGAATCTTGCCCTTTTTTTAGGCTTCCAGTGGAGGAGGCAGCTGGGTCTTGCCCACATGCCTTGTCACTTGCCCCACCACCACCACAGAGGTGAAAGCCAATTATGAAGAGAAATGAGTTCTTCTCTGATCTAACATTAACTTGGCTGCTTTCGGACTGAAGGGAGTGGAGGCCTGAAAGAGGCACCACTGCAAGAGCAAATTGAGTTGTCCACAAGAAAAGGCCAGCCCAGGACCTGCTGGTGGCCTCTCTTGGACAGCTGATAGGACTTACCTTTGCCTGGATGAGCCACTAGACTGGAGCTTCTGAAAGAGCCCGAGAAAGCAGATATTTGCATCTCAAGGAGGGGCCATACAAATTGTATCTCCATGTTCCTTAAAGCTGGAAGGAGCTATTTTTAAAACAACAACAACCACCTTTTGAAATGATAAGTTTCGGAAGTAAACAACTGAAGCAATGGTGTTCATTTTCCAGACCTTCATATGGCTCGTTCTTTGTAAAGAGCTAGATAGGGTAGGTGAGAGCCAGTTTGGTGCAGGTACCAGTCTAGAAACTAGAGAATTATAGTCCCATCTTAGGTATGAATAGATAGAAATCGATAAATAGAATTCTTTATTGGCCAAGTGTGATTGGACATACAAGGAATTTGTCTTGGTGCAAATGAAGCCAGCTAGGTGACCTTGGGCCACTCACTCACTCTCAGCCCTAGAAAGCAAGTTATGGCAACCACTTCTAAAACCTTACCAAGCAAAGTGCAGGGATTGGCCAGGCAGTCATGAGGGGTCAACACAAGAAGGTACCCAAAAAAGAGGCAGGGGGTGGGGGGAATAAACCTATTCTCAAGGAGATGTCAATAAATCTTTTCATATTGTTTTAATGTGCCCATAGTTGGTTGAAAGATGAGCAGTTATAAATAATTCACAAATATTGTTTTAAATGCTTTTTTAAAATAAGTTATTTTTTTAACTTGAACATACCATCTTCCATTAAACTGTGTCATCGGGTACAAATGTCTCTGTGCTATTATAATCAAAATTTACAATATTCATTACATTGATAATAATTCTCTAATCTTAGAATTCTTTATTCTTTATTGGCCAAATGTGATTGGACACACAAGGAATTTGTCTTGGTGCAAATGCTTTCAGTGTACATAAAAGAAAAGATACATTCATCAAGAATCATCAGGTACAACACAACAATAGTCATAAGGTACAATAAGCAATCAAATCATACTAGGAAACAGTCAATATAAATTGTAAGGATAATTACAATAATCAGCATTATAATTCTATTCATTTATCTCTCCTAACGTATCTTTTAATGAAAATATATTAGGTATAGTAATCTTAATAATAATATTGTTTATGTCTTTATCTTAACATATATTTCACTAATCTCCATTTATTTCTCACTTCTGTTTTTATTCTCCAACCATCCATAACATAGCTCCCATGTCATATAATATTCAGTTTGCTCTTTCTCCTTTATAGCAAGCTGCACATTTCTGCACATTCTAATATTTTCCTAATCACAATTTTAAATGCTTTTGTGGTTTTTAGATAGTGTTTTTATGATGGTGTAAGCTGACCATAGTCGCATGACAATGAGATAAACAACATAAATGTAATAAATAGATATTCCACATTAATACATAACCAGTCTGCAAATCAACAAGTTTCCCTCAACACAGTAAACCCAAACTAAATAAGCCATTTATACAAGCTATGAGAATCATAGTCTGTCTCATTGGGACATGAACCAGCATAATATAGCAAGTCAGAATGCTAGTCTAGGATGTAGGAGACTGAAGTTCAAAACTGAAATCAGTCCTGAAGCTCAATGATTAATTCCAGCACGGTTATTAGCTTTCAAGATTATAACACACAGTTCCAGTGCTGGGGGTGAGCAGAAGAGGAAAGGATGGGTTAATGTACTCTGCCTTCCTCAGTGGAAAGTAGGGATAAAGTATTATAAATAGCTAGAATAATGTACTGGTTTCGTAAGAACTTATCACAACGTGTATAAACAGAAAATTTGAAGAATATTGTGGTATGCAAACAAGATTTATAATCTTTATTGCCATGGCAGTGATGTGTATAAAAGATGAATCACTTGCAGGAGGGAAAAACAATATTTGCGAGATTTTTTAATGTAATGTCAAATCATTCTGAGGCCTCCAGCCTGCTTGCCAGCCACAGCATACAAACATTAGTAAATTAGTATGCAATACAAGGTGTACTAAAAGTCAGGTCGCACAGACACTTTGTTACATAAATCAAATAGTCAAGTTGGTTGGCATTCTCTTCTAAGCACTTCCTTACTCGTTTGACCTTTGAACATTCTCAAGGATCGGAATATTTTCTCCAATGTTTACAAATTCTAATATGATGGTATTCTTTAGATCTAAATGTCTATGGAGATTCTTTAGTCATCCAGGTCATGGTTGCCCCAAAGGTGCTTTTTCAAGAGGCAACTGGAGTTTCTGGTTTTTCTTTGAAGATTTTCCCTTCTCATTCAAGAAGGTTCTTCAATTCTGACTGGCTGGTGGGGAATGGAAGGATTTATATTCCTTGCAGACAGCTGGTCATTTCCATTCTTTTAGAGAGGCCACTTGGAGGTTTGTCCTCAGAGTCACCTCAGTAGTGCAAATAGGTGTGGAGCCTTGGAATTGCTGAAAGGACTGTGTTGTAGATCTGTGCTTTCTGCAGGATGTTTTCTGCCCTGTGTCTCTTCACTTGTTGAACACAGGTGCAGGCTCTTGGGGATGAATCTGGTCTCCTTTAGATCAGGGGTCACCAACCTTTTGGACCTCAGGGACCACCAAACTCATAATTTTAAATCCCAGGGACCACTAACCGGTTCTAAGGGCGTGGCCTAATTTGTGGGTGTGGCTTGGTCATGTGACTGGCTGGGCATGGCTTGTATGTAAATATAAATATTTATATAAATATTGAATTTTTTATAAAAAAAGAGCAACTTTTACCCAAAATCAGGCAAAGCAGGCAGGCAGATTAAGTTGCTCACAGAATCACAGATTCATTCAGAAATCTATCTGCCATCAGCTAGCTCAGTCTATTACATAAAATTTGCTTGCAAGCAAACTCACAAAACTCACAACACACCAAGTATGTAAATATTGAATTTTTTATTTAAAGCAACTTTTACCCAAAATCAGGCAAAGCAGGCAGGCAGATTGAGTTGCTCACACAATCATTCAGTGATCGATCTATCTGCCATTGGCTAGCTCAGTCTGTCACATAAAATTTGCTTGCCATGAGTCAGCACTGAATAATAGAACCTTCAGTCCTAAGGGAGGTTCGGCTGTGCTTAAAAGCAGAGCCGAAGATCTAAAGACTAGCTAGAAAGCAAGACATCCAACCATTTCTTGCTTCCTAGCTAATCTAAATCTCCCGGCACAGCAGAACAGATGATGGTTGGAAAAAGGAAAAAATAGCAGTTTAGCAGGCAAGTTTGCCGGGTAAGGAGTGAGTGGGCGGAGAGGGTTCCCATGGGCCATGTGGGCGGCACAGCCTTGTGTTTCTGTGCAGCCTGGATTAATTGCTTTGTGGGGGGTTGCTCTGGGGGTAAGATTTCTCGTGGCCCACCAAAATTTTCTCGCGGCCCACCAGTTGACAACTGCTGCTTTAGATCATCTATTGGCAGATGAAGCTTTCCTTTCTGTAGCATATGTTATAATAAGTTATACATTATATGACAATGCTGCTTAAACCAGTAAACATCTTGGTGTGAAATAATGTTTAGGACACTTCACAAATCAAATAGATTTTAATGGGGCAAAAGACAACAATAGAAACTTAAAAGCCAATCTACTTGGCATTTTAAGGCCATACAGTTGGCATTATATCAAAGCTTTGGGTACATAACATGTTGGTGATATGTTATCATTCCCTAATCATCTGCGTGTTTAAGGAATAATGTGGCTTTATGTGAGAGGAAACACTGTCTTGGAATCCATGGGAACAGGAATAAATTAGTTTGGTAACAGCAATTGGTAGTGGGATAAATTGGGGGTGGGAACACATGCATTGTTTTTCTAGTCTCTTATGTTGCAGCTTTTTCAAAACCAACATTTACTTATAGCAAGAGAGGCCACCTAATGCAGGCCTTTTAATTTCATTTGCTTTTTTTTTTTGTTAAATGTCCTGAAAATTTAGACTGAGTGAACCCACAGACGTGTGCACATGGTGAAATATCACGCAACAATTCACCCAATTGGATTGTTGACAATATCTTTGCAATGCAGCCAGAGGCTGGTGGAGTAACAGCACAATAAATGTGGATTGAATTGCAAATTGGTTACTTTTATACAATGACCATTGCCAACAGCCACCTGTCCAAACAAAATCCAGATCCTCTCAAGAGGCATTATCAGTTTGCTAATAGAGATTAAATTAGCCCAGAGGCTCAGAGAGAGGAGGTATGGAGCAACATCTTTCTGATAAACAGTTTAGCAAAAACATGGAAAGCTTTCATCATATCAGGGCATTCCTTTGTGTGTGGGTACCATGTTTTGACCAAGTATAGGCTTACTAACATTCCCTAAAAGATTAAGAATTGGTAAGTAAGAGTACCTATCAGGGATGGAGAATCTATGGCCTTCTGATATTACTGAATACAATTCCTACCAGTCCCAGGCAGTGTGACCCAAACTAACAGGTGCTTAGAAATCTAGTTCAGCAATATCTGGAGGGCCATGAGGGGGGTCCGATTCTTATGCATAATTAGCATAATGCTCATCACTGTGTAATTAGCACAAAGCTAATGCCCAAGAAACAAGTTTGTTTTTCATTTAAGACATTTGATAACTTGCATTATCAGTTTAGTCTGTAACTGGAAGAAGTGGCTGGTCTATGATTCATTGCTCCATAGTTCTATTCTCAGAGGCAAGAAAAGGAACAGCTATTTGTCTGTTGTTCAGGTAGCCTCTGGAACCTGCCTAAGCTTATCCAACTTATTTTAATAAGCAGTTATATCCTAGTTAGAATGGCAACAGCAACTCTCATTTGCCTTTTACATAAAAACGGAAATAGAATAATTTGGGAGTCTCGTACTCCAGGAATTCCATATATAGGGTGTAAGCCTGTTTTACCTGTTCAATAGCTTCTCCAAACTCTGTGGCAATACCTTGATTTCAGATATAGAGTTGTTTGTCCTCAGGTTATGCAGTTGAATATTGAAAAACAAATCCTGGATTCAGTGGAAGATTGGGCAAACAGGAAAGGCCCTAGACAAATTCCCTACTACTAGGTGGAAAGTGAGACTTCCAGGAAGCAGAATTCAGGACCCTGGCTTACACCCTACACCTTTTCTCCAGGACATTATCTTTAATAATGATTCTCCTGAAGTGTGTAGTTAACAGTTGGGTCCATAGGATCCTTACAGTAATTCTTCAATTATCTATTCAGATAGTACTTACATGTATGGTATTCAGCTTTGTTCGGGTATTTTCCCATGTCATTATAGTTGTGCATTTAAAGTTGTAGCAATGTTTCGGCAGAATCTCATCTGCCATCCTCAGGCTTCTGTATTGTGTTCGTCTGTGAGTCAGACTTTCACAGCCGTTTCTGTTTTAAATTTGGGGCTAGCCTACTGCTGTGCCAGAATGGTTTTTTCTTCATCCTGATTACTTGGGAGTCTTGGTCTGTGTTTATTGGTCGTGGAGTTTGCTGTGTTCTGCTTATTGGTGTTTCTAATATCTTCTGTCTGTTTTGTGACTTTTTTTGTCTTGATTGGCTGGCAACATTGTGTTTCCTGTATTGGAGGCGTTTAGTGTGGCTTGGCTCCAAGTAAATGGACGGCTATCATTTATTAGGAAGCTAGGTTTCATCTGGGTGCCTGATTGGGGTGTGTTTGAGCTGGAGACATCAGGGGGGATCTGTTTGTGCCCAGGTGTTTGCCTGGCTTGTGGTGTGGAGTTTTTTTTGTTTCTGAGTGCAGGCTTCCAAATAATTGACAGTCTGGTGGAATCATCTCTTCTATTCATGCTTTCAGGTCTTTTTTCAATCTCTATGGCTTCTCTGATAATTCTGTGGCTGGGGTTTTCTATAGTGGCTAGGGTATTGGTGCCATTGAAGTCAATGCTATGACCTGTTGCTTTCATGTGTTGGACTAGTGAGGAAGTGTGTTCCAGCTTTTTTACTGCATTTCTGTTTTAAATTTAAAATTTCTGTTTTCTTTACTCCGAGAAGCACAAAGCCAAAGACACAAGCCTGAAGATGACGAATGAGATTTCGTTGAAACGTCGCCAAGATGCTTCCAATTGTACGCAGGAGAAAACCCGAATAACCAAAGATCTATATTGATCTTTGGTTATTCGGGTTTTCTCCCACGTAAAATTGGATTTATCTAGGCGACGTTTCGATGAAGTCTCATTCATCATCTTCAGGCTTGTGTCTTTGGCTTTATGCTTCTCGGAGTAATGTGAGCTTGCAGCTGCTTCTTCCTTTTAACTGCTAGTGGGGGTGTCACTTGATTGGGTGGGGGCTTGGCTGTGTTCTGATTGGGTTTGGCTGTGTTCTGATTGGTTGGGGGGTTGGCTGTGTTCTGATTGGCTGGGGGTGTGTTCTGTTCAGGTGGGGGCTTGGTTGTGCTCAGGTTAGTCTTAGTTGCCGGGGGATTTGAGCTGGTGAGCGGTGATCCTGTTGTTTGGCTTCGCGTTCATGGTCGTGCCACATCTTCATGGTGGCCGTCCGTTCGCTTCATGTATGGGTTGGAGGGGTTTGAAGCGGGTAGTGATGCAGCTGCGGTATGGCTTCTGGTCCGTGGTCATGTCTCATCTTCTGTGTGAGTGTGAGTCTGCTTTCTATGTGGAAGTGTGGTGGTAGCATCTTGTGTGGTCCTCCTGGGTCTGGGTCTGGTGTCATTCTTCATGTTCGGTACTCGTTTGTTAATGAGGGCGGGTTTCCAAACGGCTGGTAGGCGGGAGGTATCATCTCGTTTATTCATGCTGTGTGGGCGTTTTTCTATCTCTATGGCTTCTCTGATTATTCAGAGAAGACACAAGCCTGAAGATGATGAATGAGACTTCATCGAAACGTCACCCAGATACTTCCAATTTTATGTGGGAGAAAACCTGAATAACCAAAGATCCACATACAAATACCCGCGAAACCTCAGAAAACAAATATATATATATACAGAAGCCTGATGATGGCAGATGAGATTCTGCTGAAACGTTGCTACAACTTTAAAAGAACAACTACAATGACGTGGGAAAATACCCGAACAAAGCCGAATGCCATATACACATACATACATACATACATACACATACACACACACACACACACACACACACATATACATATACATATACATATACATATACATATACATATACATACATACATACATACATACATACATACATACATACATACATACATATGATGACTATGACTCCCACTGAAGGCATAAAAGTCAACTGGGTGATCTTGGGCCTGTTGTTATCTCTCAGCCCTAGGAAGGAGACAATGGCAAACCACTTCTGAAAACTCTACTTCTTTTCACAAAGGAATCACAGCTTCTGTCACCACTTTCAGTGACTTGCCCAGGCAGTGTCCAAGAATTGGACATGATTGAACAGAAGACAAAAAAAAAATTGGGATTCAACCTCAAGGAATCAAAATGACAAGGAACTGGTTGTGACAGGCTGTGATTCCATTGCAGAAAGAAGTATAATAGACAATGATAAGTACCGATATGGAGACATTGGAGATAATAGAAGAATAGAGAAACAGCTGCTCTGAATTTCAACAAAGATGAACAACCTATTAGAATAGCCTGCCCCATATGGCAGAGGCTTTGGGGATTTTCCTGATAATTTGTAGGTTAGTTCTGTCCATTCTTAGTTACTCTCTAGTATGTGGAGGCACTTGGACATGTGACGCGACACCTAGAAAAATACAGAATACTTCACTTAATCCTCCAAGGAAAGATTAACGGCAAACAAGATCCAGGCAGAAGAAGATCATCATGCCTTCAATATCTAAGAGACTGGTTTGGACAAAACTCAACAGCACTTTTTCGTGTGACTGTTGATAAAAATAGGATCGCCAACATCCACTGACGGATATGGCACAAGAAGAAAAATATGGAGGCAACTATAGCGTTGGACAAGGTTACCTGGTGGCCTTTCTCCATCTGCCCATCACATGCAGCTTCACTTTGCAAGAAGATGAAGCAACTGAAAAGATACCTAGACAGCCATCATATAAAACCAAAAGTGGACCCCTGATACAAGTCAGGTCTGAGCCTACTTTGGCAATAACAATAGCAAAGCTTTAACACTCTCCCATGTCTATGCTCTCCTACTGGAGGCCCTTTTCTGAGTGGCTTAGACTGGTGAGGCAAAATACCCATGGTTTCTTGTAGGTAAAATAGCTTGTATTTCTTTTGCTGTGGCATGTCCAAGTGAGGTAAGCAGGCAAACATCTTGCATTATGATCTGGAGGCTTTTGAGCTTGTGGAATCTGAGGAAGCAGAAAAGGGTTTAGTACATTTTTATGCCAAAGCATTCATATGCCCCCCCCAATTCAAATAAGATGACCCTGGGTGACATACAAGAAAGTAAACAACAGAGGTGGCAGGGGGGCGGGGGGAGAAAGCTATATCTCATTAAAGTAACCCAAATGTGCAAAATGCTGAACTAACACAATTGATTAAAATAACCAGTAGGGTTTTTCCCCTTCAAAGACCTTTGAAATGTCTTAACTGCCTTTCTAAAGACCCTCAGGGTCAGGGCCCATTGTATATAGTCAGGTCTTTAGTATGAGCTCTGCCACAGGTAGGCTTCATCATTGTCTTGCTGGGTGCCAGAATGGGGCATGGATGGCTAGATTCAGATGGTTAGTATTCTTTTGAGAGACGTTCATCCTTCCCCGAAGAGAGTAGCTTTTGATCCACTTGTGCTTAATAACTTTCAGTGTGGTGTTGGGATATATAGGGATTACCTTACACAACATTATCTTCATCCAGTCTGATCATCAGAAAGGCTCTATTGGGGTTCCTGGCCCCTAGGAATGGGACATGACAGTCAGTGGCGGGATTCAAAAATGTTTACTAGCTGTTCTGTGGGTGTGGCTTGGTGGGCGTGGCATGGGTTGGTGGGTATGGCAGGGGAAGGATACTGTAAAATCCCCATTCCCACCCCACTCCAGGGGAAGGTTACCACCAGTTCTCTGAAGTACTCAAAATTTCCGCTGCCGGTTCTCCAGAACTGGTCAGAACCTGCTGAATACCACCTCTGATGACAATGTTTTCTTGTAATATTCTGGGCTTGACTCTTTTGTTTAAAAAGACCTGGAAAACTTCTTCGGGCCTTAGCATATAATATGATTTTTACCTTATATAATATGATAATAATAATATAATATGATTTCTTACCTTAATGACTATTGTATGTTCTTTGTGTTACACTATTTCTTTTTCTGTTTTTGCTTTGGACCACCAATGCCTGGGAACTGGAACAATATACACATATAAAAAAGAATAAGTACAGGTAGTTCTTGATTTACAACAGTTCATTTAGTGACCATTCAAAGTTATAACAGTCCTGAAAAAAGTGACTTACTTTTCACACTTATGGTTGTATCTTCCTGGTCACCTGATCAAAATTCAGATACTTGGCAACTGATTCATATTTAATGACGGTCACAGCACCTTTTCTGTAATTTCTGGCAAGCAAAGTCAATAAGGAAGCCAGATTCACGGTTAGTAACCGTAATTCACTTAATAACTGTGGCAAGAAAGGTTGTAAAATGGGGGAAAACTCATTTAACAACATAAATTTTGGGCTAAAAATTTTGTGGTCATAAGTCAAGGACTACCTGTATTGCTAGGGGAAGCAATTATAATTATACCCCACTTCATCAGCAGACTGCTGTGTGAAGCATCCTCTATCTCAAGGGTTTCCAACCTTGGCAACTTTAAGACTTGTGGACTTCAACTCCCAGAATTCTGTCTTAAAGTTAAAGTCTTAAAGTTGCCAAGGTTGGAGACCATTGCTCTATCTTGAATCCACTTTGGAAATCATTTTCAGAGTAGTGTGTTCCCTGATGCTCAAATTCATTAACCCTCCAGCCAAAGCTTGATTGTAATGAAAATTCCATCAAATGTTCTCTATGTCAGTGATCCCCAACCTTTTTTACGCCGCGGCCTGGTATCCCCAACCTTTTTTATGGCGCGGCCCGGTACCGACATCAGCTGGGCGCCGCCATCTTTTTTTGATGAAAAAGTCCTTCCGGTGAGCTCACCAGAAGCACTTTTTCATCAAAAAAAGATGGCAGTGCCCAGCGCTTCGTGAGCTTTTCCGGTAGAAATGGCTTTCTACCCGGAAGAGCTCACAGAGGCGCCGCCATCTTTTGATGAAAAGTGCTTCCGGTGAGCTTTCTACCCGGAAAAGTTCACCGGAAGCACTTTTTCATCAAAACAAGATGGCGGCGCCCAGCAAGCCAGCGCCCGGTAGGACTTGTTCCACGGACGGGACCGGTCCGCGGACCGGTGGTTGGGGACCCCTGCTCTATGTAACAAATACGCTCATCATGACTGCTTGGGATTACCTGAGCAAATGATTCAATACCTAGAATCATCCAATGAATTTCCATATCTCTGCAAATCATGCAGACCCAAACTGGATCTGTTTGAAAGAGTTGATACCATAGAAACACGAATAACATCCCTTGACACCATAGTAGCATCCCTGGACACTTTAAAAGAAAGATTATCCAACCTTGAAAAAAAAGACACAATGCAAAAACCTGAACATCCAATAGCTACAAACCACATCTCAACCCAACAACCACAACCCAATCCACAAAAAAACATAAATCAGACAAATAATGATATCCCAATCCTCATCAGAGAAGCTGTTGAGCGCGAACGGAAACGTCCAAACGCCATCTTATTTGGTCTAGAGGACATCAATGACAATGATGACATCAACTATCCGAAACATCATCAGTGATTATCAAGCATCAACCATCTCCCCTGATGAAATACTTGACATTTCCCACATTGGCTGAGAGCTCAAAAAGAGAGACGGCTCTGTGGCCCCACGCTTCTGCAGGGTCATTTGCAAAAATGAATCAAGCAAACGTAAATTCATTTATACTGTAAATTCACTTGCCAAAAGCAACACCAACCATAAGAACCTCCGTTCTCGCCCTGACCTAACCATACAGCAACGTGCCTGCTATTGTTTACTCCACACAGAACTCAAAAACCATCTAGACAATGGAGAAAAGGAGCTGTACATTGACTACCATGCTGACTGTATCAAAAGTAAGTCACACAACCCGCAACTCAGCTTTAACCTTCAACCACAGCCCTACTTCAACCAATCCACCATCACCCAAGACTAGGCACGCACGCCCCTAACTTCTTCAATTCCAACTACAGCCGGCCTTAAATGCAAGCTACTCAATGCAAGAAGCCTTGTGAATAAAATACCTGAATTTCTCCTCTTACTAAATATGGCTAAATTCGACATCATATTTGTCTGTGAAACATGGCTCAACGCATCTCTCCCTGACTCCATTACCACAGTAAGAGACTATCATGTTTACCGATCAGATCATGAAATTCATAGAGGAGGTGGTGTTGCTATCTTCTATAAAATGTCCTTACATCTAAAAAACATCCAAGTTACCCAGGAGCTTGCTCTTCCTGAGACCATCATCTGTGAACTATCCTTAAATATCACATTTCGATTCTTACTATGTTACAGAGCACCTGATTATGACATCGAACATGTAAACAAGTTAAATTTACTACTAACATGGGCAACATCCTGCCCACATGCTTTTATCTATCTTGGTGACTTCAATCTACCGCATATTGACTGGACCCTAAACGAATGTACAACTGAATCCATACACGCAACCTTCTACAATGCTGTTACAAAAATGGGACTAGAACAACTAGTAACCAACAATACTAGACTAAACAACTGCCTCGATCTCATCTTCTGCAATAGTTTGAATTTAATTTACAGAATACAAACTAAAGAACCCTTTTCCAACAGTGACCACAATATGATTGACTTTTATCTCAACATATGCCCACACAAAAATCATCACAATGATGTAATCCCCAATTATAACTTCAAAAAAGGCAACTATGATCTTATAGACAATGATCTCTCATCCCTTGACTGGCAATCTCTATTCACTGGATGCAATACTGTTGAAGACCATTACAACATATTTTTACTTGAAGTCAAAAGAGTCATCAAACTATATGTACCAACAACAACTCTCAAAACAAAACAAAAAAAAACAGATTACCCATAACAATAAGGAAACTTCAATCCAAAAAGAGATCACTCTGGCGGAAAAACAAATCTGGTCACATTGCCAATTTCAAAAGCCGATACAAAAATTTATGCCACCAGATAAAGACTGAATGCACCAATTATCACATTAAACAAGAGGAAAACCTTCTATGCACCAATTCTACCCGTGCTTTTTACAATTTTGTAAACAACAAACTAAAAGACTCAAGGTCCATCCCGCCCCTGAAAGGACCTAATGGTAAAGACTGCAACGACGACACCATTAAAGCCAACATCTTTAGTACATTCTTTGGCTCAGTATTTGTAAACAGCAATGGATCGTGCCCAGTATTTCCTAGCCGAACCACAGAAAACTACAATGATCTAATACATATCGATTTTACAGAAGACAATGTTGAAAAAGCATTATGCAATCTTAAATCGTCTCTATCTATTGGACAGGACGGAATATGTGCCTATTTCTTAAAAAAGCTATCCACTGCCATAGCCGGACCTCTAAGCATAATCTTTCAGGACCAGCTCCTTGCCTAACCTATGGTCACAAGCCACGGTCATCCCCATCTTCAAAAAGGGAGACCCCAGCCTAGTTGAAAATTACAGACCAATCTCTTTATGCTGCATCACCTGTAAAGTCATGGAATCAATTATTAACCAATCCATTATCCTCCACTTAGAGACAAACAACCTACTCTCCAATATACAATTTGGTTTCAGAAAAAAACTATCCTGTAATCTGCAGCTCTTATACTGCAAAAACATATGGACTACACAACTCGATCAGGGAAAAACAATAGACGCAATCTACATAGACTTCTGTAAAGCCTTTGATTCAGTGGTACACAACAAACTACTCCTAAAACTAAAATCTTATGGTATCTCTGGACACCTGCATAACTGGATAGAAGCATTCCTGTCAAACAGACAACAAATGGTCAAATGGGAGTGTCCTATCAAATTCTGTACCTGTCAATAGTGGTGTCCCCCAAGGCACTGTTCTAGGACCAACTCTCTTCATACTCTACATAAATGACCTCTGTGATCATATTAAGAGCAACTGCGTTCTCTTTGCTGATGATGTAAAGCTGTTCAATACCACAGACAATACTGCTACCCTTCAAAAAGACCTTGACTATGTATCAGAATGGTCAAACAAATGGCCACTTCAAATCTCAACAAATAAATGCTCTGTCTTACATATTGGCAAAAAAAAATCAGAAAATAAAATACAAGCTGAATAGTCAAGACTTTGTTGAAGCTCTGTAAAGGACCTTGGAATACTCATCTCTAATGATCTAAGTGCTAGAGCCTATTGTAACTACATAGCCAAAAAGGCATTAAGAGTTGTTAATCTAATCCTACGTAGCTTTTTCTCTGGTAATATCACACTACTAACTAGAGCATGCAAAACATTTGCTAGACCAATACTCGAATACAGCTCATCAGTCTGGGACCCACATTACGTATCTGATATTAGCACAGTTGAGAAAGTCCAGAAATATTTCACAAGAAGAGTCCTCCACTCCTCTACTCGTTGTCAAATACCTTATGCCACCAGACTTGCAATTCTAGACCTTATGCCACCAGACTTGCAATTCTTATGCCGTCTTGGGTCTGATCTAAGTATGGTATATAAAATCACACATTGCAATGACTTACCTGTCAATGAATACTTCAGCTTCAGCCATAACAACACAAGAGCACACAATAGATATAAACTCAAGGTTAATCGAACTTGAGTGTAGGAAATATGACTTCAGCAACAGAGTGGTCAATGTCTGGAATACTCTACCTGACTCTGGTTTCTTCTCCAAACCCCAAAATCCTTAACCTAAGACTGTCTACTATTGACCTCACCCCTTTCCTAAGAGGTCTGTAGGGGGCGTGCATAAGCGCACCAACATGCCTACCATCCCTGTCCTATTGTTTCTTTTATTTTTCTTGTATGTACCCATTTCATGTATTCATAACTATGTATATACTTATACCTATTCTTTTGTAAGCGATTGACAAATCAAATCAAATAATTAATTAATTAATTAATTAATCAATCAATCAATTAATTAATTAATTGTAGTTCCCACCTGGCAGCAGAGCCCATGGTCAGTGGCAATAAACATCATAGTTCAAGGACATCCACAGAGTGAGCTAGTTTAAAATACATGTAATACTTGTTTTTCAAGTTGTTGAACCACAAGAAATGTAACATTTCTTCATTTTTTCCTGCTTAGGAGAAACAAGCATGAAAAAGTTAACATTGAAAACAGAAGAAATGAATTTCCGCATTTTACTAAAGCAAAATTAGATATTCCAGTTCTACAGCAAAAAAAATTTTCAAGGGGAAATCCAGGAGGAACCAAGATGCCGAATCCACATTTTGACACTTGTAATATTGTTTAAGTAATTTCAGTTTCTGGTGTTAAAAGTATTCTCCCTATCAATACTGCCATAGGCATCTTTGCCCACAGTGGGGAGTGAGGAAATATCACTGTGCAAACTCTGCACTATGTACTCTACCTGCACAAACACAAAAGGGCAAAGCTTGCATTGTGATGTCACAGCACGTATATTGCCATTTTGCCATCATCAAAGTTAGGAATGGATGCCCATGCTTCTGATCTGTTTTTTGTGTGTTTGTGTGTGTGTGTGTGTATAATTGTATATAATTGTATATAGGTGTGTATGCATATACATACACCAACACACACATACATATCTATACATATACACACTTCTATGAATAAATGTGTGAATAAATGTGTATAGAAATATATAACATGTACATGAGTGGCATGGTGGCCTTGAGGTGGAGCTCTCACCTCATAACTCATATCTCTCTCTCTGGGTGCAAAAAGAAAATGTCTGCTGGGAGCTACACTCAGCTCCATTGAATCATACCTCATGGCTAAGATGCTGAGCTTGTCGATCAGAAAGGTCGGCAGTTCAGCAGTTCGAATCCCTAGCGTTGCATAATGGAGTGAGTTCCCATTACTTGTCCCAGCTTCTGCCAACCTAGCAGTTTGAAAGCATGTAAAAATGCAAGTAGAAAAATAGGGACCACTTTGGTGGGAAGGTAACAGCGTTCCGTGTGCCTTCAGCATTTAGTCATGCCAGCCCCATGACCATGGAGACATCTTCAGACAGTGCTGGCTCTTTGGCCTTGTAACAGAGATGAGCACCACCCCCTAGAGCCGGAAATGACTAGCACATATGTGCGAGGGGAACCTTTACCTTAGTTTAATGTGTGTGTGTGTGTGTGTGTGTATGAATTTTTAATCGATTGAATTTTTGAATTGAATTTTTAATCGATTTCATAGATTACAGAAAGCAAAATATATTCCTTTACTGAGGCAAACTTATCTAATGTTAATTTCCAAACATAAACCAGTTTACTTCACATTATGGCTGATTAGAGTACCAGCTAAAAGGCTGTTTTTACTGTTTCCGCATCTTTTTCCCCTAAATTTTCATCTTCTTGGTCCTCATCTCTCTTACCTCTTGGGTACAAACTAAGCTGTAGCTCGGGAATAAGCAGCTTAGATGGCGGCTGCGTTCAGCCAAACCCACTGCAGCTGTTTTTCAAGATAAGAAAAAAAGACTTATGAAACTCCAGTCAAAGTAGGAACCAGTTGAATATGACAAACAAAATAGCCTACCTCATTTGCATAGTGAAAAAAAATCCATTTATGAACTAAGGCCATAAAACAAATGTTTTTGCTTGAAGTTTGTGTTGAAAGGTATCAAAATGCTTTCTTTCGAGGATTCGATTTTCCCGCTGGGAGAGCTCCGGCGCAAGGATAAGGACAACTGCTTGAAAGCTGGATCTTTTTATTTTTCAGGAAGGCAGGGGACAGCGAGAAGTCTGCATTCCTGGGCTAGCTAGCTTGTTATGGTAAGTCCCTGGTTTTTTATACCCTTTTCTCCCTTTGTAAGTTGATTTTGTGTGAATGTTTGTATTTGTGCTTAATGTTTCAAATCCTGTTTGAGTTTGTCTTTATTCCCGCCGGAGGGCAAACTCGCATGGGTGCGGAAGGCAAACTCCGCGTGGGTGGCTAGATTGTATTATTGGTTTTCTCTAATCTCTTTTAGCTTTAAGATAGTTTTTCATATTTGTTCTGTGGCAATCTCCTGTCCGTCCCTTTTGTAATTTATATTTTGTGTCTGTTGTCTGTTTGTTTTGCTTATTTGGTATGTCCTGTGTTTGTAAGGGCTTTCTAAATTATCTTTTTGTTTCCTTTTCTTATTTATCTAGTTTTCTTAATTACTTAGGCTTTTGTCTATAGGGATTCTTTAATACCTTTTTTATTTGATTCCTTTTCCTATGTAAGTTTGTTTTATGGCTGACCTGATGTTCCCCTTGGGCTTTTCCTGTTTTTGTGACCCTACTGTCTTCGTGAAGTTCCCTTTCCACAATCCTTCATTTTTATTTATTTTTTAGAGGGCGGTCTCTGATTGAGTGTCTGGGTATACTTGGTATTCGTGATCAATCTGGATCATCATCATGGCCGCCTGTCTCCCCTTCTATTTTCTCTTCTGAGAGGGATACAGGCCTTTAGGCAGCTAAGGCAGGGTGGTATGCATCGACAGAAGCAACACATGAGGGCTCCAAAGACGCAAATAGTGACTATGGTTGTTGTAAGGATTTTGAGCCAATGGAAATCTGGTATCCACGAGAAGAGCCATGAAAAGTCTAGGAATGATTGCTCATGACCAATGTTTTGAGCTAGCTCTTTCAGGTGGTGGATGTCCCTCTCTATGAGTCCTGAGGTTTCGTCTAGGTTGAAGCAACACATCCCATGGAATGTTTCGCAGCCATAATTATGCTTCAAGAGGAGGAAGTCTATTGCTGCCCCATTCTCCAGGGTGGCTTCTCTGACCTCCCTCAGTTCTCTGTTAAGGGCATCCAGGGCATGGGAGGTCGAATTCAAGCCTTTTGCTGGGGTACCTGCTAGGCTATTCAAATTTCTAGAATTTCACACTGCCAATCCAGGTACCCCCACTAGGGATATTGCCAATGAGACATATTCTGCTTTGGTGAGAAGGGAGACTTTGGAGTCACAGTCTGAGTCTAGGGTTTGGAAGGCTCTCCTGTGCCGTCTCTGTAAGGATGGCATAAGCATGATTAACCTTCCCAAGGTGCAAGGGCCGTTGGTGGCATTTGCAGGAAGGTATGAGTAGGCTTTTAAGCCACAAAGGAAAAAACCACCCTGGTGGGAGCTTCAGGTAATTATATGAAAATGATATGGTCTCTGTGTAGTTGCATTTTAGTTCTGTGTTGCTAAGACTGGTGCATTCTGTGACCCTAGGTGTGCTGCACCCAGTGACGTTAAAGCATCTCTCAGAGGTGGTTACTGCAGCAATGTGTAGGGTGTACATGGTGTGGTCTTTGGTTTTTGTAGAGTGGCCCCAGCTAAAAATGCTTTCGTAGGAGTCAGGAAGGTTTCTAAATGTGGTGTAGTTAATGATGTTATGTGGTCTAGTTGCCACTCCCATTAGGCATGTGGTTAAGATGTCCTTGACTGATTTCACTCCTGCTAAGCAAAAGTTAGTGGTGTTGAATATTTCCCTTGCTAAATATTCCCATACGTTTCCTTTCTCTGGGATAAGCTTTGGTTCCAGGAATGCAGTTGCTTGTGTTACAAGTGTTACAATTGTTACAGATAATAATACATAGTATATATTGCATTTCATGTTTCCCATTGCTAGATTCCTTTTCTCCCCCCCCCTTTTTTTTTAGTACAATGTAAAAAAAAGGTAACAATAAAATGTAAAAAAAAAGGTATAGGTCAAGTCTCAAAAATTACCAAAAGGTATGATGGTAGTTAACATTTTAAGATGTTCTGTATTTGTGCCGCTATTTAGAGATCATCCAGATATTTACAGCCAGAATCAGGCAGCCTTGCATAAATCAATCTGCTGCATTTGCAACCCTGTCGGAAAAGTGTCCTGAAGTTACCTGTACTTTAGCAATATTTGAGAATCCTGTTTCCAGAGCCCCCATTTTTGGATTTCTACTAAACAGTACCTCCCAGTGGCTTACAAGGGCAATTGTCCCTGTGCCTCTATATCCTCAATACATAACCGCTCAAGAAAAGTGATTCAATCGGGTTAGCTCTTTACTGACATAATGGAAAGATTGATCAATCAAATGGCAAAGTTTAATTTGTTTAATAACTGAGTTTTATGTCTGTTCTAAATATATGTATTTGGAGATAGAGGGAGGGAGATGGAGGGAGGGAGGGAGAGGGAGAGGGGGAGGAAGGGGTGTGGGGGGGAGAGAGAGAGAAAGTTCTGAGTTTTTCAGATATTCCTGCAATATATGGAATGAAATGTTGCTCCATTTGTTCTCTTCTTTAGCTGATATGGAGATGATTCTGCTGGATCTTTTCCTGGATTTGATGAAAGCCCAGCTGGGATAGCCAACTGAGGACTTCCTTGATATGTTCTAGTTCTTTTTCTTTTCTCTCTTTGTTCGTAGGCAAACCCTGAGTAATTCACACGGAGAGAAAACAACAGACACGAGGTATATTTGCTTTGTTTCTTACCTTCATTCCGGTCTATCTGTCAACCTTATCAATTCAGGAACAGTGTTGGAAATAAGAGTACAGTGGTCCCACAACCTGAAATTCTTGTTGGCTTTTAAATTAAAAAAGGGATCATTCTGTTTAGCTATTGAGATACTATCCCCTTTTCTTTGCAGGGTCATTCCCAGAAATTCCTAAATTATTAACTAGGCCGCTATTATTGATTTTTCTTATCAAACTGCATGCCTCCCCCATAGCAGTTTGTAAAGTACAGTACTATAATGAAAAAGAAAATTTTAAAGTATTTACAAAGTCAAAACAATACTCCAGTCTTGAAGGGAAGAGCAACAAAAGAAGCAACAAGGCAGCAGTGAGTGATTTACTTCTCCACCCAGCAGCAATGAGGAGGGGGAAAATATGAGGCCTGCTGCAAAGTCCCTGGGTCTTGATTGGCCTTGTGACCAGGAGCAAAAAAATGCAGCAAATATATAGGCATCAGAAATTGCCTGTTATAATGATGGTGATGAACGACAGTCACAGGACTAAAAATGGCTTCTGCTCCAGGAGTGATTGAATCCAGATCACACAGCTGCAGAGACCTCTTGTCACAATTTTGAATTCTTATCATAAGTACACATTAGGGAGGCATTTATAACTTCGAACAGTCGTTAAACGGCCATTCAGGAGCTGTGGTGGCACAGTGGGTTAAAATGCAGTATTGCAGGCTAACTCTGCCCACGGCCAGCAGTTCAGCCCTGACCAGCTCAAGGTTGACTCAGGCTTCCATCCTTCCAAGGTCGGAAAATTAGGACCCAGATTGTTGGGGGCAATATGCTGACTCTAAACCATTTAGAAAGTGCTATAAAGCACTATGGAGTGGTATATAAGTCTGCTATTTCTATTGCTATTCATACCTTGAGAATCACCTGTAAACTGGCAGATGGAACATTGCAATGCAAGCCCTAATTCTTCTAAATGTACATGATACATACCAAAGGGTGCAAGGTTTGCATTATAATACTCCTGCCATATTGCCAAGGTTTACCTTGATACCATAGAAGCCACTGCTAGTCATGAGTAAGTAATTTACTTTTCAACTGCACTGGACCAACAAGTGGTTGTTACCACAAATCCCATGCCAGTTGCAAATAAGTAGGAAATATCAGATTAGAGTTTCTCTTAACATATGTTACTATTAAAGTAATAAAAGCAGGATAAAAATCTTATAAATAAATAACCCTCTCTTTGCCTTTCTAATTACTATAGCTGAGAAAAACTAGGTTCAATCCTAACATAAAAAGCGTAAAAGTGTAAAAAAGCAAAGTCTCCCCAAAGCTGATTACAGATTTATTTCCTGAAATGTTAATTGGGACTTTTTGGAGAACTTATTAACTATAAATAGTATCAATTCTACACGAGTTCATTATGCAACCAGGACAACTAGAAAGAGGACTAATTTGAACTTCAATTTACCCTGATTAAATGTGTCCAGAATGCTATGATGGAAAACAGAACAAACAAAACAAAACAAAGAAAATAGAAGAACAAAGGACTTCAGGAACAATGAGTTTTTCTACTACTTGTTTTAGCTTATCGGTTTAGTTACTCGGTTCCAATGCTGAAATCAGTTGGAAATTAAATCAATTTAAGAAAACTGATGACTGGATTTCCAACTATTCTTCAGTTTTGATAATGAAGCTGTCCAGATGTTTCTATCTAAATGGTATTAACCACAGCCCCTACTTACTGGATTTCCTTACTACTTTACATTTTCTATTAATGGCCTGAAGAAAGCAAAAAACAATAGCCTTTCCATAGTGACAATGTATGGTTTCTTATATTCCAATTTCACATTTCTTGGGGGAGGGTGGTAGTGTGTGGGTGTGTGGTTTATGCTGGACACATGAATGTTACATAATTAGGAATAAGTAAAAGTTTCACTTCTTAAAAAAAGCTGTCACAGACCCAATCCAATAGTTGCTCATGGTGCTTAATGAAAAAACACTGATGCAGATTGCAAAAGGCTAGCAAGTACATATGGTAACACCCAAGGACACGTAATATCTCAGGCAATCTTAATCCCATTTGTTTAAATCAAAAGGCCATTGTAATTCAGGTGATTGCCTCAACACCTTATGTGTGTAAGTTTATGTAGAGAAGTTGCATCTCCACCCACTTTAGGCTTACCATAATAAATCAAATAAATCTGTGCTTCAGTAGAAGGGTGTAATGGCCTCCAGTCCAAAATAACTTCTAAAAACTCTCCTACACAGTACATCAGAATTCAAAAATCAGAATTTAGCCAGATTAATTAGTCCTCAAGAATGGCAACAAACCATAGGGATGCTGATCTTTGAGGGAAAATCCCTTCTCATTGTATGGAATAAAGAAACTTGCTATGGGTGTTTAAAGGGAAGCACAAAGATGAGCCTCCTGCAGCTGGCTGCCTCCTCTGGGCAACTGACTCTCAGATTTTCCTCAGTCCGCGTGGCATGTCCGGATCACCTGCCTCCCCCTCAACTCTGTCTCTGCCTGCTGCTTGGATAGGTAATCAATGCATCTGTGCTGCACAGGCTGCTGCTGCTGCCAGACACTGTTGGCCCCCACGCCCTTACTGCCTCTGGTTCTGGTCACCCCTCCCCAGGGCTGATGACAATCCTCACTAGGGCTTATTTTGGGTACGGTTTATATTAGGTGCATGCTTTATTTTCAGGTAGAGCTTATTTTGGGGAAAACATGGTGTGTATGCACATACATACACACACACAAAATGTGTGGGTTGGAGTGTGGGTGTCTGTAGACCTCAACTTCCAATCACAATTAAGCCCCAAATGTATGTTGCTAAATGATAAATTTGTTAAGTGAGTTTTGCCCCATTTTACAACTTTTGTTGCCACATTTGTTAAGTGAACCACTGAAGTTGTTAAATTAGTAACATAGTTGTTAAATGAATCTGGTTTTCTCACTGACTGCCCATCAGAAGGTTGCAAAAAAGGTGATCACATAACCCTGGAACACACTGTACAGTCTCTGGGTGTTGGACTTGGGATAGAAATCTCAGTAAGTTGTGAGGAGTTTCCAGGTTACCACATTAACACATTAACAGCCTCTGAGTCCTCACTTTACCCGTTCATTACATTGACAGGTTATTTGATTACAAGCAGGGCATAAGTGTTGATGGTACGGATCTTGTTCTTCCCATTGAGTTGCTCTTCAAAGCCTGTCTTATCCTTTAGTGGTACTTGCCTTCTCATGTGATTGTGGGATAGCCAGGTACTTGTGGTTGGTCTGTATGTCTGCTATGTGGCCCACTGGTAGTTCGACCCTATCAATCTTAACTACCTTCTACATGGACAAAAAAGGGGACAGGGGAGGGGGAGGGAGGGAGGGAGGGAGAGATCCATTTCTTTGTTAGGTGTTCATTATATAACCCTATCCCTTCCTATCCTTATAAATCATTCTTTTTCCACCACATCCATACACAATTCACACACTGTGTTTTGTTCTTTACATTTCTCGTATATCTCTTTTTCATGATCTCATAAAACCCCATGAAACTATAGTTTGCTTGATCTTTGTCTAAATCCACTCACTTTATCTTCATACTATATATTTGTTTAGCAATTCCATACATTTGTTTAGCAATTCCATATATTTGTTTAGCAATTCCATATATTTGTTTAGTAATTCAGTCTTTAATTCTATATGTCCTTATAATCCAAATACTTCAACATATTTTTTCAGATCTGATCACTCATTTTTGTAAACACAGTATCAAAGTACACAAAGTAATCTCCTTGTTTTATCAGAGTACATAAATTAACCTACTTGTTCTAGTATTTTGATGTAATATACAATTTACAAACTTTCAATCAATTTTCCTTGTTAAATACAATAATCTTGGTCTACATCAGACTTGGGCATTCTATGGCCCAAAGTCCACATCCACCTCTTTGCCTGTCCTTGTCCGGCCCATGGCAGTAGGGACAGGGGTGGCAGTGGAGGTGGGGTGGGGTGGGGACAGCGAAGAGATTTGGCCAGCAGAGAAAGTGGGAGTGATGGCAGTCCTATTGGTTTGGCCTTACACAACAGACCTAGTTTCACATGTGGCCCCTTGGGAAAATTAATTGCCCACCCCACTTACATGTTAATTATTAGACATATACTTGTCATTGCATCATACAATCTTTGTTCAATTCATTGCAAACTATACACTCAGTTTTCAGCCTACAACTCAGCACTACCCTTATACAAAGACATCTGCACATTCCTATTCCCAACAACACACTTCTAATATCAACCTATTTCACATTTCCCTTTATTTAAGTCCACATGCTTCCGTAGTATTCTGAATTGTATTGTGACTCCAACCTCTTTCCAGACTTCATTCAAGTCCGATTTATTTTTCTTTTGTTGGGAGATTAATCTATGGAGTCCTTCATGTAATCTGAGTGTGGTTTCTTGCTTGCAGATGTTTCATTATCCAACTTGATATATCAGTGCCCTGATATATTCTCTTCTATCAGTAGATTAATCTGTTTTGTAATAATATATAGATGCACTTTCTCTTCCTGCAGTTTTTCTACTTGCACTCTGGTTTCTTTCTATTGCTCTTAAATAATAATTTTATTAAACATTACACTTAGAAAGATAACTAATACAAACAAAAAAACAAGAATAGAAAGAAAAATAGAAAATGCGGAAAGGAAGAAAAACAGCAAGAAAAATAGATGAGAAAAATAAGAATATAGTAAAGGAAAGGAAAAGGAATATATAAATAAATGATTACATCATTCATCACAATAAGAATTAACAATTTTATTGATGTCACTTTCTCTTAAAATACAACAAACGGTCTCTTCTTCCCATATCTCATCACTTGTGTACAAACAAATCTTTAAAACCTTGCTGTTCAATCCTGGTCAGCAAAACGACATTAAGGATGATCAAAGATAAGAACATATCTATTTAACTTTGATCAAATAAACCATATTTATATTTCTTCCTTTTACTTTTATATTCGTGATCTTCAATAGCAATAGCACTGACTTATATACCATTCTACTGTGCTTTACAGCACTCTCTGAATGGTTTACAGTGTCAGCATATTGCTTCCAACAATCTGAGTCCACAGTTTACTGACCTCAGAAGGATGGAAAGCTGAGTCAACTTTGAGCCCATCAGGATGGAACTCCAGACTGTGAACAGACTTTGCCTGCTATATTACATTCTAATCAATACACCATTGGGGCCTTTAATCTTTTCCAATACTGTGCTAGAATTTGATTTCTTTCATTTCTAGGTGGGCTGTCTCCTTTATTAGTTTCCATCCATTGTTTCTTGTTCCACCTTTAGATGCTTTGGAGAATAGCTTGACTCCCTCTTCTTTGTGGAAGCCCCTGAGATATTGGAACACCACTATCATGTCACCCCTAGTCCTTCTTTTCTAGACATATCAAATTCCTATAATTGTTCTTCGTATGTTTTAGCCTCCAGTCCCCTAATCATCTTTGTTGCTCTTTTCTGGACTATTTCTAGAGTCTCAACATCTTTTTTATATTATGGTGACCAAAACAAAGTAAAGTTAATGCACTTAGTGATGCTACCACTTCTCACCATTGTTTAATGGGATTTTAATATTATATTATTTTTCAACATACGCTGACAAATAATTTTGATTTTGCAGACTCCTGAGAGGATCTTGGGGGACTCCTAGGGTCTTCAGTCCACACTTTGAAAAACACTGCCCACGGGGATTAAATAATAATTTTCATGAGTCGATTTTCCCAAATTATAATTGTTATATTACTCTGGTTAGTTCACCAAAAGCTCTAACCTCCAAATAACCAGTCAAAAAAGCTTTAATAATGAGAAAATACATTAATTCTTCTTTCCCTTACCTATTTTTTTAAGATGGCAGTCTAAAAAAAGTCTAGTTGTAGATTAATTAGGTCCAAGATTAGATCTTAATTTTGAAGACTTTAGTTTGGAAAGAGTCTGCTAGCAATTGTTATCAGCTGGCAATCCTGTGTAATAATTTTTCAAAATTAAACAGCTGGTGGACCCAAGAAAAATATCAGAATCTCATTAGAAATGCAGCTAGAGTTCAGGAACCTCCTATTTTGTAATGAAAGAACAGGGGGATTGGGTCTATGACAGGATGAGCTGTACTTGTAATAAACTGGACTCAGAGTTAAATCTTTTGTCTGTCTTCCAAAACTATACAAAAGTGTGACACAGATATTCAGAAACTTGACTAGTCTTCACACCAGAGGTGAGACATGATCTCAAAATGCATGACATTATCTGATCATTATGCATGATCAGACAAAATGGAAATTTGTCAGCCCTTTGAGAAAGTCCAGGTCAGGACAGAGAGAGAGACATACCATAAAGTTATCAAAAATGTTAATTTATTATGGTAATGTATAGTTTAATTTATTGTGGTACAATAGGCATAATAAAAGAATCTTGAAAACCTGCCAACATTTCCTTCAACTCTTCTTAATCCAAACAAAACTCAAGCTGGATTATTTGGAATGTCTTTCTCATGCTTTCCCCTTTCTTGGGCTGCCATTTTTCTTCCCTTAGTGGCTCCTACATGCATTCATCAAGATTATTTCCACATTTCTCTAAAGAATCATAGTGCCTCTAGTCTAAATGTTTTCCTGTTTTTAGATCAGTGGTCAAGATCATCAACCCCCAAGGATCAATGGGAGTATCCATTATTGTTGTTGTAATTATTCATAATACTATTAGTTAACATTTATTAAATTATTTTTCATGTAATCAATGTTTGGGGGTGTGTGTACCGATGAACAATCTGAAATTTCGTGAAAGGGTTGATAAGCTGAAGACTTGGAAACCCCTATTTTAGATGAGTTTGGCATGGCAACTAAGAAACCAGAGGATTTGCATAGGGCATTTGGAGGGTGTTTGGACAAACACAGCTGTATCTCATACCTAGTCAATCTCTGAAGCATGGAAGTGACTAGAACACTAGATAAAGTTTCTAAAGCATGGCCTCTGCAGCTCCTTGGGTAGCTGAGAAATTATAGAAGAATTTAGAGAGCATCTTGGGGAAGGTATAAAATGACTGTTAAGGAGGGAATTAGAGAAACATGACACCAACCAGAGATCATAGCAAACACAACACCTTGATTTTGCTTAGTATGAGTTGGGACAGAGAAAATGTGGGTAGGCTTTCAAGACTGATTTCTATTTTGTATTAGGTAAGCCAGGTCAAGAAACAGAAAGCTCAGGGATGTCGGTTGTGCTACTTTATTCTACTTCATGCTATTTCATCACTATACAAGTAGTCTTCAATTTATGGCCACAATTTCCATTCTAAATCATAAGTCAAATTGGACCTGATTTTGTAACAAGTTTAATGTTATAAAGCTAAACAAATCAATCATTAAGTGAATCAAATGGTTGTTAAGCGAATCATGCAACCATTAAGCAAATCCAGTTTCCCCAATGGGTATCTTTTGCTGGAAGTCAGAAAAAAGGAAAGCAAATCCTGATCATGTAACCTCAGGATGTTGCAGCCAGTTGTAAATGCAAACCAGTTGCCAAAAGCCTTAGTTGCGATCACGTGACCCTGAATGGTGTGATGATCTTAATTGCAGATAGAAAATCTTAATCATGCTTGCATCCATAAGAGATAATTGTTATAAAGGCCATGTAAGATTTCAGTTCATCTGCCTGTGTGTATGTTATGTTGCAAAATATCAATGAGAATATGTAAAGGTTGAGACATAATGTGATGTTGCAAATTGTATAAGCCTATTCCACCTATGAGATTTTGTAAAATCGCTTACTATTCACACAGGTTGTTTAGATAATCTAATAAGATTGTCTGTTCTCTTAAATTTGACTCCTACAAAGCTCTTTGGAATGTGATCCACAGAAAAACTGCAGGTGGTTTAAGAGTTGTGGACAAGTCCCATGAACACACCTTCACATATTCACAAAGCAGGCTTAATTTTTTTGAAATTAAATCTGAAGTATTAAACAGTCCTATATAATTAAAGGCTCACTTGCAGCTTATTAAGGTCAAACTATACCTATGACATTAAGTCCCCCAATGTTTTAACTAACTTGTTGTTTCAAACTTGGCAGAAGCTATATTAAACCATTTATTATGAGAGTACTGTTTGTTCTTATACCTGTTATTGCAGTTATACATGTTGCTACTGCTTCCTGCTTTCTCATGTTTTGAAAGATTCTTTGATCTGAACTTCATGTTTTTGAAGCTGAATATTTATTGATTGTTGGTATGATTATAACTGCATAACAAGCTGTGGTGGCACAGTGGTTAGAATGCAATGTGCAGACTAACTCTGCTGACTGCAACAACTTTGCCCCTGACCGGCTCAAGGTTGACTCAGCCTTCCGTCCTTCCGAGATCAGTAAAATTGGGGGCAATATGCTGACAGTTGTAAACTGCTTAGAGAGGGCTACAAAGCACTATGAAGTGGTATATAAGTCAAAGTGCTATTGCTATTGCATTAAGAACCTGTGACACAGTTCATTCCTCACAGCAATTCTGGTTTCCATCCTCCCATTCTATATGTTGGGAAAAATGATAGCATTTTTCTCCTTGCCTCAAAGCATTAGGAAGAGAAGTATTTCAACTCTTCACTCCATCACCATGGATATTGAAGTCTCTTCTGACACTTTCCTATACTCCTGTATTCATTTTTCTTCTGGAACTAACAAAACCTATACAATTTCAGAAACGCCTCAGGGCCTTCTAGACTAGTGCAGGGGTGAAGGGACAAGATTATTTCCTTGGTAATGATGTCATCTTTTATTTCTTCACTTCTATCACGATGATGCCATTTTTCATTCCTCCACCTCTACCACACTGCAGAATCTGTATTCTGTGGGAAAGAGGAAATATGCAATTAATCTGGGTTTCTGGGTTGATGGGTTTTCTGAGAGTATAGCAAATGAAAACCACAAAGGAGAAGGTGTATGTGTATATGCATAGGTATATCATCTGTCTCCTCTCAGGTGCATTCATTATCTATAGAGACTTTTCAATGAACTACATACTGAAATCTGCCTCTCTTGTGCCAGGAACAGACCCTACCAGTATTCCCTTACTTCAAGATAAAAGGGGGTAATAGAATGAAGTGGCACCAGGGCAAGAAAGCTGTCATTTTACTAGGAGGAGCAGTTGTTAAATGAACAGGCAAAATATCTCAGTGGCAGAGGGAGGCATAATAAGGAACTAAATGAGCCATTGAAAAAAGATCCGCTACCATCAAAATAGCAACAAGACTCTTAATACATTGGTACATCCTTTGTAAAGACCAAGGGAATTGTCATGCCTCTGGTAGAGACTGACTCTGAGGAAGAGGAGGAACAGCCGACAGGGAGTAGAAGTGTGGCTCCGGAGGTTGTGGAGGAGGCTGGGGAAGGGCAGAGGCCGGCTGAGCAGTCAGAGGAGGACCCAGGCCCATCCCCTATCCATCCTAGGGCAAGCAGGGTGAAGAGGATAAGGGAGAGATGTGGTCTCCTCAGGAAGAGAGGGCCTTGATCCTCTTCATGGGCTGCAGGTGTGACAACTGAATAAGAGTTTGGACCTGCATACTGGCAAACGCTGGAAACAAATCGTGTAAATATTTCTAGTTTATAGTTCCTCTCTGAGTTTGGCATCCTTCCCAGTGTGTGTTATCTGTGGACATCCTCCAGCCCTTATCTTGCCTGTTTTGTGTTGCTTTTTTCCTTCTTTATGTAACTGTGTGGGAGGTTTTTTTTGTCTTCCATCAAAGATATTCGGAGCTTGGAAGCAAACTGAAGGAATAAAAGGGGCTTCACCTGTTTTCTGTGACTGTATTTGTTTTATATCCCACCCTGGGTCATCACAGGAATTCATCACACAAAGTTTTTGTGAGGGTGGGAGGTGATTTCGCTTCCCATTTTTGAGACTGGGCTTAGTAGTAGATGTACATAAAGAAATGTCATGACAGCATTGCAAAACCTCCCCCTTCAAGAAAGGAAGAATATACAACCAGCCATTTTGGTGCAAGTCTCCATCTCTCAGGAAAAGGAGAAGGGAGGAGGTAAAATGGTTCTTTGAGTGTGATCCATTCTGACTTCCACATGGAGGCCTCTTCCTCCTCCTCCTCCAAAGAAGGGAACAGAAGAAGGTCTTCAAGGTTTCTGGACCAAGAACTGAAGCTAAGAAGTATTGTAAGGCTAGAAATATGCTCACTCATATGATTAAGCATTGGCCAAGTTATGAATAAAAGAGATTGAAGTCAAGATTAGGAAAAAAAATCTGCCTATTTTTGAGTAAAGTTATCACAAGTCTGTAGATATTTTAGGCTAGATTTTATGTTTCACTGAAACCCCTGTGATGTTTCTTCCAGAAGATGGCACCAGTTCTGAATGGCTTCTTTGATGGCCAAAACCAGAATGTACAGGAAGAGGACATTGCTTGAAAACAGGGGTGGGATTCAATTTTTTAAACAACCGGTTCTGTGGTCATGGCTTAGTCGGGTGTGGCTTGGTGGTCATGTGACTGGGTGGGAGTGGCCAACTCGACATCACTCATGTCAAGGGGTGCTTCTTGCCTGGCCTGTCATGACAGTGGGGATGCTGCAATGGTCATAAGTGTGAAAAATGGTCATACGTCACTTTTTTCAGTGCCATTGTAACTTTGAATGGTCACTAAATGAACTATTGTAAGTAAAGGATTACCTGTACAAAAGTACAAAAAGCTTCTTTGCTTGCAAAAAGCTTCCCTAAATACCAATCATTAGATTAAAAATACCTGTAAGCCGGAGTTACAAATCAGACAAGGTGCCAGAGCGCCTTGAAGAATTAAAATAGTTAAAATGCAATGATAACTATCAGCAGCCAACTCTTGCTCATAAAGTGAAACCCTTTAGCAGAGAGGTCATTTAAGCTCTCCAGAAAAAGCACACCCAGGAGAAGCAATCCTTAGATCCATTTGCACCATTTAAAGATACCAGCTGGTCTCACTCATCTCATAAGATATCCTAAGGAAAGCATCCAGATTTAAGAAAAGGTCACATGCCCCCCAGAAAGGCAGTAAAAAAAAATCAGTGCCAAGCTTGCATACTGCCTCTTGGAAGTTCACCCCAAAAGGACAGTGCCAGATACCACTAAAGCAGTGAAGGAAGACCCCCTCCCCAGATAGAAAAAGAAACCATAAGGCAGGAAAAAATTCAAACACAATACAAATAATTAAATCACAACAGTAGCTGTTGCTTGATGAAGCTGAATAGGGAAAATTATCCCATCAATAAACACAGGATTAAACATCACCAAGCCCCAGAATTAACCTTCACCAAAACCCAGTTTTAGACCAAAACTCAGAAAGGGTATGTAAACTCACGTTTGAATGTCAATCTTTCTAACTAGCCAAGAAGCCTTGCTGAATGTCACTCATCTTGGTTCCCTGTCATGAAATGCTTCTTTCTGACAGCTCTGCTTCATTATTCAATGATTTCTTCAGAGTGCTGATTGTCCAGGGAAGTATTTCCTCCCAACAGAAGTGTAAAAATCTTAAAACAACCCTTCCCCTTTAAAAACGTCAAGCCCTAGAAGCTCCAGAGACAGGAAGTCTAGGCGTACTGGCAAGAATGTAATAAGGGTGGGAAAAAAAACAAAAGGAGATTGCTTCTTACTACCAGTTCTCTGAACTGCTTAGAAAGTTAACAAGGGGTTCTATAGAACCGGTCAGAACCAGTAAAATCCCACCCCTGCTTGAAAACCTGTAGTGATATCAGAGATGTGTAAAGGACATGAATGTGCACATAATTTTGAATACTAATTATGCTTACAAACCCTTTTTGTATGTAAATTTGTTGCCCTACCAACAGTATTTACAATAACAGCAGATACTTTACATTTTAAAAGGTCTGAAAATTAAGATATGAAGGATCAAGGAATTATTGTAAATTATAAATGGCATAAATATTATATATTGTAATAATACATGCTAAAGATGGGAAAGCACAGATAGATATTTTAGGTCAGGAGTCCCAAACCCCCGCTCTGTGGACTGACACATGGGTCGCAGCATGTTAGAAACCGGGCCATGCAAACAAGCGAAGCCTCATCCGTGGGATGCAGGCAGATGATGATGCTGGTGACACACCAACTCAAGACCAAATTTAAAAGTCATATCCTATATCAAGAAATATCTGGAAATTATTACTGTTGGCAGAAAAAAAAATAGCAAACTGAATTGAATTTATGGTTGGTAAGTAAAGGTATGTGGGGCAAGATTCTTGCCTAATCATAATGGGATTATACTCTTCCCAGAAATCAAATATGATGGATCCATTTATTTAAGCTTGCTTTGCTCTTTGTTCTGGATAATCTGTTTATTACTAGCTTTAGCAAATGGACTGACTTAGCTTGGACAATTATCACAATTACAATAGCAATCTTTTGTAACCTGTTGCAAAATACTTCATATTTAGATGTGTGGATACTTTGTCCAACCTAATATTTTCCCTATATGCTGATTACATTTCATAAAAATTATCCTTAAACAGGTAAGATGTGTTTGTTAGCCAATATATTTGTGGGGCATCAACCCAAGAAAGATTGATATAAAGTTGTTGTACTGTATTACTTTTCTTTTGGGATACCAATTGTCCATACCAGAGCAGCTTCCATGTCCATTTAAGGGTAAAATCCTGGTTCTATATATTCACATATAAGTACTCTCACTTGGTTCAGAGGAGTTTATTCCAGGGTTTGTTTTTCCTTTCTGTTCAAATGTGTTCAATTCTCAGAAGTTGTCTGGACAAGTCCTTGCAATTTTCTTGACAAGGTTTTTCAGAAGTGGTTTGCTCTTGCCTCCTTCCAAGGGTTGAGAGAGAGTGACTGGCCCAAGACCACCCAGATAGCTTTTTATCCAGGTGAGACTAGAATTCAGTCTCCCTTTTTCTAGCCTGAAGTCTTAACCACTACACCAGTCTGGATCTCTTATTTCAAAAGTGTGTTCAAGATTGTATGTTCATCTGCAAAAAATCTTGACTGCCATTGTGAGCTACTCATTTTTTTGTTTTATTTTCATACTGACAACTGTTTTTTAAAATTATTTGTCCATTTATTATTTTTTAAAAGATATTTTCCTCCCTCATACTCTCACAGTATTTCTCAATTACAAATACATCTTTAACTTCTGAAATTCACCAAGTATGCTTCAAACTAAGTAGATATTTGAAGTAAGTCTTTTACTATTCTAGCTTAACAAACTAACCATACAATACACACTGTCATGTTTATCTTATCTATAACCTTATGACAATGTAAATGTAAATATTTTTAGAAACAAATCAAAGAATTGCCATTGAATTCAGTTATACTGCAAAGAACACAATATCCTAGATCCACTTTTATGACCTGTTACTGATCAGAGCTACGCCATGGGATTTTCTATATACCTACACTTTGCCAGGAATATTGACATGGATGGCTGAATGGCCTTCAGATCAAATAACTGAAATGCCTCACTAATATTTCTGAGAACATGAGTCCAAGACTCGTGGAAGAAAGAGTTTGGAAAAACCATTGTTGTATTTGTATAAAAAAGATATGGTAGAAGAATATATATAAAACAGAAGATTCTCATTTATGGAATATTAGCTGATAACCCAGCGTTGCCTGGGTATTTATTTATCCCAATCCTGTATTAGACAGGAAAGGGAATGAATATGCCGTTACCATGGCAACTCCACTGTGCTGTACAGTAGAAGCCACTTTAAGGCACACATGCACCCCGAGGGGTGGTAGAGGTGTCTTACCCCCATAGTATTTTTTTGCGGAGGGTAAGTCATCTGTCTATCATGTTTGGTTGAAATTGCTCAAGGCATTCCAGAGTTATGCTGGAATACACACACACACACACACACACACACACACACATGTTTTCTTAAGTTTTCGCGGGTACTTACTGTTCTGTATTAACATACACCAAGAGGTAAATTCTGATTGGTCTGCACGAACTGCATTCTGATTGGTCTATTCAACAACTGTGATTGGTTTACTTGGAATCAACCGCGATTGGCTGAGCCGATCGCGGGAGATTCAAAGTACTGTCATTGGCCGGCGAGCTGCGAGCAATCCCTATATGAAGGGCTGCCGCAGCTCCAAGATCCTGAACAGGTCTATACAATGAAATTAAGAGCTTTGAAGTACACTGGTCTCGCGTCTCTTATTGGAACCGATCTACCCGATTGAACACTGGCGACAAGGATGGGATCGTGAGACAAGAGACCAACCGAGCACGTGGCGGATCGACACTGAACGACCGACGAGATGGCCGGCAGCAACTCGCCACCCGCACCCTTCGACCAGGCAGCCGAGGACTGGGAATCATACATTGACCGATTCCTAATGTTCCTCGAGAGCAGCAATTTAAAGGATGCCAATGGACAGAAGAAGAGGGGCGTGTTCCTGACACACTGTGGGCCCGCAGTGTTCAAGATGGCCAAAGCTCTAGCCAAACCCGCAGATGTGAAAGAGATGGATTGGCCCGACCTCGACCGGCTGCTGCGAAGCCACTACGCCCCCGCCGTGCCCAACCTCATCAGATGGCACGAGTTTTATCGGAGGGATCAGAAAGAGGGCGAGAGCATCAGCGACTTCGTGGCCATGCTCAGGGACCTCGGGGGCATGTGCGGATTCACCGACATGGACGAGGCCTTGCGAGACTGCGTGGTCCTCGGGCTCAGGGACCCCATCCTCCAGAGCCAGCTGATGGCAAGGGCGGACATCTCAGTCACCGAGGCCATCGCCAAAGCAACAGCAGCCGAAGCCACCAAGCAGTCCGCGGCCCAGATGTGGCAGATGAATGCAGCAGACCGACCCAAAACCGTGGAAATGGCACCAACCCCAGAAGGACGTCCGGAGGCCAGCCACAAGACCACCACCACACACCACGGGGACCTCAACTCCTTCTCTGATGCCGAGAACGAGGAGGAGGAGATCCACCGACTGCAGGCGGAACGGGACCGGCGGGAGCGGTGAGGTCGTAAGTCGGGGTTCCAGTGCGCCGGGTGTGGAGGCGACCATCCCCTCTCAGAGTGCCGATTCCTCGAGGCCATCTGTCGGCACTGTGACAAACGGGGGCACATCGCCAAGGTGTGCCGGAATAAGAGGAAGCACAGCCCCCGGCGACAAACGGCAGCCCCCGGCGATGAGACAGCACCCCCCCGGGACCAGAGACCGACATGCCAAGAGCCGGTGGAGTTGGGACAGGTGGAACAAGTGGTTCAGCAAGGCCCGGCGCAAAGAAGAGACCCATCAGACGGTCATCATCGGGCACTCAACTACCCTCGACGCCCGGAAAGTGCACGTGGAGGTGGGCATCGAAGACCAGCCATGTGAGATGGAGGTAGATTCCGGATCCTACCTCTCTATGGTCTCCTGGCATACAATCAAGCGCCTGGTGCCTACCATCCACAGGCGCGAACTAGAAAACCAGAAGCTGACCCTTAAGGACTATCAGGGAAACCGCATTCCCGTGGTTGGGATTGGACATTTTAAAATAACATTCAAGGAGCGTACAGAGGTGCTTCCGCTCACCATCATGAACAAAGACCGCCCAAGCCTACTGGGACTGCAATGGTTCGTGCCATTGGGGATCGAGGTGACGGGCATCAACCACGTCGCCGAGGCGGACTGGGAAGAAACGCTCGTGAGGGATTTCCAGGAGGTCTTCAACGGCGACCTAGGCAAGTACCGGGGGTCCCCAATATCTTTCAACCTAAACCCGAACATTGCCCCAATCCGCCTTAAGCCACGGCGAGTGCCATTCGCTCTCAAGCCCAAAATCGATGAGCAATTGGACAAGCTCATCGCGCAAGGGGTCTTAGAGCCAACAGACCATGCCCAGTGGGAAACCCCTATAGTCACCCCGATCAAGCCGGATGGGTCGGTGAGAATCTGTGGTGACTACAAGGCCACCCTCAACCATGCCCTGCAGCAGAGTGCTTACCCCGTCCCAGTGGTACAGCACCTTCTGCACTCACTGTGGGGAGGCAAAGTCTTCGCGAAACTCGATCTGGCGCAGGCATACCAGCAGCTGCCAGTCGACGCCAAGACAGCAGAGGCGCAAACCATCGTAACCCACTGGGGGGCATTCTTATGCAAAAGACTCCAATTCGGAGTCAGCGTGGCGCCAGGGGTATTCCAGAGCCTGATGGAGAGACTGTTACAAGGGATAAAAGGGGTGGTGCCCTATTTCGACGATGTGCTAGTGTCAGCTACAAATAAAACACAATTAGAGAGCCGCCTAAGGGAGGTCTTACAGAAATTCAAAGACACCGGGCTAAAAGTGAAAAAAGAAAAATGCCAGCTTTGCACAGAGAAAGTTGAGTTCCTGGGGTACCTTCTAGACAAAAACGGCATCCACCCCACGGAAAAAAAGGTTAAAGCCATCAAAGAAACCCCTAGACCGCGAAATAAAACGGAACTGCAGGCTTTTCTTGGACTTATTAATTTTTACAATGTTTTCCTGCCCCAGAAGGCAACCACAGTGGAACCCCTACATAGGCTGCTGGACAAAACAGCCACCTGGTCCTGGGGAAAGCAGGAAGAAAACGCCTTCCAGAAAATAAAAGACCTGCTAACATCAGACGCAGTCCTCATGCAGTACAGCGAAACCCTACCGCTGACCATGACCTGCGACGCTTCACCCTTTGGTGTCGGAGCCATCCTCAGACACATGCTGCCAGATGGGAAAGAAGCACCCATCGCCTTCTTCTCAAGAACGCTGTCCAAGCCGGAGAGAAACTACAGCCAGCTGGACAAGGAGGCCCTAGCAGTAATCACCGGCATGAAGCGTTTTCACGAATACCTATACGGTAGGACCTTTTCAATTATTACCGACCACAAGCCACTACTAGGGATACTGGCAGGGAACAAGGCCACCCCGAACATACTATCACCAAGGATGACAAGGTGGTCCGAGTTCCTTGCCGCCTACAGCTACCAGCTGATACACCGACCCGGGAAGAACATCACGCATGCAGACGCGTTGAGCTGCTCCCCCCTGCCCGACCTGGAGGACGACCCGGCACCCACAACATCAACACTGCACATAGAGACACTACCCAATCCACCCCTGACCGCGTCAGATATTGCCCGAGAAACTAATAAAGACAAACGTCTGGTGCGGGTCTTGAATTGGGTGGGAAAAGGGTGGCCGGAAACCGATGGCGGCAAACAGTTTAAAACCTTTCGAAACCAGCAGACTGAACTGTTTACGCAGAACTGTTGCATACTTTGGGGGGACAGGGTTGTGATCCCTGAAACTTTACAAAAAAGGGTATTGAATATGTTGCATGAGGGGCACCCGGGCATCGTCAAAATGAAAGCCCTGGCCTGGTGGCCAGGGATGGATAAACAGATTGAAACTTGGGTGGCCTCATGCAGAAAATGCCAGGAATCCAGACCAAGCCCGCCCTCCGCCCCAATCCTGGAATGGGAAACCCCCAGGGGACCATGGTCTAGGATCCATATAGACTTCGCCGGACCTACCAAGGAGCACACATTCCTGATAATGGTCGATGCTTACTCCAACTGGCTAGAGGTGAGCGCCATGAAATCCACCACCACGGAGGCCGTTATCAAGGAATTAAGCAGACTATTCGCCACCCATGGCCTACCAGACGTGCTAGTGTCAGACAACGGGCCACAATTTACCGCACTAGCATTCGAAAAATTCCTGGCGGAACGGGGCATATGGCATGCGTTGACAGCGCCCGCCCATCCGGCGGCGAACGGGCGGGCGGAACGCATGGTCTGTTTTACAAAAAACACCATAGAAAAAATCAAAATCGGGGACATACAGGACAAAATAAATAAAATGCTATTAATACAACACATAACACCCAGCACAACGACCAACAAAAGCCCAGCAGAACTACTAATGGGAAGAAAATTACGGTCCCAGCTAGACAGGCTGCACCCCACATACAACCCCGAGAAACCCCCAGACTCATTAAGCAAACACCGAACATTTACCCCAGGAGACACGGTATATGCCAAGAACTTCACAGGGGACCCGCTCTGGGTACCAGCAAAAATAACCCAGGTAACGGGCCCCCGGTCGTACCGGCTACAAACGGATGACGGACGAAGCTGGAAGCAGCACATCAACCAACTAAGGTCAAGAACAACCACCAACAACACGGACAGCACACAAACACCACATACAATCACTAATAAAGAGACCAGAGAGCGGGGGGAAACCTCAAGCAATAAAAGAGGGGAAGAAAACTCTAAAACACAAACTGAACACCCCCAAACCAAAATAAACCACCAATACTCACCAACAGACGACCCCACAACAGACAAACAACCGGGAGCTTCACCTGGGAGGAGCAGCCAAGCCAGTTCAACCAGCCTGGAAAGACCAGGCGGGAACAGCGGAACCGGCAGCTCAACCGACCCGGGTAGACTGGGTGGGAGCTACCACAGTAGGCCCGGCTCACCCTTCCAGGCGGTTCCATCGAGAAGGGCGAGAGCGACGGAGGACCCATCCAAACCGGTCGAAGACCAAACAACAACTGAACTGCGCAGGTCAAATAGGCAGGTATGGAGCCCCGCCTATCTGCGCGACTACGTAACCACGTCCCGTAGGACTGAACCAAGAGGGGAGGGGTGTTCTGTATTAACATACTCCAAGAAGTAAATTCTGATTGGTCCGCACGAACTGCATTCTGATTGGTCTATTCAACAACTGTGATTGGTTTACTTGGAATCAACCGCGATTGGCCGAGCCGATCGTGGGAAATTCAAAGTACTGTCATTGGTCCACACAGAGCTAGGGTTTTGGTGCCATTGAAGTTGATGCTATGACCTGTGGCTTTCATGTGTTGGACTAGTGAGGAAGTGTGTTCCAGCTTTTTTACTGCATTTTTGTGTTCATCTAGGCAGGTACTTATTCTTTAATTGGTCTGTCCAATGTATGTGGCCGGGCATGATGCACAGGGGACTTCATATATGCCTTGGTTTTCCAGGTCAATTTTATCTTTGGGGTTTGTAAGGATGGCTGCTATTTTTCTGTCTGTTTTGAAGGCAGTCTTGATGTGATGCCTATGTAGTATCTTACTGATTTTGTCTGTAGTACCTTATGTAGGGCAGGACAGCTGTTCCATAGGTCTGTTCATCTTCTGGGTCTCTATTATGTCTCAGTGTGTTTTTGTGGATCAAGCCGGTGATTTTGCTTTTGTGGAAGCCGTTGGCTGTCAGTACTTTAGTCAGGGTGCATAGTTCAGTCTTTATGTGTCTCTTGTCTGCCAGGCATTTGGTTCTAGCAATTAGTGTTTTGGCCACGGAGTTTATCTGTGCTGGGTGGTGGTGGGATTGGGCGTTGAGGTAGCGGTTGGTGTGTGTTTTCTTCTGGTATATGGTGTGTCCTAGTGTGCCATCTGTTTTTTTGTTAATTAGTACATCTAGGAATGGTAGTTGTTTGTTTCCGTTTCCATGGTGAACTTGATTTTGGGGTGTGTGCTGTTTAGGTGTGTTAGGAAATTGTTTAGGTTTTCTTTTCCATGGGGCCAAATCACAAATGTGTCATCGATATATCTTAACCATAGTTTGGGTTTGTGGGTGGCATTAGCTAGGGCTCTGGATTCGAATTCTTCCATGAACAGGTTTGCAATGACAGGTGACAGTGGTGATCCCATAGGGGCTCCTTCAATTTGCTTGTATCTTTGTCCTTTGTATATGTTTTGTATATGTTTTTGTTTCGTAGTCTTTTCTATCCATTACTACTGTGGCATTCCCTTTGTCTGCTGGAAGTATGATTATGCTGCTATTCTTTTTAGGGCTTAATTTAGTTAGGCTGGATTCTACTGCACATATGATGGATTCTGTGGGGATTTTTTGGGTGCTATAGCATAATTGAATCCTTTGGTTAAGACATCTGTTTCTGTTTTGGTGAGTTCTCTGTTGGAAACGTTATATACTAATTGTTTCAGGTGTTGTTGTGAGTTGTTGGAGGCTTTCTTGTCATGTTCTAATTTCTGAAACCACTTACAAAAATGACAAACTCTTGAAGAAACTAAAGAAATTAGAACATGACAAGAAAGCCCCCAACAACTCACAACATTTGATTTCCTTGTCTAGCCTGAGGGTCATTGCATACCAATCCTGCAGAGTCTCAGGTATTCCTCTAATGTTACAGGCCTTTTTTACTTCTGGGTCAATAGTGTTTTTGAAATAGTGCAACAGAATTCTTTCAGGCCAGTCCATGAGGTGGCTTGCAACCCTTCTAAATTCCCATATAAAGTCTTGTAAGGGTTGCTAGCATTGCTTCATTTCCATTAATTTGTCCTCATTTTCTCCAACTCCGTCAGGATTCTCGAATCTTAACCTAAGGAGTTCAACGAAAGCATGGACACCCTGAAGTTCTGGACCTTGCTCGTAGTTCAATTGAGCCATCCAATCAGAAGCATCCCCCTCATTCATCCCATCTGTTGTTGCGGTGACCATATCGTGATCTGTTGCATATTGGGCTCCAAACCGATCTATGTGGGACCAGATTCGAGTGAGGAAATAAGCAAAATGTTCATTGTCCATCAAATGTTGCTTTAAAAGCTATCTGGTCTGGTCTAAGGGGAGGAGTGGGATCGCCGTAGCAACTGCAGGTTGAGCTGGAATAAATGGAGCCTGATGAGGAATGTATGAACTTTGAAGGGGTACTCTGAGGCCTGGCTGAGTTGGGGCTCTCTGGAAGAAGGGCCTCTGCAGGGTTGCTCCGAGGAGTGGCTGATTGGCCCCCTGCTGTGAAGAGACCATTTGTTGCCTTCTTGCCCGATGAGAAGAGGGGTTTGGCTGCCGTCTGCTACCTGTGCAGATCCCTTTGCTGAAAAGGGATCACTGATTCTCTTTGGGGCTAGGGTGTTCCTGGACCAGGTGGTGCAACGGATGCTGGCATCCACTGGCATTGGACCCACCCTTGACCAGGATAAAATCCTCACTCTGGAGGAATACTCTCTGCAGGGGGTAATCTCCTTTCTGGTTGTGGAGGGGGAGGGCTTGGGGTTTGTAACGTACCCAATGTCAGCTGCACCGGCTGTCTCTCCTCTGAAACTCAAGCTTGCTGGCCTGGGCTCCTTCGCAGGGGCTCTCCAACCGATTGCCACCTTGATTCCTCCTTCTCTTCTTGGACTAGGGAAAGTAAAGGTGGGCTGCATTAAGGTTCAGCTTGTCTGGAGAGGTTGTGGCTGCGAGACATAACTTTCCACCTTAAGTTGCTGGAGTTGTTCTGGGATTTCTGCCAATGACTGGCTTTGGGAAGGAGGCCACAGGTTGCAGTCTTGGGAAGTGTCTGATCCCAATATCTCCTGCTTCTCCACTCTATCTTTGGGCCATTCGTAGAGGGAATGAGAAAGGCATTCAGGCAGCTTGTCCTCCAGTTCCATTCCTGGATTCAGCTCCGCCTGGCAGTTTCTCCATGGGTCAGTCTCTTTGGGCCGGGCTCCTAACTTCTGTCTCTCCTCTGCAGCTTCTAACATCTGCATCACCTCTTCAGAAGGGGGGCCGGGGGCTTCAATTAGTCCTCTGGTGTCCAGCCCCATAGCCCCTTCTGTTTCTTCTTCCATCTTGGCTGAGTCTTCGCACTGCTCCATCTTTGGAATCAGTGCTGGTGATCAGTGCCCCTGACAGCCTCCTTTTTGGGGTGCTGGAGTTCAATTAAGATTCAGGTTAATGTCAGCATTCCAGCAAACATATCTCAAAAGTACCTTTATTAGAATAGCACCTGGCACATCTGTGGAAACCTGAATCTAAAAGTTTTTTTCAGCTTTCCACAATTTCTCAAACTACAAATCCATCCACCCTTGGTCGTTATATCACATCACATGGCCCAATCACGATCCATCCAAAAGTAAGATCCTTATTTCATTTTGCGCCATACTAAATGACCTTGGACTAACAGGCATGATATTCCCCTCTGAAAAAGAAATCGGGGCCGGCCAAAAGAGGCCCCCCCACCGCGCGCCAAGAAATCGCTGCCCAGCTCCCTTTTCCTGCCACTCAGCGGCCTCCTCGTCGCCCGCCCGGCTCCCGCACCCCCGCCCGGGCCGCCGCACCGCCCACCCGCCCGGGCTCCGCTCAGGTATCCGGCTGGGGCTGTCAGGAGTTGCTACCGCCGGCGCGGCTCCGCGCGGCTCCAGTCCCGCGTTGCCTCGGGAAGGGAAAGGCAAAACCAGGAGCCACTGCTGCCCTTGCAAAGTGCCGCTGCGGCTCTTCCTTTTGCCTTTCCCTTCCTGAGGCAACGCGGGACTGGAGCCACGCAGAGCGCGCCAGCGGTAGCAACTCCTGACTCAGGGCCTCCGAGGGAGGGGAAGGAGGAAAAGAAGGGGGGAAGGGGGCGATTCCCAAAAAAATCGGAATTCCGATTTTAATCGGAAGAATATCATGTCTGACTAAGAAAAGAATTTTATTTTGTCTACTTAGAGATATTTAATTGAAATCACCCCCCTTCCACTCTCCTAGGCTATGTGGCAGTGTGGAATATGGCTTCCAAAGCTGACAAATACATCATCAGCTTAGAGCCATTGCATTCTCACAAGGGTTTCTAGTCCAATCTCTTGAGAATTCTGTTCACCTGTATCGGGGGCCAATTTAGTGTTGAATTTTAGTTGACCGGTTTCTTGAATAAATCTTCTATGTTGCAACCTAATCTAAATCTTCTATGCTGAAACCTTCAGTTGTGCTTGACTGAAAGAGTTATTTAGCCAGCTGAGGCAATTTCTATGTAATTGAGCAAGCTTTTTTTTTTTTTTTTTTTTTGGAAAATTTCTCCATATCTGTGTAAAACCAATTTAGCAAACTTTGTGAGTTGCATCATTGTATTCTTAATCTTGCTGGTCTTTTATGTGTCTTCTTACTTGTAGCAATTAAGATAAGCAGCACAGCACCAGTTCCCCAATCTAGCACTTGCTAAGGGAAGGAGAACAATTGTTACATACTAGAAGGAATATTCTCCTAACATATTCTTAGAAAAGTTACTTACCTAGATCCCCAAGTGTAGAGTTGTAATTGCAGGAATGTTTTTATCTTGGATGGCAAACCTCAGATAAGGAATGTTTACAAGCAATTACAACTCAGGCAAACAAGGTCACTAATGTAAAGGAGGATTAGAGAGAGGAAGTAAACATATGTTAGACTTTAACTAGAGATTGTGTTAATTGTGTTAATTACTATGCTAATCAGTAACGAAAGTTAAGCAGAAACCAAAGTTAACCAATGTTGGAGGATTACTAAAAATGTGTATAAATGCAAGACTAGACTCCAATAAAGTTCATCATGATTCAGTTGATCATGATCAAACACCTCGACTGACTTGTCATTACAACACCCAAGGCATTGACCACAAAATATCATCAAACTTTCTCCAAGTGCTGTCTGCTAGAACTTGTCCTCCATAAAAGTATATTTGGCAGATATTCTACAAACTAAAATTACAACCAAGTCCCTTGATAAGATGTATTATAAAACCATGCCCAAATGTTATGGCTTGTATATTCTATCTCTTCTTTTTTGTGTGTGTGTGTAAATTTTATTTGAGTTTTCACAAAGAGAAAAAAAAATACAAATAAAACATCTTTTTTGAAAGCAGCATAATCCCGGGTTACATTTCTTCGTACAGACACAAATTCAGGTTCATGCTCATTTTCATATTCTATTCCATATCTTATTACTATTTTACATTTTCTGCATAGCTTCTCCCCTCTTTTAATTTTCTCAATTTTATTTTAATTATCTCATCTCAATTCAAATCATTGTATTTATATTTTTTGTCTGTCCTGTTTCAATTATCTATTATCTTTTCTCATTAAACAAAATTTCTCCTGTAGTTACTGATTGGAGTATGATGCCTTTATATCTTTTCCCTAAAGTTGTAACATTGAATATAATACATAACTTCCATTCGGATTCTGCTTGGTACATTCTTAAAATACACACTGTATTCTTAAAAAAATGAAAATAAATTATAAATGTATATAATTAAAACAACATTCCATTCCAATTCAATTCTATCATTAATATTAATATTCATTAAAGTCTTAACATCTTTAACATTACTTTTCAATTAAATATCATACTTCTATGGGAACAATTATGAGCTTTCCATAGTTAATTCCCCCCCCCTTCACTTATATTTTATAAAACATTAACTAATTAAAATGTTCCCGTTCCTTCCTAATTCAATTTTCTCATTTATTTTATTTCACTTATTTTATTCACAAACATTTCACTAAATTACACTATTTTATCCCTCATTTTAATCACACATTGTTTCCAATTTTATAAAGTTATTTCTATTACTAATATAACAATACAATCTTATGTACCTTTACAGAATCCCTTTTTCAGTTAGATTTTCACCCATTATCTCTAAATAGGTCCTGTTTCTCTATATCTCGCTCCGGTCCTTTGTAACTTCTTTTCCTTTCCTTCTTCCCTCTCTTCTTCTCTCTCCCCCTTTTACACCCTTGTCTCTCTACCTCTATTTCTCTCTTCTGTATTCCCCTTTTCTGTTGCTTTCCAGTATTATACTTATTTTTCGAATTATTTTTCTTTTCTTTGGTTGTTTTTTTAAGTCTTAAATTCTCCATTCTCTTTTCCCCCTTTCCTTTTTCTTCCCCACATAGAATTACTTGTTCATTAAAGATGGCTTCTTCTTTGTCCCAGTCTTCTTGTTTTGCAGTCTTTTCTTGTTGTTTCTCATAGTTCCAAATCTCCATTTCTAAGAATTGAAAAACAAAGCCAAAAGAACCCTTCCCTTCTTGTGTATCTTCTTTGTACTTTTTAACTTCCATTTTCAATTCATCAAGAAGTGGTGCCATTGTATAAATTTTTAAACAACCACCTGATTGATTTTAGTCATTCAAATATAATAACCAAAAATCCAAAGATCACCAAATAATCCAAATACATGCAAGCTGTTTCTTTTTTGCTCTTTTTTTTCACTCTCTCTTCCTGGGGTTACTATTTAGTTGCAAAGTTTCAGTTAAAATGTATCTTTTAGAAGTCTTGTTGAAGTTTTACTTTAGATTCTTTTTAATTCCAGGCAGTCTCCTCCCTGTTCCAGATCCTGCCCTTATTCGTTTTCTCTCCCTTCCTGCTTATGAAAAAGAAAGTTTTTAATGTCCAGAAATCTTTATTATCCCTTTGGCATTTTGTTTTATTTTCAGCTTAATTGCCTATTGATGTCAAAGCGGATTTTTCCGATTTCTTATTTAAGTCTCTTAGTTGTCAGTATAGGGAAGGAGAGAGAAGAAGAAAAAAAGCCAAACCTTTCCCTTTTCACTTTCCTTCACTGATTCCGACTCTTCTTTGGGAGCGATGTTATTTTTTGTAAGTTTAAATTCCAGGGTACCTTGGTTGTTGCTTTTACAATTTAACCCGGTCAGCCAAAACTTTCACTTCTTATCTTCCTCCTGCACATTTTTTCCCGGTCAAGTTCTTCTTTGTGGTGGCCATTTCTGACCCCCACTGCAACCACCTTCGGGAAAGGGAGTAATGGCGAGCTGAGGAGGAGAGATGCGGCTCTCCTTGAGCCTGCTGGCGGTCTCCCCCCTCTTCACCACCTCTACAGGGTGGCTTAGCCCCGAAACCAGCCGGCTTGGGGGGCTCCAGCGGCGAGCCCAGACAGAAACCACGCACGATCGTGGATTTCTGTCTGTCGCCAAAGCCCTTCAAACCGGAAATTCCTTCTATCTCTTCTTAATATAACAAAAGCTTCCAGTCTCCACCTCAGCATAGTTTCCACTCTTAAAAGGGTTAAACAGAGTTGATTGCAATGATAATGTTGCTAAAGCTAATTTTTTAAACACATTTAGCTCAGTTTTTGTTGATAGCAATGGCTGCACTCCTACATTTGAAAATCACATTACAAACATTTGTAGCAAACTGCTAAATATCAAATTTACAATCAATAATGTTGAAATGGCCCTATCTAACTTAAAGCCATCCTTATCTATAGATCCTGATAGTCTATGTGCTTTTTTCTTTAAAAAACATTCTAATGTTCTAGCCAAATCTTTGCGTACGATTTTTGAAGTATCATTTCAAACTAGCAGTTTGCCTTATTTATGGTCATTAGCTAGTCATTCTGTTTAGATTACATTTACATTACAAAATTACAGACCCATCTCCCAGTGTTGCATTACATGCAAAGTCATGAAATCAATTATAAACCAATAAATTATTCACCATATGGAGGAAAACAATTTGTTATCCAACAGTTTGGTTTTTTTAAAAATTGTCATGTAATTTACAACTTTTGAATTGTAAAAATATTTGGACTACATACCTTGATCAGGGCAAAGCTATAGATGCAATTTATATAAATTCTGCAAAGCTGTTGATTCAGTAGTACACAATAAATTACTCTTGAAACTAAATTTTTACACAAATGGATTGCTTCTTTTTTGTCTAGTAGGCTGCAGAAAGTTAAAATAGGTAACTCAATGTCTGATCTGGCATCCGTTAACAGTAATGTTCCTTAGGGTCATGCTCTAGGACCCATTCTTCTCTTAATTTATATAAATGATTTATGTGATCAACTTATAAGTAATTGTGTCCTCTTTGCTGATGATGTAAAATTATTTAATATTATTGAAAACTCACTTGTTTTGCAAAATGATATTGACCATGTCTTTGAATATAGTCTTCCATCTGGCAACTCCAGAATTTGGTTAAGAAATACTGTTTTACATATCAGAAAAACAGAACTAGAATGTAAAGTATACGTTAGGTGGTATTCATCTAGTAGATGACCCTTATTTTGTTAAGGACCTGGGTGTACTCATCTCTAATTATGTATGTTCTAAAGTTTATTGTAACAGCATTGCTAAAAATGCACTAAAAGTTGTAGATTTAATTCTTCAAAGTTTATTTTCTGGAAATATTGTATTGCTCAGTAGAGCTTACAAAATATACATTAGGCCATTGGTCCCAAACTTTTTCAGTCCACCACCCTCTTGGTACTACAAACTCATCCTCGGTGCCCCCCACCCAAGGGTGGGATTCAAATTTATGTGGGCATGGCCTAATTTGAGGTTGTGGCTTGCTGGTCACGTGACTGGGTGGGTGGGCTTGCTGGTCACATGACCAGGTGGGTGTAGTTTGGTGGTCATGTGATTAGGTGGGTGTGGCCAGGTGACTGGCAAACAAAATACAAGTGGTCCTCACTTAATGGCTGGTTGTTTAGCAAGTGTTCTAATTTATGACTGGCCTCCCCAGAGCTACTTGACCTGTTTTTGGAGTTTTGACAGCCATGCACACACATATACACACATGTACCCTTCCAACCCTGCTGGAGCAGGTCATTGGACTAGAATCGGCAAAGCATCTCTGATTAGATTCTAGTAGTGAGTAGAAACTAATCAGAGATGCTTTGCTGATTCCTGTTGATTTTTTTAATTTGTATTTCTTTATTTTATGTTGCAGAATTGCATTGACATGTGTGTCCCTTCTTGTGCACAACTCAGAAGCTTTTGTGATTCTTTGCAGCAAAAATTACTGACCTCTGGCTTTGCTCTACTTTTCAAGTGTGCCGCCACTGCCACGTTCTAGGTGCCATCCCCGCAGGTCCACCCGATTGAGCCCGCTGCACCGGAAGGACCTGCCCAAGCAAGTCCGAGCGGAGCAGTGCACCAAGTCAATGGGGTGAGCCTGAGAGAGGGAAAGAGAGAGAGAGAGAAAAGAAAGAGAGAGAGAAAGAGAGAAGGAAAAAAAGAAAAAGGGAAAGAAAGAAAAAGGGACAAGAAAGAACGGGGGATGGAAGGGACAGAAAGAAAAAGAAATAAAGGAGGGAGGGAGGGAGGAGAAAGATGAGATATCTATTCTAGTCCAATCAACTGCTCCAGTAAGGTTAGAAGGGAGTGTGTGTGTGTGTGCTCTCCTTGTAATTTACCAGTACATTTTGATTTTGCCTTCTTCAGAATTGGCACTGGGGAAAAGTAGTTTTTTAGGGTGGAGATCTGGTCAAATGGATCCTGTTTAAAGCCTCAACAAAATATGAGAGCTTCCAGATAGTCTTGACCATGTTTCATCCACAAAACCTTTAATAGAAGCCAAAGATGTTTCAATGTACTGGCAAAAATGTTTCAATGTGGAAAAGGGCCTCAGTCTAAACTCGCCCCTCATTTCAACCTGATGCATCAGGTCTCTCTCTCTCTCTCTCTCTCCCTCCCAGACTGGTTTTGCTCTACTTTCCCAATATGCACACGGGGCCGGTGCTTCAAACATGGATGGATGGATGGATGGATGGAGAGAGAGAGAGAGAGGTAGGTAGGTAGGTAGGTAGGTAGAGAGAGATAGGTAGATAAATAGATGGATGGATGGATGGGTAGGTAGGCAGGCAGGCAGGTAGGTAGGCAGGCAGGCACAGACCTTTTAGATGGATGGACAGACGGACAGACAGACAGAATGCAACAGCGGCGGCACTTTGGGAAAGTAGAGCTACTTTCCCAACGTGCTACCGCCACTGTGTTCGACACGCCAGCTCTGCAGGGTCACCCCATTGAGCCCCTTGCATTGCTCCGGTGCAACAGTGAATTGGGTGAGCCTGCGGTGCTGGTGCCTGGAATGCCCCCCTGCTGCCTCTTAGCACCCCCAAGGGGGCCAGCAGAGGGGCGCTAAGAGGCGATAGGGGGGCGTTCGAGGCGCCGGCCCCGCAGGCTCACCCCATTGACTGTTGCATCGCTCCGTATTTGGCGCCTCAAATGCAGCTGAGGTGGCATGTTATGTGCCGCCACGGCCATGTTCAACGTGCCAGCTTGCAGGCTCACCCCATTGAGTCCCTTGCAACAGCCAATGGGGTGAACCTGTGGGGCCGGTGCCTTGAATGCCCCCTTGCCGCCTCTTAGCGCCTCCTAGGGGGATGGCAGAGGGCGCTAAGAGGCACCAGGGGGGCATTCGAGGCACTGGCCCCGCAGGCTCACCCCATTGATTGGTGCACTGCTCCAGAGCTGGCGCCTTGAATGCGGTGGCGGCGGCTTTGCTCTACTTTCTCAACGTGCTGCCACATTCAAGGTGCCAGCTCCAGAGCGGTGCAGCAGTCAATGGGGTGAGCCTGTGGGACCGGCGCCTCAAACACCCCCTGCTGCCTCTTAGTGCCCCTCTCCCGGCCCCCTTGGGGGCACTAAGAGGCAGCAGGGGGCGTTCGAGGTGCCAGCACCACAGGCTCACCCCATTCACTGTTGCACCGGAGCAGTGCAAGGGGCTCAATGGGGTGAGCCTGTGGAGCCGGCGCATTGAACGCGGCTGCGGCGGCACATAACGTCAATGGGGTGAGCCTGCGGGCCGGCACCTCGAAGGCCCCTTGCTGCCTCTTAGTGCCCCCTACCAGCCCCCTTGCCTCTTAGCAACCTCCTAAGGCATCCCACCGCCCCCCAGGGGGTGATACCACCCACTTTGGGAACCACTGCATTAGGCCAATTCAACTGTCTGGAATCCTTACCATGTATCGGACATTAATACAATTGAGCGAGTTCAGAAGTACTTTACAAGAAAAGTCTTGCATTCTTCTGTCCATAATAGAATACCTTATGCTACTAGGCTTGAAATTCTTGGTTTGAATAGTTTAGAACTGTGATGCTTGCAGTCAGAGTTAGATATTGTATACAAAATTGTACATATGTAGTAACATTTTACCTGTGAGTGCCTTTTTTAGCTTTAATTGTAACACAAGCAAACAACTGCTTTAAACTTAATGTAAACTGCTCTACACTTGATTGTAAAAAAATATTTTGGGAACAGAATTGTCAGTCTAAAATATCTTACCTGATTCAGTTGCCTCAGCCATTAACTTTCCTAGATGTTTTGCTAGACTGTAATAAAAATGGACAAGGTTATCGTTAGTTTATTTTTTTCTTTTTCCTAAGGCATGCAAACTGATGCTGTTTCACACATTTCTTCAATTGCTATTGTTAGTCTAAAAACACTGAAGAATTACAATACAAATTTTACTGGACCAGTTATATTTAAAAATGTAAGTATTTCTGGTTTAAAACTTAACATAGAACAAAAAGCTTTAAAAATGTCACTGTTAGGCAAAACTATATTTCACCACAGGTTAATGTATATATTCATATATTTACATGGATGTATGCTCCAAATACTTATTTCATTTGAACTTCTGAGAGACAGGGGGTGGAGGGAGGGAGATGTGTCTGCTTTTAACTTGGAAGCAAGAAAGTTCATAAGGAGAACTAGAATAAACAAGAATCACATGGCACCCAAAAAAATCCCCACAGAATCCATCATATTGGAGTAGAATCCGGCCTAACTAAATTAAATACAGATGAAGCTGATAGAATAAGACACCAAGTTACTAACATCCTATGCACAAGCAAACCACCCAAAAGCAACTTGCACAAAGAGGAACTAAAAGCCCTACAAGCCCTAAGGAACGACAGCAGCATAATCATACCTCCAGTAGATAAAGGTAATGCTACAGTAGTAATGGATAGAAAAGACTACGAAACAAAATTGACAGACCTACTCCAAGACTCCACATAAAAACCCATAAACACGGACCCAACCACATATCTGGAAAAAATAACCAAGAAGAAAATTATAACCAGCCACATGAGCAAAGAGATCCAACAGACGATCATCCCAAGAGAAAAATCTTCCAGATGCCCCAAACTATACGGCCTCCCAAAAATACACAAAGAAGGCATACCTCTCAGACCCATAGCCAGCTCCAGAGGATCACCACTACAAAACCTAGCTAAACACTTAGCAAAGCAGCTACAGCCCCATGCTGAAGCAGCTTCACATGTACAAAACTCATACCACCTCTTGGAAATGATCAAAGATCTACATGTGGAACAAGAATATCTGCTTGTAAGTTTCGACGTGGTTTCACTATTCATTCAAGTCCTGATAAAAGAAATGTTTGAAATCAAAACTCATATATATATGAGTATATATATATAAATATAAATATAAATATAAATATATGTATGTATGTATGTTGTGGCTCCGGGTTTGGATTCTGCTCCTGTGGCAGATATGAGTTCAAGTGATGAGGATATGGCAGCAAAATATGAGCCGGCATTGCTTAGCGATTTGGATAGTAACCAGGATGAGGAGATGGATGTAACAAGGGAAGATAGACATGAATTAATAGAGTTGTCAGGACCTTCGACCTCCTCTGGTTCTTTATCTGATCAGCAGCCGGGAATGGCTGACAGGGAAGGCATGAGAGAGTTTTCCAGCGGAGATGAAAATTTGGAGAACTTATGGCTAGACGTCAGAAACAGAAGGAGGCTGAGAAGACAAACTCAGTTAGAAAGGAAGCCTCAAGCTAGTCATTAATTAGGGAAATTAGCACGCTTCATAAGTGAATAAAAGGACACGGCTGGGCTGGTGGAATTCGCCAGAAGCAAAGTGACTAATTAGGAGTGAAGACATGCAGCAAACTCTCTGAGGCTTGTGATTTACTGCCACGCCAGGATTGCCAGACAGAGTGTGGATTTATTGCTGTGTATTGGAATTTACTCCAGCAGTTCTCTTGTGGGGGTTTGTTTTTGATTTGAATTAATTCTGAAATGGCTGCTTTTTGTTTTGCTCGCCTGCAATTAAAGGGGAGACATAACATTTTTGCTTCTGGCCACACAAACCATCTTTAACTCAAGATGGATCAAACCCAACTGCAGCATTTGGTGGAGCAGCAACAGCAACAGATAAATCAACTGATTCAAAGCAACCAGACTCTTCAAAATCAGGTGACATAACTGGTGAATCATATTTCCAGCTTGCAAAACCCTGCTGCTGCTCCCTCAGCCCCTCCCTTGAGGAAAAGCCCGGTATCCATGCCGGAGACATTTTCAGGGCAAACAGACATGTTCCTGGCATTCATGGGGAAGTGCCAATTATTTCTATCTTTGAGGCTTGAAGAATCCCCAAATTTAAGGTAGGATTTATGATTAGCCTATTATCTGGACAGGCTGCCAAATGGGCTACTCCCTTGTTAATTCAAGATAGCCCGTTGTTGGACAATTTTCAGGGTTTTCTACAACAAATGAGAGTTATGTTTGAAAATCCAATTAAAATACAAACTGTGGCTAGACGGTTATGGGACATTTATCAGGGGAAACATCCCCTGCAGGAATACATTGCAGAATTTCGTTTGCTGTGTATGGACTCTAACTGGAACGAACCGGCTCATATGGATGCATTCCAGGAAGGCTTGTCTGATGCCATCAAGGATGAGTTAGTCCATGCAGAGCGGGCTTCAACTCTGGATGCATTGGTAATCCAGTGCTTACGTATTGAAGCCCGTTTACAACAGCACGGAAGTAAACGGCCCGTTGTGGAACCACCTTCTTTTTCTCGTGCACTAACCACGCCACCGAAAGTTTTTCAAACCACGGTTAAGACTGAGAAGCCGATGGAGTTAGGCACACTCCGCCCTCGCTTAACGGCACGAGAACGTTCGAGAAGGTTCCAGGAAGGCTTGTGCCTTTATTGCGGGGGTCCGGGACATTTTGCTAATTCCTGCACTCGAAGAGGGACTCGCAGACTCGTGCCCGAAACCACTCCAGGCCCGTCGGGAAACGGGGTAGGCCCGACCTCGGGGAAACCCTAGGTAGGGCACGTTCTACACCCCCACCCCAAATTGCTGAAGTAAATCCTGGCCCTCCTCGGCATTTACTTTTGGACACTCATATCTTTTTGCAGTCCCAGAAGGAGGGAATTCCCACCGTTGCGCTGGTGGATTCAGGGGCTACAACCAGCTTTATGGACTGGGCTTTTGTCAAACATTTTGAAATTCCCTTGATTGCTGTGGATCCACCCATTAAGGTGGAAACCGTAGATGGGCGTGAACTCAAGTCTGGGCCCATTCGTTTCGCCACCCAGCCAGTGCGTATGCTTATTGGGGATCATGAAGAGGCGATAAGTTTTTATGTCACCTCGAACCTTCATCTCCCTTTGGTTCTCGGCGTGTCCTGGCTGCGTTTGCACGATCCGTTGGTGGCTTGGGCGCAGAACGCCATTTCTTTTCCAAGTCTCCAATGTGTGGACCACCTGAGACATATCTGCACTGGCCAAGATATCGCCGCTCCTGCTGTCTCAATACCTTCGGAGCTATCGGACTTCTCTGATGTTTTCAACGAACAGGAAGCAGATCAATTACCACCACATCGTGCTTATGATTGTCCCGTGGACCTGATACCGGATGCTCCATTGCCAAAGGGTCGGTTATACTCCATGTCGGAGCCCGAGTTGGTTGCGCTCCGAGAGTTTTTACATAAAAACTTAGCTCGGGGATTTATTCGACCCTCGTCGTCCCCTCTTCTGGCTCCCATTCTTTTTGTTAAAAAGAAGTCGGGAGAGCTCCGTTTATGCTGCGACTACCGACGGTTGAACGCCATCACAGTGAGGAATAGCTATCCTTTGCCGCTCATTCCGGAATTGATGGAGCGGTTGCGGGAGGCTACTATCTTCACTAAACTCGATCTGCGTGGGGCCTACAACCTGGTTCGGATGCGCAAGGGGACGAGTGGAAGACAGCGTTTGGCACTCGTTATGGTCATTTGAGTACACCGTCATGCCATTTGGTCTGACCAACGCCCGCGGTATTCCAGCATTTGATGAAGCGACATTTTCCGGGACATGCTGGATAGGTTTGTTGTGGTGTATTTTGATCTACTCTACATTTTGATCTACTCTCGGTCCAGGGATCACCATCTTCAGCAGGTTCGTCAAGTGCTTCAGCGTCTTCGGGAGCATAAACTCTACGCGAAACTGGAGAAGTGCTTCTTTTTTCAGTCATCGATAGAGTTTTTAGGGCATATCATTTCTCCTGAGGGCATTGCTATGGACCCTAAAAAAGTCGAGGCCTTGTGTAGTTGGGAAGCCCCTTGTCGAGTCAAGGATGTGCAACGTCTTCTGGGGTTCGCCAATTACTATAGGACCTTCATTCCGGACTTTGCTAAGTTAATGGATCCCATACTCAGCTCCTCCGTAAGAAGGTCCCGTTTCTGTGGGGCCCCCCACAACAACAGGCTTTTGAAACTTTAAAGAAAGCGTTTGTGGCCGAGCCGATATTGAGGCATCCTGATCCGAATCGTCCATTTGTGGTCGAGAAAGATGCCTCTAATGTAGCTATCGGGGCGGTATTGTTGCAAGCTCCGAAGGATGGCGCGCCTCTTTTCCCCTGCGCATACTATTCTAGGAAGCTCACAACTTCTGAGCGCAATTACACCATCTGGGAAAAGGAGTTGTTGGCTATTAAGGCTGCATTTGAGACATGGCGACATCATCTAGAGGGGGCTCGGCACAAGGTGGAGGTTTGGACGGATCACCGAAACTTGGAACATTTGTCTACCGCTAAGAAGTTGAACCAACGCCAGATCCGGTGGACGTTGTTTTTCGCAAGGTTCAATTTTTCCGTCACTTATGTTCCAAGTGGACAGAATCGGAGGGCAGACGCGTTGTCTCAGAAACCCGAATATATCGGTCCCGAGGATCCTCTTCCTCCACGAATGGTGTTGCCACCAGAATCCTTGGCCGTACTTCAAGATTCAGTAGATTTGCGGGCTCGCATACGGGAGGCGCAACGATTGGACGCGTGGACGCAGCAGAGACGGGGGGACGTTGGACCTGATTCCCCATGGTCCTTTGAAGAGGGCTTGCTACGACATCGGGGTTTATTGTATGTACCCACCAGGTCGCTCAGAGCTCTCATCATGACGCAATGTCATGACAACCCCGCTGCTGGTCATTTTGGATTTTATAAAACTTTGCATTTGGTCATCCGGACTTTTTGGTGGCCTCAGGTTCGACACGATGTGTTTTCTTACGTCGCTTCTTGCGTACAGTGTAGACAAGCGAAACCGGTGTCGGGTGCGCCCCCTGGACTCCTCCCAACCATTGCCGACTCTGGGCAGACCATGGGGAGCGATCTCCATGGACTTTCTCACGCATTTACCATCCTCGTCGGGCTTCACGACGGTGCTCGTGGTAGTTGATATGCTGACTAAAATGGCTCATTTCATTCCCTGTCGGAAATTACCATCGTCCCGCACTACGGCCCAGTTATTTTTACAGCATATCTTTCGTCTACATGGACTGCCGGATAGAGTGGTTTCGGATCGTGGGGTCCAGTTTACTGCGCAGTTTTGGAAACAGTTAATGGCGGCGTTACAAGTTCAGGTGTGCTTAGCGTCAGCGCACCATCCGGAAACTGATGGCGGGACTGAGAAGGTTATTGGCATTCTCACTCAATATTTGAGATCATCGACAATCATCGACAAAAACAATTGGGCGAAATACCTCCCATTGGCAGAATTCGCCTTTAATAACTCTCAGCACACCTCCACTCATGTAATGCCGTTTTTCGTGAATGTGGGTTATCATCCGCGCTTCTTCCCGTTAACTTTGATGGATTCCCCGGTTCCTGAGACACAAGATTTTCTGGAGGAATTACAAGCGGTTCACCGTTTAGTAGTGCAACAACTCGAAAGGGCGAAAGAAGATTATAAATGGTTTGTGGACCGGTCACGTCGAGCATATAATTATTGAGTAAGTTTGGTCTATAGTTAATGCCTCAAGATTGTCATAGGCATGAAAGGTAGATGGGTAATTTTCAGCCAATCCCATTCTCAGTCCAATCCACCACTTTGTTATTTATAAAAAAATATAAAGGTGAGATATAAATGTTAAATTAGGCCAAATTAATATAGACAGAACTGCAAAAGAATGTTTCCTTAATGGATTCTGAATGAAAAATGCATGAAGAAACTGACAATAATAAAGTCTATCAACGTCATTTTGCTTTCCTGATCAGAAAACATTTATCTTTATGAGGCATTAAATGTTTAAAGTTTGCGGCTTGTAAGTGTTCAGCAAGTTTCCTTGACATTTTGCAGTCCAACCCACCAGAGAAGAAAAAAAGGAGCCATAAAATTGAGTTTAGCAACTTGAGTAAATCCTTAGGTTGGCATCAACCCGTTTTGCAGCTCCTGGAAACAATGCATGAGCAAATCCAATAATTTTTTTATCCATGGAAATTGGTCCAAGGCTTCACCCAATTTTTGTATGTAAAAAGACGACTGAAGTATCATCACTCTGGCAACTTTTGCAAAAAAAAACAAACCCCCAACACTAGGCTAAAACTGGTTAATTAAATGGTGGCTTGTGGGTGGTGAAAACCCAGATAGAGGAATAAGAAGACAATCAGTGCATTGTACATATCTGAACAATTGAGTGTACAAATTAAACACAGGGTACCATTGTTGCAAAATTCTACTTCGCTAAACGCCAGCTCCCACAGCTCCAGCTAACGTGACCTGTAGACGTTTAACTCCGATTATCATAGAGAGCGGCGAAGCAAAATCAAATACTCTGACGAAGGCAAGATCGAAGGGTCACTTATACCCTTTGAAGGTTTCAGAACTCATTAAACTCGAGGCGGGCGGATCCATTCAGAAGAAGGCGCGAGCTCCATTCGCCCTACCAATAGGGGCGGAGCATCCCCCTCCTTTTTTTTTTTTTTTTGCCCCACGCTTATAAATGGCTAGAGGAGCGAGGTAGACAGAAAGAAAGACGCAGGCGCGGTGCACTACGGGACCCCCCCTATAACTGCTATTGGACGCCGCGCGCATCTTTTTAACCCCAGCGGCGCCTGACGGCGCAACACGGAAGTGAAATGGCGGCGGCAGCGCCGGGAGGTGGGGGAGGTGGCGGGTCCCAGTCCGCCGCTCACCGCAGGTTGCGAATCCTTTCGGGCCACTTGCGCAGCGCTTCGGAGGTCGACCTTTCAGCTAGCCAATGCCGAGGGCGAGTAGCCGCGACGCCACCAGGATCTCAGTCGGGCACCTTCCCCAAGAGACGGTAAGCGAGGGGAAAGGTGGTCGAAAGCGGCGGTTGCGGATTCTCGTCGGTGGCTGCGGGCTGCCCAAAAGGCCTGGCACCTTTCATTGAGAGGTGCTGGAGAGATGAGGGAAGCGCCCTGCCCTGCCCTGCCCTGCCTGTCAGCTTGAAATGTGCCGCCGGTTGATTTCTCGCGCGTTCATCCCTGGCTGATATTTAAGCAGACGGTCCGCTAAAAGTATAGTTGAAGCATTCAAAGGAAATACTTTAAAAACAAAAAACAAACCACCCTCTTCTTTGTGGAGCTGCAAAGCGGGCAAATTTTTATTAAGTCCCAGTGAATCCTAGCGGGCAAACCTGTTGGTAGAGGAGTTGATAAATTGAGGAGCTTGATAAATTTGCTTAGCTTTTGAAAGTGCTATCGCTGAGTTCAGTAATAAAGTTGGTTAGTTCCCATACTTAATTCTTAAGTACTTATGCTTGCATACTTAATCCAGCAGTCAATACGCGGGTGTAAGTTTGCACCTCACTACAGTTCTTGATCTTGATAATCACGGCACGATATTAATTTGGGTGGCATAAAGTCAGGTAAATTTGGGACACTGGAGGATGAGACAGTTGTACTTGAGAGACAACTACGTTCTACTCTCCTACTCAGTCATGAACTGCTGACAAAAGACATATTCTCAAAATTTTGTTAGAAGCACAGTGGAAGTCACCTGGTTAGTATTCCTAAAATAGGTTACAATTCTAGTTTCATCATGCTTGTCAGTTGTAATTTTGTGTGTGTGATGAAGACTTCTGGACAATTTGGATCTTCTTGCATGTGACTTTGGATAATCTTTATATATAAAGATTATAATCTTTGTAAAGATACGGTGGTGTTGTATTTTCTTTATGTTTTGCAATAAAGGTTAAAGTACTAGATGTGTTCAATTGTAGATATAAACATACAGTTCATAAATGTTTGCTTTTTTTTAAACTGCTGTCTGTAATAGGTTTGCATGTTTCAGTTATTTAATTTTTTTCTATGCAGGGCAGGTAATCTTAGACTTGATATTTCCTTTTTAAAATGTATTAAGATTTTATGAATAATTGTAAAAAGATCTTGAATTGTTCTGAAAGGAGGACTATAAATCCATTCAGGTGTGTAAAGTGCAAAATTTAGCAAGTTTATAAAGAGCATTATAATAATTCTGAGCCCCAGTGTTTTTATTGGATTTATAGGTCACCTTTAAGGAGTTCAAAGCTCACTCTAACCTTTAATGTTTTGTGGATTAGTTTGCAACACACAATGTTGAAAGAAGAGCCAAAGCTTTGGATGAACCACAGAAGGGATTGGAAGCATTCCAATAGGCCTGTGGATTTTCCTCATGTTTGCCTTTAGCTAAAATGTCAAGAGATAGATCTCTAACTCGTTCTCTTCTTTGGCCTTGAGGAATTTGTTATATTTAACCAGGATGGTTTAGAGTTCAGCTTGCTAAAATAGTAAGGATACATGTAGGCCCTGACTTATCACAATTGAGCCCAGAATTTATGTTGCTCAGTAAAAAAATTGTTAAATGAGTTTCCCCCCATTTTACAACTTTTCTTGCCACTGTTAAGTGGAGTTGTTAAACTAGTAACATGGTTGAGTGAATCTGCCTTCCCCATTAACTTGCTTGTCAAAAGATTGCAATATATAATCACATGGCTCCAGGACGCTACAATCATCATAAATATGAACCCATTGTCAAGCATCTGAATGTAAATCACATGAGCATGGGAATGCTGCAACAGTCATAAGTCTGAAAAATGGTCATAAGTAACTTTTCAGTGCCGTTGTAACTTTGAACAGTCACTAAATGAACTATTATAAGTCGAGGACTACCTGTACTTGTGGTGGTGATGGGGTACAGGCAACAGATGTCTTTTTGAAATGAATGTACATATTCTTTAAATAAATGGCTGTTCTGGGCAGAGCATATTGGAAAAACTAATGAGCTGTAGGCCTTTGGAAAGAATAATAAAAAGTTTTGGAAAGGTGTGCAAAAAAATGGTACATCATAAATGACTGCATGCCCAAAATAGAATATTTATAAATTATGTATTCAGGAGCATACTAATGAGCTTACATGAAATAAAATATTCTTTGAGTCAAGCAAAACTCAGATGATTTCACAGACATGTCTGCATAATGTTTTGCGTGGCAACATGGAGATAATTTCCCATTACTTTCAGGGATGTTATTTTGCCTTCATAATCTAGTGCAGTGTTGGCAAAAAATTTTGGCCCTGGGTGCTGAAACGGGAACATGCACATGGGGAAGCACCAGATACCGGAAGAGCAACTCCTTGGCGCATGCGCACAGGAGCTCTGGAAACCAGAAGAGCAGCTCCCAGGCGCGCATGCAGAGCTTCTGGTTTCCAGTACATGCATGCGCGTCAGCCATCTGGTCTTCTAGTTTCTGGCATGCATGTGTGCACGAAGACCAGCTGGCTGGTGCACATGTGTGCACTGGAACCTGGAAGAGCAACGGGCGATGGCTGGCATGCCCAGAGAGATGGCTCTGCGTGCCACTTCCAGCATCCATGCCATAGGTTCGCCATCACGGATCTAGTGTAAATTCCTGAGATTCCATGGAAATATTCCATCCAAGTATCAAAGAGGGCCAACTTTGCTTAACTTCTGTGTCTAGATTGGTGCTGCTACTAAGTTGATTGTCTTGATGTACATTTTTAAATACCAATGGGAGAAATAATCTAAATTCATTTAACTATATTCCACCAACAAGAAATGCATATTCTACAATGCTTCTCAAGTAAGCTGTCCTTATGCATATTGTCAACCCTCCCAAATAAACCAGACAGGAAACTTGACTCGATGAACTAATTCTACTTTATTGTAAACTACATTAATAGAATCTTGCAAATCCAGAAGAACAAACTTCCCACTGCCACTTTAATTGATGATCCATTGGTTTCTTTCTCTACCAATTAAACTACTGCTTCTCTTGTCTGTTTTTTTTTTTCCTAGACAGCATCTCTTCTCTTTGTTCCCCATAATCATCCACATATTTCATCACACATATGCAGTTAAAAATAGTTTTCCTTTTTAAAAAAATGCATACCTGTTGTGTTAGAAGAGTTGCAAAGCCTCTATATCTATAACTTGAAAAATTTCAATTAGATTCAGTAAAATAATTTATTATACAGGTAGTCCTTGACTTATAAACATTTGTTCAGAAACCATTTGAAGTTATGAAGGGACTTATGGCTGGTCCCCAAAGTTATGGCTGTTGCAGTGCCTCCAACAGTTGTGTGATCAAAATTTGAGCACTTGGCAGCCCACATGCACTTATTTTATTTATTTTATTTATTTAATTTATATTGCCACCTATTTGCCTATGGTGACTCGAGGCAGCTTACACAATGTAAAACCATATTTAAAACAAAAAAATAAAAAACAATAAAAACTAACAAAAATGATCCCAAGAGCACTTCAACTTCCTTACTTTGCATATCTCCCCCACATCTATGACCTTTTTGCCTTCTACGCTCTGTGGCTTCTGCTGCTCTAGCTGACCTTCTCCATCTTGTTCCCACTGCTGACCAAGTTTGCCTGCTCTGGCTCTTCACAAGGCAGCGACAGTTGCACAAGACTTTCCCCCCCAGATCGCATATGGTGGTTTTCTTGGGAGACCTGAGGAAGATGAATTCACAGCAGGGCTAGGGCAAGCACATCTCAGCAGCAACAAGGATCAAGAAGATGAAGACTTTCAAGAAGAAAATCAGCTGGGGTGCAGGGCAGCAAGGAAGGCTGGGCTGGGGCGCTTTGGGCTTGCTGTGATGGTGGCTTTGCACTGCACTTCTGGGGCTTCCAGGGGCAGCTGCTTAACACTGCCCTGATGGGTGAGCCGAGGTTGGGCTTCCTGCTATGAAGAGCTTCATGCTGTACTGTGACTTTGGCTTCTTGCAGTTTCAGAGCTACAACATGGCAATCAGCCCCAAAGCCATATTGTTCTGGAGCTGCTTGCTGCCCTGCAAGGCCAGATAGTACTACCGTGTTTCTCATATAATAAGGCCGGGTCTTATTTTTTTTTTGAGCCCCGAAAAAACAGCTAGGCCGTCTTTTCGGGGGTGACTTAATTCCCTGCCCTTGCATCCTCGGGCAGGCGGGCGGCGACGGCGTGAATGTTGACCTCGGCGTTGGTGGGGCACTTTGTATCGGGAGACCTTCCGCCACCGTTGCTTTCCCTTCTCCCTGTGCTGCCGCGGCATTTAGAGCAACACTGTGGTGTTTGGCGCAGCCATGCAGCATTTGGCGCAGCCATGTGGGGCCGGCCAGGGCTCCTTCCTGCAACCGGAGCCCGGCGGAGACACTCGGCTTCAGGCGCTCCTGTCGCCGCCTTCCCGGGCATCATTCGAAGGCAAAGCCCATTCTTTTAAAAACGACGCCCTACTACCGGTACGACAAAGCCTGCCCTGCCCAAGAGGGCAGCCCAAACCCACATGGGGAGGTGAATCTCCCGGGGCCACAGCGTAGGATCAGCCCACCCCAGGAGAAGTGCCCAGCCGCCATCCCTGCCTGGCACTGGGCAGAGTGCAAAGACTTCGCCTGGGGCGCCCAGTGCAGCTGACAGGCGGGCCCTCCTGCCCGGTGGCAGAGCTCTGGCCAATGCAGCGAGTGCTTCCCCACCAGACCCTCCACTCATCCCGCCAGGGCCACGCCGGAGCCGGGCGGGGTTGGCAGAGCCGGGAAAGCGAGCCGCTAGTGCGCACCCACCTGCCAAGCGAAAGAACCGGGCTGACTCAAGCTTGGCTTCCTTCCCAAGTCCCTCCAGCCCGACCCCGAAGGGGCCACTGGGAGAGGCCGCCCGAGGCAGTGATAGCACTCACCCATCCATGGACAGGGAGGCAAGGCAACAGCCCACGCTGCGACCTCCTCCTAGCTGAGCCTCGCCGAGTGAGCGCCTCTGCCCGATGCCCATGCCGCTGCAGCGTTTGGAGCTGCCGGTGAGTTTGGAGATGCATGGGGACAGGGACGGGCTGGGTGAGGGGTGGAAAGGACGGGCGGCTTCGGGCTCTCCGCCAGACCTGCCGTCCAGGGAAGCAGCACCTGAAGCCGAGTGTCTCCACCAGGCTCCGGTTGCAGGGAGGAGCCCTAGCTGGCCACGCGTGGCTGCGCCAAACGCCACATGGCTGTGCCAAACACCGCGGCGTAGCTCCAAACGCCGCGGCAAGCCCCCCGCCATTCCCCCCCATTTCGCATGTTTTAATATAGGCCTTAATTTGGGGGAGGGGCTTAATTTCATTTCATGCCTATAAAACATGCTGGGACTTCTATTGGGGGAGGCCGTATTGTTGGAGAAACAGGGTAGCAATAGCACTTGTATACTGCTTCACAGTGTTTTACAGCCCTCTGTAAGCAGTTTACAGAGTCAGCCTATTGAGTCCAACCAGGGGTGGGACCTCAAAAAGATGGAAGGTTGAGTCAACCTTAAGCTGGTCAGGATCAAAGGAATCAAACTCCTGGCAGTTGGCAAAACTATCCTGCAATGTTGCATTTTAATCACTGTGCCACCACGCCTCTTTGGTCAGATATAAGGTGACCAAAAGAATAGAGCTGGCAGAGGGGGAGGTAGGATGATGGGTGGAGTTGAAGGAAATATCTTTCTTTACCAACTTCCCTCTCCAGGGTGGGTGGGACCAAGCTTTAAATGGCTTGGATTGGGATGATTACTCACTGAACAATCTTGGTTAACAACAGCAACAGCCATCGCAGCAACAGGAAGTGCTGCAATGGCATGTCATGCTTTATGACCACATTACTCAGCAAAAGAAATTCCACTCCAAACTGTGGTTGTAAGCTGAGGACTACTTATATGTCGTGTAGTACACAAAAGGCTTTAACAATAACAGAAAATATCACTACTGCATATCTTTCACACTCCAAAGTCTTAAAATTTTCTCAAGATCTCTAGTATCCTCACTGTTGTTTTCCCATCATGCACAGATCTTTCCAGAGGACAAGTAGAATTCCCTACAGCTGACCAATAGGAGAGTGCAAAAATACAGATAGGCAGTCTCTCTCCTTGCCTTATCACATTTTTTTTATGGTGAGAAAAAGAAAAGTGGTTCAATTTATGAGTGGTGAAATGGTCATTAGATACCTTGGCACTTTAGCTTCTTATTCAGCAATGAACTGGCAGTGTCTCATTGATTTCTAATGCAGGAGAGGCAGGATAAGGCAGATATTCCTGCCAAAGAGACATTACCACTTCTGATTCAAGAGTTAGTATTGCTGAGCTGTTCTTGAAATGTGTTTTCTTCTGAATGGAAATTTAATTGACTTACGTACAGAATTACAGTAAAACCAAAATGAAGTTGTTAGGATACAGGGCATAAACAACTTAATGCTAGAGAGAACATTTCCAATCTTTTCGTGTACGTGTTGACTCCTGACAACCGCTTAGACAAGTCCATGAAATTTCCTCGGCTGCATTTTCAGAAGTGGTTTGCCACTGTCGTCTTCTTCCTAGGATTGAGAGAACATTCCTGGTCCAAAGTCACCTAGCTAGTTTTGGGCTTAAAGTAGGAGTAGAAGTGATGGTTTCTGTTGTGACCAAGGCTTCCCGAAACCGTAATTAAGCACATGCTTAGTTAAAACAACTCTTGTTTTATTTCAACGCTGGGAATTATTTTCATTCCCAGCCGGTAATGAGTCCCAAACAGTCCCTTCGAGATAAGCACCCACTTTTCTTTCCTTTGAATTGCTGCCAACAGCTAGAGTGCTAAATGAATTATAAAAAAACAACAACCAAAGTACAAAGTCCACACCTCAAGGATTAATCGGAACAGAACGAACAATTTTGCTTCCTACAAAGGTTTCGTCACCTTTGCCTGTCCTTTATACCTTATGGGAGGGGCTATTACCTCCGAGCCTTACTCCCGAGTCGCCCCTTTTGTCTCAGCTTCTCTTGCCTTCTAGCAGCTCTGCACACATGTGCACCGAGAACAGGCTGTCCTTGTTCCTCAGCTTCCACTGCTGCCAGATGCCGGAGGCTCCGTAGCCAGCACCCCACTCACAGATGATCCTGGCCCCTTCTCTGCATCGGACGCAGGACCCTCGTCTGAGTCCTCTTCAGACTCCCTGACTGGTCCCTGTTCTTCCCCACTGTCTGATTCCGCTGCTGTCTGCACAGGCAAACCACAGCAGTTTCCTGCTTTCTAACCCATTGCCTTTAACCACACTAAAGTGTTTCTTTATCCTAAATTTAAAGGAAGGGAAACAAATGAAGGTAGGTTAAAATATGGAAATAATGTTCAACGACATCATGAAGCAAAGGTGCACCTTCTGGATGTTTTTACTTCTTATTTCGTATGTATTTTATGCTGCTTCGTCGCTGGAGATTCTTACAATTACGTTGTTAATATTAGAAGATTAAAAACAGAGCAACAATATAACTAAAACCAATCAGTGTAATGAGCCAGTTTTTAGCATAGTGTGATCTTACTTGTCCTCTTCTGCCTTTCCGATGAGCCATGCTTTTCCAGTTCTCTGAAAACATAAGGAAAAAGTAGTTTAAATAATCACTCAGTAAATGGACCAAAAAGAGGACTTCTGTTACTAAAAAGAACCCAGAGTCTTGAAAATGGCATTCCCTTAGTAGTGGGTCTCTGAGAAAGCCCTCCCTAGTTCTTACTGGACAGGCGGCTCAACTTTGAGAAAAGTATCAGAGATATCCAATGCCTGACTAGTTTAGGGTTTTAAAGGTGAGCAATATGAATTGCACCTGGAAAATAATTGACAGCCAGTGCATCTTATAGTAGCACATGGAAAATCTCAGCGCATCAATAATTACAATAGGCTGTTAAATATGACAGTAACTGAAGCATCAGTGGTTATCTTTGTGGTTTTCTTGGTAAAATGCAGGAATAGTTTATTATTGCCTTCTCCAGCACAACATGAATTGATACCTTTGCCATTATCACTAAAAGGATTATTTGTCTTCAACATCTAGGGGCCTATTTGCTTTAGCTAGTCAGCTGAGATGACTGTCATGCCTACTCCTGAACACTCCCACCCCACGATGATGAGACAGCGCTTCATGATATCTGGGAGAATCTGTATATACGAATTAATGGTTAATCTTGCTTAATGATCACTCATTCAACAACTGTTCAAAATTGACAGCACTGAACAAACACGTAACTAGTGCTTACAACCGGTCCTCGAAGTTCCAGCCATTCCTGCACCCTTGTGGTCATGTGATTTCGATCTGGGCTCTTGAAAACAGGGCTGCACTTATAATGGCTATATTATCTCAATGTACATGATCGTAATTTGTAACCGTCCCTGGAAGTTTCCAAAAAGCAAATTCAATGGAGAAGCCTACAGGGAAAGTTTTACATTGCTTGAGTAAGTTTTGCCTACTCACACACCCTCCCTGAATCTCATTGCATTGCACTGTGCCTCACCATCCAGTCAAACTGTTCCCAGCCATTCACACACATTTGCCACTTGTGCATCATGCTCCCTTTCCCATCCAGTAGCAGCTATCCCAAGCCCTCCTATGCCTTCCCAGCCACCCGCATCCCATTGCTCTCTTTCTCACCTAGCAGCATCTATTTACTTGCCTGCCAGCCTATGGTCCGCTTGGGACTTGCAACTTCTTCCCAGCTTCCCCACTGCCTTTGGCTTTTGGAAGCTGGCAGGAAGTTGCAAGGAGGAGGCTTAATGAGTCACGATCTTGGCTTAATAATGTGGGAGCACAGCAAGGATTGTCATTGCTATGGTCAATGGTCAATTGACATGTACTTCATGACAGCATCATTTAGCGAAAGAAATTCAGTCTCAATTGCCATCATAACTCAAGGACTACCTGCACCTGTATTAAATATAAAGGATATTGTTTTACCAATTGTATCATAATCCTGACAGGAGTCTAGTAATAAATAATAAAGCTATTATTTATTTATTTATTTATTTTTATTTCCAGGATTTTGAGTAAAACATTTGGATAGTGTGAGGGTTTGTTTTTTTCTGTCTTCTTGAGATTAATTGCAAATGGACTCATTACTTTGTGTGCTTTGGAAACAAAATAAAATCATTCCCATTGGTCAGATTTCACATTATTATCCGTGACAGTATCTTTACATACGAGAAACAACACTGCACATAGTAATATAGCAATGGTAGCTTTGGAAAGTGCATAGCTAGACACTCAAATACGGGAATGAAATTCTGTTTGTCAGCACTAGGGTTTGCATATTCCTCCTGTTTCCCTAAGTTAATGAATATTTATTGTGTGTTTATGTAATAATTATACCTGTCCTGAGATCCACTTGTTTATGCTTTACCAGCTTCAGCCCTTACACTATCATGGGTTACTGCAGGGGTTGGGACATGTGTGTGTGTGAGAGAGAGAGAGAGAGAGAGAGAGAGAGAGACAGACAGACAGACAGACAGACAGACAGACAACAAATTATTTGTAATGCTAACCTACCAATCAGAATACAATTATTTGCAATGCTAACCTACCAATCAGAATTAACAAAAACATAATTAAAATTATTCAAAAATTGTAAAATCAATATAAACTGCGATAGTGTTTCTTAAAATATGTCTCTTGCTGGTCCACAAAAACAAAATTATTTGCCAGATATTAAAGATACTTACAAAAATTTGAAATGGTGTCACTGTTCTCATTTTTTCTTTTTTTAAAAGCTAGGGGTTCTTCATCAAAATATGCTAATATTTAATGGTCTAATATTGTGATTTTTACATGATTCAATAAATATTCCATGAATTTTGAACATAGTAAATATCAATGAATGTAATCCATACAAATAAAAGCTTTTTTTAGGACCTCAATTTAAGAGGGATTCTGAGAATAAAAAGTTCATGAAACACGGCACTATTATATAATTGTAATGAAAATGTTGATACAAAATTATGAGATGATTTTTGCTGTTTGCAAGAATTAAATTTCTTTTCACCATTTTTTTGAGGGTACAAAGTTTAAAATATATTATATTATTTAATGTATTCAGTGATGATAAATCCCCAAAGGAGGATTCACCCCCTTAAATGCACTCCTCTCCTTTGGGGTGAATCCTTTGGGAAGCTTGGCAGGGAAAGAAGGAGGGAGGGAGGGAGGGAGAGAGGGAAGAGTGTCTTTGGGATTTGCCAGGAGAAATCCAGGAGGTGGATTTCCATCATATTTCTATCCTTCAAGGAGATTAAGATGAAGTGGGGAGTGGTTACTTCTTCCATTTAAGGGAGTGCTATGGGTAAATGAATGAACCTTCCAATCCAAATATAAGAGAAAGGGAATCATCCTACAGATCCTTAGCACCCCCTTAAATGCTTAAACTGGCAAATCCCAAAGACACTCTATATACCCGGGTCTGCAGCAAAGGCGCTTGGTGGGGGTAGGGAGCCCTTAACGCTCCACCATGATCGGCCGTTAGGAGCGGCTGGTGGAGAGGTGTGGCTGCCCGTGGGGCACTCTAGGCAGGGTGCGTTGGGGGGAGAAATTAAGTCACCCCCAAAAAGACAGCCTAACAGTTTTTTCGGGAGTCAAAATAAGGCCCGGGCTTATTTTCTGAGAAACACGGTAGCACTGTCAAAACCAAATGAGGACAGACTTTCCATAGATAAGGCCAATTGATGAATTTTATCTAAGGTCTTTCAAAGCCAAAATGATTTGAAAAGATTTGAAATTATTTCTAGTACTAATAGGGCTAAAAGTACAGTATAAGAAGTAAGATTAACTTTAACCAAAAGGCCAATAAGAAGAAACATCATGTAGCATCCAGCAAGACTATGCCTGTCTGCATGCAACATGTTTTTGATACTTTTGGGGACCATCAGTTCTGTATAGCTCTAATAAACTGTATGGCTCTAATGTGACTAGTTTCAAGGATGCCGAGCTTTGCGAAATAGCACATTTGAGAGCCATAAAGAAGCTGAGGGACTCCCTTAGTTTGAGTGGCAAAATCTTACGATAGCTGTAGAAATATACTGTACAATAGTTATCCAGTAAAAAAAAAAAAAAAGCACACTCCAGGAGATAGAAGCATGGAATTGCATCCCAAGATATTTGTAGGTACACCCATGCTCAATTCAGTTGATTTGCCATTTGTGACTGTTATGATGTTGCACAAAACTTTAGTTTACTGATAATTTATTGATAAATTATTTTATTTTTATCTTTTATTTTATACATAATAGAGCTAGTGTTTTGCTTTCTGCTACCTGCAAAGTAGACATAACTATACCGTCTGCATACAATAATGCAATCTAAGTATCTTCTTGATTAGGTCAAAAGATCAAAGATATTAGGTCAAAAGTTGACTTTTGATGACAAAAATTTCAAAAGATCCAGGGGGTACAGAATATTTTTCTGTTAAAATGATGGAGATCCAAACAATGATCTAATGCTTAATCGTTCTCCTCTAAACCCAGGTGTCCTTCAAGTATGATATTTTCATTTTGTACCCAATCCACTAATTTTAGATACCGAATTCATTCGAATTGGCATTGTATCAATTGTTGAACTTTAATGAACTCTACTGAAAATCTCATTAAATTCTGAATATTTTTGCATTTATACTTGAAGGAACAGTTAACCCATGCATACATTAAAGAATATATAGAAAAGAATGATAATCCAATAATAGGATTACTCCAGTAATGGGGTAATTGTAACCAAGCTGCAATTTCCAGTATTTTTACAGAATTTGGTGAATAGTGAGAGTTTCTGAGAATCATACCAGAACATTTGAAAGATCAGAGGTTCCCTATTCTTGCATAAGGAAGTCATGGTGAATATTAATAAGGTATTAAAGTTATTTCCTATATTGTTCTTTCTCCATCGCTGGTGTTCAGGTTGCTATATTAGGTACAGGGAAAATTTAAATTTATTTTATTTATTTATTTATTTTATTTATTTATTTATTTGATTTGCCAGTTGTTTACAAGATAATAAGTATAAGTGTATACATAGTTGTGAATACATGAAATGGGTACATATGAGAAAAATAAAAGAAGAATAAGAGAAACAATAGGACAGGGACGGTAGGCACGTTGGTGCGCTTATGCACGCCCCCTACAGACCTCTTAGGAAAGGGGTGAGGTCAATAGTAGACAGTCTAAGGTTAAAGTTTTTGGAATTGGGGTAGCAGTTATTTTTCAACACATTTGATTTTTTTTCTAACCTTCCTCCAAATTTTATGAAATATTGCCCAATATTTCCATTTTAAGTTGCAGAATGGTTAATATATGAAACTAAATTGTTTTATGATTGGAAACAGTTAACACCTTCTGTTTTCAGAAGTCCATGAAAGTTTTTTTTTTTTTAAAGGATCAGAAACTTAAGTAGAAATTGGTGCTAAATATAATATTTGACACGGATTTCATTCCACTAAATGTTCTGCATGAACCTCCTATATTCTGCTTTTTCATTTTTTTCCCTTGAAAAACAGTGCTTTCTATATAACAGTCCATTATTTCCTTCAAATTTCAGATAATTTTTGAGAATTGCTTCTCCCGCACCCCACCCCACCCTTTATTGCTTTCCATTTCTGGAAACTGACATTTTTATCTGGCAGAAGGATTTGGGATTGCAAAAGAAATCTAAAATAACAGCGGGGAGGAGGGAGAGGAATTAGATATAGAAATGAAATAAAAAAAATAATCACAAATATTTGATAGCCACACAGTCATTCTAAAAAAATTAATAAAAATGCATGTTTTGACATCTGACGTAATATACTTTCTTTGCAAATGAATGGTGTGTCTTTATATTTAACATGAGTTTGTTTTGTTAAGAAAACTTACCTGATTAAAAAAGAATTGGCTGTTATTTAATTATGGGCAAATAATGCAGTCTTGTGGATACTGTGTTTGATTCAACTTTTTCTAAGTACTAGACTGTAACATTTCCTAGTATTTTTTATTCATTCATACATACATACATACATACATACATACATACATACATACATTCATTTATTACATTTATTTGCCTCCCCTCTTGTTTTGAAATACAGGTAGTCCCTAGACTTACAACCGTTAATTTAGTGACCGTTCAAAGTTATAACGGGACTGAAAAAAGTGATTTATGACCATTTTTCACACTCACTATTGTTGCAGGATCCCTATGGTTGTGTGACCAGAATTTAGACACTTGGCAACTGACTCACATTTATGGTGGTTGCAGTGTCTCAGAGTCATGTGATCACCTTTTGTAACCTTGCGACAAGCAAAATCAATGGGGAAGCCAGATTCACTTAACAATTGTGTTACTAACTTAACAACTGCAGTGATTCATTTAAGAACTGTGGCAAGAAAGGTCATAAATTGGGGCAAATTCTCTGGACTGTCTAACTTAGCAACATAAATTTTGGGCTCAATTATGGTCGTAAGTCGAGGACTACCTGTATTGCTAAATATATTGCTGAGCTTAGCCTTGCTGGCGCAGTGGTTAGAATGCAGTACTGCAGGCTACTTCTGCTGACTGCCGGCTGCCTGCAATTTGGCAGTTCAAATCCCACAGGCTCAAGGTTGATTCAGCCTTCCATCCTTCTGAGGTGGGTAAAATGAAGACCCGGACCCAAAATTGTTGGGGGCAATATGCTGACTCTGTAAACCGCTTAGAGAGGGCTGTAAAGCACTATGAAGTGGTATATAAGTCTAAATGCTATTGCTATTGCTACATTATGAATATTAATATTCATACAATCTTTTGTTCTAGTAGGTCTTTGGGAAATGGGGGGTTGTGTCTTTTGCAATTTCTGTTATCCTCTGATGTATGGAAATGTCATCAGTTCTACTTTAAACATTAGAAATTGCCAGAAAAAAATTAAAATTGCTTGCTTAATATCTTGTTTAGTACATCTCTGCCTCCAATTAAGTTTCTTATCAGATCTCTGGAAATATTTCTGTATTACCTTCTGTGAGTGAACATGAGTTTGAGAAGGGCCTGTTAATCCAAGAATAGATGCAATTAGCAAACAAGGTGAATTGGTGCAGATACCCTCTTAGCTACAGCTGCAACATGCTCTTCCATTATGAGTTGTGTACAAAGGGCTCCAAATTGCACAACGTTTTTGTTTGGACAAGCGCCAGCCTATCCAGAACTAAGTTTGGAAAATCAGCAAATTACTTCATCCAGTGGTTCTCTGAGCTTGGTTGTTTGCATATAGATGTTTCACTGTCCAAGTAGTAATATCATTGATCTGATTCTGGGGTCTCCCACTGTTTTATTTGCAATAACAAATTTGGTAGGGGTGTACCTTCCTCCTCTGTGGTTAACATGGTTAGGGTTTTTAGGGTATTAAGGTATTTGTATTCTACCAGGAGTCAACAGATCTGCACATTATCATATGTAATAGAATATTATATCAAATATGTAATTGTTACAAACTAAATTTGTTACCTCCATATCTACAATTCATACTACCTAAATCTAGTCACCTTTGGACTGAATCATGGCTGCTTGGCATATCAATAATAAACATCTTTTTCATATATATATATATGTTGTGACTGGGAGGTTTGATCCTGCTGTGCGCTTTGAGTCTGATGTGTCAGAAGACACAAGTTCGAGTGATGAGGAGGGTTTGGCATTGGAATTTGAACCTGCTTTAATGAAAGATGCAGACGTGAGCCAGGAGGATGAGGAAGTGTCAGAATCACCTTCCTCTCCAGAACCTTCCACATCCATTATGCCTCAGGTGTCAGCAGCTGATCCACAGAACGTGCCAGAGTCTTTGAGTGATGATCAAAATGACGAATGTTGGGTTGATGCAAGGACTAGACGTAGGCTGAGACGTCAAGCACAATTTGAAAGGAAACGTCAAATCAGAGACTAATTAGAGAGACTGACACGCCCCTTCAAGGAATATAAGGAGGCGTGTTAGATAACGATCCTTGTTCGGGTCAAACTTCGTTAATTACGTTCGTAGTCTGGGAGAAGCCTTCTGTTTGCCTTTCGGCTCTGAATTATCGTGTGGCTCCTTATCTGGGTTTGAAGACAGCTTCTGGGAAAGCTGCCAACGACGACTACAGAGAAAAGTTAACTCTGTTGTTCCTGATTTTGTTTGTTCGTGTTTATTCCTTTGGGACATTTGGACTCTCACCTTGTGGCTACAGGTGAGACAGAACATTTTTGACCCGAACCTTCATCCCATCTTCTAACCAAGATGGACCAAACACAGTTAGAGCAGCAACAGCTACAGATTAACCAGCTTCTGCAGAATAACCAGGTATTGCAGAAACAAGTCACCCAGCTGGTTAACCATCTTACGCTGATGCAAGCCCCTGCTGCTCCTTCTGCCCCTCTCTGTAGGAAATGCCTGGTAGCTGTGCCGGATAAATTCTCTGGACAGCCTGAAATGCTCTCGGCTTTTATGGGGCAGTGTCAACTGTTTATGTCTTTACGGCCCCCACCTGAACAAAACACCCCTACCCAATCAGAACACAGCCAACCCCCCAACCAATCAGAACACAGCTAAAACCCCAACCAATGAGAACACCCTCCCACCCAATCAGAACACAGCCAAGCCCCCACCCAATCAAGTCACACCCCCACTAGCAGTTAAAAGGAAGAAGCAGCTGCAAGCTCACATTACTCAAAGAAGCACAAAGCCGAAGACACAAGCCTGAAGATGATGAATTCATCGAAACGTCGCCTAGATACTTCCAATTTTACGCGGGAGAAAACCCGCGTAATAACCAAAGATACACACACACACACACACATCCTTTTTGAAAAACTTTGTGAGTAAATTCCAGTTATTTATCATACCAAGATGGATGTGATTAATGTCACTCCACAAGAAGATTTGGTTTTAATGTATAAACTGACTGTGTCAGGAATATTCTACAGTATTTAATGAACATTCTTATTTTTTAAAAGTTCACTTTTGTTTAATAAAGTCTTCTTGAGCTTGACTTAAATAACTTCATGGGCATGTCCATGCTATTTTCCTGGCTACAGTGTGAAAAATAGTTCACCCTTCTAGTCTTCTGGAGCATTTCTGATGGTTTCCCATCTAGTAGCCCTACCTTATTTTCAAAATCTGCAAAATTTAGCAAAGTGCTGCTATCTAAACAGAACTTTTGTGTACTGTATATCTGTCAGGTCTATTCATCAGTTCTCAGCGTAACTTTATATTGTAGAAAAAACAGTAGATGCTTGTACTATATCACACCAGGTGGCAGCACCTAGTCAATGTTGTCTGATCTTGAGAAGTAAAAGCAGAGAGCTGACTGAAAGAGAGCACATATTACAGAGCAATTATTATTTTTAGAAATTGCTTTCAAAATCGAGTAATGATTTATACTTTTCATTAACATTAAAGCAGATACATACTGTGAAATCACTATGAAGAGAATTAGCTCCTGTTCAAATAATCGTGTTTGGAGGCTTTTATTTTTTAAAGAGGTGCTTTAATAGTATACAGGCTTTTTTAAAAAAACTGTATTTATATATTCACAGAATAGTTCAGCAACAGGCAAGTTCATTTCTGGACAGTAAAGTAAATGTAACACATTTTAAAAATTAAATTTCTAGTTCAATGAAGTCAAAATATGGAGATTATGCCTGCTACAAAACAATTTTGGTATCGGTAGTCTTGTTTTGGGCTATATAATGTCTCTATGGACAATATTAGAGAAAATGAAATTGTTATCTCCCGGTACCTACTTAACATTTAAGTTAATGTATGTTTATTTGCTTTTGATGTGAGTCCCCCAGTGTCTATGAAAAGAATGCATCCCCTCACAGTGTTCATGTGAATGAAAATGAGCTTTTGGCAAAAGAACTGATGCCATTTTTGTATTCCAATTATTAGTGAATAATCTCTTATAAAAGATGCTTCCTGTTTTGATCCTTGCCATCTAAATTAAAAAAAATGGATAAGAAGGAGACAGCTTAACCAATTATTATGGTTAGAATTAGTGATATTGTAGGAAACGTTTTATTAATATGCTGAGGTGGGATTGGCACAGTTGGTTTGTTTCCTTTGCCTATGTCTTATTCCCCTATTGCTATTCCTAAGTAACAGAACTAGAATGACCTTTTGATTAAACATATGACTCTTACCCTCAGCTACTTGAAATGATCAGCTTTCTGTAAATGGTTGAAAGTATTTTAATTAACAACGAAAAGTTTTTAGCCTCCTTGGAGCTGCATTCTGTTAGACCTTTATTCTATTCATTCCATTCATGGGAAAACTATTTTGGTTAATGCCGTTGGCTCTGAAAAAGATCTTTCAAACAGCAATCATGCTTCCATAGAGCAAAATGACTGGCATGTATGCATAATGGTAGTAGTTGTTGCTATTATTAGATTACTGGACAATGAAGAATTTAGTGGCACTTGACAAGGTCAACAAATTTATGATTGCCTATGCTTATCAGATCAACAGTCTACTTTATCAGATGAATATCTGTTGGCATTAAATTGTTCTAACAGAATTAGGTAGAAGAAAGATTATTTATTTTCAAAGGGTGGAAAATCTATTAGATGCCTTGCCCCAGTGGCATGTCTTCAGGAGTGTTGAATAACAATTTCCATTTCTGCCAGAGAACAAAATAAAGATCGGAGAGAAAAAAGTCTTATTGCTATTTAATTTATCAAACAAGTTGGAAATACTGAACTAACAGCACATTTTTTTAATACTCATTTCCCTTTAAGGCAAGAAGTTTTAAAGTGGAATGGATGGGGATACAATGACTCAAGATTCATTTTCAATAAGAAGGGGCAGGGAGAATTCACCGGAAAAAGGTAACAGCTACGGAGACAGTAAGATAATTTCTTTTCTTTTCAGAAAAAATGACTGCATTGAAGTTATGACATCTTGTAAGAAATGAGTACTAGCATTGAAAGTCAAAAAAATCACATTATTATGCATCCATGTTGTATTTTCTGTGACACAAACAACTCTCCCAGTGTGAATAAGCAATAGCAATTCTGTCATATTCTGCTTTTATCAAACATTTCAGCTGCAAGCTGCCATGTACATAATCAGAGACAAATATGGTTGATTTGCTGAGGCATATAGGTAATTAACTTTGGAGTAGCCTTTCTTTTGTTAGGAAGTAATTACAGTTAGAGTTTATTTACCGTTGGATTTGTTTGGGCATATGCTGTTTAACTTCCACACATTAATCTAAGCACGTCTTAAAGTTACGTGTTGAGTCCTTGGTGCTCTATGAGCTTAGTTATTTGCTTGCAAATGTTTCATTATCCAACTATGTAACATCATCAGTGCAGATTAAAGTGAGGTTTGCTCCTATTTATATTAACACGGTTGAAATCAGTCCACAATTCAACACTGAGCAACATATATTTGCTATTAAATTCATCTAAAACCATATTTATCAAATTCTGCAGTAATGAATCATCTAAAAGGACCAACACAATTATGCATTCTATAAAAATACTTTTTATTTGTGTCTCCTGAATTTTATAGCTATTATTGTAATTGAGTGAACCAGAAATATGTTGATTATATTGTTTCTGAATTAAGATTTTAACCCTTATCTACTTGTTACCTTTGTCATCTTCTGTTAGAAAATAGATAATAAAAGTCATTTATACCTTTGGCTGCTCTAAAGACATAAATATTTTTTTAAAGATTCACATGTTTATATTTTCAGGAAATAAAAGTGCCCTTTCTTGTGAATTTGTTACCAGCTCATTTAATAATCTGTAGTTTTCTAAAGGAATAAGATATATAAATTTGAATAATTTAAATAAGATATATAAACACCGAACGATGCCTCCAGTAAGCATGTATTCTAGCTTTGTTTGTAGTATTTTACACTTATTTTAATATTTTATTTCAGTCCCATTCTTAACACTGAAATTACCTCTTGTCAGTTATAACAAGCAAGAATGTGGAAGCTCAAGGGCCTTTTCTACATATACAGGTAGACCTCGTTTAGTAACTGCCTTGTTTAGCAACTGTTCACTGTTATGACATTAATGACATTAACTGTGACTTATGCTTGCTTTATGACTTCTGTAAAGCAAAGGAAAGCTGAAGAAAAATAATAAGCGCAGTTGCTGTTTCACTTAGCCAGTTTGCTTAATAACTGAATTGCCATCCCAACTGTGGCCACTAAATGAGGACTACCTGTAACTGATTTTGTCCCAGTAGGTATCACTTTGCATATTTGGACAACAATCTTAGGTACAAGATACATTAGGTAGCAAAATTAATTCTGCTTGCAAGCTCAGTATGGAAATCTCATATAAATCTCAGCATTCCTCACTACTTTTAGTCTTCGATTTCTTGAATAATTTGTCATTGGGAATCAAATGACTTATTCGTATATGATTGATGCCAATACTAAATTTCATTACTGATCCCCTCCATTGCAAAAACTATTAATAATCTACTACTATGTTTTAATGTGCTGTAATCAGCATGGGGATTTGTCTTATAGCTTGCTTAATGTGCAGTAGAATACTTTATCTGAACTTAAAAATTATGCAGCTGTTATTTCTGTATTTGACCATGACAGAATTCTGAAAAGTTTTTGAGTTGAAGTTCTTATTACAGAAATCATATCAATATTTCTTCGCAAGGTTATTCATGCTTAAAGTTTCAGATATTAAATTTGTTATCAGTTTGTTATGACTGATATTTTAAGGTCCCCATCTTCCCAAATACTCAGACTTTTATTTCTAGAAATTATAAGCCCACTGCTTGTGTACATCTTAATAAAGAAATTAGCAGCAGGTTTTTTACTAGTTTTCACTCTGGAAAGAACTGATGAAAATGCTTTTGGATTCAGGTACCAAATAGGCGGACTGATATTCCCACTTTTGAAAGATTGGGTGGAGAAAAATTTTGGTGGAAATCTGGAACATAAAACTACTCCTAAAGTAAGTGAATACATGGGCCGTGTGTGTTTTTTAACTATTAACCTGTAGTTAATTCTTTATATATTGTTCAGTTAAAACATAAAACTGCTTATTTTGTCCATTGCACTTCTGCCACTCTGCCATAAAAAAATTCCCGCCTTATTGCCAGATTGTTATCTTGTCAATGAGGATCTATAGTTGAAAATATAATCTGTTAATTCGAAATTTCTTAAACACATTGTTTGCTTTAAAACTTCTGCTTTTGTACATTGATAGATCGCTGATTTTAATTTGTTGCAGTATTTCAAGAAGTCTGTCTTAGAAAACGATTCATTCTTCTGTCTCTGTGAATAAAAGTGTGGTATAAAAAAATACTAAGAACTGTATCACATATACGCTTCTGTTTGTTTAGCAATAAACTTTGGTTCATTATTTCTCTGCACTTACCTAAGGTCTGCTGCAGAGACTCCTCCAAAGGATGTGATGAGCTGATAAAATGGGGGTGGGGGGGGGGAGTAATTGATTTGCTAAAAGAGAGGTTGCTGGCAAGAGTGTCGGAATTGCTTTTCCAGTAGCATATTTGAAAATGATACTCTTCTGAGGTAACTCATTTTTTTTTTCTGAATAGGTACACTGGAAATTATCTCTCTCTCTTTTATTTTTATTTTGAAGGCATCCTTAAATATCAGTGATGTACCTCCCTCCATTGCAAGTGAAGAATTTCTCCAAGACCTCCAAAATGCTAAAATCTCATATACACAGGAAGCAGAATCTAGACTTTTTAGAGCCCATGGTAAGCAGAATCAGCATGCACAAAATAACATCTTAATTGCTTGCTTTCAACATTTGATGTCTTTGTGAGACTTATTTTTACGTTGTATTTCAGGACATTGCCTACATGAGATTTTTTTGCTCAGGGAAGGAACGTTTAAGAGGGTTCCTGATATAGTGGTATGGCCAGGTAAGCTATTCGGAACACTTTTCTCATTCTTGTATTTCCCTGTTCCATTTCCTACTGAACTTATGCTAACAGTATTTTCAATGTTGGAAAAAATGGAATTGAGAAACAATTTATAGAAACCTCAGAATACGAAGTATGTATTAGAGAAGTAGTTCAGAAATGCAGACTAGGAATCTGCCCAGAATGTTGTTTATGTCACATGTTGGTTGAACTGTTATAAAAACACAATCTCTATTTGCACTTGACACTTGATTTTCATTTCTTCCAAAGTAAAGGGAAGACTCAAAATTTAGAATACACAGAGTACCAAACAATAAAAATATATAAAATAATAAAATGTTATTTCAATATACACAAAGCTCCAATTTTTCTGGAAGTCAGATGCAAGTCTTAAAATTACTTGCTTATGACCATTATTTTTAGACAATCAATTCCTACTAAACAAAAAGTTATAATATTTTCTGAAATGCATAAACATCCTTAATGTTTTGAGAGGATTACAGTAATTCAAGATGCTCCTTTTATTTACCAAGCTTCTGAGCATGGCATTTTCAGTTGTTAAACAAAGCTGTCCAGATGCAGAATTGGACAAATTCCATGTGATCATGAGAATGGCACGTGTTATGCCTTTCCTTAAAGAGCATATCATTTTATGGTTATCTTGATTATTGAGTGACATTGCATTATCAGAAATGAGCAAAATTTGTAGCACCTATATCCAAGATTTGTGATTGTTTACTAACACTGTATAAGAACAGATAATCACCTTATCTAAGTATCATGATTATAAAATTAATCCAAGCTCCAATTGCTAGCGCTTAGTATAATAGATAATTATTTTATTTTATTTGTAAAATTTATTGGCTGCCCATTTTACCACAGAGTAACTCTGTGAGGCTTACAATATTACAAGGAAATCACAAGGAAGTTAGTTTTTCTTAGCATTTTATGTAGAATTTAATTTGCATGATTAAATGAATATTTAATCCTGGCATGACTAAAATAACTAAGCCCCATTGAAGCTAATGAAATACTCTGATTTTAAAACAGAGGTTGTATCCATGAAATCAATCGGGTTTCCAGTGCCTGAAAATTTTGCTGACCATTGGGCAGCATGACGTATGGCCATTGCCATTCGACACACTTGATAATGTGCAAACTTCTAGTATAGAAATTATTAGGGACTACTGTCAATTGGAATGTATTAATTGGAACTATACTAATTGCCTCAGAAAAGAAGCATTCTGTGTTGGTCCAAGTAACTTAGATAACCACTTCAACCTCGGGTGCTATGCCCTCTCTCCCTGAAACTTGGTTTGGGTCCTAGGAGCATGAGCTTTGTAGTTCAAACTTTATGGGAAGCCTTTCCTGGAAGACTAAGCTCTACTAATTTAAGATATTAAGAGTCGAGTATCTTTCAAGACTCTTGGACTTTCTTGTTTGACCCTTTTTTTGGAAATTCTGTTAAATCTACAACTTGCTTTTGAACTTTAACAATCACTTCTGCTATATTGTGATTGGTTAATCCAAGCAACTTGTCCTGAATTTTTTTAAACAACATACACATTTTAAAATGTTTATATTATGGGCTCAAAACTGATTTTTAAAAGAAGGCTAACATCTCATTTTCTTCCATAGTTAATGGTTATTTTGCATTGTAGATTCTTTTCAGTCTAAAAGCTGTTAGAAATATTCAGTCTAAAATTAGACTAAAATTAGTCTAAAATTAGTCTAAAATATTTAGACTAAATATTCAGTCTAAAAGCTGTTAGAAATATTGGTGACTTTATTCTCTTAGTTCAATTAAGCATTTTAATGATTAGAAAATGACTTTAAACTCTTACTCCTCTGTTCATTTTTGTAGAATGCCATGATGATGTAGTTAAAATTGTGGAAATAGCCTGCAAGCATAATATTTGTATTATACCTTATGGCGGTAAGTAATCAAGCTATCAACATTTAAAAAAATGTTTTTAAGGCAGGCCCCAAAGCACAATAATATCTTAAGATATGTCAATTAGAATTATTTAGTTTTAATAGCAAATACCTTTTGCCATATGGTATTTTGTTTATAGAAATCCTTACATGCATCTCTTATTTAAATCCCATACAGATTTGGGCCTGGGGCCTGGCTGTTCTCATTCTCATCCCCACATTATCCTTTGCTCACATCATAATTTCATACACAGTATTCTCTATTCTGTCAGTGGATATCATAAATTATAATCTAAGAAACTAATACTGAGGTAACATATGAAATTTAAATTGATCTGTTTCTCATATCTGTAGGAGGTACAAGCGTTACCAGTGCACTTGAGTGTCCTCCTGATGAAAAAAGAACAATTGTTTCACTAGACACTTCACAAATGGTATGTGTACAAAACAGTTTCAAGTGATTTTCCCAAAATGTCATTCATATAATTATTTCACTTAGTTTAAGGAACCCCTTAATTCATTGAGTATTTTAATCCTTCTGGAATTTATGTCATCACTTGTGGGTAGCTGTGTAAACATTTTAATCTGTTTTTCTCATGTTTCATTCCATTATTTCTCACAAGTTATTTGATAAGAATTAGCTTTTTAAATGCATCAATAACATGAGTTTGTAAAATATTTTCAGTAAGTGATTAGCAGTTTCCAGCAAAAGCCTTCACAATATTGGTCTTCAAAATCAGGACAATTTAAACAATGAGTATCAATCTTGCTAAATTTAAATTTTGAAATTTAAAACTATCAGATATTATAAATATTGATATAGATGTGATGAGAGAAAGTTCCCTCTGGAACCCTCCTTTAGGTTTTTAATGACATCTTCATCACTTAATTTCAGTAGTTTCTGAAATAGCAAAAAGCCTTTATTTAATAACATGTGAAGAAACTGTTAAATATTCTGCTTACAAGATCCACACAAGGGAACCAATTGATTGGATGTTAGGAAGAAAATTGTGATTAAAAGACCACTTTAAAAATATAGCAGTACATTTTTTGTGAGACCAGATCTATAAGTTGAGACATCATTTCTAATTCATAGCACTATGAAATATGGAATTAGGAGACAGCTTTATCACCTTTTTTACATACCATCAAATACATTGGATTTTGTAGAGCTTGTGGTTTGAAATACATTGGATTTTGTAGAGCTTGTGGTAAACCAACTGAAATCTGTTTCATGGCCACATCATCCACATTCTTTAATAATAATAAATGAAAATAAGGCTACAATTTAGATTTGAACTTTGTCAGTGATAATAAAGATTAGAGTAAGCAATTAAATAGTTTTAGACCCAGTTTTATATTCCCAGGATCACTTTGTTGCTGTTTACTTGCATTAGAGATAATACCATTTCAGCATTAGTTCACTTAAAACAAACTTTCAGGGTCCACAACTGATGCAATAGTTAAAGACATAAAATTCAATCAAAAAAATGTGAATGTTTTGTCAGAACTTATTAATGTGCCTCCAAGACTGGTTTAAACCAGTTTTTTAAACTGATATGTGATTTCATGCATTACTGAATATTAGTTTGTCACATTTTTTTGGATGAAACCCAACATCGTGGTAGTGGATTTACATTGACAAGCAGGATTTTCTCACCCCTTCTGAAGCTACAAATATATTCAGATGCAGTCTAGACAGATTAGGAGAAGGTGAAGAAAACTGATTTTACCAATAGAGTTGGAATTCCATTCTTCTTTGTGAGAAATCTACTGGTAGGATTGTTCTCTTTCCCCACAACACCCTTGAGTTGGTAGAAAACAATATTAGCAATGAAATGTCTCTGTCGCTGATGCCTCTTCTTCATCATTGCCTCTGTTTGAAGTCAGTGCTAGCTGTCTGGTTTCCCTCCCAGGTTATGAGTGACTAAGCATAAACAATTTTGCATACCTTGAAGCTGTTTTGGGATAGCTGTATGAATAAGTGGAAAATGTAACTTTAAGGCTGATCCTGCTAATTTCTGAAGACTTTTTCACTCATAGATTGTGGATAATATGAAGATCATGTTGTAAGAGCATGGGAAAAAATCTTCCACCAAGGAATCACTGAGTGGGGATTAAGCACTAGTGCAGGAACTATTTTAGAAACCTACATTCTATAAAAGCAGGTTAGGTCTGACCCCAGTTCAAAGTCTAGTATTTGTAATTTCACTTTCATAGACAGATATCAGAGTATAAAATAAGACAAGGGAAAAACTTAACACCAAAGAGTTTAAAATTGGCATGAGCCTACTATTTTCTTATTTGAAAATCATGTCTCGAACAAGACTGAACGTAAGGAATAAAATAATTTCTGCTACTATAACTTTTTCAATTTTCTGAAAGCCTAGTCTTTGGTATATTGTCGCTTTTGTAATTATTTTGACATCTGCGGTTAATTGAAGTAAGATGAAATTTGATTTCAACCTCATCTCATTAATTTCTTAATTCTTAAAAGAATTTATGGATTCTGATTTCTGACTGATGTTTTTGTCCTCATATGTGCAATTTCAGCAATGCAAATAGACAAGATGCATTCATCTTCTTGTCTCTATTGATTTATAGTCTATACAGCTATGCAAAACTCTGCCTTTGGAGATGGAACATTCCATTCCTGGAATGGTGTTTTTTACACATAATTAATGCCTACTGCTGCACTAATCACTGATTTTAACTATGCTTTGTTCAATAATTAAATGCCAGTATTTTTCACAAGTCCTTTGGGTTTTTTGTTTTTTGTTTGTAATAGAACAGGATTCACTGGATAGATGAGAAAAATTTAACTGCTCATGTTGATGCTGGCATTGTTGGCCAAGACTTGGAAAAAAAGGTATCGTTAACCTACGTCTTTGAGAATGCTGTTATTTTTACAGCACCATATTTACTGCCATATATTGGCTCATAAAGTAAATATATTTGTACGGTTATGCACATTATACCTAGCCTAATGGCAGTTGCTATGTAATTAATTTTTCTGTTTATTTTAATCTTAGCAGGTATGTATGTTAAAAATTGGGCTTTTTTTTGTCACTGATCAGAAATAACATTGTCACCATCTTTGGGGACGTTTCTATCAACTTCCAATTAGGTCCAGAATAAGCTATCATCTTGAAGAAAAATATGTAGTCAGATAATGAAACATGGGTGTTAACTAGAATAGCTTATTAAAAGAACAAAAGGCTCTTATTAAAATAAAATGTTTGACGCCTTTATAGTAGTAATGAATTCTGTTTTAAATAACATATACTTTGGGAATCTACATCCTAATTGTGAATTCATGGTACATTTAGTGGTATCTTTGCCCAGACTCTCTTTAAAAGGTATTAAAAGTGTGAAGGTTTTTTCTTTTAATTGGCATGAATTATGCATTGATAATTATGTGGATCCCTTGATTTAGAATTCTGATACCAAACAGCAGGTCTTTCCTATCTGCCAAAACAGAAAGCAGATGGCATGCCTTGTTGATCTTAATATGTAGATATATTAATACCAAGGTAGACAGTCCCTAATAATCAGGTCCAAGGATGTTTTGGGCTTTAAAGGTGAACACCAATGCCTTAAATTTTATCCCCCATCTTTAGAAAAAGATCCAAGTATTTCAGTATACAAGCAATTCTCGTTTAGCAACCACAATTAGCATTGGCAACTCAGTTGTTCAGCAAAGTGGTTGCTAAGTGAAACCATGACTGTACTTATGATCTTATTTCAGCTTTCCTTTGTTTAGAGAAGGAAAGCTTTCCTTTGATTATACCTCTAGAATTGCCTAGCTGCCCTATGTTGGTCTTTTGGACGGCTTTCAAATACTCTTCTAAGGTAATCCTGTGGTCTAACTAGGTTGCAATCAAGATATGAATAAGATACAGTTCAGGAAAAGCATAAAATTGCATTTCTTAACTGCCATCGCTATCCATAAAGAGATGGAGTTAAGGATCCTTATCAGACTACGCATTTACTCTTCCAAGTGGAGTACAGCCATCAGAACAAGTTGAATGCATTTTGTTTCTTCTCACCGGCAGTACCATCACTTATTCAATATAATGTCATGTTCACCATCACCAAGCTATTATCAAATTTAGACAGAGTTTCTATGTACTCATTGTTTCAGCATTAGAAGCAAGGAGAACTTGATAGTACTTCAGATATACTGCCCCAGAATTTTTTGAACATAATCCATCAGGAAAAAGTAGAATACAGGTACTCCTCAACTTATGACCAGTAATACCATCATTAAGTGAATCTGGCTTTCCCCATTGACTGTCGGAAGCTGTCCAGGATGCTTACAAATAGTGATCACATGACCCCAGGAGAGTGCAACTGTCATTATATATATATATATATATATATATATATATATATATATATATATATATATATATATATATATATATATATATATATATATATATATATATATATATATATATATATATTTGTTTTCTGAGGTTCTCGGGTATTTGTATGTGGATCTTTGGTTATTCGGGTTTTCTCCCGCGTAAGATTCAAAGTATCTAGGCAACGTTTGGCGAGGTCCCACTCGCCATCTTCAGGCTGGTGCTTTCGGCTTAGTGCCAGTGCAAGCAGTGTGTGACCGGAGCTGCCATCTCTCTATATATACAAGTGGTGGGGATGGTGTGCTGGGCTGGTTGGCTGTGCTGCAGCCTCTTGATTGGTTGATGGAGTTGATGTTGGTATAATGGGCTGTGTAATGGCCTTTTGTTGTAGAGATATCCTGGATCTTGTGCTGTCATCTCCTGGGTCGTTAGCCTCTTGTGTTTTAACGGCTTGGGTAATGGGTTGTGTGATGGGCTTGTGAGTTCTTTTGTTGTGGTATCCTGGGTCTTGCGTTGTAATCTCCTGGGTCGTTTGTGTTTTGATCTCTTTTCGATTAGCCTCCTGTGTAGTAACAGCTTGGGTAATGGGTTGTGTGATGACCTTGTGAGATTTATTGCTGTGGTATCCTTGGTCTTGTGCTGTGATATCCTGGGTCATTTGCTGTGTTGTGACTTCTTGAGTTCTTGAGGTGTAATTTCTTGAGTTTTCTGATGTGATGTCCTGAGCGGGTGGCTGTGATGTAGCATTTTGGGTTTTTAATATGGCTTTGAGTTTGGGGTCTGGGTCTGTGTTCGTTTGGCTTCGAGTTCGTGGTCGTGCCACATCTTCATGGTGGGAGTCAGTTCGCTTCATGTATGGTTCAGAGGAGTTTGAAGTGGGTAGTGATGCAGCTGCAGTGCGGCTTCTGGTCTGTGGTCGTGTCTCATCTTCTGTGTGGGTGTGAGTCTGATTTTTACGTGGAAGTGTGGTGGTGGCATCTTGTGTGGCCCTCATGGGTGTGGGTCTGGTGTCATTTATCATGTTGGGTACTCGTCTGTTCATGAGGGCGGGTTTCCAAATGGCTGGTAAGCGGGAGGTGTCATCTCTTTTATTCATGCTGTGTGGGCGTTTTTCTATCTCTATGGCTCTCTGATTATTCTGCTGCTGTGGTGTTCAGTTTTGGCGATAGTTCTGGTATTTTTAAAGTCAATCTCATGTCCTGTGGCTTTGAGGTGTTGGACCAGGGAAGAGGTTGGTTCTTCTTTTTGATTGAGTTCTTATGTTCTTCAACGCGTGCACTTATTCTTCTGTTAGTTTGTCCAATGTATGTGGTGAGGCAGGCAGTGCAGGGGATTTCATATACTCCTTGGTTTTCTAACCTCGATTTTGTCTTTAGGGTTTCTTAGGATGGTGGATATTTTTCTGTTTGTGCAGAATGCTGTTTTAATGTTGTGTTTTTGGAGGATCTTGCTGATTTTGTCTGTAGTGCCTTTTATATATGGGAGGAGGGCTTTGCCGTTCTCTTGTTCTCTGTCTTGGATTTTGGTTGGGGTTTCTTTTTGGATTAGGTGGGTGATCTTCTTTCTTTGAAATCCATTGGCTGTTAGTACGTTGGTGAGAGTGTTTAGTTCGGTTTTTAGGTGTTGTTCATCAGCTAAGCATTTTGTTCTGGAGATGAGTGTCTCAGCTACGGAATTGATCTGTGCTGGGTGGTGGTGTGAGAGTGCGTGTAGATAGCGGTTTGTATGTGTTTTCTTTTGGTAGATGGTGTGTCCTAGGGAGCCATTGGGTTTTTTGTATACCAAGACATCTAGGAAGGAAGTTGATTGTTAGCTTCTGTTTCCATGGTGAATTTTATTTTGGGGTGTAGGCTGTTGAGGTGTGTGAGGAAGTTGTTCAGTTTTTCTTTCCCGTGTGGCCAGATTATGAAGGTGTCATCTACGTATCTGAGCCAGAGTTTGGGTTTGTGATCATATTTTTCTAGAGCTTGTGTTTCAAAGTGTTCCATGTAGAGGTTTGCGATGACAGGTGAGAGGGGTGATCCCATGGGTGCTCCTTCTATTTGTTTGTATTTTTGTCCATTGTAGGTGAAGTATGTATTGGATAGACAGTGGTTGGTCAGATCTAGGATATGCTGGGGGGGTTTGTATTTGTTTTGGATGGCTGTCAAGTCTTCTTTTATTGGCACTTGGGTGAAGAGGGATATGACATCGAAGCTAACTAGTAGGTCGCTGGGTTGTAAGTTTTGTTTCTTTATGATCTCGATGAACTGGAATGAGTTTCTTACATGTGAGTTGATGGATTCTGCATAGGGCTGTAGTTGTTTGGCGAGAAATTTGGCTAGGTTTTGTAGAGGTGAGCCTATGGAGCTGACTATTGGTCTAAGTGGAGTTCCTTCTTTGTGTATCTTGGGAGACCATAAAGCTTAGGGCATCTGGATGATTTCTCTCTGGGTATGATTTTTGCTGGATTTCTTCACTGATGGGGGAGGCTTTTATTTTGGATCTGGTGGTTTTTTCTAGGTAGGTGGTGGGGTCTGTCTTTAGGGGTTTGTATGTGGGGTCTAGGAGTAGGTTGGTTAACTTGGTTTGGTAGTCAGATGTGTTCATAACCACTGTCGCATTGCCCTTGTCTGCTGGTAGGATTATTATGCTGGTGTCTTCTTTCAGGTTACGTAGTGCAGTTTGTTCTTCTTTGGATAAGTTGCTTTTGGGTGGTTTGCTAGTGCAGAGGATGTTGGTGATTTCGAGTCTGATTCTATTAGCCTCATCAGGGTTGGTTTTGGTCAGGCTGGTTTCAACTCCGCATATGATGGTTTCTGTGGGGATGTGTTTGGGAGCAACAGCAAAGTTGAATCCTTTTGAAAGGACCTTGGTTTCGGCTTCGGTGAGGATCTTGTCTGAGATGTTGTGCACTGTTTGTTTTATGTGTGGCTGTGAGGGGGGAGTTGGTTTCTGGCATTGTTGTAGTTTTCTGAGTTTGTTGGTGTGTGTGTCTGTCTTGAGGGTGGTCTGTGTTTCGGCTCTCCAGACAGCGAGTTGTTTGGATTTGTCCCAAAGTAAGGGGTGAATCTTGTTGCTGAGTCTGAGGTGAAGTGTAAGAAGATCTTTGTTGATTTGGTCTAGGAGAAATCTTTTGTGTGAAGTTCATTTCTAATTAGGGCCAATTCTGTTCTTTTTAGGATGCGTTTGGTGGCTGCTGTGTTGGTGTGGAATTTCAATTGGAAGCTTGTGGGAATTAAATTTTGATCTCGGCAGTTGCATAGGAATGCGAGGTCACATAAAATGGAAGCTCTTTGGACTTCAAGTTTTTCATAAGTCCTGGTCAGATGGTGGGTTTCCTCCCGTAGAGGTGCAATATTTGTTTTCTGAGGTTCTCGCGGGTATTTGTATGTGGATCTTTGGTTATTCGGGTTTTCTCCCGCGTAAGATTCAAAGTATCTAGGCAAGCGTTTCGGCGAGGTCCCACTCGCCATCTTCAGGCTGGTGCTTTCGGCTTAGTGCCAGTGCAAGCAGTGTGTGACCGGAGCTGCCATCTCTATATACAAGTGGTGGGGGGATGGTGTGCTGGGCTGGTTGGCTGTGCTGCAGCCTCTTGATTGGTTGATGGAGTTGATGTTGGTATAATGGGCTGTGTAATGGCCTTTTGTTGTAGAGATATCCTGGATCTTGTGCTGTCATCTCCTGGGTCGTTAGCCTCTTGTGTTTTAACGGCTTGGGTAATGGGTTGTGTGATGGGCTTGTGAGTTCTTTTGTTGTGGTATCCTGGGTCTTGCGTTGTAATCTCCTGGGTCGTTTGTGTTTTGATCTCTTTTCGATTAGCCTCCTGTGTAGTAACAGCTTGGGTAATGGGTTGTGTGATGACCTTGTGAGATTTATTGCTGTGGTATCCTTGGTCTTGTGCTGTGATATCCTGGGTCATTTGCTGTGTTGTGACTTCTTGAGTTCTTGAGGTGTAATTTCTTGAGTTTTCTGATGTGATGTCCTGAGCGGGTGGCTGTGATGTAGCATTTTGGGTTTTTAATATGGCTTTGAGTTTGGGGTCTGGGTCTGTGTTCGTTTGGCTTCGAATTCGTGGTCGTGCCACATCTTCATGGTGGGAGTCAGTTCGCTTCATGTATGGTTCAGAGGAGTTTGAAGTGGGTAGTGATGCAGCTGCAGTGCGGCTTCTGGTCTGTGGTCGTGTCTCATCTTCTGTGTGGGTGTGAGTCTGATTTTTACGTGGAAGTGTGGTGGTGGCATCGTGTGGCCCTCATGGGTGTGGGTCTGGTGTCATTTATCATGTTGGGTACTCGTCTGTTCATGAGGGCGGGTTTCCAAATGGCTGGTAAGCGGGAGGTGTCATCTCTTTTATTCATGCTGTGTGGGCGTTTTTCTATCTCTATGGCTTCTCTGATTATTCTGCTGCTGTGGTGTTCAGTTTTGGCGATAGTTCTGGTATTTTTAAAGTCAATCTCATGTCCTGTGGCTTTGAGGTGTTGGACCAGGGAAGAGGTTGGTTCTTCTTTTTTGATTGAAGAACATAAGAACTCAATCAAAAAAGAAGAACCAACCTCTTCCCTGGTCCAACACCTCAAAGCCACAGGACATGAGATTGACTTTAAAAATACCAGAACTATCGCCAAAACTGAACACCACAGCAGCAGAATAATCAGAGAAGCCATAGAGATAGAAAAACGCCCACACAGCATGAATAAAAGAGATGACACCTCCCGCTTACCAGATAATATTGACCTGGAAAACCAAGGCATATACGAAGTCCCCTGTGCATCATGCCCGGCCACATACATTGGACAGACCAATAGAAGAATAAGTACCCGCCTGGATGAACACAAAAATGCAGTCAAAAAGCTGGAACACACTTCCTCACTAGTCCAACACATGGAAGCCACAGGTCATAGCATCAACTTCAATGGCACCAAAACCCTAGCCACTATAGAAAACCCCAGCCACAGAATCATCAGAGAAGCCATAGAGATTGAAAAAAGACCAGAAAGCATGAATAGAAGAGATGATTCCACCAGACTGTCAATCATTTGGAAGCCTGCACTCACAAACAAAAAAAATCTCCACACCACTAGCCAGGCAAACACCTGGGCACAAACAGATCCCCCCTGATACGTCCAGCTCAAACACACCCCAACCAGACACCCAGATGAAACCTAGCTTCCTAACTAATGATAGCCGTCCATTTACCCGGAGCCAAGCTGCACTAAAGGCCTCCAATAAAGTAACACAATGTTGCCAGTCAATCAAGATACAAAAAGAGCCAAAAAACAGACAGAAGATATTAGAAACACCAATCAAGCAGAACACAGCAAACTCCAAGACCAATAAACACAGACCAAGACTCCCAACCAATCAGGATGAAGAAAAAACCATTCTGGCACAGCAATAGGTTGCCCCAAATTTAAATCTGAAACCACTGTAAAAGTCTGACTCACAGATGAACACTATACAGAAGCCTGATGATGGCAGATGAGATTCTGCCGAAACGTTACTACAACTTTAAAAGCACAACTATGGTGACGTGGGAAAATGCCCGAGCAAAGCTGAGTGCCATACATGTAAGTACCTGCGAAAACTTAAGAATATATATATATATATATATATATATATATATATATATATATATATATATATATATATGTATATGTATATGTATATGTATATGTATATGTATATGTATATGTATATATGTGTGTGTGTGTGTGTGTGTGTGTTTTCTTAAGTTTTCGCAGGTACTTACATGTATGGTATTCAGCTTTGTTTGGGTATTTTCCCACGTCATTGTAGTTGTGCTTTTAAAAGGTGATCATATAAGCCCAAGCCAAGTGTCTCAATTTTGATCACATGACTGGAGATGTTGCAATAGTACTAAGTGTGAAAAACAGTCATAAGCCATTTTTCAGTGCTGTTGTAACTTTGAATGGGTGTAAGTCAAGGACTACCTGCATTATCTAAGTGAAGTAACTTTTAAAGCATTTACAAAACTGAACTTTGCAGTGGAAGTTAATACAACAGCTAAAAGTGATTAAAATAATGTTGGTTTTGTTTTTTAGCTTGGTGAAAGTGGTTATTGTACGGGCCACGAACCAGATTCAATGGAATTTAGTACTCTTGGAGGATGGGTAGCCACCCGAGCATCAGGCATGAAGAAAAATATTTATGGAAATATTGAAGATCTGGTAAACATTTTCTATAATTCATTATTTTTTCTATCAATAAATAATCTTAACTTCTGCATTTGTATTTTTCTTTTACTAACAGATATTAGCTAATATGCAGAACAATTTATTAAGATGTAGTTTAGTGGTTGACAAAAATTGGATTTATTTGACACACATGAAAAGAAAACAATGTATATACTCATCTGCGTTTTGTGGTTTGAGAGGAAAAAAATTAAGATGGCACCACATTTTTTTTTACTAGATCATATTCTTGAGAGTAATACAAAGTCCTGTGGTGTCAGTCTCTCCCCTTATTTCTATCTACTATTGCAAAATAGGAATTAGATTCATTTTTCCTGGACATTTAATATACATACATATTTTATAGCATTAAGCAGACTTTATTTTATACAGGTGGTTCATATCAAAATGGTAACACCCAAAGGCGTAATCCAAAAAAGCTGTCAAGGTCCACGCATGTCAACAGGACCTGACATTCATCATTTCATTTTAGGATCTGAAGGTATATTTTTTTAATTTTCAATACTTTAATGCTTTTCATGTATTTTTATAACACAATATGTAACGAATACTTCTGATTTAAGAAAAAGGAATTTTACTAACTGTACAATCATAGATACTTGCAAGATTTTTCAAAATATGGAGTGCAGCAATGGACTGTTACACCACAAGCTCTTCTCTTCTCTTTTTGTACAAGCATTCACATATAATAGGGAACAGGTCCAGTGTCACTATAAGGCAGTGTTGCTTTGGTCATTCTGCCCACAGAATGTCTCTTACTTCCTGAAAATGCCACTGTCTTCATCTGACTCACACAATTCAACACAAAAATAGCATAGCTCTGTTTTGTGAGCCTAACAACTGATCTTTTAGAAAGGAGCTAGGTACATTTCCTTGAGGTAGTATTCTTCTCAATAGTTTAACATTGATACTCGTAGCTACCAAGTTGCAGTTTAAATTGCAGGGCTGTGTTCTATATTTTGAATTCTAAGTGTGGGACATTTACCTTGGTGCATATTGGGGGTTGAAAAAACAATAACGTAAGAGTGAGATACTGACGTGTTGCAAGATACCAGCTTCCACTGCTTTTACCGAACTATCACATGAGCCCAAACAGTAATCTAAAGCAATTTAAGTGGTGGAAGAATGCATTCATGTGCATCATTTGGGGGGGAACTTCTTGAATGGAGGTTAGAAGTAGACTGTTGTGGCCTGTTGGCCACCGGCCTCTCCAGCAGCCAAATCAGAGGAGGAGGAGGCGTGAGAGTCAGGGTCAGCATCAGGGCAACCTGGGAGCTCCGAGGGGGAAGAGGGAATGGAGCTGGTAGAGAAAAAGACTGAGGCTGGGCCACCCGTCAGCCCTCATATGGAGAGTTAACAGCCCCCAGGTCTGGAGGTAGTTGATGAAGAAGAGGAGGAACAGCTGGGTCCAGTGCCTGACGTGTGGCTGTGCAAAAGGCAGAGAAGGGGAGAGCAGTGGAAAGCCATGGTATGTTCCTTGAGACTGAAGAGCCACTGCTTCTAGTGAAGCCCGGCCCTTGTTCTGGGGATAAAAGGCAGGGGGTGGAGATGAATAGGTGTGGCAGACAACTATTCATCTTCCGGCTGGACAGACTTGTTAGCCTGCGGTGAGAGAAACTTTTTGCCGGGCTTGCTAGCATTCCTAATAGATCTTTTCAGTTCACATCAGAGGGTTTGTCATGGTTGGGGAGGTGGGTCAGAACACCTGGTTCCTGGTTTTGCATTACTCTATCCTTGAACTAATGAAAACATTTTATACAAGGCTAGTCCCTTCACCGACTCAGAAAATAGCTGATGAGCAACAGTCTGTGTGGCCCGGATGTAGATTCCCTTGAGTTATTTGAACAAGTCCTTCCAATCACTGGTAGTGATAGAAGATCACTAATAAGCATATTGTTTTAAAAAATTTAGTCTTATAATATGATATAGTGAATAATTACTATAGATACGATTATATTTGGAAGGCTAATCCTCACAGTTTGAGAAATACTGCATTCCCTGTACATTATCATTTGGAATTTTAAGGATGGGAAACATTTAAAGAAATGAACTACACTATTGTGTGGTTTTCATTTTTAATGGCTTTAAATAATATGTGGAATAGGATTTTGGATATTGGTATGAAATCATAAAATTCTCTATATCTTTCAGCTGCAGTAGCAAAATGATTATTTTCCTCTTTTTATAAAGGAATCCTTGGAGTGATAACAGAAGTTACAATAAAAATTCGACCAGTCCCTGAATACCAAAAGTACGGCTCTGTAGTATTTCCAAACTTTGAGAAAGGGGTGGCCTGTTTAAGAGAAGTAGCAAAGCAGGTAAAGTAATCTTGTCTTCAATTTGTATTTAATTGCACTTTTTAAAAAGCTGCAGTATCAAGTACTTTCACTAGGTGGCATCCTTGTGCCCTACTCCACTTGCCTCTCAGGCTGAAGAATATGTTAAAACCTGCAGTTCAGTAACCTAATCGTTTCCAACAGGGGGCTAGATAAAATGTTTAAAATTTTTACATTTTTGAGAACTGATCTCTTGATGCCATGAACAATAAATATAGAATTATTTCCTGTGTCAACATGGTTTGAATATTTAAACATTTTATTTCCTTTTATATAAAAATAAACTCCAATTCTACCTTATCATTTAAAACAATGTTAAAGTGGAAGAGAGAGAGTGGAAATTAAGTCACTGAGTAAATTTTACCAAAATCAGCAGGTCTTTAATTAGTCCTGAGTATTTTAAATCCAATTTATATCAAATGAAACTATATTTCAGTGTGATAAAACCTAGATATAGTCTATTTGTATATAATACAAAAATGTTATTGTTCGCATGTTTGGAGTAATGTTACTTAAAATATAAAATGTCCTCGTATAGGAACAACAGATTATTATAGGGGCATCAGTTATTTTATTGGTTTTTTTCCCCAAATTATTAAACTTTCAGTGTTAAAAAGGATTGTTTTCTTGTATAGCTGAACAACTGATTTTTCTTAAAAGAACAGGTAAGTATATATTTTTAGAAATCTTTTAATATATTTAATTATATTTGACTAGAAGACCCCCAAGGTCCCTTCAAACCCTTCAAAGGTTTATTTAAATAAATCTAAGGAATAAAGACATAAGAAGGAAAAGGATAATCAGGCAAATTTTCAGAAGTAGAAAAGGCTTTCCATTTATTTCCATTACGTTAAAATCAGTATTTTTTTAATAAAAGTCTAGTTAATATAATTTTGAAATAGAGACCTAATAAAAATGTTAAACTGGAAAAACGTCGAATTTCAAGCAGCATTTCTTATTTTAAAATCTAATAGCGATACTTACTTTTTAAAATATTATAATCTATAATAGATAGGTAGTTAGTGATACATTGTAAAGCTGTAATCTCCCAGACATTGTAGATATTTTATTTACTTTGTATTTTATTCATTTTTCCTATCTTTTATCTCTTTTCATTTATATTCCTTTATATTCATTTATATTCCTAACTAGAAAAATAGTGCATGCCTTTTCTCTTTCCCCATTTCTAATTTTCCCATAATACCAGATTTTATGCTGTTTTGTCTCCCAAACAACAGGGATATTTTTTGGAGAAGACAGAATATGGTACATGGAACAGTCCATTGTACAAGCACACTTTTGTTTCCTATTTGTTTATATATTTTTGATACATGTTTTATCCTTTCTCCTCACTACACTTGAACATCTCTGTATTTTTTCAATGCTCAAATCTTCCATTGTCTTTTATTGCTTTTATTCTTTATTTGCTCTGGTCACCTTTTGACTATTTTTAAAGTATCTGCTATGTACCTCTGATTTTACAAGTGTACCTCTTTGGGTGAAATTTAACACCCAAGCACGTTTTCTCTTCCCTGCTTTCAATTGCAATTCCAGGCATCCTACCTAAAACCTGCTCAAGGGAAGTGAAACTCGAAAAATTAGAATATTGTGCAAAAGTTCATTTATTTCAATAATGTAACTTAAAAGATGAAACTAATATATGAGATAGACTCATTACATGCAAAGCAAGATAGTTCAAGCCGTGATTTGTCATAATTGTGATGATTATGGCTTACAGCTCATGAAAACCCCAAATCCACAATCTCAGAAAATAAGAATATTGTGAAAAGGTTCAATATTCTAGGCTCAAAGTGTCCCACTCTAATCAGCTAATTAAGCCATAACACCTGCAAAGGGTTCCTGAGCCTTTAAATGGTCTCTCAGTCTGGTTCAGTGGGAAGCACAATCATGGGAAAGACTGCTTACCCGACAGTTGTGCAGAAAACCATCATTGACACCCTCCATAAGGAGGGAAAGCCTCAAAAGGTAATTGCAAAAGAAGTTGGATGTTCCCAAAGTGCTGTATCAAAGCACACTAATAGAAAGTTATGTGGAAAGGAAAAGTGTGGAAGAGAAAGTGCACAAGCAGCAGGGATGACGGCAGCCTGGAGAGGATTGTCAGGAAAAGGCCATTCAAAAGTGTTGGGGACTTTCACAAGGAGTGGACTGAGGCTGGAGTCAGTGCATCAAGAGCTACCACACACAGACAGATCCTGGACATGGGCTTCAAATGTCGTATTGCTCTTGTCAAGCTGCTCCTGAACAACAAACAACGTCAGAAGCGTCTTACCTGGGCTAAAGAAAAACAGAACTGGTCTGTTGTTCAGTGGTCCAAAATCCTCTTTTCTGATGAGAGCAACTTTTGCATCTCATTTGGAAACCAAGGACCCAAAGTCTGGAGGAAGAATGGAGAGGCACACACTGCAAGATGCTTGAAATCCAGTGTGAAGTTTCCACAGTCTGTGTTGATTTGGGGAGCCATGTCATCTGCTGGTGTTGGTCCACTGTGCTTCATTAAGTCCAGGGTCAACAAGAGATTTTGGAGCACTTCATGCTTCCTTCCGCAGACGAGCTTTATGGGGATACTGACTTCATTTTCCAGCAGGACTTGGCACCTGCCCACACTGCCAAAAGCACCAAAACCTGGTTCAATGACCGTGGGATTACTGTGCTTGATTGGCCAGCAAACTCATCTGACCTGAACCCCATAGAGAATCTATGGGGCATTGCCAAGAGAAAGATGAGAGACATGAGACCGAACAATGCAGAAGAGCTGAAGCATCCTGGTCTTCCACAACACCTCAGCAGTGCCACAGGCTGATAGATTCCATGCCACGCCGCATTGAGGCAGTAATTGCTGCAAAAGGGGTCCAAGCCAAGTATTGAGTACATATGCATGGTTATACTTTTCAGATGTCCGATATTGTCCTATTCACAATCCTTGTTTTATTGATTGCATGTAATATTCTAATTTTCTGAGATTGTGGATTTGGGGTTTTCATGAGCTGTAAGCCATAATCATCACAATTATGACAAACCACAGCTTGAACTATCTTGCTTTGCATGTAATGAGTCTATCTCATATATTAGTTTCACCTTTTAAGTTGCATTACTGAAATAAATGAACTTTTGCACGATATTCTAATTTTTCGAGTTTCACCTGTAATTCTCCAGGGCAGATTTTACAGGGCAGATTGTGAAGGGAGAGCAAATTACACACAAATAATACATTTCATTGTTTGGCAAAGGAAAATTGGTGGTTGAATTCATCCTTCAGACTTAAGCAACAATTTTTCTTTACCATCACATTTCTGAACTAGTTTTTGACCTGTTACTATTAACTGGTATTTATGATATTTTAGAAAGAGGTGGAGCGCTCACCTTACAATCAGGAGGCTGTGAGTTTGATCCTAGGTAGTGGCAGATATTTCTCTCTCTGGGCACAGTGAGTAAATATCAGCTACGAACTCTGCATTGACGACAGGAAGGGCATTCCGCCCATTGATGCAAGGGATTATAGGGTGATTAAAATACATACATACATACACACACACACATATTAAAAAATATTCTTCTCAACCATGTGTAGTTAACTGTGGTTCAATACAGTATTAAAATTATTTTACAGTACTAAATGCCAGATATATTTGAATTATCTGCAATTTATTTAAAACGCCCAATATAACAATATATTATGATTCAAATTTTAAAAACTTGACTCCCTATGTTGAGGAATTATTGAATATCTTTTTACTGAATGATGAAAACCCTTTGCAGGTTCAGTGTTTAACAGTTGGTCAGACAACAGTACTTTTTCCCATGCCAGTTTTGTTTTTTTCAGACGCATTGATATAATTTAATTTGTATTTTTCATCACTGTTCTTTATTCTTTTCCCCTAGAGATGTGCTCCTGCATCCATTCGCCTGATGGACAATACACAGTTTCAGTTTGGTAGGTTTTTAACTAAATTTTTAGGAATTGTTTTGGTAAAAGTACTAAGTACTCTATACCCAGATCTTCCTTAAATTGTAAGTAGTGAATTGGAAGCAGCATCCTGAAATACACGGTCAATTCTTCCTGTACTTATTTTGTGTGCTGAAACTTTTTACTGTCTTATTCATCTGATGATAATAATCATAGCTCATTTTTGCAGTCAATATTCAAAGAATATCCAGGTTATCCCAAAACACAATATGAAGCATGTGTTCTTGTAACTGCAGTAGCTAGTGATATCTACCAACTTGTTTTTTAAGTAACTTTTTTTTGCTTTAAAAAAAAGTGTCAAAAATCGCATAAAATACACTTGAGTTTTTAGATACATCCTAAATAGTTCTTGAGAACTTGGGTAAGCTTCCTTTGATGTTAACCTTGGTAAATTGTAACCCAACATTGCAGTCAGGAAACTAAGACATGACATGTGAGTCATTCTCAGTTACTTACTACTGTAAAGAGATAATAAGAGAATGACATTTGTTCCAGCAATTACTGTTTTCTCATCTGTTAATAACCAATAAGTGGTTTCATGAAATTCAAATATTGCTAAAACATGCCAGGAGTATAATATTGATTTGTTAGTTCAGGTTAAAATTTCTTGAACAGCTAATTGGGGCAAGTAATTGATCATGCAACAAACTTTTTTAAAAAAATTAATGTGCAATCCCAACTTTAGTCACAAATCAACTTATAGGTTTTAGAAAAGAAAATAAGTACTATTCTACTTGGAGCAGATGTCCTATGAGAAACATAATATTGCTGTTAGACAATCCTTTACTTTTAACATCAGTATTCTATTGGTAGGGTTGCAGTTGCAATATTATATTCAATATGGCACTTGCAATATTCTTATCTCTCTTTGTATTTTGATGTATTTGTGAGAACTGGTGAGGCCTATCTTGATTATGAAATTGGAAGAGTAAAAACAGGGTGATAGAAAAATTCTCCCCTTCATTTCTCACCTCTCATGAGTAATGGCAAGGCAACAAACAAAAATTCCCCAAAGAGAAATCCCCAACTGTAGGAGCAGCAATAATGGTAAAAGTCAGTTCATTAAAAGCTTAAAGAAGTAATTGAACTTAGGTAAATATATATCCCTACAGTGAGTAAGCACAGATTGTACTAAAATCTTTTACCTTACTCTCAGTGCTGTTTGTGACCCCCCCCATCCAAAAAGAGCCCTGAGAATGTGGAAGAGAATTAAGTTCCACATTCTTTGTGTGCTTGAGTCTTGATAAGGCTACCATACAATTATACCATGGAATCTAAATCCAGGAAGTAGGCCAGGGTTATGTAGTGTATAATTAACATATCATGAAATGCGAGATCAAGAAGTAGAAGTTTATGCAAAAATGCTTTATTTCACCCTACATCTCAACATTTCCTGGGTTTGAAGTACATATGTATGCATCCAAATAATTAATGTATTGCATAAATTCCCATTATGCATATCTGAATTTTATTCATCTTCTGTTGTCTTACAATTTTTTTTCTCTTTCTTGGCAAGGTCATGCTCTTAAACCACAGGTTGCATCTATTTTTACATCACTATTAGATGGACTGAAAAAATTTTACATCACAAAGGTACCTAATTTTAATCTTGGCAATAAAAAAATACACGTTTTAAATAGTTTTGTATATTTCACATAAAGTAGTTTTAGTATGGATGGGTCTGGCAGTTTGATAGTGAACCGTGTCAAATGGTTTGCCAATGAGCAAAAACGCATGTGTTTTGCAATCTAAAATGTAGTTTATTTTGAACAGAAAAATGTTTTGAATATCTCATTCTGGTTTAAGTTACTCAAATTGTTTTGAGTATTCATTTTAAGTGAGGCAATATGGTTGGAACTTAACTTAGGATGTTATTTTGTTAAAAAAAATTGTCCTGCCTGGAGCAGACCAACAGGAGGGACCTGCTACTTTGACTTACGCTGCTTAGAGGGTTTTCTGGATGAAGTGGACAATAACAGCAGACATTTAAGGAGTGAGTGCATGGCACCCTGAGGGAGCCATTATGGACTAGCTGCCACTGGAGACTGATTGAAGTGTGAGCTATAGAGATAGAAAATATTACAAGGAACCGTTGAACTCAGGACTGAACTGGTGCTTTTCTTGGAGTGGTTTGATTGGGGTCTAAATTATGATATCCACTATGAACCCAAGCTTTAGTTGGTTTTGTTTGTTTTCAATGCAGCATAATTTGGAATGTTTTTAAAATGATTGTTTTCCAGAATCTTTTCTAGTGAGAGATTATTGTGAGTGGTACATAGAGCTCAGAAATATATTGTATGTTTGCATAGTAAAGTTTAGCAAAAAAATTAAAAAGTACGACAGTGATAATACTGTCATATACTATTGATATACAGCTATCTCAGTTCTTTAACATATTATTAAATCCAGACTATATAAAAACAAACTGCTCCATCTTCTCATTTCAAATATCAACAAAGAACACATCTCTTGAATCCATTCTTTAACAAAACCTTTAGTAGGGTCAGAAACTATTCAGTAGAACTCCAGTAGACCATAATTTGTTCCATAACTTTGGCGATTTCTTCGTCTTCTAATATTTCGTCTTTAGGAATTTCTGGATCAGGGGGTCATGTTTGATCGCCACCCGAGTGTGGCGTGACCAGAATCATGACCAGATTCAAAAATTGTGTGAATTTTTTGGTCGGAACCTGATTTGGTCGTGGTCAGAAGCGTTCGTGACCAAAGGTTCTACTGTATATTGAAATCTTACGTATCATTTATCAGTTTTTTTATAAAATAAAAAAATAAAACATTCTTATTGTTTTTAAATTGTCTCTGGAGCCATTTACAGTATAGCATTATCATATTTCATTATTCCATTCCATTATTGGTATCATTCAAATATAGTATTAAATTTGGTTAAGGGCAATATATTGGTTAGCGGCAATATATTGTCTTTCACTGTGAAAAAATAACTCTGTGCATTAAGAACAATTTTATAACCTGTAAAAACACATTATTAGCCTTGTAGATAATCCAATAATAAGCATACCATAGCTCCCTTCCCCCAAGCATTTGGATCTGCATTTAGCATCCTCTTTACCACTGAAACCCAAAATGGGAGAAGGAGGTAAGTTATAACATGAGGCAGTGATTGATCCCTCTTGTTCTGCATTTCCATGCTTATAGAAATGAAACATCAGCATCTGCTGTCCCTCTGTTATTTTCTCCAGCTACCAGGCCTCTTGTTATTTCTGGATTTTACTTGAAGAAATATGATATTTGTTGATATTTCTTGATATTTCTTGGTATTGTATTTCAGTTTAATTGGGCCTGAAAAACTTCAAAAACTGAACTCTCAACTCCATTCTTTTTTTTAAAAAGTCATGTCATGCTTCTTACTTTTGAAATTGATCTTATCAAAAGTAATATGAAAATGAATTTATTGACGATAATAACGGAGATCTTGCTGTGCATGTTACAATAATATAATGCAGGTGCTTTCTTTCCACAGTTCAAAGGATTTGATCCCAATGTATTATGTGTTGCTACGTTGTTATTTGAGGGTGACAGAGAGAAAGTCCTTCAGCACGAAAAGCAAGTTTATGATATTGCTGCAAAATTTGGGTATGATTTTTAAAGTTTTATTACTGCTACTTTTCATTTATTATCCTAAAACCTTTGCAGAGTTAAGTAGAACTGGATGGACCCTTGGGTGTCATGCATTTTTCAATTATAGAAAATGAAAAAGTGAGAACAAACTAACATTGCTGTGAGTCTCTTTTTAGCTGAACTTCTACATATCAATAATTACGTTTTTATAATAAATATTGCAAATATTATTGCTAAGTATTTTGCCTAAGCATGAATTTTGGCAAAGTTGTAACTATTACAACAAAATGTAAATATTTCTCTCATTCAGTTGAAGTCATGTCTATTTATAATAGTTTTCTTTTTCTAATTTTTAAAAGCATCGTCTGATACTAAATGAGTCAATACAGGGAAGGAGAGTAATGTTTAGAGATTAAGGTATAATAATGTCCATTATTGACTTACAGCTGGAATGAACAAGTCTGTTTTAAAAAGGAAATTGTCTGTCTTTAATCAACAGAACTTGATTAATTATCTATATCCCACCTCCTGTCACCTATTGCTCTGTGCTGTTGCAAGGAAACAGAAAACATTTCACTTTTATAAGCTGAGTAATGGAAGGGTAATTTGTGTCCAACTGGTTTGATTGATTATGGGTCTGATAATGAAACTATGGTGAAGATATTTATTCAGATTACAACAACTTTATTTTCCATTTAAGAAAAAAAAATAACAGCATTGCTAACTGCTAAACAGATTTTTTGTTAACTTCAGTTGTTTTACAGGTTTTGCTAACAGCATTCTACTTTTCAATGTTACTCTATAAAACATCCCCAAACATCCCCAGACATTCAGATTCAAAGAAGTATGGTGCCTTTTGAAGTATAGAAATATATACATACATATTAATAATTTCATAATCAATTTGCATATTAAAACATGGGCTGTCCTACCAATTTCTTGCTCCATATCCTATCTGTACATCTCTGGTCAATTGTGCTTTGCTTTTGACCTGAAAGCTACAAAATGAATAAGATAGAGCTTCTATTAGTTGTTCTAGCTACTGATTCTGTACAGAAGCCCCGTATTGGTTTTTCTTGTACACTGTTCTTTGCACACTGTGTTCTTTGTCACAATGCCAGAGAAAAAGGGAGAAAATGCAGCCAGCTATTGAAAGACGTTGTTATACTTCCCACCAGGCAGCTGTTACTCATGTCTGGCTATCACTTTATCAAGCTGTAAACCCAGTTGGCTTTCAGGTTCTTGCTCCTTTGAAGACCCAGTAACAGCAGAAAGACGATAGCTCCATGACATCAACCATCCCCAAGCCTGTTTAAACTGCCTTTCTTGCTGCATATAATCAAACATGTCGCTAGCAACCTACTCCCCTGACTCTTCCATAGAACAGTGCTCATTAGCACCAACAAGTGGAGTCGAAGCAGCGTCCTTTTTAAAAGCAAAACTTTCCTACTCTGAGGAATTTGACTAATGAGCATAAACTTAATGCAGTTAATTGACAGAATGCGGCAACAGGGCATTTGCGAGTACCAAAATATCCACGAGAGGAACCCCTCTAGATAAATATTTTATTTTCCCAAATCTTACCATACCTGAGAATGAGCTTGTCTATATGTTGACATCCAATATCATCAATTGAGGGCTAGAAAAGTCTGCTTTATTGTGTAATATATGCTGCCTTTCCACTCCATGCTTTAAGGTAGCCTATGGGAAAAGGGGAGTTGACATATGTTATCCTCGCAAAGAAACCCTTTTGAGTATTCAGAGAGAGAGAGAGACTGGTTGGCAGAAAGGGACAGGTCCAAAATCTCTGGGGTCTGGTACAGACAAGAATTCAGGTTTCCTGGTCCAACTTCACCACTATACTGTGTTGGTAATCTTTTTAAATGATTTTTCTCTAAATCCTGCATAATATTTTTGCCAAATAGCAAAAGCTTTTGTCCTTTATCTTCTCAGTATTGTGTGGAAGTATCTGAACAGTGCAGAACTTCAGAGGGTTCCCATATCAACATATTGTAACGATGGACTTGGTGTCACCTGAAAATCTTATGTGTATATATGCACATGCATATATCATTTCTTATGTCAATTATTATATCTACAACTAAACTTAATCTATATAAATTCATGCAACCAGGGGTGGGTTGCTACCAGTTCTGCCCGGTTCTATAGAGCCGGTAGCTCTGAAGAGCAGCAGACACCGAATCGGTAGTAACGCCGGTTGACTCTCACCCCTGCTTGCAACGAAAGTACAGGTAGTTCTGACTTACAACCATTTCTTTGGTGACCGTTCGAAGAGACAACGGCACTGAAAAAAAGTGACTTATGATCAGTTTTCACACTTATGATCGTTGCAACATCCCCATGGTCACATGATCAAAATTCAGGTGCTTGACAACTGGCTTGTATTTATGACGGTTCCAGTGTACCATTGTGATCACCATTCATAAGCTTCCCAACCAGCTTCCAACAAGCCAAAGTCGGGGGGGGGGGACGACTGGATTTACTAAACAACCATGTGATTCACTTAACAGTTGCAGTGTTTCACTTAACAACTCTGGCAAAAAGTGATAAAATGGGACAAAACTCATTTAATAACTTCCTTGCTTAGCAACAGAAATTTTGGACTCAATTTGTGATCATAACCGGAGGACTACCTGTACTATTATTATATCCTCAGAATGGCTAGGGTTGACATTTTAGAGCAAGAAAGTATAGCATTTTAATATTTTCAAATTGTAGCGGTCTTGCAGCTGGAGAAGACAATGGACAGAGAGGCTATATGATGACATTTATCATTGCCTACCTTAGGGTAAGTTTATTCTACTTTTTGAACAATATATAAATATATATTTTTCCACCCTGCTTAACTTTGGCAAGTTATTGTAATAAAGCAAGAAAAAAAATCCTGAACTGATTCCGTTCAGAAACATACCCATATTTCAGGGCTTCAGAACTCTTGGAAATACATATGAACATATGCTATTAAAATGTCCCTTGTACACCAAATAGTGATTGAAAGTTGCTAACAACTTTAATTGCCATTGTGACCAAGAGGTCATTACCCTTCTTTTGAGGAGACCACTTTTCAGAAACCTCTAAAAAGGCTGATTTTTTTAAATTAATAAGAGCAATAATCAGAAGCCATCTGGTCCCTCTTCATGGTATTATTAGCTATTAATTTTATCAGGACTTTCTTGCAATTTTTAAATCCTTTTACTATATTTATTGTATGAATTTTTCTCTCTTGTGTTTGGTTTTAGATAGTAAATATATAGTGTTTGAACTTTTTAGGTACAATACTCATGGAAATTGAATTGTTTTGCTTCTTTTTTTGTCTTTGTACTTTATAAAATAATAGTTTTACAATGTTGCTTATAAGGTATACATTGAGTCCGTGATATATGTTACACGCAGATTTGATAGGACAGGAAATTGAAACTAAGTTTCAGATACATTTTCCATACTCCTTGATTGAGCCTAGTCATTTAATTAGATAAATGCAGGTCTGTTGCCTCGATAATACCTTAACTATTTTCAGTTGCATATTCCTACATAGTAAATATATGAGTCTAAGATGGAATACTAATCCAAGGCTTTTCTGGTTTCTTAAATAGGACCTTGGCATGGATTATTATATGATAGGAGAATCATTTGAAACATCCGTTCCTTGGGATAGGTAAAATCAAAACATTCTCTATTCAATGAAAATAAGTATTTTTATGTTTTTTTGCTGGAAAATTTATTAGAAAGTGGTGGTTTTAGGTTTTAATGATCTAAGTATTTTGTAGAATATAAAGATTGTTTCTGAAATAGTAGAAAAAACTATATTATTTGATAGTAAAACTTATTTCATTATTCCATGTGAAACTTATTTCAGTAATAATACATCAAAGATTCTTGCTGAAGTAAGGAAACCTATACATTTGGCTCCTAACTTCCCCATCCTCCAATAGAAGAACAACTTCTGCCCTCAAGCACTTTTTGAGCCAACAGAAGATCCTGTTGTTTTTTTAAAGGACAATCATCATCTCTCTGGTGATGCCCTAATGAGTATAAGCAAAGTTAAATACAAATTTAATTGAAGTATAAATTATAATATAATATAATATGGTTCCCCAAATCTTATAATTAGAACTGCTTAATTAAATGGCTGTATTGATACCATTTTCTAAAAACCATCTAAATGTAGTCCTGTAATTGATCTTGTGATTCTGAGAGACTATTAAGTTGGAAATGCTCAATTTCACATTTCTAATATTTGTTATGACTTTGTCATTTTCCAGAGAAATTCTAATTTGCACGTGATTTCCATAATTTCCAAGATATTATCAATTAAGGGTTTAAGTTATAGGAAACTGCTCTAGAACTATTCAGACCTTTTTGATCTTGTGGCTTTCAAGTACCAAGTATATTTTCATTATTTATATTTGGTTTTTACAATTTATGTAATCAAATTTGTAACCTTTACTTGGTCATCTGGTTCTCCTTATCACATTCAGAGGAATCTGGAGAGCCAAAATAATTGCCCTTGGTGGAAAAAGTCCTGATAAAGAGAACTATCCATCTAGGTCTTAAATTTAGGAAGCTTTAATCAAGATAAAAATTGTAACATATTTAAATATAATCCCAGTTTCTATTAGTTGTTTAATGATTATTTTGTGGCAATATGTACATTTAAGAACCAAGCAGAAATGTGTAGGCACATTTTACTTTTAATGATTCAGAATTAATGATTAATTCTGAATTAATGATTCAAAATTAATCCTTGTATAAATCCGTCACAAAGTGTTACTGATTAATACGTTAAATAATTTTGATTTTTTTTTAACTTTTATATTATTTTACCTTTAGGGTTCTTGATCTGTGCAAAAATGTAAAGGAAAGAATAACAAGAGAATGCAAAGAAAAAGGTGTTCAGTTTCCACCATTTGCTACCTGTCGGTAAAGCATCTTTATATAAATTAAGTTCCAAAATGGGTTGGGTGCCCTATAAGTGATATGTAGACCTATAGTATGATCTTTATCGCCCCCAGAATCCTTTTAAAATCATGTCATTATAATTTTGCACCAAAGCCCTAATGCTATGTCACCTTATTTATTTGGTGACCAGTTTTTGTAAAATAGCTTCAGATGCCCACTTGCATCAGGTAAATCTCCTAATTGCTACAAAGAAAGTTAAATTACAACAAGCCCTTATCTTGTTTAGAATCGCCACAGTTGTCATACAAAATTTAATGTGCACTTAATCTAAATCATCACTCATCGAAGCAAGTCAGGTTTCTAAGTTATAATTTGACCTTTGCTTTTCTCTGTTGATCGGATTGAAATTTCAGTCATAGTTCAACTTCAGCAGTATTGTTATCCCTATAATGCAGTGTTTTCTAGCCTTAGCCATTTTGAGATGTGTGGACTTCCCAGAATATACCAGTGCTGGCTGCAGTACGTTGCTATTTTGGGGCTTTGGGCTATAAATAAAACTTAATAAACCAAACTTAAGAGAGATGGGAATACTTGAATTTAACTCTTGTTCTGGTTCACACATTATATTACAATTTTGCTACTCCTGAAGAAGACATTCTGCTGGTTGTTTTCTGCTTGTATATAGCTTTTGCTCTCTCTTTTTTAACATAATAAAATGTTGCATTGGGAATGTAAAGTCCTGCAGCTGGAAAGTATGGGAATATTGGTTCAAATACATCCCAGTGTCGCCACATTGTTTATTTGTAAACTGGATTCTTTGTGCAAGAATACGAAGTTTTTGATCTGACTTCCCCCCTTCCCCTTTCAAATAAAACAGGGTAACACAGATGTATGATTCCGGTGCATGTGTCTACTTCTATTTGGGCTTTAACTACAGAGGAATTAGTGACCCTATTCGGGTTTTTGAAGAAATAGAGGTAATTCTACATATTTAATAACGTAAATGTTCTAGATAAAGTGTATGTTTAATGTTACCTAAACCAAAGTTAAACGTGAAACTGGCTGTTTGATAGCTTTAAGGAGATGTTTATTTTTTATGACCTTGTTGGTCATCTGTTTCATCGACCCTAAATTTCCTGGTGGTTCTCCCATCTAAGTTCTTATCAAGTTGAACTCTCCTAAGTTTTTTCCCCCAAGTTCTAACCTCATTTCTCTTTTTTGCTGGTCTCTATTTCCCCCATCACCCAATTGCAACCACAATTTTTGGTTGCGACACTTTTCTGTTTGTTTTGCTTTTAAAAACAATCTAGGATATTTGCAGAACTCTAACATTAAAGTTTTACCTATTAGCAGAATTGGATGGAATAAGTGAGGATGAATATGTGCTAACATTTGCTATTTAATTATAGTTTAGATACAAATTGCAACTAAAATTATGTTTACATAGAACTTCAGAATGAAAATGCTTTGAAAGGAGTTGTTTTCATTTTTATCAGGGACTTTTAAAAACATTTTGGAAACATGTCTCTCAAAAGGTAAATTGCAACTAAACTACTGTGCTTATTTAAGCGTAAATAATGTAACACCCCCTTTCTTGAAATTATATATTTGCTGGTGACTAAATGAAACATACTATCTTGCCTGCTTCAACAACTGGATAATTTAAATTACTTTATTCCTTTTAGACAGCAGCTAGAGATGAAATCCTTGCTAATGGAGGAAGTTTGTCACATCATCATGGAGGTATTGTTACAGATCATAGTTTTTTAGATATTCACTTTATAGTAGGGATTTTTGATTCATATATATGTAAAAGGAGAAAAGATACTCCTGCAAATTATAGCCCAGTTAGACTGCTCAGCAAATAATATACTTGTCATCTCTCCTGGAAGCTTATAGAATGGCTGGAACATAACAGTTGAACTGGCCAGTTTTAGAATCTGTCAGGCATGCTCAGTTAATACACAGAGAGACTTAAGAGAACTAACTGTACAGTTATCTGTCAGTGTATAAAATGCTTTGTATTTGATATTCCTGTGGAAGGAATTAGAGCAGCGGTTTGCAACCTTTCCAGCTTGGCAGACCAGCGGAAGCAGGGGGGCGGTAGGGGGAGGGTTTTGTGCGTCCCTCTTTCACAAATGCAGCTGCACACTTGCACACGCCACTTCCCTGGCCCAGTTTCAAACAGGCTGCAGCCCAGCACTGGGCCGCAGACTGGGGTTGGGGACCCATGAATTACAGGAATCTCCTGCAGATAGATTCCTGTTTTTACTCACACATACTTTTACAATAACCTGTCAATAATAATGAAATATATAGAACAAGAGCCTAATCTGAGTGGAATCAGAAATTTTACAGGCTTCCTTGTTATTAATTTTTTTATGTGATCCTACAATTGAAATCTTTACTGATCCTCCTTTTTCATCTTTGTACCGTATTTGCCGGCGTATAAGACGACTGGGCGTATAAGGCGACCCCCAACATTTCCACTCAAAATATAGAGTTTGTTATATACTTGCCGTATAAGCGAGCCCCCCACTTGGAGGCGGTGCGGCGGAGGCCGGCCTCTTAGGAAGTACTTTTGTTGCATGCCCAGATATGGTGCTGCCTGTGTTGGTGGGGCACTTCATATCGGGAGACCTTCCACCGTTGCTTTCCCTTCTCCCTTGCTGCCGCCCGTCTTCCCTTTGCTTTCAAGGTAAAGCGAATTATTTTACAAAGCCTCCCTGCCCGAGAGGGCAGCCCAACCCAACGTGGGAAGCTAATTTCCGGGGCCTCTTCCATTCCTCCCGACCTCCCTACACTGCGCGCCTCTGACGCGCCGGTCCCGGAAGGCGGGAGCGCCTGAAGCCAAGTGTCTCCTCAGGGCTCCGGTTGCAGGGAGGAGCCCTGACTGGCCGCACGTGGACGACCCGGCGTATAAGGCGACCCCCCAGTTGGAGGCATGATTTTTGGGGCAAAAAAGTCATCTTATACGCCGGCAAATACGGTATTTTATGTAAAATACTTTTGCTATGCTATATTCCTATATATAGATGATTTTGTAATGTTTCCTATAATCCCAGTTGGTTTGAAAAAGTCTTAATGCATTCGGACTGCATGGTATTGTAATGCTTATTATAGCCAAATAGTTTCAGAATATATAGCCACAGCTATGTCCAAATTGGCTCCAATTGTCAAGATTAAAATACTGTCAATCTGGAATATTTCCATCCACGTTGAAATAATACATTTTGAGTTTAAAATATTTTATGTATATCTAGTATTAGGAATATTTACAGTATATGTTGTTTTAGTCACATATTGTTATATACCTTCAGAGCTGACAAGTTTCTTTTACAGTAAGAAAACTTAGTATGGCAACTAATTGTATAAGAAATTTTGTCTCTTTTGAGAAATGTCCAACTAATACATGTCTTTTAACATAGGGATGGGAGGTGATTAGTAGGAGTAAGATTAAGATAAATACATCACAAGAGTTTAATATTTTTAGGTTACTTTATATATGTTCAGCCACCTACAGAACGTAGATTACATCCCCAAGCTTTTTTCTGTGATATATTTATAAAATGTTACATTTATGATTTCTGGCCAAATCACTGGTCACAATTAATCAGTCTATAATGGATCCATGTCAGTTCTCAATATTTTCAGCCATAAGTCCATTATGTGCAGGTTCTGCATGTCTTTTAAAAAGGAGAATGTTTTCTTTAGTCTCTAAAATGTTATCTTTTGAGTTAAACTACATTATAAAATTGGAAAAAGTGAACGGGCCAAAGATAATTGTGAGCTGTTTTATAATTTAATTAGTCTAGTCACTCTGACTTATTTTATTAAAAATATAAATCATACAAAATGCTTCCTATTACTGTTTAGAAGAATTCCTGTTTTTTAGATACTGTTAATCATTCTTATTACCACTTAACCTGTTTACCTACCTACCTATCTCCAACTACAATTCAGAAATCTTGGTGGGTATCTTATACTATGATAATGGAGAATCTTTTACAAAGCGCTTATTATATTTACCCAATAGGAAGACTAATTTTTCATTGGAGGTGGTCATCTTATATTTGCTGACAGTAGGTATCATTATTTAAAACTGAGCAGGAGTTTCTAATAATTAAAACAAGTGGGAGCAGATATTGAGTTGAAAGCTTGAATACTCTTGAAAATTAGACTAGCCAGCACAGCTGGGGAAAGATGGGGGAAGTCACAATTATTTTTAATATCCATCAACTGCTATGGAGGTTCTTCATTGAAGAGCAAGAGGAGAAACAAACAGCTCAGTGCCTAAAGAATTGCTTTGCAATTTTAGTCTCAACTTTTATGGAGCTGACTGATCTAAACAGATGAATTCCTGGCATAGCAAGAGTTTATGTATATTGATCTCGGAGTTAAAGCTACTGAATTCAGTGAGGCTGATTATAAATTAATGTATCAGTTTTATTCATGCTAAGTTCAGATTTCCAAATTTTCTTTCTTTGTTTATGTCTGTTTGCAAAAAGGAATTGTGCATGTATACAGATGAAAAAGTAATTTATTTTACAAATGCAGAACCTTGTTTCACAAATTGTTTTTTCTCTCTCTCCTGACCTGAACAATTTTTTTGAAATAAGTCTTATGATAAATGCATATAAACACATGCAGATATATAAAAGGCTTCCATGTGCACATTTTTTGGGGAAAGAAATAAGTCAGGATTGGTTTACATGGAAATTAGCAACCCTGATTGACAAAGAATGAAAGCTGGGACTAGAGGAATTTTATGTACCGTATATACTCGAGTATAAGTCGACCCGAATATAAGCCGAGGCACCTAATTTTACACAAAAAACTGGGAAAACTTATTGACTCGAGTATAAGCCGAGGATGGGAAATGCAGCAGCTACTGGTAAATTTCAAAAATAAAAATAATTAATTTGGGAAACGATCTCACTATCATGAAAGGTTTAATTGATTCACTAACCCAAAAGAAGAAGATGATGATGACAGCGGGAGGCAGGAGTCACTCTTTTCCCCTCCCTCGGAGGCCTCCTGAGTCAGGAGTCACTACCGCCGGCACGGCCCCAGTCCCGCTGCCTCGGGAAGGGAAAGGCAAAGCGCTTTTTGCCTTTCCCTTCCCGGCTGGGCTGTTGGGAGTCGCTGCCGCCGGAGGCCGCGACTCCACACCATTTTTTTTTTCAGAGGGAATCTGACTCGAGTATAAGCCGAGGGGATTTTTTCAGCACAAAAATGGGCTGAAAAACTAGGCTTATACTCGAGTATATACAGTATGTACCCTTTTTTATTTCTCATTGTTTTGGTAGCCTTATCTTAAATTCAGAATCATGAGAGAGAAACCTTGCCAAGCATAGTTATTCCAGAAAACCCTTAATTTATCTTGTAAATAGTTCTTATTTAGAGGATAGGAAAAAAAAAGAAGTGGAAGTAGCTGGAACATTGGGTGGGAGAATGATCATATAATGCTGAAATTCTTGATTGTAAGGAAAAGCAAGACTTAGAATTTATGTCAGGCCTGTCAAACAGGCTGCCTGGCCCGCATAGGCCAAGCCCATCCCAGCTCCGCAAAGGCAAAAACCATCCTGATACAGCCCGTGATGCGATTGGGTTTGAGTTCCCTGATTTATGTAGTCACTAAGTGTTGAAGAAAACTATTCTAGTGAGAAGAAAAATGGAAGACAATGAGGAGGCCATTTTGGCTATACAAAAGGTTGGTGAAAATCTGAAAAAAAAACGGAAAAAGGGTCAGATAAAAAAAGAAAACGTTGAAAGAACTGTACTGCTTCTGTCAGGGAAGTGTAAGGTTAAACTGAGATGACTTAGTAAAGGATACTAAGAATAACAAATGGGCTTAAAGTGTTTTCAGTAGAAAAAGAAAATAAAGAATCTAATTAGTATTTGTTCACTAAAAAAGCAAAATGCCAACAGATAACAAAGAAAAGACAGAGCATCTCAACTTATATTTTGCTTCAGTTAGTCCATCAACACAAAAAGAAGGAAAAAGTAGGAAATTAAGAAGAGGGCATGATTAAAGATTGAAATTTCTAAAACAAAATGTGCATACTTCAAATGACCAAAGTCTTTCCAATTACCTTAGGAAACGTTATTTATAAGCCATTCTTTTTCCAAGTGTTTTATTCACAAATCCAATGTTACAGGCAGAATTATCAGCAACTGATACTGCTTTTAATCCAACATAGTCCAACCATTTCTATTCTCCCTTCAACTGCTTGAGTCAAATATTGCTCTTGCACTGTTATTGACATTAGAATGTTCTCTTTTTTGCTTAGGAGATTACCACAACAGTTTTCATAGATATTGCACTTGAAACAATATTAGTTGGATTCATCCTCTCAATGTTCAGAAATGGGATATTCAACCATATTGTTTTGAAAAAAGGGTATCTTTTTGAAACTGATTAATCACGTGGTCCAGCAACTTCCACCCTAATTAAAGATTCAGATTTTAATTATTCCAGTTCTAATTCTTCCATCCTGTGGGTTATACTAATATTTGAATCTCTTTTACAGTATACTTTATAGCTCATGATTTCTGTACTAATAATTCATGCCGTATTTAATGGATTTAGAAATTTAACAGCCTGCTGTGGCTGGAACTCGTTTTTCAGATGGATTTCTATTTTCTCTAAAATCCAGAAGACTTACCATTTCTTTCATAACAATATATCTGACAGAAGTGTTTTATTCCTGTTGGTAATTTCTCAGCATTTTCCCCCTTATATGTCACGGATCAAAGATATCAAAGATAACTCCTTAATCCCAGCATGCCCCCCCTCAAGTTGCTTGGCCTATTTCTTTCTAGTGCTTTTTCTGTGATTCTGAGAGAATCTTTCAAACCACTTGTACCTGTTCCCATAAACTGCGAATCTGAAAATCTGTACTTCTAATGGCTGCCTGTGGATGATAAGCTTTGAGCCCAATGCATAGAAATACAATTATCATCTGCCCAAGTATATCAATAATTAACTGATCTGATTTCTTGTCCAAGCTATTGTTGCTCCTGACAGTATTTCATCATTTACTTAATGGATGTAAACCCCCTGTCTTCAGCCTGGATTACAATGATATATTTTCAAGACTAGCAGCTCTTTGTTATAATGGCCAAATGAATGTTGTTTCCTGAATGCATATTTTAAAATTGTGTCTTCAGTCCACATATGTTGTTTTTCTATATCATTTTGCTCTCAAAAGGAATAATTGCTTATGAGATCTCTGTGCTCCAAATCCCATCATGGAACATTTTACCAGGCATGCTGCTATATCTCTCAGAGGCATCTATTCTGTGGATAGACACCTGGATCTGGGCTGTACGTGATATCCATGCAAAGGGCAATGCATGATTTTGTCATGCATTTCCTAATACTGCTCATCCAGGCAAAACATACCTAAAGTTTGTACGATGACAAAGGAGATAGATTGTCTCTTATTGCACACTGTATTTCTTGTGGTGGTTGCTCTTTCCTTTTGTTTTGCATATTCTGCTTTTCATTGCTTGGGAACTGAACAAGAAAAGCAGGAGGCATGGCCTGAACAGCTCCAACTTAAGAGCTCGGTTCTAGGATATTCCACTCGTTCAGGTATAAAATAAATGTGAAAACATGGGTTCCCATCTAAAGATGAGCAACTAAAGATGAACAGATTGTCCCTATAAGGATATAAGTCAAGAGTACTCAGAAGCAATGCTCTAAGTCTGCATATATGTAACATTTCTGAGCAGGTATCTTACTATTTGTTAGACAGGATATTGGAAATTTCACCATGAATTTAAAATGGGCAGAATGGAATGAGAAGCGAGCTACTGGACCAATGATTTGTGGCTGCCATGTTGAATTTGGCATGTGGGAATGCCTGCATTGGCTTGGAAACATACATTAAGAGCCAGTCGGCAGAATCAAAGGAAGTGTCTGGAATTGATCTGGAGAACAATTGAGCAGAGTAGACAACCAGCTATCCTACAGATGATTTGGGCTTTCATTTCTCTTGGCCTGACCAGTTGAAAGAGATTATAGCATCAGATCTCCATCGTGCTAACTTGCTTGTCCATGAGTTAAACTACATGAATTTGTTATTTAAGCAGGAAATTTCGCAGCTAACAGTGGCTATAGTATTTCTGTAACTTGTATTCTATTTATGTTTATTGCCTATTCTAAAACTAAGAATATAGTTGGAGACAAATTTAACAAAAGAATGTTGCATGCAATAGTTATAGAAGCTAAGCCTTAACATTTTGACTAAAGAATTGTGGCTTTGTCATATGTTGAGTCTGGGATTAATACATAGGTCCCTGGCAGAGCATACAAATAATCTTTCAATTTTGTATTTTTTGATTTTGCAAAAAGGCATTTCTGTAGTAGTTCTATCAAGTACCATGTGTTGAATTCGCACTGTGACTTTTAATACTTATTCTGAGCTGCAATTTATGATTTGGGAATTAAACTGGTAGTATCTTTGTTTATTATTATTTACTGACCTTCAGGCCTTACTGTGACATTCTTAGTGTTTCTTTTTGTTCCTGAATGTAGAAGGGAGAATATTGATGCAATTCCTCTTCAGAGTTTGCCCTATAATTGTGATTAATAACAGTTGCTTTCACTATCCTGAAACAGACAGCCTGGTTTGTCTGCCTACCACAATCATCTTGTGATAAATGGAGCTATTTTAACTCTGGTTTTGTGTATCAAAGAAAACAGATGTAGTCTAGGACTTGGGGCTATAAGGAATATAAAGCATGTTTAACTTAATCTTCATAGTATTTACTGCTTTTATAGAAAGAAGTAGACCATTTATACCAAAGAGTGTTTACTCCTAACAGTACTTTTTTTTTTGGGGGGGGGGGGTTGAAAAATAGTCTTGATAAATTCAACTTGTGAGAAATATTTGCCCTTTGCAAATAACTTCTCCGTATTTATTTGTGTATAAATATATCATTTAATGTTAGCTAAGGATAATTCGAAACCAGAAAAAAGAAGCATTTCCATTCTGCAGGAAAGCATTTTATTTTGAACACAAAATTTGCTGAGAGATTAGAGGACATTTCCAACTTTTCTTGAATTCCCTTTCATTATGCTGGCCTCCCAATTGCCCATAGCATTAGAAATGCAAAGGAGGAATCATGAAAAGTGCAGATTTTGCATTGATGAGTCTATTCAGTATTGGTGAACTGGTCACTGTTGTCATTTGCTTGCATATGTGTGTCTGTGTATTATAGTTCAGTAACTCAGGGCTGTCCATGTTATTTAAATTTAACAATCCACTATAATATACCAAATGTGTTAAAATAATATCTTGAGGAGATACAGTAGAGTCTTAGATGAATAAGATAATCACTTGAAATAAAAATAAGCAATTAAAAGGCTTTCAAAACTGCTAGGTTCTTAAATATTTTGCAATATTCAAGATAGCTTAATCTTTCACATTTGTGTTTGTTTCTGTTGATTAAAAATGGTTTGATTGATTCATTTAGCAGTTATCAGCTAGGCAGTATTTTTATGTGTTTATTGAAGAAATGTTCATGAATATTCACTTGCAGTTTCAAGGTCTCAAGTAAATTGTTATTCAGCTATGTCACTGAAGCAAATCCACTACAGATATGAAGAGGCTGGCTGACTGGATGGGTAAAAAAGCAAGCATTTGTAGTAACTGAAAAATTAAATACTGCAGAATAAAATAATGCGCTTTTAACTCTTTTGCTAGACCTAAAAAGGTCTTAATTAAAATGAATTAGGTTAAATAAAAGCAGTAATTGTAAGCTTAAAGCATAATAAAGATTAAAGATTCACAATAAGTGTTACGTATGTATGCCTGTTACATATGTACATCAGTGATTGCAACTAACAAATAATTTGGATATTTAAAAACCAGTGTTATTATACACTGTGGAAAAGAGGCAAAGTAGGTTGCACCTTTCACTGCAAGATACTCTGCCTCACAAATTCATGTAGTCAGTTGGTGCATCTATTATTTTATCTGAGAAACGACTCTATATTTTCCAAGCAAAATAAAATTATCTTTTTTTAAACAACACCTTGCCTGGTTATACTTGCAAAAAAGCAACCGTGGGCCTCTAACACAGTGAAAATGGACATTCGGGGTTTGCAACTTTATGCTATAAATGGGTTAATTTCTTTACCAAATATGTTCATAAAAGACCACCGGTGTGCGCTGCACAGCTTTTTTACTTTCCGGTTCGCTAATCAAATGTATGTTAGATTTATTGTTGTAAAAGTATAAAGCATAGAAAATGTGACAAGATAGATGTGTAAATTATCATAGTGACAGAACTAATGATGCAGTCCAAGCACCTTCTGTTTTCCAGCACTCGGTGAGCAACTTCATTAAATATGCAGTGGCTGTTTGGTGGCTGCTCAGACATCAGTTCAGTCCCTGGTGGAGTCGCATTATTGTGGAGGTGGGGAAGAGACAGGCCTGCTTGCTGTTGGACATCCTGCTGTGGCTTTAATGTGCTCCAGCTTGTTGGACCAGTTGTTTTCAGGCTTTTTTTGGACATCTATATCCACAGGATACATTCACTTAAACAATATTACAGATAATGGAGTATAGTGGCTTAGCCTTAGACTATTCATTGTCTCTTTAGCTCTGGTTGGCACATCGGTGGCTGTGAACGCGCTCCTGGTCAGCCTTGCTTCCCTCCCTCCCTCCCCTCTTTCCAGAGAGCTTGGTGACAGGCTGATATTTGGCAGGGGAAAGAAACAATAATACTCTGTTCTCAGTTGATGTTCATATCATTCATTATCCCTGAGGCAATTTAACCAGCTACTTCAAGCATGGGACATCCTAGATTTAGTTTGGGGGGGGGGGGCGGAATCCAATGCAGCCAAGCCAAGAGGAATTGGTTGAGACTTTTTTCCCCCTTCATACAAATACATCAAGCTTTTGGTTTAAATTCATGCTGTATTCAGCACCTGCTTCAATGCATTCAATCAAGGATTAAATGCTGTTATAATACTTGCTTAATGATAGAGCTGATTTCATTTAAAACCACTGTAGTTTTATGACTGTGTGCTGTAAACTGTCGTTAAGTTTATATTCATATTTATAATTTTCTAAGTTGGGGGAGGAAATCAGTTTGGGGTAGTAGTTAAAGGCACACGGCCAGCTGGGTGACTTGGGGCCATTTGGCTTTAAGAAGAAAGCAAGGGCAAGCCACTTCCAAAAACCTTGTCGGAAAAAATTACAGGGACTTCTCCAGGCAGTCAGTAGCAGTCAAGAATAGTTTGAAGCCTCTCCCTCCCCCTCCCCAAAAAGTTATGTAAAGATAGTGACAGCTGGCAATGGTCTTGGATGCAAATGAAGTACTTAAATTTAGATTAAACAACACGTAATGTCTATTAACCTATATCATGTGGACTGTAGTAGCAGTATTTATCTTATTATTTTCTTTACTCCCCATTTTATTGGTATTAGTATTAGTATTTTGCTTTGCATGTACAATAAAAGCGTCTGTACTGGAGACAAATTCCTTGTGTATCTATTCACATTTGGTCAAATAAAGTATTTGACTGGGTTCAGAGGAAGTTACTCCTAAATATAGATACAGATAGAACTACAGCCAAAATCTGTCACCCCACTTTTGAGAAATGTATTTTCTTGTTTGATAATCTGAGTGTTTTTCATAAAATAACTGTGTAGTTCATTCTAGCCTGTGCATTTGTTTGTTTAAAACAGAGTACAGAATTCTCTACTTACGTGTAAATATATGCTGCTTCAGTTTAATTATATTTAATGCAAGACATCATCTTTGCCTAAAACTTGATCTAAATTTCATACTTTGTAAAGAGAAAAGGCAGTCTCGAATCCAGGTTTCCTTTGGGAATACATTGAACTTAATGAGCTTGATAGTCTGGTGGGCTCAATAAATCAAATAAAGCAAAACATTTCTCATTTTTGAATAAAAGCATTTATCACCCAGTGTTTGTTCATTCATGGCCATAAGATTAATTGGTTCTTGCTATTATGGTGAATATTAAAGACACTTTTTTGTTGTTTTTTTTCTTCCAGTGGGCAAGTTACGAAAACATTGGCTGAAAGAATGTGTATCTGATGTTGGCTTTGGGATGCTGAAATCCATCAAACAATTTGTGGACCCCAATAACATATTTGGGAATGGAAACCTTTTATAACCTTGTTACTCTCCACGCTGAAGTACCGGAAAGAATAATGTTTGACTCTCATAGCTTTTCCCAGTATCCAAAAATAGCATGGAATTAGTTTCAAAAGCTTTTCCTTCCCTGCAAATTTTATTGCTTCTTTCAATTGCAGAGAGAAGTCTGTTCACATGCAATCAGTTCAGAATATAGTTAGATCCATTCAATTGATAACCTATTTGGATGGCTTTCCTGCTATAAGGTGCTGAAATGTTTGAGAGTGACCCTGATGTGGTTGGAGACTTTCTTGATAGAAAAGCACTTTGGGAAAGCAGATGAAAAATAGGAGTATATTTAACTGAAATACGATTTTCTATTGAACAGTTAAAGCAGATAGTAGCAATGCCAAGCTGCAATTGAAAAAAAAAAAAGGTTGATATTTGGATAGGAGACAAAACATGCTTTCCTCTCTGATACTATTTAAAAAAATTAAATGTTTTTAAAACCTCTATCGACCTAACTGAGCCAGAAAGGTAAAACTTTCTTTCTCGATATTGGAATTCATTGTTACATAAAATGTCAAGCTTCATAATTGGTCTTCATTTATTTTAGAGGGCAACTTTTCCTAAGAATAAAAATAGTGCTATTAGTTCTAATCCTTCAATAGGAAAAAAAATGAAATTTCAGCCTTTACAAATCAAAGCAATGTTTATGTTGTTTACCCACAAAAACAAAATACCAAGTTTCTAAAAGTATCCATGAGCATTTAAATTATATATATATAATGTAATATTTCACAGGATAGTTAAAACAATGCAATGGGCCTAGCCTTTTCTTCTGTCAATGATAGACTAGAATCTCCTGAGCACACATTCTTTTTGGCAGAAAAGTTGAGGGAAGGAATATTATTTTATGCTAATCCATCAGCCACTTCCTAGAGTTTGTTCTCATTAAGCATGCCTAAATCAAGCTGACTTTATTGGGATTAAACTGTTTACATGTTACACCCATCCCAACCCATTATTGTGAAATGAGATTTAATCAGTTTTGTTGTAACGAAGCTTATATAAACAAAAGTCCTTGAAACATTTTTAGCTTTTATTCTGCTTTGATAACAAAATTGAAGTTTCATATACAAATTTAACTATGTAGCTAAACTCAGAAACATTATCTGGCTATCTGGTCCAAGACAAAAATCAACACATGTTCAAATCTTAAAGATTGCTATAGCAGATGGCTTAAACATATTTTTAAAATAGGCGTCTACACATTATGATACTGTAATACTGAGGGTTCCTTACCATGCTTACAAAATAGACATTTCCTAAATTTAATCCACAGAAATAAAGTTGTATTCAGCAGAGATTGGCTATTTGGATCATTCCATCTAGTTGCCTGTTGGTCTCAGTAAAATTTTGCCAGCCAAAGAGAGAGGTGCTCAAATACTCCGTGACTCCATCTTGCTCAAGTCCCAATTATTCAGAGTAGACTCTAATGAAGATGCAGGGGGCTATAGAGAAGGGAAGTACAAAACTGTTTGTCAGCAGTTGTTAAGGATAACTTAATGTTAGGGATAACTTCCCCTAACAGTTACATATGTGCATTAATTTTTACTTCTGAGTTAGGGGAAGTTATCCTTAACATTACTAGTTTAGTTTCTTACTCGTACAGGGATACATGGAGGATTTGGATTTTGCTTTTGTAGAATACCAAATATAAACCAAATGTGTGTTACAGGGAATACAGTTGCCTTTTTGATAGAATTAAAGCAGAAGTTTAGTTTCCTGGTTGTCTTCTCTTGTGACCAAATTTATGGTATCCCCCAAATTTCTAGTCTCACTTTAGGTGCTCAATTGGTTTATTTTACTGGTAGGATTTTCATAATCCTCTTTCCTTAGGTTGCACAGAATTATATACTTTGCAGATATGTTCCATATCTTTCTAGATAAAAAGGAATGTTCAAATCATGAAGTATAATTTTGTGTCATGTGGGTACAGTCCTATCAAAGTAATTGTGAAGTCACAAAGTTGGACAGGCTTTTGGAAAAAGACACAATGCAGATAACTGTGAACAATGTAAATTGCTTTACTTATGCCTATTTTGCTAAACCTTTTTAAATTGTTAAATGGTTTGGAGTATTAGCAAGAGTTACTTGTAAAATATGCACTAGCTGAATGCTAATTTTGAAAAGTGATGTTCATTAAAAAATCAGAAATACACCAAATAAAGAAGCTGTTGCTTATCTTTTCATGGCATACCAACAGACTTGTGAAAGCTATATATCGGTTTTGGGCATGTTTATAAATTTTCTCCACTGCTGCCCTTTCATGAGAATCCAATATGCATAGAGCCAATATTATTTATTGATGAAGTTGCAATGCTTTTCCCTAGACATCCAAATGTATACAACCATGCAGAAGCCAAAAGAGTAAGGAAAACTCAGAAACCTCTTCCCCCATAGAGCAAAATTGCTGGAGATGAAATAGAAGCATGTGTGGTGCCCATGCTTTGGGGAGCCTAGTCATAACATGAGTTGTTCCCAGCAGGTGCTCTTACAAAATAATGAAAATGTTTTAAACAAGATAAGATGCTTAATAATCTTTTTAGAATGTTGTGATAACTGCTCAGGACTGCACATAGAGAGAATGAGTTACCCTGGAAAAGTGCCTGGCTGCTTTCAGACTGGTTCTAGTCTATTATGGGCTTTTTCTAGGGACTCTTGGTGAGGGCTGCACAGCATGCAAAGCAGGCTGCACAGCATGTCTCTGATAGGTTTCAAGGTAACTGAAGATATGAAAAAAAAAGTCCATTTTGATACGCCATAAGCAATTTTTTGGAGATTCTGCCAAAAGTACCCTTTAACATCAGTTTTACAGCATCAGCTTTATATTACTTAAAATGTTTTCAGTGCCACCCTGTTAGAACAAGTTTTAAGTCACAGTTGCCCACTGTTCTCAGTTTAGTTGGCTTCCAATTCATAGCAAGTAAAGAGATATAAAGAATTAGACAACTGTGTCCCACATAGATGAAGGACCTTGGATCAAACTGCGATTCCCCATAATACGAGGCAAATGGGGAGGCCTTTCAAAAATAGATTGTGAAGAACAAGTAGCAGGAATGGGCAAGAGGGAATCAACCTTTTGTGCCTGGAATATAATTGGTTAGATCTGATTTTCTTAAGATGTGCAGGAGAGGGCTTGAAATTCAACTCTAAAATGGAGTATTGGTGTTTAGATCTTTCAGTGGCACATGTTTGTGCACCATTTCAGGAACTTATGTTGAATTTAAGAAGAATAATGGAGTTTTGTGATTTTCAGTTTAGAAAACTAAACGTGCCTATATTAGGGACTAAATTGTTACATTAAACGTATCTCTGTATTTGCCTCATGGTGGTGTTTTTTATGTAGCAGTAGGGTGATCAGTTTGGGTCTGGATCATTATATAAATGGGAGAAGAGCAGGGTTGTTTTTTTCAGCCAACCTCCTTGATTCAGATTGAAGCTTCAAATGGGGTTCCAATAAAAAAGGTTTAAAAGCACGTTGAAAGGTACATTTAACATAACATTTTGGAGTTGCACATCAAATTAAAAAGTTAGTCCACTATATTACTAGCTAATGAAAGAATTGAACTTTCTGCTAATTATGTAAGACATGTTGATCACATTTTGGTAAGTTAATTGTAAAACTACTGTTGCAATGTTGACATTATAGTTATTTGTTAATAAAATGGTCCTAAATGTTCTCCATAAGTTGATTAAATTAATACATTTTCAGATGGCTTGTTTCTCTTTTATTGAAACATTTTAACTGAATGTCAAGCAGTGATTGAAGTTATTGGCATTTTAGGAGGATAGACTTTGAGACAAAAGATTAGTCTTTTAGAATATAAAAAACTTAGTTTTAACTAAATTCTCAGTTGTTTTCCAAATAACATTTTCTGAAGCCAGACATAATCAGTTGAGTTTACTGAATAAGCTAAGCATCAATGTGATCTGTCTGGTTCTGGTTTAGCCTATCATGTCAACCCAGAGACTAGTTTATAAATAACTATTTAGGGGTTAGCATGCTATATGAGCCAAGCCACTTAGATTGTTCTGTAAACTATGGCAGAGCATGCTATTTGTATCCGGCCACAGCTGGATCAGGCCAGATATCTCCCATTTTCTGGAATATTTTGGTTTCTTATCTTTGTTACAACTCTTTTACTATTTAAATGTTAAAGAGTAATGTCTGATCTATGTATGTTTTGCTGGATTTCAGGGAGGCTTAAAAGTTCATTCATGTGGAATTCTGTTGAGCAAAAACCTAGCAAAACCGTTCAGGCTTGAGACTGGAACCTGGTTCAACTTATTTTTCCACTGGTTCTTGTCCAACTCAGAATTGCCTTTCCCAAAATTTTATTGTGAAAGGAACTACAAGCAGTCTTTGTTTAGTGATTCCCTCCAACAACAACCGTTCACAGTTACGACAACGATGAAAAAAGATACCAGTGCTTGCATTTATAACCTTCACAGCATCTCTCCCTCCCTCCCTCTCTCCCTTTTTCTCATGTTTGCTTTGCCTGGTCCTTTTTTCTTTCTTTCTTATTTTCCCCCTCAGAGCAGAATGATTGCCTAAACAAGTTATCCTTTACTGAACTGATTTCTCTGCAGTGCAGCGAGTTTCTAAAAAGTGCTAACAGCAAGTTAATAAACTCAGCCCTGCATTAGTTGATTAGAACCCTCCAGTATTCATACTGCTGACCCTGAATGTCTTTATCAGTTTCACGCTAAAAGGTTTTGTTTGTCTCCTATGCAGCTGGCAACCTTGAGCATGTTAGGCAAACAGCTGGTGCCAACGCATTACTTTTGATGTATTCTCCATTACTTACTTTCTTGTAACCCTTTCTCCAATAAATATAACTGCAAAATTTAATTTCCTTCTTGCTAATTACCCCATTGGCAAGGTTAGCTTTCCCAAGCATGGCAAAAAAAAAAAAACAGTTGCAAGTTTTTCCCTTTTGCCTGCTTCCTTCTGAGTCAAGTTCCAGAAGCTTCCTGCTGTTTTGTTTACTTAGCGGTTTGGGGTTATAGCCTGACCCCAATCTGAAGTAAAACTAAGCACAGTCAGTGGTCACATGATTTTCATTTAAGGGCCACCACTTAACGACCAAGTTGCCAGAACCTATTGTGGTCATTAAACAAGGACCACCTGTATCTAACCTTCTGTTCTGATATGATTGAGGATGGGGGCAGCATAATAAGGGAATGTTTATGAGTGTTGAAGAGTAGTGAGAACTGTTAAGCAGATCATCCTTTAGCCTTATGCAAAAGTGGCCTCTTTATTTATTGCTTTTTTAAAAACTGGAACTAAAAGTCTCTTTTAAAGCTAGTGGTTTCAGTATAAGTGGGATTAATTGTTGCATCTATATGTTGATAGTATTATTTCTTTGTATTTGGTACAGTATTAACACTGCAAGAGGAAAAGTCAGTGGCTGGCATGGAAATAATTTGCCCTAGAGTTGCAACCTACATGTGCAAGACCATCACATGACAAGATATTCCAAGGGATATTTAAGACTATCTGATATGATTCTTGGAATCCCTATTGTCGTGGAACAATCAAGTCCAGGGATATTTTTATCAGATGGATCGCTCTCAGCCTTAATCTGGGACACTGAAGTGACACAACAATCAAACTGAAATAATCTGGCATTGCTTATGAAAAAAAGAATTGGAAGAGCAACCTGAAGCCCATCTCCAGCTCCATCATAGTTCATCCAAATACTTTCCAGGGTCTTTCCTGTCTTGTTTGTTGCCTGGCCAGCAACAACAAGAGTGTTTTGGTTATGTGTGAGAGTTGTAGTTCACACATTTTAAACCAAATGAGCTATGGAGGCTGCTCTAATCTGAGTCATTAGAAACATGTTGGATTTGCTTGTACGTAAAGCTAGATGTGAATTTCCTACATGCTTAGCAAAACCTTAGGACTTTCAGTGTCCTGAAGAATTTGAGTAGAGATCAGAAACTTGGTGCCGCCATTCAGATATTCTGGCTTCAATTCCCATCAATCTTAGGTTACTTTGCCAGTAGGAAGGGATTGTGAAGGTTGTTGTTCAAAATATTTAAAGGACAACAGAGCTTCAGTGCTTTTTGTGCTGGTTCAACCCAAGAAGCACATGTTCAACTCCAGACACAAGGAGCTTTGGGAACAGTATAAACTTTAACTGAGAGGTTAGTTGCTGTCAGCGTGTTCAGCCATGCAAAATACGGTGATGATGGATTCAGAAGAGACACTGAAGGATTGTGGTATGTGATTATTTGGTGGGGCACAGCAACTGGTAAAATAACAAAGGCACCCAGTCTTCACAAATGATCTAGAATGCAAGGGCATGAGCAGTGGCAGCCCTGTGTCTTCACATGTTGATACGACTCCTTTGTTTTCATGAGGTGCATTGGTTGCCAGTATGCTTCCAGGTACGACCAAGGTGCTCTTATAAAGCCCTACATAGCATGGACTCCTGTTATCTGGGGGAGCCCTTCTCTCCTGTAGATTTTGCCTGACTAATAAAAGCTGACAGAGTAGACACACTCTGGGTCTTCTCTGAAACAGTAACACCTTTTGATCATTTAACTTGCTGTACAAGTGATACCACTTCATGTAAGGCCTTCCATGTGAAAAACATGGAAATTGTCTTTTTTTAAAACAAATTTACATATACAGGTAGTCTTCAACTTGGAACCACAATTGAGCACAAATTTATGTTGATAAGTGAGAAATTTGCTAAGTGAGTTTTGCCCCATTTTACGACTTTTCTTGCCACATTTGTTAAGTGAATCTGTGTTAAATTAGTAACCCAGTTGTTAAGTGAATCTGGCTTCCCTGTTGACTTTGCTTGTCAGAAGTTCACAGTAGTGGATCACATAACTCCAGGACACTGTAACCGTCATAAGTATGAGTCAGTTGTCAAGCATACCAATGTAAATCACGTGACCCTGGGGATGCTGCAACGGTCATAAGCGAATAATGATTATAAGTCCCTTTTTTCAGTGCCATTGTAACTTTGAACAGTCTCTAAATGAATTCTGGTAAGTCAAAGACTACTCGTACTGTTTGCTTTTAGATTTTTTTAAAATTAGAGTAGTTTTGTAAAAAACATATTCTTGGCTCTGATCTTAATTTTTATTTTGTAAAGCAAAGATACAATGTTTTATCCTTTTGAACCTCTTTCAGGTTTGTTTCTTTTTCAAATTTGTCCTGTATTTTTTCCAAGAAAGTATATACTCACTGCACTGATAGCAAGGGCATACTTCTGTCTCATCAACTGATTAATACAGGACATCCTGGGAGGTCACTGGATTAAAGATTCAGTCAGCAAAACAGCCAGCGAGCCTTTTTTACCCTTCAGATACTCCGAGCTGCCAATTTCAGAAACTTTTTTCCAGCCAGAAGTTTGAAATATCTATTTAAGCAAAAAGATAAGACTGATTTATATTTCTCTGTTTATTTAGTCTCCTATAATAGAGTTGGATCCTTCCATGATAATTCCATAACAGATGTAAAGTTCATCATTATTTTTTTTAAAGGATTGACGTCGTAGTCTTCTGATCTGTATTTCACCTTCACCGGCTTTTCTGACAGCAATCATTCTTTTTAGATTGATTTTCTTTTGTTCTTTTTTTCAGAAAATGGAAATATCCACTGGGTTTATTTCTGCCCGGTTTTTCACATGTTAGATTGTGCACTGGCAATAAATATGTCCATCTCTAACTTTGAACTCATCTTCTGCTTCGGTTTGAGAGGCAGGATATAGAATAAATTAAGAGGAGCAAACTAAGACGTTTGTTAATGCAAGTGAAATGTATGCCTTTGTATTGGCACCCACAAGTCTATTCCCAAGCTTACATTTGAATTTCCAACAACGCTTCTCCATTGCCCAGAGGCATCCTTAGAAAAAGAGTGGGTGGGTGGTGGTGTAATGTAACCTACTCAGGTATGCTAAATTACCACAGTTGGCCTCTCTGTTAAAGTGTGCTTGTATATTGGGGCAGTGGCCACAAGGCAACCAGTTTGTGAGAATGTCCATCTTCACATTTCCAGCTCCATTCTCAGGCCAAAAGAGTCCTTTGATCTCTTCCATATTCATAATAAAGTTCCCAATTTTCAGTATTTTATTTCAGGAACTAGAATTCTACTACAAGGGAGAGAAAAAGCCCTCTTTCACCAGACTTATTAGACACATCTTAATCTGGACCCAACCCTAGTTAAATATGGATTATTGTCAATGAAAGCTATACTTTGAAATGTCAACCTCCATTAGAATGCCCCATCTACTCCCCTATTTCTAATTCCTTTCTTCACTTTCCTTTACCAGATTCTTATAAACATTTTACTCCTGGGGAACCTAATGTTGCTGATATTTATACATATTCTACAGGTGGAGATGACCTTGCAATTTTTGTAGGAGTGTTTTCTTACTACCGTCAGTGGTGTCTACAGGACCTTGTTTGGTTTGTCAATGTGAGGAAAGGAGCCACAGGTGCTGTGCTACAAGCTACCTCCTCCCTATTTTGGCATGCATGCAGTGTTGTGATGCAGATAGACAATAGGCACTTCCGTTTGCCTTGAGGCACTACAAATGACAGCTCAGGCCAGGTGTGGAAATAACTGGGGAAAAAAGCATTTTAAAGAAAATCCACCTGAATTAACTCGCTATAAAGGAGGCTAGAAAAATCCTATTGGAGAGCTTCTGAGATTCTGTATTGATAGATAGTCCTCTACTTACAACCTCAATGAAGCCCAATTGTTAAGCGAAACATTTGTTAAGTGAGTTTTGCTTCATTTTATGGCCTTTCCTACCCCAGTTGTTGAGTGGATCACTGCAGTTGTTAATAATACAGATTGGTTCTGCAACTCAACAGGACAGACTCAGACGGACTGCAGAAAAAACAGTGGCTACCAACGTGCCTTCCATCGAGGACATGTATACTGCATGAATCAAAAAGAGGGCTGTGAAAATATTTACAGACCCCTCACATCCCAGACATAAACTGTCTCAACTCCTTCCCTCAAAACGACGCTATAGAGCATTGCACACCAGAAAAACTAGACACAAGGACATTTTTTCCCCGAAAGCCATCACTCTGCTAAACAAATAATTCCATCAACACTGTCCAACTATTTACAAAGTCTGCACTATTATTACTGTTAATTTTCTCATCACTCCTTATCACCCATCCCCTCCCACTTGTGACTGTATGACTGTAACTTTGTCGCTTGTATCCTTACGATTTTTATTGACTGTTTCCTAGTATGATTTGATTGTTGATTGTACCCTATGCCTATCATTAAGTGTTGTACGTTATGATTCTTGACTCTTGACAAATGTATCTTTTCCTTTATGTACATTGAGAGCACTTGCACCAAGACAAATTCCTTGTGTGTCCAATCACATAAATAATAATAAATAATAATAAATAATTCTATTCTTTCTTTTTTTTAATGTAAAAGTACCGAATAACAGAATAAGAGTTGAAAGGGACTTTGGAGGTCTTCTAATGATCTAATCCAAGCCCCTGCTCAGGCAGGAAAACCTACACCGTTTACATGTACATCAGTGTCCAATCACACTTGGCTAATAAAGAACTCTATTCAGATGTTAAGTCAATCTGGTTTCCCCATTGACTTGTCAGAAGGTTGAAAAAGATGATCACATGACCCCAGAATACTGCAACTGTCATAAATACAAGTCAGTTGCCAGGTGTCTGAATTTGGATCACTTGAACATGGGGCTGCTGCAATGGTAGTAAGTGTGGTAAATGGTCATAAGTCACTTTTTTCAGTGCCATTGTGATTTTGAACAGTCACTAATGAACTGTTGTAAGTCGAGGACTACCTGTACTTCAATAAATAAAGATATCTTAATCAAATCCATGCAGTTGATTCCTTGATCTTGCCAGCTACATGATACTTTCTTAATTCTGTCCTTCCTGGTCCATTTAAGAAAGCCTTTGGAATATTGGGTTATTGCTATAGCTCTGTAGTAGCCAGACCCTAAAAAGCACACTTTTAAAATGCAAATGTGCTGCATTATCGCTACAGGGTTACCGACTTCAGAGGCATTTGTTTCCACACTTTTTACCACAGAGCTAATAAATTGTTATTCCTCACTGCTACTTAGTTGATCAACAGTAATTTGGGTGTGGGTGTGGGGGGAATGTTATATCCATGTAGAAAAATACAAGTAGTGAAATCCACACTGTTTTTGTTGAGCATGCTAAACCTTTCATTTCTTGGCAGAGGACTTAAGGGCTTCTTAAGTCTTAACATAAACCTAGTGTTCTTGAAGGATGTTTGTGAATGGCCTCAAAGTTGGCCAAGTTGAAGGTAAGGAAGGCCAATCTGATTCAACTCATTGCTCTCAAAGCATCAGGCTCATTAAATAGATACTGTATGGCCATTACACTTTGCCAGCATAGTTTATAACCCCCCAAAACCCTAAAGCTAATTCAGAAGTATTCCAATTTTGTTTAAGCAAGCATTATTAAAGTTGGGAAAATGGATGTGTTGGCAAGATGGAAAGCTTCATAACGTTAGTAGCGTCTTAAGTGGTGTAGACTCTGGATATTTATATCTGCCTACGTTTTCCACTTCATGTTCGTTCCTACACCATTTTAGAAACAACTGTCTCCAGTTTAACTCCTAAAGCGGACTAATCATTCTGATGGAAAGTGACTGCAGCAGAACACTAAACAGCTGCTGAAAGAAGACAGGGAAGAATATGTATGGAACAGAACTCATAACATAGCAAACCACATGAGAAGACAATAGGTTTGCCTCTGATGGTTGACTGTAGACTCTGAAGAATGTTTATTCTGAACTTACACTTTACCACACTTTGATTTTTAGAGGAATGTGATTATTAAACTTGGGGAAATGGAAAATGCTTCAGGTATGAATCAAAGTATTTCCATAATTTAAATATCTGCTTCTTTAGGACTAAATGGATCTGGAAAATAGTGTTTCTAAAAACACAGGAGATGAAAGGTTAATAGCAGTAGGAAGTCTCAGTAGAATAGACAGGAGGAAATATATTTTAGTCATTGGTCAATAAAAAAAAATACAATCAATAAATTGAACAACACAAAACCGTCCCCTGACAACCATTTGTAGGTGAAGCTTATACATAATTAGTAAAATTTTGCCGCTTTTAGGAAATGTATCTTAATTTGCAAAAAAACGTGCAGATAAAACCTATCAGAATGCCCCAAAAAATTAAATAAAAGGGGAATTCAAGTGGTGGTGAATGTCCCCATGAAACTGGCAATATGAGAAGAACAGGGGCTGTGGTTTCTATGACACCCTGTGTCACAGGGCTGCCTCAGGATTCATGTGAGGTTTTCCTATATTTTCCCTTCCAAGACAACTGTAGGGAGAACATTAAATTGAACTAAGAGTAAAGCATACCTAAATTTGGGGACTGTGATATGAGACTGATGTAGACATTAATATTTGATTATTGTTATATTTGTTATTGGGAGAAAAGCAGCAATTCTTCTTTGAGCTTCTAAATCTCCCCCTTAATATTGATCTAGCTTGATCTGCCCAAAAAATTAAGATGGCAACGGAGGTTCAGTTTCTTTTAGATCGCTATTTCTCAGGAAGATTTGTAGTTGTCTGAAAATATCAAATGGCTCACCCCGTTACAGTTGGGAAGATCAGAAAAGTATAAAAACCAGAACTTCCCTGTTCGAATAAAACAGTTGCCAGAAACCTCCTCATTAGAAGTAAACCCAAACCCCAAAAACTTTACCCTTAGACTGTCTGCTATTGACCTCACCCCTTTCCTAAGAGGCCTGTAGGGGGCGTGCATAAGCGCACCAACGTGCCTACCGTCCGTGTCCTATTGTCTCTTTTATTTTCTTATATGTACCCATTTCATGTATTCATAACTATGTTTATATATATATATACCTATTATCTTGTAAGCAATTGACAAAACAAATTAAATAAATAAATAAAAGTGAAAATATTTAAGAACAGGAGGACAGAATAACCCCAAATTCTGAGTGAATCAAACCAATTTAATCTACCTTTTACACATAACAAATTCAGTGAACGTTTTTTTTTCCCCCCCCTACGGGATCCATATTCTGCTCCAGCTTCCTTTCACCTATGGTAGTTCTGGCCAAATCCAGTCACTGCAGGGCTCATAGTAAGGCTTCCTGACTTGGATGTACCCTTTTATTCTTTCACTTGAGCTGCTGTTCCTGATTCTTCACTTGATAATCATTGTCCCTTGGTAGAGATGTATGTAAACTGCTGGGAAAATTGACTGTACATTCATATGGCTGCCCAGAGTCCTCCTTATTCTATTCATCCAAATTTATGGTTAGACATCTATTCTTCCTAACATTTCTAAGTGTCAATTTTTCCTGCATTTATTTATTTATTTATTTATTTATTTATTTATTTATTTATTTATTTATTTATTTATTTATTTATTTATTTATTTATTTATTTATTTATTTATTTATTTATTTATTTAAAGCCTGTCCAGCTTAAAAGGCTTTGGGTGAGTTGTTAAGTGACAACTATAATCACAACAGAATAAATCAAAATTATTTTTCCAAACACATTTATAATAAATCAAACTATTTCCCTTCCCCCTCCCATGAATGGCAATAACATTTAGCTAAAATTGAAGATCTGGTGAAATAAAACTCTTATTTAAAGACCTTCTGAAAACTATGGGATGATTTTAGAGAGCTCTGGATCTCCAACACCCATTACAATTATAATACGTCTCCAACCAATTATCCTGGCTTAAACTTTACATGGCCACTGTCTACTATATCAGCTGTATTGCAATGCATTTCGAACCAGAATTAAAGAATCACAAATAGAAACTGCAGGAGGCTGAAATTTAGCTAGGACTCACACAGAAGCCTGAGTAAGTCAAACTGACTGATTACATTCTTACAATCAGCCCCTTCCTTCCTCCCTCCCTCCCTCCCTTTCAGATTTTAAAAATACATACATAGGACTAGATAAGAATGTAACACAAAATACACAAAAAGAGTCTTACCTCACACCTGGGAGAAGAGCCAGGTCTTCAATGTTCTGTAACAAACTAGCAGATGTGGTGCATTTCCTGTTCTTGAGGGGAGATGCTGTTCTGGTGTTATGGCAGGGAAGACATCTAAAAGGTTGAACCATGGCAACTGGACCAAAATCGTGGTGCAGTTGCCATGATTCAACCTTTTAGATACTTTTGGCCTGGACGATTGAGTTTTCATTGACATTCTTCCTGGATCCCTACAGATGACACTGTTTAAGCGAAGGGATCTGAAACTTGCCTCGTCTGTCTGATGTTGTAAACATGCAAGAACATTTGTCTGTCTCAACAAGCACAAATGTATTTGTACCCTCCCCCCTCCCAGTAGCATATTTTAATGAAGAGTGCTTTAATTTCAAGCTTAATTATTGTTAGTCAGCATAGACAATGCTACAGGAGGCTGATAGTTGCCATATAAAAATATGTGGGTGAAAGGCAGATTCCCCCATATCTCTTGTAGGATCATCCAAAGGGGGGCCCTTTTCATTCATTCTCCACAAACAATACAGCCAGAAGAGGGTCTTTGAGGTCTCTGAACCAACAGATGCTTTCATGCCAACTATATACTCCTTGGAAGAGCCAGTGCCAAAGAGTAAGTGAGGTAAGCAGGATCTTCCCTGAGGCTTTTCGATTGGAGAATGTTGACTGTAATTGTTTTCCCACTTCAGGCTGACAAAGTGGTTTAAGAAATGCATTAGTCCTCCAATAAGCACAATCTTGCTATTTAAATTATAGGAAAATGCAGTTTGCAAGGAATACTCTCAAAAATCATGAATGACAGCCCTTGAGGAAGCAGCTTATTTGCTTCACATGAGATCAAACCCATTAGGATTTGCTTCATTGAATCTAGACTCTGGATGGGCTATAAGTGGACAGTATGGTTTCTCGCCCCCCCCCCAACTTGCTTCTCCATCCTTTTCACATAGCCCTTCATTCCCCTGCTAGGCAGCCTACGTGTCTTTCTATAAATTGCTCTCAGCTTCTTATCTGAAAGAAAGTAAAGCAGTAATTTCTGAAAACGAAGACAATCTACTTGCCCCTCCCCATTTCTTTATTTTAGGGGGTTTTTATATGTATGCCCAATGACTCCTGAGCTATAAATCGCAGATGCAAAAGAAAAACGTGCTTGCATTTTAAACCTATGCTTTTAACTGCTGCACACAAACCATTGATATTCCAAAAGTCTCTGGAAATTTAGGGATCCCCCCCCCCCATTTAAAAGGACCTTTGAATAAAGTATTAGGTTTGCAGGAGTGCTTCGGCTGTTGGCGACACCTGGAGCTTGGTTAGGTTCAGCAGCAAAATTCTAAAATAAAATTCTACTGGTCTTCTGTGAATTGCTCAGATACTCCAAACTTTCAGAAAATCTCAGATGATGATATATTGCTCACTATCAGCAGAATTATTTTCAATTTACATGGCTGCCTGAGTCAGAAGAGAACAATCTACTCCATGGCTTTTTCCAGCTTCTCCTTTACAAATAGAGCACACAGTGGGTGACATAACTTTGAGCAGAGAAGGCAGGGGGTCTGTCTTTTGATCTGAAAAGAAGTTGTGTCTTTAAGTGCTATGCAGAGATCCAAATTCAACAGGGGAAGGGTGTTATTCAGAGGGCCCTTGGCTACACACATGTAGCTTCTGTTTATTTACCTATTTATTTAAACTTGGACTCCAACCTACTCTCTGGGAAGCTCGTATCATAAAAAGAAACAAATATTACCATGCATATAATAGCAATAACCAGGTGGCAGAACAGATCAAAAAACCCCAAACATTTCATACCATCAGGAAGGGCTCCAACCATCCTAAACAAAGCATGGGAGAAGAGCCAAGTTTTCAAGGCCCTGAGGAAAGCCATCAAAATGACAGCCACCCAGCTCTCAGGGGCAGCCTCATTTCAGAAGGCAGGCATCTTGACTTTTTGGCCACTCCTTAAATCAAGCTCCTTAAAGATGCAGTTTCGGAAAGCCTGGCTGTACTCCATCTCACCATTTCCCCCCAGTGCAATGTAGAACAGGCCTGATGCCTACATTACAGTAGACATGTCCGTTGATATCTCTTGATCCTTAACTTTAACGGTGAAGAGGCCTGATCCGTAACAGCAGTTGTTTCTGCCACAGGAGGAGGACTAAACTTAAGTAGAAGGCATTGTTAACTGATCTGCATAATCAATAGTGAACTTTGTGCAAATAACAGTTTACATAATTTGTATCACTTGTGTGATGATGCCATAGCCTCCCTCACTCCCTTGCATCTCCACAGATATCAACAATTCAATAGGTGCTGCTTCTAGAGTAAAATAATGAATTATACTTGCCAAAATATGGTTTCCTTTTATTATGAACAAGTACCTTTGGTTACCCAAGGGGCACAACAGGCTTGAACTAAGGTAAAGAAAGAGATATGAGAGGCATCCTATATTTTTCATGGTGATGTTTCTTACTGATACGAAAAAGCACGCATATCCAATGAAAATATACATGTGTAAGAGAGGTTTCCTCCAAATTGGCTTTGATTGTCTGAGTGTAATTATTGTGCTTGGGATCAGATGGCTGCCGTCTTATTATTGCAATAAGCCTTTACAAAACAAAATAATTTTTAAATGTTATTATGCCACACATTGATGCCTAGCCATAAAATGTATTAAAAATATACCGTATATCTATTCATTTGTCCCCATAAAGTCACTATTTAGAAAAACAAATGCCTCAAAAATACTGTAGATTTTGGCCACTACATCCATGCTGTTAAATTCCTAAAATATAAGATCTGTTTCTTAGTTCAATTATCTCAAGTAATTGTAATCTAATTGTATTTTCCTTACCAAATCCATTTCTGAACCTTTATTTCTAAAAGTGGCCTGTGTTGGTTTTGTGTCCAGCAGCTGATCCCAAAGCAAAATTTTGAATGACATTTTAAAAAAAATACTTCCGCTCTCATCCAGTATTGAAAAGACATCACTGCCAAGGATTTTTGCTACATCGCAGGCATGAATAAACCCCGTTCAATATATTTCACACAATGCTGAAAAGCTGTTTTGCTAAATCTTCTAGTTGAAGCCAGTTCCTCAATTCCTCCGAGACAGAACGGAGGAGGAAAAGCAATCCCTCTAGAAAAACAATCCAGCAGACTTCCTGTAATTCAGAGAACAGGGCTCATCTGTGTTTGTCAGACAGTTGTATTTTATGAGAGTTGCCATGCTTATTCTTCTAAGAAACGTGCCTGTCACATCTGTCTTTATTTTGACTCCAGATCCCAGCTGCCGAACTGATGGTAAAGGTTTTCAGCAGGAGAAAAATTATTACAATGCTCTTTAAGATGCCAAGAGTAGAAGCTCTTTTATACCTTCCTGACTTTGTTAATATCCAAAGAAGAGCCAGTGACACAACCTGGTGTCCCACTTTTAAGTTCCTTCCAGCCAGAGACCCAGATGGCTTCCCAGACAGAGTAGGGGCTAAAAGAGACCAACAATAGGTCTTATTGTCCTCCCCTGGGCCACCTAGAACCCAGCCTTGCTGGTGTTGATCGCTTCAATCAGTAGCCTTTTGCCTAATTTAATTTAATTTGTGTATTTTCCTTCTGTTAAATTGTGTCTGTTTCTTGGAGACTGTCTGTACAAGTCCCTGCCATTTTCTTGGCAAGTTTTTTCAGAAGTGCTTTGCCATTGCCTCCTTCCTAGGGGTGAGAGAAAAAATGACTGGCCCAAGGTCATCCAGCAGGTTTTATGCTCACGGTGGGACTAGAACTCACACTCTCCTGATTTCTAGCCTAATGCCTTAACCCTTAATTAATAATTTAATTTAGTTCATTTAATTTAAAGTAACAACCAGCTAAATATATACTTGATTGCCAATGCTTACAGATTTTTGGTTTTAAAACAGATTGTCCTTTTTTAGGACAAAAGGATGCACACTTCCAGGTGTGTTTAGCATAGAGGCTTTCTTTTGTTTCTGCAGCTGTGGTTTAAATGAATTTAAAATGAAAATAAAATAACCCTAAGTAGTACCTTATTTTTAAAAATTGTTATGATTTGGAACTGGTTAAGAGACCAGTTTGGGGTTTTTGTTGTTGTTGTTGTTGTTGTTATGTATCAGAAGCATAGCTGCTCCTGATACATAACAAACATGGGATGGCAGTGTGGTGCCAGTGTTGTGTCCTTTCCAGCTATCTGTTTAAAAGGAGTCCCCATTGACTCCCTGGCATAAAATGACCCAGCCTGCATGACATGAATCAGGCAAGAGCTCCACAAATATTTGTTCTCCTAATAGTTATAGAGCAAATAGTAGCAATAGCACTTAGACTTATATACTGCTTTATAGTGCTTTAGAACAGTGGTTGCCAACCGGTGTGGCCCACTGGTGGGCCTTGAGAAAATTTTGGTGGGCAGCAGAGAAATCTCACCCCCAGAGCACCCTCCCAAAGCAATTAATCCAGGCTGCGCAGAAACACAAGGCTGCGCCGCTCACATGGCCCACGGGAACCCTCCCCGCCCACTCACTCCTTACCCAGCAAACTTGCCTGCTAAAATTGCTATTTTTCCTTTTTCCGACCATCATCTGTTCTGCTGTGCCGGGAGATTTAGATTAGCTAGGAAGCAGGAAATGGTTGGATTTCTTGCTTTCTATCTAGTCTTTAGATCTTTGGCTTTGCTTTTAAGGACTGAAGGTTTGCTTGCAAGCAAATTCAGTGCAGACTCACAGCAAGCAAATTTGAGAGACTGAGCTAGCTGATGGCAGATAGATATAGATAGATAGATAGATAGATAGATAGATAGATAGATAGATAGATAGATAGATACCGTGTTTCTCCAACAATACGGCATCCCCCAATAGGAAGTCCCAGCATGTTTTATCGGCATAAAATCAAATTAAGCCCCTCCCCCAAAATTAAGGCCTATATTAAACATGTGAAATGGGGGGAATGGCAGGGGGCTTGCTGTTAGGAAGTACTTTTGTTGCATACCCGGATATGGTGCTGCCTGCGGTGACTTTGGCGTTGGTGGGGCACTTCGTATCAGGAGGCCTTTTGCCACCGTTGCTTTCTCTTCTCCCCATGCTGCCGCAGCGTTTACAGCAACGCTGCGGCATTTGGCGCAGCCACGTGCAGCCAGCCAGGGTTCCTCCCTGCAACCGGAGCCAACGGAGACACTCAGCTTCAGGCGCTCCTGTCGCCGCCTTCCTTCGCCTTCAAAGGCAAAGCCATTTTTAAAAAATGATACCCTACTGGTACAACAAAGCCTCCCCTGCCCGAGAGGGCAGCCTAACCCCACGTGGGGAGGAGAATCTCCCGGGGCCGCAGCACAGGATCGGCCCACCCCGGGAGAAGCGCCCAGCCACCATCCCTGCCTGGTGCCAGGCAGAGCGCAAAGAGCTTCGCCTGGGGCGTCCAGCGCAGCTGACAGGCAGGCTCTCCTGCCCAGCGGCGGAGCTCTCACAAAGGCAGCGAGAGCCTCCCCACCAGGCCCTCCGCTCATCCTGCGAGGGCCGCGCCAGACCGTGCGGGCTTGGCAGAGCCGGGAAAGCGAGCCGTGGGTGCACGCCCGCCTGCCAAGCAAAGAGCCGGGCCGACCCGAGCTTGGCTTCCTTCCCAAGTCCCTCCAGCCCGAACCTGAAGGGGCCACCGGGAGAGGCCGCCCGAGGCAGTGATAGCGCCCACCCGTCCGTGGACAGGGAGGCAAGGCGATGGCCTGTGCCACATCCTCCTCCAAGCTGAGCCCCACCGAGTCAGTGCCTCTGCCCGATGCCCATGCCGCTGCAGCGTTTGGAGCTGCCGGCGCATTTGGAGATGCATGGGGATGGGGACGGGCTGGGCGAGGGGTGGAAAGGACGGGCGGCTTCAGGCTCTCTCCGCCGTACCTGGCAGCCTCTCCCAATGGCCCCTTCGGGTTCGGGCTGGAGGGACTTGGGAAGGAAGCCAAGCTCGGGTCAGCCCGGCTCTTTTGCTTGGCAGGTGGGCGCGCACCCGCGGCTCACTTTCCCGGCTCTGCCCAGCCCGTACGGCTCTGGCGCGGCCCTCGCGGGATGAGCGGAAGGTCCGGCGGGGAGGTGCTCACTGCCTTGGTAAGAGCTCTGCTGCCAGGAAGGAGGGCCCGCCTGTCAGCTGTGCTGGGTGCCCCAGGCGAAGCTCTTCGTGCTCTGCCCGGCACCAGGCAGGGATGGCGGCTGGGCATCCTGGGGTGGGCTGATCCTGCGCTGTGGCCCCGGGAGATTCACCTCCCCACGTGGGGTTGGGCTGCTCTCTCAGGCAGGGGAGGCTTTGTTGTACCAGTAGTAGGGCATCATTTTTAAAAGAATTGGCTTTGCCTTCGAAGGTGAAAGGAAGGCTGCGACAGGAGTGCCTGAAGCCGAGTGTCTCCGCCGGGCTCTGGTTGCAGGGAGGAGACCTGGCTGGCCGCACGTGGCTGTGCCAAACGCTGCGGTGTTGCTCTAAACACCGCGGCAGCATGGGAGATGGAAAAGCAACGGTGGGGGAAGGTCTCCTGATACAAAGTGCCCCACCAACGCTGAGGTCAACATCCAAGCCATCACTGCCCGCTCACCCGAGGATGCAAGGGGGGGGGAATTAAGTCACTTCTGAAAAGACGGCCTAGCCGTTTTTTCGGGGGTCAAAAAATAAGGCCCGGCCTTATTTTGTGAGAAACACGGTAGATAGATAGATTATGATAGATAGATAGATAGATAGATAGATAGATAGATAGATAGATAGATAGATCATTGAATGATTCTGTGAGCAATTCAATCTGACTGCTTTGCCTGATTTTGGGTAAAAGTTGCTCTTTTTTATTAAAAAAAATCAATATTTACATGCATGGTGTGTTGTGAGTTAATTTTGTGAGTTTGCTTGCTGGAAATTTTTTTGTGACAGACTGAGCTAGCCAATGGCAGATAGATAGATTTCTGAATGAATCTGTGATTCTGTAAGCAACTCAATCTGCCTGCCTGCTTTGCCTGATTTTGGGTAAAAGTTGCTCTTTTTTATAAAAAAAATCAATATTTATATAAATATTTATAATATTTACATACAAGCCATGCCCTGCCAGTCACATGACCACCAAGCCACACCCACAAATTAGGCCACAACCTTAGAACCGGTTAGTGGTCCCTGGGATCTAAAATTATGAGTTTGATGGTCCCTGAGGTCCAAAAGGTTGGCGACCCTTGCTTTAGAATAGAATACCTTTATTGTCATTGCATTCTACAAATACAATGAAATTTGAAAGCTACTCCAGCACTGTGCCCCAAACACCACATCACAATCACACTACAGAGTGTGATAATAATTAATAATAATAATTAAATAATAATAATTAAATAATAATAATTAAAAACCTAGTCTAAAACCTATCTAAAACATATAGTAAGTTAGATAGTTTAAAAATGCCACTATATACATAGGGCTAAATCACATATGCATTGCCTTGGAAAAGAAACTGTTTCTCAGTCTATTAGTCCTCATTTTAAGACACCTATAATGCCTCCCTGATGGTAACAGTTCAAAATATGAATGTCCAGGATGAGAACAGTCTGGGGAGATTTTTAGTGCTGTAGAGAGGACTCTGGTCTTCGCAATCTCTTCCAAAGAAGAAAGAGAACAACCAATGACCCACTCGGAAGGATGGAAGGCGGAGTCAACCTTGAGCCTGGTGGGATTCGATCTGCCAAATTGCAGTGGGAGTAGCTTGCAGTACTGCACTCTAACTACTGCACCACCGAGGCTCCATAATAATAATAGCTATAGAGTATAAACCACACTGAGGAACTACTTCACCAGCCTCTCCTGCCATTCAATTCAATATAAAGACCATCTAAGTCAGGGCTGTCAAACTCCCGACCCACGGGCCAGGTGCGTCACGTGGTAGCCACGCCCACGCCCAGTTTAGCGAAGTGGGAGGGGGAAAGTCCCGATACATGACATGATGCCACCATGATGACGTGAGTTTGACACCCCTGATGTAAGTGGTTTTATTTGTGTTGTGTGTCTTTAAATCAGTGTTGACTCCTGGTAACTGCTTGGACATGTTTATGCAATTTTAGTGGCAATATTGGAAATGGTTTGCCATTGCTGCCTTGTTCCTAGGGTCTGAGAGAAAGAGAGAGAGGCACTGGTGACTGGTCCAAAGTCACCCACCCAGTAGAATTCATGGTCTTTTTTTCTAGTCCAGTGGTCTTGCTATTTCTCATGAAGGCACTACTCAAGCTAAATTTCTGCCCCTTTGAGATATGAGATGACAACCCTATTGAGCTCGGAGATAAAGCCTCCGATCTTAGTAGATTGGAGACAGTTCATTAAACATAATGTAAAGTTGACAGGTGTTGAGACAAAGTTGTAGCCCAAATCTGGGTTCCTCTTCCTTCTTCTAAAGAGAGGAATTTCCACAGCTTGTTCCTCACTGTGACTAGCAGTCCCCAGCCTCCAGCAGCAAAATTTTGAAAGTGCAAAGACCCTTTGAGGACCAAGATGGAAAGTAAGACAGAGCTTTCTCTACTCTTACACATCTAAAAGCCAACCCAGGATATGTGTGTGTGTGTGTGCAGGTGAATCCTACTTCAATGCTCCTGACAGGGCACTTGAGGGCTAGGAGGGGCCATCCCATTGTTCAAGCCTTGCTGCCCTCCTTGTCTTCTAGTCCCTGCTGTCATGAGTAGCTGCTTCATGGTACCATGGTTGCAGCAGTGAAAAACCTCCTCTCTTTTTTCACAGAAGGCATCCTTGTCTGCATGTGCCTCACTCTGCTGGTGAAAGGAGGCATTTTCTTACCCAATGGGCAACTGGAGTAAGCATGCAAGGTTAGCAATGATACTATAGCAATTGCAGTTAGGCTTATACACCACCCCATAGTGCTTTATAGCACTCACTGAGCAGTTTACAGAGTTATTGCCCCCAACAACCTGGGCCCTTATTTTACCAACCTGGGAAGGAGGGAAGGTTGAGTCAACCTTGAGCTGGTCAGGGTAGAACTCCAAGCTGTGGACAGAGTTTGCCTGCAATACTGCATTCTAACCACTGCGCCACCAGGGCTCCTGGTTGCACCAAGAATTGGCCCTCTGAAGCCATCACGTGTGGCAAACTGCAGAATCTGCCTCCTTGGCAGGATGAGGAAGCCAAAGGATTTTAGCTCTGGTCCCAAGTCACCACTCCATCCTTCTCCAGTCAGAGCTGGTTTCTCCTTCCTGCTTACTTCAGGGGACCTGATAGCAGGTTAATTATGACGTCAAGTAAGGATCTTTTCTTCTTTTAGCAGACCAGCTCTGTCTTTTCTTCAAGGTTGTGCTTTATCTCCATGCTGCCTTTTTTTTAAAAATTGCCTTTGGGGAGATCAAGGGGAGGAAATCTGCTACATGAGCTTGCTTTAATGAGGTTGTCACGGCAAAAGAATGGGATCATCAAGCTTAACTTCAGTTCTCCATCCTCATTCAGTTGGATGGCAGTCCAGCTGCAACAATCATGCCAGCATTGTATCTCCTTTCTGGAGTCAGAGAATCCTCCATTGAACATCCTCCCCTTGATCTTCTCAAAGCTGATTTAAAAAGGCAGCATGGAGATAAAGCACAACCTTGAAGAAACAAAGTTGGTCTGCTAAAAGAAGAAAAGATCCTTAGTTGACAACATAATTAACCTGCTGTCAGATCCCCTAAAGTAAGCAGGAAGGAGAAACCACACTCTCTGCTGAGAAAGATGGAGTGACTTGGAGCCAGAGCTAAAATCCCTTGGCTTCCTCATCTTGCAAGGGAGGCAGATTCTGCTGTTTGCTACAAGTGATGGCCTCGGAGAGGCAACTCTTGCTGCAACCAGAGCCAATCAGCCAGTAGACAATACAGTGTCCCTGTATGTGCCTATGTGACACACACCCAGATGAATGAGGCATGTCAGGGTTATTCAGACACCACAGCTACTAGGCTAACAGACAGCCTCCTTTAGAGATTGATATTCTCTACTTTGAATAGTTAAGTCTATGTCTGGGCTCTTGTTTACTTCCTTTCATCTTAGTTCCTTCAAAAAAGCTGTGGCTTTATTTCATCTCTTCTTTTTAACTCTTAACCCTTCTGGAGAGCAGGGGAGAGAGCTGAGACCTAATCCATTGCCTTTTGTTTCTCCATTTTGGAAACATAAAGAGGGAGAAGTAGAACTGAATGAAGATAATCAATCTGATTTCTTCTTAGCCACGTTCTACTTATTCTCCTTCGAAGGCAATTCGACTGAATTCATAGGTGTGTCTTATAATTATCATGCATACATTCAATTCTCAAGACTAATTAAATGAGCAAATAGTATCGATGGTGGACAATAATGATTAAAGCAGTTATTAATACATATTTTTCCTTCTTCTCTATGAATTTTTAGGCATTTCGTCAATTATCTGGTACCAATTTCAGGTCTGCCACTAAGTAAATATTTGGTAGGAAACTGGTAAGCATTGGAACTTTTTGATTAATATTCCTTTATGAAGTTGTTGCAGTCACGCATTACATTTTAAATGTATATTAAAATGTATTTTTAAATATGCAATGTATTGAAAATAAAAGAAATAAAATGATACATAAGAAACTACTAAAATATCTTTCTTGGAGGACAAAAAGTACCTTTTTAAATAAGTGCAACTATATATATCTGTTTTTATAATTTCTGTTGTGGGCTCCTAGGGCTACCTTTATTTTTATTCTTTCAAATAAAAATCAAGAAAAAATGTAACATAATGTTTAGTTTGGCCACCAGTGGCTTGGGATTTCTCCATGTTTTGAGAGGAAGTATTTTATAGATGTTGCCACTTTCAGTTGGAGTTAACTGCATTTAATTTTTAATTTTCAGAGTTTAGAGGGTTCATGCCAGAGTTGCATTTAAATTTTACCATGCTATTAGCCATGCAGTCCTTTAAAAGTTCTGAAGGACTTTTGGAGAAAGTGTGAGACAAGGAGGGAGGGAAGGAGAGAGCACGCTATTAATCAAAACTTAATCTGCTTTCCATGTGCAGCTAATGTGGTTGGGACTTAAATTATTTCTCAAGAAATACCATGTTGCTTAGTAAAATAAATTGCCCAGTATTTACTTTTGAATTACGTTGCCATTACTGGTGCAAAGAGAAAATGCCATGAAAATTGTAGGGCTTAACTGTAATAGAAATATATTATTCAATTATTTATCCCCAATTTAACTGCTATGGCTTCTCCAAAAGAATCTTTAGTCGAAGTTGGTTGAACAATCTCTCTCAAAATTATTTGCTAACATGGCAAGAACTCCAGTTCTCATAGTTCTCAGAGAAAAAGGAATATATTTTTTACAAATCAGGTTTATGATTTTATTTTATTCAAGTCTTACAGCTACAAGCAAAAGGGTTGGGCCAGCAAAAAAATCACAAAATAAATCTTATGGAAAGTTAGCATGATTATTATCACAATGATATATTTTAAGCTAGAGTTAATAATCTTAAATTTAAATAATTAAGTGGGACATAGTTTAAATAAATCTTTTTGTTCTCCTCAGAATGGCATGACCTATGATGGTGAACCTATGGCATGCGTGCCAGAAATGGCACGCAGAGCCACTTCTGTTGGCACAGGAGAGGTTGCCCGGAAGAGCTCCACTGTGCATGCGTGCGCGCCGCCCGCCCGACAGCTGATTGTCGGGTATCTGGCACGCATGTGTGGGGGGCAAGGGTGTGCAGGAAATGCACGTGCATGTGCAGAGATGCATGGGGTGCGCAGGGGCTTGGAGGGCACGCGCATTGCCTTCTGGACAATTTTCGGCATGGGATCCCAAAAAGGTTAGCCACCACTCTAGACCTACATCACAAAGATAACATGGGCTTGACGTTCTCACAGTGCTGCATTCACTACCACGAAGCAGAATTAGCAAGTGATGTTTTGTAATATTGGAAAGAGGCCAATATTTAAAGACAAACAACAGTTGAAAACTTGAAATCTTATAAGTTACATTCAGGCCTGTAAACATTCATAAACAAGCTTGATTTCACTTGTATACCAATGGGGCATCTTGTCCTGTACCTGGGAGGGCCCCCTAGCCAAATAGCCTGCTATTTATTCATTTTAACATTTTGAAAGCGTGGCTATGCTGTGCTATATTTTCCATTCAAAACTATTTGAGGGTCAGACAATCTGAATTCTGACTGCAGCATGATTCCATCCATCAACGTGCTAGATAGTTAGAAGAAGAAGAAAAAATCCCTAACTGTTATCAGAGGGATTTTTAAATATTATTATTTAAAATAATATATTTTCATTATTTTATTTTATTATTCCTCACTGCCAAACGAGAGAAGCTTCTGGAAGGGAAAAAAAGGGTCTCCCCCCATCTGGATGCCTTCTCTCTGCTCCGCCTGTTTGTCAGTACTGTACAATAAAAAAAATGCATGTTTGTGTATGAAAAGCAACAGCACATTCCCCCTAAGCCATCATGTTTTTACAGTTTATGTTTGCCATGTTTCATTTAACTATAATCAGTTAATCAAATTACAGCTAAATAATCCATGAGGTAGCACATCTACAAACTCATCAAACCTGATCTATAGTATGGGCAATGGTCTATCCATTGACCTTTTTCTATCCATATCATCTTACAACCATTGTACCCAGAATGGTTCAGAGTTTTTAACTATTCTTTTATGGCTTTCTTAAATTAGGCTGATAATCCCTCTTTCTGTCCAGATAAGTATGAGTTACATCCCCATAGGTACCACAGAGTATCAGAGATACAAAAGGAGATAGGAGAACATAGAATAGAATTCTTTATTGGCCAAGTGTGATTGGACACACAAGGAATTTGTCTTGGTGCAAATGGTCTCAGTGAACATAAAAGAAAAGATACATTTGTCAAGAGTCAAGAATCATAAAGTACAATACTTAATAATAGTCATAGGGTACAATAAGCAATCAAATCATACTAGGAAACAGTCAATATAAATTGTAACAATACAAGTGACAAAGTTACAGTCATACCAGAGGTGGTATTCAGCAGGTTCTGATCAGTTCTAGAGAACCGGTAGCGGAAAATTTGAGTAATTCAGAGAACCGGCAAATACCACCTTTGACTGGAGATTTTACAGTATTCTTGCCCTGCCATTCCCACCAAGCCACGCCCACAGGACCGGTAGTAAAAAAAAATTGAATCCCACCACTGAGTCATACAGTCACAAGTGGGAGGGGATGGATGATAAGGAGTGATGAGAAGATTAATAGTAATAAGATTTATATAATAAGATTTATGTGCCTGAGTAAAGTAAGAGAACCAACTGTCAGGAGTGGTCACGCTGTTGGACAAGGCTGTTCTTCTAACTCAAGTGGCTGCCAGAACAGCGTTGTGCTGTTCATACACATCCATCAGCTAATAAACTCTTTTAAAATAATGTTCTTTTCCTTACTAAGTTCACCTCCCTTCTCTTTGGATAGTTCAGGAAATATTCTAAAAAAGAAAACCCTGGTGCTCTGAAACAGAATTTTAATAAACCAGGGTTGTTCAATAATATCCCCCCCAAAAATTAACAAAGAACACTACTGGTGACACATGGCTACCATCTGGATAAACAGATACAGTATTTCTCCTTGTATGTGCATTCCCAAATGGGAAAAGAAACATCTCTATCATTCATCACTCTTTTACCCACCTACGCACATGTGCATCACAAATTGAAAGCTACTATTTCTGCAATAACTTTTAAAGTGTATTCTGCTAGATTATATTATCTTTCTAAAAAGTATATCCAGTTTGATGAGAAATGTGGAGGGGCACCGAGGAATAGCTTTTTGTGTGTAATCTTTGGACCAGGGAAGGCAAGTCTCAGGCACAGGTATCAGAGGAAATGGCTTCCACATGTCTGCACATTCATTGTTCAGGTTTTGTAACAAAGGCACCAAATTCAGTGTGGCCAAACTGTTAGAAGAAGAAGTTAGAAACAAATTGAATCACATCATCTAGCTGTTGTAGCTCCATCTGAACGCTGCAAAGAAATAAAAATCAAGCTCTGAACATAACAAGCCTAAAGCTCCCCATTTCATCTTCTTTCCATCCCTCCTCCATTTCATCTCATCTCATTCCGGGGTGTCTACAAGATGTAGTCAAAAAGTCAAAATGGCGGCCATGACAGTGAGACCAAGCCTCTATTTGTTTCTTTACATGCTTCAGTCAGAAAGTCAGGTCTAGCATCTTGACTTTTTTGAGCACACCCCAAAGACACCCCCAATCTCACCAGCCTGGCAATGTGGAGCTCATCTCTGAAATCACCTTAGTTTTATTGATACAAATATAAATATAATTGATAGCTCTTGAAAGAAAGCAAGAGGCACAGAGCTACTAGCTGAGCCTGGAAATGGTGCAGATTCACCTGTGAAACTTCAGGTTGGTAGGGGGATAGTAATTTTTCCACCAGCCTATGTTAAAGTGTTGTTAACTATGTTGCTTTTGATAAGTAGAAAGAAAAATGATCAACAAGTGGCATTTGTATGAGGTATTAAATAAGTGGAACTTCTACTTTCTTACTTTGTAGCTAAGTAAAACAGATAAAACCACAAGCCAGTACCTAAAACCTTGGTAGCGCAGTGGGCTTTGAGTGGAAAGATGGAGAGATGTAATTTGGGATAAACAGGTACTTTTCTAGCTGCCTCTGGCTGCTTTTCTCACCATGGAAAAGCTGAGCCAATTTAGCTCCAGCTCAGCTGTGGTTCAGGAAAAACGGCAACATTTTTATTTAAAAAAATATTTTGATGTTCAGGTTGCCTTTCCCCCCCTATTTCCCCACTAGCAAAAACTCTAAGGTCATCCTGTCTTCCAAATTTTTTCTCTCCTTTCCCCGCAACTGATAAGCTAATATGGCATCCTCCTTTCTTTAGAAGGGGAGTGGATCAAACCTCACTTCTTGCAATGACTAACTTTCTTCTAGTGAAAACAAACATAACAAAGTATTGTGGTAGTTGGTTCATCAAGAAATTCCTGCAAGCTATAGTGAAGGTTTTAGGGTCTTCATGAAGCTGATCTGCTGCATCTAGGGAGTGACCTCTTGCAGCTAGAGCAATCTTTTCTGTCAATAGGCTACTGCTTAAAAATAAAATCCTGTCTTTTAAATCTAACATGCAAGATGTCCCCCTTCTGATTCCTGCAGTTCTCATGTTCTGGAATACCACAAACCCTAAAGTAATAAATGAATTAGTGTAATCCTTCCACAAGAATAAAATAAATGCTTTCATTGGAGAAGAAATATATATATACACCAGTCATTAACACATTCAATAAAAACAACAAGGTAAGAAACTTACAGCTTAATAAACAAAAAACATTTCAGTGTAGAGGAAAAAAGAAATCCAATTTAAATTTAATTAAAACTTTAATGGGAAGGAAAAATGAGCTAGTTTGCTTTTGCATAATTCCTGAAATCTGTGTGTCCTTTTCATTTCATAGTTATTTTTCATCAGCATTTGCTCCTAGTAGCAGCAATTGAAAACAAAAGAAGAAAGAAAATGATTTGCACAAAAAGAATGCTGCAGACTTTATCAGCACTAACAGTAGATTTATCATCTTCAACTTTTCACTTGACACCCTGCAAAAAGACAGACATGATGACAATTTTGGATTAGTGCAACCCTTGCACAGAGAAAAGCCTTATGTTAACTTGAAGAGTAAGTTGAGGTAGTCCCTAATTTTGATTCGCACACCAATGAAATGCAAGATTTCCAGTTTTGAAGCTTGAACCAGTGCAACAAGAAATGATGTGTATTGAAAAAAGGATAGCTACTTTCCATAAATTTTATTTTTCCTCCTGATCCCAGGGGTGTTCAGGAAGAATTGCTCTGTGTGTGTGTGTAATCAGACAAAACTTCAGTATCTGGGAAAAGGGAAGATATTACTGTAACATAATCAACCTGAAAATATATTGGCTTTTTACTGCCTAACTAAGGTATCATACAGATGCAATTAAAGCTCATAATACTTTTTTGTATCCCTTGAGTTAGAATCAATCGCTGCAGTCTACACGGTTCCTTGAGAGTAAGTGGCACTGAACTCAGCAAGACTTAATTTGTGAACAGATATTGCCCTGATTCGAAGCAAATTCAGCCATAGCAGGTTCTTAACAATTTATAGTTTTTAGTCTGAAACTACCATACATATAAATACCCGCGAAAACTTAAGAAAATATATATATATATATATATATATATATATATATATAGTTCTTTTAAAGTTGTAGCAACGTTTCAGCAGAATCTCATCTGCCATCATCAGGCTTCTGTATTGTGTCCGTCTGTGGGTCAGACTTTTAAGTGGTTTCAGATTTAAATTTGGGGCAGCCTATTGCTGTGCCAGAATGGTTTTTCTTCATCCTGATTATAGTATACACATACATACATACACATACATACACATACATACACATACATACATACATACACATATACATACATACATACATACATACATACATACATACATACATACATATTCTAATCAGGCCAGCATTCACTTTTCATAAATGCTTACACACACAAACAAGGGCAGACCAGTTCAAAAACTTTGCCAAGAAAATTGCAGGGATTGGTCCAGGCAGTTGCCAGGAGTTTTTTGACTCCTGACTTGAAAAGACAAAACCTCAAACTTCATTCTTCATTCACTTCTTTTAAAAGGCAGCCCGGTAAATGAAGGAATGCATATTTCAGATTTTTAATCCTTACTTTTCATTGATGCCCAGTCTACAACTGGATGAGAGTAATGACAGAGTGAAAAATATGCAAGTGCCGTATTTGCCGCGATAAGGCGACTTTTTGCCCTGAAAAAGATGCCTCCAATTGGGGGTCGTCTTATACGCCGGGTCGTCGAATACAGCCATACAAACTGAGCCTGATGGTTTTACACTACATTATGTTCATATAAGAGGCAGTCTGGTGTAGTAATGAAGACACCAGGCTAGAAAGCTGCGCCGGGTCAGCTGCTGTGAGTTCTAGTCCTGACGCTAAGTTACCTCGGGAAGAAGAAGCCAGGAGCCCGCTGCCCTTGCAAAGCCAGCTCACTCTCCTTTCCTTCCCTAGGCAAAGGCTGGAAGCAGGGCAGACCAGTTCAGAAAAACTTTGCCAAGAAAATTGCAGGGATTGGTCCAGGCAGTTGCCAGGAGTTTTTTTGACTCCTGACTTGAAAAGACAAAACTCTCAAACTTCATTCTTCATTCACTTCTTTTTAAAAGGCAGCCCGGTAAATGAAGGAATGACATATTTCAGATTTTAATCCTTACTTTTCGTATTGCCCAAGTCTACAACTTGATGAGAGTAATGACAGAGTGAAAATATGCAAGTACTTAAATTATAGCAAAGGGAGAACAGATTTAGCCATGACGTGCACTGCATTTCCCCGCAAAGCAGGGAATGGCAATAATAAGAGATATAACTGCCTGACAATTTGACTATACTGGATGGTAATTACTGTTAAAATTCCCATTAATTCAGCTTTTCTTTGCTCATCCACAGATGAAACAGGGAGTGGTTAATTCTGTTTAGTTTTGGAAGTTTGGCTCGAGACTCATGATTTAATTGGGTTAGCTGCCGGAACCCTGACATGGTCATTGTAATCAGGCATGTGATACAGTAAGTGAGGATGGGGTATTGGAGTGGAGTGGAGTGAAGCTGATAAATGATATCATAATACCGTAATGAAGAGACAAAGGCTAACTTCCAGATAATTAAGCTGCTTTAAATTTGGCTAGTGGATGGAATAACAGGGCAAGGATGGGGCAGCTAATTTTGGCAACAGTAGAGAAAGGGCAGGCTCAGGGACTATTGCATAGGGTTTTTTTGTAGACTGCTTTATTATTATTATTTAAATAAATAACTTAGTGAAGAGAGAAAGGTTCAAAATCCCCCAGGTTTCATGCCTAGAGGAGGACAAGCACTCACAGTCTCTGGGCTTCTAACCTTAATCATATGCCTGAGACTTTATGATGCTTGGATATCTGGTGCCTCAGGAATCTATGGGGCAGTTCCTTGGGCACTGCATAGGCAGAATATACCCCTCTTTAATGGTTAAGGTGCTGGGCTTTTCAACTGCAAGGTTGGCAGTTTGAGACCCAAGTACAATATGATGGGGTGAGCTCCCGTCCTTACTCCAGCCTACCTAGAAATTTGAAAACATGCAAATATGAGTAGATAAATAGGCACCACTTCAGTGAGAAGGTAACAGTGTTCCATGCACCTCAGCATATAGTCGTGCCAGCCACATGACCACAGAAGCATCTTTGGACAATGCTGATTCCCTCGGCTAAGAAACAGAGATGAGCACTGCCTCCTAGAGTCAGATAGGACTGGACAGGGAAAACCTTCATCTTATTTTTTTAACCAGTTACTGTGCATTATTTTCATCATTCCTAATTATTTCCCATTGTTATAGAATATATAATACAAATTAGGAGAGCATTTCATCCACTTAGGGATCTCCTATATTACTGTCACTGCAAAATGGATATTTTGGAGATTATTCTTGAGTTTAAGGCAGTGATCCCCAACCTTTTTACACGCGGCCCAGTACCGGCATCAGCTGGGTGCCGCCATCTTTTTGATTAAAAAGTGCTTCCGGTGACTTCACCGGAAGCACTTTTCATCAAAAAGATGGCACAGCAACGCTCGGTGAGCTTTTCCGGGTAGAAATGGCTTTCTACCCGGAAAAGCTCACCGAAGCACTAGCGCCGCCATCTTTTTGATGAAAACGTGCTTCGGTGAGCTTTCTACCCGAAAAGCTCTCTTTTTGATGCGTGCTTCCGGTGAGCTCTACCCGAAAGCTCACCGAAGCACTTTTTCATCAAAACAAGATGGCGGCGCCCAGCAAGCCAGCGGCCCGGTAGGACTTGTTCCGCGGACCGGTACCAGTCCGCGGACCGGTGGTTGGGGACCCCTGGTTTAAGGGATTTCAGTTCCGTTTAACAAGCTAATTAAATTATTTGCCTGATTCGTATCTCTATATACTTTTCATTGCACCATCTCTTTCCTGCTGTGATGATGAGATTTTGTGCAAACTATAAGGAGCTCAGTTCACTTCCTGCATGGATCTTAAGACATAGCTGTTAATGCCCTAGATAGTGTCCTTAAGTAGGCTATGTTCTTTTTCTGTTCTTCTGTTTTCCTACCTATGATTTTCAAAGGAGAGTAAGGTGATAGCACGTATTTTCTTTAATAGGCAGAAGGATAGGCACACTAATCAACAGTATCATTGCAATTCAGAACTGAACTTCTTAATGCCAGTTATGGTGGAGGTGGGGAGTAAAATGAGCTTATTAAAGAAAATGGGACTTCTGGTGTAAAAAACAACATTAAAATGCAAAGCCTTCAGCATGATGTTTTTAAATTAGAAAATTCTGATTCATAAGCCATATTTTGTTTATTTAGTATTGTAATATTTATGTATTTAAAGTAAAAGCTATACCCCTTGATTTAGGAATAAATTCTCCTGAATTCAATGGAGCTTATTACCAGGTCAATGGAAGAGAAAAAGTGTTGCATTTTTTACAATTAATCTGAATTTACTAAATTCATTTGACACAAATCACCCGCTTGTCCCTATCAAGATTTTTGAAAAATTCCCTGGCTACAGCATTATAAACTAAGCAATAGAGAAAAGGATAGAAAAATAAAAGAGAGCATAGAGAAAATATAGTTGCAAAAAACTCAACTTTCTCAGAAGACCAAAAAAAGTTGGTTGTAAAATAGAGACGACAGAGATAGACTTCAGGGGTGGGATTCTACCAGTTCGCATCTATTCGCTAGAATCGGTTGTTAACATTCTAAGCAGTTCGGAGAACTGGTTGTTAGAAGAAATTACTAGCCTAATCTTGTAAGGAAGGCAGGAAGAAAACATTCTGGTGTTGCTTACAGAAACTGCCACTCCGTTAACCCTTATTACATTCTTGGCAGAACTAGACTTCCTGTCTCAGGAACGTCTCTGGAATTTTTTTCCCCTCCTTTGCTGGTACTTGCTTGTGTAGAGTGACCAAAGTTACAATGGCACTGAAAAAAGTGACTTATGACCATTTTTCACACTTACAACTGTTGCAGCATCCCCACAGTCATGAGAGGCCAGGAGAGGAGATGCGTATCTCGATGTGAGTGATATTGAGTTGGCCACACCCAGCCAATAACATGACCACCAAGCCATGTCCACCCAGTCACATGACCACCAAGCCACGCCCACCACCTAAGCCACGCCCACAGAACCGGTTGTTAAAAAATTTGAATCCCACCCCTGATAGATTTGCTCTCTATAGCATTAGAAGACAAATCAGTAGTTAGGTATCTCAGAGAGGCATATTTATCATTAAAAATATTTCTAATACCGTGTATTTGCCGGGCGTATAAGACGACTGGGCGTATAAGACGACCCCCCAACATTTCCACTCAAAATATAGAGTTTGTTATATACCGCCGTATAAGACGACCCCCCACTTGGAGGCATGTTTTTCAGGGCAAAAAGTCATCTCATACGCCGGCAAATACGGTAAGTTGTAACACTTGGGGTATTCTGGATATAATTCTTGATTGACACCCCCGCCCTTTCCCCCAAACTTACAAAGCCACCAAAATGCTTTAGAGAGGCAGCTTCGCCTTTCTCAGGCTGGCACTCAATTCCTCTCCCTTTCTTTGACAGCCCAGCGTGCGTGCCATCGGGACTCCAAGGGTGGGGATAGACAGCTGCCAACTCTCTCTCTCTCTCTCTCTCTCTCTCTCTCTCTCTGTGTGTGTGTGTGTGTGTGTGTGTGTGTGGTGTGGAGGGTAATTCGCCATCTCTGGCCTCCACTGTTTTAAAGTCACTGGCCGGTTCCCAAGTCCAAGCGCGCGCTGGCCGAGACGCGGCGCCGGGTGGCAGCTCGGGTGCAGGGAGGCGGATCTTTCTCTCTTAAGTGAGGAGGGGACAAGAGGAGGGATGGGACGGGACAGGGGTGGGAGGAGGTCCCTCCTTCTTCCACCGCCCACCGCCCTTTCCCAGGGACCCTGAAGCGCCGGAGCCGGGGGCCCTGCCGCGGGTCCCAATCCCGAGACCCCCCGCCCCACCGCCTCCCGGTCTTTCAAGGGAGGGCGGACCCCCGGCCCAGGAGGGCCCCCCACCACCCCCCCACCCGGCCACCGCGGGCGGCGGGCGGCCCCACCCACCCCACCCCACCTCCAGATGGCCTCCGCACGCCCGAGCCGGGCGAGGGGGGGGGGGGGGAGGAGGAGGAAGAAGCGCCGAGCCCCCCCCGCCTCACGAGGCACGCCGACCCCCACTGGAGGCGTTTCAGGGCAGCCTACGCACGTAAGTAAATTCTCAGGTGATTGTGGAAGAAATTAGATCAAGAGGCGGTCACAATTTATTTAAGCAGAACTAGGAGGACCATAACTGTATTGACACAGTACTCTCTCTGGTCGTTGTGTGCCAGCATTTAAGGCAATCATTGCCAGTTTCAATGTGATGTGAGATCACCATCTTGGGTCCTATTGCCTATTCAGATGGACTCCATTCTCCATCCCTTTCTTCGGTACCATGTATGCCACACGGAAAGGGCCCAGCATGATGTCTTTTTCACTGTTACCCCCACCTCCTGGGCCTCCTGAATGCTGGTGGTCTATTTGGTTCACCAAAGCCTTTGATTATCCTGAATCATGCAATCATGCTGTCCACTGGTCAACCTTTCTCTCTACTGTTCTCCGATAGAGAGTCTAGTCATCCTGCATTGCTTCTGGGAGAGGGCCTCCTCAACAGATCAACAGTTCATTTAGACAAATCTGGGAAGAAGCATTTGTCCTTTGGGAGGTTGTATTCTCTTTGGTACTTTTTTTTTCTTGTTTATTGGTTGAGTTGATTAAAATCAGTCACCAAAGTATCAGATGTCAGTTATCAGATATCATCAAAAAAGTGCATTCTACTGTTTTCCTAAAGTAGCAGGCTGAGTGATTTTGCAAATATGAATTAATCATCTGAAGGGAATAGTAATTATAAATAAAGAAATGTAATAGAATATATTATAGCATTAAGTAGAAAGTTACTCTATAAGCAGGAGACCAAGAATTAAAACTGCCCTTGCTGAAAACCCATCCAGATTAAAGGGATATCATGTTCTCTATTGGGAAACTATCTTTTATTGAAGAGCACGTGTTCAACAGCCTGCCTTGATTGACTACCCACATTTTTAAAAATTTCATATTCTCCTTAAAGTGATTTGCTGTATTTATCAAGCTGTAAATGTGAACATTTCTAGCAGGATGAACTTTCTCAACCTGGTTATGAGCTTGAATCTTTCAACTGCAGAAAATGAGCTGAACTCTAAGAGATGTGGCACATATGCTCTAAAGAACTGTAACTAGTAAAGAGAGTTTCTCTTTTTTATAAATACCAGTAATTCCTTGTGACATTTACAATTGTGTCAGCTTCATTTCCACAGTCCATGATCACAGAAATGTTTAACAACTTAGCAAAGAGGCACCATATGGGTAAGGAACTTTGCAAAGGTTTAGGATATTTACATTAGAAGCAGTAGATCATCAAAGTGTAAACAGAAAACAGAAATTTGAGCCAAAAACTGAATGGATGACTGGACCATAATGGCTTGAAGAAAAATAGGCCTGTTACTGTTTTCTTTAAATACAGTCTAAGTCCAGTCAAGAAAATATTTGCTAGTTTGGAGAATGATTTCCCAACATATGCATTGGGACATTTCCAGTTGCTAAGAAAAGTAATAGAAAGATCAGGAAAAGATCTTATTTATTAAGTGTGAAGGCTGATAAACTTGAATGGAAGTTATATAAATATGAAAAAATAAGAATGAAACCTGTCTCTGATGTGATTAAAATAAGCTGCACATTTTACAACCTCTGCAGAAAGCTGGGATTTATCTCATGAAAGGAGAAAAGAAGGCTAGTTAGGAAATAGAGGGAGGGATGAATTAAATTAAGACAAGATCATCTGGGCCCCTTGTGAACAAATAAAATATCATCCTTCTCCCATCCCAATACTTGGAGATACTGCTGCATAATCTAAAAAAAAAAAATTGGGTTACAGAGATTTAAACAAAAATGCTCTTAGAGGCCTCCAGTGGGGATCACAGTGCTTTTACGGTATTCTAGACCTGCTACCATTTGTTTCAGGTGAAAGCTTTCCTACCTTCTCCTATAAATGCTTCACAGGAGTGTCATAACTAGGCTGGTGAGTAGCAGATAAGAACGGAGATGATCATCAATATCCACGCAAGGAATCCCAGTGTTCAGCATTTGTGGAGTCGTGAAAAGCTGAAGCTGTGCAACAGAGGAGAGCCGGAGGTGACCCTGAAAGTCTCTTCCAACTCCATGATTAATTGCCCCAACATTCCTGACCCCCATATCATGCTGTCAAGATCACATAACCCCCATTGCTTTTGTGGTGTAAATCAGGTCAGGAACTGACCCTTGATCCTGTAAACCACCATGAATTAAATAGAAAAAGAAACAAAGCACAGAGTCAACATGTTCATGCTGAGGTCACTAACCAAGCTGCATCTGAATGATGGGGCTCTTTAGTATCTGCAAGGGCTGTGCAGAAGTAACTGAAAAGTCCATACTCACAAATGCCAGTTAATGTCAATTAATGACAAATTTGCAGTTGGTTTGCTATAACCTTGTCGTTCCTTTATTGGATATCTTGCTACTAGGTTCATTTGCTGGTTTGCCGAGTAGTGAGTGAGTAAATAAAAGGAAGCCAAGCATCTTGCTTCTCAATTTGATCACATTTCTATATCAATCAGCCATACTCACTTTATATTAGAAAAGCTAGTTTCTTTATGTGTTAGCTGTTTCTCCTGATGTTGACAGGCACAACGTCAAGTTACCACATAACATAAATGCAGTGACTACCAAAGCACAGACTTGTGACTGCCAAAATGTGTTTCACTGGCAAAGAGTGGCGAGCGGCAGGATACACAGATGAGTGTGTTCATGTTGCAATTGCTATTTTTGCTAATATTAATCATAAGGTTTGCAGATTTTTTTAAAAAAAATTACACCTCATATAAGAGCTGCCACAGTGCAGTGGTTAGAATGCAGTACTGCAGCTAATTCTGCTGACTGTCGGCTGCCGGCAGTTCGAGTCTCACCAGGCTCAAGGTTGACTCAGCCTTCCATCCTTCTGAGGTTGGTAAAATGAGGACCCAGATTGTTGAGGGCAATAAGTAAACCGCTTTGGACAGGGCTGGAAAGCACTGTGAAGTGGTATATAAGTCTAAATGCTATTGCTATTGCTATATGTGGCTGCTATTTATTTATTTATATATATCCCCTTTGTTTTTACAAATAACTCAAGGTGGTTGAGTTCCCACACACCTTCCTCCTCCTATTTTCCTCATGACAACAACTCTGTGAAGTAAGTTTGGCTGAGACAGAGACACTGGCCTAAGGTCACCCAGCTGGCTTTCATGCCTAAGACAAGGCTCACAGATTCTTGCTTTCCAGCCTGGTGCCTTAAACACTAGACCAAACTAGCTCTCAGTTAAACTGGCTATAATACTTGCAAACTGTCTACAGCCAACTTATAAATCCTGAAAAACCAACAAATAAAAAAATCTTATATTGCACACACACAAACGATCAGTGATCTCTTTCCAAGACAACCAAACTCTGGATAAATGCTGGCACAAGTCATGCTACCCCTCCAGGGTTCCCAGACATACTCCGAGCTGTGTATGCTCCCTTGCCAATGCTCTCTCCCCCTTGTACACACTCTGTCCTTTCACTATAGCTTCATCCTGACTAAAAAACAGCATTGAATTCCTCTCTCCCTTCCCTCCCTCCCTAGTCAATGTGATTTCAGGTTGTTGAACTACAACTGAGGATACCAGGGGCCAATTCAATTCAATTAATTGATGACTTTGGACCAGTCAGTTTCTCTCAACACCTCACAAAATTACTACTGTGGTGAGGAATCAGAGGAAGGAGTTTTAAAGGTCTCTAGAGTTCTAGAACAAAATACAGCTTAATAGATTTTCCCCTCTCAGAGAGCCTCTGTGGAAGGGGGGAGAGGAACAGGATATGAACTTTGATGATTTCAAGAAATAAATGGTTTCAAATTTGTTTTCTCCCTCCCTCCCTAAGCTCCAGAATCCAAACCGATGCATCATGGTTTAGACTTAACAGCATGGTTCCATAAAGTCAGGCCCTGTTCAGATATTGAAGCATACAGAAAGGCGAAGTTTTTCCTTTTTCTTTATCCATAACAAAAATTCTGAATGATCAAGGTAGGTATGCTAATTCCCAATGATTATATTTACTGATAAATTTGCAAGAGCCAAATATATAGCCAAATAGATCTGGAGGATAGCGATAAAAATCTCCTAGCAGTAGCTGAAGACTCTCTGAAACCAATGAAAGAAGCTTGTCACATCATATTATAAGAGTTGGAAATAACTAGAATAGAGTTTCAACTTTGCAAACCATTTATACTGGTGTCTTGCTTTCAACATGTTTCTTGGATTTAATATGAAGATCTATGCTCACCGAAGACAATGGTAACCCCGAACACCCACAAAAATTGTTCAATAATAACATTTGGGAGGCAGATTCTACATGGAGTGTAGATGATTGTAAAATGGCCCTGGATTTAAGATTTATAGGCTTTATATATAATAACCAACATCTTGAATTACATATAGAACCAAACTGGTTAGTAAATAGGGCCATCACAATTAGAGGTATACGACGGTTATATCTGCTCTCACATATTAAGCAGACAAGCAGTTGCCATTCTGAATGGTCTTTAGGGACAGCCCCTTCAAGTCACTTTATACTGGCTACTTTTAAAGTTTGCCCTTTCCACTTCACATCCCCAAATTAAAAGAAAATAATTTTTTATTAAATAAGTCAGATTTCACTTTTATACTAGTAAGATCAGTACCACAGTATTTGCCTAATAAACTCTTACAGACTTTGTGATTTTTTTTTTTTTTTTTTAAAAAGAATGAATTGCAATAGTCTAACCATGAAGTATTAAGGTCTTGACTGCTAAGTCAAGACTTTCCAAGACTGGCTACAACTGATGCACCAGTGGAAGCCAGCCAAAATTTCTCCTGGCCATGATTTCTACTTACTCTACTGCATTATATCCACAGTCTGAGGAGATAATGCGGTGAATTTATAAAATTAATGTGCTAACAGACTCCCATTCATCATCTGGTTTCTATGGAAACTCAGAATGCGGTAGGGTTCCTTGCCGAGTCTCTCGTGACTGGGAATGCTGCAGACACAGCCTCTTCACCGCGCATATATTGCTTCAGCAATAGACTTGGGGTGGGGAAGCATTATCTCCACCCATATCTGAACATGTTAGCAGAGAGGGAGGGCGAGGGAGGGAGAGGGAAGGAGGGAGGGAGGGAGAGAGAGACTGAAATGTTCCTCATGAATTTTCTACAAAACCAATTGCAAGAATAGGCTAGTGAGTTCTAGTGCCACCTTAGGCACTAAGCCAGCTGTGTAAATGGGGGCCAATCGTTCTCTTTCTTGGTCCCAGGAAGCAGGCAAGTCACTTTCAAAACACCTTGCCAAGAAAACTGCAGAGAAAACTGCAGAGTCCAGGCATTGGTCAGACACATTTTGTAACATACAGTCCTAGTAAAGACATGCCATGAATGAGAGGTCTTTGGGTGCCTTGCTACTCAATGTGATGACAAGGAAATTTAAGTTCTCTCCATCTCTATGATACTTCAGAGATAGTATGATACCTAGGAAATGTCAGATCAAAAGACGGTGGCAATTCTTTTATTTGGTAAAGGTAGAAGGAAAATCAGAGTATGGCACCTCTTGTTTGATCTTTTTTTACAATGATATTTGAATCAAATTCCAAATGTTCCTATGCTATGGATGTGCATGAGAGTCTTCTGACCTCTGCTTCACCATTCGCCTCACCTCTCTGCGGAGAGCGAGGGAATCAGATGACTTTTCAAATATTTTTCTTTTAGAAGTTTTCCAAGCCATAACATGACAGATCCATCCCCACAGCTCTCTTAGGATTTGCAGCGTTGACTTCCTGCTCATCTGACTTGAAAGAAAACTGGGTTATGTGCTATCCCAACTTGGATTGATGGAGGATGGAGTGATGGAGGCAGGCTTAAAGAGGGACAGGAATACATTTAAAAGAAAGGAAAGGAATGGCAAAGAAAACAGTACTTAAAGCCACCCCTGCTGTGGACTCAGCATGTGCTTCTGAGCCATTCACTTGTTGGTTTGCCTTCTATACAATGGATGATATAGCAGCAAATATAGGGTTGAAGGAATGCTTTGATGTTCAAGATCCATGGATCCTGTATTGTGTAGTATTCAGTTTTGACTTTTGAGTAAACTGCTTATGATCTTATGCCTGCTTTTGGAAGTAGATACTATAGCTAGCCAAAGCCATCAAAGAAGTTTAGAAGAGATGTCCAGGTAAAAAAATACGACTGAAGTTTGTCTTCATCAAGGATTCAGAAGTACAGTGTGCTGTTTTCACATTTAGCTATCATGAATCATACCTAGCTATAGAACATTCTTTTTAATCTTTTTAATCTATATCAAAAGAAATTGTATATAACATCAAGAAAATGAGGAGGAAAAAAAATTACCTACAATTTTTCAGTCTAAGATCCTTCCAAATGTATAAGAATCAAAATGACACGTTCCCCACAACAACTGGCAGCTTTAAATATTGAAAATACAACTGTCAAAGTATCAGACAATTGAAAGTTATTGTATAAATTGTGCCTGTGACTGAAATTTTATTGCATGTATTCAGCAGAAAAATAGAAGTAAAAATATGGCGATAAAGCTGAAAATCAGAACACTAAGAAAAGCATAGATATAGAAAATCTTGGAGATTTATACATACACACACACACACATACAAACTTCATACATATAAAATCATCTTAAAGCAATAATGTATGTATAAAATCCATACTCTGCCTCAGTTCAACTGGTTTACAATATATACAAAGAAGTATAATAATGCAACAATGTAGTTATAATAAAACTGATCGATCTTCATATCTATCCTCTGAAGATCATTGGCATTTTAACCATTTATTCATTTCAATATTAATTTTATTGCCAACTATGAATGTTATTTAGCAATTATTAGGTTATTCAGTTAATTGGAGTTATTTTCATATACTTCCCATAGAAAATACTGTAAGAAAATTAATTAACCCAAGAAAATTAATAAAATTAATAAAATTAATATTAATAAAATTAATAATATTAATTAACCCAAGAAAATTAATAAAAATGGTGTTTCGTTTGCTGTTTGGATTATTTTAATTATACAGGAAAAATGCATATTTGATTTAAATATTTAAAACTATTTATCTGTAGACGTGGCTACTAAAGAATAAATCCAATTATGGAATGGGATTTACTTCCAGCCAGGTTTGTATACTGAGGTTAGGAACCTAAGACTTTTCTCTTTAGCCTGATTACCTATTATATTTAGATCTAATAGAAATTGAACTTCAATAACATTTGATGAATACTAGATTACCATTTCTCGACTAGGATTGCACTCTGTGAAGTTTCATGCGCCCTTTGAATAGGTGAACATAAGACTGTGGTATAAGATTACATCGTCTGTGTTTGCAATTGTTTATAAGCTACTCTTTCATCTAACAATGCAGCATCCACAGAGGGCAAAGGTGGTTCAGAATGATGAAAGCAGCTTCACAATATTGCAGCGCAAGCCCTGACCCTTTTGTATTTATGTTGTGCCATCACAGGGGTGCCCCAAGGGGTGGAGCTTGTTGCACAGGGGCATGACACCTTTGTACATGCTGCTTAATCAGTATCAAGATGAAGTTAAGTAACAGTAGAGGTTAGAGGGAAAACGTGTTTTTTTTCAACATGCAATGTACAGGTGAAACTAAAAAAAAATAGAATATCGTACAAAAGTCCATTTATTTCAGTAATGCAACTTAAAAGGTGAAACTAATATATGAGGATAGACTCATTACATGCAAAGCAAGATAGTTCAAGCCGTGATGTGTCATAATTGTGATGATGATGGCTTACAGCTCATGAAAACCCCAAATCCACAATCTCAGAAAATTAGAATATTGTGAAAAGTTTCAATATTCTAGGCTCAAAGTGTCCCACTCTAATCAGCTAATTAAGCCATAACACCCGCAAAGGGTTCCTGAGCCTTTAAATGGTCTCTCAGTCTGGTTCGGTGGGAAGCACAATCATGGGAAAGACCGTTGACCCGACAGTTGTGCAGAAAACCATCATTGACACCCTCCATAAGGAGAGAAAGCCTCAAAAGGTAATTGCTAAAGAAGTTGGATGTTCCCAAAGTGCTGTATCAAAGCACATTAATAGAAAGTTATGTGGAAGGGAAAAGTGTGGAAGAGAAAGGTGCACAAGCAGCAGGGATGACGGCAGCCTGGAGAGGATTGTCAGGAAAAGGCCATTCAAAAGTGTTGGGGACTTTCACAAGGAGTGGACTGAGGCTGGAGTCAGTGCATCAAGAGCCACCACACGCAGACGGATCCTGGACATGGGCTTCAAATGTCGTATTCCTCTTGTCAAGCCGCTCCTGAACAACAGTCAGAAGCGTTTTACCATAAACAGACCTGGTCTGTTGCTCAGTGGTCCAAAGTCCTCTTTTCTGATGAGAGCAACTTTTGCATCTCATTTGGAAACCAAGGACCCAGAGTCTGGAGGAAGAATGGAGAGGCACACACTGCAAGATGCTTGAAGTCCAGTGTGAAGTTTCCACAGTCTGTGTTGATTTGGGGAGCCATGTCATCTGCTGGTGTTGGTCCACTGTGCTTCATTAAGTCCAGGGTCAACAAGAGATTTTAGAGCACTTCATGCTTCCTTCCGCAGACGAGCTTTATGGGGATGCTGACTTCATTTTCCAGCAGGACTTGGCACCTGCCCACACTGCCAAAAGCACCAAAACCTGGTTCAATGACCGTGGGATTACTGTGCTTGATTGGCCAGCAAACTCATCTGACCTGAACCCCATAGAGAATCTATGGGGCATTGCCAAGAGAAAGATGAGAGACATGACACCGAACAATGCAGAAGAGCTGAAGGCCGCTATTGATGCATCCTGGTCTTCCATAACACCTCAGCAGTGCCACAGGCTGATAGCTTCCATGCCACGCCGCATTGAAGCAGTAATTGCTGCAAAAGGGGCCCAAACCAAGTACTGAGTACATATGCATGCGTATACTTTTCAGAGGTCCGATATTGTTCTATGTACAATCCTTGTTTTATTGATTGCATGTAATATTCTAATTTTCTGAGATCGTGGATTTGGGGTTTTCATAAGCTGTAAGCCATCATCATCACAATTATGACACATCACGGCTTGAACTATCTTGCTTTGCATGTAATGAGTCTATCTCATATATTAGTTTCACCTTTTAAGTTGCATTACTGAAATAAATGGACTTTTGCACGATATTCTAATGTTTTGAGTTTCACCTGTAGTTCAGAAAGGATGATGGTGACACAAAGTCTGAAAATACCTTTCTCACAGCAGTTTCCTTTGAAGGCGTTCAGTACTAGGACTCCTTACATTAAAAACATGGATGAGAGCATTAGATACCAAAAGATAATACAGGCCATGGAATTATTAAAGATGATTTTAAAATGGAAATGTCCAGAGCCAACGACCATGATAGCAAAATCAGCCATGGATAACATAATAAAGGTATCTTTATTGTGTACTATATTGCTTCGAGAAATTTCAACAACTGAACCCCCACAAATATGCCCAGGATTTTTTTTTTAAAATGCCCACTGACTTTTACAGAGAGCACACAGTGAATATTAAGCAAAGCTCTTCTATCTTCTTGTATCATTGCCCACAGCTTGCACCCTGTCCCCAAAAATATGGAGTGACTTTTAAAAACCTTCAATAAAGGTCGTCCTGTTTACATTGAACAATATACAATTCTCCTGTAAATTTGAAACATTGTACTTTCTATTGTTCTCTTCCATATAGAATAAGGCTGGATTCCACAAGACATTTCCTGAAATTGTGCAAACATTTAATATAGGATGGCTTCAAATGATGCTGGCACCACCTGAACATTAGTAAGTTTACTGGCTTCAAACATATGACTCCACAATGTGACCCGTAAGCCTTATCATTATTGGACTGAGAATGTCCTACAAATGCAGGGTGGTTGAGGGATATTTTAAACATACACTAAGTGATGTGTTATCACTTAGTTTGCCTTTATCAGTCCAGAGTGCCACTCAAACATCAAAAACATGCTAGTTTGCTCAAAGGTTTCTGGGATATCATTCAAAAGAGAGGGAAATCAATAAGGTAGAGGTGACCAGTTTACTGTGTCACTTGGGGCACATTCACATCCACTACAGATATATTAAGCCACATTTAGCATGTTGTATGATCAGGGTGATTTCCAAGCTGCTGTACAATGGTAATAATGTTCAGCTTCATCTTGAATTTGAATGATTAAAGAAAAATACAATCCACAGTACCAATAACTTTTATTTAGTCTGGCAAAATGGTGCATAGATGGTTGTTTTGAGTTCTTTAGAACTTTTTGTCCAGCAAAGGAAGAAGGAAAATGAGAGTAGGTGTTTCATGCTGACATTATAGGATTGAACTTTAATCATACCTGTAATCTTAAAAGATAGAAGACACAGGATGAACCCTATGAGAAATTATGCAGACTTGACATGGTCTCTAGGGCCATGGTAAACTCCATAACTGGAAGGAGTAAATATTTCTACCTCTAAAGAAAGGAATAACAACTAACTAATGGTACATTCCCTGAAATGAGCCATGCTGGGCTATCTGATACATCTAGTGGCAAATATGGTGTCAGTAAATTTGGAAAATGTTTTGTAGATAAATGCAGTTACTTAGTACTTCCTGCATCCATGTTTACTTGCCCTGCACACACAACCAACTTCCACTGAACATTACAGAGAGTATTGTGGAAAAATACATATTGCATTTGTTTCCATGTTTGTACTGGTAAAATTTAAATGTTACTTTAAAAAAAACTTTTTATTGCTTTAAACTAGGACTTGAAAGCCTACTTATCCAAAGCTCCCATTATTCTGAAAGCATTAACATACATACAATAAAAGTTAAAATGTTCAAAAGCTTGACATCTTTCAAAGATAATTTTCTGCCCTTACCAAATTTAGCAGTTGACTTAGGTTGATAATTTCAACTTCCAATACTTATTTGAAAGGTACTTTTGGTATTTTCAAAGAGCTACTTACAAACCTGAATTAAATGAAATATTGTGGTCAAATAACTTCTTGAAAAATATAGCATATATAAGATATATTATCCACCCTTCATAGTACATTCATTCTATAGTGCTACTTATTGGACAGCACAACACTGCAAGTTTATAAATCTGTTTCTACTTTTGTTAAATATATCTATCATACATTTGACAAGGAAGCTCATTTAATAAAAATATTTTTTAACGGATGAAAAGTGCTGTCCTATAATTCCAAGTTAATTCAAATTCCTGTGGATCTTTTACAAAAGAAGTGTACTACATCACCACTTTTCAGTGATCTTTTGACTTGGGCCATTTTGAATATAAATTCTATGGCAGCTACTTATTCCACCCAATAACTTCATACATCAGTGCCCTCAGTTGCCTAGCTTCATAGGTAACCGTGTTCTTCCCACTGTGCATCTTCTCTTCCTCAAGTGGTTGTTCTATTACTGCTGGGATATTTCGGCCATACACTTCACAGTGCTCAAGAAACTGGATGCATTCTTGAATGACACTGTCACGCACCATGATCGCGTGCTTACACATATTTTCTAGAAGTGACAAGAAACATCTTTTGGCATAATACCAAGTATCTGTGCCCAGCTTTTTGTTATATGGCTCTAAACTCTTAATCACTCTAGAAATTCCAAAATCAAAATTTCCTTTGGCACAGTAAAGAGTGCCAATAACCAGATTGACAATACAGAGATGGTAGATCTTTTTCTCAGGTTCATGGTAAGAAAGCTGTTCCTCTTCTTTTTCAATCTTTCTCATCAGCTCCTCTGCTTCTTCATTTTGACTAGTCATAATATAAGAAACGCATAGGTTAGCCAAAACAATGGCACTAACTTGAAGGATGTTGTCATAGTGTTTTTTTACAATGGGCTCATAAAAACCAATTGCCTCTTTGTATTTGTTCTCTTGCATGAATAGTACATGAGCCACATTCAGTTTCCACACTTCATGATCCTTGCAGAAGTCTACTGACTTATGGAACATTTTTTCTAGCATGGGATAGTTCTCCATATCCCAATAAATCTTGGCCTGGGCCATAAAGACAGGAACATATTTCTCCAGTGTCTCATCATACTCGTTCACAGCTTTCCTTAGAGCGTCATCATCTCGATTTTTCCTAGACTCCTGCACCTCCTTTGTCAGTTTTCTGAGCTGCTCTGTTAGGGCCCCTGCCAGTTCATCCAGCTTATGAAATGCCTCATCGGGGGCCGTTTGGCAGGTGATCATAGCATCCAAGTAGTTGTACAAATAAGGAGTGAGCAGTTTGTACGTCAAGTGAGCATTCTCAGCCAGCACATCCGCAGCCAGGTCATAGTACTGATACTTGCTGTAGAGAAGCAGCAAATTCCCAAACGTCTCTGGGGGGCAAGGGTTCTGCTGCAGAAGGAACTGAAGTTTCTCAAAGCCTTCTGTGGCTCTCCTGTCCATGTTCATCAGAGCCTGGTTGTGCAAAGTGACCGGGTCCAGCTCCTCCTCAGACCGAGGGGGCATATCTGTTAAGGCCTCCTGAGCTGCCTGGAGGTTGCACAGCTGGTACTCAATGGCAGCTTTGAGATTGAAGGCTTCCACCAGGGCCGTCCGATGCAAGAGCAACGTATTGCCCACGCTGCGGACGTCGAGGCCTTCGGTATTGGTCCCCACGCTCAGCTCCGGGTGCTGCTGCATGCCCCGCTCTATGATGTCGGCAATATGCTTCAGAGCAGGGGCGTATTGCTTGGCAGCGTAGCAGCACAGGGCCATGTTGTAGGACAGCTCAGGGCAGTAGCCCAGCACTTGCATGGCAGAGGCGAACTTCCCGCAGGCTTCCTCGTGCTGCCCTTCGCGGTAGAGCAGGCAGCCCATGTTCACCTCCGCATCGGGCAGCTCGGAAGGGTCCTCGGGGGCGCCGGGGCTGCTTTCGGTGGCGGTTGCCAGCTGCAACTCCACCAGGGCCTTGGCGCTGGAGAGGTCGCCCTGGGCGTAGTGGGCCGCCGCCTGGAGGCGCAGGGCTCGGCTCTGGAAAGCCGCCACGTCGAGCAGCGGGACGGCGGCGCGCAGGGCCTCGGCGTAGAGCCCGGCTTTGTAGAGCGCCTGCGCGTGATACAGCCGGTACTCGTGGAGCTCGGGGTGGAGGAGCCCCAGCTGCTCGTAGCACTCGGCCGCCGCGGCGAAATCCTGCAGCTGGTAGTAGCAGTAGCCGAGGAGCGACAGGCCGGCCCGCGACCGGCAGCTCCTCTGCAACTCGCTGCTCAAGATCCCCACCGCCTCTGCAAAGCGGCCGGCTCGGATCAGCCCGTAAATAGCCGCCGTGAACTCCCCGTCGGCGATAGAGGCCATGCCGTCGTCCATCCTGACCGAACCTCTGGTCGCCTGTAAACAACGTTGCCTAGGCAACACGCCGCCACCGGAAGCGGAAGGCAACGGAGAGGCCGCGACCCGCAACTGCCCCGAGTTGTAAAAGTGGCGGTGGTGATAGCCCTGGGGAAATGGGCCGTTCCGTATTTGGTTTCTCGTTGCGTCGCTGCGATCCTGGAAAGAGGGTGGTAAAAAGGGGAAGAGATGGGAAAGAAATGGGGATCCCAAAAGGATTGACCACGAGGACTACATCGCTCGCGGGCCGCGCGGCTCTCTTTTCCCTTGCCGCCAAGTATTGTGGGGGATGTAGTTCTCGTCTGGAACTCGGGCGTCCGGCTCTCGCCGAGCGTTCCATGTCAGGGGCGTGGCCGGGTGCCTAGAATGGCTAAGGCGGAGTTGCGTTTTACTCTCCTCCGGAGATTTGAAGCCAAATCCGCCGTTTCCGAAATCTCGAAGGGGAACGGGCTGCAAAGGGAATCAAGCGTCTATACTTTCAATTGCTGGGTGGAGAAAAGGATTTTGGCGCTGACGAAGTTGATGCCGCACGGTTCCTTTGTCCATCGGATGCCGTTTCCATACTGCTCAATGGACCGTCACGTCCCGCTAAAACAAAGACGTGCTCTCCTCCCCCCTCCCCTTAAGCGAATAGGAGTGCTTCAACTTTAAGATTGTCTTGTAAGAACAATTCTCTTTCCTCTAAAGAATATGCAGTGGCATATTCAAATCTATAATTAATTTTTTTTATATAATTCAACTCCCTCTATTATAATTGACGTCTTTTTTATTCTAATTTAAATTAAAAAAACACGCTAATTCGGTTTTCAGGTTGAGTAGCGTATGGAAAGAGAGCCCAATATTCTGGTATTCATTTATACAATTTATTTTGTTTGTATTTGCACAAACTAGTGTTATGATAGACTACAGATGGTTTCTTTAAAATTTGAACCATAAAACTCAAGTGAATGATTTTAAATGAAATACTACCTCTAATTTTGCAGAATTTTTGAAAAATAAAATATAGCTTTAATATATTCTGTCTTTATGAAAGAGGAACAGAATACAAATTGAGTGTTAGAATAATAGTGAAGTGTTAATGAAATCTTACATACTTCAGCAGAAATTATATGCAAATGTTTTGAAGGTTTTCATCTTTACAAATTGTTAAAGCATTTATTTGGTTATATTAATATCAACTTTTTTAAAATACCATGTACACTTATTTTTATCGGACATTTGTTGAATATTTTTTTTAGTGAACCATAACCATGTATTGCAACATATCAGAATGTTCAATGACTGTTTCTCATGTTCTTTTTCAGGTAATAGTATATATCTTCCAATAAGCTTAGTAGATTTGGCTGGCAATTTCCTTTTTATGGCCAAATAAGTATTTATGGGCTGCATTGGGATAGTGTCAGAATATATGTCAACAATTGTTCAGGCAACTCTTTCCTACAGGTTTTTTTTTGAATAAGATTACAAAAAATGTTTTAAATGTTAAATTTTGCCCATCTCTCTGTATTTAGAAGTCATTATGCTCAATAATAAAAGCATTTTAAACATTAGTGCCCATGTCTAATGTAAAACACAGTGCAATTGAACCTTCCCCATTTGGGGTTTTCCAGATGTGGCTTAGAATTTCCTCAGTAAAATTTCACACAAATCATTTTCTGGCCAACAATTTATGGATTCTTTTGGGGGGGGGGGGAAAATGCTTTAGTGTAGGTTGGGGTTGAGATTTCTGAAATGGTTTTAATTTTCTCATGTTCTGCCTCCCACGGCAGTTTTATAGGGATCCAAAGTAAGGCCATTTCCATTAGGAAGTCTCCCTTTCATTAGAAACCCAAAGCATTCTGTTTAGGAAAAAAAATACAAATTATGGAATGTGTTGGGGTAGGTAATGCTAGGAGCTATCTACCCCAAAATATTCCCTAGAAATGAACTTAAGGAATAGAAGACTCTACTTCTATAAAATTAAAAGGAGCTTTGAGCTTTTAAAAGTAGATTCTACATGGACCACTGGACAATTTACCATCACCTCCATATCCATGAAGTCCTTGTGACCGTACAGTTTGTTTAAATTTTTGAAGAGGAGGAGATGCTTCTCTATGCCTAAATGTGTTAGTCGTCAGGAGACATTGTGTTGGAATTGGGGGAAGGGAATGGAGACACTGGGGAGCATTGGAACCACAATATTAGTCAGCAAGTTTTTGAATTTTGAGCCACAATAGAAAAGATAGCATGAGACATGGGAAATAGATGGAGGCAATTACAAATAAGTCTGTGATGGATGGTTGACATTGTTAGGGCCTCAAGTGTATGTCAGTTGCAATGGTTCTGCATTCCCTTCACTGCCACTGCTGTTGCCATGGGCAACGATGTGTTGAAGCCAATAAAAAGCGGAGGAAACAAGGGAACACTCAACCTTGGAGGAAGCTGGAGGTTACATGCTATAAATTATGTCACACTTCGCAGTGCATCGTATCAAAATTCAGGAAAGCTTTATGGAGCTGCCAGCAACCCCCAGTCAATCATGGTATCTGTCTTTTGCCATAAAGCACATATTACATAAATAAGCCTCAGACAAATTCCAAGTATGCCATCCCACCTTTTTATTTATTACTGAGGAGGAAAAAGAGGGAAATGGTGGAGGAATAACAGAAACAAGTTAAAAGACTACAAGTATTTATTTTAGACAATAACATAGATCTTTCCTTTCCCTTACATGTCCTGTTCCCTCTGGAAAAATAATTAAGTTCCATTATCTTGTATTTTGTTCAAGTAACATGTTCCTCTAAAATATTGAGAGTGGGGTTACATTTGCATTATAATTGACTGAAAATGTCACAGAAGGGAGCAGCTTTCAATTTCTCCAGAAGACTTCATCAAAAGTGAATAGTACTAAAACCAGTGTTGGGAGAAAGCTTTTAAAAATGGATCGAGTCTAGTTATGGGATCCACGTATCTCATTAATATGATAAAGTGTTGTAGAGATCAGATTAGATTACACTTAGGATTCAGATGGTTTGTCATGTGTTCCTAGAAATACAAAATGCTACTATTTGAAAATGGGTGATACAATAGATAATCTGATTTCTGAATCTTGTGCTTAGATGTTTATGTGGAAGATGGCAGATATCTAGAGTACCTGCCAGAGAATCAGAATTAATTCCCTATAAAAGGAAAAACTATAATGTTTCAATTACAATTATATTCTATTTGAAGTGTTTTTCAAGACGATCTTGCATTTATTTGAGTCAGGTAGTTCTGTGACTCAAAAATTCTATATGTAATAAATATGTATAATACAGGTCAGCATGCATTTGTGCTGTTCAAAGTGCCAAGGTTACTAACATTCCTAGTCAGAGAAAAGCTACTCTTTTATGATTATACCAGCTTTGCTTAACTGAAAAGTAGCAAATTTATATTAGGTGTATAACATTTTAGAGGCAAATGATTCCATCTGCTCTGTTTATGCCAAAGGAAATTCTCTCCATTGTATATATAGTTCAGTTGTATATATAGTTCACACCTGGGCTAGGCTGGTATCACAAACATGTCTTAGTATGCTCCTTTAATTTCATGTGTTTTAGTTTTTTTTAAAAAAATGAGAATCCCTATTTTTTATGCAGTTTCATATATATGTACATGTTTATACGTGTGTATAGTTTCCTGATAGTGTTCGGGAAAGGCATATTTCCCAAATATTTTTATATGCATGTTTGGAACCAAGAAATATTTGAAATAATTTTACATAGGAAGTCCTTTTGCAGTGTGACAGATTCTATTTTGGTGAATGCTTTCATTTTACTTAAAAAAGTAAACAGTGACAGGCTTCACCTACTAAGATCTATCAGTGTTTTACCTATACATTATCATTCAATAGATCTGCACTGTAATTTATATGAGGTGATGGAAAATACTTTCCTTAGTCATTGTTTTGAAATACAACTCCTGAAAAGCAGCCATCCTATCTATTGCTTGTACTTTTCTTTAGCAAATTCGTGATGGATTCACAGCATTTAAATGGTTTCTTGCCTAAATCTTGATAGGTGTAATTGCAAAAATTCCATTACAACAATATAGTTAACTTTAGGCTAAAAGATTCTATTCACTTCGAGAGTCTCAATAAAGTTTGCCAGTACTAAGAAAAAACAATGTTTTAAAATTCCCTCAGAAGCTTGACAAGCATTTAATAAACTTCCAGGAACTATGAAATGTGATATGGATGGAGAGGAGAAGAGAACACTATTGTAATTAAGATGTTAGCAGTGTGATTTGAATTAAATTTTGAATTAAAACAAAAGGTATAGATAGGTAGAGATTACCCTTCCCTAACTATACTATAGGTTTCCTGAGTGAGGAAATGAAAAAGAACCTTTGCAGAACCATGTCCTTCCTGTCTATCTGTGAAATGTTCAAGGTTGGAAGTCCTAAACCATAGTGAGAGAGAATATCAAGTCAAATGTTTTTCCATCCAGCTCTCGGGGACATCAGCTTCTTTTTTCTACCCTTGAAAAATGTTGGGAGAGCCTTGTCACATTTAACATGCTAAGCATTTTGGTGTCCTTTAGTTGTTTGGACCACAGCTCAATCACCAAGACCATGGTGGTTGTAACTTATAATTTATGGAAGGTGTTGGGTTCCCTATCCTGTAGCAGGGCTTGGCAGAGCCAGAGGTTTGGCTACACTAACAGAAGTAGTTCATTTCCACATGATCACATTTAGCGCCCTTGAACATGCCCCCTAAAATAATTATGTTGGGCCGCTCATTTCTGTTAAATAATAAAATGCCACTGTTGCAGTTGACATAAATCCTCTCCTCCCTTTCACACTCCATGCAGAACCTTTCAGTTACAAGAAAATGATAAAGGGATCCCTCAGAGCACCCCAGCTTTCACTATCAAGTTCCTACCAACCTCAAACCAAGTGATTCAGTTGCAGAGATTCAAATGCAGAGATGGGAGTTGTGAGTCTTCTGTCCTTAAAATTATTCCTGTAAATTCAGGAGAGTGCTTTTTAGTTCCAACCATGATTCTTTGCTGTGAAAGAACTATATAAAATTCTGATTCTCTATTATGCTTTTATTCATTATTGTTTCAACTGCTCTCATAAATTGACTTAACCCAGGCACTTTCTGATAGCATTATATCATTTTCACTTTTTTTTCCCTTCAGAAGTCCAGTCTTTTGTGCGATCTAAATTCTTTTAAGTTCTGAAAGGGAAGGGGTGCAATAATATTGCTCTTACAAACATCTTCTTCTGTAAGGATTCTTCTGAGTATCTACAGAACTTTTACTTCCAAATGATCTTTGGCAGGGATTTATTAGGGTAGCAGAAATTATAGCCAGCCATCTTCGTCAGACCCTTTGTTCTTGCACTTTGGGAAGTGCCAGTAACCTAGAGTAATCCCAACCACATGTCAATTCATATGACAAAGACTGTCATGTTAGGCATGCAAATTGTTTGGACTCAGGTGTTCTTAGCTCACAAACCTTTTCAGTAAGTGTTGACTGGGTTGTGGTTAGACATGTGTACAACATCCTTCCTGGGGCAAGCACAATTTATCTATAGACCACACTGGCAATGAGAATGGAATATAGATGTAATTCCACACCTCATTAGGGAATAGAAATCCAGTAACTTGCCATGCCGGTGCTGAAATAAATTTGACGTTTCATTAACAGAAGTGAGTTCATTTCAACTGCAGACATCTCTATGGATATTTTATAAGTCAAGGATTGCCAACATGCAAAAAATAATAATTGGAGCACATGCAATGGTGACTTAATTTCTGTTAGCTAAAATAAATTATTAACATGTATAAGAAAATAGCTAGAAAAAGCAGAGGTAGTCATTGCTCTTTTCATATCATCTTGTGTCATATCAGACTTAAAAATAATTTTCTGAAAATGTACTAGAAAGCTACGTTCATATCCTATAGTGCAAGTTCTCTATCCAAGGCAAGGTTTTGTTTTTGTTACACAGTTTTCTTGATATACCACTGGTTCTCTTCTTAGATGTGCAAAGCAGCTGTACAAATGAAATTATTACAGAATTCTAAAAGAATCATGCAGAAATTTACCTTTATATAAGCTTCTGCCTGCAGAGCAATTCAAATTTGGTTGCTAATATGAAATCAAGGAAGCAGAGCAGGTTTGTCTTTTTAAATGTAATAAAGTTCATTTTCCCTTCCTTAAATACAGCGAAGAGAGACAATTCTAAAAGCCCTGTTGAATCCTATGAGGCTTGTGTAAAAAACGTATTTCTTCAGAATATAAAGCAGGCTTCTCTGAACAAACCAAATAGAACATAAAAGGGGTAAAAAGACAAATTTCACAAGCGCAGGAATAACCATTCATACTAATAAAAGCTGGAAAGGTGCAATCTCAAAATATTTTTACAAAAATTCTCCCTTTTTTCAATGTCTCTTGAAGATGCTTCGGTATTTTTTAAATCAGCCACAGCTCACTTTTATTAATTTTACTGAACCATGAGTTCCACTTATATGAATCCTTTAGGACCATATTTGCCCATTTTCTTGTTGCTGAAAGAAGCTACAGGATCCAGACTCAGCCAAGCTTTCCAGATTACTGCAGGAATCCAACTGTTTCCCTGTAGATTCTCCCTTCAGACCAAATGTTGGCCTGTAGAAAAAGCTAAGGCTTGGCCAGCTGGTGTATATTTTCACTGACATTACATATGTTCTTGCCTGTCTTATATTATTAATTAAATACTATGAGACAAAACGTTAAGCATTTTTTTTGACTCTCTTATCCTAGGAACAGGAAACAGATGTAGACTTATTTTATGCTCTCCAGAGACATAGCTAAGTTGGATGTTGTCTGGGAAAGCAATCTTTTCTGGTGCAATTCCTCCCATTTTTTTCTGTTGGCCACCACAGAATCCAGCATAGGCTTCAATTTTCCATTCACTTTCACTAAGGCCTGAAGAGAAAGCACAAAAGAAGCAATTGTGAATTATTAGTTAAGATGTTGGTTCCAGTTCAGATAAAATGGAATATTTGCTTGGTTTGGTTTGCTCACAAGACTCCATGGGAGAGACTCTCTTCTAGAGCATTTAATAGAGAGTATTGTTGCACAACATATTTTAAAACATTAAAAGAAATCCTGAAGGAGACAGGGAGATAGCTAACATGTCCTGGTGAAAAATGAGATAAAGCAACCATTAAAAATGTTTTATCTAAACAAGCAGTTAGTCTCTTGTCACATCTTGAGATTGAGGCTGTCATTTTTTTTTACTTTATTCTAGTTTTTCCACTCTATTCTAACAAAAATGTCAAGATAAATTATGTGAGAGCATTTGGCCAAAGATGGTCCAACCCTGAAGCCAATTAGATATTTGTCCAAGGACTCCCCAGCCTTAGTTTTATTCTAATCGTTGTAATAAATAAAGATGGGCAACATGTTCTGTATTTGGCCATGGAGTAACTCTCTAGCTGGCTGGTAGGCTATATAGAAGCCTAGCAACAAAATGTTACTTCAAGAGTCAAGGAAGTTTAGCAACTTGGGTGTTTTGCAAGGATGAGTTTGGGAGTGTGTAAGCACATGGCCTATATTCTCATGCCCATTTATTACATGATGTGACACAAGTAGGTCTAATGCCTCAGTATGTTTTTTTTCAAAGACTTTCCCCACGTCTCCGGTTATGTGTAAATATGCAAAGTAATCAGTGTGTGAATACACATGCAGAGATTAAGAACAGAAATTTTGTGAAGTAGGTATGCCAAGTCTTCTGGACACCTTTGAGGCTTCAGGGACATTGGAAACTGCCTCTTTGAAATATTTTGCATAGCCCTAGGAAATTAAGAGGCACTGGTAGGTTTTGTTTCCTCTGAAAAATTTCCCAAGTGCAGTTACTTTTACTTTTACATTCAAAATGGCCTAGCTGTATTTACAATGCTGGAAGGCTTGTATTAGCAGTTAAGCACGTGACTCCTATCAAGTAAATGAGGAATAGGAAACAGTTTAAGAAGTTAGAAAGGATAGCCTTCTTAGTCTAAATCAGTGTTTCTCAACTTTATCAAGCATGTTAGCTGGGAAATTCTGGGAGTTGAAGCCCAATAATCTTAAAGTTCCTGAGGTTGAGAAACACTGGATGATATCCTACTAATGAAATGGCTTTCAGCACACCAACAAAACCTGCTACTATGGGATGCCGAAATATTCTGCAACAAATTGAGAGAGAGATCACAATGGGAAATCCATATTGTTTATGAAAAAATATAGTTGGACTACATGAACTTGGCTTTTATTTAGTTTGATATTCTTTCTAAATATAACTTAATATAGTACTAAAGTAGCTACTTTAGTTACCTTAGTATAACTTACCTTCATATAAATGATGATTCAATGTACTTTATATGTTTTTTATATGATTGATTAATTAGCATATTCGCCTGTTTCTAGTGAAGTGTATTTGTAAGACACAATGGTTAGTTAACCCAACATCATTATTCCTCTTGGCTATTAAAAGTGAATTTTAAAAAAATGAAGGAGATAGTTGATTTTCAGTTATAAGTATACTACAAGAAATTAATTGTATAGAACAGTGGTAAGATAATGATGTAACATTATTAAAATACTGCCATTTGATATATACTTGAATCAGATGGCATTTGGGTTAGAAATACCTCAAAAGGGTAGATTTTATGTGCAAGGCATAAAATGTCCTTATTCGGAGGCTCTTTTGATATTTAAACTCTATTTGTGTGTTTTAATTAAGCATTCTACAATACATCTTGTAGAAATTAGCCTTTAAAAATAATTTGACTACTAAAGCATTGATCTCCGGTTTTCTAGATACAAAATACACAGCCTGAGATATAACTTTTAAAATCTTTTGATTACTATATTTTGGGGGGGTTGTTTACTAAATCACTGCAATCAACTCTCTTTTATGAAGCTTCTGGGAAATTATTTCAAAAGCACCACATTTCCTTCCTCCCTGCAGATTCCTTTGACATTTACTAAATTACTTCTTTAGCACCTTTTCACATTTAAATCAATTTACCAATTCATTTACTGGGTCACTTAAATCTTTTGATTTTGGTACAGCTGTGACCCTCTGCCCTTTAGCACTTCATTCCACACATATCATGCCCTCTTCTGCCAGTTGCAGAGAAGTCCTTTGGAGGGACTTTTTCTATCCTATTTATTTCCTTTAAACAGTTATTTAAATAAAAACTCAAAACGTTTTGGTCTGGCTTAGTCTCCAAAATCTAATATGTAATGGATGTTACTGAAAATGTCACCCCATCAGTTTTTTAAGAATACAATACACCATTGCAATTTTTCAAATTTATTCCTGCTGACCATCATTTGGAAAGCATAAGGGAAATTATTATTAACAAGGTATCTGTGATGACCCAGGGTGGGATACAAAATAAACACAGTCACAAAAACAGGTAAAGCCCCTTTTATTCCTTCAATTTGCTTCCAAACTACAAATATCCTTGACTGGGGACAAAAAACTACACAAGCAGTTACAAGAAGGAGGGAATGGTGTTTAAATTATAAAGAGTAAAAAAAACAAACACCACAAGCCAGGCAACAGCTGCCCAGCTGCCCTCTGCCCTTCCCCAGCCTCCTCCACAACCTCCGGAGCCACACTTCCACTCCCTGTCGGCTGTTCCTCCTCTCCCTCAGAGTCAGTCTCCACTAGGGCCATGACAGTATTATTTCTAGCATGCATACAAAAATTAAGTGCTGCTTTGATTCTTGGACTTTCTCTGCAATAGCCCATAGCTATGATCTTCAGATTAGTTGGATTTTGAAAGCCTCCTCAAATCTTCTCAACTGTGCAGTCATATTCAATAGATCTGCCCATATCATAGCCATCTTCTGGAAGATGTTGAAGACTGAGCTCTTGCCAAAAACATTTGATTGTGGCACTTAACATAATTTAACAGAATAAAAGAGTTTGAAGGGACTTTAGAGGTTTTCTAGCACAATCCCCTCCTCAAGCAGGAGACCTTATTACATTTTAGGCAAATGACTATCCAATCTCTTCTTAAAAGCCCTCAGTGATGGAATATCCACAACTTCTGAAAGCAAGCCTTTCCACTGGGTAACCATTTCTTGGTTTTGTTATTCTAAGTTTTATTCTATGTTTTATACAGAAATATATTGCTTCTGTATATTAAATGACTATACTATTATAATGGTAACAGATGTACTCTATGAATTTTGCTTAATTTTCCTCAAAACTATTTAATTTACTGCTGTTCAACAATCTCATGAAGAAGGAACTTGGTGACAAGAAAAATGTTAAAGGGGTAACAGGTATTAGCATGTGAAAGTTCCACAGAAACCAAAAGAGTAATAATAGTATTGTGGTTGGTTGATTAAACTATTTCTTTGAAAATAAATAGAATAAAGAAGCTGAACTTTTCAGGATCACACATAGATGATACTGCTCACATCTAAGTGCTACATTGAATTTTGTTCTTTAACTCCCCTTGTCCTGGTAACAACTGATATTCTCAGTTTGTTCTTCACATCATTGGATCTACTTCATTAGGCTTTCAAATTGGAGAGAGCTGGCTATATGTTTGTAAATCTCCTTAAGATTAGCACTTGGAAAATGGAGAGGGTAGAGGATGGGGCTGAGGCTATGATCCCTATGTTCAATTAATATTCACAATTTCTCATATTCAAATTGCTTAGGAAGTATAAGAGAAGGAGTGGCAGAACCTGGGCGTGAAGTCAAAAGAGGAATCAGCCTAGAATCTCTATATAGCCACAAACAGACTAAGTCCAACCCCTCTTGAATCCCATTGACCCTTAAACTAGCACCAAGATAGTGGCTACTGTTAGTTGAGTAGATTCCTGTGCATAAGCAGTTTAACTGGAACTTCATGTGTGGTCTTCATCTTTCACACATGACAGGAGGGCTTTAACTGAAGTATTTCCAAAGCGTTTTTTGAAGGTCACTAAAGAATGGAATATGCAAATTATTTATTTACTCATTAAATATACATCTTGCTTTTCCACTATAAACCATGCTTGAGGAAACTAACAAGCACAACATGATTATTTAAAAGCAGACGTTGAAAGATGCATAATTAAAATTTAAAAAAACAGCCCTTATTTCTTGAAACCTATTTCAATAAACTGATTAAAACTCAAGTTAACAAAAGCCTATTTAAATAGCACGCTTTTGAAATGTGGCAGAAAGAGATCAAAGACAGATGGAGCATGACCTATTCTAGCAAGGAGTTCTGTGTCATTAAATGGTTTTTACTGATGGTGGGCAGGAAAGAACTCTCAATGCCTTTGAAATCTAGGCAAGCTAACAGAAGAGAATGTGCTCTTGACTGATTCCCAAATCATGTAGTACTTTGCAAATCACAGCTAGCATTTTGTATGGTGCCCAGAAATATATATGTTTTCCAAAAAAGCTGTTATAATGGGGAATTTACATTCTCTAATAATAATTTCAGTCAGTAATGTGCTGCAGCATTCTGGATATATTTACATTTAAACTTTTAAATGTATGTAAGTGTACATCAAAAGAACCTAACATTTCTTGAATGTGTATTTACATAAATTTAAACCTTTTCCCAATAACATAGTTAGGCAGCTGCATTCCTGGCCATGGTACCTTTTTCTAATGATTTTTGTGAGTCACTCTTATTTAAAAAAGTAGGGCAAAATGATTTAAATATAATTCATAAATAATCTTATATTTTGAAATCTGTAATTATTTTAACAACATGGTTTGCAATTTTTTTGTGTTTACCTCATAATAATATACTTCAGAAATAGTTTAAGCAATCACAGCTGCAGAATTTCAATTTTCATCTCTGCAAATTTCCCTGATTATCATAAAGTTGAACAGCCTCTGACAAGACTCCACCCATTTACTTATGGTATTTGTTCCACACAGCAATCAATACTTGCTGCCTGGCTCTTAAATAGATCTTTAGAAATCTCTTCAGTCCATATCAGTCTCTTCTCCTGAGTTCTTTAGATTTATCCTCAGCTGGGAATTTGCCAGCCAGGCGCAAGGTGATTCTGGCTTGCTCAACACTTACAGGGAGCATGCCATCCATCATCATTTCTAGCCCTTTTCTGATGCAATGCTCTTTGCTCTTTGTCTTTCTTGAAATCCAAGTGGCTGTTAAATTATCCATTAATCTTCTCTTTCAGATTTGCAGTGAATTTTTCCCTTCTTTGTTTTACCTACGGGTTTTGTGGCCAACTTTTCTGAACACGTTTTTCAGATTTTCAGATTGTTTCCTTAAATTCTGCTTTGACTCCCTCTTTACATTTCAGTCTCTCTGAGATTGCACTATATAAGACAATAAGAAAGTGTTCCTAGATCCATCCATGGTTTGAAAGCACACTACTGATCCAGGAACTTCCAGTTCTTCCTTTAAATCTGTGAAAAACTGCCTCTTTTTCACCCCATTCATTTCTTTTCTGAAATGTTATACACGCTCTCAAGTCATGCCATTTTAACTCCTGTGTGATAATTTCTTCATCATTTATCAATTTGAAGGCTGAGTCAAATTTTATCAGGAAAGAAATCTGTGATGAGATAGAAGGGTTTGGGAATAGGAGTTGTTTTTCGCTTCCTTCTCCCCATTTCTTAAATACATATTTAATTCACTGCAGGCAAAGGGGAAAAATTCTGCTGCTAACTTTTTTTCTGTGCTGTACGCAGTGCCATTTAACACAGCAGCAGAAAATGGGGCGTCCATTTTAGAATATTTCCCTGTCTTGTAGCACTGAATTCTAGCTTGGGTTGTCTTAAAGGAATTTTCCCTATCTTCAGCACTGGGACAATAAGAAAGTGTTCCTAGATCCATCCATGGTCAGGTCTCTGTTTTTACCTTGCTATGCTTTACTGCCTGAAGAGGAACCCTATAAGATAAAGAAGTATTCCCAAAATATTTCAGCCATCATCATAGATACCTTCTGAAGAATAATAGAAAGAAGGAAGGGACATGACTTTACACCTGGTAGGCCTAACTAGTGTGCTTCATTATACCTAGTAAGACAGTAAAGGGAACTTGGCGTAGTATAATAGTTCAAATGTTGGAGTAGGAACAGAGGGACTACCCTCAACTATGGAAGCTCACTGGGGGACTTTGGGCCAGTTGCTCTCTTTCAGGCCAACCTATGTTACAGAGTTGCTGTGTTGTGGGGTCAAACAGGAACTGTAACCTAAGCAAAAGGGGTTGAAACATTTTTAAAGTCCAGAACAAAATGATATTAGATATCTCCCTGATTCACTAGAGCATGAGGAGGAGAAAGAGATACAGCACAATTAGACTTGCAAGATTCTGTTATTATAGCTAATCTCAGTAAAATGTAGTTTCAGGCTTCCTGCGATTTGTAGTATTTAGTATTTATTTGATTTGTCAATTGCTTACAAGATACAGGTATAAGAATAAATATAGTTTTGAATACATGAGATAGATACTTATAAGAAAAATAAAAAACAATAGGACAGGGATGGTAAGCACGATTGGTGTGCTTATGCACGCCCCCTACAGGCCTCTTAGGAAAGGGGTGAGGTCAATAGTAGACAGTCTAAGGTTAAAGTTTTTGGGGTTTGGGGAAGAAACCACAGTCAGGTAGAGTATTCCAAACATTGACCACTCTGTTGCTGAAGTCGTTTTTTAAATTTAAATTTAATTTAATTTAATTAAGAGTAAATTAAATTTGATTTGATTTGCTAGTCTGGTTTACCTAGTAGAACTGATACTGGATTAAAACTACCATCTGAATCAGATTCATTTTATAAGTGAACTCTCTCCATTTGATGTCTAAAAGTCCCTTCTTTCTCCAAAGGGCTATCATATAACGGATACCATTTCAAGTTTCTTTGCCTTGAGACTGAGTTTTTTCAATCCCTTCCCTTCCTACTGGAATGTAAGAGACAAGCAAAGCTTGTCTACATAGAGAACACCTCAATGAATCTGGAATGTAAATAATAGAATAGAATAGAAATCCTTCTCTTTGCATAGAACAATAGAATTGTTGAAAGAATCTACAAAAATAATCCCAGATATTAAAAATATGGCTGCATCCCTTTCTTTAGAAAATACTAATATTTCTAGAATAAATATTTCTCCGGTTGCCACTGGTAATGATATAACTTTTATTGTGTACGTATACTCTGCAAAAGAACAGGTGTGTGATCATCATATCTATTTGCATGTTTAAAATGTCTGGTGAATGAGCAAAGGCACTCCCCCTTTGTAGAGCAGATAGACTGTTTAAACAAGCTACTCTTCCTAAGCTAATTTTCTCTGTAGTGCAGTGCTTCTCTAAAAATTGCAAACCATAAATTACAAACTCAGATCCAGGACCTTAATTAGTTGATCAGAATCCTCCAGTCCCCTGGCACTGCTGCTTGACACTGACAAGACCCTAAACAGTTTCACACCAAAGTCCTTTCTTTGCCTCCTTGTGCAGCTTGTGGCTTGCAGCCATCAGTTTCTAAGGAGACATGTCCTTTCCATGTGTATTCCCCATTATGTGCTTGTTTACTCTCTTATAGTTCTTTTCTTTCAAATGAATGTAAATATGAACATTTCTTGCTTGCTTGCTAATAATCCCAGCACCAGGGTGAACCTTCCAAAGGACAGGAGAGCGGATAAAAAGGTTTATAAGATCTGCCCTTTTACCTTGCTTGTGAGCAAAGTTTCAGAAACCTTTCCTGCCTTTTGGATTCACCAGGCTGTTTCGGATTGTATATCCTTCGGACACTGTAAAGCAAAGGAAAGCTGAAGCTAATGACCAAGTTCTTAGAGCCAATTAAATGAGAACTGCCTATACATCTATATATTCATGCAGGTCTCAGGTTCCAGTCTGTGATGAGCAAAACAGAACACATTTTTGGAATAGCAGTATTTTTTCCCCTAAAGAGCACAGCCGGCACGCAAAAGTAAGAGAAAACGTGCATATTTTTGCACATTCTTTTGCTTATCTAATTGAGTGAGAACATTTCATCTCTGCAATTTTGTAATTTGCATGATAAGAAAATCAGCATCATCATGACACCCTGTTGTTTGATCATCCTCATTCATCTAGGATCCAGATAGAAATACTTTACTTTTCATTTCTATTTTGTTTCTGTTATTTGAGGGCAGTTAGCCTATTTCTTTCTTGCCTACTAATTATGGTTTGAATATTTTTTTAAAAAAAATCCTTTAGAAATAGTTTCACGTGTTAAGTCCTATAGTACCTTTCAGTGGGAGAAAATGGAGTGTTTTCTATGCTCTTTTGGTATTCTTAATGGGATAATAGAAAGCATTTTTCATGTTGTGCCTATGGTGACCTTTGTCGATCCACCCATGGTGATCCCGTGACTCCTTCTATTGTGACATTCCCTGTTTCCCACCAGCAGGAGACACCACTGATATCACCATTTCCTGCAGGACATCTGTTTAAAATCTTCAAAAGGCAGCTGATATATTACAACTTAGGATCTGGCAACACAGAGCCCATAGCTATTAATTTTATATTAAAAAATTGTTATACGAAAACTTGTGATCTCACATGTCACATATTCCTTTTAAAAAAAAGATGTTCTTGCAACATCACTCAAAATTGCATTAATGGAATAACTGCTTCTCCCTCCCATCTTACTTTCCAACACTTCTTGGCCCCGTAACAGTACATCTCTCTTCTCAAACCTTTGCTTTTCACTAAGAATAGACAGAGCAAGTTAGAAAACTTATGTAACCATGAGGTCATACATTATCTTTTCTTTAATGAAGTCAAATGACATCGAAAAGATGCTATTTAGTGGCCAAGAAAATGAATTATTGTGATCAATACTATTGGATGAAGTCAATTACTGGGGACCTTTATTTAAGAGCTGCATGATCCAATGTAAAATGAGTAAGACATCCAGTTTCTGAGTGATTAGGAAGAAAGTGAGCCAGTTTATTTAACCTTTGTAATCAGCATTCACAGACGTTTCAAAATATTCTTTGAGGCGTTTGTGAAAGGAGCATTCCATCTGGGATTCCAAAAAGGGTGCACCACTTTCAGGATCAAACTGCTGGAGACTTGTCTACCAAGGCCAAACAATTCCTTAAATTTCAAGCTACTGCTGTCAGCTGTCACTGGCAAACTGCTTATCTTCTCACCCAGACAGAAGCACAATGCTTGGCCTCTGACCTGGGTATTCTTCCATGTCAGAAGATGGCTACCAGCACGTAACAATGCAGTGGGGAAAAGATGGGATTTCTCATACCTTTTCTTTAAATGGAATCCTTTAGTTCCTATCTCAGTGTTTCAATTCTTACCTTCAATTCTGTTGTGGACTTAGATGAAAGAGAGAGAGAGAGAGAGAGAAAAGCTACAAAGGGGTCCTGGATTAGACAACTTGCAAATCAACTCAAACACATTGGCTTGTGTTCTTTCAGATGAACTGGCAGAAACTGGTGGCAGTGACTGGCAGGTTTTATTTAACTTCCTTTCTCAATCCCATACTCATTAGTTTCCCCCCGCTTTGCAAAGCCCTCCCCAGTTTGTACTGTATACTGGTCTTTTACACGTTTACCTAACCTGTGGGGTTATGTGATTCTCAAATTTGGATTTGTATACATTAAAAGATGCATAACTTCAAATGTGTGCGTGTGCAAAGTTGAGGGCTTGGCAATTACAATTCATCTTTCTAAAATCCAGAAAACAGCAATAATTTAATGACACAAGGCTGGACATTTTTTATAACTTTCTCCCCAGCTTCTATTACTTTTCTTCTTCTGTAAAATATAAAAAATGAAACAAAACAGCACTGGCTATTTGGCTATTTCTCCCTTTGGTGGTAATGATAATTTACTGCAGTGATCTTGGGATGCTTGGGATATTTCTGCAGGTGGGCTGCTACCTCATAATCTAAAATATAACTTTTCTAATTTAAACTGATAATAAGTATAAAAATATTATCTGTCCCATCTATACTGGCGTTATAGGATCAAGTGCCCCTGGCTACTAGAAGAGAGGTATAACCAAAGCTGCTGGTTTTGCTGCCAGCCTGTATCAGTATCTTACAAGGTGGCCCAGTCTAACAGTGTAGGCGACTTCTAACAGATAAACATTCTAGCCCATAAAAAAGAAAAAAAAAGTGGTAGGAAGTAGAGCCTCACAGGGAAGGGCAATGTGTCTGAGTTAAATGATCTCTAATAGTCATGTCTGTTTTATGCAGTCCCTTCTTTGCATTTGCAAGAAAAAAGCTGAATTCTGCATAAGCACTAAACGCCCTGCTGCTATTATCATTAATGTTCTATGTTGTGTGTTCTAGACCATTTATTACCACTGAAAAATAAATTGGTATGGAGAGAGAGACCCAGAGCCTGGGGTATCTGTAGAGCATGAAGCTCCAACTTGGGTTTCTTAACCATGTGTAAATGGGATTTACAGTGTCTCCATGCATCATTGGTACAGTGGCTGTACTGGAAATTAAAACTCAGTTTTATATTCTAGGGAGCATCTCTCCCAGTATGTGACTATGACATCAAGTTTTCTGTTTACCCCTTAGGGTAGTATGGCATTAGACGATGCCGGAATAATAAAAAGGAGGAATAATAGCTATACAGCATGAACAGAGGGGGAAAAAGACATTTAGATGCATCTCTGTTTGCTAGTAAAATTCTGCTTGTATAAAGTTGAATCCTTAACTGTTATATCCAACCTTCTCATCCAGAAAGAATGTTCTGAACGTTCTTTATCTCCATGGATAATTCTATACTCTCTCCTGGGCTAAAAACGCTAGTTAAATAGCATACAACTTCTGGCTGAAGAAGCATTCTTTGTCTTATTTCATCACATTCTGACTTCTTCCCCCACTTAACTTATTTTTAATTGATCAGCACTGTAATATAAAATAATAACAAATGTTTATTATGAGATATTTAATAGATTGCAATTACTTGACTTGAAACAATACATTGTAAAATTTGCTATATGATCACTATAGGGTTAAGGGAAAAATCAGTCCTTCAATCTGCTGAAAATCAAAATATTATAAATAATTATTATGTTATGTCTTCATGATTCTTCTCCAACATCAAATATCTGAGATGAAACAGATTGTTCCTGAATGGGGCCCGAGTTTAGTAATGTCCTTACCTAAAAAACCTTCCCTGCACAAGATTCATTTGGTATCCATCATGGTCCTATCGACAGAATTTTATCAGAAGCATCAAAACAATTTTTAATTATTTCCCATACTTTTTGTCTTTAATACATTTTGTTGTGTGTTGTGTCTTAGATTTTAATTATCGTCTATAAATACCTATATGGCCTAAGCCATCTGGGGGATTATCTGATCCCATAGTGTCTGACACTCCTGAACAATCAGACAGAATCTTCTTGCTTTAAGTCCCATCAATTTAAGCAATGTAGTCCAGCAAGATCCAAGAAGCAGACCTTCTCTGTTATAGCTATTGCTTCCTGAAACAGCAGCTTCCCCAGAAACTTGCTACCTGCCTTTAAAGAGCTCTAAAAATACAGCTTTTCCATCAAGCCTTTGGTCAGGATGATTGGCGAGCATACTGGATGATTTTCTTCATTATTCTTTTTTACATCATGCTTTTAATTTTGTGAACCCCCTCAGGTCATATTTGGAGTTGAGTAAGCTCAAGTAATGGGATAGATGAATAAATATTCAAATCAATCAATCCAGTTTCTTTCCTCTAATCTTCAGTAATATGAGGCCTATTTGAAACTATTCTAAGTGCAGCTGAAGAAGTATAGTGATCCTGAACTCCATTAAAACGTATTGCAAAATTCTTTTGAAAAAATCAGTGCCAATGATATAAAAATGTATAAACTCAATTTTAAAAACAATTTAAAAAATTACTAGCATCCATATTAATTTGTATTGATATGTTTTAATAAAATGTACAATTGAAATGCATGTCAATGCAAAACCTGTCTTAAAAAGCACTAGAGGAAAGACTGCTACATAAAGGACTTGCACAGAGTCTGAGTTAACAACTAAGCAAAAAGTCCTCCATTATAATTTTCCTTTGGCAGCTCAATAGTTTTCTGCAGTGTCCTAAGCACTTCTTGTCTGACTAGCACATGCTCACCAAATTTTAGAAGTACATACCTTACTTCGTACTGTCAATAGAAGTACAGACCTTACTAACGTACTGTCAATTTGCAAAGTTTTGTCAGTATGAACAAACTTGTCCAAACCAGAAATGGTATTCAGCAGGTTCTGACCAGTTCTGGAGAACCAGTAGCAGAAATGTTGAGTACTTCAGAGAACTGGCAAATACCACCCCTGACGGGAGATTTTACAGTATCCTTCCCCTGCCACACCCACCAAGCTATGCCCACAGAACTGGTAGTAAAAAAAATTGAATCCCACGTCTTCACCCAATGGTTGGGAGAAGTTGGCTTGGTTTCCGTGTGCCACACATACCTGTAGTTCACTGGAAGCCCAACCTCCCTGTCTTGCCCTCTTCCCAACACTATTCAAAGCCCACTGGGCTGCTTTTTCAGGAAAGCAGGGAATTTGCCATTTCTACTCCAGAGGATGAGCCTATGCCAGGTTTTACCATGGTGCCGTCACCCATGCAAGGCAAGAGCTGCACTGCATAGGATTTCACGTTTGTTGGACTTGCAAACCAAACAGACTTATGAACAGCCTCTCAGGATGTAACCCAGTGGTGGGATTCCAAATCTTTTCCTATCGGGTCTATGAGAACACACTTTGCACTTCTCGTGCGCACAGCACTCAAAGATCACCCTCGGTGTCAGCACTGGTGAGCTGAGCTGTTTTTTAGCTCTGCTGCATGAACCAGCTGTGCTAAAAAACAAGAGAATATAGGACAGGAAACAGTGGGGGTGGGAGGGCGGGGCCAGCCAGAGGTGGTATTTACTGGTTCTCTGAACTACTCAAAATTTCCACTACCAAAATGCCAGAAGCGGTCCGAAGTGGCTGAATATCACCTCTGATGTAACCCAACTGTAAGCAGAGTGCTGTCTGTAATTGTGATGACCTGGGACGTGGCACAAAGGAAACACAGTCAAATAATAAGTAGGTGTCCCTTTATTCGATCCAACTTTGCCCCTAATGTCCTGGTTACCTTCTGGTCTGGAGAAAAACTCTCCTAGGAACAACCTTTGGCTGCAGAGATTCAAGTCCAAAACATTGTCAACAAAACCTTTATAAGTCCAATCAAGGCAAGATGAGGTAATTAATCCGGCAAAGCAAGAGAAGGAATTCCAGATATGAAGGAATGGCAATAAATCAATCCAGTTGGGAGGATGCCAGGAATGTAGATAACCAAAGTCAACACAAGATAAACTCATGTTTGTTCCCAGCAGACGCCACACTCAGTTTGTATCTCTTTTAAATTCTCTTCCCAGGTGTGCCTAATGAAAGGAATGAGGGCCCTTTCCTCCTCTGTAAGCCACACAACCCATGTTGCTCTCTTCTCTGTCCCTCCTTGATTGCCCTAGGATGAAGAGGGGGTGGGCCTGGGTCTTCCTCTGAACTCCCTCTCCCTTGTTCTACCTCTTCCCTGTTCTGCCCAGCCGGACTTTGCCCTTCCCCAGTTTCCTCCACAGCCAACTGGAGCCATACTCCCACTTCCTGTCAGCTATGGATTCAGACTCAGACAGGGGCATGACAGTAACTCTGAAATGGAGCACTTGCTTAAAAAGGAAAATACTTTGCCTTGTTTGTGTTGTAGTGAAAGTTTTATCTTTTAGAAAAATTTAAAAAATACTAATAATAACAATAATTATCTTCATCACAAATAAACAAGGGAGGAAAATACAAAACCCTGCTATGGTTCTTGCAACTTACAAACCAAAACCAATGGATTAAGAGCATGAACGTACAGACGAAGAAAACCCAGGGAACAGTAGAGGAAGACAATTATTTCATATCTGATTTGCTTTCTTTACTGACAGACTGCACTGATTTTGCCCTGATCTATATTTACTCATTTCATTGCATAGATTTCTCCATTACAAGTACCTTTGCTGCTTTATCAAGTGTAGTTTATGCCTCCGGGGAGGAAAATGAAATGCGTAGGATCTGTGAGATGGAAAAAGCTGCAAAAATTGTTACGTCATCTCCCTCTTCTCTCCCCCCACCCTCCTTTCACTGAGAGGCAAAACCCCTGGGCCTTCTTTTAACTCTGCACCAGCAATATGCACAATTACCTGATAGAGAGGCATGCAGATACTATCAATCCATTCCAGCTGTAATCGAGGCAGTTCATCTTTCCTGTTCCGATCAAATATAGCCTGAGCGGAGAAGAGGAATGTGTCATGCTTTATTACTCTAGAGTATTTTACAGAAGCTGCTTCATCCAATATTTTGGATCTAGGATCAAATTGTTATAAACGGAACACTTTGAAAACCATAATCAATCTTTACACACATTTTCCTGTCTTTTGTCTAGAATGAAAAATAAACCATTTATTATTCTCTGGCCCTGTTTAGGGCATGCAGAAGTTTCATTTATTTGACTGCTTTACAATTTAATTCCTTAGTATAAAACAAATGCAATCCATTATTGGCATTTACGTTGCATAGGAAAATAGCAGAAAATAAATATAAGCAGCATTATTTTTGCTATTCATTTTGGAGAAATTCAGTGCAATTCTTCCTGCTTCCACTGTGAAGTAATTTCCATTGTGCTCAGTTTCACACACTTCTGGGAAGTCTGGTTATCAGATCTGAGCTGTAAAAATCCACAGAGCCATCAGATGGCAGCAGAACAATATAAAGATCAGTAAATTATTGCTGCCATCTAGTGATAGTCTTCATTTTTGCAAGCCTGATCCGATAGTCCTATCTAGCATGATTCAAAGTATCTTTCAGGAATGGAATTCAAAACTTTGCACACCTCAATTTTTATACACAGAGTGATAGTGAGAAAGAATATAGTTACAATATTAATGATATCATATCCTTGTATCACATGACACTACATTATAGTACATTACACTATGTTTGCTCACTCTACAGCAATAGATAATTACCAAAGTAGTTAACTTACAGAAGGTGTGAGTTTCAATTCAGATCTCTCCCTGTCCCCTTGTTCAAAGAACTCACTTGTTACAAGTTCAGCTACCTAAAACACATTATATTATTAATTATTAATCCAGACTGAAGCCTTTATTAAGTAAAAAGATTAAACCCAAGTAAGTATTTGACTTGTTGATGCCCTTGGTGAATACCTAGGCATAATATGTGCCTGTCATGCTGTGCAACATTATGCCCAAGAGCAGAAAAATAATAATAGATAATAAAAGAATAATAAAGGAAATTAAAACATGAGTTTAGAAAAAAAGGCAACATAACTTAATCTGCTACCCAGCAATATGTTCACTATGTCTCTCCATACTTTTTTTAACTCTTGGAAACCCTCCATGCTTCAAACATGTTTGTACATTGCTTCATTTACTCCTTTCCCTTATTTAAACCTCTCTCATCTGTCTCCTTTTGATGTTTTCATCGGGTCCAGGTAACCAAGACTTCCTTGATTTTCTCCCCTTTCTCTTGATACATTCACTCATTCTTCATATATTTGTTTTCTAATTTGACCTTCATTCACTCTCTAAACATGACCAAGCCACTTCAATATGTTCATTTCATGCATGCCATTCATTTTTGTAGTTTTCTCTTTGATACATTAAATTTCAAATCCATCCTCCTTGTTGCATCATACAATTGTGTAACATTCACTGCAAATCCTTGGGATTCTCAGCCAACACTGCAAATACACGTTCACCTTTCTGACCAACACAGCTCACACATCAGCACAAGCATTCATAATACAAATGTTTATCCACAAGTGCATAAACAACCAAGGGTTAGTCAGTCATTTCGTCCTCTACTTGCAATGTTGAATAATTTATTAAGCACCCATTTATTCTCTTGCATGTTTTATTTCCATTGTTTTACTGCCATTCAGCAACTGCAACTCTGTTTTTGCATAAAATGTTCCATAATTCATACTTTTTCAATTTAGAATATGATTTCACTAAATAAATGTATAGTCCTGTTCTCACATTGGGATGGGGGAGGGAGAGACAGGTAGGGGAAGTTGCAGAGTTGCTGATGTCAGTCATAAGAGCAGGCAGTTTGCCCAAGCACCTGAGTGTTGTTCATGTGACTACTGGGGCATTGCAGTGGCTACATCTTTGAAACCAGGTTCTAAGTAGTTTTTCAGGGATCTGTTATTACTTTGACAGGACACAAGGTGACCTGTCGTAAGTCAAGGATACTTATAGTATATAAATAAATGAAATTTTAAAATACTGTTCCATATGGAGAAAAAAAATGCTATCGCCAGGTTTAATAAGGTTATAGCGGCCATTCTGGGTATAAATGATGGGAATTCCAGATAAATGCATAAAAAAAAATTAAGGTAAAAAATAAGCTAAGTCACAGGTGTCAAACTTGCGGCATTAAATTACTGTCACGTGACATTTCACGATGTTTTTCCCTTTGCGGAGCTAGGGTGGGCGTGGCCTGCGCATGACGCATCTGGCCCATGGGCCACCAGTTTGACACCCCTGAGCTAAGCAATCCCTCAAATAATTTTAAGCAAAGTTTTGAATTAAAAAAATTAAAAGGTCTTCCATAAAGATTTATTGTAAGCCTTTGCCTTCAATATTTTATGCCAGGATAAAGCACTGTCAATTTGATATGCCAAATTTCTTTTTAATTCACATTTTTAATAAAATGCAAATGTTCATCATAATTGATTATGTGATTATGGAAGTAGAGTCTCTTCAAATACTCTAATACTATTCAATGTTATCAATTAAGCAAGAAAAAAGAAAAGGACCGGGCAATAAACTGGATGTAGCAGAAGAACTGTGATATTTTTTTTAATGAAAGCAATGGTATTATAACCTGACTGCAGATTTGGCCCTTTCCGTGTCAGGTTCCTGGGAAAATTTTTGGGACAGAACCTCCTCTTTCTTGTGCTGCTATTAATCATGACTTGCCTGTCTTGAAATCTCCCATGGTTTAGTTGCAGCTCCAAGGTCACAAGCTGTCATTAGCATTGATCTGAAAAACAGAAATGAACAAAAAAAATGGAACAAAGCTTTGTTGGTTTTCTAAACAGATTCATCCTGAATACAGGAGGTGTTTTTTTTTTTAAGAGGCAGACTTAACACCTTCTTCACCAATTTAAAGATTGGCACAGTTTGGAATTTGAATAGTCACTGTTTTTATGTCATTAGGTAGAAGAAAGCTAATGCATTACAGATATAATCAGATAATGACTTTTCAATGCTAACAATAGTGTTTTGTAACACTATTAAGTGTTACAAAAGATCCATGTTTCACTGCAGACTAACTACTCTGATTAATAAAGTCATAATATAGGACACTGGGTAATTGGAATGCCATGATGAAAAGGAAATTATGTAATATATACAGCTTGGGTAGTTTATTTGCCTGGTTGTAACTGGCTACTGTACTAAGAAAATGATTGTGAGAGGCACTCCAGACACTGTTTGAACAGTTTCTATCGTTCATGCGCAATAAATATTCAAGATTATTGTAAGGATTATTCCATCTTAATGTAGTTTAATACATTGGCTACTAATATGTTTTATAAGTGTTGGGAGATAGGAATTACTCAGATGGAGAAAGCATTTATATACAATGCACAAAGCATATTTTGCTATAAGCAAGCCCAAAAGAACAGCAAGAATACTGGGAATTTTAAAAAAATGAAATGTATTGTCTGTATTCTAAAATCAGGAATGGGTGAAATATGGAAAAATAGAAAATTATCTATACCTCATCTAAAACACAAAGACTTAAAGAATAGCTCCTGTCATGATTATGTTTCATTGCACTATAGATCAAAATACTTAAGATACTGATGGTTTATATATTCCCATTTGAAAACATTAACAGAACTTCTTATGGTGTAAAGAGGATTGCAGTGGACCATTTAAGTTAGCCTTCATGCAGTGAAAGTGTGTAAAATACACCATAGGTAATCCTTCACCTACGACGATTGAACCCAAAGTTTCTGTTGTTAAGTGAGACATTTGTTAAGTGAGTTTCCCCCCATTTTATGACCTTTCTTGCCTCATTTGTTAAGTGAATCACTGCAGTTGATAAGTTAGTAACCCGGTTGTTAAATGAACCTGGCTTCCCCATTGACTTTGCTTGTCAGAAGGTCGCAAAAGGTGATCCCGTGACCTCGGGACACTGCAACGGACATAAATATGAACCAGTTGCCAAATGGCTGAATTTTGATCATGTGACCGTGGGGACACTGCAAAGGTCATAACTGTGAAAAATGGTCATACGTCACTTTATTTAGTGCCGTTGTAACTTTGAATAGTCACTAAATGAACCATTGTAAGCCAAGGACTACCTGTACACATCATTTGCAGTCTACATAGCTTTATGCATTTTGCTCCTTCCTAGTGTTTTCCCACAAGTGCAGGGTCTTCTATTTTTTCTGGATCAACCAAATATTGAGCCATGGTTTGCAACAGAAATTGACCAACCGGCTTATTGCCAGAGCCTGATATCATGGCCTGAGAGAGAATGACTAGCCTGAAGTCATCCAGCTGGCTTTCATGCATGCTTTACAGGAGTAAAAATTCAGCTGTCTCTGGAGGTCACCACATAAAAGAAGACTGATTTAGAGGAGCCCTTATGACCCATGTAACAAATTTAAAAAATAGGTTTTTCTTCCCAAAGGTTGCTTTAAGAAGGGGCCATTTTCTGCAATGTGTGCCTTCTCCATACCTGTGTATGGAAGACAGAAGGCATTTGGAAGGAGTATTAAAAAAAGTTAAAATAACAGTTACATGATCAAGGCTATCATTTCACTTTAAAAAAAATCATTTAAATCAAAAGTCTATTTTAAGAAAGACAGTATAAATAAATGGTTACATTGGAGACAATGGGTGAACTAATTCTACATGCACATGAGAACTAGACAGAGGGTGAACTGACAATTAAAACAATCTGGGGTACTTATGTGCCTTAACTGAGAATATGATTTGAATCAGCTAATGGGTTTGCTTTTTTGTAGGGGTTGCTATGCAGCTTTATTGGCATATCCCCTAATATTAAATACATTAAAATATTCAACCAGCACCTTAAATGTTTAGAGCTTTCTCCTTCCAAAAGAAATGAAACACGGGAGAATAACAGCTATTAATAACAGCTGTTGTGACTGTTCAAGGAAAAGGGAAGCGTGATGGAAATATGCAATCTAAATTTAACAAATAAACACAAGGGTGCTTCATTCTTTTCCTCTAACATGATCAAACCTCAGTTGTTATTTTAAAAAAGGGGGTGCCAAATTTCTAACAATAGCTATGGCTCTTAGAAACCACCTTGTAGGAGCTCCCTTCATACTACTAATTGCTTTAGGCTTTTGTATACAGGTTTGTAATGGCTTTAGTTTTTGATATCTGATATACTGTTGTTGTTTTAAAAAGTAATCTTGTAGTATAAATAAATACAAACATACATTATTGATCTCAGGAATCATGGCAAATATTCAGAGGATTTCCAGCTTTGCTGAAATCGGGACATTTGGTAATCCCAGAATGCAAGACATGATGATCATAAACCTCACTGTAAATAGTTAAAAAGTGTGGTAATGAAGGCACTTAAGCTTAGGGAGGATTTTTTTTTTTATGTCAAGAGTGGATAGACTCAAGAAGCAATGTTTTTTGACATTCTTAATAAAGACATACCAGAGGTGTCCAAAACATTTAGAGTTTGAAACAGTTTCCATTTCATAATGGATTGTTCTGACCTTTCCGAAAATGTTTTGAGCTCCAAATAATTCCAGATTGTTAAAACAACCCATTTTGAATTCAAAACAATCACTTTTGGGCTCAAGATAAGATGTTTTTTAATATGAAACGTTTCAAATTAAAAATGTTTTGCACCTCTAGGATGTATGGAAATGACTGTGCACGTCTAAAGCCACTGGGAGGAATTGGCCCCCTATTCCTGCAGGTGCCTCAATTCCTATGCCAGGTGAACTTTACCCAGGAGAAAGATCTCACCGGAATACCTCTCGTTGATATTTCACATTCCAATTGTAGTCTCCTTTGTTGACAAGTTCAAAAAATTCAGTCCTCTTCCTGTAACCAAACATTACAACATTATAAACAGGGAAAGACATATATTTATAATATGTATGCATGTATTTAAAATATTTGTATAGCTGCCCATTTTAGGAAGCAACATCCTAGGTGCTCAAAAGCAGTAATTAAATAGTAAAAACAAAATAAAAAAACGTCCCAGAGCCTGTAACACAACACATCCGCACATATCCAAATCAAACTTTAAAATTTCATTAAGCTGCAGCGTTCATACTATCGAACGGCTTATGGGAAAAAATCAGATCATGATTAGGTGTATGAAAATTCATTCCCACTATGCAGAAATTAGCAGAAAAAAAACATGCTAAATAATCCTTATTGTAACAATTAAAAATTAGCACAACCTACAGTATATAGTTTAGATTGTTCCAGGCAGTTAAGGTGATAATTGCAGGAGATGCTTCTTAACAGCCCATTCATCATATGCTGCCAATTATAGATTTGTAATAATTAAGGACAGAAATGATGGAAACCTATTACTTAATATTTAATGCCTCCCCCAAATACAAATGCACAATGTCCGAAATTAGCTCTCTAAACTTCTGCATCTTCCATAGCCCTTGATCATATATTATTTCAACCTCATGCATTCCAAATGATTTAGAGCAGTGGCCCCCAACCTTTTGGATACCAGGGACCAGTTCCATGGAAGAAAGTTTTTTTCCATGGACCGAAGGGGGCGTGGTTTTGCATGATGCCTGCATCCCACAGATGGGCTTTGCTTGCTTGCACAGCCTGGTTGCTGGCATGGCACGGACCAGTGCCAGTCCACGGATTGGGAGTTGGAGACCTCTCTCTAGCCACTAGATGGGCTAGAGAGCACCAACAGTATATACACAAATTATGGATGACAGGCATGTTCTGGGTTCTTTTTATTAAACAATATCTAACAACATCTAATTAATACACATGTCAATATATAACACTTTAATACATAATAGAGACAAAAACTTTCCAAGAATAACAAATATTTTCTTCCCTCTTAATGACGAAGCCTGAGACTATTCACTGCCTCCCCTACATTTTACTTTATATAGATCATTGGAACATTTTCATGTGGCTGAAAATTTCATGTAGCTGAAAGTTTCTAATATTATACAAATTCATGCTGGCAGAAAAATATCATTTTTCTCATGCAGATTCATTCAATCCCTCTGGGAATAAGTACTGCAGTGATTACAATTTTCACAACGGTACACTAACAGGCACATTTAAATCAATCTTAACCTTAACTGTTCAAAGGCAAATCTGCATTGTGTCAGCACTATACAAGATTGCCTTGTGGGTGGAACCTTTTTTATTACTATTGAAAATAAGAAGCTCACTATTTAGTATGTCTTTTGATTCCTGAAAAAGCAAAATCACATTTGAAAAATGTGTTCCCAGTTGTTTTGTCTGTCTTAAGACTATATAAAAATGGATAAGGCAGTTAGTCTTCATATGTGATCTTCCCACACATATATTTTATATATTAGTAAAAATACATATTCCTAAGATCATATTTTATTCTTGTGTCTCCCCTTTTGTGTCAAGTTTCAACTAAATAAATGGAAAAGTTAAGGAAAACATGGTAATCTCAGGAGGTGCATGAAGCCCACATTTTCCATTGCTAAGCAAGAAGTAAATGTTGCCCCATTATGACTTTTCTTGCCATAGTTGTTAAGTGAATCACTGGAGTTGTTAAATTAGTAATACAGTTGTTAAGTGAATCTGGCTTCCCTTTTGACGTTGCTTGTCAGAAGGTCCCAAAAGGTGATCTCATGAGCCAGGGACACTGCAACCGTCATAAATACATGCCAGTTGCCAAGCGTCCAAATCTTGATCACATGACCGCGGGGATGCTGCAATAGTCATAAGTGTGAAAAACGCCATGTCACTTTTCTCAGTGCCGTTGACCATTAGAACGGTTACTACACAAATGGTTATAAGTCAAGGACTACCTGTACTAACAACTAGCTTTTAAATAATTGCTAATGGTCTCACTAATGCCTTATAAAATCAGATTAGAAGATAAAGCAACTTCATTATTTTACTGCCTGTTTTAATATAAAATGTAACCCTTTGAGGTGGAGTTGGGCTGACTGTTTCTCTCAGGCAATTCCTGTAGCTGAAGGCGGACCAAAAACTGGGCCTAACCAGTCTTAGTCTAACACCTTAATCACTACGCTACCCTGGCTCTCTCATGGCTGGCATGGCTGGCTCAGGAATTCTGGGAGCTGAAGTCCACAAGTCATAAAAGGGCCATCATTCCTCACCCCTGCTGTAAAGGATGCCATTGCTCTGGGTGTGAGAATAAATAATTAAAGTGATAAGTAAATACTAACTCATAGCATTGTGTACCTGGTGCTCCAACTGATCCTTAAAAACGTTGTTGAAGACTGCAACTCTTTCAGAATTTCATTTATCAAAATTAGAAAATGCCAATACTTACTCAAAATAGAGAGTGAGGTCTGTGGCTAGGATTGACTTCTTTAGAAGCTGCATAAGATCACTATAATCCTTAGAGGACAAGTTAGCAAAGATGTTGTGACCCTATAATGAAAGAGAGCAAAGCTAAATAGCTCAGAATCAATTTTTCCAGTGTTAGCATTGTGTCCCACCATTGCAACAAATCTTTTTTTTTTTTTAACGTAATGAAATCATTACAAAAATATTTGATCCAGCTGCTATATTTAAGATGTAATGCTGGTTCTTTTCTGCTGGACTGAAAGTATGGCCTAGTAAATAAAAATATTGTCCATATACTTATTCTTTCCTGCATATAAACTGATGAACAACCTATGGAAATTTCAACCTAAAGAGCTTTAGCTTTTTCTTTCACAATGAAGTCTTATGTTAGTTGTTTTTTTTAATTTATTTGTATGGTGTTTTAAATCTCTTATCTGTCCAGAATTGCTATGGTAGGAAGTGGGTGGTTACATAAATCTAAATAAACAACTCACATATCTGCACAGGGAGATAAAATATAGATTATACAGCTATCTATCTATCTATCTATCTATCTGTCTGTCTGTCTGTCTGTCTGTCTGTCTGTCTGTCTGTCTGTCTGTCTATCTGTCTGTCTATCTATCTATCTATCTATCTATCTATCTATCTATCTATCTATCCATTATGCCACCTATCTGATTCTGCAAAGCGACACTGAGCAGCTTACAATTAAAATATACAAAACTGTTTTTGCTTTTTGGAAATATTTTGCTTTGAGAGTAAATATTACATAAGTCGTATCGTTAAACTCAGTGCCATATATGGAATCCAGAATCTGTTTTCTATGCCCTGGCAGAGAAAATACTTTTTTTAGATCTGCTAAAATAAAGCAGCTTTTGAGAGTTATTTTTAGAAAAGAAGAAGAGAATGGGTAATACATGGTTTTTGTACCTCACTCTGAAGAATCATTACAGCATGGTTGAAATGGTGATGCTCCAGAGTAGCAGATGTCCCATAGAGCTGAGCTAAAGCAGAACCAATTCTGAAAAAAATGCACCATATGACATTATTTCAGGATATGCCTCTGAGATTGTCAAAATGATGAGAAAAATGCTATCCCAATCTTTGTGTTTTGTAGAACAAACCATCAACCTTTCCACTGTTTTCCATCTATACTACTATTCCGGGATGAGAAAGAGGAGGGCTAAAGGAAGGATGGATAACAGGGATATGTGTTCAGATCATAGATCTATTCAATATATAAACATAATATGACTGGTGATTCTGAATAATCTCATCTAACGATCTGATCTCTTTCAATCAATGGGACGTTGGATTCTTCATTTGTAATGGTTTCTTCTGAGCTGGCCTCTGAAATGAACTGTTGAAGTGTTATATTTCTTTTATTTTCTTTAAAATTGTTTAAATTCTACTTGGAGAAGAAAGGCTCCAAAATAGAGCTGTCAAAGGTTTCTGCCACAGTTTAAAATTAGATGTATGTGTAATTCATGACTGGAATCTGCACGTTCACCATGAGGGAGGGGAGACCTTATAGAAAGATATCTTTTGTAGTTTGGGTAGTAGAGCTGCCATCCACCTACCTAATTTATTTGCTATCCATCTCCCCAATAAGGCAGACTATTAATTAGATAATTAATAACTGATAGCCTGATTTACGTAAACCCAAGTTTTATGGTTTGTATTTCTGAAAAGGATTGCTTTTTCAGTGTTCTTTAATCTTTGTGAAAACCAGGTTAATATTGTTTGCCAATATTAACATATATATGACAAACCTCAGACAAGACAAAACAGCTATTGTCAATAGCTTCCAATTCTGATAAATCAACAATTAAGCAGAAATCACGCAGCAGCTGAGAAAGAGTGGATTTAAAATCAATTCACTCTGTCTTAACTGCTTGCTATTTTCCACTTGCTATTTTAAAAATATGAACAATTTATTATATAATTTATAATCTATATAAAAACTAGAACAGAAGTTGTAGAAGGAAAATATAATCTGGTCAAATGTTCAAGATAATTTAATCTAGATGGGCAAGCTTCATTTTTAAAAATGGGATATAACCCTGACTAAATATGCATACGTATGCTGTTAATGCTTCAGTTTAAGTTTTATATGCTTTCAAAACAAATTCCTGTTTAATATCTGCATACTGTGTAACGAACCACACATCCACACAAACATATATTGTAGTACATTTAAAAGCTAAATTTAATTTGTCAAGGAAAATATGAATTACAATTACAAAACTGGTAATTGTTAGAAGGTGAAACACACCAGGATTAAACCGTCACAAGAGATTAACACTTATCACTATTTCACTATCAGAAAGCACTCTAAAGTGACAGATGAGGTTTGGTGTTATTGGTATGTGTGTGTTTGTCCATGCATATGTATATATGCATAGTTGAAGAAATTAGTTTAAGAAATTCTGGCTTGAAATGAAAAGAATTCTCCTAGGAGATTATATTGCAAAGCTACACTACCCAGATATTTAATCATCATGGGGCAGCTGTAATGAGAGAAAGAGAAGAAAATTACCAAGAACGTTGTCCTCCAGAGGAAACAGCAGTGAAGTGGATTAACATGCTGTGATACTGTTTTCAATCACACTCTTCCTAATCTTTCATTGTGCTGAACCCTCCCCACCCATGTTAGGAAAGAAATGGGAAAGGTGAGGCATAAATTTACAGTCTTTGCAACCTGTCTGACCACAAATCACAACATGTCAGGATAATAACGGCTGTTATCATTACCCTTAACACATTATGTCACCAGGTGCCTATAACCTTTTTGTTATTTAACATTATAAAAAGACCATGTTCTCCCTGCATGAACTCAGTACAAGCAGCAGGTATAGACTGATGGTTTACCAGTAAATATTGCTTTTTATAAAAAAAATAACAACCTAAAAATAATATTTAGATTAAATGGGTTGCATTTTGATTTCCATTTTATAAAACACCGTGGTTTGAAACATGTTTGAATCTTGCAAAGTCTCAAATCTCATGTAATTTTGCTGTGCGTCTGGTTTCAGATTTGAACCTAAAATCTTGCTGTACATGGACATTTTGACTTTCTTGTCAATGTCTCATGTGCTAGATTTTGCTATTTCTGCAAGAGTTCATCCAATTTTAAAATTTATTTATCCGACACAAGCACTATTGTTCAAGATTGTACAAAAGCATCCACTGCCAGAAAAATCTCAAATGGTATAAATTCAAACAGGAACATAAAGGCTTCTCAGGAGACATCCACTGCTAAGCCTCATAAAAACTTGCATTTTACTATTGAGTTAATGAGAGCAGCCTACCAGCTATACCGGTAGTTCTCCCATCTTCTACTCACTGCCAGAACTGATCTTGAGTAAACCTAGCCCACCTCATAAATGAAATATTAGTCTTTCAAAACAGGGATGGAATAGGAAATGTGTTCGAATGTAATCTATTTTACATTCAACACCCAAAAGTTTATTTCTTCTAATTTCCCTAAAATCTTCATTTTGTATATCGTTCTTGTTAGTGTCTATGGAGATTCTCAGTCATTCAGGTCATGGTTATCCCAAAGGTACTTTTTCAAGAGGCAACTGGACAGCTATAAACATTTTTATAATACATTTGTTTTGAATGCTAATTTTTAGCCTATAACTTATTTCAGAGCTCCATGCAACTGAAATGATGATTGTTTGATCCAGTCGTTATCCCAGTTCAGTTTGAACTGCAGGCCAAACACACATTCTTCAAAACAAGTTTGCATACTAACATTATATTTCCTCTTTTTAATTAGCCACTGAAACCATTAACGGTCCTCAAAAGCCTTAGGCTTTATACTACCATGGAAACTCTTTCACCATTAATCAGATTTAGTTACTGCAAAAAACACAGTAACAGTCCCACAGACGAGAAACACATAAAAAGAAGGCAGTAAGAGAGTCTTAGGCTTCAAAGTAAACTATTTTTTCTGCTTCCTCTTGCATCGGATTTCTTTTTTTAATCAATAGCTCTTCAAATTCCAACCCCCTGCCAAGCAGGAAACCCTATATAATTCCAGACTAGTGGCTGTCCACAGGGGTGAAATTCAAATTTCCTAACAACCAGTTCTGTGGGCGTGGCCTAATTTGTGAGTGTGGCTTGCTGGTCATGTGACTGGGTGAGTGTGGCTTGCTGACTGGGTGTGGCTGGGTGGTCATGTGATTGGCTGGGCATGGCAAGGTGGCCATGTAATGGGGTGGGCATGGCTAGCTGGACATGTGACCGGCAAACCAAATATAAGTGATCCTCACTTAATGGCTAGTTGCTTAGCAAGTGTTCTAATTTATGACTGACCTCTCCAGAGCTACTTGACCTGTTTTTGGTGTTTTGACAGTGACACACACACACACACACACACACACACTTATCAGCAGTTACAACATCCCACACATTCTTGTGACTGAGGTTTTCTATGTTTTTTGCCAGTTTCCAACAATTCTTTCTGGTTTCTGGTTAAAAATGCCCATTGGGGAAAATGGACTTGTTCAACAACCAGTGTTTGCTTAATGACCACAAGGTTCATTTAATCACCATGGTGTTGGCCTAACCCAGGGGCCTGCAACCTTAAACACTCAAAGAGCCATTTTTCTATTTTCTTTTAAACAGGTATCTCTCTGTGTGTGTCTCTTTCTTCCTCCCTCTCTCTCAACTCTCTCTTTCTCTTTCTCATCTCTCTTTCTCCTTCTCTCTGTTTCTCATCTCTCTCATCTATAAATGCTAAGATTGGAAGCTGTTTTTAATAATCCTATTTCTCTGCATTTTTTTCACACACATTTGTGTATATGTATCCAATACTCTTTCTTCCTTTCCGCTATGTATTCAAAATGGCCAATGATTGTGTGTGTGTGTGTGTGTGTGTGTGTGTACCATGTGTATATGTGTGTTATGTATGTGTATGGATATGTATATATATTTCACTATTAATGTGTGCCAGTGTACTTACAGTAAAAAAATGACAATAAAAGTTATCTTATCCTATCTTCCTTCTTTCTTTCCCAATCTCATTCCTCCCCACACCCTATTTTGTGTTGGCTTCCTAGCCAAGTACTTATGAGGCCTGATCCTGTTTAGCTTTCTAAAATTAGCCTACTGAAATAAATACCAAGCTAAACTGCCCAATAATTTACCTACTAATACTATCTTGCACCTGATTTCAATGTAAACAGCCAATCTGCAGTATTACTAAATTTTGCTAGGCATCTGCTGCATATTATTTTTTCTTCCTTGATAATCTAGTCTTAGCTGGGAAAAACAGTCTGGAGACACTGGTGAGAGCAGCTCAGTGCAGATAAAAGTTGCGCGTCTCCCCATATTCCTTTCTCCGCGAGCAGCCCCGTCCCCTCCTCCTCATTTGTGAAGTGCGCTAAGTTTAAAGGTGCTGCGAGAGGCTGCTCGCTGAGAGAGGAACATGGGGAGATGCGTGACTTTTCTCCATGCCAAGAGGGCTACTCATTCTCTCTCTCGACTCCACTCTTGATGCGGAGAAAAGTTGGTGGGAGCAGCAGTCACTCGTCCTGGGGCTCATGTTCACCATACCTGCGGGGTTTGGGGGATGCAGCGGCAGTGAGGCCGCAATGGCGATGGCAGCAAGGAAGGCAATGGTGATTCCGATGGCATCGGGACTTCCAGGACCAGCTCCCTGTGGACATCCATGTGGCCGCACACGTGGTGCATCGGGGCTTCCAAGCTCTGCTCCCCGCAGCTGCTGTCAGCTGTCCCAGACTCGATCAAGGGGTGACTTGCTGACACGAGCCTCTCCAATGATCCTTCCTGCTACTCTTGATGGGATAGCAAGAGTTTTTTCTTTCCTGGCACAGTGAAATGCTTGCAAGCCCCCCTCCCATCGGAAACTGCAGGTGAGAGAAGCAGCCGCTAACCTGGCTGGAGCCTACACGAACCTCTCCACATGTTCCCCTGCAAAAGGTAAGGGGGGGAAGGCGACCAGTGGTGGTAGATAAGCAACCGGGGTTTGCAGAGCCTCACTCATCCAGGGAGATCAGTTCAGGCAGGGCCGCAGCGGAAGGCAGGCAGCAATGGCTGGCCTGGCAGGTGCACAAAAGCAGGCTGCAGGCAGCAGTGTCATGCATGCGTGCGATGTCGTGCATGTGCAATAAGGACTGACTGGGCAGGTAGTAGAGAAGCGGGTGGAGAGGGGCCGGGCCAGCCAGAGGCCCAATTTACCAGTTCTTTGAACTACGGAGAATCAAAACAATTGGTTCTACCGAACCGGTCCGAACTGGTAGAATTCCACCCAATCTCTTCTTAAAAACCTCCAGTGATGAAACACCCACAATTTTAAAGGCAAGCCATTCCGCTGATTAATTGTTTTAACTGTCAGAAAATTTCTCCTTATTCTAGGTAGGATCTCTCTTTGATAAGTTTCCATTCATTACTTCTTGTCCTTCTCTCAGGTGCTTTGAAGAATTGGTTATCCCCTTCTTTTTTGTGACAGCCTCACAAATATTGGAATACATATGGGAAATATAATGGTGCACTGTCAGATGCAGTAACAAACTCACTTGTTCTAGCACCCAAGTCAACCCATTACCTGATGGTTTGTTTATCCAATGGAAGGCTATCATTGTTGCTATTCCAGCATCATAGACATCAATCACCTTTGCTCTACTTAAGCTGATATACAGAGCAGTGAAACATGAGTATAATCCCTCATATGTACAGGATTAAGCCAAACTATAACACATGCCATCATGCTATACTGGGTAACTAAAATGCTTCCCAAAATGAAGATATAGCCAAGTTTCCCCATTTCACACCAAGTCCTGAATAGTAAGTATTTATATATATATTTATTTTGCAATTATCTGGAGCTGTTATAATACAGAATTGTATTAAAGATTCATATTTCCTTAATGCCTTGTACTGTGCTAAGAGTAAAGACCTAATTGGTTTTTCTGAAGTCTATTGCCTAGCAACTAGGTGGGCCAAGGAAGTAAGTGTGTGTGTGTGTGTGTGTGTGTATCAGTTTTCTGCTTGCAACTAATAATAATGCAACTCCTGATACTGAATACTTAATACAGAGAATTATATTAGCAGAAATAATCTCAAACTGGAAACATAATTTCTCATTTAGGGTGCTGTACAGGTAGTCCTCGAGTTACAACACTTCATTTAGTGACCTTTGGCTGAAAAAATTCAGAGAAAGTATGTCTAAGAAGGTATCGCTCCCATTTTGTTTTTCTGATATCTTAATTGCCTGAATGGGATCAGTTACCATGCAATGAACATGTCCTTCAGTTCCACCCAAAACAATAAACAATATCTATATCAGGAAACCCAACACATGTGTCGGCACAACACTACTCTAGGAATACAATAACTTAAGCATAAACAGAATACTTGCTTATAACAGAGGTGTAAACAAAGGAGATAAAATTAAGAATCTCCTATGAAGGAAATTCAGCCTCCCAAAAGCAACGCACACATCCTGTTGCAAAGTACATTTTACAATGTACATCCATCTATTTGTGTGTTTTACGTTTATACTAAATCAAGCTACTTTGTTTTTCTTTCCCAACTGGTGAAGAATGTTATTACCTGTCCAAAGCCTAATCCCAGAAGCAGAAGTATCCTTTATCTCAGATGAAGTCTCTCACAGTTGTAAAATTGAAATATATTCCGTGTATAATCTGAGACTGCCGAAGAAGATGATGACACTACACAATCTGATCTCAATCCTACACTCTCCATGTAAAGACTTTGGTCCTTTGGAACAAAATCCCAGACCATTAAATGTCTATGGAGATTCTCAGGGATGAACACCCTTCGAATAGTGCGGGAGTATGAATGGATTTCCAGAAAAATTGCCAACCACAGGAACCATTTGCACCTCAGTTTGAGATGCAGACAACACAGACTCATTCCCAACAGCCTGTGCCTATCTACAACAGTGAACGGACACAGGGCAGACAACATCCTGCAGTCAAGGCTCAACACCCATCTGGTGACCCTGAAGACACAGATAAACCTCTAAGTGGCCTCTAAAAGAGTGCAAATGACCAGCTGTCTGTAAGGGTTATAAATCTTTCCATTCTCCACCACCCAGTCAGAGCTGAAGAAGCTTTTTTGGTGAGAAGCGAAATGTCTTCAAAGAAAAAACAAGGAAGTCCAGTTGCCTCCTGAAAAAGCAGCTTTGGGGCCCAGACCATTAAGTTCACTGATTAAAGCAGAGGTGTCAAACTTGCGGCCCGGATGCATCACATGCTGCCCCCCCCCACCTGATTTAGCGAAGGGGGAAAAAGTCCTGATATATCACGTGACGCCGCCATGACACCACAAATTTGACACTCCTGGATTAAGGGGACACACTAATCCAGGAAAGTGGAAAGTAAATGGTCATTTGACATAGACCAGGGGTCAGCAACCCATGGCTCTGGAGCCACATGTGGCTCTTTCATCCCTCTGCTGTGGCTCCCTGTCACCAGTCAGCTCCACAGCTGATAGGGCTTTCAGTTAGGACAGGTAGAGGAAAAAGGATGCCGTGCTAGGAAGAGACTATGGTGGGGAAACCGGACTTCCAGTTGGCTCCAGAATTGAATGGGAGGCTTCCGGTCAGGACCTTTGTGGCTCTTTGGGTATTTAAGATTGCTGACCCCTGCCTGACATAGACTATTGTGAAGGAACTGTATGTGTAGAATCTGAGTAGAATCAAGGTACAAAATTACTTTAGGTATAAGCTCTTACTTTCATGTGGGCAATAACCATTTAGCGGAACTTTGCAGAGCCCCCTACCAAATCCATTTTGCTGTATTATAAGCCAATTCTCCTATAAGAAGTCCTCCTATGAAGTACACTATGACCACTGGACCAGGGGTCTCCAACCTTGGCAACTTTAAGCCTAGCGGACTTCAACTCCCAGAATTCCCCAGCCAGCTTTGCTTTCTGGGAGTTGAAGTCCACCAGGCTTAAAGTTGCCAAGGTTGGAGACCCCTGCACTAGACTCTATGCGGGTAGTTGGGAGAGATTGTCTATTATGAAGCTGAGTAGTGTGTGAGTAATTATAATCCAACTCATCAACCAGTTAAGAGTTTAACATGTTATAAAAACCCAGGAACTCTTGCAAGTGTGTCATGCACAAATCACGAAATAGCTTGAATTGTGTGGGACTCTGCCTGTCTTCACGAAACAAGGCACCATTTATGTAAAAAGTTTCTGTTTTGAACGCAGATGCTTGCTATTTCCTTCATACTTGCTACCATTTCATAGAATAATGGCCCACATTTTATGCTTTCAATTCTGTCTTCTATTCTGCTCCACTTTCAACTAAAGTTTTGCCTAATTTAATGTTATATTAGATGGATATTCATTTGTAGCAGATTAGGTCATGATAAAAAAATAATTTGGAAGGAATTAAGTTTTCTTTTTAAGAAATGTAGAGAAAGAAATGCAATTATATTACACATATCTTGAAACCAACACTTATCTCTAACTTCTAAAATATTAATTTTCAAAACAAGACAAACAAATAATAATGGAAACATACTTAGCTTGAAAGGCATTGTTTGTTCCTCTGTGATCAAGGTCATGGCATAAACATCCAACAATCAAAGCTAAAATTTCTATTTCTGTCAGAATCTCCTGAAATCCTGCTGTCTGAAAATAGAAAAAAAAATTATATTGGTAGCGTCAACAAATGCAATCATTTTTAAGCTGTCGTTAGAAATCAGGTAAACCAGGGGTGTCAAACTGGCAGCCCACAGGCTGGATGCAGGCCACGCCCACCCCAGCTCCGTGAAGAGAAAAACGTTGCAAAAACTAATGTGATGGAAATGTGATGCCATGAATTTAACACCTGTGTGATAAATGAGTGTTGGAGGAAGGACTGAGATGTATCAGCAGTTAAGTTTGATAAGTGGAAGTTAGGATAAGCTAGTGGTTAAACTGAGATCACCTCAGATGATTTAGGTCATTTTCTCTTAGCCAACCTACCTCTCAGAGTTGCTGCTGAAAGGAAAATGGGAGGTAGGAATGTTGGCTATATCCCTTAAGCTCCTGAAGGAGCTTAATAGGTAGTCCTTGACTTACAATAATTCGTTTAGTGGCTGTTTCAGATTACAACAGCACTGAAAAAAGTGACTTGTGACCATTTTTCATACTTAACCATTGCAGCATACCCATGGTTACATAATCAAAAATTGGGCCCTTGGCAACTGACACATATTTATGACAGCTGTACTGTCCCAGGGTCATGAGATCACCATTTGTACTCATCCCATCCTGCTTGCAATAAACAAAGAAAACGGGGGAAGCTAAATTAATTTAATGGCTGCAGGATTCAATTAACCACTGCAATGATTTACTTAACAATTATGGCAAAAGGGTAATAAAATGGCGCAAAATTCACTCAATTCCTTGAATGGCTTAGCACTGGCAATTTTCGACTCAGTTGTGGTGGTAAATCAAGGACTATCTGTGCATTTACCAAATAGCTAAAGAGTTGTTCATAATTCCAGTGCCCTCCGTATGGAGTAAAGCAAACACCCTTGGTTTTCACTATATCTACTAGAATTAACTCATCTGTGCAAAAAAAGTTCAGAAGTGCACTGTTGAGGCACTGCTAAATAGTAATCTTGCAAATGCCTTTGTTCTGCTGATATCTTGCTATTTTGAACGAATGAATTCTATATTGGCCAAGTGTGATTGGACACACAAGGAATTTGTCTTTGGCGCATATGCTGTCAGCGTACATAAAAAGAAAAGATACAAGAATCATAAGGTACAACACTTAATGATAGTCATAGGGTACAAATAAGCAATCAAATCATACTAGGAAACAGTCAATATAAATTGTAAGGATACAAGCGACAAAGTTACAGTCATACAGTCACAAGTGGGAGGAGATGGGTGATAGGAATGATGAGAAGATTAGTAGGAATAGTAATGCAGACTTAGTAAATAGTTGGATAGTGTTGAGGGAATTGATGATTTACAAAGGAAGCTTATTGGCCAAACGGCTATAACTAATTGGTTTCACATCAGTGAATCATTGAACAGGATGCTTTTCAGCTGGTAAGGTGTCCAGTAAAAACAACAGTAAAAGGGAGTCTGATCACAGAGCATCCCCTAAATCATCTTTCTCTGCACAGGTGCACTTCGGATATGTATGAATAAATCTCATCCCTAGCTGGAGTTCAGTGGGGATGTGAACATGACAGAAAGGAGCTATTTTAATGTCCAGCAGAAGCTTTAGTTTGCCCTGTAAGGTAATTGTTCTCAGTTTTTCATACTTTCTTATTCATTTAACACACTACAGGTAATCCTCGACCTACAACCATTCATTTAATGACTGCTCGAAGTTATAACGGCACTGAAAAAGCAAATTGTGATCGTTTTTCAAACTTACGACAATTGCAGACTCCACCTGGTGGTTGATCACAATTCAAATGTTTGGCTACTGGCTCATGTTTATGACAGTTGCTGTGTCATCTGATCCCCTTGAGATTTTCTGACAAGCAAAGTCAAATTCATTTAACAACTGCGTTGCTAAGTCAACAGCTGCAGGGATTCACTTAACAACTGTGACAAGAAAGGTCATAAAATGGAGCACTTAACCATCTCAGTTAGCAGCAGAAATGTTGGGCTCAATTGTGGTCATAAGTCAAGGATTACCTGTATTACTGAACCTACCAAACGGAGTTAGTTTAAAACTAACAAAATCAACTTGTTTCCATCCTTTTCTCCTTGATGAAAAATATATCTAAAATGTATAATAAGAACATCAAAAGAGCCCATGGCTTGATCAGATCAAAAATCCACATGGCCCACCTAGTTCCCATACTGGCCCACCTGATAGCCATGATGAGTGCAATAGTTTGTTTTGCCACTCATGCTCCCATTGTGAAACATGAATGCGGAGAGGCATAGGCTGGGTTCACACTCCGCATTATTCTACCTGCTTGAGTTTGGGTTAAAACAATGCATGGAGTCAGTTGCTATGGCTCTTGAATCATAGTTTACACCTTAGCTCATTGAGCATACAAGCCATTTTGCTTCAGATACAGGAAGTAAAAACTAGCTATCGATGCTAGTAACCACTGATAATCGCATTCCATGAATCAATTTTAATCACCTTTGTAGAGACCCAAATGAATGGGCATCATTCCATTTTATGACACTGAATTCCTCAGATTAGTTAAATCCAGTGTAAAATACTTTATCTTGTGCGTCCTGGTTTTCCCTTCATTTAATTCCACTGAGTGCTGAGTTTTAGGATTGTTAAGAGGGGAGAAAAACTCTAGTATCCATTTTCTTCATATCATTCATATACTGTACAATGATTATCATACACAAAAAAAGCACTCAAACACATTTCCCATAGGAAAATTCCTACAGGTCTGCAGAGTAAATGATAAAGAAAAAAATCACACCAATACAATCCATGTTTTTCACATTTTGTACTTATGTTGTACCATCCTATACATGTGCAAACAAAGGAGGGTTTCCATTATGATGAAGCAATCAATAATTCTATCTTTTTGATGAAAGCCATTGATCCTGTAAATGCCTCTGCTCCAGCTATTGGATAATGTAATGTCCTTTTCTGCATCTTTTCAAGTTATCCTGATGACCACAATCATACGCGCTGTTTTGAGGGAGCTGCATCTGAGCATTGTACAAAGGTATTGTGCTATTGACAATCTGATTCCTCTCCTAGTGATTCACCAAAATGTGGAAATTTCTTTTTTTCACAGTAGCTGTACACTGGGTCAATGTTAAATGAATAAGTGTTGTTGACTTATCTTGCTGAATTGGCACAACACTTTAGGAAAGATTGCCATGCCAGCACAATGCAGGGCATCATTACTATATAAAGAAACATGTTCAAATCTGATACCATTCTTCTCCTCACTGTTATATAATTTGTGTGCAGTAAATCTTGTAATGAAAGAAGCTAATATCAGTTATGACTGATAATTCCAAAGGTATCATTTCCAATGCAAATGCAATATGAGCACAGAAAGATTTGGTTACTATCTCTAGTCTAATGAAGAAGGACCAGGGGGTCACATGGTGTTCTGACCCACGCCCTTTTCCAACAAATCAAACACAATCCAAAGGGAACAGAAACCTTGTAATGCTTTTGCAAAATAATTAGCTGCGATAAGCACAAGCCTTGCCAAACTGTGCGAGACTTGCCAAAAGATAACAGACAAGAAATAATTTGCAAAATAAGAATCTTCAAATACAAACTCAGGATACTGGAATGTCCACGAGGCTGGAGTTTCAAAACGTCTTTGCCTTCTGCAAAGTACGTTCTTTTCACAGCTGGTTTTTATCTTCTTGAAGGAGGGGCCATTACCTTGCAGCCTTACTCCCGAGTCGCCTGTGCTATTGTCGCTGCTCTTTCCTACGAGCAATTCTGCGCGCTTGTGCACTTGGCACAGGGTCCTCGGGAACCTCCTCATCACTGCTGCCAGCCCCCACAATCTCTGAAGGCAGCAGTCCACTCCCTAATGGTCCTGGCCCCTCATCTGAATCCTCACTCTCCTCAGCCGTCTGCATCTGCTGCCAGCTAACCACAACACTGGGGTTGGGTTGGAAGACCTCCAAGGTCCCTTCCAACTCTGTTATTCTATTAAGACTAAATAATTATACTCCCCTTACTTTCAAAATCTAAGCCTGAAAAGGATTATGTACAGCATAATGTATTGTAATAGTGGAAGAGAACTTTTTTTTGCTGGAGAATCAACTCACTAGAGCCAGAGTCTAAACGCAATTATAAAGGTCATTCTTTATGTGAGGAAATGAATTACATTTTAACTGGTCTACTTTTATGTGTTTTGTTATTAGGACTCTAAATTTAATTATTTCTTCGATATATCAGTTGTGAAAATGAAAAAAAAAAAGTTGAAAAGATTATCTGAAGAAACAAGAGTTGATAAAAGAATGGATCTAATCTTGAGGTCGAACCTACAATCAAATTTCGTACTCACTATAGTCTCATTATAATCAATGAAAGCAGCCATGTGAGTTAAAATGATGGATGTGTAAGTTGCACTGCTAGGTCTATAGCTCTCAAAGGCCAAGCCATACAGGGTAACAGTATAAATCATTAAACATATTAAAAAAAACTGCAATGCTAGGAAGTTATTTTAAAAATTTAAAGCTTCCAAGCACGATTTACAGATAGAGTTAAAATATTAATAAAAAGAGAAATAAAGTTTAGCTAAGTATGCTTTTGAAAATCATGTGCCCTTCTTCTCAGATTACAAAATAACATCATGGTCTTTTCCAAGTGCCAGAAAAGTGTGATTAGTGACAATAATTTCACTGAAAATAGGTCATAAAGATATTCTCGACTGGACCAGCAGATCTATTTAACTCTGACCAACATAAGCCACCACGGCAGTATATTACTGTCAGAACCAAGATTAATATGCCCAGGGAGTTATGCTGCACATACCCCTTTTCCCATTATAATATGATCTGGTTACATAAACGTAGACAGTTATTGATGGAAGATATATATGGTAGCCACGAGAACACGACTATAATCAAGTGGAGGCCATTTAATTGCAAACAATTACAACTTTATTTAACAATAACCTTATTCCCAGTAGATGGTATGGAATGTAAGCTGTTTTTCTTTCTTTAAGAGATACTTCAACAAAATTCTGTGCTTTTTTACAAAATGATGGTCCCTGGGGCCTCCAGCCTGTCTTTTTTTTTTCTTATGTTTTATAACTGGTTATATCTTTTAGTTTATTTCCCCACCTTTAATTCCGTTCAATTAAATAGCGTCTGTCCCCTTTTGCTCCCTTTTCTTAAGTTATTTACTCTCTTCTTCTTCAAGAAGGGTTTCTGAATTGAAAATGTTTAAAAACTCTTGCCTTAGGAAAGTAGCCAGGTAACCTTTCACCTATTTTAGTAGACTGTGAGTAATCAACCTTTTCATCACTATGCCTACAAGATTGTCTGTCTCTTTTACATCTGACTTTTAAAATTAATTATAACAACTTTAATTTAAAAAGTAGGAAGCTGACATGCTGCATATCCAAATGTGTTACATCCCTATCCTCTTCCATTATAAGAATGCTTACGGGTCCTGAATGGCCACTTAAACCGTACAAAAAATAAAATGGGATGGAAACGTATGCAACTATCGGAAGATTAAAAAAATAAGAAAGTTGTTGGGAGGTTGAAAGAGTAGGTGTGAGCATATTCCTACAGGGTCGTATTTATTAAAGGCTTCTTCCTGATTTCTTTGCCAGTTCACAAGATGGGAGGAATGTAAATGCAAAATCCTCACCATATTCTGGTTCATGGTCACCAGTCCTCGCACTTACAACCATTGCAGCATCTCTAAACCATCTTGTAGTCTCAATTTGGGTGCTTGGCTGGGATGTGCTAGGATCACATGATCACCATTTGTGACCTTCCCAGCTGACTTCCAACAAGCAGAGTCAATGGGGAAGCCGGATTTGTTTAACAAAGGCAGCAAAGAGGGTAGAAAAATTGGGCATGACTCACTTAATGACTTTATCACTTAGCAACAGAAGCTCCAGTTGCAGTTGTGATGATAAGTTGAAGACTTCCTGCATCTATTTTTTCTAAACAAATCAGGAAGGAGGTAAGCAGGCATAATGGGCCAGAAATTAAAAAAAAAAGTGAATCAGCCATTGGCCAGGTTAATAATTCTTTCTTTTAAAAAAAAATCCAGATCTATCTGCTTTAGAGATATTTGCCTTAGTTGGTTACTGACTGTTAGGTTTTTGGGGGGCTTTTGGTTTCTAGTCAAATGTCTTCTTTTATTTCTCTTGATATATATTGTTTTCTTTTAATTTTTGTCTGTGAGCTGTCTCCAAATTGAAATAATCAATCAATCAGTGTTGACAGTTGATGACATATATCACAGTGGAAGTCATAAAAGGTAATGTATTTGTATTATTATGAGCTAGAAGTTATCCATGTTTCCTAAGTAAATATAGCTACTGAATGCACAAAAGTAGGCATTTCTTTGCTACCACCTAGTGGTCCTCTGCATTTTTATAACCTACATTTGTAACCAAGGTTTAGTTTCTGAGCCGGTATACTTGGATTAACTGTTGACTGTGTCATTGTTAATAGTGAGCTAGGAACTCCTTATTCAAAACTTTAGCTAGGGAGACAATAATAGACCAACCCTTTTTCAATAAGACTTGTTTTCCTGCTAAGCAAAGTTCAAATTACTATGGTAGCTACTGTACTAAAAAAATAAGATTAGGGTCAATTATTTCTGAAAGAAAAATCATCTGACAAACTCACAGTATCTGATTCTTTCATCCGAAGTTACTGTCCATTGCATATGGGATTTCTATGGCCAAATGGCAGCATACAGAGGATTCTTTAAAGTAGAATAATAATAAATAAAGAATAATGATCTGGATTGCAAAGAAGTTCAGACCAGGTTCCATATAACTATTTTACTTTAACCTAGCGGCATTAAACGTAAAAATTTTAATGACTCTGAATGAAGGAAAGCACGATTTAGTCCCGATGGGAAGTCTTGAACAAATGAAATTATATATGATTTATCTGCCGCTGAAGAACATGTGCAAATAGTTTGTAAATTTTCCATTATAAACTGAATTTTGAATGAATTCAGAACGCAGTCACCATGTTCAGTTTCTAAACCCCCAGAAATACTTTCAGGTGTCTGTAGGACCATTCTCATTTGTCATATTCACACATCCTAGAGTTGATCAGTAGTTCCTTCAGCTGACCAACAGAGGGACACAGAAATCTGTACAGTATTCAGTTTTTATATCTCATTCTCATCCTTAGTTCTGGTCTCATAGCTTTTCTTAGCACTTAAGAATCAACAATGGCTGAATGTTATGAGCACAGCCTGAAATCCTGAGGTATCTGAACCTTAGCATAAAGGAAGAAGCAGAATGGAGTGGGGAAACAGCCTACTCTGAAGTTCCAGCACTGTCAGTTTTAAAAAGCTTCTTTTTTTTGCCCTTAGTGTACACTTGAGCCAAGCCTAGCAAGATGTTAACACCTGAGCTGCTCAGGAGGTAGCATGAAAAGATGGGCATGGTGTTGATCTGGGATCAACTTTCCTCCAGAAGTCGTGAATGCTCCAACCCTGGAAATTTTTAAGAAGAGATTGAACAACCATTTGTCTGAAATGATATAGGGTTTTCTGCTTGACCAGGGTGGTTCGACTAGAAGACCTCTAAGGTCCCTTCCAACTCTGTTATTCTGAATAATGCCAAAGACTCTTCTGTAAATGCCTCTAGTCATCTGGGTACTATTTCTAATTGCAGAGATCGACGTCTTCATGGAACGCCTTCCTTTCTATCCGAATGACAAAAATATCATAGATACAGTACATCTGAAGAAGAAGTGTGTGTAAAGAAGGCAAGAGGGATAGGAGTGAGTGAAAGTATATTACGTATATAACATATATTGAGTATATAATACTCAACAAATAAATGCTCTGTCCTACATATTGGCAAAAAAATAATAATCAGAAAATAAAATACAGCTGAATAGTCAAGACCTTGTTGATGATCCAAACTCTGTCAAGGACCTTGGAGTACTCATCTCTAATGATCTAAGTGCTAGAGCCCACTGTAACTACATAGCCAAAAAGGCGTTAAGAGTTGTTAACCTAATCTTACGTAGCTTTTTCTCTGGTAATATTACACTACTAACTAGAGCATACAAAACATTTGCTAGACCAATACTCGAATACAGCTCATCAGTCTGGAACCCACATTACGTATCTGATATTAGCACAATTGAGAAAGTCCAGAAATATTTCACAAGAAGAGTTCTTCACTTGTTGCAGAATACCTTATGCCACCAGACTCAAAATTCTAGACCTAGAAAACCTAGAACTATACCGCCTTCAGTCCGATCTAAGTATAGTATATAAAATAATACATTGCAATGTCCTACCTGTCAATGAATACTTCAGCTTCAACCATAACAACACTAGAGCAAACAATAGATACAAACTCAAGGTTAATCGCACCAAACTTGATTGCAGGGAATACGACTTCAGCAACAGAGTGGTCAATGTCTGGAATACTCTACCTGACTCTGTGGTTTCTTCCCCAAACCCCAAAAACTTTAACCTTAGACTGTCTACTATTGACCTCACCCCTTTCCTAAGAGGTCTGTAGGGGGCGTGCATAAGTGCACCAATGTGCCTACCATCCCTGTCCTATTGTTTCTTTTATTTTTTTATTTTTCTTATATGTATCCATGTATTCATAACTATGTTTTTACTTATACCTATTATCTTGTAAGCAATTGACAAATAAAAATAAATAAATAAATAAATAAATAAAGTTGTTGATTACAGATGTAAAATTGTTCTGAAATCTGACACAATTAACCATAAGGACACTACAGTGAAGCTTAAAGCAAGATGGAAAAACAGAAAAAAGGTGCCAGGGGCATAACTGAGGCTACCTGATGCATTCCTGTATATATCAATGAAAGGTGTTTCCCCCCTCCCTACATCAAGACGTGCAATTTTTTGTTGTATATATCAGTGGGACCACAGGATAGCACATAATGTAATCTTGAAAAGGAGTTTTTTAGTTACTTGGTCCAATCATTATGACACAACTGTTCATAATGGTTATATTATGGTATGACTGCTGGAACCATATGTCAAAGGATGCTGACAGCACTATATGTCCCGGCTGAAATTCTGAGCAAATAAAAGAGTGAATAAAAGAAAAAAAAGAAATAAAAGAAAATGTGAGTTCTCTAAAGGACAATATTCTTACTGCAATATTGTAACATGTGAAATGGCCCGCTATCAAGTGGTCCCTATATTATACTTTATGGCTTGGTGTTTTATCCAATTAAATTAAAAACATCAAAGCATCTGAAGGTTGTGTTCAGTAATAAGCAGAAGGCAACATTCTATAAGCTGATTACTGGGACAGAAGGCATGGGGAAACAGATTGGTGTGAAGACATTCTCAATAATGGAATACCAACATTTCTGCCCCTAACTCAACTACTGAAAAAAGGGTCTGAGCTGACGCAGAAGTTCTGCAGAATAATCTATTGGACCCGATGGACTATGTGCCTACTTCTTAAAAAAGCTTTCCACTGCCATAGCAGAAACTGTAAGCATAATCTTTGAAAAATCTTTCAGGACCAGCTCCTTGCCCAACCTATGGTCACTAGCCACAGTTATCCCCATCTTCAAAAAGGGAGACCCCAGCCTAGTTGAAAATTACAGCGGATCTCTTTAAGTTGCATCACCTGCAAAGTCATAGAATCAATTATTAACTAATCCATTGCCCTCCACTTAGAGACAAACAACCTACTCACTAACAAACAATTTGGTTTCAGAAAAAAATTATCCTGTAATCTACAACTCCTACACTGCAAAAACATATGAACTATACAAGTCGATCAGGGCAAAGCAATGGACATTATTTACATAGACTTCTGTAAAGCCCTTGATTCAGTGGTACATGACAAACTACTTGTAAAACTAAAATGGCATCTCCGGACATCTGAATAATTGGATAGCTGCATTCCTGTCAACAGGCAACAAATGGTCAAAATAGGGAGCGCGTTGTCAAATCCCGTATCTGTCAACAGCGGTGTCTCCCAAAGCAGCATTTTAGGACCAACTCTCTTTATATTTTACATAAATGACCTTTGTGACCATATTAATATGTTCTTTTCGCTGATGATGGAAAACTATTCAACATCAGGAACAATACTGCTACCCTTCAAAAAGACCTTGACCAGGGGTAGGATTCTACTGGTTCGGATCAGTTCAGGTGAACTCAAATGTTAAAGTTACAGCTGGTTCACGGAACTGGTATTTCAACTGACTGGCTGACCCCATCCCTCCCACCCCACCCCTCCCAGGAGTCTCCATGTGGCCCATTTTCAATGGAGGTAAGTGCAGGGTCCACTCATAAGCACTGGGAGGGGGAAAAACGGGCCTTCTTGAAGTCCAGAAACGGGCCTGTTTCCGACTTTCGGAGGGCCTCCAGAGCCCGGGGGAGGCCATTTTCACCCTCCACGAGGCCCAGAGGAGGCGTCTGGACCCTTGGGAGGTAAAAAAAAACAGCCTTCCTGAAACCAGAAGTCACAAAACGGGCCTGTTTCCGGATTTCAGTGGGCCTCCAGAGGCCGGGGGGCTTTTTTCACCCTCCCAGAGGCCTGGGAAGGTGAAAACGGCCTCCCCAGGACTCTGGAGATCCCCTGGAAGCTGCAAACAGGAAGTACTGGTAGCCCCACCCATCATGGCCCCGCCCACCCAGCAACAGGGCAGCGAAACAGTTGCTGGGATTTTTGAATCCCACCCCTGACAGAATGGTCAAACAAGTGGCAACTTCAAATCTCAACAAAAAAATTCTGTCTTACATATTGGCAAAAAAAATCAGAAAATAAAATACAAGCTGAATGGACTTGACCTTGTGGACGATGCTCACTCTGTCAAGGACCTTGGAGTACTCCTCTCTATGATTTAAGTGCTAGAGCCCACTGTAACAACATTGCCAAAAAGGCATTAAGAGTTGCTAACCTAATCCTGCGTAGCTTTTTGTAATATTGTAATATTGTACTGCAAACTAGAGCATACAAAATATTTACTAGACCAACTCTCAAATACAGCTCACCTGCCTGGAACCTGCATTGCATATTGGACATTAATAGAATTGAGAGAGTCCAGAGATATTTCACAAGAAGAGTTCTCCACTCCTCTACTCGTTGCAGAATACCTTATGCCACCAGACTTGAAATTCTAGACCTAGAAAACCTAGAACTACGCCGCCTTCGGTCCGATCTAAGTATAGTATATAAAATTATACATTGCAATGTCCTACCTGTCAATGACTACTTCAGCTTCAACCACAACAATACACAAGCACACATTAGATACAAATTCAAGGTAAGCCACACCAAACTCGATTGCAGGAAATACGACTTCAGCAACAGAGTGGTCAATGTCTGGAATACACTACCTGACTCTGTGGTTTCTTCCCCAAACCCCAAAAACATTAACTTAGACTGTCTACTGTTGATCTCATCCCATTCCTAAGAGGTCTGTAAGGGGCGTGCATAAGCGCACCAACGTGCCTACTGTCCCTGTCTTAATGTTTCCTTTTTATTCATATCCATTTCATGTATTAATAATCATGTTTATACTTATATCTGTTATCTAATTCATGCCTGACAAATAATAATAATAATAATAATAATAATAATAATAATAATAATAATAATAATAATAATAATAATAATAATAATAATGATGATGATGATGATGTGAGGTGGGATGGGAAAGGATCAACTTCTATAGTATTTGAAAGGCTCTTATGGAAACATCCTCAGATCCACTACTAAAAGATCAAAGCTCAACCCTACTAAAATAAATGACTTATTTGCTCCTGCTAGTTATTTTACCCAATTGAAAGAAGGCTATTTCTCAGAGAACAAAATTTATTTTAATCTCTTACAATCACTTCCAGAAAGTAACCTAAGACAAATCTGGCCTTTGAGCTCCATCTAGAGGAAGATGTAAATTAAAATTTACTTTAGTTTTCCTTTCCTTTCCTATCTTTTAAGTCTTTTTAGTCATTTGTATTCAAAGTGTTTTCGTACGAAATATTGGGCTGGAAAAAAACACAGAAAACACTTTGAATGCAAATGACTAAAAGACTTAAAAGATGTAGAACATACTGTAGGCAGGTTTTTGTTTGTTTAAAATCACCATCTCTATTATGTAAACCATTTTACAATATGAGAATATTTCAAAATAAGATTGATTATATAACTGCTACCAATTGTTCAGTTCCTCCATAGTGCCATGAAAACCTACAAACGTTGCAAACTGAGTGCTGCTGTGTGATGATTGGGAGATGGAATAGCAATAGCACTTAGACTTATATACCACTTCACAGTGCTTTACAGCCCTCTTTAAGTGGTTTGCAGAGTCAGCACCTTGCCCCCAACAATCTGGGTCCTCATTTCACTGAACTTAGAAGGATGGAAGGCTGAGTCAACCTTGAGTCTGGTGAGATTCGAACTGCCACATTGCAGGCAGCCAGCAGTCAACAGAAGTAGCCTGCAGTACAGCACTCTAACCACTGTGTCACGGTGACCAAATGGCCAAAGGCTGACCATTTCTCCCAGGTTTATGAAAAACCATGGAAAAGGATATCTGAAAAATGCCCAGAATCTAAGCCTGGAAATACCTCAGCTGTCAGAAATTCAATTAGCAATAATGCTAGGGCCAGCATACAGTATTATTAAGAGGATATAGATGTGTAGAAATACGTGAGCTTATTTTTTAAGTTAATTAATACAAAAAAATTGTCCTTCCTTTCCTGTGTTAACCAAGTTTTTATATACTTTAACTGGTCTTGCATTCCACCCAGTTATGTTACCTTATAGATTTCTAAACCCTGAACAGGATTTAGTAGTGTCAGAAGAACAAAAGGTTATTAAAAACTTTCACCGAAAGAAGGAGGATGTGCAATATGCTGCAGCCCAGGGGTCAACAGCCCCTGGGTCACGGACCAGTGGTAGAAACCTGTCCGCGCAAATGAATGACGCCCCATCTGTACATGTGTGAGATGCAGGCAGCAGGTAAAACCACGTACCCTCCAGTCCGTGGAAAAACCTCTTTCCACAGAACTGGTCCCTAGAGCCCAAAAAATTGGGGGCCACTGCTGTAGCCAAAGCACATTATTCACTTCAGCACCTGTACCTTACCCAATAATTATATAAATTTTAATTATTAGCCATTAATATTGATTAATGTTTAGATCCCAAGCAAGAGGGATGGGAACATAATCTCTTTTGCCGCTCGCATACTTACCGTTAACATGGCAAACATGAGCTGGCACACGTTGAAAGCATGCCGCCAGTTGTGATACAGAACCATTCGGTAATTTTTCCTCACTGTCAAAAGCCACCTACACAGTGTCTGAAATGGAAAAGAAAAATTGCATCAGGAACACAAACAAGTACAAATGGGTCCTCCTTTGCCAACACAAAAGCAGCTGATTATCTCTGCAGAGCAGATGGTTACCTCATAGTCAATTCTAAATTTCTGAACTATTCCAAGCTCCATGAACATCCGGAGGGCTGCTGTTATCATGGCATCCGTATCGAGGGAGAAATCATCAAAGTGGACATTATCTATACCAAGTTCTGACACCAGAGGGATGTTTGCTGTCTGAAATTACACAGGGAGAAGGAAAAACGTATCAGGCCCAACTCAGCAATATTTCTACTCTCTTTCATGTACTGAAACATTCTCTAGATATACGTATAACTGGTGTAGCAGCCATAACTCTCTGATGCAAATCTGGGGAAAAAAACATTTGAAATGGATTTTCTGTTCATGCTGAATTGACATTTCAGCCCACAAGTACTTGAACTGCATGAACTTCCACTCATTTAAATTGCTTAACAACTTTTTGTTGTTGTTACTGCACTATTTCAGTGTTAATGCAAATCCTACGAGAGGAGAAATTCATGGCCTGGGAAAGGAAAAGGATGTGTGTGATGCCAATATATTCATTAAATAAAAACTCGCGTGACATTCCCGATTTTGCTGGTTTCCGATCACTGCCCATATACCAAGGAAATGTTCTGCTTTCTAGAAGATCCTTTTGATTGGCAGTGGGAGGAGGAGGAGGCTTACACAAGCCACCTGTTTGTGTTACTACTGGTTCGGTGATTACATTTTGCGTATGCATGCAAAAATCCTTAAGCTGTGTTGCAAGTGCGCAGTGTTTGAAAAGCCACTTTCCCCCTGCTTTTTCAACCTCAGCTGTGTCGCGCAAAGCAGCTGAAAAGCAGGAAATAAAGGACAGATAAGAGCCTGGGCAGGCGGCTGGGCCAAACAGCAGCAAACACAAAACCAGTTCGGTGTCTGCTGCTCTTCAGAACTACTGGTTCTATAGAGCTGGGCAGAACCGGTAGCATCCCACCTCTGGGAAACAGCATTCATATTTGTCAATAAATGCACTTGAGTGACCAGAGGCACAATAGAAGCAAACATAATAAAATAGAATAATAGAAATACCATCACATAATTGGTCTGCCTTAATAGCAGCTGAGTTTGGGGAATAGGGACTGGATAATAGACTTCTTGTTTTATATTATATGTATTTATGCCTGGCAAATACACCTCTTTAGGATTTACTGCAGTAGTAAATAGAGATATTCAGAAATGAATATAAGTTTCAGAGGCCCATCTGAGATACCCATCTAGTAAAAACATGGCTTTAAATTAAATCGTAGTCAAAAATACACTGAATTAGGTACATTGCACAATGTTATTTTTTATTCTATTATCAAAATACTCTCTGCATTGATGTCCGTTAAAACTACCTACTAAGAAAATGAGAAGTGTCTCTTAAATGCAAATATTCATCAATAAATAACTACTGTAAGCCTTTCCATTTTTGAGAAAGATAGGAATGGACACTGTATATATTGCAAGCTAATATTCTTTTTTTGCTTATATGTATCATATATAAATATACACATAAAAATCATGGACTAAAGCTGGAAGCAGTGGTGTAGCAAATATATACTGTATGTAAAGGCAATTCCTGAGGAAGGTAGATTAAGAAAGTAATCAGCTGAAGGTACCTTTGCTCACCTAGGCTACAGTGTGTAATCCATGGATAATCATTGATTTTGATTAATGAATTGCATTTCTGCTTTAATTAGAAAACTATGTGATGAAAAGTTCTAGTGCATTCATATAAGACTCTGGTTGCTAACATATCTACCTTTTACCATGGAGAATCTGAAAAGTGCCATAAGCAACCATGACTGTGTATTTATGCCAACTGATGCTTCTAACAGAGAAAATTTATGTTGTTAACCAAAGAAATATAGTGAGGGCATAAAGATAAAAATGTCACAGTTATGTAGGTGAAACTTCTGCCTTATTTCTTCTATCATATAAAATATGTAAAGCTTGGCAAATTCAATTTACAAGAAAAGGAGATTCAATTTTATGCTGAGAAAGCAAATATTAACTTTGGAAGTAAATTAAAAGCAAGAGAAACAATATTTTATGCAGGCTAAATGCATTCTAAGCCTGTTATTGAATCCTTTCTTTTCAACCTTTACAAACATTTCCATATTTATATTACCAGAACCGCACAACTCAAAGAACCTTGTGATTGTGTTTACTTGGAATAGCGGTAGCTTCTCAACACAAGCAAAACCCTTTCGCTTTCTCTGATTGCTGCAGCAGACAAGGACAGATTATAAATCTCTCCACAGGAACTGGCCCCAATATCAACTCTGTTGCTGTTGACCCTTTGAGTGAAATATGCCTCTGGCTCCTTCATAATCAGTTGTCTGTTCAACAACACAATAAGAGCTATAGAAAAACAAAATACCAATGTGATAGAGATTCTCATGAACTGACAGACTTGAAAGAAAACTTGGTGGAAAGAAGAGACGTACGTTTGGGCTTCCTTGGGCTGCTGGTGAAGGCTCTTCTTAAAGTCCCAAGAACATCAGAAGCCAGCTCAGAAGGAGGCCTACCCTTTCTATGGTAGTTCATCACATTTTGATGAATCAAATCCAGTCCTATGGAGCCTGCTAGACAAGTCCTCTTGAAGAAGAGCTAGAGCCCACTTTAACAGAAAATTGCAAAAGAAATACTGGGCAGGAAAAAAAAAACAGTAAGTGCAACAACAACAAAAGCCAGTAGATGAACAATGGATAAAAGCTTTCATGCATTTTGGAAATATGGATATTCAGAAACATTGGCTTCTAGAACAATTTGCCATGGCGTGGATGCTCCTTAGAATGAAATGTCTCTTTTATGAATAATCTTTAAAATTGTTGCTTTTATTAACCGTCAGCTATCATTCTGGCTGTATTCAATTCTATAATATAATGCTGGAAAATAGTAACAAATTCTTCACAAAGTTTCTCCTATGGAAAAGGATTTGCTGGGGAATAGCAGAGAGCACGGCTTCTTTTTAATTTGGGGAGTAGGGAGCTACAACATTGTAATTAAAACAAACCTTGTGACCACATCAGAATCTGAGGTTTTTTTTTAAATGTAATCTTGACTTGCAAATTAACTTTCATAAATATGTAAATTTATTTGTTAGCATGTTACAGGTTATACCCTTAGAAATCTGCTCACTTGTACACTTCACAACTGCAGTTTACGTATCTCTGTTTTCTTACAATGTTTATTTTAAAAAAAGTGAACTGTAAACATGCCCTTCAATTTCTCTCTTTTCTTTGGTATTTACATTACTTGGCAGATCAGTGATTTCAAACTTCTGGGGAAAATGTCGGGAAGTATCCAGGTCTTTACAATGTCCACATTTGCAGTTAAAATAAAAGCTTCCTTGACAGATCATCCATCAACCTATTTGGATATTCCCCTGAATAAAATTGCATGAAATTATCTGCATCATAAATCCAGAAATTATAATCCAAGCCCTGCTAGCTATCTTCAGCAATGACTGGTGAGGCTTGTTGAACATTTTTGGGATGGAACAAAGCTGTGAATATAAGTAAATCAGACTATTTCCTGTATATGCGTATACCCCCCTTCTACTCTTCGTACAGTAGAGTGAAGTCCTTGTTCTGTGCAAGTGGCTGAACAGTGAAAAGTAACAATAAAATAAAACCAGAAGCATGAATTTTCCTGATACTGCAGATGAGAAAAGCTGTAAAAATAATCATAATAATATATAGCAAATTGATCATAAAGATCAATGAGCAAAACAAGTCAAAGTTGGTATGTATATTTTTTCACTCTATATTTAAACAGAAGTCCAGTAATAAAAAAAAGTAAGCACTAAATTGAAAGCGGAGGGAGAACATTTTTATAAAGTAACTGTTTACTTATGACAGTAATAAAAAAATGCCAGAATTATGTAGGGCAATCAAAAGTTATTTGAATAATAGAGAAATATTATCTGTGTGCCTCAGCTGCTGTCATTCTCCTAGCTTTGAGAAGCAGAATAAGAAGAAAATCATAGCTTTTTAATAATACAATTATAATATATATTATATAATATTGTAATAATTGGGTTATCATAAAAGATAGCTGAATAAAGTATTAAAATGCTTGCTTATAACCACTGCTACTCTGAAATTCCAGCTCTTAAATATTATAGATTAGGCAAAATGATTGCTTGAAGACCACGGGAAGCATCATATATATATTCTGAGGGCTCCTGAGTGAATAATAGAATTTATTCCTATTCAGACACCATCAGTAATAATAATTCACAGCCTGGACCAAAAGAATCAAGTTTAAAGCCCTTAACAACATATGATTCACTCAACAACTACACTGATTCATTTAACAACTATGGCAAAAACAGTCATAAGATTAGGTGTGACTCAGTTAATTGTCTTGTTTACCAACAGAAATTCTGGTTTCAATTGTGGTCGAAAATTGAGGACTACCTTCACAAAGTTCTATTTATATCTTGTTTTCACTTTTTGGTGTATAATCTTATTTTTACATTAAGAATTTTTATATAAAGACCCCATTGTTTTAACATTATAGTATTGTGTTGGTAATACTAGATTTTAGGTATCTTTTATATAGGTTTTGCTCTTTTTACAGTACTAAAATGATCATAAAATGGTCTTGTTGATGTATAGTGGTTTATAACCAAAATAAAGATTTGAGTCATTGAGATACCATTCCTCATTAATCTTAGCCCCTTTCAACTATTAATAAACAAAATACTTAATGTGGGAGCTGTCCAGAGAAATCTTTTCCCCGGATCACATCAAGCATATCAGCAGAATGAAAGCTGACTACAATGGCTTCCACGCCCACTGTCCTAATTCACAAGAACCAATGTGGTTGTTGTACGTATACATTTATAGCTACTGTACATATACATTTACGTTGAACATCAGGATGTGGGGAGGGTTATGCAAAGTACAACTGTGTCAACTACATCAGTTCTGTAATGCCTGACACCGGTAGAATAAGGAAATAACCTGGAGGGTAGGCCCAGGCCTGATTCAAACATACTATTCTGGTTGAATGTTGTCTATGAACTTGGCTCAGTAACTTCTACAACTGCCTGGTTTTCTTTAAAAAAATCATACATTAAATGGACTCTTCCCCACACCACAGTTCTATTTTCATTAGTGGCCCTTTGGATTACAATGGTTTATACTGCTTTTTAGTTGCTTAGGTAATATTATGATTCTGAAAGGAGAAAGGAGAAATACAATTTTAAATAAATAAGTGAGAACCAGTTTGGTGTGCTGGTTAAGGCACAAGGCTAAAAACCAGGATGACCTTGGGCCAGACACTCATTCAAGTAGGCAAGGAAAAACCACTTCTGAAATTCTGGCCAAGAAAAGTGCACAATCTTCAGTTAGTCACCAGTTAGTCAATAATGACTCAAAGGGACATCAATCAATCAATCTATCTATCCATCCAACCATCCATCCATCCATCCATCTATCCATCCATCCATCTCTCAGCCATCATGTGAAACAAGACAAATGGTAAAGATAAATTCCTCTATTCCTTCATATTCATTTTATACTCACAGCTGTAGAGAGAGGAGGCAAGGAGGTAGAGTAAATTATGCACAAAGCAAGGATTGAAGTATGTATTACACAATCAAAATGTGTAAGAGTTCAACTCATGTTAGATGTTGTATTATTATAATGGATATTCAGCATTTTAAATAAAAATATTTTATATAATTTTTATACTATCCATTTCACTGATACAGTGAGTCTCAGCAGGACCCCAGATAGGACATTCAAAGGACATATGGAAATTCTAACACATTACACCCTTTGTTATTCACTTAATATTGATATAGCCAATAGGGAGAGAGGGAGAGAGAGACAGAGACAGAGAAAAAAGGGAAGGAGGGAGGGAGGGAGGGAGGGAGGAAGGAAGGAAGGAAGGAAGGAAGGAAGGAAGGAAGGAAGGAAGGAAGGAAGGAAGGAAGGAAGGAAGAAAGAAAGAAAGAAAGAAAGAAAGAAAGAAAGAAAGAAAGAAAGAAAGAAAGAAAGAAAGAAAGAAAGAAAGAAAGAAAGAAAAGCTCCCATTCTATACAAGATCATTTTGTTGCATTTGTTGTAACAACTGGCACCATCTGGAAGGAGGAATAGTCTACACCATTGCAAGAAATAAACAGCCAATAGGCTTCTCTTTCTGCAGTAAATAATGATGGCTGCAATTATGAAAGAGACCAAGCAGGAGAAATCTCCAGATTTAGCATACTCTTTTTTTAAATCTTCCATAGGAAGAGTGCTTGTCCTCATAATGAAAAATGTCCTCCTTCTCCCTCCTTTCCTTTCTTAACCCATTGTATGATTCCAGTGTTGGCAGTTATCAAAGATTTCCAACACTATGACTCTGGTATCTGGCTCAGGATTAAGTGACCCAGGCAAAGAAAGCTACATGTATTTGGCATACATCAATTAATACAGCTCTCATATAGCTTGAGATGTGCAAATGATATTGCTGACCTTCACAGTTCCTTAGCTGTGAGGTTTTTTTCTTTTTTGCTTTTTGCATGTTTAAACGATAATAGTGCATATGAACCAGGCCATATACACACCCTCACACCAACCAAGCCCAAGCATACCTTTTAATATCTTACCACAAAAATATGAGATTTGAAAAGCCAGATTCTCTTTGTCGCTGAAAGAGGTAGGTGAAAAAAACGGGAAAAGGAACAAATAATCTTAAAATCACAGTATTGTCTTACTCTATAGGGCATTAGATGAATTCTAGCACACCATAACCCTTTCTTCAATTTTCATTAATACTAGTATTATATGATACACTGCTCAGCTATAATTAAAACTATATAGAGGATGCTACATTGCAAAAGGTAAAACTGGCTCAATAATACTATATTACAATAATAAAAACATTGATTTTTACATATGGAGGTCATTATCTTGTTCAACTTCATTCTGTGCAAGACGTTATAAACATATATAAAAATATAATTAAACGCCATTAAAAAGCAAAGCAAAAACTATGAAAATGGGAGCAAATAATTAACATTTCATTATCAAACAAGGTAACACTATCAATGCACTGATAATGTTACTTGGTTTGGTAATGAAACATCTGCAAAAAAAATGCAGGGGTATACTTACTTACTCACATGACTTAGCCAATATGCATCAACAACTTTCAATATTTTGTAGTTCAAACGAAAATAAAATCTAAATGCTATTACTAATTAATCCATCCAAGTAATGCTATCGGAATGAAATAGATTAAAAAAATAATCTCCACCCCAGAAATGTTTCCTTTTTTGCTCAAAGGAACTCAGAAGCTGTAAACTTCTAAGTTACTACCATGTTCCAATTTATTCTGCCGCTAAGAGCTGATAAAGAAAGCAGATTCTCCATGGCTTGCCTCTCTAATAACGACCAAACTATAAGTAACTATGCTGTATTTTTTCCGATTTATTTACTACTCCTAGCAATATCATTTGGATGGTTAGCTGAGTTCTATATTTTATTATTTCTCTGTTAAACCCTTTCTCTTTTATAACCATGTTCATACCAATTCTGTATAAATGTACAAATATCCTTCTCTGTGCACCAGATATATTAAGATACATTGTTATCATTTTCACAGGGATAATATATCATAGGGAATAGCATATATTCTAATTATACAGTATTTTATTTTCCTGAACACTGTGCACTAAAATCTTTATGTATATTTATAAGTATGCAAAGATATTTACATATTTTAATAAGCATTCATATCATGTTGACCCTGAGCTACAAATATTCTCCTTTATTATGACCAAATTATGCTGGAAGCAGAACTAGTATTACACCAGTTGAGGTCCAGCCCCCATCCATGCCTCTGCTGCCTCTGATTTGAACCACACACAGAGCTTTGTTGCCCCAACCTACAAGTATACTTGTTTAAAGAGGTTATCAACAGAAGGCAGAAGATTGTGGAGAAGTCTCTGGCTATGCTGAGAATCATGCAAAGCCAAGCGTGGTTAATTTGTAAAGAGTGCCAGAGCAAAGTAGAGCTGCCGTGTTAAACCAGACACAGAGAAAACTGATATTTAAAAAGCAGCTATGGTTGGGAAGCCTGGCATCCTCTCCTGTGAAAGCCTCATGGAATCCTTGCCATGAACAGTTCTTGATGCCGTCTGAAAGTCAAAACCAAACTGCTTCAGAAATACATCTTTTGGAGACACTGATGAAAAGTTTTCCTTGCTGCCTTCTTCTGATTACAGGTTCATTATTGCTGGCTTATAAAAGCCTTTTTAAGGTGTATGACCTCAGACTCTATTTACAACCCAAGCCTGATGCTTTAACTGCCATTGATTACAGTTAAGTGTTTCTGGTTGCAAAGCCTGGACGGGTGAGAGAATTAATACTGTAGTTACCGCCTGCTCTGTCAGCACATGTATATTGACCTATCCTGGAAGGTAGTTCATTGTCATTTTTCTTCTTCTAATCTTTGTGTTTAACAGATAGGACTGACACTTGCACTTTTGAATTAGATAAACAAGTTGAGCTTGATCAATTTTGCATTATCGCTTCTACCTCGGTGGAACTTTTTCTGCTCAACTTGGCAATCCTCTTCCTTTGTGACCTTAATGTAAAATAAGCCAGTTGTAAAGTTGCAAACTGTGACAGACCTGGGCTATCCTGGACCACAGAGTTGACTGCAAAAAGAAAAAAGAAAAAAGAAAAATGACTTGAGCCAAGAAGAATGAGTCTTCCTGACCACTTCAGTCAATGTAGACCTCGCCAAGCTGGCTGCATTGTAAGAGTGGCCTCTATAGTGTATAGCTCTACCTGCCACGCCCTTGAAGAAACAGTATTTTAAAGCAGATGAAACTCACTCAGATCCTTGTTTTGTTTCATCAACTAGGATCTGGAGAAGTATAAGAAGTATAAAAAAAACATAACAGCACTTGAAAGACACCTTCACTGTATCCTTAGGCACTAATACTAATGGTCTTGGAAAAGGAACTGAGATGAAATTTAACATAAAGGGGAAAGGCTTTTACAAAAGGTCTATTTAACTCTGTAAAGGTCTATTCTGAAAACACAGAGCCAACCTGTGTGATTTGCAGAGGCCATGGTGAATATCTCCTCCTCCTCCCTCTCCCTCCCTCTCCCTCCCTCTCTCTGTCCCATTCTCCTCCCCCCGTGTGTATGAGGCCCTCCTCCTTGGAAGAGAGAGAAAAGAGAGGGAGATTCTAAGGTCAAATTCTGCTGACATGGGGCCCTAGGAGAACAATTATTGCAATTATTCCTGTTGTCAACAATATGTATGTTAATTCAAGAAAGGATCTTTGATGACTACTCTGTATTTACCACTGAATCAACAAAACGCTTCTCATTTTTAATGGGTGGAAGCAAAACAAAACAACCGCTGCTCCTGCCAACATTAAATCCTTGCACATGTGAAAACATAATTCCGATCTCAATTTACATAAAAATGGAATTGTTTTGAATGTTGTGCTTCTGACAACCCTGGAAGTAGTCTGTATTACTCTACCCCTTAAGATGGAGCAAGGATGACACCTAGTGGCGAAACAGGTGTTTGAATTTTAAAATGTTCCAAACCTAAATTAAACCTGTATAATTAGAAAAACTGTTATGGAATTTTATACGTGCTTTAAACTTGTATGCTTAAAACAATCAATGCCTTACTAATGAAGACATTTTTAATTATTCTAAAAATCAAAGTAGCAGTTGGAAATAAAGCTTTTATATTAATATCCCGCCATTTAGTTTATCAAGATGACATAGTTTGAACCAATATATAAAAAAGTGTATTTACATGAATCATTGTTAATTTAGAAAGTAGTATATAAATGTGATATGAAAGCAAACTTCTGAGTATATATAGTGTACATGATTTTCATTTTGGATTCAACAGATGGACCAAAAATATTTCTGATCTTTTGCACTTCACATGTTGCCTTGATTTCCATAATTATTTCTCTGCGAAGTGATGGGAAATTATGAAATCCCCAAATATCTAGACAGTGCAGAGTTGGAAAAGGCTGACACACACTTTTTTTTTTAAATCAAGCAAAATCCTCCACATGGAAGCTTATATAATGAGTTTATTTCTCTTCTTTGCCGAGCAATTCTTTATTTTAAAATTCTCCAGCTGCTTAGTCCCTGCCTTTTCTTATTTCATTTGTATTAATTTACAATGGCCAGTTTTGCTTCTGCTTAGTCTAGGCAGGCATGACTATCAGTTGGTTAGTGCTTGCCCCTGTGAAACATTAAGTAATAGCAGATCTATCTCAACTGCATTTTGAGAATATGAAAATTAGAAAGTTTCCACTTACTCAATGTCTGATTAAAAAAACGAACAAAGGTCCCAAGTCCAGATTAATGTGTCTTTTACTTCACTAAAATGTTTCTGGGCAGTAAACATTTATATTATTAGATGGTAACAAAGAGAAAGCAAAGCATCTCATTGTGAGGACTCCTTGATGCTCTCTGAGCTTGATGGTTTTCTTACAGATATTTCATTATCCAAACTAGGTAACATTATCAGTGCATTTCAACCCTGAGCTAAAAACAAGTCTCCTTTACTGACATCTCATTGTTGACAACCTAGAGCAGGGCTGTCAAACTCCCAGCCCGCACTGGCCACACCCACGCCCTGTTTAGCAACGGGGGAAAAAGTCCCGATACCTTATGTGATGACGCTGTGACGCTGTGAGTTTGACACCCCTGACCTAGAGGTTTTGTAAATTTTTGCAGTCAAGTTAAGGTATATTTATTCATGCCACACTTGAGGAAAATCTTATTCTGTCCTCTCCAAGCTCAGAACATCCATAGCCCACACTTGTTAGAGTTTAAGTTAAAATATTCCTGTTTGTGCTATTAAAGGTTGATCCACATACAGCAAATCTATGGTTCTCCAGTTGTTGCAGAACTACAGCTCCCAGCAACCCCAGGAATCATGGTGATTGATGGAGGATGCAGAAATTGTAGTTCAACAGCTCCTCCGGAGGGCTATTCGTTTCATGATCACATAAGCAGGATTCTACTTCCTTATCATAATATTATGGAAAGTTAACCTGTCCCTATTTGCGCTAGGCAAAGTGGTATTGCTAAGGGGCAGCAGTTAAATGACGATCTTAAAGAGGTAAGCCGCATCAAGCCTGGTTAGCACTTCTGTAGGAAATAACAAATCTGGGAAGTGGAGGGGAAAATAAAAAACAAAAAAAGAGTAGCAAATAAATTATTTATGGCTGCCAAGAAAACAATTCAAATGGGTCTGGTATCAATAGGAGCTGAGTTTCACTAAAAGGAAAAATATTACAGAGTATTAGATGTAACAAAAGTTTCTTTTAATTTGATGCTACTTTTAAAACAGACTCTGGGCATCAAATATATAGTCTTCTTGTATAGACATGAAAGGTGCTAAGATTTCTCAACATCAAAGAAAAATTTATGTTGTTAAGACTAAATGGAGTGACTGATTTCTTTGTTGGCTGTACTTTCAAAGTAGACTACATGAATACTGTATAAAAGGATTTGTTTGGGGTGAAGATCTACTGCTTAGCCAATAGTTTTGTTTTCTTTCCATTTGGAAGAGAAGTGAGGATGAGCTGTTTTCTCCCAGCAACTAGCTTAAACAAAACTTCAATATAAACTTGAACTATGTTGGAAGACATGGCATAAATGTGATTATTGGAGTTGCTGGATTTGCAACAAAGGAAGCTGTTTTAGCTCTTGACTTCTTTTTTTCAGGCAGAATAATGACATGACATCTTGTGAATATTTATTTATTTTATTTTATTTATTTGATTTGCCAATTGTTTACAAGATAATAAGTATAAGTGTATACATAGTTGTGAATACATGAAATGGGTACATATAAGAAAAATAAAAGAAGAATAAGAGAAACAATAGGACAGGGACGGTAGGCACGTTGGTGCGCTTATGCACGCCCCCTACAGACCTCTTAGGAAAGGGGTGAGGTCAATAGTAGACAGTCTAAGGTTAAAGTTTTTGGGGTTTGGGGAAGAAACTACAGAGTCGGGTAGAGTATTCCAGACATTGACCACTCTATTGCTGAAGTCGTATTTCCTGCAATCAAGTTTGGTGCGGTTAACTTTGAGTTTGTATCTATGTGTGTGCTCTTGTGTTGTTATGGTTGAAGCTGAAGTATTCATTGACAGGTAGGACATTGCAATGTATGATTTTATATACCATGCTTAAGTCAGACCGAAACAGCGTAATTCAAGGTTTTCTAGTTCTAGAATTTCAAGTCTGGTGGCATAAGGTATTCTACAACGGTAGAGAGTGGAGAACTCTTCTTGTGAAATATTTCTGGACTTTCTCAATTGTGCTAATATCAGATACGTAATGTGGGTTCCAGACTGATGAACTGTATTCGAGTATTGGTCTAGCAAATGTTTTGTATGCTCTGGTTAGTAGTGTGATATTACCAGAGAAAAAGCTACGTAGGATTAGGTTAACAACTCTTAATGCCTTTTTGGCTATGTAGTTGCAGTGGGCTCTAACACTTAGGTCATTAGAGGTGAGTATTCCAAGGTCCTTTACAGAGCTTGGGTCATCAACAAGATCTTGACTATTCAGCTTGTATTTTATTTTCTGATTTTTTTGCCAATATGTAAGACAGAGCATTTATTTGTTGAGATTTGAAGTTGCCATTTGTTTGACCATTCTGATACATAGTCAAGATCTTTTTGTAGGGTAGCAGTATTGTCTGTGGTATTGAACAGCTTTACATCATCAGCGAAAAGAATGCATTGCTCTTAATATGATCACAGAGGTCATTTATGTAGAGTATGAAGAGAGTTGGTCCTAGAACACTGCCTTGGGGGACACCACTATTGACAGGTACAGAATTTGATAGGACGGTCCCAATTTTGACCATTTGTTGTCTGTTTGACAGGAATGCTTCTATCCAGTTATTCAGTTGTCCAGAGATACCATAGGATTTTATTTTTAGGAGTAGTTTGTCGTGTACCACTGAATCAAAGGCTTTACAGAAGTCTATGTAGATTGCGTCTATTGCTTTGCCCTGGTCGAGTTGTGTCATACATATGTTTTTGCAGTGTAAGAGTTGCAGATTACAGGATAGTTTTTTTCTGAAACCAAATTGTTTATTGGAGAGTAGGTTGTTTGTCTCTAAGTGGAAAATGATGGATTGGTTAATAATTGATTCCATGACTTTACAGGTGGAGCAGCATAAGGAGATTGGTCTGTAATTTTCAACTAGGCTTGGGTCTCCCTTTTTGAAGATGGGGATGACCGTAGCTTGTGACCATAGGTTAGGCAAGGAGCTGGTCTGAAAGATTTTCAAAGATTATGCTTAGAGGTTTGGCTATGGCAGTGGATAGCTTTTTAAGAAGTAGGCACATATTCCATCCGGTCCAATAGATAGAGATGGTTTTAGATTGCGTAGTGCTTTTTCAACATTGTCTTCTGTAAAATCGATATGTATTAGATCATTGTTGTTATCTGTGATACGGCTAGGAAATACTGGGAATGATCCATTGCTGTTTACAAATACTGAGCCGAAGAATGTGTTAAAGATGTTGGCTTTAATGGTGTCGTCGTTGCAGTCTTTACCATCAGGTCCTATCAAGGTGGGATAGACCTTGAGTCTTTTAGTTTGTTGTTTACAAAATTGTAAAAAGCACGGGTGGAATTGGTGCTTAGAAAGTTTTCCTCTTGTTTAATGTGATAATTGATGCATTCGGTCTTTATCTGGTGGCATAATTTTTGTATCGGCTTTGAAGTGGCAACGTGACCAGATTTGTTTTTCCGCCAGAGTGATCTCTTTTTGGATTGAAGTTTCCTTATTGTTATGGGTAATCTGCTTCTTTGTTTTGTTTTGGGAGTTGTTGTTGGTACATATAGTTTGATGACTCTTTTGACTTCAAGTAAAAATATGTTGTAATGGTCTTCAACAGTATTGCATCCAGTGAATAGAGATTGCCAATCAAGGGATGAGAGATCGTTGTCTATAAGATCATAGTTGCCTTTTTGAAGTTACAATTGGGGATTACATCATTGTGGTGATTTTTGTGTGGGGCATGTTGAGACAAAAGTCAATCATATTGTGGTCACTGCTGGAAAAGGGTTCTTTAGTTTGTATTCCGTAAATTAAATTCAAACTATTGCAGAAGATGAGATCGAGGCAGTTGTTTAGTCTAGTGTTGTTGGTTACTAGTTGTTCCAGTCCCAGATTTGTAATAGCATTGTAGAAGGTTGTGTGTATGATTTCAGTTGTACAATCATTTAGGGTCCAGTCAATATGAGGTAGATTGAAATCACCAAGAAAGATAAAAGGGTATGGGCAGGATGCAGCCCATGTTAGTAATGTATTTAGCTTGTTTACATGTTCGATGTCATAATCAGGTGCTCTGTAACATAGTAAGAATCGGTGTGATATTTAAGGATAGTTCACAGATGATGGTCTCAGGAAGAGCAAGCTCCTGGGTAACTTGGATATTTTTTAGATGTAAGGACTTTTTATAGAAGATAGCAACACCACCTCCTCTACGAATTTCACGATCTGATCAGTAAACATGATAGTCTCTTACTGTGGTAATGGAGTCAGGGAGAGATGCATTGAGCCATGTTTCACAGACAAATATAATGTCGAATTTAGCCATATTTAGTAGGAGGAAAAATTCAGGTATTTTATTCATGAGGCTTCTTGCATTGAGTAGTTTTGCATTTAAGGCCAGCAGTAGTTGGAATTGGGGTAGTTAGGGCGTGCATGCCTAGTCTTGGGTGATGGTGGATCGGTTGAGGTAGGGTTGTGGTTGAGGGTTAAAGCTGAGTTGTGGGTTGTGTGGCTTACTTTTGATACAGTCAGCATGGTAGTCAATGTACAGGTCCTTCTCTCCATTGTCTAGAGGTTTTAGAGTTCAGTGCGGAGTACACGGGAGCCGGGCACGTTGCTGTATAGTTAGGTCAGGGAGACAACGGAGGTTCTTATGGTTGGTGTTGGTTTTGGCGGAGTGAATTTATAGTGTAAATGAATTTACGTTTGCTTGATTCATTTTGCAAATGACCCTGCACAAGCGTGGGGCCACAGAGCCGCCTCTGTTTTTGAGCTCTCGGCCAATGCGGAAATGTCAAGTATTTCATCAGCGGAGATGGTTGATGCTTGATAATCACTGATGATGTTTCGGACAGTTGTGATGTCATCATTGTCATTGATGTCCTCTAGACCAGTGATCCCCAACCTTTTTTACTCCGCGGCCCCGGTACCGGCATCAGCTGGGGCGCCGCGGCCAGTCCGGCATCAGCTGGGCGCCGCCATCTTTTTGATGAAAAAGTGCTTCGGTGACCTCACGGGCACTTTTCATCAAAAAAAGCATGCGCTCGGTGAGCTTTTCGGGTAGAACCGGAAAAGCTCACCGCATGCGCGCCATCTTTTTGATGAAAACGTGCTTCGGTGAGCTTTCTGCCGGAAAAGCTCACGAAGGCACTTTTTCATGAAAAAGATGGCGGCGCCAACAAGCTCAACAGCCTGGTAGGAGTTGTTCCGCGGACCGGTGCGGTCCGCGGACCGTGATTGGGGATCCCTGCTCTAGACCAAATAAGATGGCGTTTGGGCGTTTCCGTTCACGCTCAACAGCTTCTCTGATGAGGATTGGGATATCAATATTTGTCTGGGTTGTGTTTATTTGTGGATTGGGTTTTGGATTGGGTTGTGGTTGTTGGGTAGAGATGTGGTTTGTAGCTATTGGTTGTTCAGGTTTTTGCGTTGTGTCTTTTTTTTCAAGGTTGGATATTCTTTCTTTTACGGCGTCCAGGGATGCTACTATGGTGTTAAGGGATGTTTCAATGGTTTCAATGGTATCAACTCTTTCCAACAGATCCAGTTTGGGTTTGCATGATTTGCAGAGATATGAAAACTCATTGGATGATTCAGGTATTGAATAAATTGCTTGGTTAATCCCAAGCAGTCATGATGAGTGTATTTTTACACAGAGAACATTTGATGGAGTTTTCATTATCCTTTAGATTTTTGTAGCATTTAAGGCATGTGCAGGAGTCTTGTGGTTTATTGGTGGGGATTATCTTCTCTTTAGGTTGTGGTTTGGCATTGGATTTTCTTTTTGGCATGGTATGTTTGTTAAGATAGTACGTTGATTGAATTAATTAAAGGAACAATTTTGGGTAATCTATATAGCCAATATCACCAATCAATCAATTGCAGTAATCTCTCTAGTCAGATAATATTCCTGAGCAACAATCAGCCTAATCAATTAATTACTCTAATCACTAATCAATTAATTACACTAATCATTAATCACACTGTTCATTTAAATTCACTAAATCATTGATTTTACTATTCAATTAAATTACATGAATCTTGATCTTTTAAACTAGTCAGTAATCACACTATTTGCACTAAACACTCTAATCACACTAATCAATTAAAACAATAAATCAATTAAACCATTAATAAAATATTTTATAGAAATTGATTATCTAATCGTTGATATAGGTGATGAAGTAGAAAAGTTGTAAGTTTTGAGGTAATGAATTAATCAGTGTTTGATTAAAGTAATGAGGTAGTATTAAGAGTCTGCAAGGAAAGGGTTAATTGTTTTAAACAATTTTGCTCCTTTCTATGGACATTAAATGAGTCAGATCTCCTGCATATAAAAAGCACATCTGCATTAGTGTAAAGATTGCAGGGGGGCAGAAGGAGTGTGAGAAATACATTTAGTATGATCATGGCAGAGTTAGACGTATATAGGCATAAGTGTTATATGTACTGAATGTATGCTCTTGGAACAAGATGTATTGACTAGATGCATTGCCTTGTATATATGGCATTTTAGTTAAGGATTGTCTGTATGCAAGCACTGTATGAATTTCATTCGTCCCAATTCATTCCTTTGCTGCCTTTTCATCTAATAGAAGACCAGGGTAGAAAATACGACTCCATTTGTTCATATTGATCTTTAGATGGATTGTTTCCTTCCAGAGCAAAAATAATTCCTCTATGACAGAAAAATACGCAAGCTCTTTCTTCACTCTTATCTTTTCATCACTCTCTTTTCTAATACAAATAGTAACATACTCTGCTGACACTACACAGTTCATCATTTGATGAAGTGGTGTTTCATTATGAAGCAGCTCTACCTGTATTCAAGACCTGAGGAAAACAGCTTTATCCAAACCATCTCTTGCTTCCACCTTCAAATGTGGGTAAATTTGGAAGTAGAATTTGTATTTCTCCATTTTCAGCCAGATAACCAAGAGATGTATGAGAAAAAGAAAGTTGTATCTTATCTCCATCTACTGCTACAAGAACTCTGTTTGATATGTGATGAAATCACACTATTTTTCTGCCCCTATCAATAATAGGCAATAGTTCAAAGAAAAAAATAGGAAGCCCTGCAGGGTCATTGAAGCAGATCTAGTATTTTAGTAGCTATCACCCACAAGGAGAATGTAACAGAAATAAAATAGGGCATCCTCCATACTTCTTGTGATGCTTAATATTGTCTTGATAATTTTTGCTGAATTAATGTTATTAATATTCTTACTAATGAAATAATAACAATCATATTATAATCTGTAATCCATAATAGTAATATATTCTGACAGTCTAAATGAAAGATGATAGAAAGCCAGAATATTTTTGCCTATTTCTGCTATGAATCAGATGTAAATGATCTTATTTAATTTAGGTTCTTTCCAGTCACCCCAAATTTCATAAGTTTTCTCTCAACTTTTAGGTGACAGCACTATGGTTTTCTTAAGAGATGGAATAGCAAAAAAGGAAAATCCATTACAAATGGCTGTGTAATATATTATAGTAAGCTAAACCTGAAGAACAAAGCTAATCAGTTTCCACAATATGATATTGAACATATACCATTATCATTATCGTTATGAGAAATCCTTACACGAGGCAGGAAATCACACTATGGGTGGAACACGATGAAACAGACTGGTTGCAGGTCAGCAAAGAAGTAAAACTAGGTCATGTCTTCTCTCTTTTATATATTCCACTTATAAGTTGAGTATATATTGAGAAAAGTTGGACTGAAAGAAAATGTATCTTTAAAACTGGAGGAAGAAACATCAATAACTGGTGCAATGCTGATAACACAACTAAGATAGCTGAATATGTAAATAATCAGCAAACTCTAATAATGAAAATGAAGAACTCAGTGGAAAAATGGAACTAAGATTGAATATAAGAAAGACCAAACTAATGAGGTGCCACCCAATTCCTACAGCAAACTGTCTGGAGCAGGGAGGCACTTTTAATTCACTGGATTAAATTTATATTAACTAGGCTTAAAACTGACAATGAAGATACTGAAGTGATGGATAGTTTCTGCCTTTAAGAATGAACAATTGACAATAAATACATCAGTAATAAAGAAATCTGCCTTTTAGGGTTGACGATCAACACTGAAGAAATCAGGAGTCAAAAATATGCTGAAGATTAGAAAAAGATATTCAGATGCTAGGATGTGTCTACCTGTAACTTAGAGAATTGCAAATGCAGTGGAATTTTCTCTGTGATGCTCTACAACAGGGGTCTCCAACAGAGGTGGTATTCAGCAGATTCTGACCAGTTCTGGAGAACCAGTAGTGGAAATTTTGGGTAGTTTGGAGAACTGACAAATGCCACCTCTGACTGGCCCCGCCCTCCATCTATTCCTCTGCCACCCGAGTCCCAGCTGATCGGCTGGGTCTTCTTTTGTTGCCCTGCACAGGAGAACAGAGCTGGAAAGCAGGTTAGTGGGGTGGGGAGGGAATGGGGATTTTACAGTATCCTTCCACTGCCACGCCCACAAGCCACACCCACTAGGCCATGCCACGACCACCAAGCCACACCCACAGAACCGGTAGTAAAAAAAATTGAATCCTACCACTGATCTCCAACCTTAGCAACTTTATGACTTGTAGACTTCAACTCCCAGAATTCCTTAGCCAGCAAAGCAAATCTCGCCGAGGAATTCTGGGAGCTGAAGTCCACAAATCTTAAAGTTGCTAAGGTTGGAGACCCCTGCTCTACAAAGTGCAGGTTGGATTTGAGGAGGCAGGATAGGAGGACTGTTGATGCTTTTGAACTTTGATGTTAAAGAAAATCCCTGAGAATTCCATGGATAACTAACGAAACAAAAGTATTATAGAATAATCAATCCAAAGTTCTCGTTCAAGGCTAAAATAATCAGGCTCGAATTATCATATTTTGACACACTGTGCAAATCACACCATTGTGTTACATTAGGAATGCCTTATTCAAGAGTCTCAAACTTCCTAATATTGTGGCATGGTAAATGTAAATGAATCTGTGCGACACCCCCCCCTCTTGTGAATAATAAGGGGTGTGTGCATTCACACTAAAAAGTTTAATGGGAGGGATCGGTAATATATTTATATTTGCTGAAAATAGGCTTTTATTTGCATTTCTGATAGACTGGTCATACATGCAGAACAACAATACCAGAATGTTTCACCATATTTGTGTTGAATGTTATTTCAACAAATGGAAATGACTTTTGAAGCTGTGATTAATTAAAAGTCCTATTGATTATATCTTTGTTTTGTGTTTGGGCTTAGCAAAAGTCAGAAGTGCCTAACGAAAAATATATTATTATATATTGAACCAAAGATGTATAAAACAAGTGGTTCAATATTTTGTATCATAAGATTCTCCTGAGTATTATTTGCCCTACAAAAATGAATACAAACTATAAATAATGCAAATCACCATGAATTATTAATTTGTTATGTACACATCATTCCCAGCTACAAAATTTAGATAAACATTTTTTTCACTTAACTGTAAATACTGAAGGAACAGAACTGTTCACATATTTTATTTGGAAATGGACTTGGTTGAAATTTAAGACAAAACTAACAGATTTTTTTTCAGTCTCAGAACTTAAAGGGCATTTACTTTTTTTTGAAATAATCTTACAAAGTTATTCTGTATATAAGAATCACAATTTTTTTAGATGTTGATGTAGTATCAGATATCACTTAAAACAATGCTTTATACTAGAACCAGAATTCATGATCCAAAACTTGAATTACCAAGTACTTTAGCAAATAATGATTGAAAGAATTTTGTCTGATTTGTTTGTCTGAACTACAATATCCATATTCAATAACCACATAACCATAAATCACATGTATCTATGGGGCAGAGAGTGGTATTGCCTACAAGGATTGGCAGCCATCTTGAACTTGTTATTTCTTGTCTTGCATATTAACTTGTTTCTTGTGCATGGCACTTCTTTCTGGAATTCTAGTTATTTAATTTTAAGAAAACAGTGATTTTTTTAAAAATGTTTTCTGGCTTCATTTGTGTTTCATCTTCTCCTAGACAGTAAGTTTCCCTTTCCCTTCCAACACCATTCTCTCATTATAGCGTGTCACTGAGATCATGACCTTTGCAAACATTTGTTTGGCAGATATTTTTTATCATAGTACTCTGCACATATTTAGCACTTCCATCAATATTACAAATATGACAATTAGTCACTATAATGGAATGGTCAACTAGATAAAATTCCTATACCACATCAAACTAGGATAACCAACCTATATTCCACAGGCCACATATGTTTTCCAATTCCCAATCTGCAGCCTCCCATCATGTTGCCCCAAATTGTAGCAATACGTACAATTGTTCTCACTACAAATTATAGCATTTATCATTAGATAAAATGTTAAAATGGAGATACTACATCAACAAATTCCCACACTACACGTAACCACAGCTTTTGGATGTCATATTAATTTAAAAATACTGCAACCCTTAGGTCAAAGGTCTATAGTACTCCTCCATCAGTTACAACTTGGTTTGTTTAATTTAATTTGCTTGTGGCAGGGTGTTTATTTTTTATTACTGAACACACGCACACCTTACTTTTCTGCTTCTAATTGCCTTACAACCTCAATTTAGCCCCTATGGTTTGTAAACCACAATTTGTGCACTGTATTGAATGAACTCCACCAAAGGTGACTTATTCAACAAACCTCAGTAACTGATCACACCATGACCAACCAGGGCTAAAGACAGTATGTGATCCCAGTGAAAGTGAAAAAGCAAAGAGAGAAAGTTAGGTTGTGTTTATTGACGGAAGAATAATGCAGAGCCAAAAACATAAAACACAGAAAATCCTGTGATCACAAACATTTCAACTGAAGAAACTGCATAGCATCCAAAGAAAATGAATCAGTAGTCAACCTTGAAAATATAAGAATTAATTTCTATTACAGATTCAAATGTATTTTTGTTAATTTTTTTGCTAAAATAAGTGAAATATGTTACCTTAAATTTGTCAAGTTCTGCTTTTGAACACGTTGCATGATAAGACAGCACCTGATCCAGAACAAATGGGGAGGGGAGGGAGAAACGGTCACAGATGAGAATCTAAAAAGTTACAATCATCTTAAACCAGGGATGTCAAACTCAAGGCCCGTGGGCCAGAAGTGGCCCATGGGGTGCTTAAATTTGGCCTGCATGGCCGGCCTGGAAATAGCAATGGACCAGCCCACGGTGCCTCTGGCAGCCAAAATGTGCCCCGTTTTGGCCAGAAGGGTGCTGCAGGAGGTGTACGTCTCATCTCCACCTCCCCCCCAGCTAGCTGGCTGGTCCGTGGAGGAAAACTACAAGGCCCGCGAAGAAATCCAGTTTGACACCCCTGTCTTAAGCCATCAACGAAGTGAATTTTATAATGGTTTATTAGTATCTCTGCAATATATATTATCCATAAAACTACTTACCCTGGTGAACCCAATTTTAAAGAAAACTAGAATGCCCATGGTTCTGCTTCTAGATTAATACAATTTCACTACAGCTACTCATATTATGCCTACTTCAGTTTTTAGGCCTCACTTGCAAGGCAAATTAATAAACAACAGAGTCATTTGAATTATTTTTTGATCCTGGCAGTAGTATCAACCACCACTGCACAGAGACATAATTGTCCAGGAAAAAGTACCCTGAAAATCAGAGGCACCAAACGTTTTTTGCTTTTTTACAAGTCTTAAAAATGTTCTCTAATAGTCTGTTTTTAAAAGTTGAATTAAATGATTGAGTGATATATGGAAACAACTGATACCAAATTAAGAAATTAGCTAACAATCTAAAAGAGTCTTTTTTAAAACCCTAAATCTGTCTCAATTTGAAGGAATAAAACTGTTGATAAATAATGAGCTATTGATTTAGACAGTTTACATGGTACAATATGTATCCTGGGTCTTTTTTTTCTTCTGTTTCTTCAGTCTTTTTTTTTTAAACAAAAATATTGTTTTCTTCACTTGTTTAATAGAGAGGAAGTCATAGGTCAGTATACGTAACTTTTTATTTTATTTTGTTTCTGTTTAGTTTTTTCCAGTCTGCTCTTCCTCTTCATTTTCTGTATGCTACAAACCACAGCAATTCAGTACTTGTAAATGTATTGGCATTGTTGCCTTCCTACTGACCCTTTTCCAATTATATATAACATCCTTTGAATCAGTCTCATAAGAAGCTTTTTTTAAAAAAATACCTGATTTTCAATAATACTTACATCAAGAGCCACAGACTGTTTTGCCCAGGATTTTTTCACTTGGTCGTACATTATAGTATTATTGATGCCCAAGCCACAAAATATAACAAAAGCCTAAAAAAAAGTATAGCTTTAATATAAGTGATTTCAAAATTTAATAATACTGAATGGAATAAAGAAAGCAATGTTCTGGTTACTAGGATGTGCATGAAATTAAAAAAAAACATATTGTGTGAGCTCAGAACACAACAGTCCCACTTGAAATGCTATTGTACTCCAGTCCTAGAAAACGTTGAAAACAATGAGGTTCTTCTTTCTCAGGACTGTACAAATACATACAGTGGCAGTTTATGCAGATATTGGCTTGTCAACTTGCATAAAGATTAGCTAGCCAAAATTTATTTTTTTAATTCCCCCAAAGTGCGCAAGAAATTTGAAGTTTCCTATACAGGGTTCAGGGATTCTTGTCCAGGGGGCAGGAGGAGTGCTGACTTTTCCCCTATTTATTGTGAGTTTTCTTGCAGATAGTCAGCAACTGACATCGCAATTTTTATTTTTCAGTTTCAAGATGTGGTTTTATCTTTCCTGTCAGCCTTATAATAGCTGGCTTACAAACATATGAATGAAGAAACAAATATGCTTCTCCATACTGGAATGAGAACATTAAAGAAAGAAAGAAAAGCGGCAAGTACCGCTGTGCTGGGGGAAAAAATCTTACAAGAAAAATACAAAATTGCTTTCCTATACACTGGTGCTTAAGTTTATCTTCTAAAACCTCAGCCACTCAGAAAAAGAACAAGAATGAGTCATGCATGTATGCTTGATTGGGGGAGAACCCCCCCCCCATCTTTTTACTCCAAATGCCCAAATACTGTACACTGCAACATCTTTTTATAGCAAAATACATCATAGACTGCATCAATATTGCACAGAAACATGAACAGAGTGCAAGCCCTCAGCAAAATTCAACACTGAGCTGAAACCAACCAGTACAGACTTTTTATATGAGTTGGGTGCCCTACAAGCTTAATAAATTATGTTTGGTTGCATGGTCAGCCATAAGTTTAGACTGGATTTGGCATTTTTATCCATTTATTGAGTCCTTCCCAAGGACCTAAGATAGGCAGATATTGTTGAATAAAGTTAAAGATATCATCACAGGATGTAAGCATTTCTAAATACATCTGCCTTTCTTATTATGGTTTGTTGCAGTCAGCCAGCTGTTCAGACTAGATTTGGCATTTTGTATATTATTATATACACGTGCAATATAAAATCATAGCAGCGAGTTCTTTAGCTAACGTTGGCCTTCATAAGGATTGAGTTTTTCACAAGATCCTGGGTTGTTACAATACAGTATATTGGCATAGTATACAGTATGTGCATAACCAAGCAGTTTGGCCTATTATAATTGACAAGTGGGAATTTTATCAATTTTAAATTAACAAATTAAAATTAAATGTGATTTATTTAATTTAAGTGTTTAAATAATTTACATTTAATTAAATTTAAATTTTAAAATGGGAACCTTATTATTGTTGTTGGTCACACAGTCAGCCAGATGTTTAGATTGGATTTGGGATTTTTATTCAAGCCCTTCCCAAGAACCTGCTGTTTGTTTGACAGGGTTAAAGGTATTGTCCCAGGATGTAAGCTGTCCCAGGATGTAAAGTTCCCTTTTACAACTGAATGACTGTGATTTTGTTAATGCTGATGGTATTCAAGTAAAGCTCCAGATGCTTTAGGATTGCACCCAAGGATTGCACCCACCCATCTTTCCTTTCATTGGTTTTGTTAGATCTAAGGTGGGTCGGGTCGAAGGAGACACGAGACCATTCTAGTGAGTTCAGCTCTTTATTTAGAATAGGAATAGTCTCTAGAATACAAGCCGCGGCAGCCCTTCATATAGGGCTGGCTCGCGGCTCGGCGGCCAATGGCAGCGCTTTGATCTCCCGCGATCGGCACAGCCAATCGCGGTAGATTCTTAGCGCTCAATCACGGCCGGAGTTTCGACCAATCAGGTCGCTGTCCGTCTGGACCAATCAGTTGCAAGGGTTTGGAGTATGCTAATACAGCACACCCCTCCCCTCTTGGTTTCGTCTGTCGCGCGTCGTGGCGTAGTCGCGCAGGTAGGCGGGGCTTCATACCTGTCTAGTTGACCTGCGCAGATCAGTTCTCGTTTGGTTGTCGACCGGTTCGGAGGCCTTCTCTGTCGCTCTGGTTCCCAGGGATGGAACCGCCTGGAAGGTCGGGCTGGGCCTTTCTTGGTATCTCCTCCCGGTCTACCGGGCTGGTTGAGCTGCCGTCTCTGCTGTTCCCACGGGATCTTTCCGGGCTGGTTGTACTGGCCTGGCTGCTCCTTCCTGGTGACGATTCTGGGGTTGCCTGTTCGGTTGGTCCCGCGTTTACTGGTGAGTAGGACCGGTTTATTTGTGGGTTATTTGTTCCGGGTGGGGTTGTTCGGCTGCGCTAGGGGTTCCCTTTTCTTTACGCTTTCGCGTTTCCCCCCCTTCTAGTTTCTTGATCGGGTGTATGGTTGTTAGCTATTCTGGACCTTAGTTGGTTAATGTGCCGTTTCCAGTGTTTCCGTCGCTTGTTTCTAGCCGGTATGATACGGGGCCAGTTATTTGGGTGATCGTTGCTGGTATCCAGAGTGGTTCCCCCGACAGGTTTTTTTGCGTATACGGCATCACCTATGTTAAATTTTCTGTGCTTGCTGGAGGAACCCAGGGTTTGTCAGGGGTGTATGTGGGGTGCATTCTATCTAGTGTTGATCGTAGTTTTCTGCCCATCATTAGTTCTGCCGGGCTTCTATTTGTGGTTGCGCTCGGTGTAATATGTTGGATGAGGAGCATCTTATTAATTTTATCCTGTATGTTGGTTGTTTCTATTTTCTGTATGGCTTTTTTTTGTGTATTGGACCATGCGTTCCGCTCGTCCGTTCACCGCCCGGGTTTGCCGGCGCGGTTAATGCATGGCGTATGCCCAGGCCTGCCAGAAATTGTTCAAACGCTAGTGCGGTGAACTGGGGCCCATTGTCAGACACTATTATATCTGGCAGGCCGTGTGTGGCAAAGAGTTTGCCCAGTTTTCTTATTACCGCCTCCGTTGTGGTTGATTTCATGGTGCTTACCTCCAGCCAGTTGGAGTAAGCATCTACTGTGATGAGGTACATGTGCCCTTGGTCGGCCCCCTTGAAGTCTATGTGAATCCGAGACCACGGTCCTCTTGGTGTTTCCCATTCATGTATTGGGGCGGCGGGAGGACTGGGTCTGGCCTCTTGGCATTGTTTGCATTTGGCTACCCAGGTTTCGATTTGTTTGTCCATGCCTGGCCACCATGCATAGCTTCTGGCCAGGCTTTTCATCTTGACCATCCCTGGGTGCCCCTCATACAGCATCCCCAATACCCTTTCTTGTAATGTTTCTGGGATTACCACTCTGTCCCCCCAAAGTATACAGCCCTTCTCGGTAAAAAGTTCAGTTTGTCTGTTTCTGAAGGGTCTGAATAGTTCGTCCCTGTCCCCTTACACGGCCATCCTTTTCCAACCCAGCTTAGGACTCGCGCCAGCCGCTTGTCTTTATTTGTTTCTCTGGCAATGTCTGGCACGGTCACTAGTGGGTTGGGTATTGTCTCTATTTGAAATACCTCTGTCGTGGGTGCCGGGTCGTCTTCTAGGTCGGGCAAGGGTGAACGGCTCAGAGCGTCTGCGTAGGTGATGTCTTTCCCGGGTCGGTGAATCAGCTGGTAGTTGTATGCTGACAGGAACTCAGACCACCTTGTCATCCTTGGTGATAGAATGTTCGGTGTGGCCTTATTTCCTGCCAGGATCCCTAGCAGCGGCTTGTGGTCTGTAATGATTGTAAAAGTCCTACCGTAAAGGTATTCGTGGAATTTCTTGACGCCAGCGGCGACTGCTAGGGCCTCCTTGTTGAGCTGGCTGTAGTTCCGCTCCGGTTTTGAAAGTGTCCTTGATGAGAAAGCGATGGGTGCTTCCCTCCCCGTCTGGTAGCTGGTGGCTGAGGATGGCGCCGATCCCAAAAGGCGATGCGTCGCACGTCACCGTCAATGGCAGGGGCTCGCTGTACTGGATTAGTACCGCGTCAGATGTTAGCAGTTTCTTTGTGTTGTTGAAAGCGCTCTCCTCCCGTGCTCCCCAGGTCCAGGTGGCTGTTTTATCTAACAGCCTATGCAACGGTTCCGCCACGGTCGCCTTTTGAGGTAGGAAGACATTGTAAAAGTTTAACAGCCCCAAGAAAGCCTGCAGTTCCGTTTTGTTTTTGGGTCGTGGCGCTTCCCTTATGGCTCTCAGTTTCTTCTCCGTGGGGTGGATCCCTTGTTTGTCTAGGAGGTACCCTAGGAATTCGACCCTCTCAGCCCGTAACTGGCACTTCCCTTTCTTGACTTTAAGCCCCGAGTCTCTGAATTTCTTCAGTACCTCCCTCAACCGGGCTTCTAGTTGCTTTTCGTTTCTCGGCCACTAAGACGTCGTCAAAGTAGGGCACCACCCCTCTATGCCCTGGAGGAGTCTTTCCATGAAGCTTTGAAGACCCGGGTGCCACGCTGACTCCAAACTGGAGCAGGTTGCAACGGAAAGCTCCCGGTGCGTTACGATGGTTTGGGCTTCGGCGGTTGGCGTCGACCGGCAGTTGCTGGTAGGCTTGTGCCAGGTCAAGTTTGGCAAAGATTCGGCCTCCCTCAGTGAGTGCAGAAGGTGCTGCACTACTGGGACGGGGTATGCGCTTTGCTGGAGCGCGTGGTTTAGGTGGCCTTATAGTCCCCACAAATTCTCACGGACCCATCTGGCTTGATGGGGGTGACTATGGGGGTCTCCCACCTGGCGTGATCAATTGGCTCCAGTACCCCTTGCGCGATGAGCTTATCTAGCTGCTCATCGATCTTGGGCTTGAGTGCAAATGGCACCCGTCTGGGTTTAAGGCGGATTGGTGCGATGCTCGGGTCTATGTTAAAAGAAATAGGGGACCCCGGTCTTGCCTAGGCTGTCATCGAAAACTTCCCGGAAGTCGCCCACGAGCGCGCTTCCCAGTCCGACTCTGTGGTGCGGTGGATTCCAGTTACTAATGCCTAGGGTGCGAACCACTGTAATCCCAACAGGCTCGGCCGATCCCGGTCGACGATGGTCAGGGGTAGCACTTGGTGTGGTTCTTGAAGGTGACTTTAAAATGGCCTCTGCCAACTACAGGGATGCGGTTTCCCTGGTAGTCTTTGAGGGTTAGTGTTTGGTCTTCCAATTCTTTTCTGCGGATGGAGGGAACCAGGCGCTTGATGGTGTGCCATGAGACCATGGAGAGGGAGGACCCGGAGTCCACCTCCATGTCACATGGCTGGTCTTCTATCCCCACCATCACGTATACCTTTCTGGCGTCTCTTGTGGAGGAATGGCCGACGATGACGGTCTGGTGTGTTTCCTCCTTTGCCTTGCCTCGTTGAGCCGCTTGTTACGACCCTCTTGGCTCCAACGGCTCTCCGTCTGGCGGTCTCGGTATCTGGTGGGGGTGTTCTCTTGCCTGCGAGGGCTGCCATCTCGTCGCCGTGGGCTGTAGTGTCTTTTATTTCTGTACACCTTGGCGATGTGCCCCGTTTCTCGCACTGCCGGCAAACGGCATCGAGGAACCGGCAGTCTGAACGGGGTGATCGCCTCGCAGCCGGCGCACTGGAACCTCGACTTACGACCTTGGGGTTCCGTCGCCCTCGTGCTGCTTGCAAGCGGTGGATTTCCTCCTCCTCGTCGTCAGTTCCTGAGAAGGAGTCAATGTCGCCGTGGTGTGTGGTTGCGTCCCGGTGGTCGATCTCAGGTCGCTTCTCGGGGTTCGGTGTCGTCTCGCCGGTCGCTGCTCGTGGCGTGATGCTCGATTGCCGCATCCGAGCCGCCGATTTCTTGGCCGCTTGCCGCGGATACCTCGGTGAGCGCGTCGGCGAGGAGATGTCGCCCTTTGCCATGATGCGGCTCTGGAGAATGGGGTCTCGGAGTCCCAGGACAACACGGTCTCGCAGGGCCTCGTCCAGGTCGGCGAACTCGCACAGGCCGCCCAAATCTCGTAGTGCCGCTATGAAGTCGCCAAGCCCTTCGCCCTCGTGCTGGTCCCGCCTGTAGAACTCGTGCCGCCGGATGAGGATGGGCACGACGGGAGCATAGTGGCTTCGCAGTAGGGGCTCGAGTTCGCCCCACTCCATGGTCTTGACGTCCTCTGGCTTGGCCAAGGCTTTGGCCATCTTAAACACTGCCCGCCCGCAGTGTGCGAGGAATCTGGCCCGTCTTCTTGTGACCGCTGGCATCTTTAAGATTGCTACACTCGAGGAACATCTGGAACCTATTCGTATAGGATTCCCAGTCCTCGGTAGCGGGATTGAAGGGTGCGGGTGGCGAGTTGATGCCGGCCATGCTGCTCGCTGCTGTGTGCGCTCGCCACGTGCTGGGTGGTCTCTTTGTCTCACGATCCCATCCTCGTCGCCAGTGTTAGATCTGAGGTGGGTCGGGTCGAAGGAGACACGAGACCATTCTAGTGAGTTCAGCTCTTTATTTAGAATAGGAATAGTCTCTAGAATACAAGCCGCGGCAGCCCTTCATATAGGGCTGGCTCGCGGCTCGGCGGTAATGGCAGCGCTTTGAATCTCCGCGATCGGCACAGCCAATCGCGGTAGATTCTTAGCGCTCCAATCACGGCCGGAGTTTCGACCAATCAGGTCGCTGTCCGTCTGGACCAATCAGTTGCGAGGGTTTGGAGTATGCTAATACAGCACAGGTTTCATTGGTATTATCTTTCCTTTCTTTTGCCACAGTTGTTCTATTCCTGTTTACAGGGCTTTGTATTTGTGATGTTCTCAAGTTCTTTCTCTTCTACTCTGCTTTCTCCAGGTCCTTTATGCATTTTTTTTTGGTCTTATCAACAATTGGTAAGTTAGTTGCAGGTGCTTGTCTGATTGAATTCTAAGGTCTCAAAGCACTTTAGTCTCCTTGTTTTCCTTTGTATGCTTTTCCACCCTATTGATTATGGATCTTTCAGAGACCCTTTAAAAACAAAGATGTATTATATTTTTAAAGGTACCCCAAATTTAACAGACTAACAGAGTTGGAAGGGACCTTGGAGGTCTTCTAGTCCAACCCCCTGCTAAAGCAGAAATCCCTATACCTTTTCAGACAAGTGGCTGTCCAATCTCTTCTTAAAAACCTCCAGCCTTGGAGCATTCATAACTTCTGGAGGCATGTCATCCCACTGGTTAATTGTTCTGTCAGGAAATTTCTCCTTAGTTCTAGGTTGGTTCTCTCCACAATTCGTTTCCATCCATTGCTTCTTGTCTTGTCTTCAGATGCTAGTTTGGAGAATAGGTTGATCCCTCCCCTCTTCTTTGTGGCAGCCCCTCAAATATTGGAACACTGCTATCATGTCACCCCCTGGTCCTTCCTTTCACTAGACTAAACATACCCAATGGAAGTCACCCCATGCTCAATACTCAATTGGGTGGCTAAATCAGCAATGCTGCAACACAAGATTGTGGACCAGGCTTGTCGATCAAACTAAGATACACAAACCTTGGTTAAACCTATCCCTGCACTCTCTTTGTCTTTGCTGCACTCTCAGATTGATGAAAAATGCTGGATTCCCCCCCGCCCCCATGCAATGGGAAAGAAATTATCTTCTGCAGATAAACCTGGAATCAATCAGATTCATTCACTTACTTAAATTTCTACATCTTCAGCACACAAGAAGGTGCATAGTGCATACTATACCTGAATTTAAAAAGGCAATTGTATTAGTATTGTTTGCATTTACTCCTAACCTCACTCTTTTGTCCATCTCTCACCTACAGCAGTCAAACCCAGAATGGCTCCCTCAGTTCCCTCTGTGCCCCTAAGGGCTACTGCTTCATACCAAAGCTCCGTCTCTCACATCGTCCATGACTAATCCCTAGCAATGTACGGGTTCAGGCTGCAAAGTTCAAAGTGAATTTTGAATTGCGGTAGGGGAAGCAACATTCCAATTGGAAGAAGCAAAACAAAATTCTGGATCTTCAAAGACTATTCAGAAGACTGCTTTAAAAAAAAAAGATACATTTTATTCCGTACTTGAAATAAACATTGCAAAGAGGCATGTTTTCTTCTGAGCATGATTGTTTTTCAGGAGCATGTTGGCTCCTGTTAATCAATCTCTGGGCCACTTTTTTTGGAGCACTTGAGAAAAAGTTGGACATGGTAGAAAAAAGAAAATGGACCAGGAATAATAAAAAGAGTAGAATTAAAAAAATATCTCTTGATCAAAAACTGTGAGTGAACACTAGGTAAATCTTAAAATGTAATTCTATAGTGAGCAATTTAATTTAAGCTACTGTAAAGATTTATAAAGCAATATCACAAGGCACAGTATTTATATTATAAAGCAGACAAGAAAAAACAAGGCTATGTGCAGTTGCAAATACTGATGGAATTATTACATTGTGTAATTATTTATTTTTAAACCAAAATGGAAGAGCAAGGTTTGTTGTGTTTTCAGAACAGCAGATTCAATCTTTCACTTTAATTTTACTATTTAATTGTCTGATTATCACTCATACAAATGCTGAAGCAGACTACAGCAGCCAGGTTCCAAAGATATCTGCCACCACTAATATAGAGGTGGTCCTCGACTTACAACCATTCATTTAGTGACCAAAGTTACAACATCACAGAAGAAAATGACTTATGACCGTTTTTCACACTTACAACCATTGCAGCATCCCCATGGTCACGTGATTTACATTCAGATGCTTGACAACTGATTCACATGTATGTTGGTTGCAGTGTCCCGGAGTCCTGTGATCGCCTTCTGCGACCTTCTGACAAGCAAAGTCAATGGGAATACCACTATTCACTTAACAACCATGCTACTAATTTAACAACTACTGTGATTCACTTAACAAATGTGGCAAGAAAAGTCATAAACACATAAGCACTGAATATGTAATTAAATTTCGTCAATTTAACATGTCTTACCTCAAAGAGTCGCTGATCAGCATCATCAAAAGGTTTCCCATCAAGTCTATTCAGCACCTGAGCAACCCCTTTACAAGGAATTAACAAACATAGTTAATTTTATATTTTAAAGGAAACAGTGTATTTACAATGATAAACATATACATAAATACATTAATGAAGAAAAAATGCCACAAAACAAGAACTCAAAATTCAAAAACCACAAGGCATTATTGCTTGCATTATAAATTATAAATATTATACCAACAGCATCTGATACTGGATTACTAATATATTCATGGAAGCTTTAATTCAGCTAAATGAAAAAATTCAAAATAGTAGCTTTTCTCCTTCCTTGCTGGCTGAATTAGATTTAGCTCTGGGTGTCAGGCTTCATGTCAACTTATTGTACAAATATTCTTTGTGTATCTCATTTTTAATATAATAAATTCCATGAGACAGTAAATTATAACTAATTTGGAAGCAGAGCAATCTGTTGCTTGCCAATCTTCTTTTCTTCCTAATCCTTCTTTCACTTGCTGGATCAGTACTTGAAACTTCAGAAATAGACTTTTGTTTTTGTTTTTTTCAAGGAGAATTTTATTTATTTTAATTTATTACCACCATTAATAATTAATACATTAATTGCTAAAACAGCCAACAGTAAAGTTTTATTACAGTTCTATTGTTTGTGTTCACATCTTTTATACCATTTTATACGGACATGGACAATATCAATATAAATTTAATTTGAAAATCTACAAAAGAAAGTTATCTGCAGTAGTTATCTACTACTGCAGTAATTAATTGATAATGAACTATATCATATCAACACACTAGCTTGATACCCGTGCTTCGCTATGAAACAATGTGGTTGGGCTTAGTTTTTGGGGAGGAAAATAAGGGCAGGGGGAAATTCTTCCTCTGCCTACCAGCATCCATTGGTATTCATCTGGCTAGCATCCTGTCACTGTGTGAGAGAGTTGAGGGCTGTTTGGAAAATGAAACAGTATTTGCTGTGTGAGCAAGAAGGAAACAGCAAGGAGCCTGGGTGTGGTTTAGCTCAACTGTTCTGTACTAAAGCTGGTTGCTGCTGTGAAACTAAAACTGAAACTCCTCTGCTTGTGTTTTGCATTTGGAACAGATTTATTTTCAGGTGGGGAGGGGGAGCAGAATTCCTTAGCAGCAGAGCATGTTAATAATAATATATGAAATACTGATGCTCTGATGGTCATTTCGAAAAATCCTTTCTTAGTGAGCACCTAGCCAAGAGGAACATATGTGCCAAATTTCAAGTTTGTAGGCTTTACAGTTCTGGAGATTTTGTGATGATGTGTGAATGGTATTTCACTTTTAGATATATAGATTAACACATGTTTTACATTTTAAAAGTATTTTTAGTATCTTACCAATTATTTGGTGACTGTTATTCCATATAGGTACACAGAGTACAGATCTTATGTGAAAGCCAGACATCTGATCAACCTAGGTTTAAAAAAAACCTTCATCAACTACCATAACATATGATTTAGTCTTAATCCAAAAGATATACAGGTAGTCCGTGATTTAGGACCACAATTGGGACCGCAAAATCCATCACTAAGTGAGATGGTTATTAGAAGAGTTGCAGCTGATTTACAACCTTTTTTTCTGCAGTCATTAAGCGAGTCATGGACTGATTAAGCAAATCCAGTTTTCCCCATTGATTTTGCTTGTTGGAAGCTGTCTGGGAAGATCACAAATGATGATCATGTGACCCTGGGACACTACACCATCCTAAATACCACGCTGGTTGTCAAATGCTGAATTTTGATCATGTTACAATGAGGGTGCTGCGAGGTGTAAGTGTGAGGTCAGTTGTAAGTCATATTTTTCAGCACCATCATAACTTTGAACAGTTGCTAAATAAATGATCGTAAGTTGAGGACTACCTGTATCATCATTGCCTTGCATATTTGAAAAAAAAATGCTAATTTGAAATGATCCGATGCATCTTTATTGAACACATTTCAGTGGTATGAAGCTTTTTCCTGAACTCCGGTGATCCTTTTTAAATCTGTTTTGTATTTTAATAGTCTTTGCTACTTTTCATCATTTTAAGCAAAAATTTATGGAAATGGAGTTCAACATATGATTTTTGCTGTGTTGTAAAGGAAGTAGCTGCTGGACCTGTTACTAACAGTATTATAAATAAGTTTCCAAAATGATAAAGACATTTCAGAAGTAAAATACATAACAATTTTACTTGCAATTCAAGTAGTGCAGGAAAGGTACAGAAGCAAATCCCAGTTCTTAGCTTTCTTGTATTTTAATGAGATGTTATTTTAATAATCAAGACATTTTGTCTTCAATAATCATTTTTCCTGAAAATTGACTTTGGAGATTAAATATTAAATAGCAAGACAATCCCATCAAGAATTAGTTATTGTTTCTTCTGCCTCATAAAAAACAATATTCCTTCTCTAAATAAGTTGACGGGATTTTTATTAATGCATTCTTTAAGGAAATGTAAAACAAAAATTAATCAGCTGCATTACATATTAATCAAAAGAGCATATGTGAAATTGTAACTCTACATTCAGTAAGAATATTATATGCTTTATTTCAGCATGCCTTTTGGTAGGAAATATTGCCTAGGCATTAATGACACTTTCTCAACGACTGAATTAATTACCTCCAGCAGTGTTCTCTGTAAAATGGTTCTGAGCATTTATATTTCAAATATAATAAAACATCTATTATGAAGGCTTTTAGAGACATTTCTTGACAGACTTCCTATAAACAGAAGACTTTGTAAAAATGTCACTTTTGCTCTTTTAGCTCTGTATGGATTGAACTGCTGTAACTTCTCACCTAATTCTGCACCAGGCTCCCACCTACAAAAACACTCAAACTAAACTATTTTAGGGCTCTTTGAATAAAGTAAAGGAATTAAGAATGCCATAATTGTAGGAAATTTTGGCACCTGCAGCAATTGTGATCTGATATTTCCAGAAAGTTACAGAAGGCTAAGAAACTGTGTAAAGGAGCAAAACTTTAACAGACCGACTTTAATTAACCAGACAATTATTTCAATACATAGATCCAATCCTTATTCTAAGAATGACTCAATCAAATAGAGAAAAGATGCATTCAGAAGGCAAATCTTCAAAAGTATTGTGGATGGTGGTAGGCCGAAAGATCAAGAGGCAATCATGACCGTGCAGTTGAAGCCCCATCCCATGTATATGTGTGGAAGTTCAATACATGTGCAGAAGGGATGTGGCTTCAAACATGTGGTCATAGGCACAATCTTGATATTTTTTTTTTTAAACACACCATGAGGATGTTTCTATAAATCTTGTAATTTCTTCCAGGTCTGTGATCAGATCATAAAAGGTACATTCAGCTATCATTACATTTGATAAATATAATTAGCTATTAAAAAGCTCTCCAAAATGTTGAGTATCAAAAGAATATAGAATGGGATACTTATATAAGTAAAAAATGTCTTACTTCTGCATCAAAGCGAGGATCTTGATAAGCATCACTATTGTTCACTGGAAGGCCAGTAGAAGCTACAAGTTCAGCAATGCTATTATTTACTAGCCAGTCTGAATAAGATGCTGATGGTTTCTCCAAATTGTCTTTGAAACTATTAAAAAGAGCAAGGGAAGAAAGAATGTAGTCACTATTGGTTCAGAATCCACTTTAATATATAGAAACCATCATCTTGTTTCAGAGTAACCTTTAAAATTTCAGAGCAGCTTAATTACATTTAGATAAAACAAAAAAAAATGAGCAAATAACTTGTATTTATTTGCTCTCGGTATTTATATCTGTACACAACTGGGGAAAACTGTTAGAGCGACACAGAAAAATGATTTACGTTTTTCTTTAATTATGCCTTTTATTCTATTTTGTAGCACATTATTATTATTATTATTATTATTATTATTATTATTATTATTATTATTATTATTATTATTATTATTATTATATATGGCCTATTGGCTAATCAATAAATAATAATAATTACAACAACCTAGGTCATGGAAAGACCTCAATGCATATAAGGGCCAGCACCAGCTAAAGAACCAGCAGTTATGATTTCATATTACTGTGAACAAATAAGAACAACTATGGGATTTCCAAATACAGGAATGAAGGCGAATATACATGTCCCAGGATAATGTTGCAGGATCCAATCTAGGTCAGTCACTGGGACCAGAAGTTTAGTCTTCAGAGCTTTTGGACTCATGCTGGAGACCATCCTCAGAGAGCTTGTCTCTAGCAGAGTGTGTGCTTGGGCTGTTCTGTGTTGTATTTATATGATGCCTGTTGTGTGTGGCTTTTTAGATGTTGATTGGTGTGTTGATGCTGGCTATTAAGTCGTTGGCTGTTGTTTCCTTGTGCTGCCAAGTCCTTGCTTCCCAAGTTCTTGATAAACTGGTAGTAAATCGGCACTCCTGTTGACTGAGGAAGGGTTGTTTCCCAGGCTTCAATCACTTCCCTTGGCTGTTTTTGTGCATGTTCATCCAATAATCTTTGTAGTTGCAAAATTGAATGTATGTCCTTGTTCACTGCTATGTGAGAGAGCAGGTACAATATTCTGCTTCTATAACTCATTCCCTCAAATCAGTCATATATCTCAAGCAAGCATGAAGTAAAACGCTTAAATGCTGGTTATGTTTTAAGATGTCTTTCATCTCTCTCTCTCTCGCTCTCGCTTTTATTGCTCTTAAAAGCATAATTTTGTAGAGTCCACAGGCCTCTGTTTTCTGCCTGCCATTATTCCATCTTGCAGCTCATATTTCTTCCAGACAAGGCTAGAAATAAATCTTTGAATGACTTACATGAAACATTTGTATTTGGTAAACGCATCTCCCCAGCAATGTTGATTAGTCACCATCAAGGGAAGAAACAGTCCATTCCAAAAGCAATCTGTCTTTTGTTGGGTGGGGGAAGGCACTGGCGATTTGTTTTTGCTTCTCTATAATCCTTTCTTTCTCTTTTTGCTATTATTTACCTTAGCTAAATATATTGGCATTTGGGGTGTCCTTGGTCCTGACTCAAATATGTTGTAGCCTGATAATTTGATTTCTTGGAACCAGCTAATAAAGGTTTACTTTGTCTTTTCTCCCCCTTATTCTTGATTTCTTTAAATTATTCTCTGTCTTGGTAACACCTTTTTATTTATCTCATTGAAAAACAGTATTGATCTTGTAGTTCCGCAGAGGCAAAGATTGTTGTTGGAACATGCATACATTTATTCTAATGTTAGTTTACTTTTCTTTCATATTCTCATGTTGTTTATTCATTGTTTTATTACAAAATATTAACACAGAACTGATTGATAAAGGGTCTTTTTTTCCCCTCTGTCCCCCTAGTAAAACTAATATTCTTTTTATAATCCTTCATTTTTATTTAAACCGAATGTAACTCTAGAACTTAATAATAAAAGGAATTTGTCTCCATATTTATCATGCTGCAGAAGTGAGATTTGTGAAGATTGAGTACACTTTTACAATAGCGCAGCATATGTTGAGTTGAAAGGTAGGATGGAAGAGAGGTATAACATTTACAGGCAAGAGTGAGCCAAGACCTGTTTTTCAGGCCTTGTCTGATAATGAAATTCATGGAAGTCAATCATACAGCTGTATTTCACAGCAGTAAGAGATGTGACTGGCAGATCAGAAGGAGCAAATCCAACTATAAACTGAGCATCTATGAAACCCAGCCTAATTACCAATCAGACTTACTGGATCTGAGATGCTTTCTTTATGGAATTTGGTTTTTCCTTTAAATGTCACATCCATAAACTCCAGCTCATAAACTAAACTGTGTCCTCAGAAATCCAAACTTGAATAAAATATTACTGAAAACAAAACCCAGTCTCAAAAATAACATAAAAGATGCAACTACAGTTTTCTTTAGGTACCTCTTCTCCCTATCCTGAAACCTTCCTTCGTTCCTTCACAATCTCTAAACAAAGGAAAAAATAACTAGAAACAAAACATTCTGTTCTGTTGTTCCATTTTCAGGATCCCGTAAAAGAGCTCCAAATTTGGGAGGGGTTTCCAACTATTTTTTTCATGATTGATTGCTCTACATAACAAATGTTTCCTATGCAAACTTTACAAGAAAGATTACAATAGCCAAATTCAGAAAACATCAGAATCCCTAATAAGTCTAGCTAGAACTCAGTTGGAATCTCTGTTAGAAAAAAAACTAAGAAAAACAGAAAGAACCACATGGAAAAATGGTGATTATGGGGGGAAATTATATGATCAAGGCAATTTTTTTAGGTTCAACATACTTTGCAGACAAGAAAATGTTTTTTATGTTACAGAGAAGAGCAGCCCATGGTTCTCAGCTTGCGTTCCAAGAACAGTTATCTATGTCAAATTTATTTCTGGGCTTTTATTTCTACATAAAAAATTAGAACCAAATGTACATGCTGAAAGTTCTTGAGAATTATATAAGTCAAGCTTCATATTACAACAATGTCAAAATTTCCCAAGTTTTAATGAACCTCAAGATCTGCACCTTTTATCTTATGCTAAACATATAGTACCTTTATTTCTTCCCACTGCTGTCCCTGTAATATGTTGCGTATGAGATACAGAGACCTTATATAAACATGGCCAAGTAAGTATTTTAAGTTTTAAAAATCTGGCTTTATTTTTTAAAGAGGTGATTTAATTAGGACCCATCTTGTCATTAAGGTATTATGCTATTTAAGCTGGAGAGGTGGGGTGGCAGGAGAGAAAAAACAGCCCAAAGTTTTAAACTATCATGATAATGTTTGCACAGCTAAATAATATTTTCATTGCTAAAAATGAAATAGAAATAACCCAAAAATGTATGAAAGTTGGCTGGAAGGAAGAAGATTGTGTAACTCTTCAATAATCACATCAATCAACCTATCAAGATGGTGAAAGCATCTTCAATTTGTTGAAGCTAAGTAACATGGATGGGATTAAAAAAACGGGATGAAGTCCATATGGAATGCCCTTGACAGAAGGAGACTTAATCAAATCTTTTAGTCTGCTAATTATGCTAAAATAATATTCCATGTAATCATGTCACAGTTTTGCAACTATTTCCCACATAACAGAAATGCAACCAATTATACCATTTGAGGAAGAATAATATTTTGTCTTCTACAACATATTGAGCTTAAGGGCATAAAAATATATAATACTTTTACAAGAGTAGAACAAAAGTGAAGGAAAGTATGCCAGCTGGGTGTAACAAATGAAAAATTGTACAAATATTTAATTAAATAAAATGGATTGGATTTCTAGAATGAAGGTGAACTTGAAAGAGCTTTTCACAGACAGAATTTTTTTCCTATAATCTAGATTTATTCCTAAAAAGAAGATTAATTATAAAAGAATAAAATCTAACCTATTTTCTGTATCAGCAACACACTTTGGAGACATCAATTCAAAAGACTTGGTAAATTTTACCTCCTGTGAAGGTAAAACATGTGTAAATGTCATACATTGCAAATTTATTATACAACATTAGAAAAGTACATAACCTCATTATAAAAAATAAATACACTGTGCCCTATTTATACTCAAAACATAAAGCACATTCTTTTAATCCTATCTACATAATAAAGAATTAACTGAATCCTTACATACTGTGAAATTATTACTAATGTGGCCTAAAAAATAGGAGACTGTGAGTCTAATCCTGCCTTTGGCAAGAAAGCCAGGTGGGTGACTTTGAGTCTGTCACTCTCTCAGCCCAGCCCTCCTCAGCAGTATTATTTATATCTGCCACCTTGATTAACTTATAAAGTAATAAAGGTGGGATAAACATGTAATGAATAGAATAGAACAGAACAGAACAGAACAGAACAGAATAGAATAGAAAAAGGAACAGAATTAGAAAAAAGAATAGGAATAGAATAATTATTCCAAAGTATGGTTTCAAGATCACCAAGTTGTTTTTAAGTAATGTTTCTTGTTATTTGAAGACCTCCAACAGTGAACAGTGAAATATTTTATAGTTTGGAGTACTGAGTGAACATTAGGGCTACATGGGGCTGCCTTGAAGACCATGCAGAAACTTTACATAGCTAAGGAAGCACAGTTATGGGCATGTCTCAATATATCCATGTGATACCCTTCCTTTGCAAGCTGGATTGGTTGCCAGTTTGCTTCTGGGTACAATCAAAGTGTATGAACTATAAAGCCTTACACTGCATAGGACCTATTTATGAGAGGGGCTACCTATATCCCATGGTATCTGCATGGCCAATTTGAACTGACAATATTGATGCATTTCAGGTTCTTTCAATTAAACAAGTTCATCTATCAGGACCCAAGAAACACAGTTTCTCTGTCACAATGCCTGTCACCTGGAATAGAAATGTAGGATCCAATCTGGGTTGGGCACCGGACCAGAGGTTTAGTCTTCTGAGCTTTCAGCCTCATGCTGAAACTCAACTTTGGGGAACTTCTCTCTCACCAGAATATGTACACCAATCCAGATTGGATACTACAACATTATCCTGGGACACATATATTTGCCTTCATTTGTAGAATGAAATTTCCTCAGATCTGAATATCTCCCACCCTGTTGGCTTTCCAAAGGCCTACAAAGGCCTGACTTTTCTCCCAGGCCTTGGGCTAAAGTGGTTGGTGTACCATTTGCAGGATGTTAGTTACTGGTGGGATGTTTGGGGGTTTGTTGTTTTGGTCTTCTTTCCTGGTTTCTATTAAATTGTTTTTATATTGTTTAGTGTAGTGTGAATCAAATATATAAATAAACTGGAGTCTGAATGTTAGATTATCAGTGTATCAAATTCAATATTGTTTAAACTAATCTAAAGTAGCTTTTAAGGTGCCAATCAGAAAATTGTTCTGATATGCCAGGAATTGTAATTTGCAATGTTATGTACATCCTGACATTGAACTATGACTACACTGACCACATTTTCTGGAAAAAATAAAGGAGCAACCTGAAAAAGGAGAAAACCTGAAAGAGGTTCATAAGGATCAAAACAAAATTGTTTGTAACAAAGGAAAACCCAAGAGCAAAACAACAAAAATCTAAAGGACAGCTTTCTGAAATAAAGGAATATCCTTTGTAATACAGAGTGTGTGGTCATTCTAATTATGATCCTTTCCCAAAGCTCAGTAAACAAAGGTTGTCCATTAATTTCAGTGGATTATACACTGCTCAAAAAAATAAAGGGAACACAAAAATAAGACATCCTAGATCTGAATGAATGAAATATTCTCATTAAATACTTTGTTCATTACATAGTTGAATGTGCTGACAACAAAATCACACAAAAATTATCAGTGGAAATCAAATTTAGCAACCCATGGAGGTCTGGATTTGGAGTTACACTCAAAATTAAAGTGGAAAAAAACATTACAGGTTGATCCAACTTTGATGTAATGTCCTTAAAACACATCAAAATGAGGCTCAGTAGTGTGTGTGGCCTCCATTTGCCTGTATGACCTCCCTACAACGCCTGGGCATGCTCCTGATGAGGTGGCGGATGGTCTCCTGAGGGATCTCCTCCCACACCTGGACTAAAGCATCCCCCAACTCCTGGACAGTCTGTGGTGCAACGTGGTGTTGGTAGATGGAGCGAGACAAAAGATGTCCCAGATGTGCTCAATTGGATTTAGGTCTGGGGAACGGGCGGGCCAGTCCATAGCATCAATGCCTTCGTCTTGCAGGAACTGCTGACACACTCCAGCCACATGAGGTATAGCATTGTCGTGCATTAGGAGGAACCCAGGGCCAACCGCACCAGCATATGGTCTCACAAGGGGTCTGAGGATCTCATCTCGGTACCTAATGGCAGTCAGGCTACATCTGGCGAGCACATGGAGGGGTGCGCGGCCCCCTAAAGAAATGCCACCCCACACCATTACTGACCCACTACCAAACCGGTCATGCTGGAGGATGTTGCAGGCAGCAGATCGTTCTCCATGGCGTCTCCAGACCCTGTCACGTCTGTCACATGTGCTCAGTGTGAACCTGCTTTCGTCTGGGAAGAGCACAGGGCACCAGTGGTGAATTTTCTAATCTTGGTGTTCTCTGGCAAATGCCAAAGGTCCTGCACAGTGTTGGGCTGTAAGCACAGCCCCCACCTGTGGACGTCGAGCCCTCATAACACCCTCATGGAGTCTGTTTCTGACCGTTTGAGCAGCCACATGAACATTTGTGGCCCGCTGGAGGTCATTTTGCAGGGCTCTGGCAGTGTTCCTCCTGTCCCTCCTTGCACAAAGGCGGATATAGCGGTCCTGATGCTGGGTTGTTGCCCTCCTAGGCCTCCTCCATGTCTCCTGATGTACTGGCCTGTCTCCTGGTAGTGCCTCCATGCTCTGGACACTACGCTGACAGACACAGCAAACCTTCTGGCCACAGCTCGCATTGATGTGCCATCCTGGATGAGCTGCACTACCTGAGCCACTTGTGTGGGTTGGAGACTCCCTCTCATGCTACCACTAGAGTGAAAGCACCGCCAGCATTCAAAAGTGACCAAACCATCAGCCAGGAAGCATAGGAACTGAGAAGGGGTCTGTGGTCACCATCTGCAGAACCACTCCTTTATTGGGGATGTCTTGCTAACTGCCTATGCTTTCCACTTGTTGTCTATTCCATTTTTACAACAGCATGTGAAATTGATTGTCAATCAGTGTTGCTACCTAAGTAGACAGTTGGATTTCACAAAAGTGTGATTGACTTGGAGTTACATTGTGTTGTTTAAGTGTTCCCTTTATTTTTTTGAGCAGTGTATATTCAAAGGTCAAGGATCTAATGGATTGAATGAAGCTACTATGCCTTCAAAAATATTTTAAAAAACATAGGCTTCAACAAATATACCACCTATCAGCCTTGGAAGCCATTTTTTACTCGGAAGCTTCGAGGCTGCCACATTTAGTGCCTGGGAATTTGCGAGGGGGGATTTCATAGTAAGGTAGATTAGACTCAACAACATTCTTTCTCAGAGAGTCAAGGACGTGTCATCCTGCACCTGGAATGTCTAGAGGAATGTCTCCAGTTGGGGCGACGATTGATTGGTCCATGTGATGGACTGATGGGTACAGGGGATGGAACTTTGATTTTCTTTTGGGAAGGGAAAACCCGGAACTCTCAGATTTGGGTTTTCCCAGATGTGCCAATATGACAACTCCAATAAAATGGAACTTTGAGGAAATGCTCATCTTGGAGTTTATTGGTTTTGGAGTTGGTTAGTTGGAACACTGACACCACCAAGTGTATGATCAGTGTATCCTTACGATTTATATTGACTGTTTCCTAGTATGATTTGATTGTTGATTGTACCCTATGACTATCATTAAGTGTTGTATGTTATGATTCTTGATTCTTAACAAATGTATCTTTTCTTTATGTATACTGAGAGTATTTACACCAAGACAAATTCCTTCTGTGTCCAATCACACTCGGCCAATAAAGTATTCTAATTCTAATCAGAAGCTATTTTTCCCCCTAACACTGCAGAAGGGCAAGAAATGTCCATTCATTCCTTTGTTTAATTTAGCACCTTCCCAGTTTTAAAGGTGAGCGGAGGGAAGAAAAATTATTACTTGGTGGGTTAAGTGAAATCACCCCCACAACCTAGACTGTATAATAGAAAATGAGCAATGTTTCATTCCATTTCTACTTCTGCTGAATTTATTTATATTTCATATTTCTTAATAGCAATAGCACTTAGACTTATATACTGTTTCACAGTGCTTTACAGCCCTCTGTAAGCAGTTTACAGAGTCAGCATATTTCCCCCACAATCTGGGTCCTCATTTTACCAAACTCGGAAGGATGGAAGGCTGAGTCAACCTTGAACCTGATGATATTCAAACTGCCAAACTGCAAGCAGCTTGCAGTCAACAGAAGTAGCCTGCAGTACTGTATTCTAACCTCTGCGCCACTGTATGTGATGACCCATAGTGTCTCAAAAAAACACAAAAACTAAAACATGAAACAAGGTATTGTAATGGCTTCAACTTAACTTTGCTGTTTTATTAGTCACAGTTTAAATTCAAAAAGTAGATAATGAAGCAAAAGGAAACCAAAAACAAACCGCATTGACGAGAGTTCCAAGGCAAACCAAGATAATTAATCACACATTCCAGGAAGATAACCGGGGAGAGTCCATGGGAAGACCGCCAACAAAGATAAACCTCCTCCAAAGAAAGCACTAATTTGACTCCAGCGTCTGTGAACACGCAGTTTCAAACTCTTATACAGAGCTCACAGCTGCAACCCATGAGGAGGATCGTGGCCCTCTCCTCCCGAGTAGTCCACGTTTTTCCCTGATCCTCTCCTCCCTGCATACCCTAGGATGGAGAGGGGATGGGCCTGGATCCTCCTCTGACTATTCAGCCGGCCTCTGCCCTTCCCTAGCCTCCTCCACCACCTCTGGAGCCACACTTCCACTCCCTGTTGGCTGTTCCTCCTCTTGCTCAGAGTCAGTCTCCACCAGGGGCATGAAACTGTGGCTCTTAATAATCCATCTCCCTTTTTCCTCTGAAATGGGAATGTTACTTCATAAAGAACAGTTGAGCACAAGAATCTACACTCCCATTCCACTCAAGCTTTTCTCTCAGCAAAACCAGTATTTTCAGTATCTAATTGTTCACGATTATTCCACCTTACTAGCTATCGGTTTCAACTTAGTCAACCAAAAACTTAGTACTGTACAAATTTTAAACAAAATTTAAATACATGCTGAATAAATAAATACAAACATCATGACACTTACATAAAATATACTTTTCAAAATGTGAAATATTACTTACTGGTGATTCAATGTCGTCAAGAAGCAATACCAGGCAACGCTCACACTTGAGTAGATTCTGGGCTCGATGCATAATTTTTTTCACAATTTTCTCCAAGTCTGTCTGTTCTTCAAAGAGATCATTAACCACCTCCAGCAAGGCCTTCATACATGGGATGGAAATCAATCACAATTGGTTTCCAAAAGTAATGAATAAATAATTGTGTGATATTTCAAAAAAGAGCTGTAAAAAGAACCAGTTACTAACACTCTGGGATACTGGATACTTTGAAATTAAACTTAGATGCATAGGTACCAGGGCATGTACATATGGAATGTTCTCAATTTAGTTCCCCTGTAAGAGACCTGAATATATTTCAACTATTTTTTAAACTATTTCTGACTAGGGAATGTCCTAGTCAGGGAATATTAGCTTTCTGTAACCTGTGTGACCTTGTGCTGAACATGAGATCATTATTTTTTCGTTCATTGCAATTTGAAAGTAGAGATACAAAGCGTTAATTAATCTCACAGCTACTTTGCTTCAGATTGTAGTATCTAATTTATGTGCTTCACAAGGCAAATTATAACATAACAGATTAATTCTCAGTGGCAGTCTACCAAATTTTTGAAATAAACTAGATATTAAGTGATCTTGAAAAGTATTAGTAAAGACTAAGAAAAAAGCCCAGAATAGCTTTTCTGAATGTTTCAATGTAATTATGTGGAAAAGAAAAAAGAATCTTTTCTCATACGGAATTATAGCCTTGATGATTATGGTAGTGAAGCTGAATAGATTTCAGGCAACCCAATACCATGCATTTTACATGGGATTTATTTCAGTTATGAGTGCTGTAGAAAACAAGGAGTATGCAAACATGACACAACACCCAGTGTGAATACAGAACAGTGTACTGATGCCAATTTCTGCTCTTATTCATACTGCACTAATTAAGGCAGAGGTGGGCAATCACCAGCTGAAGAACAGCAGAGATTTTTTACAGAAAGATGCTAAAACCGCTAGGAGTGGCTAGAAGAAAATTTTCTAGTCCTGTTTTGTTCTCCTTTCAAGGATAGGATTGGGCCCAGAACTGCCGACTACAATATGAAAGGGAAAAAATGGTGAACTAATACAAACGTAAGTGACTGGGCAGATGGATCAACTTTTAGGATTCATGCTCTGCACTTAATACATCTGGAGGGAAAAAAGGGTGAGTGAGACATGTCACCCAAATGGACAGGCAAGGGCAGTTTCTGGATGCTCCTTTTTAAAAAATTGTTATTACATTATTATAAGAGATATATAATTCTCAAAATTGTATCTCCAAGGAAAATTTCTATCCTTCCTCATGTCTTCCTAATGCATAGAAAAAAAGTCAACATAGGGATAACTTTCTACCATGTTCATTTAGTTATGATTTTGTCATCTCATAGGGCAACTTTTAGGCAAAATGTTATTCTCAGCAGTCAGTTTAGGTTCAGTCACTCTACTTCACAAAAACATAGGTTAGCCGATATATCAACATAACTATTATTTCAAAAGGTGTTTCCACAGAATAAGACCTAGTTCTCTTACTTCTCTAGGGCAGTGTTTCTTAAAGTGTGGTACTAGGACCCAGAGGTGGGGTCACCGTCTAAGCAAAATAAAATCAAAATCAATTATTTGCTACCCGATGTTAAAAAAATAATACCATCTTTAAATTCCACTAAACAATCATGAGATATTTAATACAGTAAATATGGCAAAAATGTAACCCTTACAAACAAGAGCTTTTCTGGGGTCCTCCATAATTTGTAAAAGTTGGAAAGGCCCCTAAGACAAAAGAAAACATTGCTTCAAGGCAAGGGTAATTCAACATTTATATATATTTTTATTGTTTAATTTATATGCTACCTGATTTCCAGATATGAGCATGGACAAAGTGATAGAATGCTAATTGATAATCCCAATCCATAATATGATCGTATGGTACTATAACAATTAGCCTTATTATTTGGAATGGGTGGGGGGGAGGGGAGGAAAAGCACATGCTAACCTCAGAAACGAAACTAATTAGCAATGGTCGATTTGAATTTCAGTAATAAATTTGAGTGAGGAAGTCTCCCCAAAATGGGGGTAAAAATACTTTGTACATAAAAGCTGCATAAGTAAGCACTAATAATCAAGGCTTTCTTCTTTCATAATACTCCTGCTTTGTGGTATCCTTGCAGAAATTATCCACAGGGATCCAAGTTTGGCAAAGTGAAAAAAAAGAGCAGAAGAAACCTCTCCTTTAAATTTAGGATTTTTTTAAAGCTATTTATTTATTTGTTATGTTTCCACATTATTGGAATTGTGGTATGAATTATTTTCACAAACTAATGAAAGCTCGTTATGTTAGTATTCCAAAAGGAAATCAGGCTTCCAAGATGTATTGAGCTACTAAAGAAAATAAGAATTGGGTTTGCATAGCACCAGTCCTAAAGATAGGGCACATATTAGCGCTGTTGGGGTAATGCGTCTAACATTACTATTGTGAAATTCTTTTCCTTTACTTTTTTTACTTTTTGGAAATAAAAAAAGAAGCAGCAAATAGCAGTGGAGAAAAAAATGACAAATTAAACAAAATGAACATGACTATGACTGAATCCACATAAATTTCAGGAATGAGGCACAGCAAAGCCAATGGATGAGGAATATTACCTTAGAAGCAGTGGTGGGGTTCAATTTTTTTAAACTACCGGTTCTGTGGGCGTGGCTTGGTGGGCGTGGCAGGGGAAGGATACTGTAAAATCCCCAGTCAGAGGTGGTATTTGCCAGTTCTCCAAACCACTCAAAATTTCTGCTACCGGTTCTCCAGAACTGGTCAGAACCTGCTGAATACCACCTCTGCTTAGAAGGCTCCCCCCTTATTCTCCCTGCTTCCCACTGTGCTCCCCAATATTATCCATCTGGCAAAGAGACAGGGGAAATCAAGCAAGCTGAAATGTCAAAAAAAAAAAAAAAAAAGACCAGAAATTGTATTTCTGCTACAGTCAATTTCTAAAGAGCAGGGGAGACATCTCTAAACAGAGTATCTTAGGTTATGCACTGTAAAATATTGATAAAGTTTTATTGGTTGTTATTTAGTTTAGATGTGGTGGCACAGTAGATGTAGAAATGAATTTCTGTAAATACTAGCAAATAAAAATATAAAAAAGATACATCATTTGGGTGTAAGGAGATAGAAGAATGAGAAAATAGGAAACAATATTCTTCTTCTAAATATGACTTCTTCATATTTATAAACAAGCAAATTCCACAATTCAGTGTAGCTTATTCCCAGGGAAAGGTGTACAAAGATGCTAACTCATTACCGCTGCAGCCAGATCTATTCTCAGGATCATGCAGCTGTAGCAGATATCTCTCTGCGGCAACCACACAGTCTTGAAAAATAATGTGGCTGCTTTAATAAGCTGAACAGAGTGCTACATTTGTGCTCCTGTATGTTTCAAAGCACGTTTTTCCCAAATGAATTTAAAGAACTGCACAAACCGCTTCACTGGATAAAAATAAATATGGCAATATTAAAATATAACCTCAAATTAAGAATAATATCAATTATGTTCATTTTGCTGAAACTACAGAATACAGTAACTGTGCAAACAGTTATGCAAATCATAACTTGATCTTTTATCACATAGTAAAACAGATGCCATATGAAATAATATTAATGATAGTTATTCTTGTTGTTATTGTGACTTACTCTGCTTCTATCGTACTCCTTCCTGGAAGCAGCAAACAATTGAGCATTGGATATGGCAATACCACAGAAGGGAAGATACATTTCCATTACCTAGCACATAGAGAAAGACAAGGTCATCAAATGTTCTTTGTGAAATTACACGTGTATCAGCAATCTCATTTTCATAAAAGAAATATCAGAATATCAGCCCAGAGTCTGACATCAAACTTACTTATACAGTTCTCTGCAGAGTGAAAATTAGAGTTCCTGGATAAGAAGACACAACCCCCAACTCCCACTGGATGGAAAATCAGGCCCAGCTCTTTCTGTACCCAATTTTGTAAGGCTGCAATTCAACTCCTCAGATATTTTCTAAGGGATGTTTCTTAATTATGACAATGATTCCCCAGAACAAGATTGTCATGGTAAGAATCTTCCTACTAAAAGGCATAATCTTAGGCTAGACTCAGAACTGTGCCTCCCAGATCCTAAACAATAGGGGGGGAAAACCCTGGCAAGAAAGCCAGTTTGTGTAATGGTTGAGGTGCTGGTCTAAAAACCCGGAGATAGATAGTGAGCTCTACCCCACCTTAGAATTAAAAACAAATGACTAGGTGACTTTAGCCAATCACTCTCTCTCTCTCACCCAATTAACCTCAGAGGCTTATTGTTGTAGGGGAAATAGGAGGAAGAAATACAGGTACGATTTCTTCCTTGGGGTATATATTGTAATAAAAAAGGCAGGTTAAAATATTATGATAATGACAAAAATCCCCAATGAGGCACTGCCTTGATGAGGTTATAGGGTTGCATGCTTTGAGAAAGATTAGAACTATGCCAGAGTTTCAATCATCATGGAGAGGTCTCCTCAGAGGAGCCAGACAAAGAATGTCTGTCTCATAAACAATATGGTGAGACATAATGACTGAAATTTATCCCAGCCGAGTCATTGCCTGGATCAACAATGACCATGCTAAGTGTAGGAGTTTCTAGATATCTGGTCACAAATGGATTATAGGACTCAGGACTGTTAACCGAGCAACCAGGGCAAGGAGCTGTAGAATTACTGGAAAAAAGTTGCTTACCACAAATATACAAAAACTGCAAACAAATAAATAATTATTTACTATTATAAATCAAGTCCAATGAGAAAATGATATCTGAAAAGGATGCACCAGTTCTCGAAAGAACAACATTCAGTTTCTGAAGTCACAGAACAGATCAATATCATCATCAACGGTCTACCCAGGACAAAGAAATTTAAGCCTTGCAAGAAGTAGCTTAGACAGTAAAAACAACTAAGGGGGGTATTGGTAGTAGAGGAAGTTCACTAGCATCACCAGTGAACTGTTCTCATTCCCAAACCAGGCATCCTCTCCTTTACCTTCTCAGAAAGAACAAAGTTCTCCAATTGAAAAAAAACAGAAGAACTTAAAATGATGAAAAACTGAGCTTCTAGAGCAGCACAAAATCAACAGAATATGGTTACCTGGACTGAAGCTGGTTACAAAGAAAGAAAACCCCAAATACAGTAGTATTAAAAGATGTCAACATTGTAATATCAAATACAAGCATCAATTTACTGCAAGAAGCAAACTAACTGATATAGAGCACTGCTGCAGTTATAACTGGAGATCTTGGATGCAAAATCAACAAACAAGGAAAAAAGTCAAACAGTGCATCACTAAAGTAGAAAATCAGGTTAGAAAATAAGATCAGCTTGCTAAGATTGGATCAAGTAAGCTAGAACAGATTTTAAAAAAAGAATCTGAAGAATAAGGAGATCAAAGAACAACTGATCAATAAATATCAATAAACAAATTTAATAAAAAGTGAAGTTAAACAAATCCTTCAGGATGACAACATTGGGGTCACTGAAGTCAAGAAAAAAGTTAGTACCGAATATATCATTAGAGCGAAGAAGATCTTAAAGCCCAATCTAGTGCAGGAAATTCCATCAAGGCAATTAACATTTGAGCAATTCCGGGAATTATATATACAGCTGGCATAGTGGACTGGGCTCAAACTGAACTAGCAGCTCTGGTAGGAAGACCAGAAAAATAATCACAATGAACCATCTCCTTCATCCAATGCAGTGACATTGACAGAGTCTACTTACCAAGAATAAGTGGGAATGCAATTTTGTAAGTACACCAGATAGATGAAGAAGAAAAAAGGGCACTGGAAGAAAACCTGAAGGACAATGATGCACTGAAGCTAGTACACAGTAAGGCTTAAGAGATCAAACTGGCTTATAAGAAAGACCAAATGAAGAATAGAAAAGAGGCACGGGAAGGCAAAATAATATATGGCCAGTACACTAAAAAAAAGAGGGGGGAACCAATAGGCGAAGAAAATAACAACAAGACCTGGCAATGGCTAAAAACAGGAAACTTGAAGAAAGAGAAAGAAGGGCTAATTCTGGCTAGAAAGTTTACGGCTTAAAAACAAATGCATATAAAGCCAGGATTGAGAGGACAGCAACAGACAGCAAATCCTATCTCTGCAGAGAAGCTGAAGGAACACCTAGTTAGCTGCTGCAAGAAGGTTGCACAGACTGATTGCAGACAACAGAATCACAAAGTAGCAACAATGGCACATCGAAATATTTGCAATAAATAACACTTGCCTGCAAGCAAGAAATACCATGTACAATAAGCAGCAACTGGTGGAATCACAAAATAGACAAGCTAATGAAGAATGAAAAAGTCAATGGGTTCTGGGACTTTAGAATTCAAACAGAGAGCAGAGTACCTGCCACAGAACATGCTAGATTTTTAACTACTGTTGATAAGAAAGACAAAAAAATTTGCAATAAATATTTGGATATAGCAGAATAAAAGAGAAAAAAAAACTAGAGAAAATCAAGGTCTGCAAAATACAAAGATCTGCAAATAGACTTGATTGTTGCAAATAGGCAAAAATAGTACCAGCTGCTATAGGCGCATTAGGTGCAGCCCTAAAACAGTTTGAGTACCACTTGAACATAATTAGCATTGACAAAATCACCATCAGTCAATTGCAAAAGGCAGCTTTATCTGGAAAAGCTTATACCCTGCAACAATACCTTAAACAATATCTGCCTGTACCACCAAGTCCATGGGAAAGACTCCAAAAGGCTGAATCCACTTTAAATATCTGGCTATGTGACCATTATACCTTCTTTAAATAAGATACTGGCCCACTCTACTCCAAAACAACACCTCAGAAAGTAACCGATCCAAAAAAAGGCCTATTGGCCAGCTTTCCCACATATTAACTTTTTAAAAATAAAATAAAAGAAAACCTCATTCTGAGTGCAAACCAGATCAGAGTGGAATTTTTGTTTAATAAACATCAGCAAAGCAGAGCAAAATAGAACTTGCTCAGCAAAAAAAACAAGATGCATACTGAAGATATTCTATTCTAAAGAAAAGGAATAATACTTAAAATTAAATTTAAAAATGTTTAGGAAATATTAGGAAAAGATTTTTTGAAAGTTCCCTAAGATGTTTTGTGGATTATACAGAAGGACCTAGAAGTTCACTTGAATCTGGGTCCTTACCTCGGAAGGATGGAAGGCTCAGTGAACCTTGAGCCCGTCAGAATTGAACTGCTGGCAATCGGCAGAAATACTGAACTTTAACCAATGCACCACCATGGCTCTTAACAGAACTTGGCCAACTTTATCTGGGCTCAGAAACTAAGCAGTACTTAATGCTTGGACAGGAAACCTCCAGCAAATACTAATGCTTTATGCTAGACTGGGAAACTACCAAAATATTAACAATAACGATGACGATGATGAAAAAAGAGATGGCAAATCATTTCTATTTTTCCTAAAAAGAAAACTACTTGGATACAGTGGACATACTGAAGTCACCAAAGGTAGAGCTTGACTTGAAGGAGACTTGACTCTACTTTCCCATGAAAGTAGACTTGAAATTCTAGAACTAGAAAACCTTGAATTACGCCGTCTTCGGTCTGATTTAAGCATGGTATATAAAATCATACATTGCAATGTCCTACCTGTTAATGAATACTTCAGCTTCAACCATAACAACACAAGAGCACACAATAGATATAAACTCAAAGTTAACTGCACCAAACTTGATTGCAGGAAATACGACTTCAGCAATAGAGTGGTCAATGTCTGGAATACTCTACCCGACTCTGTAGTTTCTTCCCCAAACCCCAAAAACTTTAACCTTAGACTGTCTACTATTGACCTCACCCCTTTCCTAAGAGGTCTGTAGGGGGCGTGCATAAGCGCACCAACGTGCCTACCGTCCCTGTCCTATTGTTTCTCTTATTCTTCTTTTATTTTTCTTATATGTACCCATTTCATGTATTCACAACTATGCATACACTTATACTTATTATCTTGTAAACAATTGGCAAATCAAATAAATAAAAATAAAAATAATGGCTTCAAATTTTGTGACTGATGAAAGAATAGCTCTCTAATGTGTTGTAAAGGTTAGTTATTTGCTATCCTTCATTTATAAGCCTCAAAAAAACCTAAAAAGTAATTCAATAATAATTCTGTTCTTCATCTAAAACAAGGGTCTTCAAACTTGGCAAGTTTAAGACTTGTGGGCTTCAACTCCCAGAATTCCTGAGCTAACATGACTGGAGGAGGAATTCTGGGAGTTGAAGTCCACAAGTCTTAAAGCTGTCAAGTTTGAAGACCCCTGATCTAAAATTTGTACTTGTTAACTTTATTTATATAAATATGGCATGCGAATTGCTTAGAATCATTTCCAAATGAAATGGGAGGGAGAGACCTAATATTACTGTCTCTAGTCTTCATCATTTAATCTGGAATGTAAATTTCCAGAACAAAAACTTCCAAACTGTAGCTGAATACTTGACATTTTTCATTTGTATCTCTTTTATTTTTAGAACATGATCACAAAAGCAAACGAAGGAATTAAAAATGATAGATCTAGAATGTCATCTTTTTATTTTAGCTGACCCCAAATATTTTACGGCAAATATTTTCCCCCAAAGGGAAAGAATTATAAACAATATTTTTATGTTACTTTTTCCCACTTCTTTCTAAGATTCACGTTTTTTAAGTTAGTTGCCCAAATATATCTGATGATGCCTAAAATGTGACAGACACAAACACATATTTATATACTGCATCGATTATTTGGAATATTTATAGTAAATGCAACAAAAAGTTTTATTTAACTCAAGATCTCAAATTGTCGCTACAAATTATATTCATTTACTTCCTCTCACATAAAGTTAGTATTAAAAGACTATCTAACTTAGGACTCTATGCATTAACTACTAATGGGATAGATTTATTTAAATCAAAGTTTTCACTACAGGACCAGTAGCTCAATTTTTAATCAAATAATTCCAATGGTTTGAACTAAAGTTACTTTACAGTAATATCAAGAATCTGAGCACAAGCAGGTTTCTAGTTTTAAAATATATTATTTCATTTATCCCCATATAGGTTTGCTGCAAGTAGTTTGCAATAGACAAAAGTTAATGTACAGAAATTGTTAATGTTTGCTAGGTAACTTCAAATAGTTTACTTTATATAATTTCCTAAAAATAATTCAGGAAAGAATTAGTGTATGCAAGTACAGTTCAGAAACGAATATAGGAATCCTAGAAGTTTAGCTTCTCATATAAGAGAAATTCTAGGGATACAAAAAGTCTATTTGCATATTGAAGAATAGATGTTTATTGAGAATTTGATTTATCTAAAATTAGTAGTGTGTGACTTTCTAAAACTACCATAAAGCTGTTCGAATTTACCATTTCAGAGACTACACAATCATATTGACAGTGAAGAGAGTTTTGGGCATTCCCAGTTTTATAAAAGATTCACAATATGTATCTCATGCTGAAGCACATTTCCTAAGGATTTTCTATTTGTACCAGTGACAGCCCAGGTCTTATATATTGTTAGGGGCTATAATTATTGCGTCCTCTTCTATTTAATCTTTGGGGGATTTAGGAATATTTTTAAGGAAAAAAGGAATATTAAGTTGCAGTAATAAATTAGTTTCTACAGCTTCGGTACAGGCTAGGCCTCATGTAGGCTGAAAGCGTACCAGGAACAGAAAGAGATCATCAATCAACAAACACGTCATCATGGGCGAATAACTGTAATGCAGGCGCTGATTTGTTACCTTGTACCTTTCACACTGACCATGTAACTGATTGGATGTTACTATGTGTGCACTAATATTCCTTCTCATGTAACTTAATGATTGGATAGAATTCACTGCTTGTGACGTATCACTGTGTGTTTTTTAATAAAAGAGCTTCCCGAACTTGTGATCGGGGCAGCTCATCCAAGATAGAACCTGCGTTGGTGTCTTTCTTGATGCATTCGACCACCCAGTGGGCAGCCTTCCAAATGCGGTGCAAAGCTGCATTAAGTCTATCCTTAACCTTATCAGTAAACAATACTACATTCAAAGAATGTAATGCTCCCTCCCTTTCAAATATTTGTCAAATCCAAGCCTGGAATCAGAAGAAACTTGAAAGAGCAATCTGCCCTTCTTTTTTACACATTCATCAATCGTCTTTTCTGCAGTGTTTGCTACAAAGCAAGAAAAGGTTTCGGAAGAATGCAAGCAGAAAGCTACTTTTCTTTCATAAATATATTATCTCTATAACTAATTTATACTTGCCCAAACTTGCATCTTCATGCCCGCTCCATTATATAATATCTTCCTAAAATAAATATACAGTAATACACTTCCACTAATCACCTAAAACCAGAATCCAGAGCCTGGAAATCAATTGCAATGTGGTTAGATGTGAACATTCAACCAAACCGAATTACTGTATTCAGTAAGACAGGGCATCTTATGCCGTGTGTTTATTCATAATGTTCATAATCAAGACCTCTGATCAAATCAACATACAACAAACATATTTCTTTAGGGAGATAGATTGATCCCTATTTTGGTTCTCAAGCCACCAAGATGATTGTTTAACTTGCAGTTTTGAATCTTAAACACAAGTCCACTAGTCCTAAATAAGGAGCAACATATTAATCTTTTTTATGTCTATTTCATCAGAAATCTTGATTCATATCATCTTAGCTGCTGTGTTATGCCAGCTTGTGTTCTTCATTCAAATATCTATCTTAATTCAATCTCTCCTGCCAGAGATTTTAAGGTACAGGAAGATATTCAGGAGGACCTTAAGAGACAGTTGAAGGAATGCAGAAATAATAATCCCTAAGGCAGAACCATCTAAAGCAGGGGTGTCCAACCTTGGCAACTTTAAGACTTGCTGGCTGAGGAATTCTGGGAGTTGAAGTCCACAAGTCTTAAAGTTGCCAAGGTTGGACACCCCTGATCTAAAGCAAGAGTGTCAAACTCGCAGCCTGCGGGCCAGGTGCGTCATGTGCTGGCCATATCTATGCCTGGTTTAGCGAAGGGGAAGTCGCAATATGTCACATGACAATGTGATATCCCTGATCTAAAGAGTCATTTTGCAAGGATGCCAGGTTTGAATCAGTATGTTTAAGAAACTCTCAGTAATTCTCTGGGATGCCTTAGGTATAAACATCTGCAAGCAGTTTACAATATTGGTTTGCTTATAGGTTTCTCTCAAGGCATTCTGAAATGTTTTACAGTAGTATGGAAGGAAACCATACTACTGTTAAGGGCAAGAAGAGAAAGCTGATCAACAAATACAAGATGCGACTGGACTTTCTGTTTTTTTCTTTGAAGATGTTTTGCTTCTCATCCAAGAAGCTTCTTCAGCTTCTACAACCATGATCTAGATGGCTGAGAATCTCCATAGACAAATACAAGATGCCTTTTTTATCTATGAATGGACAGATTGAAAGAACTGTGTTTCTGTTACTGAGGAAGGGGTGCTGAATCAGAGAGCTCCAGGCATCAGAGAGATTTTTATGTGTGTGCACTAATCTCAAAGTGACAGAAACTGAAGTGAAAATTTGGTCCATACTGGTGAAATATGTTGCATCAAGGTCCAATATTTTACCATCTAAACTGATGCATGGCTGTACTACTTAAACATTTTCTGGCACAACTTTTATTCCCCATGATTTTGAAACATAACCACTAAATCACTTTTAAAGTCTTTTTGAACCAAGTCTTGTAATGAATATTTTTCCAAGTTCTATTTTTAAATCTGCTACTAATGCTGCTGGAGTTTAAGAACATAAATCGTTCTTAGCTTCTTTTTATGTGCTTCTAAGTTATTGCTTCTCCAGGATTTGTATGTGGGTGTCTTTAATGTATGATAGGAAAGACTGAAACTTTCAATCACATAAGCACTGAACAAGAAAAAAGGGAGCGCAAACAGGATTTTTTTGGGGGGGGGGGGCAGGGGGAGGGAGGGAGGAGAGAGAGGGAGAAGGTGCCATTCTTTTGCTTGTAATTGATCTGAGGAATGAGGCATAAGAATTGCTCCCTCAGGAATGCACTATGTTTTTTTTTTTAATTCCAAAGCCAAGAATCATATACCTGCTGCAAGTGAAGGCTGATTGTTTTCCCGGAAAGACAAACTATCCATTTCTAGCTTATCAGAGAAGCTGATAAAATAACTAGTAGGATGAGAATGTTTCCTACCAAAAAGAAACCTGATTGAGTACCAGGTAGTCCTTGATTTACAACCACAACTGAGTCCAAAATTTGTCTTGCTAAGTGAGACATTTGTTCAGTGAATTTTGCCCCGTTTTATGACATTTTTTTTACCACAGGTTATCAAAAGTTGTTAAGTGAATCACTGCAGTTGTTAAGTTAGTTAACAAAATTGTTAAATGAATCTGGCTTCCCCATTGACTTTGCTCGTCAGAAGGTGTAGCAAAGGGGGATCATGCAATCCCGGGAGATTAAAACCGTCATCTGAATTTTGATCACGTGACCATGGAGATGCTGCAAAGGTTGTAAGTGCGAAAAACGGTCATAAGTCACTTTTTTCAGTGCCGTTGTAACTTCAAATGGTCACTAAATGAACTGTTGTAAGTCGAGGGCTACCTGTAAAAGATTACAGTTTTGTTTATTAGAACTTTATTAGAACTAGTGACAGTTCCAAGTTACAACAGCACTGAAAAAAGTGACTTATAACCGTTTTTCACACTTACAACCTTTGCAGCATCTCCATGGTCACGTGATCAAAATTCAGATGACAGTTTTAATGTCCCGGGATTGCATGATCCCCCTTTGCTACACCTTCTGACGAGCAAAGTCAATGGGGAAGCCAGATTCGCTCAACAACTGTGGTAAGAAAAGTCATAAAATGAGTTATTAAGAAATAAGTCCCATTTTCATAGTGTGAAGGAGAGGGTGGAATCTTCTGTGTATCACATCCGTGGAATGCCCACCTCTACATTAGAAGAAGAGATTAAGAGCTTAAAAAAAACCCTCCTCCTTAGAACAGTACATACTTTATTCTGAATTCAAGAACTCTTCATAATCCCCTTTTAGTTTAGATTAATACAGCCTGACGTTGTATTATTAGCTTTACTTATCTGAATCTATGCTATGTGTACTTCAGTGGAAAAATGAAACTGTATGAATGGTTTGAGCTCCAATTATCCCACAGACAGCATGCTGTGCTTCCTGGATCAATGAATAAAGTTTACAAATCTAGATGACAAAACTCTATGAGGGAGGGAGAGAAACAGTGATTTTCAAAGAGACATAACCTTGAATTTAAAATATATACACAACTCTAAAAGCCAATTTGCCCATTTTCCAACCCAAAGGTAAATAGCCGCTGATTTAAAACATGGATTTATATTTTGTCAGTTTAATTCCAAGTGACAAAAATTTCACCCATAGCTCATCTCTACAGTCTAAAACTACACAAAGAACGCATTACACATGCTCCCTGCCTTTAAAAGATGACTGTATAACACAAATGTTTGTGCTTCTAAACATAAAACACTGGTTCATAAAAGAGTTTCAGCAGCTTGTAATGTGCAGCATTGATCAAAGGTTGCATTCTTTTTAAGCCATTCAGCAATCCTGGTCTGGTCCTTTCTTTGCTTCTTGATAACATAAAGTTAAATCTCCTTTGTTCTGTTTTTCTCTCCCTGCACAGTGGCAACCTCTGAGGGGGAATAATAACAAGGAATGGGATGATAGCCCATCACACATTCCATCTAATTAAATAAGACAGAGATATCAGAGAAAGGTGCAACAGCAGGGCATATGGCTTGCAGCATCTTCTAGTTTATGTAAAGCTTGACACAAAAGAAGTTGTCTGCTGAATTTTGGGGCAGTGAAGCAATGGCAACATTTCTCTATCTTTCCTCTGTTCCTTTCTAACTAAGCAGACTGGAAGTTTATTTACAATGATTTCTAATGAGACTATTTGCCTTTCTTCTGGGTAATTTTAAGAAATGCAGAGGGGAAAAAAATAGAACAAATGACTGGATGAACATTCTGTGAGTACAGCACTGTGAGCAATGTTATGAGCTTACATCCTGCAAAATGTTACATACTGTTATACAAGCCTAAAAGGGTGCCAGTACTGAAGCTACCAAATACAATGTTTATAATCTCTATTTTTGAGGCTGTCCTTCCAACCACAAATTAAATCAGGAATATCTACACAAATCTGTATATGCAGACTGTTTGGAATTCATATATTCAACATATTATAGTAATCCAGAGACTTTTGGAATGGGCAGACATGATAAATTTAAACAATAACAAAAAATAAAAATATTTATATTCTTCACGGGCATGTTCGTTTAATGCATGCTTGGCCGCAATAAATAAAGGTTGCCTTTTCATATGGCACTCATTTATTTAAATAAATTTTGATTACTTTATGAAAAAGCAGCATTTATTTATAATGATTATGCATTATAATCTGGAAGAACTTAAATGGAAATAGTTGCCCCTCTACAGCACTAGAATCTTGGAACCTCTAGTATGCATGCAAACATAACCAAATCCACAGGTATAGAATAGGTGGGACCTAGCTCAACAGCAATAACTTTGAGGGGGATCTCATCTTTTGCAATAGATTGAATTTAATTTACAGAATACAAATTAAAGAACCCTTTTCTAACAGTCACCACAACATGATTGACTTTTGTCTCAACATATGTCCACACAAAAATCAACACAACGATGTGATCCCCAATTATAACTTCAAAAATGGCAACTATGATCTTATAAATAACGATCTCTCATCCCTTGATTGGCAATCTCTATTCACTGGATGCAATACTGTAGAAGACCATTACAACATATTTTTACTTGAAGTCAAAAGAGTCATCAAACTATATGTACCATTAACAACTCCCAAAACCAGAAAAAACAAATTACCCATATCAATAAGGAAGCTTCAATCCAAAAAGAAATCACTTTGGCAGAAAAACAAATCTGGTCACGTTGTCAACTTCAAAAGCCGATACAACAATTTATGCCACCAGATAAAAACTGAATGCACCAATTATCACATTAAACAAGAGGAAAACTTTCTATGCACCAATTCTACCCGTGCTTTCTACAATTTTGTAAACAACAAACTAAAAGACTCAAGGTCCATCCCACCCCTGAAAGGACCTAATGGTAAGGACTGCAACGATGACACTATTAAAGCCAACCCCTTTAACACATTCTTTGGATCAGTATTTGTAAACAGCAATGGATCATGCCCAGTATTTCCTAGTCGAACCACAGACAACTACAATGATCTAATACATATTGATTTTACAGAAGAAAATGTTGAAAAAGCACTAAAACCATCTCTATCTATTGGACCGGACGGAATATGTGCCTACTTCTTTAAAAAGCTATCCACTGCCATAGCCGAACCTCTAAGAATAATCTTTGAAAAATCTTTCAGGACCAGCTCCTTGCCAAAACTATGGTCACAAGCCACAATCATCCCCATCTTCAAAAGGGGAGACCCCAGCCTAGTTGAAATTACAGACTAATCTCTTTATGCTGCGTCGCCTGTAAAGTCATGGAATCATCCATTATTCTCCACTTAGAGACAAACAACCTCCCCTCTAACAAACAATTTGGTTTCAGGAAAAAACTATCATGTAATCTGCAACTCTTACACTGCAAAAACATGTGGACTATACAACTCGATCAGGGCAAAGCAATAGACGCAATCTACACAGACTTCTGTAAAGCCTTTGATTCAGTGGTACACGACAAACTACTCCTAAAACTAAAATCTTACGGTATCTCTGGACACCTGCGTAACTGGATAGAAGCATTCCTGTCAAACAGACAACAAATGGTCAAAATTGGGAGCGTCCTATCAAATTCTGTACCTGTCAACAGTGGTGTCCCCCAAGGCAGTGTTCTAGGACCAACTCTTTTCATACTCTATATAAATGACCTCTGTGATCATATCAAGAGCAATTGCGTTCTCTTCGCTGATGATGTAAAGCTATTCAACACCACAGACAATACTGCTACCCTTCAAAAAGACCTTGACTATGTATCAGAATGGTCAAACAAATGGCAACTTCAAATCTCAACAAATAAATGCTCTGCCCTACATACTGGCAAAAAAAAAATCAGAAAATAAAATACAAGCTGAATAGTCAAGACCTTGTTGATGATCCAAACTCTGTCAAGGATTTTGGAGTACGCATCTCTAATGATCTAAGTGCTAGAGCCCACTGTAACTACATAGCCAAAAAGGCGTTAAGAGTTGTTAACCTAATCTTATGTAGCTTTGGTAGTATTACACTAATAACTAGAGCATACAAAACATTTGCTAGACCAATACTCGAATACATCTCATCAGTCTGGAACCCGTAATATGGGTATATGATATTAACACAGTTGAGAAAGTCCAGAAATATTTCACAAGAAGAGTTCTCCACTCCTCTACTCATTGCAGAATACTTTATGCCACCAGACTCAAAATTCTAGAGCTAGAAAACCTAGAACTACGCCGCCTTCGGTCTGATCTAAGCATAGTATATAAAATCATACATTGCAATGTCCTACCTGTCAATGAATTACTTCAGCTTCAGCCATAACAACACAAGAGCAAACAACAGATACAAACTCAAGGTTAATCACACCAAACTTGATTGCAGGAAATACAACTTCAGCAACAGAGTGGTCAATGTCTGACATACTCTACCTGACTCTGTGGTTTCTTCCCCAAACCCCAAAAACTTTAACCTTAGACTGTCTACTATTGACCTCACCCCTTTCCTAAGAGGTCCCGCTTATAATCGCTTACAAAATAAAATAAAAAAAAAAAAAAAAATGTTTTATCTTACCCCCCCCCCTTCCAAAATTTTCTAAGAGGTCTGTAGGGGGCATGCATAAGCGCACCAAGTGCCTACCGTCCCTGTCCTATACTTTTATTTTTTATCTTATATGTATCCATGTATTCATAACTATGTTTTTACTTATACCTATTATCTTGTAAGCAATTGACTAAATAAATAAATAAATAAATAAATAAATTCTAGAAAGAATGCAGGGAAGAGCAACATCGATGATTAGAGCACTGGACGTTGAAGCGTACGATGAACATTTATGGGAGTTGAGTACGTCTGAAGAGAAGGACTAGAGGTGACATGATAGCAATCTTCCAATCTCTGAGAGGTTGTCACAGAGAGGTGGGGGTCAACCTATTCTCCAAAACACCTGAGGGCAGGACAAGAAGTAATGGATGGAAACTTATCAAAGAGAGATCCAAATTAAAACTAAGGAGAAATTTCCTCATAGTTAGAACTATCTAGTGGAACAGCTTGCCTCCATAAATTATGGGTGCTTCATCACTGGAAGTTTTAAGAAAAATTGTACATCCATTTGTCTGGAATGGTATAGGGTCTCCTGCTTGAGCAGGAAGTTGGATTAGAAGACCTATAAGATCCCTTCCAACTCTGTTACTTTGTCAGACATATATAATAGTTTTATTTCTGTAGTTAGAGAACTCAAAGAAAGAAGGTATATACCATTCAGATGTCCTGCTTTGAAAAGGAGTATTGCGAAGCCAAAAAGCAATTAATACTGGTATAAATCCATTAAGGAAACTCTTCATTATCTACAATATATTACCAACTGAAAATACACCAAATGCCTTTCATAGCTTAAAAAGATTATATTGGTTTTACCCATATAATATTACAGTGTATGTATATCACTTGGTTTATTCTTGTTTCTGTAACTACACATATATTTATTGATCATTATTTCTATTGCATCTATATTCATGGATTACAACTAAAATTGAATGTAAAGCATTTTGGAGTAAGAAGGAATGATAAATTCGCATCCACGCTGCGACGAGAGTCCAGGATGGGTATGACTCCTCCCTCTGAGTTCATAGAGCTGAGTCTACCACTATATAAAAAGCCAGCCCCTAGCTGGCTCCCCAGCTTTTGACTCAGCTTGGTGTCTAGAGACCTAGTGCATCTGGAAGCATTGTAAAGTGTTTAAAGTGTGTTAGTATATTATACAGCAACAGTGATCTCTTCCAAAGACTTTAAAAAAGAATGAAACAGCTTCTGCACAGCTCCCGGGGCTCCAGTAGAGCTCTGCTTCAAGGAGAGTGGGGATCTGCTTTTCTGCAGCATTGAGGACTTAGCGCTGCCCGTCGGAGGAAGTGCGGCCCCAGGGAGCATTCGGCTGAGCCTCTCACGCAGTTTCTCAGCCGCTATGAGCGGCGGCTTCTCAGCGTGTTTTTGGCTGCTCCACAGCTGATCTTTGGAGCTCTGCTTTGCCGCTTTGCACCTTTTTCTCCTTTTGCCTATCTGATCACTCGGGGCCTGGTAAGACCCTAAGGAGCAAGTGAGTTGACCAGGCTGTCCCAAGGCTAGTGCATATGGTGGGCGACTATTTTGGGAGGCAGTCGGCCATTTTGTTTGGAGGAGCAGCCATTACCAGGGCCTCACAGCTATCACAGCTCACCTGGCCCACGCAACAGGCAGCACTCTTACAGGAGAAGCTCCCAGCACCTCTGGTGTCTGTCCTGTTTCAAAGATGGAAAGCGGAATGGCCCAGTCAGACCCCTCTGGTCTGGAAAAAGCCCAGGGTTCTCATGCCCCAGGGAGAAAAAGACAAAGACAAAGGGGGCATTCAGCAAAAAGAGAAGCTGCAGCAAAGATGAGGGCCAAGGCCTTGGCACCCAAAAAGACATCCAAATCAGAGCTCAGGACTGAGAAGAGAAGGCATGCTGCTTTGGAAAAACAGTTTGCTAAGACACTGGAGCGGATGAGGAACCAGATTCAACAGGCTTCTCAATCAGGGGAACTGCAGGTTTGCCCAGAGGTTATGGTTAGGGCGGGTGAGGCTCAATCTAGCTCTGCTAGCCATCTTTTAACTTGGTCTCCAGAGAGTGGGGAAGAGGAAGTTTTACCCCAGGATTTAAGCAGGTCTGGGCCTAACTTCAGACAGGCTGCCTGGGGCTCAGGTCCCTCTTACCCACCAGGTCAGGTAATTCAGGGAGGCCTTAGGCCTAGGCTTGAGGCTACTTACACCCCCACTGCTGCAGGCCTGTGTCCAGTGGACCCCACAGAGGGCAGACCTGATGATATCAGAGACATGGCATCAGTGGCCATCTGGCTGCCAAAAAGATAACAGCAACAATGAGATCTCTTAAATATTATCTGTAAGCTAAAGAATTTGTTTAAAGTTACAGAATAGCTGTGATATAAAAAGCAGCTGGACGAGTTCCACTTGTGCTAAGAAACACCACAGATGCTGCACTGTCAAAGTTCTGACCTCTGAACAAATCCATCATGTCTTCAGAGATGTCCTCCATACCCTTCTCCACTGTAATCAGACAGCATAGCCAATTATCAATGAGATCATTACTAATTAACATCCTTAATAAAACAAATTGCATTGAATTTTTGGATTGTTCTCATGTTTGAATTGTTCATTATCCCATTTTTAATCATCCAAAATTGTCCCTTTACCAAACTTTACCCTTTACCCACTCTACCAAAAGGGAGGGGTAGGTTTTGATTGCTTCTTGAGAAATATTCTGGTAATTCTTTTAGTTTCAATACTTTATATTGTACTATACTTTGAAATGTCTGGGACTTTTATTTCTTTAGAATTTTCGATGGACTTACACAGTTGTTTCCATTATTACTGAAAATGCATGAACATATAGCCTGGGATTTTACAGTCCAATCTGATGTAAAATCTTTGATTTTTCTTCCAAAACCTAGGAAAGCACCCAAGTCTGATCATTTTATGCCCAAGATCCTGAAAAGTCAATGTGTCCTTGTGGACAACTCTTTTGGCAGCATTATTTACACAATAAAGAAAATAAGTTCTTGGACTTTATCCAGAAGACAGCAACTCCTGATTATAAAATGGCTGAAAAAAATTATTGTCTCAATTATAGGCCTTTCATTTGCTATCAGTAATTGGAAACCTGTCAGATTTGTGAGTTACTTTAGCAGAAAATTTGATGTCTCTGGGACCTGAACAGGAAAGTCAACTCCAAATCGCTGTCTTAAATCTTTAACCAGGAAATAAATGCTAGTTTCACATTAAAAAAATGTATTTCACTTTCATTCATTTGAATTTTATTTTTGATTCTATTTCGAGAGAGAAATTGTGATAAAACATTTAATTACTTTCCTTTTGATAAAATATTGTTTTACTTAATTACTTGTCTGTATCAAAATGCCAAGTCAGATGTGGTTCTGGTGTCTCCTAAATGCCAGAAGAGAGGTTCAATAGAGTTGTATCCTTGTTCCTAATGTTTTTAATCCTACATATTCATAATCCTTCTCTCTTCTATTTAATCCATTTTCTGTCTGAATGTAGAATCCTACTGCAAATGTATTGTGACAACTTTTGTACTTTTGTTGATGATTAGGCTAAAATGCCTCAAAAAGACCATTTTTCATTTTTCTCTCTTCCTGGAAAGTGGATCATTATAATACCAATTGCTTTTAATAGTGCAAAGGCAACCAGTCATTTCCTCTTTAATAAAAGGAGTAAGTTTACACCTGCAACTTTGCCCAATTTCTAAAGCTTTGCCATAGCTTCTATGCAACGTCCTTGTGGCTGAATCCATTGCTAACATTTTGACAGTAGATGTGAAGATATATAAGAGTCTAATTTATCACAGGATTGGGCTGTACGGTTGTTTTATGGGGGTCAATAAATTAGTAGCATGTTACACTATATCATTTATAAAAGACAGGTAGTCCTTGAACTGCAAAGATTTGTTGCAATGATATTGAACAAATGGTCAGGACTGGTTCTTGAAGTTCCATCTGTCCTAGTATAGACCCGTATAGTCTTGTGATTGCAATTTGAGAGTTTAGCAACCAGATTGCACTTACATCCAGAATTTCATGATCATGTAATCACCATTTACAATCGTCTCTGTTGACTTCCCTAGAAAGTCAATGGGAAAGTTAGCAAGGAAGGTTGCAAATCACTGGGACAAGTCTCCCTCATTTAGGTACCCTCCATCAGCCCTTCTGTGCTTGTGCTACATTGGCTATTTGTGCACCCTTGGGCAACCTCCCCAACTCATGTCTCTTTCATCTATTATGCACCCTCCCCAACCTATGCCATGCCTCTGGCACACTCGCTTGCATACTCCCCGATCCACACAGCACTTTTCATGCACTCCCTCACATCTTTCTTGGTCCTCTCCATGCCTCTCACACACCTTCTTATGCCCTCCCTGACCCACATTTTGCCCATGCACCTTTCTGCTCTGTCCCACACCCAGAAGTAGCCACTTACTTGCTTATCAGTCTGGGACTTGCAACTTCCTGACAGCTTTCCCACTAACTTTTGATTTTGGGAAGCTAGCAGGAAGTTGCCTTGCTTAACAACTATGGGATTCAGTTAACAATGGCAATAGGACTGCAGGGATTGCCATCGCTAAGCAATGTGGTCATGCTTTAGAACTGCATTATTTAGTGATAAAGATTCCAATTCCAATTGTAGTTGGAACTTGAGGACTACAGTATTATTGGAGTTTAAAGGGAAAACAAATTAACACATTACTGTGCTTATGGAACTAAATTTAGAACTAAACTTTCTTTGTATTTTAATCAGTTCATTATTGATCATTTTTGTCTAATATTTTTGTATGTAACTGATTTCAATGATGGTGTTAATGTAATATGTTAAAATTAAATTAATAACAATTAAATCCACTTACTCTCACATTAAAGAAATGGGGCATTAAACATCCAAAGTAGTATAACAGTTGCTAAATAATCTCCTAAAGACGACTCCCAGTAGTAAAATGTTTGTTCTAATACCAATATCAATAGTACATAGACTTATATACCGCTTCACAGTGCTTTACAGTCCTCTCTAAGCAGTTTATAGAGTCAGCATATTGCCCCCCAACAATTTGGGTCCTCATTTTATTGACCTCAGAAGGATGGAAGGCTGAGTCAACCTTGAACTGCCAAACTGCTAGCAACCAGGAGTTAGCAAAATTAGCCTGCAGTCCTGCATTCTAAACACTGCGCCACCACGGCTCTTTTTAATACAGAAAGAGAAGTGACTTCTTTAGAACATTATATAATTGATGGAAAATGCAAATGCTTCCAACTTTATTACAATTATTTTGAAAACCAGAAAAGTGCATAGTGTTTATTTCCATTGTATTTACATATATATTTGTTTCCAAACATTAAAAAACAACAAGAAGTATTTAGAAAAATAATTAGAGGGCTGTGTGCAGGATTTATTTCACACAATAATTTTCAAGGAAGTGCAATGCACGTGAAAGAAGTACGTAGTTTGCTGAATGCACCAAGAAGAACGAAGTACCTCCCATGGATATGTTGAAATGCAGTATCTTTTACAAAATTGATTTATTTTACTTGCTTGTGTAGGAAGAATCCAGTCCAATAAATCCAGTCCAGTTCCAAGCTGGCAGAAAGGCACTGGAAATAAAATAGAGGCTGATTGGAAAGATAGACCCTGTTTATTGATGAGCAGAACCAACCATAGCATGCAGTTCTGGGACAGCTGGCAAATTAGCTTGATGAGTGCAAGGATTTTTATACACTTTACAGTATTTTGTAATTTTGAGGTTTGCTTTGTGTGCTTTTATTATTTGATTGGTGGTGGGTTAATCCTATTATGTCCTAAAGGTCCTGTCCTTCTTAATCCCATCAACTGGAGCCGAAGGTGTTTTGTTTGTGAATAGATTGGCCTGGATTTTTTAATGGGTACAAAATCTCTAAAGATGTCAGGCATCTGCTGGAGGCTATTGGGGCTCCTTTCTGACTTTGTTAATGATTTTTCTCCATTTCTTCTTTGGGGAAATATAATATCTGCCTCTTTTAATATCCCCCAAAATATTTCATTCTTCTGGGGGGAGGGGTTTCCCACATTTGTTTATTAAGAAAACTTATGTGCCCTTCCCACCTCACTCATGGTGACTCCAGGAAGCTTACAGAAGTAAAACCCCATATACAAAACCCAATAAACCCCCCACCCCCCTGGCAATAACAATCAATCTAGCCACTGGATGGGCTCCATATTACCTCAGGCCTGCTGGCGAAACCAATGATTTCAGGGCCTTTCCAAAGAGTATCAAGTTGGAGGCCAATGTTATCTCCACATGGATGATGTTCCGCAGGGACATTAAATTGCAAGCCACCCACAGCTCTGCATATATGTGTACATTTAGCTCCTTTGCTTTAAGGGCAGTCTGTTGGAAACATGGCCTTTGTATGCACATGCACTTAAAGGATAATATTATATTAATTTGTCTTGCAGGGCTTTGCAATAGATACATCTGTTTTAACTCTCTATAGAAAACATTCGGTTCACCTATTTGTTTACCTATTTTATGAAACACCTCTTTTGAATAACTTCTGTCAAAAGGGAGCTGTTATCATACATGACTCTGTTATATCTTCTTATATGAGATATCGGAAAGTATTTTTTTTTTAGGTTAAAGGAAAAAAAGAGCTGTAATTTGTCAACTGGTACATAATTAAAAGAAAGATAGCGAAGAAAGAGATAAGTGATCTTTTCAGAATAAAGTGTGGCAGTATATTCCATTCTTAAAATTTATAAGGAATTTTAAGTCTCCATGTTTTGTGCAAATTTTTCCACATCAACTACTGCATTATGTCTAATATATGCTGATGAAACTGAGTTGCAGATTGAATAATTAGTGGAAGATATCAACTTAAACCTTTACATGGATCTATTCTGGATAGGTGTAACATTTTATTTCTGGACTTTTCAATTTCATGCTGCTGAAATAAATGTGACAGTATTGTAATTTGTAAAGCTTTGAGTAGTGAAAATGCTTGAGTCATGATAGCTTTCATCCACTTGAGGGCAGTGTAAACAGGCTAGGCCTGTTTCCTATATTTAGGCTGGGATTGTCAGGGAGAACTGTAGGGTACAAAGTGCTAATAAAAACTGGACCAAAATTCTTACATTATTGGAAATAACCAAGCTGTTAACTTGTGCAAATCCCATATATTATGTCATTATAATTGCAGAATTCATATTACTTCAATATAGTTGAAACATAATTTTAATAAAAAGTTAAACTGAAAACAATAAAGCCAGGTTTAAATTTGAAAATGAAACTTCTAAAAATTATTAACAAAGATAATGTTTTATAGAGACTCTATCTAATTTTTCAATTTGTATTTTAAAATTATACACAAGTAATTGAGAGATCTGTTGACTGATTAATAAACTGAACCTTTCATCAATTCTACTTTACTATCAATTAGTTAAAATTTATTAAGTAAACACCTCCCTCCTTTTGAACTCTTAGCTTACAGAGAGAGAGCTATATTCACCCCTTATTATAAAAAAGTTTATATATAATCATCTTGATCTAATTTTTAAAAGTGTCTTGTCTGGATAGGCATTATTTTGGGTAAAAAAAAATCCTATTGGCTTCATACCTACAACATTATAAGAATGATGCAGTTACAGTCCAATAACTGCATTTATTAATTTTATATTTTAAAATGCACTAAATCAGCAAATGCTAATGTATCATGCCAAGTAAGGCTGTAATTACTAGGAGTCAGTTTGAATAGAAGAGATGTTAGATTAATCTTATCCCATTTTTCCATTAGGTAACTACCTTGTGATATTGTGTAAGAGCTGTAAAGATACCATGGTAGCAAACCATTTAATAAATAGCCAATGATTTTTTATTAGTATACTGGCTAAGTATAGCCTAGATAGCATAATTAAATAGATACATAACTAATCCAAAAATCATATCCCAAAAAATGCTTGCCTCATTATCATTTTTATTAACAAGATTCAATCCTGGGCCCTGTGTTGTCCAATATATTTTAATAATTTTAATGAAGAGGAAGAGGGAATTCTTGACAAATTTCCAGAGGGCATGAAACTGTGTGGGAGTTAATATCCTAAAGAAGATAGAAACAAGGTTCAAAATGATCTTGATAGGTTGGAAAAACACACTGAGAGTAACAACAAAATTTAAACTGTTGGGAGCAAACGTGACTTTATCTTCTATCGTCGTGGCTTATCCATGTTCCCGGCATCTTCCCAACTGTGTGAGTTTTGCCGTGCTTTCAAGTCTGAAATTCCTTCTTCTGCCCTGTCAAACTAAGTACTTCAGTTTGGTTTGTTTGGATTTTAAGTTACAGTTGGTATGTACCTGAATGTTCTACAGTTAAAGGCTGTTCCTGGGAGAGTTTTTCTCCAGCCAAAGGTAACCTGGACACTGGGGGCAAAGTTGGTGATAATAAAGGGACTCTTATTGCTTATTTGACTGTGTTGCCTTTGTGCCACGCCCTGGGTCATCACAGTCAGCTTCCCACAAGCAAAGTCAATGGGGAAGACGGCAGGGAAGTTGACAAGATGGTAGATCACTCCCACCCACATATAGTCTTTGCCAACTTTCCCAGAATCTCCCACTCTACCCCAACTCACAGGCAGCCTGTGCTAGTCCTCTTATGCCCTCCCTGGCTTCCCACGACTTACTGCACATTTTGAGATTACAGTATAAACTAGGATTGTCAGGATTGCTATTGCTAAGTGATGCAGTCACATCCTCCTTCACTGATTATGGTGCATCATTCAGGAGAGGATACTGTCCATCAAGATGCAGTTGCATATTATTCTCATAACAACAACTCTATTAAGTAAGTTGGGTTGAGAGATAATGATGGGCCCAACATTTACCCAGAAAACTTCTCTGGTTGAGTGGAGACTTGAACTTGGATCTCCCCATTGTTAGTCTAACGCCTAATGTCTAACTTTCTGAAGTTTTGCTGAATCTGACTTCTGATTGCACTTCACTGTGCATGGTCCTGCACCTTCATACCATCACCTCTATTCTCTTTGTTATTTATTGGCAAAGTTTGATATATTAAGATTATGCCCAAAGTATCTCACAATGTATTAAAAGACTAATCTAGTAATAATATAACAACAATAAACATTATCATAGAACAACTGATATAACTATGCCTCCCTCTATGAAACAGATGGGTGGTTCCTAAAGATGATAAATCAATAAACAATCTGAATCTAGCAGTTTATAGTTCAGCATCAGAGAGAATAAAGCCTAACAGAAATTTGAAAAACAGAACAGACTTCTGTTCCATAGGAGAAGCCCTCCAATATTAGCTTACAATCATTTCATTCTATCTCAATTACCTAAAATAAACACTAACATTATTTCCTTCCACAACTTCTGCTTGGCTCCTTCAGCCTCTTCTCCTCTCTCTGTATCAATTGTGGAGCACAGACTTGGGAAGTAAAAAAGTTCAAATTTCAAGTTCAGTATCTCTATTAAAGGTCACTATTCTGCATACCTAATCAAATTATTAAAACCTGCCTACCCGGTTCCCACTATTTAAGTAAAATTGCTTCCTTAAAATTAGGAATAATGCAATGGGGCATCTCTTCAAAGTTGACACACCAACAAGGATGGTGAAGAAATGTTGTTTATGAGGAATCTGTTTCATTCAGCTTCCAATTTTTAAACAAACTATCTTTGCTTAAGCAGCAAAAAAAGCAGCTTCATACTATATGTCATGCAAGCCTGAGACTAGAAAACACAATTATGTCTGTGGAATCCTTAGTGCTGTATGAGCTTGGTTGTTTTCAGGCAGATGTTTAATTATCTAACTAGGAACATTTCAGTGCATCTAGTTCATTCTCTTTCACTGGCACATTTAGGTCGTTGATATCAGTTCAGTTTTTACACACAATAAACTGAAGTGGCAAAACCTGCAGAGCAAATTATTCTACCAGGTTTACTTCTCCAATTTTTCCAATTAATTTTGCTTGGCAGTAACAGTAACTGAGAAAGAAAAATGAGCCAGCATCAGCACAAGCAGCACAATGATGAAAGTTGTCATAGAATAGAAAGGGCAGTCTTTTGTAGCTATAATGATGAAGCAATGTTTCACTGCCGAGCCACAGAATGTACCGTAGAACCTGATTATTACAGTCAGGTGTAGCAATTGCTACTTCCTTTCTCAATAGGTAATGTTACCTGGCAATAGGTAACAAAAATGTTGCACAGATCTCCTGTGCTTAAATAATACAATATATTTAAAAAAAAGTCACCCAAATTGGAAAAGTACAACTTTTGCAACAATTTGCTATGAAATTTAATAATGAAAAGCAACTTTTGCAACAAAAAACCTAAAACATAAATCCAGGTGACAACAGCAACAATAAAACAAGGAGCAGGAACATACAAATCCAAAGGAAAATGAACAAGAGTTTTATATTGATTGTGTACTATCACTTGCATATTCTGATTTTGTAGGTATATTCTGATTTTGCAGCATATTTCTTAACTCCTCTCTTCAGTAACGTTAATGTCACTTATCTGTTAGATGGGTAGCTATATAAATTGATTGAATGAATGAATGAATGATTGAATGAATGAATGAATGAATGAATGAATGAATGAATGTCAGGTCCGGTTAAACTAAATTTAATTCATTCAGTTTAGACGCTGCCTAATTCCAGACAGTGGTTACTATACCTATTGTAATTGGGTGGGTTTTTTTTTAATACTGAGGACATTGACTTTCATTAAAAGAGCCTGCAGCTCATTTGCATATTCAACTATCAGAGTAGCATCGTCAGCACAGCACTGCTATTTATGTTTCTTCCTCCAATTTTAAATCTCATCTTCTTTCAATCCATTTCCTTTAATATGTATTTAGCATGTAGATTGAATAAATAAGGTAAGAAAACATGGCCTTGTCTTACTCTTTTGCTAACCTGGAGCTGGTTTGTTTATCAATGTTCTATCTGTACTGTGGCCTACTGATTTGTGTATTGGTTTTGCATGAAGACAATGAGATGTTTTTCTAAACACATTCCACAGTTTGACAAGACTGATACAGATGCCTTTCTATAATCAATGAAACACCTACTTCATTTTGGTATTTTTTGGTTTTTTTCAATTATCTAACGTACATCATCAACAATGTCTTATGTTGGATGTAAGAATGTAAGCTGTAAGGATGTGTCATGTGCAAGCTCCTTTGTGAAGTGTACAATAAATAAATGGCTTACATCAGAAGTCACCAACTCCCAGTCTATGGACTGGCACCAGTCCGTGGCATGCCAGAAACCAGGCCACACAAACAAGTGAAGCCCCATCCACAGGATGCAGGCAGGACATGAAACCATGCTCCCTCTGGTCCACAGAAAAACGGAACTCTCCACGGAACTGGTCCCTGGTCCCACAAAGGCTGAGTGCCTCTGGCTTACATAACAATGAACAATTCAGCATTCTTCCTAGCAGGTATGTTATATTTCACTAAGCAGAATACCTTATGCCACCAGACTTGAAATTCTAGACCTAGAAAACCTAGAACTACGCCGCCTTCCGTCCGATCTAAGTATAGTACATAAAATTATATATTGCAATGTCCTACCTGTCAATGAATACTTCAGCTTCAACCATAACAATACAAGAGCACACAATAGATACAAACTCAAGGTAAACAGCACCAAACTTGATTGCAGGAAATATGACTTCAGCAACAGAGTGGTCAATGTCTGGAATACTCTACCTGATTCTGTGGTTTCTTCCCCAAACTCCAAAAACTTTAACCTAAGACTGTCTACTATTGACCTCACCCCTTTCTAAGAGGTCTGTAGGGGGCGTGCATAAGCGCACCAATGTGTCCACCGTACCTGTCCTATTGTTTCTTTTTATTTTTCTTATATGTATCCATTTCATGTATTCATAACTATGTTTATACTTATACCTGTTATCTTATAATCGCTTGACAAAATAAAATAAATAAATAAAAAATAATGTCTTATTTTGAATGCATCCCTCTTCAAAGTATTTGTGATGAACTGTATCAATGAGCTGTGAAGATGGAGCAGAACAAAGCTCCAGACTTTATGTGATATAATGCCAAATACTGTATATTTTACTATACATAACTATGCATAGGAGCCATGGTAGCACCATGGTTAGAATGCAGCATTGTAGGCTAATTTTGCCCACTGCCATGTAGTTCGAGCTTCCATCTTTCTGAGGTGAGTAAAAAGAGGACCCAGACTGTTGGGGACAATACGCTGACATTGTAAATCAAGAAAGTGCTGTGGAACAATAAATAAGTGTGGAACAATAAATAAGTATAAGTGCTACTGCTATTGTATTGTAGATGGCTGATCTATACACAGTTGCTTTTTAGACTGTTATTTAGTTTTTGTTAAATTTAATGAATTTAAAACATTTCAGTTTTTCATGAATTATCTCAAGAAGAGTTTTTTAACCTGCAAGAATACAAAATAATCACTTATAAAAGAAGGGGGACAAGAGTGTGTGGCTAGCCACCAGAGAAGATGAACAAATTGATCTCTTCCAGATCGAGCTCTTTTGATAAGTTATGTTTCTATCTATCTATATTAAAGCAAAATACCATTCACGCATCATCCCAAAATCTCCATAACCGTAAAGCCTACAAACTTGAAATTTGGCATGTATGTTCCTCTTGGCTTCTAGGGGCTCACTAAGAAAGGATTTTTTGAAATGATGATCAGAGCATTTGTATTTCATATATTATTATTAACATGTTCTGATGCTAAGGAGTTCTACTCCCCCTCCCAACCTGGAAAAAAATATCTTCCAAATGCAAAACACAAGCAGAGGAGAGGAGTTTCAGTTTCAATTTCACAGCAGCAACCAGCTTTAGTACAGAACAGTTGAGCTAAGCCACGCCCAGGCTCCTTGCTGTCTCATTCTTGCTCACACAGCAAATAGTTTCAGTTTCCATATTTCAGTTTCCAAACAGTCCTCAACTCTCACACACTAACAGGATGCTAGCCAGATGAATACTGATGGATGCTGGTAGGCAGAGGCACATTCTTTTCCCTTCTTTTCCTCCCCCAAAACTAAGCCCGATCACATAGTTTCGCAGCAAAGCACAGCTATAGAGCTAGTATTTGATAATAGGGGAGCCAGTCTGGTACAGTGGCTAAGGCGTGAGGCTACAAACTGGGAGACAGTGAGTTCTAGTCCTCTCTTATGCAAAAAGCCAGCTGGTCGACCTTGGACAGTCATTCTTTCTCATCCCCAGGAAGGGGGTAATGACAAACCACTTCTGAAAACCTTGCCAGGAAAACAGCAGGGACTAGCCCAGGTAGTTGCCAGGAATCAATTATTTGGAGCCACATGCTAAATAAAAAATGGCATCTAATTAGCAAGATTACTAATAAAAGATGTTTAAGAAAGGTGATTCTCCAAAAGGCTGACGTTACATCCCAGTCTATCAACAAATAAGAAATGGAAGAGGAGGATATACCTCCACATAGCAGGAGAAAATTGAGCACTGCTCAATGTTTTGAGCAACTAAAACAAGAACTGAAGGTAGAATGGAATGAACTAGCTAATATAATCCAAAAGAATATGGCATGTACATTGGAACAACTCAATAAACAGCTAAAATAATCGTCTACTCAAGTAAAACATACAATGGAATTTCATTGATACCGGAAAAGTGCAAAAAGGTATTATAGACATTAGACTGGACTTGACTAATGATCAAGAGAAGAAAAGAATAAAAAAAAGTGAAAATTACAGAAAATACTGATTTAACTGGATACACTGCACAACAAAGACTGCTTCCTGAACACTATCTAAAAATATTTTTGGCTGCTAATTTAATCTATCACAAGTTAACACAATATAACACAAATAAAAAGTAGATGGATCCACAAGTCAATTTTCCTTAAAATGTTTATAAAAATAGATAACATAAACAGAACGTTTACAAAATCTGTTTTGGTTTGGGAAAAATAAACATGCAGCACTAATACAGGTATTTCTCCCAATATCTTTAATGGAATATTAAGAATTCTATAACCAAGATCAGTCAACACAACTGAAGACTTGGAGTCAATTGGCAGTCAGTAGCTTCTATAATAAGAAGCCCCCCCCACCCCCCCCCCCCCCCCCCCCCCCCCCCCCAACCCCCCCCCCCCCCCCCCCCACAAAACCCCCCCCAAAAAAAAAAACCCCCCCCCCCCCCCCCCAAAAAAAACCCCCCCCCCCCCCCCCAAAAAAAAACCCCCAAAAAAACCCCCCCCCCCCCCCCCCCCCCCCCCCCCCCCCCAACCCCCCCCCCCCCCCCCCCCCCCCCCCCCCCCCAAAAAAACCCCCCCCCCCCCCCCCCCCCCCCCCCCCCAAAAACCCCCCCCCCCCCCCCCCCCCCCCCCCCCCCCCCCCCCCCCCCCCCCCCCCCCAAAAAAAAAAAAAAACCCCCCCCCCCCCCCCCCAACCAAAACCCCCCCCCCCCAACCCCAACCCCCCCCCCCCCCCCCCCCCCCCCCCCAAAAAAAAAAAAAAAAAAAAAAAAAAACCCCCCCCCCACCCCCCCCGCACTACACAGTAGAGATTGAATTACAAATAGGTTGCCATCTGTCTTTGCTCAAATGACTCTTAAATGACTCTTAATTTCTTTTTAATAGGAAGGATTATAAAAGAATCAGCATCTTGGTGTTAGGCTACCTTTGACAAATTACTAACCAATTATTGTTCCCAACCTAAAAGAACAATCACAATTACTGGAATATAGAATTAGGTGACCCCTGCAAGAGTTTTAAACACATCTTGTCATATTGATTTAGGGAAATGAATACAAAAAATGAAGTTATTTTCTATCAGTGTCCATATAAAAAGATGTAGTAGAAGATACATTGTTGGCATTTAACTTCAATTAGAATAGTACAAACAGCTCATAATCATATTTCAAAATGTTGGAGAAGTTGTAATCAGAAAGGAACAAGTATGTTGTAAACTTGTAAAGTTGTTCCTTTATGAAAATAATATTTGAATTATTCAGAATAATAACAAAAAGCAGTATGTGTGGCAGAATTGTGTCTTTGAGGGAGCCAATAAAAAGCTCCAGCAATAATACTCAAGTGGGAATTCACAGATAATTTATCATTTGATAGTTGGCACATTAAAGTATGGTCAATTTTACTTCTTGAAAAAAAATCACCAATAAAATTCTATAGTTGAGTCATATTTTATTGGTTCTGATATATATATATATATATATATGTTAATTATTATATCTCTAATTTTGAGTAATCTAGCAATAAATGGGAAATATAACTGAATTATAAAATATACTGTTCTTGGATGTTACCAGAGGTGGTATTCAGCCAGTTCTGACAGGTTCTGGAGAACCGGTAGCGGAAATTTTGAGTAGTTCAGAGAACTGGTAAATACTACCTCTGGTTGGCCCGCCCCGATCTATTTGCTGCCTCCTGAGTCCCAGCTGATTGGAGTCCGAGCTGATCGGCTGGGTCTTCTTTTGTTGCCCTGAACAGGAGAACGAAGCTGGAAAGCAGGTTAGTGGGGTGGGGAGGGAATTTTACAGTATCCTTCCCCTGCCACGCCCACCAAGCCATGCCACACCCACCAAGCCATGCCCACAGAACCAGTAGTAAAAAAATTTGAATACCACCACTGGATATTACCTTTTATTCTTGTTCCTTGCCAAGAAATATGTGAAAAGTGAATAAATAAAAAAAACAGTGATCAGAAGAAATCTTTTTTTTTTAAGTCTTAATTTACCTTTCAAGAAAGGGAAAACTAGAAGCATCTTTTCCTAAAAATTTACTATAAAAAGGTAGGGACTCTGTCCTGAGCTCAATTCCTGATAATTTCACAGATAAGACTTTCTTACCACAGCAACAGTAGTACCTTTCCACTCTCTTCTTAAAAGATTTTTATTCCCGGTTTCCCAAGCTAACTTACAGTTTGGGATTCTCTGGCAGAACTCCCTCTAAATTCTACCGCAGCTCAGCCCTGCTTAGCTTCTGACCCCAGACATCAGCCAGGTAGAGCCATCTAGCTAAGGAACACATATGGTGAGGCAACATTCTTGATATGCCCATTTTGTAAATGTTGAAAACTGAAGCAGCAGAGGCATTTATTCTAGCATTTTGTAAAAAAATCTTTTCAGATATCAGCTGAACCATAAACTATTCCTGGTGGGACCAAATAGGAATAGTTTTAGATAGTTTTTCTTTGGAGTAACATGGTAAACTTTGTGCCATTACATCAAAGGGCGGGATTCAAAAATCCCAGCAACCGGTTCTCTGCCCGGTTGCTGGGTGGGCGTGGCCATGGTGGGTGTGGCCTACTGAACTTCCGGGAGGGCTGCTTTTCACCTTCTCCAGAATCCGGACGTTTTCCTTGGGCTCTGGGAGGGTGAAAACGGCCTCCCCCTGGCTCTGGAGGCCCTCCGGAAGCTGGGAACAGGCCTGTTTCTGGACTTCTGGAAGGGTTGGTTTTCGCCTTCCCCCAGAGTCCAGAGATTTCCCTCAGGCCTCTGGGAGGATGAAAACTGCCTCCCCGGGGCTCCAGAGGCTCTCCAGAAGCCAAAACAGGCCCATTTCCAGACTTCCAGAACTTCCAAGAGAGGCGTTTTTCACCCTACCAGAGCCTCTGCACCGGCCCTGCACTCATCTGCATCCAAAACAGGCCGCATGGAGACTCCTGGGAGGGAAGGGGTGGGTGGGGCCAGCTGGTTGGTTCAACTGCCGGTTCGGTTGAACCAGATGTAAATTTAACACCCAGTTTGCCCAAACTGGCTGAATCCCACCCCTGGTTACCTCACAACTCATAAGGTCATTCCCACAGAGAAAATATAGTGATCTATGTGTGTTCTTAACTAAAGAGCTCATCATTAAATTTCCCATTTTTTCTTGACAGAGATGTTTGTTCCTAAACAGGAATTTAATATTCAAAATACTATATCATTGTTGATATAATCAGCATCAGCAATACCTAAGACTGAAGTTTATTCTCTCCACTTATATTAACTTTGTTAGGGAACAAAGTTCTTTACAATTCTTTTTTTTTTGTAGAAGAAAGGTTCAATACCAATAATATATAATACGATTGTTTTTACAGTGTGTTATGTTTCCAGCGCTACCAATATTCAAAAGGATTTTATTTATTTGTATCCTGCCATTATTTTATGAGCTCCAAGGCCTGGAAATGTCAGGTGTAACTGATGAGGCATTGGCAGATGTTTGGCAAAGGTAACAATGATTTAACTTGGATGACAGAAAGGAGAGTCCCTAAATTTAATAAGCCAACATCCTAGCATTCCTACCCTTAAAATTGAATGGGACCTAATAATAACATCAGGACAGGAATAAAGATGCAACTATCCCAAGCCAATGAGATAGCGTCCATCACACCTGTGTCAGGAGGATAGCATGAATTAATCACATAGGATATATTTTATTTATTTATTTATTTTAATTTATATGCTGTCCATCTAACTCCGAGAAGTGACTCGTGGACATTTGAGAGCCTGAAAAAAAAGGTGTGCGTGTGTGTGTGTATGACCAGTAGAAGTCCTAAAAACTTTTGATATGGTTTATAAGGAAATAAGCCAATTCCAGCTTACAAGAGCTCTAAAGCTGGGGCAAACTATATGGAGCTCAGACCAGCATACTTACATATCAACATATAATCATTCTAACTGCAATCTGCATTGGCATTAAAATATAGCCATGGAAGTTGATAGTTCTGGCTTGAAGCAACTGCACTGATTCATCAAATACACATAAATGCAGTTATCTCTATTCAACTTGTTCATTCTCCTTTTCCTGATTTGTACGCAAAAGAGCATGAATGTTTATAAGACTTTGAGTCTCACTACGGAAAGTTTGATAAGCCAGCATCCTAAATTTCCTGCCCACTAAGCCAGCCAGTGCCTCTTGAACAGGTGAATACAGTGTCAGTCTTCTAAAAGATAGGAAATCTAAAACAAAATAAAAATAAGCAAAATGTAAAATAAAGACAAAACTTGTATATAAAAACTTAGTTTTAACAAATGCATTAAACCGTAGCCACATGAAATAATATTTATCGATCTTTCCATTATGTTGATAAAAAGCAAGTTCACATACAGAGAGCAAACAATTTTATAACCCACGGAAGCAGTGACCTTCTGTTGTAAAAATATGCCAAGTTTATTATGCTTAGGAATTCTACTGGTTTTCCACCAATTGATTAATTCCACTTTTTGGGCACATAATTGCAAAACACATTACTTTAAAGGTATCCCATCCCCATACTACCACTGCAGCTTTTCTTTTATGCACCAGCATGATTTCTACTGCTGGACTGGTCCTCCACAGGGATAGGAAGCCATAAAAAGAACCATACTCAGTTCTCATTTATTCCCTGAAGCTCTTGAAAATGCCATGATGCAATTTGAAAAAAAATATTGTTAATGATTTCATCCACCAGTATCACTGAAAATTTAGGCAAAGAGATTATGGGTAATAATAAAGTGAGGACACCTGATTGCATTACAATCTGAGATTGTTATAATTACACTACAAATTATTGTGGCATGGTATAATTGGAAAATCAATATCCTCTCCCTATTTTTCAGAGGCTAGTTCAGAACATAATAACTTTAAGTAACTGTTCATCTAATACTACTAAATATTTGTTATTAGGAAGTTTCTTGTAAGACCTAAATGCATACATTTTGCTGTTAAACTGTATATTTTTAATTAAAAAAATGTTTATGATTGTAATGCTCTTACCATAACAATAAGACCATGTCTTAAATGCTCTAAAGGGAGAATGAGACATATGCAAAGAAATTAAGTATATCCAAATTTCACTGGTTTGTTCCAAATTAAGCTTTCAGTTCAACGGGGCAAAGAAACAACAGAACAGTGATTATAAAATTTTCAGCATAAACAGCATAAACACATGCATAGTTTCAGTGGGAACTGGTTATTGATATTAATTAAGATGTTCATTAAGAAATTATATTTCTATCGAAGCAAAATATACCATTAAAACCTGAAATATCTCCAGATATCCATTTCTGATTCATTATATATTTGTGTCCTTTTTCATTTCTCTTTTTAAATAATATTTCCTGAATCAAGTGTTGGATATATCCAGGACAGATAGCTTGGAACTCTTGAAGTCCATTGATCTAGATGCAGCTGGGTATATCTCTAAAATTCCACCGAATTGTGAATGTAATTTTTAAAAATGTATTACAAAAAGGAATTACTTAATCCAGGGGTCTTCAAACTTGACAGCTTTTAGACTTGTGGACTTCAACTCCCAGAATTCCTCATCCAGTAATGTTAGCTCAGGAATTCTGGGAGTTGAAGTCCACAAGTCTTAAACTTGCCAAGTTTGAAGACCCTTGACTTAATCTATGGCTGCTGTTGTCACTGCTATCTCCACCCAGAAAATGGTTTTTCTTTTACTCTGGTTTACCATTTGGGAGGCAAGAGTCAAAAAGATAGGTTTGTTGTTGTCTAATTTAGATATCTTTGGAAGAACAGCTTATTGAGTGACTGCAAATCCTGTCTTTTTTTTAAATAAGCAAAGCAGGACAGAAAAAGAAAAAAGAAAAAGAAAAAAGAAAACAACATAATAAAAATGTATGTGTAAAGGCCTCTTACAGATATATGTAAAATTTTACACAATGTGTTCAGTAATGGGTGACCATATTTTATTATAATCATTCATAGCTGATCTATGTGTATAAACAATTTGTAATTGTTAATGAATAGAACAATTTCAACAAATAAGTGACTTAACGGCTGGCTATTAAATAATTTAATTCTAATTTAATATCCCAATCTTAAGGCTGTCTGTCTACCCAAATAACTTTGGGTAGTTTAAAAGGAAATAAAATGAAATAAAATAATCAAGGAAAAAAGATAAGACTAACCAGAAAACCAATCCATAACAGTAAAAAAAAAAAAAAAAAAAGACCAGCCATCCTACCCCAAGAATGATAAGTTTTCCAGCAAAATTCAAATTAAATAATGCAATGCTTATTAATATGCTATAGAAAAATAATACTTTACTATACATAAAGAGTTACATCTCTGCATACACATTTGAGAGAAGAACTACGTATGAGATCTCTTCTATATTATCAAACAAAAAGGGAAGAAAATCTTACTTTTTCATCATCATCAGTAAAAGGAATACCTCCAGGACTTTTATTTATCACTTGTGCAACTCCAATGATTTCACCCTCGCTGTTTCTTATAGGCATGCAGAGCAATGACTTCGTCTTGTATCCTGTCAGTTTGTCAATCTTGTCATTAAAGCGTTGGTCCTGAAAAAATGGAGAAGGAAAATATTAAGATTAAAACTTATATGCATTTAAAATGTTCTTTTCTACATTCAATATATTAAATCACTTTTGTCAAGAATTCTTTAGACTGATAGTAATTTAGAAGATAGACGATAGGTTTTTGCATGTCGTTTTATGTTGTATACATTTAATTGATATACATTTTGCAATATTTCTATTTGCTTCTTTTGCTTGACATGTACAATAGGAGTACTTTTTCTGCTTTTTCATTCATTTTTGGTTGTTTTAATGGACCTGAATTTAACACACCTTTTAAAATAATATTTTAATCAGTTTCTTTAGACTCCCCATTACGATCTGTTATCCACACTGATATCTATAATCACTGTACAATTCTGTTCCATCCAATACTGGAAATCAATTATAATATCTAAGACTCGTAACTGAAAGATATAACAATAACTGATATTCTTTAAACACGTTAAATGAGATGAATTGACATAAAGCTGCCATCCTATTTGTTTACTGTCACACCTCCCATCATATTTTCCTCACTTGAGAATATGAAAAGTTTACAGGTAGTCCTTGACTTACAATCAATCACTCAGCTGCCAAGACTGTGCATGAATTTTGGTCATATGACCATAGATTTGCTACATCAAGTTGTAACTCTGGGCACAGGTCATAAGTATCTTCATTCAGTGCCATCGTAACTTTGAACGGTCACTGAATAAATAGTCATAATCCAAGGACTACCTCTAAGTCACAGATATTTACACACAGTGAGAAATTAGATATCGACAGGACTGAAGCTGGTAAAGCAAGACCCAATAATTCCAGGATAAAGACAACTATTTCATAAGCATATCACAATTACTTCTCAACATATCCTGCTAGGAATCTGTTAATTCAGAAGGAAGGAGGAAGAATTCAACCCTAAAACTAAATAAATGTCCGACTTCTGTGCACTACAGTGGATACTCAATGGTTGTATTTGAAGTTCCATCATTGCATGCAATAACATTTCTAATCTTGTTGATTCTTGTCTGGAAGTCTTTTGCTAAGACTAGCTGAGGAGCGAATTAAGGGTTAAGTTTCTGGCAATCTGTGATTTACTGCCTAAATCTGGGTGTGACTGTTGAGAGCTTGAGTTGGGATTAGGGTTTGTATTTGTTTGAATTAAAGTAGACCTGGTTGGTTACCTTTAAACTACTCTTCCCTTGAGGTTTAATCTCGATCTTTTGTTTACATTTCTTCTATAGATCGCTAACCCTTTCCTTAAAATCTAGCCAGGGGTGGGCTGCTGAGGGTTCGCAGGGGTTCAGGAGAGCCCCTAGCTAAGATTCTGTGCAGTTCGGAGAACCCCCAAATCTCACTACTGGCTGGCCCAGCCCATCCCACCCCTCCCAGGAGTCCCCATGTGGGCCATTTTGGATGCAGGTAAGTGCAGGATGCGCGTGGAGACTCAGGGAGGGTGAAAAACGGGCCTCCTGGAAGTTTGGGTAGGCCGGAAATGGGCCCGTTTCTGGCTTCCAGAGAGCCTCCCCCGCCGTGGTGCAGGAGGCCAACTAGGCTATGCCCACCATGGCCACGCCCACCCAGAAACTGGGAAGAGAATCCTTTGCTAAAATTTTTGAAGCCCACCCCTGAATCTAGCTATTACAATTCTAGTTAAGGGGAGATTAAAAACAGCGCTGCCAGGAAATATAGGAAAAAGCAAGAACTTCTGAATAATCCCTGGTTGTCCCATTTGGTGTGGCAGGCCCACTATTAAAAAGACCCATACAGTAGAAGTAATGAATGTGAAATTAAAAAGAAACTAACCAAGTAGAGCAAATTATAACTGATAAACTGTTATTGAGCATGGCTGATATAAAGGTAGCCAGCAAAAGATGGAAAAATAAGTTCCAAAGAAAATAACTAGAGTTAATGCAATCATTTTGAATGCATTTGTTCATAATGGTGTCATTTTATAAAACAGAATTCTTCAAGACACATACAGAATACAAAATAAAATAATAAAAGGAATTGACTCCAATATAAAAGGAAGTGCTAGCATTAAAGTCAATAACAAAAGAGAGCTAAAACAGGTCTCTAAAAATGAAAAACAACCAATTACTATCATTAAAAATTAATAAGTTAATTAATATGGTCTTTAATGTGTGTCTTGGTCTAGAACTGAAAGGAGCAAGTACCAGATCAACCGTTCTCAAAAGAGCTTCTATAAACAATAAATACCTATCCATTGTAGTTATTTTCCAAGCTGCAGATTGAGGGACAACTGCTAGTAACCTTAAAGCAGAAGTAGTTATGAGGCAAAAAGGTGTTCCTCTAAGGTAAGGTCCCATGTAGAACATTATAGATCAAAATTAAGATTTTATTACAGGCCTCGAAAAGAAATGAAAAAGGACCTAAGACTACTATGCAAACTCACTGCCATATTGTGCATCAATTATAATTTGCAAATTACATAGCCTATCCCAAAGGTTCTTTTTCCAAAGGCAACTGGACTTTCTTTGTTTTTCCTTGAAGATGTTTTGCTTCTCATCCAATAAGCTTCTTCGGTTCATGAACTGAAGTCCAGTTGCCTTTGGAAAAATCATCTTTGGGACAACCGTGACCTGGATGACTGAGAATCTCCATAGATATACAATATATAATAAATGTATGTTGGAAGTTGTCAAAATCTAAACCACTCCAAAGCTAAGGATTCTAATTTGGTATCAGTAAAGAAGGCTCTTAAGAACCGAACAAACCTGAGTATCTGTTTTACAACAAAAACAACAATCTTATGCTAAAAATGAAAACCTTACCATTAGGTTACCTGAGGGCATGTCCTTACATCTCAAATACTGTCAATAAAGGTTATGTTTTTTTAATTAAGTAATGCGTATTTGCAACAGAACTTGCACTCGAAAATAATTTAAGCATTCTTAATTACTATGCATTAGTGTTGGAGAAGTAACAAATTGCCATAAAGATTTACGAGGTCTCTCCAAGAAAAGTTTCTGTTCCTCTTATTGTTGCCTAAACTCATTCTCAATGCTTTTGAATAACTGGAATGCCCATCTGTTTTCTTGAATTTGAACTTTAAAGTACAAGTTTAGAAAGAATATTCAGCAACATATTTGGTCCATAAATTGGTTAGAATAGATTCTAAAATAGATTTAATGGACTGTCTCCCGAGAAGAAAAAAGCGGAATGATTATCAATTTAATTAAAATAAGTGATTTCAATGGAGAGACCTAGGTTCAACACCAGTCTTAACAATCAGATTCAGATTAACAGAGTTGGAAGGGACCTTATATGTCATCTAGTCCAACCCCCTGCCCAAGCAGGAGACCCTACACCATTTCTTTTTACGGGTGTATGTCAAACATCAGTTTTTCCACAATCCTTGGAATCAGGAGTTCGATTTTCCTGCATCGAACAGACACCGGAATCGAAGTTCACAGTGACTATGTCTCAACTCAATCTACCTTAATACAAGCGAATGACTGAAGTAGTGGTTTGCTAACGTTAATTCCTAGAGGAATGGTGGGATGTTTACCAAATGAATAAATAAATGCACAAATAAATAACAAAGTAGTGCTACAGATAACCTATACACACATACAAAATGATTTTAAGTAAATGTTATTTTCTTGTGAGAGACTATGGGAAGGAGGAATTCAGATTATGTGAGAAAAAAACAACAGAGCCCAGATATAGGAAATATAGGAAAATGTGTTACAAAGAGATTCTACCTTAACTGACTCACTATAAATAAGGCTGGAAATTTACTGTTTTCAAGATTATGTTTCTAGCCCTGACTATCAATAAGAATAACTTTCGGAAATCCCTGTGGTTTTCACTCTATATTGGCAAGTTATGTAAGGCATCATTAAGAAGCCCTATTTTGTTCCCCAGGTTTCTGTGCAAATCTAAACAAAAAGACATGAATGCTTGGATGCATAGCTTTTGAGTCAGGATCTTAAAGCAGCCACAACTTTTTTTTCAGGCACACATAGAGGACTGGGGGTGGGTGGGTTGGAATTGGACTGATTTAACAAATAGCTCATGCAAGATCAGACTCAAGTTTTTTTTTTTCAAATAATAGCAATAGCACTTAAACTTATATAGCGTTTCTCAGTGCTTTTACAGCCCCCTCTAAGAGTCAGCATATTGCCCCCAACAATCTGGATCCTCATTTTACCCACCTCGGAAGGATGGAAGGCTGAGTCAACCTTGAGCCTGGTGAGATTTGAACTGCCAAATTGCAGTCAGCAGATGTAGCCTGCAGTACTGCATTCTAACCACTATGCCACCATGGCTCATAATAATGATGATTGAGGAGCGATCAGCTATAAAATCCAATTCTCACATAGGCACAAGCAAACAGCATCTGTTCCTGAAACAGAGCCTAGCAAAAGCTGCATGCATCACTTGCCCCCAAATGAATGGATTCTAGTCTGTTACACTGCATGAGTAGAAAAAAAAGGTGAACCTTTGTATTCTGTAAGTAGAACTTACATTTGATAGACAACAGTAAATGGCATTCTTTCATAAAGACCCTACAATATATCTTTTGTGTCCTTGGAAATCTCGGCAGTCTTTTTACGAGCTGATCAACAGAAGCCTGACAATGGTCCTAATTATACTATTTACCTTATTACCTACAGTATACATTCTTTTATTCATGCCAATATTACAACATACTATTGTCTACTGAAACATTCTGCATATAGGTAGTCCTTGCTTAGCAATTAATTGCCTTTGCACTGTAACCCTTCACAGTTACAACAGTGATGAAAAAGTCACTTTTATAACCAGTCCTTGCATTTATTACCTTCACAGGTCTGTAAAGCAAAGGTCATAAACAGTCGCAGTTTCACTTAGTGACTATCATGCTTAACCAACAAATTGCCCATCTTAGTTATGATCAATAAACAAGGACTACTTGCTATGCTTAAAACCAGTGAAAGATCTTTTAGCAGCAAGCCTTTCAGCATGTCTACCAATCACTCTTTTGTAATTGGAGAAATCTTCTTAATAGTTCCTGTAAGAAAGAGTGCTTCTAGACAAGGCTTTTATGCGCAGACCCACTGACTCATTAATGGAATTTAATGCAATGCTCCAAATGATGTTTTTCCATTTTTAATCCTCCTGTGTTTTTCCACTACTTATTTCATCCTTTTTTTTCTTATGATTGAAATCCATTAAGGAGAGCATGTTGGAATAGCTGCATAATATCTTTTGTTTAGTAGCGTTAGCAATTCTCCATTTGGTAACATTTCCCCCCAGTTGGAAAGAACCTGTTTTGTTTATTCTGTTGAGAGGAGGCAAAATAATCAAGCGGCAGCAGGAAAGGAATTTCCCACATCCAGGAGCATGATTTAGCAAGCCACAAACATTATATGAAATATCCAAACCTATATGGTACACTACGTGCAGAGATTTCTATCTAGTATAGTATTGTTCTTTTAAATTAAAAGGACCATTTCCTTCAAATGACATAGCTCTAGAAGTCGCTTGGTCTAATTTTCCTTTTCTGAGGACAACCTTTGCAAACATAGACCATGAAAACATGTCTGTTCCTATCAAGGGAAGGTACTGAAACGTTTATTCATATATTAAGGCAGTTACTGTGATGCTGTCAAGGCCTGATTTAATGGTTAAGCTGAAATTTGAGAAACCAGTGTTTTTCCACTTGTCCAATTTGAGGAATGAGCATCGGATATATCAGACTGGACTTAGGATAGCCAAGAGTATTTATTTATTTTTGCTTCATTTCAACAGGGAATAAGGATTCCATAACCACATCTAAAGAATGTGAATCATTCAAATTAATATCCAAATTTGACAAAGCCTGCAATAATTTCTTGTTGGAATGCAGTTGTATTTAATGTAGCCTTATCAGAGTAGTTACCTTACCGTTTGGGAGCAAATTTAACTATAAAACAGCATACATTAGCCATTTCAAGGGAGTCCTTTTTCATGTACTTGTCAATTTTGAGTTGCCTTGGAAACATTTACAGTTTCAAAAACATATTATCAATTGAGCTATTTCTTAATCTCTTTTTCTTTCTCATATTTGCAAGAAAATTTAATTACCATATTATCAAAATTCTACAAAGTCACGAATCAGTATGGAGTTCAGCAGAGGAGATGCTGCCCATTTTGCCTTTAACTTGGGTGAAAACATCTATAGAACATTTGGCAAGTTTACAATCCATGCTTCACATGGCACTGACCAGCCAAAGCAGGCATCATAAAAACATATTTGCATATTGATCTCAGGAGCTTAACTCCACAATGATAGCAAATTCAGTGCCAAAAACTTGCTCAAGCAAACAATGAGGATCTTTTAAAGGATGAGTAATTTTGGGTGTAGAAACCACAGCATTAGAGTCAGTTCTACCTAACCATAAACTGTTTCCTAAAGTAAAGACTCTGTATTGGAGAAATAATTGTGGGAAATCTGTTTAGTTACAGCTTGGCAGAGTAAGTAAGATTGCACTGCATGTTCTTTGCCCAAATGAGTCAACCTTAAGGTGTTTTTATCTATTTGAGCAAGTTTATTGCTTACTTCACAGGGTGAAGCATTGAAGCTTCACCATTTGAAAACCTGAAAACAAAGCAATTTTAAAATAATTTATACTGTTTTCAGTATTAGCTATGAAATCTTAAATCTGTCGTATTTCTAATGATGCATTCTGTTTTAGTTTTAACAGAATGAATGCTTATATTATGTTTGATAAATAAATTAAGAACTAAAATGTATTCTATGGAGGTGATATTTTGTGGTTTACTAGCTAGAGGTTCAATTAATTACTTATCTTTTGATATTGTTGGTAACTCATTCCATAAAAAATTTACAGGCCCATTAATAATGACAATAATGAATCATGCTGATTATACATGTTGATAACTTTTTAGAAAATAACTATCAACAAAATGCATAATTTTGTAGAGGAGAAAAATAGTTTCTATTAAATAATAAATATATTTAAAAATGCACAAAACTATTCTAAGGACAATTATATAGCCCTCATTTATTTTCCATGTTTTCAAAGAGATTACTACTTAGGCCTGTAACATTCTGTCCCTTAATTTTCAAAGGATGGCGGCACTTTAATTAACTTATCTTAATTGTATTAAATATGCCATCTAATATAGAAGAGAAACAATGTAACTTATATTCATATTTTGATGAACAATACAGTTATGAAAACAGAATTGGCGTAGCATATTAAAAACAATATAGAAGAAAGTAATTTATCATAAAAGAAATTAAGTTAAGCATGAGGTATGTGAAGGATTTAAATAAAAGCCCCCTGAAAATCAAAGAAAATTCTTTCAAATGAATGTGGGTTTGTTAATTTCTATTTAATTTGTATACTTATTTCCTTCTATATAATTTATACTACATTTATTTTTATCCTCAAACAATCCTGCAAAATATTTCATCTGATAAATGGTAAATGAGTTTGTTTAATCTGGAGCACTGAATAAACCACAACTGGATGGGGTTTTGGAGAATGTTAGAAAGCAACTGTTCTGGTTAATTAATGTTTTCTAATTGACCTTTATCCACATTACTTTTAGTGAGAGTGTCCATATATACTTTCAGAATCTTAAAGTTATTATTATCCTAAAAGTTTGGGATTATATATATGCATACTGTTCTTATCATCGGTATTCTATTTTGAGGTAAGAAATATTACAAAAAGCACAGAATGAAATACTGTAAGAACAAGTAAGGCAAAGAAATTAGAGGAATGAAATGAAAAAGAATAAGAAATATAGCTAAAACACCACTTACTATACATCTTTATTCCTTTCTGAAGCAAACCATTCTTGTTATCTTGTCTGTACCAATCACATATTCCCTTCTGTTAATAATCTTTCCTTGTCAACCATAACTTTCTCAGCCTTCTCCTTTCTCTCAATCATTACCTCTTCGTTTATGTATAAGTTACTATGGTACTAAAAAATGGACATATAATTCGTCCTTGAATTTTCGGCAATCACAGCAACCACACAGTCACACAATCGCAATATGTGTGATCAGGTGCCCAGCACGTAATTACAAATTTGCAGAAAGCTACAGTCAAATAATCACCATTAGCAACCTTCTCTGCTGGCTTTCAAAAAGCAAACTCAACAGGGAAGCTCCAGTAAGTCATTCCTGTTTTTTCTCCAGGCCACAATACACTCCCTGCCCACATGCCTATTCCACCAGCCTCCCATGACCCATTGTCAGCTTGTGTCAGCAATCAGGCCTGCGCTGACATCCCAGGTCCACCACTCCCCTCCCTGATCTTCAGAATCCCCTATACCACTCTCCGTACTAGGACTCCCATCTCTTCCATCTTAATGACCCATAATTCTTGGGGCTGTGATGTCAACTGAAAACTGCCCAAGATTGTTGTCACTAAGTGATATTATAATGTGACATTGTACTTTAAAATTGTACTTAGTGAGAACAATTCTGGTCCCAGAGCATTCTTCCCTATGGCCAAACTACCTCAATAGTACTTCCTTCATATCCCTAACTTGTTTTTTAATTCAATGCACATTCATTTCCCATTTATTTTTGAACTTATCTCTTGTTATACTGTATAAATTCTTAAGTACCCCATTCCAACTGCATTCAATTTCTTTTTTTCATCCTAACATACTCAACTTTATATAATAAAATGGGCAGGAGCACATTCTTATATACAACATTTGAAGATGATCCACATCTTCAAAAAAGGGGAAAAAACAGACCCAGAAAACTATAGACCAATTAGCCTAACATCAATACCCGGGAAGATACTGGAAAAGATAATAAAAAAACCAGATCTGCCAACATCTAGAAACAGATAAAGTAATAACTAGCAGTCAGCACGAGTTTGTTAAAAACAGATCATGCCAAAACAATCTTATTTCATTCTTCAACATAATGACTAAATTAGTAGACAAGCAAAATACTACGGACATAATATATTTAGATTTCAGCAAGACATTTGACAAAGTAGACTACAACCTACTTCTTAGCAAGCTAGAAGAAAGTGGAATAGATAGCACCGCCACTAGATGGACTAGCAACTGGCTGACAAACCGTACTCAATGAGTAGTCCTCAATGGGTCTAAGTCCACATGGAGGGAAATAAGCAGTGGGGTGTCACAAGGTTCTTTCTTAGGCCCAGTACCCTTCAATATCTTCATTAACGACTTAGATGAGGGAATAGAAGGGGAACTTACCAGATTTGCAGATGATACTAAGTTGACAGGAATAGCTAACACCCAAGAAGATAGGCTCAAGATCCAAATGGATCTTGACAGACTAGAATACTGGGCCATATCTAACAAAATGAAATTTAACATAGAGAAAAGTAGTCTTACACTTAGGCAAGAAAAACCAAAAGTACACATACAGACTGGGTGAAATAGGCTCAATAGCAGTAGCTGTGAGAGGGATCTTGGAGTCTTAGTGGACAACCAGCTAAATATGAGCCAGCAGTGTGCAGCAGCAGCCAAAAAAAACTAATGCAATCCTAAATTGCATTAACAGAGGGATACAATTGAGATCAAGTGAGGTACTAATACCACTCTATAAAGCCTTAGTAAGACCACACCTAGAATACTGCATCCAGTTTTGGTCACCACATTATAAAAAAGATGTTGAGACTCTAGAAAAAGTACAGAGAAGAGCAACCAGGATGATTAGGGGACTGGAGACTAAAACATATGAAGAACAGTTACAGGAACTGGGCGTGGCTAGTCTAGTGAAGAGAAGGACCGGGGTAGACATGATAGTAGTCTTCCAATATTTGAGGCACTGCCGCAGAGAGAAAGGGGCCAAGCTATTTTCTAAAGCGCCTGTAGGCCAGACAAGGAATAATGAATAGAAACTGAACAAGGAGAGATTTAACCTGGAAATAAGGAGAAACTTTCTGACAGTGAGAACAATCAACCAATGGAACAGCTTACCCTCAGAAGTTGTGGGACCGTCATCACTTGAGACTTTCAAGAAGAGATTGGACTGCCATTTGTCAGAAATGGTGTAGGGTCTCTCCCTTGGGGGGTGGGGGTTAGACTAGATGACTTACAACAGTGATCCCCAACCTTTTTATGTACGCGCCCGGTACCGGCATCAGCTGGGCGCCGCATGCCCGGTACGGCATCAACTGGGCGCCGCCATCTTTTGACGAAAAAGTGCTTCCGGTGACCTCACCGGAAGCACTTTTTCATCAAAAAGATGGCGGGCAGCGCTTCAGTGAGCTTTTCGGGTAGAAATGGCTTTCTACCGGAAAAACTCACCGGAAGCGCTGCGCCGCCATCTTTTTGATGAAAAAGTGCTTCGGTGAGCTTTCTACCCGGAAAAGCTCACCGGAAGCACTTTTTATCAAAAAGATGGCGGCGCCCAGCAACCTTGGCCCGGTAAGACTTGTTCCGTGGACCAGTACCGGTCCGCGGACGCGGTTGGGGACCCTGACTTACAAGGTCCTTTTCAATTCTGATTATCTGTTATCTGTTAATATATTATTTTCTTTCAAGAATATTTATTCTTCATAAAAGACCACATATTATTTATTATCATTCTATCAATGTTTACACTGTTTAAAATTCTTATTTCTCTACCTAGACACACAGATTCATCTATTTGTTCTAATTTTTTTGCTGTTTATATATAATTAGCAATCATTCACTCCATTTTCCTTGTCTTGGTCCTCAATATATTAATTTCCAGAGCCATGTTCTTGTTGCATCATACAGTCTAATATCTGCTGTAAATCATTTTCTTTTCAGTCAATAACAAAGCATTGTCTGCACACGCATTTATGTCTCTGTTCAAATACATCTCTAAAACTACCATAAGGATGGATGGACAGATGGACAGCGAGACAGACAGACAGACAATTATGGTCAAGGCCCAATCCATTAAACACATTGTATATATAAAATAATATTGATTAAATTAAGCATGTTAATCAAAATGTTGCACATCTTACATGTTGCATGACAGAATTTGGCTACATTTAAAACCAAAAAAACCACCTGAGCCTGAAAGAGTTAGTTGTAAATAAAACTGATCAGAATGACTAATAAATTTGTTTAAATGTGTACTTAACCATGATTATCATCATAAAGCAAGCAATATAGTAAGATGTGTCTAGTGGTTTTAATGGTTCCTGCTCTATCTAGGCATAGTTTAGATTCAAATGAAATGCCCTAATATCTCTCTAAAATTACAGACTAGAGCCCATAAGTATTATGTTGTATTCATACATAAACACATTAAACAACCAAGGAAACATTACCTATCATAGTCTTATTCCCAGCTCAATGTTGAACATTCATTAAACAATGCATTTATTCTTACACATATTTCATTTCCACTATATATTACTCTTGTCACATTCAGTAACTAAACTACAATTCTATATTCAGGCATAATATCCTACAACTGGAGCCTAGCATGTACTTTCTCTAAATTAACAAAATGCAGTAAATTTTCTCACATTCATATATTTCTCCATAATCTGCTGAGAAGCAAACCTTTGCTCAACACCTATCCAGCCCAACATGTATTTCCCAAATTTTGATTACATCTTCCTAGGTACACATAACAAACTAATCTTTTAATAGTTTTTGCTTTCACTCTTGTAACTTTTTCTTTCTACCAGGGAATGATAAAAATATTCTTCTAAACACCAGGTGGAAATGCAATCTCTACATACCATTTAGTGACCATAATTGAGACAGGCAAATCAGTCACTAAGCAAAGTGATCAATAAAGTAAAAAATTCATAGACCATAACTGTGCTTTACATGTTTATTTCAGGTTTTCATTCCTTTACAGTATGGGGGTGGGTGGGTATGACCTCAAACAGTGAAGGTTTCTAGAACTCAGCTCCTGAGGAAGCAGAGAGAAGGGGAAAATCTCTATTTATAGCCCTTGTTCCTCCCCTCCCTCATCCTTTGGAATACTCATCCCAGTGCTGGGATAATTAGCAAGCAGAGAATTGATGTCTGTATTTACATTCATTGCAGAGAAAGTGTTAAAAAGAGAGCATGCAGGCATACAATGTGGAATTGACGTCAAAAGGAATGCACTGTTAGCCTGGCGTGCTAGGAGCCGTGCTTAAGAGAAAAAAAGGAAAATTTTAGTGTAAAACTCTGATTCATCATGATCTGTGTGTATAATGGCTTCCTGATCTGTGCCTAACATTACCACTGCCATATTACTAAACTATTTCTTCCAGCATTACCTGACTTCAGTTTCATCCCAAATAATTTAATCATTTTATTTTTAATCCCATTCAGCTGGCTGAAGACTCCTGGTTTAATCCTTTTTATCTACTTCTAGAATATTTTTTAAAAAATTTCAATAAAATCTTTTTGCATTTTCCCTGCTTCTTTTAATTGTAATCATTGCATTTTCAGCTATTTTTCTGTATATATAAATTTTACACAATAACTTTATTTTATTCTCATCGATATCTAAAAATATAGCTTATATAAATGTATTCTTAAGTATGTACCTTACTTGAAACCCAATTCTTGGCAGAATGCAATGTAATTACTGCAGATATTTTTGCCTTTTCGTCCCTGGCTTTTCCAGCATATGTTGGATGATACTTCCAGATTTGGCAGCCAGCATGGCAAAAGGAATTCAAGAATATTTAGTTCAACACATTTGGAGAATATCTTGTTATATAGAAAGCTGGTTTATGTTTTCTATTTATTTCTGTCTGAATAACATATGCTCAGAAACAACTCACAATGCAAATTAAAGAAATGTGAATATTGGATTGCTACAAGTATGTGCAGATTACCACTCTTAAATAGAATCTCATCCGCTGAAGCTTTCAAAACTCCTCAGGGCTATATAGCAAGTAGAAAAAGTTCCTTACTCCTTGTAATTTCTCTTACTCTACTATTCTCTACTAGTTCCAGGAACAAAATACTTCTACCTGTGCTAATGAAGATATCAAGATGGAATGAAATGATGAGCCACATACAAATCCAACATGATTTTTATTTTATTTATATGTTAAATTTATTTGCCGCCTATGGGGCTGCTCTAAGTACTGTGGCTTGCAGCAGTAAAACCGGAGAAATGAAAAAAAACTGTAAACCCAACAATAGTAAAGCAATGGAACAATAGAATAAAAATATAGTGATAGAATAAAATATGGGTGGGTGGGGAAGCAGTGAGCGAGGGGGGAATTCATTGAAAAGAGCAGCTCACCCTGCTGTTCAAGACACATTTCTAAACTTATCTATTATCAAAAGAATCTACCCAAGAAATGGCAGAAAGCTACAACCTGTGAAACAATTGGGTGACATATGAGAAAGAAAGCTATTAAATTAGACAGGAGAGAGAGGTTCGATCAAGAGTTTCAAAAAATATGCTGTTGAAGAATTAATTATATTAATTAAACCTAATTAATGTAAATAATAATTAAACCTACTTAATATAAATTGCATTTAAGATTATATTATTGTAAGTTCTTGGGTTTTATAATAGTGTAAGTTGTGTGTCTAATGAAGTCTGTCAATGTATGAAAAGCATCCTCTTCCAGATGGTTGGGCTATGCTTCCTGTAATTCTTAGCCCCTGGCTATGATGGCTAGAGGTTGATAGCAGCTGGACTCCAAAACGTACAGAAGGCTTCTAGCTATCTACATTTACTCATGTGATACTAAGGTGGACAGATCAGAGCGAGATGTACATCTGAAAAAAGTGCAACATTTCAGTTTCTGTAGACTGAACGTTAGCTGCTATTCTGGCTGAAACTCACAGCAATTATTATAAAGGATTAAAAGCTGCACATCTGAATGCATTTCAACATGGAGCAGAAATAGAAAGCAGAAACTTAATAATATGTGATCAGCAATGAATGAGATTTTCATTCATACTAATACATTTCCATTATCTGTAATGTAGAAAAGAATGTAACAAATTTCTACTTGAAATTACTCAGGTACAGTAATGCCTATATACTCTAGAAAGAAAACAAAATCTTGAAAAATGACAAATAGAATTTACAGTTGAAGTTACCTTACAGAGGCAATAAAAACATAATAGGGATCAGCAATGAGGACCTCATGAATGGTATAATTTTCTTCTGATCCAAGATGAAAACCATAACAGTGCAAACATTGACTACTGCTAACAGTTTTAGCAGCATTTACAAATTTTAGTCTGATTCTAACTTATTTCCTCTTACCTCAAGGGGAATAACTGGTAAATAGATATAAACAGAATTAATTATTAATCGTGATTCATTTGGTTATCGTTTAATACTTTCCTTACCTACCATTCATGCATCCCTCCACACCCTATTTAAAACTTTGCTATATCTCCATTGCACCCTCACTTAACCCTGTGCACCCTCCCCAACCCGTGATGTATAACTATATACCCCTTCCCTATCCACTCTGTACCCCCATGCAACCTCCCCAATCTACCATGCCTGCCAAGCACTGTGTAGACCTTTCCCAACCCTCGCAGACTCTTCTGAAACCGTTGCATTCCCGTACACCCTTCTGAATCTGAACCCATGCTGCATTGCCACATACACCCCTGTACTCTCTCTGACTGGCAGTGTGCCTCTTACACATCCCCTTGCAACCTAATGCACCGTAACTCCTCATGTTGTAATCTTGTACACTCTCTTGCATCTCAGCACACTGTTCCTGACCTATATTGAGATGCATTTGGACAAATGAGATCCTTCTAGATCTGGGGTGTCAGACTCAAGGCCTGTGGGCTTAGATATGGCCCATGGGGCCACCCTGGAAACAGTGTAGGACTGGCCTGCAGTGCATCTGCCAGCTGAAATGGAGCTCAGGAGGACTATGCATGGCTCTCCTGACCTCTGTTTAAGCTGGCAGAGGGTTGCAGGAGGCCATTGCAGCCAAAAATGGAGATTGGGAGCCCGTTTTCTCTGGCAGACCGCTCGGGTCACCACAGGTGCCCCCAACACAAGTGATGTCAAGCTGGCCAAGCCCCACCCCACCCCCTCCCCCACAGTGGTCAAACACAACCCTGATGCTACCCTCAATAATGAAATTAAGTTTGAAACCCCTAACCTAGATGTTCTGGAAGAATGCTGCATACTTAAAAGAGATTTGAGATTTCCATGTCATCTCTTCGAGAAAGAAAGATCAAGTATAGTTAAGCCATTTGTCTCCAAGTTTTATGGATACTAATAAAAGTTTTATATATTCAGTTGAAGTCTCCAATAGAATGTTTGAGTCATTAGCAATTATAGATTTTTAAAAAGACTCAAAACAATTAAAGACCAATTAGATTAAGCAGCAGTGTGATGACCCAGGGTGGGATACAAAACAAACAGAGTCACAGAAAACAGGTGAGCCCTTTTATTCCTTCAGTTTGCTTCCAAGCTCCGAATATCTTTGACGGAAGACAAAAAAACTCCCACACAGTTACACGAAGGAGAAAAAACAACACAAACCAGGCAAGATAAAGGGCAGGAGGATGTCTGAAGATAACACATCCTGGGAAGGACGCCAGACTCAGAGAGGAATTATAAACTAGAGATATTTACATGATTTGTTTCCAGCGTTTGCCAGTACGCAGGTCCAAACTCTTATTCAGTTGTCACACCTGCAGCCCATGAAGAGGATCAAGGCCCTCTCCTCCTGAGGAGACCACGTCTCTCCCTTATCCTCTCCTCCCTGCGTGCCCTAGGATGGAGAGGGGATCGGCCTGGGTCCTCCTCTGACTGCTCAGCCGGCCTCTGCCCTTCCCCAGCCTCCTCCACCACCTCCAGAGCCACATTTCCACTCCCTGTCACTCAAGAGTTCCTCCTCTCCCTCAGAGTCAGTCTCCACCAGGGACATGACAAGCAGCTTTTTTCAGTGACAATTGGCATAATGAGTTATAAAAACATTTTCAACTAATATCAAAGGACTGAGTGGTCCATTTGAAAGGAAAGGGTTTTCTGAAAGTAATAAAAGTAATAAATGGTAATGTATAAATTGAGGGGTCCTTGGTGGTCTCTGAGCTTGTTGTTTAATTGCAGACATTTCATTATGCAAACTAGATAACATGATTAATGCTAGTGATGTTATTAGCACTAGCACTGATGATGTTCTCCAGTCTGGGTTAATGAAACCTCTGCAAGGAAACAAACAAGCTCTGAGAGCACTCATTTCAATTCTGAGCTACAAATATTCTCTTTTATTGAGAATGTATAAATTATATATCTTCAAAATATTTGTATTAAAAGTATTACTTTATTAGAATGTATACAACTTATGTTAAAAATCTGTGTGGCCTTAGGTGGATGAAAAAAATGGAATATTCATTATAGGTGAGAAATTTCAACTCTGGAAAAAACAAATTCAAGACAAAGAATTTCATTTTAAGGCCAAACATGGGGAAATAACAATTGTTTCAATTTATGCTCTAAATTATCATAAACAAAATCTTATGGGTATTTTTTTTTTCAATTTATTCTTGAGTTTGCAGAGGAAGAAGTCTGATTCTTACAAATACCAACAGAATCCTTTCTTTATATTTCAACAAATGTAGATCATTTAAAAAGACTGGCCAAAATTCCCCCAAAATTTCTCAGATGATATTTTGCTATTCTGTCTCTCAAATGCACGTTAGATGCCAATATCCTCTCAAAAAGAAATTTACTTTTGATTTTCTTGCTCATAAAACTTACCCAAGAATAGACTTGTGTAGGATTTCTTGCTCATTGCTTACTAACCTTATAAATGTAAAAACTGCACTGTTCACTTAGCAGATCATAGTCCAATAATTGTCAGTTTACACAGAGAAACCTTTTGCCTGGAAAAGGTTTTAATGCTTTATCGTATCACTTAATGCTTTATCATTACAGCAAGAATATATTAAACTAAAACATCAACATAAACCAAAGAGCTTCTTCCAAGGTGGTTTAACTTTTGATGAATTCTAGCAAATCATTTATGAGAAGGTTTTTATTTCCTTAGCATCAAATAAAAAGCTGTATAAAATTAGAAGGATGTATAGGTAAATGAACCTAAACAACTATTGTAGAAATAAGACATAAACAGAATCCACTTTTGGATTTAGCACAAAGGATCAAAGTGATTTTTTTACCAATTGGATTTAATGGATATACTGTAAATTGCAGCTGTAACATGAATTTTGCTAGATAGAAATACCATGAAAAAGGTAACAAACTAGATAAATTGTTAGCTTATCAATTGGGAAAAGCAGACAAAAGTAGTAATGTTATGTGAGATGATAACAGATGTTTCAACAATAGAGGAGATAAATCAATTTATTAAGTATTAAATAAAATATTCTATTATTGTACAACAAACAGATACCAAATTCGGAACAAACTGAAAAATATTTAAACACAAGACAGTTCATGAAATTTATAGATCAACAAAAGGAAATTCTTAATAAACCAATTACCAAAGATAAGCAGAACAGACTGAAATTGAATAAATTTCCAGGACCTTATTGTTTTTCTGCAGTTAATACAAGACTTTCCAGGAGATTTTGATTACACTGTTAATTAATGAATTTGTTTTAACAATTCAAGTACTTTCTTTTACATGACAAGAAGCTCTAAACTATTTGATTTATTTAAAAGGGAATGATCCAACTTATCTAGAATATATAGACCAGGGCTGTCAAACTCATGGCCTGTGGGCCGGATGTGTCATATGCTGGCCACACCCACACCTGGTTTAGCAAAGGGGAAAAAAGTCCCGATATGTCTCATGATGCCACCATGACGATGTGAGTTTGACACTCCTGATACAGACTAATTTCTTTGTTAAATATGCAGTAGATTACAAGATTTCTAAAGCAATGCAAAGAAAATAAATGCCTTTCTATCTCAATTAATAGATCCTGAGCAGACTGGCTTTGCTCCAAAAGGGATAATGTTAGTGTTTGGGGATAAACCCCTAGCAGAGTATGCAGCAGCAGTCAAGCCAGGCAGCCAAATGAGAGATGAAGGGTTTTAGAGTATACACACACTGAACACAAACACTGTTTGTAGTTTAAATAGTTTTTAATCCAGTTAGAGTTTAAGCATTGTCAATCAGTCCGTATGTCATTCACAATATATCCATTCAGTAAGACTCACTAACTCAGTCCAGGTAATAGTCCTTACTATATCTTTATCAGCCGATAAAGATATCTTCTCCTCCTCCGATGCTTTTCTCCAGAGGATAACGCTGGATATTCAGTAGTACGATCAAACAGTAGACAGTCGCAGTAAAACAGTAATAAACAGTTGTATCCAGCAGTAAACAGCAGACAGCAAACAGCAAACGGTAAACAGTAAACAGTAAAGCACTATGCAGTAAATAGTAAGCTGCAATCAGAAAGCTTTCCAGCTTTCTCCTGCTTCCTCTTATTGCAGTTTCTAACCGCACCCTTAATTGGCTAATTACATGCAGTGTGGTGCTTAAAGTTACAAACACTTAAACTATGATACCTTAGTTTATATATTTATCCATCCAAACCTTGTTGGGTATCAATGTTATACCTAACATATAATATATTTGATATTATTCTCATATATCAAAGAGATATATGAGGATATCAGTTACATTTTGAACATAATAATAATATAAATAAAACAAATAAGACAACAGTTGTGCTTTTTCTCGATGTGGACAAATATTCTGATAATTTATATTTCTTATATAAGGCCTTTCTCTTATTTTTAAAGACATGAATTGTAATTAAAATTTTATATGGATTCAGACTATTTATAAAAAACAAATAAAATGTTATTTGTAAATGGACTTCTGGCATAAAAATATAAAATAATGAAGGGTGTAAAATAAATCAGTTTCTTCTTTCATTCATTCTATTAGAACCATTGGCAAAGAAGATAAGCAGGAAAATAAAATTTCAGGAATTAAACCATCAAATCAAGTACATAAATTATTTGCAGATGATTTACTTGCAATTATCCATGGAAAACACTCTCTAGATCTTGTTCTGTCGCCAGTAAAGAGACTCACAGACCGGAGTTGAATTCAGCTCTTTAATAATAACAGTAACTTCAACTTCAGTCGAACCGCAGCAGCCCCTTTTATAGCGGCTGCTCCTCGGCTTGCAACCAATGACATTTAGTTAAGCTTCCCGCCGCTATAGGCGGCCAATCAGATACTAACGTTACTAACCAATCGTATCGTTGCTTCTGCTAACCAATAGGAACATTGCCCTAGAAGTCTCTATTTAAATACACTACACCCCTCCCCTCTTGGTTCGTTCCAACGTAACGTAGTCGCGCAGGTAGGCGGGGCCCTTGTGAGTCCTTGTTGACCTGTGCAGTTCAGTCCCTGTGTTGGTCTCTGCCGGTTCGGACAGGCCAGCTGTCCGTTTCACTCTTCCCTCGGGAACCTCCTGGAAGGGTGCCTCGACCATGCCGCTTCGGTCGTGTCTTGGGTTGGTTGATCTCTCCCTGCAGTCTGGGCTTGTTGGATGGGCAGCGTCGTCTCCTCGCTGTGTGTGTGGGCAGGTTGAGTTGGCCTGGCTGCTTCTCCCCTGAAGCTCCTTCAGGTCCTCTTGTTTCTCGAATTCTTCTAATGGTAAGTGGTTGTTATTTTCTTTATTATTATTAAGTTGTTTCCCCCCCCTCTGGATTTTTTATTATTGTCTGGGGGGTGTTTGGAAAAATGTTTGTTCTGCGTTTCTGGGAACGTCGATGTCTCGTTCGATGTGTCGGGACCGTAGCTGGTCGATGTGTCGTTTCCACGATCTGCCATTGGTGGTTTCTAAATGGTAGGAACGAGGTCCAGTGATTTGAGTAATCGTTGCCAGTAACCACAATGGTTCTCCGGTAAGATTTTTTGCGTAGACTAAATTGCCTGGTAAGAAGGAGCAGTACTTACTGGACGAGTCTGGTGGCTTTTCTGGGTTGTAGGTAGGGTGCAGTCTATCCAAGTAAGATCGCAATTTTCTTCCCATCAAAAGTTCAGCTGGGCTCTTGTTCGTAGTTGTGCATGGTGTTATATGTTGGATGGTGAGCATGGTGTTGAGTTTTTCTTGCATATCACTTCCGTCAAGCCTTTCCAGTGCTTCTTTCGTAAAACGAACCATGCGTTCCGCTCTACCGTTCGCCGCCGGATGAGCTGGCGCTGTCAAAGCATGTCGTATTCCATGTTCCGCAAGAAACTGTTCAAAAGCCAAGGCTGATACTACTACATCTGGTAGACCGTGGGTGGCGAAAAGTTTTTTTAGTTGTTTGGTGATGGCTTCTGTGGTTGTTGAACTCATGATGATGACTTCCAACCAGTTTGAATAGGCATCCACGACGATTAGGTAAGTATAACCTTTTGTGGGGCTGGCGAAATCCATATGGATTCTTGACCAGGGGCCTCGGGGTGTCTCCCATTCGAGGACTGGTGGTGAGGGGGGTGGGTGGGCCTGGAAGATTGGCATTTGTTACATGTTTTAACCCAGGCTTCAATGTCTTTATCTATTCCTGGCTACCAAACGTAGCTTCTGGCCAGGGACTTCATTTTTACTATGCCGGGGTGTCCTTCGTGTAGCATGGTTAACACCTTTTTTTGTAACTTTTTTGGAATCACCACCCTGTCTCCCCACAATATGCACCCTTTTTCCAGCGATAATTCAGTTTGCCGGTTTTTAAATGGTTTAAAGGTCTCGGATTTCATGTTTTCCGGCCAACCCCGTCCCACCCAGTTCAATATCCGGCTCATCAGTGCATCTTTAGCCATTTCCCTGGCGATGTCTGATGCGGTGATTGGCCAATTTGGCATCGTTTCAATTTGTAGTGTCTGTGTGGTGGGAGCTGGATCGTCGTCGTGCCCTGGTAGTGGTGCGCGGCTTAAGGCATCTGCGTTGGGTATGGCTTTCCCCGGGTGATAAATGAGTTTGTAACTGTAAGCTGCCAGAAATTCTGACCATCTAGTCATTCTCGGGGACAGGATATTTGGGGTTGCCCTGTCTCCGGCTAGGATTCCCAATAATGGTTTGTGGTCGGTAATCAAAGAAAATGTCCTACCGTATAAGTATTCATGGAAACATTTCACTCCCGAGATGGCTGCCAAAGCTTCTCTGTCTAGTTGGCTGTAGTTTCTCTCGGTTTTGGATAACGTCTTGGAATAAAAGGCAAAGGTGCTTCTCTGCCGTCTGGTAGTGTGTGGCTGAGTATTGCGCCTATTCCGAAAGGCGAAGCATCGCAGGTGACAGTTAGAGGTAGCGTGTTGCTGTATTGAATCAATACTGATTTCGATGTGATTAAGTCCTTAATTTTTTTGAATGCTGTTTCTTCTTGGTGGCCCCATTTCCAGTTAGCTTTTTTATCGAGGAGTCTATGCAGTGGTTCTGCTACTGTTGCCTTCTGTGGCAGGAAGACGTGATAAAAATTAATGAGACGCAAAAAAGCCTGTAAATCCGTTTTGTTTTTGGGTCTGGGGGCTTCCTTAATTGCTCGTATTTTTTTGTGTGGGGTGGATTCCTGCTTCATCAATAAGGTATCCCAGGAACTCGACCTGGTTTGTGGCAAGTTGGCATTTTTCTTTTTTGACCTTGAGTTCTGCTTCTCTAAATTTCGTCAGAACTGCCCATAAACGGTCTTTTAGTTGTTTTTTGTTTTCAGCAGATATTAATACGTCATCAAAATAGGGCACCACCCCTTTTAGACCTTATAGAAGGCGTTCCATTAGGCTCTGGAAAACGCCAGGGGCCACGCTTACGCCGAATTGTAATCTATTGCATTTAAATGCTCCTCTGTGCATTACGATGGTTTGTGCCTCGGCTGTTACAGGATCAACGGGTAATTGTTGATATGCCTCCGCGAGGTCGAGTTTTGCAAAAATTCTGCCTCTTCCCAATGAATGCAACAGGTGTTGGACTACTGGAACGGGGTATGCGCTCTGTTGCAATGCGTGGTTCAGGGTGGCCTTATAGTCACCACAGATGCGCACTGACCCGTCAGGTTTTATAGGGGTCACAATTGGGGTCTCCCATCTGGCGTGGTCAGTTGGCTCTAGAACCCCCTGAGCGATTAGTTTTTTTAGTTGTTCGTCAATTTTAGGTCTTAGTGCAAATGGTACCCGTCTGGCTTTGAGCCTGACTGGAGCTACGTTCGGGTTTAAGTTAAACGATATAGGGGTCCCACGGTACTTGCCTAAGGTCCCGTCAAACACGTCATGGAATTCTTCTATCAGGTCTTTTTCCCAGTCAGTCATGGTGGTGTTGTTGATCCCTGTCACCTCGATCCCGAGCGGTTCGAACCATTCTAAACCGAGCAGGCTGGGGCGATCTCTGTCAACGATGGTTAATGGCAGGATCTTGGTGTGCCTTTTAAAACTTACTTTGAAGTGTCCTAGCCCTACTACCCGTATTTTGTTACCCTGGTAGTCCTTGATGATTAGGCTTTGCTTCTCAAGTTCTCTGCGTTGTATATCGGGAATTAAGCTTTTTATTGTGTTCCATGACACCATTGATAAGTACGAACCGGAGTCTACTTCCATCTCGCACGGCTCGCCTTCAATCAGGACGTTGATTCTAACCTTCTTAGTGTTTGTTGTTCTGGCCATCCCAATTGTGATAGTTTGGTGCGTTTCTTCCTTTTCATCTTTCCGTTGACTTTTCCCGTCACGGTTCCAACGGTTTCCGGTTGTCCTTCCTTTGTTTCTGGGGGGGGGGGATACTGCCCTGTCTCCTTGAACTATAGCTCTTTTTGTTTCGGCATACCCTTGCAATGTGTCCCCGTTTCTCACAATGCCGGCATGTGGCATCCAGGAATCGACACTCAGATCTCGGGTGGTTTCTGCCGCAACCCGCACACTGGAATTCGGATCTTCTGCTTCGTCTCTCTCTCTGGTTCCTTTCTGAGTAGAGTCTGTTCACTTCCTCGTCTTCGTCATCTGAATCGGTTGATGATTCGATGTCCTCATGGTGAGAGGACGTGGCAGCGTGCTTTTGGGTTCCCTCTGTCTTCTTCTCTTTGTTCATGCTTGGGCTGCCTGTCGTATTCATCTGCTTCATTTTTGCTGCAGATCTCTTTGCGGCTTCAGCGGCAGTTGCTTCAGTAATGGCTTCGTTGACGGTGACGTTGGGTCGGTTCAATAGTTTGCTCTGTAAGGTTACATCTCTTAGTCCAAGGACTATGCGATCCCTCGTGGCCTCGTCCATGTCTTCTAATTAGGTTGGATACGGCCGGTGCGTAATGGTTCCTCAACATCCGATTCAGGTCTGGCCATGCCATCTGTTTAACATCATTTGGTCTTGCTAACGCTTTGGCCATTTTAAAAACAGTCGGACCGCAATGCGTTAGGAATACGGCTCTCTTCCTTTGGTCGGTGATTCCTTGCAGCTCGTTGCTTTCTAAAAACATCAGGAATCTGTCAATGTACGACTCCCAGTCTTCTTCAGCTGGGTTGAACGGTGCAGGTGGCGAATTGTTGCCGGCCATCTCGTTGGTCCTTCGGCTGTCGTTGCCACGTGCTTACGGTCTTTGTCTCTTTAATCCCACCTTCGTCGCCAGTGTTCTGTCGCCAGTAAAGAGACTCGCAGACCGGAGTTGAATTCAGCTCTTTAATAATAACAGTAACTTCAACTTCAGTCGAACTGCAGCAGCCCCTTTTATAGCGGCTGCTCCTCAGCTCGCAACCAATGACATTTAGTTAAACTTCCCGCCGCTATAGGCGGCCAATCAGATACTAACGTTACTAACCAATCATATTGTTGCTTCTGCTAACCAATAGGAACATCACCCTAGAAGTCTCTATTTAAATACACTACAGATCTGACATTGGAATACCTACAGCAGTGAAGTTCATCATCAGGGTGTCAGGTTAACAAGACTGATTATGTAGCAAATTGGTGTTGACTCTTAACCACTGGATAGATGGATAAATTAATAGAAGTACGACTCAATTATGATATGAAATTTATTTGAACATGAAAAACAGTATTTACAGAACAAATGATTTAATGTTATTACAAAAAAGATGATGTATGTTGGAATTTAGCAAAAATAATTAAAGATTTGCTTTTCAAAAGATATGAGATTTGAAAAAAAATATGACACATAAGCTTGAAAAACTTAAAATGATCTTTGTTAGGAAGAATTGCAATGGTAAAAAATGAATATATTGCCAAGATTTCACTTATTTCAAATCATTCCAATAAGTATTGATAATAAATGGCAGAGATATACAGTATAATTAATTTTACATGCTCAAGTAAAAGACTGAAAGTGAAGTTTATGATTCTACAAGATTCAAACAAGATAGATTGGCAATACTAAACTTCAAATTGCATTATTGATAGTTCCTTAATATAGGTCACATATTAGGTTATATTATCTTTTTGTGTTCTTTGAGACTTGATTTAAAGTATGGTCATTTATAGAGAGAAGAAAAAATATTTTCCTACTGTTGATTTTTATATTAGCTTATTTGAATGATTTGTCATCATAAAAGTTTTATTCTCATTAGAAATTTCAAATGTAGGTATGAAGATTACTAGGGTATAACATCTTACTTACATACTTAAATTTCCCCCACTGCACCTTTTAAGATACCTTCCCAAAAGGTTGTATCATTTTAAAGTCCTGACAATGTATCTAGTTAGTATTATGGAAATGTTTAAATGAATTATCAGAAGAGTGTGAATTAAGATTTCTAAGGTTTTTGCTTTTAAGTCAATAAAAATGCTATACTTCTGCTGCATTTTGATTATAACAGTGTGTAAGAAATATTTTCTTTCTGAAGATGGTAAAGGATCTCTTTTTTCCCCAAAACAAAACTCAGCTCCGAATATGAAATGTAGCATTCATGTAAAAAGGGAGCTGCAAACATTGCCTTTCATTTTATTCCTAAGGAAAATTTATTTCTTCAATTTATAGTATGCCTCTAAAAATTCAGAAGTGCTACATTTCCCAGTATTTAGCCTTCAAATGACTTGCAGCTAACTATGCCAAACTGCATAAAGGCAGGGGCTTTTTGTCAAAATGACAAAATCAACACACAAATGAAGAGGATTGCCTTTTACATCAGCATGCATTCAGGTTTTAGTGATGCTTGCAGAAAAATGGGGCAAAAAAAATCAGTCTACTGCAAAGGAGCTATTATATACAGCATTAATGTGGAAATTAATACTCATCTAGCACAGGGGTCACCAACCTTTTGGACCTCAGGGACCACCAAACTCATAATTTTAAATCCCAGGAACCACTAACTGGTTCTGTGGGCATGGCCTAATTTGTGGGTGTGGCTTGGTGGTCATGTGACTGGCTGGACATGGCTTATATTATAAATATTTATATAAACATTGATTTTTTTTATTAAAAAAGAGCAACTTTTATCCAAAATCAGGCAAAGCAGGCAGGCAGATTGAGTTACTCACAGAATCAGATTCATTCAGAGATCTATCTATCTGCCATTGGCTAGCTCAGTCTGTCACATAAAATTTGCTTGCCGTGAGTCTGCACTGAATAATAGAACCTTCAGTCCTAAGGGAGGTTCGGCTGTGCTTAAAAGCACATCTAAAGACTAGCTAGAAAGCAAGAAATGCAACAATTTCCTGCTTTTTTAGCTAATCTAAATCTCCCCGCAGAGCAGAACAGCTGATGGTCAGAAAAAGGAAAAATAGCAATTTAGCAGGCAAGTTTGTCAGGTAAGAAGTGAGTGGGTGGGGAGGGTTCCCGCGGGCCATGTGGGCGGCGCAGCCTTGTGTTTCTGCACAGCCTGGATTAATTGCTTTGGGGGGTGCTCTGGGGGTGACATTTCTCTGTGGCCCACCAAAATTTTCTCACAGCCTACCACTGATCTAGCATTTTCTTTACCTAATGCAAAAGGTATTGTGATTCCAACCAATAATCACTTACCGGTAAATGTGTTTTGCTCTCCTGACAGTAGCAACAGGCTACCTTATGGTATCTTTGAGATACACAAGTCTGACTACAGTGCATATACAGGAGTGTTTCCCACTGATTATAAAATGTAATTCTATAACACTAAAAAAGATAATGAAAGACTCTTACTTTGCTTTAACCAAACAATGGACCTTTTGTAACACCCACAAAGGGAAAGGGAAGTAACCTAAATGATGAAACTAACATAACTGGGAGAATTCCTATAAAAGAGACAAAGCCTTGGTTTCTATATTAAGTATAATGAATTTATTTTTTATTTTCTCCTTTCCCTCTTTCTTGAATTACCATTGTCTGAATCATTTATTGTTATAAAATAGTTTCAGATTTGATTGCATGAAACAAAGTCAGTTTGAAATATAGTATAAGCTGATTTAAAAGATAAAATAAATGGGATGTAAATTGCCTATACATTGTAAAGTTATAACAAACCCACATAAATGTTGTAATGGGCATATTAACAGAAAATACATTATTCTTCCAACCACTGGTGGTGAAGTGATTACAATGCAGTATTGCAGGCAAACTCTGTCCAGAGTCTGGAGTTTGATCCTGATTGACTCAAGGTTGACTCAGCCTTCCATCCTTCCGTGGTCAGTAAAATGAGGACTCAGATTGTTGGCGGCAATATGACGATATTTGTAAACTGCTCAGAGAGTGCTGTAAAGCAATATGGAGCAGTATATAAGTCTAAGTGCCATTGCTATATACACACCATATCCTTTAATCTGCCTACTATCCAGAGGATCCCACTGTTACAAGATAAATCCTACCAAGTAAAATATAGCCTTAAGCGTGAAAGTATTGATGGGCTAATCCCTCTCGCTCAGTCTAATTCACCTCACAGGATTTTTGTTGTGGGGAAAATAGGAAGAGGAAGGAGTACTGTGTTTGTTCACCATCTTGATTTTTTTTATAAACATGATAAAGGTAGGATATAAATTAAATTACATTATTTAAATTGAATTAAATCAGCAAAAATCCCTAATAGAAAGACACACAAGTGATTAAAAGCATGATCAGGCTCCAGATGCTACATTTTGAACATAAAAAAAGTAAGTGTTCAGCTAGAGCCAAAAGGCTCGGGATGAAACAGGTGTTAGCCTGTGCTTTGGGGGAATGATATTCCAAAATCAAGGTGCCACTAAAGTCTCTCATATCTCCACTTAACATAATTATCCTAGCCAAGAGACACTAAGAGCCTCCTCACATACATCCTAGAAGTGCTTCTAAGTACTGACGTCCCAAACTGTTAAAGATCCTCACCATCATCCATGAAAAGTTGAAATCCAGGAGAAAATATACAGCTGGTCTAGGAAGAATGTTATGGATGGGAGCCTTATTGTTGCACTCTCCAAGCTACTGGCAAGTATGACTACGAGGAAGAATTTTAGCACTTGCATCAGAAGGAAGACATGATTGTGAACTACAAGTGCAGATGCTGTTTTTAATGCTTCCTTAAATAACATTTTTTAAAGTACTGCTGAGGTTGCTATATTCTGTTTGGAGAAATTTTGCAGAGGGAAACAAAGTTGGCTTTGAAGAAAATATGTGGCCACCATTAGTAAAATATGAGCTTAGTTCAGGAAAACAGCCTTGACGTTCTTTGGAATAAGAGGAAAGGAAGGGAAAATGCTATCAGGCTTTCATGTTTATGTTTTTATAGTCTATTTCAATAAACTGGAGAATTAATATGTCTTGTGCTACATATTTGTTTCTTGACCTGGCTTATCTTGATACTATCTAAATAGGTATTTATTTCACAGCCCTTTAGGATAGTCATGCTGCTTGAGGAGGAAAAGAATGTTTTATCCACAGTGGATAAACATTTACAAAATAATGTTTTTTCTGTTCCTACTTTTTAAAAGCCATTTCCTACAAATTGCTCTTTTTTTCAGTTTCTTGCTGAAATTTGTCCAAAATTTAAACCATTCTGGTTTAGGTTCTACCTGACCCAAATATAATTTAAAAGCAGTAAACCTTGAAACTCAGCTAATGCTCTGTTGAACAAAGAACATCTTTTAAATAACCTTCCCTAATCGGGAACTCTTTAGAAATGTTGGATCAGTCCTCATAATTTCAACGACCAAATTGACTGGAGAAGGCAAATCTAAAAAGTATAAAACTGCACCAGAATCACTGCATTTCAAAGGCTTTGTCCTTTGTTAAGATTTTACAGGTATCCATTGCCTTTTTCAAGATATAATTAGAAGAATACAACTAGGAATAAGGTGAGCTATTATGAAACAGTAACAACCTTTGCAATATTTTTAAATAGAGAGGAGGAGCCACAACTCCATTAGGAGATGCCCTATTGCAACAATAGTAGTTCAATTCAACCCTTTTAGGTCCCCCCCCACACACACACAAAAGTGGAACAACAGTTGTAATTCATCATCCATTCTAAGACTGTGCCAGCCATTTTGGTTTAACCCAAACACTGCAGGTTTAATTGCCTATCTTACTATAAAGCACAGCTGCTAAGATGATGATAAAAATAGTAACAATATTAATTTTGTGGCTTCATATGGCAAAACTAATAATAGAAAACATAATCTATCTTTACTGTTGACTAAACAATATTGCCCCTCATAGGTATCAGCAACAAGCAGGCATCAAGGCCAAACTGAATCCACTTATGCTTACTGGCAATCAAAAGCAGCAACAGAGATGTGTAATCCACAGACATGTGTCTGAAGAATTGTGACCTAGATTTAACAAGTCATTCAAACTCCACTCTCTGAAATTCCATGAGTGGACAGGAAAAATGATATGTGGAAGAAATGGACCAATGGCACAGGAACCTTTTTACATTCTTTGCCCTCTATTGTAAAGCAAGTTTTCTAGAAAAAAACAGGTGAGTAGGAGGAAGGTTTATAATTACTTTAAATACAATTACTCATTATGCATGTTGTGTTGTCCAATCCATTTTACAATTTTACAGACATGCGTATTCTTACCTACACTATGTATAAAATGTTTTGGTAAACCAGCAATTTAGGTTAGTGGTCCTTAAACTGGGAGGTAATTCATCCCTCGGGTATAATTTGGGCATAGTGTGGAAGTAATGGGGCAACTTGTAATTGCTTGTTAGTGCGTCAAGGATCCATTTTGGGGACTGCTGCCATCAAGAAGCTGGTGTGAAATAACAAGAGTCTGGGTTTTTTGTGGGCATAATGACATAATTTGTTACCAGGAAAATATTAATTGGGTCAAACAGTTTAAGAACCACTGATTCAGGCTGGGTATATGTAGTAAATCAAGTTCCTAAAGAAACACCAAACATAGGATTCCAGGGGTTTTATGCAGCTTGTTATGAGACTGAGATCAGAATCAAATAGTTTCCAAAGAGTTTTCTCTTTATTAATAATCACTTTAATTATCTGGAATCAATTGATATTTACTGTATATTGATGCACAAATGAACTGTTTTCTAGCAGTTAGTCATAATATGTACATAAAGACATCCTTTTCCCATGAAGATTTTTGTACACTTTATTTCACCTGTCTCTGAAGCAATTTCATATGCCAGCAGAAATACATCCAAATGTAACTAAATCAAGTGTGAAACCTGTGATTTCAATGCCAAACTCATCAGGATTTGAAGAAGAAAAACAGATGGTTTAAAAATGTGAAAATGTGTCCAATCCTCTCCATTTTTCTGTGTAATACTAAATATTCAACATTAATATTTATTATCTTACTGATAGAAGATAATATACTCTATTATTCTAAACTTAGCATTCAAAATATATTTACATTATGAGATGTGTTTAAAGTTTAAGTTTAAATAACTAGGGCAGAAGACAGGATTTGGGATTTTTTTCCCAATATATCTTTGCTGAAATGTTTGTTCTTCCAAAACATTTGAACTTTGTTTTCCATATCATTATTCTTCTGAACATCATTTTTCCATATTTATCTGTTATTCTGATTATATATTCACTTCATGGATAAGCAGTTAGTTATGTTCCATACTAAAGGATATTTTAAAAAATAACAATTACTATTGATTTTTAATAATATGAGATTAACAATTATCTGAATGGCAACACCTATTACTTATTTGTTTGTTCAATAATAGAGTCCTTGTAAGCCTCTTATTTTTTTGTACACAATATTTCCTCTTGTTTAGATAATTGTCAATTCTAATATATCTGTAAGGGTCTAGAATATAAAATTGTGGCATACTAAAAATTGCCAGTTGACAAAAAATAAAGCTTTTTCTTTGATTATCTAAAAACAACATTCATATATGAAATGCAAGGCTCATAGAAAATATTGGTTTTTCCAGGAGTACATTAGATCAAATGAAAGTTACTACAATAAGCAAGGGCATCAAGAATAAACATTCTTAATAATTAATCAAAGAGTAGAACCGTGTTACACAAAGGCGAAAAAGGTAGCTTTTCACTGGTTCCCTAGGGTTTCTGTGAGAATTTGTAAAAAAACAAAAACAATTGCTTTTTAAACACTGTTTTTTAAACTTAATACATTGTGCAATGCTACGGTAGCTGTAGAGATATGTTTTATGCAGGGATTTCTTGAGAACTGAACATTATATTTCAAGGTTTCCTCAGGATAAAACAGTTGAGAAAGACTGAACAAAGGTGTGTTCTGATGTAATAGTTCCTGCTCTCTTGATTTTGAATCTTTATGTGTTCTTTCTAGTCTTCTTTCTTTTGTCCTTTCTGGCACTTGATACAATATTAGGCTGAGATACCATGTGCTTCACAGAGCCTTGAGCCTCACATTATCTATCACTGTGATGGCAAATCCTGTCAAGAATATATGAAAAATTGAGTAAGAAAAAATGTAATGCAGTGTGAACATATCCGAATGACCCTCAGATGAAACATTGTGCGTAAACATTCTACATGGGATAAAGAAGATAAATTTAGGTCCCAGGGAGGTATATACAATGGCTTCTATTTTTTAAAAAATGAAGAAGTGCAAAGAAGACAAGGAAAAAACAAAGGCAAAATGTTTGCCAATGCAGTTCATGGAGTAGTGGTGCTATATGGATATATCGAGGCACACTCAAAACTACTCATGGTGCTGTATCCTGGACTAGCCATAGATTCTGAGTTGTCCATAAGTGTAGCCTCATGTGGAGTGTGTTACATTAATTCAAACAAGGGTTCACCCAAGTGTGGATGACCGTGAGCAAGGCCTCCAGATTCAGGAACAGGTAAAATTGACACACAAGAAGGATTTGTGCAAAGGTCCTCCTAACCATGATGGTCACCTATCCCTCAAGCTGGAACTATGAGTCCATAAAGACCCTCAGATTGTATATCAGTTTTGATTAGGGGGTAGGGCCACATCCAGAATTAGAGATGAAAAATCTGTGGAACTGTTACTCAGTTTCATCAGATTTATGACCAAGCCTATTCCTCTCTATCTAGATCCTCATAGTCTCCAGATACTGAGATGAAACACTGACAGCATCACTTGGATGACCAGGGGATCAAGATTTCTGCATGTTGATGATACCTAAACTCAAGTCACTGGATGAACTATTCTTGTAGATTCATTGTAGATGTTCAATAGGAAAGTGTCAAATTCTGTAAAATTACTATAAAGTAAGGGCATGGTGCTAGATCCATAACAATATTCAAAAGAACTCGATAAACAAAACAAAAAATACCTGGCTTCCTTTCTCTGACCACTCTGAGATTTCTTCAAATCTGTGACTATTTAATATTTCATTTATCCCTGAGTTTATTGAAAGTAAGTGTGAGCTGGCTAATAACAATCTGTAAGATAAAGGGTTAATTCCTATTTTTACAGGTATCTTTGGAACACAAAAAGGCCCTCCAAACCAAGACTGTCACCTATCTTTTGAGACAGAGAAGAATTCATAATATGTTCAAGTAGCACTATGTAACTATTCTATCCTTTAACTTTTTTTTTCTGGGAAAAAAAGAACTCTTTGCTACCATTTCTAGTCATCCTGATTTTGCGGCCTGGTTATGGTAGTTCTATAGAAGTAATAGTAGGAAAAGTGGGAGTTAAAATGAAAACTAACTCTAAATGAAAGAGTTAGAAAGGGTCCGTTAAGACTATATCATACCAACTGCCTATTTGAATGCAGAAATTTAAAATAAAGCATCCATGAGAGAAAGCTAACTCCATCTGACTACAACCATTAAAGTGGAATTTGCTACCTCTCCAGATAATTGTTTCATTTCCTGCTCTTTCCTTATTAACTGCTCTAAATGTTTGGCTATTATCCTCCCAGCATTAAAAATCTACTTTCCTGTAATTTACATATATTATTTTATTCCTGTATTCTGGAGCAACAGACAAGAGTCTTTATTTTCTATGATGTCATGTCCACAGAAAACATGAGGAAAGTGACAAAATATGTAGCACAGTGGAAACTCTGCATGTTGAGAACCTGACAGTTATCCTATAACAGGGCTGTCAAACTCTCGGCCCACGGGTCAGATGCATCACATGCTGGCCATGCCCACACCTGGTTTAATGAAGGGGGGGGGAAGTCCCAACACATTACGTGACACCGCCATGACTCCATGAGTTTGATATCCCTGTCCTATAATGTATAAGGGTGAATGAAACTTGTGGGATGACATTACAAGATGTTTTATTACTTCAATTAAACATTAAGAACAGATGCCTATGGTAATTTCTTTTCCCACTTTTTTCTTCTCAAAAACAAAACATTCTTAAATAGTTGAATTTCTCTTGTAAAAACTGAGACTTGGTTTCGTTTCCTGATCATACCTATTCCTTTTTATTCCTTTTTATACCTGGTCACTGGACCAGGTATAACCATCCTATACATTTGCATTAGACTTCTGTGATCTAAGTAAAGTATTTTGGTATTTGCCTATTAAGTTATTTTCTATCTTTTAGCTATTGTACTTAGTTGTGTCATCATAAGTGTCCTATGGTAGAAACTTACTAACATCACTAATAATTAAGTCCTCCATATGTGTTGGGCAACAACTCCCACTATTGTATCTAGAGTTCTAGTTCAATTCACTGAAAAGACACTAAATTGGGATAGATTTTTGCAATCCAGGCAAGCTAGCTATCTTCAAGGAAGTAATACAGTAATCACAATAGAGACATAGTGTAACAAATAAGAAGTGAGTGCACTGATGTTTGAACAGAAACAGTCCACAGTGAAGATCCAAATTTGGTATTTCTTTTGTCATTGTAATCAACATGTTATTATTGGAACCCAGCTATTATCGGTGGAAAATTTTTGAAAACAATTTCTTTCCCTGATGTAAGATAATTCCATACTTTTTATGGTAGAGAAACTCATATTTTCTTGACCTAGCAGAATGTGTTGTCTTTAGTCAAACCAAACACTATTTAATAATAAACATAATACAACTTTTTGCATACAATAGGCACAGAAGTAAATCCACAAGTTTACTTTTAAGCAAGAAGAAAAAAGCTGTAAAATTGATTAAGCACTCAGCTTGCAGGAGAAGAAAGCAGTTTTGATAAATTATCATATACCGTAATTTCCTTCCACGGTGAATCTCTGACTAAGATCTAAGTCCACAGTTCTTTGTGTTAAAAGCAGGTGAATAATTGGAGACAAATGAGTCTTGATATAGTTCCAAAACCAGAATGACACACGGAGTGCTTTATAGGGTTGGATTAAATCAGTGACTTACTCTTTTAGATTAGAAGCCAAGACTTAATGATAGACCTTATAAAAGATGAACATATGGCAGAACAGATTTAATAAATATTGTAACTTGCCCCAGATCTTAATCACAAGTATTTTGTAATCCATCTGTTCCTTCTGTCTCTTAAAGCAGGAGCTCCTACATTCACAGTGAGACTATCGGTCAGTAAACCTATGTGTTTAAATTTCATATTGCTTCCCACAATTTTATCTATTAGAATTGTAAATCAAATAGGAATAACTAGCTCCATACAAGTAATTTCACAGACTAGCCAACCTTCTAACCAATAAGTCTAAATTTACAAGTACAACCAAGAAAACAAATAGACCACTGAACAAATCATCCCAGAGTTCTTACTTGAGGATTAAATGATTAGGCTCAAATTATTCTACTTTGGATGCATTGTGCCAAGATCTAGCTCTCTAGAGAAGACTCTAATACTGGGAGAAAGAGAAGGAAAGAGAAGGAAAGAGAAGAGGATTACCAGCAGCAAGGTGGAGGGATTTAGTAACAATGGTGATGAGTGCACCATTGGAAGACCTGAAAGAACAGGTTAAGGATAGATCATCATGAAGAAAATGTATGTGATTGCTAAGAATTGGAAATAACTTAATAACACATAATCAATCAATCAAATTTACACTATCTGCATTTATAAAAACAAACTATATTTGGGAGTGAAAATGACAATATGGGTTATTAAACAATAAGAAGCTACAATTAAACACGTTCTGGATGGTGATTTACAGAAAAATCACGATGTAGCCCCTCCATTCCCATTACCATAAAGGTAATCTACATAAAAGCCATTTATTCTAGCCAACTTTTATCTACATAAAAAGTGTTTTCACTTATCAGATTTAATTTATTGCCAATTAATTCTAGAGGTATACTATAATAATATCCCTTTACAAGACTGCCTTTTTTCCTGCTAGACAGCTTCTCTTATTTAATAGCACTGTCCTACATACTAACCTGGGCACTTCCACCTAAAATGTCTTTATTAATCAGTCTAAGTGTCAACCACATAAAGGAAACTTGTTTTTTTTCTAAAAATGGATTTGTCTGTACAAATAACCAGGAACATTATTAAATTCTGGTAGTGACTAATTAGATAAGTTAATGAAAACATCTACATAATGTACAAAGCAGTTTAAAACAGCAAATACCATGTTAATGAGTATCAGACCAAGAACTAAAAATTAGTTGTGTGCAATGATTTGGATTCCATTTCGGGAACGGAGATGTGAATTTATCTGCACCTCTTTAAAGCAGTCAAATTTTTCCCCGGGATGTTAGCAGAATGTGATCCTGAGAATAGAGATGGCTGCTTTAAAAAGTTGCAATCAAGGGCATAGATATCTCTCTTGATGCTGCTGATCATATTGAACACTACCTGTGCATTATGACATCAGGATATGAACTCTACCCTTTCGTATTTGCGTCATGATGCGGCATGTAACAGTACAACTTATGTTGTAATTGATGTTTTGTCCCTTGTTTCCGCTAGATGCCTATGGGCAGGAGTTCTATATTTACACTCCACTATTTTCCAATGCATATTTTCCAAATTATTTATGGAATTATACATAGCAATATTAAAAGTAAAACAGTCAAAACCAAAATGTTTTCACATAAATCCATGATTTAAATACTATGCACCAACAAAACTATCCCATCCCTACAGATAGAACAAATACAAATGAATGCAATCAGAAGGGCAAATTGAGCCTTTTATTTTTACATAATGGTTATTACATGCATGTCATCATTTTGGCATCACTGTGGTTTGCTTTTGGATACACTGATAGGCACCTTCATGGGTCCAAAATTACTATATCTAGAGATCCAGCTAGAATTAAACAAGTGATCAGAAGTGCATTTACTTATTTGAGGGATGGTAAGACTGTAATGGTTATTAATCAAGAATCCATTAGGTTTAGCAGTCAAAGCAAGAATAAATGTCTCAGTACTAATTGTTGAAGAATAAAATAGACTACTTGTGTTTTGCTTCAGCCTCTAGTTGGCCATTGAGGAAAAAAATATGCATGACTTATCTTGAATCCTCAGTTTAATCTACTCAACAGCCATAAATTATTACACAGCTGCTGCCATCTATCTCTCACTCATCTGAATCGTTTAATCACACCCATACATGCACAAAGGGACCACTCACTCTTTCGACAACTACTTTGATTGCAAACACCCTTCTCTGACAGCACGTTGTATTTATGCATGAACGTATATTTAAACATAAATATGAACTCTCTTCGGCCCTCCTCCCATTCGCCACAAAACATGTATAACAGCTCCTAGATAACCGGCACCAGAAGGAGACCTCCTGAATTTCTGCAAAATATTATGCTTTCATCTCTAAACAGATTTCTTCCCACGCTGCCGTTCTGGATAGCTACAGTATGAATTTGAGCAGGGTTTTATTTCAGTGTTGTTGGGTTTGGGGTAGTTTTTTTTTTTTTTTAACCGTCTAAACCGGAGACCTTAGTTTTTATAAAGTTATTCTGTTATCGTTATCGAGTCGTCAAGAGGGCTGCTGAATGTCAGCCGTACCTGGTAAACGTCGGGCATATTGACGGTCTCGCCGTGCTCGGCCACATAACCGACGGTGCCTTTGCCCCAGAGCAGCTGCATCTCGCTGGAGTTCTCCGTGCTGTAGCTAGGCAGGACGGGGGCGCCGCCGTGCACGTCGAAGACCTTCGAGACCAAGCTCTTCTTGCCACCGGCGCCTTCCACCAGGAAAAGGGAGCCCCTCTCGGCGTCCACCATAAGGCAGACGAAGATGAGGATCTTGTAGCTGAGCGCGCTGAGGTCCAAGTCATTGGAAATGTCCTTGACGAGCTCCAGAAAGAACTGCCGCTCGTTGTGCTGCTTCAGGTAGCGCTTGTAGTCCAAAGCGGTGGGCGGGTACTGAGGCAGGTTGACCCGGGACTCGAGCAGGGCGCTGAGCAGGTGCGCCGTGGTGGGCGGCAGGGAGCTGGCCTTCCTCAGCAGCGCCCTTCTCCTCGCGCTGCTCAGCGGCTCCTGAGCCCTGTGGAGGTGCTCGTCGTAAGTCAGGTTCCCGTGGCTCGCCTTGGAGCGCGCGAAACTTTTCCTCAGCTCTTTCTGGGACCCTCGGTGCTGCAGCAGCTGCCCGCCGGCCGCCGGCTCCGGGCCGGGAGGGGCTGTGGACGAAGGGCTGCTCCGCGGCGAGAGGCCGTTGTGGTGGTATCTGCTTGGCTGCTTTGCCGCCCCGCCGTAGCTGAAGTCAAGCGCTCCCGCGGGAGCTGCTTTACTAAGGAAGGCGGTTCTCCTCTTCAGCCACTTCTCCACCAGCTCCGGGTGTCTGTCTAAGAAACCTTCCACCGCAGCGGAGTCCAAGCCGGCGGGGTTTGCCATGATCCCGGTAAACCTCGCTTTCCCCCTGAGGAACTTTCGGCGCTACTTAACGCCTCATGCCCCAATCTCCGTGGATCGCAAAAGCGGTGGGAAGTCTATAAGCCACTAATTCCCAACGTCCCGAGAAGGAAGCACCGAAGCTCCTTCACAAGGCATGAACCCCTCGCACGGTACATCCGAAGCCGTCCGGGGCGCTCCGCCGAATGGAGAAACTCCGCGTCGAGCTCTGCGTCTTACCGGCCAACGCTCTGCTTTTTCGCTCCATTTCCTGTTAATTTTGCTAGCGATCTGGCCCCATTCCCTGCTCTCTGAAAAGCCTTTCTCTCTCGATTTTACTTCGCCTCGTCCGCGTTCCACCCAAGCGCAAACGCTCGCGTACACACGCACACCCCGTTTGCTTCCCGCCTCCGGGTGTTTCTTGCGGACTTCAGCCGTCCGCCCCTCAGCTCCCGATTACCCAACCGGAGCTGCCGCGGATTCTCCGGGGACGGCCCGTCCAAAGCCCTCCTTGCGAACTATACTGTGCTGGCTCCTGACGGCGGCTGCGTAACCCGGCCAGAGCAGAGCCTCGAAGAAACGAGGGCGGGGAGGGGAAGGGCGCACGGGCCGAACGAGGGAGGGGAAGAGATACAAAGCAGAAGCCGGCGGCGAAAGAGGCAGCAGCGCCTTCTCTGCTGTCTGGAGGCGTTTTTTGTGCTGGAATTCGTGCAGCAGGATGAATGAAGGTGTCAAAGGGGAGGGGCGGATATTAATCGCTTTCCTCCCCCTCCCCCCCCGCAATCCCGTCTTCTCATTAAGCCGAAACAGAGATTGCACCAGCGTGGTATATACAATATTGGCTAATGGTTCGTCAAACAGCTCTCGGTGTATTCCAAGCCTTCCATTGAAGACGATCGAGCTCGGCGAAAGATGCCGCTGGGCAAAAGATGGAGTTGTACGGGGGAGGGGGAGGGGGCAAGAGACGAAATATTTTGAATGCGGGTGAAAGAATATGGGTAGAGATGGAAGGGCTGTGTGTGCGCGCGTATGCGATTTGTAACTTACGCCGCGCGCGTTTATGTTGAAGGCTGTGAGTTCTCCTGTTGGGGTGTAAGTTTGTTAAGGGGAGGGAAAGCCGAGGGATTTCACACCCGTTTTAAATACAATTATGAAGACTTCGGCCTTGCTGCTTTTAATGGAACGGTTCCAAACATTGATTGATTGGTTTGATTTGATTTGTCAATCGCTTACAAGATGATAGGTATAAGTATAAACATGAGTAAGAATACAGGAAATAGGTACGAATACATGGGGACAATAGGACAGGGACAGTAGGCACGATGGTGCACTTATGCACGCCCCTTACAGACCTCTTACGAATGGGGTGAGGTCAATAGGACAACTCTCCCCTCCCTCACTCCGCCCTCTTACGTTGCCATTAATATTTAAAATATTCTCCCTATGTAGGATGTTTCAAGGAAAGCAGAAGCTTTGGCAAGCTGTGGGTTAACAACAGCTGTAGTTTGGTGCTGCCTCCTTACTTTCCTGCAACCCTGTGTGATTCCATCCTCCAGTGTAGACATCACTCCTAAGAAATGGATCTTTCTTTAGGCAGGGAACCCTTGGTAGGTCAGCTCAAAAATAACCCCACTTAATGAAATGGGATTCCATTCAAGAAAGCAGGTGTTGGGCTTCCATTCTGATTTATATGGGATTATTATTATTATTATTATTATTATTATTATTATTATTATTATTATTATTATTATCATTATTATCATTATCATCATCATCATTATTATTATTATTATTATTATTATTATTATTATTATTATTATTATTATTATTATCATCATCATCCCTTAAGAATGAATGTCTCCTGCACAAAATGACTTGCTGATAAATATCACTGCCTCCTTTTCTCCTAAAAGAGAAGGCAGCGGCAAGATCTCGGAGGCAGTGGCTTTCTCTTCAGTTCTCACAAATACCTAAGGATAATGACAAAAACCCAGAATCAGGGACAGCTGACTGGCTTGTACAACCAGGTGCTCCCCCAAATGGCTAAGCACATGGTTGCCTTTCCACACAAATGTGCGAGTGCTAAGGTCTGCTGTTTCCATGCCTCCTCCTGCAGTGAGACAAAAATCTGGGCAGCTTCCATTGAGATGGACTGACATGGAGCTATTCTTATCCACACGCGGCGGAGCACATTTCATCGCTAAATTGAAGTTATGGATCTCAGCATGTGAGGATGCAAGGACATGAATGAAAGCAGATTCAAATATTCATGAATGAGATGTCAGGCCTTCTCCACGGGCTCCCAGTACACAGCAAGCCTTTAGCTGAGATATCTAAGAACTCAACATGCTTGGAAGGGAAACAAAATAAGACTGAAGCTCACCGGGAAGTGTTTTTGTGCTAAAGCTCAATCCCAGAACAGGTTATTATGTTAAGCAAATAGTATGTGTGCAGAGTTCCTTTCTCAGAATTTTCACCAACAATTGTAGAATTAGATTCACTTGACCAAAGAAATAGGTTCACAAATCGAGCTCCAGATTTTTAAAATGATATAAACTTGAGGACAGATCCAAAAAGAGATGAAGAGATCAAAGATGGACATATGGAACTTGATGAAGCTGAGTTGATCCTTAATGGAGGAGCATAGAGCAGCATATAAACTTGGTCAGTAACAGTAATTGAAATGAACAAAAGAACGGTCACTTCAAAAACTGTGACCTAAATATCTGTCCCAGATTATATAGCTGAATCAAGCAAAACAGACACAAGAAAGGAGCACAAAATAAATACTGGCTTCTCAGCGATACAGTATTTGCTATTACACTGCCATCAGATTTAACTTGGATCTATGTATCTGCCCTGTTTATAAGAATCATTTCCATTTTGCTTACTTGGCTAGCTCACTTGCTCACTGCAAGATGATGGGCTTGCAAAGTAACCTCTCCCGCTGTTCGCTTTTCCTGGGGAAGTAGCATAGCAGGAGCTGCAAAGCCTCCAGAAGGTTGCTGGCATAATCGGGGTTCCTTTTTAAGCATGTGCCATGTGGAAAGAAATTCCAAACAGGCCCTGCTGGTAAATTTTGTATGCCACAATGTGCCAAGATCCCTTTCTGCGAGAGTAGGCCCATTTCACCCTATTCTTTTCTCACCAGGATCATTTTCCCATCAATAGTTCAAGTGCTCTCCAGTCATCTTTGGAATAAACAGCTACTTTGACATGGAATTGACTATCCCCCACTGCTGATTCTGATCAGGTCTCTATTCTCTCCGTTCCCAACCACTCTCTGATTTCCCTCTAGGGTAGTGGATGACAAAGCTTAATGGATTTTATATGCCCTAGATGGTTTAAAATAAGGCAGAAAGTAGCTATGCACAGCTAAAGGTGCCTCAATTATGTGCTGAGGATCAGCTAAAAAGAAGGTCCTGAGGATACAGCAGAAAAAATAGTTGCCAAGACATGTTTGTGGTACAAGGGATGAAAGGCAATTTATTGATAATATGCTCAGGAAAAGATACTGTTGCTCCTGCTCTGGGTGTTTTTAAGAATCTGAGGCACCAAGAAGGTTTATTTTAGAAGGAGGATGTGATTGTCTCTTATCCTCAAAGCAGGTTAGTTGCATAAGCCATTATGTGAACTGCTTATCTAAAGTTTGGATTACAATAAGTCTTTTCTAGCTTTCCCTCGCCTAATGCTCTTGAACCTTTAATTTAGTCTTTATCTCTGATTATGATAGCAGAGTTATAGATGCTTGTTGGACAGTGGATTTCAAGAACACCTAGTTACTGAATGTGGTTTTATTAAGGGAAACGCCCCCGCCCTAATTTCAGTACAACTTTTTCTCTTTAGACTAGAGTGTATTTGGAAATTAAAGAAATGACCTGCTATGCATGGTCTTTGGAAGTTTTTTATGATCTCTTGTCTTAAATTCCATTCATCGTAATATTTTTGCCTCTCTCTTTGCTGCAAAACATGTTCGTATGGCTACAGTAGAAATCTATGCTTTAAGGCTATTGTGCAGACCGGAAACAGGCATGCTTAAATTAGTTGATGTAAATGTATTTAGATGTATCTAATTCAATATAGAACTGGCAGGCTCATAATCTGGTTTAATGCACATTTGGAAAAGGAATACCAATCTTCATACATGCTCCAAATATTTGCCATTAGAAAAGAACTGGACAAACAGGTGAAATATACAGATTCGCTGCATGTGAAGCAAACTTGCAAGTGTTACTATGTGACTTGTAAGGTGCCTTGTATTCCTCTTCCTTCTGCAATCCTTGTCAGACTTCAGAAATAAGATGGTCTGTCACATGTATTTTGGTGAAATACCCACTGTACATTTCCATAAATGTAGGACTTTTGGTTGGAGATAATGATGTGAACTCATGTCTCTCCTCTTTTGATTATTTTCTCCTTAAACTACATTAAATCCTGTACTGCCTGTACAATATTTCATCAATCTGGTAAATTAAGGATGTTTATATTGTAATATTTCACCATAACTGATTGCTTTGCTCTTATTATGTCAACTAAAGCCAAGAAATTTTCTATTGCAGCTCCAGCTGTGTCATCCCATCTGTTCTTTCAAAAGCAGGAGAAAATCTTCAAGACAATTTATAATTTTACGTTGCAGGAAATCCTGAGTCTGTCTCTTTTCTTCATCAACAACTACGGAGACTAATAACACCCTTAAGCAGATCCAAAACAAAGTCTCTAACCAACAAATGGAAGCCCAGAATAAAACAATATGAGATAATCAATACTGTGAAAAATTGCATTAACTTCCTGGCATCTCAGCTATATAGAACAGGAAAAAAAGTTTTGTGATTGGCATTAAGAATGTTCCTAATCAAATTTGCTTGATGGAATTAATGGAGATCTTTTTCTTCTTTTTCTGATGATTTCTTAATTGAAATTGAATAATGGTCCTAAAGCAGACTTTTCCAACATACAATACGCCATATTTAGAATTATATACACAGATCTCTTCATTTTCTTAAGCTCTGAGACCAAACAGATATATGGATATTACATTATTTTACATATTCAAATTTGTATAGCCACCCATCTCACCGAAGTAACCCTGGGCAGGGTCATAACAATTAAAAAAACAACCAAATGTGAAAAGGTTAAAACACATAAGATTCCTCAGTTAATGACCATTCACTCAGCTGTTCGAAGTTATGGCAGCCCTGAACAAATAGTACAAGTAGTCCTCGACTTACAACAGTTCATTTAGTGACTGTTCAAAGTTACGACGACACTGAAAAAAGTGACCTATGACTGTTGCAGCATCCCCATGGCCTCATGATCAAAACTCAGGTGTTTGGCAAGTGGTTCATATTTAGGACAGCAATTCACTTAACAAAAGTTTCCCTTAGCAATATAAGTTTGAGGCCCAGATGTGTTATAACTCAAAGCCTAACTTGTACTTATGCCTGGACCCTGCTATAATGGCCATTGCAATGACCCTGCAGTCACATGATCAAAAATTGAGCTTTTGGCAGGCTGCCTACACTTACAACCTCTTGGGGGAGGGAGAAATTATTTTCATTTTTATAGTGATGTTATCCTGTGAGGTGTTTTTTACTTATATCGGCCAATTTTTCTCTGACCTGAGAATTTTTTTTAAAAAAAGAGAGCTGAGCTGCATGTGTCATTTTAAAGGCAGACACTATACCGCCCTACTTGCAACATCACTGAGCACTCCCCCTACCTACTTCCTCTTCAGTTTGGAGAGGAGCAGGTGTGACCTTATTGTAAGCTGAGAAGGCAGTGCGTGATTAGGAGAGAGGTGCTCGTGGCCTCAGGAAGAAGACCTGGTGCAGCCACCTAGCATAGAGCTGGGTCGGATGCACCTTGTCAGCAGCAGGAGGAAGATGACGGCAAAGGCCAGATGAAGGTGCTAGAGCCTGCAGAGTGCAGGGTGGCAGGAGTAGGTGGGGCTACGCTGGCTGTGGTGCAGGGCAATAGTGGCAGTATTGGAGCTGAAGTAGAGTCCTGGGGGTAGTGGCAGCTGGCTGCGACTCCTGAAGTCCTGGGTCTCTACTTCAGTTCCAGTGCTGCTGGTGCCACCATTGCCAACGAATACCAGTTGGCAAAAAACCCACAGGAGCTAACTTCTTATAGACTGATTTCTCTATGTGGATTATAAATCATATACAAAAAATACTGGAAGACTTATATGCAAATCTATTGTAAATACGATTATTTAAAGTTTGGACTGTTCTTTTAGATCAAACTGATTTTATTCCAAAAAGAAATATGTATTTATACCTATTAAGAAAAGATTAAATATCACACGTTTTAGGGAAGTAAATATGACTCCTTCAGTTAAATATTCACTGGATATATTGAAGGTATTAAATTCTCAGGAGGGGACTTACTTTTAAAGCAGGTATTAAAGAGATTTAAATTTCAACCCTATTTTCTTAACATGGTTAATTCTACATTAACACAGACACACAGAAGAGGCTCAGCAATTATGACTGTAATTTTGAGAGGAATTAAATGAGGAGGCACCCATCACCTCTTTATTTAAGTTGGCTTTAGAAGTCTTAACAATTGTATGGCAGGCTAACAATCAAATTCAAGAGATTAAATTTGGGAACTGATATTTACTAATCTTATTTGCAGATGACATGGTATTTACACTGTTGAATGCTAGCTTTTCAGTCAAACATTAAGAAGAAACCTTGGACTGCACAGGCTGCTCACTGAGTTTTCGAAAAAATTTGATGTACTTCCATACTTCCCTTGCAACTCTATCTAATGCTTTAAGAAACCTAACTGCATTCAAATCCTTAAAAATATCCATAGATCGACATTACTAAGAATTTTAAAAAGTATTTGGTAATATTTTACATTTACATTTAACATAAATCACCCAGAGTGGCATGATGGGCAGCAAGCAAATTTAATAAATAAATAAATACAATTTTAATGCAGCCTAGGGAGAAAAGGAAAAATCAGACCAATCATGTAAATACTTTTAAGACACATAGCAACTGTTGAAGTTCTTTCAAGTCCTAATTTTTTATTTCAATCCCATCCATAAGAATTTTCAGATTGGAAGCTTGTTTTATTTCTAGGAATCTAGACACATTTTATATTGACCACAAAAACAAAGGCAGGGAGGTTCCAAATTTTAAAAGCTATTGCCAAGCAACCAGTGGTGGGATTCAATTTTTTTTTACTACCGGTTCTGTGGGCGTGGCTTGGTGGGCGTGGCAGGGGAAGGATACTGTAAAATCTCCAGTCAGAGGTGGTATTTCTACTACTCCAGAACTGGTCAGAACCTGCTGAATACCACTTCTGCAATAAACACAAATCATCTGATTTCATTTATATTAGATAGAAGACTGCCTAAGCCAGTGATGGCTAACCTTTTCAGCTTGGTGTGTCGAAAATCGGGAAAAAGTGTAGCCTTCCTCGGGTCGTGTGTCACTTCAAGAAATATCCATAATTTGGTAATATTTGCAGCCCTAATAAAGAAAGAGTTATATTTTTAATATTTTTATTATATTTATTAGTTCAAAAAGCAAAAAAACAAATAATGATTTACCTTAGTGACTTTTCTGTTGCTGAATTGCATTTGCTAAATCTTCAGCCTCAGAAGAAGAACCCTGCCAGGAGAAAGAAATTAAAGTCAAGATGATGTCCAAAATAAGGGGTTTTTTTTGGTTTGTGTTTTGGAGATTATTATTATTTTTTTGGGAGGGTTTGCATGGTGCTCTGTGAGGATGGTGAGAAGCAAGAACTGCAAGAGGTGCTATGGAGGCAATTAAAGCTTAGAGGAGCTGGAGAGGGGCTGAATGCTGCAAACTTGACATCCAAGCGGTTTACAGTGGGAGAGAAGAAGGGAGAGCCACAAAGACAGAAATGCAGATTTTAGTATTAATTGCACTTACAGGACAGCCACCCGATGCTGCTTATCGTGAGCTGGTTGTTGTGGTGCAGTCCTCCTGCGATGTTTATGACGGACTGGGCTGGGGTGATCACACAGGGCTGTGAAATTCGTCTCCCTGGTCTCAGGGCTGCAGGTGCAGGATGTGGGGATCGGAAGGCCACCTTACAGGGCTGTGAACCTCATGGATCTCCTTTCCTCCTGTAGCGTTCCTGAGGTAATGAAACTGACAAACCTCAGTTTATGGCGGTTAAAACTGGTTCTCTGCTGCAAAGATCTCGCGGCAGCGGTGACACCACGCCTCCACGCAACAAGCAGGGAGCAGGGATTGGAGCAGAGCACAGGCAGCCTCTAAATGTGCAGGTTTTCCCCACACCAACAGGCATGTCAGTCAAACTGCCTCGGCGTGTCACGAGTGACACGCGTGTCATAGGTTAGCCATCACTGGCCTAAGCATTGAATCACTGCTTGACATCCTTAAAAATGATACACAGTATATATTTTTTTGGCATAAGCTAAACAAAATTTAATAATGTCTTTACCAAGGCAATTTTTCTTTTCTTTTTTTTTTAAACAAGTTTTATTCAGTTTTCCATATTTTAATGTCTCTTTTTAGTGAACAGCATGATTACAGGTTTCACATATACATACAAATATGACCATGATTACATATTAAATTTTTATATCCAATTCCTTATCTTAACAGTGCTTTTATACATTTTCTATTTTATTGTATTATTCCAAATATTTATCTCATTATTTAATTCAGTTATGATAACTTCATAATCATTATACTTTAGTACTTTTAACTGTCACATTTGTATATTTCATCTTAAATTCTAATTTAAAAAAAGGCACTTCTTCTATAAATTGGTTTCCCCCCTGAAATCTCAATATAAGTGCGCCACCTCTAAGTTATAAATTCATTTATTTTCACCCCTTTTAAATCTCATTAAAACATTTAACATTAACTAAAACATTAAACTTAATAATCCCTTTAAAACTACATAGCATATATAAATCATATTCTGCATGATTTTTCTCCTTTTAACTTTCATTAAATTTCCCCCCAAAAAATGACATATTAATTTACTCATTCAAACAGTAAAACAATCCTAAGCCCTAAAGTTAATTCCATTTCAGCTCTCCTCCTATATCATTTCATTGATTTCCATATATTTAATACACATATTCCATTAATTATCCCATTCATATTTAAACCAAAAAAGCCAACATTCCAATCTTAAAAATATTTCAATGTATCTAATATACTTATTCCATTGTTACAATTATCTCTACATAAAGAGGAAGAGCATTATATTCCATTATCCAAAAAATAACAATTCTGTTTCTCCATCTTGTCAGTCTATATGTCCCTATTTCGTAACTATAAATTTATTTATATTACCCCTCAATATCTTGCAGAATCCCCTTTCTATATAATAATCACCCATTATCTCTGCGTCCAATTAAGGATTTTCCCATTTTTTTACAATTCCCATATTTGTTTCCAAATCCTGTTTCTTGTCCCTTCTTTCCCCGTCTTTTCTCCTTTGTTCTTTCACTCCAGTTTTTATCCCTCTCTCTATTTATAGCTTCCTTTCGCCCTTTGAATATCTGCTGACTCTTTTTCCCTTTTTTAATTTTTCAGATATTCCCCTTTTTATTTAATTTCTTAAATCTCCTGTATTTACTTCCAACTCTTTTCTTCTTTCTTTCAAGAGTTCTTGGTTCTCGATGATCACTAAAGATGGTGTCTTCTATGATTTGCTCCACCTCCTCTTCTGCCTTTTGTCTTTGTTGTTCATATTTTGCTGTCGCATTTTCAATAAATTTTAAAGCAAAACCCAGCGATTCACCTCGTTCTTGTAGTGTTTCTTTCATTTTTCTGAGTTCCATTTTTAATGCCAGAAGATAAATTGCCATTTTACAACTTTCTAATTTGCAATTTAATCTAAATAGTATCTCTAAAGTTTATTTCCAACAGTCAACTTTTCTTCCTCTCAAGTTTTTAAGTCTCCGCTAATCCAGTGCCAAATTCATGTCAGAATCAGCAATTAATCCAAGGGCAGAATCTTCCTAATTCTTTCTTTGTTACAATGTTTCAATTTTTCAAAGTTCTTGCTTTATTGTATCAATTTCCATGCAATTTCAAGAAACAAGTTTTTTAAAAGAAAAACAAGTTGAGCTTAACTGAGATGGCACTCTTTATTATGCTAAGTCTTCACCCCCTCTTTTCTTTTTTCTTGTCTATTATTCAGAGCTTTTTAAACCACAATTTTCCAACAAGAAAAAGATCAAATCCAGTTGATATTAAATTTCCTCTTTAACAGTCTATAGTTCAGCTTTATTAGTGCCAATATAAAATCAAAGTATACTTATCCAAGTTGATTATATAGTTCCTTCTCCAGCTTCTACCTTTTGCGGTTTCGAAGCCCCGACACTATCAAAAGCAATTCACACCTTTTTTTTTCTCTTTTTGTTCGTCTCTTAGATCCTTTCTTAAAGATTCTTTGAAATGTTAATCCTAGGGGTATCTTCCATTTGATTATATCATCCCGTTCCTCCAGCTGTTCACTTCTTTCTCTCTCCTGCACAATCTTATTCCAGTCTAATCTTCCCCTTCAGGGTGGCCATTTTAGACCACCGCTTCAGGCGTCTTCAGGAGGGAGCAATTGCCAAGCCGGGGAGGGGATTTGCGACTCCCCTCTACCCAACTGACGATCTCCCCTTCCTCCGTCACCCCTACGAGGTAGCTTCTGCCCGGAATCCAAAGGATTGGGGCTCTCCAACGCCGAAGCACGAACCAAAGCCGCGCACGATCGCGGTCAGCAGCCCGTCTTTGGGGAAGCTCAAAACAGCAAGTCACCAAGGCAATTTTTCAAATGGGAGTGGGAAGTATTTTACATTGATAGGTAGCATCTCTCCTCTAGTACACCAACATTTATTTTTTTAAGGGAAAGATCAATATGGATTAACCCAATTAAAATTATATAAGAATTATATTTTTATAGGATAAATGGTTATATACTGATACCAGCCAGTGTAATAAAGGCAAGATTGAACACAGCACAGGTTGTCTTGGTTTTTTGGTATCACTTAACACTTCCCTGGATTAAAAAAAAGGAATTCTGCAACTTGTCTATTCATTGAGAACTTAATATAAAATTATTTGGCACTTTCAAAAGGAATTCTGTAATGTCCAAGATCTATATGCTACTATTTTAAATCCAGATGGGGAAGTTTACTTGGCTGAAACAGTGCTTGGATTTAAACAATTCGATAGATGAACCACCATGACAATTGTTATGGAAATCAGGCTTTCCTCCTGTCACTATCCAAGAGTTGCAACTGAAGAAGTTACACAGGTAGCTTTTAACCCCTCCTTAATTAGCATGTACCCTACACAATCAGTTTTCAAACTGTTGGAAGGACTATACAGAAAACGGACCTCTTTACAATATCTAGGGGATGTGCAATAAGTTCATAACCTTTTGCTACAGAACTTTTAATGAAATTGTTTCAGATTTTTTAATTAAATCAGTATTATTACAAAACAAAGGGTCTCCAGACATGGGTATTTGCATCTGTTAATATGATCCAATGCTTCATTTAAAAATAAGGACTGACTGACTATTATTGCATTATTCAAGACTGAACATTTTTGGAGAACTTCAACAATTGTTTTAAGAAATATAAACAGCTCCTATCACAGGGCAGTAACTCTATTGAAATCTACTGTATGATGCAATATTAATGCAATATCAGGGGTTTTCAATTCAATGTATAGAATGTGAAGGATGTGTTTGTGTTTATTTTCATAGTCATAATGTACACCGAAGATGGTATTTAATTTCGTTGTAGGATGTGCAATGACAATAAAGTAAACCATAATGATGAAATAACTGGAGAAGGTAATAGGTCTCTCTGTGACCTTATTTTTTTTTCCTTTTCTCTATTCTATTAATTAAATAACACACAATCATTCCAAAAAGTCAACTTCCATAGAGATTTATATAAGCCAAGTTGTCTATCTATTGTTAGTAAACTTCCAATTCGTTTATTTTTTTGTCTCAAACTGAGAAATTTGTAATAGGAACAACTCTGCATAGTATACATATATAAAAGGAACAACTGACTAGTATTGGGATATGGGTATGTGTGTAAAAAGAAAATACACTATTTTCCCTTAATTTTTAAAGAAATAATTTTATTTTCTTTAAGACAATAACTAATAAACCCCTGCCAGAACAATAATAAAACACCAGATGGAATATTTTGGTATTCAGAAACTACAATATTTCATGATGAAGTTGCCTTTTTCAAATATGTAATAAGATCTGTTCTTTCATTTTTATTTTTAATGCCAGCAAAGATCATTTTTGTTCCAGGTATATATTTCTTTGGATCCTCTAAATATTCCATCAGTGTATTTTCATTCCAGACAATACCTGAAAAATATAATTATGCAATATCTATTTCATATTCTATTAATATTGTAATAGTAACCAACCAGTTACAGGTTTTAAATCAAAGTATATGCAAAAAATTAATTTCCAAAGCTAAAAAAACATTTGTCAAGCAAATTCCAGTTTTTATTATTATAAGATCTCATTTAATATTCAGTACATATCTGATACTCTATTTAACTTTTGAAGCACATTTTAGTTATCAACTGGTTAATGTTGATTCCTGAACTGGTAAATATTTTAGTTGTATTATTGAAGTAAACACTTCAGTATCTAGAACTAGGTTTCTGACTTTGATATCAAAGCCATATGGCATTATCTTTCTAATGTAATCAAATGATTATATATATATATGGTATTCAGCTTTGCTTCAGTATTTTCCCATGTCATTATAGTTGTGCTTTTAAAGTTGTAGCGACGTTTCGGCAGAATCTCATCTGCCATCATCAGGCTTGTGTATTGTGTTCGTCTGTGAGTCAGGCTTTCGCAGCCATCCTAAGAAACCCCAAATATAAAATTGACCTGGAAAACCAAGGCAATTATGAAGTCCCCTGCACATCAGGCCCTGCCACATACATTGGACAGACCAATAGAAGAATAAGTACCCGCCTGGATGAACACAAAAATGCAGTAAAAAAGCTGGAACACACTTCCTCACTAGTCCAACACATGAAAGCCACAGGTCATAGCATTGACTTCAATGGCACCAAAACTCTAGCCACTATAGAAAACCCCAGCTACAGAATTATCAGAGAAGCCATAAAGATTGAAAAAAGATCTGAAAGCATGAATAGAAGAGATGACTCCACCAGACTAGACTGTCAATTATCTGGAAGCCTGCACTCACAAACAAAAAAATCTCCACACCACAAGCCAAGCAAACACCTAGGCCCAAACAGACCCTACTCCCCCGATACCTCCAGCTCAAACACACCCCAGCCAGGCACTCAGATGAAACCTAGCTTCCTAATAAATGATAGCCGTCTGTTTACCCAAAGCCAAGCCACACTAAAAGCCTCCAATACAGGAAACACAATGTTGCCAGCCAATCAAGACAAAAAAAATGCTCCAAAACAGACAGAAGATATTAGAAACACCAATCAAGCAGAACACAGCAAACTCCAAGACCAATAAACACAAACCAAGACTCCCAACCTATCAGGATGAAGAAAAAACCATTCTGGCACAGCAGTAGGCTAGCACCAAATTAAAAACAGAAACGGCTGTGAAAGCCTGACTCACAGATGAACACAATACACAAGCCTGATGATGGCAGATGAGATTTTGCCGAAACGTCGCTACAACTTTAAAAGCACAACTATAATGACGTGGGAAAATACCCAAACAAAGCTGAATTCCATACATATAAATACCCACGAAAACTTAAGAAAACATATATATAAAAACACAATTAATATTACATAATAAAATAATCAGGATTAAATAGTAATAGTTAACAAAACTCTGTACAAATGCTGAAAGCGTTCCTTCGCTTGAAAAAACCTAGTGGCTTCCTTTCTCCTCCCAAGCAAAGGAATTTGATCTTCTTTTTCTCTTTATCTGTGCAACATATATTTTAAAAGGCCCCTTGGATGTTGGGCAAGGAGTCCCCCCCCCCTCTTTTTCTCTTCAACAAGGAAGTCAGACCTAAGCAAAGCAGCCCACAGCTACATCTGGGGCTCAAAGAAAAATCTCCCTGAGTTTTCCAATGTGTTTGCATTGATAATCCCTTTCTGAAACTATTGTGGACAATTTAATTAATTTAATTCAAATGTTTCAAGATTGACAGCAGTGGAATTTCAGCAATCTGATTTACCTGTCGCAATGCAAGCCATTACAGCACAAAAAGAAAAAAGTATTGTAGTTAGGAAAGATCAGAACCCAGTTCAAATTCCTGTTCAATCATTAAAGTAATTAGCTGGGTTTCTTGTAGGGTATATGAAAATAAAACATTACTCTGAACAATTTCACACACACACACACATCCATCCCATGAAAGTGCTCAAGGTAATGGAGTGTATATTAACATATATACTGTATATATTGTAAATAACGTTATAGTTCTATATTGCTGTACAACAGTGGAAGAACAAGACACTGCACTGTAAAAGAATTGTAATAGGTTTTATTTTCATTACAATCCAACAATGTTTTTATTTTATTTATATAATCTATATATGCTGCCTCCATCCAAGATTCAAGGCAACTCACAGCATAATAAAAAGAACAATAGTCCAAAAATATTCAGTATGTAAAATGTCATATCTTTGCAATATTATGAAACATACCAACAATAACATCAACGATCAGACGGCAAATGAATTGCTATTCTTAAATTGCAGACTTTTCATTCCTTTAAAAGACTTTTATGGCTGCTTGTCTCATTTAAAGCTTCTAAGAGGCTCACAAAATCCATAAAACCAAAAACAGACCCCAGGCACCAGACAATCTCCCTACTCAACCTCATCCTAGCCTAATGTTTGGGGAAAGAGCCAGATCTTGGCACACTCAAAAAACTGTCTAAATATTAAAAAGGGAAGGAGCAATTCTAACTTCAGGTCGGGAGCAAGTTGTTCCATGTCCTGGTTGGGAGGGGAGGGCTAATATTGAGAAGTAGGTACCCACCACTCTCTTTCTTGACCACCCTATATTAAACGGGGATTCTGCAGATGGTCCCAAATGTAAAATGGTCCCTAAAGTTATAATGGGCTTTATAAGTAATAACCAGCTACATTTTGCACCACTCTGAATAGTCCTCAAAGGCAGCTCCATATAAAGAGGGCCCAGTATCTAGTCTTTGAATATAGAAAGCTTAAAAGTAAGCACCATGATTGAAACATAGCAGGCCCCTTTATGTTTAATGAAGATTTCCTCGCTGTTGGCTCTAGAATTGCAGCTTAATATGACTAAAATTTTATTGACATATGCAATAAATAAAAATCTGCACTGACATAGGCTCCTTGCCAGCTCAAACTAGTACACCTAGTGTACTACAAACTGTCAAGCTTCACCATTGGATCTTTGCTACATAGGACTGAAAGCAAGGCACAGTTCTGACCCAAATTCTTGCAGCATTGGCCTAAGTAAATGCAAAGCACACCAAAAATAGAATGAACTATTAATCTAATAATATCTCAAACATCAAACATAAATCATAGATACTCCCGAAAGAAACAGAGTTTGCACCTTCACAAAAATGAAAAACCTATAACTCTCACATACTGATGACTAACAACTCCAGCATCCCTTACTAGGGTATTGGCATGCTAACCAAGGATGTTTGGGATATAGTTTGCCACAATTAAGAGTGCAACAAACTCTTATTCTAGCATTATATTCAGTATATTAGAAAGTTGTTTTCGGAAGAAATTTTTTTAAATTTTAAAATGGGAAGTAATCAATAATTGACATTTTTATTTCCCTGACTCTGAAGCCAATTAATTTAGGGGTACTATTTTAAAATAATTTAATATTGACCCAACTTTTTTATAAAGCAATTTTCATCAAATTGCTCCTACAGTTGTGCCTATTTTCCTATATAATTTACCTTTATTCTTGTTTGCTTCTGTATAAGAAAATCCTGCAGATTGCCCTGTTTTCCGGCCAAAGAGTCCCCAGAGATTGGGGCCTGTCTTGTGTTTTCCACCTTTTTCAACCGTATGGCATAGTGAACATTTCTGAACAAAGATCTTCTTACCCTTTTCAAAATCACCCATGGTAATCTGTGGGGGGGAAATGAATAGAAATGAAAGTCTGACATGTTTTAAACTATTATTTTAAATGTATCTATTTCCAGCAAAAAAACATCGTAAATCAATCATATGATTATGGGATGCTGCAAATGATCATGGGTTTGTTAGAGTACCCAAAATGCAGTCATGTGGTTGCAAGGGAGGAAACAGTTGTCAGAACTTTGAATCCAGGTTGTTAAGTACCTTATTTTGGGTCTATTGTAACTTTGAATATTGTTGACATTTGTATGTCGAGGACTTCCATAAATAGCACTTGATTCTGAATATAGATATATAGGAAGATGCCCTATTGTCAGATTGTTGATATAACTAGTTCATAATTTTCAAAACCAACAAGATGCTATTTTCCAGGGTTTCAGAATAGTTTTTTCTTAGAAATATCCAAATACTAGGTTTTCCCCCATATGTGAACTATTATTTAGTTATATAGTAGTTTTAAATTACTCATCATTCTTGCAGGTGCCAAAGCAATGTGGTGTATGATTGAAGTAATACATTATTATTGTTGCCTTCATTGCACATTGCTTCTCTTCTTGGGAAAAAAAATCAAACTGAAAATCCTAAGTACAGGTGATAAATTGCCAGTTTTTTATACCCTAATAGCCTGTGTGTAGAAGCATTTTTACTTGGTATCCAGATAATGTAGAGAAATCCTGGGGGACTTCTCCAGGATATATAGTCCATAACACTGGCACAGTAAGATACCACTGTAAAGAAAGGTTCCTTGAGAAAAGGTTAAATTTGAAATACAAGTAGTCCTCAATTTATGACCACAATTGAGCCCAAAATTTCTATTGCTAATCAAGACAGTTTTAAGTGAATTTTGCCCATTTTATGAACTTTCCTGTCACAGCTGTTAAGTGAATCACTGCAGTTAAGTTAGTAACATAGATTTAGACCTTGTTCATCAGAACGTTGCAAAAGGTGATCACATGACCCTGGGACACTGCAACTTCATAAATACATGCCAGTTGTCAAACGTCTGAATTTTTATCACATGACCATGGGGATGCTACAATGGTCATCAGTGTGAAAAATGCTCATTAGTCACTGTAACTTTGAACACTCGCTAAACAAATATTGCGAGTTGAGGACTATCTGTATGGCTTTCCCAAAGTTACAACTGTTAAGTCAGTAGAGTATCAGGTTTCTTTTTTCATTTTAATAATATTAAAGTTGAAATAAATTATATGAATATCTACTCTTTCAATCAACAAAATATAGCTTGAAGTGAGAAATACCAACAGTATTAATACAAAGGTAATATGGAAATAAATGTGAAGTGAAATATAGCTTATTCAACAAGTAATTCGAAGATATTTCTTGAAGTATATGCATTCCAAAAGAATCCCAGTTCTTCAAATGAGTATGCAGAAAGATTGGGACAAACAAGATATTAAAAAAATCTAATTGTGTATATTTATTTTTGAAGTGCCTGCAAGCTATTGACTAACTGCAAGAATAAAAGTAGTAATACTGGTACACTGTACATATAAATCCATAATACAATTCAAGGGATTTTTTGCAATTATAATTTCACAGTCTGAATGTAAAACAGAGAAAGAACTATTTAGAGTTTTTTTCCTATTCCTACTATTATATGTTTTAAATTTATACTTATCCTCCTGGAAAATTAATTTGCAGTTAAGTTCTGCTACGTGCTTTTAACTACAAAATAAACGTTTAGGATTGAGCCTATTATATATGTGGGGATTCAAGTCACGGCCTTGCTTAACTCACAAGCTAAGCAGGGTTGAGTCTGGTTCAATGGGAGACTTCCAAGAAGTTCAAGAGCTGTAGGTTAGAATGGAAAGTAAAAGATAAAAATGCAAACACAATGGTAAGCTGCTTCTGAATCATGCCAAGAAAGCTGTTTGGCTGTGTTCATGAATAAGAGTCAAGCTAAACTCAAAATTTACCTCAGAAAACAAAGATCCAACACAGGCAATACAAAAGAACTGAAAATTGTATAAAGGAAATTGTAGTTAAAAAGTGGGAAAATAGATTTCAAGAAGCATCTTACTCACATTAAAATATCTTTAAATACATGCACACAGGGATAATCTTTAGAGAACTTGATGGACTTTATGGGGAAAAGAAATTGCAAAATTACTGTGCTTACTGCAGAAGACATGTAATAGGTACTGGGGTTAAGGAGAGTATATTGTGAGTCTGAGGCAAATAGCATGACCAGAGATGTGCCCTGACCAAAACAATCATATTGCTACATCCAAGCCCTGTTCATCTAATCTTTTAACAAAACACTGTAATCCATCTCTAAAACCATTCTTGATTTTTGAGGACAGAAAAGTGACTAGTGTAGCATGTTTTTAAAAATGGTTTGGGGAAATGGGACTATGAAGTTATTGAACAATTTAAAGACTGTTCTGGGCAAATTGGGAAAGGATTTTGAATAACTCTTTAAATGGCTAAGTCTCATTATAAAGAATAACTTGGCTTTTGTATAGGTTAAGCTCTATCTTCCTTTCAAAATTCTGTAACAGTGGATTCTTAGAAAACTTTCACATAGTTCCTTTCCATAGTCTCCTGAACAAATGTCACAAAGTTGTAAGCAAGGAATGGTCCTCTTTTAATAATTGGTTTGATAATTGGTTATAGAAAAATACCTAGACAGTTTTCACAACTAAAAGTTGTGCTCGGATAGCTATTCAATGTTTAGTTGTGGAAAAAAAGTTGAAGAAAATAATTAGAAAAGTTAAAAATAAAGCTTCCACTATATTATTACCTTTACATTTGGCATTTTGACTGTTTTTAAGGCTGTAGGAAACAACAACTGAATGAAAAATTGTTGGTGACCTTCTACCGCTGCACTGTAGAAAATATTTTAACTTACTGCACCTGTGTAAGGTTTGTTAATTGCACAGTGGCAGACTGTATGATGTATACTGAAGATGGCATTTAATTTCGTTGTACGAGGTGCAATGACAATAAAGCAAACTAAACTACAGTGGAACCTCGGGCCGCGATCAAATCAGGTGGTGAACAAAAAATCAGGTTATGATTAAAAAATCGGGTAGTTAAAAAAATGGCGCAGAAAGATTCCCTTTCCGCACTGATTTCCCCTTTGGCACCATTTTTTTGACTACGCACATGTGCAGTCACTTGTGCTTCCAGACATGACCAAGTCGGGTCACAACCGGAGTCCGAGAATGGATTAAGGTTGCAACCCGAGGCTCCACTCTATAGGGTCCAGTTAACATTATAATAATTTTTAAAAAAGTAATATAAAGCTATAAAGGAATTAGAAATAATCAACATAAGGAAAATCTTGAAAAAGTGTATTTTAAGCATTTTAACAGAGGGAAAAATAGGAAGAGGGTACATGTCAGAAACTTGTTAACTTTTCATATATAAAGCTTGGATTAAAATCATGCATGATATACTCTACATAGGTCCTCTTGACTTTATTTACACCTCTACAAACCTCATCGCACCATCAAAATAATGTCATTTCATACTGCACACAGAAGAGTCTATTGAAAAATGCACAGACCTGTTTTTTCTCTAGATGGAAGCAAGTTTCAATAAATTGTGAAAGATTACTAGCAAAATACAACAGCCGTACATAAAACTAGAGCATTTTATATAAAATAGATGTACAGGTAATCCTCGACTTACGACAATTGAGCCCAGAATTTATGTTGCTAAGTGAGAAATTTGTTAAATGAGCTTTGTTCCGTTTTACAACTTTTCTCGCCACATTTGTTAAGCGAATCACATCAGTTGTCAAATTAGTCACACAGTTGTTAAGCGAATCTGGCTTCCCCATTGACTTTGCTAGTCAGATCACAAAATATGATCACATGACTCCGGGACACGTCATAAATATGAACCAGTTGTCAAGTATATGCATGTAAAATCACGTGGCCATGAGGGATGCTGCAACGGTCACATAAGTGTGAAAAATGGTCGTGAGTCACTTTTCTTCAGTGCCGTTGTAACTTTGGACGGTCACTAAATGAACTGTTGTAAACTGAGGACTACCTGTATAGCTGAGGAATTAGTTTCACCTGAGGTGAAAAACTTATGTGTATTATTCAAAATTAAGATGCATTGATGGGTTCATAAGGGTAGGATGATGATTTGGGCTTGAAACGTGAAGGGTAGGAAGCTAAAATATTTATTGGAACATCTTTTAAAAAGAAAATTTAACAGGAAAAGAGAGGGAACGGCCCCTGGATCCGGGACTTCTGTCTGTGTGGCTGGGTCATCAGTGACAGTGAGCAGAAGGAGAAAGAGGCTCAACCTTCGATAATGAAATAGCAAGAGCACTTAGACTTATATACCGCTTCACAGTGCTTTACAGCCCTCTCTAAGCGGTTTATACACTCAGCGCGTTGCCCCCAACAATTTGGCTCCTGTTACCGACCCGAGAGAAATACTGGGAGCCAAGCACTCCGCAATAGCAGTAAAATATAGGCAGGAAAAACCCTTTCCCGCTTTTGAACAGCGGCCTCTCCTCTCCCTCCTGCCTACCTCCTTTAAGTCAGAGGCCGGATCAAGACACTTTCTACGCTAGCTTGGCCTTTCTCCTGGCTCGAGGCCGAACCCTCCCGCCAAACCGCGTCAAATCGAACGGGCCGAGATCACACTCCTCGCACGCATTTCGAACCGCCGAGCCGCCAAGAGAGCGAAAAGCCACTTGCGTCACAACAGCATCGACCAATCAGAGCCAAACGCGCCGCGGCTCGTCGACTGCCGATTGGGCCGTTTTAGCCACGGGACGATCTATCGGTGGCAAGAACCGCCGCCGTGCCTAGGCATCTCTTGTTGAGGAAAGCGGGGGATAAAAATGAATTTTTGCGCTTTCGATCGCCGGTGGAACATCGCCGTTGCCGGGACTTTCCTCAGCTGCTTTTCCTTTTTTTTTTTTTTAAACGTATTAGCCACATATCGGACCTCAGTGTTCCCTGGAGTTGGATAACGGCCAATAAACAAAACGACAACAGTAAATAAAGGGACATCGTCCTGTCACAAAAGTGTGTAAACCTGGAAAATGTTTAACGTTCAAGTACCAAAAATTTTCCCTTGCAAAGGATCATCTTTTTCCCACCACAGCTGCAACAGTGGTCAGAACACCCACCCACCCCCACCCCCCGCAAAAGGAAACTCCAGGAAACGAATAAATCCGTTTTGTGGTTGACTGCTTCATCCCAGACAAGAGTCGAGAATCGGGCAAAGGAACCTGGTTAATTTTCCCCATCCGTGCAGGGCTGCACTAACCGGGCTGTAAAAATTCGCCTGACCGCTAACTGGCAGCAGAGAAACGCGGAAACTCCTCGTGCGGATTTTTCCAGACCAGGTTAAAAAAAAAAAAAAAACACTCCGCCTGGGTTTGTTCGGATCATTGGGAGCCCGGAAAGGCAAAGCGGAAGAAGCGGTGCTAATGAATCCGTAAGATCTTGGTAAGATGGCGATGCTGATGACGGTGGTTGCTATCCAGAACCGGTGAAACCGGAGGATGAACCACGTTTCCCTCTGAGCTGTTTGAAAACTCCCTTCCCGTTCCCACAATTGCCCTTTCGCGCATTGGGAGAATGACTCCGAAATAAAAGAGCCAGGAACCTTCCCTCTTTTCCTTGAATCCCGCAACTCTCTGGAGGCTTTTTGTCGTCTGGATCTGCACTTCGCCAGCGAGGCTGCACAGCGGAATGGAAACGGAAGGATGCGGTGCCTGTAAAGTGACGAACTGTAAAGTGGCACTGATGTAACAATAATGTGACTCTGAGGAAGAGGAGGCTACATTCTTTGACTGCCAATGTTGGAAATACCGACATCTGAATTGTTAGGGTCTATAGCATGAAGAACGATGGAACACGTGTATTTAAAGACAGTAACTGCAAGAGTTGTGGCGACCACTAGATGGCAGCAAGGAGATGCAGAAACCCCTAGCTATGCATTTTGGTGTAAATACCTCACTAAAGAGATAATTTGCACCTTGGTTTTGACAAATGGAATTTCTTAGCACGATGAATAGACTCGGATGCATGATGGGTCACTTTTTTAAAATCCCTATAGTCTTTTTACCAGAACTATCAATAATCATGGTACTGACTCTTATCCCATACACAGTATTTTCTTTCTATCTCTATTGGGGAAAGGAGAAGAATTAGTTGCAAGGAAGGAAACTAACTTTTGGCAAAAGAAACTAAAGGAACCTAGAGAGCCACTGCATAGTTGCAATGAAGTGAGAGGAGAGTCACAAGACTTTTCTTGCTCCTCAGAGCAGCATGACTACAAGAAGAACTTTTATTTAATTGGTTCCCAGCAATTTTAAACAAAATTGCTTGAGAACTTTTCACTTAATGTGCTGCTCCCCCCCTCCAAAAAAATTTTTTTTGGCAAGCTTTCCTTAGTTGGGAAATCTAGTCATTGGAAGTATCTATTGGAAGAAGGGAAAGGGTTGCAGATTACTTATGAAAATTTCCAATGATTAAAAGCATTAACTGTTTGCAAAGCTGGACAAAATCTAGTTTGGATTCTGGAGTTTGCAGTACCAATAATCCTGAGCCTCTTACAGGATAGATGATCTGTATGGTCAACTGACGAGATAGAATGACCAAACATTTGCTTTTCTGCTGTTATTCATGCTTTTGTCCACTGGGCAGCTGAAAAAGGTCAGTTGCATGTGGTGTGATAAAGATTAATAAAACAAGGAATATGGACAACTTTTTCAGCAAAATGCATTATGAAAGAAGCACTTGTTCTTGTGACTGGTTAAGCTGTCAAAATAAGTCTAACAATACACCTCAGTCCCCACATTACTGAGGATCAGTCATGATACCACAGGCTTTTAGGGTGGAATTGGATAGACCATTTTCATTAGATTTATGATATAGATAGTCAATGCCTATACAGAGAAAAAAGTTCATGAGACAAAGTTCGTTAGCCAATATTTTACTTTCTTAATGAAGACTTAATAAAATGTATAAGTAAAAAAATAAAAACAAGGAGATAATGTACAATACAGCAATTAGCAAATGCTAATGCTACATGTTAATTTCTAAATTATGATTCTTGGATTTCAATGTAAATCAACTAGAATATATGCTAGCAACCTTTAGAACCAATTGGACAGCTTCCAAACTGACTTTTCAGGCATGCCCCATGGCTTCCATATCCCAGACATGCTACCTGATTGGTTTCAGTCTCAGTTCCAGAGAGGATGGCTGTAACAGGAGAGAATTCAGCATCATGGGTTTTTGTTTCCTCACATCGTGTCCAGCGGACAACTCCAGCTATTTCCTTGCCCACCTGGCACTCAGTCCTATGCCATAATTACTGGAGGACAAAAAAAAACAAAACATAAATTCCAGTAAGAACCAACCCAATACAGAAACTAGACCTCTTCAAGAAAACCCTTGATGACCTAATCAAGAAAGGGCAAATAAAAAAAGAATAATGGTGGTAGATGAAAAGCAGTGGACTCATCCTCCCCCATTTCTATAAGTGCTTAAAAATACATAAGCCAAACATACCTCTTCGTCCAATTGTATCATAATTAGGGAACACAATGTGCCAAAGAACTTACAAAAAAGCTTGGACAGCTCATAGAGGGGAACAAATATTCTATTAATTCCACACAACAATGTCTCTAGAAATTCTGAGACCTAAAAGTAAAGAAGATGAAATTATGGTTTCATTTAATGTTATAGTACTCTTTATGTCTATAAATTTAGAAATAGCAAAAGGGTTCAAGATGGCAGTACTATGCAACACACATGACCTAATGAAACACAAAGATCACAATATCCAGAATCCTGGACCTCATCATCCTCTGCCTCACTACCTACATTCAGTTTGATGAGACAAATATACCAACAAAATCAGAGGAAAACCCATGGGATCATTTCTCTTCAGGCTCATAGCACAGACCATAATGCAGTGTCTAAAAACTTTAGCATTCCCACCACACAGAATGAAAAGTATGGATCCCTTACGCAGTGTGTGTGTTTGCAAGCCTCATTTAGTAAAAGGAGGAGAGAAAAAACCCCCAATCTCTGCATATTTATGTATGTGCTTGACCTGGGCCAGGGCATCCTCTCCAGCAGGCAACACCCAGATCAGCAGAGATAAACAATAGACAGACAACCAAGCAAAAAACATACTCTAATCAAGGAACTATCAATGAGAAAAACCACATGCCCACCAATATTGGCAGGGCAAACTTCTGTATATAAACCCCACCCTCCCTAGCACTAATTTTTCTTGGTTGGGTAATGACATGTCTGCAAATAATCAACCAAACTCAGCGGGTACCACAGACTCCACAATTCAATTTGGAGTGGCATATATTCTCTTCTTTTGGAAGCAAATAAATAATGAAAGAAGCAAACTTGCTAAATCTTTCTACCTGGCAAAGTATGAGATAATGCCAATTATCAACACTTCTTTGGGAAACAATGCTGTCCATTAAAACTATGTTTCCTTCAAAGCTTAGCTTCTTTGAATGAATCAGTCTAAGTAGTTCCATTAATGCTTTCACCGGATGGGGTGGCCAGCTCAAAAACCTCTTTATTGCAATGACAATATTTATTGTTGTAGGCAACAGATATTGTACGTACAAAACCTGATTCCCAAAGGGATTTGTGTGTGCGTGTGCATGTGTGTGTGGATTTTCCTAATCATATCTGATTCTATAGAACCAGAAGATGGCATTATAAAATTCATTTCATTTCTATCAACTCCCCCCCTCAACAGGCTATAAAGTTCTCAGCCTTATCATAAGGGGGAGGATACTACATAAAAACAGCTTCCCGAGAGATAGGGAATAGCAGCATTCATTAACTACACTGAGACAGGAAGGCAAGGCTAATATAGATCCAGCGATCTTCTATGAGAAGAGATTTATGATCTCCCACCATTCACCCTTCTTTCAGCCCTGCCACACAAGAGGTTTCATTTCTCATTGGTGAGAATATTAAATGCTAGGCAGATAGCATGATCAGCCACTACACTTCTTAATAAAATCTAATTTCTAGTAAACTCTTGGCCTTATTTTTGTCCTTGTAAGTGGACATTCAAATATTGTATATAAATGGAGCATAATCCACAAATGATGGTGTATTAATATTTGTGTAAGCTTTCAAGTAGGCTGTCAGCCTTCAAGACTCCTTTCTTTTCTTTCGCTATCTTTTCGGCTGCCATAGTAATGGGGGGGAGGGTGAATCAATAGGGCTTTGTGGGGTGGGAAATGTGCTGGAGGTTTTAGAGACTGAACTATATAACTTGGGGAAAACTTTATTGTTTATGCTTATTCGCTTGCTTTCTGCGCAACTGCAACTCTTTATCAAACAATAGAGTCTAAGAGTGTCTTTCTTGGATTTAGAATGTAGCACCATCTGACATAGGCGTTGTTAGATCTCAACATCAAATTGCTGAAAAGGCAGCAGGTTCCATAGGTAACCTGGCATTGTGTCTTGTAGGGCTTTATAGATCAAACAAAACCTTGAATCGATCCGGAAGTAAACTGATCACCCAATGCAGCTCATGCAGTGTTACACACACTGTTCTTTAGATGCTCAAAATTGCCCATGTGGCTGTGTTTTATAACAGCTGAAGCTTTTGGATACATGAGTAGCCTCCTGTAGATTGCATTGCAATTTATATAAATCAGTAAAGATATCATGACAGATGCCGCAAAGGCTATTTTAGTATTTTCCCACGAAACAAGGCAGATGAATACATTGGTTGAACACTGACCTTCTCTCCCTAACCTTATTTGCTCTTCCAACAGGACATTGTCCTGTTGCATCCATTTGATTAAATTCCCATAGAGTTGTCTAGAAAGCCACTAATTATTCTAAGAAAGATAAACTGAGTGAATATTAGTCAGGTTTACCTTGTTTTTTCTTTTATATATTAGCATTGTAATAGATCTAATCCAGCCATTTGAAAGCATATAAAATCTGTAAGGGAATTTTAAACTGTGATTCAATATTTGGGAAAAATTATACCCGCTTATCTTAGCACTTACAATGACTTTTTTTGTCTCCTTCCTAGATATAGAGGACTTGAAAAATGCATATATTTTACTTGGGCTTCCAAATTTTTTGTCAGGGAAGAAAAAGAAGAATGGGCAAGATATTCTTTTTCAATGAAGCCAAAACTTTTCTCTGAAAAATATTTCAGGAAATCTATGAAATACAAAACTTCAAAATTATATTCATTTTCTACAGGTGGTTTTCACAGACGATTCATTCTTGTCAGTGCCAAAGGTTGAAAAGGTAGTTTGCTTCTTTATGCTAACAATGAGAAACACCATCCAAAGACCTTAAAATATAGTATGCATTACCTATTCAAAATAATTCTGTGCTCTTGATCTAAGTTATGATTCTTTGAGCAAAAACATGAGTTATTTTAAATGTATGTTATAAATACATGGATATAGTACAATGAAGGGATATAAGCTTGAGCAGGGAGCTGGACTAGAAGACCTCCAAGGTCCCTTCCAGTTTGTTCTATTCTATTCTAGCTTACCTTTCTTTTTAAAAATATGCATGGCTCCTTCAAATGTGAACTTAGAGCAGTAAGTTTAGATAGGTAACACATTTCAAATTTTAGTAACATTTTCAGGAGCAGATATTAGAGCGTCCATATAGTAGCCACTGGGTGCACACCTACTTTTATCTAAGGACACTGCAAAGTATCTCAGAGAAAGGAGTTAATTCCTGTGTGGAAAAGATCATCCTTGGATAGCCAGTAAAGAGTAATGTTTTTAATATTGGCAAAGCAAATACATCCCCTGTAACATTTTATCAAATAAGGAGAGTAAAGGTTTATGGGGTAATTTTATGATTCTTAAGCAATGTTTTAAACAGTGTTCATGTCTGCTTACAATGTCTACTGCATTCTCAATCAATTAATTGATCATTTCAGTATATTAATTTCACCCTTGTGTCACAGCCTGTAAAGTACTGGACACATAATTTCTGGCACTATAATTTTGAGTCTGCCTACTTGCTTGTCTTGTTATTGTTTTTCTCTGATTCTTTCATGGGAAGGGGTTCCAATATCTCTGGACAAATTTTTCTTGAATCAGATATATTAGAGTATTGCCCTCTCCTTTCGTAGGGCTGGATATCTTCCAAAGTCTTTGCTGTTCTGTTCTGCTCACTCATTCAAACAAACCTAATCGTTTTCAGTTTCTTTGAGTATAGATTAATTCAACCAAGCATTATTAGCAGCTTTACCAAACATAGTAAGCCCAACGAAAACAATATTGTATCGACATGTACAATTGCTTCCCTTATTTAGTTGTAAATATTTTATTGTTTTAAAAAATGGGTTTCTATTTTAAGGATTTTAAGTTTCCAGGGGTAGCATTAGATCCTTTTGAATTTGCTTTGCAGTATGCTACTTCGTATGGTATTGTTTTCTGTTCCATTTCCTTTCATTCTTGCTTGACTTGAATAAGTTATGAATTACGATACAGTATCTTCACTTTAACTCTTCTCATCTGTTCCACTGCCACATTGCACAATGAGCTCTCAGTTCCTTGCTGTATCCTCTATAACTGTGTCATCTAATGAACCTAATGAAGATTAAAGTTTATCTTGAATAATAACAATGGTACTGTATTTAAATTTGTGTAATCTTTTCAAATTATGTCAAAATGATTGGTTCATCTGGACAAAACTGGTGTTGACTACCATTTGCAGCAAATATCAAGAAAGCAATATATTAACCTTTGCCATGCTCACTTTTTAGAACGGAAAGACTGCATATCTTATTCTTGTATTTGATTTGCATCTGTTCATTCTCTATGGCCGTGATGGCAAACCTATGGAAAGCATGCCACAGGTGGCACACAGAGCCATTTGTGTGGGCACGTGAGCCCCAGCCAAACTTACCTGCACTGTGCATGCGTGCACCTCCCAGCTGATTTTCAGCCTGTTTGAGGCCTTTTTTGCCCTCCCACGGGTTCGAGGGAAGCACCTGCACCTTTGGAGGCCAAAAAATGGGCCTTCTCGAAATACTGGAAGTGACGAAACCGGAAGTGCCGAAACCAGAAGTGCTGAAACTGGCCCATTTTTTGACCTCCAAAGGCTGCAGAGGCTTTCTTCAAGCCCCCGGGAGGGCAAAAACGGCCTCAAACGGGCCAAAAATCAGCTGGGAGGTGCACGCATGCAGAGCAAATAAAGGGGGTTGCGCATGCATGCGCAGGGGACGGGGTACATTGCATGGTGGATGCTGGCATGCATGCGTGCACTATCATACGTGTGTGTGCTTTCGGCACACCACAACAAAAACTTTCCCCATCACTGCTCTATGGTATTCATGACCCTTGTTGACTGCTTTGATTCTCAACTTAATCCTCCAAAAAGGAGGATTGTCATATAAATGGCATTCAAAGCATGCTGTTTAGGTTCTCTCTTTTTTACTTTGCCAGGCACATCCTATGCTTTCACAGTTAGTTTACAGAATTAGGCATCATCTAATAGTTGTGTTCTAAATTTAGCCAATGATTTTTGAGGTCTAAATACTATTGCCAGTTGAATTCTAGTGTATAATGAGAAAGGAATAATTATAGGAGAACTTAAATGTAACTGTTCTAAGGAAAAACAGACTAAGTATTGTGTCGGGATTTGCTTTTAACTACTTTTTATCTGGAAAAATTACTCCATCTACATCTTCACACATCTAAGTGGGAGGATGATAGGACACAAATCCATGAAAATATTAAATTTCCTCATAGGATATCATCACAAATGTGGCATGAGTCAGATCACTACCCACTGACAACCATGTATATATGTAGAAGGCTTCAATGCATAGTTTGGAGCGTATGCTTCAATTGGTGCCGCATCATTTCTTCCCATCTCCGCTGAATTAACTATATGCTGAGTGGCATGACTCACATAATAATTGTAAGATTACTTCCTTCTCCCCCTTCCCCTCCTCCTCCTCCTCTGTACTTGCTTTCTATTCTTTTACTTTTGTGTGGCAAGATACTAAGCCAGTAGTGCAAGAAATTGCCAAGTAAATTATTCCTTGGATAGTATAAGCATTTCTGGAGTGAAAGTAGTATTATCCCTGCTATTGCAACAGAAGATCCCATAGGTAGAGTTTATGGCCCACAGAGGAGGAGCAATGAGCTAGGCTCCATCTGGTCTGGTGAGCCTGTTGTGGAATCATCCATGGTCAGTGGACTCCTTTTCTTCAAGGTTCTTTCAACTACGATTAGGAGAAATACCAAACATTTTAACTGCACAACTTATTTTGGTGGTAATGGTGATGGAGAGGGGATAATTAATTTCATATAATAAGACTGAAATGCTGGTCTAGAAGGGGGTGGCTATTTTCCCCAATGAATATTATACTGTAAAATTAGTGAGTAACAGAGTTGGAAGGGACCTTGGAAGTTTTCTAGTCCAACCGCCTGCTCAAGCAGGAAACGCTATACAATTTCAGACAAATGGTTGTCCAATCTCTTCTTTAAAACCTCCAGTGTTGGAGCATTCACAACCTCTGGAGGCAAGCCATTCCCCTGATTAAATGTTCTGTCAGGAAATTTCTCCTTAGTTGTAGGTTGGTTCTCTTCTTAATTAGCTTCCATCCATTGCTTCTTGTCCTAGTGCTTTCTTCTGAATACAATATATGAGCTATAGTTGACAACTGAAAAAGATCTTCCTTGACAAATGCCACTGAATAAAATTATTTTTACCATGTACAGTAGTTATATTTAGTTTGTGACCATTCTGTATAGAAAACAATCTATAACTGTTAGTGGAAACAGTCTGATCAGAAATGTCACCAGCTTTTTCAACAGTCCTGCAGCAGCTCTTAAAACAAATTTTCTGGATCTCGTTTAATAAATTTTATTCAACTTTTTGATAACTGCTTTTTCTGGATCCAAAAACACAATGGTCAGGGATGTGGATCAAGAAATTGATTAGACAATTTCCTTGTTTCTTCATTGTTAAATATAAAATAATTCTCAGTGAAGTGAACCTGCCACACTAGAAATGTTGAAAGAACATTTTTGTATTCATGGGAATGACTGGTGGCAAGATAGGCTGGAAGACAAAAGGCTGACAAGGAACCCACCAATCATTGTCCTACAGTATTTTATATTTCATTAGAGTAGCAGCACTCACCAGTCTCATTCTCAAGGCAAAGAAAAAGTAGAGTGCTTTATATTGATACGTTTTCCTCCTATCTCAAAGAAAGCACATCACAGTCGTTTGTGGATGAGCCCACAGAACGTGTTCAGAATTGTTCGATAAAATCTCATTCCCAAATACTGAAATATCGAATACTCTACAAAGCATTTCGTAGGGAGTCTTCCAGAATCGCTGAAAGAGTTGGTGACAATTCTGATCAGAGTGTTTGCACTGTAAGAATCTTATAGTGAAGATTACTGTTTTTGCAACTGTCAAGTAGAGCTGAAGGTCATTCTTCAACATTAAGAACATGTTTGATATAGCAATTGGACTATTTCCTGGCAAGCTATCCTTTTATTAAATGACTCTGTTTCTCTTTTTTCTTGTGGATGGATAATTTGCTTGAGTCATCTGGCCTTTTACAAAAGATAAAGGCATTATTCATCATTTCTGCTCTTTTCTTCTGCCCTCTAATTCTACACAATGTGGTATAGTATATTGTTTGAACTGAGTTTCAATATGTTCTTACAGAATAGATTACTTCTACCATTTATTACTTTTCTATAAAGTTAGGAAAGCAACTGCTTTCCAAATTTGCTGGATTCAATACCTAGAATTCTCACTCTATCTGGACCAAACCATGGGTTTTTAAACTTTCAGACCATGGAACCTGTTAAAACAGGAAAAATCCCAGAACTGATCTAGAAGCAGTGATGGACAACAACTGCATTCAAATTAACTTTTTGTTATCTAAGTCTCCTATGGAAACCTATAAAATTCATTGCCTTGCACTGGACAAAACAAAGGTGGGATATAAATCTAATAAATAATTCTTGTGGAACCCTTGGAAGAAGCCTTGATCCAAACAATAATCCATTTAGTGGTGTTGAGATTGTGAAATCCACATCTTGTATGTATGTACCATAGTATGCTATTGAGGACACGAGAAATCAAAACTATTTCAAGAGTGCTATGGGTTGCTTCCAAGTCTCTAGCTACCGGAGTCTTGTTTCCTTATTCCCTCCATCACACTAACATGGGAAACTAGATATTAAAATACATGATTATGTATGCTGATGATGACAAGAAATGATTGACTTCTGACCATACAAGATTTGTGTTATTTCTACCAATATCACCTTGCACAACAGAGTATCTAATAACTCTTGTGCAATAGCAGAAAGTGGTAACCTATGGTCAGTCTGGGTATTTATTTCTTTGTTGCAGTTGGCATTCAATCTAGTGTTCAATCTACTCTAGTAACTGGATTAAACAACTTTTACTGTGCAAATCCAACATGTTGAACTGGAATCTAGGAGATCTAGGTTCAAGTTTACAGAAGCTCACAATACTCCTTCAGGCTGGTTGGTTTCTTCAGCCCAGCTTACAAGAGAGTTTAAAGTTTTCAGTTGCCTTCCTATGACCTCCTAGTTGGGGTCTATGACAATTCGACAAGGCCAACTCGCCATGACCAAGTCACCACGGCTAACTCATCATAGCCAACTTGCCATGGCCAACTCACTGCAGGACAACATGCCATGGCCATCTTGACACAGGACAACTCGCTGTGGGATAAGAGTTACACTCATATCAAAGAAATGATGGAATAGAATCATTAAAGAAAAGATGTAAAAGGAGGAATAGAATGAAATGTAAATGTCAAAAATTAAAATATTTTTTATTTATTTTAAATAATTAAATAGAATTGTTAAATTGTCCCGCAACAAGTTGTCCCACTGCGAGCTGACCCTGACGAATTGTCCTGCAGTGAGTTGGCTGTGGCAAGTTGTTCCATTCTTTCCTAGTTGTGTGTCTGTGTCTCTTTGAAAAATCCTCATATCACCTATTACATTTCACATTTTTTTCTATTAGAACCCAAAGTATTAAACCGCTCGTTATAATTCTTTGATCCTCATCTTCAGGGAAACTGTTTTGAAGGGCAGCGTAAATAAATATTTAAAACGAATAATAGTGTTACTCGCTCGGTTTTACTTCACGTGTACACTCATCTATCTGTCTTTCTGCTGCTCTGCAACACAGGCTCTATATACACCTCTATTACCCAACTCAACGTAGGTACGAGTAGCTGGTCAGATGCGTACATGCAAAGCCAGCGGGATTATTATTTCTATGATGGGTTTAAGTCGAGAAACGAAAACCTGGCTCATTTCTCCTAAGGACGGCATACTGCTTTGTAAAGAACCGGTATTCCGGTATCCTTTTAAAGAGAGCTGGTAAGCTCGGCGTCCTTTCCTGGCATTTCTGAGCACACCCACGCGCGTTGCCATCCCTTTAGCCACAGAGCCGCTGAAAAGGAGGAGGGGAAAGGGCCTCGCTCGCTTGCTCTCCCTCGGCTCTGGGGGGAGGATGACTTAGCATTGAATCCGACTCAGGCAGGCAGGCTGGCTCTACGCTTCCAGGTCTTGGCACAGGCCGGCCGGCCTTCACCGAGCAAGACGGGTGGGCGGGAGCGCCCGCGAGGCGTTGAGGGAGGGCGAGACTGCACAGCCACGGAAGGGAGGGGGGAAGAAGAAGGGGAAAGGGCCCAGGAAAGCTGCCTTGAGGAGACGGCACACGCGCCGCCGCCTTTTCGCGGGACTCGAGTCTGCTTCGCGAAAAGAAAGCGGGCGACGACGACGACGACGACGACGCCTTTCCTTCGGAGCAGCCCGCCGCCACTTTCCTCCCTCCACACCTCCCGCGTCCGCATTTTCCTACTGCGGCGCGCCCCGAGCTCAGTTAAAACTCAGGTGGGTTCTCTCTCCCCTGCCGCCGCTCTCTTTCCAGGGGCTTTGCGCGGGGGGTACCGGGCAAGGTGGGTGGGTGGCGAGATTCCTCTCCCTTGGTTTATCTAACCCTGCTCAGGGGAAGGGAAGGTTAGGATTGAAACGACCAAGGGGGATGTTGCCACGGTTCGCCCCACGTCCAGTCCCCCCCGCCAGAGGGGCTGCCGGCTGCAGCAGCTGGAGAGAGGACGCCTGGATGCGGATAACGGAAGCGTCGTATCGCCGCAAAGCAGCACCGAGCCGGGTCTGGAGGCCGTTTGCAGACTTTGTGACAATGGCCGTGTGCGGACGAGGAGGGGAAACAGAACTGCACGCAGGCCGGACAGCCAGACAACTGCGGGGCTCCGGTTCCCGTTGGGGTAGGCGGGGGTACAAGCTGTTAAGGTTAGCTCCTGCCCCCCCCCTCCAGGTCCACACCCATCAGCCCGACCTAGGGAAGAGGCAGGAGGGTCTGCAATTCTTGGGCGCACGCTGTTGACTGCGGGGGAAGGGTGGTTTTGTGCGGGCACGCGGGTCTGGGAGCCCACGGGAAAGTGCGGGTTTGTAGTTCTCTTCCCATACAGTACTTGCATGCTCGTGGGTGCCAATAGAAATAACGCTGCATTTTAAAACATAGCCTACTTTTAAAAACAACAACAACAGGATAATATGTGCCCTTAATTCTCTCATGCTTCAAATGGATAAATAATATGAGGGCAAAGAGGTTCCCCCCCCCCCCTCGGTTTTGCAGGCAGTGCTCCGTCCCCTGCATAGCAGGAGCTGCTCTGCATTAACGATGTCATCAGAGAAGCCGGGCCTGCCTGGGAAGGGTACTTTTCCTTGCATAATGGGGTGGGGGGTGGGGGCGGAAGCTGCATGCTTCAAGGGCTGTGCTATGATAAACCTATAAATGAAGCTTAAAAACTTGGAACTGACATCAGGGCATGCTGTTATATAACTCAGTGGTGCTGAAATGAAATGGCATGAAAGGGCTTGTAAAGATCAGTTTGTGTTATCAGGAAAAAAAACCAAGAGGTTTTCCCTTTACCTACTATATCATTTTGAAATATGTGGCAAATGAAATGTTCCTGTGTGTTGGAGAATAGGAATCCCCAGTTTTGATACCCGCAGACATATTAAAGTAACTTCTTAGTCTCTCTCTTAAATTTCAATTAATGAGAGAAATTTATTTTACTTTTAATTTGCTTAAAGTTGTACAAAACATTAATATTTCACATGTTTTAAAATGTTTTACCAGTGCTACTGGTAATATGCTGTGGGGTAATGTTAAATATTTCTACCAGGTTATAGCAATATGGTAACGTAACAAGAATATTTGTGTTGTATTTTTCATAGTAAAACACATTTCCAAGGTCATACAACAGCCTGCAGTGTAGCTTTCATTTAGCAATTTGTCATCTGTAAGATAAGGTGCCTGACCCACCTTGGAAGATTATATTTACAGTGGTTCTTGAATGGAGTCTGGAAAAATTGAAATACTTTATAACTTACTTGCCACATATTTTTAAAAATATTGGCAGTAAGTTTAAGGTGCTAAAAACTGCTAAATTGACTATTAAAAACTACAGTAGCAGAACTCTAGTGAAAATCTAGCAGGTAATTACAAGACTGATAAAGGCTGTTATTCTCTAAGTGGTTAGCAACAGGATGCCACTAGCTAAAAGATAAAGCAGTTCTTAGAAGCATGTATCTGTTCGGCTTGGTTTGAAATAGTTGTGTAACATATGTATATAGGTTATATATTTGCTTATATTTCCAAAATACGTTAATGTTGTTTCACTAAGTGATAATATCCTTGACTTTCAGAAACTGAATTGGAACAGGGAGGGAGCAGATTAAAATGAAGTTGCCAATTAATTTTATTTCAGGATAAATTGACGCAAGTAAGAAATTTAAATGTACATTGTGGTTCTCTGCGGGGGGAGAACAACCAAACTATGTGCTGTGGAGGAGAATGGGAATGAAAACACTGCTACCACAGTTTCTCTGTATCCATTCATCTATAACATTTTTAGGTGGTTGTAGCATGACTCCCTTCCATAATAGAGCAAATGCTCCAATCTACCTTAGGAGTTTAGAAGAAAGATGCACAATGTATGATGCTGCCCACAGAGTTTTTGATGCTGTCATTGCAGGGAAGCGAAAATGTTGCTGCTTAATTGCATTTTAATCGTCTTTGTGATGGAATGACTTTTTAAAAGCTATACATATATTTGTTTGATTAAAATGTTTTTCTTCTCAGCATTATTTCCAATGTTAGCTATTAATATTTGTTCACATGTATAATTATAATTATTAATACGTGTTTAAATTATATGGTGTGAGAATTATAATTTAAAATAAGTAGACTAGATCTTTTCTAAACCATATGTAAGTATATTAACCCACTTTCAGAATGTATGCAGAAGTTAAAATTTAATTTTGTATGAATGCTTTTAGAATGTTACTAGAATGAGAACATGATTAAAATACATTAAAAACATAACTCATTAAAAAATTAAAACAAAAACAAAAATACCAAACTGAAGCTAAAATCAGTTGAAGTTGTTGGAACAACATTTTATATTGTTGTTTTCATTTGAGAGATACATGTGTAATTTCTTATACATGAACTGAAATCTATCTATCTATCTATCTATCTATCTATCTATCTATCTATCTATCTATCTATCTATCTATCTATCTGAGTTGTATGTGAGTTAATGGAAAGGCCAAAATGTCACCTATTTATTTATATTTATATATTTATTTTATTAGATTTGTGTTCTACCTTGCCTTTTAGGAATGCCAGTTTGATACATAATAATGGTTAAAGCTATTGGGGGGCTGCAAGCTTTAGGTACAAAGAACACCAATTCTGAAAATCTTGTCAAGAAAATTGCATGGACTCATTCCTGTATTTACCAGGAATCAAGAGTGACTTAACCATTACAATTTCCTTCAGGAGCTGAAGATGCATGCATAGTGCTTCCTCTCCATTTTTCTCTACAACAGTCTTGTAAGGTAGATTGGGCTGAGAGACAGCGAGTAGCCCAAGTCCAGTTTGTGCACAAACTTTTAACATTAATTGTTCTTAAAATGCAACTGCGTTTGATTTCTAGCTTTAATGTTCCACTGATTGCAGTAGCATTTTGGAAACTTTTTTTTGCCCAATATTTTATTATGTTCAGAACTCTGAGACTAACTGAATTTAGATTAGATTATTTCTTTTATCATAAACTAGTTTACTTTGTAGGTTAGAGAACATTTATGATAGCATCATTCTCCTACTTTAATTAATGCAATTTATACATTACTTTTTATGAAACAACACCATATTTTTTTTAGTATTGAGAATGCAGTAAAAACTTGACTGTAAAGTAATTAAGGGTACAGAATAATTAGGAACAAAATAATTAAGTCAGATAAAAGAAAAAGCAACTTTGGAATGGTGAATGGATAATACTAGAGAAAATAGCTCTTCCCTGGTCCCTCTCCATCTTGCTTCCTCTGATTAGAACATTAGGCCTAACGATTTGCGATTCCTATCCCATGTGCCACTGCTTCCTGTACCTGGCTGTGAACCTGTACAATTGTGTAATTCATTGCTTTGCATATTGATTATGGTGGTTTGACATTGAAATGAGACACAGGGAACTGTCTCTGAGAAAATGCCAACCCTGAGAGAACTCAGGTAGCAGTATTTATTGAGAAAAAACACAAGCAAAAATACAGTATGCATATTCAGAAAACAATGACCTCAACAGGAGATTACTTCACCAGCATGAGAACACACAATCTTGGAAAGTCCCAGATGTTACCTTGCTAGGGTGAGATCATACAGCCACGGAAAGTCTCATGGGAAAGTTTGGAAAGTCCCATGAGAAAGCACAACTGTGTATCTTGTACCTTGAACTTTCACCCATTTTCCTATTCCTTCTAAACTGGCAGAATCAAAACAGAATGAGGCACTCTGAGCAAAGATACTCCTACCCCCACCAAGAATGCCCACATCTTCCTAGACTTACTGCTAGTTATACAAAGGCCTTACAGAAAATGATAAAATGATCAATAGGTTATATTACCACATTCCCTCCTTTTTATTTATTCAAAGATAGGGGGTGTTTTAGTGGCATAGTACACAGTTCCCTCATGACCTGATCCCTCACGCCGGAAGACTGAGGTACACATTTGTAATAGATTAGGAATACATTGAATAAAACAACATAATAAGATACATATAGCAATAATAATAACAACCCCTTGCAATAAGGAGCGAAACCATGATCCATCAGGAAGCCAGGACCACAGACTGTCCCAGAATGATGCATTAAACCCATCAGCTCCAGATTGATGCTGAGCAATACGATCTTCCATGTCCTGAACAGTTTTTGTAATGTTTGGCTCATAATTATGTATAAAAACACAACAATGCGAATGAATTAAAGCACAAACTCCTCCTTGAGCAGCTAACATAATATCTAAAGCATATCGATTTTGCAAAGTAACTGTACGAATTTCAGACATTTCTACATTAATCATCTTAATATTCTTTATAGTATCATTAAACATAGCAACAGTAAAATTATTTAAAATATGAATATCTCTATAGTTCATAGCAATTCCCAAAGGCGGGATAAGACCTCGAGAAATTTGTGTCCACAGATTACCTCCCATGGTTAGACCGAATCCAATTCCCGACGATTTAGGATCCGAACCTCAGGAGGTAATGTATCTAACTTATAGATAACCGGAATGACAAACCCCAAAGTACATGTCCCTGACCAATTTGCAGGGATTTGTTGATATGCCCACAGTCCACATAAAAACCAAAACCCTTCCAGCTGTACATAACCTTGTTGACTTGCCGCTTGCATCAGCTGTTTCATGTCTAGATATTGATACTGGCCAAATCGTCAGACTCATTTTTCCCATTTACCCAAGTTATGTTGTTCTCTGAACCATTTGTCCACTTAATAGTGTAATTGCAGACACTATGATTCCCCAAGAATTGTGAGTTTGTAATGTTTTGGAAACATAAATGTGCTGGAGACTGCAGTGCAGTCTTCACCTTGACTGTGAAGTTCATGGCATATGAAATGTTATGCTTTCCGGTCTGCAAGGTAGACCGATTAAATGGAACTCCATGTAGAGTCAGTCCTTCTCCCACTCTCCCAGGAAGGTGCATACACAACCAACAATTGGTGATGTTCAAGTTTTTTGGCAGTTGTGCGCAAATCTTTAATGTAATTATTATCTGTCCACAAATCATCGCCCAAATCTCCGGCACGCTGAACATGCTGTCGCTGCTCTCTCCGCACCCGAGCAGCCCAGGACAGATTAGGCAGAATCAACAGGATCAGGAACCACAGATACGCCATCCTGCTCCTCCGAAACTTCCTTCACAGGTGCCTGCGAATGATCAGGCCGAACACACCGACCAGGAACCCAACGAATTTGACCAAGATGTTCAACTGCTGCATAACCACGTCCCCACGTTATCAGCTCAGCAGGAACCCATGCCGGATCCGGAAGAAACCGCACCAACACCCGAGGTCTCACCGCATCTGTAGAAGGAGAAGAAAAATGCCTGCTGGCCGCGCTCGCAGGGGGGTTACCAGACAAATTTAAAAAATTTAAAGTATATAAAGCTAGATTTAATTGATCTTGAATCGCCGGAAGCCCCAGGAGCTTCCCTCCTTTTTATTTAATTTAGTCAACATGGTCTTGAGCGTGGAATTATGACGTTCTACAATAGCCTGCCCAGTAGAATTGTATGGAATGCCAAATTTATGTTCCACGGACCATTGTTTGCAAAACTGATCAAAACCGGTGCTCCGATAAGCCGCACCATTATCAGTTTTTAAAGTTTTAGGTGTACCAGCAACTGAAAAAGTCTTAATGCAATGATTGATGACATGTTTAACCATCTCACCTCTTTGAGGGGTAGCCATTAAAAATCCTGAATAAGTATCCACAGTCACATGTATATATTTCCAGGGCGCAAATGGCGGATATTGAGTAACATCCATTTGCCAAATCATTGAAGGTTTCAACCCTCTGGGGTTAACTCCCATAGGAATAGCTGTGCCCTGCTTTGAACAAGTTGGACATTGTTGAATTATGGCAGCAGCTTCTGCAGTAGTAAGTTTGAATTGCTGTGCCAATGCTTTAGCGTTTTGATGAAAATAACTATGACTGTCCCATGGCTGGACAGTGAGAACTGAAGTTACAGCACTGTCAGCTTTGGCATTACCTTGTGATAAAATTCCAGGCAAATTACTATGACTACGAATATGAGCAACAAAACACACATTCACACGCTGCTCCAAACATCCTTGTAACAACAAAAGCAATCTTAAAATATCAGGTGATATTCCAGGAGACAAATAAGAACCTGCTACAAAGGGTAACAAATTATACACATACAATGAATCCACTATTAGATTAAAATCCTGATTGTGAAAATTTTGAAAAGCCAAAACTACAGCAGCAAGTTCTGCCTGCTGGGCAGACTTCTGCTCTGAAGTCACTTTTGTATGCCAAATTCCAGATTTATCTTTCCAAACACAAGCACCAAAAACTTTCCCTCCATCAGTAAAAACTGTAGGAGCATCTGATATGCCCAATGGTATCCTTTCTTACATTTTGGGCACACTGATTTAGGACGAACACCCTGTCCCATTGATCTCTTATTCTGCTGACTTTGACCTCCTCCAGGAGCCCGACATTGCGCTTTAAAATGTCCAGGCTTCCCACAATTGAAACAATTCCCCTTTTGAGCATGTCCTGTTTGTAAAGCCAAAGCTAAAGTTTCCATGTTAAAAGACTGACTCCCAACCTTCCTACATGCATTAATCAAATCTGCGATTTCTCTCTCCCCACTTGCTATAAGTGGATTTAAAATCTTTTTGCAATCTGTGTTAGCTTGTTCTACTGCTAACTTAAAAAGCAACTCTTTCTGGGCGAATTGATTATCAATTTGTCTTTCTATAGCCAATTTCAGTCTGCTAATGAAATTTTCATAGGGTTCATTGTTCCCTTGTTTGATGTTAGTAAAGGTCTTCTCACCACCTTCGCCGTCAGGGAGAGACCCTATGGCTTGAAAAATTATTTGTGGGAGAAGAATGAACCCTTCCTCAGGCATACCATCTCTCTGTTGTTCCACTGTTGTAAAATTACCAGCTCCATAAAGCTGATCTGGGGTAACATTTGCTGTTCCCCTCTGGACTGCCAGCTGTCTCCATTTCTGATCTAACACCAAATATTGAGCTGGAGTTAAAATCATATTCAACAGAGCTTTCCAGTCAGCCGGAATCATTTTATTTCCATAACCAACTGCTTCTAACAATGCCTGAGTATATGGCGTTCTAACACCATATTCTTTTGCTGCTTGCTTAACTTCCCTCAAAATTCTGAGCTGTAAAGGCTTCCACTCCCGCCGCGGATTTAATGCAGCATCCATGACAATTTCCACTGGATTAAGTTGAACTTCTACTCCAAACTCCACCAAATCATCTCCTGATAGTTCCCCTCTATTCTTTGCTTCTTGAATAGCTGCAGTAACTGCATCCACCTGAACCCTTAAAGGTAAACTCTTATCCTCTGACAAAGTATTTCTAGCGCCAGACAGTCCCCCAGATTTATCTGGAGGTGCCGTCGGCGGCAACAAACGATACCGCATGGTAAAGCGGCAAACCTTCTTCAGGGGGTGATAGGAGCGGTTGTTCATAAGTAGCTAATGCATCCATAATCACTCTCCAGGTTAACAAAATTGAAGAAGGGGCACGAGGTTCCTCGTGCAAAAATTTCCCTATCTTTTTCCAGGACTCTACTTTAATACTACCTCCCTCTGGATATGACTTAATATTTTTCCAAACATACTGTAGTAAGTCCTCAATTTCTTTCTTTCCTACAGCACAACCCCTACTGCCAATTCCAAACCCAAAACTATTCCCAATGATCCCTCTCAATTCCCTGATGTGCTCTTTCTGAGCCTTCGAGAGATCTCCCCCATACTCACGAAAAGAATCTATCTTCGTCCAGCGAAGAAGATGAGGGCCCAGTCGGCGTCCGCGACGATGAGTATAGGATGCGGGAAACGTATAGCTTTCCAAGCTATCACGTCGGGGTCACCATTTATGGTGGTTTGACATTGAAATGAGACACAGGGAACTGTCTCTGAGAAAATGCCAACCCTGAGAGAACTCAGGTAGCAGTATTTATTGAGAAAAAACACAAGCAAAAATACAGTATGCATATTCAGAAAACAATGACCTCAACAGGAGATTACTTCACCAGCATGAGAACACACAATCTTGGAAAGTCCCAGATGTTACCTTGCTAGGGTGAGATCATACAGCCACGGAAAGTCTCATGGGAAAGTTTGGAAAGTCCCATGAGAAAGCACAACTGTGTATCTTGTACCTTGAACTTTCACCCATTTTCCTATTCCTTCTAAACTGGCAGAATCAAAACAGAATGAGGCACTCTGAGCAAAGATACTCCTACCCCCACCAAGAATGCCCACATCTTCCTAGACTTACTGCTAGTTATACAAAGGCCTTACAGAAAATGATAAAATGATCAATAGGTTATATTACCACATTGATGATCTCAAATTCATCCCTGGCATTTCTGCATTGAACTAGAAAACTGCCTGCCTAAAACCCTGACATGCCAGTTGTAGTCAGTGTCAAGTAGACTGAGGCAGCAAGCACCTTATGTTCCTATAGCAGAATTATGATCTGTGGCATTGCAGGTATGCGGGATGAGCAATGAGGCTTTGACTCTGTAGACTTCCCAAGTGCTACTTAGCTGAGCAGATAATGGAAAGAATATTTCAGAAGTGAAGCTTATGGATTCCCAAGCTTTAAAGAAACAGATCAAAAGCACACTTTTTCTGTATTTCTGTAATTACTGTAATCTGTTCTATCATTCATGACAAATGGACAACACTTGTGTGTTGTTTGCAAAAAGAGATGGGTGGAGAATTTTGGAGTGGATGGGTTATTCCATTATGGTAACCTACCTACATATTAACAGCAACATAAGCTTTGATGTCGGAAACAGGCCAGACCTCCACAAGTATTTGGGTTTCTTCAAAGTGCAGGAACTGAAAGTGATCCCCAACTCTAGCAGGAAAATGATTCCGTACAGCAGGTTCTGCGGTAATTGTTACAGTTACTTTATGTTTCCTTGCTGAAAGCTTTGTAAATATGAGCTTTAACTCTTCTGTAAATGGAATTTCAGTGTTTCAGACTGGAGAAAACAGAATATATAGCCCCCTTTTCCTTCCCTGATATATTTTCTCTGCCCTATAACATATCAGCACTATCCTAGACTAATGTCTCGTGTTCCAGAACTCCTGTTCCCACTGCAATCTATGTGGCCAGAAGAAAACTAATTTTTTGGAGCACCAAATACTCCATGTGACTTGTGCTAATGCATAAAAGTGCACTATGTTTTAATTTTAGAGGTACATTCCTCTGATAAAAGATTGAGATTAATGCTGAAGGCAGTAAAACTCATGATTGAAAGGGAGCTCCTTTTGTTAAGGCAATTGATCCTGCTTTTAATATGAGAATTGTTTTGATTTACAAATCAACAAGAGGTATTAAGATGTTGGATTCTGCTGTTTAAATAAAAATACATGTGGATTAGAATTTATTGTGAGGGATTGGGCTAGGGACTTTATTTGGAAGTAAGCATGGTACATAATAAAATCTCTATTATACAGTACATTCTCCCAGAGTTGAGGATTAATGTTTAAGAGTTCTTCACAGACCACTTTAGTTTTCACTGTGGTAAATTCAATCTAGTATCCTGTGCAGACTTCATAATTTCATAATATAATGCGATGTATTTTCCTTTCAAATATATTCTATGCAGTGAGAATATCTGAGTTTTCTTGCTTGAGTTTGAATTAAATTCCACAGGTTGCAAAACATATTCACTTGAAAATATGTGTATTTAAGCCATTAAATCTTAAATGCTTGAGTATATCTATCCTACTATTTGTAACAGGTGAAGGAAAATACATATTTTTAAAACACCAGGTCTAGAGGGGGATATTTTTCAGCTTTAACAGTTTGAAAAAGAAGATATCAAAGCTGAACATACATAAAATATTTGAACAATGGAAGAATGGTGGTAAATGATCTATCAGTAAATAATCCTAGAAGAAAGTGAGGATTCTTGAATTAGTTTTGAATAGCATTTATCCTTCTTACGTTTTTCAAAAACAGCAATCTTTTCTAGACAGGTAAAAAAGGATGCTCCCCTATGGCAGAGGGAAGAGGTTATGTTTAGGCTAAAAGGCTTAAATGGATTTTTTGTTCCCTGCTCACGTAACACATTTAACTGCTGGTATCTTAAGTGTTGATAGAAACCTGATCTAAGGAAGCATAATTTATTTTTGATTCTGTGGCACTCTGGCAGCTTAACGTGTTTATGGTCACATAGTAGTGTCATATTTTCAGCTTTATCAGGAATTTTCAAGTGTTTGAAAACTGCCTCTTTCCAAAGACACTTTACCAAGTATTTCTCAATGGGAAATTCAATAATAATGAGAGAAAAAATTACCCTGGAGGACATACTTCCTAAATTATTTATTTTTCTCCATACAGCAGGTCTTTTCCTTTTAGCACAGTGAACCCTTGATTTAATAGACCTTGTTACAATAAGCATTTCATGTGACAAAAATTTCTGCGGTGATTTACATCATTTGTGTAATGATGTCATTTATATAATTTACATAATGATTTCATTATACAAATTATATAACTTGTGATGTGATACTTTGAGATGATACTGGTGAATAATGAACCCAATCTCAATCTGATTAGTCTGTTAAATGAGTTTCACAGTATTTTCACAGTACTGTGTACAGAAATATCAATTCAGATGACAGTGAGGGCTGATAGGAATGGGAGGTATCCAACATGAACAGATTTTGTACAGCAGGATATACTGGAGAAGAAAAAGAAGGTACAAAATTCAGATACAGAGGTACAATTTTCCTGGTGCAAAGATTTCTTTTTGCTCATTATATTTCGAATATTGTGAATGAATCCAAAATTCTAGTTAATGATGATGCATGCTTATAATTATTTATACTTCACAGCTTTAGCTTGTAGGGGCAAATTAAGAGTTTGGAAATATTTCTTATTATTTTTGGAGGTGTGAAACCGGTATATCTGATTTGCTTCTCTTAAGACAGGAATATTAAACTAAGAATAAACCACTTTTGGGGAATGGAATAAATCAGGGTTTCTGATTCCTATGTCACAGGATCATGCTACTAAAAAATGAAAAATGCTAATTTACAGTGGCTCGTTGTTTCTCATTTTTGAATATTTAAAGCTTAACCTCAGGGCTTGATACCCATATTGTATGTACATATGGACCAATTTCTCAGAAGATGAAAAAAGGCCGAATATTAATACCTTGTGAACTTTGGTGAAATCAAAATTGTCCTCTGTATCTACCAGAGGCTGAAAGAAAATCTTAAGAACAAAAAAAGGGTTTTTCTGTAACTCAAGTCCAGCACACAAATGCCTTTCCTATTTACCCTCCTCATCACATGTAAAAATAGTGGCAGGGGAGTGGATCAGGCAGACGTACCTCTTGATACCCTCCCTTCTTCGCTGAAGTTGTTCCTGCCAAATGGACACTTGGTTGATGACAGGGAAGCTTCAGAGATTGCAGGAGTATCGCCCAATACTACCCCCTAATACAATATAATAGGTAAAGTTGGTCAAACTCTTTCTACCGTTATTTGCATAAATTCTTTTGCTAGCTCTTGCTTACATGTCATCTTTTTTTACATTGCATTCTAACATCAGATTTACCAGTGCTCGAGTAAAATATCTTTTCTGAATTTTGGGATGGTTCTTTTAGGTTTTAAGCTACTTTGGCTGAACAGAACCGTACAGAGTCCAGATATATCTTGATAGCTGGCATCCAATACTGCAATTGCATAATTTTAGACTCCAGAATTAATAGTCTTGTAGAGGATGCCTACTTTACCCAACATTTGCATTATTCACCCATTTTAAGTCATGAACATTTAATTTAATGCACTTGGGGATGTGTTTGTTTTGAGTGGAACCCTGGATGTCTGTCTTAAAAGTGTCATTGTTTATTTCAAAGGAAAATGCAGATAAAAAAAGATCAATTCCTTGGTGGGTTACCTGTATCTCTCAAATGTAAGAATAGGGTCATTAAACATGGCAATATTGCTTCCTGTTTGGTCCTTGTTATGCTTAGCCTGAAAAATAATATTTCTATTTCTCTGTAGTAGAAATAGAGTAGGGTTCTCTTAACTCACCTTGATTTCCCTTAGCATGTGACCAAATTGTCAGCAGTATAATGATCACATCTGGTGATCATTCATACATCCAGATGATGGTGTTCAAAATGTAAATCCCCTACCCCATCTTTATGTATTTTTCAATCTGAGTGAGTTAAACATATTGACAGGCTTTTCTTTATGGCCTTTATGGAACGTAGTAGTTAATTACATTCGTCTCCTGGAGGCAAAAAACAATTCTGTGAATAATAGATCAGACATAATTTCTTTGATCCTGCATGGTAGAATGGTACCTTTGCTATTGCATGTTACCACTTGGATGCTGGGAATTAATATTCCAGGTTGATTCTGTCAGAACAGAGAAGTTCATAGGGCTTGATACAAATTTTTTTTGTACCTTTGCTGTGTCCAAATCTGGCCTAGGTTGCAGAAACAGTCACTTCATTTAGCATAGCCACTTCTCTCTCGCCTCTGCCACAGCTGTTTCTTTTTATGCTTAAATAGAAGAAGCCTCTTATCTAAACTCTTAAGAGCAATCCTAGTGCATGTGTATGGGTGTATCTTGTATTTCAATATTCTCCAAGGCAGTATTTTTCAACTTTGGCAATTTTAAGATCTGTGGACTTCAACTCCCAAAATTCTCCAGCTAGCCATGCTCACTAAAGAATTCTGGGATTTGAAGTCCACACATCTTAAACTTATCAAAGTTGAGTGACACTGAGAATATTGAAATACAAGATATACCCGCACACATATTCTGTGATTGCTCTGAAGAGATAAGAGGCTTCTTCCATTTAAGCATAAAAAGGATGATAAACTTAAAAAGAGGATATTCACAGAGAATGATTGTGTGAATGAGATGGACAGTATATAATTTGACAAACAAATACTAAAAGTTGCCAGGGTTAAGTGGATCTGTATTTTGATTGCCAAGGATAATATCATCTTTTTTCACTAAATTGTTTTCTTCTTTCAACAACTCATTTCTGCAACAAAAATGAATTTTTGGGACCAAAATGTCTCTTGTATATTCGTCTGAAACTAGTTCTAACTGCAAGCAATCTAAACACAGCTCATTTGAGGATTTTTAAAAATCCAATTTGAAATATTAAAAAAAAAACTCTGAATAGCTTTACAGAAACTTTGAAATGCAGAATCAGTCTTTAGAAAAAAGAGTCATGTTAGGTTTTCCTCTGTTAAAGACTATTTGGATTCATTGGTGCAAAATTCTACCTTATGCCCTCTTTTAACTCTATTGGCTATTCTAATATTTACATTCATTTTCTGATTTTCAAAGAAAATCTTACTGGTATTTGAAATAAATGATTTGACAGTAAAGTTAATGAAGATATGAATATACAGCTAGCTAAAAGATGTTGGATTTGGCAAGACTTTGTATGCAATTAGAGCAATCAATTTAGACATCACAACTACATTAGAAACCATTTTCCACAGAATTATTCTATTTGTTGCAAATAAGGATTTTGTGCTATGGTGGAAATCTTAAGAGTGGTGCTTGGCATGCTGTAATAATAACCTGTGCTTAAGCATCACAATAGCCAGAATGACCTTCATCAAGCTCAGGATGGAAATCTTGTTTGCCCAGGATCCCAGAGTAAATAGGAATGGTTGCTGGAGCAACATAGTATTCTCAGTGAAGTGTCAAAGGTACAGCCAAAACACTCAGTGGAACATTGCAATTAAAATAGCAAACATCTTCAGAAGTCACACATTTTGTCATCATTTATGTCAGAATTGTTTTACACTGCTTTCGATTTAATTGTTAAAAGTTCTCTGGAGGACTAGCAAATGTAGCAAACAAGAAAGGAAAGAGAAAAATCACTTGAAAATAAGTCTCAGTGAAATTAATAATATCTGACTCTAAGAAACTATCCATTGAGCTTTCTGTTAAAAATATTTAATTACATTTAGTGGGAAAAATCAATGAGTAGAATAGATTGGAACTAAATATAACTTGATACATTTTTGTCCCTTGATTAAAATGCATGCTTGTTTTGATAGAATGTTTTCAGATATTATGCTGTGGTTTAGAGAGCTCAATAAATTGGCCCAGTAGCTTCCCAATATTATACATATGTTCATTTTTGTCTCATATTGTCATCTTGTTTCCCTGACACTCCATTTTTAGTCATACCTCTTTTTTTCATTCTTCCAACAGGCAGTGAGTGACACTTGTAATTTAAAAAAATAATAATGTACAAATGTAATGTGCTGAATTTGGACCTATCGAGAATATGCGCTTGCTCTAATACCCTGTTTCTCCAACAATACGGCCTCCCCCAATAGGAAGTCCCAGCATGTTTTATAGGCATGAAATGAAATTAAGCCCCTCCCCCAAATTAAGGCCTATATTAAAACATTTAAAATGGGGGGAATGATGGGGGGCTTGCCATTAGGAAGCACTTTTGTTGCACACCCGGATATGGTGCTGCCTGCATTGACCCTGATACGAAGTGCCCCACCAACGCCGAGGTCAACATCCAAGCGGTTGCCACCTGCCCGAAGATGCAAGGGGGAAATTAAGTCACCCCCAAAAAGATGGCCTAGCCATTTTTTCGGGGCTCAAAAAAAAATAAGACCCGGCCTTATTATATGAGAAACACGGTAGCTTAGGCTAAATGGTTCCTGTATATAATGTCCAATTTAAGAGATCATACAATTCTATGAAGATGTGCTAAGTACTAATTTGCCTCTCAGTTAATGTAGCAAGAGAAAAAATTACCATTGTTTGAACTGAAGCAGCCTCACATCCAGGATTACGTATATTTGGGGTATGCTACAGCAAATAAAGAATAAACACTTTTTTCCTGCATTTGCTTAAAACTATATCTCAAAATGTCCGCCATCCTTTTGTTAAACCAATTGTGTGGCCAAATGATTTCTCAGAATGAGTTGCAGATTCTTGGTAATTCACAAGACTCCAATCATTCTTGCAAGAAATCTGTCAACGCAGAACACATTGGCTCTGAAAGCCATTACAAAAGCATTCTCATTGTTTTGAGTGCTAGAAAGGCTTTTTCTTGTCAAGAAAATCAGAGTTTTTGCCTCTGAACCATTTCTAAGATTCAGTGATGTACAAGGCAGTGCAATTTTTGCTAGATAGTCAGCAGTATGAATTAACATTACATCTTTACTGTTATAGATGTGAAAAAGCTACATACATTTGACAGTGTTGGTTGCTGTTAAGTTCCTTCAGTTGAAAATTATCTCTTCGCTATAGAATTCAGCTTTGATAGAACAGTAGCAGCATTTCAGTGGCATGTCAAGGGCTGTGTTGCAAAAGGCAACAAGACTACATCAAAAGATTTTAAAAGGCAGGGGGAAAATTGAATTAAATTTTTCCAATTACAGTACTCTTCAAGGTTCTATAATGTAACACAAGTGCACAAGAAACAGAAAAAGAAGCTTCACCCATTTATACAATTCAATTATTAATATTTAGGGGAAAAGAGATCTTAAAACATGCAAACTGGTCTATGCGGTTCACAGTTCTAAAAGGCCACTGAAGGCATTCCTATTGTTAAAATGTCTGTTCAAAGATACTTTGTATACTGGATTATTATTTTCATTCTAGGCTTAAACTAATTTAAGGAATATATGAGCAAAAAAAGGAGGAATTTCTCTCATACTTATTTTCTCACTTGGGATTGTGATATGGGAAGTGGTTGGTCAAAACTGAAGACATTTGGTGTAGGAGTGGGATTCAACTTTTTTTACCACCAGTTCTGTGGGCGTGGCTGGTAGGAGCGCTTTGTGCATGCATGCGCAGGGGGTTTGATACTGACCAGAGGTGGTATTCAACAGGTTCTGACGAGTTCTGGAGAACCGGTAGCGAAAATTTTGAGTAGTTTGGAGAACCGGCAAATCCCACCTCTGACTGGAGATTTTACAGCATCCTTCCCGTCACACCCACAGAACCGGTAGTAAAAAAATTAGAATCCCACCACTGATACTGACCTTCTCCTGCAATCCTGCACTGTTCCTGTGTATTCAACAGCTGACACATGGCAATCCGCTATGCCATGCAAAGTAGCTGAGCTTCAAAACCAGGAAATAAAGGTTAGTATAGAGCTAGGGCTGGAGGGCCGGCCCAGCAGTTGATTGTCGGAACAAACCTGTTCGCTCACAGATGATCCTTGGAGCTACCAGTTAAGCCAAATTGGGCCAAACCGGTAGAGTACCACCCCTGATTTGGTGGACAATTGAATTTGGGGAGCACTGGGAAAATGTTTTATCTGCAGTTTGCCTGATAGCTGAAATTTCCCAAGGCAACCTTGCAGGTTTCTAATTATATAAAAGAGGCCTTTAATTTTAGATTTGTTTAGAAATTGTGCAAAATATCCCAGCATTTTAAATCCATGGGTATAGCAATTTTTAACCTAGCATGCAAATTTCATTCTTGTTGGGCAGAAGAACTTTTACGTGAGTGGTAGAATACATGCTCATTGTGCAAAATGCCCTAGAACGGAATTGAATGGATTGGGAGGGGGTGGGAACCTTCTGCCTGAAATGATGGTGAACATTACTCTGCCCATCAGAATAAACAATAGCTAATCCTTTCAATCCGGAAGCGTCTCGATGCTTGATAGTCAAGCATTTGTTCAATGTAAGGCATGCTAGCTTTTAGTGGTGTATCTATCATTGTAGGAGTAGAGTGCAAGATTCATTTTAAGCCGTGAAGCAAACAGATAAAATCCAGATAAGTATGCTTTATCTTACATCCTCATTGGCCTAGCTGATTCATATGGATATAAGCTAAAATGTAGAAAGGTGTTTTAAAGGCTAAGCATAAATATTCTATTTGTGAATCTCTCTATGAAATTCTTAAGATTGCAGTAATCTATAAAGTTGACAGTCTCGCTGAAGTTAATGCCTGAGTTTACTTGTGCTGATTATTCATGTTTTCTTTTCTGTATTAAGTTACAATTTGTTGCTAATACTTAAGAGGAATATGGGTTGTTTCCATGAATGTGTAATGCTTACTGTAATGAATTAATGCAGGAACTAATATTTCCACCACAAAAAAACCTGCTATGATCAGGTATCCCTTGGGCCAGCAAAGTCCCTGGACTTAGAAAGGTAGAATGAAGAGCTCTGGCTTTTAACTCCTGGACAATAGACCCATAGCTTTGATTTTCGCAGGAGATAGATCCCATGCATATATTGCTTCATTTTTTTTCTAGACCTGTCTCTCAGGTCAGTGAATATTCTGGATAAGCAGTATTTTTTCAACCCTAGCAATGTTGAGATGTGTGGACTTCAACTCCCAGAATTCCCCAGCCAGCCAGTCAAGCTGGGGAATTCTGGGAGTGGAAGTCAACTTATTAAAAAGTTGCCCAGGTTGAGAAACACTGGTCTAGAGAGTAAAGTTTTCCTACTGTGCCTGTGGGAATCCTAATTGCTTATATGATTGTTATGTTGTAGCTGATCGAGTCCAATAGCATCTAGTTGAAAACATGCTCTTTCCCCAGGAGCAGAAAGAAAATTGTTCCAATAGCAGAGAAATAACAGATCAGCTCCTAACTGACAGGATGATTTTGGAAAACTGCAAGAGGAAGACCAACTTGTATGTAGCATGGATTGATTACAAGAAGACATTTGATTCCTTGCTACGTGATTGGATAACCAATGCCTAGAAATAACAGGAGTCAGTAGAAACTTCAGAAGCTTTGTGCAAAGATCAATGGCACAATGGAAGTCATAGTTGCTGGTCAATGGTGAGAGAATGGGAGAGGTTAATATTGAGAGGAATTTTCCAAGGAAACTCGCTACTGTTCATCATTGCACCGATTCCTCTCTCAACAGTACTGAATGCCTATCAAATATTAAATTTTTTTTGCCAAGCTATCCCACCTTCTTCATATGGATGACTTGAAGCTGTATGGAAAAACACCATCTGAAATAGAATCGGTGTTCAACACTGTCTGTATATACAGCCATATATTGCAATGGAGTTTGGATTTGACAACTGTGCCACGCTCATCATCCACAGGTGAAAAATAGTGAAAACTGAGGGAGTCAAGATGTTCTATGGAAATAACATCAAGAGACTGAATGTAGATGATCACCATAAATACCTGGGCATCCTTCAAACTGACAACATCAAGCATACTGAAGCCAAGAAAAAGGTTAGAAATGAATACATCAAAAGAATAAAGAAGCTCTTAAAGTCCAAACTCCATTAAGGTAATATAATCAAAGCAACCACAGCCATTGGCTATACAACTGGAATAGTGGACTGGATTAAAGCAGAACTAAAAGCCTGGACAAGAAGACCAGAAAAATAATGACAATGAATCATACCCTTCATCCATGCAGCGACATTGACAGATTACTTACCAAGGAAAATGGGTGGCCATGGAATATCACATTTACATCAGATAGTTGAAGAAGAAAAAGGGGCATTGGAAGAATATCTGAAGGATAGTGAGTAAGATGCACTGAAGCTAGTATACCAAGGAAGGTCTACTGAGTATTGGAGAGACCAAACTGGCATATAGGAAGCACCAAATGAAGGACAGAGAAGTGCCATGGGAAGCCAAAGCATTTCATGGCCAGTACATTAAAGAGAAATAGAAGGGAAAACAGATAATAACAAAACCTGGCAGTGGCTAAGAGCAGGAAAAGTTGAACAGACAGAGAAGCTAATTTTGGCTGCACAAAACCAAACCTTAAGAACAAATGCATACAAAGCCAGTATTGAGAAGACAACAACAGATAGTAAATGTCATCTCTGGAAAGAAGCTGAAGAAAAAGTGGACCATCTGGTTCACTACTGCTGGAAGATCACACAGACTGACTACAAACAACGGCATAACGAACTAGCAACAATGGTGCATTGAAAGATCTTTAAGAAATACCGTTTGCCTGCAAGGAAGAACTCATGGGTCCATAATAGAATAATAGAAAATGAAGAAGCTGAAGTGTTCTAGGACTTTAGTGTTCAAACAGACTAGCCCCTGCCATAACACCCCAGACTTAACAATTGTCAATGAGGAAGACAAAAAAATCTGGACATGGCAATACTTGGAGATGGCAGAATAGAAAAGAAGAAACTGGAGAAGATAATAAAATGCAAAGATCTGCAAATAGAGATAGAATGACTCTGGCAAAAAAAAAAAAAAAAAAAATCAAAGGTAGTGCCAATAGTAATAAGCACCTTGGATGCAATCCCAAAACAACTGGAGCATCACTTGAACACCATCAACATTGACAAAATCACCATCAATCAATTGCAAAAGGCAACTTTACTCGGAATGTCCTGCAACAATCCCTCTAATGTATCCCATGTCCTTGTGAAGGACTTAATAGGTGGACAAAAATGCCAAATCCAGTCTGAACATCTAGTTGACAGTGCGACAAATAATGATAATACTTTGCTTTCTTTATTCCCTCTTCCAGTTCACTTAGTTTTGCTGTGGTCCATTTAATGTTTTTAATTAAGTGATTTGAGTTCATATCTCTGTTCCAAAATATGATTGCAGATGTTGCATTATGCGTATCATTAGACTTCAGAATAAAATATGCAGATTTTTTTCCCTTGCTGTTTCTATTACTGTAATGGAAAATGGCTTTCTGAGCCAGGATCTTTTAGCCATGTTTTGGATGCTTTGTCATTTTGTATGCAAACCAAGTACGTCCGTAAGTCACTGCCTCCTTGCAGATTGAGTTAAAGGACTGGAAACAAACCAATATCTTACACAATTTTTTCCTTATTCTGAGTCATTCTTGCCTACCTCACTGACAAGAATTACGTATTGCAGTTTTGAAAATGTTGTTAAGTTTCCTTGGAGAAACTTATTCATTAATGAGTTCCTGATTCAAAGTTTTATACTGATGCTATTTGATCCATTGAATCAAATAGTTTGTTATATGAAAAACTTACTGTCACAGTGATATTTCTGGTGGCTTGTATTTTAATACTGTATTTGAATTCATGTTTGGAGATTCTGCTTACATGATACAGTTAATATACTACTTTACCATTATGGCACTTATTGGAATTTATTTACATTAAAAATTCTATCTTACTAGTGTATACCTGATATTTGGTGCAACTAGCAGTGACTAAAAATGCAACATTAATGTACAAGAAGGTCTAAAAAGGTTAAGTAAAGGCAGGAAACCATTTTAACATTTACATTGCCTGGATAAATGAATATCTTCTTCATGTTTCATCTGGCTGTTAAAGGATCACCAAAAATGCTAGAATGATGTCCACATTTAGTTGCAGCCATTAGAATAGGACAGGACACCCATTCCTTTGCCACAATTTGAACTTTTTAAAAAGCATATGTGGTGTTGTCTACATCACTGAATTAAGTGGGCCATTTAACTCCTGATGCTGAATTTGGAGTTATTTTTCCTGAGATTGAAATAAATATTCTTTATAATATTATCAAATATTGACAATGTGAAATAAACAGTCTAGTTCACCATTATAATTACTATAAAAGGAAGTTTGTGGCAGCTAAATGTGTACTCTAAATAAAGGTCAAAAGATACGCAGAACAAAAGAAGCTGCCAAAAGTTCAGTCACATTCTGAATGCAGTCATATCTGCAAGATTACAAAGCAAGGATTAAAAGGGTTAAAAGGAGGCTGTGGCTGTGTCAGAAAAAAAAAATCACAAATCATCTTCTAGATCACCTAGAAAAGGTAGGACAAAGTTGTCTGTGTCATTATTTACAGGTAGTTGTCATTTAATGGTGGGGACCATCACCTCGGCCATTAAATGAAGTAATTGTAAAGTGAAATCATAAGCTTACTCATGTTATTACTTCAGCATTCCTTTGCTTTACAGATTTGCAAAAGTTGTAAATGTAAGGAATATTCAAAGTTACTTTTTCATTAGTGTTGTAACTGAGAATGGTTGTTAAAGAAGGCAGTGGCTAAATGAGGACTACCTGTATTTCATTGAATTTAGAGGCCACCCAATTCTGAATGATTCTAGGTATCTTATATTTTAAAAAGTAAAGAAGAAGTATAAGATAAAGAACATACTTGTCTGTGGGGAAAAACTGAGATACTGAGTAGAAAGCATCAAAGCCTGATAAATTCAAACTCTGATCAATAGATCAAGAGTGAAAAGAGAAGGAAGCCATTCCATTTTGGTTTTTCTTTTTATTATGTCTTCTCTCCCTTGGGAAGAGTGGAATATATTTGGTTCAAAGTCAAGAAATTAAGAATCCAGTTCCTGAGGATCTGGAATTGGAGATCTAGGATATATAGAGCAATATAAGAATTGGTGGAAGCTTGATGTAAATTATTATTTTTTTATTTTATGAAAAATATTCTAAACTATGTTTTTTTGTTACCCAATTATTCTGCTTTTGTCTGTGTATATATGTATTTCTGGCTTAAGACAGTGGCTGGAGATAAAAACTGAACACTTCAGTTGCTCTTTTTTTTCTTGCTCTTTGATTTTCAGCTCTTGTTCATGTCCTTAACCTTGATAAACATAATAAAGATGTGCATTTCTTAGTGACTCAGACCACTTATTCTGAACAGATTATAATGCACATGATCTCTTTGCTCCAATTAAGCTACAAAAAAGAATGGAAGCAGGAAGTTTGTCACGTTCCACCTCTTGAGTAAATCTGTACAGAGAGAAAGAGTTTCTTGTGAATAAAGTAGATAGTAACATTCATCAAGTGGGCTGTCCTAGGGAATTGTTGGCAGCATGCAGGTCTTTCATGGGAATTTCTTATGGGAATTTGGGGTTGGACTATAAGACCTCCAAGACCTCCATTCCAACTCTGTTATTCTGTTCTACTCTACTCTACTCTGAATCAGGTGGCCCATTTCATTACATCCGTCTGCATGGCTGTGTCTTACATTAGTTACATTACATTAAGGGGCGTGCATAAGTGCACCATTGTGCTTCCCGTCCCTGTCCTATTGTCCCCATTTAATCGTACCTATTTTCTGTATTCTTACTCATGTTTATATTTATATTTATATTATTTTGTAAGCAATTGACAAATCAAATAAACAAAAAATAAATTAGTTATCATTAGACACACCATTCTGTGGCTGCAAAGTCAGAAAGATTTAACTAGTTTTCTGTGCAGGTAGCCGTCAAGTTGCGATAGTAATTGGGACCAGAATTTCTGTCACTAAGCATTGCAGTTGTAAAATGGGATGTCATGTGATCACATCGCTTAGTGATGAAAATCTTGGCACTCCTCATTGCTGTCATTAACTCAATTCCACCGGTTGTTAGCCCCCAAATCCTAGCCAGTTGAGGCTTCGTTCCTCCCAGCCCCAAGCCTTTGTTCTTCCCAGTTAGGACACTGCCTCTCCTTCAACTTCTCCCAGTGGCTTACTCCCCCCTCCCCATCTCTGCCCTTCTGATCACTTTGGGGTGAAGCTGCAGCTGCCCCGAGAAGCCCCAGCATGGCCCAGCAGCATGGCACAAAGTTGCAGTTACCCTAGGACAGGGGTGTCAAACTCGCATCATCATGTTGCTGTCGTATGATGTATTGCAACGTTTCCCCCTTTACTAAAATGAGGGTGGCCATGGCCAGCGCATGACACATCCAGCCCATGGGCTGTGAGTTTGGCACCCCTGCCCTAGGAAGCTGTAAATGTCCCAGCCCAATCTCAACTGCAATTGCCCTCGCTACCCTGCACTCCAAGACCTCTGCCACCCCGGGTGACCTTTGCCATCTTCTTGTTCCTGCTGCTTACAAACACATGCCTGGCCTGGCCCTTCACAAAACAACTGCTGGTTGTGTGAGGTCAGTTTCCCCATGTCTTGTGAGGAAACAGCCACACATGAGTTGGGGAAGAAAGAAACTTATGTGGCCAGCAGCTGTTTTGTGAAGGGCTGGGCTGGGTATGGTTGGTCAGCAGTGGGGGCAAGAAGATGACAAAGGTCAGTTAGGGTGGCAGGGTCTGTGAAGTGCAGGGGGTCAGAAGGGCATAGAGGGGGGAGAAATTGCCTGGTGGGGGGAATTGAATTGCAGGTGGGCTATCAACTGCTCAAATTTTAATCACATGACAGTGGGGATGCTACAACTGCTTTAAGTTTGGGAACCATTTGTAAGCCCATTCAGGACTATTGTAACTTTGAAGGGTCATATGCCTGAAATAAACCATAATTAATTCTATAAGCTTATAATGAACCTCAATGGCGCTATTATTTATTACACCAACTATTTAATTTTTATGGAGATGCAGAGTCCCATCTCCCTGCCAATTTATAATTTAATATGAAAATTCACCTGCAGAATTGCAGTATCCTATAGATGGTGCAATCAGCTTGTAGAAGATCAGAAACCTTAATTATGAAATAAAACCTTGCCATACATATTACATGCAACAACATGCAGTGCTGTTCATTCTGCTGTCCATCTGGGTTTTCTCCAGTACTCATTCATTATATGTTTGTTTTAGAGAGGTAGGTAATCCTGTATTGTATTAAAAACTGAAATTTGGAAGGTCTAGGTTTTACCTTCACTGCTGAAAAAATAGACACTGATAGATACACACACACATATACTCTCATCTCAATCTATTGTATAGGATTTCTATTGTGGCGGATAAAATGGAGCTCGTGGGATATAAATCAGATCAATCAATCGATAATCTGCTTAGTTTCTGCATATTTTCATAGGCTGAATAAGATTTGTAATCTCTGCATCTTGAGTTGCACTGACAATTTCATCATAATGTCTTTATCATTTTCTTCCAGGAGAAATCTAATTAGAAATACAAAACTCATCTGGATTTTTTAAAAAGGCAAGAATCAGATTGCATCCATCTCTATTGGTGAATTAGCTGCTGTATTTATCGTAGAACTTGTCTTTTTAGATTTTATAGTGCTGTAATGACAACTTTCATCTAGGCCCTTCCTATGGTACTTAATATGGTATTTTCTTAACACTTTTGAGATAGTGTTAAAGCAGTCAAAGGTTTTTCCTTCAAAAATACTTGTGTATATCCACTAGAGTTTTCTCTGGCACAAATCTGGAAGAGAGCGAGAAACTGTTGGCATGCTGTTAAAAAGCTTATATTAGGAAAGGAATGTTTTGCAGTAATGTGGTCTATAATTAAAGCATCATCTCTGTTTGGAAACTTAAATTATGATGGATGTCACAGACTTCCAGAAAGCTAGTGTCAGACAAGGCATATCACACCATACAGACAACTGAGGGTTTTTGAAAAAAAACCATTTAAAGACCTGTTTGGTCTGTGGTTGATGCTAAAATAAATAGGCATTCTGAAGGTGACATTTAATGATGTATCTTTTATTTGTGTGTCCATTGAAATAAGCAAGCAGCAATCTAGAATAGGAACCTTTTATCTAATTGTTGGGTAATCCCATATAAATAAATAATACAGTTAGTCCTTGACTTACAACAGTTCATTTAGTGACCATTCAAAGTTACAATGGCACTGAAAAAAATGACATGACTGTTTTTCATACTTACAATCATTGCAGCATTCCCATGGTCATGTGATCACAATTCAGATGCTTGGCAACTGACTAATTTATGATGGTTTCAATGTCCTGGGATTACGTGATCACCTTTTGCGATCTTCTGACAAGCAAAGTCAATGGGGAAGCCAGATTTACTTAACATTTGTGTTATTGATTTAACAACTACAGTGATTCCCTTAACAACTATGGCAAGAAAGGTCGTAAAATGGGAAAAAATTCACTTAACAAATCTCTTATTTAGCAACATAAAATTTGGGCTCAGTTGTGGTTGTAAGTTGTGGACTACCTGTACTAGTAATTTATACAACCTTTCTTTGAAAAGCTATGCATGGTGATACTAATTCATTATATACTTACGAATATAAATTCAGCAGGATATTATTTACTGGAGATTAATCCGGTATTAAACAGCAAGATTACGTGTGGGTGTAACCTTCACTGTCATTCAGGGTGTTAAGAAAACTTACTACTTAGTTCTTCCTCTACTCCAATAGTCATCTCAACTCAATGAATTTAATAAACTCTGCTAGACTTTTGGGATGTTCAGCCCAGGAGTATGGTGTGAGTGAGTTTTTTGACATTTCATAGCTCTGGATTGGTTTTTTTTCCCCTTTTTCTTTTTTCTTTGCAGCTGAACTCCAGCCCTAGCCTGATCTAAGAGCATGGCACAAAGGGGAGTTTTGGTGCATTGTGGCTCTGGGGCTCTTTTTTTCTTTTTCGTAGCATGAAGCCAACACCAGCCTGACCCAGTAACCGGGCATGCTTTGTCAGCAGTGGGGGCTGGAATGGTCAGCTTAGGCGGCAGAACACAGGTCAGTGTAGAGCTAAAAGGCATAGATAGAGATGAGAGATAGCCGACTGGAAGTGTGTTGACCTGGGGCGTGGCACAAAGGCAACATAGTCAAATAAGCAAGAAGAGTCCCTTTAATACCTCCAACTTTGCCCCCAATGTCCAGGTTACCTTCTGGCTGGAGAAAAAAACTCTCCCAAGAACAGTCTTTAAGTGGAGGAAATTCAGTCCGAAAACAAAGTACATACAAACTGTAAATAAAAATCTACAGAAACCATGCTGGAGCAATTAACTTAACAGGGCAGGATAAGGAATTGCAGATTTGAAAGGCCAACAGAGCACACACAGTTGGGAAGACGCCAGGAACCCAAATAAGCCTCAATAATAACAGATAACTCACAATTTGCTTCCAACAACTTTGCTGTGCATAGCTTCCCTTTTTAAACACTGTTCCCAGCTGCAACTAATAAAGGGAATCAGGGCCCTTTCCTCTCCCATAAGCCATGCAACTCACGTTGCTCCCTTCTCCATTCCTCCCTGTGTGCCCTAGGATGAATAGGAGGCGGCCTGAGTCTTCCTCTGAATTCCCTCTCCCTTGCTCTGCCCAGCCAGTCTTTGCCCTTCCCCAGTTTCTTCCCCAGCCAACGGAGCTGCACTCCCTGTCAGCTGCTCGGCCTCCCACTTGGAATCAGATTCAGACGGGCATGACAGGAGGCAGTTGAAGTGCCCCTGTGGTTATAAATTTGGGGAGGCTGCCAAGCATTCAATTTTTGATCATGTGACTGTGGGTGATACTGCAACAAGTATAACTTCTTGTTCAGCGCTGCTATAACTTTGAATGGTCCCTGAACATATGATCATAAATTGAGGACTGTCTGTACATGTCTAAATCTCCTCTTCAACTTGTCCATGTTCTGATAATTTTTTTTGCATAACACTGAGTTTTGTTTTCCCAACGCCTTAAAAAACATTGCTAAAAGTGTTTGGGAAAACCAATTTTTGTTCTGTTGATTTTTCCACAATGAACCAAATTAAACCTTTATTCACTGCTAAATTTAGCACTGTATTCTCAAAATATTCAGTTTACTCTCATTTATGAAGTGAAACTACTGCAAGGTAGATTGGGAATTAACATTGGAATATGTGAAAGAGTTAACTTAAGTATTAAAAACACATCTGAAAGTGGCCTTGAAAAGTACAAACAGAATTGTTCTTGTAGCCCTTTGGGGTAGGTATACTGTGCTATTTATTACAACTAAAGCCATAACCTCTGATGACTAATACTTGACTCAGCCATCATTTTTTCAAAGAACTGATTTTGTTTATAAAAATAAAATCCACTGAAGGATACTAGTTTGAAAGGATAATAAAATTTATAAGCTAATGCTGTATCAGTTTTATCCGCTACATTAGATGTTCATCAGTAATTTTAGCGTTGATTCAGTCATGATTATAATAATAAGAACTGCTTCCAGTAATTGGAATCACTTTCATATGCAGTACTATTAAACTCAACAATACCACACTTGCAGATTTCAGTGCTTCATTATGACATTCAGATGTAATGTCAAATATTGTTCATAAGCCTATGACTTTCATATTCTGTCTTTTACCCCCTATTGTTTTGTCTTTTTACAACTGACAATTCAATCATGGTTCAAATCTTTTCAAATAATGTTTTAATTTATGGTTTTTTCAGTAACATTTAGATGAAACTCTTCAACTCTTCTTGAAACTCTTCTTGATTTCCTAAGTTGGCAGCAAAGCTTCATAAAGAATTAATGCCAACCAAAACCAAGCATTTAATAGTGAGTGCCATACCATGTGTACTAATCAAACAGATGGCAAGAAAGTAGGGACAAGCAGGCACAACACAGGTTATGTAGACAGTAAACACAGTGTCAGACATAAAGATCTCAAGTGCCTATATACAAATGCACAAAGTCTGGGGAACAAACAGGGTGAACTCGAACTACGAATACAGGAAGGTAAATATTATATAGTTGGAATAACAGAAACTTGGTGGGATGAAACCCATGATTGGAACATACTGGTAGAAGGATATAAACTATTAAAAAAAAAACCCAGACCCCATAAAAGAGGAGGTGGAGTTGCACTGTATGTGAAGGACCACTATATTGCTACAGAAATGCATGAAACCAATGATGAAAACCTCCTAGAATGCATATGGGTCAATATAAAAGAAGAAAATAATGACATGGCCATAGGTGTATATTATAGGCCACCCAATCAAGCAGAAAAAATAGATGTCCTTTTTGCCAGCCAACTAACAAACATATGCAGGAAACACACAACAATAGTAATGGGAGACTTCAATTATCCTGATATCAATTGGAAAACTAATTCTGCACCAAGTGAGAAATCGAATAAGTTCCTAACCAACCTAGCTGACAATTTTGTTGTCCAAAAGGTAGAGGGTGAAACTAGAGGGATAGCCATACTGGACTTAATTCTTACAAACACAGAAGAAGTGATAGAGGGAGTTGAAACTGCAGGAACCTTGGGTGAGAGTGACCATGTCATACTAGAATTCAACATAACACAAACACAAGCAACAGAACATAATGACACCAGAGTCTTGGATTTTAAAAGAGCTGATTTCAATAAACTCAGGGAGAACTTGGGAAAGATTCCATGGATGAAAATCCTAAAGGGAAAACAACTCAAGAATCTTGGGAAACTCTAAAAAGTATGACCATAGAAGCCCAGACCAGCACAATACCACTGAGAAAGAAAAACAAGAAATCCAAGAAGAAACCAGCATGGCTGCACAAAGATCTCTCTGGCAAATTGAAAGAAAAAAAGGACAAGTACAAAAAATGGAAAGAAGGACATACAGCTAAGGCAGAATATCAGCAGATAGCCAGAATGTGCAAAGACGAAGTCAGGATAGCAAAGACTCAGAACGAACAAAGACTTGCAACAAAAGTCAAAGATAATAAAAAAAGTTTCTTCCAACATATAAATAACAAGAAAAAAATCAAGGAAACAATTGGTCCACTAAAGAGAGAAGATGGCAAGGAAGTAACAGACAACAGAGAAAAAGCAGAACTGCTTAACTCATTCTTTGCATCCGTCTTCATGCAAAAAGAAACTATAGCTCAACCCACCAAAAACATAACTGTGAAAGACAGACCAGAAATAAAAGTTAAAATAAGCAAAAAAAAAATAGTAAGAGAACACTTGTCTGATCTTGATGAAAACAAATCACCGGGGCCTGATGGATTACATCCCAGAGTTTTAAAGGAGCTGGCAGAGGTCATCTCAGAACCACTGCACCATATCTTTCAAAAATCCTGGAGCACCGGGGAACTACCAGAGGGCTAGAAAAGAGCTGATGTGGTTCCCATCTTCAAAAAAGGGGGAAAAAACAGACCCAGGAAACTATAGACCAACCAGCCTAACATCAATACCCGGGAAGATACTAAAAAAGATAATAAAAAAAACAGATCTGCCAACAACTAGAAACAAGTAAAGTAATAACTAGTACTCAGCACAGGTTTGTTAAAAACAGATCATGCCAAACCAATCTTATTTCATTCTTCAACACAGTGACTAAATTAGTAGACAAGCAAAATGCTGTGGATATAATATATTTAGATTTCAGCAAGGCATTCGACAAAGTAGATCACAACCTACTTCTTAGTAAGCTAGAAAAAAGTGGAATAGATAGCACCATCACTAGATGGATTCGCAACTGGCTGGCAAACCGTACTCAACAAGTAGTCCTTAATAGGTCTAAGTCTACATGGAGGGAAGTAAGCAGTGGGGTTCCACAAAGTTCCGTCTTAGGCCCAGTAGTCTTCAATATCTTCATTAACGACTTAGATGAGGGAATAGAAGGGGAACTTACCAAATTTGCAGATGATACTAAGCTGGCAGGAATAGCTAACACCCGAGAAGATAGGCTCGAGATCCAGATGGATCTTGACAGACTAGAACACTGGGCCATATCTAATAAAATGAAATTCAATATAGAGAAAAGTAAAGTCCTACACTTAGGCAAGAAAAACCAGAAGTACACATATAGACTGGGTGAAACCAGGCTCAATAGCAGTAACTGTGAGAGGGATCTTGGAGTCTTAGTGGACAACCAGCTAAATATGAGCCAGCAGTGTGCAGCCGCCGCCAAAAAAGCTAATGCAATCCTAAGTTGTATTAACAAAGGGATACAGTCAAGATCAAGGGAAGTACTAATGCCACTCTATAAAGCCTTAGTAAGACCACACCTAGAGTACTGCATCCAGTTTTGGTCACCACATTATAAAAAAGATGTTGAGACTCTAAAAAGTACAGAGAAGAGCAACCAGGATGATTAGGGGACTGGAGGCTAAAACATACAATGAACGGTTGCAGGAACTGGGCTTGGCTAATCTAGTAAAGAGAAGGACCAGGGGAGACATGATAGCAGTCTTCCAATATTTGAGGGGTTGCCACAGGGAGGAAGGAGTCAAGTTATTTTCTAAAGCGCCTGTAGGCCAGACAAGGAATAATGGATGGAAACTGAACAAGGAGAGATTTAACCTGGAAATAAGGAGAGACTTTCTGACAGTGAGAACAATCAACCAATGGAACAGCTTGCCCTTGGAAGTTGTGGGAGCGCCATTACTTGAGACTTTCGTGATTGGACTGCCATTTGTCAGAAATGGTATAGGGTCTCCCGCTTGGGCGGGGGGTTGGACCTACAAGATCCCTTCCAACTCTGATTATCTGTTATCTGTTAATTTGTTTCATATAATATTTAGATCTTGTTTTTTATTATTTATTTATTTATTCATCCTATTACTGTTAACTTACTATTTTCTGTCAGTTTTGAAGAGCATAGCTCTGAAAATGGTTTAAAATAAGCCTACTTGTTTGTTTATTTATTTGACATACTTTTCTATCCTTTGCAGTCTGAAAATACAGATTATTCCAAAGTTATAATTGTGAATAAAGAAGTGGAGACGAGGACAAAGCTTAGTGGTAAGGTGAGCTATAGAAGAGATATAATTCCAGATACTTTGGAATCTTTGTTTTTTGAATTTTAATGTCTGTAGCTTTAACTTAGGATAATTCTGAAATAAAATAGGAGTATAGTTATTGATAGAAAGCTAGAGAAAACTTTTTTGTGTTTCTTCTTAAGAGGTATGCTAATATTGACATAGTAAATTTAAACACTATGTAACTGAGACCAATATATGACTTAGTCAGAGACACTTTGTGGTATATGAACTAAGAACATAAATATGTCAGAACAGTTAACTGTTCTTCCTTTTGCATCTCATTTGCAGCATTTAACAGCAATATATGATGCCTGTATTTATTTTACTATGTATTCTTCACATATATTTTTAAAATATTTTTTTTCATTTGTTTAGGGTTTTTAAATTTGTAAAATACTTCCAGAATATTAACTATCTCTTTGGGGAGTTGAGGTGACTTAAAACTGACATCAGCTAAAATATCTCTGTTCATTTCTTTCATAGCAATTTGTGAAGTTGCTAACTCTTATTTTCTTCTGTTATACATTACTTTGAATATATAAGATTATAAGAGGAAGTGAAAATAAAGCAAATCATGGTTGAATTAATTGAAACTGCAGAATGCTTTGATCTTTCTCAAATTAGTGCAGATACTATTTGAATGCTTTTTTTTTTTTTTAGAAAAGTGTGGCTCAAAGGCATTTGTACATGTGTTTATTGCAAACAACAAAGCTAATATAAGAAAAAAATAGTATTGCATACTTAGTATTTCCCTGATAAATATTGAATAGTATACCATGTAAAGATGAAAATGGTCCATAGCATACATATTTTGTTACTGGGAGTCAGTTTAGTTTAGTGGGTTAAAGCACCACCAGGCTAGAAAGTGGGAGACTGTGAGTTCAAGCCCTTCCTTAGCTATGAAAGCCAGTTGGGTGATTTTGTGCCAGTCACCTCTCTCAGCCCAATCCTCCTCACATTGTTGTTGTGTGGAAAATAGGAGGAGGAAGGCATCTTGGATGTGCTTATCACAAAAAATAATAAAGGCGAAACATATGCATATATGTATACATACATATACAGTACATATACATATACATCTCACAGGCAGTTGTGTCTATTTTTTCCAAAGTTATTGAGAACATGCTGCAAATGGCTGTTTGTTGGTAACAATGGGGTGTTTGTGGAGAAAATAAATATGCTATGATTACTGTAACTATTTGACTTCTAACCTGTTCTATGAATGACACTTGTTATACATTTACAATATATGTGTTTCTAAAGAAATAAAGCTGAAATGGGATAGAGTAGAGAAGACAGATTTTAACAATTCATTTGCAAGGTATTATGATGTCTCACCTGGGAAATCATTGGAATAGAGTAATCAATATCATTTGAGGAGAAATTATGTTGTTGAAAAAAGTAGTAATTATTCTGAAGACTAGAAACTGCAATTTATTTACTGAGATTAAATGTTTTTTCGTAGGTCTGATAGATGGAACCTAAGAGACCTGTTTTTCTGTTGACATTTTAATTCATGCTAATTCACGAATATATAGTATACCATCACTGTCTCTTTTCCTTTCTCCTTCAAGATTTGGTTTGGATGCCTTTTACATTAATTTGACCTGCCTATGTAAAGAAAAGGCTCTGGGAGAAATGCTGAAAATCACTTGACTTCCTCTTTTCATGGAAAACTGAACGGAATGTGGTGTTAAATCTGTGAAAGGAGGCCTATAGAATTTAGCTGCAGTAATGAGTTCTGAAGAGAAAGCTGTATCTCCTGCTCACAGAACCTCCACACCATCACATAAAGCTGACTCCTCTTCATCATATTCCCAGTGGGACACTAGGCAGGTAAGTGAAAGAGTATTCTTTTAATTACGGACGTAGAAATCCTGCAAGTTAGTTGGTGTATTTTTATTTACTTCACCTTTAAAAGAAAAAAAGTGAGTCAATGGATAAAATTATGTTTTGGTAAAGATAGCTGGAATTAATAATGGCAAAATCCTTTGTGAATTCTCTCGTTCTTCATTTTCTGGTACCACTTTATCCTACATTATTCTAGTGTATCCACTCATGTTGGATTACTATACAGTCTGCCTAATCCCTTCTACTTCTATCTTGAGACCTTATCCCCGAAGCTTCAGTCTCTCTGATTCTTCCCCCTACCTTATTGGAATACATTCAGTTCTATTGTTAGTTTATTTATTTTTTATTCCATCTCTGACAATATTGAGTTATTTTCAACCCTTCTTCAGATGCTCTGCTGCCATTCCCCGATTCCTTATGATCAAACAGTACTGGTAGGGTCAATCCTTTTCTTTTTCTTTTTTCTTTTTTTTTTGAATACTGGTAGTAATGGCTACCAGTGTAAAAAGTGAAATATTAGTTCTATAATGCCTGACATTATGCTTCCCAAGAATGCCTCTCCCAAGATTTCCCACAAGGGACCCATTGCTGTTCTGAGGAAATTTTCCTGTCAGAGCTGCCTTGAAAGCTGTAAGCTTGTCTATAAGGAAGAGATCATAAATCGTTATATCATTCTTTGTAGAATATATCTTTGTGACTTTGTGAGCTAAAACTTACAGACATAATTTGGAATTGGGCATTAATTATTAATTCCAAATCTAAACATATGTTTTAGATGAAAGATAAATAGATTCTATATGCAATATTACTGTTTAAAATAATTATAAAAATGTGATCTAAGGCATTACTAATTTCTCCTTTGCCTGGTCTTGAATAGTGTCATTACCCACACCAAAAGAAAAAAGAAAAAAGCCAGTTTCTGTTTTTACATAAGGACTCAGCAGTGGCAATTCCAAATGAGATCCATGATTCACAAACAAGCAATTATAAATTGTTTTATTACCCCTAGGTTATGTCAAAATTAATCCCTGGTAATTAACTCCAGTTTAAGAAAGGAATGAATTACAAAAATGAAGAATTGATAGCATTGTATTCCAATAATCATTCATCATTTCTTGAACTTAATTTGATCATTTTAAATTCTGTCATTGGAAAAATTTCTGTCTCCCACATTAGTCAGTTGTTTTCAAGATGCATCTATTTTGCTTTTGATGTTGTCTTTCTATTATTCTTACTAAATGGCTTGGGTATTTAGAATAAAATGTAAATCACTTAACTACATTAAAATAAAATATAAAATAAAAGCATTAAAACATTTGAGACAACTAAACATTATTAAAAGCCAATAAGAAAAGATGGATCTTTAAGGGTGGGCCTAAGTGATTAAAACTTTAATCACTTAAAACTGATAACCAGTACTTATTCCTCTCCAAAAATACAAGTAAAAAGTTCAACTGCTTAGAAAAGGGTATAAAATTCTCTTTTATTATCCCCAGACTTCATTCTGGTTGCTGCATTTTGACTCTGCAATTCCTAAACTATATATAAAGTAGAGCACATTACTGTAATCTGATCTGGAAGTTATGAACGGGTACAATATTTTGATGTCATTTGCTATCATTGTACTATATAGCTAGTGAAAGTGTTCTTGGCCATAGTTTCATTTTATACTACCTAGATGAGACCAGAAAATCCAAGATTATTCTCAAACTTTACACAGGCAATGTAGCTCCATCCAAACATAAGAAACATCAGATTCTCCAGATCATGGTATACCATATCAGAATGAACACCTCAGTTAGCTTGGATTGTTTTCCTTTTATTATCTCTTGTCAGGCTCATTACTGTTTAAGATAGATAGATAGATAGATAGATAGATAGATAGATAGATAGATAGATAGATAGATAGATAGATAGAGCATTATTGTCTTAAAATGAGTCCAAAAATAGATTTATATATGGTAGAATATTGACAAATATTCCTGGATCAAGAATATAAATAAACCAGTTGGGCTGTGCCCAGTGGTGCCATTCAACAGGCAGAAGCTAATTAACCAGCGTAATTCTAGAATCATACAGGTGGAAGAGATCAAATAATCCATAGAGCCCAATTTATTCTCATTGCAAAAATCCAAATTAAAGTGTCCCCAGTAGACTGCTGTCAACCTCCCCCTAGATAACCGCCAACTTTCTGTAAATTTCTTTTCACAAATTGTGTATTTGTGTAATTGTTTCCTCAAGAGGTTTTAACTGAGCATGATTTCTTTATGCAAATATTAAGCACCCAAAGAAGATATTTTCAATATTCTGCTCTTTTAATTTTCTGTAAATTATCTTTTCATAAGGAACAGGTGAGTCATCTTAAAAGAAAGCACTTTCAACAGAACATTGCAAGTCAGATATTCAAATCTTTGTACTTTCAAACACATATATTAAGAATAAATTTATTCTGCTTTATAGTACTGTGCTTGACAGATTTAATTCAACTCAACTCAAGGCAGGATCAAACTCATGTTTATCTTCCAAGCAGAGAGAGAGTTTGACTTACTTTGACCTAATTAATTTCCACATTGTTATAGTGTCTACATTGAATGTGTTCAGATATTACATCAAGTTTTTCCTAAAGTATCCATCTGTGAAGTGCAATGGACCTTCTCTACTATGTGTGGCATCTGCTGTGATAATTAGAGTTACCACATCTGGAAGCAAAAATCCAGATAACTACTAGATGTGGGAAAGAATCAGATTTTTCTGTACATCTTGACTGTCCTGTTAGTGATGGTCTGAATTTCTGCAGCCCAATTATAATATTCCTACAGATGAATCCATTCTTGTCTCACATGTTCACTTTATAAAAGAAAAGTATGTACATAATCCCCTGTTGTATTTTAGACAAGACAGTTGTGCACATAAGCCATTTTATATTAACTCAATGTAATTTTGGAAATTTTAGGGGAAAAAAGTTAATTATAGTACCTTAAGTTGGCAGAAAAAGACTGTTGAATGTTAAGATGATGATTGAAATAACATTCAGTACTAAAATTTGAAAATACTTTGTTTATTTTGTTTATTAGAATAAATGTATATTTTGCCTTTCCATTTGAATCAGATGGGTAACTATAAGACATTTCTGTGGTTTAATATTAAAATATTTTGAAATTATAAACATGGGGAATGATACGATATCTGTTTGTGTTAACACAGTGTGTTTCCATTCCCTCAAAGCATCTTACTTATGTATAAGAACTAAGTATTTTCTATGACAAAAATTTACTCCAGTCTTTTCTTTGTGTTTTAGAGTGGTCATGTGTTAGAGCGAAATGCTTCTGTTGGAAGCACAGACTTAATTATTGGGAAACAGTTGTCAGAGAATGAACCAATCGCTGTATCTAAAGTAAGTAAATCTTGGTCCCTGCATAAGTAGGTAGTTGCAGAACATATTTAATAATTGGAGGTGCTCAGTAAGACTAGGCAAATCATTTGATTGCAGCAATACTATAAGCCAAGTGCCACTCCTCAAAGCACTGAAGCACTGAAGTGCTTGCATTAAGGTCTGTTTTGAGGGCATTTCTAGGTAATCTTCCATTTCTTCAAAAATAGTGATCCTAGGATTCATGATAAATGTGAATGATTCAGATTTTGCTTAAAGAATACAGGCATTTAAAAAAAATATTAAAAGAACTTAAAAGGGTATTTTCTGGATTGCATTTCATGCATATAAATAGTTTATGTTTATAAAGTATTTTTTCAAAATAGTTATTTTTTCAATTGAAGGACTTTTATTTTGTAATGGATCTTGCATGTGCCTAAGGAATCTAATACAGATAGTCCTCTTGCAACAGTTGTGACTATTCAAAGTTACAATGGCATTGGAAAAAAAAGATTATGTAATTAAAATTTGGACTATTGAGCAACTGGTCATATTTATGATGGTTGCAATGTCCTGCGATCATGTGATCACCTTTTATAACTTTCTAACAAGCAAAGTCAACAGAGAAGCCAGATTCACTTAAACAACTGTGTTACTAACATAACAACTACAATGATTCACTTTGCAATTGTTGGAAGAAGAGTCGTAAAATAAGAAATTTTGCGCCTAGTTGTGGTCCTAATTCGAGGACTACTTGTATCCTTTCCATCCTCTCCATCTTCCCCACCTTGAATCATAATTGCTGGATTTCATAACTGTAGAGGTCTAACAGAGGTTGCTCAGCCCTATATTTAAAGTGTGAATCTTTGGAGAAAACTACAAGGATAAAATATCCTACAGCTTCTTGAAACATATGTTTCTCACCTGCATTACGAGGAAGAAAGATTGGATTAAGAAACAGCTTTTTAAAATTAAAAGTTATTCTAGTAATTGAACAAAATAATAAAAAAATATCTGTGCTACATATAATGAAAACATAGTACATCTGTTGTCATACATTCTGGCACTAGAAAAAAAACAATGACTACTATCAGTGCATTTTCTTCCTGGAAAAAGAACAAAGGTGAATCATATGAAACTAAGCAAACTACAAGAAGCATACAGGTCACCCTTGAATTACAATGATAATTGGTGCCTGATTATTAAACAGGTCATTAAGCATGATGTCATGTGACCACATTTCTAAGTGATGGCAGTCCCTGTTGCTGTCATTAACATAATCCAATCATTAAGTGAGAACCCTGATTGGAACCATGTCTAGCTTCATCCTTTTCAGCTCAGATCCTCGGTGAGTTAATTGATTGCTTCAGTTGCTTGGAAGTTACAGTGGCACTGAAAAAAGTGACTTACGACTGTTTTTCACATTTACGACCTTGCAGCATCCCCATGGTCACGTGATCAAAATTCAGACACTTGGCAACTGACTCATATTTATGACGATTGCATTGTCCTGGGTTCACATGATCAAAGTCAATAGGGGAAGCCAGATTCACTTAGCAGTTGTGTTACTAATTTAACAACTGCAGTGATTCACTTAACAAATGTGTCAAGAAAGGTTGCAAAATGGGGCAAAACTCACTTAACAAATGCCTCACTTAACAACAGAAATACTTGGCTCAATTGTGGTTGTGAGTTGAAGACTACCTGCATGATATTTTGAGAATAATTTTGTATATAAATACTGCAAGGTATATAATGAAATACCTTTTACTGAAGACTGAATTCAGCATAACACAATCCTTTAATGTATTCCTATACTACATCAGTAATGCATAAAAGTGCTGTTTACAAGTTTCTCTTCTATTATAAAAACTTAAGGGATTGAACATGATGAGTAGTGTGATTTTGATAATTATTGCTAAGCAGAATGCTTCGGATCAGCCCTCATCATTTGTTTCAAATCAAAGAACATGGTTACAATTTGAAATATTGCTCCTAGAATAATTGTGCCTTGATGTACCCAGCAGTTATGCTAGGTACATCATTTGCAAATGGATATCATGTTTGCTTGCTACAACTTCAGATATGTGCATACCATCCAGGTTTCTTCCAAACATTTTTTTGGGAAAAGAACTAAGCCCAAATAGAACTATGGAGATTTTAGCCACAATTAATTATGAATGGAATGAGATGCTGTCAAAATTGGCACCTCCTAGGGGTATATAGTTTAATCTGAATTCCCTTAGTAATTTTCTTAGCATATACTTCTGGAATGTTCTTCTTCTCAATGTGGTTTATGTAATATCAGGTTTCTTATTTATTTGCTAACTAAAGGCAGTCTTATTGAATTCAGCGGGATAGATTTTATGCAAATGTATACTGTCTGGGTTGCCAAAACAGCTTGAATAATAGGCACTACGAAACTGAAATTTTGATCTATTTGATTCTGTTCCCTTCTCTTCTCCCCACCTTTATTCAGGAGCCAGACAGCTGGGAAATTATAGAAGGCTTGAAAATTGGCCAGACTAATGTCCAGAAGCCAGACAAACATGAAGGATTCATGCTGAAGAAAAGGAAATGGCCTTTAAAAGGCTGGCACAAGGTAAAACATGTCAAGTGCCGTTATTTTCAATTATTACACAAAACATGTCAAGTGCCGTTATTTTCAATTATTACACAAAATTCATCATGAACTGTAGGAAATTGAACTCTGTTCAGAAACTGACTAGCAGTCGTTGAACCATGCCTCCCTCTTAAGTCCCTGACCTTGAGCTGAATGACAGAATCTGAAGGAGGCTTTCACTTCTTTCTTTGTTTTGCACTCATATAAAATATTAAATTCTTATCAGCATTCAAGGGAACATGATTAAACCTTCCTCGGTTTCTCGTAGGGCTAGAAACAATCGGTTATCATGTGATCATATGCCCTTTGCAGAAGTTTAATTGCCTCAGTATATATGTGTATTATTGAATTATAGACACGCAGACAGACAGAGGAAAAGCGAGAGATAAGATGGACTGTGAAATATAAATTGTAGTCTCTGTATGAAGATATATGTGATTCATAGTAAAATGTATTTCTGGTATGGAATAGAAAATACCAAATCCAATGGTTAAATTGACATTTGATTGGAGGAAAAAAAAACAGTATCTACATTTAGTGGTGACTGGAAATCCCTTGTGAACTTGTGATTTATGGTTTGGATGATTAGAAAGGATAGACTATAGAAAGAAGACAGTAATGATGAAATCTTAGAAAGAGAGGTTAAAATATAATTGTACTTATATCTGCTGAGAAGACGATTGGATCTTAATATTTTCTTTTTTCTATTTTCCTTTTTTTTCTTTATCTTCTTACTTTTTTGTATTTTTAGCTTTTTCTTTTATCTCTTCTTTATTGTTTCCTTTTAGTTTGTATTAGTTCTTACTATTCTTAAAACTTAATAATATCTGTCTGTCTGATCGAATGTTGGTTTGATTATTGTAAAAAGTAATTGTTCAGACTCCATCACAATTATTAAATGAAGTGATGATACAGAAATCCTTGAGTATTATGTAAGAAACTGGGTAAATTTTAGGTGTTTTAAAAAGTTAGAGTTTCTCTGAGATTGGAGAAGCATTTGACAGGAATGGTTCTTATAAAAAGTTTATCAATTTGACTTATCAGACTTTTGTGTCTTTTAATTCTGATCCCAAATGTAAAGACTTGCAGGAAATCATTAGTCTTCTGCCAAGTAAAGTTGCTTAAGACCCTAGCCTTCAGACTTCCAGTTTGAGCTTCTTTGGCGACAGACCGAAACCTCGTCTCTGCGAGGCTTCGATCCATGCTCGCTGCTGGAGCACCCCGAACTGGCTGGTTTCGGGGCTAAGCCACCCCGTAGAGGTGGTGAAGAAGGGGGAGATTGCCTGAAGGGTTGAGGAGAGCCGCACCTCTCCTCCCCAGCTGGCCATTACTCCCTTTCCCGAAGGCGGTTGCAGCGGTGGTCAGAAATGGCCACCACAAAGAAGAACAACTGGAAAAGAATGTGCAGGAGGAAGATAAGAAGAGAAAGTTTTGGTTGACCGGGTCAAACAGCAAAAGCAACAGATAAGGTACCCTGGAATTGAAACTATTAAAAAAACAATAACATTATTCCCTAAGAAGATTTTTAAGCTGTGAAGGAGAGAGAAAAGGGAAAAGATTTGGTGTTTTTTTTTTCTCCTTTTCCTATACTGACAGCTAAGAGACTTAAGCAAGAAATTGGAAAAAAAAATCCACTTTGACATTAATAGGCATTTAATGCTGAAAATAAAAAGTCAAAGGGATAATAAAGATTTCTGGATAATCAAAAGCTTTTGAAAAAAAGGGCAGGATCTGGAAGGGAGGAGACTGCCTGGAATTAAAAAGAACTTACAGCAAAATCTCAACAAGACTTCCAAAATATACATTTTAACTGAAATATCTCAACAAAAACCCCAGGAAGAGAAAGTGGAAAAAGAAATAAGAAGAAATAACTTGGGACTATTTGGATTACTTGATGATTTCTGGATTTTGGGTTATTGTATTTGAATGACTAAAATCAATCGGGTGGTTGTTTAAAACTGTTTAAAATGGCTCCACTTTTAGAAGAAGTGAAAATGGAACTTAAAAAGTACAAAGAAGATGCACAAGAAGGGAGAGGTTTTTTTGGCTTCGTATTTCAGTTTTTATGAAGATTTGGAATTATGAGAAACAACAAGAAATGCCTGCAGAACAAGAAGATTGCGACAAAGAAGAAGCCATCTTTAATGAACAAGTAATCTTAGGTGGGGGGGAAAAAGGAAAGGGGGGAAAGAGAATGGAAAGTTTAAGATTGGGAAAAACAACTCCCCAAAAAAATATGCAGAAATGCAGAAGAGAGAATTAGAAGTAGAGAGACAAGGGGATAAAAAGGGGAGGGAGAAGATGAGAGGGAAGAAAGAAAGGAAAAGAAGTTAAAAAGGACAGAAACAAATTATAGAGAAACAGGGCCTATTTAGAGATAATGGGTGAAAATTTAATGGAAAAAGGTATTCTGCAAAGGTACATAAGATAGTATTGTTATATTAGAAACAGAAATAATTTTAGAAAATATGAAACAATGTATGATTAAAATGTTTGATAAAATAGCTATTGTAATTCAGTGGAATGTTTGTCAATAAACAAATGTAACAAAATGAATATTTAATGATTTACAAAACATGAAGAGAAATAAGGGAAAAATTAATTATGGAGATTATATGTGTCTTTAAGGAAGTATGATATTTAATTGAAAAGAAGTGTTAAAGATGTTAAGATTTTAATGATTATTAATGATAGAACTGAATTGGAATAGAATGAGGGTTTATAATTACATATATTTATAATCTTTTTTTTAAAGAATATAGTGTGTATTATAAGAATGTACCAAGAAGAATTCGATTGGAAGTTATGTATTATGTATTATATTGAAGGTCATAACCTTAAGGTATATATTGAAGTTTAAATAAGAGTTGAATGGATGTAATTAAAAGATATAAAGGTGTCATACTCCAATTAGTAATTACAGGAGAAAATTTGTTCAATGAGAAAAGATAATATGAAATTGAAACAGAACAGACAAAAGTGTAAATATAATGATTTGAATTGAGATGAGACAATCAAAATAAAATTAAGAAAATTAAAAGAGGGGAAAAACTATATAGAAAATGTAGAATAGTATAAGATATGGAATAGAACACAAAAAAGAGCATGAAATTGAGTTTTGTGTCTGTATAAAGAAGTTCAACCCAGGACCATGATATTTTCAAAAAAGATGTTTTACTTGTATGTATGAAAACCCAAATAAAACTTTATTAAAAAAAAAAAAAAGACCCTAGCCTTCAGAAACTCAATTCTAGTCAAGCTTTCAGATGCAGTAATTCAGTAGGGTTATTGAAATTGCCCCGTGCATGCCTTGATTCAATTCTGTCAAATAAAGCAGAGTCACTTTCAGAAATTCAGACACGCCCTTACAAGCCGCAGAATCTTGCTACTTTTGTCAGAATGATGAAAGCAGTATTGGATCTGGAGCTCTGCTCTTTTTTTTTAAAGATATCCTTGTTACATCACAATGCACATTTGAGAGGGGCAGGGTTTGCATCAAATGCTGCAGTTCTGCTTATATCAGTCTGATTCTGTCATGGTCTATTGGAATGACCTTGGAAAGCAAGCAAAGAGCTGCAGACTTGAAAGCTGTCATGCCAAAGTACCTCAGTCCAGAGGGGGGAAAAGAGGGTAGGAAGCATCTCAGAAGGCACCCTCCCTAGTTTTCTAGAAAAAATAAATAAAACTATGTGAGATGTGCTTTCAGACTTGCGAGATTTTATTTCTATAATCTTACAATAACCGTAATGTTAGAATTGTTTTGGGTTTCTTGTTTAGACTAGTTTGAAGGACCGATAGATCCTTCCTTTTTCTGCTCTGGGGACGTCAGTGCTGCTTATTCAGTAGGACTACATAGGTCCTGTTCTTACCCATTCTGAAAATATTTTGTTTCTGTATGATCCTGTGAGCTATTTATATATATAAAAAAGTGATGGGTTGTATTGACATATACCTTAGTTCAATTCATAAAGCAACTTCAGTGATTTAGCTTTAGGATTGCTTGATTGATTATGTTCCATCAAGCTGGGAAAATCTGTTTCTATCCTGGCCCTTCATTTCTTGTAATGATGTTTTTTGCTGCATGCAGTGTGTTTATGTCTTCATTAATAGTTTTATATGGTCTCCATTGCATTGTGATCTCCTACATTTTTCCCCTGCAGCGCTTTTTTGTTCTGGACAATGGAATGTTGAAATATTCAAAGTCACCAATTGATGTAAGTAACCCTGGGGCCTTTAAAAAAATGTTACATATTATTTGGATACTTAGTTCCAGTAGTGATGCAGACATTCCTGTACTGCAGAGAAAAGATGTAAATCCTGCCATCCAGTTCCCCTTTTTTCCCCATCCTCAGGAGTTTATCACAAACATTCTGAATTTTTCAGTTTTATAATTTGCCAGATTTTGTTTGTGGAAATTAGATACTTTTTAACCTGCTGGGTTTTTAGTGTCTCTGAGCTTGATTGTTTTCCAGCAGTTATTTCATCACCTAGAGATGAAATCTCATTCCTGTGGTTTCTCCCTACATCAAGGAAGAAAGCATACCCCAACTAAGATTGACAGGGCAGACTCCTGTTTATAACGAGCCAGTAAATCCCACCCTCTGGCTCTTAAATTACTAAGATTTAAAACCGAAAGCACACCAGCTTCTTGCCTTAATGCTACTACTTTGAAACTTTACTTTGGTCAGATCAATATTTTTGCAATATTATTTGATTGATATAACCAGTGTACCTATTATGCAACACCTGTGTCCTTGTAGGTCAAGTGCCTTGGAAATTCTCTTATGTGTCATTTGCTGCTCAGTGGACTACAAAATGTATCAAACCCTCAATTTCACAGAACAATAGAGGGGAAGGGATGATTGTTAGATCTGAATGTCCATTAAATGGCAAAAGGGATGCATAAACAGTAAATGAATTTTCTCCATTGCTTTCATGAACCAATTTTTAATGAAGATTGGTAAATCAAGGGTTTACCATACTAATAAGTAGTGCTTAGAGATTTTAAATTGTAACTTTGTTTTATTTTAATTATAAGGTGATTATAGACCATAAAACAATTATTTTACCATAATAATACAAGTCAATAATTACATAAACATTGGAAAAATCTAGCATCATTAAGAAAAACATTAGAATAATAAATGATTAACTGCTGAAACTACGTAATCTAGCAATTTAAAAGATCCCTGTTAAAAAGCAGCAGTATAAAACAAACAAGGCCTACAATATTTTAGATGAATTTATTTTTTGATGCATCTTTAGAACTTCATAGATTATATATCTATATATGTTCGAATTAAGTACATTTTGTTACTTATTTTATAAAGCAAGAGTTTATGCACAAAATGCTCGAAAACACAAAAGCAATCTTAATTATAATTAGTTTTCCTTTTGTGTGTAATCACGGAAAGGGAAAATTGATTCAGAACATGTCGATATTTTGTTCAGAGGAAGAGTTAACTATTTAAGTAACATTATTTTCAGTTATTTCTGAAATATCATGTGTATAATGGATGACAAATAGAAGTTAATAGGCTTATTTTTGTAGTTTGAGCCCTCGGACCTATTTTGGAATGTATTCAAGTACAAATTTTCTCTATTATTCTTTATTAAACTCTCTATTATTGTTTATCAGTATAAATTGAACTTTACAGACGTAGTATTTGCATTTGAATGATGCATCTTGTCAGAGTTATATTAGCCATCTTTTATCATCATAGCTTTTACTATTACGTAGATAATAATAATAAGTCTTTATTGATTAGCCCTTGGGCCATATATTATTACATAGATGAGTCAGTGTTAATCTGAATTTATTTATTTAGTAATGAAAGTAGCTGTCATAGAAATGTCATTTAAATTAGAGGTGTAATTTTTGCCTGTATGTATATGTAGTTTATGCAACCTGTGAAATGTTGATATGTATGTGTGGAAGAAAAAGCAGTGCGCTTTTTACGTAATAATCCTGTCCTGATAAGCAGCATGTGATAATGTCTTCCCAACTTTTCCTTATTTTTGCTATTTTATGTACCCTTGCATTATATCCCAGAAATCTGTCCGTCCATTCTCAACAGCGATAAATTATCGATTTTGCCTTTTATTTCCTAATGTGCATACATTTACTCTTGTTTCTTTGTTTTTCAGACTCAGAAAGGGAAGGTTCATGGGAGCATAGATGTGGGGTTATCGGTTATGTCAATTAAAAAGAAAGCACGTAGGATAGATCTTGACACCGAGGAACATATCTACCATTTAAAAGTACGGAGTATTTCTACTAATTTTTATTTTCAAATTTTGCTGTAAAAGGAAAATTAAATACTATTGTTGGATTCCTCACTCACACTGATCTTTTAATTAGGTAAAATCCCAGGATTCATTTGATGCTTGGGTGTCAAAGTTGCGCCATCATAGATTATATCGTCAGAATGAAATTGTGCGATCGCCACGGGATGCCAGTTTCCACATATTCCCTTCAACTTCCACCACTGAATCTTCACCAGCTACTAATGCCACAGTGCTGGAAACTAAGGTATAATCTTTTTTGGTCAGGAAGAATACCATCCTTCAGTTCATATATAGTTGTTTTATAATATATAACAGTGCTATCCACTCATTTTTCTCCTTTATGGATGCAAATGAAAATGGATGCCTTTATATATATATACTCTACCCGACTCTGTAGTTTCTTCCCCAAACCCCAAAAACTTTAACCTTAGACTGTCTACTATTGACCTCACCCCTTTCCTAAGAGGTCTGTAGGGGGCGTGCATAAGCGCACCAACGTGCCTACCGTCCCTGTCCTATTGTTTCTCTTATTCTTCTTTTATTTTTCTTATATGTACCCATTTCATGTATTCACACTATGTATACACTTATACTTATTATCTTGTAAACAATTGGCAAATCAAATCAAATCAAATAAATAAATAAATAAATAAATAAATATATGAGTAACACTAACACCGAAAAGAAGAACATACTCGACAAAGGAATCTACACTGTACAGTAGTCCTCGACTTCCAACAGTTCACTTAGTGACCATTTCCCATGGTCATGAGATTTACATTCCGATGCTTGACAACTGATTCACATTTGTGACGGTTGCACTGTCCCAGGATCATGTGATCACCTTTTGCAACCTTCTGCCAAGCAAAATCAATGGGAAAACCAGATTCACTTAACAACCATATTACTACTTTTACAACTGCAGTGACTCACTTAACAAAAGTGGGGCAAAACTCACTTAACAAATTCCTCATTTAGCAATATAAATTTTAGGCTGAATTGTCATAAGTTGAGGACAACCTCCACCACATTTACTGAAATATTTGTTATTAAGTTTAATTTAGACTAGAGTGTCAGATACATACATGCGTCAGTTTTTAAAGAAGAGAATAACAATTACCACTTTATTTTTTATCACAGGCAGTCTTTCTCTCAGAATTCTCACAGGTATATGCATATATGTGGCTATATCTTTCTTTAGGTCTCACAGAATAATTTCCCCTGGCAACCGTCTATCCCTTGCAGTAGCAGTCTACCTGAAACGTGTACTTCTGGCCAAAGTAAAGTAGTTGCTTGGTTGCAAGAATCAGAGGAGATGGACAAGTGTGCAGAAGGTCAGCACTGCCTTCCTTTAATCTTCACTGCTACTGATAGAGCTACAAGGCGAACATAGCTTGAAGCTATGGTGGAAATGAAATGTCCTTATTGTATGTTATATTGCAAAAAATACATAAGAATTCTCCTTCGGCTGTGCTTAAAATGAAGCCACCTCTTTTTAATTACATGCCATTTTTTCCAAGAACCATCAACATTCAGATTTTCAGGACTAATCAAAAGTCGTTCCTAATGTTAGTATATTTTATAGTTAAAAGTACTCCACTTCTACTTAACAAATATTTCCTATGTAATATACAGTATATTCTATTTCAGCTATAGAGCTGAAAATTCTGTAGTTCCTATATATTATAGGTAATACCGGTAACAACCTAGTTTATACTTTCTACTTCAATGTATCCTTTAACATTTTTTAAATAGTTATCATTTAACTCAGAAGTAATATTTGTAGGAATTAAAGATAACCCAGAATGAATTTTAGGATGTTCCCATTGTTTGCCTTGAAATACAATTTAATAAGATAGAAGAATCAAAGAATAAAAACCTTCCTAAAACTCTGTGTTTAGGCAGTTTTTTCAATGTGTCTTCCCGTCAGCACATAAATTGTTTTATTCTACATATGGTATAAATTCCCATCATGCTATCTACCAGTCTGTGAAGATAATTCTGAGAAGGTTTGGGGACATGCAAAGAAAAAATTTCAGCAGCTGTGTGGAATAGAGAAGGGAACCCAAAATCTGTTAGCATAATGTGGCATGAACTTTTTGGATTTGTAGCATGTGATCTTTTTGTTTCTGAAATGTTAGTGGGGAATGGGGGTTTCAGATATCATCATTTCAGTTTAATTCTCTTGCGTTCCTCTGGCAAATGGAATCTTAAGCAAAGTAAGTTTTTGTTCTAAATCTGGTTTTTTTTTGGTCAGATCTCGCACATTGTCAATCGAATCTTGTAAAACTCAGTAAAATTCTTCAGAACTTAGAAATACTTCAGAGAACTCAATCAGCACCTAGCTTCACAGATATGCAGGTAAATAAAATTGATTTTTAAAATTATTAAAATAATGCTTGCTTATACTATCTGTTTTGCATTTGAAATATTCTCTGTATGAACATTCTCTGCTAACAGCCATATCATTGTCAGTATATGAACTTCTAGTATGACACAAGGTGGTGCAGAATTATTCATTATTAGAGTCAGGTTCTCTAATGAGCGTCAACTGAAATAATTTTTAAGCCTAAATTGCATACTTTGTTCTAAATGTAATATTTGGTTGCCTTTTTGTTCTGTGTTCTTTGTATTAAGGACTATTCTGAAAAGAAAAATGGAATTATCCTAGCTAGCAAATTTTAGAAAGAATTCTTTATTGTAAATGGTTGAAGAATTGTCCTGCAATTTTTATTTTTGAAACTGTCTTTAATAGCATGTTTGCTTTATCTGTACCATAATGTATAGAATAACACTTTGCTTATGTTTGGCAGACAACTAATACTCGATGTTTGTTACTAACTTTTGCAGTATTGTCCATGTCAGCTTTAACCCAATGCTTTACTACTTTGATTATTTTATAACATAGGCTAACAGTGTAGATAAGAAAGACAAGCGTGTCACCAGAAGATGGAGAACAAAAAGTGTGAGCAAAGATGCTAAAATACAGCTTCAGGTACTGAGTTCACTATGTTTTAACTATGGTTTGGTTAAGTATTTGTTAAAAATAATAAAAACATAAAATTAACTTGAATTTGAATATTTAATTGTCGATAGCTTTTTTTAAAATTTAAGGTCAAGATCTGCTGCTCAAATTATTTTTGTAATTATTTGTCCTTTCTTAGAACTGTTAGATCTCATTGCAGAAATCCAGAGGACCGCTGGAAGGTAGCAGATAACCATAGAAAAAAAATATTTCCATCTAGTGGTTCTTTGGATTTTACAGCCTTGATCTGGTAACCATATCTTTTCTCCTATGAGCATAAAGGCTTATTAAATGAAGAAAAAAGAAAGAGATAGACCTAAATAGATTGTGCAGAAGCTACATGATTATTTGTTATAAGACACTATCATAAGTTACATGTTGAGTATATGTGTCTATTTTGTGTGTGAATATATTTTGGGAAATCACATTTAATCGCCATACTTACAGAACAGTTACATACAGCACCAGTGTGCAAGGTTTATCTACTCAAAAGCGATATTATATCAGATACTATCCTTGCATAGATGCCCAAAGTTTTATTTTCCTAGATGCCTTAATGTAGGAGGAAAAATCAACAAGTAGTGAAAAGTCAGTTATGTATATATGAGATGGGACATCTGTAGAGTTTTGAAATGAACAATTTCAAAGATGAGATAATTTTTCCATCAACTATACAAACATGAGGTTTTGCAGGATACCAGTATTGTTCATTGAAGCGCCACAAAATCAGATCTTGGATGCTGGATTTAATGAAATAAAAATAGCATTAAATCTGTTGAAAAATGGTAAAATGTCTGGAGTGAATGGAATTAGAGCCAAGATATTCAAAGAAAATGTAATTCAATGGCTACATCACTATTTCCCATTATTTGTCACAGGAGGTTTCCATTGCATGGAAATAAGCAATTAAAATAGCTACTTTGGAAAATGGCAATAGTTGCATGTGCAAAAGCCACTGAGACCTAGAACTTTTACCAGTCATTGGGAAGATCTTCATGAGAATCATTGACTGACTTTACAAAAACAGTGGGAATAGACAAGTGGAAATCAAACTAAAGAAGATTATTACTTTATGTGTTTATGAAAAACTTATATACAGATCTGGAAGCCATGGTGCAGAAAGAACATGGTGAAACAGTCTGTCTCAAGATTGGTGAACATGCACTTTCCCCTTATTTATTCAAAGTGTATGCTGAATATATAATAAGAGAAGCTGGGTTGAAGTATGTCATGATTTTAAAATTGGAGGAAAAATGTCAACAGCCTATGCTGATACTATGATACTATCCTGATAGCAAAAATGGCAAGATGGAATCTATTATTTATGGAAGAATTCACTCTATAAATTCACTTTATAAACATTTCTTTTATGAGTGAAGTAGAATATTTTCACAATTTTTTTAAAAAAGACATTACTTTAACAAAGAGAGTATTGCAAGCTTGAAAATAAGTAGTTTCTACTTAGAGAAATAATATAGGTGTAGCGGGGGAGAGGAAGAGAATAAGAGGAGGAGGTTTTTGGTAGGAAGAAGAGGAGACAGAGGGAATGTGAGAGGAGGAAGGAGAGGTTTTCGGGGGGGGAGCCAGACGGTGAGGATAGGAAGGGATGCCTGGAAAAGGAGTCCTGAGAGGATAGGAAAAGAGGCCTAAGGGGGAAATGGAGAAAGAGGTCTGGGGAAAGCAAGAGGAGATGAAGGCAATAGGGAGGATACGAGAGGCTTCTGTGGGGCAAGCCTGAGGGAGAGAAGGAGGAGAGGAGAGGAAAGGCTTCTGTGGGGCAAGCCTGAGGAATATACGAATGAGCAGAGGAGACCCCAGCAGGCTATACAAAAGTGGGAGAGAGGAGACTGACCACCATAACTCTACATGACCCAGGCCAGTAGAGGTGCCAGAGTGAGGGTCCAGTGTGGACCGGCAGCCGTATCAAGAGAGCCAGGAGAACCTGGACTCCAGCGGCCCTTTCGGGGGTAGCGCTATGACAATTGTTATAAGTGTACAGGATAAATTGAATTTTTTTTCTTCCTAGGGAAAAAAAAGGAATCATGACTTTCACTGTATTCTTTCTGAAGTTAGAAGTGGGAGAGAACATGTTGTTACCCTGAACCACACTACACATTGGAGTTTTGCAATGAAATATTCTGTTTAAAATATTTGTCTTCAAGCTGGAATTAGTTTTGGTCTCTAGCTTGGAGACAACCTGCTATGTCTTTCCCCAAAATCAATTGGAAAAAGCTACCTTCTAACATCTGACTATTTGCCAATAAATTGGTAATTGGTGTACAGATAATCAGATAAGAAGGGAAATTAAGACTGCATATAAAATATTTCATTTTCTCCTTGAATTATGTTTTGGTAATAAGTAAAATGCATTGAAGAAGGGTTTTTTTTAAAACATATGGAGAATATAGCACTGTCTTCAAACAATCTTTGTGTTTGTGGTATGCTTTGCATGAAATGTTTACAAAGCAGTGGTTTTGTTATATATCTCAGTTAATGTCTTGTGTAAAAAATGCTAAATTTAGACTTTTACTTCTCATGATCTTGATGTTGTTCCTCTGTTGATGCAGTCTTGGACTGCATTGACTTTTTTGGCAGCTGCTGGCACACTGGTGGCACATACTTACGTAATGGTTTGCTAGGACACCCAGATCCTTCTCAACAGTTACTACTATTGAGCTCGGTAGTGGTAGTGGTGTCGTAGTTGGAATATAGTATTGCAGTCTATTTCTGCTGACTGCCGGCTGCCAGCAGTTTGGCAGTTCGATTCTCACCAGCTCAAGATTGACTGAGCCTTCCATCCTTCTGAGGTCAGTAAAATGAAGACCCAGATTGTTGAGGGCAATATGCTGACTCTGTACATCACTTTTGAAGGCTGTAAAGTCTAAGTGCTATTGCTACTACCTATTCTATAGCTGTGTATTTGGTTTTTCTTGCCTAAGTGCAGGACCTTAGTGATGGAGCTGTTTTTTATAGCAGAAATTTCAAAGGGATTTTTCTAAAATTATTCCATGCTTTCAAAAATTCTGTTTAGATTGCTTTATGACCTCTTTATCTTAATTTTCCACATAGAAAGTATAATTCAGAGGCCTACAGAATTTGCACATTTCAGGATTAATGTGATTTTTTTTTACAAATTACATGGAAAGATTTTAGATTAACAGTCAACAACAGTCTAAAGGATTGTTTTTCTATCAAGTCACCAAAATTAAAGAAGAAAAAAGAAATAAATGTGCGGGATTCTAAAACTTTGTATTTTTATGTAAATTGATACTTTAGTGATATAGATGGGATTAATGAGGATTGGTCTAAAAGCCTCTATTTCTAATGTAGAGGGGTGCTCTGTATAAATATGGTAGAGGAGGCATGTCAAATTCAAGGCCCGTGGGCCAGATCCAGTCCATGGGGTGCTTAGATCTGGCCCGTGGGGCCACCTGGGAAACAGCAAAGTACTGGCCTGCGGTGCCTCTGCCAGTGAAGTGGAGCTGGTGAGGGAAATAACAGAGCTCCGTTTTCTCTTGCAGAGGGCTGCAGGAGGCCATCGCAGCCAAAAACAGAGCCCAGGAGTGACCCTCACAAGCTCCGTTTTTGCTGGGAGATTGCTAGCAAAACAAACTACTAGCAAAAATGGCATTTGATTACACAGGTGACCTTGAGCTGACCACACTCACCTCTCCCCCCTGGCCCTCAATGAAATTGAGTTTGACACCCCTGTGGTAGAGTATCCTCCCCTTAGTTTGACTGAGGGGTCCCATGTCAAACTATACATCACATCGTGACTTCCTGTAAGCTGACAACATAAACCAGTCCAGTATCTGATTTTTTAAAATATAAACAATGCTGCGCTTCAATGGTTATATTACCTAGACATTGATATTTGAACATAGATCTTTTTAACATTTATATTTTATTGAGTTTTGCTAATCTAGATTAAATGTTAATATATATTGCTAGTTCATGCATGATATGTCATGTGCTAAAATAAATACATTTGTAATATGTTAATTTTGAAGACTGTTCTGGTTTAATAATAATAATTTATTGACTGGGGGTATGTTGGGTTAGTGGTTAAAGACTGAGCTGGTCAGCTGAAAAATCTGACAGCCAGGGCTTAAGACCCCAATGCTGCAGAACAGAGTGAACTCCTTCCTGTCCTTGCTCCAGTTCCTGCTGACCTAGCAATTCGAAAGCATGCAAATGTGAATAGATTAATATTAACCATTTTGATGGGAAGATAACAGCGTTCAGTGCGCTTTGGCATATAGTCATGCTGGTCACACGACCATGGAAATGTCTTTGGACAGCACTGACTCTCTCAGCTAAGAATTGGAGATGAGCACAGCCCCCTAGAATCAGACACAAGTGGAGAAACTTTTACCTTTACCTTTAGTTTATTTACTATTGTTTTTATTTTAATGCAACAATTTAAATTGTTGCTAAATTATGAAAACCGTTTGAAATAGGAAAAATATATTAGAAGCTCATGCAGTTATTTTTGGATATGGATTTCTAAAAAAAAAAAAAAAGAATTCCAAAATTCTCCTTTTGTAATAGACTGCGGTGGCTCATAATAGAAAGGTTCCTAGATATAACTAAGCATCTGGATAAATCATATCTGGTATAAAATGGAAGTGAATCTTTTCTCTCTTTTCTGTTCCCATTTTCTGTTCTCATTAACCTAAAATATAGTACTAACTGTACTCAATATCAGTTTTAGCTGTATCGAGAGTTTTCTCACAATCTCCACCAGTTACTTCTGATTCTTTACTCTACTTCACTTAAGCAATGGCTTATTGTTAAGGACCTACAGGTATAGAGCTGCAGAGGCAAGAGATGCTGAAGGGAAACATCCAACATAGGTATAGAAATCTGTTTGCTTCATATTACATATAGTCCAGGAATAAAGTGAAAGAATGGTGTAGAAGGAATGTAGCAAAGATTTGTGCAACCTTAAATCTTACTCCCGTTTTCTGGATTGAAAAAAGTGTGATTAACTTGAACAAGCTTCAAAGGCAGAGAGGAAACATTCCTATCCAAGTAGGAATATGTTATGTGTTTTACTTATTATCAGTTGGATGTACTAAGTTGTAGTGTGACTTTTAAAAAGAATTGGTTGTAATCCTGCAAAACTACTGCATGCTGCATGCTGAGGAATGGTAATTTTTATTTATTTTTATTTATTTATTTATTTGATTTGCCAATTGTTTACAAGATAATAAGTATAAGTGTATACATAGTTGTGAATACATGAAATGGGTACATATAAGAAAAATAAAAGAAGAATAAGAGAAACAATAGGACAGGGACGGTAGGCACGTTGGTGCGCTTATGCACGCCCCTACAGACCTCTTAGGAAAGGGGTGAGGTCAATAGTAGACAGTCTAAGGTTAAAGTTTTTGGGGTTTGGGGAAGAAACTACAGAGTCGGGTAGAGTATTCCAGACATTGACCACTCTGTTGCTGAAGTCGTATTTCCTGCAATCAAGTTTGGTGCGGTTAACTTTGAGTTTGTATCTATTGTGTGCTCTTGTGTTGTTATGGTTGAAGCTGAAGTATTTATTGACAGGTAGGACATTGCAATGTATGATTTTATATACCATGCTTAAATCAGACCGAAGACGGCGTAATTCAAGGTTTTCTAGTTCTAGAATTTCAAGTCTGGTGGCATAAGGTATTCTACAACAAGTAGAGGAGTGGAGAACTCTTCTTGTGAAATATTTCTGGACTTTCTCAATTGTGCTAATATCAGATACGTAATGTGGGTTCCAGACTGATGAACTGTATTCGAGTATTGGTCTAGCAAATGTTTTGTATGCTCTAGTTAGTAGTGTGATATTACCAGAGAAAAAGCTACGTAGGATTAGGTTAACAACTCTTAATGCCTTTTTGGCTATGTAGTTGCAGTGGGCTCTAGCACTTAGATCATTAGAGGTGAGTATTCCAAGGTCCTTTACAGAGCTTGGGTCATCAACGAGATCTTGATTATTCAGCTTGTATTTTATTTTCTGATTTTTTTTGCCAATATGTAAGACAGAGCATTTATTTGTTGAGATTTGAAGTTGCCATTTGTTTGACCATTCTGATACATAGTCAAGATCTTTTTGAAGGGTAGCAGTATTGTCTGTGGTATTGAACAGCTTTACATCATCAGCGAAAAGAATGCAATTGCTCTTAATATGATCACAGAGGTCATTTATGTAGAGTATGAAGAGAGTTGGTCCTAGAACACTACCTTGGGGGACACCACTATTGACAGGTACAGAATTTGATAGGACGCTCCCAATTTTGACCATTTGTTGTCTGTTTGACAGGAATGCTTCTATCCAGTTATGCAGTTGTCCAGAGATACCATAGGATTTTATTTTTAGGAGTAGTTTGTCGTGTACCACTGAATCAAAGGCTTTACAGAAGTCTATGTAGATTGCGTCTATTGCTTTGCCCTGGTCGAATTGTGTCGTCCATATGTTTTTGCAGTGTAAGATTTGCAGATTACAGGATAGTTTTTTTCTGAAACCAAATTGTTTATTGGAGAGTAGGTTGTTTGTCTCTAAGTGGAGGATGATGGATTGGTTAATAATTGATTCCATGACTTTACAGGTGACGCAGCATAAGGAGATTGGTCTGTAATTTTCAACTAGGCTTGGGTCTCCCTTTTTGAAGATGGGGATGACTGTGGCTTGTGACCATAGGTTAGGCAAGGAGCTGGTCCTGAAAGATTTTTCAAAGATTATGCTTAGAGGTTTGGCTATGGCAGTGGATAGCTTTTTTAAGAAGTAGGCACATAATCCATCCGGTCCAATAGATAGAGATGGTTTTAGATTGCGTAATGCTTTTTCAACATTGTCTTCTGTAAAATCGATATGTATTAGATCATTGTGGTTATCTGTGGTACGGCTAGGAAATACTGGGCATGATCCATTGCTGTTTACAAATACTGAGCCGAAGAATGTGTTAAAGATGTTGGCTTTAATGGTGTCATCGTTGCAGTCTTTACCATCAGGTCCTATCAGGGGTGGGATGGACCTTGAGTCTTTTAGTTTGTTGTTTACAAAATTGTAGAAAGCACGGGTGGAATTGGTGCTTAGAAGATTTTCCTCTTGTTTAATGTGATAATTGGTGCATTCGGTCTTTATCTGGTGGCATAAATTTTTGTATCGGCTTTTGAAATTGGCAACGTGACCAGATTTGTTTTTCCGCCAGAGTGATCTCTTTTTGGATTGAAGTTTCCTTATTGTTATGGGTAATCTGCTTTTTTGTTTTGTTTTGGGAGTTGTTGTTGGTACATACAGTTTGATGACTCTTTTGACTTCAAGTAAAAATATGTTGTAATGGTCTTCAACAGTATTGCATCCAGTGAATAGAGATTGCCAATCAAGGGATGAGAGATCGTTGTCTATAAGATCATAGTTGCCTTTTTTGAAGTTACAATTGGGGATTACATCATTGTGGTGATTTTTGTGTGGGTGTATGTTGAGACAAAAGTCAATCATATTGTGGTCACTGCTGTAGATCTTAGATGAAATATTTAAAGATAGTCATCACTCCTTTGGTAGATGAAACATACAGATAGTTATTTAATGTTTGGGGTTATTTGGGGATGGAGGATGCACAATAGTTTTGAAAGGAAATGAACAGACAGGTTAATAGTGCAAAAATCTACAGAAGGTTGATTGTAGAAAATAGCCAGCTTGGAAAAACTTAAAATATGAGCTTATTTTGTCTAGCTAACTTGCAGGAAGTCTGCAGAGAGGTCAAAAAGTCTTAATGGCTGCAGCGATCATATACTCAAAATCCTTATGATACATGTAAAAAGGTCAATGCCTCAATTGCATGGTAGCGGCTGCTACCTTTGCTTTTTTGGCCCTTTTCTTGTAGCCATCCTGTAAAGTATAAAGCAGTATAAAGCAGCATTCCAGGTGATTGTATTAGAAATACAAAATAAATCATCTGAATATCACATTCTTAGTTTTTTGTTGTCTTTTCATCCCATACCTACTTTTTAAAATTATTTTCATGATAAAAGATTAGACATAAATCATAGTTGACCACAGTCAGATGGTACTGAGAAAGCTGCAAAACAAATATTCTGAATTTCTATTGCATATGATTCAGTGACAAAACAAAACAAGCTCTTTTCTACCAAAATATTCTTTACTACTATGACTTGTGATAAATTCTGATGATTCCTCATAGAGTGACAATATTAAATTATAGCTAGATGTGATAATTTGTTTACCTACTCCCCTAATTGGCCAGACAACAAGCAATACAATTTCATTCAGTTTAATTATCTTACCTGAGGGAAGAAAATAACTTTCCTTTCTTCACACATGTAATAGATGTAGGATAAGATAAGTGTTTAGGTTCAAAGTTATGGAATTTGGCATTTTTAAGAAGAAAATTCCATTATAAATCAACCCTTCCTTTTTTTGTTCATCTGTCTCCTTTTTGCCTTCCATCATTCTTCTTCCTTCTTTTTGCTTCCTTGTTCTTTTCATGTTCCCTGTCAGGAAGGGACTGCGCTGAAGGGCCAATTCGGTACTACACGGCGCCGGCAGAGACTAGCAGCAGCAGTGGCTACAACAGTGAGTGGACTCCTCAGTCAAGGCACCTCCAATTTTAAAGATGAGAAACTGTATACCTTGAACATGCACTTACCATATAGAGAGTTGGAGCCCTTCAGAGGCGGGTCCCCTTGGAGAAGTTTAAAGGGCAAGGTTGGAAAACCTAGCTCTTTAAGGGGGATGGTGGCGGAATACAAACTTTTATATTTATATATAAATAGGCTCATAAAAGTTCTGATTTATAGAAATTTCCAGAGGTTTTTAAGCACCCTATAAAATCTAGCCAAACTTCATGGACTTTAGATCTTGTTGATCCTGTAGAGAGAAAGTGTGATTCTAGCAAAAACCCTTCCGTTTGATTGGACTGTAAATTGTATTGTTTATATAGCCATTTCTCACATAAGTGGTTGTATTTCTATTTTCTGAGCTATGTTTTATAGTTATATAAGTTATATAAGTATGTCTGTCTGTCTGTCTGTCTGTCTATCTATCTATCTATCTATCTATCTATCTAGGTGTGTTCGGGAAAAGACCCTAACACACCTAGACCTACATACCTGTACCCGTGAAAATCTACGAAAATCTATGAAAACGTGTGTGTGTGTGTGTGTGTGTGTGTGTGTGTGTGTGTGTGTATGGTATTCAGCTTCGTTCGGGTATTTTCCCACGTGATTATAGTTGTAGTAATGTTTCGGCAGAATCTCATCTGCCATCATCAGGCTTCTGTATTCTGTATTAATGAACACAATACAGACGAACACAATACAGAAGCCTGATGATGGCAGATGAGATTCTGCGGAAACGTTGCTACAACTTTAAGAGCACAACTATAATGATGTGGGAAAATACCCGAACAAAGCTGAATACCATACATGTAAGTACCCGCGAAAACTTAAGAAAACATATATATATATAATAGTTATATAAGTTATAGTTATATAAAATATATATTTATATTTGCCAATAATTGTTGCTAGTACCATGGTTATTATATTGGTGAAAAGTAGCCTGTCTCCTTCCCTCTCCTTCACCTCTCCCATGACAGAAATTAACTTTTTTTATACATGGCCACCTATGGGAGAGTCAGTTTTTTGTAGTTGGGGGCCCAACTGAAATGCCTTTGAATGGCATTTTAGGAAACACCCTCCAACATTGGTCAAACTGAGTGAAAGAAAGAAAAAATGTCAATTTAAATTAAATGTAAACTAAATTAAGTTTAATGAATATGCTCCATCCTCATACTAGTATTAGTATTTTTCCGTGACATGTGGAAAAGTTGTAATTAGGAGCAACAATTGGAGTGGCTGCTCCCAAGAATTTGGAGGGCCCCCTAGCAGGGGTGGGATACGACAGGGTTAACTACCAGTTCGGAATTTACGAGCTTCCCTGCTTCCCTGTTAATCGTCATTAGCACGCTGCCGTGCAGAGAAGCAGCCTTTGAAACAGCCCTCATTTCTTGTTTTTTTAACTGCAGCTGTGCCTCGTTCGGCAGCTGAAGTTGAAAAATCAGGAAATAAAGATCAGGTAAGAGCCCGGGTGGGTGGGTGGGCAAAAACATCAGCAGACATAGAACCGGTTCTATGTCTGCTGCTCTTCAGAGCTACCGGTTCTACAGAGGTGGACAGAACCGGTAGAAACCCACCCCTGCCCCCTAGGCTTTGTGACCCCAGAGTATGTGCACCTTTTCTGTTAGTGAATTCTGTGAGCTAAAAAGAAAGAAAGGCTTAATCACTACATGTATTTCTCTCCCTAGAAGAGTAGCAAAGTTAAATTGTGGGAGAATACAGAGGTTTCATACCTGAAAAGCAAATCAGATATAGAATTTAATTCAAATTGGAAACATTTATAAATAATGATTTTATATATAGACTTGTAACACATTCCAAATTTGGGTTTATCTTAACTTGAAGTTTTAATGCGTTTATTTCAGTTAATTATTGATTATTGATTTGATCCTATTAATGGAAATTATACCAGACATTTGATATGAAGCATTTATCTAATGCTTGCCTTGACATTTTAATTTAATTTTATGTAGCTTGTAAATCTATTCTTTTCCCTTTTAAAAATTGTTCTGCTCTTGGATATTTTAAATATCGCCAAAACAACAAAATCAAAAGAAAAATACGTAGCCAGGCAATTGATTTTCATAAAACTCAATATGAGTTACACATACCATATAAATTAAATTTATATAGTATGTATAACTAGAAAACTACACACACAAACACACACATACATATATATTTAAACTGTGGATGCTTACTGAGAAAGGGTTTTAATATAATTATGATCTTAGTATAATTGTTAAATCCACTTTCCTCCTGAAGATTGAAAGATCCAAAATGTATTTGCTTGTTTTTTATCCCACTCTTTTTTTTTTAAATAACTCCCCTTCCAAAAAATCCAAATGAGCTAAAATGGAGTGATGATAAAACTAACAAATGCCTACATGTGTTGTATTTGCGCACACGCGTGCACGCACACACACACACACACACACACACACACACACACACACACATTCACACCCCAGGCTGTTAGTAAAAGGCTATTCAAGTTCTGATGCTCATTTTGGAGTGAACTCAGGGAAATCTGAATAGCATTAGTTCTCAGTTCAGTTGCTTAAGTCATACTGGTTCTTTTAATGGAAAAGAAGATTTCTGTACTAGCTCCACTAAGGAATTCCTTCATGTTATGTTATATTACATTATTAGATAAGTTTGATTACTGCTCCTATCTCAAAAAGTCATATTACTACCATTATGAGGACCCAAATTGTTGTGGGCAATGTGCTGACTCTGAAAAACGCTTAGAAAGGGCTGTAAAGTACTGTAAAGCGGTATATAAGTCTGAGTGCTATTGCTATTATTATTAATATTTAATTTTCCTTTTAAAGAACTAAGACATCTAATAGAAGGACCAGTGGTGGTTATTTGACCAGTTCTGCCCGGTTCTGGAGAGCCGGTAGAAGCGATGAGCAGTGGAGACTGAACTGGTTCTCTCCGCTGCTCTAATGGCTCTGCCGTTGGGCCCACCTGCCTGCCCGGGTTCCCATACTCACCTTTATCCACTGAATTTGAAGCGCAGCTGCTTTGCGCGGCACAGAAGAGTGCTGCGCGGCAGCTGCTGAAGCAACCAGGATCATGCAGGCTTGCAGGAGGTGAGTTAGAACGCCTCTGCGCCTGCGCAAACGCCTCTGTGTGTGCATGCGCGCAAAGCGCACCCACCAAATCAGTGGCAACAATATTTGAATCCCACCACTGAGAAGGACCAATCAATATAATTAATGAAATAAAGTTGGGTTAATTTGAATAAGTGAAAGTAGAAGAGTACACACATAATTCAATAACTCAAAGACAAAATAATTATAATGTAAGATAATTTTTATTTACGTTTGACTACTTTGATAGGAGTCCTGCAACTACCAAGGGACAGACAGTTCATGAATTTGAATTGCCAAAAAAACGAGAATACCTGAGACTTCTATAACGAGATTTTCTGATATTTAAAGTAACAAGTGACTGTGTGGCTAATTAGCATCTTCATATATAAAATACATTTATTTCATTATGAGCACTGTAATACAAAATATTAGATAATTGAAACAATTCAGTAGAATATTACAAATGACAAAAGCAGTGTATGTTTACCAAAAGACATTATTTAAAATAAAAATATTAGTAACAATTAAAAATCAGCTAATGACGTAAGTTACTGCAGTGACCAGGTTTGATGCCAAGAAAATTTTAAAAGTGTTCCTCCCACCTTAACTTTCCATATGTAGGACATTTTAAATTTGAGACATTTAAGAAAGTCATTTATTGTACGTATCGCTGGACTTCTTGTTCAGACAGGGTTATTTGGTAGGAAACTACCTTTGATACAACCAAATCCTTCTTAACATAAAAAATAAGAATTGGAATTGTGCTTACAGCTGGACCGACCAAATAAATCAGAAATTGTAGGTAGTCCTAGACTTAAACTATTGGCTTAGTGACTGTTTGAAATTACAGTGGCACTGAGAAAAGTGACATGATTGTTTTTCACACTTATGACCACTGCAATATCCCCATGGTCATTTGATCAAAATTTGGACCCTTGAAAACTGGGATGTATTTATGACAGTTGCAGTATCCTGGGGTCATGTGATCACCATTTGCAATCTTCTGACAAGCAAAAGCAATGACGAAGCCAGATTCACTTAACATCCATGTTATTAACTTAACAACTGTGGCAATAGAGGTTGTAAAATGGAGCAAAATTAACTTAATAACAGTCTTGCTTAGCAACAGAAATTTTGGGCCAATTGTGGTTGTAAGTTGAGGACTACATATATTTAGAAGCGGAATGGTGCTGAATACAAAATGAAGGAAATTAAGTAATTTTTCAAAAAATTATTAAAAGCTACCCTGTTTCTCCAGCAATATGGCCTCCCCCAATAGGAAGTCCCCGCATGTTTTCTTGGCATGAAATGAAATTAAGCCCCTCCCCCCAAATTAAGGCCTATATTAAAACATGCGAAATGGGGGGAATGGCGGGGGGCTTGCTGTGGCGTTTGGAGCAACGACGCGGTGTTTGGCGCAGCCACGCGGCGTTTGGCGCAACCACGCGTGGCCAGCCAGGGCTCCTCCCTGCAACCGGAGCCTGGTGGAGACACTCGGCTTCAGGTGCTGCTTCCCTGGCCAGCAGGTCCAGTGGAGAGAGCCCGAAGCCGCCCGTCCTTTCCACCCCTCACCCAGCCCGTCCCTGTCCCCACGCATCTCCAAACTTGCAAGCAGCTCCAAACGCTGCAGCGGCATGGGAATCGGGCAGAGGTGCTCACTTGGCGGGGCTCAGCTCGGAGGAGGACACAGCGCGGGCTGTCGCCTTGCCTCCCTGTCCACGGATGGGTGAGCGCTATCACTGCCTCGGGCAGCCTCTCCCAGTGGCCGTCGGGCTGGAGGGACTTGGGAAGGAAGCCAAGCTCGAGTCAGCCCGGTTCTTTCGCTTGGCAGGCGGGTGCGCACCAGCGGCTCGCTTTCCCGGCTCTGCCAACCCCGCCCGGCTCCAGCGCGGCCCTGGTGGGATGAGTGGAGGGTCCGGCGGGGAGGCGCTTGCTGCTTTGGCCAGAGCTCCACCACCGGGCAGGAGGGCCTGCCTGTCAGCTGCGCTGGGTGCCCCAGGCGAACCTCTTCGCACTCTGCCTGGCGCCAGGCAGGGATGGCGGCTGGGCACTTCTCCCAGGGTGGGCTGATCCTGCGCTGTGGCCCCGGGAGATTCGCCTCCCCATGTGGGGTTGGGCTGCCCTCTTGGGCAGGGCAGGCTTTGTCGTACCGGTAGTAGGGTGTCGTTTTTAAAAGAATGGGCTTTTCCTTCGAACGATGCCTGGGAAGGCGGCGACAGGAGCGCCTGAAGCCGAGTGTCTCCGCTGGGCTCCATTTGCAGGAAGGACCCCTGGCCGGCCCCGCATGGCTGCGCCAAATGCTGCGTGGCTGTGCCAAACACCACAGCGTTGCTCTAAATGCTGCGGCAGCACGGGGAGAAGGGAAAGCAACGGTCGCAGAAGGTCTCCCAATACAATGTGCCCCACCAATGCCAAGGTCAACATCCAAGCCGTTGCCACCCGCCTGCCCGAGGATGCAAGGGGGCAGAATTAAGTCACCCCCGAAAAGACGGCCTAGCCATTTTTTCGGGGGTCAAAAAAAAATAAGACCCGGCCTTGTTATATGAGAAACACGGTAATTATAAATGTATTAAACAAACATTAGAAATGGGCCTTGAGGAAAGGATGAACACCCTATAACACCTTTATTCTACCATTGGTCCAGTTTGTAGATACTATATAAAATTTATTATCTTCCCGTCCATTTGTTAGAAACTGGTCAGCTTTGAAATAGTCATATTCAACTGGTTTTATATAATTACATTCAAATGTAAGATTTACTTTATAACGATCTGTGATATGTGTGCTAAAAAACAAATATTTAAAATTAAGGTAGATATAGATTCCTTCCTGGCCTAATTAGATCTTTTCAGGTATGATTTGCATTTATTCAGAGTCACTGACCCTCCCTCCAAAAACATAAGGATTCAAAGTGCTCTTTGATGTATAAGTATGCTTTGCTGGCTTTCAAAAGTGGCGTTTTTTCTTATTCTCTGATCCTTGGGTAATATCATTATTTTCTTCATTTCAAATTTCCAAGATTAAGAAAATCTTAAATCTTGAAAATGTTAGCAGTTGTTTTATTGATGGGGGAACTGCTGCATCTCTTTAGATCCTAGCTTTTTGAAAGAGCATACACTAAATAAATGTTTGGTCTATGACAGTGGGGCTAACCTTTTTCAGCTCTCGTGCCGATAATTGCGCATGCGCTTGCTTGCGCACGCTCGCGTGCCAACACCCAGAAGGCAATGCGTGCTGGCCCCCCACACCTGCCCATGCACGCACAAACCCCCCGTGCACTGTGCATCTCTGCACATGCGTGTGCAATTCCCTCTCGTGTGCCATTCATCTGCGCATGCATGCACAATTCCCCCCTCGTGCCGCACATCCACATGCACGCATGATTCCCTCCTTGCATGTAACACATCTGCGCATGTGCACGTGTCTCCCGTGCACCCCCTCCATCCCTTCACATGTGCGCCAGATACTTGACAATCAGTTGTCGGGCAGCGGCGCCCACGCGCATGCACATTGGGGCTCTTCTGGGAGACTTCTCGCGTACTGGGGGAAATGGCTCTGTGTGACATTTATTTATTTATTTATTTGATTTGATTTGTCAATTGTTTACAAGATAATAAGTACAAGTGTATACATAGTTGTGAATATATGAAATGGGTACATATAAGAAAATAAAAGAATAAGAGAAACAATAGGACAGGGACGGTAGGCACGTTGGTGCGCTTATGCACGCATGGCATAGGTTTACCAACACGGGTCTATGGAGTGCAAATATTCTCCCAGAGGTTTCCAGAGAATGAGTTAACTTCGTGTGAACTTCTTCTGTCCTTGTCTCCTATTGTCATCAAAGGAAGCCATTGCAAGAGATGTTTTCCCGATGTTGGAGAAGTGTTTTCAAAGCCTCTTGAAGGCAAGGTGTGTTGCCCTAGCCCTCAGTCTTATAAGGTGTTTTTTTTCTCCCCATAGTTTATTCAAACTATGATTCATATTTATACAAGAGAATTTTTAACATTTTCCTGCTTCCATTTTAAAAAGAAGATCCTAGTTTATTTCTTCTCTGGAAAGATTTACAGTTCAGTGCTAATACCTTGATTTCTTTAGTATCTTGATTTCTTTGTCAGTGTAACCATACGTTCCTCTTCTATATTCTCTCCAAGGGAAAAGATTGGGAAAGTGTTGTTACAGTAGGATATGTCTAGTTGAATATTATCCATTATATGCATGTGACAATAACATTGCAAATTCCTCTTGTTTTTTTCAGTTTCAGCTGGATTTGTGCTTAAATATTGGAACTTAGTTGATTTAAATGGGGTTCCAGATAATAGCTTAAATGGGACTTAACCTTTCAGTTAGAATAACAAGATACCTAGAGGAAAGAAACGCAACAGAAATATAGTTTAGCTAAATAAGAATTTCAGTCCAGGATCTGAAAAGTTGTTAACAATTTTATTTTAGTCCAGGTTCAAATAGTATGGAAAATAAAATAATCTTATTGAAATATAGAGTAATGTGACTTTTTATGTTGCTGTTGTTCAAATTATTTTAAAATACTATGTAATTTTTTTTTGTGATTGACAGGGCAAGCTTTGAAAACTCTTAGGAAGGAGTGATTAGGATGTCTTGGGAAGAAATTAAGGAATCCACACATTAAAGTTCTTGCAGTTCTTAAACAGCAGCATCCTTTTTCAGGCTTATAGAGAAGATACTTAAATGGGGTACCTTAAATCAGGGGTCCCCAACCACTGGGCGCCTTAAATGATCAGCAGAGAGAGGCTGCTGTGTGAGATTAAAACCCTGTTGGTATCATGTTCAAAGTGTTCACAGCCATATTCTGTAATATTTTTCCTAGTATTCCTGGTCCTTAAATTATATGAGCAATTTGAATTGGAGTAAATTTTAAAACAAAATTAATTACACATCTAACTTTACTTACATTGTGCATGTCGATACATGGAGCATGTATATTATTGTAGTTATTTATGTGTGTGTGAGCATGTCAGATTGCATACCATGTTTAGGATAGGTTTTAAAAACATCTCAAAATTGAACAAATGTGTTGTATTAAAATTATACACATTCAACGTACATTTAATATATATACAGCAGACGTATTTTAGAAAATAATAAAAGTGAGATGGCATATTACACTGGGCCTTTTTTAGATATTCAAAGAATCTTAATTCTAAGCATTGTATAGGATAATTTTTGATCATGCCCTCCAGATATTATTGAAAACCATCATGCACAAAGTTGTGGAGGATTGAATTGAAGCACATTATATTAGCATGAATTTGGGGGAAGCTAGTGTAAATAAAAATATTACAGAATATTTTCAAATTATACTGATTTAGACACTAGAACATTGTAGCTAAATAGTATGTGATTTGGAGATGTATTCCTTCAGTATTAATCTTAATTCTTCTTTAGGAAAATTTTCTTTTTTTATTTACTGAGCTGTTTAAGTGTGTACATCATTAACTGAATTGTAATATACTGTATATCTAAAATGCTACCATTCACTTATCTGCTTTTTCAGAATAATTCCAGCTGGTATTGATTAAAATCGACTATTTTATTTCTTCCCCTCCAGTATGTGATTTGTTCCACTTGTCTTTAGAAGACTCTTGCCTTTTGCACTTTATAAGTGTTAGCTCTGTGTGTGTAGTGAAAACTGTATTCCTTGAGTAGTATAAGTATTTTTCAATTAATGTTCAAAAAGCATCAGCATTGTTTTGAGAGAAAAGAGTCTAACTTTGGTACTCGCTGCAAAATAAACAAAAGTGCTGGACTGCTTCCAGGTGAGGATTTTTGATGAAATTCCATGATTTGCTTACTCACATTTTGTAGGAAGTTCACACACTATAATCACTTGCATAAATGCTGCTTGTCTATATTTTTAATGAGATGTGGTTCTGAAATATGGAGCACTATTATGTGAATTTCACAATCTAGTACACGTTTAGTGTGATGTTTGTAAAAGGGTGCTGTTTTTATCACTTCTTTGTTTTTTAAACATAGTTTAAATAATTTAAAGCATGCTTTCTGTTTTAAGATAATACTATTACTATTAATACTATTATAATATTAATACTATTAAGATAATAGTAAACTACTGCTTAAATACAGTGTCAAATACAGTCCTACAATGTGTCCATATCTAAAAAATGAATTTCCAAACAGGACTAGCACCATAATGCTATTTAAAAAACTAACTTGATATAATTTTCAATCACCTTCAGTCACTTATTAAAATGGTAGCAATGTTAAAGGAGCATTTTCATGGTAATAGTACATGTGTATGGATATAAAAAGAGTATGCGTGCATACAAATACAAGAGTCCAATCTATTTAGAAATTGTATTTGAGTTAACAAAGAACAATGAGTGATAAAAATAGCAATCACTAAGATAGGCTCGTTCGCCTAATACATTAATACTCAAGCCAAAAACTGCATCTTTTAGAGATGGAGACATCATACTAATTATGGTTATATGCTTTGAACTTCGTAAGATATACAAAAAGAAAATAATTGTAACCTAATACTTTGAAAAATAAATTCCAGTTCAGTTAATAGAAGAGCAGAGTTCTTTTAGTTATAGAAACCAGAAAGGACCCTCTACCAGAATGGCAATTTAAAAAAAAAATCTTTGTAAATATTTACAATATAAAGCCTAAAATAATGTAAGAAATTATTTAGGTATTATAAGTTTTTCTGGTCTTTCATGGAGTCAGTGTGATGTATGTGTTGATTTTCAATTTAGGTTCCTTTCAGTACTACAATGTCTCCTGTTCGCCTACATTCATCTAATCCTAACCTTTGTGCAGACATCGAATTTCAGACCCCACCCACTCACGTATCGGATCCTTTGGAAAACCCCACAGACTACATAAAACTTCAGGAAGAGTTTTGCCTCATGGCTCAGAAAGGTGAGTGCACACGTATCCCACTGGGCGCTGCTTCTTATTTGGCCTTTTCATCAGTGAAAAAGTAAATAACTGGAATCTGATGTGTAAGAGACTTTTTCTTCCTGAACTGGTTTCAAAGAATCCTTATAGTTAACATGCAAAATTGCCATTATTGCCATAACATACAAAATTGCTTTTGTAGAAAGCTACACCTGTATAAAAGTTGTGTTTATCACTTGCGTGTTTTTCATCAGATCAGCAGCTAGTTTTCTTGAAACTTCTCAAGCCTGTGTCAGTGCTCTCAGCAGTATTAATCTAAATGTTAAAAAAGGCCTTTGTTCTATTGAGACTGTCATTATAGTAAAAGTCAGAAGCAAAATAGTCCAGGGGTTGCCAACCTTTTGGATCTCAGGGAACCACCAAACTCATACTTTTAAATCCCGAGGACCACTAATACGATTTTTAAAAAAAGCTAATATATTTAATATAATTTTTATGTTAAATATAATATATATATATATTTCTTAAGTTTTCGTGGGTACTTACATGTATGGCCTTCGGCTTTGTTCGGGTATTTTCCCACGTCATTGTAGTTGTTCTTTTAAAGTTGTAGCAACGTTTCGGCAGAATCTCATCTGCCATCATCAGGCTTCTGTATTGTGTCCGTCTGTGAGTCAGGCTTTTACAGTGGTTTCAGATTTAAATTTGGGGCAGCCTATTGCTGTGCCAGAATGTTTTTTTCTTCATCCTGATTGGTTGGGAGTCTTGGTCTGTGTTTATTGGTCTCGGAGTTTGCTGTGTTCTGCTTGATTGGTGTCTCTAATATCTTCTGTCTGTTTTTTGGCTCTTTTTGTACCTTGATTGGCTGGCAGCATTGTGTTACTTTATTGGAGGCCTTTAGTGCAGCTTGGCTTCGGGTAAATGGACGGCTATCATTAGTTAGGAAGCTGGGTTTCATCTGGGTGCCTGGTTGGGATGTGTTTGAGCTGGAGGTATCAGGGGGGATCTGTTTGTGCCCAGGTGTTTGCCTGGCTTGTGGTGTGGAGATTTTTTTGTTTGTGAGTGCAGGCCTCCAAATGATTGACAGCCTGGTGGAATCATCTCTTCTATTCATGCTTTCTGGTCTTTTTTCAATCTCTATGGCTTCTCTGATGATTCTGTGGCTAGGGTTTTCTATAGTGGCTAGGGTTTTGGTGCCATTAAAGTTGATGCTATGACCTGTGGCTTCCATGTGTTGGACTAGTGAGGAAGTGTGTTCCAGCTTTTTGACTGCATTTTTGTGTTCATCCAGGCGGGTACTTATTCTTCTGTTGGTCTGTCCAATGTATGTGGCTGGGCATGATGCACAGGGGACTTCGTATATGCCTTGGTTTTCCAGGTCAATTTTATCTTTGGGGTTGCTAAGGATGGCTGCTATTTTTCTGTCTGTTTTGAAGGCAGTCTTGATGTGATGTCTGTGTAGTACCTTACTAATTTTGTCTGTAGTACCTCTTATGTAGGGCAGGACAGCTGTTCCATAGGTCTGTTCAACTTCTGGGTCTCTATTATGTTTCAGTGTGTTTTTGTGGATCAAGCTGGTGATTTTGTTTTTGTGGAAGCCGTTGGCTGTCAGTACTTTAGTCAGGGTGCATAGTTCAGTCTTAATGTGTGTCTTGTCTGCCAGGCGTTTGGTTCTGGCGATTAGTGTTTTGGCCACGGAGTTTATCTGTGCTGGGTGGTGGTGGGATTGGGTGTTGAGGTAGCGGTTGGTGTGTGTTTTCTTCTGGTATATGGTGTGTCCTAGTGTGCCATCTGTTTTTTTGTAGATTAGTACATCTAGGAATGGTAGTTGTTTGTTTGTTTCCGTTTCCATGGTGAACTTGATTTTGGGGTGTGTGCTGTTTAGGTGTGTTAGGAAATTGTTTAGGTTTTCTTTTCCATGGGGCCAAATCACAAATGTGTCATCGATGTATCTTAACCATAGTTTGGGTTTGTGGGTGGCATTGGCCAGGGCTCTGGATTCGAATTCTTCCATGAACAGGTTTGCAATGACGGGTGACAGTGGTGATCCCATAGGGGCTCCTTCAATTTGTTTGTATCTTTGTCCTTTGTATATGAAATATGTGTTGGTTAAGCAGTGTTCTGTTAGTTCCATGAGGTGTTTAGCTGGTTGGTATTTATTTTTGATGATTTCAAGGGTCTCTTTTATCGGGACTTGAGTGAATAGGGAAACCACGTCAAAACTTACAAGCAGATCTTCTTGCTCCACATGTAGATCTTTGATCATTTCCAAGAAGTGGTATGAGTTTTGTACATGTGAAGCTGCTGTTTCGGCATGGGGCTGTAGCTGTTTTGCTAAGCGTTTAGCTAGGTTTTGTAGTGGTGCTCCTCTGGAGCTGACTATGGGCCTGAGAGGTATGCCTTCTTTGTGTATTTTTGGGAGGCCGTATAGTTTGGGGCATCTGGAAGATTTTTCTCTTGGGATGATCATCTGTTGGATCTCTTTGCTCATGTGGCTGGTTATAATTTTCTTCTTGGTTAATTAATTAAGCCAGTGATTATTTGGGGGTGGGCGGGCGAGAGAGAAAGCATCTCTCACATTACCAGGGGAGGAAAGGAGACGAAACAAAGCTCACTCTTTCACTGAGACCTACAAAACGCCAATCTACCGTGTTCCAGGAGTTCTTAGAAATCATCAAATGCTCCCACTTGCAGTTCCTGTGCCTCCCGGCTCAGGTCCCTGAGATGCACGCTCCCACACATGGCAGTGGCGGCAACAACAGTCCCCTCCCCAGTGCCAGCTGTCAGCTCTTCCCATTAGTTTTCTAGCTTTGAATTGCTCCCAGGCAGGAAAGGAAAGGAAGACGGAGCCGTGCACAGCTCTCCCCTTTTCCAGCCCTTGCTGCCTCTCCCAACATCAAAGCCTCGGAAACGCAGGCAGAGCCGCCACAGCGGTAGCACCCTGAGTTGCTTGCTTCTCCACTACTGCCTCCTCCTCCTCCAGCAGCACCACTTCCTTCTCTGGGTAGGGCGATTCTTAACTAACCGAGCATGCTAAGGCAACTCAGGATGCTACCGCTGCGGCGGCTTTGCCTGCGTTTCCGAGGCTTCGATGTTGGGAGAGGCAGCAAGGGCTGGAATAGGGGAGAGCTGTGCACGGCTCCATCTTCCTTTCCTGTCTGCACGTGGGTGGGGCGGGGAGGAAAGAGAGAGAGCCGGGAACAATTCAAAGCAAGAGAACTAATGGGGAAGAGCTGACAGCGGGCACTGGGGGAGGGGACTGCTGTTGCCGCCGGCACCGGGTGTAGGAGCTGGTTGGCGCGTGCATCTCAGGGGCCTGACTCTGGGGTCCCTCAGAGAGCCGGGAGGCACAAGAACTGCGCAGCCCAAATTAATTGCTTTTGGGGGCCATTTCTTCTGCGGCCCACCAAAATTTTTCCGCAGCCCACTGGTTGGTGACCGCTGAAATATCTATCATTAGGAGCTGCGAGAGAGCATAGTGTGCAGAAACATTTTCAAGAGCAGAATATAAATCATTATTTCATGCTGTGTATATCTGAGGTGCTGTTGTGTCAACCCTTTTCAGTTTGGGGGAGATAGTTGTGAAAGTATTCTAAAGAGGTTATTTTGTATACAGGTAGTCCTTGAGTTATGACCACAATTGAGCCCAACTTTTATGTTGCTAAGTGAAACATTTGTTGAGGGAGTTTTGCCGCATTTTATGACTTTTCTTGCAACAGCTGTTAAGTGAATCATTTCACTTGTTAAGTGAATCTGGCTTCCCCATTGACTTTGCTTGTCAGAAGGTCACAGAAGTGGATCACATGACCCTGGAATGCTGCAACCTTCATAAATATGATCTCTTTGCCAAGCAGCTGAATTTTGATCATGTGACCATGGGGATGCTGCAGTGGTCGTAAGTGTGAAAAATAGTCATAAGTCACTTTTTTCAGTGCCATTGTAACTTTGAACAATCATTACATGAACTACTGTAAGTCAGGGACTATCTGTGTAGCGTTTTCCATCAGTGCTTTTCTGCATGCATAATGTTTAGGTTAATAATAATTGCATACAAAAACAATGAGGTGTTTTTCAAAGACATTCTTGTTTCTTCTTCAGTACATTCTCTTTTAAAGTCTGCGTTTAACAGTATAGCAATAGAAAAGGAAAAGCTGAAACAGATGGTAACAGAACATGATTTCACAAGACACAACACACAGATGATACGTCTCCGACAATCACTTTCTCAGGTAAAGTTATATGAAAATGAATGTTGACTTGGAAATAGTTATAATTTGGGGGTGGGGAGGGTGAGTTTCTAATTACACATGACACGTAGCAACTTTTTAATAGATAATAGAATACAAAGTAGTACAAGCAATAATTTTCATTATTTTGTATGCTTCCATGCAACATAATAAAAACGAATGCCTGTGATTTCTTCTTAGTGTTTTCAATCTACTGTATAAGATAAATCAATTAATATTGTTTCTGCTGGAAAACATACTGATATTAATATTAGACTTTATACTGATTTTTAATTTTAATATTCAATTTCATTGTACACATGTTGTGCATTGACAATAAACATTTGATTGATTAATTTTATTTTTCTATACCTAGAGTTCCACTTCAAGCATTTCTTTAATGTTTTTTCTTATTCACATGTATATAAGTTGTAAAGGGAGCTATGGAGAAGTGTTAACGTAATAGTCTCTGTTTCCTATGTATCCCTTAAATCTATTAGGCTGGGAGGGCGTGATGCTAAGTAAATTAATATGACACCTCATGGCCAAGAGTTTCCAATTTTTTTTAATGGAGAAGACAAAGAAACCTCTACCACCCCTAAATTGTATCCTAAGGTTTACAACATCTGAAAAACTATGCTACCAATTTTCAGTGGGAATCTGACATATTTTAATTGCATCACAAGAAAGGCTTTCATATTGAAAAATAGAAGGGTGTTGGCTTTAATGTTGCCTACCCCTGCCTTTGATTAATCTAATATCTGCCTATTTAGATATTAGCTGAAATGGATATCTTTATAGACAGCAGCAAAGTTTTGTATGATTGCCTAATATGACTTTTTTTCATTTTGTAATTTAGATCATAGTATATCACACAATTCTATGTATTGCTATTTCATTACTTACTATGAATGAAGTAAAATGTAATTTAAAAAAAAAGACTAATATTAAAAAACAACAACCAAAATAAGAATTCATGAACTGCCACAGCATGGACAATTAATCAGCATTAAACCACAGCAATAGTAGCAATAAAAGTGGTTAAGCATCCACAAAAATGTGTTTATCTGCCTGGGAGAATAAGAGACCTGGTCTTGGAACTACATTGAAAATATCTGCCAAGCATTTTTGAGAAGAGTATTACAGAGATAATAGGCAAAGAAGTGAAAGCATTTCAGAGATAAGGTACCATTGAGGAATCCACAAATATTTCGGTGTAGACTTCCTGTCTTCCCTCCTTTTGATTAGTCTGTTTAAATAAAATCTGCACTTGCAATAAAGTAATGTGATAAATACAATACAATACAATATACAATACAACACAGTGCAGTTATCCATTGCATGGAAGTAAGGCACATACAATCCCACTGATATTCTCCTCAGTTTTGCCTTAACTGCATCCACATATAAATTCGCAATTAAGTTAATGTTGATATTAGGTTGGTTAACAGCTATAGTTTTTCTTTCATCTTTGTTTTACTGTTACTGTTTTCTACTTGAAGTCATGCTTTAATTTATAAAATATTTCCAAATAGGGTTTTTGTTGTATAGTTGTCCAGCCTCATTCATTTTTTTTCATTAGATGATTAGATAATACAAGTTTTGGTTATAATCTCTTCTGTTTTGTTATTCTTTTTCCTTCTCAAGGAGGAGGAAATTATTTACAATGTTTATTGATTAGCACTTATCTTGAAATCCAGTATTCTAGAATATCTCCTTTCCTAGTATAACAATTTCTGTAGAGATGAAAATAGGCAAAGAAGTGAGGAAGAAAAAAAGTATTTCATGGAATAATCCATATCTACCAGAATGTTATTCTTTTGCCTCTGGTCACAGTATCATCTAAGTGTGACCCAATTAGCATTTTTATTGTCATGTAATGATTTTATTATGGTTTAAAGATAAAATCATAGTAACATGGCATACAATTTTGCTTCCAGTCTGGCATCTTACACTTCTCTGATCATTTAGTTTTCATTTCTTATTATGAGTTTCTTTCTGTAGAAGAACACAAACATCTCTAAAACTAGAAAAGAATCAGGGTTAGCAAATGAAATCACATTTTTCTTTACTAATCTTTTCCTCTCTTTCTTTGATCATCAAAATATTTGCCAAAATATCCATGGTCTGCTTTCCCCTCATTGCAATATGTTCCGGTGAATCATATTCTGCTGCTGAATAGAATCAAACTTGTCTAGCTTATTTAACTAAACATTAAACAGTTAATATTAAAATGTGTATTTTCTAATTTGTAGTAAACAAGGCAACTCAGGACATGAGTTTATTGCTTTTTTTCTATCCCATTATATAAAAGCTAATGATTATTTGGAGAGTAAATAGGGAGGAAGGGGGGAGAGAGAGAGATTATGACTGATTATGACTGATGATATCAGTAATAAGTATTGGTATACTAAAGAGTTACAAGCAGCAGTCATTATTTTAAGTATTATTTACACTAAAGAGTTACAAATAGCGGTCATGGTAAGCATTATTTCTATTAAGTTATTATTTTGCTTACTGAAGAAAGAAAATATATTCAGATCACTTTCCATTGGAAATTATGCATGCATGCATGCATGCTTGCTTATTTGTTTATTGAACTCAGATGGGCTGCTTCTCTCACATTGAGAACCTAGGTGACTCACAACTAATAAAAACAGAGCAAGCCTTCCTCTTGGGGTCTGACGAATCAGGTCTCAATCTTCAGGCTAAACCCCCACCCTGGTCCAATGTTTGGAGGAAGAGGCAGGTCTTCACAGCCTTCCAGAAGGATAAAATGCTTTCTTTCATAAACTAATGAAACAAGGAAGTAAGTCAGTATCTGCATTATAAGTGTGCAAGCCAATTTGGTGTAAGCCTAATTCTGGGTAAGAAGTTTGCATTGGGTTTCAGTCTTTATAGCCAAATATAATGAGATGTAAAACATTTCAGACACTATTTTTAAACTGATATGTCTCCTTACACATTTTGTTGGAACTGTAAGGGGTAGATAGGCTCCATAGCCTATTCTCCATAGGCTGTTTTTCAAATAATGCCTTACTCCTTTCCTCACAGAAGAAACAGAAATCTGATGAATTTTATACAGAAATCTGATTAATTTTCTTGTATAAAAGCAGTGTGGAAATTATTCTGAATAAGAAAATATTCCACAGGGAAAGATTTGAGTACCATTTTTACTACTGGTCCTTCCAAGCTGTGCTTTGTTTAAAAGGTGCACTTAGATCTTCCATATTTTATGCTGGTCTCATACTTATCTAAAGTGTAAGGGACTATGGATTTCTAGCAGGGAATTTCCAACATCATAGCCATAGCACCAGTAATAAAATCTTGGGGGAAAATATCATAATACAGTAGTTACAATAATGCATAAGTAAAAAAATCTTTGGGGAGTAGCATTTATGATCAGCAAAGAGATCTTAATTTTGAAGATGAATCCTTCCCAATACGTTATATAACACCACTATACTTTGGCCAGGATATAGGATATGAAAATAGCTTGGCTCTATTATTTACTGTTGAAATTAAATATTCAATTTTATTATTTTAAGGCTCTCAACCAGAATGCTGAACTAAGGAGTCGTTTGAACAGAATACACTCAGAGTCTGTTCTTTGTGATCAGGTTGTCAGTGTAAATATTATCCCTAGTCCTGATGAGGTAAGACTTTGGCATTGCTCGAATGGACTTACCAGAGTTAAATTCTGCTAATAACCATTAATGATTAAATGATTATGGTTGGCAAAGTTGGCAAGCAGTGGGACAAACTCATTGTAGGCAGTAATTTTCTAATTGCATTCATGATAGTAATAAGCTGTAGTGGGAAATTCCCTTTGGAAAAACTATATTTTAAATTGCTGAGTAGAATGCTTGACAATCTCATTCAGTCAGTATTTGAACATGCAGCTGAAATGTAAATACGTAAGAGCCATACCAGTTTATATGAAATAATAATTAAATATAGTACAACAGCCTGTTCCCAAGGTACTATGGGGGTCCTGTGAATATTTAGCATTTTTTTCTACTCATGTTCTTCTGTAGCTGATCTTCAGAGATGATCCTAAGATTGGCTTAAAATTGTCTGGCTTAATAGCCACTAGTAACTTTATTCCCCATGAATTTTTTGAATATCTTTTTTAAAATTATACTTAAGCTATAGGCTTACCCTGGAGAATGTTTATGTATGTGTTAAGAGTTAAAATCAACTCAATGACATCTAATTAGTTGATCAGCTATTGATTTTGGGATAGCTAATTCTATACATTTAAATACTGTGTGAAGACAGACTTTCATTTGTTTTTCCTAAATCTGCTTCTGAGTTTCTACGCTATGAGAGAAAAAAATTATATATTTTCTGTCTACTTTCATTGTATCATGCATAATTTATTCATACCCGCTACTTTTTTTTTCAAAACTAAAAATCTTAAGTAATTTTTTTTTTCTGGTTCCCATTATGATCCCACAATATTTCTGGTTCATTATTGCCAGTTCAGTGTATTCAGTGGCCATCAGTGTGTTGTAAACTTAAAATTTTTGGCCTTGGTGCATATTATTTTATACTTAACATTTCTTGATCCACATTTGTCATTTTATACCCTCTTACCCAGTTTATAGAAATGGGTTTAGACGAGCTCTTCTCTGCTGCCCTTTTTTGGCCACCCTGGTCAGTCCATACAGTCAATTACCTTATTTGACTAGTCCAACTTCAGATATTTAAAAATGAGTTTAAAATGTGTTAAAAAAGCATTAGTCATTACCAGTATAGATCCTCGGAGTAACCCCACTACTCCATCCATGGTAAGAATTGTCTGCTTCCTTTCTGTTTCTGATCATTTGGCATTATCAATCTTATGCTTTGGATTTTAAAAGATGGAAGATAAACCAATTAGCATTGCAACAATACCTGTTCAGTTGATGATCTTTCTTTCCTGTTCTCCTTTTGAGCAAGAGACCTTCCAGGTTAGAAAATGTAAAACTTCACTTAGTTTTAAGACATACGTGAGAAGATAATGCTTACTGGTTTCACCAAAGTCTCTATTTCATTATTTATTTTTCTTTCAAATTCCTTTTCTTGAAAGTTATGGTGTCCCTCTTCCTTTCTTACTTGCATTTTATGTCTGTTTTAATTGCGTTACCATGCGCTTTGTTGATTAACCCTTCAATTCAAACAAAAGTTTTTCTTGCATCTTTCATTCGAAGCTACTTCTGTTGCACGAAGTTAGAATTCTTCTATAGTATGAATTGAGGCAAATTCATTTAGGCATTTGTTAAAGTGGCTATGCCACTTGAAACAGAATTTCCTGCATCTGACAGCATATACAACTTCTCATTTTCTTGGATTGTAGGAATTGCTTTTCCTGTATTTTCAGGCCTTCCCATCCTGTCACGGTAGCTTCTTAATTATGTGTGTTCAGCTTTGTTGTAAATAGAGAAATATTATTTTAATGGATTGCCTTTACAATGAGAAGTAATGAAATAAAAGAGATCCATGCTGCAAGCCTGAATGGCACAGTGTATCTCTTTCCAAGGGGGACCTTAAAATACCTTTTGAGAAGGTAAAACTATGTATATATAACCTATCCTAAAAAACGAAAGACTGCTTGAAATACAGTAAATAGAATACATTCACTGCTTTTTCTAATTGCATATGTAAGAGCAGGGTGATAAAAAGACTATAATTAAAACTGGAGACCTGAAGAATTAGAAGTTATTAGCATACTCAATCCAGGAAACATAACTTATTGAGAATTGAAGTTGATCACTGATTAAAGAATGATGAATGTCAGTGGGAACGATTAGAATTATCTGTTTGAGGGAATGGCTGGTTCCGTATGAATTGAATTCTAGCCAGCTTGTATTTTGTGGCAACTCTCATCAATACATGTGGAAGTACAGTGCAAATGTACTCAGAATTATACTAATCCCGAGAGAAATAATGCATGTCTCTTTCTTTTTCAGAAAGTTTTGATCCTGAAAATATGACTCCTTTTCAACTAAATTCTTAATTTGCTAGGTACAACGCAGGTTTATAGGGCCATCTCTGGTTTATTTTCTCTCTCAGTATGCAGGAAAGAAATGTGAACAAGAAGCAGTGAATCTATCCATCGTGGCTTGGTGCAATTTTTGTTTTGTCATAGCTTGTATAAGCTCTTAGGCTCACTATACAGTATGCAGAATTCATCTATATGTTTTTCTTTTATAGACAGGTGAACAGATCCATGTCAGTCTCCCACTTTCCCAACAAGTTTCTAATGAGAGCAGGCTCTCTATGTCTGAATCTGTCTCTGAATTTTTTGATGCCCAAGAAGTGCTTCTATCTGCAAGCTCATCAGAAAATGAGGTTAGGAAGAACAATCTTTACTCAGCACTTTTATGTAATGTGAGATTGAAGTACTGGATGGCTCATTTTAATTAGGAAAATGGGCATGGCATAGCCTGTCCATGATTCACATCTATTAACTTGATGTTTTTCATAAACATGTATGTCTCAGCCAATGTTTCATGTATGAAGGCAATCATATTAGTTAATTTATTGCAAATGTTTTAAGGTAATATACTGTACATCTTATTTGAACACTCTGAAATACTAAATAAAATAAAGGCTACCATATCTGACCTGTAAAACTGAGGGAAACTATAAAATGGTAGCAAAATGCTATAATTTTCAAAATCTCTCTGCTGCTTTTTCTTTTAGCAGTTGTTGCATTGTTGTTTTGCCAAGAGGGGGATTCACTACAGATCTGTGCACCTATCAATGTTTTATTGAAAGGGAAGAATATTTGCAGACAAACAGGATGGATCTAAAAAAGCCCCAAATATTATAAGGAATTTGAATTTGTGACAATAGCATTTATTTCTTCAGTATAATAATAGTAATAATCAGTATTTTCTTCATTAGGCTTCTGATGATGAATCTTACATAAGTGATGTGAGCGACAACATATCTGAGGACAACACTAGTGTTGGAGACAATATTTCTCGGCAAAGTATGCAGTTTCTTGACTTTTAGAAAATAAAATTTATATAATTTATACAGAGGCAAACAAGGAGTTTTCACTCTGAGAGCTACTTTCAAATAGCTTCTAATTTATTAGTTGCATAAAATTACTTTACTTTCTTTTTTAATTCTATGAGCTCTTTTTAACATATCCTTTCTGTTAATCCATTTTTCTGCCTTTATTCTATCCTCTTTGCCATCACAAGATACTTTCAACCTCTCCTCATATTAATCCTCTTTCTTTTGGTCACTTCAGGATGTTGTATTGTTTTGTGTGTATAATTCCCATCCTTGCTCTCTTTGTTACTCTATTTCTATTAATCGCTAATTATTCCCATCTCATTGTTCTTTCTGCATCCCATTGTGCCTAACCCGAACCTCATTATAAATCTTCTTTCTAAATTTTCATTAAAGATTTATTAAAGATTACAATTTACAACAATAAAGACTAATACAAACCAAAAAAGTAAAAAGAAAAAAAAAGAAAGTGCAGAAAATAAAAAGAAGGATAATTAGAGAATAAATAAGAATGCAGTAAAAAGCAAGACTTTCCCCTTCTTCACAATTATAAACTATTCTAATCACTTATCATCTTTTAAAACCTACAAATTATTTCTTCTTCCCATATTCCATCTATTATCTATAAATAAATCCATAAAATCTCATAGTTGCAGTTTTATCAGCAAGTCTTTTTCATTCCCACACACATACATACACACACACACACTTTAATATATCTATAATGTTTTTTAATATTTATATGTGGAAGATATATATGTATGTATAACCATATATATCTATTTAATGTTTTGCATTTTTCTTTTTTACTGTTACATTTTTGTTAGTTTGTATTAATTTTTTATCTTTGTGTTTTAAAACTTTAATAAAAAAATGTTTAAAAATTCAAAGTTTTAATTACTCTTTTACTGTTTCAGAAATAATTTTTTAAATCATTAATGTTACATTTAAAACTCTATTTTGCTAAAGATTGAAGGAAATTACCTGGTGCTGTAAAACGTCAATCCAAATGTTCCTAATAGATGAAAGGAAGTTAACAATTTAATAGTTTCTTAAAGTGATTAGAAAAGGAAGTACCCAGTGTCCTTTTTGAAGATACCAACCATGGTTTGAATAAGAACCCACCCACCCCCAAATTGCTAAATCTGTTGGAAACCACTGTTTTGAGGTGGTCTCATGAGGAGCAACTGCCTGGAGCACACATAGCAATCTCAAGTCCTCTCTTCCTTATCTGGAGAGAAATTATGAAATGTTGATCTATTCACCAGCTCTTCATTCTGGTGCGATCATTGGCTCTTCATTTTGTGGAACCATCTTCAGTTCAGCAATTATTCCCTGGAAATCTAAGGCCTTAATTTTGCCACACTGAAAAAAATAAAGTTGAAGACCGAAGGAATGATTGACATGATAATAGAATTCTATCCTTTGAGACCTAGTCAAAAGCATGTCTGACCTCGAGGTAAAAATTCAGCAATAGACAAGCTCACAAGTAAATCCAGTATCAAATCCTTCTTTTTTATGAAAATGACAGTGTCCGTTAGTGGCTGAAATGTATTTTCTATTCATATTTGAAAGCTGTACTCTGTGTATAAGAAGTTTAATACTCTGCTATTTGAAAAAAAAATTCTAATTACAAAAAAAAACTTTGGGGAAATAAACAATAGCAATATGTGAAAAACTTCTCTTATTGCATTCACTATTTGAAAAGATATAATTAGATTTTTTTAAGGTATTACCAAAACATTTTTATTTTTCCAATTATTTTACAGAAAATGGGCCTGGGGAAAAAATACACCATCCTCCCTCTTTTGTCATTCCTTTTTTCTGAAACTCATCTGTCAGCAAGTAGTTAATTGAATTATATGCAAAGGTACAGCAACATTAACAAAAATCCTTTTAAAAAGAGATTGCCTTTTAAAAAAATAATAATTAAAAGGGTAGGAAAATCTGTTTGGAAAATAAATTAATGGGAATAGAAAAGCAAAAGTGGGAATTAGTGCATAGGTAATTCCATCTGTCGGGGAAGTTACGAAGGAAAAAAAAAACTAAGGTGGTAAAAAGGCAAGGAATGAAAGATTAAGCAAATATGTACCCTGGCGACTTATTTTGCTGTTTGAATATTTCAAGGTAAGCAGCTTATTCCATCTTGTTTCTTAACAATTTGTTATGTACACATGACAAAGCAAAGAAAAATCTAGGTAAAGCCATGGTCAGGCATTGTGTGGTTTTATAAAGAAAATAATGACACCTGGATGCCTTGTAAAATTCTGTGCACAATAAAAGCTTCATTTGGGATCATTCTTAATCAGTTTTCCTTTAAATTGATTTTAAATATCTTTTTTTTAACATTTTTGCCAGACACTCAGGATTTAGTCAGGTGTAGTGATACTCAGATTCAAAGCAGGACTATGCCTCATTTGTTGTAACAGGTTAAAAAAAATGGTACTAACCCTACAGTTTATTTTCTGAATCCATGACGTCAGGAGGCAACATGATTTAGTGGTACATTTGGTTAGCTGACTTTTAAAACGCTAAGAAATTGTGGCCTCAAATAAGGAGATTCCTTACTCTAGGCTACAAGCTTGCTTGTAGACTAATGTAAGATAGTAATATAAATTGTAAGATAATTAAAATTCAAAGTACAGATAGTCCTAGTGCAGTTGTAATCTATGACTTGCTTGTTAAGCAAAGCAGTTATGAAAATGGCGGGACTGCAGGCATGCGTATGATTTTGCTTCAGTTTTCCTTTGCTTCAGCTTTTATCTTTCTCTTTGGGGGCATCAGTATGGGCTAAATCAGCAAGTTAAAATTAACAGAGTTTCTACTAAAGTCATAAATGCGAGAACTGAATGTTAAGCTGTTTTTTTTAGCACTCTTGTAACTTTGAAAAGTCACTAAATGAATCAGTAACTTTGAGAACTATCTATAGTTTTATGTAATATCATGCCATATATATGCATACACCCCCCCCCCGCACATGCATACAAACATATATCCACTATATGTATATATGTGTATATCAGCACATTGTATAGGTTTCATGATCATTCTGTTCTATTTCTCTTTTAGTAATGAATGGTGAGCTAACAGGAGGTGCTTTCAGAAATGGACGAAGGACATGTCTTCCAACACCCTCCCCTGATACTAGTAATATTAATCTGTGGAACATTTTGAGAAATAATATTGGGAAGGATCTTTCCAAAGTATCAATGCCTGTAGAGCTCAATGAGCCTTTGAATACTTTGCAACACCTTTGCGAGGAACTGGAATATAGTGAACTTTTGGACAAAGCTGCTGAAACCGATGATCCTTATGAACGTATGGTAATGGGCCTGATTATGGAACATATCATGGTGTTCCATAATGTGTTCCTTCTCTCTTAGACCTCTGGTATTTTGCATTCTCTAAAAGGAGTGATGCTGGCAAAATGAGGGCCTCTAGCTTATACAAAAGTACCATTTGTTTGCCTATAAAATGTATTTTGTAACATACTTAAAAAATCCAAGAGAGCCTGCCCTTTTCTCTGTGACTCTTCTGGGTGAGAAACATAAAATATGTTCTGACAGGAAGAGGGTACTGGGAATTTTTATATTGCAAAGTCTTGCCCGAGTACCTTTCATTGCATTGCATTCTCTGAGAATGGCAACTATATAAATAATGAAGATATATACATAAAAATATGGTTATAGTTTGCATAGGAAAAAGTCCTGGTGAACTGTTTCCATTATACACTGCTCAAAAAAATAAAGGGAACACTTAAACAACACAATGTAACTCCAAGTCAATCACACTTCTGTGAAATCAAACTGTCCACTTAGGTAGCAACACTGATTGACAATCAATTTCCCGTGCTGTTGTGCAAATGGAATAGACAACAGGTGGAAAGCATAGGCAGTTAGCAAGACATCCCCAATAAAGGAGTGGTTCTGCAGGTGGTGACCACAGACCACTTCTCAGTTCCTATGCTTTCTGGTTGATGGTTTGGTCATTTTTGAATGCTGGTGGTGCTTTCACTCTAGTGGTAGCATGAGAGGGAGTCTACAACCCACACAAGTGGCTCAGGTAGTGCAGCTCATCCAGGATGGCACATCAATGCGAGCTGTGGCAAGAAGGTTTGCTGTGTCTGTCAGCTTGGTGTCCAGAGCATGGAGGTGCTACCAGGAGACAGGCCAGTACATCAGGAGACGTGGAGGAGGCCGTAGGAGGGCAACAACCCAGCATCAGGACCGCTACCTCCAACTTTGTGCAAGGAGGGACAGGAGGAACACTGCCAGAGCCCTGCAAAATGACCTCCACTGGGCCATAAACATGCATGTGGCTGCTCAAACGGTCAGAAATAGACTCCATGAGGGTGTTATGAGGGCCCAACGTCCACAGATGGGGGTTGTGTTTACAGCCCAACACCGTGCAGGATGTTTGGCATTTGCCAGAGAATACCAAGATTGGCAAATTTGCCACTGGCGCCCTGTGCTCTTCACAGACGAAAGAAGGTTCACACTGAGCACATGTGACAGACGTGACAGGTTCTGGAGACGCCGTGGAGAACGTTCTCCTGCCTGCAACATCTTCCAGCATGACCGGTTTGGCAGTGGGTCAGTAATGGTGTGGGGTGGCATTTCTTTAGGGGGCTGCACAACTCTCCATGTGCTCGCCAGAGGTAGCCTGACTGCCATTAGGTACCGAGATGAGATCCTCAGACCCCTTGTGAGACCATATGCTGGTGCGGTTGGCCCTGGGTTCCTCCTAATGCAAGACAATGCTAGACCTCATGTGGCTGGAGTGTGTCAGCAGTTCCTGAAAGATGAAGGCATTGATACTATGGACTGGCCCGCCCGTTCCCCAGACCTAAATCCAATTGAGCACATCTGAGACTTCTCTTGTCTCGCTTCATCCACCAATGCCATGTTGTACCACAGACTGTCCAGGAGTTGGGGGATGCTTTAGTCCAGGTGTGGGAGGAGATCCCTCAGGAGACCATCCGTCACCTCATCAGGAGCCCAGGCGTTGTAGGGAGGTCATATAGGCACGTGGAGGCCACACACACTACTGAGCCTCATTTTGACTTGTTTTAAGGACATTACATCAAAGTTGGATCAGCCTGTAGTGTTTTTTTTCCACTTTAATTTTGAGTGTAACTCCAAATCCAGACCTCCATGGGTTGCTAAATTTGATTTCCATTGATAATTTTTGTGTGATTTTGTTGTCAGCACACTCAACTATGTAATGGACAAAGTATTTAATAAGAATATTTCATTCATTCAGATCTAGGATGTCTTATTTTTGTGTTCCGTTTATTTTTTTGAGCAGTGTATTTATTTATATACATGAATGATGCTCCATTTTCTGTGTCTGGGAAATATACCAAAATTATTGTGAGATTAATCTCTATAAAAAATTTTGACTATGTATCTTCAAAGGTAAAAAAAAAATTCTTTCTTTTAATTACACATCCATGTTTTTTTTCCTATTGCAATACTGCCTAAAAAGTAGTCTTAAAAAGTAGTTATAGATTTTTGTTAGCAACTTTTTTATAGAAGCAGTTAAATACCAATGTGGAAGAAATTCAATTAGGAAAGTGTATGTTCCTGATCTGGAAATACAAGAAGGGGTGTGTTATTACAGGATATTCCTCCCATATGCACAACATGTATGAATGAAAAGTTTATTACAGTCAACAACTACATTTTTCTCCCTGAAATGATCTGTAGCTCTTTCTGTGATCTGTTCAGTTAGATCAGACCCTCAGATGTAAACAATCTAGTAAGTGTCCAGTTTGGAACATTTATTTGTAGCTCTGGTTCCCAGGCAATTGAGAAGAGAACTTGAAATTGGGAAATTGGTTTGTTCTCAAAGCAATAAAATAGTTTATACTGTGATCCTGTTTGGAAGGAATAGAAAGCATTGCTTCCATAAACCCTGGAGTTAAAAAGTCCAACTCTCTCCCTTCTGGTTTGCCTCATCTTCTGCACCTCATAATAAGCTGTGTTTCCCTACAACAAATAAACATGGCCACTGTATTTTCTTCAGATGCAGATTATCATCTTGACATTCCTTTTTTGTTTTTCCCCAGAGTTTTGTGTCTTTGTAAGTGCAATATTACATTATATATTACATTATACATAAACAGATATACAAGTAGATTCAGTGTCCATCCTGTCTTCCTGTTACGTCTTCAAGATATAACATTCTTACATTTTTCTCCTGCATTTAAAAGCATTCGTGTCTGATAATAGAACATTAGGCCTCAGTTTCTTTCTGTTTTGATTTAGATCTTTGCTACACTCTGGAAGCAAATGAGAACTACTAACTAACATAAATATAAATACTATGTATGTATGTATGTATGTATGTATGTATGTATGTATGTTACTGTAAACAGGAAAAAGGTGCACCCTAGGAAAAAACATGGTTGATTATAGAAGCCAATCAAGCCAATCTTTTTCAGAATTGTTTTCTTAAATACTGTTTTGTTGTTCTAATTAGGTCCTTATTGCTGCCTTTGCAACTTCAGGATATGCTTCCACTTATTACAGAGCAGGAAGCAAGCCTTTTAACCCTCTACTTGGTGAGACTTATGAGTGTATCAGGGAAGACAAGGGATTTCGATTTTTCTCAGAGCAGGTATGGTCTGCTGTAATCAAGATAGTTAAATATTGCTGTATGACTTTATTTTTTGGGAAGAAGGAGAATTATTTAAAACATTTCATCTTGATTTATGAAGTGCTGTCAAGAAAATCCTTAGGTTTGTTTTAAAACAATACTTGTTTTTGCGATATTAGCTAAAATTCAACATGGCAGAATTCAGCTTTGCCTTCATGTTCTTTGTATAGTTGCATAGATTTTTTTTCAAAGTGTAATGAATTTTAAAATCTTGTATAGATTGTGTATGTCCAATTACTTGTATGTAATTTTTTTTTCCAGGTTAGCCATCACCCACCCATTTCTGCCTGTCATTGTGAATCAAAGAATTTTGTGTTTTGGCAAGGTATATATTTGAGTTACAAATGGATGAATCAAATTTTAATTAAAAAAGAAAATTAAATTTTATAAATTATCTTGTTGAAATGTAGTTACAATACTAGCAAAGGCCAATTGTTCTTTATTTATTTTATTACATATTTTACATTGAGAAATTAGAAATCAACAATTTTCTGCCTCTGGATTAGCCTGTTGATCTGTTTAGAACAAGATATATTAACTTACATGATATCTGAGATGAATAAATGTATATAGCATTTTGCTTCTTTATACAAATTTCTTCTATTTAGATATTAGATGGAAAAACAAATTCTGGGGGAAATCGATGGAAATATTGCCAATTGGAACTCTGAATGTGACACTTCCTAAGTAAGTGCTTTTTGTATGCCTTTTTATGTTAAACATCAAGTTATTGTATAAACATGACAGATATGAAATCTGAAAATGTGCAGAATGGAATAGGATCCATTTTTAGAAAGCTGGGATCCCTGAAGAACCAGATCCCAGTGTCCTAGCAACAATTAATATTGAAATGAATTCTGGTTTAGCTAGGGTGAAAATGGTCATTGCTTGAATGGATGGTGTTTTGATCCTTACAAATGGTTACCTGGCATAACTTTGTAACAGTAAAAACATTTAGACTTCCCTTTGTTATTTTCTTTTAAAAGGTAGGTATATTTTAGTAATTGAAAATGAAATATGCCCCTGTATAAACAAGAGTGTTAGGAAAGTGGAGAAAACCTAGTGCATTTTATTAGTCTTACTGTTCTTTATTATGTTTATCCTGAAGCATGTTAGAGTTGATCAGCTGATGCCAACATATTATAATTTGGCTTGCTTCACGCAGAACTAATGCAAACAGAAGAATAAATTGGGAAAAAATGACTCGGATTTCTCATCAGTATGCACCCACTATGTAGCTATAGACAAATGAAATTTTAATTTATTTTAAAATTTCTTTATTAGATTTATATCTTGCCTTTTGTTAAGAACTACAATAAATAGTTACCTTGTGTTAGGAATGTAAGTCACCTAACAGTTGGGTTGGAAAATATATAAACCAGGATAGACATTTTAATACTGTCTCTTTAAGGAAATGCTAAAATTGTAATTGGGTGTGGTTCCTCAAACGGCCATAAGATGGAGCCAGAGACCTGGGTTGTTCTGTTCTGTTGTTGCTGAGAGTGTTGCCGTTCCTGCATTTCCCTATTGACTGTTACTGATCATCGTTATTCTTGGATTTGATGTGAGTCTTTAACTGAACTGTTTTTGATACTGGACTTCGATATTTTGGATTATCCCTGGACTGAAAACTGACTGCTTTAACCGTGTATGACTTGGACTGCTTGTTGGATTTTGCTTAAATGTTTATTGGAAGTAAAAACCTACATTTTACTATACAGTGTATCTGTCTGCTGGTTGTGTGTTATTCTTCACCACTCTCACTACGTCTCCCTGTGTGCGCTCATTCTCCTAACGGGGAATTACCTCAACACCTTGCCTTCCTTTTTTATCCACAGCAGCCCCGAGTGATAAGTTGTGTTATGAGAAAGTGGCTTCAAATCACTCAGTGAGCTTCTGCAACTTACAAGGGGCTAGAACCTGGATGTCTGTAATTACAGTCCAGAAATTTAATCACTTACAACACTGACTGTCTTTGTTTCAATCTAATCTGTCTCAGTAGCTTACATTAGCTTCTAACAGAAGTATCTTTTGAACTGTATAAAAGCAACAGATTGATCCTAGACCATAATTGGAGTGAGGGAGTTGGCAGAGCTGCAAGCTGCAAGTGGATGCATTCATGTTAATTATTTTTTGTGGTTAATTCTGTCTTGTGAATGTAAGCATAGTCTTCTCTGGATGAATAAAAAATGTTTTTAAAAAATATTCCAGTATGTGGGGGTTAGTGCCTCCAATATCAGAAGTACCCTGAAAAGCCTGCTTTCAGGAAAATATTTGACAATCCAAATTATCATTTAAAATTGTTGTAATGTTGCACAGAGCTTCTATGGGAAAAAAAGACAGTGGAAGTACTCCATTCAGTATAGAGAGACCTGAAGGATAAGCTTTTTGAATCTGTTAGCGCAGGAGTATTCTTATCATTACCATCCCAGACTTTGACATAACTTTCCAGACACATTTGTCAGGCCTGTTGTTTATACAGTGTTTAAGTCTTGTTATCCCCCCCAGATTTTTTGGTAGCTTTAAGCATCAGTGTGATATAATTGATGATGGATATAGAGCCATGTTCGACTAATGTTGTTTTATGATGCTTTCTGTGATGATGCAAAAATTGATCGTAAAAAATTGTTGAGGACATAAAGATGGAGAAAAGGTAGAATATAAATATTTAAAAGAGGTGCACCTTTTCCTTCTTTGTGAGTTGTTTTTAATATTGGAATTGTAGTAAGATTTATTTGCATGTGAGCTTGGAATGGCTTTAGAAAAGAATTCTGAAACTTATTACTCTTCCCTTTCTTTCTAGATACGGTGATTGCTATGTTTGGAACAAAGTCACTACTTGCATACACAACATCCTGAGTGGAAGGAGATGGATAGAGCATTATGGAGAAATAACCATTAGAAATACAAAAAGCAGTGTCTGTATTTGTAAGCTCACATTTATCAAGGTAGATTTACTATGATCATCATCATGAACAGTGAAGGGACTATGTATGCTACCAATGGCCTATTCACAGGAACATTTGGAAATGCATCAGTAGCATGCTAGTTTCAATAGGTTCTGTTTCAGTGGGGAGAATAATTAATAGTCCTTTCAATTAGCTGCCAGAGAGCATCTAAATTTAGTGGCAACATTCCTATATATTCTTTTTGGGTGCCACAATTAATGCAATCAGTGCCTTTATGCATGACCATTGATGCAAATCTATAAATACCTTGTAGAGCTCTATGGTTGACAATGACGTATAGTAGACTTTCAGCATGGTAAAATCACATTGTTCTGCATCATTTTATTTAAATCGCCTACATTAGTGATAATGGCAACAACAATTTATTAAATCTTTATACTGCCAGACTCCCAGTGATTCTGGAAAATATTACTGTGAATCTAGAAATGGCTCCTGGTTATATGAACCAATTCAGCATGACAGTGAAACGTTTAGCTGGAAATATTTTAATTTTAAATATTAATGTTAATGTTGTTCTTCCATGCTTTCCCATAAATAAATACCTGTCTTTAAGCAAAATAATAGTAAAAAACAATGCACAACCCAAGTTTAGAAGAATCTCCCCCTTTTTATCTTTGTCACCCAAAATGATTTTCTAGGATAGGTGAGAACTTCTAACTTTCCCCATGGATCTCTGGATGGCAATATAAGCAATATTGAAAAGAGTAAAGATTTTATGTCTTCATTTTAAGGTGCTATGAGATGTATATACATTATCTAAAACACCTGGCATTTCCTTTAACAGTTTTATTCCTATGTAGATGTGACCTGTTAATTTATTGTCCAGTGGTACAATTAATCGATTGAGATTTCTTTAATTAGGTCCCAACCTTGCTGGAGTTCATGAGCTTTAATAGTTGCGTGCAGATAATTATAAAAAGAAAAATTAGAAAAGCTATTTGTGACTGGATTCCCAACCAAGAATGCTGTTTTCTTTTTTTGAGCTCCAGACAAATACACTGCTCAAAAAAATAAAGGGAACACTTAAACAACACAATGCAACTCCAAGTCAACCACACTTCTGTGAAATCAAACTGTCCACTTAGGTAGCAACACTGATTGACAATCAATTTCACATGCTGTTGTGCAAATGGAATAGACAACAGGTGGAAAGCATAGGCAGTTAGCAAGACATCCCCAATAAAGGAGTGGTTCGCAGGTGGTGACCACAGACCCCTTCTCAGTTCCCATGCTTTCTGGCTGATGGTTTGGTCACTCTTGAATGCTGGCGATGCTTTCACTCTAGTGGGAGCATGAGAGGGAGTCTACAACCCACACAAGTGGCTCAGGTAGTGCAGCTCATCCAGGATGGCACATCAATGCGAGCTGTGGCAAGAAGGTGTGCTGTGTCTGTCAGCATAGTGTCCAGAGCATGGAGGCGCTACCAGGAGACAGGCCAGTACATCAGGAGATGTGGAGGAGGCCATAGGAGGGCAACAACCCAGCATCAGGACTGCTACCTCCGCCTTTGTGCAAGGAGAGACAGAAGGAGCACTGCCAGAACCCTGCAAAATGACCTCCAGCGGGCCACAGATGTGCATGTGGCTGCTCAAATGGTCAGAAACAGACTCCATGAGGGTGGTATGAGGGCCCGACGTCCACAGGTGGGGGTTGTGCTTACAGCCCAACACCGTGCAGGACGTTTGGCATTGCCAGAGAACACCAAGATTGGCAAATTTGCCACTGGCGCCCTGTGTTCTTCACAGACGAAAGCAGGTTCACACTGAGCATATGTGACAGACGTGACAGGGTCTGGAGACCCGTAAAGAATGTTCTGCTGCCTGCAACATCTTCCAGCATGACCGGTTTGGCAGTGGGTCAGTAATGGTGTGGGGTGGCATTTCTTTAGTGGGCCGCATAGCCCTCCATGTGCTCGCCAGATGTAGCCTGACTGCCATTAGGTACCGAGATAAGATCCTCAGACCCCTTGTGAGACCATATGCTGGTGCGGTTGGCCCTGGGTTCCTCCTAATGCAAGACAATGCTACACCTCATGTGGCTGGAGTGTGTCAGCAGTTCCTGCAAGATGAAGGCATTGATACTATGGACTGGCCCACCCATTCCCCAGACCTGAATCCAATTGAGCACATCTGGGACATCATATCTCACTTCATCCACCAACGTCACGTTGTACCACAGATTGTCCAGGAGTTGGGGGATGCTTTAGTCCAGGTGTGGGAGGAGATCCCTCAGGAGACCATCCACCACCTCATTAGGAGCATGCCCAGGCATTGTAGGGAGATCATACAGGCACTTGGAGGCCACACACTACTGAGCCTCATTTTGACTTGTTTTAAGGACATTACATCAAAGTTGGATCAGCCTGTAATGTTTTTTTCCACTTTAATTTTGTGTGTAACTCCAAATCCAGACCTCCATGGGTTGCTAAATTTGATTTCCATTGATAATTTTTGTGTGATTTTGTTGTTAGCACATTAAACTATGTAATGAAGAAAGTATTTAATGAGAATATTTCATTCATTCAGATCTAGGATATCTTATTTTTGTGTTCCCTTTATTTTTTTGAGCAGTGTATTTTAGAAGGAAGAAATCTGCCCTAAAAATACTTTCACTTGTCAAGAAGGCTAAAGTACTTTTGAGTAGGATATAAAATAATCTTGCTTTCACAGGCTGTTCTATTATCTGAGCAATTACCTTTTTATGATCCTATACATAATTTGAGTAGCCTGTGGAAGCAGACCTTCGTATTACAATCCCCCTTTAAATTAGAAGTCTGCCATAATTCAGAGCACTCACATATATAGTGTGTTGTGTCATAAATAAGATTACATTTTTTTTCTCATGGGATTGCATGTGAAGAATCAGCAGTTATTGAAGGCTCTTAGTAAGGAATGGGGATTGCATTCTTGCTGTTGATTGAAGGCAGAGAGACTTGATAATAGATGATTTGTTTACATTTCATAAAACCAAACTATTCGGTTTTAACGTTTTTAGGTGAACTACTGGAATTCTAATGTAAACGAAGTTCAAGGTGTTGTCATGGACCAAGAAGGAAAAGTAGTGCATCGCCTTTTTGGAAAATGGCATGAAGGGTTATATTGTGGAATTGCACCTTCAGCAAAATGTATATGGAGGCCTGGTAATACATGACATTTATATAATTCTAAATATAACTAAAAAAGTAATAAAGAAAGGAGTAGAATTTGTACTATAGACGCCAGGATTTCATCTCAGTGTACTAGATATGATAGCTTGGAACATTAATTGTAGCTTAGAAACTGTAAGTGTAAGTCATTGCTGTCCTTTAATAATTGTATCTTTCCATGATGAAATCTAAATCAAACTCAGCTTATTTAGAAGGCTGTGTGTGTTCCATAATAGGTTCTAAGATCAAGCAGGAATAATGCAAAAATGCTATAAGTTGTTAAATGGCATGTGTTGAATGAAGAGAGATGTAATATTTTGATGGTGGCAAAATGTTTAATGCCACTGTTGCCATTAAAATGAATGTGCATTTTTCAGTATTATATATACTCTGTGTGTGTGTGTGTGTGTGTGTACATACCAACATTCTTACTGTTCATTGAAGGTGGAGAGACATACACACACACACACACACACACACACAGAGTATATACATTTTTGATATTCTTCAAGCTGAACAGAAAAAAAAGGAGTAGTTCCTTTGAAAAAGGTAACAATCACTTATTTAGTCAATTGGATTTATTGGTAAGGACAAAATTACAATCAGTTTTTTCCCATATTTGAATGATGAATTTTGTGAAACCGAATGTTAACAAAATAAAGAACATTGGAAGAGAAAGTAGAAATAATGTGGGTTTCATGCAGTATTTCTATTGATGGGGGAAAATGGGATTCTTTGATTAAGGATACAAGTTGTACCTTCTGAACTAAATCTTGTGTTTTTCTAATTTTCCAAAATTAGTAGCTACGAGGCAGTTCCTAGTTCTCCTATAATTTATATGCTGATTTTGTGATTTAACAAAAATGATATGAGAACTGGTTGAGACTTTGAATTATCTTTAACTTTTTAAATCTGGGATAATGTTTCAAGGTATCCCACAATACAGTGAGTCCTCATTTAGCAACTGCCTTGGATAGCAACCATTTGCAAATATGACTGTAATTAATGGTAATAAAAATTCATTTTATGATCAACGTGGGCATTTATGACAACAAAACCTTTAGTGTGAAATTGATTAAGTTCTAGTCAGTTTCAAGCAGCAGCTACCAGGTTGTTGGATGCAACAGAAGGTTACATAAAAGGACTATTCAGAACTGCTTCCTTTCATAAAATTGGCTCATCCTGTATGTTGATCCCAAGCCAGGATGCTAAGAGTTCTGCACATATTAATTTATTAAATTGATATGCATCCATCTGGCCTAGACTCATATATTAAGTGACAGAATGGGAACTCAAAGCAGTGTTTTTCACAAAATGGCGTTGTTGGGATCTTTTCAGAAAACTGCCAAAACTGACAATTTTCATAAGGCCTTGCTTTTGTAATGTTGCATTCTGGTTTTATCTACTTGTAACACACCCATGATTCAACCTGATTCAGTAATATAAAAAATATATAAGTTAAATGAAAAATAAAATAACAGAGTTGGAAGGGACCTTGGATGTCCTCCAGTCCAATCCCCTAACCAAGGAGGAGATCCTATACCTTTTCAGACAAATGGTTATCCAATCTCTTCTTAAAAACCTCCAGTGTTGGAGCATCCACAACTTTTGGAGGCAAGCCATTCCACTGGTTAATTGTTCCGTCAGGAAATTTCTCCTAAGTTATAGGTTGGTTCTTTCCTTGATTAGTTTCTATCCATTGCTTCTTGTGCATAAAACATAATATGAATGCCCATGCTGTGCCTCAGTGATGTAGAGGGCCAACATTCAGTAATATCTGTAAGACCATTAAAGCCCTAAGTATCCACCTTCTCTGGAATCGTTAGGGGTTGATCTTTCTTCCTGAAGTAATTTCTTTCTCCTTGCACAGAAAATCATGAAGTGATTGTGTCAGACCATGAAATGTGGATTTTGTGGGACAAGGTTTGGGAGAGCATATGGGGGTCTTAGCCAAGCAGAGCATATTTTGACAACAACATGAGGAGTGAACCATCTCCCATATCTTCTCAATAACAGGGAGAATAATGTCTGCACATAAAACCATGGTTTAAAAAGTTTTGGGAATTGACAGTGCTGCATATAGGGTGTTTAATGAAGATCAAGGTACAATATTTTCTTTATCATGTAGACCTATTGTTTATTCACAGTGGTTAATCACTACCTTTATTTTAATTTTTAATATAGGTTCCATGCCAACAAATTATGAGCATTATTATGGTTTCACAAGGTTTGCTATTGAGCTAAATGAGTTAGATCCTGCACTGAAAGACCTTCTTCCCAAAACAGATGCTCGATTCAGGCCAGATCAAAGGCAAGAAGTATACTTTTTTTTTAAAAAAAAAAATGCTACCGCTGCTTTTGATTAAATATTATAAGGAACATTAATGCTAAAAAATTCATCTGAAATGTGAATCACTGCTGCTCAGTGAAAGCTTGCTCCAGGCAGTTTGAGAAGTATTTAAAATATTTTAATATGTGAACTTATAAAAAGAGCAGCAGACACAGATCACCCTTCCTATTTTTCCCCCTCCCACTTCATAAATACTTTTTGTAATATACTATCAATTTTATCTAACCTGCATAATATAGAACATGATATAAATGCTTCTTGAAGTTTGGGGTTTCTGGATTTTGTTGTTAGATTTTTTAAAGGTTGCTATGTATCTACTGAAAGACCTAATTCTTAACTATAGGCATTTGGAAGATGGAAATTTAGAAACAGCAGCAGCAGAAAAACAAAGAATTGAAGAATTGCAGAGATGCCGGAGACGTTATTTAGAGGAAAACAATATGGAACATGTACCAAAATATTTTAAGTAAGTAATCTCTCTCTCTGTGATTCTTGTACAAACAGAATGGGGTTAGTATATATAATGGTGTAACAATATTAACAAAAATACTAATAATGTTTTTAACATTAGAAATTGTCTTGCATTATGTAACATCTGCATGTTTCTTATTGTACAACTGAATTATTTTCAAAAATATCAAAACATAGGGGGAAAATTGGTTGTAGTCTAGGGTCTTATTCCTCAGATAAATCTGAATCAAAGATGATGATTTTTGTGAATCTTGATTAGATGAGAAATCAGTTTTGTAATATGTAGTTATTGCATTATTTTTGAAATTCAGAGATCTAACATTAATGTTTGATCTTCAGATTGGTATTTTATGCATGCACTATCTTTCATAAATTTTCCCCTAGCTAGATAAAGAGATTTGTCCAAGCAAACAAGTGTATGTGCAGTTCCTCTCTTTTATGTAACCTTGTAGAGTTAGAAAAACAAACATCTGCCAAATACCTAAGAGTAAAATTCAATCTCTTTTCTCCTTCTCTGCCAAATAATTATTTTATTTATAGTCTAATCCCTCTTCGGATGGAGTAATTCCTTCTGTGTATACAACAATATGAAGTGGTGTCCCCAGACTGAAGCAGGTATAAAAGACAAAATGTGTAAATTAGAGGAAGCAGATTAAAGAGTTATGCATTTCCAGATAGAGCTGAAGTCTTATAATGAGAGTTGATTCCAAAACTCTCTCAAAGTCTATTTCTTCTTTGCCTATAATAACAGGCATAATATATATGCTTGCTATTATAGGCATATAATAAATAATATGTTTATGTTTCCTCTTAAAGAGCAGCAAAGTAGAGCAGCAACTCATCCTGGGTTGAATAAGAAAGAGGATCTTTTTTTATCTTCTTTAAAGCAGGAAATTAATTGTTTCTTGGCTGTATGGCATTTGCTATCAAAACAGGGTTGGTTAGAAGAATGATTGTTCCTGTTAACACCAGATGGAGGAGTAGAGAAATTGGCTGAAGAACTTGAATTAGTTGAGTGAAAGATTTTTCTCCCCAACCCCCCACCCCGATTATAAAACTGATTAAATAGCTGAAATTGAACAAAGCTTCAGAATATGTTCGTTTTAGTGGAGGACATTCAAAACATTTGGTGGGTTCCCATTTTGGCTTTCCTATTCACCAATATTGATAAATATGCTAAGGTCTCTGATGATTGGGGCTACCTTTAGTGACTTTAATCTACAAAAAAAGATAAATAGAGATTATTGACACAGTAGCCAATTAGTAAATTATATGCTAGCACTTGTACAACAAGCTCCTGGATTGGATTGTAACTAAGAATATCTTGTCTGATGAGCAAACAGGCTCCAGAGAAAGCCAGTCATTAATTCTCTTATAGACAGATTAAATAGCCCATCTCTTGATCTGCCAAAATTGGGAAATAGACACATTTCTTTTATATGCAGATGCTGCTGCACTTTTTCCTTAGGCATAGATTATCTAAGGACCACTGATGATGATACCTAGTTTGGGTAATGAAACATCTGCAAGAAAACAAGATCTAGACACAGATTGGCCTGAAACAGGCACTTTATATATTTGGTGGGCACTGTGAAGAAGAACAGTTAGAAATTAATTACTCCAGAATCAGGGTCATGATTTTTGCTAAGGCACATATTTGGCAGCTAAATCATTATTTAACAGACTAGGTGTTAAATATCTAGGGATTATTTTCCATGCTACAGGTAACCATAAATTTCACACCTAATTTCACACATGTTACCCTAAATGCACAGAAATCCACTTTGGCTTTATACTTTTTTCTATTTCTCCAAAGGATCTCCATATATATCAGCAGCAATTAAAATCTCTTCAGCTAACGTCCAAGCCCGGCAACTTTTAGGAGTTTAGTTGCGCCTTAAAGGGCATTCCTTTGTCTTGGAAGAGTTCAAATCATTGTGTGCCAAACGTGTGCTTCACAGAAAAGCCAGCCTACTTAAAATGATTGTGCATTAGCTGATCTCAAACAATGGGCCATTGATTTAGAGTTGTAGACGGATTTATCAGTTCTGTCTAGAAACAACATTTTGAGCCACTCCACATATCTTCTTCAATCAACCAAATACCTTAGTTGCATAATGATTCCAAAATTTAGGAGGGCTTTATCCTTTGCTAGATTCAGTGCCTGCACAAACAGCAGTTACTGAAGCAACATGCTGAAAGTTCCTTTCGAACAGAGATGTATCCACATGGTGGAGAAATAATTGAAATGCTGGAACATGATACCCAGACATTCACCAAGAATTATTATTTCCATTCTTTACTAAATACCCTATTCGTTCTGACTTGTTTTATCTTGTTATTATTAGGTCAATGTGATTTGACATCTTTGACCACAGCTAAGTACCATTCTACAGTTTGTACAGTACACCATAATATCTCTTCTAATCCTTCTTAGATATTTTAGAACAATTATTTTTTTCTATTTTATCCTAATTAATTGTGATTTTCTTCTTTTTGTTATTGTTGATTTATGATTAAATAAAATGGATTATTTTATTGCAATTTCATTTTTCAGAAGATTTCCTCAACAAGTAAATTAAATTGAAGTATGTGTCTATTCTCTTAAAGAATATTTCTGAATTTATGTTAACCAATAACTCTCTTAATTTTGCAGAAAAGTTATTGAAGCAAATCAGAGAGAAGCGTGGGTTTCTAATGACACCTATTGGGAACTCCGAAAGGATCCTGGCTTTAATAAAGTAGAAACACTCAAACTCTGGTAAACTGAGAATGTAGATCTAGCAACATTTGTAGATCTAACTCTTAAAAAAGAAAAACAAAGATACCACTATGCACATCATGTTTCTTATAGCCGAGGGTGATTTGTGGGTCTGCAGAAAACCTTCCTTTGCTTTTACATTCAATTTATAATAGACTTCCAAAAGTGCATTAGCCCAGACTGAACATTTCTGTGATCATTTACATTGAAAAGAGGGGAGGAAAATGCCCACAACCCCTTTATTTATTGAGATACTGGAAGTGCAGCATAAAAGAAGCATGTACTGATTTGGCCAAAGATGCTTTGTAGAGTATCTGGTGCTTTAAATAGACAAGAAGAGTTCAACAATAAAACAAATCTTGTTATAACTTAAGTTCTAGAATGTCTACACATGTGAATCTTGATTCACATTAGAACACTTGTTCATTTTAGAGTCAGGTTGGTTTTTTTGGTGTGTTGTGCTTGGACTGGCCATATCAAAAACAACATAATGCTTTTCTAGAAGCTCTTCCCATTCATATGCCATTTTTCATGCCTTAAAAACAATGTCAAGTTGTACGTTGTTATTTTAAAATATGTATTTATTTGTCATTTCTTAAGGGCAGATTTTTAAACACCAGGATTTTTGTTCATATTTTAAATAATGGATAAAGTGTATTATTTATGGAAAATGAACTGTAAGTGTAAAGCAAAAGGATGATCTGAGAATATTTTATCTTAGCAGGTTGTGGTTCTATATAGGCAGGTTGAAAGGAAACTGGCTAATTTTGTAATGATCTTGGAAAGTTAATCTAAGTTCATATTCTCAATGCCTAATGCTGTGATAAATATACCATCTCTTTTCATGACTTCTTATATTTCCTCTGTCTCATTTTCATAACCCTTTATAGAATTAAAATTCCCTAAAACTGTGCATGAATGCTAAGCACATCTTTTAAATTAGAAAAGCATCCTGCAGAGGTATAATCATCCTGATAACCTATGTATTCATGCTTTATTATGTGCATTATATATTTTTGTTCTCACCTCTTTGGGAATTGTTGGGAGAAGTAATGTGATACATGCACTACTTTCTCAGTTGAATCTTGCTAATATCATTTTTATGCAAAATTATATTTTATTGCTTTTTCATAAAGCAATTATATTTTTGGATGGAGAAATGACCTAAATGGCTATTATGTAGCACATGTTGATGTATATGTGGAAAGAACCTGAATGATGTCACCCTCAAAATTAAGTCTAGTTGGTTATCATGCTTTGCTAAAATCAATATGTAAGGTAAAAATCTTAATGTTTTTAATAGAAACTTGTCTTTCATTTATGTCCAGTGATTTAATTTATTAATACCTTAGCCACTGGCAATAGAAAAGATTTTCTTGTATATATTTCAAAAATAACATTTCTGTATATTCATGGCACATAACTGTATTTTATTGAGTTCATTTTATTGCTTTTCTCTAAAGGCACAGAGGTGGCTATGATTTCCTGAAAGCAAACTAACTGTATTTGATTATGCATTCTATGTATTACTCATCTTATTTCCCCCATGTCCATTTCTGCTCAGTAAGCACACCTGTATAAGGGACAGCCTGTTTAAAAATATGGCCTTAACTTTCTGAAGTTACTTCCAGTTGGGATGTACTATATTAGCTAGACGTTTATTATCTGGCTGCGATTTCGCTCTGAATTTCAGTTGTAACTTGAGATCACTTGTATTTGACCAAGGCTTAAAATATGCACGATATTCTAAGTACAAGCTTCTGAAGTACAGAAGGAGAATGTTTTGTTTGCTGATATGCACATTTCATTCAAATTGAAAAAGAATTAGAATGCACAGGATAAAATATGCATGGACTCTTACATGGTCCTTATACAACAGGAGCTGCCAGCATGCCACTGTCACATTGGGGATTTTGTTAATGTAGTAATCCTTACAAGTTATAGTTTAGTCAATCTTGGTAAAAATAGGAAGAAAGAATGTTTTACCATTCTGTCTTTTACATTCAGTCTTCAGTAACCTCCCAGGAATTTGTTATTGTCTCTTCAAAGCCTGAATTATTAATTAAAACATTATAAATATTAACAAATATTATGATTTAGTAAAATGTCGAGATCAGATGCTTACCAAGATCAGTTATAAATCAAGCTAACTTTGACATGCTGCCCCCCAAATAACATAAAGTTGATTAGTTTTAAGCTTGACTAGCATGTTATTTGAAGGTAGGCCATTTGGTTAATTTATAACTTTTAAAAATTTATTATTTATTTCTATCCCACCTTTATTATTTTTACAAATAACTCAAGGCAGTAAAAACATCCCACATATCTTCCTCCTCCTATTTTTCCCACAAACAAACTGAGGTGGATTGACCTGAGAGAGAGCGAATCATTGAAGGTCACCCAGCTAGCTTTATGGCTAAGGCAGGAGTAGAATTTACAGTGTCCTGCTTTCTAACTTGGTGCCTTAACCCACCAGATCAAAATGGCTCTCTATATTGTACATACCTGGATAATCAGTCCATTTAGCTAGCCACCTGAGTCTGTTCTGTGAACCCAGCCATTAAACTAAGTGACTAAACTTCAAATGCTTACTTGTATTCATGTAACAAGATTGATTTAAATCTACGGGACTACAGCTTTTCCCCTTTGGGACAATTGTAATTCATCTGTATGTCCAAGTCATTTCTTTTCAGGTGAATGCAAAATGTGAAAAAGGAATGAGAATTAGTAAGCAAACCATAAGACATGAAATTAGGAGCATATGAAGATAGCTACATTTATACCCATAAAATTCACTATAACTGTCCTTTTGTATCCTTGCTTTGAACACATTGGTACTCCATTTCAGAGGTTGCCTTTGTTTCTAAATCTTCTCACCTATAAGTTCTTGAGAGTTTTATTAGCTCATTCAATCATGGTTTTCCTTCATTATCCACTTCATCTGAATCCATTTACTTTTCCTTCATATGTTGGTTTTACAGTTCGGTCTTCATTCGTTCTCTAGAGATCACTGCCTATCAGTCCTAATTCGTTCTACAGATATGTTGATAGTTATTTAACAATTATTTGTTTCCATCCCAATTGCTCTGCATTTTCTTTCCTGTGTTTAAACAGCTCCCTGTTGTCTTTGACTGCATTCTTTGCAATTTTTTCTCTACATGTATGTTATATATTTTACTCATCATGATTCTCTTGCCTGTGTATTGCTCATTTACTGACTTTGGAGTTAATTCATTTTTAGTACTTTAGTACTTTCCTTTAGTATATGTCCACAAGCCTGAGTGACATTCTGTAAAATAATTTTTTCCACTATTTTAAGTTAGCTTACACATACTTTTTTCCCCAAGTCTACTCTCTGTTTAGATTATTGGGAGATTTCTTTGTTTTCAGTTTTACCTATACAGGGCACATTTTCTCTATTATTTTTTTCATTTCTTCCATGTCTATTTTTTTTTCTTAAGATCCATTTTTGAGACTACCAGCAATGATTTGGCAACTAACTTCTGAACTTTTCACTCTTGTACTTTCAATAATTCAGTTTTTCATTTAAAAAAATCAAGTGAACCATACTTTATGTGTGAAGAATAAGAGACTTATACTGGTAAAGTTATGCTTTTTATTCATTTTCCATGTGGCCTACTCATGTTTTCTGTACTCTTGTCTTCTTTCTGTTCGCTGATATCTTTTAACAGTAATCTCCCCCCACCCAGATTGAATTTTTCAGAATATTGCACATTTTATCTCAAAATTTATCCCTGATGCAATTCTCATCAGCTTATGAATTCCTATATTCATATGCATCTTCAACAAACTAGATAACGTCAGTTTCAAATTAATATTGTAGCCCTTTCCTTCATAATTAAACCTCACTTTCACTTCCATACATGTTTTCATCAATTCCATTCTCTAAGATCAGACTAGTTGTTACATCCTTCACCTTTCAGGGACATAAAATTGTTTTTTATTTCATTTGTTAATTAATGCTCTTTACCATTTGCTCTCTTTCATATGCCATAATGAACACCAGTTGGGCTCATAGCAATAGCAATTAGACTTATATAGCGCTTCACGGTGCTTTACAGACCTCTCTAAGTGGTTTACAGAGTCAGCATATTGCCACCAACAGTCTGGTTCCTCGTTTTATTGACCTTTGAAGGATGGAAGGCTGAATCAAACTTGAGCCAATGAGAATTGAAGTGCTGATCTGCTGGCAGCCAGCAGAAGTAGCCTGCAGTACTGCATTCTAACCACTGTGTCACCAGTACTGATCTCTACTGCCCATGATGGCTTTGGTCAAGCAAAGGTTTCACACCACACTTTTTAGTAAGATAGTTAAAATGTAAGTTAGGTTACTAGTTTTAGATGTGAAACAGTAGCTGCTAATGATGAGGGGAAGACTAGGCAGTTTGGGCCCATTTTGACCAAAGATACAACAAATGCAACAAAAACCCAGGTTTATTCCAAGCATATTCATATTATTCTATGCAAGACAGAACTCTAATCTAGAGACTGCCTTGTAAATCTTGCAAATTTTCTTGCAAGATTGCTTTAGTGGTTCTCTTAGTTTTCAATGCAGGACACTGTGAGGTATAAGAGTCTAAACTACTTTGGGGATAAAGTAACTCAATCAGACCTCTAGTTTGAATTATTTTCTTAAAAATCTGGATATTCTTGAAATCATTTCACTGTAGCATTTATTTAAAAATGTGCTTTTGTAAGGTTCCAAATTAAATCTGGAGCAAGTATGTCATATTTAGCTATAATTGACAGTATAGTCCTACCATAAATTCATGTCAACAGCGTGAGCAAACTCATCACACTAGTTCATTCATTCATCACACATCTGCATACATTATACTTATTTCATCTAAACCTATAAAATTTGATAGCAGTAATAGGTAAATTTTCCATTTTGAAAAACTTAAAAAGAAATAACTTCCAAAAAGAAAAAAAAACCTGTTAGCCAGAGTTCATTTAAATCAGATAAAATATTCATTTAAAAATAAAAATTGTAGAATTAACTTAAGAAGATGAATGTGAATGTGAATTTCTGCAAAGGATTGAACTCATGTGATGGAAATTTTTCTTTATTAAATTTCCAGATTGAAAAATGGAGCTCTTCTCTAACCGATCCTTCTGTTTCAAACAAGCTTCAGGAAATCTCAAGAACATCTAATTTATGTGATATGCTTCCATTTAAAATACTTCTTACTCATTGGAAGTTTCTGCATCAAGCTATGTCACAATCAAGTGCCCATTCTGACTTACCTGATACGCTTTGCTTTTTGTAAGCCTTCTCTCCCCTCAATCTATTCTCCCAGCCGTCCCAATCAATGATTCCTCTGAAAGTATCCATATTATAATGGCAAATTTGGGGAATTCTTTGTAGATTGGGAACAGATAAGAACGAGGCTTTTTAGAGTCCAGAAGCAGACCGAGATACCCAGTTGTGTAACAGGAATCACTCCCATCCCTATCTCTGCTATGCACTGCTGAGTCTTAGCATGTAGTCTCAGCATTGGCTGAATGTAGACTTGGGCACATTGGCTCAAAACATACTTGAATAATTATCACAGAACTATCATTATTAACTATTGTTACTTCTCCTCTGCTTTTCTCTTTAAATATAACAGTTCCAAAAAGGATGTTCAGTAGAAAATAAAGTCAGGATTTGGAGGGACACTTAAGTGCAGTCCTTGATCAAATCAAATGATGTTTTGCAGGCTTCCCAAGTATTTCACAGCTCACAAATAATTATTGTGGTTGCCCAAAGGAACTTTGGTTCTGGGCTAATGCTACATACAATTAGAATGAACAATAACCACATTCTGTCTACCAAGTCAACCCTATGAGATTTCAGTAAAATTTCTCAGCCATCTCTGTGTTTCTGAGATTGGAATGGTGCCAATTTTGCAACCGGGAATTCTGTAATATATAATAATTTTAATGCAAGCAATGTATTATGAATAAGTGTTTTCCTATTTCAACAGAATGTGACTTTTGTCCATGCCCAGGATTAAGTTTTCATCCAAATTAATGAATTGCTCCCCTATAAAATAATATATATTGTAAAGTTCTTTTTGTGACTTACCTAATTTATCAGGATTTTTAAAAGACAATATTGAGCTCCATATATTTTTTGAAATTATAGGTATTCAAATAAGAAACAGTGTTATGACATGATTTATCAATTGCTTTTTTCCCCTTAAAGATAATCCAGTAGATTTATCAAGTCTCCCTCAAATTGTCTCTAGTTATAGCCATTCAGGCTGCATAATGTTGGTACAAGATAATAATATTGTGATCTGACACATCTAGCGTGAAATGGGACAACTCCGCCACAGCCAACTTGCTGTGGCCAATTTGCCATGGGGCAACTTGTCATGGCCAACTCGCCACAAGACACCTCACTGTGGGGCAGTTTAACATTTCAATTATTTGAAATAAATTTAAAAAATATTTTAATTTTTGTCATTGATGTTTCATTCTGACCCTTTTTCATCCTTTAATTATTCTATTCCACCATTCCTTTGGTATTAGTGTAACTCTTCTCCCACAATGAGTTAGCTGCGACGAGTTGTCCCACAGCAAGTAGGCCATGGCAAGTTGGCCGTGGTGAGTTGGTCATGGTGAGTTGGTGTGGCAAATAATAGACTGCAGTTGAAAGCAGCAGCAATGAGTATCAATTAGAAATTGATGTAGAAAGCAATGGAATTAGACCTTAATTACACCACTCTAGTGCCATAAAATCATGGCTTTGCTCTGTTGTCTTCTGTAATTTAAAGAAGTGATTGGTATTAGGAAGAAAGTTTAGGGACCTAAAGTATCAACAACCCACCACTCATTTTCAAAAGTATTTCCTAAGACAAAATATATTTTTGCCACTCCCTTCTTTGACTCACCATATTATACTATTAACTAATCAGAAGTGTGCGTCTTCAGATAAATAGCATGCAGACAAAAGTATCATTTGTGAGAAAACTAGCCTCCATAAACACACAGCACTTTTAAGGCACTTTGATGTTTCAGAAAATATTTTTAAGTGTTGGAATTTGACTGCAATCTTACACTAAAGATTGCAGTGATTCCAAACTTGTGCAGTGAACCCTATGACTGAACAGAGATTTGAATCTTATTTTCAGCAACCCAAACTCAATATTGTCTTTATCCCACTACCCAATGTTGAAGCTAAATACGAAGATTGAACATTGTGATACTTGCACAGGATCATTTTGCAGAACTCTGTGGTCTTTATCCTCAGTCTTGAATAAGAAAACTCATGTATACCTTTATAAAAAAATGTCATTGAATAAAAAGACCATTGTTTCTAATAGACTAGCCTATTAAGTGTCAATCTGCTTGCTAATTCCTCAGAAATACTTGGAAATTGCTGAATATAATGTTAGGCTCATATTCCACACAAAACTTGTACCTCTTTGGAGCCAAAAAATGTAAGAATGGCAGCCACAAGAACAATATTTTGTACATCCTTAAAGCATTGTAGATTTGAAAGATTAAAAATACTGTTACAATTAGCTAATTTGTTTTTAACTGTGCACAAAAGACAGCATATATATTAGTATAGCATCAACAAATGCACCATGTTTCTTTCTGCAATTGTAAAATCTGTATTTATATTAAATGTGTTTGGGAATATACAGTATCCAGTTCCTTGGGAGCTGGGGACAAATATATAAATGCATGCTGAAGCATGTGATAACCAGTGATTTATAGAATTTTCACACAAAGCAAATTAAGTTTCATCAACTTGATCAAAGGAAATAATACGGTTGGGATTTTAGAGCCTATGTTTATTTAACCTGTTGGGATGCTGCAAAGAATTCACTCAGGCAGCTGATTAAAAATATGGCTAATTTTCAAAGATGAAATAGTTTATGTAAACCAGTTACTGTACTAGAAGGAACAGTTGATATTAAAAAGCTGCCTGACCAGTTGTACTTTTTCTAAGGATTCTCCCATTTCATCGTGGAACAGTATGTTGATAGTATTCAATGATTGGGAATTAAATACTGTTGCCTGTTCAGGTATTTTAGAGAACAGCAAACACATATGCCTTGCTAAGCAAATTTGTGAACACTTTATAGCCATCTATAATTTTGTAACACCGTGTCTTACAATGTGATTGGAACAAGTCTTAAATCAGTTCTGGTTAAACAAACATCCTAAAAAAATGACAAAGCTTTGGGAGTTATTTAGCCAGAATCATTTTTATCCATTCTTAGGATTAGATGAAGCTCAGGTCACATTGTATATCACAAGCAGAGGATTATAGATATTCACACTTTAAAACATACAGCATTTCTATGCTGCTGCAAACAAAATCTCATTTGTTGGCTTACATAAATAGTTTAAGTGGAACACAACCTTTCTCTTATCACTGGTAGCAATGGCACATTTCCATTGTTTGTATTTGCTGGGTAAAACGTTGCACTTCCTACTATTATAAGACATTTAAGAATGACTCTTAAAATCATCCTCATTTCCTTAAAAATGAACCATATTTATTATGTGAGCAGATCAATTTCATTTTGACCTTACGGGCATCTCTTTCTTTCACACTAGAAAATATTCATTTACGTTCAATATGATTGATATGGCACATATTTGTGACTTACAAACTCAATAAGACATACTGTATTATGCGTGCCATTGATTGTACTGAATTCTACCAATTAATACTTTGAAAATCCCAACAAATAAAAGATACAGTTGTTTACAAACTGCATTCATATCTAGTATTGAACAAGGCACATTCAATGTAAGTTATGGCTCTACTTGCATTATTGGACATATTTAGGAAACAGAGTATTTTTCTCAAACAAAAACAACTTGTATCATTTCAAACAATTTATTAAAGAATGACACATCTAATGAAAAAAGAACAATGATAACAAATTTTATCATTTCTGTGAAATTAATCTTCAAAACATGTTTTAAAAGGCCACAATTGAGAAGAAATTTAAACACAAAAAAGTGAATATGTAATGGCTATTATGTACAATTACAATAGTAATTTCTTTGAAGCTTCAGACATTAGAAAAACAAATTGTTCAGGTCCCAGCTGTAGGCATTTTCATGGAGACTAAAATTCAGCCTTCTGCTACATAAGTTCAAGTGAGACATAAGTTCATGAAGTCTTAAAAGAAATGCCAACCTACATAAGCAACTTCAAGGGAGTTAAGTTTGCAGAAGCCATGCTCCTGGCTACTGAAATATGCAATTATTTTTTTAAAAAGTTGGTAATTTTTCATAATATCCTGTAAAATATATCTTTAGGTCATAATTCATGTTGTTCTTTTTTTCCATGTAATGTGATTGTAATGTGATTGTAATCTGCTTTAACTGTATAATAGGAGACATGACCGATCTACAACCCAACCACCAAACACAAATTATGATGGTTCCTCACCTGGCCTGTAAGCCTATCACAAAGAATGAATGGAAACAAGATTTTCTACTTCACTGCAAATCTTTAAAATCACTTTTATTATTTCCGTGAATGACAAGAGTTAAAGCTAAATTGACATACAAGACAATAATACAGCGATTAGGGTGCTAAACCTGGACTCAGGAGATTTGGATTCAGGTCCACCCTTAGTCATCGAAATTCATTGTGTGGTTTTGAGCTAGTGTACATTATCCCATGTGTTTGCTGTAAGGCAAAACGGGTGCATATATGAAATGTATGAGTGAATAGATGAACAATGCTCAATGTGATTGGTAAATATTACCATTCTGCTGGGCAATTTTTGCAAGCTAGTGATTTATATTTGGCATTTTGGAGGAAGGATCTTTTTTGGTATGGGTGTTTTTCATCCTGGGAGTTCCTGAGGAGTTGAGGAATGAGATGTGATTGGAGGTATTTGTAAATCAAACAGAATGGAAAAGCAGAGAATTGGGAAAGCTGGTGAAACTCAATTGTGTGGAACATCAAGTGACAGATACAAAAGAAGTGTAGAAAGTAGAAGGCAGAACATGTGAACTGGAGGAAGGAAAGGGCTAGAAGAGGGAATGCTGAAAATGGCAAGACACTATCAATGTGACAAATGTGGCACCTTAATTCCAGTTGATGCACATTATTACTATTATCACCTTTGTCGCTATAACACATTACAACTTATCTGCTGCCATGCAGACACAGAATAGCATGTGGAAGCAGGACTACAGTGGGAGACTTAACAAATTCAGTAAGGGGAGTCAAATTGGGAGAGGGCTGGATATTTGAATTTGGCTGTACAGTAGGTTTGGAATAATAGAAATGTCAGCTGATTGAAATGGCAGTTGGTGTCCCAATTTGCCTGTTATGGGGTGCTAGGGAATGATAAGAGGCAGGCCTTGCTTGGTGATATCTTCTAATGGAGTCTGGAGGATCACACCACTGTTCTTCAGGCGAACCCTGAAGTTGTTTTGTTTCACTGGGCTTGGAGGGATTGAATTATTTACATGCTGGGTTGCCTTATGGATATGGATGTGAATCTGATTTTTTAAGAAACTAGCAGAGTTATGCAGAGTTGGATTTTTCAATTTCAATCTACTTTTAATAAGATGTTATGAAACTATGATGAACTGATGGTTTATGTTTTTGCTTTGTGGTTTCACCGTGAGATACCTAGTCAGTTTCATAAGGCAATATATTAATGCTGTAAGAAATAAACAGAAGAATGAGCTGGACTTCCTGCTCCCAATGCACAGCATTCTTAAACATATTCCTTCTCTCAACACACTGCACTCTTCTGTAGGTTTGCCTCAAGCCCCCCATCCCTGTACAAAACAATACTGAGAAAGGAGGCAACAGCCGCTGACAGACTAATAACTATTTTGGTACTGAGAATTCAGATTCATCAAACGCTATAGAGTTGCAGGGTGTGTCTCATGCCCTGTTCACGGCTTTTGGGTTTTCCTGATTTTAGCTTTCCAAAATAAATAAACAAAAACATCATAATAGGTTTAAGTTACATTTTCTTTATAATATACAATTATGAATGCAGAGGTTGTGATGTGACTTTAAAAAAAGCCTCAATAATTTGGAAATTGGAAATATATATATATGTACCCCATGTTCATTCTTTTTCCCTGTATCAAGGTTATTTCCTCCCAGCCATTATTTTTAAATACTGTAATGCATTGTGGGCTGAATCATTGTGGCTGTTGCTCCAGGAGATTCCAGTCCCATGGCAAACTATGATTGGAATGGTTGAAAGTTCTACGAGGCTCTGGAACTGTCCATTCACACTCAACTCCTCTGAAATTACAGACACAAACAGTGATAAGTAGAAAATCATCATCTTTTATCAAAAAAAAAAAAAAAAAAAACACTGTTAAATTCTCCTTCCCAAATTGTTCTGAACAGATCACCAAGACATCAGAGATGTTGCTTTATTCTGATGACTGATGTAAAAACTATTCTTTTTATGAGGGTGGAGGTTCGTTCTTGGAGCTTATGGGTTAGGTTTCCAAATCCTTTTTATCCTGTGCTAGCAATGATAGACCCCATTATTATCTATACACGTTGCTCATGATGACCTTCTTGAACTCCAACATTAACTAATGCAACGTTCTTCAAACTAGCTACAGAACAGTGTTTGAGGCCTTTAAAAATATAGCCAAAATATAGAAACCAATTTTCTCCTTGTGGCATGCTTGAACAAGTATTCAGGCCAAATTTTGAAAAATAATTTCAGAGTACACAACACCTAGAACTACTTTTTCTGCCCTAGCAGTGTTGGGAGAGGAAATATAAAGTGAAGGATGCATGCTACATAGTTCACCAGGTCTTACCTATGTTCAAATATTTTATATTAAAGCCTTGCTCCTCTGCAATTTCTCCAAGGAGCTGAATATAGTCTGTATTGGGAATACTGAGGGAGCTTATCTTCAACATAGTAATTTTTTCGCCAGAAGAGTTCCTTAAGCTATCCCAGGTACATCCCAAATTATGCATTTGTTCTTTTCCCTGAAACAAATGAAGAAGGTTTAGATTTTGCTGCACATTTTAATATTGCTTAGTATTTAGTCATGTAATCAATACTTTTAAAATCCTTATTATTGAGATGAGAACCGACGATGTAATGCTTTTTGTGTTTTAATTAGAAAACATGGAAGTGCAATGACAGCACCTATCTGTAACTCTTTAAAACAGCCAAATTATGTTCTAGGATCATCAGGCTAATCATGGAAAGTTTTCACAGCATGTGATCTTGGAGACCGATGTGCGGCTTTAATGAGTGGTGAAAGGCGCTGCTGTATTCATATTCCTGGTAGTGCCCCTTCTGAACTGAATTCAAAACACTGCACAATTCTAAGAAGATGCCAATCCAAACAGTTCTTACAGTTTTCTCATGGTACTATGGACTAATCATCAGTTCCAGCTGATGGCAGATTGAGGGAAAGATAAAGGCTGATTCAGTGCAAGGAAAGTTAACTGTAGCAGCAACACCAGAGGAATCACCTAATTAGTTTGGTGATAAACTAAAACTGATAGGTTTGGTGGATTTTCCTAAAAACTGCACAGATATTTCAAGGCTTATGTTTTAGGAACTTGCCTTTAAGTAAATTTAACCAAATGTCAAGGCTACTTTTATCGAGAATTTAGACAAAGCTATTATTGAATATGATAATTATAATTTTCATTCATGTGCCAATCCTTTTATTGTGTCTATGTTGACACAAGAGAAATGACTTGCAGCCTCCAGAGACTTCTAAATAATGTTACTCATTTAAATAGAATTTATGAACAGAAAGCAATAGTATTATATATGTAAATAATATCCAATTGATCTTTAATCCTGGCTGCAGATTCTTAACTTTCAGTAATAGGGACCCTGGCAGGCCACTTAAAAGATGCTAAGCCTGGGGAAAATTGTACATGGATTCCGTAGTAATGATAGGTTAAAAGTTCCTTGCAAATGAGCCAATTCACACTGGATCCACATTAAAATGTAACCATGCTTACCCCCATTAGAACAGTTAATAGCCTTTTTTCACAGTCCGTTTCCTGAATGAGACAGTTTTGCTAATGGGTGAACATTCTGCATTTCTAATCCTGAGATACAGCTAAAGTGAAAATAAGATACAAATCTAATAAAAAATAATCTTAAGAAAAATTCCTACAGCTTTTTAAAGATGTTTCCACTTTAAATGTGCATTTCCACCATTGTTTTAAACTTGTTTTTCCTGGGATAATGAGAGATAAAGAAATCCAGAATTTTGATTTTAACATTTCTCAAACAGTTGTCCAATACACTACAATTTTTGAAGGAAATAAGCATTCTCATACAATTTATGACATGGCAGAATGTCCTTTTAAAAAAAACAAATAATAATAGTATTTCTAAAATATTACTTTGGACACCAAAATTGGGTTTGTTCCATTCTCACTAAAGATGGGGCGGCCGGGGGGTGTTGGCTGAAATTTTCCCATTTCTTTTCCTTTTATTGTAATATTGTAAATCATGGTGCACTGTGTTATTTCAAATCAAATCTCAATATAGTAATAAATAATATGATTAGGTATTATTAACATTCCATTTAAAAAACTTAAAATATTGAAAGTAAAACTTCTTACATTTTCAGAAAAGCAACAAAGAACAAACAGGACAAAGTGAAAACCAGTTGTGTTTTAATGAGCATTTCCACCAGACTAGGTAGTGCTGGTGAAGACCTATTGTAAAGATAACAGCCATTTTTTCCAGCACCTGAAGAGAAGACATTGCTTTCTCCAGTGCTTCAAGAAGGTAGCCAAGAGGGACAGCATTCTTGAACTTTTGATCATGAACAGAACTGCAGTTTATCAAGCCTTCTGTTGCTGTCAAAATAATATATATTGTAATTTTTACCAAATAGTAATGCAATTCATCATGGATACCAAATGGATAAGTGAGGCTTATTAGAATATTTATATAAAAACCCTCATCTCTGTTGAGAAGATGAAAAGAAGCTGTGAGCATAATTAGTATTCATTTATTTAGTGTATGGCAATGTTTATTAGCTGGGAGACTTCAATGCTAATACAGAGTAATAATTTGGCTACCTAAGTAATTATTGGAAGGATATATAGACTTTGTTGACTGCATCTATTCACCCATATAAAAAAATTCTTGGGTAGTGAAGCCAAACAAAGAAAGGAGCTGTCGGAGAATGGAAAAAGTAGGACCCACAAGTGCTTATAATGGGGTTCCAGTGACTATGACTCAAAGAACTCAGAAAACCTGATTGTATCCCTCCAATCCTCTCAAAACATTGCTACCAAATTGTCGTAACAAACATAAGAAAATTATGCAATGCACAGGCTATACTACTTGTGTTTGATTTATTTTAATCCAATGTATTTTCCTGCCCATTACCTCTTTTTATGTCCTAACACTGCCTACCACTGGTAGTGCAGTCCTTGGCCTGCCAATCAAAAGCCAGGAGGAAGCCTTCATCTGAAAAGAATTGCACCTGTTGATAAGGGGTGGCAAACTCAAGGCCCATGGGCTGGATCTGGCTCACGGGGTACTTAGATCTGGTCCGTTTTGCCAGCCTGGAAATATTAAAGGACCAAGCCCATGGTGCCTCTGCTGGCCAAAATGGGGCACAGCCCCCCTCCCCATTTTTGGCCAGCAGAGTGCTGCAGGAGGTGGATGTCCCATCTCCTTCGTCTCCCTGGTCCACAGAAAAGAACTACATTGCTGATCTGGCCCTCGAAGAAATCCAGTTGACATCCCTGCTCTTGATTTACAAATAATCCTAGCTTGGAGGGAACTGCAGGGTTCAACTCGATGCTTGCTTGCTCAGAAATAAATTATAGATATCAGTGGAAGTTATTCCCAAACTACTTTGTATAAAAATGTCATCATTATACATATTAGGAACAGATAAGAAATAGGGACAGAAGATGATGATGATTAGGAACGAAGAAGACATTAATAAGGTTCAATGGTAAAACAGGTACTTTCCATTAAATTTAATGAATTACTTACTAAAGAAATTGTGATATTATCTTGACAAAAACTGTGGAACTTTTCAAGTAATTTCTCAGCAGCATTTCGCTTTGCTAATTTTTTAGATGTTCCCATACCTAGATAATGAACAAAAGGTAAAATTATTGAAATAGACAAAACTATTTTGGATTGTTTACATTAAACAATTACATTCCAGAACCAGATAGATTTACATTTGGGGCATGTACATCCCTTTCTGTAGCCACAAATTTGAAATTCTCTTTGTATCTATTTTGTCGGCACTTAATAACTTTAGCAATAGGCATCAATCATGAACTCTTGTCCTTTCAGATCCCTTCCAGCTACTGTCAGTATTGATACATCAAATCATTATATGGATGAGAATGCAGAATAGTGTGGAAGAATATAAGGAAGAGAGAGATGCTTCTTGCTTTGTTTGAACCAGGCTTGCTAACTTGGCTGAGGCTTCATTTGAACCTGCCTTATCACAGCAGGCTGACCACTTGGTTGCAATTTAAAAATAAAGTCTCTACAGGAAAAGGAGCAGCAAGTGCAACTGATAAAATATAAAGACTTAGTTGACTGCATCCATTCAACCATATTAAAAAGCTACAAGGATAAAGGCCCCTATTTTGAAATAAACTCTGAACAGATGAATTGTACCGATACACAGATAAATCACATCAAATCCTAATTTCTACTCAAATTTTATGGACAGAGACCAATTAAAAACAGTAATATGCTGCACCATATAAAAAAAACAGCAAAGCGAATTAATGACAGAATGTTAAACTGCTGTGCATAATCTCTCACCAAAATGGTAATAAGCTCCAATATCTGCTAAGAACAATGGTGATCAAGCAGAAATTCGCTATATTCCTGATCATTTCTGGTGGGATATACAGAAATAAAACATAGGTACCTTGTCTATCTGATTAGTCCTTGCATGAAGACAGAAGGTGGTGTATAAGCTTTGTGCACTAAGTACATTAGAGGGGACAGGAAAATAAGACATGCACTGCTGACTTAAATATAAACATAAATGAAAGCTCTCTAGGAGTGTTATGAAATCTTCCTTCCATCAACATACTATAATTTTAAATTACTTTTTTCAAGCAGCCATTGTATTGCTGGTTTTTTACTGGCCAGATATTTCTGGCAAATAGCCTTTCAAAATACAAAAAAGAAAAAGAGAAAAAAAAAGAATTCAGTTTACAATGTTCAGAGGGCATATACCAGTGTTTTGATGTTCTATTGTACTGAAGCGTGACCAATGTAATTTTAAAAAGTGCCTCAATTTTAATTATTAAACCAATTAAATTTCCTCTAAGTAAGAGGAGATATGGAGACTTACTTGTACTTTCTTTACTCAGTGGCATTTCATATAATAGGAAATATGTGCCTGCAATTCTTCCCTACCTCCCTCTTCTTCCAGCTTCAAAACATGTAATTGATCAAGGTTCAAAAACACAGAAGTAATTCTATAGATCAGGGGTATACTAGTTTTTTTTTTAAAAAATATCTACCTTTGCAAAAATAATAATAATTATGAATTAGGATATTCCACAAGGGACCTTAGTCTTTCCAGTGTACAGGCATTGTTATGCATAAAAAAGTCCTGGTAATCTCAAAAAAAAAAAAATCACTACTTCTCCCTGACTTATTGTATGTGCAGCTATGTGTCCAGAAGTACATTTAATTCAAAACATTTATAACCAGGCTTCCAAGTGAAATATCTGACAGTGCCATTTATCAAGCAAAATTATATAAACATGAGAAAGTTTGAAACAATAGAAACAATCCATTCTTCATCATTTTTAATCAAGTTGTTTGAAAAATTATGTACCTGTTTCTACCAACGTCTCGATTCTGCAAGTCATTGCAAACTCTCTCTTATGAGGTGGCCCAGTCTCCTGGGCCAGTAAATATTCAGGTAATCTCCAACCCTTTCTCATAGCCAGTTCCTTGAAGGGGGAAAAAAAGCACAAAGAAAACCCTTTTTAAAAAAAAAATCCCTGCACTTCAGAGGTTTTCTCATCCAGCACAGGAAACCAACCACAATATTAATTACACTAAATCCTCTGTTCAATAGGAATAGGAATAGGAATAAGAACACACAAGGAATTTGTTTTGGTGTTTATGCTCTCAGTGTACATAAAAGATACATTCGTCAAGAGTCAAGAATCATAAGGTAACTACACCTAATGATAGTCATAGGGTACAATAAGCAATCAAATCATACTAGGAAACAGTCAATATAAATTGTAAGGAGACAAGCAACAAGTTATGGTCATACAGTCATAAGTGGGACGAGATGGGTAAAAGGAAGGATGGGAGGATTAATAGTAAAAGTAATGCAGACTTAGTAAATAGTTTGACAATGTTGAGGGAATTATTTCTTTAGCAGTGATGGCATTCAGGGAAAAAAAGACCCCAGTTTAACTGACTTTGAACATAGTGGTTAAAACAGTAGACTTCTCTGTTATTTGGGGAAGCAATCTACACCAGGGGTCTGCAACCCTCACTCAAATACAACCAGTTTTCTCTCACTTGTGCTTCACCTCTTGATCAGGAATTCCAAGAATTTTTTTTTTTTTTTTTAGTTACTAAGAAATGGTATAGGGCAGTGATGGCGAACCTATGTGTTGTAGTGTGCCAAAATCGCGGGGGCATGCATGGCAGCACCCACAATGCAATGCACCCTGCCCCCCCACGCATGCACGCGCACCCGTTACATACACTGCACATTCGCGCACCCCCCAGCTGATTTTTGGCCCATTTGAGGCCGTTTTTGCCCTCCCGGGGGCTTGAGGGAAGCCTCTGCAGCCTTTGGAGGCTGAAGAACAGGCCTGTTTTGGCATTTCCGGCAGGCCCATTTTTTGGCCTCCAAAGGTTGCAGAGGCTTCCCTCAAGCCCCCGGGAGGGCAAAAACATCCTCAAATGGGCCAAAAATCAGCTGGGAGGCACACATATGCACAGTGTAGGTAAGTTTGGCTGGGGCTAGTGTGCCCGCACAAATGGCTCTGCGTGCCATCATGGGTATAGGGTCTCCTGCTTGAGCAGGGGATTGGACCTCCATGGTTTCTTCCAGCTCTATTATGTTTCTACAGAAGACCCATCGGCAAAGAAAAGGTCTCTATATCATCCTTCAAAGAGAAAGCTTTTTTGTTTCTGTTTTTGGTAAAAAATCTTTGTTTTAATGTATGGTAGTCCTCAACTTACAACCATTTGCTTAGCAACCATTCAGTTACAATGGCACTTAAAAAATGCCTGACAATTGATCCTTGCACTTAGGCCATCCCAGCATCCCCATAGACATGGTCAAAATTTGGGTACTTGACAACCAGAACAGAACAGAATAGAATAAAAACTTCATTGTGTCACTTTAGATGTACACTAATCAACATACATTGAAATGAAATGTATTTATGATGGTTGCAGCATGCCAAGGTCATGAGATCATCATTTACAACCTTCCCAGATGATTTCTGACAAGCAAAATCCATGGGGGAAACCAATTTTGCTTAACGACTTCAGTGATTCGCTTCACAACTATGGCAAAAAAGGTGGTCAAATTGGGTGTGACTCACTTAACAACCATCTTTACTGGTCCCAATTGTGATCATAAACTGAGGACGACCTGTATCAGTAGTTTCATGTTTTTCCGCTCTTCCGCCTATTTTGTTACCACCAACTTCGCTTTATATTGCTTTCTTTCCTGAGAGTGATGGGAACAGTCTCTTTCCTCATTCACGGAACCTGTTCCTGACTACCTGCCTTAGTCTGCTATCAGAAAATAAAAAGGACCCCCCCCCCCCCCGGAAAAGTTTTGTAATCCTGATTTGTAACCGTAATTCAGAATTCCTTGATCATACATAACAAATTAGTGTTAAGGTAATTATAACTCACTTGCAACGATCCAATCGGATTGGTCTGATTCTGTGCTTGATTGAGAGGTTCAGGGATTATATGGTCTGGCATAGAAATACTAAAATGAACATAGTAAACTTAAAATGGAAACTTTAGAAATGATTTCTAGTACTATTATACACAATGCCAAATGTACTGAGTTTTCACATGAATTGTTATCCCATTTTTTCCTAGTTTAATAAGTAGATCTGAAGTAAGCAATGTTGGAGTCATAAGTCGGTGGGGAAGGATATCTATTCTCTTTAATATTACCTTTAACTTTCTATGCCTTTTTCTTTCCCTTTCATTCTCCGGTATCATCTTCTAAGCATATTTGATAAAGTATAATTGCTTACTACAGGTCTCAGGCAATACTAATTATGAAAATAAATTTCACAGTGATTATGAAATTCCCATCTATTCATGCCTAATCAGATTTTCATGAAAATTCATCAACTTTTCAAAAGATAAAGAGTCATAAACGTGACAAAAAATTCTGAACAAGATCTAAAACGCCAGAAAAGATTTCAGTGGATCATCTTACTCCTAACAGAGATAGGTGAGATGCTATTACATAATATTTTGTTTCTTCCAATATTTTTTCAAAATAAGTGACACTGTCCAGCCTCCCTATTCAGGAATATCTAGTACTATTTATCAAAATGTGAGGACATCCTGATAAACTTCTTCTATCAACAGGATGGAGAGGGTGAAACAGGGCTAGCCATGGACCCCATAGGCAATTCTCACTTTTAATTCAGGTGAACTGACTAACGGCCTGCTCAATGGGTTTGCATCACAATGCTCAACATTGAACTCACCAGATATTTGGATTGCTTTTCAAAATATTCAGTGCAGCTTCAGCAGCTCTCTGTTTTGCAATCTTTTTGCTGGGACCCTCTCCTGAAGCAGTAGAAACAAAAATATTTCTCTGTTCAAAGCAGAGTAACAATAAAGATACCAACATCTGAATTTCAAACAATTACTATATGTTACTATTTTGTCTGGGAAAGGAAAATAGAGACGCTTATAGTCAGCAATCATCATGCACTGAAATGAATTCATTTTTCAAAATATTAAAATGTAAATTCACTATCCTGATCCTACAGCGACATAACCAATTTATTTTTTCCCCAGGGGAACAAAATAGCCAATCACATTTGGCAGTATAAATAAGGCTCAGGGGGGAAAAAAAACCACACACAGAGAGAATTTGTATCTATATAGTGTTTTATCAGTGTTAAGGTGACATCAAAAGTGATTAAGGAAGGACAAGAGGATATCAGGAAAAAAACCTTGGCCCTTTGGGCTCTGAAATTGAATTAAAGGAGACAGAATGGAAAGAGGAAAAAAGAGGAATATTTGGACTAAGAAGAGAGAATGGAAAGACATTTGAAATTAGAGAACAAGAAGAAAAGCAATTTTATATGATGGGATTTGTTTTATCAATGGTTGGATAAAAAGACAAGGTAAGGTAACAGAATAGATAATTTTGTTATAGAAGTTCAATAGACTGATACAAAATATAATGTAGACATATAACCATTGGATGACAGCATAATATAATATTGATGGAATAAATAGCAAGATAATTAATAATTGATAAATAGATAAGCATATGTTAGTTTGACAATGTGAGATTGATAAAAATTGTGAACAATTATGAAAGGATCGGACAAAAGATTCTAAACCAACTGACACACTGTATGTACAAAATGGAAGATTTTTTTTAATGTATTGTCTGTGTATGTTTGCCTTAAAATAAAAATATATATATAATAAAAAAAGAGACAATGGAAGAAAATAAATGAGGGGGGGAAGAATGCCCCTCTATTGCACAGCATTAGCTGCTGCCTGGAAGATAGTGGTGATGGGATGCACCTTTGAGAAAGTAGGACAGGATTCATCCTTTAAACCAGTGTCTCAACCATGGCAACTTGTGGACTTCAACTCCCAGAATTCCCTAGCCAGCCATGGCTGGCTAGGGAGTTCTGGGAGTTGAAGTCCACTCAGCTTCAAATTGCCAAGGTTGAGAAACACTGCTCCAAATCAAACTCTGTTAAATTTTAAAATGACTGCCTTTCACCGTTTTAGGGGGACATGACCTTGGAAAGATATCCATGCTGTGAGATCCATGCTTTCCTCCATACTGACATATTTTCTCTAAATCCAATTCCTATCTCCAACATCTCTAAATTTATGGTCTACCCATTTCCCTGACACCCCATATAAATATTATCGGCTTCCTTAAGAACAAAGAGAATGGTAACCTTATATTTTTTAAGCAAAACCGATACAATATAAACATCATATGAACATTGAAGCATTCTCACCTTCCCCACCATTTTGATACCCTAATCCTGAACCATTCTCTTTCATGGGTGCACAACACGTGGCTCTCTAAATTTTGCTAAAGCACACCTTTTACTAATTCCAGCCAGCAAGGCCAGTTCCATGGTTGAAATTCAGTGGCATCTGTTATTTTGGACTCACTGGGAGCCACAAGTTATGTGGAGGCAATAAACAGAAGAAACACTTCTTTCTTTTTCAAAGAAACAAATACTACGTGCAACGAATCAAAGAAATGCATTTTAATACATTACAACACTTTCACAAACCTGTGGCAAAGATGTCACCTATGGTGACTTTATAGGTGAAAACAGGCATATGTACTTCTCCCTCGGCTTTTTCAAATTCATATTCAGGATTAAGGCGAGCTTTTGTGCCATATTCAAGCAACAGCTGAATCGGTGTTTTGTTTGGTTTGGCTGCAATAAGTTCCTCCAAGCTGTTCAACAAATAAATTATGAATATTTAAGAAAATGAAAATATTTAAGAAATTACTAATTTTTCTTTTGAAAATATCTTGTTCTATTTTTCATTCATGGTGTTTAGTGATTAGAACCCAGAAAATGTAAAGTATGCTTCTGGGATAACACTTTTTATTCATACAAATATGTACATTGGGAAAATAGGAAGGAATGTCATCTTATTTCTCATTTCGTAAATATTAGCTGCATTTGGATATGACCCCAGAAATATAAGACAAAATGCAAATTAGCTGTAATGTACAAGGACAACTTAATTTGTTTGTCACATTTTTTTAACCATCCATTCTCCTTCAGAAAGCTGAAAGGCACATTATCTGTATCTACTATGATAGATTGATGACCTTGTTATCAACATTAGAAATTATGCAAGACCCATCAGAAATAGAAACCGCATTTCCTAGACAAAAATTCAAATTTGCTTTGAATGCTATTAATTTTTAAATTTTAACAATAGCTTTATTTAAAAGTAAATTTCAAATCTAGTGGTACTTCTTCTCTAGCAAGTTGCACAAAACAATTTCACAGGCACAGGGAAAGGACAAAACTCTTTCCCTAAGAAACAACAACGGTTTTCCTTCATCCATTGCTTATTTAGCTTTTTTATCCATTATTTTTAACATATTCAATTGCTCCTAATGGTTGTAAATACAGTATGACATGGTATGCTTTCATTTTCTAAAGACAACTTCATTTTAGTTTATGAGTAAAATATTTAAAACAATTTTTTATGATTTAATCATAAAAAATGGCAGTTTTATAGGTCTCAACCTTGCATCTGTTCAGCTGAGGCACTTATACCTATATATGAAAAGATGCTCTGACATCTTTAAAACATTTGGGTAATTCGGGAGAAAAATGCATTCAGCCATGGAAGAATATTGTACAGAGAATAAAAAGAAAGTTTCACATGCAAAGAAGATTGCCTATTCACCCTCAACTGATATTTGCAGATGATACAAGAGTCATTGGTTTCATTTGAGACAGCAATTAATCTGCATATAGACAGGAATTTGAGCAAGTGACCCTGTGTTGCAGCTGGACAATCTGGAGCTTAATATGTCTAAAACTGTAGAGATGAGAGCGGATTTTACGAGCCCTTCTATTCTACCACCTCTTACTGTATCAGGCAAGTAGTACAATATCAGTAGTAGCATCCTTCAAGTTTTTGTGTTCCATAATCTTCCAAATCTGTCCAATTTGAAATGGACACCTAACATTAGAATCATCATTAAAAAGGTACAACAAAGAATGTTCTTCCTGAATCATCTCAAGAGGTTCAGACTGTCCCAGGAGCTGTTGATACAGTTCTACAGAGGAATTATTGAGTTTGTCATTTTTACTTCTATAAGTGTCTAATATGGTACAGCAACCAAACAGTTACAGACTCCAGCGGACAGTTAGGACTGCAGGAAAAACAACTGCAATCAGCCTGCCTTCCATAGAAGACCTGTATATGGTGCAGATCAGAAAAAGGGCTGAGTATCTACAGACCAGTGGCGGGATTCAATTTTTTTTACTACTACTTCTGTGGGTGTGGCTTGGTGGGCATGGCAGGGGAAGGATACTGTAAAATCTCCAGGCAGAGGTGATATTTGATGGTTTTCCGAACTACTCAAAATTTCTGCTACCAGTTCTCCAGAAGTGGTCAGAACCTGCTGAATACCACCTCTGCTACAGACCCCTCACATCTTGGACATAAACTGTTTCAACTCCTCCCCTTGGAACACAGCTGCAGGGCATTGAATACAAATACAACTAGACACAGGTAGTTAATTCTCACAATACTGTCATATCTAAATATGTATTTAAGTGGCCATGTTGTATGGCTGTATTATTATCCTCCTTAGCTTCTTTATTACTTCCTCTTGATACTATTATGGTTCTTACTACTTTTTTGCTTTGCATGTTAGCTGAGAGCTTCTGCACCAGAGACAAATTCCTTGTGTGTCTAATCCAGGGGTGGGCAAACTTTTTGGCTCGGGGGCCGCATTGACTTTTAAAATTTGACAGACGGGCCGGGTCAGCACAAGATACGATACATATACATCAGCAGGCTGACCCTCCCTCTTGAACCAACATCTAATTGGGGGGAGCAAACCGGCCTTCAGTCTCTTGCGAGAAACTGCTGGCTAACCCTGCAAACCGCTTGCCGAGGTGTGTGTGTGTGTGGGGCTTTCGCCTGCCTTTCCCCCCGCTCAGGCCGCCAGTTGCTCCTTGGGGCGCAGCTCTTAAAAGCCTGCTCCCAGCACCCGAGCAACTTCCCAGCAACTTTAGGCTTCCTTTTAACTAGCGGGCACTCGCGCCTGGCCCCGAGCCGCGCGGCGGAGGGGAAACCTGGAGCGCCGCCGGGTCGCCTCCTCCAAGCAGCCCGCCCGCCCGCTGGGCGGAACCCTTCCCGCTCCTCGGCGGGAAGACGCTCCCGCCTGCAAACTTTGCCTGTGCAAAGTTTAAGCCTGGAAGCCCCGGAAACCCGAGCAACTTTTGGCTTCCTTTTAACTCGCAGGCGCTCGCGCCTGGCCCCGAGCCACGCAGCGGAGGGGAAGCCCGGAGCGCCGCCGGGTCGCCTCCTCCAAGCAGCCCGCCCGCCCGCTGGGCTTCCCCTCCGCTGTGCGGCTCGGGGCCAGGCGCGAGCGCCCGCGAGTTAAAAGGAAGCCGAAAGTTGCTGGGAAGTTGCTCGGGTGCTGGGAGCAGGCTTTTAAAGTGCCGCCCGAGCAGGACCGCCGAGCCGGGAAACGGGGCACCAAGGCAGGGCAAGGCTCCACCAGCAGCGGCCTAGCTTTAGGTGGCTCCAAGCAGCCCGCTCCAAGCAGCCCGCCCATCCGCCGGGCGGAACCCTTCCCGCTCCTCGGCGGGAAGACGCTCCAGCCTGCAAACTTTGTCTTTGCAAAGTTTAAGCCTGGAAGCCCCGGAAAAAAAGGGGATCGGCGGGGACTCACCTTCGGAGAGGTCGCACTCGAAGGTGATTTCGAACTCCCAGCCGAGGCCTTTGCAAAGTTCTTTTCTTTCCTACCCCAAGAGCGCTCCGCACTGTTTTGCAGCTTTGGGGGCCACGCGGCACAGGGCAATACGGCACGCCCAGCAATTTTTTTTCAGGGACGGGCCGGATTGGACAGACCAACGGGCCGGATGTGGCCCGCGGGCCGTAGTTTGCCCACCCCTGGTCTAATCAGACTTGGCCAAATATTCTATTTTCTATTAGTTTCTATTTTCTCTTCTCTCTCGCCCCTCTCATTCTATTTTATTGACCCCAGGACCAAATGTAACAAAAGTATTTCAGCTGGCTTCATTACGCTTTCAGCTAGGTTAACACTACTGAGCTAACCTTAGTTAATTCTGAAAAACTAGACAAGATTAGGGTTTTTTTAGTTTTAGGTTTTTTTTTAGTTTACTTTGTCATTGTACCTTGTACAACGAAATCAAACACCGTCTTCAGTGCACATCATGACCACGACCATGAAAATAAACACAAACACACATCCTTCACCCTTTACACATTGAACTGGAGGTATGATACCAAACCAACATTGCACTATACAGTAGAATTCAAAAGAGCTACTGCCCTGGGATAGAAGCTGTTTTTCAGCCTATTTGTCCTTGTTTTTATTATTCTGTACCGTCTGCCAGATGGTAATAGTTCAAAAAAAGGGTTCCCAGGATGAGATAGATCTTTGAGAATGTTTTGAACTTTCTTAAGGCAGCGGGAGCTATAAAGCTCTTCCAAAGAGGGGAGGGCAACCCATGATCTTCTGGGTAATGACATTAACCCTCTGGAGTGCTTTTCTGTCTGCCACTGGGCAACTGGCAAACCATAAAGAGGTGCAGTATGTTAAAATGCTCTCTATGGTGCAGCGGTAGTAGGTCACCAGCAGTTTCTCATTCAGTTGCTGCTTTCTGAGAAGCCTCTGAGAAGTTTAGTTAGTCCTTCCGACCAGAAGCCACCAGAAAATGTCAGAGGCCTAAACGGGACTTGGAAGCTAAAGCTATTCCCCAAAAGGGACAAGTAACAAGCCATTTCTGTCCTGTTGCCATGAAAACAGTGTGGGACGTCTGCATGAAGTCACAAATCGTACTCGAAGGAACCCGTAGAGCTGCTCAATGCCTAAGCAAGGGCTCTGCAAGCTTTCAAGGAGGAGGAGGGCTGGTTTCCCCCCTCCCCAACCTTGCTTAGAAAAAGAGTCAACTTATCTGAAACGGTATAGGATCTCCTGCTTGAGCACGGGGCTGGACTAGAAGACCTCTAAGGTCCCTTCCAATTCTATTCTGATTCAATTCAATTGAAACCGGGGACCTTCGACAAGGAAGTCCTCCTTTTCTGCCTCCAAATTGAGCCCGGTTTCCCCCTTCTCCCCATTTCTAGTCTCCCTACTTGTGCCAGAGGCAGAAGATCCCGAGTCGGGTCCCCGTCCTTTCGGAAGTCTCCCGGGGGTGGAGTGGGGTGGGGTAGCAATAGCAATTAGACTTATATACCGCTTCACAGCCCTCTCTAAGCGGTTTTACAGAGTCAGCCTACCTATTGCCCCCAACAACCTGGGCCCTCCCCAACAAGCCGACCTCGGAAGGATACGTCTATTCCGGAGACCGCTCCCCCTAAATACAAGCAGCTCGGCATCACTGGCTCCGGGCCCGGGAAGGGTGGTAAGCCCTAACGCGGCCCCTTTAAATTTAAGGCGACACCCCACCCACCCACACCCCAAAGAAGCTCCACGGCGCCCGCAGCCCCTTCCCTCCTCGCGGTGCAGATTCCCGGGCATGTTCCCCCCACCCACCCTCCACTCTCTACTTTATGGCGGCGCTTCCTCCCGCCCCGCCTGACCTGACGAGTTTCGGCTTTGCTCTCGGCGAATTCCGCTGCCCGGGCAATTCCTCCGGCGTCAAGGGCGCGCATGGAAGAGACGCAGCCACACTAGGCGCAGCCAGCGCCTCCATCTCCCCCTCCTACCCACCCCCAGCACTGGCCGGAGCGCCTTCCTTTTTGCCCGGCCCCACTGAATGGGACCCACGTGGTTCCGGTGAGTCACGTGAGGAGGAGCCCGAAACAAGGCGGGCTTTTCCTTCAAGGCTCTGGACGCTTTTCGAGCCTTGGGCTCTTGAGCTCTCGGTTTGATTGACATCTTCCAAATTACGGTTAATTAGGACGCATTGATCAAAGTCATTTTTTTTTCTTCTTGGCCTAGATGGGGCAGGATTTGGCTCCCGTTAACCGTGGTTTGGATTGGAAGACGCCTCCTTGGCCTTTGACTCCGAAAGAGCAGTGGTTGCGTTTCAATACCGCCATGCACTTGCTATTCCGCTGTCATGGCTGACGCCGAGTTGCTTGTGCTAGAAGCAGCAAAGAGGGGGGGGGGGGGAAATGACTAGTAGTAACTGTTGACAATTCAAAAATGAAGGCGTTGGTTTTGTTTCCGTTTTGAAATCACGAGGAAAAAGAAATACCGTTTCCCATTAAACTCGAATGTCAGTGCGCTCCAGTTTCCCCCACTGTGTATAAAAAAATGAATTGTTTAATTTTTTGATACTGTAATTCATTAAGTATCGAAAGTTGGAAACCAGACTTACTTAACTCCAGCAGTACTGGAGAAAGCCTGTAACAACTCTATTGTGGGTTATGCTGAGGATGAGAGTAACTTACTGCAAAGGTGTAGTATTGTTCAGTACAGGTAGTCTTCGACTTACAATTCATTTAGTGACCGGTTACAATGGCATTGAAAAAAGTGACATGATTGAGGTTCACACTTAGAACTCTTGCAGCCACCCCCATGGTTACGTGATCAAAAGTCAGACACTTGGCACCTGATTTATGACAGTTGCAGTGTTCTGGGGTCATGTGGTCACCCTTTGTGACCTGGCAAGCAAAGTCAAATTGGAAATCCAATTCATTTAACAACTAAGTTACTAACACAATACCATAACTGGCAAAATTCACTTAACTGTCTCACTTAGCAATGGAAACTTTGAGCTCAATTTTGGTTGCAAGTCAAGGATTACCTGTATTAACACCACATGCTAGTCTAAATCAGGGATATCAAACTTAATTTTGTTAAGGGCCGCATTGGGGTTGTGATTGACCTTGGGGAGCTGGGGGGCATGGCCAGCTCGATGTCACTCGTGCCAGGGAATGCCTGTGGGGGGGGAATCCCTTCCTTCCTTCCTTCCCATTCTTTTTCTTCCCTCTTCATTTTCCTTTTTCCTTCCCCTCTTACCTTCTTTTTCCTTCCTTGCTCTCTTCCCCTCTTCCCCACTTTCCTTCTTTTTCTTCATCTTTCCCTTTCTCCTACCCTGTCCCTTCTTGGATGCTCAAATACAAAAGGGGAAACATTTCTCAATGTCTCCTTGCCTTGGGATCAAATGCCACTTTTGCTAATAGTTTGTGGCCACTTAAAAGACTGAGAACAAACCAGGCTGAGTTTATCCCATGCTTACATTTCATGGGGGACCTCCAGAACAGCAAAACTATCAAAATGGTGGCTGTGATAGTTGATCAGAGCTCCTCTGTTTTTTATGCGCAACAGCTTTAGCATTAAGGAACAATAAGTTAAATAAGTTAGTTGCTTTTCTATTAATACATAATCCTTAAATGGGCTCTCCTGCAGGAATCCTGCCATGGTCCAATTCAAATTGGAAATATAGCAAAGGAAAATATTTCCTGCACTTAGCTTTGTCCTGTTTTCTCCACTGGAAATGGCTATTTGCAACACACAAGGAAGGGGATACTTTCCTAAGAACTCACAGTTCAAGAATACCAATATACACACATTCGCTAATGCTAATCTAATGTACCTTTTGTTAAGTGCACATGGGGTATCTCAGGATTGGGAAAGCCATGGGGGGGGGGGGCCTAGTAATGGAGCAGGCCCTCAAGACCTCCCTGACCCACTAAGGTACCTCATGCTTCTCCCACCCTTCCTGTCACACCGGACTCACTTACGTTGCAAATATTTGTCTCCTCTCTGCTGCTGTTTCTTTGCCTTGGAGGGACGGAGGGGAGACTTGGCTTGGAAATGCTTTTCATGCTGAGAATGGATGCTCCTGGGTGCCACACAGGTTCAGGCACCCATCCTCTCTTGTAGAGAATCAGGGACCTAGAAAGTTTGATTCTCAACGTGAAAAATATTTATGGTGCCAGTCTCCTGCTCCTCCCGCGGCCGCTATGGCAGGGATGCTACCTGCCCACTAAAATGCACTATGGATAGAGTTACTTCAACTACCCACCCTGTGGTTGGAGCAGGGAGGGTCGCTTCAGAAGGGCTCAGGATACAACGCCGCCTGTGGCCCAGGCATGCTGCTTGCTCATGTGTGCAGGCCTCAGAGCCCACCCAGTTCATATGAACTGGTAGTTAAGTTCTGCACAGTTCGGCAAACCGGCAAATCCATCACTGGCTGCCCCTGCCCCTGCTCATTTTATGGCCTGTTTTTTTGACTGTTTTGGGGCTATTTTCAGATGGCCCCAAAACTGGCCCCATAACAGCCCCCAAAACAACCGCAAAAAACAGCTCCAAAACAGCCAAAAAAAACAGTCAAAAAACCCGGCCTGAAAATGGCCAGAAATGGCCTAAAAACGGCCAAAAACAAGCCGAAAAATGGGCAGGGGCAGCCAGTGGTGGGATTAGCCCCGACTGATTGAATCCTACCTCTGCCTTTGAGGCAAGTACTGGGAGGTGGGGCTGGGTGTGATGAGTGATGTCAGCCACCCAGTCACATGATCCATCGGCCATGCCTACCCAGCCAGAAAACCGGTTGTTAAGTTATTCCAATCCCACCACTGGCTGGTCTTACTGCTTGAGTGCAGGAACAAAGCCTTCAACTGAGCGAGGAGGCACTGTGGAGCCCGGCCCCTTACACCCTCATCCAGCCTGCCAGACTTCATCACGCTTGGGGAGGAGTTAGACACCTTTGTCCCGTGGACCCTGCCTGCATGCAAATGGCATGTCTGCGTGCAAATGGGACACTTGGAAATGGAGCTATCTTTGAGGCCAATGCCACTGCTGCACCTCCGCTTTCTTCAGCTCAGATGGAGCTAGGGCACCCAAACTGCTGATGGCAGGGGGGAGCCACCTGAGCAGCCATGATTTCTCCTCCCCAGCCAGCCAGCCCTGTCTGATCTACTCCTCACCTGGCCTGCCAGCTGACTCAGACTCACCACTCTTCTTCTTTTCATCTTCCTCAACCTCCTCCCTGCTCAAGCAGCAGCGGACTCTGAGGGACAACAGGGTCTCTCATTTCTCAGCATTGGTTCCTGAGCCCGGCCAATTCCGATTCCACGATGGTTTTACTGTTTCAAGGGAGGAATGAAGACTTTAACTGAGTGAGGAGGCACTCTTTGCACCTGCATTCCAGCCTGATGAGCCACATCAGAAGAGAAATCAGAGGCCCTGTTGTCCCTCAGAACTCACCGCTGCTTGAGCAAGGAGGAGGAGGAAAAGAGCAGTGAGACTTTGTGCTAGCCAGCTGGCCAGCCAAGCAAGCAGTAGGTCAGGTGGGGCTGGCTGGCTAAGGAGGGGGCATCATGGCTGCTCAGGTAGCTCCCGCTGCTGCCACCAGAATCTTGGGTCCCCTGGCTCCATCTGAGCTGAAGAAAGCAGAGGCACAGCCCGCAAAGATAGCTCCATTTCCAAGCATCCCATTTGCATGCAGATGCACCATTTGCATGCAGGTAGGATCCCGCAGGACAATGGGCTTTTATTCCACCCCCAGCGCGGCCAGCTTTGGCAGGCTGGATGCAGGTGAGAGGGGCCTGACTCTGTGGCCTCACTCAGTTGAAGGCTTTGTTCCTGCACTCAAACAGTAAGGCCTGCACACACGAGCGAGCAGGGCACCTGGGCTATGGACGATGTTGGTTCCTTCACCCTATCTTGGATCCGACCTCAGGGCTGCCCTGGAGCCAGTGAAGGACCGCCCAGCAGCCTTGGCCCTGCCCCCTGGCCATATGCATAGGAGACAGTGAGCAGACAGGGGCAGAATGCAGTCAACCTGCAGGAGAGGACAGTCCCAAGGGACTCCAGGGGTGGGGTGAGGGGCCACCATGGATCTAAGGCTGACCACTTTCTGGCCCAGATGGCTGCCACTGGGTTGTAGATTAGTGCCTGGTAGGCCTGGGCAGGGCCCAGGCACCGTGGACCTTTCCTTTGCTGTTTCCAGGGCAACTCCATGGGCCGGATCTAATGTGGCCCTCAGACCTTGAGTTTGACATTCCTGAGCTAAAAGAATGCAAATTGTTGTATATAGACATTTGCATACTCGTAATACGTTCCGATTGGACAACCACTACCGCCTAGCGATTGATGTTTAACAACATGTTATGATTGGCCGCCTAAACAGCGGGAGGTTTAAAATGATGCCATTGGTTGCAAGCCGCGAGCAGCCGCTATAAAAGAGGCTGCCGCGGCTCGAGTTTAGTTGAAGTTACTGACAGTTAAATAAAGAGCTGAACTCAACTCCGGTCTCGAATCTGTCTTGTTCTGGCGATAGAACACAAATGACCAGCTGTCTGCAAGGAATATAAATCCTTCCATTCCCCACCATCCATTCAGAGCTGTGAAGAAGCTTCTCGGATGAGAAGTGAAATGTCTTCAAAGAAAAACAAGGAAGTCCAGTTGCCTCCTGAAAAAGCATCCTTGTGTTAACATGGAAAATAAAGCAAGATATAATTTTGGAAGCTGGTCATTTTTGTGTGTGGCTGTTATATTTAAATCTGAAAGAAAGGTTGAAGAAAGGATGGGAAAAACTGAGTGGGATACAGATAGAAAATATCCAGAGTTTCATAAAAATTCTAAAAATGAGGCCCCTCTGTTGAATTGTGATGTACAGGGATTTCCACATTATGCACATTAAAACTGAAAATCCCTACCAAAGTAAATTTGGGTTGAATTAGTGTCATGGTAGAAAAGAACACAGAGATTAGAGGTGGGGAAATCCCATTCATGATATATGTTAGAGTAACATTCATTTTAAAAATTAAATGCATTAAAAATAGCAGATTTTCTATGTTGTGTGAAAGTGGCGTGGAAGCTAGAATGGTACTACAGAAGAGTATTGTTCTAACTGTGTCCTATCAGTTTACTTTGTTAATTTATTATTAATTATTTTGACTCTACCTGGACAATGAAAAGGAGTTCTTGAGTATACACTGGAAAAGGATGACTAGAATAATGCCAATGCTTCCCTTTCGTTCAGATATAATCAACTTTGGGACAAAGTAGAGTTTTTCCACCTGCACTGATCAATTTTTAAATATGGCTGTATGGTTTGGACATTGCAAGAGTTCGATAAGAGTTTTATTATTTTAAAGTATGTATAATATGTTTGCTGCTGCTACTAAAAGTTTTGTGAAGCAGGTTGGTGATGGAGGTCGATTAGTTCCTGTCCGTAGCCTCAGTGAGGCTGATAAATATCAACCTCTCAGCCTTGTTATCAAAAAGAAAAACTGCTTTCTTTCTAAAAGGTCAAAATTTACATCAACACCATTCAGCCTAAAAGACATTCTTCAAGGAGAGAAAGAAATTTCTGCAGGTAAGTCCTGTGAAGTCCTTCAAAGCTTATAAAAATATACATAATTTGCTCAACAACAACAATAACAAAATAGAAAGCAAAGCAGCCTTGGGGAAAGGCAAAGTTATTGTTAAGGGGGAGGGGAATTCAAATAACTTGATATTAAGAATTTATTTAAAAAGGTTTTTTTGGTAGTGCATTCATTACAGGGTTGGAAAATTGAGGAATACATTTTAAGAATTTGCTTTTTGTTATTAAAACATTTATTCATTTTGTGTGACCTCTGTAATAGGATAAATATATAATACCTGATTGCAATATGAACTTTAGTATATTTGTTTAGACATAAGCCTAACTGAATTCGATAGGATTTACTTTATAACTGATATCCTTAATACTGCACCATTGATATTTAATTACACAAGTTCATACATTTTATTATAACTCCAATGAAATGTGACATTTCTTTTCTTTCATAACTTAATTCGGCCGTATTATAGTGCTATTTCCCTGTAACACTGTTTCTTCCTTATATGTTAGCTGCCCAGCTTTTTAAAGTTTTAATTTGGTCTGAAAATAAATGATAGGGAAAGGCTTTTAGTTTGCCAGAAATGCATTTTTCATATCTTCGTAAAGCTACTAGAAGAGAGCACACTTCACCATCTCCTACAGCGACATCCTGCTAATAACATTTATTATACAAGCAGAAGGTATTCAGAGCACAGCTATGTGAAGCAAGCACAGAGTCCCAGGATGCAGAGTGTTAAAGGGCCACATCGATCGGCCTCCCAACGATCAGCTGCTTCAGGCTGCAGGGATCGCCATCGCCTATTGCTGCGTCCGTGCACTCCATTTTCAGCCTATGCATCCCATTTTCAGCCTCCGCACACCCCATTTTTGGTCTGTTCCAGGCAAAAGGGATCAGAATGGGTGGAAAATGGGCCGCGTGAAGGCCGAAAATGGGGCATGCGGAAGTGGCAATAGGCGATGGTGATCCCTGCAGCTGAAACAACTGATCGTTAGGAGGCCGATTCAACTGACAATCAGCTGCTTGTGCTAATCAGGCTGTGTTGAAGCTGACCAGGCTGTTTGCTGTTTGCCCGCAAGGAGGCAAATTGCTGGGAGGCAGAAGCCGAAGGGTGGGGGTTGGAGGGTGGGTAGGGCTTTGGCAATATTCACTGTATAAGATGCACAGACATTTCCACCCACTTTTGGGGTGGAAAAAGTATGTCTTATACTCTGAAAAATACGGTAGTTTAGCCCGAGTCTAAGATACAGACAAAAACCTAAGGTTAACCTCAGATCACACATACTCACAATCTTGTAGAAAGTTTTTAGTAATCCATAGGGCTCACCTGAAATTGGTTACGACTTGATGCCACTGCAATTAAAGCAAAAAGGAAGTATACCTTAGCTGAGTCTGGATGGCATCCAAAACCTTTTCTCTCTGTACGCATTCTGTGATTCATATACAAACATTTTAACCTGCCATATCATGAAATCTTATTTGATTCTATAGAGAAGGACTGTTGCTGCTTGCAGTTTGGGATGATGACAGTGAAAAACCTTCGTGTCATAAGAAATGACATATTTTGCATACCATGGCAAAGCATATTTATTTATTTATTTATTTATTTGATTTGCCGATTGTTTATAAGTATAAGTGTATACATAGTTGTGAATACATGAAATGGGTACATATAAGAAAAATAAAAGAATAAGAGAAACAATAGGACAGGGACGGTAGGCACGTTGGTGCGCTTATGCACGCCCCCTACAGACCTCTTAGGAAAGGGGTGAGGTCAATAGTAGACAGTCTAAGGTTAAAGTTTTTGGGGTTTGGGGAAGAAACTACAGAGTCGGGTAGAGTATTCCAGACATTGACCACTCTATTGCTGAAGTCGTATTTCCTGCAATCAAGTTTGGTGCGGTTAACTTTGAGTTTGTATCTATTGTGTGCTCTTGTGTTGTTATGGTTGAAGCTGAAGTATTCATTGACAGGTAGGACATTGCAATGTATGATTTTATATACCATGTTTAAGTCAGACCGAAGACGCGTAATTCAAGGTTTTCTAGTTCTAGAATTTCAAGTCTGGTGGCATAAGGTATTCTACAACGAGTAGAGGAGTGGAGAACTCTTCTTGTGAAATATTTCTGGACTTTCTCAATTGTACTAATATCAGATACGTAATGTGGGTTCCAGACTGATGAACTGTATTCGAGTATTGGTCTAGCAAATGTTTTGTATGCTCTGGTTAGTAGTGTGATATTACCAGAGAAAAAGCTACGTAGGATTAGGTTAACAACTCTTAATGCCTTTTTGGCTATGTAGTTGCAGTGGGCTCTAGCACTTAGATCATTAGAGGTGAGTATTCCAAGGTCCTTTACAGAGCTTGGGTCATCAACAAGATCTTGACTATTCAGCTTGTATTTTATTTTCTGATTTTTTTTGCCAATATGTAAGACAGAGCATTTATTTGTTGAGATTTGAAGTTGCCATTTGTTTGACCATTCTGATACATAGTCAAGATCTTTTTGTAGGGTAGCAGTATTGTCTGTGGTATTGAACAGCTTTACATCATCAGCGAAGAGAACGCTCTGAAAAGGAATGAGATAAATATATTGGAACCTTCATTTTGTGTGTGTGTGTGTGTGTGTGTGAGTGTGTTCAGAAAAAGAAAAAACAAGTAAACCTTTTCTAGGATAATATAATCTGGAGTTCATCTGGAGATTCCAAGGTTGGTTTTATTTGTTCACTAAGTCTATTATCTCTTAATATAGACGAATATGATGTTTTTAAAGACACCAATAAGCCATCTTTCCCCTTAGGTATTTCATCTTATCAATTACTAAATTATGAAGACAAATCTGATGTAGCCCTTAATGGCAAGCAAGGAAATCACATCATGAACTCTTCTGGGGTCAGTACTGCTGGGTCAGATTCCCTTGCAGTGAAGGCTTCTTTTGGTATTGTAACTAAGCATGAGGTTGAGGTACCGACTTTGCTCAAAGAATTAACTAATAGGTTGGTATGAACGTTTTTTTATTACCTTGATGGTTTTGCTTACTTTATGCCTACACTCTCTGCATGAGTTTTGAGAACTACGAATATTACCCAAATCCAATAAGTGAGACTTGAGATATTATAAAAGGAATAATGCAGGACTCTGAGAATTATTTCTTTGTGATTTTAGAAAAGTGGATTTCGAACACTGCCTTGTCCGTCAGTCACGAGAGAGTAGTAGAACGGTTCTCTGTATGGTAATGGAGAGTATTCGAACAACTCGACAGTGTTCTCTCTCTGTTCATGCTGGTATGAGAGGTGACACAATGAGAGTAAGTGAGCATGCATTTCAAAATCGCTCGCGTATATTGAATACTTTGGCTTTAAATAGGCATCCATGAGGAGAATCAAAATAATCAAGATGATGATCTCAATCATGTGATTTAAGTTCCACCCACCCCCTTTTTAATGTGTTGTGCATGTTGCAGGCAGGTGAAAATGGTCATAGCTTTGATCACATGGTTGGGCATAGCATCTTCACTTTTTTTTGACATCCTCCCAAAGGCAAGTGCATCATTCTGTATTGATTTATTACAAAGTCATCATTTTAATAATCATTTAAATAAGATTTACAGAAAAAAAAACCTCCAGCTAAATCAACTCTAATTTAACTGCTCTTTTAGTAGAAATAAAGAATGATGAAATGTTGCCATTTACCCAAAAGTGTATAGTTGATCTAGTCAATCCATATTAGGGGTGGGGAATTATGGCCCTTTTGTAGACTTCAACTCGCAGAATTTCTGAGCAAGCCATGATGGCTCAGGAATTCTGGGAGTTGAAGTCTATAAGTCATAAAGGGGCCATAGTTCCCCACCTCTGTTCTATGTACACAAAAATTGTTTGCTTGCCTGTTAATCCACTTAAGATCTTCAGGCTCTGAAATCAATGCAAATTTATCCAGTTAAGCGAATCATTGAAATTCATTTATATGCTTTGAAGGAGATTTTGATGCATGCACGTGATTCCCTTGCCTTCAAGAACAGTCTTTGTCACTTCTCTTTCTGACCCATTCCTTAAGCAAGTGCTTCTTTGAGTTGTGCCCATGAATGTGTCACAAATTTGAAATTGAACCCAGGGATTACTAGGGTTCAATCTGAGTACAAACAGTTGATCAGATTTACCTGATTTGTGCTTTAGACATTTTAATCATGCTATATTCATTGGATTATTTGTCATTTGTCCTTGGTTTATTAGAATTTTAGATAATGGTGACAAGGATGATTCTATTTCCCTTGAAAAAGAGTTTTACTGGAAAATATACTTTCCTTTCTAGAACTTATATTGTACTATATTATTCAGATCCTATCATTTTGTGAGAAATATTAATGCAATGTTTCTTTTCCAATTAGTTTCATATTATCGATGAACATAATTATAAAGGGTGTGACAAAGCAATTGTCTTTCCTGCACATACAACAATTGCATTTAGCATATTTGAGCTTTATATTCGCCTGGATGGTAATTTTGGTAAGTAATATTTGGCCTGTTCTCTCGATTGCTAGTATGATCCAGGTTATTCTTTTTCAGAGACTAAGGCTGAATATTCTGTTTTATACCATTTTTTACCTCACAATATAAATGTAAGATACAACCTGATAATCTTATTTTGCATAGTTCCATAGCTGCAATATGACATGCAGAAACATTTATCAATAATTTCAATTTAGTCGGAGACAATTAAGTTTCTTGCTTTTATGAAATAAAGGTGACTTTTATATAAAAAGGGTACATAGGTGAGGGAAAGTAAACTCTTCTATGCCTTCTGTTCATCTGATCATTGCTTCTTCCTCCTTGTCTGTATTTTTTTCCCCCAGCTAAACTAGAGTTTGGCATAGCAAGAAAGCTGTTTGAAAACAGCAACAGAGAATGAATTGCAAAGTAGAGGAGAGCTAGCTAGTAACATTATTTTGTTCTAAAAGAAATGCAAGCTTCATTTTATTAGACTCATGATAGAGACTGTAATACTGCCCAGTAATAAGATGGGCTAGACAGCTTACCAGTTAAACTGATAAAAATAAAACAACATACAAATTAAGGTGATTAACCTAAAAGAAATGCTATTGTCCTTAACAGTTTGAGTCCAGGTTGAGCAACAAATTCATGTAATATTCATATGAAAACTCCATGTTTGCTATTTATCTATTGCCGCCCAGTTCAATAGTTATCTAACAGTTACTTAGCTAATGGGGTATTAAGTAGTGCTCTGATACAATATATCAAACTGATGGTTGCACTACTAACGGAATCTGTAGTCTGGCTGAAAAACATCACATGTCTCCAGTTACTGTCATCTATCAGCAATGAGGGATTGGATTCGTTGTTCCTTCTGCATATTCTGCTCCTTTCCCAAGCCATACCCCAAAGCAAATAAGTGCAGTATGGGTGGAATGAACAAGGGACATTACGTTGCAGCCACTACTTAGTTACTACTGTTGGCAGGTAGCAATAGGAAATCATGTTATCAAGCAGGAATGTTCAAATTGAGATACTTGTAAAATCTGATGCTTAAGAGATTTTTGTATCATTCTCTTTTCTGGCTGGATACATTCAAATTCTCTACATTTTTTTTTTTTTTTTCATTCTTGTGTCTGGTTTCCTCTGGGATTCTTTATCTATTGTTTTTAGCATAGTACTAGAGGCTAAAAAGATATATTTTTTATATTTCCTTGTATTTTACTCAGACAAATTCAAATGCTGAGCAGTCCAAAAGGAAAAAAAAAAACACATGGTGCCACAGAGCAAAACCATTTTCTGTACATTTGGGAGAGAAATCTGCACCCTGGAGTCAATTGTACTGTCCCCATTCTCCTCTCTTTTGATTCGAAGCTATCTAAATTTGAAAAAAGAATGATTGCCATTATTTTATCTTCAGTACATGTTTTTCATTCCAGCAGCTTTATCTGGATTCTAAGGGGAGAATTGTTGCATTGCTTAGAACAGGGGTGTCAAACTTGTGGCCTGGATGCATCATGTGTTGCCCCCCCCCCATTTAGCGAAGGGGGAAAAAGTCCCGATACGTCACGTGACGCTGCCGTGATGACGTGAGTTTGACACCCCTGGCTTAGAACATTATTTCTCCACAGTGGTAGATTGAAGATGTGTGGACTTCACCTCAGAGGATTTCTCAGCCAGTATGCTGGCTGAGGAATTCTGGGAACTGGAAGTCCACAAATCTTCAAGCTGCCAAAGTTGAGAGAGTTTAAAATGAAAAGATCAAAAGAGGTGAAAAGATGGGACACAATATCCGCACTGTATTCAAAAGAATGTAGATTTGTATTCATTATCATGTAAGTTTATCAGACTTCCTTTATATAAATTATTAGAAACCCCTTGGGGTATCTGGTCTAGCAAAGAAATCTGCTTCCAAGTCCAAATGTCCATTGCTGAATCACCCTTCCTATAGCTATTGTATCATTTCCTAATAATTCAGTACTTTTACCTTATCTGTAATATCTTGGTTATAAAACAAATGAAATGTCTTTATTCGTTGTCTTTATTCTCATTAATTTTTTGATACATTTGAGTAACACTATTTCAAATACTTTTTCTCCCAGAACTTTGTGTTGCTCCAGAATCAAAAGGAGGATTTGAAAAAGAACCATCAAGATCATTTTCGTTGACTAAATTAAGAAAAAATCTGTTTCGTCGAAGTATGATGTTTAATATTTATTTACATTTCTTTGATTAATTTAAAGATGTTATCAGCCTTTAATAGCAGTGAGAATAGTTTTTTAAAATAAATTTTTATTAAAGTTCCTTATTTTACCAGTTTCCATTCATTGCAACGCTTCGGTATCAATATATATACTTTTTACATAGATTTTAACTAAATGTACATTTTTATACTCCTTTATATATTTTGTTTCACTATAATATCTACCATATATATTTCTTATCGTTATACTATATTTCATATTTATTTATCTTTATATCTGCTATTTAGCCAATTATACCATGCATTCCAAATCAAATAATATTCAGTTTCTTCTCTTTTATTTCATTGTCAACCTGTCCATCTCGGCACACTTTAATACTTTCTTTAGCACACTTTCTTCCAATGGCATAATATCATTTTTCCAGTTTTGCGCATAAACTATTCTAGCCACTGTTATTATCTAGCATTAGATATTGTGGTTTTTTTTGTCATATTTTCCTGTTATTATACCTAGTAAGAATATCTCTGGTTTTAACTCTATTTGTTGCTTAGTTATTTCCTCTATCCATTTTCTTATCATCCAATTTTTTTTTGCTACTGGGCATGTCCACCACATATGATAATATGTTCCTTGCTTTTGTTTACATTTCCAACTATTCTGAGAATAGTTTTTTTTTTAATCAGAACAATAACAGGAAGACTATTATGGAACCAAGTAAAATAATTAGATTTCAAAATAAGCACAGTGCATATATTTTAATTAACATAATTGAGTTTACTTCATGTTAAATTCTATATTAGGGAGACATCTTTCAATGTTCAGCAACAAAATATTATAGCTATATTATGGTATTTAAAGTTTAACGTACTGTAATCCAGATATTCCCAATTTCCTGCAATCAGTTCTCTGATCCAGATTAAGAGGATATAATCATTGAAGAAATTTTACATATATTCGATCCCTGACCTAATGAAGCAGCATAAAATGTATAAAATGAAAATCCCCAGTTAAAATATTAGCCAGAGTGCAGTTAGCTGCTTTGAAGACGTGAAGGTTAAATATGATACAACTCTTCCCTTTATATTTTCCATTCTGTAAAAAAGTGGCAAGTTTAATTTCTGTTATTGTATATCTAGAGGAATCATAGTTTATGTTAAGTATTCATAGAACAAAATGAACCCACCTTCAGATTATCTTGATGCACAAATTCTAAGAATTCCTAGTAACTAAAATTAATGTTTAAGTGACACATATGTATATTTTTGTTCCCATCTGTGTTCATGATAGAAAAAAAAAAGTAAAAATTATTGATTACATTTGAGATGTCATAATGGCACTATTAAGCAACTAAAATTATTCTATTAATAGTGAGCGTGGAATAATACTGACAGATTACATAATGATTATTGCAGTCTCTAAATTGAAGTATCTTTTGCAGCTATTTTATTGTGTAACCCATGTAATGTGCCACTTGAATTTAGTAATCTTTCTTCTTTGTGCCTGTCTGCTTTCTTACAGATAAAAGGGTGATGGATATCATTGTCCATTCAGATAATTATTTAGATGACCTTTTTGCAGATTATTATGAAAAAACAGCAAGCATGACTGACATTTCAACAAACTATTTCAGAGAAGGAGCCCACGTACGAGTGAATTTGCTTAATAACCACATTCCTAAAGGTCGTTGTTCTTTATGTGGTATGGGGAATTCCAGAAGGGAAACGGTTTATGGTTGCCTTGAATGTTCTTTTAATGGACAAAAATTTGTGCGACTTCATGCCGTGCCTTGTTTTGATCTCTGGCACAAAAGAATGAAGTAGAGTTCTGATAAATGTTTAAGGGCTGGCTCCAAAGTTAATTGTACTTTGTTCCCTGTAAAACCAATGGAACTAGCTAAGTCATAGCTATCTTTTCATTTTGATTTCAGTGAAATTTAAATGCAACTAACTTATTCTGGGTCCAATTTGGTATCTGAACTAGGTTTGATTGTGCCATCAAGCTTTGTGAATTTTGACTGCAAAAAGACAGAAACACAAAGTCTCTTATTTGCATCTATGGTTTTAAAAGTGATTTTTCTAGTTATAAAAATAAATATAAAAATAAATAAATATCAATTAGAATAATTTAATAAAACTGCTTTCCAAAATTTATATTTTTGGATTTCCTTTGATCTACATAGTGAAGATATGTACACTTTTGAGTTAAAATCTTAAAATAGATTTTTTTAAAATCTAAAAATGTCACAGCATGTACTTAGATTTGGAAATATTTATTTATTGGGGAATGTTAGCTCCAGAGATATATATCCTAGAAATTCTTGCATACTTTATGAGTCTTCTCTTTAGTTCAGGAAGTATACCAATTATACTCCATTTTCAGATTTTATTTTTGCTGCAGTGTATAGGACCATAATTGAAACAAAGTTTAATCTCAATACAAAAGTATAAAAATTACCACAGTGAAATGTACATCAACTGGTATGTAACACACACAAAAAGACTTTAAAATGTGGCTATATTTTGCTGTGGATAAATCCTAGCGAAACCAATCTACCAAGACTTGTTTAGGAAGAGGAGTGAGTATAACCAAGTCATCCAGTTGTGATGTCTGCGGAACTCCATGCTCCATGACCCATGAAAACTGCAAGATCACCCAAGTCCATAAAGTAACATTTGAATAATATGTTTTTATAGTTCATCATGCTGGTAGACATTGTATTCTTTGGCAGATATGAAGCCATCACCATCATGGTCATTCTTTTTAAATATATCTACCAAAATACTATTTTGAACAGAAGAATCCCGTTTTTTGCCATCTCTTTCAAATTCTTCCTTCAAATAATGGTTTATCTAAAGGAATTAAAAACAACAATAATTCCTCACATATTCCTAACAATAATAACTTGCTCTTATATTTATAATTGTTTTATATTTTTATTGTATTGTAAGCCACCCAGAATCGCTTTAAATGGCAAGATGGGGAGCATATAAATAACCCTCTTGTATGTGAACCCCAATAGGCTGACAATCAACTACTGAAAATCAAAATACTACATAAAAAGACAAGCATTAGAATATTTTAAAATATAACTTACAAAAGTTTTACTTGCTGACTTCACACTTGCACCTTTAATCCTCTGGAAAATATTTTTAGGAAACAGAGCAGGGCTAGAGCAAGGGGTTGATTTTGGTAGAATCTGTTCTTCCAGAAGGTTCCATTTTGCTGGCAGTGATCATTAATACAAACCACCAGCAACTTATAATCAAGGAGGATTTTTCCAAACTGCTTGTTTTGCATAAAGGATAAATCCAAGAAATGTCACTGTTAAAGAGGAAGCAAAACAGATTCTTCTACCAGGAAAGCAAAAAGAGTCTCAGGTAAACTAACTCATCTGAGAGAGAGATTCACTGGTCTGATTATATTTTCTGGCAAAGCTGAACAAGGCAGGGACAGGAAGAGAATTGCTTGGGTTTTGCCATAAATGCAACAATTTAGATAATCCTTAACTTATTACTGCAATTGGGACTGGATAAGTCCTTATGATCATTAAGTTGAGACATGCACATATCCGGAACTGATTTTATAACAGGTTGCAGAGATCATTAAGTGAATCAACCAGTTATTAAGTGAATCCATGGTCATTAAGAAAATGCTGCAATTGTAAATGGGTGTATTTGACTGAAATCTGCTAAAAGTGTGGCAAATTTCAGTCAGGAGATTGTGGGACTGTGTAACCCAAGGGTCTTCAAATTTGGCAAGTTTAAGACTTGTGGACTTCAACTCCCAGAATTCCTGAGCTAACATGACTGGAGGAAGAATTCTGGGAGTTGAAGTTCACAAGTCTTAAAGCTGTCAAGTTCGAAGACCCCTGGTGTAACCAGTTGTAAAAGTGAGCTGAAATTTGTTCAAGTGACTTACTACCAGTTCTGTGGGCGTGGCATACAGTAAAATCTCCAAGCAGAGGTGGTATTTGCTGGTTCTCTGAACTACTCAAAATTTCCGCTACCAGTTCTCCAGAATTAGTCAGAACCTGCTGAATACCACCTCTGGTCAGGAGTGCTTTATACATCATAAAGTACCCATTCTGGCCATCGTAATTTCGGATGGTCATTAAGTGACCAGTCATAAATTGGAAACTATCTGTATACTCCTTGTTCCCCTGCTCACTATCTTCCCACATTGTCTTTCCTCTCTGGCAGGAATTGGTTATAGGTCTCCTCATTTGAAAGAGACACTGTTGGGGAGCACAATTCAAGAAGCAAACAGCTTTTACTTTTCTGTTCCCCCAAAGAATGGCTAATGTCAAAGAGTCTAGGAGTTGAACCTGAGTTCCAGATAGGGGGTTTAAGACAGGGATGGACAATATACAACCTTCCAGAAATTGTTGAACTCTGATTTAGTCATCATGACTAATAATGAAAGTTGGGAACTGATATCCAGAGTAACAACTTGTCTACCCAGCTTTAAAGCAACACCTAATTCAAGCAACCTTGGAGGACTGATGAGAATTAGCATTTTCTACTCTATTATAACAGACATCAAAAGTGAACAAACTAATTGAACTAGTGATGATCCAGGCATCCCTTTCTATGAAAAGAATAACAAAAATAAATAAATTAGAAAAAGTTATTATAAAAAGAGAGTGGTTCATACATTTATTCCACAATACTTCAATAATTGATTCTGTAAAACTAATGAAATGCTTTAATTAAATGACTTAGAACAGTATTCTTCATACCTCTTCCTTTGAAAGCTTTTTGTCACTATCCAGGTCTATTTGAGAAAATGTTTCAACACTTCGTGGTCCTTTAGTTACTGCATACAATTCAATTTCGAAGATCAGTGTTGCATTGGGTGGAATCTTTGCTGGTTCTAAGAATGTAACAGGAAAGTTATAGGAAATGCACATACTGATGTCTGACCATTTTAACCACAGACCACCATACATCTACATCTCTTTAGCAATGTGGTACTGATGAATTTTACATCAAGGGAAGTGCTTTGTGGAACCACTTTGTGGAACCACTCAATCCTCCATCATCAAACACACAATGTCAATGAACAGGACCCAGCGCACAGTCTTCATCCTGAAGCCTTTGGTAGTGCCAATGGAGGACAGTAAATGGCAGGACTGGATGCTTGGTGGTGCACTCACTGCTTTGACTATGACATGAGGTCTATGTCTGCACCAAATAGCACTGGCAAATCAGAAACTAACTTCATCCTTGTGGAGTTTTAGGAATATGGGAGACAGGTTTCAGCAAGAAAACATTAACATTTCAAGAAAGACAAAAGGACCTCAGAAAAGGAAGATGGGCATCAAAATGGGATATGTAAGATTTAGCAGGTTCGCAGAAATAAAACATGAATAACACTAACACTATTATTGAGGGAGTTTCCAGAATTAGCTTCACAAGCCATGCACGTGCAATTAGTCATTAGAGGAAGGAGCTAGTCCCCTTCTTCGTAGGGGGGAACTCATTCAAAGTGTCTAAATTCAAAATGGCTTGGTTCCTTTTCTAGGGCTAGGAAACACTTTTGCCTGAAATGTAGCAGGCGTTGCTTATACAACTAAGAATTGTATAAAAGTTGAGTCACAGGGATTAGATTTGACATTCCTTAACCTGAGAATTTATTCTGGAGACCCTATATATAGCTCTGAAAACTAAAAATTAAAATATGTTCTTCATCATAAACAGTTTTGAAATAAAAAGTCATGTGAAGAATTCACTGTGAATAAACAGAGAATAACACAATTCCCTTTATGTTTAAATGTAGATTGGCAAAAATTTCATGTGCATTTAGAAATAGCCACATCTTGTGACAATCTCACTAAAGACTGAATGCATAGATGCTTAAATTGTGAGTGCCATTTAGGCCTGTCACAGCTACACCGCTGCCCATTGAGCACTCTACAAATCTGAACCTTACCCACAATACATCAGGTTGGCCAATTATGAAAGAAGAACACCAATATAAGCAACAAGTATTTGAGGTAGTTGAACTGAACCTTTAGAGAGTTGTGCATGTGGGTCCTGCTATATACTAGTTGAGGACAATTTCACAAAATTGGGGGATTTCAATGATCATTATCTTGTCATTTTTTTTTAAACCACATGCAGCAGCCACATAAATTACTTATATCAAGATTTAGTGGCAAAGCCTAATAAAAGAATTCAGTCACTAGCAAGTCCAAGAGCAATACATACCACAGGAATACCCTGGAAAGAAGCAAAAAGCCACATGCATTCTTGACATTCTTAACTAGGCCATCTTTGCCCAGCATGCAGGAGTATGCTCTGATAGAGAACAAGCAGATTGTAGGTTGGGGGGGTGGGGGTGGAAAAATACTTTCTTCATTTGCTGCCTGAAAAAAGAATCATCATTAGTTTCCAACAATGCTCATGCGTTCTTACATAATATCTCTTGAAGGATCACAATGCAGTGACATGGCTATTGCAAATGAAGTTATTACTGGTTTTAAGAGAGTCTGACTCACAGTGGCCTCTCCAATTTAGAAGAAAATGTGCCCTAAGGACAGTTATCTTCCTTTCTTTCTCCCCTTGTTATTTTAGGCTGCCAGGTCCTTTGGCTCATTCTGGGTAAATATATTGCACTCTGGGTCTTTTACATTTTGCAACCAATAACATTACTAAATAATATATATATAACGTTAAATGACAATGCAAAGAACCTGAGAGTAAGCAGCCATTCCTCAGTGTCACTATCACTCCATAATTGCTGATGGATAAGTAACATTTACAGAAAAAAATGCTGATGAAAAAAAAAGAGGAAAAGTTGTGTTACTGGTATGTAAAAATGATATGCTCTGGCATATCAATAATCTTCTTTGGTCTGAATGCCAAATGATGCAATAAAAAGGAAAGGTATTCATATTTAATCATATTTTACCATAGCCCTTTTCTCCATAGGCAAGTGAAGGAGGAATAATCACTTTTCGTTTCTCTCCGGGACACATATTCATCATTGCAATATCTAAGCCTTTAATGACTTGGCCAACACCAAGGACAAACCATTTTGGATGGCCATCGTTTTGTGTGCGACTGCAAAGAAAAGAAACGGTATACTTTAAGGAATTAGCTCAACATATTAGCGTAATATCATCAGTGCTACTTTTTACATGTGGACCCAATAATGCAAGAGGCTTTCCTGTTTCACTTGCATACTCAAAATCTTGTTACTACTTACACTTCATGTAACCTTCATTACAGATAGGGCCTTAATTATTAAAAATCAACTTAAATCTCTGTTAATGGCGAGATCCTCAGTAATCGGGTCAATGATCACCAATAGCAGTCTGATGAAAGTGCATCAAAAGCAGAAGAAAGGGATCTATCTATTCTAGCATATTTCATGTACATGCTTTTTGTAATTAAAGGCAAGCATCTGCTGGTGATGCCAGTTGAAAACCATACTATTCCTAATCTAGGTAGCACCAAATCACATTAAGTCAAGAGAGTTGGCAATCTTTTGGCATATATAGTACACAAGTCAATCAAGGTTTTAGTGTTCCCTGGGCTTGTATGTTGGTTTACAGATGTTTCTAATAGGTAAGGTAATTAATTTCTTTTGTTAGGTGATGTAGAAGATATGCATACAGGGCAATATAGGTTTTTATCAAAGTATGCTGAGAACATCTGCATCTTCCATTGATCAAGAAAGGATCTGTTACCATTTGAAGCTGCAGTACTTGGGGCATAAACCTTTGGAAAGCAGCTGAACTAAATATTACTACAACTGTCTTCGAGTACATCTATGCAACTGAGTAACGAAACTTTGGGATAGTAACCAAACTGTGACACTGCCAGAAGATCAGCCAAAGCGTCATTTTATCATCTAAAGGAAGCTGAGAGAGGTGAGAGTTCAAAAGAGAATGCACCACCACAAACTTACCTGCAATAAAACTTGGTCTTATTACTACCTACGAAACCGTCATAATGGGCATTGAGTAGATCGCCCTTTTTGCTCTTGGGCTCGCAGACTTCGGGGACGTGCAAGATTTCTATCTGGACATCTTCTGCAGGGGGACCCTCTGCCTTCTGCCCGTAGGACGGGAGAAGGAGGAGAGCAAACGCCTGCAGCAGAAAGCAAAGTCCCGCACGGAAAGCCATAGTTGCAAATCTGGTCGTCTGGCTGCGTGGCACTACAGTAGCATTGTTCGACGTCACGGGAGCCGAGAGGGGCGTGGCCAAGGCTCCTACGCAAAGGCCCCTTCGCTGTTTTGCCCTGTTCCGGCGGGTGCGTAAAAGGCGTAGGTGTGCCTTGCGCTTGTTTCTTTGCTCCCCCCCCGCCCCCTTTTTCTAGACTAGAGAAAGGGTGGGGCCTTTGGACTTTTTAGGGCGTTTTCTCGTTCATTTAAAGCGAGGGAGGGCGGTTTATTACACCTGGAAAGGATGAGACGGGTTGTAGTCTCTTGCCTGCCTCGTGGGTGCGATTTCTTTTTCCGCGGAGGCGGTGAAAGGTGAAGCACCGATCATACTTTGGAAGAGTTGCCTCTTAGCCTTCTCTTCCCCCACCCCACTGTTTTCTTGAACGGCTTTATTTATACCATAAGGTGAGCAGGCAGATTTATTGCCAAATCATGCAATAAAAATATGTTCATATTTAGTCATATTTTACCATAGCCCTGTTCTCCATAGGCAAGTGAAGGAGGAATAATCACTTTTTGTTTCCCTCCAGGACACCTGTTCCAAAGGTGCTTTTTCAAAAGGCAAAGTGGACTTCCTTTTTCTTTGAAGACGTCTCGCTTCTCAGAAGCTTCTTCAGCTCTGAGCTTCGTCTTCAAAGAAAACCCAGAGAGTCCACTTTGCCTCTTAAAAAAGCACCGCTGGGACAACCATGACCTGGATGGCTGCGAATCTCCACAGACACTTCAGTATACATATATTCAGCATTGCAATATCTAATGACTCCGCCAACACCAAGGACAAGCCATTTTGAATGGCCATCGTTTTGTGTGTGTGACTGCAAACAAATAAACAAAAAAACACGATACGTTAAGAAATTAGCTCAACATATTAGCATAACATCAGCATCGATGCCTTCGGCCAACGATGCTATCCAGCAGGACTGGAAGTAGCAAGACTTATCCCATAGGGAAAAGAGAATTAGGTAGCAAAAGAAACAAATGCACTTAAAAGAGTTTACATCGATATGTATAAGGTGGAAGCCCGGGTGTACGTTGTGCAGAATCTCCCATCCTCGTTCCTGGAGGGGAAGAGTTGCAAATGGAAGGCGACGATATTCTTCGCAGTTCCGCAACGATGCGAGCATGCGTGTAGGGTCTCTTTCTCTCTCTACCAGCAACCTCTTCTTCCTGCATCCAGGAAGTACATGGGACGTCAGGGTCGATGGCACCAAACGCAGAGGTCCGGGAAAGGGGGAGGGAAAGGCGAAGGCTAGCGAGCGAGCGAGCAAGTGGACCGACCGAGGAGGCAGGCGAGCCGAGCCCCGGGGAGAGACGTCGTTCATTGTTTTGTTTCCTCAGAGACGGGCAATGAGTGACTTCAAAACCGCCTGGGCAGCCGCGTCTCTCACAGCAGCCTTGGGTCCCAAAGGCGGTGACGGCGGCGGCGGAGGCTGCCTTTCGAGCTAAGCCTCTCAGCCCTCCATGCCCATCGCGGATTCCGCCTCCTCCTCCTCCTCCTCCTCTTTCTGCTCTGTTGTCGCCGCCGGTGTTTTGGAAGGCTGCGGGGCGCGAGGAGGGCTGTCCTTGCCGGCGCCGCTCTCGAAGGAGGAGGCGGCCGAGCAGGATGGTGCGCCAGGCGCGGCGGCTCTTCTGAACGATGGAAGGCGTCTTGTACAAGTGGACGAATTACCTCACAGGTATAGATATCTAGGGAGGTTCTTCAAGTTAGCCAGGTCGAGGTTGTCCCGAAGGTGCGTTTTCTTCTTCTTCTTCTTCTTCTTCTTCTTCTTCTTCTTCTTCTTCTTCTTCTTCTTCTTCTTCTTCTTCTTCTTCTTCTTCTTCTTCTTCTTCTTCTTCTTCTTCTTCTTCTTCTTCTTCTTCTTCTTCTTCTTCTTCTTCTTTCTTCTTCTTCTTCTTCTTCTTCTTCTTCTTCTTCTTCTTCTTCTTCTTCTTCTTCTTCTTCTTCTTCTTCTTCTTCTTCTTCTTCTTCTTCTTCTTCTTCTTCTTCTTCTTCTTCTTCTTCTTCTTCTTCTTCTTCTTCTTCTTCTTCTTCTTCTTCTTCTTCTTCTTCTTCTTCTTCTTCTTCTTCTTCTTCTTCTTCTTCTTCTTCTTCTTCTTCTTCTTCTTCTTCTTCTTCTTCTTCTTCTTCTTCTTCTTCTTCTTCTTCTTCTTCTTCTTCTTCTTCTTCTTCTTCTTCTTCTTCTTCTTCTTCTTCTTCTTCTTCTTCTTCTTCTTCTTCTTCTTCTTCTTCTTCTTCTTCTTCTTCTTCTTCTTCTTCTTCTTCTCTTCTTCTTCTTCTTCTTCTTCTTCTTCTTCTTCTTCTTCTTCTTCTTCTTCTTCTTCTTCTTCTTCTTCCCAAGTGGCAACTAAAGCCGGACTGGTTTTTCTTTTGAAGACGTTTCGCTTCTCCTTCAAGAAGCTTCTTCAGCTTCTTCTTGAGCTGAAGAAGCTTCTTGGAGGAGAAGCAAAACGTATTCAAAGGGGGAAAAAAAAAACCAGGAAGTCTGGTTAGTTGTCTCGGGTGGGGGGGGGAAAAAAAGCACCTTCGGGACTACCTCACAGGTAAGTTATCCCGCGTGCCTGCCCTCGGGCGCGGGAGGGAGGGAGGGAGGGAGGGAGGAATGCGTCAGTCGCGCGTGGGCCTGGTCTGCCCTGTCCGTTGGCCCCGCGGCCTGGGCTGCTCGTTGTCCTTCGAAGACGCCGAGGAGGAATAAGGCGCGGACTCTCCCACCCCTACCCCGCCACCGAACGAAGCAGGCGGGGCGGGGGAGAAAAGGAACGGCACCAGCCTCTGGATATGAGGGAAAGGGACGCGAGGCGTTGCCTGGTCAAAGTCCTGTAGGAAAAGGCAGGGCGGTTGGCTGAGGAGAGAGTACAGGGAGATGGAAAGGCACAGCCCGGATGTAGCACCTGTAGCGTTTCAGATTCTGGACTCCAATTCCCATCAGTCCCAGCATGTAGTCCTTAGGACCACAACTGAGCGCAAAATCTACGTTTTTGAGTGAGAATCGTATCATGAGTTTTGTCCCATTTTACAACTTTTCTTGCCACAACTCCCAAAAGAGATAGTTAATATTCTGGAAGTATTTTAACCCCTCTCCCCCCCAAATCCTAAACAAATGAAAAAATATATTCTAATATGTGCGTGTGTGCGTTTGTATTAATGAAGAATACATAGTAAAATAAATACAGGCATCACATATTGCGGTTAAATGCTGCAAGTGAGATGCAAAAGAAAGAACACTTAACTGTTTTGACACATTTATGTTCTTAGTTCATATACCAGCAGCTAACTGTCTCTGACTAAGGTATACATTGGTCTCAATTATATATACAGATCCTCAATATAAAACCACAATTGAGCCCAAAATTTATGTTCTTAATTTATTAAGTGAATCTGTCCCATTTGATGACTTTTTTTGCCACATTTGTTAAGTGAATTGCTTCAGTTGTTAAATTAGTAACATGGTTGCAAAATGACTCCTGAGCTCTGCTGCCATCATAAATATGAGTCTGTTCTCAACATCTGAATGTAAAGCACATGACCATTGGGGTGCTGCAATGGTCATAAGTGTGAAAAGTGGTCAAAAGTTACTATTTTCAGTACTGTTGTAACTTTGAACAGTCATTAAATGAACTGTAAGTAAAGCCTTATTTGCATCCAGAACTAGACAGCTTTGCTGATTGGTGCAATGACAGCCATAAATTGCTTAATCAGGGCTTTGGCTTGACTGCTTTTGGTTGATACTGTTGTCCCTTTCTTGCAATATATGGAAATTGTTAAATTGGGCTTGATAGCACATGGATGCTAGTTAGGTATTGATATCTTTCAAACTTTTACCTTTGCTTCCTTATGATTCCTTCAGTCCCTTACATGATATGGCAGGAGCGGAAATAATTGCAGAGGAGCCTTTTGTTTCAGCTCCTAGTAAGCCCTAATTACAGAGTCTTCTCCAGCGACGGCTTGGTTCTATATCTGTAACATAAGATATGGAAAGCATGGGGTTCTTTTTAAAATAGGTATTTCAAATATTACTTTGTAATTTAACATAGTAAAGAATGTCTGTGTTTTTATATTTCAAACGAGACCTTTATTGTATTTCTAGGTTGAGCATCAATTATATTGTATCTGCTTTTTAGAATCCTTCACATTAATTTTTAATTGTGCTTTTCAGTACATATTTAAATGGGACATGTTCTCACGATATAACATATATATTTATACTATATTCCATCCATCCATAAACAAGAGGAAAAATGACAGAAATATTGATGGAGAATTAACTGTCTTTATCAAAAAAATTATATATATTTATAATTAGTCTATAGAGACAAAGATCTAAGAGTAGGACTAGAAAGGAGCCATGAGCCTCTCAATTTGAAACCTAGGCTCTTTTTCCTGGCCAGATTATATCTGGCAATGGGCTTTCAGATGCAAGAGTCCTGGTCTTGCCCACTGAGATCATTTGGCCTTGCCAGAAGTATCTGAAGAAGCAATTCAGAATTCATCCCCTCTAGGATAATCTTCAGCATTTGTTCACTGAATTAATGGAATGTAAATAAAGCTGCACATGCTAAAATGTCAGTACCTTTTAAGATGATCTCTTTAAAAGCAACTGCTTTGATCTGATTTGCTTCAGTTGGAAAGGATTAAAAGGTGCTGGGTGGATTGTGATGGGTGTCACAATCTAAACTCTGTCCCTTTTGTATATGTGTGCAGCATTGACACATACAAAAGAGTTAACCTGTGTTGTTCATCTTGTAGATTTTAACTCCCCCCCACCAACACACATATACTCTGTAGATCAGGGATGTCAAACGCAAGGCCTGTGGGACGGATGCGGCCCACGGGGTGCTTAGATCTGGCCCGCAGAGCTACCCTGGAAACAGCAAAGGGCTGGCCCGCAGTGCCTCTGCCAGTGAAAATTGAGCTCTTTTGCTGGCAGAAGGTTGCAGGAGACTGTCGCAGCTAAAAATGGAGGCATCCCTGACACCTGTGATGTTGAGCTGGCCACACCCACCCTGGCCACACCCATCCCGGCTCTCTGAGGTCAAACACAACCCTAATGGGCCCTCAATGAAATCGAGTTTGCCACCCCTGCTGTAGATGTTGCTAGTTAAAAATATTATTTTTTCAAAGGTTTTCTTAAACTCTGTTTTATTAAGTAGAAAGCCCAGGCTGGACAAAAGATGCCATTTAAGTGCTTACCCAGACCCCGAAGGATGTGGATCTGGATGGAAAGAAATTGGCTACATGACTCTAGCAAGCCAGAGTGTCTCTGGGTTTTGGGACTCCTGGATCTAAAGAGTTACTTATTGCATTTTTGACAAGATTGCTGCACAATTTGGAGGTCTTTCTACACTAGAGATGGCAGTCATGTCCAGAGGGGCCTTTGCACAGACTTAGCTTGTGTGTCAGCTGCATCATTGTAAGACTGGGAGATCCTGCTCATGGTCAGTCATGCCCAGGTCATTTCCCATTTGGACTATTGCAGTGTACCCTACATGGGGCTGACCTGTAAAGCCACCTGCAACTGGAGATTTCATCCAATCCAGAACGCATCAGTGTGTGCAATTCTGGACACCCCACAGGTGAACCATGTTAGGCCACTGTTGCACCAGCTGAATGAGCTTCTTTCAAGATTCTAGTTATCACTTTTAAAGCCTATGTGGCATGGGGCCAATGGTATGGGGCCAGTTATCAGTTATCTTCCTCTCCCAGAGGGACATCTCTCTACTCCACTAGACTCTTATCATCTGGAAAACATTTTGTAGATGTGCCTAACCTGTGGATCTGCTTCCCCTCTGAAGTGAAGGGTGCCAAACCTCCTTGCCTTCTCAAAGACTGTTAAGATGAGCCCTGTACTGGAGGTTTAATGAGATTGTTATGGTGCTTGATGATATCAAAAGATTTTTTTGTATCTTGTTATCTGTCTATTTGTTGTTTGGAAAAAGAAATCTATAATTAGTCTATTTGTTGTTAGCCACCTAGAGCTACTTTATATAATATGACAGCTGCATAAATCTTTTAAAACATCAGATACATAAACTTAATATGTCCATCTATGCCAGCAGAGTGAACTGCAGAAGTGAAATTTGTCAGCAATTTAAAATTCTTTAGATGAGCTATTTAAGTTTTTCTACCTGCCTAATAAATAATTTTCAAAATGTAGGTTAGTCTATGTATGTTATGAAAATGATGTCATTTATTCCCAAACATAATGTGAATGAACATGAATCTTTCTTTCAGCTGTAAATTCTGTATGAAGGATGGTGTTGCAGAGTATGTGAAAAATATATTTGTAGCAAAACAGATGAACGTTGGTTTCTGCTATTTTCTTAGGTTGGAAGCCTCGCTGGTTTGTTCTGGATAATGGGATACTGTCCTACTATGATTCACAGGATGATGTTTGTAAAGGCAGCAAAGGAAGTATAAAGATGGCCGTTTGTGAAATCAAAGGTAAGATTAGCATTTGCCTTTTATTTTATTTTGGTCTGTGCAGTTATCAGTGCTAAGGCATAGTGGTATACAGGTTTTTCTGGTTCTAAATTGCTTACTCATAGGAACACACAATATGGAGCCATAACAACTTTGGAGGATAAGAAGGATTCTAAGAAATGACAGGAGCTCAATTCTGGAACTAAACATAGTTTCCAAGACTGAACATGTCCTTGAGATCTCTTTTGACTTAGTTTAAAAGCATGTCTGCTTCTATTCCTGATTCTACTAAGTGCACCTGCCTTTGGTGGCAGTTTTTAATGAAACACAGAAAACATCTAAGTTAAGTGTAGACTACCTTTGAATACAAACCCTTGAATCTGAAGAATGAAATATATGTTAATATCACAGAAGCAGAACAGCAGTAATTACAGAAATATATATTTATGTTGTCCTTCTGCAATGCCATGTGAATTGGTGCACTGCTTTGTCAATCCTTTACCTAAAGCAACACATTTTATATTAAAAAAAATAATCCTAATTTTAAAAAATCTTTTATTAAATAGATTAAATTGTACATCACCCAGAGTGTCTCTGTGTGGGTGATAGGCAGTTAAATTTAATATATGAATGCATAAATTTTATTTAGCTAACACTTTTCTTATTCTAGGTCATTTTAGAAAATGTATAAGCTTATTTTACATTTTCTCTTTTTCCTAAGTTCATCCTACAGATAGTACCAGAATGGAGCTAATAATTCCAGGAGAACAGCATTTCTACATGAAAGCTGTTAACGCTGCTGAGCGACAAAGGTGGCTAGTAGCCCTTGGGAGTTCCAAAGCTTGCCTGACTGATGCCAAAACTAAAAAAGAAAAAGGTGCGTATGTTTTCTAAAATATTATGGAATTCTTAAAAGCTACTTTCTTCAAAATCATCAAAAGGTACATGTAATTTTATTTCTTTTTCTTTCATGGTAAGAAAGCACCATGATTCACTTCCTACATGTTGAACAGTTGGGGAGCTTTTGTAGCCATATGGCTTTGCTTAATAAAATAACAGAATTGGAAGGCACCTTGGAAGTCTTCTAGTCCAATCCCCTGCTCAAGCAGGAAAGCCTATACCATTTGGGACAAATGACTCTCCAATTTCTTCTTAAAAGCCTCCAGTGATGGAATACCCATAACTTTGGAAGGCAAGCCATTCCACTGGTTAGTTGTTCTCACTGTTAGGAAATTTCTCCTTAGTTCTAGGTTGCTTTTCTCTTTGATTAGTTTCAATCCATTGCTTCTTATCCTGCCCTCAGGTGTTCTGGAGAATAAGTTGACCCCTGTTCTTTGGGGCAGTCCCTCAAATATTGGAATACATCATGACACTCATAGTCCTCCTTTTCACTAGACTAGCCATACCCAATTCCTGCAAATGTTCTTCATATGTTTCAGCCTCCAGCCTCCTAATCATCTTGGTTTGAAACTTCTAGGCACTTTTATAGTCTTCAGGCACTCAAAATTAAGACATTTACTGTTGCAGATTCATAATATAATAGATCTGATTCAAAAAGAAGTGCAAACATATATAGAGAAGAGGAAAACAAGCATTAGTCAAGTAAAAGGGCCCAGAGTGATTTATTATACTATTCTTACACAGAGTGGCCCTTGCTCTTTCCACCTGGAAGCAAAGGATTGGTTGGTTTCTAGTTCTGCAGACCCTGGGAACTGTTGCAGAATGTTCTGGTGTCCCACTCCTATCATTGATGCATGCCTCCATTGTTAATGTGAAAGAGTCCTACATAGACAGAAATGTATACAAATAGGGCTTCCCAAACAGTGTGCAGCTGGGGACTCTACAGCGTTCTTTCCACTAGATGGAAATCCTCTACCATAGACTGCTTCACAAGAGGGATGAATGTGTGACTGAGGTGCACACTGTCATAGGCTATATTGGGTGTTTCCTCTCCATCCCATCATAAATATTTTGGGAATTTCAGCGTTATAAATTAGCTGAGTGATATTGAAGTTGCTAGTTTTGCTGTTGTTGGAAAGGTTGTTCACCTTTTTGTTGTTGATAAGTGAATCACTGCTGTTGTTAAATTAGTAACACGGTTGTTTAATGAATCTGGCTTCCTAATGACTGTCTGAAGATCACAAAAGGGGTTCACATGACCTGGGACACTGTGATCATCTGAGCGAGTTGCCAAGTGCCTGAATTTTGATCATGTGACAATGGGGTTGCCACAATGGTCATAAGTGTGAAAAACAGTCATAAGTCACTTTTTTCAGTGCTATTGTAACTTCAAACAGTCACTAAATAAACTATTGTAAGTCGAGGATTACCTCTACTGTATAATAGATTACAATGTGTCAGTTGGATGAAGAAAAATTGGATAATAGTTCTTGGAATCCTCCCATTCAGAGAACCCAGATACTTAAGAAGACTGCAGATTTTAAATTGATACTGCAGTTGGACATAAATAATATAAATAAAATAAGGCAAAATTGAGCTATATACAGTAATACTGTTTTCTGTGTAAGATAGCATCTCCATTTTCAGTGGAACCAACATAGCCATCAGTCACTTTTTTAGGGTGTATCAAAACAGTTATTTAGGATATTCTGCACATTTAGTAGGACCATTGGAAAAAAAATGGATTTATGAAGAACTATAAAATAGAGGTAAAATTGGAAACTGGCAAAAAGAGCAGAAGTTTAACAAGTTTAACAAGTTGCAATCAATTTGAATGAGATTAAATGTGAATATTGATTTTTATTTTTGAGGAGGGCAATTATTACCATGATTATTAAGTTTTTGTTTGTTGGTATTCTTCCAGAAATAAGTGAAACCAACGAATCTCTAAAAACCAAAATGTCTGAACTGCGCCTCTATTGTGATCTCTTGATGCAGCAGGTCCATACAATACAAGAATATGTACATCATGATGGGAATCATTCCACACCAAGCATTGAGGTAATATTAATTGTTTGAATTTGTGTAAATATAAAAGCCAGTAGCTCTTTGAGCCTTTTTTTTTCATATTTGTCTGCTACAATCAAAGTCCATTTCCAAAGCCTGAAAGCCATTAAATTTGTATTTAATAAATTGAGAGATCTTTGTTCTCAGGAGGTAACAGTTCTTCGATTTTCTCTATAAGGTTAATTACCGGTAGTTGTTGTGATACAATCCTGAATAATTGCTTTTGCAATCTTTTATATCAAAGCAAGGGAGGAATACCATCCCTGCTGCAATGGAAAAGAGAAATAAAATCTGCCATCTCTTGTTCAGGGGATGCATTTCAGGTTCACTTGCAAGAAATATAAACATTGACTCACAGAGTTAATGTTAGAGGCCCTTTAGTTCATTAGCTCCAGCTCCTTGCACTGTTCATGTGCTTCTGTATTGATAATGAATATGTTGGCTTGGACTTCTCCAGTTTGCCAACTGGAAAGCTGCCCTTTCTTTCTCTTTTTTAATATTTAATAATTTTTTTATCATGACATAAACAAAGTTTACCAGAACAAAAGTGTCTGAGGTGGTACAGTCAACATCTGCACCCCACCCAGCTGTTAGAAAAATGTTTGGTGTTCATCAAAGTAAATTAAGTCCCTACAAATCAGCAGTTACAATTTCTGGTTGGCAATTAAATTACAGTTAAATTGGTGAAAAGTTTTGCTAGGAAAAAGTTTTCAATATCTGCTCTTTCCTTTTGTTTTCAGAATATGAATGAAGCTTCTTCCTTGCTCAGTGCCACCTGTGACACATTTATCACTACACTTGAAGAATGTGTGAAAATAGCAAATGCCAAATTTAAGCCGGAGATGTTTCCATTGCCTCATCCTGATCCTTTAGTTTCTCCTGTGTCTCCTTCACCTGTGCAAATGGTTAGATATTCTTTAATGTCAAACATTCCTGAACATTTGGGGAACTTTGGGAGGGAGCAATAGGGGATAAGCTAGCATACAGTTCCTCAGTGCTGTTCTAGTTCAGGTCACCAGGCTAGGCCTCTGCCCAAAGTTAAGAAAGTCTCAGACCTTATCAGGAACACTTGCCTATTCTTAAATGCCTTGTTTTAGAAACATGTACTTCTGATAACAATCTTGCTTGTTGGGGAAGATATTACCTCATACTTTTACTGCCCAATAAACTCCATAATATTTGTCTATGAGCAAAAAACCAAGATAACCTATGGAGTTTAATGGAAATTGAGGACCTCCATGACTGACTATTCCCTTCCAAGCAACCATGATATCTTCTGAAGACCTGGTAACCTCTAAAGCACAAGAGTCTAGACCTAGCCTATTAATCCTCATTTACTTAAACATAGTGCTTCAAGGTCTCCTTATGGTTGAGAAACTAAATATTAAAACCAACAATAAAAACAATAATGTATTTTTTTAAAAATTATGTTATAAATGCCATGTTATTTACGTTCATATAATGCATGTTCCTCCCAGTACGTTTTGAAAAAACATTCTATATACATATTTTAAAATAATATTTCATTAGAAATAGACTAAGAAACAATTTATGATTTCAAAATCTATAATCTGTTTTATATTTTGAAATCTATAATAACCTGCTTTATTACTTGCATTATTTTTTAGATGAAACGTTCTGTTAGCCATCCTGGAACTTGTACCCTTGAGAGGTAAGTATTAAATATTATTCCAAATTTAAACAAATTAGAACTATTATGTTAAGGTTCACTTAACCACATTGTGAGAGATTGTCTGATCCCAAATAAATAAGAATGCTCCATGGTCTGGCAATTGAAATTCACAGCCTGTTGCCCCATATAATCTCACATTAATTTTGGAAAAATGTGGTTCTGATGAGTTTCTCTTACGTGATATAATTGAAAATTAATTCATGACTCGATTGAAATCACTATGACATTTCTGTTTTGTACAGGCAGTCCTCATTTAGTGACAGTTCACAGTTATGACCTTGTAAATCAGGGCACTCAAAAGTGATATATCACATGACTGGCTGGTGTACTACGGCAATCCCAGCACTGTCATTGTGGTTGTTAACAAAGACTTGATAAATGAGTACCCACCCCAATCCAATGCATTCTGGGCTTGGCCCCTCCCAGCCCCAAGCCTCAATAAGTTACAGAACTGCCTCCAACTCACTCCATTCACCTATCTCTCCCCTATCTCTGCCCTTTGGCCACCCTACATCCAGAACTGCCCAGCTTGCCCTAGCAAATGCCAGTAAGTTTGTTTGTTTAGCTGCCTTCTCTCCCAATTCCCTACACCAACTGTTTGCCTTTTTGTGCCCAGCTGCTGCAGTTGGAGCATCTCACTGCCTTTGACGTTCCCTTGTCAGACCCAGTTTCTCCAGCAAATGTTTCCTACCGGTGATTCCATGAGTGCTGTCTTTATAAAGCTATGCTGCCTGCTGGTGCTTGCTAGGCTTCATGGGTGCTGCATCTTGGCACCGTACTGCTAGGGTGGGCTGGGAAGCTATGTAAGAAGCTGGAGCCCCCTGGGGAACAGAGCGGTCATGGATCCGAAAAAGAAACAGCAAAAGGCAGCAAGGTGCTTCTGCTTTAGCAGCCAGGCACAAAAAGCAGAGGGTCAGTGCGAGGAACTGAGAAGGAAGCTGAGTGAATTAAGGCTTGCTGGCATGGGGGAAGCTTCCCAGATGAAGATATTATGCAGGGTGGCCAAAAGGTCAAGGTGTGTGTGTGTGTGTGTGTGTGTGTGAAGCTAGGCATGTGGGGGAAGTTAAAGTGCCCCTGCAATTGTAAATGTGGGCAGTTGCCAAGTGCCTGAATTTTGATCATGGGACAGGGGTGCTGCACTGTCCATAATTTTGAGCATGGGTCATAAATTTGTTTTTCATTTTCTTTACCTTGTATTGAATGCTATGCAAAATGCTAGTTGTTAATTTTTGATATTTTGAGAAAAACTATTAAATTTCAACAAAAGATAAAATACAAAAAAATAGAAAAATAGAAAAATAGAAGTTAGAAAAAGAAAAGCTCAGAAAAGAGCAGAATTAGGAGAATTTTCAGAGAAAAGGAAAAAAATGAAAGAATAATTTCTAACTTTCTTTGGTACAGATACAAATATAAAATATATTGACCTCTTAACAATAATACGTAGCATTTCTATAATCAGTTGTAATAAATTCCAAAATTAAAGTTTCATTTCTTTAAGTTTCAAGCAAAAAATCCAAAAGTGGTTTCCAAGTACTATTGAAACAAAGCTGGACAAGCTCTTTTCTTTTATCAAAGTAGTCAGTTTTATCATCTCAGCCAATTGCATGGGCTTCACCATCCATTCTTCTATTCTAGGAATTTGTAGAGCTTTCTAACTCCTTGCATACAGAAATCTCGCTGTGGTTATCATGTATAAAAACAAAGTCCCATGTTTTCTTTCAGTCTGTTTAGCCATCAAGCCTAAAAGAAAATTTTCTGATTTCAGTTGTACATTTATTTTAAGAATTCTCTGGATTAAAATACATATCGGATTCCGGTATTGTTAGTTTTCTTACATGTCCATTAAAGATGATAAAAAGTACCTCACTTTGCATTCGCATCATGTATTTGACACTCTCTTAAGCACCTACAACAATTTAGCGGGTTAAAGGTGTTAGAACCAGATACCAACCATACAACATCTTATAAAAATTATCTTTCAAACTACAATTCAATGTAAATTTCAGTTCTTTGCAGCACATAGTCTCCTACTGATCAAATATTATTTTGCCCATCTAATCATACAGTCTTAACATATTCATTTTCAAACAACATGTTCATTACTGGTTCACAAATCCAATTTAAATTCACTTTTCTCATTTGTAAAAATCACAATTGTCCATTTTAAACCTTTCTGTCAATTGAACATGAGCAAACTATTGACAAGTATGACTTTCTGTTTACAGTTCTTTTCTTGATTTTAATTTAGATCCTTCTTCAAAAATTTAATAAATCAGCATAGGTCAGCCAAGTTTGTGTAACTATCTTTTCTCTTCTAAAAAAAGCTTCTCGGGTGGTACCTGTAGAGGAATTTGGGAGTCAGTATTGTTTTATAACTTTTAGAACCTCAATAGGGCATGCTTAATGAAGTGTTTATTAAAATCTGTATTAACTTTAACTTCATCATACCATAAATAGCCATGCCACCCAAATCTTCAAAATGATATTTGGGAATTTTGTGCACCATCTAGTTTAATTCCTTAGCAGACTATTTATGTTTAACCTGAAGTGATTCTTCACCTTTTCATCTTTTGCAGTATTTTTTTTTTTTTTTTTGGCAATATATGCCAGGGATTTACAAACAAGATTAATAAACCCAAGAGAACCGTGTGTCTTAAAAACATGTCATAGCTTGTGCAATACTTTAATTTTAGGAGCAGTCGCTTTGGAAAAGAACCAAATGTGTCTTCCCATCAGCTTTCCCACCGGTGGAGAAGAACAGTCTCAGATACAGAACCTTCCATAGATGTTCCCTTTGAAGATACAGACAGTAAGGACATATGACCTTATGGATGTTGTCATTACTTTGTACTCATTTTTCTTACACCTTTGTCTGTGTTTTTGCTAGAATAACAGTGAATATCAAAATAAATTACAGCAACTCTTCTTATACCACACTCATTCAGCTAAGATGGATTCAGTAGTTTGTTAAAGATAGAGAACAGGCACAATGCCATAAGCAGTGAAAAAGTGTGCAAGAAACACTGAAGTGGCAATTCAGAGAGATATTTTTTCCTAACTTCGTTATTGATGTTAAGCAGTGGCACTTTTCCTATGTGCCCATTATGTATATCTTAAGTTAAAATTAAACGCAGTGGTGTTTCTTATTGCGTGAAGGAGAAGATCAAGATAAAGAATTGTACAGTGTGAGTTCTCAAGTCTCTTTTTTATAGCCTCTCATCCCTGTCTGACTACAGTGACTGAAAATCCATAGCAGTGTATTTCCCATTTGCGAGTGAGATAGTTTTAAAAAACAAAGAAATCCTCCTCCCCCCACAAAGAACATCCTGGTCTTACTCTTTCATGTGACATGATCCTGCCACCGTAACCACTGCTTCTGCCCAGTTGTGCAGCCCTGGCTTACAAAGACAGTCCATTCCTGTGGTCAGTGTTCTGAGTTGCACACAGGATTCCCAACACATGAGGCTGGGTGCTATTCGAGCTGAATGTGGTTTTATACCTGAGCAGGTCCCAGATGCTAGCTTTCTTCAGAAGGTATCTAATGCTGAAATTTGGTTTATATGTGGGACTTAGAACATGGGATGACTTCTTGGCACACCAAAGGCTCATGCTGGCCTAAGTACATAGCAATAGAAAAAAATATTTGTAGCTCAGGGCTGAATGGTGGAGTCCTTAGTGCTCTCTGATTTTGGTTGTTTGTCTGCAGACATTTCATCACCCAGTTAGGAAACATTTAGGGAGTAAGGTACACTGACAGGGCAATCCACTGTATATAAATAGAGAGCAAACCACACTCCCTTTGAGCAACAAAGATGTTACTTAGGTGGTTAATGAAGTGTCTGCAAAAAAAAAAACCCAACCAAGCTCAGAGAGCATCAAGGACTCTACAAGTAAATCATGCTTGCTTAAGTGGACAAGCATCTGGCCTAAGAGTTTCCTAGGTATCTGTGTCCACATGAAGCAAAACCTGCTTCATGTGGACACAGAGTTAAGGCTTCATTTGGAACATCTTTAAGCCCTGTGATTTAGATAGGATGGTATCTCCTTGTATAAAGTAAGCAAAGAAAGGCAAATGGATTGAAGCGTGCTTTTCATGTTGCAGGACTAGCAACATTCAATTCTAGAGGAGCCCTCAATGGAAATTTGGCACCGTCGGCTTTTCCTGAAGCAAAGCTGTTGCTGTCTCAGAAACCCAGAGTGCCCGAAGAGACTTTTTCTGAGCCAATCTCCTGAGGAAAGAGAAGGCCCCACTTCCTCTGAGTAATGCTATGCAAAAGCTGCTGTAATTCTGTTCTCATCGTGAGGGAGTAGTGATTCCCTATGTGAAGGTTTTCTCTGCACTTTATAGAATAATGTAAAAACTATCTTTGAAGTGTATTTTATCTTTATATAGTTGACTTGCAAAAGTATTTTCCTAAAAAGAACATTTCAGTTTGGGTATTTTTTAATAGATAGGTGGATGCATCTTTGTAAATACTGCTCTTCTTTTTACTGGGTGTGATAGTCAGGCCAACCTTGAGAAACAGGTTTCAGATCTGGATTAGGGAAAACCTGTGCCCTAGTCTGAGCCGCTGAATTTAATCCCAGAGTTGCTTTACCAAGAAAGGTATTCCTCTGGGTACAGTCTTTTTCCCACCAACATCAGTGGCAGCCCATCATATTGTAATAGCACCTTTATTTCAGGACAGATTTGTGATGGAGTTTGTTAAAAGACTGAGATGACTCGTAAAAGGTATCTCATAAGTGATCTTTCATCCACAACTTTGTCTTTTTTTTAAAAAAAAAAGGTACAGTCTAGATTTTTAAAGTATATCTGAAATTCCATTGAGTAAGGTTGAATGTCAATGAATCAGAAGAATATTTCAACCAAAATTAAACACTTCAAAGTCACAACAATGCTATCAAGTGAAACGGATATGCAGTGAAGTCAGTGAGATTTTATAGTGCTTAAATTGAGTTAGAGCTTACCTGATCAATTAAATCCCAACCTAATAGCTGAAAGCATCTGCATTTTTTTGTTTGACTTGCACCCAAAAATATAGCCAATCAGAAATATGTCATGGAGTATGCAGTATTTTTTTAAGCACGCATATGTAATTACGAGGCATTATGCTATATGGTTAAAGATATTTTAACAATTTAAAAGAGATGTATTCATTTTGCACCATAAAATGCCTATTTAATGTTACTGCGATGAAAAGAAAACAGGCTTAATTCTTGTTGAGATTTTTCTCCCTAAATATGCCTTGTGGCAGTGTTTGCTTGTTTGTTTTTTCAGGTTAATTGGGCAGAATCCATCCAGTGTTGGGAGCTTGCAACCTAAAGTAGAGGCATATTTTAATCTTCTTGTGTGTTAAACAATGCTTCCTTTGCCTGGACTGACAAACCCCTTCCCCCCATCCCCACACTTTTCTTTTTTAGTGCTAGGCAAAACTAATCTTCAGAGTGTCTTTTCACTAAAGTTTTAATTTAATGCTGCTTTATAAAGTCTGCTCTTCTTCAGCTGTTGTAATGTATTCGTGTTTGCAGAAGAACATGTATGTTAATGATACCAAAGGGAGGGTGGCTTCCACCATAGTGGGCCCTAGTCTCAGAAAAGCAGAAAAAATACAGTAAGATCCTCTCTTCTATTCACTCCCTGCTACTTGCCTCTGTTGGTGCTGGGAGGCCAAATTCTAACTAAGCATGTTGCAGCTCTCTATGGCAGGGGTTCCCAACCTTGCCAACTTTAAGACTTGAAGACTTCAACTCCCAGAATTCCTCAGCCAACTGAGGTGAAGTCCACAAATCTTAAAGTTGCCAAGGTTGGGGACCCCTGATATATGGTACATCATGGGCTTGGTTGGCCTGAAAGCACTCTGGTGATTCCACTCTGTTTCTGCCAGAGCAAAGAGGAAATAGGACTTGAAGTTCAGCAACATTTGCACAGACATGTCTGAGGGGTTGTGTCCAAAGTTGTTAAGTGTTTTCAAATGTATATTTTTGTTTTTTATTCACTTTGGAATAGATTTAGTTAATAATGTATTGACCATGGTGCACTTTTTAAAAAAAATAAAAATGCCTTTTTTTTAAAAAAAATGTAAGTGTTCAATAAATGCAGTTTTTACACAGACATTCTCTCTTATTTATAATTGCATAAATTTTGACCAACTGTCATTAGATTGCAAGGATACAAGCAACATTTTGCAACTTGGTGCTCCTCAGATGCATTTGATTGAAGCTTGTACGGTGCTCCAGGCAACATAATGAATCTTGCCCAGGTGGATTGAGGGGAAATGTGGGTATGACCTTGATTCCAATTTGCTAGCTTTCCAAGTCTACTCTCAAAACAACAGGTACAACTGCTACCCCTAGCCAAGGCATCTAAAGGCTACACTGGGGGCAGGGGAGTGATGGCAAGAGCACCTCAAGAAAACTTGTCATTGTTGAGTTGGGCTACAAATCACTGCTGCTTCTATGATTGAGCCCATCAGAGTTCTGGACTCAAGAAACCCAAAGAACATGCTTGAGAGATCAAAATGCCCTAGCTGCAAGGCTCATTGTTGTTTTCATGCACAATGAAGTCATAGATGGATGTTAACATTGTGGACAAAATGGACATTTAGCAATAGGACCACACAATACTAGCCACACAACACCAGCAACTGGGATGGGGATTTGTCAGAAATGACGCCCACCAAAGTAAATCTCAACTGTGAGATTGAAGGATGCAAAGTCTCCTGTAAGCTTCAGGAGATTTTGAGCTAGTTTTAAAATAATTACTCCATTCTGAAGTACTAATGCTAATACAAACATAATACTCTCCCCTATCTTTCTTTTCCAAACCAGAGAAAACCATGGATATTCCCCCTAAATAATTTCTGTTATCCCAGAGATCTACTGAGCAACAGAAGTGCAGCACAAATGTAGAATCATTCAGGGGAATTGCATGAATTGGGTTTGGCCAGTTGGAGAAAAGAAGGACTCAGGTGACATGATACTATATGTACCAATAACAACTCCAAAAACCAGAAAAAACAGATTACCCATAACAATAAGGAAGCTTCAATCCAAAAAGAAATCACTTTGGCGGAAAAACAAATCTGGTCACATTGCCAACTTCAAAAGCCGATACAAAAATTTATGCCACCAGATAAAGACTGAATGCACCAATTATCACATTAAACAAGAGGAAAACCTATGCACCAATTCCTCCCGCTCTTTCTACAATTTTGTAAACAACAAACTATAAGACTCAAGGTCCATTTCACCCCTGAAAGGACCTAATGGTAAAGACTGTAATGAAGACACCATTAAAGCCAACATCTTTAGTACATTCTTTGGCTCAGTATTTGTAAACAGCAATGGATCATGCCCAGTATTTCCTAGTTGAACCACAGACAACTACAATGATCTAATACTTATCGATTTTACAGAAGACAATGTTGAAAAAGCACTACGCAATCTAAAACCATCTCTATCTATTGGACCGGATGGAATATGTGCCTACTTCTTAAAAAAGCTATCCACTGCCATAGCCGAACCTCTAAGCATAATCTTCGAAAAATCTTTCACGACCAGCTCCTTGCCAAAACTATGATCACAAGCCACGGTTATCCCCATCTTCAAAAAGGAAGACCCCAGTCTAGTTGAAAATTACAGACCAATCTCTTTATGCTGCATCACCTGTAAAGTCATGGAATCAATTATTAAGCAATCCATTATCCTCCACTTAGAGACAAACAACCTACTCTCTAATAAACAATTTGGTTTCAGAAAAAAACTATCTTGTAATCTGCAACTCTCATACTGCAAAAACATATGGACTACACAACTCGATCAGGGCAAAGCAATCTACACAGACTTCTGTAACGCCTTTGATTCAGTAGTACATTACAAACTACTACTAAAACTAAAACCTTACGGTATCTCTGGACACCTGCATAACTGGATAGAAGCATTCCTGTCAAACAGACAACAAATGGTCAAAATTGGGAGCGTCCTATCAAATTCTGTACCTGTCAACAGTGGTGTCCCCCAAGGCAGTGTTCTAGGACCAACTCTCTTCATACTCTACATAAATGACCTCTGTGATCATATCAAGAGCAACTGCATTCTCTTCACTGATGATGTAAAGCTATTCAACACCACAGACAATACTGCTACCCTTCAAAAAGACCTTGACTATGTTTCAGAATGGTCAAACAAATGGCAACTTCAAATCTCAACAAAAAAATGCTCTGTCTTACATATTGGCAAAAAAAATCAGAAAATAAAATACAAGCTGAATAGTCAAGACCTTGTTGATGATCCAAACTCTGTCAAGGATCTTGGAGTACTCATTTCAAATGACCTAAGTGCTAGAGCCCACTGTAACTACATAGCCAAAAAGGCATTAAGAGTTGTTAACCTAATCTTACATAGCTTTTTCTCTGGTCATATTACATTTATAACTAGAGCATACAAAACATTTGCTAGACCAATACTCGAATACAGCTCATCAGTCTGGAACCCACATTACGTATCTGATGTTAACACAGTTGAGAAAGTCCAGAAATATTTCACAAGAAGAGTTCTCCAGTCCTCTACTCGTTGTAGAATACCTTATGCCACCAGACTTGAAATTCTAGACCTAGAAAACCTAGAAGTATGCCGCCTTTGGTCCCATCTAAGTATAGTATATAAAATAATACATTGCAATGTCCTACCTGTCAATGAATACTTCAGCTTCAACCATAACAACACAAGAGCACACAATAGATACAAACTCAAGGTTAATCGCACCAAACTTGATTGCATGAAATACGACTTCAGCAACAGAGTGGTCAATGTCTGGAATACTCTGCCTGACTCTGTGGTTTCTTCCCCAAATCCCAAAAACTTTAACTTTAGACTGTCTACTATTGACCTCACCCCTTTCCTAAGAGGTCTGTAGGGGGCGTGCATAAGTGCACCAACGTACCTACCATCCCTGTCTTATTGTTTCTTTTATTTTTCTTATATGTATCCATGTATTAATAACTATGTTTTTACTTATACCTATTATCTTGTAAGCAATTGACAAGCCAAATAATTAAATAAATAAAAATAAATAAATGATAACAGTATTCTAGTATTTGAGGTGCTGCCACAAAGAAGGGGGGGGGTGTCAAATTATTCTCCAAAGCACCAGAAGGCAAGATAGGAAACATTGGATGGAAACTAGTCAAGGAGAGAAGCAACCTGGAATTAAGGAGAAACTTCCTAAGAGTGAGGATTATTAACCAGCGGAACAGCTGGCCTTCAGAAGTTGTAGGTGCTTCATCATGAGGTTTTTAAGAAAAGGCTGGACAGCCACCTATCCGAAATGGTATAGGGTCTCTTGCTTGATCAGGGGGTTGGACTAGAAGACCTCCAAGTTCCCTTCCAGCTCTATTTTAATTGATTGAAGGTTAGAAAATCATCTTGTGTTTTTTAAAATGCTAAGCCTTTTACCACCCTCACCTCCAACTACAAAAGAAATGCAAATATGCAGACTCTAGCTGTAAGAAATTGCAGGGTGGCAGAAACGGGAATGACACCCTGAACAAGAATATACACTGCTCAAAAAAATAAAGGGAACACTTCAACACAATGTAACTCCAAGTCAATCACACTTCTGTGAAATCAAACTTAGGTAGCAACACTGATTGACAATCAATTTCACATGCTGTTGTGCAAATGGAATAGACAACAGGTGGAAAGCATAGGCAGTTAGCAAGACATCCCCAATAAAGGAGTGGTTGTGCAGGTGGTGACCACAGACCCCTTCTCAGTTCCCATGCTTTCTGGCTGATGGTTTGGTCACTCTTGAATGCTGACGATGCTTTCACTCTAGTGGTAGCATGAGACGGAGTCTCCAACCCACACAAGTGGCTCAGGTAGTGCAGCTCATCCAGGATGGCACATCAATGCGAGTTGTGGCAAGAAGGTTTGCTGTGTCTGTCAGCGTAGTGTCCAGAGCATGGAGGTGCTACCAGGAGACAGGCCAGTACATCAGGAGACATGGAGGAGGCTGTAGGAGGGCAACAACCCAGCATCAGGACCGCTACCTCCACCTTTGTGCAAGGAGGGACAGGAGGAACACTGCCAGAGCCCTGAAAAATGACCTCCAGCGGGCCATAAACGTGCATGTGGCTGCTCAAACGGTCAGAAACAGACTCCATGAGAGTGGTATGAGGGCTCAACGTCCACAGGTGGGGGTTGTGCTTACAGCCCAACATCGTGCAGGACGTTTGGCATTTGCCAGAGAACACCAAGCTTGGCAAATTTGCCACTGGCGCCCTGTGCTCTTCCCAGATGAAAGCAGGTTCACACTGAGCACATGTGACAGACGTGACAGGGTCTGGAGACGCCATGGAGAACGTTCTGCTGCCTGCAACATCCTCCAGCAAGATCAGTTTGGCAGTGGGTCAGTAATGGTGTGGGGTGTCATTTTTTTAGGGGGCCCCACAGCCCTCAATGTGCTCGCCAGAGGTAGCCTGACTGCCATTAGGTACTGAGATGAGATCCTCAGACCCCTTGTGAGACCATATGCTGGTGCAGTTGGCCCTGGATTCCTCCTAATGCAACACAATGCTAGACCTCATGTGGCTGGAGTGTGTCAGCAGTTCCTGCAAGACGAAGGCATTGATGCTATGGACTGGCCCGCCCGTTCCCCAGACCTAAATCCAATTGAGCACATCTGGGACATCATGTCTCGCTCCATCCACCAATGCCACGTTGCACCACAGACTGTCCAGGAGTTGGGGTATGCTTTGGTCCAGGTGTGGGAGGAGATCCCTCAGGAGACCATCTGCCACCTCATCAGGAGCATGCCTGGGCGTTGTAGGGAGGTCATACAGGCACGTGGAGGCCACACACACTACTGAGCCTCATTTTGACTTTTTTTTTTTTAAAACAAGTTTTATTAATTTTTAAAACACACAAATTATCATTATTCATTACGTTTAAACCTTTTTTCATTGTAAATTTAACAAGTCAGATAAATTATGATTCTGTTTTAAACCATTTCCATATAACATACCAAAACCTCTTATTCAATTTCTCTTTACTTCTCTTTACTCTTATTCAATATCATTGTCATTATTTCATCTATTTCTTTCTGACTTAGTTACCATTATTCTCATTCTATATTTCTACAAGTTTTTGACTTTTTTAAGGACATTACATCAAAGTTGGATCAGCCTGTAGTGTTTTTTTCCACTTTAATTTTGAGTGTAACTCCAAATCCAGACCTCCATGGGTTGCTAAATTTGATTTCCATTGATAATTTTTGTGTGATTTTGTTGTCAGCACATTCAACTATGTAATGGACTAAGTATTTAATGAGAATATTTCATTCATTCAGATCTAGGATGTCTTATTTTTGTGTTCCCTTAATTTTTTTGAGCAGTGTATGTTAGTATCACATTGCTGTGGCAACATTTTAATGATAGATACCAGATTTTTTGGTGCTTTTTTATGCCATCTTCCTTTTACAAAACAGCACAACCAAAGGCATTTGTGTCTTTGCATTGCTCCAACCTCACAGTTCTTGTGTCTCTCTTGTATTGTGCTTATTCATGCATTGAGTCATGCCATTAGAAAAATGATTTATTGACCTTGTAACATCATTCACTGATTTGCACAACATGATGATAAACCCATCAGAAGAACTCTGCCATAGTCTATTGTCTTCTAACATCATCATGAATATTGATAAAAGGTTTGCTTTGTTTTATTTGATTTACTATTATTATCCCTCTAAAATTCAAGAACTGAGTAATGCCAAGAGTTTGCCTGGGTTTTTATAGCAATTGCACTCCATTAAGTGATGCTGTTCCTCCTCCAAATTCTAGAATGACTATGAAGGTACAGAGCAATTATTGTCATGTATAAACTTGTAGAGATATATATAGGCCTATTCCAGAGGCTGACATAATAGCAAAGATATTCCTATCTTCTATAAGTCTAGGTCTAGAATATATCACTCGCTCTCATATTCTAACAATGCCATGGAAGTGAATACACTTTTTATTACCCAATAAATCCTTCAACAACTCAAAAAATCACAGTTGCTAAAAGAAAACTTTCAAAACTTTCAGTGGAATTAAGCTCTTGTTCACCGTCTCGTAAGAGAAGGCAATTATTCTCTCTTAACAATGTTATTGTTTGATGTAAATAATCAACCTTAAACTATGGACTTGCTAACTGGCACAATTAAGACAGTTATAGAATAGAAAAGGCATTATATGGATGGGAGTAGTGTTTAACAAAAATACATAAAATGTCTCCATCTCCTGCGCATGGTTTTTTTCTTTTTCTTTTTTGGATTTTTTAATGCTGTCTACAGTCGTATTTCTTTGTGATCCTCCATCCAGGGACTAACCACATCTGACACATGTAGTTTTTTTTTTTCCCGAAGGAAGAATGCATGTTTGTGCTTCCTATGGATAGTTTAAATTAAGTCAAGCTCAGTTTGGCCTGATTATAGCCACAATATGCCTATCGGTCAAAAATCAGTTAAGGCTTTCAACCAAACAAGATGGTCTACCTTTGCTTTATAGCACGGGTGTCAAACTCAATTTCATTGAGGGCGGCATCAGAGCTGTTGTTGACCTTGGGGGAGGGGGCAGGGGTGTGTGGCTGACTGGGTGGGCGGGGTCAGCTTGACGCCACTCCCCAAACTGCTGCATGTTTCTTCTCCGCACTGTGTAGACCAGGCCAAAGCGACGATGGCTGGCCCCTTTTTCCATAATGGCCCTGTGGGCTGGACCCGACCTTGAGTTTGACACCTCTGCTTTATAGGATGGCATCATTGTCAAATTGATAATAATTGTGGTGGGATGATAGTTGACAAGGCTTGAAGCCTTTGGCATCAAAGCTGATAAAGGCTTTGATGACTTTTCTAAATTCTTACTCTTTGAATCAATTTCCCCCTGTCCTGCATCCCTCTTGCCTCTACTTCATTTTATAATAATTGCTGAAATACTTGAATAAATTGGCATCACAAAACCGCTCAGCAGCTACACACACAAACATGGGCAGGTTTATAATTATTTTTGCACTTAACATCATGCTGCCCTGGAGCCTGTTTGCACTATCCTAGAGACTGCCGATCCTCTCCACCAGTGAATGGAAGAGTCGAGGTGGTAAGGTCAAAGGCCTGTGCTTGTTTTTCTTTCCAAGAGGTGTAGTTGTGTTATTTTTTTCCCCTTGGTTTTGCTGTTGCCTTAAACTTTTCCACTCTTAAGATTGTTTATTTAAAGTTCAACTTTGATGATGGTAATGATGGTAACGAACTCGTCAGGCCTTCTCTGTTACAGAGGTGCCTTTATTTGGAAAAAAAATATTCAGAATGAGTTTGGTAATCCTCCTCTCAGCGAAACGCTTTCAAGTTTCAAACATCATCCCCAGATCTTGGTGGTAAACCGCATGCGCCATTTGCATTTTTTAAAACAAAAACAAATAGTACATGTAAAAAAAAGCCAACTTTTCTGCTGCTAGGAACCACGATGGCACAGTGGTTAGAATGCAGTACTGTAGGCTACTTCTGCTGATTGCTGACTACCAGCTGCTTGCAATTTGGCAGTTCAAATCTCACCAGGCTCAAGGTTGACTCAGCCTTCCATCCTTCCGAGGGTGGTAAAATGAGGACCCAGACTGTTGGGGGCAATAGGCTGACTCTGTAAAACCGCTTAGAGAGGGCTGTAAAAGCACTGTAAAGCTGTATAGAAGTCTAATTGCTATTGCTTCCTTGCCTTGGTGAAAAATGCAAGGCAGGATTCCCACATATTTAACAATGGCATGGTGAACAAAATTCCCTTTTCTCACTTGACCACTTTTGGCTTCCAAGCCATTGCACTTTATTTAATTTTTCCCTTTATGAATCAGGGATGCTTAATGTGCACCAGGAGTAAAGTATGAAGGCTTTAAAGGGTTCGTTTTGTGTAGGTGTAACAGTAAATATTTAAATAGGAAAATCTGTATGATCTGACAACAGTCCAAAATCATGCAACCAAATTTCACAATGTTAATGAACTGAGGGATCATTTGTAGTTTCTGAATCATGGGGTACCCCCCTCCCTTCCTGAATAGAGGTGGAAAGTAGGAATGCAAGTAGAAGAAAGAAGTAAAAAAAGACTAGGATACAGAGGTGGTAATGTGCAGGTGGCATGCTTTATTTAAAAGGAATACTACCTCAAGGAGGTTCAGTAAAATAGCTAAGAGCTCACTAATAGTTTACTACTTATGAAACTAAACTAAATTTATGTTCAGGGCAAAATGTGATGTTATAGCAACAGTTTACATTTTCTTTCAACTGTGGTTCAGAACTTGGTTGCCCGGAATTGACATTATCTACCTAAATACTAACACTATTACATAATCACTGCATCCAAGGAACCTCCAAGAGTTGGCACTGCTTCTGTCCATGAGTTCCTAAACAGCTTCATTCAACAACGGGATAGCCAGGTGATGTTACTTTTTTTGTAAAGCTGTTCAGGCAGTCATTGTGCCAGAAACAATGCATAGAGAGGCGATGAACAAAATGCTGGCCGCTGACATTTTGTTCCATCTATGGTAAATCAGTCATGAGCAAAATAAAGTTTGACTTTGATCAGACCCAACATAAGCTATTAGAGTGGGGCTTACAGGAGGGTAAATGCAAACCTCACCAATGGCTTATGTTTCTGATTGCAAATAAATTCATGCACGCATGAAACGTGCACAGCATCATCTCTTAGGTGTCAGGAAAGGAGTCTTCAACAGGGAGCCTCTCTACCTGTTGAGGCAATCTTAGACATCAACTTTTTGTTGAGGCACGAATATTAGTTCAATGTTGAGCAGGGTATTCGTTCCGTCAGGAACTTTCTCCTACCAACGGTTCCAAAAGTTACATTTTCAAATGTCATAAAATAAATGGTACAAAACTCCATAACCGTTATCATCGGCTATATACAGTATGTACATGTCAATTGAAAAAAAAAACGTTTTAAAGTCACATAATGATGACTATAAATCATAGTGTAATTTCTAGGACGTTGTTCTCATTCAGGAAGGTATAAAAATACTATTTTAAAAACTATATATTTACAAATCAGTTATTTCAGTCCGTATGAGTCACTTGGCAGAAGTCAAGTGCAAAGAAAATAATTGTACTTTCTACATTGATCGAATGTTAATGTTCACAGTGGCAGAGTCAATGCCAAAGTCATTTTCTAAATTCAGCGTGTAAAGGCCCTCATCATTCTTCTGAACATCCATGATGATAAACGTGGTTAAATCTTCACAGGTTTCAATGTGGAATCTGCCCCCCTGGCTAGAAATACTTTGCCCTCTGCGGGACCAAGTTATTTCAGGAGTAGGTTCTCCAGAGAAAGCACATGAGATGGTCAGCACCTTTCCTTCCTCAATGGAGATATCACTTGGAAGTGCTTCGATTTTGGGAGGTGTCCCTTCGCAAAACAAGGAAAAAAAGTTGAAAATTAATTCTCAGCGGAGACTATGACTTCATTAAGATAGGAGGTAGTCTAAAGGAAGTAGCAGGGATTTCTCTAACTCTACGTATAATTGTATTGCTCACCTCTCATACCAGATTTAAGCAAGCTACTGGTTGAACTCTCCATTTTGGTCAGACTAGATTTCCCTGTTATACTGCTGGAACTCATCTCTACAAAGGATTCTTTCATGGAAGACATACTTTTGGCAGACATGCTTGCAAATTTCATTTCAGTCATACTGCTACTGCTGAACGAAGCTTCTTGTTTAGAAGCGGACATTTGAAATGACTGTGAAGAGAGACTCTCCTGCATGCTCGCTTCACCACTTCTCCTCAACACTACCTCTTTTGGAGATTCTTCAATTAGAGCTGTGGAGCATAGCAAACACACATGGTAAAAAAAAACACCAATGACACCACATTAGCTGGTTCTCTATTGACTTTATGAAATGAGAAACAGGAATGGCTTGCAATTTGAGGAAAACTGAATCTGGTTTTTGACATAAGGTTCTAATAATGGATAATAATGCAAGAATACTCTTTTCCCCTCTCTATCTTAAATAAGTTATTATTACAATGGGAAATATAAATGACTTAAAATTGCTCATGATAATTAGAATTACTAAAGAATTGCGGGGGAAAGTACTTAGACTGGTGCTTCGTTTTCTTCATTTATATTCATTGAAAGCACCATTAAAAATACCACAGCTTTCCTTAAATTCAAGCCTGTATACAAAGAGATAGCAAACACAAAGTAACCCAATGATTCCTCGGATATGTACAGCCTTATATTTTATCAGGAAACTTCAATACTTTTTAAAAGCCTGAAGGCTGTGCATCTTTTGGAATGTAATATTCTTGAGACTTTTTTAGTCAATTATCACCAGAACCAAGGGGTTAATAGCCAAGATATGTTAGGATACTTAAAAGCTTTATGACAACACTGAGCTGGCATAAAATGTTTTCTTAAATATTTATTATACACTTATTTAAGTATAACAACATCCTCATTTATATTGCACATCTGATTCAGTACATAAAGTGGTACTTTATTAAAGAATTCACAAAATCAGCTGCTTTTCTGATATCATCTAAGTCCTAGTGCCATTAAGGGAAAACTGGAGGAAAAAATAAACTTACAAAGGACGGTCAAGGATGCTGTTGCAGAGCATTGCCCATGAAAATTTTTTGCTTTGACTGTGTATTTTCCACTATCGCTCAATGCAGCATTTTGGATTGCAAGAGAATAAACATTCTTGGAACGATTTACTTGGATGTTGGATGAGAGAGAAATCTGGTAACAGGAAGAGAGGTTTAATTAAGGTCATGTTTAATCCAAGCATGCAAATAAATTTTTTATTGCTAACCAATAATTACTTACTGGTTGATTATCTTTAAACCAATGAATCTCAGGAGAAGGATCTCCAGTGACTTCACAGGTAAGTAGCACGTTCTGTCCTTCATTCACATTTTGAGATTTTGGTTGAGTGATGAAGGTTGGGGCATTTGAAAGATCTTTGGAAACATTCATTTCAAAGTGGCATTTTATGATACCATCTTCTGTCTTTCCTTCACAGGTAAGTATCCCTTCATCTTTCTGAGTAGCCTTGCTAATGGTCAATGTATGGTCACTTCCAGATACACCATATCTATAATCTTCAGAGTTGGTTAACTCTACTCCATTTAACAGCCATTTTACACCAAAAGCATTGGGAACATTGGCTTTGAGAACAGTTCTTTCGCCTTCAGACACTGACATTTTGGTGGTAGTGGCTTTAACTTCTGGACAAGGTTTCTTAATATCTTCAGGTACTAGAGACTTCTTAACAATTTCCTCTTGGACTACTGCCTTTTCTTGAGAAGTCACAGTAGCTTTCTTTTGGGTAGATAATTCAAGGACTTCTGCTTCTTTCTGAACCAGCTTTTGCGTTTTGGCTAAGCTTGATATCTGAGCACTTGTATTTTTGAATACTTGTCCAGTAAACTGGAAACTAGTTTTAGAAGAGCCACCTTCTCCAATAATCTCACATGTATATTCACCTTGGTCAGAGTCCTGAAGGTGATGAATGTTAAGTTCATAAGTTCCATCAGCTGCATAATGAAGTTTGAAACGATCATCTTCTTTTAATTTTTTGCCATCTTTAGACCAGGAGACTTCTTGAACACTTAACACACTGCTCTCAACTGAACAAAATAGCTTTACTTTATCGCCAGAAACGTCGACCTTCAATTGTTGTTTTATCTTGGGAGCCATAACAACTGGCAAGTCTGCTTTTTCAGCTGGTGGGGTTTTTTCTGTGACGGTTGGTTTTGCTTTGGAGGGGGCAGGAGATGGTTCTGGAGACTTCACTCGCTTTGGAGATTTTACTCTGTCTGGAGATTTCACATGACGCTCAGGGGACTTGACCCTTGGAGGTGACGTCACTGCTTTTTCTGGAACCCTCTTTTGTTGAACAGTTAAACTAAAGTGAGCTTCCTGCCTTCCTTCAGAATTTTCTACCACAACAGTATAGCTGCCTTCATCTGATATCTGGACAGATGAAATTTCAAATGTGGACTTATATTCAGTGCGTGTCACTTGATAACGCCCAGAAGAAACAAGAACTTGTCCACCACGCAGCCATGTCACTATTGGTTTTGGTTCACCATCAGTGTCACATGAAAATCTTGCAGTCTCTCCTTCAGAAACTGTGATTGAGCGGGGTTTTGTTAATATTGTTGCAGGTAGAGTGGTTTTAAATTTCCGGTGCACAGCTTTTTCTTCTATTGATTTTTCCTCTGACACACTGATTTTCTTTTCAGCAGAAGCATGATGTTCATATGATGATAATGACTCCCTTGTTGCTGTCAGTTCCGACTTGACTTCTCTTGCTGAAGAGCTGGCTTCTGTCTCAGAGATTTTCTTAAATGAAGAGATTGCATATGTATCAGTTCTGGTCAGATCAGGAACAACAGTTCTAGGAACTTCCTCATCTCTGCGCTGGGAACTATATGTAGTATAGTCTCCTCCTGTAACATCTAATGTTGCATAGTCCGAACATTCTCCTTTATAGTTTGTACACACAACACGGTATGTGCCACAGTCATCAATATGGCAATCAAGGATCTCTAAGGTCAATACGCCACTAGTGTTAGTGGAATGTATCTTATGGGTCTCATGGATTTCAATACCATTATGATACCATTTCACTTCAGCAGTTGGTTTGGACTGAACATTCAGAATAAATCTGGTGTTGGTGCCACATGGGACACGATGTGAACGCATTCGCAGAGTGATCCGTGGACCATGATCAAGAGTGAAAGGTTCTTGAGTCAGAACTTCATATTTCCTTTCCATTGTTTTCTGTGTTTTCAAAGCAGCTTTCATGGACTCATACCTGGAAAATATATCAAATCTTGCTGTCCTTTCAAATCGAGAGAGAGATCGCTCACTGGATACTGGACTTGGTGAACGTGGACGAGTTCTTTCTGGCGTGGGAGATCTTCTCTCAGGTTCTTCCACAGGATGTGAATGAGGTCGAATTAATTCTGACACAGGTCGCATCAGTTCAATATAAGTTGGAGAAAGAGACCGTCGTCTTCTGAGTAATCTTGAAGGAGGTGAGTATTCCCGATGAACGTGTCTCACCATTTCTATTTCCTCTTCTTCCTCTTTTGATGTGATTTCAGTTATTTCTTTTTCTCTCCTTCTTCTCATCCGTCTCTTTTCTTCTTGTGACATATATTCCAGTTCACTCTTGTATTCAGAGAGCCGCTGCCTGGTAGTAACTGGTCGTAAGAGTTCTTCATCTTCTTTCTCAGCCATTATTCTCTCCTTTTGTTTAGATGGCCTATAAGCTGCTCTGTCATGACGCTGTCGAAGCTGTGCATAAGTTGCAGTCGTATCTTCTTTAGTGGGTATATGATAAGTTGCATATCTCAATTCTCTTCCTCTAGATAGTTCTGCAGCTCTCTGAGCATCTGTTGCAGAGTAATGAAGAGAGGACAGTTCAAAACGTGGAGGGCTTCTGCTTGGTGGTGAAGCAGAAAAACCTAACTCCAATTCTTCTTCAAGTAGCAGTCTTTCTTCTTCAGTTCTCTTCATGGCCAAGTAGTCATCGACAGGCAGAAGTATTTCTTCATCAGATAGATCACCAAGGGATCGCCTTCTTGGTCTATAATAAAAGTCGTAATCAGGAGAGGGTGTGCGACGACGTGCTGGTCTCACTATTTCAAGATCATCTTGTGACAACTTAGGTATGCGCCACTTAGGTTTATATTGATCCGAAATACGTGGCAGTGGCATCACGTAGAATTGTTCCCATCTGGAAAGACGAATGCGCTTGGGTCGCTTCTGAACAATTCTGTCAAGTTTTCCTGGCATTTCATACTGGTCTCTCAGCTTCTTGTACCACTTCATGTCTGACATAGGCACAAATAGCTTGATGTTCTGATCTTCTTCAAGAGCAGTGGTCACACGCCTGCGGGGCTCTGGGATCTCGTAAGGCATTCGGAGTCTCTTTTCCTCTTTCATTTCTTCCTTCCTCAGCTCAAATTCACCTTTTACAGTTTTTGTGGTTACAGCTGGTTTATATAGAATAGCAGCTTCTCTCAGGGCTTCCTGGGCTACTTGTGTCAGTGCAACTGTTTCTGTCCTGGAAAGAATTTCTGCCATTCTCACAGTCTTGTCAATTCTCCTCTGTACAACTTTTTGCTTCTCTTCTTCTGACTTATATTCCCGCTTGACATATCTCAAGCGTTCTACTTTCAAGTGAGCCTGGCAGCTTGTAGAACCAGCACTGTTTGTAGCAGTAACTCTGTAATAGCCACTGTCTTCAGGCAAGGTATCCCTTATATGTAAAGCATAATAATCTAATCCTTCATGTACAACTTCAACATTGGGACTAGCCGAGAGAGGCTGACCATCTTTCTCCCACTTCAGTGTTGGTTTTGGTATTCCAGAGACTCTTATCTCAAAGCAGACATGCTGGCCTTCTTGACATTCAGCATTTGCCAACAGCCTTTTGAACATGGGTCGCAGAGTGGTGTCTTCGGCAGGAGCATGCTGAACAACGGTTAGTCTAGCTTTGCAGCTATCCTCACCATATTTGTTACGTGCCAGCACCGTATATTCAGCATCATCATCCTCATTAAGATTGTGGATTAGAAGTTGATAAAGACCTTTATCTGTTTCAAAGGTATACTTCCTATCATCGTCTCCTGGTTTGATTTTCTGACCTGATTTGAACCAGGTTACGCGAGGTTCTGGGTGAACTGTTATAGTTACTCCAAACCGGATATTTTCACCAACATAGGCAGTTCGGTTATATAGAGGTAAGGTAAATTCTGGGGGCTTCTCCAAAAGTCGCATGGTATCTACTCGGCGCTTCACTCTCTTGACAGTTCGGCATCTGTAATAGTCAGAAACTTCTCTGACACCTTTAACAAATAGTTCTGCATAGGAACTGTCTTCCCCATAGTCATTTACAACTTTGCATCTATAGGTACCATCATCTGCTTTAGCAATATCTTTGACGTACATTGTAGCTATGCCTTCGTGATAGGTAATTTCATATTTTTCACTGTTTTCCAGTTGCTTTACTCCAAAATACCAGTTCACTTGTGTGGCTGAGTCATAGTTTTCAATTTTGCAGACATATTTGACATGTCCACCTTCTTCTCCAACAGCATGCATTATTTGACCAGAAAGCGGGCCAATATCAATTGATGCCACTTTAACTTTAGCAACAATAACTCCCTTCTGAGATCTGACAGCACCTCCCCATGAAATACGGGCAGTTGATATAACACTACTCCATTCCTTCTTCATCAGTGTTTGGTAGTAACGCCTGTGTCTTAATGTTTTGATTACTTTAGTGCTGGTTTTCTCGGTTCTCTGCTTCAACCATGGATGGTTAAGGGCTTCTGTAGCAGTCATACGAGATTTTCTTTCTTTTACCAATAGGCGGTCAATAAAGTCCAAGGCCTCAATACTTATGTCTTTGAAGGCTTCATCATCAAAATTATATTCAGCACCGATGATGTTTTCAACTGTCTGTTGGTTTGTTTCAGCAAGGAAAGGATTCAGGCCACTTAGAAGTATATACACTAGAGTTCCAAGAGACCACATATCTGTGGCTGTGCTAACCAAATCATGCTGATGGACTTCAGGTCCATAATATTCAGGAGAAGTAAACTGAAGCCTGAAATTATCACCGGGTTTCAGTTGTCTTGCCTGGCCAAATTCAATCAGTTTAATTGTAGAACTTCTTCTTGTGAAATAAATAATGTTTTCAGGCCTGATGTCAAAGTTTCCAATGCTGTGACTGTGTAAGAATTCCAGGGCTTCACATACTTGGCGTACATAGCTTACAATTTCTCTTTCATTAAGTTCAAAACCAGGAATGTTCAATCTTTCAAAGATGTCAACTCCAGAGATGAATTCAGAGATCATGATCAACTCTTCTAAGCTTTCAAATGATTCATGAAGATACAAAATATTTCTGTGTCTAGCAATGTTTAGGATAGAAATTTCTTTCTTTACTAGTACTTGATCAGCACCTTTCACTTTGACAAACTTAGCCAGGTAAGTCTTCTTGGAAGCAATCTCAACACACCTGTGAACAATTCCAAACTGCCCACGGCTGAGTTCTTCAGCAATCATATATCTATCGTAGAGTTCCTTTGTAGAAGAATGAGTTGCCTTAGCTGTGGTGACTTCTCTGGCTTCATCAACTTCTTCATCATAATTAAATATTTTTGTCTTATCTTCTTTGGTTATAACAGAGTCTGTTGGTTCAGAAGGCTGACTTTGCCCAAACTTATTTTCTGCTATAACACGGAAGACATAGCTTGTCTTACCAAACAGGTTTACTACAGTGTATCGTGTATCACGAGCTTGGCCAACACGGATCCATCTTTCAGCTGTTGTAGCACGTTTCTCAACAGTATAATGTGTGACTCTACTTCCACCATCATTAGCTGGAGCGATCCATGTTAAGTTGACAGAATCCCTTGAAACTTCACTTGCTTTCAATCCTCTTGGTGCATCGGGTACGTCAGCCACATCTAATTCCACTGTTTTCTGATCAATGCCAAATCTGTTCTTAGCACAGACAATGTAGAAACCGGCATCTTTTCTGTCCACACCATTAGGGAAAACAAGAGATGTGAAGGATCTCGTAACAATAACTTGGTAATGTCCATTTGTGTCAATGAGATCTTGCCCCTTCTGCCAAGTGATCACCGGATCAGGCTTGCCACTGAATGGAATTTTGATGCTAATAACTTCACCACGGAGGGCATGAACAGCTCCCATACCTTCCAGATTTTTAGGTAGGTGGATCTTAGCAGGAACTATTAAAAAAAAAAACACAAGAAAAATTAAATTAGCAAAGTGAATACAGTAAACAAATTTAAATTTGTTTTTAACAGAGGAAAATTGATTCTCAGGAGGTAGAACATTTTTGCAGCTTAAAGTCTAATATTTGAAATTTACTTTGTGCCATAAATTCTTTCCATTGCCAAATGAATAATCAAAAAGTGTTGTTCATATTATAGTATTCGGAGATTATGCACACAAAGTGTAGCTTTCAGCAATTTTGGCAGAGCTTCTTACTAGATACATACATCAAAGAAATTTATCTAATAGAATGAAAGAAAGTCCACTGAACTAGTTCATAAAAGCTATGCTAAAATTATGAATGCCTATTTGGGCATAACTGAATTTTTCTATGATAGAAGCAGTTGTGAGATTATTGTTCCTTGAAAAGGCTGGTACAACATATACTAATTGTTTTTAAAATGTGTTCCATATGTTGTTTTTTTAATTATAAAGTTCATTTTTCAAACTACAGAATATTAGCCTATAAAGCCTGCTGTATACAGTGGTATCATGTCTGAAGGCTAATCTAACCCTAACCCCAACACTGTTAAACTGAAATTATTGGACAAGGATCTTAATATAGGAGTTAAATGGATGTTTGGATTTTTGTCCATTAGCTTGCATTTAAAAATTTAACAAAAATAATTGTAATATTAAAAAACACACACATAATTTACCTTCAACCTCTAAGGAGGCAGTTCCAGAAACAGATCCTCCTTGGTTGGTTGCTCTCACTTGGTATACAGTAGCATCATCGTCTGTTACATTTGTAATCACCAGTTGATGATATCCTCCTTTAAATTCTTGTATCTTCACCTTTTCACCATCTGGCATAATTTCCTTGCCTTGCCTGAACCATTTTACAACAGGTTTAGGGTGACCGGTGACTTTGCAAACAAATGTGGCATGACCTCTAAATTTCACGTTCAGATTTCTGATTTCTTCTTTGAAATGTGGTGCCTGAATTGGTACATCAGATTTGGGAATGATTGGTTGTGAAATTTCACTCCATTCACTCTCACCACCCAGGTTTTCACATTTTACACGGAATTCATATTCCAGGCCTTCAATAAGGCTTGTAACAGAATAAACAGTTTCACGGATTTCTTCTGTGGTTACAGCAATCCATTTGTTCTGCTTCTTTTCCCGCTTTTCAAGGTAGTAATTTCTAATCTTTGAGCCTCCATCATTTGCAGGTGGCCTCCAAGATACAACACAGGAATCTTTTGTAATAGCAGATACATTTGGCTGAGTTGGTTGCCCTGGTTTTTCTGTAAAATAAAACATTTCCAGGACATGAAGTTGATTTGCTTAGCAGAAGGTTATAAATTCAACAATGGATTATGATTTATTTTTACGTGTACCTACCAAAAGGTGTCTTGATAATAACAACTGAGGAAACCTCTAACGCTTCACTGATGCCAAATACGTTTTGAGCAAAGACGCGGAAATAATACCCTGCGTTTTCAATTAGATTAACAATCCTACACGTTGTGCCAGATATGCTTGAGGACACCAATTGCCACTCAGCACCTTCTTTTGCTTCTCTTTTCTCTACAACGTAGTTTGTGATGAAGGCACCACCGTCATCTTCAGGTGTCTTCCAGCTGATGACCACAGAGTTCTTCAGCAGAGCTTCCACCACAATGGGTCCTGCTGGTTTATCTGGTTTATCTGCAGAAAAGGAGAAAATGAAGCCATACTTGAAAAACATGGCCAATTAAATTCAGGCTGGGTGGGGAGGGGAGAGAAAAGGTGGCACTTACCTTGTATTTCCACATTGAGTACAGTGTCAACACTTCCGAAAATGTTGCTCAGTTGCACTTTGTACTTTCCGGCATGAGTCTTATGCTGTACATTTTTGATGGAAAGATGGGTATAATGCTCCGTGTTCTCAATTGTAATGTTTTCAGTGTTCTTTAAGAGTTTCTTTTCATGGAACCAAGTAATAGCAGGCACTGGACGACCAATGTAGACAACATGGAGGCGAAGAGTAGAACCTACACCTGCACGGTATTTCTCTTTCAAGGGGTAACCAGGATGGAAATGTGGAGGAGCATGCAGTAAGAGCTTGCCGCTGGTTTCAGTTTCTCCAACATCATTGGTAGCCTTGCAAGTATAAAGGCCTTCATCTTCTTGCTCTTCTGTCAGCACAGTCAGAGTATGGGTGCGCCCATCTGATGACATTTTGTATTTTCGGCTCTGTACTAGTTCTTTGCCAAAGCGATACCATTTAATGTCAGGAAGAGGTCTCCCAATAATCTGGCAGGACAGCTGACCTGTCTCCCCTAGGTTTGTAGTGACATCCTTTATTTCTTGTCTTACTCCGGGTGTTTCTCCGGCTGCATTTATAAAAGGGGAAAGAAAAAAATATCCTGAATGTTCCCTATTTTTATTTATTTTATATATATATATGTATGTATGTATGTATGTATGTATGTGGGTGGGTAGGTAGGTAGGTAGGTAGGTCCAGGTGTGTTCGGGTCTTTTCTCGTGTAAGATTAAGAGTATCTTGGCGACGTTTCGGCGAGGTCCCACTGGCCATCCTCAGGCTGGTGCTTTCGGCTTCGTGCCAGTGCAAGCAGTGCAAACACACCTAGACCTACATACCTGTACCCATGAAAATCTACGAATATATATATATATATATATATATATATATATATATATATATATATATATATATATATAATTGCAGTGTGTCCCATATTTTCAAGCAAAGTGTAGAATTAAGCATCATTTTTATTTTTCTAAATATTAAAATCATATTTAGTTTCATTAATAGTGTATATGAAGTTTATTTATCATATTGTGATCCATTCAGCAGGAAAAAAATATAAAGTGATCCTCAACATGCAACAGTTCATTTACTGACTATTTGAAGTTACAATGGCACTACAATGGAAAAAAAATGACCTATGATATTTTTTCACATGTATTACCGTTGTGGCATTCCCTCATGATCATATGATCCAGTGGTGGTTTGCAAAGTAGGTTGCCACCAGTTCGGAAGGTGTGGCTTTGCACACATGTGCACACCAAACAGACACTTTGCACAGGCGCAGAGGCTTTCCTACTTGCCTCCTGCAATCCTGCACTCTCCCTGAAGCTTCAGCAGATGACACACGGCAATCTGCTGTGCCATGCAAAGCAGCTGCGCTTCAAAAGCAGGAAATAAAGGACTTCCGGTTTGGACTTCTTCGGTGACAGACCGAAATCCACGATTGTGTGCGGTTTTGATCCATGCTCGCTGCTGGAGCGCCCCGAGCTGGCTGGATTCGGGGCTGAAGCCACCCCGTAGAGGTGGTGAAGAGGGGGGAAACCACCAGCGGAGTTGAGGCGAGCCACATCTCTCCTTCTCGGCTGGCCATTACTCCCTTTCCCGAAGGCGGTGCAGCGGTGGTCAGAAATGGCCACCTCAAAGAAGAACCCGACTGGACAAGATTGTGCAGGAGGAAGATAAAAAGAGAAAGCTTTGACCTACTGGGTCGAACTGAGAAAGCAACAACACAAGGTACCCTGGAATTTGAATTATAAAGAATAACATTGTTCCCAAAGAAGATTTTTGAAGCAGCGAAGGAGAGAGGGAAGGGAAAATATTTGGGTTTTCTTTTTCTTTTCTCATACTGACAGCTGCAATTAACTTTAAATGTTAACAAGAAGAGATCTAAGCAAGAAATTGATACAAATTCATTTTGACATTAATAGGCAATTTTAAGCTGAAAATAAAGTGTCAAAGGGATAATAAAGATTTTTGGATATTTCAAAACTTTCAAAAGAAGTAAAGGAGAGAAAAAGAAAAAAGAAAAGGGTGGGATCTGGAAAAAATGGAGGAGACCACCTGGAAGTAAAAGGAATTAACAGTGAAACTTTAACAAGATTCCTAAATGATACACTGTAACTGAAACTTTGTAATAAGATAAATAGAACCTCTGGAAAGAGAAAGTGGAAAAAAGAAGCTTTGGATTACTCAGATTACTTGGTGATTTTTGGAATTTTGGTCATTGGATTTTAAATGACTAAAATCAATCGGGTGTTTAAAATGGCATCACTCCTTGAAGAGTTAAAAATGGAACTTAAAAAACAGAAAGAAGATGCACAAGAGGGAAGAGGATCTTTTGGCTTCATATTTCAATTCTTAGAAATGGAGATCCTGAACTATGAGAAACAACAAGAAATGCTTGCAGAACAAGAAGGGCGGGACAAAGAATAAGCCATCTTTAATGACCGAGCAATTTTATGTGGGGTAAAAAAGGGAAAGAGGGGAAAGAGAGTGAAAAACTTAAGATCTGAAAAAACAACCAAAAAAAGAATAGTTTGAAAAGCAATTACAATACTAGGAAGAAGCAGAAGAGAGGATTACAGAAGGGAGAATTAGAATTAGAGAGACAAGGGGTCAAAAAGGGGAGGAAGAAGAAGAGGGGGAAGATGGAAAAGAAGTTATAAAGGACAGAAACAGGATATAGAGAAACAGGGAAACTTACAAGGTATAAGCCTATTTAAAAGACACAGAGATAATGGTTGAAAACTCAATTGAAAGAGAGGATTCTGCAAGGGTACATGAGATAGCATTATTATATTAGAAATAGAAATGAATTTAGAAAATATGAAAGTGATAAATAAAATAGATATTGTTATGCAATGCAATGTTTGTTAACAATTAAATGAAATAAAGAGAATAAGAGAATGTAATTAGGAAAGGATGAGAACATTTTAACTGTTATTAATGACTTATAAAAATTTAACTGAAAAGAAATATGAATATTAGTTGATAAGATGAAAGGATGGAAATATTTTAAGTGTTCCTAATGAAGTATAAAATGTAATTGAAAAGAAATGTCAAAGATTCTAATTAATATCAATGGCTGGACTGAATTGAAATAGAATAACTATTTTATTTATTATGGTTATATATTTTCTCTCTTTTTAGAATCTAGTGTGTATTTTTAAGAGAATGTACCAAGCAGAACTCGGCTGATAAGAGTTATATGTTACAAAATAGAGGCTAGAAATTGAATGTTATAATTGAAAGATATAAATTAAATTATAAATAAGATTTGAATGGATAGTAATTGAAAGATATAAAGGTGTTACACTCCAGTTAGTAATTACAGGGGAAATCTTGCTCTATGAGAAAAGAAAATATGAAATTGTAAACAGGACAGACAAAAGTATAAATATAATGATTAGAAAAATATTGAAAATTAGGAAAAGATATGTAATTGAATTTAGAAAGGAATGAGATAATTAAAAATAAGGTTGAGGAAAGTAAGGGAAGGGAAAATTTGAGAGAATGATAAAATAGTTATAAGATATGGAACAGAATATAAAGATGAATATGTAACTGAGTTTATATCTGTATAGAGAAGTGATAACCTGGAATCATGCTGTTCTCAAAAAGATATTTATTTGTAATATGTTTTGTGAAAACCCAAATAAAATTTTTACAAAAAAAAAAAAAAAAAAAAGCAGGGAATAAAGGTCAGTATGGGAGCCCAGGCGGGCGGGTGGGCCCAACAGCAGCTCCTCAGAGAGAACCGGTTTGGTCTCCGCTGATCTTCGGTGCTACTGGTATGCCAGAACCGGGCCGAACCGGTAGAATGTGATGTGATCCAAATTCAAATGCTTGGCAACTGGCTCATATTTAGGACAGTTGCAGTGTCCCGGGGTCAAGTGATCCCCTTTTGTGACTTTCTGATATACGCAAAGTCAACGGGGAAGCCAGATTCACTTAACAATTGCGTTACTGACTTAATAACTGCAGTGATTCACTTAACAGTTGTGGCAAAAACGGTCGTAAAATAGGGCAAAGCTCACTTAATAACTGTCTTGCTTAGCAACTGAAATTTTGGACTCAGTTATGGTCATAAGTCAAGGATTACCTGTATTCAATTTCTCAATCTTTATTGTTAGAACTCAAGTTACTTTTAAACAATATAATCAAACCAACCAACATTATGGATCCGTCGCATTCTCCTCTTTACTTTAGTATCTTCTAATAACTTTGCAAATTATACCATAATACATAACAAATATAACTTACACGTCAGTTTTGTCTTCACTGTCATTGCTGTTCTACGTGGCCTGCTCATTCCTGTTTCATTTTCTGCAAAAATTCTGAATTCATATTCTGTAGCTTCCAGCAAGCCTCCCACTGTGAACTGTCTGTCTTTGATACGTTCTTTATTGCATTTTTTCCATGCGGTCTCTCCATATTGGCGATATTCAACCCAGTATCCAATGATGTCTTTACCACCATCGCATTCAGGGCGCTCCCATTCTAGAGTAATACTATCTTTAAATATAGAAGTGATCTCAATTTCTCCAGGCTGGCTTGGTTTATCTGTAAAATTAGAAAAAAAAGAAAAGAAATGAAGATTTGACTTCTCTCAAATTTTTACCTGAATGCCCTCTGATAATTGATTTTATATTTACATACCAAATGGATCCTTGCACACAACTGGTTCAGAAGCAGGGCTTGGTTCACCTTCACCAATATCATTTTGGGCGATAATACGGAACTGATATTCAGCATCTGGAACCAGTCCTGTGACTGTGTGCATTGTAGTCGTGATGTGGGTCTTGTTGTGCCTGACCCATTTATCAGTAGATGTTTCTCTACGTTCAATATAATAGCCAGTGACACGAGACCCACCGTCGTCTCTAGGTCTGGACCAAGATAAGTTAATAGAACTTTTGGTGACATCAAGTATTTCTGGTGGATAACTTGGAGGCTCTGGTGCATCTGTTAAGAAGAACACAACGGTTATTATACATCTTCCCCCAGAAAAACTGAGTTTACCCTCTCTATTCAGTTGTAATATTTTAGAAATGCTTCTAGGCTAGTCATTATCTTTCATCCTAACCTAATCACTGAGCCATGGTGGCACAGTGGTTAGAATGCAGTATTGCAGGCTAATTCTGCTGTGGGCCAGGGGTTCAATCCTCACCAGGTCAAGGTTGACTCAGCCTTTCTTCCTTCCCAGTTTGATAAAATAAGGACCCAGGGGGGCAATATGCTGATTCTGTAAACCACTTAGGGCTGTAAAGCATTATGAAGTGCTATTATATAAGTCTAAGTGCTATTGCAAGTGCTATCTCACATATTTCCTTTGGGGACACATCAGAAGACATAGTTTTAGTAAAAAAGCAAAATAATATATTTTTTCCTGGTAATCATACCAGGATTGACCAGAATTGAGATGTGTACTTACTCAAAGGTGTCTTTGGCACAACTGGCTCTTCAGATTTCAGGGATCTGCTCACACCAAACTGATTTTCAGCATAAATACGGAAGTGGTATTCCACATTTTCTTTGAGTCCTTTCACCACCAATGATGTGCCTTTTACTCTGGAACCAACTGTGTACCAGGCAGTCTTTGGTACTTCACGCCTTTCAACAATATATCCCAATAAATCAGCACCACCATCATCAGTTGGAGGCTTCCAGCTGACTCTAATGGAGCGCCCTTGTATGTCGTCATATTCAAGTGGCCCTTCTGGTGGATTTGGAGTGCCAATGACTCTGACTTTGATGTAGACTACTTTCTTGCCACACTTGTTTTCAAGTGTTAAATCGTAAGTACCAGAATCTTCTCTTTCTGCATCTTTGATCACCAGTTCAGTATCTGTGTCGGAAGTGGCAATCATAGCTCTCTGGAGGACATCATGTCCTTCCTTAGTCCATTTGCAAATTGGAATAGGTTTACCTTTAATTGGCACTGTGAGCTTAATTACTCCACCTTGTCTTACAAATAAACCTTCCAGGTATTTTTCATCCAGTACATAATCAGGATATTCTGGGAGAAGGAAAAAAATATCTCATGTTAGATACAAAAAAAGTTAAATAGTGTTGTTAAGTTTTAAACATTGGGTTTCATTAAGCTGAATTTTCTTACCAAGCATTTCTGTTACTTTGGCTGTTCCTGGTACCTCCGCGGGTTCTCCAGGACCTCCAGCATTACAGGCTATAATACGGAATCTATACTCGGCCCCTTGTGGAAGATGGGTTAGAGTGTATTCACGAACTTTAGTAGGTGTGGTGTTACATTTTGTCCATTCAAACTGGTCAACCTTTTGCATTTCAATTAAATAGCCAGTGACTTTAGATCCACCTTCATCTTCAGGTGGACTCCAAGCCAAGGAAATCGATGTTCTTGTAGTATCCGTAACTCTTGGATTCTGAGGTTTGCCTGGAGGAGCTGGAATACATAATGAGAAAAGACACAGCTCTAGTTAAGAGGACCGCACATTTAACACTGTTTTTCACAAGGGCAGTTCAACCCATTAGCGTCTACTATTTCTTAAATATTTCCTAGCAAATGTAGTACATTATTTACCAATTGGATCCATAGCAATCGTAGGCTTTGATGCTCGGCTTGGTTTGCCAGTGCCCCTAGCATTGATAGCTGTGATGCGGTGTTCATACTCCAAGCCTTCAATTAATCCTGTTGACCGATAGCGTGTCATAGTCACAGCAATTCTGTTTACACGGACCCATCTGTCCGATTTAACTTCCTTGCGTTCCACAATGTAACCAGAGATCTGTGAACCACCATCCTCTTCTGGTGGATACCAAGTAAGTGTCATTCCATCACGGCAGATATCAAACACTTCTGGAGTACCAGGAGGACCTGGGATGCCTAGATGGATAAAGCAGAAAAAAATGAGAATATGATTCCATTTAGAGTCATTTTATGTTCCCTCTAATCAAGCGTAGTTAAATCTCTCTCTCTCTCTCCCTCCCTCTGTTTCTCTGTCTGTCTGTCTGTTTGTCTGTCTCTTTATCTCTCTCTCTCTCTCTCTCATCTATCTAAACAACTACTTTGTGAATAGTTCAATGTAACTGATTATTGAAGCAAAAGAAGAACAGAACGTATGTAACATTGGGCCTTAAAATATTTCTTTATATTTCTTTTTAGTTTTTAATGCAAAATATTAACTTACTGATTCTGCTCTTGCATTCTATAATCTCAGATTGCAAGTAGGATCCAATTCCAAAGCGGTTTGTAGCAGCCACACGGAATACGTATTCAGCACCTTCGATCAGTTTAGAAAATTTAAATGTTGTCCGAGTTACTGATTCAGAGACTGGTAACCATCCTGGACGGTGGGCATCACGTTGCTCTACCACATATCCACTTAATGCTGCACCACCATCCATCTCAGGTGGTTCCCAGGAAATAGTTACAAAAGTTGAATCAATATCAACTACTTTAATAGGTCCAGTGGGTGGTCCTGGTTTATCTGTGAAAAAGAAAAATCAAGCATAAAGGATTCAAAAGTAGTGTGGTTCATTTAGGGAGGGAAATGATAAAAAAAAGGCAAGGATATATTTTAAACAAACCAACCAAAAATCTTACCAAGAATAATAACTTTGATTGTTTCAAGGACAGTTCCAGTTGTATTCTTCAGTTCAAGTGTATACATTCCAGTATCTCGTATTGTTGTTTCGCGTATGGTTAATTTAGTGAGTTTAGCAACTGTTTCAATCTTGACACGCTCTGATTCTTTTAGTTTAGAGCCAGCAAAGAACCAAGAAACAGCTGGAGGTGGCCGTCCAGAAATTGGAATTGCTAATTCTATAGGTTTTCCAGTGTGTACATGAATGGTCTTTTGAGGAATTCCAGCAAGATCAATTGTGGGTAGAACTAAAAAAAAAAGAGAGAGAGAGAGAGAAAGAGAGAGAGAGAGAGAGAGAGAGAGAGAGAGTTAGTTTTAAAAAGTGTTATGGTTCATCAAGTCAAACTATGAATCATTGCTAGGAACTAAGTTTCACGTTTCACCAGGGCTTTTACCTTTTTGTTCTTGCACGGTGACAGCTGTGACTATTTCTCTTGGTTCCGAGACACCTTTCTGATTTTGGGCTCTGACTCTAAACAGGTACTGTTCTCCTTCATTTAATGAAATGATGCTGTGCTCAAAGACTGTAGGTTTCAGGGTTACAACTTTCATCCACCTGTCTGTTCCAACTCTACTGGCCTCAATTACAAAGCCAGTTAATCTGCTGCCACCATCATGCTGTGGTTTTTCCCAGGCAAGGGTTACGGTAGATTTAGTAATGTCAACCACCTCCAGTTTCTGTGGCACACTTGGGACTTCAGATATAAGCACTGTATCCGATGTCTCACATGGTTCACCTATTCCATAGATATTTTCTGGCAGAACTCGGAAATAGTATAGAGCGCCTTCCATGAGTCCAGAAATTCTGTAAATGGTTTTGTTGCATTTGGTAGTTATTGTTTTGTAAGCTCTCATGGCAGCCTCACGTTTCTCAATGATATAGTTATTGACTGGTGCTCCACCATCAATGACAGGAACATCCCAAGTAATAGTTACAGAATCTTTTGTGACTTCTTTTACTCTCACGGATCCTGGAGGGCCGGGAGTATCTACGGGGGAGCGAAAGAAAATATTAATTATTTATTACACGGTGTTGTCCAACACAATTTTTTTCCTTATTGACAAAACAGTGTGCATAGATTGCCACTGGCATAATCTTGCTTATGACGTTTTTTCTTCTTGCTGTTTGCCTGGCTCTCTGTTACTTGATTGTTGAGCACTTTCAAATATCTTTTAATTTGTAATGAAATAAAGAAGGTGACTGTAAAAAGAAATAAAAGGGGTTAACTCACCATAGACTTTTACAAGAACTGTTGCTGACTTCTTTCCTGATTGATTTTCAGCCTCAATGACATATTTCCCAGCATCGTACCGGTTAACTTTGTCCACAACCAAGAGTGTATAACTGTCAGTGGTGTCAATAATAGCCCGACTTGCTAGATCAACACCCGCTTTACTCCACATAATTATTGGCGCTGGTCTACCAGACACTGAGACCATTAGACGTAAAGAGCCGCCGGCTCTGACAGTAACGGTCTTCTTTAGGTCATCAGCAAGCTCAAGAGCAGGTATTTCTGTCAATGGGCAGAGAAATAAAAGATGAGCTTCCATTTGAATATTCTAAACAGATGTTTAAATAGAAATCTATCAATGCTTTATACATGTGACATTACCTAGCCTTTCCACGGGTTCTATTTCGGCTGGAGACTCGCTGTATTCGCTTATCCCATTTATGTTGGTAGCAGCCACTCTAAAGCGGAATTTCTGGCTTGGTCTAAGACCAGTCACAGTGAATTCAGCGTTCCTTATGGTGGCTGTAGTATGGACCCTGTACCATTGGTCGGTGCCTTCTTCTTTCATTTCAAGAATGTAGCCCAATATATCAACTCCACCGTCGTATGTGGGTTTTGTCCAAGCTAAGCTTATACTGGTCCTAGTAGTATCTACAACTCTTGGAGGTGAAGGAGGTGCAGGAGTATCTTTGAAAAAAAAAAAACCACCAAATTATTATCGTTATTGTTATTATTTTTCTTGAAGGCTTTCAGTCTTTGAGAAAAAGGTATTAATTTTAATTTTGATTGCAAAAAGCTTGATAATGACATAAATTGTCAGCCTCTTTCTATGTCTGAATATGTACTCTGTCGATGGACATTACTCCATATGACTATTTTCTTTTTATTCTCTCTTTAAAGGTAAATTAAATCTAAGCATACTAATTCTAAACATAACAACTTATCTGTAAGACTTTGTGAATGGCTTCCTCAAGTCTTTTTGCAAATAATTAAATGAATTGAAATTTTTAAAGGCCTGATATGTTTCAATTCATTTTGACCTCTAACCTAAAAGATAATAGAAGTCTTTAGAAAACAAAATGCTAGAGTTATTAGTTCACCTGATCCAGGGAAACGTTCTCTGATGCAAATATATAGTGACGAATTAGATCATAAGTGCAATATAATCTATTGACACCCTGTCCCTAAAAGGAATTACCTGTCTCAATTATAAAGAACCAGCTGTCCTTGTGATCTTTAATGCTTAAAGACAAATCTTTTGGTTTTAATTTTTTTGTTAAAAAATACAGTTTTCTGATTTAAATGGAGCACTATTTCTGACGGAACATTGACTATTGATAATTATCTCAAACTGATCAATCCGGATGCCCGTCTATGTCAACTAAAAGAGGAATGAGTCTTAATTGATTTCACTGAATTAAATGCAAAAGTATCAGATAAAGTAAATGCAAAAGTATCAGATAAAGGTCATAAATGCCATAATAAATAAATAAATAATCTGAGATTCCAAAGTATTCATAAAAAACCCTACTGACTATTTCATAACCATAACTGAGAAACCATTTATATCACTCGATTTGAAATTAACTATAAAGATATTAGTTTTGGGAACTTACAGGATGGTTCTTTGCACAAAATATATTGAGAAGCTTCACTAGGCTCACTGTTTCCAGCAGCATTTACTGCGGTAATACGGAATTGATATTCGCTGCCTTCCATGAGACCAGTAACTTTCAACCTGGTGTCATAAATGGTGTAATCTTTGTTTACTCGGGTCCACCGTAGACTTCTCTTTTCCCGTTTATCTACCAGATAGGTGCTTATCTCACTACCGCCATCAGATTCTGGTTTCAACCACTGAATAATGATATGCTCTTTGCCAGCACCCACTGATTCTGGCATCCCAGGAGGCGATGGAATAGCTGAAATGATTTTTAAATAAAATTAGATATTTCTTACACATCTATCCAGAAGAAAAAAATTAATTGAACTAAGGAGGCACTTACTAAATGAATTTCTAGCAATCATTGTTTCTGATTCAAGTGGAACTCCAGGTCCATACTTATTGACAGCTCTTACACGGAATATATATTCATTATTCTTGATAAGTCTTGTCGCCACACACGAGTGTGTTGCACACTCTGCATTAACAATAACCCAGTTCAGCCTGCTAGTCTCACGTCTCTCTACAATGTAATGGGTAATTTCTGCCCCTCCATCTTCTTGAGGAGCATTCCAAGCCAAGGTACATTTCTCCTCTGTCACTCTGCTAATGGTGATCTTGCCAGCACATGGACCAGGAGAATCTGTAGACCAGACAAAAGAAAACAAAAAAGGAATTGGTGGAATGATATAACATTGGCTTGGAAAGAAAAGTTTTTTTCTCTCAGAAATTATGAAATGTGACATACTCACCAAGTACTTTGACCAAAACAGAAACTTGTTTTGTTCCACTGGCATTTTTAACAGTTAATGTGTATTTTCCAGTATCGCTTCTGTCACAGAACTTGATGATTGCGACAGCATGCTTGCTGGTATATTGCAAAGAGATCTTCTCACATAAATCCAACTCCTTCTCGCCTTTAGACCAAAACACTTTTGGTTCTGGCTTTCCACCAATCGATGCCTCAAGAACAAGATCAGATCCAGCCCTAACAGTTACAACATCTCCTTGTAATTTGGCATCCAGCTCAGCTTTGGGTGGTGCTATGAAAAAAACAGGACAAATAAACTGTCAACATAACTTTCTTTTACAGTTGACATGTTTAACATAATTTAAATATCTGTTAAGGAAAAAGTCTTACAATATTCATCTTTGCAGGTGACAGGACCTGTTGTTTCGGAACCTTTGCTAATCACACCAGCAGAATTTTTTGCTAATACACGGAATTCATATTCCTCTCCTTCACCAAGGGCTGTTACAGTAAAGAAGTTTTCTGAAACAATGGTGTAATTGCATTTCAACCAGCGTCCATCTCCAGTCACATGATAGGGCTTGCGTTCTACAATGTAGCCAACAATTTTGCTTCCACCATCATAAAGGGGAGCAGTCCAGCTTAATGAAACTGAAGACCGGGTGACATCTGTCACTTCTGGTCTACCTGGTGGATCTGGAAAAAAGAACATTATAGTCAACATGTAATTATTATTTTTTTAAAAGATTCTCTTAAATGAAAATAGGAATTATACTTTTTCTGTATTATACTTACCAACTGGGTTTTGGGCCACTACTGGCCTAGAAGCTTCACTGGCTTTGCTCACTCCAGCAGCATTTAATGCGTATGTTCTGAACTGGTACTCCAGACCTTCTACAAGTCCAGTGATTTTGTAGTCACAGTCAAAGCATGGAGTTTTGTTTTCCTTTACCCAAAGGATTGTGTTGCGTTCTTTCTTTTCAATCCAGTATCCCACAACTTTGCTGCCACCATCATGATACGGCTCCTCCCACCTGATGGACATGGCAGTGGCCGAAACAAAATAGACCTCGGGTCTTGTGGGAGGACTTGGGGGGACTAATAAAAAAAAGAGAGAAAAATATTAAATGTTTGGATTCTTTTTCAAGCAAAACTGGAGGAAATGTATGCACACTTGTTACGATCATGATTTCCTTACCAAATGGATGCTCAGCCACAACTGGAATGGATTCAACAGGCTTGCTGACCCCAAATCGGTTTTCAGAACTGACACGGAAAGTATATTCCATATATTTAGTGAGATGAGTAACTTTGATCTGTGTACGCTTGACGCTGGAGTTTACGAGCTGCCATGCCGTTGTGCCAGATTCGCGTTTTTCAACAATGTAGTTAGTAATATCAGTGCCACCATCATCTTCAGGTTCCTTCCAGGACAAGATGCAGGATTCTGCTGTCACTGATGATATTTCTATGGGGCGCGTAACTGGACCCGGCCTTCCAATAACTACAACTGTGACAGTGAATGTCTTCACACCAGCTGTGTTCTCAAGAGTCAAATAATATTTGCCGGAGTCACCTCTCATGCTGTCCTTAACAGTCAGTGTAGTTCTATCTTTGGTTGTCTTGATAGTCACTCTATCAGTTTCCTTGAGTCTCATTTCCTCAAGTTTCCAAGCTACTTTTGGAATAGGACGTCCACTAATTGGTATATCAATAGTGAAAGAGCTTCCAGCTTTGCAAGTTATAAGTTGCTTGGTTATTCCACTAAGATCTGCTGTTGGTTCAATCTGTGGCTCTTTAATAATGACAGAGGAGAAAGCTTCTCTTGGCTGACTGTAGCCAGCATCGTTCTTTGCTCTGACCCTAAATTCATATTCATTGTTCTCAGTAAGACCTTCTATTGTAAAAGTAAGCTGCTTTGTTTGACCTGCTTCACGCCAAACTTCAGTTCCTTTCTGTTTCATCTCTAGGAGATAACTAGTGATACGGCTGCCACCATCATGATCAGGTTTAAGCCAAGCAAGTACCACAGATGACCTTGTAGTATCAACAATATCTAATCTCTTAGGTGGAGCAGGTTCTTCAGTGGCCACCACTGGCTCTGTTAATTCACACGGTTCACCTACTCCATATTCATTTACTGCTGCAACACGGTAAAAATAGGGCACTCCTTCTGCAAGATCAGTGACTTTAGCTATTTGGCGGGTACATTTTTCATAAACAACCTGCCAGCTACGGCGGCTTGCTTCTCGCTTCTCCACAACATAATGATGGATACGTGCACCTCCATCCAAAATTGGAGCATCCCACATTAAAGTGATGGAGCCTCTAGTGACGTCCTTAAATGTAATAGGACCTGGTGGTCCAGGAGTATCTAGCACTTTCACTGTGAAAGCAATAGACTTGCTACCACTGTTGTTTTCTACAGTAAACACATATTTTCCGGCATCCGTTCTGTTGCAATTCTCTATCGTTAATGTACTGAATGAATCTGTTGTGTGAATGTTAGCACGTAAGTTGAGATCAGAATCTGCTTTGGACCATGTAGCAATAGGAACAGGTCTGCCCTTGAAGGCAATAAAGAGACGGATATTTGTCCCTGCTCGGACTATATGAGTCTGCTTGAAGCTAGCATCAATATCAAGTTCAGGGGAAGAAAGCCTATCCACAGTTTGTACTGAAGCAGCAACTTCACAGCTTTCTCCTTTGCCAGCAGTATTTACAGCACTGACTCGGAATTTATAATGCTCATTTGGCTCTAAATCAGTCACAGTATACTTGGTAGCGATCAAAGTCTCAGCATTGACTTTACGCCAATCTCCCAAATCAGCTTTGCACATTTCAATGATGTAGCCAATAATTTCCAAGCCGCCATCAAAAACTGGTGTGGTCCATTCTAAGGTGACACTCGTCTTTGATGTATCTATCACTTTGACCACAGTAGGAGGACCTGGTGGATGAACTGGGTCTCTGCACTTAATCAGCCTTGACACACCACTAGGTGGCCCGACACCAGCCTTGTTTTCTGCCATAACCTGGAACTCATATTCATTGCCCTGAGTTAGCCCTGTGACTCTGTATCTTGTCTCAGAAATGGGTCTCTTGCTGGATACTTTGACCCAGAGAATGCTCTTCTTTTCTCTTCTCTCCAAGATATACTGATCGATATCACTTCCACCATCTGATTTTGGCCTTGTCCATGTGAGGGTGATGCTGTTTCCTGTTACATTGCTAGGTTCTGGAGTCCCGGGTGCATCAGGAACCGCTGTAGAATGAAAATAGAAGATTAGAGAAGGCTTTGGAGAAGGCTAACTAGCAGACACACTGGATTTTTCTGTTGATAATGAACTTACTGTAATGTGCTTGTGCTACAAAAGGGTCAGATTCCAGAGGCCTGCCGACCCCAAACTTGTTAGCTGCAGAGATTCGGAACTGGTATTCATTGCCTTTTATTAATCTAAGTGCTGTGTAGCTGCAGGCTTCACAGTGGTCTTCAATCAGCGCCCAGGATACTCTGCTGGTTTCACGTTTTTCAATTACATAATGAGTAATGGCTGCACAGCCGTCATTAGCTGGAGGCTCCCACCACAGTGTTGCCTTCTCTTCTGTAATATTGGTGAAGCGTATTGGGCCTCCTATTTTCCCTGGAGTATCTGTAACACAAACATGCAGTTGTTTAAGTGGTGCTGCATTTGATAGAGAATAAAGGAAATTGATGAAGAAAAGTTACTTAGTTTGAGGCAAGTAAGTTTAGTAAAAGACTGCCAAATTACCTTGGACTCTTATGGTTATGTCTGCTTGTCTGGTGCCTGATGAATTCTTGGCTTCCACCCTATATACTCCACGATGGTCTCGAGAAGCATCTCTGACAAATATGGTACTATAGCCGATATCGGTGGTTATTTCAACGCCCAATCGCTTGTCAATCTCTTCTCCATCTTTAGACCAGGTCACTTGAGGAACTGGCCGGCCTGTGATAAGGGCTTTAAGCCTTATGCTTTCACCAGCTTTGACTGTAAGGCCTTCAAAATGCTCAGCACCAAATTCAATATTGGGTGCAACTACAAAAGAAAAAGAAATGAAGTAACCTTTACAATGCATCTTCACAATATATCACAATATATCTCCCCCAGAATAAGAGCAGTTTTAACTGCATTAATCAATTCCTTTCTATGAATGTGAAACCCATTACAGGTAATTCTTGAGTTACAACTGCAATCGACACCCAAATTTCTGCTGCTATGCAAGACAGTTGTTAAATGGGGTTTGCCTCATTTTACAACCTTCCTTGCCAGCAACCTTAACAAGCCTCCAGTTGTTTTAAGTGAATCACTGCAGTTCTTAAGTTAGTTATACGGTTGTTAAGTGAAACTGGCTTCCCCATTGGCTTTGCTTGTCAGAAGATCGCAAAAGTGATCCCATGATCCACGGACAGTGCAATTGTCATAAATAGATGCCAGTTGTCAAGGGTCCCAATGTTGATCACATGACCATGGGGGGAGGTCATAAGTGTGAAAGCTATTATAAGTAACTTTTTTCAGTGCCATTATAACTTCGAATGGTCACTAAATGAATGGCTGTAAGTTGAGGACTACCTATAATAAAAATGCATAGCACGGGGCAACTATTTTGTAGAGTTAGACCCAAACGTTTCATACGGATTCATTCTGACTGAGTGTTCTGACCCAAACCTGGTTCCAAGGAAGCAAACACGAGACAAAGGTAACAGCACAACCTTTTAATATTTCTTTACAAATCCCGTTCCTTCACGGGTAAAAGGCTGCTTCAAACCAATTAGCTTCGATAAGAAAGAGTCTTGCCAAGCTTTTGCAAGGCTGCCAAGAACACCAGATAAAATTACTAAGCAATAATTCAAACTAAAGAGTCTTCAAACACCAACTCAGATATTCCTAACGTCTACCAGGCTCAAGTGTAAAACTTCTTTGCCTTCTGCAAAGAACTGCGGTTTCTCAGCTGGCTTTTATCTCCTCAGGGAAGGGCCATTGCAGCCTTACTCCCAAGTCGTCCGTGCTGCTGCAGCTGCTCTTTCCTTCGAGCAGCCTTGCGTGCATGCACGCTGGGCACGGGCTCCTTGGGGACCTCTTCATCGTTGCTGCCAGCCTCCACAATCTCCAAAGGGAGCATTCCATTCCCTGACGGTCCCGGCCCCATCCCTGCATCACATGCAGGCCCCTCATGTGAGTCTTCTCTCTCTGAGCCCTCAGCCATCCACACCTGCTGCCAACGAACCACAACACTGAGAAAATCTAACATGCTCTCAAGCTTTTAAAAAGATTGGAGTGCCATACAATGGGATAAGTATAACCACTTATGATAACTACTACTACTTACTGCCACTAAGTAAGACTTACCAGCATCATCTCGGGTCATGATATAGCCTGAAGACTGAGAAGGAGGGCTGATAGTCCCAACAGCATTTCTTGCGAGGATTCGGAATTCATATCTGTCTCCAGGGTTAAGTCCTGTAACCGTATATTGGCATTCACTGACGTCGATAAAATTGCACCTGACCCAACGGTCTTCGGGTCCTTGCCGTTTCTCAACACTATAACCCGCAATCTTGCTGCCTCCATCACGCATGGGTGCAGTCCATTTGAGAGTAATTGTCTCTCTTGTCACATCAATGTAATCAGGGGTGCCAGGTGGATCTGAATGAAAATAAAATGTGTTCACAGTAATCAGCAAAACAATTCTGGCAGGCTAGGAACATAGTCATTTAATACTGAGTGTGCTTAATCACTTACCAACTGGGGAAACAGCCAGATGGAGTTTGCTTGGATCACTAGCAGGGCTTATTCCGGCAGAGTTTTCTGCATATACACGGAACTGATAGTCCAAGCCGTCCATTAGACCAATAATTCTGTATTCCCTACTAGATATTGGTGAAATATTTACTTTCTGCCACAGGATGCTATTTCTTTCTTTCTTCTCCACATGGTACCCAGTAATTTCTGCACCTCCGTCATAAAGGGGAGCATCCCAAGAGATGGTCATTCCATCAGCTGTTATATTGTAAACAACAGGCTTTCCTGGTGAACCTGGAGGCTTAAACTGGTGTTTAGCTATGACCTCTACTGAGTTAAGTGGTGGGCTTACTCCGTATCTATTTTCTGCACGAATTCTGAACTGATATTCTACATCCTTCACGAGGTTTGGAACTTTGAAGGTTGTCCTTGATACACTAGAGCAGATCATTTTCCAGATGGTTTGTGAAGTTTCTCGCTTCTCCACACTGTAGCCTGTAATTTCTCCTCCTCCGTCATCTTCAGGAGGATTCCAGGAAAGAATCATACTGTCTGCTTTGATTTCATCTAGCTTGATTGGTCCTTTGGGTTTAGAAGGTGGGCCAAGTGTGATAACTGTAAAGGGGAATGACTTTCTGTGGACGACGTTATCGAGAATTAAGGTGTATTTGCCACCATTTTCTTTCTTTACATTCTTAATGCTTAATGTTATTTTGTTTTCTGTTTTCTTGAAGCGAACCAGTTCACTTTCCTTAAGAGGCATGTTGTCTTTTAGCCAACTCATACTGGGTATAGGTTTTCCCTTATATGGCAATTCAAGATGGACATTGTAGCCTATTCTCACTGTTACCTGTCCTCCAGGTATATCAGAAAGATCTGCTTCAGGTGTTATTATGTAATCTTTCACTGTAATTGGCCCAGTTGTAACACCATCGCTTCTTCCTTTTTCATTCTTAGCCGACACTTTGAAATCCATAACAGAAAGCTCCTTAAGTTTTTCAACTTCAAATTCGCATGCCTTGCTTATGCCTGCATATGACCATTCTGTTTCATCCTTTAATCTTTTTTCAATAACATACTCAGAGATGATACTACCACCATCAAATTCAGGTTTGGTCCACTGTAGGATGACAGAGGTCTTGGTTGAATCTTTCATGGTTAAATCCCTCACAGGTCCAGGTACTTCTGCGGCTTTCACTGGCTCCAGTGTTTCACATGGTTCACCTAATCCATTTTCATTTTCTGCAAGAACACGGAAGAAGTAGGGGATCTTCTCTGACAAGTCAGTTATCTTGAAGGATGTATTAGAGCACTTCGCTGTAACGGAAGACCAAGCTCTCTTTGTGGCATCTCTTTTTTCAATGACATAATTAGTAACTTCAGAGCCACCATTTATGAGTGGCGGTTCCCATACCAAAGTCACAGTTCCACGAGAAACATTTTTGAGGTGCAATCTCTGGCATGCAGATGGAGTGTCGAGCACTTTGACATTCACAAAGGAGGTTTTGGCTTTTCCAACTCCATTTTCAATTGTGAGGGTGTATTTTCCTGTATCATTGCGAGTGACTTGAGGAATGCTGAGAAGAGTAGATGATTCTGTGTTCTGGATGGTGTATCTTTCGTCAACACTAAGATTTTTGTCACCCTTTCTCCATACGACAGTTGGAGGTGGTCTTCCCTTGAATGGGATCATTATTTGCACGTCTTGACCTGCTTTAGCTACAATGGAGGTCTTGAGAACCACATCCAAATCGATTTCTGGCTCTTCTGCAAAAAACAACATCAAATTGTTAACCCCGAGGAAAAGCCAAAAATACAACAAAAAACGGAAAAGAATAAAGATTAAAATTTCATACCAAGAATGTCTTTAGCTTGTACAGGTTCTGTCATTTCAATAGGTTCACCTTGTCCAGCATAATTTATAGCAGCTACACGGAAGTAGTAATTGAGTCCTGGCTGAAGTTGAGAAATAACATATTCTGTCGTTCTCACTTCTCCTCTTGCACTCACTACAGACCATTCTTCTTCATCACCTTCTCTCTTTTCTATAGCATAGCTGGTAATTGCACTTCCTCCATCGTAAGCTGGCTTAGTCCAGCTAAGTGTGATAGACGTCTTTGTAGTATCCACAACCTTTAGCTTAACTGGGGCCCCAGGTTTTTCTATAAAACAAATAAAATATAACATGAAACTTCAAAATATTAGCTATTTAACAGGTGGAACAGCAAAACATCAGTGAGGCCTGCCTCCACCTTTTGGCCTTCCAGCAGGGCATTAAAACTGGCTCTGCCAATTGGTTTGGGGCCCTGGTTGAGGTGCTGTATACTGGAGGTGACTGGTGGGTTAATAGGGAAGATGCCACCATTGTACTGTTCTTGCTTCTGGTTTTCTAGTTTTCTAATCTTATTGGAGGACATGAAAGGACCCTCCTCAAACATTGCATTATTTTGGGCAATTGGGCATCCCGAGCAACAATGTTGTCAGCAGCAAAAACTTTCAATCCAGAAGCATGCTCTGGTTAGCTTTGCAGGTGCTTCTGCCACGAATACCAACAGACCTAATCTTGTTAATTTTAATATGTTAAATACTTATGATTTTACTTATGGACTGTCCAAGCTTTACAGTTTACAGCATGAAATGGATGGCACATAAATTAAATAAAGAAACCAATAAAACCACGTCCTTGTTTCCTATCATGCCATTTCAAGAACTTTCATTTTTGGTTCCTTTTTAACTTTGCTGACAATTGCATGCCTAAGTTCTTACCAATAGGATCTGCAGCTTTGAAAAAGTCAGATGCTTCAGAGAAGGGGCCTTGGCCGGCTGCATTCACAGCAGAGACTCTGAACTGGTATTCACTGTTTTCGATTAGTCCTGTCACTTTCTGTCTGGTGTCCCGAATGGTTTCTTTAACGACTCTGAACCAGCCTAGACTTTTCTTATCACGCTTTTCAAGATAATATCCGCTTATTTCACTACCACCATCCACAGTAGGCCTGGTCCATGTTACAGTCATTGACTGTTTGGTTATCATGCTGATCTCTGGCACACCAGGTTGTCCAGGAGTAACTGTATTTTTATTGAGAGAGAGAGAAAAAAATCACATTAGACCAACCTAACCAATTAGCAAATACATCCTTAAAGATGTTCCAGAATACGTTCATTAACGTCTATCTTACCAAATCTATTTTTAGCTACAACACTATCAGATTCCAGGGAATCGCCAGCACCAAACTTGTTTACCGCTCGTATACGGAAAACGTATTCATTTCCTTTTATGACTTTTGTGGTAGTGACGTTGCAGTCTTCTTGTTTTTCTGAGACCATAGACCACACCACACGGCTTGTTTCACGTTTTTCAACAACATAGTGCGTCACTGTGGCGCCTCCATCATCAGCTGGTGGTTCCCACTGAAGTGCAATCTTTTCAGCTGTGACTGTTTTAAAGTGAACAGGCCCACCTGGAGGTCCTGGCTTATCTGTTGAGCAAATGATATCCATTAATATACAAGCATGACCACTGCTAGAGGAATTTAAAAGAACAGTGAAGTGTAATACTTTTCAAAGCATACCAAGTATTTGTACTTTAATGGTAGCAGATGCTGAACCCATGGCATTCTTTAATTTCAGTTCATAGCTTCCACTGTTGAGACGAGTTGCATCTTTGATCAGTATAGAGGCGAATTCAGTGGTATTTTCAATAGATATTTGGGCACTTGTTTGTACTTCTTTGCCATTTCTAAACCATTCTATTGATGGTATGGGTTTTCCTGAAATCCCAAGTTTGAGCTTAACGGCAGTGCCAGCTTTATATTTGACCACTTCTGTATATTCTGGTGGAACATCTATTTCAGGTGCACCTTAATGAAAGATAAATGGAATAAGAAGGTATTAATATACTTTATATGCTAAAAGGCTCACAAAAGAGCAGCTAAGTGAGAAGAAATATGCTGCTTGACTAAAATTCTGCACCATCTGATACCCAAAAGAAAATCAAATATAAGTCTCCATGATACTGTCATATTAAGAACTCTTGAATTCAGCTGCATATTTATGTCAGTGATAATAACTCAAATCCTATAAATAAAACCAAGATAATTTTTTTTTTTTGGGGGGGGGTTAATCCATTTCTTACCATATGTGTCTACACAAGTGACAGGTCCTAAAACATCTGATGGGTTACTAATTGAACCTGCAGCATTCTTAGCAAAGACACGGAATTCATATTGAGAGCTTTGAGTCAATCCTGATACAGTAAACTGGGTTTCTATGACGTTAGTAAAGCTGGCCTTTGCCCATCTTCCATTTGGAAAATCGCGTTTCTCCACAATGTATCCAGTGATTTTGCTACCACCATCAAAAGCGGGTTGTGTCCAAGAAAGGTTGACAAACGTCTTGGAAATATCTGTGACTCGAACATTTCTTGGTGGTTCTGCAATTGGGAAAACAATTGCATTTGTAATTAACATTTATAGAAGTACCCAAACACTAACCGACCAATAATGTTTTGCACTAAAGTCAACATTAGAAATGCGACACTGTGTTACTGAATACATACCGCATGCATCAATTGCAAGAACTGCATCAGATGGGTGACTTGGTTTTCCGATGCCTGCTGCATTTTCAGCGTAAACTCTGAATTCGTAAATTAGTCCAGCAGTAATAGTAGAGGCCTTGAAGTGAGTTGTGCGTATAATCATTTTATTCACTTTCTTCCATAAAATACTATTTCTGTCCTTCATTTCCAGATGGTAACCAATGACAGCACTGCCTCCATTAGAAACAGGCTCATGCCATCCAACAGTGATGCTTTCTCGGGTAACATTAGTGATCCATGGTGTTGAAGGTGGCCCAGGTATAGCTGAATAAACAGGAGAGGCAAGTTAGCAAAGTATATGCCTACGTCTGAACAATTCATACAACCAGAACCAAAAAATGGAGGTACTTACTATAGGGCAGTTTTATAACTATACACGCTGAATCAAGATGATCACTAATGCCAAAGCGATTTTCTGCTTTGATACGGAACTGATACTCTTCTCTGGTGGTTAACTTCATGACTTTAATCATATTTCTAGCAACTGTTGCAGACACCTCAGACCACACAGCAGTGCTTGTTTCTCTTTTTAGCACAATGTAGTTTGTGACTTGGCTTCCGCCATCGTAATGTGGAGGCTCCCACTTCAAGGTGACTCCTTCTTCAGTGATGTCACTCACCACAACAGGACCGACTGGGGGACCTGGTCTATCCAGGACAACAATTTTGATGAAGGATTTTGTCGTTCCACTGGAGTTTGCAGCTGTGATGTCATATTTACCAGCATCGGTAGCCACACTTTCCTTAAGGTTAATAATTACACACTCTGCGGTGGTTTCTGTATTAAACCTCATGGTTGGCTTGAGAGGAATGCCATCTCTGGATAAAGTCACCTTTGGCAAGGGTTTTCCAGAAATTGGAATCTCCACCTTTAGATTTGAACCAGCTCTCACATAAATTGTATGGTTTGGGAAACCTTTCATATCCACTTCAGGAGATTCTGAAAAATGCAATAATAGCACATTAAAAATACCGAAAATGCCAACGATTCCATGTTCAGTTAAATTCAGACAACTTTATTCTTAGTAATGGAATACATACCCATTTGTTCTTTAACTGTGACAGGAAGAAGAAGCTCTCTAGGATCACTGAGACCAGCTTCGTTTTCAGCAAATACTCTGAAGAAATAATCCATGTTCTCTTTGAGACCTTGGACAATGTGATGGGTTGTCTTGACTACAGCACATTTGACCCATTTCTGCTGCCCTTTCTCTAGGGCTTCAACAAGATAGCCAACAATTCTGCTTCCACCATCATGCTCGGGTTTTAGCCATACAAGGGACACACTGTCTTTGGTAATTCTTGATACTCCCAGTTTTTCTGGTGGGCTTGGTTTTTCTAAAAAATAGGAAGATAAATTGAGAACAAAAACATGCCAGATGCATACTTATTATTTGCAAATAAATATTGTGCATGGATAAGCTCAAAATTTGACTTCCTTATATATATTAGAACTCTACTTATTAGCAAATCCTTAAGACAAATACCTTTCATTGTGGCTTTGCCTCTATTTATATTGCTACTTTGTATTAAATTGATATTGTTAATATAAGCATTATGAATACCTTAAAACACAAGCATAGATGTAAGTCCTGCTAAAATTTACTTCAATAAATCATAAGCGAAGCACATAAAACTCACCTGTTATTTTGACTCCATCTTTGGTTTCGATGGGAACCCCAACACCAAATTCATTTTCTCCAGAGACTCTGAAGTAATAAATTCCGCCTTCTTGTAGATTGGCAACTTTGTAGGAAAGGCGATGGCAGTTGTTGGTTACAGTGACCCAAGCTTTCTTGCTTGCTTCTCGTTTTTCAATGTAGTAATTCTTCACAGGAACCCCTCCATCATTCTCCGGAGCTTCCCAAGATAACACAGCAGACTCTTTTGTTACATCTTTTACAATGATATTAGAAGGAGGTCCTGGTGTATCAAGAACTTTAACAATTAATGTCAAACTAGCTGTGTTTACAATGTTTTGTAATGTCAGTGTATACTTTCCAGAATCATTTCGTGTTGCCTTTTCAACAGTAAGTGAGGTGCGGTTATCTGAGGAATCAATATTTGCTTGTGTGCGGAGATCAGTATCTGGCTTACTCCACAGCACATTAGGGATAGGTTTTCCTCTGAAAGGTACAGTCATTGTAAATGATTCACCTGCTTTCACAACTAATGTCTTTCTCATTTCATTATCAATATCAAAAACAGGTTCTTCTTCTCTTTCCTTTGCTACTTGAGGTTCTGAGGCATCACTTGGATCACTAGCACCAATTTTGTTCACAGATCTTACTCTGAAAACATATTCTGCTCCTGATGTAAGTCCCATTACAGTGTATTCTGTTCCTCTTAAACTCTGAATAGCAATTGACCAATCAGTTTCACTAGTTAGCTTGTATTCAACAGTGTATCCAATAATAGGACCTCCTCCATCAAACAATGGTTTTGTCCATCCAATTGTTATATGAGATCTTGTATGGTCCATTATCTTGGGCCGAGATGGTGGTGATGGAAGGAAAACTGGATCTTCTGCTTTTATTAGTGGTGAAGGATCACTAGGAGAACTAAGGCCTGCAGCATTTTCTGCAAGTACTCTATATTCATATTCACATCCTTCCCGAAGGCCTGAAGATTTTATTCTGAGATCATAAACTGGCTTTTTATTTATACGTATCCACCTTATACTGTTTTTCTCACGCCTTTCAATCACATAACCAGAAATTTCATTTCCTCCATCACTGTCAGGTCTTGCCCAGCAAAGAGTCATGGATTCCTTTGTCACGTTGGTAATCTCTAAAGATTTAGGGGGGGTTGGAACAGTGAAAGGATCCAGGGCCTTGACAGCCTCACTTTCTAAAGCCTCACCAACACCATATTTATTTACACCCATCACTCTGAAAATATATTCATTTCCTCTAAGTAGTTTCATCACTTTGCAGGAAGTTGTTGGAAGTTCTGCTTCACAAAGAGTCCATGCAAGCCTACTGGTTTCACGTTTTTCCACAATATAATAGTCAATCTCTGCCCCTCCATTTTCTTGAGGTGGTCCCCATGACAGATAACATTTCTCAGCAGTCAGGCCTTTAATTTCTAGTGGGGCTGCTGGTGGACCTGGCCTGTCAAGTACTTTGCAGTTAACTGCTAACGATCTTGTCCCAGCAACATTTTGTAATGTTAACACATACTGCCCCGAATCCCGTCGAATGCAGTCTTTAACAGTGATTGTTGTAGAATGATCTGTAGAGACTATTTCAACTCTTGCCTTTTCTTCAATATCTTTGCCATCCTTTGTCCATGAAACTATTGGCAAGGGTCGTCCTGCAATGTCAGAATTGATTTTTATAATCTCTCCAGCTTTAATAACAATATCTCTGAATTTGGCATCCATCATAATTCTTGGAGCTTCTATGTCATCCTTTACGGTAACTGGCCCAGTGGAGTCTGATGGTTCACTAAATTGGTCAGCAGCATTCCTGGCAATAACACGGAATTCATAGCGCTGGTCTTCAGTAAGCCCGGTCACATCAAAGAAAGTTTCCTGTACATTGGTGAAACTGCACTTCAGCCAACGACCATCTGGGAGCTCTTTCCGCTCAACAATGTAGCCTGTAATCTTAGCACCGCCATCATATTCTGGCTTGGTCCATGACAATGAGACACATGTCCTTGTAATATTGGTCACTTCGGGTTGGCCAGGTGGGTCACATGGATCCCTTGCTGCCACTGGTACACATGATTTGCTACATTTGCCAATTCCTACAATGTTTTCAGCGTACACACGGTATTCATACATCAGGCCTTCATCAAGACCTGTGACCTTCATCTGAGTATCACTTAGAAGGATTTTATTAACTTTAGTCCAAAGGATGCTGCTTCGTTCTTTACGTTCAAGATGATAACCAAGTACTTTGCTACCTCCGTCATTAACTGGTTCCTGCCAACTTACAATCATGAAGGCTTTTGTTGCATGTACAACTCGAGGAGTACCAGGTGGACCAGGTAGACTAAATGGATACTCTGCCACAACAGGGGCAGTTTCAGTGTAAGTGCTCTTGCCATAGCGATTTTCTGCAGAAACGCGGAATTGATATTCTGATCCAGTGGTTAAGCGAACTATTTTAATTGAAGTTCGTGCAACCGCTGCAGATACGATGCTCCATGTTGTTGTTGTAGTTTCTCTTTTCTCTACAATGTAATTATTAATTTGACAGCCACCATCATATTCAGGGGGTTCCCAAGATATGGATATATTATCCGCACTGACATTATCAATACGTAATGAGGTTGGAGGTCCTGGTCTATCAAGAACAATTACATTGATCAAAGCTGTTGTAGAGCCAGCACTGCTTGCAACATTTAATTCATACTTTCCTACATCTTCCCTTGAAGCTTCTTTGATGACTAGCGATGTGGATGTTTTTGAAGTGTGGACATTCACTCTCGTTGTCTCTCTTAAAGGCATGTCATCCTTTTTCCAGCTGGCAGATGGTACTGGCCTTCCTCTAATGGGTATATCAATCTTAAGGTCTTCACCAGCTTTAACACTGAATGTATTGAAAAGGAGCTCAACCGAAGGCTGGATTTCAATGTCCTTTGCAACTACTGGAACTCCAAGTTGTCTTGGATCACTCTTCCCTTTTTCATTTATAGCACAGACACGGAAAGTGTATTCTTCTCCCATACTTAATCCAGATATTGTTGCTTCTAATGTTTTAACTTGGGTACAAGTGCTCCATTTTTCACTTCCTTTAGTTTGCATTTCTACTACATAGCCAGTTATTTTACTGCCACCGTCACTCTCTGGTTTTTCCCATTTAATAGAAGCACTGTGACGAGTAACATCAACAAGAGTTACTTTTCCAGGTGGATAGGGTGGTTCAGAAACCTTAATTGGTTCAGATGTTTCTGCTGGCAGACCAACTCCATATTCATTTGCAGCTAAGACCCGGAAGTAGTAGCTGCATCCTTCCAGTAGCTGTTCGATTCTGAAGACATTTTTGTTGCAATTATTTGTGATAGTGGCATACGCTTTTCTGGTTGTTTCACGTTTTTCAATTATGTAGTTTGTGATTTTAGCTCCGCCATCAATAAGAGGAGGCTCCCAAGCTAATGTCACTAAATCTTTCTTGACTTCTCTGACGGTCAGATTTACAGGTGCACTCGGTGTATCAAGTACTCTCACATTAACAAATGCTGATTTCTTGCCACTGTTGTTTTCCAAAGTCAGGTTATATTTTCCACTATCAAATCTGTTTACATTATCAATTACTAACATTGTATAAGAACTGGTTACTTCAATCTGAGCTCTGTCACTCATAGTGCCTTCTGCTTTTTCCCATTTCACTTCTGGCTCTGGCCTTCCTTTAATTGTGACAAACAAACGTAATGTGCCACTAGCACGCACTGTGACAACTTTTCTGAGATCTGCATCAAGTTCTATTTCAGGAGGTTCCATTTTTTCAGCTGCAACAACACTACCAGGGATAGTTGCTGGTTCTCCAACTCCTTCAGAATTCATAGCACAGATGCGGAAGTTATACTCACTATTTTCTTTAAGTTTTGTTACTGTGAATTGTCTTCCTTGTAAACCTGATGGGGGTGTACAAGTTGTCCATTCATCAGCAGTAGCTTCTTTAAATTCTACAATATATCCTTTAACAGGAGCACCGCCGTCATAAGTAGGTTTGCCCCATGCAAGGGACACAGATGATCTGGAGGTATCTGTTACCTTTGGATTGTTTGGAGGGCCTGGTGGATATATTGCCTCACAAGCACGGTAGAAAATTGATGGTTCACTGGGCTCACCAATACCAGCAGCATTTTCAGCAGAAACTCTAAATTCATAGAAATGACCATCCGTCAGTCCAGTTACTCTCAATCTTAAGTCTGTCAGTCTCTTTTTATTGCACTTGGTCCATCTAATGCCATCTTTGTCTCGCTTTTCTAGTATATAACCTTCAATTTCAGCTCCACCATTGTCAGTCGGGCGACACCAGGTTACAATCATAGAATCTTTCATGATTGCAGAAGCTTCGGGTGTCGAAGGAGGACCTGGAGGCTTATATGGATTGCATGCCAACACAGGTTCTGATTCTAGAGGGTCGCCAATTCCATATTTATTAGCAGCCATTACACGGAAAATGTATTCATTGCCTGGAAGAAGTTTGGTCACTTTATGATTTAGAGCTTGAACCTCAGATGATACTTGTGTCCATGAAAGCCGGCTTGTCTCTCTCTTTTCTATAATGTAATGAGAAATGCTAGCACCTCCGTCTTGTAAAGGTGGTCCCCACGCGAGGTAACATTTTTCTGCTGTCACACCCGTGACTTTCAAAGGGCCTTCTGGGGGTCCAGGTCTGTCAAGCACTTTTACAGTGATTGGTATTGATTTTGTGCCACCAACGTTAGTCAGTGTAAGTGTGTAATGGCCTCCATCTAATCTGACACAGTCTTTGACTGTGAGAGTTGTTCTTTCAATTGTAGTCTTAATTTCCATTCTTGCAGTTGCTTCTTCAAATTCTTTCCCATCTTTTGACCACTTAACATCAGGAATAGGTTTTCCATGGATGTCAGCCTCAAGAGCAAATGTTTCTCCCGCACGAACAACAATGAGATCTTTGTACTTAGGATCCAATGAAGCTCTCGGTGCTTCTATCGCATCTCTAGCAATAATTGGCCCTGTGCTTTCAGAGGGCTCGCTTACGCTACCAGCTGCATTCCTTGCAATTACTCTGAATTCATATCTTTGGTCTTCTACAAGACCACTTACTGTAAACTCAGTTTCTATGACATTTGTAAAACTGGCCTTCATCCAACGGCCTTCAGGTAGTTCTTTCTTTTCCACAGTGTATCCAGTTATTCTGCTACCACCGTCATATTCAGGTTTTTTCCATTTTAGTGTTACATAATTTCTAGTGATAACAATGGCATCTGGACGGCCTGGTGGATCACAAGCATCCCGAGCAACATACAGTTCAGAAGATTTGCTAACCTTGCCTATTCCAACAATGTTCTCAGCAGAAACTCTGAATTCGTATTCAAGACCTTCTTCAAGACCTTCTGTTTTATATTTTGTGTCGTGGATGAGGATCTTATGTACCTTTGTCCAAAGGATGCTGTTTTTATCTTTACGTTCTAGATGATATCCAAGAACTTTGCTTCCTCCATCAATAACTGGTTCATGCCATTGTACTATCATGTGGTCTTTGCTGGCTGTAGTGACATAGGGGGTTCCTGGTGGCCCTGGTACTTTGTATGGATATTGTACAAGAACTGGCTTAGAATCTAGCGCAGTGCTCTTTCCATATCGATTTTCAGCACTAATTCTAAACTGGTATTCAGTTCCTGTTTTAAGTTTTGTTACTTTAATAGTTGTCCTTGCAACCGTTGCTGATACCATGTGCCAAACAGTGGTTGTAGTGTCACGTTTCTCAACAATGTAGTTTGATATCTGACAGCCACCTGTATATGCTGGTGGTTCCCAAGAGAGGACTACAAAGTTTGAACTAACTTCATCAAAACCGACAGGTCCTTGGGGTGGGCCAGGCTTTTCTAACACAATTATACTAAGATGCTCTGTTGCTGTGCCTGCGGTGTTGGTTGCTGTGACAGTATATTTTCCAAAGTCATCCTTGTTGCTTTCTTTAATAAACAATGTAGTTGAAGTTGCTGTATCTTCAACATGTAATCTGGTTGTCTGTTTCAGAGGCTGGCCATCTTTCTCCCAAGTGATAGTAGGCTTTGGTCGAGCTATAAAGGGAATTTCTACTTTAAGGTCTTCTCCAGCTTGTACAGTATATGTATTGAACATCAGTTTGAAACTGGGCTGAATTGTCTGATCTTTGGCAATCACAGGAACTGCCAGTGGCTTAGGATCACTTTTGCCTTTTTCATTGTATGCCATGACACGGAAGTGATATTCCTGTCCAGAACTTAAACCAGACACAACTGCATTGCAGACTTTGGTTTCAGTAACAACAGTCCATTTATCAGATCCTTTTGGCTGCATTTCAACAATGTAGCCCAAAATTCTGCTGCCTCCATCGTGTTCAGGCTTCTCCCACATAAATGAGGCACTTCTCTGTGTCACATCAGTGAGTGTCACTTTTCCAGGGGGTAGAGGTGGCTCTGATGCTTTTGCGGCATCGGCAGTTTCAGCTGGACTACCAATTCCAAATTCATTTTCCGCCATAACTCTGAAATAATAAATGCTTCCTTCTATAAGGTTTTCAACTCTAAAGCTTGTTTTGTTGCACTTGGCACTCACATTTGCATATGCTTTTCTGGTTGACTCACGTTTATCGATGACATAGTTCTTTATCTTTGCTCCACCATCATTAGCTGGAGGTTCCCATGTCAATACAGCACAGTCTTTCCTTATTTCTTTGACTACTAAGTTTTGTGGCGGTCCTGGTGTGTCAAGTACTTTAACTGTAACAAATGCAGACTTAGAACCACTGCTATTCTCCAGTTTAAGTATATACTTCCCAGCATCATTTCTATCACAATAATCAATTGATAGCTGTGTGTAATTTATTCCTTTTTCAATTTGAACTTTATCTGTAAATTCCCCTTCTTCCCGAGACCATGTGATTTCAGGAGTGGGTCGTCCTTTAAATGGTATATTGATCCTGACAGAGCTACCAGCTCTGACGACAATTCCCTTCCTTAATTCTGAGTCTATATCAAGTTCAGGAGCTTCAAGTTTATCTTCTGGTTTAATTGTACCAGGAATTGCTGCAGGCTCACCTACTCCAATTTTGTTGAGAGCACACACCCTTAGCTTGTATTCTTGATGTTCTATGAGTTTTTTGATCTCAAAACGATTAACTCTCAGACCAGTCTGTGGAGTAACCATTGCCCATTCTTCTTCATCAGCTTTGCAGATTTCTACAATATATCCCAGGATTTCGCAGCCACCATCATAAATAGGTTTACCCCAGGCAGCTGTGATTGAATTCTTGGTTGTATCAACAACATGGGCATTAGTAGGTGGACCAGGCTTGAACACAGGATCACATGCTTTCCAGTATGGAGTAATTTGACTTGGTTCACCAATTCCAGCTATATTTTCAGCAGATACTCTAAATTCATATTCGTGATCTTCAGCTAGTCCTGTGACTCTTAATCGTAAATCTGTAATTCGGCGTTTATTACATTTCACCCATCTAATACCAGTTCTATCTCTTTTTTCCACAATGTAGCCAATGATTTCACTGCCACCATCGCTATCTGGACGATGCCAGGAGACTGTCATAGAATCCTTTGTGACATTGGTAACTTCAAGGTATGTTGGTGGACCAGGAACAACAAATGGGTTTTTCATAAGTACGGGTGCAGATTCCAAAGGCTCGCCAACTCCATATTTATTAACTGCCATTATGCGGAATATATACTCGTTGCCTTCCAGAAGTTTTGTTACCTTTAGCATTGTGGCTACAGCATCCGATGCAACAACTGTCCAAGCAAGACGACTAGTTTCTCTCTTCTCAATAATGTAGTGGGAAATATCACTGCCACCATCATGGATTGGTGGAGCCCATGCTAAGGAGCACTTTTCAGAAGTAACTCCAGAAATCTGAATACTCTCGGGAGGCCCTGGCCTATCTAGTACTTTTACTGTTACAGGTACTGATTTTGTTCCTGCAACATTGGTTGCCTGCAAAATAATCTGCCCACCATCAACACGTATAGCATCTTTCACAGTAATCAGAGCTTTGAAGTCTGTATTCCTTATTTCATATCGAGCAGTATCTTCAAGGACTTTATCTCCCTTCAGCCACATAATAGTAGGAATTGGTTTTCCATGTACGTCAGCTTCAAGCTTGAAAGTTTCACCAGCATTGACAACAATTGTATCTTTGTATTTTGGATCCATGGAAATTCTTGGAAGTTCAACTTCATCTTTTGCTGTTATAGGTCCTGTGCTGTCAGAAGGTTTGCTTACTGCTCCAGCAGCATTCCTTGCAATTACTCTAAATTCATATCGCTGATCTTCAGTAAGACCTGTCACAGTAAACTGAGTTTCAGTGATATTGGTAAAGCTTGCTTTCATCCAACGACCATCAGGTAAGTCTCGTTTTTCTACAACATAGCCTGTTATTTTGCTGCCACCATCATATTCTGGCTTGGTCCACTGCAGAGTGATGGCACTTCTTGTAACAACAATAGCTTCAGGACAACCTGGTGGGTCACAGGCATCACGTGCTACATAGCATTCTGAAACTTTGCTTGCTTTGCCTACGCCAACAATATTTTCTGCAGAAACTCTAAATTCATATTCAATGTTTTCTTCGAGGTTAGTTGCTTTGTAATGTGTATCTTGAATAATAGTTTTGTTTACTTTTGTCCACAGAATGCTGTTTCTTTCCTTTCGTTCAAGATGATAACCTAGAATTCTACTTCCACCGTCATTAATTGGTTCATGCCATTGCACAATCATAGAGTCTTTTGTAGCTATTGTCACAAATGGTGTTCCAGGGGGGCCTGGTTCTTTGTAGGGATATTGAGCAACAACTGGTTCAGATTCCAGGGCAAAGCTCTGCCCATATCTATTTTCTGCAAATATTCTAAACTGATATTCTGAGCCAGTTTTCAGTTTAACCACCTTCAGAGTAGTTCTTGCAACAGTAGCTGAAATGACTTCCCATGAAGTCGTGGTTGTATCTCTCTTATGAACAATATAATTGGTAACCTGGCAACCACCTGTATATACTGGAGGATTCCATGATAATGTGACACTTTCAGCACTAATATCTTCAAACTTAACTGGGCCTTTAGGAGGATCTGGTTTATCGAGTGTTATAATTTCAATAGATGCAGATTTTTGTCCAATCACATTAGCAACGGCAATTTCATATATTCCATTGTCCTCTTTATTTGTTTCTTTAATATTTAGAATAGTAAGACTAGGTGAATCAATTACATTTACTCTGGTTGTCTGTTTTAATGGAATGCCATCTTTGGTCCAAGAAACAGTAGGCTTAGGTCGACCAAATATTGGTATTTCAATCTTTAGATCATGTCCTACTTGTACACTGTAACTGTGGAATGCTGGTCTGACATCTGGTTCAATAACAAGATCTTTAGCGGTTATTGGTACTGCAAGCGATCGTGGATCACTTCTACCCTTTTCATTTACAGCCATCACTCTGAAGAGATAATCTTCTCCTTGGGTTAGATTAGTAATAACTGCTTCAAGAACTTTAACACGTGTGCACTCTGACCATTTATCACTACCCTTCACTTGCATTTCTACAATGTACTGTAAGATTTTACTTCCGCCATCATGTTCAGGCTTTGCCCAGCTCAATGAAACGCTGTTTCTCGTAACATCATCCACTGTTATTTTTCCTGGAGGTTGAGGAACTTCAGCCACCTTAACTGGGTCACTTGTTTCAGCAGGCAGGCCAATTCCAAATTCGTTCTCTCCGGAAACTCTGAAGTAATAATAGCAACCCTCTTGGAGCTGATCAATTCTCCAGGATGTTTTATGGCAGTTTGTTACAACAGCTGCATAGGATTTTCTTGTGGCTTCACGCTTTTCAATAATATAATTTTTAACTTTAGCTCCACCATCTATCACTGGAGGCTCCCATGAAATTGTAACAGAATCTTTGGTAATTTCCTTGATTTTCAAGTTAACAGGAGGACCTGGAGTATCCAAGACTCTTACACTGACAAAGGCAGATTTTGTTCCACTACTGTTTTCTAAAGTAAGAGTGTATTTTCCAGAGTCAAATCTATTCATATTATCAAGAACAAGTGAGGTGAAGCTGCTGGTACTGTCAATAATAGCTGCTTCTCTGATATCACCATCTACTTTACTCCATTTTATTTCAGGTGTTGGGCGGCCTCTGATAGGAACAAATAATCTCAATGAACCACCAGCTCTTACATTGATCACTTTTCTCAGTTCTAAGTCAAGGTCAAGATCTGGAGCTTCCAATTTTTCTTCAACAAGGATGACTCCAGGAACATCAGCATGCTCTCCTACTCCTGCTTTATTAACAGCACAAATTCGGAATTTGTATTCATGTTTTTCCAACAATTTTTCTACTTCCATATTTGTTTTCTTAATTCCAGTTGCTGGTGTACAAATAGCCCACTCACCAACACTTACATCGCATGCTTCAACAATGTACCCTTGAATTTCAGAGCCACCATCATAGATTGGTTTACCCCAAGAAAGGAAAACTGAAGATCTTGTAACATCTATTGCTTTGGGGTTATTTGGCGGGCCTGGTTTATATATAGGATCACAAGCTTTATAGTAGATAGAAGGTGGACTGGGCTCACTGAGACCAGCTGCATTTTCAGCAGAGACTCTATATTCATAGTCATGATTTTCCAGAAGTCCTGTGACTCGATATCGAAGTTCACTGATCAAACGCTTGTTACATCTTGTCCACCGAATGCCTTCTTTGTCACGTTTTTCTAGCACATAACCCAAAATTTCACTGCCTCCATCTGAAGCTGGTCTATCCCATACAACAATCATAGAATCCTTGGTAACAGCTGAAACTTCTGGAGCCTTTGGTGGAAGTGGTACCACAAAAGGATTTTTTGCAAGTACAGGCTCAGATTCAAGAGGTTCGCCAACCCCATATTTATTGACAGCCATGATACGGAAGATATATTCATTGCCTTCCAAGAGTTTAGTAACTTTGCAACTAAGAGTTTGCACGTTGGCATCAACTAAAGTCCAAACTAAGCGACTTGTTTCTCTTCTTTCGACAACATAATGTGAAATGTCACTGCCTCCATCCTGCAGTGGGGGCTTCCATGCTAGCATACATTTTTCAGCAGTTGTCCCTGTTATAACAACAGGCCCTTCAGGTGGCCCAGGTCTGTCAAGAACTTTGACATGAACAGAAGCAGTTTTTTCACCTGCAACATTCTTCACCAACAGTATATAATGTCCACTGTCAATACGAACAGCTTCCTTCACGCTTAGGCTCGTGGCAAAGTCAGTACTTTTTATATCCAAACGTGCTGTGTTTGTTAGTTCCTTGTCACCTTTTAGCCACTGAATAGAAGGCAGTGGTTTGCCATAAACATCAGCATCAATCTTAAATGATTCAGTAGCATGCACTGTAAGTGTTTCTTTAAATTTGGGGTCCATACTTATACGAGGTGGTTCTACTTCATCTCTCACCGTGACAGCCCCTGAGCTTTCAGACGGCTCACTGAAAACTCCTGCTGCATTACGTGCAATCACACGGAACTCATACCTTTGATTCTCAACTAGGCCAGTTACTGCAAATTGAGTCTCAATTACGTTAGTAAAACTTGCTTTCATCCAGCGGCCTTCTGGTAATTCTTTCTTTTCAACAATGTAGCCCGTGATCTTGCTTCCACCATCATATGCTGGTTTCTTCCACTGAAGAGTAACAGAATTTCTTGTGACAATTATTGGTTCTGGACGGCCGGGAGGATCGCAAGGATCATGAGCTGTGTAACATTCTGAAGATTTGCTTGCCTTTCCAATACCAACAATATTTTCTGCATAAACTCTGAATTCATATTCAAGCCCCTCTTCAAGCCCAGTTGTTTTAAATTTAGTGTCAGGAATTGCTGTTTTGTTCAACTTAACCCATAGTATGCTGTTTCTTTCTTTGCGCTCCAAATGATAGCCAATAATTCGGCTGCCACCATCACTGACTGGCTCATGCCAATGGACCATCATAGTATCTCTGGAGACTTCTGGTACGTATGGGGTTCCAGGTGGGCCAGGTAGTTTGTATGGATATTGGGCAACCACAGGCTCCGATGTGAGATACGTACTCTTGCCATATCTGTTTTCAGCAGCAATTCTGAATTGATATTCATTTCCAGTCTTTAATCTACTCACTTTTAGAGTTGTTCGTGCAACAGTTGCTGAAACAACCTGCCAAGCAGTAGTAGAAGTATCTCGTTTTTCTACAATGTAATTGTTGATGGAACTGCCACCATCATATTTGGGTGGCTCCCAAGAAATGGTAATACTATCTGCAGTTATTTCATCCATCTTCACCGGTCCAGTGGGTGGGCCTGGCTTATCGAGGACAATAATACTAAGGATTTCGGTAGCTTCTCCTGCAGAATTTGTAAGTTTTACCAAATATTGTCCAACATCTTCTTTACATGCTTCCTTTATTGTTAGCACTGTATTGTTTTCTGTATTTTCTTCATTTACTCTAGTAGTTTGCCTTAGTGGCACATTATCCTTAAGCCATGTTACAGTTGGTTTGGGTCGACCAACAAAAGGAACATCAACCTTTAAGTCTTCACCTGCTAGTACACTGAATGTGGTAAACAAGAGTTTGAACGCTGGAGGTATCACAAGATCTTTTGCAATGACAGGTACACTGAGTTGCCGAGGATCACTGATTCCTTTTTCATTTTGTGCTGAAACACGGAAGGAATATTCTTCCCCTTGGATCAATCCTTTTATAGTAGCTTCAGTAACTTTAACAGTGGCACAAGTGGCCCACCTGTCACTGCCTTTGCTTTGCATTTCTACAATGTAGCCCAAAATTCTGCTTCCTCCATCATGCTCAGGTTTTTCCCAACTCAAAGACACGCTGTTTCTTGTCACATCTAATAAAGTTATTTTTCCTGGAGGTAGAGGTCTCTCGGACACTTTAACTGATTCTGATGTTTCAACAGGAAGACCTATTCCATATTCATTTTCAGCAAGAACTCTGAAGTAATAGCTGCAACCTTCTTGTAGCATGTCCACTTTCCAGCTGGTCTTGTGGCAATTGGCTATAACAGTAGAGTATGCCTTTCTTGTTGCTTCACGCTTTTCAACAATATAATTCTTTATTTTAGAGCCACCATCTATGAGGGGAGGTTCCCAGGTGAGTGTGACAGAAGACATGGTGATCTCTTTTATTTTCAGATTCTGTGGGGCACCAGGTGTATCAAGGACTCTTACAATTACAAATGCTGATTTGCTACCTGAATTGTTTTCTATAGTCAATATATATTTCCCACTGTCAAATCTATTCACATTTCCAACTGTAAGTAAAGTGTAAGAACTTGTGGATTCAATTGTGGCTTTGTCTAAAGATTCTCCATGTTCTCGTGACCATTTTACTTCTGGTGCTGGTCTTCCTTTAATAGGAACAAAAAGTCTCAAAGTACAACAAGCTCGAAGAGTCACAATTTTACGCAGCTCTGCATCCAGTTCAATCTCAGGGGGAAGCATTCGTTCTTCAGCTTTTGGTGTCCCAGGAACAAAAGCAGGCTCACCAATGCCTTCAGAATTCATGGCAAAAATTCTGATTTTATACGCCTGGTTTTCTTTTAGATTAGTGATGGTAAAAGATGTGGCCTTTAGTCCTGCTGGTGGTGTTACAATTTTCCATTCATCTTCATCAGGTAATGCTGTTTCAACCATGTAGCCAGTAATTTCTGAGCCACCATCATATAAGGGCTTATTCCAAGCAATTGTAATTGATGACTTGCTTGTATCTAAGACACGGGGATTACCAGGTGGACCAGGTTTGAAAAGAGTGTCACAGGCTTTGTAGAATGGACTGCTAGGACTTGGCTCACTTACACCAGCAGCATTTTCAGCCTTTATTCGGTATTCATACTCATGGCCTTCTGTGAGTCCAGAAACTTTGTAACGCAAATCTGTCACAACCCGCTTATTACATTTCACCCAGCGTAATCCAGTTCTGTCACGACGTTCTACAATATAATTGGTTATAGGGCTTCCTCCATCCGAATCGGGATGTCCCCAGCATACAATCATAGAATCTTTGGTAATAGCTGTAACTTCAGGTGTCTTGGGAGGATCAGGTATTACATAAGGATTCACTGCTAGGACAGGCTCTGATTCTAGAGCTTCTCCAACTCCATATTTATTAACAGCCATTACTCGGAACACATATTCATTGCCTTTCAATAGCTTTGTGACCTTCAGTTTTGTTACAGGAACTTCTGTGGCTACTGAAGTCCATGCCAATCTACTTGTTTCACGTTTTTCAACAACATAGTGGTCAATACTGGCACCTCCATCATCTAAAGGTGGGAGCCATGCCAGGACACATTTGTCTATGGTAACATCAGACACTGACAAAGGTCCCTGTGGGGGACCAGGTCTGTCTAGAACTTTGACATTGAAAATGTGCTTCGCAAAGCCGCCTGGATTGGATGCTGTGAGCATATATGCACCACCATCCCGTCTTGTGGAGTCCTTATTGGTAAGAACTGTGGAGAAATCTGCTATTTTAATTTCCAATTTTGCTGTTTCCTCGAGTTCCTTGTCTTGTTTTGTCCATGTTAGAGTTGGTGGAGGTCGACCTGCAACATCTGCTTCAAGTTTGAAAATTTCACCTGCTTTTACTACTAAAGTGTCTTTGTACTTAGCATCAACCATTATTCTTGGTGCCTCGATTTCATCTCTGCATGTTATTGCATCGGATGGCTCAGAAGGCTGGCTAACGGCACCGGCAGCATTTCTAGCAATGACACGGAATTCATAAGCAGCATCTTCAGTAAGCCCACTTACAGTGAATTCGGTTTCTAATATATTGCTAAAGTTTGCTTTTAGCCATCGGCCATTTGGAAGATCTCTTTTTTCAATCGTGTAGCCAGTTATCTTAAAGCCTCCGTTATATTCAGGTTTTGTCCACTTTAGCGCTACTGCATGTCTTGTGATGTTTAGAGGAATTGGCTTTCCAGGAGGATCAATAGGATCGAGGGCAAGGGTTGGCTCAGATGGCTTGCTTGGTTTACTTTTACCTGCAAGGTTTTCTGCAATGACTCTGAATTCATACGCAATGCCATCCATCAGCCCACTTGATTTGAAGATGTTGCCTGATATTAAGGCTTTGCTGACAGTCTGCCAAAGAATGCTATTCCGCTCTTTTCTTTCAATGTGATATCCCAGAATTGGACTTCCACCATCTGTAAGGGGTTCGTGCCAGCTAATGCTGATTGAATCTTTTGTGACTGCAATGACTTGAGGGGTGCCTGGAGGTCCAGGAACTTTAAAAGGATAGCTAGCAATTACATTCTCTGAACTGATAGCCGGACCTGAGCCATATCTGTTCTGAGCTTTAACACGGAATTGGTACTCAGTTCCAGTAGTCAGGCGAGCTGCTTTGTAGGTGGTACGTATAACAGTGGTTGCTAACTCAGCCCAGGAGGTACTGTCAGTTTTGCGCATTTCTACAACATAGTTGCTAATTGGAACCCCTCCATCATTTAGTGGAGGTTCCCATGAAAAGGTGACAAAATCAGATGAAATTTCTTCAAATCTAATTGGTCCAGTGGGTGGTCCAGGAACATCATGCACGTGAACAGTTAAAACATCACTAACTTCGCCAACAATGTTTTTAGCGGAGACTGGATATCTGCCACTGTCATTTCTTGTGCATTCATTAATGTTCAAAATGGTTGCAGTAGCTGTATTTTCATAGTTGATCCTTTGTGTTTGCTTGAGCAATTGATCTTCCTTTTTCCAGGTAATAGTTGGTCTGGGGCGACCAAGAACAGGAATCTCAACTTTGATATTGTCACCAGCTCTAGCAATAATGGTTTTCTGATAGATACCACGCAAATCAAACTCAGGAAGCATCATTTGTTCTTTAACAACAACTGGCCTGCTTTCTCTTGGATCACTTCTTCCAGCACTGTTAACTGCCATAACCTGGAAAGTATATTCTTCATTTTCAGTTAGATTCTTTACCACACATTCTAATGTTTTCACCGTAGTAATGTGTGTCCACTGAGTTGAACCCTTTTTCTGTGCTTCAATTACATAGCCGGTAATCTTGCTACCACCATCATGTTCTGGTTTTGGCCAAGCGAGGCTGACTGAGTTCCTTGTGATATCCATAATATTAAGGCTGTCGGGAGGTGATGGCGCTTCTGTTGCCCTTATAGGTTCTGGAGTTTCAGCAGGTTCACCAATTCCAAATTCATTTTCAGCAAATACTCTGAAGTAATATTCACAGCCTTCAGCCAAACCAGGAATCCTAAGGGAACATTTGGAACATTTGGTTGTGATAGTTGAATATGACTTACGCGTTGATTCACGTTTTTCTACTATGTAATTTGTTATACGTGAACCTCCATCAATTAGAGGCATATCCCATTGGAGAGTAATGCTATCTTTAGATATGTCTCGGGGCTTCAGATTTATTGGTGGCCCTGGTGTATCCAAAACTTTTACATTTACAAAGCCAGTCTTTTTGCCAGCAGCATTTTCAAGAGTCATCAGATACTTTCCTGCATCATATCTTGTACATTCTGTCATAATGAGGAGAGTGAATGAATCTGTATTTTCAATATTGGCCCGTGCTTTAAGTGGGATGTCATCTTTGGTCCATGTAATTTCAGGAGTCGGGCGTCCTCTAATCGGAACGAATATCCTAATGGTCAATCCGGCTCTGACCACAAGAGTCTTTCTCAGTTCAGCATCTAATTCAAAATCAGGAGCCACTTCACGTTCTCTGATTTCAATATTTGGAATTATTGCTGGTTCGCCCACGCCAACAGCATTGATAGCACTTATTTTGAAATTGTATTTGGCTCCTGGGTGGAGATTAGCAACTACAAATTCTGTGATTCTTAGGGCGGTTCCTGTGGTATCTTTTACCCATGTTTCTTCTCCTTCTTTTTGGTGCTCCACAATGTAGCCAATAATATCAAGTCCACCATCATAATGAGGTTTCCCCCATGCTAGGCTAGCACTAGTTTTTGTCGTATCAGTTACTCGTGGATTTGATGGAGGTCCTGGTGGATCTATAATAATGGGAAAAAAGGAGCTTAGATTAGAAACACTTTATAGGCAATCATGCTATTAATGCAGTGAGGATGGAGGAATTTTTCAAAGTACAAGAATTATACTAACATGCAGCATCTTTAGTTAGCACTGGTTGAGAAACATCACTTGGTGGTCCAATTCCTGCTCTGTTTTCTGCGCTGACACGGAATTCATATTCGTTTCCTTCTAGTAGTCCAGTTACTTTGTATCTAAGATCTGACACTGGTTTCTTTGAAACTCTAATCCATCTCACACCTTTCTTGTCTCTCTTTTCCAGATGGTAACCTGTTATCTCACTGCCACCATCATCTATTGGCCTCTTCCAGCTCACTGCCACAGTATTTTTGGTTACATTTGATATTTCTGGTTTGCCAGGAGGACCAGGAGGGCCTAGGGAAAGAAAAAAAAAGATGTTGAGAAATACTAACATTTTTATAGAGATTGCAGTAAATTTATTATATAGCTTATTGGCCATTTTTGCTTACCAAATCTGTCCACCATTTTAACTGGCTCTGACTGAGATGGTTCTCCTCTGCCATACTGGTTCACAGCTGAGACACGGAATAGGTATTCATTTCCTTGAATAAGTTTAGAAACAACGTGTCTGCAAGACTGGATGTCTTCAGCAACCTGAGTCCATAGCAATCGGCTAGTTTCTCTCTTTTCAAGCACATAAGACTTGATTGGGGATCCACCATCTTCTGTAGGAGGAGTCCATGTGAGAGTAGCTTTTTCAGCAGAGACATTACTGACTTCAATTGGTCCAGGGGGACCTGGTACGTCTAAAACTTTCACATGCACATGTTCTTGTTTAGTACCAAAAGGATTAGTTGCAGTGATTGTATATTCACCAGAATCTTTTCTGGCAGCATACTTGATAGTAAGGGCAGAAGAAGTTGGTGTTGATTCAATATGAACAGTCTCTGAAGGCTTAAAGTCTTTTCCTCCTTTCGACCAGACTGAAGTTGGAAGTGGTTTGCCAAGAATACTTATAGCAGACATTGCAATGGTGTCTCCTGCTTTAACAGTTAGGCCATCCTTGATAGTTGGATCAATAACAATAGTTGGTGCCTCTGTAACAAAAAAGTTCAGGAAATGAGGAGGACGAAAACATCTTTAAAATTAATTGAATAAGATGCTATATATAATCCATTCCATATATATATTTGGAAAACATACCATACTCATCCTTGCATGTAATGGCTCCTGTAGGTTCAGATGGTGAGCTAATGGCTCCAGCAGTATTCTTTGCTCTAATTCTGAAGTCATATTTTGAGCCTTCATAAAGATCAGTGACTGTAAATGCACATTCAGGAACGTTGACATGATTTGCTTTCATCCAGGTTTTGGAAGGTAGATCACGTTTCTCCACTATGTAGCCAATTAATTTGTGTCCACCATCATATTTTGGTTCTGTCCAGACCAAAGTTACTGAGTTTCGAGTTACGCTGATAACTTCAGGTTTCCCAGGAGCATCTGAAAACAGTAACAACAGAATACAGGAGTAGCGACATGGATATTACTATTTCTAATTAAAGAAAGAGAGAGAGAGACAAAGAGAGAGAGAAAAAGAAATAGATGATAGACATGATAGAGGGAGGGAGGGTGGGAGGGAGGGAAGGAGGGAGGGAGGGAGAGAGAGAGAGAGAGGGAGGGAGGGAAGGAGAGAGAGATGAAAGAATAACTTACCAATTGGATCAAGAGCCACAATTGGTTCAGATGGTAGACTTGGTTTCCCAACCCCAGCTAGATTTATTGCCATTACTCTGAATTCATATTCTAAGCCTTCAGTTAGTCCTGTCACTCTGAAGTCTTTCATTCTTAGAGGAGCCTTGTTTGCTCGCTTCCACAAAATACTGTTTCTTTCTTTGAATTCGAGGTGGTAGCCTACCGAAAAACAAACAAATATTGTTTATTATTGTAATAGTGTAAGTAACAATGAACTGATAAACATCAGTATTTTTCTTGTAGCATCTTTTACATTTCTAATCTTTCGGGAGTTTAGCCATTTGCATCTAAAATCCCGGATAAACTTTCTTAATTTTCCTCTAAAATTACCATGATTACCTAGCAAATTGTATGCATTTATTTACATTTAAGTCATTTAAATGAATACATTTAAAATGATGCAGAATCTGATTAAATCATTTTGCATTCTAAATATGAGTAAATGCTATTGTTATACATTGCCAGCATGTCGATTTTTTTCAGTTACCTAGTGTGCTCAAAACTATGAAGTGGGAAAAGGTGAGTTAATTAAAATGTGTCTCAGGGACTAAACTTTGGGGAAAGTTTAAGTAAAATGTATCTCAAAAGGTATACCTGTTATGGGTGAGCCACCGGTCTTTTTAGGGTCTGTCCATGTCAGAGATGCAGAATCATGCCTAACCTCAACAATTTTGGGAGGTGGAGGAGCATCGGGAACATCTAGAAAAATGTGAAAAATTAGACTCAATCACACAAAGATGCAGCGGAAGCGCCACCCTGCCTAAAAATGATTTTAGGGCAACTCTATTACTTACCAAATGGATGCCTTGCAATTACAGGTCCAGATATGAGGCCTTCGCCTACACCATATTTATTTTCAGCACTGATTCTGAAGGAATATTCAGAGCCTTCGTGAAGTCTTGTAACTCTAAAGGTAGTTTTCTGCACAGCCGAGGCACAGGTCACCCATTTATTGTTCACATTGTCTCTCTTCTCGAGGATGTAGTTCGTGATTTCTGACCCACCATCATCTTTGGGAGGACCCCATTTTAATGTCATAGCATCGGCTGTAACTTCTTCAAATTTCACAGGGCCGGTTGGAATTCCAGGTTTGCCAACTACTTTTACAGAAATCGTGCCTTCTTTACTGCCAGCCACATTCTTCAGTGTAATTGTATATTTTCCAGCATCATCTTTATGGCAGTCACGAACAAGGAGTGAAGTGTTAACTGCTGTAGCTTCAAAGGCCACTCTTCCCGTCTGTGTTAGAGGAAGGTCTTCTCCTTTCTTCCATGTCACGGTTGGTACCGGCTTCCCTTTAATTGGAATTTTCAGACGGAAAGAGCTTCCTTCTTTAGCCAAATAGCACAAGCCTGGGAGGTCTCTTAAATCAAGATCAGGTGCCACTGTAAACCAAAGAAGGCAAATAATTACAAGTTCAGTTCAGACAATAGAACAACTTCCCTTCCCTTTTGCTCTTTATTTATTTATTTTCTTTTAACAACCCGTCAATCCCTTGTATCAGGGTGGAGTCAGGATGACTGTATGGAGCTAAGGTTTTACTGGCCAGATGCCCTTCCTGACACCTATTGGCAGCTTGCAGCAGATATTTTCTCTTTGTGCCTAGAGAGAGAAATATCCGGAGCTACCTAATATCGAACTCATAGCCTCCTGATTGTGAGGTGAGAGCTCCACATCTAAGCCACCACGTTGCTCCCTTTTGCTCTTCAATAAATAAGTGAAAAGGACGAATTCTCTCTAGCTTTGTTATTTTTGCTGTAAAACATATTGGTATGAAAGATTCACTAAACACAAGGCTCACAAGCACCATATACACAATAAATGAATGGCTGTAGGTATCTACTCACCAATATCATCCCTTGCCAGCACGGTAATTTCATTCGGTGTCCCGTACCCAGCTTCATTCTGTGCTCTCACTCTGAAAAGGTATTCTTTTCCTTCTTTCAAGTCTTTTGTTGAATAGTGAAGATTCATAGATCTCATAACTTCTTGCCACTGGTTTTCACCAATCAGGAGCTCAACAATATATGCATTAATACGACTTCCACCATCACTTATAGGCTTTTTCCAATTTAAATTGCAGGATGACTTTGTGATCTGTGGAGCTTTTAAGTCCACAACAGGTCCAGGTGTTTCTGATTTAAACAAGAAATAAATGTATATGTTTATATTTAAAAAGGCTCTAGATAAAATCAGAAACTTTAAGAGACAAGAGACTTAATAATTGAGGAAAAGAAGAATGATCTTACCTGAAGCTTTGACAGCATCGTGAGTTTCACAGGGATCACCTATGCCATATTCATTTTCAGCAAAAACTCTGAAGAAATAGGATTTGCCTTCTTCTAAGTTAGAAATCCTAAAACTAGTTTTTGGACATTCAGTAGCCACTGTAGACCACGATTTTCTTTCTGCATCACGTTTTTCAACCACATAGTTCTTCACTGGGCTGCCACCATCTATAAGAGGAGGCTCCCACGAGATGAAAGCGGAATCTTTAGATGCTTCTTTTACAATCAGATTAATAGGGGGACCAGGAGTATCTGCATTAAAACAAATGAACAACAGCAATTATTGGCTAAATTATACTATATTTTTGCATATAAAGTCAGAAGAATTTGTGACTTTGAAACTATTGGGTTTTGGAAAGATGCATGTGTTTAGACAGATAAACAGATTGGCACTCACCAAGCACTTTGACTACAATGGTATATGACTTTTCGCCACAGCTGTTCTCTAAATGCAAGACATATTTCCCAGCATCGTATTTATTGACATTTTCACAACGCAGGAAAGTATCAAAATCAGTTGATTTGATGTCCATTCCTGGCCGGTCTCTTATGTTGGTACCCACTTTAGTCCAAAAAATCTTTGGAGGCGGTCGTCCTCTTACTGGCACATAAATCCTCATTGTGACTCCAGCACGTAATACTAGAACTTTCCTCAATTCAGCATCAAGTTCTCCTTCAGGTGGAACTGCATTTCAAATACAAGATTTTAAAAAATCAACCGCTTGAACAAAGGTTGGAAAATATAAAATGAATGAGGTAAGGCAAATTAAAAATGGGAAAATGATGGTTAGGAAGTACAAAGAGAAAATTCTTCTAAAAGGTTTTTCAGACTTCCCTTCAAAGTTTCAGATAGCCTGTTATTTAACCAAAGCAGAGAGAAGCTTCTCTCATTATGGTGAGTGGTGAGAACACAGTATTGCAGGCTGACTCTGCCCATAACCAGGAGTTCAATCCTGACTGGCTCAAGCTTGACTCAGCCTTCCATTCTTCTGAGGTCAGTAAAATGAGGACTCTGATTGTTGGGGGCAATATAGTGACATCTGTAAACTGCTGAGTCAGTGCTGTAAAGCAGGGGTCCCCAACCGCCGGTCCGCGGACCGTGCACGAACGGTGAACAAGCCTTACCGGGCCGCTGGTTGCTGGGCGCCGCCATCTTTTTGGTAAAAAAAGCAATTTTTCGTCAAAAGATGGCGGGCGCCAAGCGCTTCGGTGAGCTTTTCCGGGTAGAAAGCCATTTCTACCCGAAAAAGCTCACCGGAGCGCTAGCGCCGCCATTTTTTGATGAAAAAATCGCTCCGGTGACATCACCGGAAGTGATTTTTCGTAAAAAAATGGCGGCGCCCAGCTGACGCCGGAACCGGGCCGTGGCGCCCAGCTGACGCCGGAACCGGGCGCGCGTCGAAAAGGTTGGGGATCCCTGCTGTAAAGCACTATGAAGCAGTATATAAGTCTAGGTGCTATTGCTATTTTATATTCTATTTCTTACTTCCTTCTGTATAGAATCTTGAATTAAGTATACCTCTCATCACTCCAGGCTTCCAATCAAATTGGAATGTACACACGCTGTAGTGTTGCTGTCTAGATATTTCTCATGAGGAATATTCTGTTTTATACTAAAAAAGTATTTTTGCTATTTTTTATCCCGCCTTTATTATGTTTATAAATAACTCAGGGTGGCAAACATAGCTAATATTTCTTCCTCTTCCTATTTTTTCCACAACAGCAATCCTTAAGGTGAGTTGAGTTGAGAGAGATTGACCCAAGGTCATCTAGCTGGCTTTCATGCCTAAAATGGGACTAGAACTCACAGTCTCCTGGTTTTTAGCTTAGTGTTTTCACCACTAGTCCAAACTAGTTCTTGGAAATATATCTTCCGTGTAACATTCAGAAAGAGAAAAAAATGTTTTCTTAAAGTATAAGCGTGAACAGTGTTTTCAGTAAGGAAAAATACGGATATTATTATGGTTGGCATGAAAAGTAGAGAGTTTTATATTAAACAAGATTTTTAGGGACAGAGAGATGTGGATTGTTTCATCATTGTTGGGAACTGAAAGACAATGGTTTCTATAACAGGCTTGCATGAATTCACAGGTTGAGCCCCTCACCCTGGATTAAAATTACCAATTCAGTTTCTTTTCAAAGTACTCACTTAGAATATCCTTGGCAAGGTGCTTGTCAGGTACATCAGTTGGGTCACTATAGCCTATCTTATTGACTGCATAAATGCGGAACTGATACTCTGTGTTCTCTGTAAGTCCAGTTACTACATAATGTGTATCGGGCAAATTCTTGGGCAAATTGCATCGAACCCAGTTTTCTGTGTCAACTCGTTTCACTTCAACAAGGTAGCCAATAATGGGGCTTCCACCATCATATGCTGGTTTGCTCCAAGACAGGCTGATAGAGCTACGTGTAGTGTCAACAACTTTTGGGAATGCTGGGGGCCCAGGAGGATCTGGGAATAAAAACAAAGGCACACGGTAATATATGGCAGAAACATTTGGACATAGCCATAAATAATGATGTGTGGGTGCATGCATGCACATGTGTGCACCTGTCAACTTACACTGAGGATCACGAGCATATGCTGCCTTAGATGGTCCACTAGGTTTGCCTGGTCCAGCTTTATTGAAGGCAATTACTCTATATTCGTATTCTGTTCCTTCTTGGAGTCCAGTGGCCTTTATCATTCTTTCAATGACTGGCTTTCTGTTCACTTTTGTCCAGTTAACAGCTTTTGTTTCACGTTTCTCAACGATATATCCAGTTATAGGGGAGCCACCATCATCAGCAGGCGGTTTCCAGCTCACAGTCATGAAGTCCTTTGTTATATTACTAATTATTGGTGGATCACAAGGCCCGGGTACATCTAAAAATAAATATTTGAAGTGCACTTTCCCCAATTAGATGTTGGTTCAGAGGGAGGCAGTTGTTAAGCTTTAACTCAGTAACAATCGGACTGAAGGAATTCCTAAAATGTGCTTACCATATGGGTTTTTAGCCACCACATTTACAGTTAAGATCGGCTCGCCTACTCCATATTTGTTCTCAGCAGAAATGCGAAATTGGTACTCGTGTCCTTCAATCAGCTTCTCAACACTGCAGCTTGTGATTGGGACATTTGCAGTGACTTGAGCCCAGTTGGGTCTACTTGTTTCACGTTTGTCAACAATGTAATTTGTAATGTCTGACCCCCCATCTTCAAGAGGAGGTTCCCAAGAGAGCATGGCTCGATCTACATACATATTTGTAATCTTCACTGAAGCTGGAGGACCAGGTTTGTCTGGAAAACACAATTGTTTGACAGTGAAATTCTAGATACATCACATATTAACAGGATAGCCCAGATCTCATTCAACTTACCTAGCACTTTAAGCTTTATAGTTGCTGACTTGGAACCACTTGCATTCTCAGCAGTAATAGTATAATCTCCTGTCTGCTTTCTAATGACACTGAAGAGCTCCACAGTAGACAGGTTTCTCTTAGTGGTGATCTTAATTCCTTCCACTGGTTTTAGAACCTCCCCTTCTTTCTTCCAAGTAATAGTTGGCATAGGTTTGCCATAGACATTTGCTTCCAGGCAAACATTGGTTCCAGCCTTTGCTACAAGTAAGGCTTTCATACCTACCCCAAGCTCTATCTTTGGTGGTACTGAAAAGTTAAAAAAGAAAAAGAAAGAAAAATGATGAAGACTACTTTGTGACAGGTATGAAGCTCAGCTTTAATATTAGTTAATAAATTTCTTACCATTTTCCGCTTGAACGGTGATTGGATCTGAAGGTTCAGAAGGTGCGCTAATGTTTACTGCTGTTTTTGCTATTGCTCTGAATTGGTACTGAGCATTTTCCTCCAAATCAGTTGCGGTGTACTCTTCTTGAGGGATCTGATGTGGGGTAGAATTGCACCTGACCCATTTAGCACTTGGCAGCTTACAGGCTTCAACATAGTATCCAATTATCTTGCTACCACCATCATGTTTTGGTCTTTCCCAGATAAGGGACACAGTACTCTTCGTCACATCGATAACTTCAGGTTTACCAGGTGGATCTAAAAAAACAAATGAGATCAAGTTTAGCTTCCGTGTAATTTGCTTATTTTAGCCTCCATTTTAGTTTAGACTCTATTTTAATACTGCATTATTTTAACAAGTTTATAAAACCTAGAGAATGAAGGCAAAACAAGCTGTGGGCATGATCTAGAAAACATAGAATCTATGAATCTATGCTTGACTCTTCTTTTGAAACTTTTGAGGTATTGAATATATTGGATATTATAAATTTTTGGAACAAGACTCAGCATGAATACTAAAAACTTATATTAGTACACTACAGCGAAATACGTACAAAATGTTCAACTTACCAATTGGTGTTCTTGCAGTCACATAATCTGTTGGTTTGCTAGGCTTGCTTGCACCTGCTTTGTTCAGAGCATAGATTCTAAATGTGTACTCTAGCCCTTCAATTAGGTTTGCACATGGATAAGCTGTGGACCGCACAAGGGTATCATTGGCCTTGACCCACAACAAACTGTTCCTTTCTTTACGTTCAATGAGATAGCCGGTTATTGGACTGCCTCCATCACTGTCGGGCTTATCCCATGCTACAAAAATGCAATCCTTGTTTACTTTGGTAACACGTGCATTTTTGGGTTCACTGGGGACATCTGCAGTAAAACAGAAGATAGGTTTTTAAAAATAATGCTAACAATATTCAACAAATATCCCAATGGGGACAACAGTATAAATCAGGGGTGGGCAAACTTTTGGCTCGGGGGCCTCATTGACTTTTAAAATTTGACAGACGGGCCGGGTCAGCACAAGATACGATACATATAAAAACTGCAAAATCTCCTCAAAATCAAGTCACTCGCGCCTAATGCGCTACCTGGTGTCGAAATGCCTGTCATTATGAGTCAAAATCAAATGAATGCAATCATTCAATCATTCACATCAAACCTTAATTCTGTACCAATCTTCGGCGGGCCGGATTAAAAAAACCAACGGGCCGGATGTGGCCGCGGGCCGTAGTTTGCCCACCCCTGGTATAAATGGACTGTCAAGACATACCAAATGGAAACCTTGCGACCATCTTATCAGATTGAAGTGGCTCAGAAATGCCAAATCGGTTTTCAGCCCGAACACGGAACATATATTCCTGACCAGGGGTCAGTTTTCCTAGTCTGCAATTTGTTTTCGTGACGGAAGCTACCGCAGTTATCCAATCACCACGACTGACATCACACTTCTCAACCACATAGTTAGTGATGTTACTACCACCATCTTCAAGAGGGATGTGCCATGACAAACTACAGGCATCGGCATCTATATCAGAAATTTCAAATGGTGGCTGAGGTGGTCCAGGGATATCTATAGAAAGACACAAAAATATAGAAGCAAATTAGTACAGATACATAAAAGGTCAATGTGTAAGAATTTCTCAAACTCAGGGGAAGAAAATCAAGCATACCCATGACAATGACTTTGATTTTCTGAGTAGCTACTCCAGAACTGTTTTCTGCTGTTAGGCTGTAATAATCGCTATCTTTCCTAGTGACATCTTTAATAATAAGGACCGAAGTGCCCTCTGCTTTATGCACTGCCAGGCGACTAGAAGTAAGCACATTTTGGTCTGCTTTCATCCATTTACAGGTTGGTTGAGGTTTCCCGTAAACATGTGCCTCAATTCTGAGCTTCTTTCCAGCTTTTATACTGATATGATCTGGCATCAGGATTTTAGGTGGCACTGCAATTAAAATTCAACAAAGGAAAACTTACATTTGAGGCAAATAAAATGAATGAACAACTCAGTTACTTTATATTTCACATATGTAATTCTGAAAAATTCTTCAACCGAGGTCAGCAAAAAGCTCCTTTTTAAAACTAAATCTCAGGCTCCTGCTAATTTTCATGACCTGGATAATAGGAGTGACTTTTGTTGACTACATGGGGGGACGAACAGGTTTCAGCTCAACCATAACAAGATGAAGTGACTTCAGGTTTTACAGGTTCCTGCATTGGATGTTTTTCCATCTTTAATTCTCCATGGGGTTATATACTACTCTAGACAGAACCAGTGCACAATTTGGGTATTCTTCTGGATTCATGGCTCCTGTTCAAAGATCAGGTGGCAGTCAAGGCAGGGAGGCACCAATTGTACCCTTTCGTGGATCAAGAGGCACTGCACACAGTCACTCGTGTTTTGGTCACCTCTGACCTGATTACAGCAATGACTGTTTTTGAAGAACACCTGGAAGTTTCAGTTGATCCAAAATAGAACCATGCACACAAAAAGCTCATTATGCTCTTGTTACACCTTTGCTCTGCAAGCTTGGACTGGCTCCCAATGTGCTTCTGGGTGCAATTCAAGGTGCTGATTATTACTTATAAAGCTCTGCATGTTATGAGGTCAGGGTGATTGAAGGAATGCTATATTCTCATTATCTTTACCTCTCTTATTAAGTCAGGCAAGAAGGAGTATGCTCCAGGTCTCATTGATCAGAGTCTATCATCTAGTGTAATGGTCCCCCACCTTTCCAGGGATTGGGGAATCCTGATCTAGTGGGAACCAGGGAAACGTGCCTTTTCTGTACCTGCACCTGTCCTCTGGAATATCGTATCACCAGAGGTTAGGTTGGCCCCAACAATGCTTACCTTTCGGAAAGCCTTAAAGAGTTGGCTATTTTCCCAGCTTTGTGTCTCAGGACAGCAACTGAGCCCATAATCCTTTTGCACTGCAGGGTTTCTTTGCCAGCCACTTTATGTTTTTAATTGATCGTGGTAAATATTTTTATACTGTATTTTAAAATCTTATTAGCCACCATAGTTGCATTAGTAAGATCGGTGCCATATAAATTGATTTCAATAAAAGACATCAATACAAATATTTGATCCTAATTACTTACTGAGTTGTTCTTTGACTTCAAATATGCCTTCTGTTTCTCTTGGTAAACTTACTCCAACAACATTTCTAGCGGCCACTCTAAATTTATATTTCTTCCCTTCTTTTAGGCCAGCAACCACAATGTTAAGATCTTTCACAACAGAGTACTGTGTCCAATGATCATCAGCTTGTCCTTCTTGTTGATATGAAATAATGTAGCCATCAATTTTGGCACCACCATCACGCAGTGGTGGCAGCCATCCTAATGTAGCACTGTTCTTGGTAATTTCAGTCACTTCAAGTTTCCTTGGAGGATCGGGCACACCTTAAAAATAAAACAGGCAAGAATAAAAAGTAAAATATAAGCATTCTAAGCAGCAGTTTAATCCAGTTCGATTTTCTATTGAATAAATAAGTTTCAAGAAAGTGATTTTAAAACTCTGTAGTACTCTATATTTGGACTCTTTTTTTTATTCTTCTAAGTCGAGTCCTGGGCTTCTACTCTAAATTCTAACCTTTGTGGGGCTACTGAATAGTATATACATTATGTAAGCAATCCAGTATTTTTAAATTTGTTTTAATGTGTGAAATTCATCATGATGATTCTAATAATCATAGTAATACAGACTTCTAAATATTCTCAATGGATGCTTTCACTTAATGTACTATTTCTATATTGTGCTCAAATACTTATTATTTTAGTGGGTATGTTGTCAGTATTGCAAGTTGTTGGGGAGAAAGCTACATTAATAAATACTTACTTAGTGGATCTGTTGCCATGATTGCCTTTGGTGTATCTGTTGGAACGCCTGGGCCATATTCATTGACTGCAGTTACTCTGAAGAAGTATTCAGTACCAGGCACAAGGTTAGCAACTTTGAAACTAGTCTTCTTTAGATCTGAAATAAGAGTTCCCCAGCTTTTTCTATCAGCCTCACGCTTTTCCAGAATGTAGTGTGTGACCGGACTACCACCGTCATTCTCAGGTGGTGTCCATGAAAGCTGACATGTTGTTTTAGTGACATCAGAGACCTTGAAGTCTGCAACAGGTCCAGGAGTATCTATGAAGAAAACAAAGAGTATAGGTACAGCATTAAACCAATCTTCAGCAGTTTGTTAAACCAAATAAGGCATCAGATTACTATCCCTGATTATCCTTGGTACTTACCAAGAACGCGGACATTGACAAACACAGCTTTTTCTCCAGCAGGGTTAACAAGAGTCAAAGAGTATTTGCCCGAATCATCTCGAGTTGAATTAGGAATGACACAGAAAGCCATTGTGTCAACCAAGTCAACCTGGCCCTTTCTGACCACATTATCAATTCCAACTCTCCTCCAGGTGACTTTAGGTGCTGGTCGTCCTCTAACAATAGCAAAGAGTCTGATGGGGCATCCAGCTCTGACTATGACTAATTTCCTCATGCTAGCATCCAATTCTATCTCCGGGGGCTCTGAAAATAAAAATAAAAAGAGTATTGTTTGTGAAAGTACCCAGAAAAGTAGAAAAACAGTGACACATAATTTAATGGTTGATTGGGAAAATTACCAAGTATTTCTTTTGGAGAAACAGCTTCCTTCAAATCAGCTGGAGGACCAATGCCAACCTGATTTTGAGCAGAAACACGGAACTCATATAGTTCTTTCTCATCCAGACTCATCACAGTAAATTCTGTATGAATGACTTGCGCTGCAACATTGCATCTTTTCCATCCTTCATTGGGACCAGCTTTTTCAGTTTTTGGCCTCATTTCTACCACATATCCAATAATTGGAGCACCACCATCATAGAGTGGCTTTCCCCAGCCAAGTGTAATAGATGTCTTTGTGCTATCAACAACCTTAAGATTGATGGGAGGACCAGGTGGTTCTGTAAAATGATTATCAAAGTACAAAAATTAGCAATTCAGTGAGTTAAACAGAGTGTTCAAATGTTACTTCAATGTTACATGAAAGATCATTACCTATTGGGTCTTTTGCTACCGCTGGCCTTGATGGGAAACTTGGTTCACCAATTCCAATTTCATTTTCTGCCTTCACACGGAATTGGTATTCATATCCAGGAATAATATCTGTAACTTTCTTGCGTCTTTCTGGGATTGCAGTTTTGGTAACAGGAACCCATCTTAGTGACCTCTTCTCCTTCTTCTCTAGTATATACCCTGTGATTGACTTTCCACCATCATATTCTGGTGGATTCCAAACTACAGTCATCTCATCTTTGCTGACTCTTGTGATCTCTGGAGGATCGGGACGACCAGGTCTATCATATTTTGTTTTGGCTATAACTGGCTTAGTCTCTGTTGGTGGACCAGTGCCCATTTTGTTTTCTGCACGAACCCTAAATATATATTCATTCCCTTCTATGAGATGTGATACTTGTACAGAGTCCATTATCACTGAAGAGGAATATGTGGTCCAAACCATACGTTTGCTTTCACATTTCTCTATGATGTAGTTTTGTATTTCACAACCACCGTCATCTTCAGGTGGGTCCCAGCTGACTTTACATCTGTCAGTTGACATATCAGAGACTTTGAGATTTCTTACTGGTCCTGGTTTGTCCAAAACATTTACAGTAGCATACGCTACAAAGCTACCAGCTGGGTTAGTGGCTGTTATAACGTATTTACCACCATCAGTACGTCTCGATTTTGCAAGAAGCAACTTAGATGAATGTGAAGTTGTTTCAATTTTGACCCTTGGAGATTTGGATAAATCTTCAGTATCCTTTGACCAAGATACTTCTGGCTGTGGCTTGCCTTTAAGCCCTGCTTCAATTTTAATTGGGTCACCAGCTTTCACAGTAAGTACTCCGGCCAATTTCAGATCAAGTACTGGCTTTTGCACTTCTTCTTTAACAACAACTTCACTTGTTTTTACCCAATCACTTTCTCCTCCTTCATTCTTAGTTTGAACTCTGAACTGATAAATTTTATTTTCAACACATTTGTCAACCATGTACTGTGTTTCCTTAATGCTGCCTTTGTGTACTCTTTCCCATTCATCTGAATCCTTCAGTTTTCGCTCAACATGATAAGATAAATTGGGGCTACCACCATCATAGTCTGGCCTTCTCCATTTGAGATGCACAAATGTCTTTCCTGTTTCTGCAATATGAAGATTTTCAGGCTCACCTGGCCTATCAATTGGATTAATGGCAAGGATTGGAGTCTTGGTCTCAACAACTGGGCCTGGACCTACTTTATTTTCTGCACAAACACGGAAGAAATACTCATGATTTTCTATGAGATGTGCTTTTACCATCCTTTTAGTAAGATCAGAAGAGACGATTGACCATCCTCTCTGATTTGGTTGGCGATATTCTACTATATAATTTGTAATTTCAGAACCACCATTATCTTCTGGATTCTCGAAAGCGATCATACAGGAATCCTTAGTGACATAGCTTACTTTCAGGTTCCTACAAGGTCCAGGTCTGTCAAGTACATTAACAATGGCTGATGCTTGGGCATGTCCACTGCTGTTTTTAGCTGAAATAATGTACTTGCCATGGTCTGCTCTTGTAGATGATTTAATTTGTAGCTCTATGCGTGGAACTTCTTGAATTATGTCAGTACGCTTATCTTTCGTGAGTATTTTGCCGTCTTTCGACCATGTTATGTCAGGCTCTGGTCTACCTTTCACTTTGCCTAGGATCTTTATTGTTTGGCCTACTCTAACTGTAATGACATCACGGCACGTCACATCCAGTTCTAGTTCTGGAGGAGTCAGAATGTCTTTAGCAAGAACTGTTTCAGGCAATTCTCTAGGTTCTCCTTCTCCAACAATATTTGCAGCTTTGATGCGGAATCTATATTCATTTCCTTCAATTAGCCCAGGTACTGTAAAGGCACACGGTCTAATAAGTTCATCTTTATTAATTCTATTCCATTGAGTTGTTCCACTTTTCTGGCATTCTACAACATATCCCAGTATAGGGCTACCACCATCTTTGAGTGGTTTTGTCCATACCAGTTCAGCTGTTTCTCTGGTCTTATCTTTGAGCTTTGGATTAATTGGAGGCCCAGGAGGTGAGATAGGACGTGTTGCTTTTATTGGGTCTGAAACTGGAGATGGTTTGCTTAGGCCAACACTATTCTCTGCAAAAACACGGAATTCATATGTGTTGCCCTCATAAAGGCCTGTAGCTCTAAACTTCAGATCAAGTACTGGTGATTTATTTACTCGTATCCACTTGCCAGAAATTTCACGTCGTTCAAGAATGTATCCAGTTATTGGACTCCCTCCATCAGACTTTGGTATAGTCCAATTTACCGTTGCAGCATTTTCAGTAATATCATGAACTGTTGGTTTACCAGGAGGAGATGGTGGTTCAAACATAGACTTAGCAACTGTTGGTTGAGAATCAAGAGGCGGACCAATGCCTATCTTGTTCTCTGCACGAACACGGAAGATATATTCGACACCCTTCTGTAGGCGTGGGATTTTAAGTCTTGTCTGACTAAGGGATGAACACACCATTCCCCAGGTTTCTTTCTTTGACTCTCGCTTTTCAACAATATAATTAATTATAGGACTTCCACCATCATCTTTAGGAGGCCGCCAAGCAATAATCATGTGATCTGCAGCTACTTCTACAATATCAATTGGGCCAGTAGGAGGACCAGGAACATCCAAGACGGTTAAATGAACAGCTACAGTTTTGCTTCCAGCTAGATTGGATACTGTGAGTAAATATTCTCCAGTGTCTTTTCTTGTACAACTTTTAATAGTAAGAACTGTTGAATAGTTGTCAGTATCAATTTTGTAATTGCCTTCTGATTTGATTTCAGTATTATCAGTGACCCACTTTGCAGTGGGAATTGGTACTCCTCTCATGATTGCAGGGAATCTTACTGTGCTGCCAGCTTTAACAACAAGCCCTTCTATTAATTTGACATCTAGCTCAACAAATGGAGGCACTGAAATAAAAATAAATAAATAAACATTACCATATGGTTTATCTTAGTAATTAAAATAGGCAACAATTACTGATAGGATGTATCACATCTATAACACTAGAAATTACCTATCTTTTCTTGGCACTCAATGGGTACAGTTGTGTCTGGAAGACTAAGACCCACAATATTTTGGGCTTTCACACGGAATTTGTATATCTTTCCTTGTTGTAAGCCTGTAACAACACATTCTGGAACAGGGACTGTCTTGAATTTCGTCCAGTCTTCTGTTCCTTCTTCTTGGTATTCCACCAAAAATCCGGTTATTTCAGCACCACCATCACGATCAGGCCAATTCCAAGCAAGAGAGACTTCTGTCTTGTCAACATCTACATGATGTAAGTTCTTCGGTGGTCCAGGTGGATCTTATAACACAAGAATACAGTAAAATCATATTTCTACTTTTAAATATATAAAAACATGCATGTAATGTCTGTTAAACATGACAATTGATAGCTCATCTGTAAAGGTGCATTTTCTAAATCTACTACATTCTACATTGGTCAGATTATATTTCAAGTGCCATGTCCAGTTCAGGACATAACACTTTAGGAAAGCACTTGAGAAACTGGAATAGATGGAAAGAAAGGCAAAATAAATAAATAAATAAAAATAAAGCTTTATGAGGAGATTTTTATGGAATTAAAAATAAGCTTTATGAGAAATTTTAAAAAACTGGGCATATTTATCATTAAGAAGTTTGTCTGAGGAGAAATGTGATTGTCAAATAGCAAAAGGTTGGTAACTTAGAACAGGAGTGTCAAACTCACGTTGTCACGTGACGTATCGGGACTTTCCCCTCCTTTTGCTAAATTGGGTGTGGGCGTGGCTAGCATGTGACACATCTGTCCATGGGCTGGGAGTTTGACAGGCCTGACTTAGAAGAAGGTCAAATCCTGTTCTCTATCATACCAGAATGCAGGATATAGATCAAGGCTCTTAAATTGCGGGAAATTATATTTTGGCAGAATGTTGGAAAAACCTTTGATGGTAAGAGATGTTCGGCTGGACCCAATTATCTAGGAATGTAGTGACCTCTCTTTTTTACTAGATGTGTTATAGCAGAGTATGGATAGTCATGTGCTTTTATCTGGACTCCTGCAAGGGGATTAGACTTAGTGAGTCCAGCTACTCCATAGGTCTGTGCTAATATGAAGATGCATATTACATACTAAGCATTAATATTATTCCATAACCAGCATTTTGTATGAAATAATAATAATAATAATAATAATAATAATAATAATAATAATAATAATAATAATAATAATAATAATAATGATGATGATGATGATGATGTTCTGGAGAATGAAAAAGTCAAGATCTTGTGGGACTTCAGAATTCAGACTGACAGGCACTTGGCCCACAACACACCTCACATAACAATCGTTGAAAAGAAAAAGGTTTGGTTCATTGACATTGCAACACCTGGTGATGCAGGAATTGAAGACACACAGCAAGAAAAAAATCACAGAGTACCGGGACTTACAAATTGAAGTTGAGCGACTTTGGAAAAAGAAATCATGTGTTACCCCAATTGTGATTGGAGCTCTTGGAGCAATACCTAAAGGGCTACCTTGCTATTTGGAAATTCTGAACTTATCAGACTTGAATATCCTGATTCTACAAAAAACCACCCTACTTGGAACAGCTTATATCCTCTGACGCTACCTTAACAGTTCCTAGGTCTTTGGTTAGGACTTGAGCTGTTGAGCTACCAACCAGCCCCAAAGGCTGTGAATCTAACCAAAGATTAACAACAACAACAATAATAATAACAACAACAACTGAAATAGGCTTACGAAGTGGATCCATAGCCTTAATTGGCTTGTGCGTTTCAACAAAAGGTCCTCGTCCATATTGATTCTCAGCAGCCACACGGAAGAGATATTGAGTGCCTTCCATAAGGTATTTAGCCAACAGACTGAGCTTCTTAGAAGAGGAGGATATTGCTAACCACTGAGCAGCAGCAACATCCTTCCTTTCCACAACATAGTTGGTAATGACAGAGCCACCATTGTCCTCAGGTTCCTTCCAGGTTAGGTAACAAGAATCTTTTCTAACTTCACTCACTTGAAGATCCCTAGGAGGCCCAGGCTTATCTGGAAAAAATATCAATAAGCAACAATGATTCATTGAAATTTGTTTGATAGATTCAAATAATACTTGTCATTACTCTTTTAAATTAAAAAAAAAAGGCCACCTAGACTAACAGATGTAAATAAATAGCCCTGTGAACTTTTCATCTCCAAATTTGCAAAGGGATATGAAAATGAGATGGAACAGGTCAATATTCTCTGCTCTTTCACTACTTGCCCCTGCTCCTTTTCTTATTTCCAAGTGACAATTGAAAATCATATTAGCACAATCACCTAGCACGACGACTTTTACTGAAACGGTCTTTGATCCAAGAGGATTCTCCACCGTCAGGGAGTAAATTCCTCCATCTTCATGGGCAGCATTGCGTATTTCCAGTTTGCTACCAACGCCTGTAACTTCAATATCTGCTTTTGTAGAAACTTCCTTATCTTCTTTCTTCCAAGTCACTTTTGGGAATGGAATTCCTTTAATTACAGCACTGAGTCTCAGTGTAGTTCCAACTTTAATATGCTGTTCCCGTGCCATATTAGCATCCAAGATTAACTCTGGAGGTTCTGAAAAAAAAGTTTTTATATTCAGAAAGCATCCATGTCATGTATTCATTTAAAATGAATAAAATTTAATGTTTTGCTTACCAAGTCTGTCTTTGACTTCCACTGGATCACGGACATAGGCTGGCTCTGATTCACCTGCTGCATTAACTGCCATGACTCTGAACTTATATTTAGTACCTTCGGTGAGGCCAGTTACACTATATTTTGTATCGGGGCAAGAATCAGCAGTAAAATTGGCTTTCTTCCATTCTTCGTCTCCAACCTTTTGGAATTCAACAAGGTAGCCTATAATCTTCCCTCCTCCATCATGGCGTGGTGGTTGCCAGGACAAATCCACTGAACTTTTAGTTTTATCCACTGCTTCTGGATTAATCGGAGGACTTGGCTTAGCTGTTAAAAAAAAAGAAAGCAAAGAGCAGCCATGAGAAAAGAAAATATTTGTCTGAAAATACTGATTCAGAAAAGAGCAGGTAAGAAAGTGTTTTATAAACATACCAATTGGATCTTTTGCAAAGATTGGTTTTGATGGGGGGCTTGGTTCACCAATACCAATTTCATTTTCTGCTGCGACCCGGAATTCATATTCACAGCCTTCAAGGAGATCAGGTACCCTAAACTGGGTATCTGGATAAATAGGCTCTTGTGTAACTTTCGTCCACCGTTTAGACATGGTTTCCTTCTTTTCAAGGATATACTTGGTTATTGGTTTTCCTCCATCACGTGGTCTGTTCCAGGTAACTAATGCAGAATCTTTGGTGACATTCTTAACGATTGGCTGCTCTGGTGCATCAGGAACACCTGGAAAAAAACCATGTTATTTTTTAAACTCATTTATGGAACAATAGGTATATGAACTATGGCGTAAGACTGTGGCAGGTAAGTAATTAAAATATTCAAAAATAGATGACGTACTAAAACGATCCTTGGCCTTCATTTCATCAGATATCAGTGGATCACTTATGCCATACAGATTTTCAGCGTAAATCCGGACAACATAGTCTCTTCCTTCCAGTAATTTAGGAACTTTGCATGTTGTTTTGACGCTTGCTGATGTAACTGGCATCCAGAGATCTCTGTGAGCATCTTTCTTCTCAATAATATAATTTGTAACTGGACTGCCACCATCATCCAAAGGAGGTTTCCAGGAAATAACAAAGTGGTCTTTATGTACTTCATCAAAAATGACAGGGCCCACTGGAGGTGTAGGGCGGTCTGTTGAAAAGCATACAAACATAAATGTAAACACACACAAATAATTCAAATAAAAATGCACAGATTTGACAATGCCCAAAGAAGGTACACAGTGCTAATTTCTGACATATGTGACCAGTGGTGGGATTCAAATAATTTAACAACCAGTTCTCTGCCCTAATGATTTCTTCCAACAATCAGTTCACCAAACTGCTCAGAAAGTTAACCGATTCTCCCAAACTGGTACGAACTGGCTGAATCCCACCACTGTATGTGACAGTTGATAAAGTTAAATATATTGTCAATTTGCTTTCTGTTAGCAAATGAAATGTGTAATTCTTTTCTCAACTTACCAATCCTGATTTATTCTTAACAGGGTAAAGTTATCTATACATCACCTGTATTTTGCTACTTTAACAAAACCAGAGTCGATCCCTTAGGAACTAGAGCTGAGATATGTAACCTCCTGGATTAATAAGATAGAATATTTAGAAAAAGTAAACACTACATTGCTTAAGTCTTGCTTGCAGAGCCTAGAGGGCAGCCATTGGGGAAGGGTGCACTAAAAAAATAACTGATAAAGAGGCATGGACAAGAAATTAATTCTAAAATGTAAGTACTTTCTGATCTGTATATTCTAGATATAAAAACCTATTTCAAAATCTGTCTTTTCCTGCTCATTTGGGAATCTTCTTACTACTCTGCCAGGTGGTGTACTACATTTCTACTCCAAAGACCATATGGCCTCACTGCAAAACACTGGAATGACTTTTTGTTGAAATAAGGTAGTTCTATTTCTCTGTACTTGGTATAATTAGCTCCTTCAATCTTTCCAATCCAGGAAAAAAATCAGAGATAGAGTTCTTTTCACAAGTATCTTATTCTTACATATTTTAATTTTAGTCTATAAATTAGTGTATAACTTAGTTATCAGATAACTGAGAAGTATTCGACAAACTTTCCCATCTTGTTAATGTAATTCATCTTGGTTTCTAAAGTAGCCCCTATACCATTTGGAATGAGCATCCTCTTACATACTGCTTTTAACTTTCTGCAGCTCACTGTTAGTTATAGTAAAAAGACCCAAAATATTCAAATTCTAATTTGGTTGAAATTCATTAGGACAACATTGTTAGAGTAGCAGATTTCCTTGTTCTGTATTTTACTGCATCCTCTGCCGTGGTCACACATCCTTTGAGGTCAGGCACTGTTCATTCATTCATTCATTCATTCATTCATTCATTCAGCATATAACTACCCATCTCACCAAAATGGGACTCTTTTTAACATAGATGATGCTCTGAAAAGAAGCAATTGGCAGAAGTACCTTATGGTCAGTTCATCTTTCAAATCAGCAGGAATTTATATTCCCAATCTATGTTATAATTCAGTTATAATTCAAAGAACATATTAACAATTCATATGCTTTTTTAACTATACTTAATCAACTCTCAGACAGATCTTCCAAGCAAATATTGGAAACGGAGTCCCAGAACAAGACTTACCAACAACAGTAACTTTACAGAATCCTTTTCTTGATCCTGAACTGTTTTCTACAACAACACTATATCTGCCTGAATCTTCACGGACAGATTTTAATACACCCAAGCAAATTGTAGCTGGAGTAGTCTGGATCATAGTTCGTTTGTCTTCTTTCACTGTGATGTCATCTTTATACCAAGTAATCTTTGGTGTTGGCTTGCCTGAATATCGGCCAGTGAGACTGAATGCTTCTCCTACGCGGACTGTCAGCTTTTCTCTGATATCAAGCTCAAGCTGAGGAGGAGCTAAAAATATTGTTTAAGAAATAGAAAAGAAAAATCAGCATTAAAATAAATAAATAAATAAATAAAGTAAATCAACCAATGCATGTTAGTAGAGTAGCTTCCAGAGATCAAGCTCACCAATTTCATCCTTGCAAGTGATGGGTTTTGTGCAAAATGAAGGTTTGCCTTGTCCCACAATATTGCAAGCGCTCACGCGATACTCATAAGTGTCGCCTTCTTTCAGTCCTTCCACGGTGTATTTCCGATCAAGCATTTTCTCTTTGGTAATTCTAGTAAACTTATCCTTTCCAATGAGTCGGCTTTCCAAAACATACATGGTTATATCAGAGCCACCATTATACTTGGGTGGGTTCCAAGTCAGTGTAACAGACTCCTTAGTTACTGCTTTTACTTCAAGATCCTCAGGCCTCTCTGGCACGGCTAGAAATAAACAAATACAGCAGATTAAACACATATTCCTAAAACCATTTTTATTATAATCTCCGCTGATAAAAGTTTAAAATACATACTGATCGGATCTCTGATTAGGAGCTCTTTTTTCGTCTCTACAAAGGGGCCCATGCCAATAATATTCTCCGGTGCAATGCGGAAGAAGTATGATTTGCCCTCAATCAGTCCCTGCACGGTGGCATTTTGTCTGGTGACAGTATAAGTGACGGGTGTCCAAGCTCTGTGATCAGCTTCACGCTTTTCAATAACATAGTTGGTAATAGCTGAACCTCCGTCGTCTTCTGGAGAAAACCATGTAAGTTTGCAAGAGTCATTGGTTAGATTTTCCGTAAGGAATGGAACTCCAACTGGGCCAGGTACATCTGTTAATGAAAAAGAAAAAAAGAAAAGAAAAATGTCATCAGGATGAACATTTGCCGCCAAGAACTAAGATCCTCAAGAATAGTGAGATGAAGATATTCAGTTTTTTGCAGCTTACCTAGCACATCAACGATAATAGTCTTCTTTCTTTCTCCACCTGCATTTTTAGCAAGGAGCGTGTAGATACCCTGGTGACTTCTTTTGCAGTTCTTTATGACCATAGAAGAACTGATAGCAGTTTCCTCAATCTTAGCTTCTTCCGGCAGAGGTCTTTCATCCCTGCTCCAAGTAATGGTTGGCGTTGGCTTTCCTGAGACATAAGCTATAATGCGGATGACCCCACCAGCATGAACAACAATTCTGTCTTTTACGTGGGCATCCAGCTGGAGATCAGGAGGCACTGTAGAAACAAAGAATGCATTTTATATATGCCATACTGTTCAAAAAAGAAATTGGAGTAGATAGGAAAAAATGTATAATCAGATACAAAAATCGTGTACAATGCCTAATTTCCTCTCCTTTTCAACAAATAAAACCAATTCTGAAGACACTAAATATGTGTATATGATACATTACATATGTGCATATGTATGTATAGCTCTCTGTGTGTATTTGTATGTGCGCACATGTCAGAAGAAGTATCATTCTAATAAAGGGCATGTCCGAAAGAATGAATGAATGAGTAATAATTAATTGAAATTAATTAACAATTCCCTCACAAACCACCCTCATACACTGAAATACACTAGCCATTAAAACACACAACTTTCTTCCAACAATAATTCAAAGAAGACTGAGAAGGGAAAAAAAATAGGTATTGGGAGATGTGGTGAGACCAGAAGGTACGAAAAAGGTGTGTATGGGGGGGGGGGGATGATAAAACCGAATGGCAACTGTGGAGTGATGTAATTAGATAAAAAGAATAAGTTCAAAATTAAATTTATCAGGAAAACAGGCCTTCCCCAAGCAATGGATGTTTCACTTAATCTTTCAAGGCATTTACCTTTTTCAGCAACATAGCCTCCCTCTATTCAGTCATATTCTTTCCAATTCATTAAGCTTTCATATAAGGTAAATGATAGATTTTCAATATTTTTCCCTTTTAAGAAAAAAAAGATAATATTTTCCCCTAAGAAATACCTATTCTGTCCTTCATTTCAATAATGTCAGTAACTTCTCCAGGCTCTCCAATACCAGCAGCATTGATTGCTCTGACTCTAAATCTGTAGAAGCATCCTTCTTTTAATCCTGCCAGAACAAACTTGGTTCCTCTTATTTCTTTATCTTTTGCCTGAAAATGAAAAGTAACAGAGTCACCCCAAGACATTTCCTGCAGAACAACTAGAACAGAATATGGGGGGCTTTAATATTGGCATGCATGTTTCTTGTATACCAATTGACTGTAAAGTTCTGAATCAGGAAAAAATCATTAATAATGAATAAAAGATGAAAGAACCATCTTTAGCTCCAAGCACACAATATGTGGGTAATCTTTCTAAATCAAATTCTGAGATAAATTGTGTACAGTCATAGTTTCTCCACAAGTGTCCCTAATTCACAAAGAAAGCTAAGTATGTATGTGTTATTGCACTAAAAGCATATGCCATTATTTTTTTTAATACGGTCTTATTCTAGACATTAAGATGATTTGTACATAAAATGACATTTTAAAAGAGATGCTAGTCACAGGTGGTAATTCTAAAATTAGAGATTTATTTTTCTAACTTCTAGCCCTTTCTCAGATAATTAGTTTGATCAATATTTTGGTACACAAATGCCCTGTATTGCAGCTGATGGAACAGGCAGTTTGTCTGGCAGCACTGCCTTCCTCTCTTCTATTTCTTTATAGTACTTTTCAGGTTAACTGGCCTTGTCAGATATAAATGCCTTTCACCTTTTCTATTGCATTTCTTCCTTATTCTTGCTCCATTCCTTATTCTTGCTCCAACCATTCATGTTTCTGTAAAAGCTTCCTACTGTAATCCTACTATTATGAGGCTAGACTGATGAAGCAGTGACTTCTTGGTGGATGGAGCTCAGTATTCATCATTACTTCCTGAATATGTCCAATGAACAAGCCCTACCATAAGGTGTCAGAAATAAATTTTCATGGCATCTTGTAACTTACCTTTTCCCATTCTTCCTTCCCCTCCTCTTTGAATTCAACAAGGTAACCAGTAACTTTAGAGCCACCATCTTTTAATGGTGGAGCCCATTCAAGATCAACTGATGATTTGGTCCAGTCAGTGACCTTTGGAATTGGAGGGCCAGGTGGAGCTGAAAAACATTAAGAATATTTATTTATAATAAGCATCTACTGCCTGCTGTTTGATAAGACATCTCTTTCCTTCTTTTCATACGAAACAAAAAGCAATTGAAGCAATTTACCAATTGGGTCCCTTGCAGTGACTGGATCAGAAGGCATGCTTGGTGGACCAACACCAGCAGCATTGATAGCATATACACGGAACTGATAATCTGAACCTTCAATGAGACCAGGTACTTTGTAAGAAACACCAAGAGTCATAGGCTTAATAGGATCACGGTTAACTCTTGTCCATCTCTTTCCAGTGGTTTCTTTGCGTTCTAGCCAGTAACCTGTCACGGGAGAGCCTCCATCATATTCTGGCTCCTCCCAGTTGACAGTCATGGAGTCATGTGTGACGCTGCTTACTGTCGGTTTGTCACAAATTCCAGGAACAGCTAGGAAAAAAAAAAAGATACAGAGATTGTAAAACAAAGTACTACTGCTCATTTTTTGCATAATATTTTGCAGCTTTTATTTGGAACTGTGCGAAATAAGAAGGACTGGGATATGTAGCTATAACTCACATCTCCCAAATTCTTCCACTTACGGAAACTTTATCAGCAATTGGGGGAGCATAATTTTTAAAACTAGCTTTTTAAAGCTATGGGGTCAATATAATTACTGCATTCTCTGCCAACCACCATCATTTCACATGTGATTTAACAGATCCCAAGAGCAGCATGGTTGGTTCTTAATGTTGGAGCAAATTGGATTTTCTTTGTTCCAACACTGTACTTAATGATGCATAATAAAGTATTTGGACTCTAATTCAGAAATTTTAATATGTTTTTAGTGATAAAAATTAAAAAGAGGTTATCCAGAATAGAATACGTACAATAAATTAAAAATATATATTTTTATGTAGAATAGAATATGTACAATAAATAAAATAAAATTATACAGTTCAAGACAATTCAAAACTGAGAGATGATATAAAATTAAGGTGCATTTTAAGACACTATAAAAGTTATGTAAAGAAAAAATATTTTGAAGACTTTAAATAATCATTATAAATACATTTGAAATAACTCTTGGTTTGTAGTGTTTGATACAACTCTGGTTTGTGATGATCATAATGATTAAACCTGATTCCTCTTCAGTTATGTTTTCTAGATAAATCTGTTTGAAACAAAATCTGTACTTACTGAAAAGATTTCTTGCTGTTTCAGGTTCACTATCAAGAGGTTCTCCAATGCCATATTTATTCTGTGCCATAATGCGGAAGATATATTGATGACCTTCAACCAGCTTGGGAACTGTGAAAATGCATTCCTTAGGTTCATTGGTAACGTTGATCCATGTCCTTCTATTTGCTTCCCTTTTTTCAATGACATAGTTTGTTATTTTAGAGCCACCATCATCTTTTGGAGGTAGCCAAGATAATGTCATCTGATCAGCTGAAATAGATTCAAATTTAATGGGTCCTTCTGGTGGTCCAGGGCGACCTGAAAAATATATTTGATAAAGTGAAGCAAATTGTAACATTAAGTAATAAACAGTAATTAGATTGTCAAAATTAAAAGTGATTATTATTTACCTAGAACATTTAGTCTCATCTCCTTTGCATCTGTTCCAAAATTATTGACAGCAGTTATGGTGTACAAGCCTGTATCCTTTCTGCGAGACTGTTGTATTACCAATGTGCAAGAGTCTTCACCCACAACTTTATTGACGTGTTGATCGTATATCACTGGTAGTTTGTCACCTGGTGTCTTTGGATGAGCTTTGGCCCAAGTCAGTGCAGGGAAAGGTACACCCTTCACTTTAGCTACAATGTTAATATCTGTTCCTTCTTCTGCCTCCATAAACTCATTGAGTTCAATTGATGGAGGACCTATAAACAAAGCCAAGCAAAAATTATTCTATCAATACAAAGGATATGGAGGTAAACATATTTTTACTTGAATATTGAAGTGAAAAAGTCTAATTGCTTCTCAATACTTTATTTTCTAACAAGTAGCAAAATATTGTTATATGATTTGTAAGCTTTGCCTACAAATGGTCAGTAACTGTCACTAACAAGTTAATTTTATTATATAAATTTTGTTACACCCATTAACCATTATATATATCTTTGTCACTGGAGCTACTAGAACAATTGAAACAAGGTCCATAGTTGTTTTTTGGAGGGGGAGGGAGAAGTATTTTATGTTTTCTTTAGATTCACTGCCATCTCTTTTTATATGCTATGTACATTTTTGGATCATGGTTTCACTTCATTAATATTCAGTTTTGAAATAATGTTAGGAATTGATAGTCACCTAACAGTTGGGTTGGAAATATATAAAGCAGGATAGACATTTAATACTATCTCTTTAAGGGAATGCTAAAATTGTAATTGGGTGTGGTTCCTCAAACGGCCATAAGATGGAGCCAGAAACCTGGGTTGTGCTGTTCTGTTGTTGCTGTGAGTTGCTTGTTACTAGATGTTCTGATGTTTGCTGTTTTTGGTTCCTGCATTTTTCCTATTGACTGTTGCTGATCGTCATTCTTCTTGGATTGCTGTGAGTCTATTTGCTGAACTGTTTATGATACTGGACTTTGTTATTTGGATTACCCCTGGGCTGAAAACTGGTTGCTTTAACTGTGTATGACTTGGACTGTTTGTTGGACTTTGCTTAACCGTTTAATGGAAGTAAAACCCTACATTTTACTATTCAGTGTATCTGTGTGCTGGTTGTGTGTTATTCAACATTACTCTCACTACGTCTCCCTGTGTGCACTCATTGTCCTAACGGGGAATTACCTCAACACATACCTTTAAATTTTTGTGATTTTATGATTCTGTGTTAGACATTCATACTATGAGTACTTGGTCATTTTCAATTATACTTTATATAGCAGCATACAAATTACACAGATTTATATAGCACTGCATTCATAGTTGATTTTGTAATCCTATTTATATTTCTAAATTTAATAGTATTGGTAGTATGTCTTTATATTTGTACTAGCACCTCAAATTTTGGTTATTTTTACAATAAGTAACCTATCGGCACAATGGGATAGCTTTAATTTTAGCTTTGAATAAAGCCATGGTGGTGCAGTGACTAGAATGCAGTATTGCAGGCTAGTTCTGCCACCTGCCATCAGTTTGATTCCCACCGACTCAGGGTTCCCACTGACTCAGGTTGACTTAGCCTGCCATCCTTCCGAGGTTGCTAAAATGAGAACCCAGATTGTTGGGTGCAACACGCTAACTCTGTAAACTGCTTAGAGAGGGCTATAAAGCACTGTGAAATGGTATATAAGTCTAAGTGTTATTGCTTTTGCTATAAATTTTGTTGATCAATGGCTGAAATAAACGATGATGATGATACTTACATGTCTGATCTTTGATAACAATAGGTCCAACTGTAGCTGATGGTCTGCTAGGACCTGCTTCGTTTACTGCTTTCACTCTGAATTCATATTCATCACCTTCATTAAGGTCCTCAACTGTAAACTTTGTTTCTTCCACATCACGTTTATTGCACTGGCGCCAGGCTTCCTTGCCTTGACCTGTCCGATCCCAACGAAGGCACTCAATATTGTAATGTGTCACAGGTGCACCACCATCATTCTTTGGAGGTTTCCAAGTTAAGTTGGCAGAGTTCTTGGTGACGACACCAATCTTAAGTTTGATCGGTGGATCAGGAGGTTCTTTAAAAAAAAAAGAAAAAGAAACAAGCAGAACAGAATAAGCATTGGTAAACATTACATTATGCTAATAAAAGCAAGTTTTTCGCTTTGATTTAACTCACGGATGGGATCCCTTGCTGTGGTTCTCTGAATTGTATCTGCTGGTGGGCCAACACCAAAGCGGTTTTCTGCACGTACGCGGAAGAAATATTGTTGCCCAGCTATGAGATCAGGTATAATTAAGGATGTTCCAGCACAGTTTGCATTCACTTTGGTCCAGGCTTTCCCTTCAACAGTTCTCTTCTCTATAATATAATTTCTGATTCTGTCTCCACCATCATTGTCTGGCATTTTCCATGAAAGTTTACAATTGCATCTTGTTATATCACTTACTTTCAGGTCTTTTGGTGGCCCAGGAACATCTATTAATGAGAAAACACCAGGGAATTATTAAGCTTTATTTTAACCCGCAGTACTGAAGAACTGGTGCAAAATGAAGATTCAATAAACCTACCGAGAACATTCACCCTCACATTTACAGTTTTCTGTCCTGCTTTATTTTTAGCTGTAATACTATATTTTCCAGAATGACCTCTGTTACACTTAGGAATAGTAATTACTGAAGTAGTATCAGTTGATTCCACCTATGTAGACAAAATCAAAATGAACTCACTTACAGATTATTTAAAAAAATAAAGTGATTAACTCATAATAGTGAATATAGTGATATATGAATTTACTAAAATTGAAATAAAAATGAAATGCAGTGAATTCAAATATAACATTATTTCTTACCGTAGCATCTTCGGGTATATTATGTCCATCCTTTAAATAAAAGAGAAAACAGTAAATCTAAAGATATTTAAATAAATGTAGTTAACATTTTGAAACAGTGTTATTTTTTTCTTTCTGACCTTTGCTGTCTTCTTTGCATCTCCTTCAAATTCCCAAGTTACTTTGGGAACCGGGCGTCCTTTAATAATTGCTGGGATTTTGATTGTTGAGCCAGTACGACAAGAAAGCAAATCTTGTGCTTTCACGTCAATAAATATTTCTGGCTCTTCTACAAGATATAAATCACATTTGAAATTAATCTATTTATAATCATCTGAGTTATGCATTCTTCTCATGAATGTATGTATGTATGTATGTATGTATGTATGGCCTTCAGCTTTGTTCGGGTATTTTCCGTCATCATAGTAGTGGTGCTTTTAAGTTTAGCAGCGTTCAGCAGAATCTCATCTGCCATCATCAGGGTTCTGATGATGGCAGATGAGATTCTGCTGAAACGTTGCTACAACTTTAAAAGCACCACTACTATGACGTGGGAAAATACCCGAACAAAAGCTGAAGGCCATACATGTAAGTACCCGAAAACTTAAGAAATATATATATATATATATATATATATATATATATATATATATATATATATATATATATATATATATATATATATAAAGAGCTAGGCCTCCCGTTTTAACAAAGTTCTATGGAAAAATATAAAATATCATACATTAGAACATTAATAGCAGATAGATTTCTTTGGAGAAGGAATCACAGAAATTCTAGATACCATTTACCTCTCCTTAATTAACAATAATATGTTGGGCAGCTATTCTGGAATCTCCATTCACACATTATTCAATATTTCATACTCTTTGATTTTATTTCACATTGTAACAGAAAATATTCCAGAGTGCTTACCTAGAATTTCTTTGCATGGTATTTCTGAGGAAGCAAGACTTGGCTCTGATTCCCCTGCAGCATTGACAGCTTTTACTCTAAATCTGTACTTTCTTAGCTCTTTCAGGTTGGGAACAGTACATTCACAGGTAGGGAACAGCTTGTCTGGCTCATTCACGTTCTTCCAATCCAAAGTACCTTCTTCTTGCATTTCAACAATATAACCTTTAATAGGACTGCCGCCATCTTTTTGTGGAGGTTTCCATGCGAGAGATATGGTTGACTTAGTTCTATCTTTGACATCTGGGCATGATGGGGCGCCAGGAGGAACTGTTGGATAAATGTAAAATGTTCTGAATGAGAATTATGTCTTCGTTATTTTAAGGGGAAAAGAAATCATATATATATTTTACTTGACTGAGGAACAAAATCCTCCCCCAACTTCAAATGTTAAGGATGTAGGCTATAGACGGGTAGTCCTCGAGTTACAACCACAATTGAGCCCAAAAGTTTATGTTGCTAAGTGAAACATTTGTTACGTCAGTTTGCCTCGTTTTACAACTTTTCTTGCCACATTTGTTAAGTGTATCATTGCATGTGTTAAGTTAATCACGTGGTCATTAAGTGAAGTTGCCTTCCCCCATTGACTGTGCTTGTCAGAAGGTCACAAAAGGGGAACCACATCACCCCGGGACACTGCAACCGTCATAAATATGAGTCAGTTGCCAAGCTTCTGAATTTTGATTATGTGACCATGGGGATGCTGCAATGGACTTAAGTATGAAAAACGGTCATAAATCACTTTTCAGTGCTGTTGTCATTTCGAATGGTACTAAGTGAACTGTTTTAAGTCAAGGATTACCTGTATTTTTCTAATAAAACAAACAATTAAGGCAATTTAATATAAATTATGAAGATACGTTCTTATGACAATGAGAGGAAACTCTCATTGTCACCTCTCATACTTCATGTGCCAAAATCATAGGTTCGCTATTAGATAGAAACTAAATGGCAAAGGACGTCTTTTGAAGTCATGTAACACTTAATACTCTCCCTGTATTGTATACTCACAGATTGGATCTGCAGCTTCAACGAGATCTGATGGTTCACTGGGAGGACCAATTCCAGCAATGTTAATAGCCATCGCCCTGAACTGATATTTTATGCCTTCAATCAAACGCAACACATTGAATTCCAATCCTTTCACTGAAGGTTTTGTTACAGGTGCTCTGTTGACACGAGACCAATAGACACCTCCCTCTTCTTTCTTCTCCAGCCAATAGCCGGTGATCGGTGCTCCACCATTATCCAAAGGAGGGGTCCACGTTACAAGCATGGATGATCTAGTATGATCTATGACTTTTGGTTTTCCAGGTGGCCCAGGGAGTCCATAAGGATCCTTAATGACCACTTTCTCTGAAAGACATTCATCACTTATTCCATACCGGTTCACAGCCCTAACTCTAAACTGATATTGACCATCGGTTATCAGTTTATAGACCTGAAAAATATAACAAAAAGCACAAAATATTATGTGTTATAAATTGGAAAATTAAACATTTGTGTTATTTCCACAAATTTCAAGACAGCATATTAAAAGTCATTAGACACAGTCATTCCAGGTAGTTTCGTTTAACAATATTCAGAATTGTTAAAAAATAATCAGTGTGAAAAATTGTTTGGATATGCTTTACATCAATAGCTTGCAAGTATTTTGCAATGATAAAGTCAAGCACTACCTATTATTTATAAATAGCAGTTCTAACATATGGTACCTAATTCCAAGATGATGTTGCATTAAAAGATCTCCTAGCCCTGAATTTAACCAAAATACAATAAACAATTGTTTTAATGCTTGTCTTTATTTGCGTCCAGTAGTGTTTATCTTAAAATCGTGCATTTTTCTTCACAATCAAATTTACCCCAAATCTTCTGTCCACTACAGTGCTGGATACTTCCTCCCAATCTACTTTCTTCTTGCTTGCATCACGCTTCTCAATAATGTAGTGAGTAATTTCACTGCCACCATTATCAAGTGGAGCATCCCAGGTTAAACAGCAAGATTCAGCTTTAATGTCAGAAACGGCGAGGTTTCTTGGTGGAGAAGGACGATCTAGAGAAAGCCAATTTCAACACTGTGTTATATCAGAACAAAGGGAAGACATTTTTAATCACTGAAGCAGCTCATCAGATACTTACCAAATACTTCAACGTGAACGTTGCGGAATGCAGAGCCCAAACGATTGGAAGCTGTAACTGTGTAAGTGCCTTTATCGTTTCTAACTACTGCAGGCATGCTGAGTTCAGTTTTGGCCTCTGTTCTAGATAGTTCCTTTTTGGTGATCTTAAGGGCATCTGATGTTTTCTCAATGGGAACCTCGTTTTTGGACCATTCAATCTTTGGCATCGGAAGACCCGTCACATCAGCAGGGATGTTCACTGGTTGCCCTGCCATGACTTTGATAGTATCTCCCCTAACGGCCAGGCGCAGTGTCACTGTCGGAGGTTCTGAAAAGGAAATCCCCACAATCAATAACGATGCAGTTCTTTAAAATATATGAATAACAGAACCTCAGTTCATGTTATTATTACCATGGTTAAAGTTAAGGTATAATTATTAAAGCACTTCACCTTCATCATCTTGTATAACAACGTTGAGAGGCAGTGAAGGTTCACTTTCTCCAATTTCATTGACTGCCTTGACTCGGAATTCATACATATGCAGATCGGCAAGATTATCCACAAGAAGTGAGGTGGCTCGGCAAGGTGTTTTGTTGACTCTTTCAAATTCATTTGAGTCATGTCTTCTCTTGTCCACTAGATAGCCAATGATAGGGCTGCCGCCATCATTACGAGGAGGCTTCCAGTCAAGGGTAATTGATGATTTTGTTCTCTCAGTATACATGAACCTCTCAGGGGCAGTTGGAGGGCCTATTGTGAGAAGGAAGTTATAGGATAGGCTTAATTCATAGGCTTAAACATGCGTCTGCAGTGTGAGGCAACCAAAAAAGATTTGGTTGTATAAACAGAGGCATAGAATCAAAATCATGTGAAGTATTAGCACTGCTTTATAAAGTCTTAATAAGGCCACATCTGGAATACTGCATCCAGTTTTGGTCACCACCATTACAAAAAGATGTCGAGAGTTTGGAAAAAGTACAAAGAAGAGCAATTAAGATGATTAAAGGCCTGGACATATGATTTGGGTTTGGCTAGTCCAGAGAAAAGAAGGACCAGGGGGTCATGATAGCAGTATTCCATTATTTGAGATATTGCCACAAAGAGGAGGGGGTCAACTTATTTTTCAAAGCACCAGAGGGCAGGATAAGAAACAATGGATGGAAACTAATCAAGGAGAGAAGCAATCTGGAAGTAAGATGATACTTCCTAACAGTGAGAATAATTATCCAATGGAATAGCTTGCATCAGAAATTGTGGGTGCTTGATCACTGGAGGTTTTTAAGAAGAGACTGGTCAGTCACTTGTCTGAAATGGCATAGGGTCTCCTGATTGAGCAAGGGGTTAGACTAGAAGACCTCAAAGGTCCCTTCCAGCTCTATTCTGATTGATTGAACTTGCACTGAAAAAAGGTTTTTTTAATCACATTTATGGTTATGTAGTAGTATGACTTACAATTAAGGCAGGAGATATTTAAATAATGAATTCATTTGGTATTATATCTCTGTTTTCAAAGAATTATACACACATATTCTGCCCATGTTAATGTACTTTTGAAGATTTCTCTGCCCCTGCCACTCCATTATCACTCCAAAACGTACTTTGGTAAAAGAAGGCATTGACAGAATCAGCCAACAAGCTTTTATATTAGAATTACAATGTTATGATTATTCACCAAAACTGGAAAAGAGTGTAAAAACATTCCCTGTTTCTACCAGAAACATAATGATCATTTATGTCTACTTTCATGATAATTTGAATTTGAAAATATTGATATTTCTACTTTTCTCTTGGTACTCAAGCCTTTTGATATCTCAATAGATATTTTACATATATTCTATGTGAGTTATGATTTAACTGGAAACAGTGAGTGATCTATTGTGAGTCACCCTATATTTCTTTAGTTTGGTTCTTAATCATAAATAATCTAAATTAGAAGTAAGCAGAGATCAGCCTTGCTGAATTTACTTTAGATTTCAAGAAAAATCCCAAGATCCACCAAACAGGGACACTGCAAAAATTGTTTTGCATATAACAGTTGTATGCAAAAAGCATACAAGGACCAGGGGCAGGATGTTTGGGGGAATTCACTAACAGAACTATATTGAACTCATAATATTTTTACACAAAATAGATTGTGGTTATTATTTAATTGGAAATGATGAGTGATCTACTGTGAGCCACCCAGATAACAGCATGGATATCTGTTTCTGTCCAATCCTATTTGCAATATGCTGATGAACTGAAGAACATATAAAAGATAGATGGGCTATTTGGATTTATTTAGATTTATATTTATTCATGTTGGCAGTAGTTCCTCCCTTGACGATGTTAAATCAGCAGGAAAATATTCTGTCTCACCCAAAAGCAACCAATATATTTGTAACATTAGATTGCGGGTATTAGTAATGCTGAAACAGCTCTTTTGACAGGACTATGGTATTCTTCCAAAAAGTGCATACGCCCCAGCTATAACTGTGAAAAAAAAAAATAGCCCAGTGACTTTTATCAACAGGAAAAATCTTGGTATTATAAATAGATATAAATATTTCACAGTTGAAATTAAGAGTCAAAGTATCCCCTAAACACCCTCATGGGTCATATTAACAAAAAAAAAAAAAAATACCTTTTGGATCAACAGCAAGTAGTGGCCCAAGTTCAACTGGTGGACCACAGCCAAACTTGTTCTTGGCAGATACCCGGAATTTATATTCTTGCCCTTCTACAAGACCAGTAATATCACATTTTGATCTATCAGTATCCACAGCAAGTCTCCAAGTATGCATTTTAGCATCTTTCCTCTCTACGATGAAGCCTATAATCTCACTTCCTCCATCGTCTTTGGGATCATCCCAGTTAAGGAGACACATTTTTCTGTTCACCACAACAGGATGCAGATCAGTTACTGGCCCAGGAACGTCTGAAAAAGAAGATACAATATATAATAACAAAGGCACAAACAAACACTTTCTCAAACCATTTCATTATATGCAGCATTTCTTACCAAATATTTCTGCTCTGGTTGCAGCAGATTTTGAGCCACTCTCGTTAGTCGCAGTAATCACATATCTTCCATGGTCTTTCCTGAGTGCATTTTTGATACTTAATACTGATGAAGTGCCAACATTCTCAATTACCACTCGCTCCTTGTCAATTTCCCCATCCTCTAAAGTCCACACAATTGTAGGATGAGGACGTCCAGTAACTGTAGCAGGCAGTCTAAGGGTTTGACCTGCCAGTATCTGAACACCTTGTTTGACAGAAACATCTAATTCCACAGTGGGAGGTTCTATAGTCAGAAAAAAAGAAAGAGTATTGATTACTTCATAATGACAGTAATTATTTTAACAGAAGGATTTATTTCAGAGTAAATAAAGATAATACCTTTAGGTTCTGCAACAGTTACAGGTTCTGTTTCTCCAGGAGGCCCTTCCCCAGCAATATTAAGAGCAGTCACACGAAGTTTGTAATCAGCACCTTCTCTAATTCCTTTAACTAGGTAGCTTAGAACCTTCACAGGTTTCTCTGTGCAACGGGACCATTCATTTGTACCCAGAAATAGCTTATAAACATGGTAACCAGTGATGTCTCCACCCCCATTGTACAGTGGAGCGTCCCATGCTAGGTCAATAGATGTTGAACTTGTATCAAGGATTCTTGGAATAGGTGGGCCAGGTGGTGCTGAAGAAAATAAATACATAAATCAAATTAGCAGATAGTAATTTCAAGTTCCCTTATCTTGACTAATGATAACTGTATTTAATAAAGAACTTACATATTGGATCTTGTGCAATTTTAGGATCTGATGGAGGGCTAAATTTGCCAGGACCAGCTGCATTTTCAGCACAAACTCTGAAAATGTATGTTAATCCTTCCAACAATCCTTCAACTCTTGTTTCCAGAGTATTCACACGATCTTTATTCACCCGAGCCCAATGAGTGCCATTGATTTCACGTTTTTCAATCCAGTATCCCAGAATGGGGCTGCCGTTGTCTTTAGGTTCATTCCATTTAACCAACATACTACTGCCGGTAGGTTCCTCTACTAAAGGTTTATCAGGTGCATCGGGAGGACCTGTACACAACGAAATAAGTGAATTTTTAATGACAGAATATTTGAAATTTCATGCAAGAGTTTTATTTGACAGAGTATTTACATTATTCATAAAATGTTCAATACAGTCCTATAGAAATTCATCAAGGGGGTTTATTTCTGAGTAATATACTCTACGATTATACTAAACATTTTAAATAGCTATACTGTCTTCCTCAAAGTATAGTCAAGCACCGAGGAAATCAGGTGATTCAGGTAGTTCAAATGAGTATAAGGATTTATTGCAAGCTTAAGTTCTTTTCAAGAATCTGACCAACTAGTAGTCAAGGGAAATGAGTAGGTGATAGGAAAGACATTCAAAGAAGGCTAGACTTAAATCTCTTGTAGTCACACAGGGACTCATGACTTATGATGCATTTGACTCCTCCCTCTGTCTCAGACTGGTCATCTTTTATTTGGAATATCATTTTCTAAATTTGCAGTGGAGTTTTACCAGTGGTTGTCATGAAATAAAGTATCCATGTATTCCACACTATTTATTTTGAAATAAGTCTCTCAATTTTCCACCAATATGGGGTGGTTCTCATTTAAGAGAAAATGGCTTAAGATACCCTACTAATCTATTCAACCTTGTTTCTTCTGAAGGAATCATAATTTCACTAAACACTTCTTTTGTAGACCCCAGTCAGGCATAAAAACAAAATGAAGCTCCCACGGCAGTCTTTGAGACTCCCACGGCAGTCTCCTCTTCTTTGAAACAGAAGAGGAAGACCAGCTCTGAATCAAAGACTTAATATTAACATACAATAGATGTGGCAATATGTATTATCTTGGAGGGAAACAATGAACCATTTCTTATAAGGGATAACACTTACCAAATGGATCTTTAGCTACCACAGGTTTTGAAACAGCTGGTGGTCCATGCCCTACTCTGTTCTCCGCTTTCACACGGAAGACATATTCTTTTCCTTCGATCAGTTTAAGCACATTATATTTGCAGTGCCTGAGTGTGGAAGTGACTGTAACCCAGCCAGTTTCAGTTTTGGCACTGTCTTTCTTTTCCAAGACGTAATTCAGGATTTCGCTACCACCGTCATCAAGAGGAGGTTCCCATTTGCAAGTTATGGAATTTTTTCTCACGTCTTCAAAAATAAAGTTGACCGGAGGTCCAGGAACATCTATTTTTAAAACAAAAACAATGATGAACTCTTGCATGTATCATAACATGCCTTTTGAATAAGAAGTGAAATAAATTATGTATAGGGACGTACCTAAAACATTGACTTCACATGAAGCTTTAGCTACGCCATGGTCATTTTCGACTCGTATTGTGAATGTGCCATGGTCTGCTCTGAGTGAGTCTCGAACAACCAGGGAAGAATCTCCTTTTTTACTGTTGTCAATGCTTAGCCGCTCAGTTAAAGATAAATGGAAAGGCTCATCATCTTCAGGTTCACCTTTCTTCTTCCTGGAAACCTTGACGACTCTCTTCTTAATTTCTTCAGGTTTGATAAGTTCATCATTCCATAACCAAGCAATTTCTGGGTAAGGCGAACCTGAAATCCGTGCATCTAGTGGAATATCAGCACCTTGCTTCACTTCAAGGCCGGCCTGCAAATTAGCACTAAGGGAGACCTTTGGAGCCTCTGTAACAATTAAAAAAAAATATATCCAACATTAATTTATGTGTGACAATTACAGGTAGTCCTCGACTTACAACAGTTTAGTGATCTTGTGAAGTTACAAGAGCACTGAAAAAAGGTATTTATGAAAAAGTGATTCCCTCCACACACTTATGACCATAGTCATGTGATCAAATTTTGGACGCTTGGCAACTGACTCATATTTGTGAGGGTTGCAATGTTCTGGGGTCGCCTTCCATAACCCTCTGACAAGCAATGTCAATGGACGTTGTTAATAACACTTAACAACCGTGTTACTAATTTGACAACTGTAGTGATTCCATTAACAACTGTGGCAAGAAAGGTTGTAAAATGGGGCAAACAGCAATTTGCGGTTCAATTGTGGTCGTAAGCTGAGGACTACCTGTATAGCACAAAATAAAATTTATGTATTAACAATGAATAAGGAGGAAAAAAATGTGTAGAACGTACCAATAGGATCCACTGCTTTGATTAAAGGAGTAATATTAGATGGTTCACTAACTCCTGCAGCATTCTCAGCACGGGCTCGGAACTGATATTCTTTGCCTTCTTCAAGATCTTTTACAGTGTAAGTCAAAAGAGGCACTAAATAGTCATTGCATCTCTCCCATTTATCTCCGCCTTTAACCAGTTTTTCCAAAACATAACCCATAATTTTAGTTCCTCCATCGTACAATGGTGGCTTCCATGTGAGCGTTACTGACTTTGATGTTGGATTATGAGTCTCAAGATCAAGAGGTGGATCTGGTCGTTCTGTGTATCGAAAATTTAAAATTAAACAAATAAGCAGGAGGTATGGAAAAAGTTTACATTTTCATTCTAAACATTTATTCATTAATGTATAAACTTACGCTTTGGATCTTCAGCAATCACTGGATTTCTCAATTCGAGGTATTCACCTCCTCCAATTTTATTGACAGCTTTAACACGGAAATAGTATTCAGCATTTGGAATAAGATCCTTTACATTCCATGCCAATTTGTTTTCACCAGACATCACTGGTATGTATGTTCTCCTCCCAGCTTCTCTTCTTTCCAACACATAGTGCAATATGGGAGTATTACCATCAAATTCTGGTGGTTCCCAGGTAATTTTGCATGAGCTTTTCGTCACTTCACTTGCCTTAATATCTTTGCATGGTCCAGGCAGACCTAGATGAAGAAAAGCACATGTTGTATTAAGTTTGAAAAGTATGCACCAAAATTCAAAGAATGTGAAGAATACCCATGCTTGTGATAAATGATGTGCCTACCAATCACAGCTCCTTAGAATAAAAGACAATTAGGCTGTTTATTTGACCTCGACCATATCTACCGTGTTTCTCACAAAATAAGGCCGGGCCTTATTTATTTTTGACCCCCCAAAAAACGGCTAGGCCATCTTTTCGGGGGTGACTTAATCCCCCCCCCCCTTGCATCCTCGGGTGGGTGGGCGGTGACGGCTTGGATGTTGACCTCGGCGTTGGTGGGGCACTTCGTATCGGGAAACCTTCCGCCACCATTGCTTTCCCTTCTCCCTGTGCTGCCGTGGCGTGTAAAGCAACGTCGTGATATTTGGTGCAGCCATGCGCGGCCAGCCAGGGCTCCTCCCTGCAACCGGAGCCCGGTGGAGACACTCGGCTTCAGGCGCTCCTGTCGCTGCCTTCCCTTTGCCTTAGAAGGCAAAGCCAATTCTTTTAAAAACGACGCCCTACTACCTGTACGACAAAGCCTCCCCTGCCCAAGAGGGCAGCTCAACCCCATGTGGGGAGGCAAATCTCCCGGGGCCGCAGCGCAGGATCGGCCCACCCTGGGAGAAGCGCCCAGCTTCCATCCCTGCCTGGCGCCGAGCAGAGTGCGAAGAGCTTCACCTGGGGCACCCAGCACAGCTGACAGGCGGACCCTCCTGCCCGGCGGCGGAGCTCTCACCAAGGCAGTGAGCGCCTCCCCGCCGGACGCTCCGCTCATCCCGCCAGAGCCGTGCAGGCTGGGCAGAGCCGGGAAAGCAAGCAGCGGGTGCGCACCCGCCTGCCAAGCAAAAGAGTCAGGCCAACCCGAGCTTGGCTTCCTTCCCAAGTCCCTCCAGCCCGAACCTGAAGGGGCCACCGGAAGAGGCTGCCCGAGACAGTGATAGCGCCCACCCATCCATGGACAGGGAGGCAAGGCGACGGCCTGCGCCGCGTCCTCCTCCGAGCTGAGCCCCGCCGAGTGAGCGCCTCTGCCCGATGCCCATACCGCTGCAGCGTTTGGAGCTGCCAGCGCGTTTGGAGATGCGTGGGGACAGGGACGGGCTGGGCGAGGGGTGGAAAGGACGGGCAGCTTCGAGCTCTCTCCGCCGGACCCGCCAGCCAGGGAAACAGCCCTGCTGTCGCCTCGCCTACCTTCTGCTATCACTGCCTCGGGCAGCCTCTCCCAGTGGCCCCTTCGGGTTCGGGCTTTGAGGGACTTGGGAAGGAAGCCAAGCTCGGGTCGGCCCAACTCTTTTGCTTGGCAGGCGGGCGCGCACCCGCGGCTTGCTTTCCCGGCTCTGCCCAGCGTGCACGGCTCTGGCAGGATGAGCGGAGGGTCTGGCGGGGAGGCGCTCGCTGCCTTGGTAAGAGCTTCGCCGCCGGGCAAGAGGGCCCGCCTGTCAGCTGCTCTGGGTGCCCCAGGCGAAGCTCTTCACACTCTGCCCAGCACTAGGCAGGGAGGGCGGCTGGGCGCTTCTCCCGGGATGGGCGATCCTGCGCTGCGGCCCCGGGAGTCGCCTCCCCACATGGGGTTGGGCTGCCCTCTCAGGGGGAGGCTTTGTTGTACCGGTAGTAGGGCATTGTTTTTAAAGAATTGGCTTTGCCTTCGAAGGCAAAGGGAAGGCAGCGACAGGAGCGCCTGAAGCTGATTGTCTCCGCCAGGCTCCGGTTGCAGGGAGGAGCCCTGGCTGGCCGTGCGTGGCTGCGCCAAACGCTGTGGCGTTTCTTTAAATGCTGTGGCAGCATGGGGAGAAGGGAAAGCAATGGCGGAAGGTCTCCTGATATGAAGTGCCTCACCAACACTGAGGTCAACGCAGGCAGCACCATATCCAGGTATGCAACAAAAGTACTTCCCCAATGGCCAGCCCCCCCCGCCATTCCCCCCCATTTCACATGTTTAATATAGGCCTTAATTTGGGGGGAGGGGCTTAATTTGATTTTATGCCTATTAAGCATGCTGGGACTTCCTATTGGTGGAGGCCATATTTTTGGAGAAACACGGTAGGATATCTAGATTACGTTATAATAAGTTCCATCTTTCTCAACTTCTCATTTTCTCATCTTTCACGCTACCTTTTCCCATTTGTATCTTATGCTTTTTCCCTTGTTGTTTGTGTTTTATGATTAATGATTGTAACTATGATTTATGACCTATCACTTTGTTTTTGTATCTACACTGAGAGCTTATGCACACAAATTCCTTGTGTGTCCAGTCACACTTGGCCAATAAAGAATTCCATTCCATTCCAATTCCATTCTTAAAACAGTGCTGCTTGCATTGGTTCAGCACTATGAGCCGAATGTAAATGTCTGTTAACAGAAAGGAAAAAAACATTTACCTATTACTTTGACATTAACTGTGCCAGTAGTTGAACCCAATTTATTCTCCAAGGTAATGGTGTAAACACCGGCATCTGCATGGACAGCATTCGTGATTTCCAGCAAGGCAGAGGTGTAGTCGCTCTTCTTTGTGATTCTGTCACCTTTAAGCTCCTTCCCACTTTTATGCCATGAAATGGTTGGAGAAGGAACAGCTCTGAAGGGAACTGGAATACTTAACTTTTGACCTTCAACCACAATAATATCAGTGGTTTTTATATCAACAGTTGGATTACCTATTTAAAAATAGAGAAGAATAATCTCAGATGGCGTTTCACAGCAGTTTCATCGTGGCTGTATGTTTTATGATTGCTTTGGAAATAAATATACTTACAATCTGGATCTTTGGCCACAACGTTTTCTGAAATATCTGAAGGCTCACTAGCTCCAATAGCATTGACAGCTCTGACTCTGAGAACGTATTCTTTGTCAGGTACAATGCCTTCTTCTGCTTTGTATTTCAAGTCTTTGACCGGTCGAGAATTTATTCTCATCCATTTTTCAGTTCCTGCTTCACAGAGTTCAATATTGTAGCCAATGATAGGACTTCCACCATTTTTCTCGGGTGGTTTCCAAGCAATGGAAATGTGTTTTCTGCTGGCATCCGTAACATGCAAATCCAGAGGTGGTGAAGGAGGACCTGCCCGAATGAGAGAAATGTATTATTTCCCATAAAACCATTTGAGCTAATTTAATCTTTTCTACATTGTGATTTTTAGTCTAATTTACTTGTGGGATCTTCAATAGCCAGGATGTCAGTTGGTTCACTGGGATGACCACAGCCAGCCTCATTTTCAGCACGAACTTGGAACTGCACCTCTGTGCCCTCAATGACATCAGTTACTCTGAAATTACAGTCAGGTCCGGCTGTCTTGCCAGCCTTCACCCAACGTGTGCCAAGCTTCTCTTTCTTTTCAATAACATATCTGTATTAAGAGGAATCGCATGGAATTATGCAATGAAATCAGTTTGAGACATTGAATTAAAAACAAAATTGCTATGTATCTTTATTGACTATTTGTTGCATATATAATACATAAACCTCAGAACCATTTAAAGGATTAGATCAGTTTCCTGCTGTGTTCTTTCCTGATGTATAATTAGCATTCATGATTGTTTGTCTGCTCATTTTGCACACTCTTGTTTGGATGAGCAGAAAATGGTAGACCTGGAAATGGCTTTGGTGTAATCAGTGAAGTGAAAGGTTGACCCCAGAAAGTCACCAAAGAAATTGGGCCAAAATGACATAGGAGGGGCTGAGAATTGAAAGAATCTAAACTCCCCATTCTTTCGTCTTGGGGAAAAAATTGAGTCAGTTATTTGAATGGCCTATATGACTTCCTTTTCACTGCTTGAAATAAATGGCACATGGAAAAGGATCCAGGAAGTTGTAAGGAAGGGAGTAACAACACTGATCTCCATTTTCATTGTTGCCTTTTTCAGCAAGGCCTTGGAGCCCTAACACCAATTCTGCCACTGGTTCTGTCACCTTATCTAGCAAATTAATAGTATTCTTACCAAACTTATTTTCTATGCACCTTGTTTGTGATTCAGTTCCTGTTTGTCATCCTACTTACAAATTACTCCATTTACCTAACTTTTAAATATGAGTTTTACCTTTGAATACATAGCCAATCTGATCATTAGAATGCATCAGAGATGATATTCATCAGGTTCTGACCAGTTCTGGAGAACCAGTAGCAGAAATTTTGAGTAGTTTGGAGAATCGGCAAATATCACCTCTAACTAGAGATTTTACAGTATCCTTCCCCTGCCACGCCCACCAAGCCATGCCCACATAACCAGTAGTAAAAAAAATTGAGTCATACCACTGGAATGCATATAAAAAATTATCATATCCTCCAGTGGTGGTATGCTACCGGTTCGGACTGGTTCGGCTGAACCAGTAGTAAAAAAAGCCTCCGATCAACTGAAAGGAGGAAAAAAAGCCTCCAACGATCAACTGAGAGGATAAAAGAAGAGAAAGCACATGGATGGGTGGGAGGATCACTCCTAGCTTTTCGTTTCTTCATCCTCTCAGCGGATTGGTGCATTAGGGGCGTGCGCACGTGCTCATGATCAATCACCCACCAAGCCAGTAGTTGCACAGGTAGGATCCCAGTACTGATATCCTCTCAATCCCACTTCTCTCAATCCAGAGCAAATCTTTATCACTTGGAAAATGGGTGTTTCTATTGATTATTCAGCATATTTCACCTATTTTCCATTCTTCACCTAAATTTCCTACTGGTTTCTGGAAAATGGGTGCTCTGAATGTACAAACTTTATTAATTCCTCTCTAATCATGTATCTTTAAATGGATTTTTAATATTAACATTTTACACACAGCAAACATAATCTCTATACAAATATGTGTAGATGTCTGTATTGATAATATTACCGTTGAATTGGCCTGCCACCATCATTCTTAGGTGGTTCCCATTTTAAGTCGACATGTCTTTTTGTCACCTCAACTGGTGTAAGGGCATATGGTGCTCCAGGGGTAGCTAAAATAAATAAAATCCACATTAGATAAACTGGTATTTTAGAAACAGAATTCTTGTTGCACAGAATTCTGAACATAAACCCCAAAAACTTACTGAAAGTGTCTTTAGCTAGAACTGAGTCCTCAATTTCACAGTAATCACTCTGTCCCACTGCATTTTCAGCAGCCACGCGGAATACGTAGAGAGAGCCTTCGGTCAGAGGTGTCACAGTATATTTGGTGTCCTTTACTGTGGTATCTACAGTTTGCCATCCTTTCCGGCGCACATCTCTCTTTTCAACAATGTAGTTTGTAATAGGAGAACCCCCATCTTTTTCTGGCACAGTCCATTTAAGGTCTGCAGTGTTTTTAGTGATATTAATGACCTCGAGCCATCGTGGAGGCGAAGGGGGATCTATGAAGACATCAACAAAACGGTTTTACTTTGTAAAAAAGCAATAGGGAATCTATCAAGCAGGGGGTTAAAGGCAAACTCTATGTCTTTATTCACTTCTCCTGATGTCTTTATAAATCACATTACTGATATATTGGTCTGCCACCATCATTCTTCATGTTTTTTTAAAATGTAACTTTATTGAAGAAATGTTTAACAAGATAAAAACAATATAAATATTAGAAAAGAAACAAAAGAAGAAAGAATAGTGAACAAGAAAGAAAATAGATTAAAAAAGAAAGAAGTTCATACAGAAATGGCTTCTAACCTTTTTAAAAGTAGCTATGAATGCATTTGTATTTTATCCTCTTTCCAGGATAAAGGCAAGCAGGTTTTTAAACTTTTCAAGCTTTGTTCAGCCTCAAGCTAGATTCTCAGTAAGAGTCACTTACTTAGCCTTTCCTTGCACAATACAGGATCACTGGGTTCACTCGGTTCGCTTTCCCCAGCTTTATTCACAGCTCTTATTCGGAAAGAATATTCTTGTTTCTCCATGAGTCCTTTGAGGAAATGTTCTGTCATGGGAACACCTTCAGCCACTCTCACCCATTCATCTGTACCAGTCTTTAATAGCTCCACCACATAGGATTCAATTTTGGCACCCCCATCATGTTCTGGTTTTGTCCACTGTAGGAAACATGTTGTCTTAGCAACATCCTTCACCGTTGGTTTCCCAGGAGGCCATGGAGGATCTGGACATAAATGGAACATTTAGATCTGGCGGGCTAACTTTAAATTAAGAGTTTAAATTATATTATTAATCTAAGTTAATTTTTACCAATGGGATCCTTCACTAAGATGGGCTCTGTGGGTTTGCTTGGTTTTCCTGGCCCAGCAAGATTCTCTGCCAAGACGCGGAACTTGTACTTCTTATGGTTTGTAAGACCCTTTACCCTAGTAATAATGAGAAAAAAAACCACATTTCAATGTTTATTTGGCAGTAAATATTATTAAATATATATACAATGTTGCTCTATAAACTTTCACAGATATAAATTAAAAAAAACATTAATAAGAAGTTCTTGGTGCTCCCTGAGCTTGGTTGTTTGATTGCAGATTTTTCACTGGAACCACAACCAGTTCAGAGAGCACCAAGGACTCCACAGATCTATCCTGAGCTATATTTATTTTTTTCTACTGAAACATTAATAAACTTATATTTACCATATAAAAAGTATCAGGAGATATCTTGGGGCAGAATGTTTATGTAAAGCTTTCTCTTGACAACATGTTCTGCCATCACTTGAAGCAGAGTACAATAATGCATGTGAAAATAATGCTAAATATTGTATATTGCTTAATATTTTAAGGAAATAGTTTCTCATTGCAAAGAACACTATGTGATATTATCTTGCTACATATTTATAAACTGATAAGTGCTCTTAAATGTGTGTGTGTCTGTGAAATGCAATTATTCCTGTCCAATGACATAACAGCATTTTCTCCACTTCACTTAGTGAAATCTCAAGGGCAGATATTAGTAGTTATAAAAGAAAAAATGATGGGCAAATGGATGTTTCTGCATTGGCTGTTAGTCTGTTTTTTAAGCAGGACATTCACAATGTTTTTTTTTAAAGCTTGCTGTATATATTTTTGTTTTATTTATTTATTTTATTTATTTATTTGATTTGTCAATTGCTTACAAGATAATAGGTATAAGTATATACATAGTTATGAATACATGAAATGGGTACATATAAGAAAAATAAAAAGAAACAATAGGACAGGGACGGTAGGCACGTTGGTGCGCTTATGCACGCCCCTACAGACCTCTTAGGAAAGGGTGAGGTCAATGGTAGACAGTCTAAGGTTAAAGTTTTTGGGGTTTGGGGAAGAAAACCACAGAGTCAGGTAGAGTATTCCAGACATTGACTACTCTGTTGCTGAAGTCGTATTTCCTGCAATCAAGTTTGGTGTGGTTAACCTTGAGTTTGTATCTATTGTGTGCTCTTGTGTTGTTATGGTTGAAGCTGAAGTATTAATTGACAGGTAGGACATTGCAATGTATGATTTTATATACCATACTTAGATCAAACTGAAGACGGCGTAATTCAAGGTTTTCTAGGTCTAGAATTTCAAGTCTGGTGGCATAAGGTATTCTACAACGAGTAGAGGAGTGGAGAACTCTTCTTGTGAAATATTTCTGGACTTTCTCAACTGTGCTAATATCAGATACGTAATGTGGGTTCCAGACTGATGAGCTGTATTCGAGTATTGGTCTAGCAAATGTTTTGTATGCTCTAGTTAGTAGTGTGATATTACCAGAGAAAAAGCTACGTAGGATTAGGTTAATAACTCTTAATGCCTTTTTGGCTATGTAGTTACAGTGGGCTCTAGCACTTAGATCATTAGAGATGAGTATTCCAAGGTCCTTTATATAAGTTCCAGCACATCTGTGAGCTAATATACAGGATCCACGTGTGTTATTTTAGAAAGGAATAAATACAACACATAGATCTGAATGATTTAAACACTTCAAGTTACTAGAAAGCCAAAATGTCTTTGAGGTTTCATTATCAACATATATCTCCTGAGCTGCTTCAGTGATAGACAATAATAAATTGTTACTCTATTATCACAACATTATTACTCTGTTATTATCAGTTGTGGATCCTACACTGCAGAGAAGATAACTATGGAGAGGATTTATGATATATATTGCCACCAACTTAAGAGGATTCAAATAATGCACAGCAAAACAATTGTTTGGAGCCAATTAATCCTCTCATACATTATACTACATTACGTGTATGTATTTGTTTTTATTTGAAAACATGATTTTTTTTCCTGAGAGAATGCAATATAAAATACTAGCTCTATACCCGTGCTTTGCTACAAAACTATGTGATTGGGCTTAGTTTTTGAGGAGGAAAATAAGGGGGAAAAATTGTGCCTCTGCCTACCAGCATCCATTGGTATTCATCTGGCTAGTATCCTGTCAGTGTGTGAGAGAGTTGAGAGTTGTTTCGAAACTGATGCAGTATTTGCTGTGTGAGCAAGGAGACAACAAGGAGCCTGGACATGGCTTAGCTCAACTGTCTGTACTAAAGCTGGTTGCTTCTGTGAAACTAAAACTGAAACTCCTCTCCTCTGCTTGTGTTTTGCATTTGGAACATATGCATTTTCATAAGGGGAGGGTGAGTAGAACTCCTTAGCATCAGAGCATGTTAATAATAATATAGGAAATTCTAATGGTCCAATGGTCATTTCGAAAAATCCTTTCTTAGTGAGCACCTAGAAGTCAAGAGGAAGTGCCAAATTTCAAGTTTGTAGGCTTTATGGTTCTGGAGATTTTGTGACGATGCATGAGTGGTATTTCGCTTTTATATATATAGACAAGATATTCCAAAAGAATATAATGATCTTACTTGAATGTTGTATCTTTAATTGGTATTTTATTGCATCGGATCCATTTATCTTGATCAGGGTCAAACCGTTCAACCCAGTAACCAGTGATAGGACTGCCACCATCTTCATCTGGTTCAGTCCAAGTTAATGTTACAGAATCTTTAGTGATCTCAATAGGCTTTACACCTGTTGGAGGACCTGGTGTATCTGAACCAAGAAATACAAAATCAGAATTAGCGACTATGTATTTGTAATTTCAATGCAGATGGATGTTGCTACTGGCTATTGCTCGGCCAGGAAAATTGCTTATATTAATTCCCTCCTATGCATTGCCATCTTCTGCAAAAAATTAGCCCCATACTATCAGCAAGATCAAAAATGAGCAGGAGGTGAGATGGTGCTCACAAAATGATTCACTGGTTGGAGTGGCTGCTGCCCCCCCCCCCCCAAAAAAAAATGGTGTACAGCAATTTCCATGTGATCATCATACAGAGATAGGTGTACCTGCCTTTCAGCTAAACAAACTTACCAAATGGATATTTAGCAATTATAGGATGGGATAGTGCTGGTTCTCCAACTCCATACATGTTCTCTGCACTGACCCTGAAGATGTATTCTTTAAGTGGTGTGAGGTTTGTCACTTTGAATTTGGTTTCTTTGATGGTGGATGATAATTTGTGCCATATTTCACTGTCTGCGGCTCTTTGCTCCAGAACATAGTTTGTGATTTTGGATCCACCATCATCGCGAGGAGGATTCCATGTCAAAAGGCAGGACACATTTGTTATTTCAGACACATCAAAAGCCGCTGGTGGACCAGGCTTATCTGTGGAGACATAACAGTGGTTTGAGCTTCCTCTTCATCTATGCAATTAGGAAGATGCTGAGAATTAAATCACAGAAGTAGCATACCTAGAACATTAACTTCAACAGTTGCTGTTGCCCGTCCGCTGGTATTTACAGCTTCAATAATATAGGTGCCGCTATCGCTCCTTTTACTGTCTGCTATTATTACTGTGGAATGATTGGGTTTGGTTTCAATGGAGATTCTTTTGTCAGGTCTCAAAATATTTTCTGCTTTTGTCCAGGTAATTCGAGGTTCAGGCTTTCCAGTTACTGTTGCAGGCAGTTCTATTTTAGTTCCAGCTTTGACAGTGATTCCAGCCAGTAATTTCACATCTAAGAAAATCTCTGGAGCCACTGATTTGCAGAGAATAAAAACAGCATGAATAAAACATGTTACCCATCTAACAACTTCTTTCGTATAGTTGCACACCCTCCCCCCCAATATTTTCAAGAATAAAAATTATGTGTTGCTATAATATAATTCGGTAACTAATTACCCATTGCATCCACTGCCTGGATTTCATCTGTGGGCTGGCTTGGTTTACTGGCTCCTTGCCTATTCAGAGCCTTTACCCGATAAGAATACCATTCCCCTTCCTTAAGTGGTTCCACCTTCATTCTGTTAATCAGAATACCATTTCAGTTAATGGTATTAATAAATGCCATAAGAACCATTTGCAAACAAATTCTACCTACTGCTGCTACTTACTTGGTCTCAATTAGAGGTTCGCCACAAGGCTCCCATTTGTCGGTGCCACGCTGGCACTTTTCAACTATGTAGCCTTTGATACGTGAGCCACCATCATATTTAGGAGGATCCCACATAAGGAAAATGGACTTAGATGTTGGATCTCGCCATTTAACATTCTCTGGTGGATCAGGAACCGCTGTAAGAGGGAAAATGTGTTGTCTTATCATTGTGGGTGGAATGTGAATGGAAAGAAACGTTTACTTCCACTACGTAGTATCTGGATTTTTAGTGACCTTCCGTGCTGCTTTTCCCATAATAATTTTTCCACAGTTATTGTTGTGGTAAGTCCTGCGGTCTAACAAACAGCTTTTCCAAGTATGCAGATGGATGTATTAGATAGGAGGAAATTAGAAAGCCTAATGGTGGTACCATCCAGAAAGACTGCATTTGGTTTTCTTTTTCAATGGGTTGGACAACTCACAACATTTAGCCTGAGTAATTATAGGTAGTCCTTGACTTATAACAGTTCACTTAGTGACCATCCAAGGTCGCAACAGCACTGGAAAAAGTGATTTGTGACCATTTTTCAGACCGTTGTCCATGGTCACATGATTTAGATTTGGATGCTTGACAACTGGCTCATATTTATGACTGTTGCAGTGTCCCGAGGTCATGTAATCCCCTTTTCGTGACCTTCTGACAAGCAAAGTCAATGGGGAAGCCAGATTCACTTAATGGCCTTATTACTAATTTAGCAACTGCAATGATTCATTTAACAAATGTGGCAAGAAAAGTCATAAAACGTTGCAAAAACTCACTTAGCAAATTTCTCACTTAGCAGCATGAATTCTGGGCTCAGTTGCGATCAAAAGTTGAGGACTACCTGTATACAGAACATGCAGAAATCCAAAATGATTTAGAACAGCTAATAAAGAAAACTCACTAGCAGGTGCCGTCATGTTAACTGGCTCATCAATGTAAGCAGGCTCTCCTGGTCCACATTTATTGCACGCTAAAACTCTGAATAAGTATTCTTTTCCTTGGGCAAGATCTGGGATAGTAAATTCTTGATCAAGAACCTTGTCAATCACCTGCAAAGACAAGACACTCTTTCGTATCACAGTCCAGGTTATTTGCAAATTAAAAAGCTGGCTTTATTAAAAAATATTTTTCTGTTTAAAACATACTTTAATCCACGTTTTGCGGCTCACTTCACGCTTCTCGATAAGGTAGCCAGTCAAAGGGCTTCCTCCATCATTTTCAGGAGGTTCCCATGTTAGCTGTACTGTGTTCCTAGTTATTTCTCCAACTGTTAGTTCTCTTGGTGCACTTGGGCGAGCTGAAAATATAAATTATATTATAAACCTATAACACAGCTGTATATTTATTTATATATTTACTGAAACTTATATACCACTTCGATCTTTAGTGACTGAGTAGCTTACATGTCAAATACAGCAATCAGATTTAAAACCTAATACAACACAACACACAATAACCTAACAACCAGATACAATGTGACACAGGAACTACATCCCCACAGGAACTAAAATTCACCTCACTCCCAAAGATCCTCTGGAAGAGCCAAGGTTTAATGGCATTTCAAAATCATAGCAGGGATTTATTTGATGATGTTTGAAATGAAATAGTTTGGTGATGGGGCTTACAGAAATAGGCTTTAGCCCTAATTTATCATGCTTTTATTTTCAAAAAAACATCTATCATCCGATACCTATATAATTAAAATTATCTTCAAATATTTGCAGTAGTGCTTAATCCTGAGTATGTGCATATAAAATGGTATCCTGAATATTTATTTAATTACAACATTTTTATATTTTGGAATTTCACAGTGAAAAAGAAAGTAGAAATTAATGTAATTGAGTGTTTTATATATATTGAAAGGTGCTGATTGTTATTCATTTGGTCATTTATTATTCTCAGATTGTTCATTTAATTTACCATAATTTATAATACAAATACATTTACCTGACATTAAAACTGAATGCTTACCAATGACATTAACATCGATTTCTCCCGATACGGATGATACAGGATTGACTAATTTCAGAGTATAAATGCCTTTATCTGGCCGTTCGCTTGGCGTAATAGTCAGTTTTGCAAAGGCAATACTGGTCTCAATTTTCACCCGATTGCCATCTTCTAAAACTTTGCCACCCACTGACCATGTGGCAGTGGGAACTGGGTATCCAGTGATGGGAACACGAATTTTGACTGGCTCTGGAACAATAACTTCAAGTCCATCTTTAAAGCCACTTAAATCCATTGTAGGTCCAACTGAAAAACAAACACAATTTGTGCCAATTAATTTGTGCCAATTTCTATGATGGATTTACTTTTTTATTTATGGTAGCTGTGAAAAGATAGTTGTCATAATTGAAAGTACCGGTACTATTATAAGCTGACACTCTGTTTGATGTAAGACTCTCCCTCTCCCATCTGATACAGTTGGAGTAAAGAAACCTGATAGTAAGACCAGTTCTGTTTAAATAAAAAATTTATAGAAGAATAGAGGTACTATTTTTATGTGCTTAACAAGCAGCGTGAAATAGTAGCTCTCATAACCAAGAACATCCCTTTGAATAAAAACTTAATTATATCTCAGAACTACATGCAAATGTTTATCATGTCCTCCATTTCTACACAGTGATGACACCTGCATGAAACATTTCACAAGATCTTTTGCTCATAGAAAAGTCTACTTCGGGATCTACATTGTGAAAATGTGAAGTAGTTGCAAAGGTTTGGTTACAGCAAGGCCTCCCAAAGCCTTGCTTTGCCAGCTATCACCAGCATTCCTTAAAAAGCTTTAAAATACCCCAACTAAACCTCTGAATGGCTGCAATAGATTTCCTTAAACAGATGATCGGCACATAGCTATTGTTTTGTCATAAGGATGCTTCAGTCGCAAGAACTAGAGCAGGACTGTCAAACTCCTGGCCCATGGGCCAGATGCGTCACGTGCTGGCCACACCCGAGCCCGGTTTAGTGAAGGGGAGAAAGGTCCCAATACGTCACGTGACGCCGCTGTGACAACATGGGTTTGATATCCCTGAACTAGAAGATTGATTTTAGTAATAAGCATATATAACATTTACTTTGAATTGCTGACATGTCAGAGATAAACGAAATCTGCTTACCATGTGGATCATCTGCTGTTAGTGGTCCAATAGCCTCAGCTGGATCTGATACACCAGCAGCATTTTCTGCAGAGACTCTATAATAATACTTAGCCAGAGGTGTCAGTCCAGTCACCTGCCAAGACAGGGGCAATTGTTGTAAATGACATCAACTGAAAACAATCCAATGCTTCATGAACTTCAGAAAGAAGTTACAACTTACGGTATAAGAAAGCTTAGGTGCAAGTTTTACATTGCAGCGAATCCAGTCATCCGTTCCTTCTTCACGCCGCTCTATAATGTAGCCCAAAATTGGACTGCCGCCATCTTTTAGTGGGGGCTCCCATGTCAGTTTCACAGATGACTTAGTTTGCTCAGAATGGTCGAGGTTAATGGGAGGACTTGGTCTTTCTGCAGGACACAGTAATTTGGAAAGTTTAAATATTATTCCTTTCAAGAAGGATGCACAAAATATAAAGATAAAAAGATGAAATTGTGTCCATGGAAATCTTGGACTATTCCTAAAATAGCACAGTAGAACCTGGCCAGAACCTTCTACTGAAATATCCTACAAATCTATTGAATCTTCCTCCATGAACATTGTTAGGAATATAAGTCACCTAACAGCTATTTGGGTTGGAAATATATAAACCAGAATAGACATTTTCATACTGAAAATGCAAAACTGTAATTGGGTGTGGTTTCTCAAACAGCCATAAGATGGAGCCAGAAACCTGGGTTGTCTTAGTCTTACTCTCAGAAGTGAGTGAGTCTCTGTTTCCTTCTGTTGGAGAGTTTTGCTGTTCCTTCTACTTGACTGTTATTCATGGATTTGATGTAAGCCTGATACTGAACTGTTTATGATACTGGACTTTGTTATTGGATTATTCCCTGGATTGAAAACTGACTGATTTACCTGTGAATGACTTTGGACTGCTTGTTTTGACTTAAACCTTTCTGGAAGTAAAAACCTACATTTACTGTACAGTGTATCTGTGTGCTGTGTGTGTATTATTCAACTTCTCTCAAATACGTCTCCCTGTATGTGCTCATTCTCCTAACGGGGAGAATCAACAAACATTGAAAATACTTGAAAGAAATTGGCCACCTGTTTTGAATATGATATTCTCTCTTTTTGTCACAGCTAATGATTTCTTAAATCGTAAAGACTGACCCTATTTTCTCATATTTTCCCTTAATTCTCCTCAAATCTTTTCTATGCTCAAATTTATAAATAAATAAAAATATCCCTGAGAGATAATGAAAAACTGCTCTCTTGTTGTCAACATACTAACCAATTGGATCTGTTATCTTCACTGCATGTGTGGATGCACTGGGTTTGCCAACTCCAACTTGGTTTTGTGCTCTGACCCTGAAAAAGTATTCTTTGTTCTCCACCACATCAGTCAATGTGGCAGATAATTCATGGGCTGGCGTAGTCATGGCTGGCTCCCACTTAATTGATCCTCTGTCACGCAGCTCAATCACATAGCCTGTAATTGGGGATCCTCCATCATATTCTGGAGGCTCCCAGGTAAGAGTTGCGCTGGACCTGTTCACATCAGCGACCTGTACATTGAGAGGTGGACCTGGCACCTCTACAAAGTGGAGAAAAAAAAAATACAAACTTGTGTTACTTCTACTCTAAGATATTGAAATAGCCTTAATCTTCTCAAGTATCTGGAACTATTTTCTTACCAAATCTACTCTTTGCTTCAACGGGTTTATCTGTTACCACAGGTTCACCAGTGCCGACTCTGTTTTTTGCACTCACACGGAAGAGGTACTCCACGCCACCTTTTTGAAGGCCAGTTACTGTGTATTCACAACTATCAGCACGATCAGTTGCCAAAATCCAGGTCTTGCGTTTGATGTCACGCCTTTCCACCACATAACCTGTAATCTTACTACCACCATCGCTTTCTGGTTCTTCCCATGCAAGGCTGACTTCACCATCAAATGTTTCTGTGACTTCCAAGTTCCTCACTGGGCCAGGGACATCTTAGAGGGAAAGGAAGCACGATGCATTTAACGGAATGGCAAATCTTGAGTTTGACATAAGTTTTATAGCTGAATGAGTTGCATGACTATTTATTTATTTTAATTCCAGTTTTAGCCATCAAATCAAATCTCTTTATTATGAACTTTAATCAGCCTTTGCTTTTAACTATTAAATTCATGCTTTCTGTATTAAAAATATAGGTACCATTGTTAAACTACTGTTATCAGGAAAAACTTACTAAAAGTAAAGTTTTTGGAAGTTAAGAACTTACTGATTACTTGAACATTAATGCGAGCTTCTGCTTTTCCATGTTTATTTTTCAGTATAACTTTGTAACTTCCCTTGTGTGATGGCTTGGCTGAAGGAATTCTGAAAGAAGTACTGTCAGCTGTAGTATCAACCGTCTGAGTGGGTAAGGCTTCATCTTCGTGTAACCACTCAGCCTCTGCTCGTGGATAAGCATCGTATGGAACAACCATGGTTAATGGCTGGCCAACATCTACCACAAGATCTTGATCGCCTGTCTTTATTCTTGGAGCAGCTAAGGGAAATAATAAAAATTTGAATTTGAAAATATGTTACAGAAATGATGCATTCAACTGAGTTTGATAAGGAAAAGCAAAGTGAACCTTGAACTCTTAAAATAATTCATTGTATTAGGTAAGCCAAATTGTAACTGCCAGTTTTGTGGTATTGGGTGCCTCTTGAAATGCAAAACAATGGCATCTTGTTATCACCTTTATAATTCAGAGAATTTCTCTAAGATGGGTAAAGTTTTCTGATTGCCTGAATGTAGAGATTACAGTGCATAAAAACTGAATTTATATATTGTATATAAAATCTCAAAATGTAATGTAAAATTTTCACACAGTGATGTTCAAAATAACTGATAAAGCCTCCGTATAGAACAAATAAGTGCTAGATATTAAAGAAATAGCAGTGACGTATGAAATTAAGACATAATAGAATTGCATAGCACTACACACAAGAAAGATGTGTGTACTTTTTGTGGGAGTTTTTCATTCCCATTGAAACTACTGTAAGAATTCTGGAATTAACATTCAGGAGAATTGAAAGGTGTTTTTTTTTTTAAATCTATAAATGTTCTTTCTTGCTGTGATAAATCAATTTGAAGGACTTACCTGCTAATTCTAGCTTAGCTCGAGCTTCTTTATCTTTGGCAATAAATCTATATTCTCCTTGGTCACGGGGCCTTATTTCACAGACCTGAAGCCTGTGGATCTTCCCTTCACTCATCATCTGATGTTTGTCACCTTGGACTATAATCATGTTGTTTCTCAGCCATTTGACCTCCACTTTATCTTTATTCAGTTCAGCAGAAAAGATGACATCGGTACCAGGAGCTTCATAAGCATCTTGTGGTGGGCGGATGATCTCAACAGGAATTTCTGATAGAAATATCCGTAAACAAGTGTTTTATCATTCCGCCTTTTAACTTTTTTTAAAAAAAGTACTGAGACTTGGGAAGGAACATAAATCAAAGCTGCAAACGTACCTTCAACGAAGAGTCTTGCTCTGGATTTCCGGTCATCCACTCCGCAGGAATATTCACATTCATCTTCTAGTCTGCAATCTTTTATAATTAATCTGTGTAGATTTCCATCCTTTTCAAACTGATACCTTTAGATCAGATGGGGGGGGGGGGAGGGGAAGAAACCAGGATTATGCATTCTGCTGAGAAACAAGAGCAGAAACAGCAACAACTGAACTAGCACTTACTTTTTGCCTTCTTTTATTTCACGCCCATTTCTGTACCACTTCACTGCTGCTTTCTCTTTGGAAAGCTGGCAACTAAAGACAGCATCATCAAATTCAGTAACTGTTTGGTCCTGCAAATGTTCGATGAAATCGGCAGGTGCTTCTGTGATGATAAGCTCCGCCACAGATTTATCTTGGCCAGCAGTGACAGTGTACTCCCCTTCATCTATAAACCCGCAATCTTTAATAATAAGGGAATGCTTGTATCTGTCCACTTTGTATAAGATGCGGCGGTCAAAAGTGACTTCTTCGCCATTCTTCGTCCATGGAAGTTTTACATTGAGACGGTTAACTTTGCACCAGAAGGTGACAGATTTCTTTTCCATGGTTTCAATGTCTTGAAGAGGTTCAACAATTCTGAGATCCTCCTCTGTGGGGAGAGATTAATTAAATGCAATGATTTTAAGCTCTTATCTAAAGTTGGGAAGAACTGATATCCTGGATCATTTGCTAGTGTAGAGCACTTACCAAGTACAGTTAAATTAGCAGCTGACTTGACGTGTTCTCCTCGCAGATTTGTTAGTGTTACTGTGTAAACTGCCTGATCATTCAGATGAGCATCTCTGATCCTTAGAGAATACAGTAAATCCTTATGGACCATGATGTATTTTGCACTGTCAAATATCGGTTCGTTATTTTTGTACCATTTAGCTTTGGCACCTTCTGTATTAACTTCACAGTTGAAGACAAGCTCTTCTCCTTCCTTAACAGTTTGATCTTTTAGTGGAATAACAATCTTGAGTTTTTCTGTAAACGGAATTAGCGCATCATTTGTAAGCTGCACACTGAACCGTGCAATAATAGCAATAGCACTTACATTTATATACCGCTTTACAGTGCTTTACAGCCCTCTCTAAGTGGTTTACAGTGTCAGCATATTGCTCCAACAAACTGGGTCCTCATTTTACCCACCTCAGAAGGATGGAAGGCTGAGTCAACCTTGAGCCTTGTGAGATTTGAACTGCTAAATTGCAGTCAGCTGGCAGTCAGCAGAAGTAGCCTGCAGTACTGCACTCTAACCACTGTGCCACCGTGGCTCATAATAGCATGCATAGTAGACGTGCAGAGGAAAAAGAAACTTACCAATCACTTTCAACTGTGCTTTTGCTTTGACATCTCCAAGCATGACAACATAACGTCCTTCATCATCCAAGATAGATTCTTTGATGACCAAGACTCTCTTTTTGCCATCAGAAAATATATCATATCTGTCACCTGCTTCAAGAACAGTATCGCCTCTGAGCCACTGCACATCAACGCCATCTTTAGACACTGAGCAGGAAAATTCTGCTTTTTGTCCTTCAATGACTTCAAGGTTTTGAGGTTTAGTTATAAACTCTGCTGAAAGCTCTGTAAAAGACATTATGAATTATGATTTAGCTGTTAGTGAAAAGAAGACAGATTACTCAGTTTAACTGAAATGTAGTTGTTTTATTCAGCAGATGATGCTGTGATACTATGAGTTTCCAGCCTTTTGATAGCCATATTTGGAAATTTGAAATAATGTTGATGGTTTCTACTCTCACAAATTGATTGTTGGTTTTCTAATCTAAGGCACTAATTTACAAGCAGGATTCATTCTATTATCTAAGCTTGCTTTTTTCCCCTCTTGGCATCTGCTAAGCAGGGGGTTGGACTAGAAGACCTCCAAGGCCCATTCCAACTCTGTTATTTTATTTTATCTCTGCCCACCTCCCAAATACCAGATGAATGCAGCCACTAGCTTTTTTAAAAAAATACTATTTTTGAAGAAGTTTATGGGCCCAGAGAACTTATTGGAATTTAAAAAAAAAAGATGCATCTTTTGCAGAATGTCAGCTTTCCATTTTTAAATTAGAAAGATGTTCCTGGGTGCCATTCCAGGAATTGTGGTCTAACACAACTAGAGATTGCTTTGGAATAGACTTGAAACTTATTATGCTTAAGCAGCAAATAAGCCTAGCATTTCACTGCCTACTTAACCACCCTCTGGTTCTGAAAGATTTCAAAGCAAGCATCTCACCATTGACTTTGAGTTTGCCTGTTGTTTGAGCATTTGGAAGCTTGCAACTGTAGGGTCCTGCATCATCCAGGCAAGCATTGTGAATGATCAGAATTCTCTTTCGGCCGTCAACTTTTTGTTCAACTCTGCCACCCTCTGGCAACTCCTGGTCCCCTTTGAACCATGTTACTTCTGCACCAGGTTTGGAGACTTCACAAATAAATTTGATGGTGTCTGTTTCATTAACTTCCACATTGGGCAGGTTTTTAGTAAAGACAGCTTCCTCCTCTGCATAAAGGAACCATAGTTTTATTTCATGACAACTGCAATTTGCATAAAATAAAATTAAAAAGGGGGGTGGGATTCAGTTTTACCTATCACTGTAAGCATGCCTGAAGTTCTGGCTGCTTTTGCTTCACAAGCATATTCTGCTTCATCATCAAGTAAACATTTGTTGATGACAAGTATTCTCTGGGCACCTTTCGCAATGATGTCATACTTCTTGCCTTTTTTAATTTCAATTCCATCCCTAAACCACTGTGCCTGTATTAACATTGTTGACAAAATATGAAATTGAGTCAAAGACAATAATAGGTATGATTAAGCTTTCAAAATGTTAGTAAAGAAACGAAATCTCTATTTAATGATGATATTGAATCAACATAGTTTGATTTGATAGTTTGAAGTGGATAGTTTGAACCAAACATCCCAATCTTACTTTGTAGGTCTGTTTACCCAGCTAGAATAGCTTTTTCTTTTTTTTGCTATTGCGTCTCTTTTTTTTGCTATTGCGTCGCTTTTTAAGAACTGCTAATATAAAAGGGTGCTGTGCCCAGAATTTCAACTCCTGGATGAACAAGTGGAAGATTACATCCCCAGAGCTTTATTTCTAAAAAAAACCCCTGGCCACGTGATCAGTCAAAATTTGTGTGGAAGAAAATTCTCACAAATGCAGCCGATTGGGAGTTTTGAAGTGTGAATGGCTTTAGCTATTTTGATGGGATTATTGGCTTGGACACAGAGAACCTCTAAAGTATATACAGATGCAAAGAAGGATTTTGAGTTTTGCCATCAATTGACAGCCTATAATAGTTATGTGGTATTTTCTACATGATGTAAGACTTCCACTAATAAAGATATATAAATCTTTTATTACTTAACTGAATCCAGCATATAAACAGAGTGTCGGGCTCCGAGTTTCCTATGGAGCCCATCAGCTCCAAACACACCTCGCAGCAAGTCAGCTGGCAGTGGAGAATATCACCTTAGCTCTGCTGACTTGTATTGCTGCTTGCGTGCTAGCCGATGGTGTTGAAGGTTGCTTTAGAATGACTCAGCAGAGCTGTGAGCTGCAGGATGGATTCTGAAACAACCGCGGGGTTGGAAATGGCTTTTTTCATGTATTGATGAGGTGCATATTGTTAGAGGAGGTTGGGCGGGTGGGATTCTACCAGTTCGCACCTATTCGCTAGAACCAGTTGTTAACATTCTAAGCAATTTGGAGAATCAGTTGTTAACATTCTAAGCAGCTTGGAGAACTGGTTGTTAGAAGAAATTACTGGCCTAATCCTGTAAGGAAGACAGGAAGGAAACATTCTGGTGTTGCTTACAGAAACTGCCTCTCCGTTAACCCTTATTACATTCTTAGCAGGACTAGACTTCCTGTCTCTGGAACTTCTTTGGTTTCCCCTGCTTTGCTGGTACTTTGCTGGTGTGGAGTGACCATTCAAAGTTACAATGGCACTGAAAAAAGTGACTTATGACAGTTTTTCACACTTACAACTGTTGCAGCTTCCCCACAGTCATGAGGCCAGGCGAGGAGATGGTGCCTCGATGTGAGTGATATTGAGTTGGCTACACCCAGCCAATAACATGACCACCAAGCCATGCCCACCCAGTCACATGACCATCAAGCCACGCCCACCACCTAAGCCACGCCCACAGAACCAGTTAAAATTTTGAATCCCACCCCTGGGGTTGGGGCACATAGAGGTGGTAATTAAGCACTGAGTTAAGACATGGTGAAGGTAGCACCAGGTGGGCATCAGTTAGTGAAGGTCGGAATAGGTTAGGGATGTAGACATGTTATAGGTTAATAGCATTTAGAGATAATAAGTTAGGCGTGGCCAGAACTAGAACTGCTTATAGGCCTGGGTGTGATAATGATAATAAAAGGAAAGAGAGAAAACTCAAACCCAACGCTAACCTTGCCTGGCTTTTAGCCATTCTTGCCTGATTAGAGTATTTGTTATTTCTGATATATTGAATAAACCATCCCTGTCCTAAAGAGGAGCTGAAGTTTGGATTCATTTAAAGACAAATCTTCAATACTCAAGGACTGGCTGAGACAGAGTACATTTTTATACATATTTCATTTGCATATTTTAAAAATGGCAACTATTATTTTACACCAATAATAGTTACAATTTTTAAAATATGCTAATGAAATATATATAAAATGTATTCTGTCTATATACAGGATTCAGTTAGAGAATAAAAGATCTATATATCTTTTTATCTTTGTTATTAGCAAGGAGAATGACAGAGAGGGGGAGGAAAAACAGTTACAGGAATCTGGTAGATAATGACTGCCTACAGTCAAAGCCTAACGAAAAATGTTTAGTTTATGCAAGTATTTAGCATAAGCATAATGGCTATAATCTAACTCTTTGATGGAAACAGGTTGAATTCTGATAAGTGATAGGATTTTCTATATAAAATGTATTCAAAAGTTCAGGTATTAGATTTACTAAATATCACAGACCTTAACAGATGGCCGGGAAATTTCGCATTCAAACCGAGCTGCTTCCTTTTCCTTAACTTCAAGGTCAGTAAGAGGTTTAAGGAACTCAACACGAAGGGCTGGAAGAGAAAATGTATATATTTCAATTAAGTACAGAACTATATAAAAATGAATCTTTATAACCAAGCCTGCTCTGCATTGACTTTTATAGAAGAGTAAAATCAAACAAAATGGAAGTTATCGAAGGACATATTAAAATGTAGGATAAACTCTGCATGCTCTTTGGGTAGATGATTTTGTTTCATCAGACTATCAGATACAAATCTCCAATATTACTCTATAGATTATCAATAATAATAAGATGGACACACCCACTTTGGGGGGATATACCCTGTTTCTCCAACAATACGGCCTCCCCCAATAGGAAGTCCCAGCATGTTTTATAGGCATGAAATGAAATTAAGCCCCTCCCCCCAAATTAAGGCCTATATTAAAACATGCGAAATGGGGGGGAATGGTGGGGGGGGGGCTTGCCATTAGGAAGTACTTTTGTTGCACACCCGGATATGGTGCTGCCTGCGTTGACCCCAATACGAAGTGCCCCACCAACGCCGAGGTCAACATCCAAGCCGTCGCCGCCTGCCCACATGAAGATGCAAGAGGGGGAATTAAGTCACCTCCGAAAAGACGGCCTAGCCATTTTTTCGGGGCTCAAAAAAAAAAAAAGACCCGGCCTTATTATATGAGAAACACGGTAGTATAATTAAGCCTTTGAATGAAGTTGCAGTGAATACTTGCCCTGCAAGAACAAGTCATTGAATACTAAATGGTCCTGATCCTTCTGTACTTTAGGAAGGCCTTGAAGACAGAGCTCTGTTCTTGTGCTTGAGGGGGGGGGTGTCTGGTAATGGTGGGAAGCTCTTACAATGGCCATCCTGAGTTTGTTACAATAATGGGTTTTGCCACTGATCATGAAGGGATTTTTTGTTTGAATATGCTAACTGATACTTTCATATGCTTTCATACGCTGATACTTTTCATATATCTGTTTTCAACTAGTTTTAATAGGTTGATTGTTTTAAACTGTTGTGAGCTGTCCAGAGTCACTTAGGTGAGTTGAGTGGCAATACAAATTGAATTAATTAGACTTTAAAAAAAATGAAAATATTTACTGGAAATGCTAGCAATGAAACTAAATCATCAATATTTGAGGCACAAAATATGGAAGCAAGAACCTTTGGAGAAGCTTAGGAAAATTGAAGGCTATGGAAAAGGAGGCAGCAGAAGACAAGAGGGTTACACAACGTGGCAAGATCCCAAAGGGAAAAAAATTGCTGACTGTCCCAGAGAACTACTGTTAATTGAGTCATGAGGAATCAGAAGTGACAGAACAACACAGCTAAGCCTCTTGTAATTCTTGTAAGGAAAGTACAAGCAGACTTACGTTCAACATTCAAGAAACAAGAAGTTTTGAAGTCTTTAGCATCGCAGGTGTATGTTTTAGCATCATCCAATGTGCAGTCACGAATAATAAGTTTCCTGACTCTGCCATCAGCAATGATATCATATTTCTTTGTTTTGTGAATTTCTTGACCATTCTTGAACCATTTGACAGGTGCATTTTCTCTGGATATTTCGCATTCCAATTCTGCAGTGGCTTCCTCCTCTACGGTTTGGTCCTCAAGGGGTTTAGTAAACTCCACGGGTGGTTCTGAGGAACAAAATAAACCAGCTGTTTAGATCTTGTGTATTTGGCACAGCGGGAGACAGTTTAATGTGATGGTTAAGGCACCTGGCAAAAAGCTGGGAGACTGTGAGATCTAGGTCTGCCTTAGTCACAAAGTCTGTTGGGTGACCTTAAGTGAGTTACTCTTTCTTAGCCCTAGGAAGCAGTGGCAAACCATTTCTGAAAACTTGCCAAGAAAACTGTAGAGACTTGTCTAGGCAATCACTAGAAGTCAACACACACACACATAGACTTCAGAGCTAGCTATCTCTTTGATCTTCTTTTAAAGGCTAAAATATGGCGACTATTCCAGTTTGCATTTTAGGTCAGGGGTGTCAAACTCGCTGTCACGTGCTGTCTCCACCCCGGCCCGGTTTAGCAAAGGGGAAAAAAAGTCCCGATATACATCATGTGATGCTGCCATTACGATGCGAGTTTGATACCCCTGTTTTAGGTTATAACATAATAATTAAACTAAACACTTTTTCTTATAAGATCAGCATTATCCAGCACCATACCCTGTCATTCTACAAAGCTTACCTTTTACAAAAAGATTTGCTTTCGTTTTGAAGTCCTGGGCAGTCAGTGTGATTTCTCCAGCATCTGTTAGCTTCACATCCCTGAGAACAAGAGTATGAACTTTTCCATCAGCACGGGGCACAACCTAAAGGAAAAGAAAATATTGAATTATGGTCTTATCTTAAATATTTAACATGCAACTTCAATTAATACACACTTAAAATTTCTGAATGGGGATGCATAACTTTCCCCCCAACTCAAGGCACTAATTCTTGCCTGGCATATCAAGGACTGAATTCAAAAGTGGTTATACTAGGACTCAAATTCATTGGGAATGTTTTATTTTATATATTTTAACCATCTCTATATTGCTATCTGTACTTATACACACAGGCACATAATATATGTACATTGACTGTTTACTTTCCCCAACACATACTATATATGCATTGATTCTACCACCTCTGTTTGCTTCTGTAACAACTTTTTAAATTTCAATGCAATTTATTTCATCATCAGTAGATGGCAGATATAGTGTATAATGCAGACAATGAGTTTCAGCACTGAGAGAGAGAAGGTCTTTCCCAAATTAGGGAAAAAATGAGAAACAGTGCAGAAGCTCCAATTCTGAACAGACATAGATACTGTATGTATGTAATTTAATCTTACTGATATTTTGTTCTATCTGTATTTCTTCTAGAGCACAAGCAGCTACATTAGTTTTGGGGATATAATTCGAGAAATGGGGTCATAGCAGATGACAGCTACTACCACTTTATCTGTTCTCCCAAAGAAAAGCAGAGTCACCTCTGATTAAAGCTTGAATGAGAGACCATTAAGAGAACCCAAAGCTGTAGATTAGGTCAAAAATTTGAAAAATAAAATGTCTCCGGAGAAGGCAAGGCAATGGCAATGGCAAACTACACTTGTATTTTTGACAACTAAACAAGATATTCAGGATTGGTGCTTGTAATCAAGCTCATTTCAAAAGAGTATCTTTTTCCTGAGGAAAAGAAACTGGAAAGCTTGCATCTCTGTCTCTCTTAACAGATGCTGTTTGGATTCTCTACAATTGGCCATTTGGGTTCTATATGGTCAAATTCAGAAGTTCAGTACAATGACAATAGAGTGTACAGGATCCACTTTGTACCATTGTTTGTCATCAAAGTGAGATATGTGCAAAATCTTGTTTCTGCATAAGTAATGCCTTTAGCTGGATTGTGCAAAACTGCATTTAAATACTATATAAGTTCTTCTAATCCCTTAAACCGACAGAAGTGAATAATTTAGAAATAAAAAACTAACAAAGTGATATTAAATATTAAGAAATAATCACATCAAATCTTTTTATTGAAAAATAATTAAATGAATCCTTTATGATTGTTGCTGTCATGATAATCTCTGATTTAATTCAATTGCTGTGTTTTGCCATGACTTCATGGTGTTCTATTGGAATTTACAGTTTGAGTTTTATTTTAATCTGTAGAGAACTCTGGCTGTAGCAAAACTGACAAAATAATAAGTGAACAAATAACTTTACGAGATGCTTTATTATCTTTAAAATACTTGGGAAACAGTGAACATTGAATTATCTAGGTAGTTAATAAGTTGATAAGTTTTTAGCTTACCATGTGAGAACAACTTACAGTTCTGAAGAGCTTGAAAATATTATGCTAAATTCTCAAGCTTAACTAGCCATGAAGCCTTCATTTTAACAAACAAATTTATATTTTCCTTTGAGGGAAATATAATCTCTATATAAGCCTGTTATTAATAAATACTCCAATTGATGAACTAATAAATGAATGAACTAATAAAACAAGTGTGAAATAAACATTTCACTTAATAGAACCTAGGCAGGCCATTTCTTATAATATAGAGACTGATGCTAAAGGTACTTTAAATAGTCAGCCAGCCACATTCCAAGCAATTCACATCTCAGTGGTGCAAACAAACACTTAACAACGAGTTAAAAATAGAAAGTGGGAAAGGCTCAGCAAGGATCTCTGTCTAGAGTGATATCTCTGGAAGTGTGGCTGAAACGCCTGAAATAGGAATTTCCCAAACTCTTTCATCCCTTCTAAGAAAAATGAGGTCTGGATTCAGTGGGGATGAATGATAAGGAAAGACAAATAAAATAACTGCAGAATATTTATTGCTCCTCAACATCAGCGGTGAAAACATTTACCCAGATTCAGTGACATCAGTCATCTCCCTGTACATTAACATTAATTAATTAATAGTTCAGAATAGCCCCTTGCAAGGCCATCCAATACACATCTAGCCAGAAGAAATCCCCATTGTGTTAACTGGGAATGTGTGTCTCAGCTAAGTGTTGTCAGACTGTAGCTTGTTAGGACTTGGAAGCCTGCTAATTAGGGTGAAAAGATGAACAAGAAAGACAAGGAGGGAGGTTAGAAAGTGGGAAAACAATGGGAAATGTCAGGAAGACAGGTTGAAGGAAAGTTCTGGTACTGTACCTTGTCACTGGGTTCCAATTTCTCCCCCTTCAGGAACCATTCCACTACAATTCCTTCATAGGAGAGTTCACACTCAAACGTTGCTGTTTCACCAGCCGTCACAGTAACATCTTTAAGTGGTCTCACCAGGCCAATGATACGTGCTTGAAGAAAAGAAGAAATCATCTTCAAATTGATCACTTTCACCCTTTATTTAACTGCCATAGAGACTTTTCCCAAGACAGAGAGGGAGTATAATCAAACCAAGCTGATTAAATTAACTAGATCAAGGGAAGGGCTGATCTCTGGAGATTCTGTACTCACAGAGCTGGTGGCTTTTCAAAGAACAGATCAGTTAGAAAGTTACTTTGCATCTATGCCCTTGCCAAGCCCTACACGCCTCTTGCTAAGATAAGGAGAGAGCCATCCAAAATAGAAACACTTTTCTATTGGCTATAGAAAGAAGTGGTTTCCAACTATACAGGGTTATCCTGTTAATCAATCATCTAGCAATTTCTACAAATTGTTGTGTTATCTCTCCAATCTTAAAACCCAAATTCAAACTCAGAGAAGATAGCTATTAGTAAACAATTCATTTATATCCATTGATAATATGAAGCAACTGATTGGAGAAGCTCTAATTAATCCAATTAATGGTTAGGGTTAAAAGCTTATACGTATAAAACAAGAAAAGTGAACTGAATTAGAAGTATTATACTGAATTAACTAACTGAATATAGGCTGCCCTCGACTTAGAACCTCAACGACGCCCAAACTTTCTGTTGCTTAGTTGTTGTTAAGTGAATTTAGCCTCATTTTACAACTTTTCATGCCACAATTGTTAAGGGAATCACTGCAGTTAGTAAGTAAGTAACCTGGTGGTTAAGTTAATCTGACTTCCTCATTGACTTTGCTTGTCAGAAGGTCACAAAAAGTGATGACATGACCCCGGGATGCTGTAACATCATAAATACATGCCAGTTGCCAAGTGTCCGAATTTTGATTTTGTGACCATGGGGATGCTTCAATGGTTGTAAGTGTGAAAAACAGTAATAAATCACTTTTTTCAGTGCAATTGTAATTTTGGACAGTCACTAAATGAATGGTTCTAAGTCAAGGTCTATCGGTACTGCTATAGTAGTGATAAGATGCTGGACTACTTCAATATGTCAGAATGTCTGAATCATGACTGAAGACCCCACCTGTCCATCCTTATCTGATTGATTCCCATTCATAAGATTAAGGAAATGCATGGGACAAATTAAAAACAAATATATTTCCTTTTTGAAATAGTTTTGGAAGAGCCTTACGTTTCACACGAAGATGAGCACTTGATTTGACATTGGCTGCTTGGAAGTCTACACCACCAGCCTGGTTCAAGCGTACATTGTAGAGTACAACACAGTGCCTTTTGCCTTCTTCCTTAATCTCACAATCCTTCCAAAGAAAAGTGAAATTTATGACTTGTTTTAATAATGGCAGTTTTCAAAATATCTTTTTTTAAAATTAATGCTCATGTGCATTCTTTTTATCAACATCTGTATTTAAAATCTCAGATGGAAATTGTTTTTCCTTGCTGAGGATCAAAAGTATGTAGATTTACAATATCTTAATCCCACTGCATTTTGTAAAATGTTATATGAATTAAAAGAAATACATCAAATATTTTCCTCTCTTCTCCTGCCCTTACAAGAGAGAGGGAGGGAGGGAGAGAGAGAGGGAGGGAGGGAGAGAGGGGGGGGGAGAAAGAGAGAGACTTTCTAGATAGTCATAATTCTATTAAAATGGGTTGCCATGAATAAAGGGAACATCAAGCAGAGGTTAACCACTTTTCTACCCATAAACTGTAGAACACAACATGTTGAACCTTATTCAATATTTAGCCAACAGTTATGCATTACACCAAGAATCATGATTACTCATCAGTGTGGTCTACTATATCGGATCAAAGAGAAGCATTGCTTACAGCTGACTGAGTCAAAGATTCTCCTTTGAGTTTCCAGTTTGCATGAATATCTTCCTCGGAGATTTCAGTTTCAAAACGAGCTGTCTCTGTCTCAAATATTTCCACGCTATATAGAGGACGCACAAGAGATATATCACGGTCTGAAAGAAAAAAAAAAGACACCCCATACGGTCAGTCATCATAAGGCGGCTGTGTTTTATAGTTGAAGGATTGAAAAAGCAGCTGTTGGTTGAAGTTCCATATCCTATTTTTTCAATTGCAGGATTTTTAAAGTATTTAATAATAGATTATAATACACCACAGTATTAAAAGGACTTGCCTTCTATGTTGAGTTTGGCAGATGTCTGGTCAGTACCACAGTCACAGGTGTATTGACCAATATCTTTTTTCAGTGCCTTTTTGAGGATAAGCATTCTCTTTTTGCCATCAGCTTTAATAATCACATTCTTAGAGGGAGTTATTTCTTGTCCATCTTTAAACCATTTTACTGGAGCACTTGCTTTGCTAATTTCGCACTGTAAGATGACCTCATCTTTTTCCACTGCAGTGTAATCTTGAAGCTTCCCAGTAAAGTAAGGATCACCCTCTGCAAGTTGAAGTAAATGTATCACGTTATCAATATTATTAATAAGTTCAAAAGCTACAGATGCTTACCAACGGGAGTTTAAATGTTTTCCTTTCTTTATGGGTTCTTCCACCTTTAATGGAGATGTTTTAAATGTTGCATGCTTTAAAGGTGTGTGGGGTTTTTTTGTTTCTTTTTCCAACATATTGACAAAACTTTCAAAAATTGGAATGAACAGCAGTAACTAATTCCCAATTATTCTGGAAAAGAAATGGCTGACTTTTTTAAAGGAAATAAAATGTAGAAATATATATCAAGGTGCTCCACAGCTATTTTTATGTTTAATTTAAAAATCTATATTCTTCATCTTCATAGTACTTAAAAGTTGGTTAATAACAAACTAAGATGGCACAATAGCCAAATGTTCACAATAGCCAAATAGAATGTCAGAATAAAATAAAAAAGCAGAAACATAAAAGCTATTTTGCTTACTAAACATTAGTTTTTGGGTCTCATGACTAAAGTTTATTTTCTTACTCTTGGATCCAAAGGACAGTAATAAAAAGGAGAATTTAAAAAAAAGATCTCAGCAAGTAAGAACATTGGAAAGTACCTCATCTAAACAAGTCCCTCAGTATGCTGCACAATGAGCAAGACACCTTTTAATAAACAGGAATGGTCTCTAAGATTTGGTGTTTTGTATACAGAGTTGAAAAGAGAGCTTGTCTACAGAGTTTACAAGTCACTTTAGTCTTCTAATAAAGACACTGAACAGTTAAACAGACTATCTCCTATAGGTTTATTTAGCTAATGAAGTTGTCTTATAAAATGTCATAACAGTTTACAAATTAGAGACAAATAGCAGTTACAAATTAGCATACAACTACTCAGCAAAATAACAAAATGAAGAAATAAAATATAAAAAATAAGCAACACACCAGAACCAAATAACAGAGTGCAACTATTAGGGGTACTAAATCTATAAAAAATTTCTGAAAGAAGAAACACTTTGACGACAAAAAGACAACAGAGAAAGAGAGAGCTCCCCACCCAAATGTAGCCTTTTAAAAGTCTGGAGCAAGACTCTCTGAGAAGATCTAAAGGTGCTTCATGCAAATTCACAGTCTTCCTAGGGCTAAACTTACATATATTTGGAAGAAATTATCTTTAAAAAGATCCATTAGGCAAACCAAAGTCAGGTCACACATACCAAGAACTGTAAGTTTAGCTTCACTTGATTTGTCCATAGCTTCCACTCTGATCTGAGATGTGTCATCAATAGTTAGATCTTTAAATGTGAGCGTGTGAAATTTGCCATCATCTTTCATCGAAACAACCTTGGATGTATGGAGTCGTTTGTCATTTTTATACCAGATGACAGGAATGTTGTCGTGAGAAAGCTCAACAGTGAATTCTGCACTCTCACGCTCCTTTGCTGTTACGTCTTTGAGCGGGGTAATGAATTTAAGACGAATGCCTAAACCATAAAAGCACCTCATTAAGTTAGATTCCAAATGCATGAAGCTATTTAAGTATTAAAAAACCCACACAGAAATCGCAGAATCGTTGTGAGAAACAAACCTTCAATGATCAGTTTAGCACTTGTTCGCTTGTCTTCAGCTTCAAACATGTATTTTGCTTCATCCTCAAAAGCTACACTCTTAATAATAAGAGCATGCCTTGTTCCTTCAGATTTGATTTCAAACCTGTCATCTTCTGGGATTTCCTGGGTTCCTTTCAACCATCGGAAAGTCTTTGGTTCCCTAGAGACCTCACATTCAAACTTAGCTTCATCCTTTTCAAAGACTTTGACGTCGCTGAGAGGAGTTATAAAGAGGAGAGGCCGCTCTGAAATTAAACCAGGTAATGAAGAGTGTTAGGAATATTTTTTTAATATTGGTTATGCAGGTTATGGATTTAATAAACAACAATAACATTGATGAAGAGTGATAAGAAAGATTTGCAAGGTGGGCTTAAAATTGATGTCTTATGGAGCCTACCTTTCACTTTCAGATTGGCAGCACTTTTAGAATTGGCAGCCTGGAAGGACACCTCTCCTGTCATATCCAACTTGCAGTTGTGAAGAATGAGGATGTGTTTTTTGCCATCTTGAATCATTTCACATTCCTGATTTTTATTGGGGGGAAAGAAAAGAAATGTTGTCCTGATACCTAATTGTCTTTAATTTTCAAAAAGAATTCTTTTTTAGGTAAAAATGTTACGCTATGGTTTGTTCTCGCTGCTGTTGAAAAAGACTTACAGGTGAAGCTGTTAAAATTTCTCCCTTTAACTTCCAAACTGCAGGAACATCAGGCTCAGAGATTTCAATCTCAAATCGTGCTGTTTCGCCAATGAACACCTCTACACCATATAATGGACGCTCTATGTTTATCATTCGAGCTGCAATATACATATACACATATCTTAAGATTCCCTACTTAGATCAGTAAATGTAAAAAGTTCAAAAGAGGATCTATGTATAGGAGGACAATCACTTACGCTCAACCTTGAGTTCACAATTTGTCTTGTCAGTTCCACAATCACACGCGTAATTTCCTTTATCAGCATCTGACACCTTCTTAATTTTCAATATGCGGCGCTTGCCATCTGTCTTTATGGAGATTCTCTTGGAAGCTACCAATTCCTCACCATCTTTATACCACTTCACTGGCACATCTTTACTAAGTTCACATTCCAAAATGACATCATCTTTCTCAATAGCAGTATAGTCTTGCAATTTCACCGTGAAATATGGATCCGCCTCTATAAGATATGGGTTGGGTATGAAGTCGTCATTTGTTTGAAGAAGTTAGTTGTTAACAGTGAATACATAAAACCATAAACAACTAAATACATATATATTAAAATACACAGAGATTGTACTTGACAACATGTGACAACATAGAATATTACCTAAGACTTTTAGAGCTGCTTGAGAGTGCAAATCCTTTACTACAGCTTTGATTTCAGAGATATCATCCAGTGTCACTTCACTTATTTCCAGTTTGTGATTCTTCCCTTCTGCAGAGATTCGAACTGTTCTTCTGTTATGAAGTTTTTTATCATTTTTATACCAGGTTACAGGCATATTTTCATGAGAAAGTTCAAAGTCAAAGTAAGCGGTCTCTCCTTCCTTCACTGTCTGATCTTTGAGGGGAGTGATGAATTTTAGCCTAATACCTGAAAAGAAGTAAATGGTAATGAAAGTAAATGCTATATGGCCATATCCAGCAGTAGCTTTAAATGACTGGTCCTTCTTTTAGGGTTTATTCCTGAATCTTTCAAAGTAATCAACTTGCCTTCTACAAACAGTCTTGCGGTGGTCTTCTTCCCTTCAACTTCAGCAGTGTACTCTCCTTCATCATCAAACTGAGAATCATTGATAACTAGAATATGCTTCTTTCCATCTACAATTATGTCAAATTTGTCACCAACTTTGATGATGTCAGTGCCTTTGGTCCATATGACATTGGCTTCCCTGGTTAGCACACATTCAAACCTTGCTTGCCGTTTCTCTGGCACGGTCACATCTTTCAGAGGCACAGCGAAATCCAGCTCAATCTCTGTGAATAATTAAAATAAAATTCCATCAATATACAATGTGAGATTTACTTATTTATTAAATTTATTTGCCACCCATCCCGCTACAAAGTGACTGTTATCAATACTTGAATTAACACATCAAGAATTTTAATAAAAAAAAAACCCTTACCTTTTACTGTTAGGATGGCTGCAGTAAATGCATTCAAAGCCTGGTAGAGAACTTCTCCAGCCTGATCTAATTTGACTTTATGTAGGGTTAAGAAGCGTTTTCCTCCTTCAGCTTTGATATCACAAGTCTGAAAGAATATAAATATTTATAGATAAGGATACTGATTGTTTTTTTAAAAAAATACTCTTATAATATCTTTGTGATAACAAAACCCATTACAGAATTATATGGCCTTGGACCAAGGTGTATTTATTATTTTCTATCCATAGATTTACCTTTCCTTGTCTTGAGCTACTATTAGTTACTATTAATTGTAAACCTTAGCACATACACTTCTTGCGCTATCACACTATGCAGCACAATAACTGCAGACCACCAACTACGTAATTGTAACAAATTAATGAATTCTTAAATACGTATCCTTACAGGGGATGGTCGGAGGACTTCTCCCTTCAGCTTCCATTCCCCAGGGATATCTTCTTCAGAAATCTCTGTATCAAAATTTGCCGTTTCTTTCTCATAAACAGTAACATCTTCAAGGGGTTTTAGCAGTTGAGCTTCACGTTCTGTAACACATAATGCAATTAGAAAAACCTGTTCACAGTCTGGAGAGCTTCAATCTTTATTCTTAATGTGTAGGATAGAATCACCGGCAAACATGCTGTACTAATACAGTTTTACACTTACCACCTAAGATCAGTTTTGCTGGATATCTGCGACCTTCAACTTCAATTGCATATTCTCCGACATCGTCTGGTGTGCAATTCTTAATTTTGAGGTAGATATGAGGGCCATCTTTTACAATTTCAGTTTTGTCATTGGGTTCAAGAGGAATTTCTTCTTCGCCTTTGTACCATTTAATATTTGGTGTATCTTTAACAACATCACAACTAAATGTTGCAGTGCCTTTTGGCTTCACATGTTGATCTCGGATGGGCTTCACTAGCCAGTCTTTTATCATTTCTGCACAAGAGCACACATAATACATGTGTTTCTATCTTAGTATTTATTGGTATTTTAAAAATTATTTAAATTTTATCTCCTAGGTAACTGTTCACTAAACACAAAGTTATTGTTAATGATAGCAATCTGTCTTCTGTTTTTAAGCTTTTCTTAAGCATTTCAAAAGATTTTATTTTCTCTCTTGTTTCTTCTCACACTTTTACTTGCTCCTTCTGACATTTGGGCTTCTTGTTATGCAATATATCAGAAGGGAGAAGGAGAGCTACTGCGTTTAACAGTACTTATGCAAGGACTTCAGTAATTAGGTTGCAGTTCCCTTTGAACTTAATGGAGCTGCAAACTATGGCATTATTAGTTTATTCTTTTTATCTGTCTAGTTGCCTGTAACTGCAAAGCAATTATTTACTATCAGATTCATTTGATAGATCTATCAGAGCTCTGTGTCTCTGAAGGATTTACTGGGCCCACTTCTAATGCTGATGCTTCTCAAGAGAATATTATTCTGTGTTGACCCCAGTGCAATTTCTCACACTTAAGAGGGAAAAGAATCCCAGGCCTGATAGCACTGGTTAGAAAAAACAAGCTATGCTTCTTTATCTCCTCTTACTTACTCAACATTTCTCTTTCTTAAGAAAAACAGCCAGTGTTTATTGTTAATAAATAAACTTTAACTTACCAACAACTTTAACGGTTGCTTTACAACTGAGATCAGTATCTGCAACAGTTACAGTGTACTCTCCACCATCATTGTCATCAGCATCCATGATTGTAACGGCCCGTTGGAGGCCAATGATACCTAGAGCAAATTTCCCAGGTTTGTCTGAGACAATTTTTCCATCTTTCCTCCATACTACATCTCTCTCTTTGTTCAGTTCACAGGTTAAATAAAAAGGTTGCCCTTTGATAACAGTATATTCCTCCTCCAGGGTCTTCACAAAGCGCACTGGCAGTTCTGGTGAAGAGGAAAAAGCAGGTTGTTATTTGCGTATATTTTTTATTTGCATAATGTACAAAACAGTCATTTAATCAGATGTGTTTGTGTACAGAACTCCTCACATGGTTTGGGGTATGCATCTGTGGAGATTGCATTAATTTCTGTGGAGATATTTTATTTACATGTACAGTATAAAGGTATATTGCCAAGGCCAAATATGTACTTACATCAAAAAATCTAAAATAAATAGCTGGGTTGGCCCATATATGCCCAGTGAAGTTAACCTGAAGATACAGAAATGATGTACTAATATTCTCCTCTTTCCTATGCAACCTTTCCTGTTACAAATAGTCCTCAACTTACAACCACAATTGGGCTCAAAATTTTCTGTTGTTATGTAAAGCAGTTGTTAAGTGAGTTTTGTCCCATTTTATGACTTTTCTTGTCACAGTTGTCAAATGAATCACTGCAATTTTAAAGTTGTTATTAAGTGAATCTGGCTTCCTCATTGTTTGTCATAAAGTTATAAAAGAGGATCACATAAGTACATGCCAATTGTCTAGCTGTCTGATTTTGATCATGTGACCATGGGGATGCTACAACTGTTGTAAGTGTGAAAATTGGTTCTAAGCCACCTTTTTCAATGCCATTGTAACCTTGAACATTCACTAAATGAATGGTTGTAAGTCAAGGACTACCAATATTTGAATTATTAATTATTGTTGAACAGGAATAGAAGCAGAAACAACATGTTACTTTATGGGTTCAATGAAATGCTTCATATTTACCTCACAGTAAGATTTGTGTGTGCTTTCAGAGACCCACTTATCACATATGCAAGAAGATTTCTTTTGCTTTGCTTTCACATTAGGAAATCCTGCAGGTCAAGCTATGCTTATTCCCCACCTTAGTACTTTTATAAGAGTATTTAACCCACCACCATCTTTAAACTTGATTTTAAATGTTAATGGTTACAATACTGCTGGTTTTAATTCTCATTATATGTTAATTTCCATTTCTGCACTTTATCCAATATTGCCAGCTGTCTTGAACATTCAACAAATGAAAAGGTAGGATATAAAGGGTATAAGATGGCACCAAGAATTACCTTCAACAACAAGTTTAGCTGTTGATGTCTTTTCTTTATTTCCCAGCTTTAGGACACAAGTGTACTCCCCAGCATCTGAAAGCTGAACGTCAATAATATGGAGCTTGCGGTCTTTGCCATCAGACAGGAACCTATGCTTGGGGCTTTCCCGGATGTTGCAGCCATCCTTCATCCAAGAAGTGATAGCAGTAGATGGAGAGATGAGGCATTCAAAGATGGCTGAAGAGCCAATGGACTCTGCTTCTGTCAGCACAATATCTTTCATCTCTGTCACAAACTTGAGTGGAACAGCCTTCAGTTGGTATGTGAAGGGCGGCTCTTCAGGTGGCTTGTCTCCGCCACTTCCTGGCCTTAATTTCCTCCTTTCTGCATCAAGGGGTGAAGGTGTCTTTTTGGCTGCAAATCAGAGAAGTAAAAAAAACATAGAACTTACAATCTATTGGCATGAATTCTGTTCTCGTATATCTATGCAGCTGAAGCTAGCTGCTCAGTTATCAAATTTGATAAAGCTCAGCAGGGCAGGTAGAAATAATACAGAGAAGAAAACATTTTCATTTTTTTATTTTAAAAATAAACTTTATTATATATATATATATATATATATATATATATATATATATATATATATATATATATATATATATATATATATATATATATATATATATATATATATATATATACATACATAATACAACACATTTCATTAATAATGAAACCAATGTAATAAACGTAAGCAATATACATGAAATATATATGTTTCTAATCAACTAGACGGTGGGTTTTTTTTCAAGAAAAAGATTTGAATTTTATCTCTTTCTTACCTTTAATAGGACTTCTACCCTTGGCAGCTTCCTCCTTTGGTGTAATTTTGGGCTCTGACATAAAATACCAAACGTAGGATTACAAATGAAGTAATGTTTAAAATATATTCTTTTTAAAAAAATAGTATTTTTTTTTAAAAATCAGTATTATTATGATTATTCTGTGAGTGCCTTTATAAATTGATCTTATTTTTATTATTTGTTTAAAATAAAATAAACTATTTGGATGTTTCTGATAAATAATGAAAAACTAGTTTTGGACAGAAGTTTCTGTTTCAGCCAATTTATATGTGGGTTGGACCGTCACCCACATTTTTCTGGGCCTCATGGAATATTAAAAGCAGGCAGTGAAAGGACTATGTTGTTTATGTTTTAAAAAAGCTCATTATGTAATGCTATTCAATTATGCCTGAATGGAGAAAAATAAAAATGAATGCTCCTTGACATTAATTTAGACCCAAGTGCATTTCTCTGGGAATAAATATATGTATGTATGTATGTATGCATGTATCTATGTATCTATGTATGTATATATGAATGTGTGTGTGTGTGTGTATGTGTGGGTGGATGTGGGTGTGGGTGTATGTACTATATACCAGAGTTCCCCACCATTTCCAGATTTGTGGACTGGTGGGGGATGGAGAGGGGACTGTTTCATACGAGTGGTCGGCATGTGCATGCACACATCTCTATTTGTGCAAGCAGCATGCACCTGTTCCTGTCTTTCAGTTAAATGGAGCGAGTGCACGCTTGCATGCTGCCAGTGCAAATGATGATGTGTATGCGCGTGCATTTGCTGGCTGTTTTCGCAGTTTGGTTGCAAACCCCTCACGGCCCACTAGTGAGCTGTAGCCCACAGGTTGGGGACCTCTGCTATATACCACACAGACACACACACACACACATTTCTGTTGTGCTGCATACATGTATACAGATCTGGGATATCAATGCATTGTGTCCTGCTATAATATCTACATGATAGGCCTACAAGAAAGTTCTTGAGAAAGAAAGTGGCAACAGAAGGTACCCATATTTCCTGAACTTTCCTGTGTGTTTTCACCCTCCTCCTAGAGGAGAATATAGCTTAGCAGCTCACTATTCACAAGTACACTTTGTCCTAACTCCTCCACGTATAATTTATAGCTTATTGCAGTTCTGAGCCACCCAGAGATGGGCAGCCATACAGATAATTAAAACCATTAAAGCAATAAAATAAAATAAAACATATGCACAACAATTGGTGTCATTACATACAAGTAACATAGGTTAGAACAGTAATGCAAATGTATCAAGTTATTAGAGAGCCAGAATTCATACCAGCTTTCTTTCCAACCACTGGAGCTGTCACAGGAGCAACTTCAGGTGCTGGTTCTGCAGCTGGTTTAGGAGATTTCAGAGCTGTGGAAAGAATTAAGTGGCATTTTGAAAACTAAAGTTTCAAATCTCTGTTTATGTGCATACATTACAGTAACATTTTGATTACTAAATTGGCTAAGAGTTTGTTTAAAATGGCTTACCTACAGCAGGCTTTGGTTCGGGAATCGTTGCTGGTTTAGGTTCTGGAACTTTGAACACAAAAATAACAAATGGATTAATGAACCACCATAGAGAATTCTGAAAATCAACTAGAATGCAAAGGTCAAAGAGATGGACACAACAGCAGAAGACAATCCCTTTGTGGGGTTCTGGCGATTGCCCTAATCAAATCATAGGAATGCCTTACGAGTTGACACACTTCCATTTCACTGTCATAATCTTCACCCCACAAACATAACTGGTTTGAGTCAAATAAAAGCATCATAAAGGAGGAGGAGGAGGAGAAGAAAAAAAGAGAAGAAATAATTGGATATGGCAGAATCCAATTATTAGAGCAGCATAAAGATTGTTAGAGCAGTATAAAGATTGTAGCATTTATGGTTGCTTGAAATGAAAGATTCCTTTATCTTGCATACCAAGATCAGCTTCAAATTTAGTTTATAGCAGCAAAGAAAAGAGCAATGCCATTTATGTATACCTTTGGCTGGTTCAGGCACTGGCTTTTCTATTTCTTCTTTTTTCTTGATTGGTGGAATCTCAATTTTCTTCTTTTCAATCACTGGCACTTTAAAAAAAATGTTTTATTTGGAAGCTGAATGTAAACATTTGGACTCCCAATATATTATTCATCACGAAAAACATAGAGGTAAGTGGTATTATTTTTAATGAAAAAGTTTGCCAATGTTACTAAGTATGTCAAAGATGACAAAAAGATAAAACAAGACGAAACAAAATAAGAGTTCACAAAATATAAATCAGTCATGGCCTTTCTATATGATTTTTTTTTCAAAACTCAGAAGGAATAAATGTACAGAAGGGTGAGAAGAGATAAACCTGTTACATTACATATTATGTCCAAAGTCTTTGGGAAATGTTTGAATTCAGTATCTTTTTAGTTTTTATATTGTATAGACATTAAGAATTGAAAATAGGGTTCATATATTGTGGTTTATATGCTGAAAATATTCATGAAACTGCAGTCTTAAACTGAGTTTGATAATAGATAATTTCAAAGCTATCTTCTTTTTATTTGTACCTTCAGGCTTCTTAATTTTTTCAACAGGCTTCGGTTCAAGTTTAGGTGGTTTCTCTGGTTTAGGTTCTTCCTCCTCAGGCTTCTTAACAGCTTTTGTGACTTTAAAAAAGAAAGCATTTTCTTTCAAAAACATTTGGGTGAATTGCAAAACAATTTTAGTAAAACCACACATTGAATTCTTTAATTCAAGTTACACAATTTGCAGTTGGACAGTGATGAGCAGGCTGATAAACTGATTACCAAATTAAAATTACACGACACACATGTTTATCGCTGATTCACATGAAGGAATTTCTTTGGAGGGAAGATGAAATCAAATGCATTTTTAATTAAAAACTTCAAAATTCTTCTAGGAACAAGAATGATAGCAGGTCATTTTATGCTGTAAATACTACAGTGATCAGAAGTTCTGAAAATCTGGAATTTCTACCAGACGTTTAGTAGAAAGAACCCTGGTGGCGTAGTGGTTAGAAAACAGTATTGCAGGCAAACTCTGCCCACAGCCTGGAGTTCGATTTGGGGGGGCTCAATGTTGACTCAGCCTTCCATCCTTTCAAAGTTGGCAAAATGAGGACCCAGATTGTTGGAGGCAATATGTTGACTTTATAAACCACCCAGAAAGTGCTGCAAAGCACTATGGGGCAGTACATAAGTCTAAGTGCTATTGCTATCTAGACAGTAAGAAACATAAAAAGGTTACATTTGAACCAGCAGATGCATTATGTATTTCCAACAGAGATTGGGGAAACCATTTCTTGGCACTTTTCTAGGCATCAACAAGTTCGACCGTGCTTGGGCCACAGCTGCCTCCTGCAGTTCCTGACTGGCAACCCATGACTCATGCTGAGATTACCGAGCTTATCTCCGAACTCAAGTCAGGCAAAGCCCCTGGCCCTGATGCTATACCCCCTGATCTGCTAAAATCCAATCCGGAGTGGTGGATTCCTCTCTTAGCAAGACTCTTCACGCATATCAATTCCTCTGGCAGGATCCCTACCTCCTGGAGCTTAGCAATTATTGTTCCAGTTTTTAAATGAGGAAATAGGAACAATCCAGCTGACTATCGCCCCATAAACCTGCTCTCCATCATTGGGAAACTGTATGCTAAATATCTCCAATGTAGACTCCTCACCTGGGTTGAAGAGTCCAATATTATTGGTGCTGAACAGATTGGGTTTAAAGTGGGCTGTGCCACACTGGACCACTGCTTTGTCTTAGCGCACCTGGTCGATAAATATACTACCATACCAGGTGGCAAACTTTTTAATGCTTTTATCAACCTAAAGTCAGCATTTGACTCAGTCCCTAGGGGACTGTTGTGGTCAAAACTGCTCAAAAGTTATATCGATAGAAATCTTCTGTTCCTAATTAGATCCTTGTACAACCAGACCTCTAGTCAGATCAGGTGTGGTTTGCAGGGAGAACTTTCAAATCCTATCCTGATTAAGAATGGAGTAAGGCAGGGTTGTGTTCTGGCTCCTCTTTTGTTTAATTTATTCTTATCTGACTTGGCCTTTCACATTGGACGTATTGAGTCCCACACCCCAAAGTTGTCAACTACGAAGATCCCGCTTCTCCTTTATGCTGATGATACGGCCCTCCTTTCATTGTCAAGGCCAGGTCTGAAAAGATTACTTTCTGCATTCGGGTCCTACTGTGCTGAGAACCACTTGTCTATTAATTACAACAAATCCAAAATATTGGTGTTCTCTAGAGCCCGGAAATTGTATAACTGGGCTATCAATGGTAATGCTGTTAAGCAGGTTTTCCATTTTAAGTACTTAGGTATTCAATTTCAGAACACTGGTGCTCGGACTAGACATTGAACCCAGGTGCTGAACTCGGCCTCCTGTAGTCACCAGCAGATTTTAAGATTTTTTTATACCCAAGGAGGCCAGTTTATTCCTTCTGCTCTGCGTATTTACAAAGCCAAAACTTTGGCTCAAACTCTTTACGGAATTCCCATATGGATACGGGGCTTCAAGGATTGTATTGAAAGAACCCAGGCTGTCTTTTTTAGAAAACTTCTGGGTCTTCCTCCTTGTGTTGGTTTTGTTCCAATGTACCTGGAACTGGGCACTCAAACAGTTGAATGTATGGTGTGGATTAACACCTTTAAATGGTGGTTTCGGGTGCTCTTTCTGGCAGTTCCTGGTAGCTACGTCTCCCTGGCGTTTGCTGACTCTCATATTTCTCATTGGGGGAGGGAGCTGATGAAGAAATTACACCTGCTAGGTTTTACGGGGGATGCCTTGGGAGATTATGGCCTTAAGGATGCCCAATTTAGGGTAGTCCAACAGTTTGTGGACATTGACTTGCAATATCTACGAGCCAGAGGTAACAAAACTTGCCCCCTCTGATCTTCAGCCAATTTAATAATTACAGACTGAGGATGGCTTCCTATTTTTATACTCTAACCATTCCCAAGTATAGAAGAGCTTTCTCCCTAGCTCGCTTTAATGTTCTGCCCTCAGCACTACTGGATGGGCGATTTAAGAGGCTCCCGATTAACGAGCGGCTATGCCCCTGTGACAGAGCTGAGGTTGAAACTGTGGAGCATGTCCTTTTATATTGCCCTATGTATAACGCAGGCAGATCTAAGTTACTGTCTCTCCTTGAAACAGACCCTTCTAGACCCAATGTTAGTAATTTGTTCTTATGTTGTCTAAGGGATGGCTCCTCATATATCACTTCTTTGGTTTCCAATTTTTTTTTAACAGCTGTAACCATCAGAGGAGAACGCTGTAATTCCCCTTAGTCAAGTTTTTGGTGACCAATTGTTCATGATTAATTTTCTCATGTTCTTCTTTTGTTGTACTTGTATTTTGGTCTGTGACCGCAAATAATTATATATTATCTGCTTGACACCATTCTCTAAGAGCTCCTCAGAAATATTTACTAGGGAATGGGGAGGTTATACAAGTAAAGTAATGTCTGGTAATAGTATGATATCATCTTATATTATTAGGTAGTAATGATTTTGGAGTGTGATAGTCTATGATGCATATTTTTTTTTTTCAATAATAAAGACCAATAACTCTACCTCTTTTCAGAACCACTTCTTCCTTAGGTGTAGGAGCAGGAGGTGGAGGAATTTGTTTCCGTGGTTTCAATCCAGGTGCTTGAAATGATATCAAATTCAGAATAAGTGACAGTGATAATTGTCTACACCTTATATCAATATTTGATGTATTATAAGAAAGAAATACTAAAGTTTAGGAGATTAATGTATATGTTGAAATCTTTCAGGAAAAAAATGACTTTCAGTTTCATTTGAGCCAATGCCAAATATAGAAAAGCTACCAAATTTCTAATTTTTTGTAAATCTTCTGTTTCTAAATACTTTTCTCAGACATTTATTATTAAAATATCAACAATATTTGTAACAGAAGATAATGTTTGCATTTTTATGATTTTTGTGTGTGTGTAAGTATTACTGTCATAAGCAACAGAAGATCAGGTCAGAAATGAAAGCATGCTGAAATGAAATCTAAGTGAAATGAAGATATTACATAAAGACATACATGGAAAGAAAAACTTGACAGCAAAGTACAAGAATATCAAGAAAGAAAGCAAAAATGTGTATTATCTCACTGCACCGGATGGGAAGGGGGAAAATCTTTCTGAGGTTTGTATAGTCTGAAATGCTTATATTGGTATGTATCATGCAATTTATTATTTCCTATGTATGTCTATCAGTGAAGACAACAATTTCTGCTGAAATCTCAATACTTTTTGTACATTGAACATTCTCTTTATTTTCCAAGCTACATTATATAATTTAGTTTGACCTAAGACTCTCCGTAGTGAAAATATAAGTAATGGAAAGAAAATTCTTGAGAAACAAAACTCAGATTCTTTTTTTCAGTTAGAATATTAAGTAAAATTGCAAGATGAATATAAACTGTTTCTTTTGTTATTCATTTTTTTATTTTCTTATACAGGAAATAATCATATTTTTTATCATAGCATTCATCTTACACTTTACTTAATCATATTTTTTATCATAGCTTCTGCTTTGGCCTCTAGACATACATGTTGTAATCACTATCATGTATTGTGAAAGCTACAAACATTCTTAGATCTATTCATATGGCTTTGGACATAGTAATACTTGCATTTCAATAGTAGATTGTTGAAAATATGGACATGCAGCTTTCTAATTTGCTATACTACTAAAAAAAATCCTACGTGGGAAAATTTAAATCTTGGAGCAACAGTTAAATAATTAATGGACTTAAATGCATAAACTCAGCAAATAAGTTAATATTAGGTCATCTTAGTAAACCAATCATTACCAAATCGCAGTGTTAGAATAAAAACTATGTAGAAAACATTCAGTTAATAATGTATTAATGGATTAATGGTGTGATTCTATACTTTACAGAGAAATTAGTGAGCACAATAAGGCTTATTCCCAAGTAAATTGGATATAGTATGGCAGGCCAAAGGTCTCATATTTTTAGAAAAGGTTATTGTGCATCAAATATGTATTAGTTATAATAGTTGAGTCTTAATAAGATTAAAAACTGCTTGATATTGTTGCTTATACCTTTAAGCTGAACGGGTTCCTCCTTAACTTCCTCTTTTGGTGGGATAGGAACACGGGGTTTGGGTTTTAGGGGTATCTTCTTTTCTGGCTCTGGTTCTTTAAATGATACGTAGTAGATTTTAGAGCTGGCATAATTATGCTGTTCACTTCAGGTGAAAACTTCTAATGTATCACAGAAAACCCACCTACTGATACCATTGGAAAAATTTCAGCAAAGCAACTGCATATGCTATGCTACAAACTAATTCAGATTAAAATATCTGATATGATGAACATCATAGCATCAATTCCAAAATATCTCTCTAAAAATTATGAGTAATTGCTTTCATAGCCAAAAAATAATGTGCCACAGAAATTAAAATTATGAGACAGATACAAACAAAAAATAACATATATATCACCAAATGAACATATATAATTCCTATGAGATGAAGATGAACATGCAGATGAAAGAGATATTACTCATTCTGCAAGTTATATACCTTCCGCTGGAATTACGCCTTCTTTTTCTGGAATAGGAACATGTTCTTCAGCTTCAAATTCCTCAATAATTCCCGCTTCTTTAAAGAATATTGATAACTAATGTAAGATCTTCATTTCAAAGACTGAATGGCAAAGAGAACTGAAACACCACATTGCTTGGACTTCAACAGATTCATTCACGGAAACAAGCCACAGCAATATACATTGATACATTGATAAAAAGTCCTGGTATTGTGCAGCATTACAGGGAAGCTCTGCCCACAACCTGGAGTTTGATCCTAATGGGGCTCAAGGTTGCCCCAGCCTTCCATCCTACTGAAGTTGGTAAAATGAGGACCCAGATTGTTGGGGGCAATATACTGACATTGTAAACTTTCTAGAGAATGATGTAAAGTACTATGAGGGTGGTATACAAGCCTAAATGATATTGCTATTGCTGTACACTCAAGATTTCCATATATGTAAAATGGTGGATGTATCTAGGTGACCTTGGCTAATCTTGAAAAACTAATCATGTTTGGAACCTCCTTAGGAGTTGGGTAATAGACTACCAAGAAATCCTAGGGTAATAGGCCGTATTGGATAGTGAACAGAATATCCTGGAAGAAGATAATGATAAACCAGGCCATGTTGCTTAAAAAACTTCATAGATGTATAAAATTACCAGCTGATGTTGAGTTCAGCTTGAAGGAAACTTTACTTATGGTAGTGTGTTGACAGGAAATCCATTTGGACTCCAGACCTATATAACTTGCCTCTGCATTTGGAAATAATTAGTTAAGTTGTGTATATAATTCAATTGGACTTAAAATGCTTAGCTTTTTCTGCATTACAAAATAAGTTTTGAAATATGGTGTTCAATGGTTGCAAGCAATATAAAAATTAGTGGCAGGACAGGGTTTTGGAGCATGCAGATATCTGCACACCTATCTGCAACTCTTTAAACCAACATGGCTTCTCTTGCGATAGCCTCACCATTCTGGAGAAAGAGACAGTTGTTTTAAGGAGTGGTAGACAGGTTTCCATGAATGGCCCTTTGTTCTCTGACGCACCTTTTTGGCCTTGAATCAGAAGTGCTGCGCAACCTCTCTCTGTGTCTCTCTTTGGCTAGGATTGTTTTGTAAAGAAAGCACGAGTACATTACCTGTGCCACATACAGACATCTATATACAACAGCGTAAAACATCAGGACAAGCCAGGCAGAAACAATAAACAAAGGCATCAGTGAAGACATCCACCTTCTTTGGGTGGATGTTTTGGCTCTTTAGCACAGCAATGAGCAATTTTGCTTCTGACACTGTCTTCTTAGGCACTTGAAGCACTTCAAAAGATTTTAGTATGTTTTACTTTGGTGAATTTTATACAGGGTGCTTAAAGCTTCAGGACTCAAAGTAGAACAGTTAACACAAAGTAAAAGTTAAGACAAAGACGCACAGGGATGTGATTTGGGTCTGAAGACAAAAAAGTTCTTGGACCACACAGGAGCCTGCTTTGAGCCTGTGAGTATAAGAGTCCTGGTAGCACTGTGGTTAGAATGCAGTATTGCAGGCTGACTCTGCCCACAGCCAGGAGTTCGATCCCGAGCCCCTTCCTTCTCCCCATATATTTGAAGCACACTTTTGCGTTTGAATCTGAAGCTGTGCAAACAAAACGCACTGTCTACCTACACATGCAATGTACGTATATGTATAGGCACATGGCATTTATGAGGATATGTATCTTTGGCTCGTGGATGTTCTGGCTTTTTAGGTACAGCAACAGGCACTTTTCCTTCTGGCACTGCTTTCTTAGGCATTTCAGGCACTTCAACAGATTTTAATGTGTTTTACTTTTGTGGTTAATTATATCAAGTACTTAAAAACCATGTATAGTTTAAACTATGACTATTTTTAAACCACTGAAAGTCCTTAGTTAGATTACAGTGGTTTATAAATGTAATAAATATATATATATATATTGCCCCGACGGGGTTATATTTAAGGGCATGCAGAGGCTTTTGAATGGAGGAGGAAAACTGAAAGTTCTACTTCCCAAGCAGGCTTCTGCTCGCATGGATTCCATGATTTAGGCTCATCGTGCAACTAATGGATATTAATACAAATTACAAACTCAGCAACAGAACTAATACAAGGAAAATACAGTTATAACATAGTAAAGGTAGCTTTTCAGTAGATGAAGAAGAAATTCTGAGTTTTTCTTTTCTTTTGGCAGACTCTCAAGATACTATCAAGCTATTAGGTTTCTTCTTAATTTGAAAAGAAAAATAAGACCAAATACGACAAACAGAACAGATGAAGACTTCTGAAACACAAGACTGATGATGCAGACATATGGGAACATTACACACATATACAAATATATAAGATGGATTCCACAGATTTCAGAAGAGACACTATAGAAGAGAACTTTTTAAAGAGATGTTAAAAACAAAAGAATTATCTTGTTTAGGTACATTTATCATTAGTGACATGAACCTGTAGCTGGTGGTGGTTTGAGTGTTTTAGTTAGTACTTTCTTTTCTGGAACTGGTTTTATGGGTAATTCAGGCACTTTAAAGATATTAGTAAATTTGTTAATAAAAGAGAAACATAAATCCACAGACATAACAGACATTAAGACTGTATATCCTCCTTACCTGAGGATAGCTTCGATTGAAATTACTTCTGAATACATGGGATTACATACTAAGTCATCCAACTGCATCAGTGTTCATGAATCTGCTTCTATACTTACAACCATTCTATGCATATATTTTGAATTCAAAGTAATCCATTTCAGATTCAAAACAAGTGATAAAATGGCTGTTATTCCATAAGTTCAAAATAAACCTGATACAAGTTTTAATTAAAGCAGTCCTCTTAGAACACTTAAACTTCGCTATAGGAAGTTATAAGTTCAAAAGATTCACATCTGAATTTTTTTTGCATGGTACTAATACCTAGACTTCATGCATTTGATTTACTAATACCTTAACATACTATCTATTTTTGCAAATATATGCCAATTCCTTTAAAGGATCAAAATTATATTTTTGCCATATTGCTTTTCTTCCATTCAACCCCATTTGGACAGACAGGCAAAACATATATTTGCATACAAACTACAGTAATTTGATCTAAATTATTTTCGATTTTCTGAAAAGAATGTTTCTATTATAATTGTGAATTTTTAATTTATAGAAGAGACTTTTTTGCTGTACAAAACATTATACTGTATACCTTTAACTGGTTCAGGTTTTTTAGGTTCTATAGTGATCTCAGGTTCTTCAGGGGCAACAGGCTCGGGCTCCTCAGGGGGGACAATCTCCTCTGGCATTTCAACGATATGTATTTCAGGTTCTGTTACTTCAAAAGCTTCCACAGTTTCAGGTTCTTCTGCAGTGATGGCTTCTATGTCTTGGTGAACAGGCACATATTTCCGTTCTTTATATCCAATGAATGTTTTCATCTCTCGTTCTTCTTCACGTTCCAGGGTTTCTGATGGAAGTTGTGGTTTTTTAAATTCAGGTTCTGGCTTCTTAGATGGTTCTACTTTCTTAGGCACAGGAGTAAGCTTGGTCTTCTTAAAAGCAGGTTCTGGTTTTTTGGGCACAGCTGGTTCTGGTTTTTTGGGCACAGCTGGTTCTGGTTTTTTAGGTACAACAACTACCTTTGGCTTTTTCGGTGTAATGCCTGGTTCTTCAGGAGAAGGAACGACTTTGGGTTTTTTAGGAACCTCAGCAGGTTTTTTAGGTGCTGCAGGAGGTTCTTCAGGAACAGGAGCAACCTCAGGTTCTTCAGGGACAACAGGCTCGGGCTCCTCAGGGGGAACAATCTCCTCTGGCACTTCAAGGATATGTACTTCAGGTTCTGTTACTTCAAAAGCTTCCACGGTTTCAGGTTCTTCAAATGCAGTGATGTCTTCTACTTCTTGGTGAACAAGGATATGTTTCCTTTCTCTGTACCCAATGAATGTCTCTATCTCTCGTTCTTCTTCAGGCTCCACAGTTTCTGGTGGAGGTTCTGGTTTCTTAAACTCAGGTTCTTTTTTCTTAGGTGGTTCTGCTTTTTTAGGTACAGGAGTAAGTGCGGGCTTCTTAAAAGCAGGTTCTGGTTTTTTGGGGACAGCTGGTTCTGGTTTTTTGGGTATAGCTGGTTCTGGTTTTTTAGGTACAACAACTATCTTTGGCTTTTTCGGTGTAATGGTTGGAGCAGGTTCTTCAGGAAGAGGAACAACTTTGGGTTTTTTAGGAACCTCAGTAGGTTTTTTAGGCGCTGCAGGAGGTTCTTCAAGAACAGGAGCAACCTCAGGTTCTTCAAGAACAGGAGCAACCTCAGGTTCTTCAGGAATGGCAGTGACCTCAGGTTCTTCAGGAACAAAAGCAGGTTCGGGTTCTTCATATGAAACAATATCCTCTGGCTCTTCAAGAACATATACTTCAGGCTCTGTTACTTCAAAAGTTGAAGCACGCTCCGGTTCTTCAAACGCAGAGATGGCCTCAGCTTCATCTTTGTACACAGCTATGTGTTTCTCTTCTCTATGTGCAATGAACGTTTGTATTTCTTTTTCTTCTTTATGTTCTACAATTTCTGGTGGACGCTCTGCTTTTTTAATCTTGAATATTGGTTTCTTAGGCACTTCTACAGGTTCAGGTTTTTTAGGTATGGGAGTAACTTTGGGCTTTTTGGGCACTGCCTCAACTGGTTTTTTAGGCACAGCTGGTTCCGGTTTCTTAGGCACAGCAACTGGAACAATGGCTGGTTCTTCAGGTTCAGCAACAGGTTCAGGTTCTGCAGGAGGAACAATGGCCTCCCATTCTTCCAAAATGTATTCTTCAGGCTCTGTTACTTCAAACACAGCCGCATGCTCAGGTTCTTCTAATGCACCGATGACGTCTACATCTTGGTGAACAGTCACAATTTTCTCTTCTCTGTATCCAGTGACAGTATGAATTTCTCGTTCTTCTTCATAAACTTCTTTAGCTGGTGGAGGTTCAGGTTTCTTAGGCACGGCTTTTGGTTTTTTAGGCACAGCAGTAGGTTCAGCTTTCTTGGGCACTGGGGTAGGTTTTGGTTTCTTGGGCACAATAGCAGGTTTATGCTCTTCAAGAACAACAGTGACTTCAGTTTCCTCCACATGAACAAGAGTTTCTACTTCTTCAGTCACAGCAGCTGGTTCTGGCTCTTCTGTCACTGCAAAATGCTCTGGTTCTTTAGATAAAACAAGAATTACTTTTTTATTGGCAAAAATGTTTTGACATATTTTGGAAGTTTAAAAGAGGTGAGCATTCTTTAAGAATGGTTAAAGATATTTTAGCTCACATGACAAGGCAATGTAAGAGGTAAGAGCAAGAGTAAGAAGAGTAAGAATAAGAGGTACAAAAACAATGAAACACAATAAAAAGCGTAATGAAATTAGCCATTGTGCATCCCATATTAAGGTCTATACAAAACACTTCTGATGAAGATGCACACAATTAAGCATTATGACTCATTGCACTATGCCAACAGCACTCTTTACAAATGAAACCTCAGCAACAAGCAGTAGTTAGCTATCTGATTGATAAACAATTATTTATAACTTCATTAATTGTGAGCTATACCTGTAACAGGTGGAGCTTCTGGTTTTCTAACTACTGGCTTTTTAAACACAGGAGTTGGCTTTTCTTCTTCAACAATCACCTTTTCGGGTACTTCAGGCACTTGAAAAATATTAATTAATTAATTATTTTTTACAATATTTAGAAAGACCAATGAAACATCAGAAATGAAAATGCCAAAACTTGAAATAATAGCATAGGTAACATCTATATGCCTCTACTTTCAAAGTGATCTATCAAAACAGCAATGATAATTTATTTGGACTCTCAGTTGAGTATAAATATCAAAACTGATATCTATACATAAGAAGGCACAGTGAACACATTATAGAAAGATATTATGAAAAGTATAGTCAAGAATTAATCAACCATTAAAGAATATGAATTTTTTTTGAATGATTATAAGATAAGATATTACTTTTTACAAAGAAGAGTCTTTGTTTTGAATGTAGGAATGTTCTCTTCAGTCTGCTTACTTGAGGATTTCAAGCAGTCTAAGAATATTTGTTCGATTTTTAAAATAGTATTGATTCCATTACAATATATAAAATGCCAACCAATAATGCAACATGAAGATGTAAAATATTATACATGACATATTACTCAAAGTTTACATCAGTCTATCATTTTCACTATGAATCCCAAGTCTTTGCTTTCATGTAGCTTTACATACATAACCATGAGCCACATTTTTATTAGTCACAATGTATAAGTTTACAGATAACTACAAACCATATAGTCATTTATGGAAATACTTCATGATTTTGTACAAATTCTGATTTGTAAAGTTTGGGTATGCTCCCCAGCAGTGTACAAGTATTGCCTATATATGCCATAGGCCTCAAGCTAGGATTATGTACATGGCATTTTATTAAAGCAAATAAAAGGCTGCCAAACTTATATTTAAGGATTTGAAATATTCCTCTACACAATGGCGTAAGATTTTCTCAAACTATTTTTAAAAAAATAAAAATTCATTCCATGCCTAAATATTCTGTTTACATCAGTGGGAGCAACTTTATATATATTTCCTGAAATATAAACCTCAAAGATATCCTGTAGACTTAGTCTCAGCAAATTATGAGTACAATTGCAACCTTAACAGTGCTGAGTTTGGGCTGGATCATTCCACATAAGGGCCATAACTCAATAAAATTAAATATTATTTGTTATTTAAATTTTGGAGTTTTATATGGAGACTCATATCCAAAGCTTTGACTCTATTTAATTCAGATACCTTTAGCAGGAGGTTCTGGTTTCTTAGGCACTTTTTCTTCTGGGATAATTTTCTTAGGCACTTCAGGCACTTTAAAAGATAATTATTGATTTTGAATTTGCAGTGTCAAAGACAGAAAAGATTTGAAAACAGTGAAACAATGGACACCAAAGACAAAAACAGTGGCACTGTTGAAGACATACAAATAACTTTTCTTTTGAACTCTTCTAGCATAAGCAAAACAAATCCTATTTTTTCTCTGTTCTTATGCTTTGTCTTTCACACTAATATGCATCCATTCATATTCTCTTTCCAGTATATACAGTTAGAGCCATGAAGTTTATCAATGGGTTCATTTGACATCTCTTTCTATGAAGACTTGATGATCACATAAACAAGAAATGAGATGGTTCCCCTATCACATATTGAATTTTTCATAATGTCCATATATTTCCTCTTTGTACAGATCTTAGCTACTCCTGACAAATTATACAATTACTGCTGACGTTCATTGGAAGAAGAAAGAACGAATGCCATGCTTTAGAATAATGGTGGCAAATACCTTTAGTAGGCGGAGCCTCTGGTTCAGCTGGTTTCTTTTCTGGGACCACTTTCTTGGGAACTTCTGGCACTGTAAAATATGGCAGCTAGAATTAGTTTGTGAATGTTTTGTTATGAATAAAAAAAAAATCACTAAACGTGTGTGTGTGTTTGTGTTTGTGTGTATGTCTAATATCACTAACATATACCTTTGGGGGCTGGAGGTTCTGGCTTTTTCACAGGAACTTCTTCTTCTAGGATGATTTTCTTTGGTACTTCTGGAACTTTAAAGATAGTATATTATTTTCAGATGAATCAATGACTTAAATCTGGGGGGAAAAGCCACATGGAACCCTAATTAACCAGGCAGCTACCCTGCTCTAAAGCATTCATGAATCTCTAGAATAATTTTAATTAGAGGAATTCTTCTGGGCCTTATGGGGTTGTCCATATATTCCTAGAAAATAAAAGTGCTGAAACAGGAATGGCTTTGGCACAGTGCTTTGTCTGAACAGCGTATCCAGATGAACAATTTTCCTTAATGTACATTGGGATTTTAAAGAGCTTCATTTTGGGGTGGAGGAGAGGGAAGAGAATGAGGGAGAGTGACAAGGAACAATTTCTTCAAATTATTTTTTAGTACATGAATGTTTATGACTCCCTTTGCGTTCTGGTATCCACTCTATGCATCAGCTAATCTTCTAGTCCACGGAAGCCATTGTAGGAGAGCACTTAGAAAGGAACTTAAATTTCTAAACATGCCCCTTGACCAAAAAAACCATGTCCTGCCCTTCCTGTATGATGATCCAAATCCCAATTTGTACCTTTGGCAGGAGTTGGCTCTGGCTTTTTGATCTCAGGCACTGGGACTTCCTCTTCAGGAATCACTTCTTCAGGGACTTTAAAGATAAAAAGGCCTTTTACTTTGAATTTTGTAGGAGATGTTGTTCATTCAAAAATTAATTAAATACAAAATTTATAAAGACTGACTCGTGAGAATGAAGATGAGATTGAAATAATCCATAGAAGTGCATTTTTAAAAATTCTTTATAAATCAACAGTACAAAACACAAAAAAATACAAATAGATTGGGGAAGGGAGGACATAATGACATCATTGCATAATTTCTTTCATTTGCATCATAACAAAGATGATGCAATCATGTCTGGAACAGATTCCTAGAAACACACATATAATAATACCCATGCCTGCTCATTCGTTCTCAAGAAATAATATCAAATGTTAATTATTGTTAACAATTATTAACAATTCATACCTTTGGCAGGTGGAGCTTCTGGTTTCTTAGGCACCTTAGTTGGTACTTTCTTTTCAGGAACAACTTTCTTTGGCACTTCAGGCACTTCAAAATATTAATACACTTTTAGTATAAGCACTTTGGAAAAATGACTTGAAGAATGCAGGTGCCAACAAAATAACTAAAATAAAGCCACCTGCCCATTTTTCATGTTCCTGATTTTTAGCCAAATATATTTTCATATTATATTCATAAACTATTAAAATGTGAAAGAGTTTGCTTTAAAATACTTAATATTATTGTTAATTATTCCTTTAATATAACACTTACCTTTAGCAGGTGGAGCTTCTGGTTCAACTGGTTTCTTTTCTGGAATGACTTTCTTGGGAACCTCTGGCACTTTGGAATACAAGGGACAGAATTAATGAATGTAAAAGAAAAAATATAACCTCAAGAAAGAAGATTTTTTTAAAAGTTTGGACAAAAATATGAAAGGATGCAGTAATTCCTGATAACTGATCTGCAAAATAAGAACTGAACTGCCACTGAACATTTTGAATGGGGTGATGGTCAAATAATAGGGAATATCGGGAAGGGATGCCATTAAAATGTTAATGTAATCCTTGATGATGCAAGTAATATATGCCAGCCCATACCTTTGGGGGTGGGAGGTTCAGGCTTTTTCACAGGTACTTTTTCTTCTGGGATGACTTTCTTTGGCACCTCTGGAACTTCAAAGATATTACACAGATTGTATTCCCAGTTTTGAAAAGAAACCTCTCAGTTATTTAAATGTGAAAGGACATTAGAAAAGAGAAAACAAATCTATGCATACTGTAAATGCAATCAATCCATCATCAATCATATGTATTGTAATTTCCAATACTGTACATGTGGTCATCTTAGATTAATATTTGTAATAAGGCAGAGAGTCTACGTTATTCTTACACAGGAAGTAATTGAAAAAGAAGCGTAATGAATGTTATGCTTGCTTTTTAAAGGGAGCACAGAATTTACTCATAGAAGGATGCTAATTAATAATTAATTAATTAATTCAATTTCTAATGCTTCCAGGCATCAAACCCTTTGGGCAGCTTACAAAGAGTGGAGAATAGTAAAAAGGAAAAAAATAATCAAACTTTATACGAAGACTGTGTGAATCAAAACTCATCAAAACAAAGCACCGTTTCTGCTGAGTAGCACAGCCTTATAAAATTCTCACTGAAGTGATACCCACAAATGTCACATTATTGTGTTCACATGGATAAAAACCACCTCTGAGTTTATTTTTCTAATTAATCTTTCAATGTAATTTAATTCATGCAGCAGAGGTATCACTTTTATCTGGAATAATATGTTGGGTTTTAGAAAATAAAAAAATGCTGGAAGATCTGTACCTTTGGCAGGAGGTGGTTCTGGCTTTTTGATCTCAGGAACATGGACTTCCTCTTCGGGGACCACTTCCTTTGGAATCTCAGGAACTTTAAAGATAACAAGGCAATTTAAGGCTTTGAATTTTAAAGATCTGGAGGAGATGTTCAGCATGCAAAAATAAGTAGAAAAAATTTATAGTTCATGGACTCATGGGAGACACTCAGGAAGATAATCTCATAATCATAGAAAGAAAGCTTTTTTCCCCTTTTCTTTTACAGATCAATGGTACAAAAGAGAAATGTTGGTGTCTACCAAATAGGACAGGGGAAGACATGTGACATTGTGCAAATGAACTGGGCTACAGACTATACGTATGTATGTCACAATAAACCAAATTACATAAATTTCTCTCATTTGCACCAGGATGCTATAACACAAATGATCCATTATGGCTTGTAATGGATTCCTGAAAACATACATAGTAACAATGCAGGTCTGCCCATTCTCCTTCAAGAAAATAGTATAAAACAATAACAATTATTAATAATTCATACCTTTGGCGGGTGGAGCTTCTGGTTTCTTAGGCACCTTAGTTGGTACTTTCTTTTCTGGGACAACCTTCTTTGGCACTTCAGGCACTTCAAAATATTAAAATACTTTTAGTACAAGTACGTTGGAAACAACTTGAAGAATGCAGGTGTCCCAAAAATAACTAAAATAACAACCCCTGCTCCCCCCATATACATTATTCATGTTTCTGATTTTTAAAAAAACTTATTTCCATATTGTCTGCATGCAGTAAAATAACCTGAAATATTTTGCTACAAATGTGTAGTGTTAATTGTCATCTTAATAATACCACAACTATACCTTTAGCAGGTGGAGTTTCTGGCTCCTTTGGCTCAGCAACTGGAACCTTTTCTTTTGGAACAGGTTTCTTTGGCACCTCAGGCACTTGAAAATATTAGTTGGTGTCAACTTTATGCATCCCAAACATTTAAAAAAGCTACCATATTACTCAAAATGACCAGTAGTTTCCAATGCATCATCAGTCATGCCTCATTTTAATAAAATGAAGTTAGAGGCATACAAGATACTTATAGCATAATGAAAAATACAAGAGAAATTAAGGGCAAATACTAAAGTGCACTATTAGGTAAAGGGAGATAACATAATAATAAACTTGGAAGGGGCCTTGGAAGTCTTCTAATCCAAACTCCTCCTCAAGTATGAAATCCTATAACATTTCAGACAAATGGTTGTCCAATCTCTTCTTCCAAACCTCCAGTGTTGGACCATCCACAACTTTTGGAGGCAAGTCATTCCACCGATTAATTGTTCTAACTATCAAGGAATTTCTCCTTAGTTCTAGGTTGTTTCTCTCTCCACAATTAGTTTCCACCCATTGCTTCTTGTCCTGCCTTCAGGTACTTTGGAGGATAAGTTGACTCCCTCTTCTTTATGGCAGCTACTAAGATATTGGAACAGTGCTATCACATCACTCTTAATTCAGATCCATATTAAGTGTGCTTGCTGAGTTTACAAATTGCATGTACCTTTAGCTGGCGGTGCCTCTGGTTTTTTAGGCACAGGCTTTTCTTCTGGAATGGGTTTCTTTGCTACTTCAGGCACTATTAAAGAAAAGGCATGAGCTGTTATTACTCTTTGGGGCATCAACTCTGGCATATACACGGGGCTAGAGTTAACAACCTGCCTTCACTAACAGAAGCAGTTTCCATTGATAGAACTGGAAGCAGCTGATTCCCATCCACCCCATAGCCTCTCAGAAATTTTCCAAAGATTACAGAGCAGCGGTGGGATTCATTTTTTTTTTACTACCGGTTCTGTGGGTGTGGCTTGGTGGGTGTGGCAGGGGAAGGATACTGTAAAATCTCCAGTCAGAGGTGGTATTTGTCGGTTCTCCGAACTATTCAAAATGTCCGCTACCGGTTCTCCAGAACTGGTCAGAACCTGCTGAATACCACCTCTGTTACAGAGCGAATCTTGACAGTTTGCTAGGAAAGCATCAACACATGAGCTTTGTCCAGAACATTTCAGAAATGAAAGTGGAAGCATAACACACAATATAATCAAATGATGACTGCTGTGGTGAACATATACATAATGAATGCCATGGTAAAGCCTTCAGGTTTTGCTCATTTAGTTTAAGCTCTCTTTGAACACAGGAGGAGGCATATCTAATAAAATAAGTATAAGCACGCCAAAACAAACTATCCAACATATACTTTAAATCCTTCTTCTCATTTGTTCATAGTAACTGGGGAGACAAATATCTTAACTGCGATGCATAGTTTGTTTATTAGTGTAATTTCCATGAAATATCAGCCTCATGGCTCTTGATAAAAATCTCAACAAGAAATCTTAAATTACAATCGGTCAAATTCTCCCTAGGGTGAATCAATTGGGACTGAAATGTCATCTTATTCCATTGTCAGGCAGTGAATAACAGGACATTTCTCCCGGCTCTGTGCTATTATATAAGATAAACTTATACATGCCTATTCAAACATAAATTCCGCTGATTTGAATGGAGCTTCTTCTTAGATAAACATTCAGTCACATATAAGCTTAATTTATTTATTATGCACATCCTTAGAAAATTTATATTCAAACAGTACTATAAATCCTGAACAAACATACATCACAAGCTCAAATATCAATGGTTTTGTAAGACAGGCGAAATATCAATGGTTTTGTAAGACATGCTGTTTTTATATGCCAGTAACTGGGTTCAGAAACAAGCATCTATAAAACATAAAGTAGCAATGCACATTTATAAAACAAATAGATACTATCCATCAATGTTGTTTTTAATAAGATGTACCTTTGGCTGGAGGTGCTTCTGGAACAGCAGCTGGTACTTTTTCTTCTGGGACTGCTTTCTTGGGCACTTCAGGCACTTTAAAGAAATAGTATAGTTTTCTGATATACCGTATTTCAGTATGTTAAAACATAAGTGAAAAGGAATTATAAAATGGACTTAGGCACTGATGACTCTTAGCATTATTATAATACTTACTTCAAGATTTACGATTAAAAAAAATAAAGTTATAGAAGTATAAAAGTATAAAAACTGAATTTTCAAGAGTGAGGGGAAAACAGGGCAGTTTTTTTCAGAATGACATTAAGCGTGAGATGTACCTTTAGTGGGGGACGGTAGCTCTGGTTTTTTAGGCACAGCAACAATTACTTTTTCTTCCAGCACAACTTTCTTGGGCATCTCAGGAACTTTAAAGATATTAGTATGTTTTAGTTTAAAGAATTTCAAATAGTTTTCTCACAGTATAAAGAAAAGATTTCTTGTTCAAACAGACAAAAATGACACAAAGACAGAAGGTCAAGAATACTGGTAGTAAAATCACACAAAGAGACATTCAGGATCCTTCCCATTATCATGAATAAGTCATCCCTGAGGACATCTTCAAGAGTTATGAAGAAATATTGCATAGTCAGGCAATAAATATGATAAATCTTTTGTGTAACTAAGGAATTGAGATAAAAATTTCCAGCTGTATCTCATTCAATCATGGGTGATCCATTTACCTAAGCAAATATGCTCTCGGTTGAGACTTTGGATGTTTCTCTATTAATTGACGGACATGACTGAACTCAACTGAAACTATAAAAGATTTCAAAATATCTGCAATATCCATGTTGTAAGATTATCTCCACTGGTCCTCAGCTCTAAAAATTATTTTGCAGTTTTCTTCTATATACCAGATATTTAAAATATATTAGATGGTGTTAATTACATAAATGGAAAAAAGATACACATCGATAATTATCAACAAGATGACAAGAGAAGATTTGACACTAAGTTTGACATGACTTTTACATATTCACAGTTCGAGTTATAAAACAAGGAATTTGTACAGATACAAAAACATATTTTCAAGAAGACATATCTTTCATACAAAACTAGACAAACACTTATTAAGATAATAGTGTATTTTGCTTTTGAAGATAATATCTATATCTTGTATATATCAGATATTTAAAATATATTAGATGGTGTAAATTACATACATGGAAAAAGATATCACACCGATAATTATCAACAAGACAACAAGAGACAACAAGATTTGACACTAAGTTTGACATGACTTTTACATATTCACAGTTCCAAGTTATAAGACAAGGAATTTGTACAGATACAAAAACATATTTTCAAGGTGACATATCTTCCATACAAAACTAGACAAACATTTATTAAGATAAGAGTGTATTTTGTTTTTGAAGATAACATCTACCTTTTAATGGTGAAGGTTCTATGGTTACAGGTTCTCTTTTTTTAGGTTTAGCAACAATCACCTTTTCTTCTATTTTTTGAGGCAATTCTTTTTTTTCTACTTTTTCTTCCTCTTCTTCTAATTGCATTATTTCTGGCACCACCAAGACTTCTGGTTTCCTGGGCTGGGAAATAGCAATCTTTTCTTCTTCCACTAATGTTTTAGACACTTTAATAGTTGTCTTAGGTTTAGCTATACTTTTCTTCCCTTCAGGTACCAGAAGTTCTTTTTCAAGCAAGACATAATGTTCAGATTTTTGGGGTTCAGAAATGGCTGCCTCCTCTTCTTCCACCTCAACCACTAACGACTCAAGGGATTCTGGTTTTCTGGGTTTGCAAATAATTAACTTTATTCCTTTCGTTTTTTGCTCTACTTCCTTAGGCTCCATAATAGTTTTCTTGGATTTCATGATCTGTTTCTTTTTTTCATGTTTTGGAGGTTCTACTGGTTCAAGGGTCACATATTCTAGTTCCCGAAGCTGTGCTACAGCTATCTTTTCTTCTACTGCTTCAAGCTCTACTGCCTCAATCAGCACAAAGGATTCTGGTTTTCTAGGTTTGGTTGCAGTTATCTTTTGTTTTGGCACATGGGGTTCTACTTTTTGGGGGATGATAATAGGCTCAGGTGGCTTAGCTTTAGCAACAGCTATCTTCTTTTCTAGCTCTAAGTGATCTAACATTTCAGTTTGGGGGAGTTTAGCATGAGTTCTCTTTTCTTCTCTTATTTGCTGTTTTACCGATTCAACTATTGCAATAGCTTCAGGTTTGGCAGATTCTAGTTTTTCTTCTTCCATTTTTAATGTTTTGGGCATTGTAATTGTTTTTTTAGGTTTAATCATAGTTTTCTTCTTTTCAGACACTTGAGGTTCGACTTTTTCATGTTTCACCACAAGTTCTGGTTTGTGGAGTTTAACAGCAGTAATTTCTCCCTCCTCCTCCTCTTCCTCTTCTGTCTTGAACTCTATTGCATCTGGCACCACTGCAGATTCTGATTTTTTGAGCCTGGCCACCATAACGTTTTGTTTAGATTCCACAATTTTATCTACTGCAATAGCCTCTGTTTTTTTAAGTTTAGTAATTACTAATGTTTTTTCAGATATATGTTCTGTGGCTTCAGCTATCACCACGTGTTCTGGTTTGGGCGATTTAGCAACAGTAATTTCTTCTTCTTCCTCCTCCTCCTTCTTCTTGAAATCTTTTGCTTCAGGTTCTGTTTTTTTTTGTCCGGCAATCACAATCTTCTTTTCAGATTCCACAGTTTTATCAATTGCAATAGTCTCTGGTTTTTTAGGTTTAGCAATTAATACCTTTTTTCTTTGTATGTGTTCTGTGATTTCAGGTATCGGCATAACTTCTGGTTTGGGGGGTTTAGCAATAGTAATTCGTTTTTCTTCTTCTTCTTCCTCCTCCTCCTCCTCTGCCATCACTGCGGTTTCTGGTTTTCTCAGTTTGGAAATATCAATCTTCTGTTTAGATTCCACAATTTTATCTACTGTAATAGTGTCTGGCTTTTTAGGTTTAGTAATTACTAATGTTTTTTCTGGTACGTGTTCTGTGATTTCAGGTATCACCACAGGTTCTGATTTGGGGGCTTTAGCAATAGTAATTTCTTTATCTTCTTCTTCCTCCTCCTCCTCTTCCTCTTTCTTGAAATCTATTGCTTCTGGAACCACTGCAGGTTCTGGTATTTTTCGTCTGGCAACCACAATCTTCTTTTCAGATTCCACAGTTTTATCAATTGCAATAGTCTCTGGTTTTTTAGGTTTAGCAATTAATACCTTTTTTCTTTGTATGTGTTCTGTGGTTTCAGGTATCGGCATAACTTCTGGTTTGGGGGGTTTAGCAATAGTAATTTGTTTTTCTTCTTCTTCCTCCTCCTCCTCCTCCTCTGCCATCACTGCGGTTTCTGGTTTTCTCAGTTTGGAAATATCAATCTTCTGTTTAGATTCCACAATTTTATCTACTGTAATAGCGTCTGGCTTTTTAGGTTTAGTAATTACTAATGTTTTTTCTGGTACGTGTTCTGTGATTTCAGGTATCACCACAGGTTCTGATTTGGGGGCTTTAGCAATAGTAATTTCTTTTTCTTCTTCTTCCTCCTCCTCCTCTTCCTCTTTCTTGAAATCTATTGCTTCTGGAACCACTGCAGGTTCTGGTATTTTTTGTCTGGCAACCACAATCTTCTTTTCAGATTCCACAGTTTTATCAATTGCAATAGTCTCTGGTTTTTTAGGTTTAGTAATTGATACCTTTTTTCTTTGTATGTGTTCTGTGGTTTCAGGTATCGGCATAACTTCTGGTTTGGGGGGTTTAGCAATAGTAATTTGTTTTTCTTCTTCTTCCTCCTCCTTCTCTTCCTCCTCTTCCTTCTTGAACTCTATTGCTTCTGGAACTATTGAGGACTCTAGTTTTCTCAATTTGGCAGTCTTAATCTTCTGTTTAGATTCCACAATTTTATCTACTGGAATAGTCTCTGTTTTTTTAGCTTTAGTAATTACTACTGTTTTTCCTGGTATGTGTTTTATGATTTCAGGTATCACCTCATGTTCTGGTTTGGGGGCTTTAGAAATAATAATTTCTTTTTCTTCTTCCTCCTCCTCTTCCTCTTCTGTCTTGAACTCTATTGCTTCTGGCACCACTGCAGGTTCCACTGCTTTTCTTCTGGCAACTACAATCTTCTGTTTAGATTCCACAGTTTTATCTACTGCAATAGTCTCTGGCTTTTTAGGTTTAGTAATGACTACTGTTTTTCCTGGTACGAGTTCTGTGGTTTCAGGTGTCACCATAAGTTCTGGTTTGGGAGGTTTAGCAATTATTCCCCTCAGTTCTTCCACTTCCACCTTGAGAATTTCAAGAACTCCAGCATGCTCTGGTTTCCTAGGTTCTGTGGGAGTTATCTTCTGTTGAGGCATCTGAGACTCCACCATTTCCTGCTCTGTAGTGGGCTCAGCTTTTTTAGATTTAGTAACTGCTATTTTCCTTTGGGGCAGCTGAGGTTCAGTGACGTCTTCTTCAAGTTCTACAATTTGGGGTTTTCTAGGCTTAGTAATGGCTGCCTTCTTCCCTGGCATTTTCTCTACTACTTCTAGCAGTTCAGTGAGTTCTTGTTTTCTAGGTTTAGAAAGGGTTGTCTTCTGTTCTGGTACCTGAGGCTCTGCTGGTTTAAGTTTAATGATGGGTTCTGGTTTGGGAGTTTTAGCAACAATTTTTTTCTCTTCTGGTATTTGAGGCTGTACTATTTTAATTTCAGCAGTGGATTCTCCTTTTTTATATAGAGAAACTGTCTCTGGTTTTTCAACTTTTGCAACAGGTATCTTCTCTTCTGCCATCCCTTTTCTGGATACCTTGGACACTTTAAATAAAATTAATTCTTGTAAGAATTTGTAAAATACAAAATACAAATGGCAGCATGAAACTGAACAGATAAAATAATGGAACATTTTCAATAGTTTGGTGATTTTGTTGCTCTATGTACTCTTTGGAGAGATTATGTACCTTTGAAAGACAGAATCTCTTCTTTCCCAGAAATGATATCTGGAACTCTTTCTTCTTTTTCTTCTAGGAGGATTTCCTCATAGGTTTCTGCCACTTAAAAATATTAGCTTTCTTTAGACATACAACTCATATTTGGAACATTTTCGGAGAAAAACAAAACAAAGGATTATGAACAAAAAGAAGATCTGGCATTCTATGTTAAGACTCAGATTTGTTCATAATTTTTGGAGTACGTCAGCTGTTAGATTAAATAATTTATTTCCCTATAAAAATACTTGATCATAAGTTATAAGTGCTTGAAACAGGCTTATTCAGATTCAGTCTTTCAATAAGTGAATTCTCTTCCATAGTTAAGAATTTTTTTTCTCTCTCTCTCTCCTCTCTCTCTGTTTGATATCTCAGAGTTGTATTGGTCTTCGACTGTAATAAAAATTTCAACCTTTCATATCACAGAATTTTTAAAAAGATATTAATTTCTGCAAGAGTTTCTTTTTTAATGTAAAAATATAAAAAAAAAACTGACAATATGAATAATTTATGTCAACCAATCCCCAAATTCAGAAATATATGATAATGTACTACAGTGATAGCTTGATTAAATTGCCTTGAAATTCATTTATTTTATGATTATGTTCATGAAGAGCTGATATACCTTTAGATGCTGGAAATTCCTGTACTTTAGGAGTCCGTGTAATAGAAATTATTTTTTGAGGAATCTTCTTCTCTTGAATCTCAGGTGCTTTAAAGATATTAGTATTTTTTTAAAATAAGAGGTTAATGTAAATAACAGACAAACAGTTACAACAACATACATATTTCACTGGTCCTGTATTTTTTCTTATATTGTTTTTTCTATGCAAAAATTAATGATAAAATTGTGGTTTTAATTTTAGGTCAGCCAGTTTTTTCATGTTGATGGTCTGGGATGATAGATAAAGATACTATTCTGTAAATCTGCAAACTTAATTGTATTTTCTTGGATAATTTTCCTCAAATTGTTGTCTTCTAGGACTATCCTACTACAATCTACATCATCCCATGCCAGTATAGCTATGAGACTGATGATAATTTCATCAAGTGAATGTGCATTTAGCTTCAGACTAACAATTTAAAAGATAGATGTTTTCTCCCTAAAATGGCATTGAGGGATCTGTTATAATTTTTATTCAGTTTTCTTAAAGTGAATTGAGATCTATATAAAGAGAGTATTATTATTGACTGCAGGTGTTGTCTCCCATGACTGGGGAAGCATCCAGTCTAATGGAGATATTAGATTCTCAATACTGAATTATATCTCATTTGACTATTCTATAAAATTGCACCGACTTTTAAAAAATGCAATGAATCCATCCATCTTCCATTAAATAATTGATTCTAAAAGAGATTAATAGAGGAAAATGAAGAGCCATCAACTGTTATTCCATTTGCAGCTTGAAGATGTTACCTTGGATGAGTGGTACTTCTTCCTTAGGGATGGGTTTCTTCTTTTCTAGCACATCTTTCTTGGCCACTGAAGACACATCAAAGATATTAGTTTCTTTTTGAGTATAGAGACAAACATAAACTATTAGACAAACAGGGAAGGGGGAAGACAAGAAAAGACTGAGAAGACATTTTAAGAAGGGTTGATTGCTTGAGAAATTTATATAGGAATTGATGTACCTTTAGCTGGAGGAGCTTTGTCTTTTGCAGGAATGCCAGTTGGTATCTTTTCTTCTGGAAGAGCTTCCTCTTCCAGTTCATACACTTTGAAGATATTAGTAGACATTTCAAAATGATGCACACAAACAGTAGATCAGAAAGACAGCATTCGAACAACATATAAGAAAACATGTAATCCATGCTAACTAAAGCTCAAACTAAAACTCTCAAAAAGATAATTCATTAATTATTTGCATTCTATGTCTACAATAATAATAATTTATTAAATTTATATGCTGCCTGACTACTAGTGTCAGGGTAGTTTACAATTGTTCAAACTTTTAAAAATGAAGGACAAAGGGGGGAAAACATAAAAACAGAATCAAAGAACAACAATAGTAAAAAAAACAACACAAAACCAGAAGGGAACAAAAAAGAAGAACCATGATTGCACTTTCCTTTTCACAATGAATAGCAGGTGGAGCAATTAATTTTGCTGTCCAAAATGATTTAGTATATTGCTGATCACATGATGGCTGCTAGCACTGCTTTGTTTGATATGATACTTCATATTTAAATTAGGATTTCAATAAAGAATCTTTGTCACAATTTGCCAAAACAATATAAAAACAGTACAACTAAACAAACAAACAATACAATCAGATATTACAAAGGAAGAAGACCAAAAATGGTGAATTCAGGGAACCCCAAATCCTCCCACCGACAATTGACATCCAACAAAGGGGCCACCAACGACCCTTACCCAAAGCCTGGGACAATAATGTCCAGACAGAAACATAAGTAGGGCAATATCACAAAATAAAATAACACAAAACAAATGAAAATAAATATAAGATTTTAATCTTCTTTCTTGTCAATATTCAATGTACCTTTAGGTGGTAAAGGCTCTTTTCTTTTTGGAACAGGCTTAGGGACCTTCTCCTCTGGAACAGCTTTCTTGGGCACTTCACGCACTTTAAAGATACAGATATCATTTTTAGTTATTAATTTGTATAAGATTCTTAGAAGAACGTTACTTAATAATGAGGAAAGAACAGAACACACAATCACACTTAGTGAGCACATAATCAATACATACAAAGCAAGAGAGAAGATGTAGAATATCAGCAATTAAGTCAGAATTTAGTTCATAACGATAGCTGAAGAAAAAGAGTACCTTTAGGTGGAGGTGCCACTTCTTTTTTAGGAACAGCAGTTGGTATCTTTTCTTTTGGAACTGGCTTCTGAAGTTCAGGCACTTTAAAAGATGAATTTCTTTTTTAAATACTTATTCAGCCATTGAATTAGAGATTAGTTGACAATAAAGAAGAACAAATTGAGTGTCTCACATTCAGATTTTAGGGAGAAACAAAAAAGATTCATGGTTGGCAATCATTCCAATCACAAAATATTTTTTTTGTTAAAACGAAGGGAGGGAGGAATGGGGCTGCAGACAATTGGACAACTCTCTGGCACAGTTTTTCTCAACCTCAGGAATTTTAATATGTGTGGCATTGAAGGCCCCACATTTTAAAGTTGCACTGCTCTAGCACTTGTAGAAATGTCTTCTGGTCTTGAGTCAAAATTTTGGGGTTCAAACTTATATTCTGGATTTTTTCCCTTCTATTATTTTTCCATTCTTCAGATATTTAGCATGAATTCTTAAAGCACACGAACCTCAAAGCCCAGGAATAAATGGTGATAGTGGTAAGAAAACTTAGTTAATTGAATACATATATTTCTCAAACTTAAACTATTAAACTAATTGACCTAACTTTTATCAAGAATGCTAATGAAAAGGAAATATAAAGAATATGTTTCTTTAATAAACATGAGGATTCAGGGTTCCAGAAAAAAACTATGATAATAATTTATCTATCTTAAAATGGGGGTTGGTGGAATGAAGATATTTAAAGACAGTCAAGGAACAACAAATAAAAGAATTGATGTACCTATGGCTGGTGGAACCTCATACACTTCTTCATATTCTTCTGTCTCCTTAACTTCTTCAACTTCTTCATAATACTCATATTCCTCTGGTTCCACTGTTTCCTTATACTCTTCAGTTTCAGGTTCTTCTGGAGCTTCTTCATAATACTCAACTTCAGGTTCTTCTCGCACTTCTGCATATTCTTCTTCAGCTTCTTCTGCTGGCAAGTATTCCCCAGCCTCCTCATAGGTTTCATACTTCTCATATTCTTCATAAATATATTCCTCAGCAGTAGGAGCAGGAACAGTGATCTCTTCCTTATGGACAACCTTCTTTCTTATTACAGGCACTTTAAAGACAATTAACTTGCCATTATTTCGAAGACCGCATAAAAACCATTCAAAACAAAGTGAAACTAAAAGCACCCACAGATATCAAATAATTATAATACCTTATTCTAAAATAAACATGTAACCCCACTGGCATATGATATTGTTAGTCAGCAGAAATAAACTGGAAGGCATTATGAAAGATGATGAACTTTTTTGCCAAACCTGTCAGGAAATGCCTATATTTATTAGATACCAAATGCCTTTTCATGTAGCAGCGAAGAAATTTTGATATTTACTTTTATTTAACTTTACATTCTACTCTGCTTCGAGAGTTCAGATTAGGTCTGTCCTCATTTTATTCTTACAACAAGAATATATGAGATAGTGACAATCCCAAAGTCACCTAGTAAATTCTAGAATTGACTGGAGGATTACATAGTCATTGATTTACAATGAAAGAATAAGAAAACAACAAGAAATATACAACATGCGTTCATGGGGTTTTTGTTTGCAAACATTTGACATACACATTATTGACATATATGTGATAGACAATAAAGTATATATACCAAGTTTAATATTGTGGAGTAAAATTTTAACCAGGTAAGCATTGTGCCTTTCATAGGTGGATTGAACTTTTTTTTTTAGATGGAACAACGGGCACATTCTTTTCAAGAAAGACTTCCTTGGACATATCAGGTATTTTAAATTATGAGCCCACTAAATTATGAGCCCACAAATGGAGCAATAACTCTGCAATTTTGGGGAAAAAAAATAGCTTCACATAGTCCATATCATGCATGCTTTTGTACCACATGATCCTGTCCCCTTGCATTTGAATCAATACAGTTTTTTCTGCAGAATTTCAAAATATGATATGTACCTTTGGCTGGTGGAGGTGGCACTTTTTTGGGAACAGGAACTTTCTCTTCTGGAACAGGTTTGGGAACTTTAAGAATTGAAAGATAGATATTTTTTCTTAAAGATATTGAGCTTAACTCATCATGGGCAAACATATAAGACATCACAAGACCTACTAACATTGGTGTCTAATGCTTTTAAGAATAAGAATTCCAAGTATTGTCAACATTAATCTTTTTCATATTATTATAGCAAAAAATTAGATATACTTTTGGTTGATGAAGATGGCACCTCTTTAGGAACAGGCACTTTCTCTTCCAGGACAGTTTTGGGAACTTCAGGCACTTATAAGATAGTACAAAGGATATTTTTGTATATATTTTAGTGTCAGGTCAACATGGACAAACACATAAGACATCAAAACACTTTCAGTTACCAATATCGGTGCCTAATGCTTAAGAAGGAAGAGAAGTAATGTTTTTATACTACTTTTAAAAATGGTGAATATGCCATTGGCTCATGGAAGTGGCACTTTTTTGGGAATGGGCACTTCTTCTTCTGGGACAGGTTTGGGAACTTCAGGAATTGAAAGATAGATTTTTTTTTTTCGTTAAAGATTTTGAGTTTAACTTACCATGGACAAACATAAAATACCTGAAAACTTTGAACTACTATAGCAATATTTAACAGTTAAGAATATAGATGACAAGCAATTCCAATCTTGACATTCTTTCTTAGTATTATAAATATTAGACATACCTTTGGCTGGTGGAGCTGGCACCTTTTTGGGAACAGGCACTTCTTCTGGGACAGGTTTAGGAACTTTAGGGATTGAAAGAAAGATTTTTTTCCCTTAAAGATTTTCAGCTCAATTCAACATGGACAAGCATATAAGATACCCAAAAACTTTGAACTAGTGTATTGATGTCCACTTAAGAATAGATAATATTGGTGTCCACCACTTAAGAATAAGGATGACAAGTAATGATTGAAAGAAAGATTTTTTTCCCTTAAAGATTTTGAGCTCAATTCAACATGGACAAGCATATAAGATACCCAAAAACTTTGAACTAGTGTATTGGTGTCCACTTAAGAATAGATAATATTGGTGTCCACCACTTAAGAATAAGGATGACAAGTAATGATTGAAAGAAAGATTTTTTTCCCTTAAAGATTTTGAGCTCAATTCAACATGGACAAACATATAAGATACCCAAAAACTTTGAACTAGTGTATTGATGTCCACTTAAGAATAGATAATATTGGTGTCCACCACTTAAGAATAAGGATGACAAGTAATGTCAGGTTTAATGATTTCAGTCTAACTATTTTAAATGTTAGATATACCTTTGACTGCTGGAGGCAGCACTTTTTTGGGAACAGGCACTTTCTCTTCTGCGACAGCTTTGGGAACTTCAGGCACTTTAAAGATAGTATAGAGGACTTTTAAAAAATGGTCTCAAGGCAACATTGACAAACACATAAGGTATCACAAGACTTTGACCTACCAATATTGGTGTCTAATACTTAGGAATAAGGACTGCAAGTAATGTCAACATTTTTTTTCATACTGCCATTACACATATTATATGTACCTTTGGCTCGTGGAGCTGGCACTTTTTTAGGAACTGGCACTTCCTCTTCCAGGACAGGTTCAGGAACTTCAGGGATTGAAAGACAGATAAATTTTCTTTTAAGATGTTGAGTTCATCCCACCATTGATAAACAGATAAAGATGTAGCTCAGTTTTAGATTACTAATCCTGGTGCTTAACACTAAACAATATGGATGACAAGCAATTTTAATCTTAATGTTTTCCTCTTACTGTTATAAATGATAGATGTACCTTTGGCTGGTGGGGGTAGCACTTTTTTAGGAACAGGCACTTTCTCTTCTGGGACAGGTTCAGGAACTTCAGGGATTGAAAGAAAGCTGTTGAGTTCACCCACCATTGATAAACAGATAAAGCGTAGCTCAGTTTTAGATTCTAATCCTGGTGTAACACTAAACAATATGGATGACAAGCAATTTTAATCTTATGTTTTCCTCTTACTGTTATAAATGATAGATGTAGTACTTTTTAGGAACAGGCACTTTCTCTTCTGGGACAGTTCAGAACTTCAGGATTGAAAGACAGATAAATTTATTTTAAGATGTTGAGTTCATCCCACCATTGATAAACAGATAAAGACGTAGCTCAGTTTTAGATTACTAATCCTGGTGCTTAACACTAAACAATATGGATGACAAGCAATTTTAATCTTAATGTTTTCCTCTTACTGTTATAAATGATAGATGTACCTTTGGCTGGTGGGGGTAGCACTTTTTTAGGAACAGGCACTTTCTCTTCTGGAACAGCTTTGGGAGCTTCAGGCACTTTAAAAAGAGATGGTTTTCTTATTTCAAGGTTTTGTTCTTAGTCCATCATGGACAAATATAGAAAACAACGCAAAACTCTGAAACTTCTGTTCTTTGTATTTAACCCTTAACTGAAGAATATAAGTGATATATATTGTCAACTTTTTTTTCACAGGGTTACAAATTGCATATGTACCTTTGGCTGGTGGAGGTGGCACCTTTTTGGGAACCGGCACTTTCTCTTCTGGAACAGGTTTTGGAACTTCGGGGACTTGGAAAAAAAGATTTAATGATTTTTTTAAAAAAGATTTTGTTCTCAAGTCATCAAAGTGAAATGTACAGTAGAAGACATTACAAAATATTGAAAAACTATCAAACCAAGTATTGCACTGCATGATCAAGGAAGCAAGAAGCATGTAGACATTATGAAGGCTTTTAATGCAAGAATTAAAGAATCCTGGAAATGGCAACAATAGCCACCCATTCTCTTTTATGAAATAAAAGAAATGAAGTGGAGTCTGACTCTTCTTTCTAGGCTTTTCACAACTCAGACTGAGTTAGGGTTGAAAGTCTCCATTATTTGTGGATGGTTTCTGTTTAAATTCCTCCTGTTTCTGTTCCAGCCTTCTCAAATTCTCTCACAACTATTGATGTTGTTCTTCCCTTAACTAGGGAATAACAGTGACAAGTAATATCATTCCCCCCCCACCCCCGCCAACATGGTTTCAAAAATCAGTAGGAACAAATTTTAACTGGTGGAGCTGGTATATATTGGTATATATATTGGTATATACTGGTATATATTGGTATATATAATATATGGTATATATTCTGGAACTTCTCCTTCTGGAATAAGGTTGGGAATTTCAGGGACTTGAAAGATAGGTGTTTTTTTCTTTAAGATATAGAGTTCAACCCACTATAGACAAACATACAAGATATATAGCACAAAACTTTGAACTAGCAAGACTTTTGTCCAATGTTTAAGAATATGAATGACAAGTAATTCAATTTTTTTTCATACTATCATAAGTATATGAAGCATGGAATGGGCATGTCTTTGAGAATAGGCACTTTATCTTCCTGGACATATCTGGAAACCTTGGGCAGTTTTAAGATAGGAAGATTGTTTTTAAAAAGATGTCGATCTCAAGACAACATGGATAGACAATACAAGACACAGTAAAACTGTAAGCTATTAATTTTGTTGCTTCACATTTAACTGAAGAAGATGCATGACTAGCAACATCAACATAGTATTTTCTTTCATACCGTTTCAAGTTTCACATGTACCTTTGGCTGGTAGAGCTTTTTTGGGAACTGCTACTTTTTCTTCTGGGACAGGCTTGGGAACTTCAGGTACTTTAAAAAGAGATGGTTCCTTTTTAAAGGTTTGATCTCAAATCAGCATGGACTAGCATACAAACTTCTAGATATTTTTCAACAGAAATTGGTATTTAATATTTAAGAAGATGCATGGCAGCTTACGCCAACATTTTCCCCCAACTGCTATAAATATTCTATGCAACACTCAACAGATAGAGCTGGCAGTTTTTCAGGAACAGGTATGGAAACAAGGGATTTGAAAGAGATATATGTTCTATAAGATTTTGAGCTCAGCTCACTAGGGACAACAAACATGTAAGACTTCACAAACTTTGAACTACAGGTATTGGTGACTCATCGTTAGGCATTTGAATGATAAGGAATGCCAGAATTAGTCCTTTGTTATAAATATTAGATATACCTTTGGCTGGTGGAGATGGCACTTTTTGGGGAACTTCAAATATTTCCTCTTCCTCCTCTACTTTGGGAACTTCAGGGACTTGAAAGACAGTATGATTTTTTTTTTAGAATGAATATTTTTTATTTCAAATCAACACAAACAAATATGGAAGACCTAAAAGCTTGCAGCACTGGTGTAGGTATTTGAAACTTAAAATATTAATGATACGTACTGCCCACATCCATTTGTTTTCAAGATATTTTAAATATTAAATGAATATTTGGCAACAGCAGCTAACACCTCTAAGAGGAAAGAAACATTCTCACACATAACATGATGGCAACTGCAGACAATTTAAATAAAGCATTTAAAAAAAGATTTTGTTCATAACTTGGATAACATACAAAGCATCACAAAACATCACATGCTGATATTAGTAATTAAAATTTAAGAACGCCGCAGATACTGTTAACATTTATGTTTCTCATAGACGTATACATTTCACATGTACCTTTAGCTGGTGGAGCTGGCACTTTTTTAGCAACAGGTACTTTCTCTTCTGGAACAGGTTTGGGAACTTCAGGGATTTAAAGATAGATTTTTGTCTGTAAGATTTTAAGCTCAATTCACCACAAACAAACATGCAAGACATCACAAAACTTTGAACTACCAGCATTTATTTCTTATGCTCAAGAATAAAAATGACAAGTCATGCCAATATTAAAGTTCTTTCCAACTTTCCAAAGTTCTTTTTCAAAGGTTAGATGTACCTTTGGCTGGTGGAGCTGGTACTTTTTTAGGAACAGGCACTTCTTCTTCCACGACTGGTATGGGAACTTCAGGCACTTAAAAATATATAGGATTTTCTTGTTTTAAGATTTTGTTAACAATTCACTATTGACAAACGCAGAAGACAACTCAAGAATGTGAAGCATTAATCAGGGCATTTAACCCTCAAGAGAAGAATTATTGTGAAATGTATTGTGAACTTTGTTTTCACAGTGTTACAAATTTCACCTGTACCTTTAGCAGGAGGAGCTGGCACCTTTTTGGGAATGGGCACTTTCTCTTCTGGGACAGGTTTGGGCACTTCAGGCACTTTAAAAAAAAAGTTTTTAATTTTTAAAAATGATTTTGGTCTCAAGTCACCAGAAAATACTATGAAACATTGAACTATTAGTTTTTGTTGCCTAATTGTTAGAAATTCTATTAATGTATATATCACTATAGATCAAACAGTGTACAGTCACCATGTGCTTTACTGCTTAACTGTTTAACTATAATAGGAGACAGGAAAGTTTTCTTAGAACAAAAGGACATAAAATATATACTATAGATCCAAACTTGTAAACACTGCCATCTACTATCTGAATACTACTATAGTTGTTGTATAAAATATATATTCCAACAAAATATATTCCAACGCTAATATTTAAGAATATGACTGAACTTTAGTGTTTTTCATGCTGTTATAAATATTAGATATACCTTTGGCTGGTGGAGCTGGCACTTTTTTGGGAACTGGGACTTCCTCTTCTGGGACAGGTTTGGGAACTTTAGGCACTTTGAAAATAGTATGGATTTTTTTAAGTATTACGTACTCAATATGAACAAATTCCATAAACGTTTAAACAACTAAAATGCATATTTAGTACTTGATTGACAATGATTAATTACAAATACCATCAGCGTTTATTTGTTTTAAGAGGTTTTAAAGACAAGATGTACACTTAACACAGAGAGCTGTTGCCTTTACAGGAGAAATCAGATTGGTTTCTGGAATTCATTTGAGTTTTTATTTATTTTAAAGATAATAAGAATTCTTAAAGATTTTGGTTTCAACTTGGACAACAAACAAGATATAACAAAATTTAAATACTGACATTAGTCTCTAATACATAAGAATATCAGTGACAAGCAATGACAACATTTATAACTTTTTAGTACTGTTACAGATTATACAAGTACCTTTGGCTGGTGCTGGTGCTGGAACTTTTTTGGGAATAGGCACTTCCTCTTCTGGGACAGGTGTGGGAACTTCGGGAACTTTTAAAGATAGTAGGGAGGATATTTTTTTAAAGATTTGCATCACCATGGACAAACACATAAGACATCACAAAACTTTGAACTACCAAACTTCATGTCTAATAACATGGATGCCAAGTAATATTAATGCTAATGTTTCTTCATATTACTCTTTAGATAAGATATACCTTTAGCTTTTGGAGGTGGCACTTTTTTGGGAACAGGCACTCTCTCTTCTGGGACAGGTGTGGGAACTTCAGGCACTTTCAAAGATAGGAAGATTTTTTTTAAAAAAAGATTTTCATCTCATCGTGGACAAACACATAAGACTTCACAAAAGTCTGAAGTACCAAAATTCATATCTAACAACACGAATGACAAATAATATTAATGTTTCTTCATATTATTGTTATATAAAGAAAGCATACCTTTAGCTTTTGGAGGTGGCACTTTTTTGGGAACAGGCACTTTCTCTTCTGGGACTGGTTTGGGAACTTCAGGCACTTTTAAGATAATATGGAGGATTTTTATAAAGATGTTGGCCTCAATAGGTGCAAACATATAAGAAATCACAGACTTTGAAGTACCAAAGTTTTTTTTTTTTTAAAGATTTTCATTTCACCATGGACAAACACATAAGACATCACAAAAGTTTGAAGTACCAAAATTCATATCTAACAACATGGATGACAAATAATATTAATGTTTCTTCATATTATTGTTATATAAAGCATACCTTTAGCTATTGGAGGTGGCACTTTTTTGGGAACAGGCACTTTCTCTTCTGGGACTGGTTTGGGAACTTCAGGCACTTTGAAAAGAGATGTTTTTTTAATTGAAAGATGGTTTTTCTTTTAAGTTTTTTGGCTCAGTCCACAAAGATATAATATATCAGAAAGCTTTGCATTACTTTAGCAATATTGGTGTCTAACATTTAAGACTAAGGATGACAAGTAGTAGCAATGTAAATGTTTTTTCATATTGCTATTTTAAATATAATATGTACCTTTGGCTGGTGGAGGTGGCACCTTTTTGGGAACAGGTACTTCCTCTTCCAGGACAGGTTTAGGAACTTCAGGCACTTTTAAGACAATATGGAGGATTTTTACAAAGATGTTGGCCTCAATAGGTGCAAATATATAAGAAATCACAGACTTTGAAGAACCAAAGTTTTTTTTAAAAAAGATTTTCATTTCACCATGGACAAACACATAAGACATCACAAAAGTCTGAAGTACCAAAATTCATATCTAACAACATGGATGACAAATAATTTTAATGTTTCTTCATATTATTGTTATATAAAACATACCTTTAGCTTTTGGAGGTGGCACTTTTTTGGGAACAGGCACTTTCTCTTCTGGGACTGGTTTGGGAACTTCAGGCACTTTGAAAAGAGATGTTTTTTTAATTGAAAGATGGTTTTTCTTTTAAGTTTTTCGGCTCAGTCCACAAAGATATAAAATATCAGAAAGCTTCGAATTACTTTAGCAATATTGGTGTCTAACATTTAAGACTAAGGATGGCAAGTAATAGCAATGTAAATGTTTTTTCGTATTGCTATTTTAAATATGATATGTACCTTTGGCTGGTGGAGGTGGCACCTTTTTGGGAACAGGTACTTCCTCTTCCAGGACAGGTTTAGGAACTTCAGGCACTTTTAAGACAATATGGAGGATATTTACAAAGATGTTGGCCTCAATAGGTGCAAACATATAAGAAATCACAGACTTTGAAGTACCAAAGTTCATGTCTAATAATACAGATGACAAGTAACATTAATGTTAATGTTTTTTTATATTATTGTTTTAATTGGGCATACCTTTAGCTGGTGGAGCTGGCACTTTTTTGGGAACAGGGACTTTCTCTTCTGGGACAGGTTTGGGAACTTCAGAAATTGAAAGACAGATGGATTTTTTTTTAAGATTTGAGTTTAATTCACCATTGATAAACATATAAGATATCACAAAAATTTGAACTACATTATACAGGTAGTCCTTGAGCTTCGACCACGATTGAGCCGAAAATTTATGATGCATTTGTGCAGTACGTTTTGCCCCATTTTACGACTTTTCTGACCACATTTGTTAAGTGAATCCCTGCAGTTGTTAAATTATCAACTTGGTTATTGAATGAATTTGGATTCTTCATTAACTTTTCTGGTCAGAAAGTTGCAAAAGGGGATTGCATGACCTTGGGACACAGCAATGGTCATAAAGATGAACCAGTTGCCAAGCATCTGAATTTTGATCACATGAGCATGGGGATGATGCTGCAACAGTCGTAAATGTGAAAAACGGCCACGTCACTTTTTTCAGTGCCATTGTAACATTGAACAGTCACTAAACAAACTGTTGTAAATCGAGGACTACCTGTACTTAAGAACATAGATGAATATCAATCTTGATGTTCTTTCTTACTGTTATAAATATTAGATATACCTTTGGCTGGTGGAGCTGGCACTTTTTTGGGAACGGGCACTTCCTCTTCTGGGACTGGTTTGGGAACTTCAGGAATTGAAAGAAAGATTTTTTTTTAACTTAAAGATGTTGAGCTCAACTCATCATGGACAAACATATAAAATGTCAGAAATCTTTGAACTATGGTAGCGATATTGGTGTCTAATACTTAAGAATAAGAATGACAAGTAATGTCAGTGTTAATGTTTTTGATATAACTATTTTAAATGTTAGATATACTTTTAACTGCTGGAGGTGGCACTTTCTTAGGAACAGGCACTTCCTCTTCAGGCACTTTAAAAAGAGATGGTTTTCTTGTTTTAAGAGTTTCTTTGCAACTCATCATGTCCAGATGCACAAGAAATGATGGAGGTTTTTTTCAGGTAGAGGTGGCACTTTTTTGGGAACAGGCACTTTCTCTTCTGGGACAGCTTTGAGAATTTCAGGAACTTAAAAAAAATAGTTGGGAGAGTTTGATTTGAGGCCCCCATGGGAAGATAATAACAACAAGAATTTTCTAAGATAGCAAAGTATGGTTGAAAAAGTCAGGCATTTGCAGTAATGGTTAAGAAAAAGGACTTAGAAGTTGAATAATTCAGGGGACCTTCTATCAGGTTAAAATATTTGCAGATAGAAAGCATGTAAGAGTTTTTCCTATACAATTTAGAAGTGCAGCTAATATAATCCTAGTATACTTGGTAGGAAAGAAATGGTGAGGTTGTCTGTTTAGCCCTATCGTTAGCACAACAGAAGAATAAATCACGCTGCTGCCATAATAATTCTTTCTCTATATTCGTCAAAGTACCTTTTGCAACAGGTGGTGGTGGTGGCTCCACTTTTTTGGGAACAGGTTCAGGAATCTTCTTTGCTGGTACAACTTTCTTAGGTACCTCTGGCACTTCAAAACATTTTTTGTTCAGATTTAGATTTATGTGTCATTAACAGATGCAGTGAAAAAATACAGTAAGGCACAATCACTGTTTTAATGCATTGTAGGCCAGGAACATGCAAGAAGAACCATTAGAACCAGCTTTCTGCCAGATTCTACTCAGGTTGCTTGAAAAGCTGATGCTTACTTGGCATCTTTATTTGGAAATAAATCCAAAATGTTCCTTAAAACATGACTAGATGCCATATATGTATACAGCATTAAAAAAACCTCTCTCAAAATAGGCTCATTTTGATTTGCAATTCTCTCTATCATTTGGGGCTTGCATGTGTCCTAAGCCAGTGATTTTTAAACTTTTCTTTTCCTCTAAGGACCCCTTCCCACTTTAAAAAGATATGGAGGATCTGAAAAAAAGCCTTTGTTTCTATGAGTTACATTTATCAATATTTGCCATATTAAAAATTAAAACAGATACATTCGCTCCCACTACCGTTTCTCACAATTGTTTGATGGGATTTTAATATTACAGTACTTTGCAACATAGGCTGGCAAATATTTTGATTTTGGTGAGCCATGAGAGAGTATTGGGGAAACCCCAGGGGTCCCAGGATCACACTTTAAGAAACACCGTCCTAAATATATACATATTTTAACATACAATTTCTATTAAACTCTTTTTTAAAATGCTTATCTCTCTCATGTTGTTCTGTATTATAAAAAAATATTTTCATGCTGGTGTTTTAAATATCAATTTCCGAGATTGAATTGAAGTCTGCAGCTTTTGCCAACATATTTAGAAATCCATTCCATTGAACTCAGTGGGATTTATGACTAAGTAAAGATGCATAACATCAGGTAACATAATTTATTTGGAGCGTACATTGAAAAATACTGGTGTCTTTCCAACAGAAGAGGATATTTGTAGCAAAATAAAATAAAATAAAGACTGGTATTTATTCTGGTGGTATTCAATTTTTTTTTGATAAGGTGAATGAGGTTGATATACATTTTGTTGGCATGTCTTCTTCAAGATATGTTTGTTCTTAATTTTTAAGAAATGGTTTGTAAATGAATTGTCATCAATACAAAGACCATAAAATGACACACGTAAAGAACATGCAACAATAACATTCAAGATGAACAAGCCCTTCTTTAGAGAACAAGTTGGTATACCTTTAGCTGGTAGAGGCACCTCAGCTTCAATTTCTTCTTCCTCGAGGATCTCAGGCACTTTAAAGATATTAAGAAATTTGATGTTTGAAAACATATTAAAGAAAAAGAAGAGAAGGAGGTAGAAGAGCAAAAGGCAAACCCTACTGTAGGTTAGAGAATCATAATTACAAATCCACTTGTTCTTCCTGAGTATCATAATTCACTTTGAAAGTCATATTTGACACATATTTGCAAGTTCCATGGGGGAAAACAGTTGAATATCCATGTATAATTTAAAAGCACTCTGATGTACTTTAGGTGGAGGTAGTTCTCCACCTTTTTCCTCACAGATTGCACAAGTTAATTGGCAAATTGATTTTATTCAAAGAATAAAATAACATAAGAGCGAAGAATAACATAAAAGCGAAGCAAAGTGGAAAAGTGAAAGAATCAAAACTGGAACGGTAGAACTGCAGCAGCTGAACCCAAGAGGTGTTTTTACAAAACAGGACTGACAGAAATGATCAACTGCTTGTTTTGTCTTGAATGCCATTTGCTTAATATAGGCCAAGTGAATAAACTATAGAACTGCCTGCCTCACAAGATGATGTACCTTTATCAGGAGGTGCTTCTACTCGTTTAGGGACAGGAACACGCACTTCCTCTTCAGGTACCGGTTTCTTGGGCACTTTGATTGAAACAATACAGAAATACTTTTGAGTGTGCGGTTTCATTTTGGCACAAATCAGAGAAGAATAGCCCCAAACACACCAAAACACAGACATAAAGGCCACTTGAAAAGACTAGGGAAAAGTTTTCTCGGCACATTGTGTTTAAAAGCACACACACACACACGCACACATGCACAAAAGGACACAAGGATTGTTACATGAATTTGTATGTGTTAAATCCCAAAGTAATGTACCTTTAGCTGGTGGAGCTTCTTTCCTTTTGGGCACAGGAACCTTTTCTTCAGGGACAGGTTTCTTTGGTACTTCAGGTACTTTAGAGATAAGATTTGAGATGATTGAGGATCAATAATGTTATGGCACATTAAACAACACAAGCAAGGCCAGTTTGGTCTAGTGGTTAAAGTACTGATCTAGAAACGAGGAGATGGGAGTTCTAGTCCCTCTTTAGGCATGAAAACCAGCTCTTTAGGCATGACTTTGGGCCAGTCCTCTCTCTCTTAGCCCAACCCACCTCACAGGTTTGTTGTTTTGGGGAAAATAGGAGGAGGAAAGTAGTATTAGGTTCGTTTGCCACCTTGAGTTATTTATCAAAATATAAGTAGTTCTCGACTTACAACAGTTCATTTAGTGATCGTTCAAAGTTACAACGGCATTGAAAAAAGTGACATATGACTGTTTTCACAGTTACGATCTTTCTGGCATTCCCATGATCATGTGATCAAAGTTCAGATGCTTGGCAACTGGTTTATACTTATGACCGTTGCTGTGTCCTGAGGTCATGTGATCCCCTTTTGCAACCTTCTCACAAGCAAAGTCAATGGGGAAGCCAGATTCACTTAACAATCAGGTTACTAACTTATCAACTGAAGTGATTCATTTAACAACTGTGGCAAGAAAGGTCTTCAAATGGGGCAAAACTCATGTAACAAATGTCTCACTTAATCACAGAAATTTTGGGCTCAATTGCGGTCGTTAAGTCGAGGACTGCTGATAATAAAGGTGGAAGATGAATACATAAATAAAAAATAGAGAAAAGGACACAACTACATTGGATGCTACTACAAAAAAAATAGATCTACAATAATTTTCCATCCACTTAGCCAATGTCTTTACATCTCTTAAAAAGGAAAATGAAGATGAAGAAAATATGATATACCTTTCTCTGGAGGAGCTTCCTTTTTCTTGGGAACAGGCACAGGTTTCTTTTTCTCAGGCACGGGTTTCTTGGGGACTTCGGGCACTTTAAAGATATAATTATGTTTAAAAGTTTAGACTCAGAGGAAGACATGGGCATCCACAGTGGGGTACAAAAGTCAAGATGTTAACTATGGTTGTACAATCAAAGCTTCACTCCTTTTTATGTGTCACAGATACCATGCATTTAAAAATGAGGGAGAGGCTGGGCTTCGATCACGCTATGATTACTATCTTAACTTTTTTGTTTTCCTTCTGTAATGCCCCTGGTAACATAGTGCAAACATTGGTGAAGCCATATATTAGGTCAGAGAAGTTCCTTATCTCTTCTTTGATATATTATCTTGTTACATTCAGTGGAGGGATTCCAAAGTTTTTCCTACCAGTTCTATGAGAGAAACGCATCTTTGCACATGCATTTGTGCTTTGCACGCGCCTGATATGTGTTTTGTGAGCTTAAAAACTGCCCTCTGTGTCAGTGCTGGTGAAGTGAGCTGTTTTTTAGCTCAGCTGAGGCACAGCAATCCGCTCTGCTGCGCGATTCAGATGAGCTAAAAAACAAGGGAATATAGGAAACGGCGGGGGCGGGTGGGTGGGGCCACCCAGAGGTGGTATTTGCTGGTTCCCCAAACTACTCAAAATTTCTGCTACCGGTACGCCAGGACTGGTCTGAACCGGTCGAATACCACCTCTGGTTACACTCCATGTCACATTGTTCAGCAGAGCGTGAATAAGCGCACAATAGTGCCTACCGTCCCTGTCCTATTGTCCCCAATTATTAGTTCCTATTTCTTGTATTTAAACTTATGTTTATTCTTATTTCTATCATATTGTAAGCATTTGACAAAATAAATAAATGAATGAATGAATGAATAAATAAATAAATAAAGTAGAGCCCGCAACCTTCTGAAGAGCTTTCGGGGACTGAATGATTCCATACAACTCCACTAACTGACATCTGAATGACTCTGATCAGCAGAATATACACGAGTAGTTTCCCCATTTCTATCATTCTCCTTGGAATCTATCATCTCAGTTTACTTCTAAATTGCTTTTTTCACCCTTTCCAGAATGGTGGATTCAAAGCCCTTTCTGCTACATTCTAGGATATATAGAAATATTCTTTGAAATAAATAAGATGCCCAGGTACCTTGTAGAATGCTATCTTCCCAGTAAACAAAAAACTACTTCAAAATACATTTAAAATTACACTCAAATGAAGCATGATGCTTGGACAGGGTCAAAAGTGTCTTCAGGCTTTATGTTAAGGATCTGACTACCACCCTCTATTTTGGGAGAATCACTGAATTCACTGGGACTACTGTAAGAACTAAAGGTAAAGGTTTTTCTGTCAGTTGTGTCCAATGGACATGGTGTTCATCTGTTTCTTGGGCAGATAAATATAAAATTGCACTAGTATATTTCAAGACTTTTAGACAGAAAAGACTTGTTTAATAGGCACTGTTTCCAACGAGGAGAATTTTGGATGTAAGTAGAATAATTTTGGACAAATAAGATTTAAATGATAAGCATTTAAAGTTTAAATAGGTTAAATATTTTTGGAATGTTCCCTAGTTCAAACTTTCCTATTTGCAGTTTATAACCTGAAACGACACATGAATTTCAAACTTCAGTTAGGAAGATGAATGACAGACCAAAACAAATCTGAATAAATAAAAAAATCTGAAGCAAGAGTAAATTTGTAACGTATACATTGCTATTGCTTTTAAAAGCTGGTTTTTACCTTTATGTGGAGGAGGTAGAGGAATTTCTTCCTCTTCTTCATACTCAGGAACTTCTTCATAATGAGGTACCACTACTACCTCTTCTTCCTCATGAGTTACTTCTTCTTCATATTGTGAGACTTCCTCCTCATATTGTGAGACTTCCTCCTCATATTGTGAGACTTCTTCCTCATATCGCGAGACTTCCTTCTCATATTGCGACACTTCCTCCTCATATCGTTCCTCTTCTTCATATTGTGGGATTTCTTCCTCTACATATTGGGGAACTTCTTCCTCTTCTTCATACTCAGGAGCCTCTTCTTCATATTGAGGAACTTTCACATGGACCACTTCTTTTTTAATAACAGTCTTGCGAACTTCAGGAACTTTAAAAAATATGAATTTTTGAGAGTTTTAATTACACACACAATCAACAAAGTAAGCATTCATCAAAAGAATACTCAAATAATCATTAGTGCAAGAATAACATATAACAATACATAACAGACCAAAAACACATATTTATATCTTAAATATACCTTTAACAGGAGGTTTCTTCATTTTTGCAGTAATTGATATAGGCATTTTTTCTTTTCTGATAGCTCTCTCAGGCTCTTCAGGAACTTTAAAGATATAGTACATTAACATATAAGAACTGAAAAGGCTTTAAGAATTGCAAGACACAAAGATATATTGGCCAGACAAAATATACACATATTTGATTAAAGAAGATATTTGACTGTAGTTGCATCTCTTAATTCTTGAACAGTGCTTGCTCCTGAATTAAAAGAAGGTATGAATTTTTTAAATGTTTGATTTGTTAATGCATTTTTTTAAAAAAGTATGCATTTTTCAAATTTCATCAAGAATTTTCGCTAGTTACAGCCAGTCTTGTAGATATTTTTCCACTTCTGATTTGCACTGTATTGTCGATAAATAGCACTGAAGATAAGTCAGATATTTGTTTTGATATTGGGTAGAGATAGTTTTCTCTACACAATTTTTCCAGAGAATATCGAAGATAAGATTATTTAAAAATAACCAGCCCACTCAGAAGACATTTTATCAATATCTATCTATCTATCTATCTATCTATCTATCTATCTATCTATCTATCTATCTATCCTTATTTATTATTTCTATACTGTCTACCTTGCCAAAGCAAGTACTGCCTGTAGGTTAAATCTGTGGTGAAACTGCTGAGTTTCTGTTGGTCTTTTCTATAAGCTTCCTAAATGCTGCTTCCATAATATTTTTTCTTATTCCAAGCCATTTTACTTAGACAAAGCTTTCAGTATAGGAAATAGAACAACTCAAGCAGTTATTCAAGTACAAAAATTGAAAAGTGCAAAATTTGTCTTCTTAGATTGTTAACCTCTTCTGTTGTATTCAAAGAAAAAAATCAAACTATCAAGTACAATTATTTATTCTTTAGGCCATAAACCTTCCTTACTATTAAGAATCAGAACTCTCAGTGATTCATTTTATTATTCATTTATTAATTTTTTATTAAAATGTTATGTGGTAAATTTCACACCACAATAATATATATGTAAGATTTCTATTGGAAGTAAGAACAGACTGGAAAGCTTTGTTCTCTCAGAGAGATAATATTTTTACAAATAAATGATAAATATTCATCTTCTTAACAGATATTAAATGGCAGCAACAAGTTATCATTCAGTTACTGAGTTTCTGGCCCCTATGCTTTTCCTCATTGACATCATACCTGCATATGAAACTTCCTCCTCTGTATGAAGAGAAATAGAGACTTCCTCTGCATAACCCCAGTGCTCTTCTATGGCTGTTATTAAAGACATAGTATTTCACTTTAGAATACCACATGAGAAGGATCATTCAAAGCAATAAGAATTCCAGTGAGACGGTTGGAACTATTTGAGACTTCCTTTTAGAAATTAAACAGAAAGAAAGAAAACAGGCCTTGCCCATTCTCCTCATAGGATTTTAGAAGAAAGCTATTTTTTTGATTTGAGAATTCATAGAAATGTCTTTATATATATATATATATATATATATATATATATATATATATATATATATATATATATATATATATAGATTTTGCTTTGTATGAAGATCATATACCTTTTTCTGGTGGAGCTACTTTTCTTTTGGGGATAACCATTGATATTTTTTCTTTTGATACAAGATGCTTTGGAACTTCTGGCACTTCTGGCAGTTGAAAGAAAGAAAAACATGCCATGAATTTATGCTCTTCTCTATAAATTGTTGATGTTAATTATAGGACAGGGATAATAGGCAAAAATGTCCAGACAATGACCAAATTACTAAACAAGACAATTGACAATTCTTCTGAAAATGTCATCAGCCAGACAACATAGCATTTAACATACACTGAACAGATACTAAAAACTCCATATTAACCTACATCACTTACACAACACAGAACATTGATTTGATTTTAAAATTATCTTAAGACATACCTGTGTTTTTACAATACTGATTTTGTAGTAGAAATAGTATTTATTAATCATAATAAAGCATACCAAAAGGAAAACAAATAACTCATTGCAAAAACTTAAATCAATAGCAAATAATTGCAAGATGTTGATCCAGACAATACTTTTCAACAAAGGCAAGAACATAAGAGAAACAAACAAGCTAATAACACTTAAGAAGACTGCTAAAAGACTTTATTATTTCTATAATAACAAAAAGGAAATCCAAAATGCAACAAAGAGATCAGTAATCTTCTACAATTTACTGCCCTACAGATGTGTTGATTTCAACTTTTATTAGCTGCTGTAGCTAGGAATTGTGGAAGTGGAAACCAATGTATCTGAAAACAATGTTCCCACCTTAGTTATCAAATCAATTCATTCCGTTGATTAGCACTAGCTGACATCTAATAATAACTATTAAAGTTAATTTGTACCATTAACCCCAATGTTAGCTAATCAATTGCCTTATACTAAGTCTTATGACTTCCATAATGCTTAAAACCTTAGTATAGGGGCCTTTTGTGGGAAATATCTTGTCTTATAATTTAATTATTTAATTTGAATGACAAAATAGATCTACAAATAAATGGCCCTTTACTCTTGGATAAACTGCTTTAAAATGTAGTATCTATAATATATAGTTTTCCCTTACAAATTAACAAATTTGATTAGTATACTTATTAAAGCTACAGTCATAAAAAGTAAAACAGATATATAATACAAAGTCAGAACTGAAATTTATTTATATACAAATTAACCTAATATTCTTTGTTTGTTAAGAGCAAACCATTTTTGCAAATGTTAGGCAAGTTGCAATGTATCTTTCTTGGAAGGAGCTAGCTTCCAACTTCTGAAATTACCTGACTCATATAAAAAAACTTTCTACAGAATCAAACAAGTATTATACCTTTAGGTGGTGGTGGTGCTACCTCTTTCTTAGGTTTTGGAACACGGACTTCCTCTTCTGGGACAACTTTCTTTGGCACAACTAGCATTTAAAACATAGTTTTTTTAAGTTGATTTGAATTATTTATATATGATAAGACTTGATCAAATTACAAAAATACATTGTTATTAATTACAAACATGATTAAAAATATGAGTCCTCCTGATGATGTTCTATTAGTTATATCACAAAGTACTTTTGAAAGCTCCCTAAGTTTTAAAAGTAGTTTGTTGTTTTTTCTCCTAGAGGTGATCGTTTGAAAAATGAAACCCATAGGTTCCTTGCACTTTATTTATTAATTTCTCCTCAGCAATTTATCAACCTTGTATTGCCATCTTTTAGTTGCCAGTCAAAATTACAATATAGATACATGCTATAGAATTTAGAACTTGATGTACCTTTCTTTGGTGGAGCTTCTTCCTTTTTAGGGACAGATATTTTTTCTTCAGTAACCACTTTTTTCTTGCGGATTTCTGTCACTTTAAAAAATAACGAAGGTAGGTCAATTGCATGTATTTCAAATATACATAAATATTTTAAAGTGAGATAGTCGACTTTAGCAATCAATATTAATTTTTAAAAATTTCAAAAGGAATTAGACAAAGTGAGGCTGAGAGTTTGTCAATATTACAGGGAGAAGACTAAAGAAGAACCAGAATAGGGTGACAATGAAGATACTATTCATAAAACAATGTACCACAAGAGATAGACAGAACACATCCATGAGAGTTCCTTGCTTCTTTGGTTTATTTACCTTTGCTTGGTGGAGGTTCTTTAACTTTAGGTGGAACTTTCTCTTCAGGAGGGATTTTCTTGGGCACTTAAAAAAATATTTTACAATGTTGATTTCAACACAATACAGTTTTAAGTTCAATATATTCTGAGAACTAAGAATACACAAATTTCATTGAAGACATGTGAGGTTAGATTATTTAGGAACATGTAGTTTTCATAATCCATGAAAAAGAAATTAGTGTAAGTTTAAACATCTTTCTTTCTCTCCCCACCTTTTCTTCCCAAAATACGTGTTAGATTTGCTGGATAACAATTTCATTTGGCTGAATAAAAAAGAAGCAGTAAATATTTATACCTCTTGCTGGAGGGGCTTCCACTTTCTTGGGAGGAGCAACTGGTTCTTTCTTTGCTGGTTCAGGTCTCTTCCGGACCTCTGGCACTTTAAATTATATGGAAAGACAGGGAGAAAATCTTTGACACAAAATGTACATGAAGAGTTCAAATTAATTCATTGATAGACGAATGTACTAAGCCATGGCAGCAGCAAAAAAAAGTAAGGTATTATATGAAATTAATACAAGATGCTGGGCAGGTCCCAGTTACTACCATCTACATAAGAAGTAGGTCCTTCTGTTCAAGGCCAGCTTCTTATCCAGTGGAGCAGTTCCACTGTTGGTACAGACTCCTATCTCCTCCGCATATTCCTATTTCCACTAAATCTGTTCAGCAACTCTTCCAAACAATACTGACATACTACCAGAGGAAGGGGTCAAATGGAAAAGATTGTTTCATCCTGAGGTGTCAGTTGAGTGAAACTGTTTAGACTACAAATAGGGGGGAATGCTGGTTCTAAGCCAAAATTGCCAAAGATATTTTACTTCTAAAATTTGAAAGTAAGTAGTTGCTACTCAAAAAAGAATCACCCTGCTAAAAGGGCTATACTGTAACAAAGAACACACAAACACACAGAGACAAAAAAAGAAACATGTAAATTAAGCTACCTTTATATGTGAAGAAGTTAATGAGATACCTTTAACTGGTGGCACTTCTTCGTGAACAGTAATATGCACTTCCTCCTCAGCATAGTAGGCCTCTTCTGTCAATGTAAAAGCATTGCTTAGAATAAATAGTTGGAATAAGAAAATTAGCAAAAGGAAAAATGAGTAAGAGTTACAAATTTGCTTCATTCACTGGACTGTATGCTATGCTTTTTCATGTTGTCTGCAAATGTATTCCCCAGTAGGACATAATGCATTGACAATTCAAAGAAATTAATGCCACATATATTTACAACTTGCAGAATGAAGGATCAATTATTTATGAGTCACATGCATTTATGTATACTGTGTGAGGGAATATCCACACATTGGGCCAGTTCAGACCCTGAAATGTTAAATAAGTTGTCAATGCCTGGAATGTACTACCTGACTCTGTGGTTTCTTCCCCAAACCCCCAAAACTTTAACCTTAGACTGTCTACTGTTGACCTCACCCCATTCCTAAGAGGTCTGTGAGGGGCATGCATAAGCGCACCAATGTGCCTATCGTCCCTGTCCTACTGTCCCCTTTTATTCGTACCCATTTCATGTAATTATAATCATGTTCTAATTATATCTGTTATCTAATACATGCTTGATAAATAAATGAATGAATGAATGAATGAATGAATGAATAAACAAACAAACAAACAAATAAAGTGTCCATATCCTAGAGTCATTGGCTAACCAAGATTAAGATTCAGGAAGGTGTCTCAGAATGTCTTACATTGCATGTACGTGCACACATGGGTTAATTCTTTATTAAGTCCCTTGCTTATAAGATTCACTAACCTAAAACAACAGCAATAACAACAACAACAACAAATTTATCAGACTTGAATACCCTGATTCTACAAAAAACCACCCTACTTGGAACAGCTTATATCCGCTGACGCTAACTTAACAGTTCCTAGGTCCTTGGTTAGGACTCGAACTGTTGAGCTACCAACCTGCCCCAAAGGCTGTGAATCTCACTAAAGATTTAATAATAATAATAATAATAATAATAATAATAATAATAATAATAATAATAATGCCTATCCCAGGTCTTTGGTAAGGACTTGATGGGTGGACAAAAATCTAAACATCTGGCCGACTGTGCAATGTTCAATAACAACAACATCAATAATAATGATGGTGATAATGCTGTATCATATTTAATATATTTTGCCTCTCTGAAATAAATGAATGTGGTGAAAAGAGTAAGAAACACACCCTTGCTGTTACAATTGGGTTAGAAAGGGTATGAACATGCAGCATAAATAAGGAATGGTGGAACCTCAGATTTGGAGAAACCACCTGAATGTATGTTATACCCTCAAGATAAAAACATGAATAGCCAGGAGACAAACCAAAGGAGGGGAAATGGAACAAAGGAACGGAAGTCTCCTTCTTCTAGAAAGGAGAGAAGTTGGAAATGTGTTCTATGTTAATATTTTGGTAATGCTATATATATGGAGAAATCAACTACATTGAGTTCAATATGACTTATTCCCAAATAATTATATACAGGATTGCAGCTCACCCTATTTTTAAGATATGCAAGATTAATTTTTAAGGGTGCCTTTTTTCCTGCATTCTGTTACTGGACTCTGTATAGCCACAAGATGAACTGTATTTGTGAAGATTTTCCTGTTCTTTGTTCTTAGGGTACTAAAAGGAAAACATTTGTAATACTATATTTTCATATGACAGTTATTTAAGAATAATAAAGGCCCTTTCAGATGAAATGTTGCTATGGTCTAGCATACAAGTGGTGCAGGGCACTATTACCATCTGTTGTCTGTATCTATAGTGAAACAGAATGACTACATAAAGGAAGGAAGTCTTATTATGCAGAGATGTACTGTAGGTAACAGCTACACCATTTGGAATCAGACGTGCATGTAGGATTTGAAGCATCAAGGCTTCTCTACAAATGCATTGCTTTACATATGTATACATTCAGATGGGAAAGCAAGATTCAAGAAAACAATGTCTTTTAAACAGACTTTAAGAATGATTTAGAAACTGATGTGCTCCTGATATAAAATATCCATCCAGATCAAAATAAGGAAGAAGATGCAGATGTTCTTAAACACATTGTTTTAAACTTCTGTTTGTAATCAAACTATTCACTTGAGTGACACAAAACATATAATAATTAATGGATTTGATTGATTTGATTTGTGGATGGATTTAATTTCAAGATGGCACTAATGTGGTAATGGCAGTTATGCTACTGCTGGAAATATGATAATTATTTTGCTTTTTGAATAGTACACTACCTGTTACTTCTGAAATTTCCTCCTCTTCCTCGTAAGAGACTTCTTCTTCCCTGTCATAAGAAATGGGGAGTTCTTCTACTTCTTCCACTTCTTCCACTTCTTCTTCCTCCACTTCTTCTTCCCATTTCTCCACTGTGGAGTTTTAAATGATGAATTTAATATTATTATGGAATAGGATACTGCATTATATTTCCACTCTTGTTAGGGAAATGTATTAATTTTCAGAAGAACTTCAATTGGACTGAGTAGAGAGAAATCTGCAAATCCACATTTGAATGAAAATCATTTTTCTAAATACAATTAAATGAATGTCAAATTTAATCTCAGTGCCTTGACTCAGTTTGGGAAAATTTAAATATTTTTAGAGATTTATTTGCCCTTCTATGACCTCTCCCCTAATTATAGAATCTCATAGTAATGTCATCATTTAATAATTATTCTCTGAAAAAAGTGGGATTGGATTTTTTGCTTATGGCTCATGAATGAATGAATTCTTTATTGACCAAGTGTGATTAGACACACAAGGAATTTATCTTGGTACATATGCTCTCAGTGTACTTAAAAAGAAAAGATACATTCATCAAGAATCACAAGGTACAATACTTAATGATAGTCATATGGTACAAATAAACAATCGAAGCTATAGCTCATAGCTATAAACCAAATATCCAATATCCTAATAATCATTTTTATTAAGGGTGATTAGCCATAAACAAAAACTCCAATCTTGCCTTTTTCAGGGAACAAATATCATATGATGACAGTACTAAGAGATTCCACAATTAGGAAAAATTATCTATCTATCTATCTATCTATCTATCTATCTATCTATCTATCTATCTATCTATCTATCTATCTATCAGCTATAGTCTATCTATCTTCTTTCTATAAAAAGGAATAGAATAGAATAGAATAGAATGGAATGGAATGGAATTCTTTATTGGCTAAGTGTGATTGTATACACAAGGAATTTGCCTATCTGTCTATCATATAGCTTTATGATAGAATGATACATTGGTGATAAAATAGATAAATAAAATAGATAATAAAATAGTCAAAAAATAGAGTGATAATAAAAGATAGATTCATCTATCATCTTTCATTAGTAGAAATTTTCTAGTCTTGTAAACATAATAAAAACATTTTTTTAAAAAAACTACTCCATATCCAGATAAGCTTCTTCATCTTCTTAAACACTTGAGAAAGATTATGGAGAATCATTTTCATACCTTTGTAGAGCCACATAAATTTTCTATTAGTGTTTACATAAGCACTCCGAGAACAACAGTTTTGGATGTTCACTTTCTGCTCATGGTTTCTCAGATCCAAAGACCGCCCCCCCCAAAGCACACAGAATACACATATAATAGAGCACACACATATTCACACAAAAATGCATAAATGTGTCAGAACATTTTAATGGGGATGGGGTGGATTATGTTCAGATAAAGTCATGGAACAAAACTGGAAAAAATGTTACTTTCTCCAAGGACCTTGGTCACATACAAGGGTGTTCCAATGATACACAAATCCAAAACAGAAACAAACTATTTAGGTTAAAAGAAGCAGAGAAAACCAGAGCAAGCAGGCAATTATTTAGTTACGAAAGTGTCCAAAAAAGTGAAGAAAATAGGTCATAGTTCCAATTATTTGTAAAGATACCTTTAGGTAAAGGAGCTTCCATTCTTTTAGAAATGGTAACAGATACTGTTTCTTCAGAAACAAACATTTTCTCTTCTACAACAGCCCTCTTAGGCATCCCAGGCACTTTAAAAGACATTAAATGTGCACAGATTTAACTAGAATACATACATTCCTGGCAGATGAGCGCAACTATTTTCACTATTTATTTAAGAGTTTAAAGTGAGAAGAGAACTGAACAGTACTTTTGAATATGAAATGTACAAATAAAAGCTAAGCAGCAATACAAAATGAATACAAATAAAGCCCACCTCCTCACCTCCCATTATCTACGCAACAACGTAGTTACTAGCAATATGCATGATACAAAGTGCAAGACATGGAACACACACAATAAGAAAAGACACTCTTTGATATGATCAGGTTATTCCGACAATATCCCAAGATATACCTTTAGGTGGAGAGGGTTCAACTCTTTTAGGCACTGCAACGGTTACTTTTTCCTCAACAATTACTTCCTTTGGCACCTTGGGCACTTTAAAGAGATGGTTGAGTCTCATTTTAGAATTTCCAATGGTAACAGAAGTGCATATCAATTAATGCATATCAAATAGAAAATTACAGTCAAGAAGACAGAGAATAACAATTGAACAGTGAGGTAAACCCCAGATGTTTTTTCTTCTTTTTAAATTTTATTTGCACCCAAAGGAAGGTATTATACCTTTTGCTGGAGGGACTTCTTTTTTACGGAGTTGAGGTACTTTTTCCTCAGGAACTGCTTTCTTGGGCTCCTCAGGTACTATTAAAAGAAACACATAGAAGAATATGTAGAATCTTCAAAACATAATTATGATAAACCCTAACCTTGTACAATTATAAACAAACCTGAGCATTGGACTCAAGTGAACTGTGATGTGACTGAACACCCATACGTTAAGGTAAAAATACCTTAAGAGATCATTAAAAGAAATTGCCTCTTTTTAATACAGGCATATTCTTTTACCTTTAGCAGGAGGAACCTCTTTTTTCTTTGGAACGGCAAGTTTTTCTTCCGGAACAATTTTCTTAGGTACCTCTGGCACTTTAAAACAGATTTTAAAACACCAAAATTTAATATAATTTTTTAAAAAGTTGTGAGCTTGCCAAGTATAATAATGTGAATGGATTCTTAATTAAATCACAGCCAAATGGAGAAACCTCATTTACTATGCCTTCTCTATAAGAGGTTAATAAGTAGTTCATCCCATCTCTGATATCTATAATAGTATTTGGATATATCACGAGTGCCTTCTGACATATTTAGTTCACCTACTGGTAGTAGTTCCAGCTTCTGGTGTCTAAGTAAAAAATAATAATTGTTTATGAAGACAACTAACTAACAAAGACAATATTGCTTGGATGATACAGTACAAAAAACAAGTATACTTGTAACACAGTAGCACTATCAGTTGAGGGATCACAGATCAATTCTGAATATGTGCCATAAGATAAATATCTGAACCAATAAAATATACCAATATAATATCTTTTTAAAAATTATGTTACATACCTTTAGCAGGTGGTTCCACTTTTTTAGGAACTGGAACAGGCACTTTTTCCTCTGGTACTGGCTTTGGCACTTCAGGCACTTCAAAGATATTAAAAGTAAAAATGAGAAATCCATGGCTATGTATCAACAGTCTTCAATGGTTAGTCATTTACCAATAGACTTATATACCGCTTCACAGTGAAATTTATAGCCCTCTCAATTTATATATTAAAGTGTAATAAAATCTGGCAATTCAGAAAGCGATGCTCCCAGTCCAGCCCAACATTCAGATGGTCCTCAGCTTAAGATTCCCGATGTTAATCAATAAGCAAAAAAATGTCCATACTAGCACCAACAGAGAAACACAGAAAATTACTAATGATGATCAATATCCCACCCATCCCCAAGCAGCAAAGGAGAAAGACGTGAATTCTACCAAGAAGTCTAATTTCAAATTAAATACCTTTAGCTGGTGGTGGTACTTCTTTCTTGGGGACTGCAGCAGGCTTTCTTTTTTCTGGAACAGGTTTCTTAGGTACCTCAGGAACTGTCAATGGTTAATTTAAACAGGAGAATGTTAGTATTTTGGCACATTTATTAGAGGAGTGGTGGTGGAGGATGTTGGACAGTCAACAATTACTCCAACAGGCTCAAACAAGTAGAACTGATTTTATTATTTTATTTATTTATTTAATTTGTATTGTCACCTATTCACCCATGGCAACTCAAGGCGGCTTACACGATGTAAAACCATATTTAAAACAAAAGCTATATAACATAAGTATGTTACTTAATCTTCTGCATTATTAGAAAATACTGTTCTGATAGGATCAGGGGTGGGATTTGTTTCTTTTAACAACCGGTTCTGTGGGCATGGCTTAGTTGGTGGGCGTGGCTTGGTGGTCATGTGACTGGCTGGGCGTGGCCAACTCAACATCACTCAAATCGAGGCACACATCTTCTCGCCTGGCCTCTTATGACTGTGGGGATGCTGCAACAGTCGTAAGTGTGGAAAATGGTCATAAGTCACTTTTTTCAGTGGTATTGTAACTTTAAATGGTCACTCCACACAAGCAAAGTACCAGCAAAGGAGGGGGAAAAAACTCCAGAGATGTTCCTGAGATAGGAAGTCTAGTCCTGCCAAGAATGTAAAAAGGGTTAACGGAGAGGCAGTTTCTGTAAACAACACCAGAATGTTTCCTTCCTGCCTTCTTTACAGGATTAGGCCAGTAATTTCTTCTAACAACTGGTTCTCCGAACTGCTTAGAATGTTAACAACCAGTTCTAGCGAATAGATGTGAACTTGTAGAATCCCACCCCGGATAGGATGCAGTCCCAAACAGAACTGTGTCAAATCCCATTGATTTTTGATCCTAAAATGAGACTTCTTCAAAAAGTCCTAATACCCTTAACACAACAGGGTATATAGCTTTGCCTCCTATATATCCTGCTGTGTTAAAAAGCAAAACTCAGTAAATTATTCTACCCTTTACTAAAGTATGCCTGAAATAAACACACACATACATGCACATATAGGGAGTCCTTGACTTACAACCATAATTGAGGCCAACATTTCTGTTGCTAAGTGAGACAGTTTTTCAGTGAATTTTGCCCCACTTTATGAACTTTCTTGCCACAATTGTTAAGTGAATCGCTATAGTTGTTAAATTAGTAACATGGTTGCTAAGTCAATCTAGCGTCCCCATTGATTCTGCGTGTCAGAAGGTCACAAAAGGTGATTACATGACTCTGAGACAACGCAACCATCATAAATATGAGTCAGTTGCCAAGTGTTGTGACCGTAGGGATGCTACAACAGTCTTATATCTATATCTATATCTATATCTATATGATCTATCTGTATGCAAGCTTTCTGCCGGTTTATATACCTTTAGCTGGAGGAGCCTCCACTTTTTCAGGAGGGGAAGGTTTTTTCTTTTCAGGGACTGGCTTCTTGGGCACCTCAGGAACTTTAAAAACACATAATACAGAAGTTTAGAAATGATTTAATGATTTTCAAGATTTATCCAGCCTAATGAAATATTGTTCAACATTGTAATGTTTTCTTTTAAAAAGCACCTATTATTCCAACAAAGAAACACAAAAGATCAAATCAAATGTGCAGTTCTATTGGCAGAAAGGCTGTCTATTACAGCAAAAAGATAATAAGTTTATTGTACTAATCAATATTTCATTATTATTAATTCACCTTTAGCTGGTGGAGGTTCTACTTTCTTAGGAACAGCCACAGGAACCTTTTCTTCTGGTTTCTTAGGGACCCCTGGAACTAGATAGTAGCAATTTTTGAGTTTAATCAGACAAAATCAAGATTTTTCTCATAGACTAAACTCAACACTAATATAATATTTGAAAAACACTGTAAAGTTGCTAATTTCTTTACAGGTGAAATATAGATGCTCAGAGACCTGGGGAAAGACCAACAAGAAAATGAAATAACAAGAAGAGGGATACAATAATCAAGTTCTTGATAGCTTGAAAGCAAATAAGTTCTTCTGGACTTATGGTCAAGGAAATGAAATAACTTTTTTTAAATGGTCAAAATCTTGAGAAATCACCATATCTCTCAGAATTTCACTTTTCTTCTTCAAAATCTAAAAGATACTATGTAAGAATATCGACATTGCAGAAGATGTAGCAATCTCAAAAGATTTCCATTAATTAAATAGTGTTATTTTTTATTCTGCTGTGGAATAATGTACACACCATTGGGGAAAATGCATATTGTGATGTCCATAGAAACCATGTCGCCAAGCTTGGTTTTTAGGTGATTCTCAGGAATTTTTAATGATGATGTCATGACCATCTTAAAATTTAAAAAAATGGATATTGCTTTAAAAAATCTACCTTTAGGTGGTGGAACTTCAGGAACTTCTACATAGACCCTTTCTTCTTCATACTCATCTGGTTCTTTAAAAGAAAATGGGAAAATTAAAAAGTTGACTTTACCCTATTTTCTACATACAATTAAAAATAGCCAAAATCAATTTACATGGCGGCATGTAAAGAATGAGACAGAACTGTTCCTACTATTTCTATTCTCCAATGGTCAATTATGTTTCTAATCTTGAGCACATACCCTTTATCTTATAACTGATTTAGCTATAGTGGTGAAATTTACTAGTTAAAAATTATTATCATCTGTATAGCACTCAAGATATTTTTAAAAGGGTATACAGAAATAACTGCACAGAGCATGTTTAGAACAGTTAAGAAATTATATGAAATAACCTATTATCAAACTGGGTAAGGCTAGGTTAAAATAAACTAAACCGAATTTACCTTCAGTTGGATATTCCACGTAGAACTCTTCATGCTCGTATTCTTCTGGTTCTTTAAAGAGAATCATCACATTTAAAAGATGGATTTAAACTATTTTCAATACTATTGAAATGATCCGTAAGATAAAACAGAAATATTAAATAAAACCCAGAATCTGACTGTCCAGAGAGATATTTATGTTCCTAAAGTTAAAAAAGATAAATGTCTTGGGCAGCAGATTCTCACAAACAGAAGACTCACAAGTAAAAGAATAAGGCAACTTTTTTTTCGTGGGAGATAGTTCTATGCTATGTGCAAAGCTGCCATATTAAGAGAACATTGAATAGAGGCAAATGCAATTTAATTAACCTATTTCATTTTTTATATAGGACAAGGTGGTAAGAGAAAAAAATTAATAATATATGTTTGTAACTACCTGAACCATATGAATATTCTTCTTCATGATATGAAACAGTCACTTTTTCTTCTGAAATAGTCCATTTCTCTTCAGCTGGGACTGAAATAAGAATTCAGTCAAAAATACTAAATTAAACATATGAAAATGGTTTGCAAACATATTTCTATTAAACACCAGGACTCCAAATAAAATTTTGCGGTAGGTAAGATGTAAAGATAGGAATAAATTCCAAGACAGAACGACCTAATCCCAAATCAAGCCAGGCAGAATATTCCCATATTTCAAGGTAAGTCAAGGTTCAGGAACATTTAGAATAGCCCATTTTCAGCTTGAAACATTATGTAGCAAAACCTTGCATTAGACATTAGAAAGCAAAAATAGCTTTGTCAGGAAGCAATCACAGTTTCCTATGCAAATGTTACAAGTAGAATAAAGAAAATAACTATTTCCAAAAATTACAAAGATGAATAAGAATTTTAAAGCATATGCATGTTTTGAGACATACTCCCCACCTCCAAAAAACCCCTCACCCCAATGTCCATGAATAAAATATAAAAACTGTCTCTAGCTGAGCTTGATGGTCATGTAATTTCTTGGTGACAATAAGGAAGTGATCTGCCATTACTTTCATCTATAATGTTTTTGATTCTACCAATCTATCCCATGCCTGGAATTCCTGCTAGGTACCAACTAGTCTGCTGGGCATAGTGCCCTTTAGATGAATGCCAAATCTCATAAAGGAACAAAAATGCACGGAACAGAATTTCTCTCATTTAAAGCAAATTGTCTTATTTTCAGTCATGCACCCAATGTACAATGTACATCATCAATTAATGGTCTATCACTTCTAGAATGCTTCTCAATGAAGCTTTCTGTTCCTTCAACCGAATAATTTGAACATGCATTCACAGGGAAAGGTTAGTAGAATTGTACTGAAAAAAAAAAGAACTGAAAAAGAACTGAAAAAAGTGAACACCATGAAAGGTAGGAAAAATGGATATGATTTATAGAAATCAATGTTCGTATATGCCATAGGTATTTCAAAAGAATATAGAAAGAGATGGAAAAGGAGATTGTGTACCTTTTCGTTCTATAACTTCCTCGTGAATGACTCTCTTTGCAGGTTTTTTGGATGGAACTTCTGGAACTTTACGGATATAAAAATATATAAAAGATTATTTCCATATATATGGTGTATATCAAACTATTTTAATCATAATTAAGGATAAGATAATAAACTAATAACATTCTAAAGCAGATTTCTTAAGCCTGATTTCTGCCTCCAGGTCTGTTGGGCCAGGCTGGCTGAGAATTCGGGAGGGGTGGGTGGGAGGGGTAGGGCAGGGTGTGTGTGTGAAGTTCAAAGATATTTATCTATGTGTTTTATATGTTTATTTAAAACATTTATGTGGGCACCCTTCTTAAGTCACGCTGGGCAGCTCATAATAATAAATTTTAACTGCATCACGTTTAAGAAGATTGGTTTAAATCTTAGCAAGGTTTAATAAATGGAACCATATAAAATGAGAAAAGGGTAGCATATCAATGAGGGAGACTATTTGTAGCTCAGGGTTGCTATGAGGGTTCTTGATGCTCTCTGAACACTGATGATGTTACCAACTTAGGGTAATGAAATGTCTGCAAGAAAACAAGCCAGCTCAGAGAGCCCGAACAACCCATCAAGGTAGCATATATTTTAAAAGGAGAAAATTTGATATGCAGCAAAAACATCAAAGAAACTGAGATGTCTTCCATCTCTTTTCTAAATCAAGTTGAACAGAACTTTTATGACTATTTTAACTACTAAGCTGTAGAGAAAAATTAAGAAGATAGTGGAACATAGCAGCTCTAAGTAATTAGCTATATATATTTTAACAATTAGCTAGATGCCATTACTTTGAAGGGTTTTTTTTCCTGATCCCATAGATAATAGTATTTGCTGTTAAAAACCATGAGTACATCATAGATTGAGACTGTAATTAATTTAAGTGGCTAGGAAATATCATTAATATTTTAATATAAGAAGATCAGTTATTAGCAATTGAAGTCTTTTTATATATGCAATTAAAGGGATGTATTTTGATCCCAAGGATTTTTGTAAGTAGACCAAGGACCACATAAAATTAAAATGAGCAGCATGCACATACTGTATTCCTATATTTCCCCAATATTAAATTAAAGCAAAAGATTCATAGCACCTTTCCTTGTTAAAAAAAACTAATTTAATTTTTGTCCATTCCTACCTTTAACTCTTCTCAGTTGTTCTTCCTCCATCTGCCGAGCTGTTTTTGCTACTTCTTCAGTTACAGGCTTCCGAGTAACTAAAGGGGATTTAAAACATAAGCATAAGACTGTATCTGAATATCCATCAAGTGCATTATATCCAATTTTTCAGTGTCAGAAAAGAAGTTCTAGTTCACTGATCTCCTAAAAGACATAAATTTGGGGTTCATATATACCACTATATACATACCATTATACTGTTCTCATGAAAGTTTTTGAAACTTGGCTTTGCCCAATTACTTCAATTAGTGATGGAGAATTTCCCATAATTGATAACCTCTTTTCTGGATTCCTTTGAATGCTCTGGTAATCCTGCCTAATTTCTGAGACCTGCTAGGGAGGTTAAAATGGAAACTTCCCCACCTCTAAAAACTGTTGATATTGGAGATTCCTTTTCTTCCCCATTGTTTCACACTGAATGTTCAGAACTGAGCTTTTTCATATCAGAACTATTGATTATGGCCATGAGTGATGTTTAGAAGTAATACCTGATTTAAAGGTTTGGATTCATGGTTTGATAGGAATCTTTTTAATATGTGAGATAAAATAGAATGTAACCTGACAATGTGCTGCTATGTCCAATATATTAAGGGTGGACAAAGAGAGACATCTGTTTTGTACATTTAGCAATAATTCTATAAATGTAATGTAAGAGTTTATGATTAGTATTCAACATTTCTTCATTACACATGACCTGAAAATAGTTCCATGCATTGCATAATTGAAAGATTAAAAATACCTCCAGTGGCAGGATTTCATACCTTATCTTGTTAATATAAAGTCTCTTGTTTTGGACTCTGGTATTTTAGAAGTCTAGAAACTTTAATCTATTTTTAAAATCATCTATTATATAAACTAGTTAATAAATATGCACCTTAAAAAGCAAATTTTAAAAGAAACATGCTGCAGTGCTATCATTTTAATGCCCAAACCTTTCTGTATTGTAATTTTCTTCTTTTCTTCTTTCTTGGCTGAAATTTCTGGACGTTTTGGCACAGGTTCTGGCTTTTTAGGAACTTGGACCACTGTAACAGATATAAACGTATTTCAAGAAACAACTAAAGGTATTTTGGGATCTTTGACACACTTTATTAATATCCTCTGCTAACTTAAAGCAATATTAGTTGACGTGTTCATTTTACTACCTTCCTTGTCTAAAGGTTCTAAGGTCTCTGTTCTAAGAGCAAAAAATCCATTTAACAAAATGTTATACAATAAAAATAGTATATTTAATTAAAATACATATCACATTTCCTTATATTTCAGGTAATGGCATATAATAATAGCAAAGTAAAATATGAGATGAATCTTAAAAAAATAAATGTTTAGATTAATATACTTAAGTACCGGATATAATTTAAACATTCTATCATCATTATATCATATCTATCGCCTTATCTGAACATTGCTGTTCTCCTAAAGCATGTTGGCAGAATTAGCCTGACTAAACTTACACATTAAATCATTTCAGTCAAACAGTTGCAAGACAATACACTATGTACCTTTTCTAATCCTATTAATTTACCATTGTGATCAAGCAAAAAATTCAGTAAAACAACAGAAATTGATAAATTTAATTATCTATAAAATATTATTTAAAAGAGAGAGAAAGGGGAAAAATGAAACTGTCTTTAAAAAAAGAAATATACCTTCTTCATGATAAACTGGCTTTTTCTTGTAGGTTACTTGTTTTTCTGTATATGCCCATTCATCTTCTCCTTCATCATAACCTTCTTCTCGTTCATAGTATTCATGTTTTTCCCCATACTCCTCTTCCCATTCTTCCTGATAAACTGTTTTTTTCTCTTTTCTTTCTCCATATGTCCATTCCTCTTCCCCTTCATCGTAACCTTCTTCTTTTTCATAGTATTCATGTTTCTCCCCATACTCCTCTTCCCATTCTTCCTGTATTTCTTTGTGAACCTCATGGATTTCTTCCTTTTTCTCATAAATAGGCTCCTTCTTCTTAACTACAGTTGTCACTTTGATCTCTTCAGTTTTCTTGGCAGCAACTTTTAGAAATAAAACATTGCACAAACAATTGAGATCAGTGTTCTCATATAGATTAATAAATGCACCTGCTCAGAAACAATACACAGTTGCTTTTTCAAAGACATGTCTTTAGTAAAACATAGGCATTTTTTTGGTTGTTTATTTTAACTTGAAATTGATCTGCTGAATGGAAATCCTAATTCTCCCCTCTTCCTTAGGTTAAGATATTTAATATATTGGTCAAATATTCTAATAATTTAGTCAGTAGGCACAGATGTCATAAGCTGCCCAACTGTCACAGGGTCAAAACACAAATGTTGCAGAAAGGAAGAATTCTACTGAATTCTTCTGAATTGGATGATCAGAAGTTATGATGATGAAGAAAAACGAAGAAGGACATCCACATTTTAAATTGCCCAAGCAAAGAACTCTTTTCAGTATTATATTATTTTGTGGGCAAACGTGTCAATCTTTGATTATTTACCTTTGGTTGGAATAACTTCTTCTACTTTGGGGACTGGGACTGGGACTGGGACTGGAGCAGGAGGTGGAGGCTCTGGTTTCTTGACTGGTTCTGAAACATATGTAATATATCTTGTAAGGTATTTGTTTCCCTACCATCAACTGCACTTCAATGTGATTTGATTTTGTTTTGATTTATGTTTTGATTTTGTTTTGATTTATAGATGGCACTGGATTCAGTTTACTAATTTATACAGTGAGTTGTGTATTAATAAGCACTTATCACCTCCACTGAAGTTTTAAGAGTGCACTTTACCTGTACAAAAGTAAACTCACTGAATTCAATGAATCTAACAGATATAAGATCACATTTAAATAACAAAAAACAAGACATAAAGCATGAGAAAAATATAAATACATGTGCTTTTCAAATTCACATATCAGAATCTAATATAATAAAACTGCAACCAAAGCACTCCCATTTAAAAATTGAGGAGACTCAGCTAAACTTTTTACAAACAGTTTTGGCTTTTATATGAGCTAATATGCATATGTATACTCTTCATGTATTTAGCATTGAGTCATTCATTGTAAATGTGAAATATTCTAAAGTCTTTAGAAAACATGAATGAAGCTCAAAAAGATGTGATAATATTTTGTTGTTTATAAATGTCCTTTATACTTGGGAACAAACAATCTGACATACCTTTAGGAGGTGGAACTTCCTCTGGGACTTTTGGAGTCACCTTTTTGATTATTTTCTTCCTAACCACTTTAAAAACAAAAGTGAAAATAATTAAGCATGTAAAGAAACTGGTCAAACAGAATATTTGGAAATATCCAATGAATACAAGTCCTGAAATGCAAAGCAGCAGTACCTTTTTCTTTTTTCTTCTTCTCTTCTGGCATGGGAATTAAGATAGGAAGAATAGGTATATCTTATAAAAAAAAAAAGAAATATATGCATTAAAATGTTTTCATGGAGTGCCCAGTTGTTAAATATTTCTTTGCCTAAGTTAATAGTCTTTTTAAAAGTAAACTTTACCTTCAGTTGGAACTTCAACTGGAATTGCAACTCTAGCATCTGGGACATCTGGAAAACCATTGAACAAGTAACAAAGTAGTCATATTAATCAAGTTATACACTGCTTACTAATACTGCTCTAATATTCCAAGCATCAAGCTTTCTGAATCCATATGGCCTCATCCATGCATGAAGATAACTATCAGTAGTCTGTGCAGAACGTGATATTTAGTAAGGAGTACAAAAATCTTGGGGGAGGGAGCCCTGAAAAATAGTAATTTAGGATCATGAATGAGCCTTTGGGCCAGAAAACTGACTGGCAGAGGGGGAAAATGCAAAATCAAAGGGAAGGAGGAACAAAACAGTTCTCACTGCTCACTGCCAGGAGTTCAATTCTGACTGGTTCAAGGTTGACTTGGCCTTCCCTCCTTCTGAGGTCGGTAAAATGAGGGCCCAGATTGTTGGAGGCAATATGGCTGACTCTATAAACATCTTAGAGGGGACTGTAAAGCACTATGAACTGGTATATTACTGGTATATAACTGGTTCTATTGCTATTCTGAAAGAGAGTGCAATCCTAAGTAGTAAAACCCCATATGGAACCCCTTAATGCAAATAACTGTTTGCCTTGGGAAAGAGTGTTATAGGTCAGGGGTCTCCAACCTTGGCAACTTTAAGACTTGTGGACTTCAACTCCCAGCAAAACTGGCTGAGGGACTCTGGGAGTTGAAGTCCACAAGTCTTAAAGTTGCCAAGGTTGGAGACCCCTGTTATAGGTGATGAGCCCTTTCTACTTTAGATGGCTTTTTGTAGTGCATGGGAATCATATTACGGAACATGGATCCACCACTAAATGAGATCATTATAAAGTATTAGCAGCAACAATACAACTACAGATAAAATGAAAAGAACATTTCAATTGGATATGTTCTTACATGTGTAGCCGACTATAGAAATTTTTTAAACTGACAATTAAATATTTGGGCAGAATTATAAAAGAACCAGAAGCAGATTTTTCTGCCTGCAACAATGCATTTTTAATAACACGTGGCATGCCATGCACAGTGGATCTTCGCAGCAGTTGTTTCAACTGAGCATAAAGAGGTGGCCAATAAAAATAAAAAAGGTTTGGTTTTGATGTTTCACACTGGGCCAGAGCACACACTAAGATGGCATGTGTATATACCGTGTTTCTCATAAAATAAGGCCAGGTCTTATTTTTTTTGAGCCCGAAAAAACAGCTAGGACGTCTTTTCGGGGGTGACTTAATTTCTTCCCCCACGCGCACCCTCCACCTAGAGCATCCCATGCACACTCACCTCTCCAAGAGGCCACCACTGGAAGCTCCCCAAAGGTAGAGTCACCAGCCGCTTCTATCGTCCGGTAGAAGCGGCCTCGGGGCGAGCACCCACACGCACTCACCTCGCCACGAAGCTGTTTCTATCAGCCGATGGAAGCTCCCCAAAGGCAGAGTCATCAGCTGCTTTGGGGTGAGGCATGGCTGCCGGTAACTGTGGCTGCCCTAACCCTCACGCACACTCTCCTCGAGGAAGCGTGTGGGTGAAGCGTGGCTACCCTAACCCTCACGCACACTCTCCTTGAGGCCGTTTCTATCGGCCAATGGAAGCTCCCAAAAGGCAGAGTCACCAGCCGCTTCCATCAGCTGATAGAAACGGCTTTGTGGAGAGGGGAGTGCGTGTGAGAGAGCGGCTGCAAACTTTTCTTAGCAGAAGGGAAGCAAGCTGAGTTTCTCTCTCTCTCTCTCTCTCTCTCACACACACACACACACACACACATACAAACACCACCCCTGCTAGCCCTTGTCTCTGCACTGGGTCAGCCAAGCCCTTCTGGCGAGGGAAGGTCTCAGCATCTGCGGGGTTCCCACTGCCGCCCTCCCCTTCTCAAGCCAGACCTTTTCCGGGCACCCTGCCAAAGTCCCAGGGCAGGCGATCTACCTTTACCTGCTGCCGCCGCTGGTTTGCGGAGTGGGGGGGCCGCCGGGGAGGGAAGAGAAGGCAGCAGAGCTCAGCTACCCTTAGAAGGGAGATCGGGCAGGCTCCCGAAAGGAGACGTGGGAGCGGTCCTTGTGGGAATGCGGCGGGGAAGCGGGGTGAGTGTGAAAGGGTCGCCACTGCAGCACAGGAGGCGGGAGGGAACTGGAGCAAAGAAGGGCCAGGGAGAAGCTAAACTGTCCTTTCTATTGCTCTGGTGAGGGCTGAATATTTGCAGGGGCTGGTTGGAAAGGACTAATTTTAGTATGAACCTTGAGTCATGGGGGAGATTTGAACGGCGAAGGCACTCTGCACATGATCCGAAGCAATCCTGCCACAGCTCACGGGTGGCACTGCTAACAGTTGGGGGGAGTCTGAGAACTTCAGCGACACCTCCTTTTCTCTCTCTCTCTCTCTCTTTGAGTGCCTGAAAGAATGCCCATCATTAACCAATTAACCAACGCCAGCCTCGGAATCCCTTATTTCGGCATAATTCGGGATGAGAGAGGAGCCGTAAAACCAGGGACTTGGCAATGAGGTGTAGGTTTGTTTGTTTTTTTGATTGAGTTCAATCACAAGACATTTCTGGATTTCATTAGATGTTCGAGGCATTCAGAAGAACTTTTGAAAAACTTGCGGGTCTAACTTTGAGAAGCAATGAGTTCGGTCCTCTCAAATGGTGGAGGTTAGGGACGGTCTTTGGAGACCTCCCCTCTCCTTTAGCTGAGGGAGACCTGGGCGATTTTTGGCCAAAAGCTGCCCCGGAGAAATTGATCAGAGAATGGACAGGAAAGCAAAACAAGAACACATTTGAGCTAAGGCCTTTTCTCCCACTCCCTCTGTCGCAATCTCACAATTTTTATACAGACACAGATACGCATGTGCTTTCTCTCCTGTCCCGCTGGTAGATTCAAAGACAACTAATGCGCGCTCCCCTCACCACAAGGCCATTTCTATTGGCTGATGGAAGCTCCCCAAAGGCAGAGTCACCAGTGCTTCTACCGGCCGATAGAAGCGGCTGGTGACTCTGCCTCTGGGGAGCTTCCATTGGCCAATGAAATGGCCTCGTGGTGAAGGGAGTGCGCATGGGCACTCACTCTGAGGTCGCTTCTACCGGCCGATAGAAGCAGCTGGTGATTCTGCCTTCGGGGAGCTTCTATCAGCTGATGTTCTATCGGTAGTAGATCAGGGTATTCTAGCCTAGGCTACCTGCATGGCGCTCCTAAAGGCAAGTTTTCTCCCCCCCTTCCCTTCCCCCCCATTTCTCTTCACCTCGTGTAGTTCTCATGAATGATGTGAGAAATGGTGGGGAAACGCATGGTTTAAATAGGCCTAAATTTTTGGGGCAGGGCTTAATTTCAACTCATGCCTTGAAATCATGCTGGGCCTTCCTATTGGTGGAGGACGTATTGTTGGAGAAACACGGTATATAATAGAACGTTATCCTGAGATGCCATGAGTTTTTAATCAATTTTTATTCTGCTTATTTGGATTTTGTTGTTGTTATTATTTTTTTGCTGCTTTGTATGTATCCCAGGATTGCGGTTACAATATGAGCAGCTATAAAAGCCTTTTATAAGAAAGAAATGTACAAAAGTAAAAGGTGACACAAAAAGCATTTGCTGTGTCCTTTCCTTACCTGGTGGCTTTATTTCTAGTTTAATTTCTGCAAGAGAAGAAATCAAAATGATTGTACTTGGAATCATTTCCACTTCAGAAATATTTATTCAGCAAGACCAGGCATATGTGAAACCTGGAGCACTGAGGTACTGACCTTTAGTGGTGAGGTAGAGTTCAGCGGTGCTTCTTGCTTCACCTCTTGGTTCGAGACAAGCAATAACCGAATATACCCCTAATAATAAATAAAAATATAAATAAACAAATAAATAAATGGTGTTATGATATTTATGGCAGTTTGTACATTTTTAGAAATAGGAAAGTCCGGCAAGAAAGAAAATCAAATCACCTTCATCATCTGAGGTAACATTGTGGATAGTCATGTAATGGCATCGGCCTTCGCTCCTAAAGCTGTACTTGGGACTCTCCTTGAGTTCCACTGACCCTTTGTACCATGTGACGATTGCATTGTCAAAGGAGACTTCGCACTCAAAGGTTGCAGACTGGTGTTCGCTGACCACTATATTTTGGATGGTCTTTGTGAACTGAATTGGTTCAGCTGTAGGTTTGAAGTAAATGAAAAAAAAAAGACAATTATTCTCATGTTTCATTTGGTTTTGCTTTTTTTTTTTTTCATGACGTTGTGCCCGCAGATATATGTATGTGTATGTTTATGTGCATGGGTACGTATACTCATACCCGGGCATGTTTCAATTCAAACAAAGACATACAGACAACGCTTATTATTTTCATGAGAATGCAGTTTGCGTTTCAAAATGGATTTGAAGTACAAGTAGCCCTTGACTTATGACCACAACTGAGCCCAACATTTATGTTGCTAAGTGAGACATTTGTTAAGTGAGTTTTGCCCCATTTTATGACCTTTTTTGCTTCAGTTGTTAAGTGAATCACTGCAGCTGTTAAGTTAGCAACACAGTTGTTAAGTCATTGACTTTGCCAGTGAGAAGGTTGCAAAAGGTGATCGTATGACCTGAGGACACTGCAACTGTCATAAATATGAACCAGTTGCCGAGTATCCAAGTTTTAATCACATGACCATGAAGATACTGCAATGGTTGTAAATGTGCAAAACAATCATAAGTCACTTTTTTCAGGGATGTTGTAACTTTGAACAGTCACTAACTGATTTGTTGTAAGTTGAGGACCACCTGTAGCACGTAGTTTTTACAGTCTTTCTCATGCTCATATTAAAGGAAGCATAGGAGGTAGATAAATCGAAGTTAATTGTTGTAATTATAGCAAAGTCAGATCATAAGAGGAAACAAGTGAATTAAATATCCTATCATCAAGTTATAAGAATGTTGAAAAAAAAGACAAAACAGTTAAATTCCCTGCACTCAGGCATTCAGTCCCTCATGACTGGACTACTGTAATGCGCTCTACATGGGGCTACCCTTGAAGAGCATTTGGAAGCTACAGCTGGTGTAGAGTGCATCAGCGTTGGTAGTTTTGGCCCCCTCTGTAACATTACTGTTCTGTGAACTGCATTGGTTACCAGTCTGCTTCTGGGTGCAATTCAAAGTGTTGGTGGTCACCTTTAAAGCCTTTTGTGGAATGGGTCCAGGTTACTGGAGGGACCTTCTCACCCCACTGAGATTGGCCATAATATGCATGCCGGCAGAGGTGTCATGCTGTGGGTCCCGTAAGCCCAATTATTCTGGTTGGTGGGGTCCAGGAGGAGGGCCTTGTCTGCTGTTGTTCCTGCCCTCTGGAATATCCTGCCCCTCAATGTGAGGTTGTCCCAAACTCTCCTTTCTTTTTGTAAAGACCTAAAGATGTGGCTTTGCCAGTCATCTTGGGGCCCCAATGGGGGAACAGCGCAATGCAGATGTTTGATTGAGTAATAACAAATCCCCCCTCCCCGCCACTCCGCCCTCCCCATGTGTCTTTGGTTTTAATGTTAGTTTTTAACTTTTTATGTTTTAGCTTTTATGTAATGGTAAGCCGCCCAGAATTACCCTATGGTAAGATGGGCAGCCAATAAATTTTATAAATGAAAATAAATATATGGCAACAAATGAAAAATAACTTTAGAAAAGAAATTCTGTTATTAAGATGTCATTAAGATTTATCTAAATCAGCTTATTTTTATAACAACACAAACTCTTTTTACAAACCTTCAATTAGTAGATCAGCAGTTGTTTCTAGTTGGTCAAACATGCAGGTGTACTGTCCCTGGTCTTCTGTTCTTACATCTTTGATAATGAGTCTGTGCACTTTGTCAGAGACATCTGTGGAATATCTGCCTCCTATTTGGAGGACCTTTCCATTTCTGTACCACTGGGATTTTGCATTTGGCACAGAGAATTGACAAACCAAAGAGCAGGTAAAGCCTTCCTTGAGGGAAGTATCACGTAGATGACGTTCAACAGCAGGTTCTGTTAGCAAGTTAAAAATGCGTGTTTTAGAAAATACCAACCCAAAACTGCATCAGATAAATTTTAAATATTTGATCAATCAAAATGTGGCACTAATTTTGCACTTACCAATCACATGAAGTTTAGCACTGGCAATATGCGGACCACAGACCACTCTGTAATTTGCCTGATCTCCAAGTTGACAATTTCTGATTTTAAGAATATGCCGGTCTCCTTCAATTTTGATTTCATACTTCTTGTTCGAGATCAATCTCTCTGTGCCTTTGTACCAAGTTAGTCTGATTTCTGGATAATTTATTTTAATCTCACATTCAAAGATGGCATCTTCCTCTGTTAACACAGTCTGATCTTCAATATCTCTGATCAAAGTAATAGGCTGAAAAATATTTTTCATATTTTTGAATCTCTGGATTAAGCACTAATCCCGCTACATAATAACTCTGTAAACAAGCAGCATTAATTACATATTACTGTAATTGATAAATGACATTAATTACCTCTGTCTGTGTAAGCCTTTGCTGAATGAATGCTACAAGTTCATCAAACTCTTGTTCTTCTCTCCTTGATCTCTCTTTTACTTCAATCTCCTGTTAAAACAAAGACCATGCATTAATAAGATTGTCTAATGTTCTACTTTATAAACAATATAAACAACACAATGGCAAAACCCTATTAAACTGAAGGAAATAGCTATATCCATTTTAGCACAAATTGCTTCAGTACATAAGGGCTATCCTTTGACATATTGGGAATGTCAATATTTTGTTCGAATATAGCAGCTTACTCAGAATTATTAAACTAATTTTTCTTTGCTCTCTCCTGATTGAAAATATTCATTTGAGACTCTGGTGTTTTAATCCTTGAAAGAACATTGAACAGAAATTGCTTAGTGCAGCTTTTCCAGCCTGGAGTCTTTCAGATTTACTGGACTTCAATCCTCAAATTTTCAAGTTAGCTGATTGGAAAAACCACTGTAGAAAAAAATATATATTTTGGTAGTGGGTGGAGATTGTAGCCCACAAACTTAATTATAGATATTAGCTTAGATTAGTAAAGTCCCTTCACAACTAACACACTTCTGAATTGGATGAACAGTTCTCAAAAATCCCCTCTTATTCATGTGGGGTCATTGCAGACTCAAAAGGGAGGAAGGGGTTTTGGCTTTTATTAACAACCAGAAAGATTGTATGAAAAAGTTGGGGAGAAACTACCCCAATTGATTCTGATTCAGAATCAATAATAATGCCCATTGCAGAATATGAATTTTAAATGAATAATTAGACCACCTAAACATTGAACACACTTTTTAAAGTAATGGAACTATGGTTTGAAATGATTTATTAATAAAGGAAAATATTGGTGTTTACCAGTCTGTGTGTTTCTTCTGCCTGGCTTTCTTTTAGCATCTCAAATGCTTGTAGGAGACCTCGGAAATCTGTGATTCCATACATGCGGGCATATTTTTCATATTCTTTAGGATCTACATTTTTAAGGAGTTCCATGATATCGATTGCCTGCTCTTCCTCACCTTCCTTCCTTTTTGTTGGAGTTCTGCAGGAATAAAGAAATTACTTATTAAGCAAATAGATACCAACATCCATTAAATTTACAGCATGTGTGAAATGATTTATAATTTTTCCAAGATTTTAAGCATCATCAGCCTAATAAAGTAGGATTCTTTGCTAAAGGAACTCCTAAGGCTCTCTTTGATTGCAACCTTATGGATTTAACAGAATTGGGCCTACTTCTGTGTTTCATTTTACAACCCAATAAAACTTACAAAATTTTATAGAGTATGCTATGGTGATTAAGACATTTGGAGAGTGTTTTCATTAATGGAAACTTTTACAATACATATAAAAAATGTTCAATTTTTTTCAATTGATAGAGATGCCCAATTTACAAATGATTCAAGTTGGCTTACAAAGAAGATTTGAAACACAAGAGGCAAAGATAATAATAAAAATTATAGCCATTCCAGGAAAGATTGAAAAAAAAAATTAAAATACTCCAGTGGGTTCACAAATTGCCCTGCTGGAAGAGACAAGTTTTTAAAGAACATCCTAAAGAATAAGAGGTTGGGGGCGAGATGGATTTTTGTGGGGATGTGTTTCCAAAAGCCATGCATGACATTATGGAAACTGTTTCTGCAGGCTCCCACTATACAACATTGTTTTATTGATGGGATCTGGAATACATCAACCCTGTCAGATCTAGTAGTATAGACAGACAACTGAAGTATGGTGATCCTGTAAACATCCAAGCCACAAATCTCAAAAGGCTTTATGGAAGTCCATTAGTACCTTGAATTGCATCTGGAAGCCAAATGGCAACCACTAAAATTTGCAGAGTTGAGTCCTTACATGGATGAACAGAAGTGCCTTCAAGAAGTGCCTTTAAGAAGCGCCTTCAAAGTAACTTGCACTATCACTTCTGACCAGATGAAACTTTGAATGGTTTTCCACATAGAATACATTGCTGTAGTGCAAACAAGAGGTGACTAGGGAATGAGTGACACTAAGGGCCTTATAACCCAGGAAAAAATACAACTGGTACATACAATAATATTATATTAAGGTCCTCCTAACCACTTGTTTTGTTTATCTTTGTGGCATTTAAAATAGCATATTCTATGGCACATCTTTTGAGTATCCCTCACTCTACACTTCTCACACATACAACTATTTTTAACATGATAACTTCCACTGTCATCAGCATTAAAGAAGGATGAAGGAATACTTTCAAATGAGCTGAATTATATTTTATTCTCCAACTTCTACCTATTAAAGCAAGCTTTCCATCTCATAGTTTAACATTATTGGAAAATGTTAACACTTACTTCTTTAATTTTGCTCTTAGATCACCTTCAATAACTTGTTTTTTCCGTTCCTCAACCTGAAGGTTGACGACACTTTCAATTTCACCATGCTCATTAAAAGCCACACATCTATACTGCCCGGAATCAGTTTTCATTGCATCTTTGATTTCCAGCTTGGCCTCATCTCCTTTTTGTTGGATTATCATGCGACCTCCTTGATTGAGTTGCCTCCACTTTCCTTTCATCCATTTCACATTGGGGATCGGATCACCACCAACTTTAGCAGTAAAGGTTGCTAAGCTCTCTGTTTGAAAAAAAGACAGAAAGGGAAGAAAATGTCAACCATAAGTTGAAGGAAGAGAGTAGTCAACAGATATGGGAAAAAATATTTAGAAACTGGGCTCACTTTCAATTATAGTGATACTTTGAGGTTCAGAGACAAAGTAAAGCCTTCCATCAGTAGGTGCTTTCTTAGCAACTGGTGCGGCTGTGGGTTTTTCTGGAAGGCAAAGCAAAGGAATGATGTTGGAGAACCGAAAATGACAATGTTCAAATGAAGTAACCATTATATGTAGAGGATTCCCCCCCTCCCAAATTTGAATTCTACAGTACCTAAAGAATTTATTATCTATCACTGATATAATATTGGGGTGCACATGGCCAGTATGTGACGCATCCAGCCTGTGGGCTGCGAGTTTGACACCCCTGCTCTAGAAAGAGTGCAGAGAGCAACAAAGATGATTAGGGGATTGGAGGCTAACAGACATAAAGAACACTTGCTGAAATTGGGTATGTGTAGTTTGATGAAAAGAAGGATTAGGGGTGACATGATAGCAGTGTTCCAATATCTCAGGGGTTGCCACAAAGAAGATTGTTAATCTATTCTTCAAAACACCTATTCTATTCTATTCTATTCTATTCTATTCTATTCTATTCTATTCTATTCTATTCTATTCTATTCTATTCTGTTCTGTTCTGTTCTATTCTATTCTATTCTATATAAATTTTCTCATGCCTTTAATTTCTTTCTACCTTTTATTTAATTTTCTGTGTTGCATAATGTTGTTTATCTCAAAAGGGAGTGTATGAAGTAAAACATCACTGACTAAAACTGCTGCAAATACAAGGTATGTATAAGAGCAGTTTTGTTTGATTTAATTTCAGTCAAACTGCTATAAATTAAGTGCTCCTATTATTAAATGCTACTATTAAGGCAAGTCATTTGCACCAATTTCATGTATGCTACAGTGCATTACATGCCTGAAAAAATAATTCACTTCGACATCTTTATGAAGTCTTCATAGTAGTTCCCGGGGCTTTCAATGGCTGTTCTCTTTCCCTCTCCCTCTCCCCCCTTTTGTCTCTCTCCCCTTCTCTCTTTCTCTCCCTCCCTATCTATCTATCTATCTATCTATCTATCTATCTATCTATCTATCTATCTATCTATCTATCTATTTCAATTTAACTGTACCTTTCACTGCCACTTTTGACTTAGAAGAATCACTTCCAGCTGCATTTGAGGCTTTGCACACATATTCCGCAGAATCAGTTTTAGTAACTGCTTGGATTTCTAAGAGAGCTGTTCCATTTGCAAAGCTGAAGCTGCATTTATCAGAGGATCTGAGCTCTCTCCCAGCTTTGAGCCACTGGATCTTAATGGGCTGTGATCCAACTACATGGCAAGCAAGTTGCAGGATCTTGCCTTCATCTATTGTCACTGGTTTAAGAGGTCGATCAAATACTGGAGGCTTTTTAGGTTCTGAAATGTGATAACATTAAGGAAACAAGAGGAGGAAAGTAGTTAGATTACCAGCCATCTTAAATAAAAAAGTACATATCAAGGTAAGAACAATATGATGCAATGAATTAATTCCATTTTCCCAGTACATTTTTTTTAATAGGAAAAAAAGTTTTCTGTTTGGCATCATACAGAATGCTGATATTTAGTGAGCATGTTTTAAGCATGTTTTAATCATGCCCAGTATTTCCTAGTTGAACCACAGACAACTACAATGATCTAATACATATCGATTTTACAGAAGACAATGTTGAAAAAGAACTACGCAATCTAAAACCATCTCTATCTATTGGACCAGATGGAATATGTGCCTACTTCTTAAAAAAGGTATCCACTGCCATCGCCGAACCTCTAAGCATAATCTTTGAAAAATCTTCCAGGACCAGCTCCTTGCCAAAACTATGGTCACAAGATCATACACAAAATGTTTGATATGTAATATCCACTATCTATCTTTTATGCTAAATGTAACATGAATGTTGTCACTATGAAGGTCATTTTAAACTTGGAAAAATCTTAGATAGACAAATACTTCTAGCTGGATCATAGATGGGAGATAGTTAAATGAATGTACTTGTATCTATAGATCATAACAATTGTCAATATATATCTCAACTGGACTCCTTGAAAAACATTTTCCTCTATTCATGGCTGAAATTTCTAGGTTGAGAGTGAAAAATAATAAAGGGTTTTTTTTCCTCAGAAAATGTGTTGCCTTGAATATGAGTATTAACATTTTTTTTAAAATGAAGAAAGATCATTTTTGCAGAACCCCATCAATCAATTATCAAAAAAGGGGTGTGCCCTTCAAATAGACTGATGATTGAACATTTTAAGAACTGAAATTGAAATAATTCAATAGTCCTGTATAGTTTTATGTCATCTTATTGTGTTGTAACCTGGTATAAAACCATATACAGTTTGTAGAATTGATTTCTGTTATCAAACACATCAGAATTAATGTTCTGGTCAGTTGGACCTAAGGGTAAATAGTAGTAGGTAATAAAATAAATATAGTACAGTAGGCCTCTAGGAAATGAACTAACCTTTAATAACAACGGAGGAAGTACACAGCGTGCTCCCAGCTTCATTGGATACTTTGCAGGTATATAAGCCTGCATCAGCTGGTCCTGCATTTTTAATGAGCAACAGAATAGTACTGTTCTCAAAGGCTAGTTCACAGTTAGGGCTTCCATAGATTTCCTGGTTATTTTTGTACCAAGCAACCATCAGAGGCTGGGTACCAGAAACTCGCCCCTCAAGTTTAAAGCTGTTTCCTTCCGTTTCTTCTACTGTTTCAGATAACTTCTTGGTGAATGTAGGTGGATTCTGTCGCTCTGTCAGAAAGGAAGATAAAAGGAAAATTAACTAGTGAGAAAGATGCATTCAGACAAATGTTTTTAAATTCTTTGATTCTCTTGGGTTATCCTCAAAATGGCACAAGGTTTGCCACTTGTGCGTGGCTAATCAATCACTATTTATTTGGTCAGTGACTAGCAAAATTTAAAAGACAAAATGAACAAAAACAGAATATAGGAAATGAATAAAATAATAAAGCAAAATAAAAATGCCACTTTTGTGTGGCTAAGGAAAAAAGTGAGATTCATACATTTAAATCAAATATACAGTAAAATACTTCAGTAAAAATCTCCATAAATTAAAATATTACCAAGAAAGGACAGGTTTTACCCTAACAGAATTCCAAAATATTTTTGGTACAAACAGAAAGAACATCTTATTTTTTTTAGTTTTACTTTTTTCCCCCTTTGCTTTTACAAATACTCGAATACAGTTCATCAGTCTGGAACCCACACTACGTATCTGATATTAGCACAATTGAGAAAGTCCAGAAATATTTCACAAGAAGAGTTCTCCACTCCTCTACTCGCTGTAGAATACCTTATGCCACCAGACTTGAAATTCTAGAACTAGAAAACCTTGAATTACGCCTGCCTTCGGTCTGACTTAAGCATGGTATACAAAATCATACATTGCAATGTCCTACCTGTCAATGAATACTTCAGCTTCAACCATAACAACACAAGAGCACACAATAGATACAAACTCAAAGTAAACCGCACCAAACTTGATTGCAGGAAATACGACTTCAGCAATAGAGTGGTCAATGTCTGGAATACTCTACCCGACTCTGTAGTTTCTTCCCAAACCCCAAAAACTTTAACCTTAGACTGTCTACTATTGACCTCACCCCTTTCCTAAGAGGTCTGTAGGGGTGTGCATAAGCGCACCAACGTGCCTACCGTCCCTGTCCTATTGTTTCTCTTATTCTTTTATTTTTCTTATATGTAACCATTTCATGCATTCACAACTATGTATACATTTATACTTATTATCTTGTAAACAATTGGCAAATCAAATAAATAAATAAATAAATAAAAACTCTTAGATTCTTCTTCGTGCATATGTTCAAAACAGAGATACTAATTCTAGAACTTCCTTATGAAAATGGCATACAGTCATGGGAGGGGGATTTCTGATTTTAGCTGCAGGATATTAGCATTGTATCTCTCACCATTTCAAATGAGCCCCAGGTCTCATTAGTTTTCTGGCAGGTACCAAAGGTATGCAAATGAGAGTTCTTTAGATAATAGCCTACACACAATGGAATCTAAATTTCATCTTACTGATGAAAATTTCTAGTACCTTTAATATTAAGTTGAGCTGTGCAAGACTCTTTTCCAACTTCATTACTAGCATGACATGAATATTTTCCAGAATCTCCTTTGTCAACTTTCAGGATTGTCAAATGGGCTATATTTTCTATATAGCTGATCTGATACTTCCCTCCAGTTCTCAATTCACGGTTATCCTTTGACCAAGTAATCTTAATAGGGCGTGTTCCAGAAACATGACATTCAAAATCAGCACTGTCACCAACAACTGCATCAACATGCATAATTGGGATGTCAAAGAAGGGTGGCATCTTCCCCTCTAAAATAGGAAGAAGTACAAGCAAATTGTTAATTCAGCACATTTAAAGATTTATATCAAATATAAACTTAAAGCAGGATAATGAACTGAGTTTATAACTGAGATTTGATATGCCATATAAAAGTATCAAAGGAGAGTTATGTATTTTTGTCAAACCTGTAAGGATGAGTTTGGCACTACAAGAAGAGGTTCCAATGGCATTGGAAGCTGTGCAAGTATATTGTCCACCGAGACTCATATCAGTTTGTGAAATCTGTAGAACGGCAACTTTATTTATGTATGATATTTGCACATTATAGCCGTCTCTTATTTGTGCACCATCTTTATACCAGGTTACTTCCATTGGTTCAGAACCATTAATGCTGCAATCAAATGTAATTGGCAAGCCAACAGTTTCATGAATGTCCCTTAATTTTCGTGAAAATGAAGGAGGAAGTTTACGTTCTGCAAGAAAACAAATATTGTGCAGTTACTGATTGAATGGTTTGGATTTTAGATTGAGTATTATTGAATACAATAGTGAGTTCCCCTTTTCTTGATGTATTCCAGTTTTGGTTTGGACAGCTATTGGTCATGGGTGGATTTCTGAATTGATCAGCGGGTTCAACTTGATGGACTAAATAGTTCTTTCCAACTCTAGGAGTCTAGGGTCTACCAATATGAGATACATATATTTAACTATAGCATAAGATTATTTACAGTGGTAATATATAGACTACATAAATTAATATCATTAACAGAGGTATAATTAGACATGCTTAAATTAAACAGGATACAAATGAAACTCTAGCAACTTATGTCAATTTTCAGTGAATTGTGGACATTGTCTTCTCTGACAACTTTAAACATGTATGATAGTAGATGACATAAAAGAAAGAAGATTTATTTTAATGACTTAATGAATAGATTCTCTTGAGAAGCTACAACCAGTCACATGGGGTTGCTGTTAACAAAATGTATCAACTTGCTTGTATTGGCTACAGAAATTATCCATTGGGAAAGAACAGCTAAAAACAGACATATTTTTTCTCTCTCATGCCTTTCAACAGAGTAATAGTATTCCCTAAGCTTTTAAAAGCTGGTGGTGATTACTCACCTTGAACAGATAGCAGTGCTGAAGACACAGCTTCCCCAACACTGTTTTCCACCTTGCAGATATACTCCCCACTATCATTGCTATCCACCTGGCTGAATACTAAAGTGGCCACTTGGTTTTTATAGTGCATTTTAGAAGTACTGGTGGGTCTTAGTTTTGTGTCTCCTTTGTACCATGACACATTGATTTCTGGTGTTCCAGCAATTTGACACTGTAATGATGCAGAATCTCCAACAGTCACTTCTACAGACTCTAGATTTTGGACAAAGTATGGTGGTTCTATAGAACAAAAGTGCAGATTAATCACAAAATGAGTTTGTTTCCCACAAAATAATCAATAGTTCTATTAAAATATTCTTTGATATAAGCTACATACGTAAGATTGAGACAGCTGCCTGAGAATTATCTTGGCCTGATTCGTTTTCTATGTGGCAAGAATACAGGCCAGCATCTTCTAGTGTGCTGTTAGAGATCTCCAGTATGGCAGAAGTTTCTGTAGTGGTAATACTGCATTTCTCAGAATGAGTTAAATTTACACCATTTTTCCTCCAAGACACTTGAATAGGAGGAGTACCAGTATATGAGCATTCTAAAATTAATTGTTTTCCTTTCTCAACATGGAAGTCATTCAGTTTCTTCACAAATTTCGCTGGTTCTGTAAAAAATAGCACAAGATGGGAAATTTAAAGTTGTTTAAAATTGATGGTTGCCTTTCTGTTTAACCCAGCAGACAGAATAATTACAAACCTCTTATAAAGAGATGAGTTGTACAAGAGATTTTGCCAGCTTCATTACTGACAATGCAAGTGTAGTCTCCACTTTGGACAGGGTGAACATCAAACAGCTCCAGTTCAGCAACTGATTCTTCTAGAGTTATGTTGCATCTATGTCCTGGAACCAATTCAACACTTCCCCTAAACCATTTGACCTCAAGAGGGAGGGTTCCTTTAATGATACTTGTGAATGTTACATTTGCCCCAGATAAAACTTGCAAAGGTTCGGGTTTCTTCACAAAAGATGGAGGTTCTAGATGTACACAGAAAAGCAACAACGTTAATCCTAAAAGTGTATATTAAAGAACATAAAAAACAAACTTAAAATTTTTAAATTATTATTTTCTTTTAATACATATTTTAATCTCATTTTTTTTTTACCTCTAACTATGAAATATGCTTCACATTCATCAGTTCCAGCTTCATTGGTTGCTATACAAGTGTAATTTCCAATATCTGACTCCTGAAGAGCATTCACTTTTAAAGAACATGTATTATCTGTAAGGGTTGCCTGATATTTTTCTCCAGTTGTGATCTCCTCACCATCACGGAACCAAAACACAGAGATTGGAGGGGATCCAATGACTTTGCATTCAAGTACACTTGAGGAACCCAAGAGACCATGTGTTTCTTTCAGCGGTTTTGTGAATGAAGGTGGTATAATACGATCTGTGAGCACAAAATAAAAATTAAATTGCAATAAGCAGTGATATCTGCAGGGAGGGGTAAGAGGGGGCAAATGATAAGAGCAGTATTATGCCCAGGCAATACAACCTTTGCTTTTTTTATACGTGTATTTTGATATTATAAACATGTATAAAAAGTGTGAAACTCACAGTGAAATGCTGCTTGGAACATTGTGAGGAAAGCAGTAGATCCTACAGACATCTCAGATAATAATAATAGGGCTTTTACTCAATTTTTTGAGAAACAAATTAGTGCTTTTGTAGTTTAATGGGGTATTTTTGGCATATTGTATTTAAGACAGTACTGAGTGCAAATACACCTTTTCCCTTTTAGAAAGGCGTTCCCAACTGTGCAAACAGTACTATATACCATTAAAGGCAAAACATAACTTGTGAATGGGTATCTAGGAATATTCATTGCTATAGCAAAAGCACTAAGATTTATATATTGCTTCACAGTACTTTACAGCCCTCTCTAAGTGGTTTACAGAGTCAGCATATTGCCCCCAACAATCTGGTTCCTCATTTTACTGACCTCAAAAGAATGGAAGGCCGAGTCAACTTCGATTCTGATGAGATTTGATCTGCCAAACTGCTAGCAGCCAGCAGTCAGCAGAAGTATCCTGCAGTACTGCATTCTAACACTGCGCTACCATAGCTCTATAACTGATCCTCAGCCAGACATTCCACAATAAGTAGATTTCTAAAGCATTTAGGAATGGTACATGGATGCCTAACGTCAGAAGTCAACATATGCAAAACTTGATATGAAAATGCAGACTACATACAAAATTGTATTCCCCATATTAATCTACTAACCTGAAACATGTACAGAAGCTGTACAACGGCTTTCACCAACGGTGTTTTTCACCTCAAATGTATATTCTCCACTATCTTGTAAACTTGCATTCAGAATCTTGAGCACAGATACTTTATTGAAGAAAGTGATTTTGTATTTCTGATCAGAAGTGAGCTCATATCCATTCTTGAACCATCGAGTAGTAAGATCAGGTGTTCCAGAAACAGTGCACTCTAAGGTACAAGAATCTCCTGTGGTGACTGTCATTGGTTCTGGTTTCTCTACAATAGTTGCTGGCTCTGGAATGAGATGCAAATCACTGTCACATTAGCAAACAAGATTATGTAAAATATGACAGGGTACTTTGGTTTTTATTGTTTAAATCTACTAACCAAGAACTGATAAGTTAGCAAAACATTCCTGACTTCCAGCATCATTTTTAATTTGACAGATGTATTTTCCCATGTTGGTTGGCTCTGCATGCACAACTTGAAGGATTGCCACTTTATCTGTGTATGACATCCAGAGGTTGTCACTTTCGTGTATAATTTCTCCTTTGTCTTTCAACCAAAGAACAGAAATGGGCTCAGAGCCTTCAACAGTGGCTTGTAATTCTGCTGGCTCCCCAACGATGGCACTGATATTGTGAAGTTTCTTCACAAACCTTGGGGGCACTGAAGGCAGGAGAACAAAAATATGTAAATGCGAAGTAAGAGAAAAAAATGTAAAAAAAAAAGAGAGATAACAAGAAGTCGTGTACAAACCTTTCTGCATCACAGAACAAATGCAAGCATCGCTTCCCACATCGTTGACGGCTTTGCAGTGATATTCACCAGTGTCTGCAGCATCGGTGTTCAGAATATGTAGACTAGCAAAGTAATTCTCAGACAAAATCTTGTATTTCTTGCCCGTTCGGATTTCTCTTTTATCCTTATACCATGAAATTTGGAAGGGCGGTGTGCCTTGAAGCACACATTCAAGATGAACATCAACTCCTTTCAACGATTCCACTGGCTGGGGCGTCTTGCGGAAAACTGGAGGAGCTGTAAAAACAGAGATTAACATTTCCATGAAATGTGGAGAATGCATATTAATAAGCACCAAAAATGTAACATTACAGTGAAATGGGAGATTGCATGTATTTGAGATAAAATTTTCCATGCCCAGTTAAACTGATTGGCTTTGGTCTTTAATGGAAAAAAAAATAACCCTGGCCATTTCCCCTGCATAAATCAGGGGTGTCAAAGCCAATTTCTTTGAGAGGTGCATCAGGGTTGTGTTTGGCCGGGGGAGTGTGGCCAGGGGCCATGATATCACTCATTGAGGGTCCATTTTCAGCTGTGATGGCCTCCTGCAACCCTCTGGCAGTGAAAATGGAGCCTGGGAGGCCTGCGTGTGGCCTTCCCGAGCTCTGTTTTCACTGGCAGAGGCACCATGGGCCGGTCCTTTGCTGTTTCCAGGGTGGGCCCACAGGCCAGATCTAAGCACCCTGTGGGCCAAATCTGCCCTGCAGGCCTTGAGTTTGACACCCCTGCCATAAATGAATGAGAAACAAAGGAAGAACAGATCCTGACCTTTCACTTTTAGGGCTGTAGTGCTGCTAGCACGTCCAGCTGTGTTTTGAGCTTCACAAGTGTAGTCTCCACTGTCTTCAACAGTTAGATGGCGCATTTCAATGACAGCCACAGAATCAACGAAAGACATGCTGTATTTGTCACCGGGGTGAATTTGAGTTTCACCCTTGTACCATGCAATGTGAATTTCTGCTGATCCACCTATCTTGCATTCGTATCTAGTTGAATCATGTTCTTTCACAACTCTGGAAGAATCCAACTTCCTAATAAATCTTGGTGGCTCTGTTGAAAAAAGAAAAAAAAATGTATACATAAGACAATGTTTAAACAATGTTATTTACATTAAATCTGCAAAATCTCAAGTTGCCATTTTATATCAGCAGAAAAGGCCAACGTATTCCCTTTACGTGAAACTGTGCTATACTTTTACCTCCAATGTTTCTTACTACTTATGAAATATACATTTTAAAGCTCATTATAAGTACAATATTGCAGTTTGTTATTGCAGTTTTTAATACCGTATTTGCCGGCGTATAAGACGACCCGGCGTATAAGACGACCCCCCACCACCACCGGAAACGCCCTCCAGAAATCCCCGGGGCTGCAGCGGCAGGGCGGAGTGCCAGGGGCCATGGGAAGAGCAGGAAGGCTGCAGCCTCGGGCAGAGCGAGGCGAGCGGGATGAAGCGGAAGCGACGCAGGGGATCCGGGAAGCCAGAGGCGCTTCGCTGCGTCCAACAAGCATCCGAAAGCCGGCAGTGGATATACCGGCGCATAAGACGACCCCCCCACTTGGAGGCATGTTTTTCGGGGCAAAAAAGTCGTCTTATACGCCGGCAAATACGGTAGCTTAACCATACTTCTGTGGAAAATAAAGCTGCCCGGAATTATGTTCACATAAAAGTAAGATACTCTATTCAGATGTTGAAGGATAAGCAGCTTCTTTGTCACCTAGTATATTTCCATATGTTAAGTTTAGAAAGCCTTCTAAGCCTAAATACAAAACATAAAGCACCAGCATTCTTATGAAAATCACTTCTTTCCATAAATTTACCAGCTGCTGCTTTAAAATGAGGAGCTTATCTATATTAGCATAATTCCCATTTCTGTTTTTAAAAAAACAGGAACAACACAAAAATGTAACAAGGGCATATATGTATATGTGTAAATATAATATGTTATGATTTACACTTTTTAGAAATTTACCTTTGAAGCTCATCTGAGCACCACAAGAATCCTTCCCAGCATTGTTGCTTGCCGAGCAGGTATAAAGGCCAGCATCACCTTTGCCTACTTTAAGAACAGTCAATGTGGCTGTGTTTTCTACCAATGTAATCTTGTAATTATCACTAGGACGGATCTCCCGGTTATCTTTTGCCCAGGTGATTTTCATTGGCATAGAACCTGTGACGTGACACTTGAAAGAACCACTGCCCCCAAGAGCAACATCAACAGGCAAAGGCTTCACGTCAAAGGAAGGCGGTATCATATGTTCTGGAGGTGGGGAAAAAGAAGGGAAATTGTATCTGCCTTTTGTCACTTTTCCTTAAAAACAAACCACAGTTTGCTGCTGCATGAACACCTGTGATCTAATTGTATTCTTTAATATGGCATTACTGAAAATGCCAAGTCTGAATTCAACGAATGACACACCTGAGAGCTGGAGCTTGGCACTGGAGGAAGCTGTTCCAAGAGCATTTTGAGCTGTGCAAGTATACTGGCCAGAGTGAGCCATCTCTGTTTGTAAGATCTGAAGAGTTGCTACATTATTTAAGAAGGTTGCTTGAATGTTAGGATCGTCCCGCAAGAGCATCCCCTCCTTATACCAAGACACCTGAAGAGGTTCAGAGCCAATGATGCGGCAATCAAAAGCAACAGGAGACCCAATCATTTCTTGTACATCTTTTAGCTTCTTTGTAAATGAAGGTGGAAGTTTACGGTCTGCAAATAGAAATGGCAACGTATACCATATGATCCTAAAACACAGTAACATTTTAGGCATATCCTACTAGAGACACAATACCCCAATATAGACATCTTCTTTCTGGAGATGGTGGAAGGTAGTCTGAGTTCCCAGAAGGGAATGGCAGCATTCCAGAGGACCAAGAAACAGCAAAGTTAGATAGTTTGATTGGGAGAAAGAAAGTTAAGATGGCTCCTCCCTAGAAATTCTCAAAGTATATCCTTAATGATGGAAGTAGCTGCCTTAGTTTGGCAAGATTTTTGAAGAACAATAAAAGAAGTTGCTTTGAAATAACTCTGCATGTTTTTCTTGGTTTTTGGAGCCTGACACCCAATTCATATACAAACATCTGCACATGCACAGAGACCAACAAAACATTCAGAGGAACAGGAATTCTGTGCACATTTCTGTATTCCAACCAGATGACCTGCTCTGACTGATGTAATGTGTTCACGCTAAAATTGTGAGGCATGGACAGAGATGAAAAATTTCATAAATCTTCTAGTTCACTGAACATTTAACCCTGCTGCCTATGTACATGCCAGGATAGCAGAATAATGCAGCTTTTTTCCTGTATTTGCCACATGAGTTTTTACATTGCACAAAAATATTTGAACCAAGAGACGTAGCAAATTATCACCTTTGACAGCTAGCAAAGCTGTTGAAGTAGCAAACCCAGCGCTGTTCTCTATTTTGCAGATATATTCGCCGATGTCAGCATTCTCCACCCGGCTGAAAGTAAGTGTCGCTATATTGTTCTTGAAGTGCATTTTGTAAGCCTGAGTAGATCTTAGTTTGGTATCTCCTTTATACCACGAGACTTTGATTTCTGGAGTTCCAGCTACTTGGCATTGTAAAGACAAAGGTTCTCCGATGGTCACCTCCACCCTTTCCAATTCTTTAACAAAGTAAGGTGGCTCTGAAGCAGAAATTAACACCACAGTAAGTACCCAGTTAGTTAAGGTATACCATAAACTTAATATAAAAGTAGTTACTCAAGTCAACCACACACCTAAGATTGATACCAAGGCATGGCATACATCCTCCCCAGCATCATTTGCAACTTCACACGTGTATTCTCCTTCATCTTGTCTGCTACTACTCAGGATTTCCAGAATGCCCGATTTTTCTGTTGTTGTTATATTACATTTTGAAGACTGTGTGAGTTTTGAGCCATTCTTCTTCCATGTCACCATAAATGGAGGAGTTCCACTGAATGTGCTTTCTAGAATAATGGAGTTCCCATGCTCCACGCTGAAATCACTCAGTTTCTTCACAAATACAGCTGGTTCTAAAAGAGTTTGTAAGAATGGGTCAGGTCATAAACTGTAACACACATATATGGATGTGTGGGCGTACATATTTAAACGTATGCCTGCTGTCATAGATATAGAGAATAGCATTTAAACAAACCTTTCACAAAAAGATGTGTAGTACAAGAACAAGTGCCAGCATCATTAGTAACAAGACAGGTGTAATCTCCAGTCTGGAGAGGTCCTACTTCGAACAATTCCAGTTCTGCGGCTGAATCTGTCAAGAGGGTGTTGCATGTTTTGCCAGGCACAAGTTCCCTGCTTCCTTTGAACCAGTTCACTCTGAATGGAGGAGTTCCTTTGATCAGGCTCCTGAATGTCACACTCTTCCCTGGTAAAACCTCCAGAGGATCCGGTGTCTTTGCAAAAGAGGGTGGTTCTAGGTTCACACAATGTTAAAAAGTGTTAGTAGCTATGCCAAGTAGGTAGAATATGGATAAAATAAAGATGTAAAGAGTACAAGAGAAATATATAGAAGAAACACTAAGAGCCAGTGGCTTTTGTTTCCTTTACTGACCTTGTACCGTCAAAAAGGCACTGCATTCATCAGAACCAGCTACATTGGCAGCGGTACAGGTATAGGGACCTGTGTCAGCGATATCTAGAGCATTCACCTTCAAGATACAGACATTATCTGAAAAGCTGGTTTCATATTTATCCCCACTGAAAATCTCATCGCTTCCATAAAACCAAGCTACAGTCATAGGTAGCGATCCAGCCACTTTGCACTCCAGAACAATGGAAGAACCCAGCACACCAAAAGTTTCTTTCAATCTTCTTACGAAAGAAGGCCGGATAAGGTGTTCTGTTTGGGTAAAGTCATCAAAAGACATGTTTTAAGAGAAGAAAGACGTCACTAGAAGAAAGAAGGCGGCAACTGAGAAACGAGAGTTTTGTCTAACCTGAAACATCCACGGAGGAAGTGCAGCTGCTTTTCCCCACTTCATTTTGTACTTCAAAAGTGTAAAGCCCTCGGTCATCCATGTCTGCAGAAAGGACTTTAAGTGTGGCTACTTTATTGGAAAAGATAATCTGGTGTTTGCGACTGTTGGACAGCTGTCTTCCATCCTTAAACCATTTGGTGATTAGCTCTGGACTCCCACCCACGGTGCACTCCAAAGTAAAAGCACTGCCAGCTGTAACTATCATTGGTTCAGACTTTTCTAGGATCACAGCTGGTTCTGGAGGAAGGGAAACAATCAGTTACAAAATTGGGAATGGTAGAATAGCTTTCTTCCATGACAAAGAGAGTCAAGATTTATTCTTCAGAAGGGGATAGAAGCCAATACCAACCTAGAACTTTCAAGTATCCAGCACATTCTCGCATCCCAGCATCATTTTTAATCTGGCAAATATATTTCCCACCACTGGTAGCTTCAGCACTTGCAATCTGAAGCGTTGCAATGTTGTCTGAAAATGAAATCTGGAGGTTTTCACTCTCTCTGATTATTTCCCCTTTGTCCTTCAGCCACAAAACAGAAATGGGCTGGGAACCTTCCACTACAGCTCGTAAAGCAGTGGGTTCCCCTGTGTAGGTGAAGGTGTCACTCAGTTTCTTAACAAACCGTGGTGGTTCTTTGATAAAAGATGATGATTCATGGTGAAGAAAGAGAAAGAAAGAAAAAGAAGATTGTACGTGAGCAAGAAAGAAGCTCATGAAAAGAATTTTCCTCCAAAGAACAACTTGAATAAATACTAACCTTTGAACTTGACAGTGCAAGCGCAAATGTCACTTCCCACCTCATTGGAGGCTTTGCACTGATACTCTCCTATGTCAGTAGCTTCAAGATTGAGGATGTGAACACTGGCACTGAAGTTCTTCATTGTAACTTTGAACTTCTTACTGCCTCTAATCTGCTTTCTGTCTTTGAACCAGGCAACTTCAAATGGCGGTGTGCCTGTAAGTTCGCACTGAAGGATAACATCAGTGCCCTTAAGGGTGTCCACAGGGCTAGGCTTCTTGCTAAAAACAGGAGGCTCTAAAATGAAAGAGTTATGAAAATACATACTTGATCTTCTGGAAAAGGCTTCTTGAAAACAGAGCAGAACATCCAGAAACAGAAGAGATACGTTACATAAGAACACTCCTAGTTTTCAAAAATCCCATATATATCCCATTTCATTTTGAAGATGTTTCTAAATCCAAACCCATGAAATCCTGCTTGGAAACTGCCATCCCCTGCAAATTCTTTTTGCATGTGGAACTAAATATTCCAAATGAATGTAGTTCATAAGGTTGGGTGCATGCCCACGCATATCCTTTAATACGGATTGTGATGTATGACTGACTATAGTCAGTTCTCCTATTCTCAATTTCCATTCTCCGAATCTCCTATGCCCAAGAATATAGTCTTACAGACTTCCTTCCTATCTCCACGAGATGTAATTTAAAACAAAAATAAACAAAGGAATTTTTCCTCCTCTTGCTCTATAATTGTTGTTAACATTTAAGTTGTTCTCTAACTATAGAATGTTGCTAAGAAGTGACAGATAAACAGCCTGCAGGTTTATTAGTGGGCAGAGATAACCAAAAGCCAGCCTTCCTACTCATGTCACTCATATTGCCATATTGTCTCCCACTCTTTCATTCAGCCACCTGTTGGTCTTTGTCAATTTCTTAAGTGCTCATTAAACATATCCTGACCAAAAGCAGGATAAAGCTTTTTTTTTCTGATAGAACTTGAATAATAAGAAATAGTACTCCATGCTACTAGTTTTGGATCTTCTGAAACTGAAAGTGACAGACAAAGCTAGAGGTTCCTACTCTTGATCTAACATGAGTATTTGGCACATCAATATCTCCAATGCATTCTCTACCATTGGGAGATATCCCCAAATATCTAACTCATCCTTCTCCAACCTAGTGCCCTGCAGATTTATTGGAATCCAATTTCCAGAATTTCTAACCAACTGGCAAAGAAATTACAAGAACTGCAATCCAAGATGTCTGCAGGGCACCAGGCCTTTAAAAGATGAATTAAAGCTTTTAGAGCACAAAAGGATGCAGAATGAAGTACAGAGGATGCAAGATTTTGGAAATAGTAGCTTCTAACCTTTTACTGTGACTACTGTACTGCAGCTCACAGTGCCAGCGGAATTAAGAGCTTCACAGATGTAATCACCGCTGTCTTCAAGGGTGGCGCCAACAATGACGAGGACTGCTGTAGCATCACTGAAGGTCATGTGGTATTTTTCACTAGCATGGAGTTCTTGGTCATTCTTATACCAGGCAATTTTGATTTCTGGAGAGCCACTGACTTTACAGTCAAGTTGACATGAGTCACCCACCTTCACCATTTTTGAGGCTTCGAGCTTCTTTACACATTTAGGAGGTTCTAAGAAGTCAGATGGAAAGTAACATTTATTTATATGGTGCTCTATGCTCTGAATAAGAATAATTGGTTAAGTTCTGTAATATTAAAGAAAAAAAAATAAGTTTAGGTGCTAAGAGTGCAAGAGCTGATAGATTGTCCATACCTGGAAAGGTACTTAGACATAAGTAGAAATTTATTAGGTTTACTACTAGCTGTGATTGCATAAGCTGACTCACAGTTAGCTTAACCACAGTTTATTCAAGTCAATTATTTTTATTGGCATGACACATGAAACCATTAACTGTGTAATACAGTAAACTGAAATGTCGATGGTTAGCTTGTGGTTCAGTGTGTCTTGCAAATGCAACTTAAAGGTTTTATAGTTTTATATTGAGTGCTTTGTAACTTCATATAACCAAATTTTTCACTCATTCCTATTAATTTGTTATCAGTTTGTGTGTGTGTGTGTGTGTGTGTGTGTGTGTGTGTTCTTAGACTAATAAGTGATATTGCTAATACTTCTTTACCCCACTTTTCCTGCTAGTCAGAACTCAAAAGCTGAATCTTCCTGCAGTTACCCTTAACTCTGTGTGGAGAAGATGGAAGAGTAACTAGTAGCTAAACCATTCTGCCTTATAGGTCTCCAATAAGAGATTAAGATTGAGATTAATCTTTCACAGAATATATATTAGAAGAAATAAAAGAGAAAAGAGATTAAGATTGAGATTAATCTTTCACAGAATATATATTAGAAGAAATAAAAGAGAAAAGAGATTTCAAGATACCCTGAATAGTCTGCTTTTTTTGTTTGTGTGAATACAATCCATTCTGTTTTGATATCCAGTTGTTAGAAATAAAGGATGGCTAGGGATAAGAAAACCCAAGAATTCCCACTTCTGAATTTAAAAAAAGTTATGTTAGATCAAGCCTATTCAAATTCCAATACCTTTCACATTAAGCTGAGCTGAGCAAAAGTCTTTGCCAACTTCATTGCTAGCCTGGCAGGTATACTGTCCAGAATCTCCTTTGCCTACTCTCATAATCCTTAAGCGAGCTGTATTTTCTACAAATGTAATCGCATAATTTCCTCCTGTCCGGATTTCTCGGCCATCTTTTGCCCAGATGACATGTATAGGGTGGGTTCCAGTCACGTGACATTCAAAGTCAACACCTTGTCCCACAGGAACATCTCTGGATTCAGGCGTGATATCAAACAAGGGAGCTTGTTTGGTTTCTGAAGATTAAAAGGAAGAAGAGATCGTTGTTGTTTCCTTTTGAGCCCATATGAAGCAAGTATTGTAACATTGCTTTTGAAACCAGAAAGAACCACAGGACAAAGTGAAACAAACCTGAAACGGTGAACCTAGCAGTAGAAGTAACAGTCCCAACAGGGTTGGTAGCTGTGCAAGAATACTGCCCAGAATGGGCCATGTCAGTTTGCAAAAGATGAAGAGTTGCCACATTATCAATGTAAGAGGTTTGCACGTTGAAGTCATCTCTTAAAGGTACACCATCTTTATACCAAGTGACACTCATGGGTTCAGACCCATTTAGGCGGCAAACCAATTTAACTGGGAAGCCAATAGTTTGCTCTGTATCCTTTAATTTCCTCACAAAAGAAGGTGGACGTTTTCGTTCTGTAAAATAACAAGCATGCAATCAAGATAGGCAGGTGAAATCCTTTGTCAGAGAGTGAAAGACGGATAAATCTGCATTTTTAAGCAATTCGGAATGAATTTATCACCTTGAACTGTCAAGAGAGCATTTGAAGAGGTAGATCCAACACTGTTTTCAGCTTTGCAAATGTATTCCCCACTGTCACTGATATCTACTTTGTTGAAGATCAACGTGGCAACATTGTCTTTGAAATACATTTTATGCTCAGGAGTGGATCTTAATATAGTATCTCCTTTGTACCAAGATATTGTGATTTCCGGAGTTCCAGAAACTTGACATTGTAAAGTTGTATAATCTGCAACTGATACTTCAAGAGGTCTCAGGTGTGTAATGAAAGAAGGAGGTTCTGAGAACACAAATATTCAATGTCAGCATTAAGATAATCTTATCTTGGAACTACATAAAGGGATAATAAAGAGAATTACAATGTCACAGAGACACACCTAAAGTAGACACTAATGCTTCACAAATATCTTCCCCAGCCTCATTTTCCACCAAACAGGTATATTCCCCTTGGTCATCCTTTGTACTGTTAAATATTTCCAGAATGCAAGATTTTTCAGTTGTAGTAATGCTGCACTTATCAGATTGGCTTAAAACGACTCCGTTCTTTTTCCAGGTGACTGAAATTGGGAGGCTCCCGGTGTACCTGCTCTCTAAAATTATAGATTTTCCTGGTTCCACACAGTGGTCACTCATTTTCTTCACAAAAATGGCTGGCTCTGGAGAGAAAAAAGAACTCCATTGTCAAACAAAAGGTGGTATAAATAAACATTTTAAAATCTCAAGAGTAAACGATTGCTTTTGTTTTCTAAATTCACCAACCTTTAACCAAAAGATGTGCCGTGCAAGATGCTTTGCCTGCTTCATTGCTTACAATACAAGTGTACTCTCCACTCTGTGATGGTTCCACATCGAACAGCTCTAGATCTGTGACAGAATCTTCCAAATAGATATTACATTTATCACTCGGTACCACTTCAGTGACTCCTCTAAACCAGTTCACTTTAAATGGCGGAGTTCCTCTGATGGTAGCTGAAAGTGTAGCACTTCTGCCTGGTAAAATGTGCACAGATTCTGGTTCCTTCACAAAAGAGGGTGGTTCTAAATTTGCATTAAAGGAAATAACAGATTAGTTGATTAGTAAGTAAACTCAAAATGAATGTATCTCTCCTATTCCCAGAAGAAAAAAATGTGTTAAGGATCAAGCATTAAACGGTTTCAATGAAGAGCTAGCCAGCTACTAACCTTGCACAGTTAAAACAGCCCTGGTCTCATTGGAGCCTGCTACATTTGCCGCTTTGCATACGTAAGCCCCTGTGTCAGATAAGTTCAGTGAAGAGATTTGCAAAGTGCAAACATTGTCAGAAAAGGTGATCTGATATTTTTCACTGCTAGTGAGCTTATGACCATCATGAAACCAAGCAACCGTAATTGGTAATGATCCTGCCACTTTGCATTCAAGAACCACAAAAGAAGCCAGCACACCATGACTTTCTTTTAGTTTTCTGGTAAAAGAGGGTGGAATGATCCGATCTGTTAAAGAGAAATAAAGAAAAATAAGGATCCTCCGGGAATATTGGAATAATTCCTCTCGTTAAAAAATGTTATGGGAAGAAGCAACGCAACCAACCTAGAACATCAACCGAAGCAGTGCAGCTACTTTTGCCCACGTTGTTCTGGACCTCAAAGGTATATAAGCCACAGTCTTCACTTTCTGAATCGAGAATTTTAAGTGTGGATGTGTTTTTGTAGAAGACAATTCTGTATTTGTCACTGCTTATCAGTTCTTTTCCATCCTTAAACCAGCCTACGGAAAGCTCAGGAGTTCCACTCACTTTGCACTGTAAAGTGCAGACATCTCCTACGGTCACATTCATTGGCTCAGCCTTCTCTACAATAATAGCAGGCTCTGGAAAAAGACACAGCAGGATCCAACTGTAAATCTCTCTTGTTTCATCGGACACAGGGCTCTTATAGTTACAGAAGCCTATGCTCAAAAATGCTTTTTTGTTTGTTTCACTTTTTACTTTAGAATTATTATTTACTTGTATTTAAATTTATTGGCTGCTCAATGCCAGTGAAATGAGAATAACTCTATGAAATGGCTTTTCTGCTCTAGAATACACACACCCAATATAACCTTCCAATATTATGTTTAGGAAGGGAAACGATACCTGTTAATGGAATCTGCATAAAGCATATTAAGGCATCAAAACATTCTAATTCAATAATTAATATATCCTGGATGCAATAAAATCAAATCACATTCATTGGTACAATTTCACTCTGTCATAATATAGATCGTCCATGTTGCTTTTCTGAGCTAAAATTAAGATGATATCCTAGGTCAAAGTGATTTTTGTAACATAATTCAAATGCTAGCGAAAAGTCAGTTAAAATGCCCCAAGAAGCTCCGTTTTTCTCTCCTTGTGTCTTGGTATGTTTAAGCTTGTAAGTACATTTACTCTGATGTAATCATAAGCCAATCTACCCCTTCCCCAGCCCTATCTCCTCCTCTTTCTCTATTGCTCCCCTACACTGATTATTGACTGTATAATTTTGGGAGAAGAGCACTTGCTTCCCCTTTTATGCACTCCATAATGTGCCTTGCACATTAATAATTATAAATAAACATAATTATTATTACAATTTTAAAATGATCAAGGCTCTGGACTTTTAAAGCTGGACTACTCAGCTTTAAAAACAGGACTTTTTAAAGAGACAAAGCTCTGTGATTACTAACCTAAGACTGTTAAAGTAGCCATACATTCACGGGTTCCAGCATCATTCCTGACTTGACAGATATACTTCCCAGCACTTGACAGCTCTGCTTTGGCAAGTTGTAAAGTGGCAATGTTGTCCATGTAGGTTATTTCAGTGTTTTCGCTTTCTCGGATGATGTCTTCCTTGTCCTTGAGCCATATAACTGAAATAGGCTGAGAGCCTTCTACTGTTGCTTGTAACTCTACCGGTTCACCCACCACGACAGTTAGGCTATTTATTTTGGTGACAAATTTTGGTGGTTCTGAAGAAAAAAGAGGCAATGGGCATCAAGACTCCCAGGAACAAAACACTTGGCGAATCTTATACAGAAGAAGGCATATATTCTATGTTAACAAGAGATGATTACCTTTTAGTTTTACAGTACAAATGCAAGTATCACTTCCCACATCATTCTTAGCTTTGCACTGATATTCACCAATGTCAGAAGTTTCAGTATTAAGAATATGGATATTTGCAAGGTAGTTTTTGGATGTGACCTTGTATTTTTTACTACTGCGGATTTGTCTCTTGTCCTTATACCATGTGATATCAAATGGTGGAGTCCCAGAGATTTCACACTCAAGGCGAACTTCAGTACCTTTGAGCGTATCTACTGGAGATGGCTTTCTGCTAAATACCGGAGGTTCTAGGAAGAAGAGAGAAGCAGGTTCTATTTTTAAAAGATAATTATGGGAACGTTAGTCTTGTGACACTTGTGTAAATAAAACCAGAGCAGTAAGAAGATTTTATCTATCATGGCACATGTTTGTCAGATGTGAATTTATCAAAGTTAGCAATCAGCATAAGACTGACATCTTAATGATAATGCCAAGTCAAAAAGGCAAAGGAGATGGATATTTTATGAAGAAAATTCCAGACCTCCTCTGATATGTCAAAGGTTTGATGATCATCTCCATCTTTACAACTATTACAACCAAATCTCTTAGACAAAGAATAGCCGATGGTGGATAATAGGTCAATTGTCTCCCTAGTCTTCTTTTCGTGGCTCCATGTCCCTAAGACATATAGCTAAAATTTGCAGCAAAATAGCAATTCTGAGGACATAATGACTTTCTGTCAGTTTATGTTATAAAGCCAGGATATTAGCCTCCAAGAGGATTGATACATTTATTCTCTATAACCCAAATATCATGCCACCTCCATTCTCCACCCCCCCCAAAAAAGTTGCCCAGTTTTCTTTCATTCTCTGTATGTAGGGCAAAAATGCCATAAGTTAGGAAATTCTTGCTGAGTGAAAATAAGGATCCTGTTGTGACTGAAGGTAATGTTATAGGCTCCATCTAATTTCAGTGGATTTCCTCCTCTCGACCTTCCAGCTTTGGGGTGTCTTAATATTTTTCTGCAGATTTTGAGAACTGCGGGGGGAGGATTTTAGTTTGACCACTGGGTATGATCCAATTAAGATATAAGATAACTTTATTGTCATTTTTTTTTACTGTGACCACACTGTCCACATTAAAAATGAAATTCTGTTGCCTGCTCTCAAGAAAAAATGTATATCTACCCAAACACATATATAATATACATATTCACATGGCATATACATATAAATATATCTGCATCATATACAGTATATATATATATACATACATACATACACACACACACACACACATATACATATACATATACATATATATATATATATATATATATATATATACACATACATACACACACACACACACACACACACACACATATTAGCTTATGAACATAGACATTGACTAAAGAGAAGGCAGAAAAGCCCTTGCTAACCTTTTACTAGAAGTTTTGTACTGCAGCTTGCCCTGCCAGCAGGATTCTGTGCTTCACATATGTAATCTCCGCTATCTTCGATGCTAAGATGCCTCATTTCAAGAACGGCAATAGAATCTATGAATGACATTTGGACATTTTCACTAGCATGGAGCTCAGTATTGTTTCTGTACCATACCACTTTGATTTCGGGAGAACCAGTAATTTTACACTCAAGTCTTGTGGAGTCACCATGTTTCACGACATTGGATGGGTCGAGCCTCTTAGCAAACTTTGGAGGTTCTAAGAAGAAAGAGGAAACATTGAAAGTGGATCAATAACAAGGAAAAGACCCTCCCTCTATTTATTTTTACTGTATATAGTAAAAGAGAAAGAAAGGAAATTTATGCTGTGTAGCAGCAGAGAGAACTCCAATTGTTTTGTGTATTTTACAATGCACAACGGAATGCAATTTAAAAAAAGTCTTCATCAAAAGGAAGCCCAAGAGAAATGTGAAAGAAGAAACATAGAAACCATTATCACACCTGTTATAATCAGTGTGGTTGTACAAGAATCACTGCCGACATCATTAGATACTTGGCAAATATAATTCCCACTTTTTAAGCCATCCACTGAATAAAGATTTAAGAAACCAGTTGACCCTTCAATGCCAAATACACAGTTAGGTCCAGGTGCAAGTTCTAAATCTTCTTTAAACCACTTTATTTTAAAAGGTGGTGTTCCCTTTAAAACGGCTTTAAATTCCACGGTGGAGTCAGGAATTGCTTCTTGGCTTTCTGGTTTTGCCAGGAAACTTGGTGGTTCTAAATGTTTTAAGAGATAACAGAATGGTTAAGTTTTGGCAGAAGAAACGTAGACCAAAAGGCATCATCACAAAAGAGAGAAAGATGAAGAAGATGGTAAGAAGTTAAATTCTAAAGCTAGAAAACATGAAACAACATTTTTAACTAGGTTAACAGACCTATTGTGAAATTGAAACTGGACAAGATTTGGATTTTATACAGTACAGAATCAAGAAAGATAGGAATCCAAACCTTTCACGGCTAAGATGGCACTACACGAGTCACTTCCTGCAATATTAGTCACACTGCAAGTGTAATTTGAGGAATCGGTCAACTCCAGGTTATTGATCTCTAGTGACACGGTGTTCTCGTGGCACAAACTTCTGTATTTTGCACTATCGGATATCTCTTTTCCATCTTTATACCATTTTGCTGTAATTGGAAGTGATCCAGAAACTTTGCATTCCATATGAATAGATGATCCAAGAATTGTATTCATTTTTGACAATTTTTTGGTAAATGAGGGTGGAATTGCTTGATCTGCCCAGAGGGAGAGGATAAAGACAAAATAGTTACCGATTCCTTGTTTGTGAGCTTCTCTGTGAAAATATTTAGAAAATTTTAAATGACATGCTAATTGGAGTAAAAGTAAATACAAACCTAATACAGTCACAACGGCCTCACAAGTATGGCTTCCATAATCATTCTCAACTTTAAAACTATAGACACCACTGTCTTCCTTCACTACGGATTCCATTCTGAAACTGGCCACATTATTGTCAAGGCTCATAGTGTAAAATCTACTGGGCATAAGTTGTTTCCCATCTTTAAACCATTTGACTTGAAGTTCTGGGGTTCCCGACACGGTACATTCCAGAGTCACTGGGTCTCTTTCAGTCACTTTAACTGATTTTGCCTTTTCTATGATCTGAGCAGGTTCTGAAGTAAGAAGCAAAACAAAAATGTGTTGAATTCTTCCTATACACAGTAGGCAGAAGATGAGAATTCACATTCGAAGTAGAGATAAAAAAAACCCTCACACACCTTGTGCTAACAGTAAAGCAAAGCACTTTTCAACTCCTGCCTCATTCTTTGCCTGGCAGGTGTATCTCCCACTGTGACTAAGGTCTATCTTCTTGACCTTCAGTTTTGCAACATTTTGCTCAAATGTAATGTGGAAGTTCTCATCATTTTCAAGGATTCTCTCGTCTTTTATCCAAGATACCAATAGCGGCTGGGAACCAGCCACGACACATTGAAATGTGGCAGATTCTTTCAGAACAGCGTGGATATTTTCTATCTTCTTAATGAATGAAGGAGGCTCTGTGGTTTTGAAGACAAGCCAAGAGGTTTAAAATTGTGTTGAAGAAGAGGAAATACCCTCACCCCCAGCAAAATCTTTGATGGACGTTTCCACCCATACTGCCACTAACCTTTCAGGCTGACTTTTGTGCTACATGAACAACTTCCGCCTTCATTTGATATAACACACTGGTATTCACCAGCATCTTGGGAATCACAGTTCATTGTTTGAAGGGCAAATATAAATTGTTTATCAATCATGGTATATTTTTTGCTGCTTCGAATCTCAGTGTTGTTCTTTAGCCAGGTTACATCAAAGGGTGGGGTGCCTGTGACTTCACATTCTAACACAGCATCATAACTTTTTACCACCTCCACAGGTTTCAGCTCCCTTACAAATGTGGGAGGTTCTGAATTGGAAGAAGAAAAGAAAATTGTCTCAGGGGGGCAGGGGGAGGAAAGAAGGGAAATCTAACCATGCAGGTGAACGAAGCCAGACTAACCTTTCACTTTCAGTTCAGTGCTGCAGCTCTTGCTACCTGCATCATTACGAGCTTCACATATATAAGTCCCACTGTCCTCCACCATGGCATTGATGATCTTAATGGCGGCAATGTTGTCCACAAAGGAAATTTCGTATTTATCAGAGTCGAATACTTCATTCCCATCAAAATACCAAGCCACGTGGATTTTCGGTGTGCCGGCTACCTGGCATTCAAAAGTGGTAGACTGCCCTTTCCTCAAAACTACTACAGGGCTAGGCTTCTGTATAAACCTGGGTGGTTCTAAAATTTGGAGGGGAAAAAGTGCATTCAGAAAGGATATACTGAAAAAAACATAATTGGCATTGTTAAGAGATAAGAAGGGCACAACGATATCTGTGCACCACTTCCTTGCATAGGATAACCCTATGTAAAATGGAATTATTAACCACAGGAGAAAGAAAATGCAGACCTTTCACAAAGAGAGTTGCTTTGCAAGTAGTTGACCCGACATCATTGCTGATTTGACAGATATAATTTCCTGTGTCAGATAGCTTGGCTGAGAAGAGTTCTAATACACTTGAAGTGTCATCCTTGTACACTGAGCGAGAGGCTCCCGAAAGGAGTTCCTTGCTATCTTTGATCCATTTGATTTGTAAGGGAGGTGTGCCACTGACAAGAGTTTTGAGTTGGACTCTAGCAGCGGGTATAACATCTTGTGACTGTGGTTTCTCGATGAAACTTGGGGGTTCTAAAAAGAGTGAGAAGAAAAATGCCCCCAAAGGTCATTAATGATACCGGAATGAAGAAGATTCAGAATAAAAGAAAAATGCAAAATGATTTTCCCAATAAGAAAAAAACCATCCAAACCTTTAACAGTTAAATATGCACTGCACTGGTTTTCTCCTGCTTCATTTGTTGCTTCACAAGTGTAAGATCCACTGTCTGAACCTTGCAGCTGATTGATCTCCAAGAACGCTGTATTATCATGGAAAGAATATTTGTGCTTTTCACTAGCACTTATCTCCTGGCCATCCTTGAACCACTGGATGCTTATTGGATGTGACCCGGATACTATACATTCAAGGTGAACAAAAGACCCCTTAATGCTATCCATTTTCTTTAGCTTTTTGGTGAATTTAGGTGGTATGATCAGATCTATCGAAGACAGACCAAAGAGAAACAAATTAATCAAGCCGTCTATGTTTGCCTCATAGCCCGAAAAAACAAAACTGCCATGAAAAGAGAAATATATTGTACACACCTAAGACATTGATGCTAGCTTTACAGCTGCTGCTCCCAACATCATTTGAAACCTCAAATGTGTATTCACCACTATCATTCTTTTCTGTAGAGACAATCTTTAACATGGAAACTGTATCAGTAACACTGATCTTGTATTTAGGGCCAAAGGTCAGTTCCTTCCCATCTCTCAACCATTTGGCACTAATGTCTTTTGTTCCTGAAAATTTACACTGCAAAGTAGCTGGGTCGCCTTCTGTGACATCAATGGAAACGGCTTTATCAATGATTGTGGCAGGTTCTGTAATACATACAGGAATAAATATGAGCTGTAATGTTGACTAAAGATAATGTTATGTATCCTAGAACTGAGAGTAGGCTACACAGACCTTTTACAGTTAGTAAAGCAGAACATCTTTGGATGCCGGCTTCATTTTTTGCCTGACAAAAATATTTCCCATCATGCTTCACTTCAATGGCTCTGATCATGAGAGTAGCTACATTGTTCAGAAAAGTGATTTTTGTGTTGTCATCTTCAATAATGTCGTCGTTGTCTTTCAACCATGAAATTGTTATTGGCATGGAGCCTTTAACTGTTGCCTGAAACACTATGGTGCCTCCCCGGAGAGAGCTAATGTTCTCAATCCTCTTCACAAATTGTGGGGGCTCTATTGGAAGAATAGATATTGAGTAAATAGTGACACCATCAACAATATTAGCATAAAAAGACAGATTTTCTAAGTAGCACTAACCTTTCAGTGCCAATTCAGAACTACAGACACAGCTTCCTACATCGTTTGTTACCCTGCACTGGTATTCACCGGCATCTGAAGAATCAAACTTGAACACTTGGAGGCTAAACAAGGATTTCTCAGTGATTATTCTGTGCTTTCTGCTACTCCTCACGGGCTTGTTGTCCTTTAGCCAATATACCTCCAGTGGGGGAGTACCTAAGGCCTCACACTCCAGTATTACATCTGAGTCTCTTAATACTTCCCTGGGTTCAAATTCCTTGATAAAATATGGTGATTCTAAAGTATAAGACAGAAGAAAGAGAGTAAGAATGGTAAATCTTTTATGGAACCTTTCCAAGACACAATAGTCTTATTGACAAAATTTGGCAGGAGGGATGTTTAAGATACATGTATATACGGTATACACACATACACACACAGAGACACACCTTTTACTGCCACCATGCTACTGCAGGTCTCTTTCCCAGCTTCATTTTTCACCTCACACATATATACACCACTGTCTTCAATGGTGACATCCAACAGACTAAGTACTGCTGTAGCATCCATAAGAGTCATCTTGTACTTGTCGCTCTCTTTAATCTCTCGATCATCCTTAAACCAAGATATTTTAAGTTCAGGGGTCCCCTTTACTTTGCAGTCCAACTGGGCATATTCTCCTTTCTTAAATAACAGTGAAGGCTCCAGCCTTTCTGAGAAAGAAGCAGGTTCTGTGAAATTAAGGAGAGCCATTGAAAGAGTGGTAGAAAGAAGTTAACATAAGAGGCAAACATTTTACATTTCAGATATCCACCCAAATAAAAGGTAATAAGAATGAATGCAAACCTTTCACAAATAAGTTTGCACTGCATTCAATGGAACCAGCCGTATTGCTGACTTTGCATGAATAAACACCGGAATTGGAAGATTTTACTGCATAGAGTTCCATGTAGCTTGAGAAGGCTTCAGTCATGATATAGCAAGCTCCGCCAGTGGTTAATTTAGCATCACCCTTAAACCACTGCACAGAGAATGGTGCCGTTCCTTTAAAAGTAGTCTTCAAACGCACTGTCGATCCAGGCAATATTTCTTGAGATTCTGGCTCTGTTACGAAGCTAGGTGGTTCTATACAATGTTTGAAAGACAGATTTGAGAAAAGGTAAGTAAATAATGGATGACAAACACTTTTTGGAAAGAAACACCAAGAAAAAAAGGCAGAAGAGATGGCAAACCTTTTACGGCCAAAGCGCTACTGCATTCTTTACTGCCTGCAGAGTTGGTGGCTTTACAAGAATACACCCCTACATCCTTGGTGTCCAATTTCTTGATTTCCAAGGACGCTGAGCCTTCTTCATACCGTATTGTGTACTTGGCACTGGGAGTGATCTCTTTGTCATGTTTAAACCAAGATACCTTTATTGGAAGTGAGCCTGACACTTTGCAATCCAAATGGCAGGTGCCCCCAACCACACTTTCAACATTCCGCAGAGTTTTGGTAAAGAATGGAGGAAGAGTACGATCTATTTCAAGGCAAGGCAAAGAAAGAAAGCCAATGTAATACAAGAAGCATTTCACAAAAGTGTCAGAATTGGTTGGAGAATTGCAGTAGCAATCTCTTAGCCTAAAGATGTCTACCAACCTATCACGCTAAATGTGGTGGTGCATGCACTCCGTCCAACGTCGTTAGAAACTTCAAAGGTGATTTCCCCAGTATCGTGTAATTCTGAAGTGTAGAATTTTAACTGGGCAACGTTGTTTTTAAAACTGATTCTATACTTTTTGTTGGAAACCAGAGACTTTCCATCTTTGAACCATTTTGTTTTTAACTCTGGGGTGCCCGCAACTGTGTATTCCAAAATTGCTGGGTCCCCAGCTGTCACCTGCACGAATTCCGCTCTGTCAACAATTGTGGCAGGTTCTAAAACAGAATTAAACAGTGATAATTACCGAGTGAACACGAACAGCTTGCCCAGGTATGGATTGTGAGATGTTAAAATGTTCCTCAACTGACCTTTAACTGCTAATTGTCCAAAACAAGTTTGACTTCCAGCATCATTCTCAGCCAGACAGGTATATTTACCACTAGCATTAATCTGGACACCTGAAATTTCCAAAGTGGCAAGGCCATTTTCAAAGGTAATTTTGACTTTGTTATCTTCTTTAATAATATCTTTGCCTTTCATCCAAGTAACAGAAAGAGGAGCTGAGCCTTTCACGACTGCCTGCAAAAAGACTGTCTCTCCAGCAAGCGTAGCCACATCTTCAACTTTCTTAATAAAAGATGGAGGCTCTAATTTGAAATAAGGAAAAAAACATGTTTGTTTTTATTATTTGACATTAAACACAAATTGTATGTCAGGCTTTTGAAAGAAAATTGAGAGATCTTGTAATGCAGTACTTATCATACCCTTTATGACACCAAAAGAGATTTAAAGGAAAAGGGAATGTCACAGCCTTGATGCAAAGAAATTATTAGTTGCCATATAATCTTAAATGGTTCACATGCAACATTTTATCTCTGAGAATAGGGGAACTGAAAGAGTAGTTCTTTTAAGTAGCAACATTACCTTGTTCAACCATTAAATCTCTTTCATTTCATCATTAGGGTGCTTATCTCATATTTAACTGTTCCTGAAACTTCTAGTAACTATCTTAAATTTGAGCTACTTAAAACTGCTTTGTTCACATAAGTGAATGCTGAAATGGAAAGAAGTGTCTCCAATGCAAATAAGAGATCTGCGCCATGTACCCATTTGCAACCCAAAGCGATCAATAAAAAGTCATTTGAAATATTATATGGGCAAAACACTCTTATTCTGGAGTTCATTTGAAGGATATTTTCTTTCTGCTTATATCCACAGGCCATGAGATGAGAAAAGAAAAGCAACAAAAGAATGGTTAAGCAAAGAAAAACTGTTCCCAAGAAAGAATGTCCTTCTTGCTTATGTTAAAAGACCCATGCGGCCCTCTTGATCTCTCACTAACCTTTCAGTATGTATGTTGCACTGCAAATGCACTTTCCGACTTCATTTGCTATAGAACATTCATATTCACCAACATCTGCACTATTGAATGAAGAGATCTCCAGAGAGATAAGAGACTTTTGGGATGCCAAGCGGTATTTTTTACTACTGCGAATTTGCTTCTTTTCTTTAAACCAAGAGATTTCAAATGGTCCGGTACCAGAAACTTCACACTGAAGGATGGCATTTGTTCCTCGCACTAGCTCAGCTGGTTCAAGAGTTTTGATGAAAGCAGGGGGTTCTACAAAACCATCAAAGCAGGAATAAAAGAATTAGCGGCTGGCAAAACACATGCACAGAAAACAGTATCTCTGTAAGAAAGCATCAATGAGTAGAAGAACAAACCTTTTACAACAACCTCAGTGCTGCAGCTGTCACTGCCAGCATCATTAACTGCCTCACATGAGTAACTTCCACTGTCATCCACTTTCATGTTGGAAATATCTAACACAGCCACGTTGTTGGCAAAGGACATCCTGGATGTATCACTGTCTCTAATTTCTTTGTTGTTTTTGAACCATGTCACCTGGATCACAGGAGACCCTTTGATTTTGCACTGAAGACGGGCTGACTCTCCTGGAGTCAACAAGTAAGAGGGGTCCACTTTTTTCACAAAGGACGGTGGGTCTACAGAAAGAATTCAGAAAGAAAGAATCCCCAAAGATCTTAGAAAACCAGCTTAATATGAAGAGAGTACAACACAAATTATTTAGGAGCATACAGTCAGTTTTGGATTGAATTCCAGTTTCTGTCATTGTTCAGAATTTGACTTTGAAACCATGCAACCAAGATTTATCTAGGAGAAAAAAAAAGTTTTGCACCCATGTACTAAAATATATGCACTTCTATTTTGGTCAAACCTTGAGGTTTACTCTAAGCATATTAAGACTATGGCTAAAGATTTTAAAGCATATGGTGGATATAGAAATGGTGCACCAAACTTGAAGAAGCAGGAAAAAAAGCAAACCCTTAAACATGTTTCCTGTCCACCCTCTCATTTTGATAGGTAAATATTACAGCATCAGTAAAGAGAGTGCAAAGAGCATTTATGTTGTATGGGCCAATCCTTTTCTTACCTTTGATTGTTACCATTGCAGATGAGGAGCTGCTTCCAGCTTCATTTGTGGCAGTGCAGGTATATGTGCCTGAATCTTTAAGCTTGCACAGCGGGATGTCAAGAGATGCTATTTTGTCTTCAAACATGATCCGGTAATCCTTGCCTGGAGGTATTTTGTGGCCATCTTTAGTCCAAGAGACAGTGACTTTTCGGTCTTCATCCACTTGGCATTCAAGACGTATCTTTCTATTGACCGCGGACTGCACAGGCTGCAGCTCCTTAATAAAATGTGGCTTATCGATAATGGTTAATTCTGCCTGGCAGACGTCTGCTCCAAATTTGTTGGAGGCTTTGCAGCTATATACCCCGCTGTCATTGACTCTGAGATGTGCAATCTCTAAACTATGCTTGGTGTCAGATGCTAAAATTTTGTAGTGTTCTGTGGAAGGGATGGGAGTGCCGTCCTTCTGCCACACGGCGTCTATCACAGGTGTGCCCGTCACAGTGCAGGGAAACCTGGCACTCTTACCCACAAAAGTTGTAAGAGATTCAGGTCTGGTTACAAAAGTTGGAGGAAACGCTTCTGCAAAAGAGAGGGGAAGAGACTTGTTTGGCTAGGCAAATATGTCGGGCTGCTTTCTCTCCCACAAAAGGAAAAGACTTAAATCGTATTTCCCCATGTTTTACATTGACTGAACATAACATGAAATAAAAAGTCCCGCTAGCCAATATACATAGCATAATTGTTATCTCTAGACACAATGTGTACTTCAATACCTAGAATTTCATCCAGAAAGTAATGCTCCTGCAAAATTGGGTTCCCATATTATTTCTTTACCTATATCCCAGAACTATGCTGTAATAAGGGTTGCATGAAATCCTACAGTAGCATTTTTTAAAGATGAATTACTTAAATGTATAATTTCTTCAGGAAGCAGAAGACATTTAAGAAAGCTTTGAGAAGAAAAACTGTGTCTACCCACAACCCATTCATGCTATACACCTCTCCCCATTATGTTCTATGGAAGACATAATGTGGATATTCTGTGGACATTCCATTTGAACCCTCCTCCCCCTCCCATCCGCAGTGTTTCAGTTCATGGAGACTTGTGGATATTGATGTAGGTATCACTTGTATACTAATTGGGATATCCCAACAAATTATTTGCTTATTTTTCTTCCATCTTAAAAACAGATCATTAAAAATAACATGAAAAATTGCAGCACTTTGACCAGTCAACTGGTCTACCTTCTCTCCATTCTTTAAAATTATATTTGGTAGTACATTAAACCATGGAATTGAATGTTAAACAATGACCAAATATGTGATTAGAAAGCAAATTGAAGCTCAGGCACCACCCTTACCAGTTACTTTCAACGTAGCTGTGCTGCTCACACTCCCATACTGGTTGGATGCTTTGCAGGTGTATTCACCACAGTCCACAACTTGAGGTCTTGGGATTTGAAGAGTTGATGTGTAATTAGCTGTATAAACGGTGTATTTGTCACTGTCATAGATTTCCCGTCCTGCTCGGTACCACTGAAAACGTACATCTGGTGCCATTTCAATCTCACAAGTAAATTTGGCAAGGTGGTTCACAGCAACCTCTTGGGATTCTAACCTTCTTCTCAGTATGGGTGCAACTAAAATTGAAAGCAAAGAGGAAAAAAGTTGCAGTCACCAACATATACATGAACCACAACAAGGTGATATCATTCCAAATCTCTGTTTAATACAGTGACTGGAACAGGATGGGTGATTTCTGTCTGTCACAATTGAAGGAAAGTGACTGTAAAGGAAAATGACATTTAGAAATGAAAACAAACTACAAGCGATTGTGATGTGGCAACGGCCAGACTACTGCAAGGGTCTACTGAAGTGCATAGTGGAGCTTTTAAAGTATTACGTTTTCTGCTTACTACAGTAAGATAGGCAAAAAATGTGATATATAGAATTGCATCGGGCTGTGTAGAAACAGTGGCAAAATAAAACACGAGAAGCAGGTTCAAATTGTGGAAAAAAATTCAAAACACACAGTGGAATCTCTATATTTATTTACTGATAAATGAGCCCCACAGTTTTCAGTGGGACTTCCTCCTGAGTATGTGCTCCCTTATTGCAACCATGAAAAGAGTGAATAATTTCTCTGTAAATATTGGGATGAAATTTTAAGACATGCGCCCTTTTAAAAAAAGAATAATTACATATTATAATTATAAATTACAAATGATCTTACCATTATTTCTGAAAGAATTATAATAATTAATGTACTGTAATCATATTACCAAAAAATGAAAAGTACAGTACAAGTACAATAATTTCAAAAACTAAAGTAGATACTAGTGTATATGAGGAACTGGAGAGTGAAAGTGCAGACACACTAAAGAAAAAAAATAAAAGGGTGAATTTTGTGATTAGTTTGTAGTGCCCTACAGAAGTCTGTTTTGGATATTAATATAAAGACTGTGTATGTATTCTACTCAGTTAGAAAATCAGTGAAGGAAAATAAAATCTCATCCTTATATTCCAACCTCTTTTTACAACTGTGAGTGTTGCTGTTGCTGTAGTTTTCCCATTTTCATTCAGACCCTCACAGGTGTACTTCCCTTGATGTACTTCCTTGAATGCTTGGTTGATTATGAGTGTGTAAGTGTCATGTTCTTGCAAACACTTGAACTCACTGCCCGAAAATATCAGGTTACTCTCATAATACCAATTTACCACTTCAGCATTTGCTATTTTGGAAGTAAATTTCACTCTGTCACCTTCCTCAATGACAGTGTCCATCAAACTTAGGTTTATGATGGGACTTCTATTTTTTTCTTCCTTAGCTTCAAATAAATGAGTCTCCTTGTCACCTTCCTCAAAAAGTTCTTCTTGTCTTTCTCTCAGTTTTGGGGAGAGAGTTGGTTTTTCATCTGAGGCAGGCACTGATGAACTATCATCTTTAATTTGCTCCTTTAGAGCAAAAATTTTGACTTCTTGGGCAGACACAGGTTGCTCCAGCTGTAGTTTGGATTCAGTGCTAATTCTGGCATATTGTGGCTCGAGGTAACCAGTGAGATCCCCAGCTGTTTGCTGTTGAATGGGAATATCAGTTACAACACCTGAGTGCATTTCTCTGAAAGGTGAAGAAATAACAACCAACTTACACCTTTTAGTTTCAGATATAACTTTGGGGTCATCTGCCATCAGAATATGTTTTTCTTCGTAAGCAACAGGCTGAAATGGAGCTTGCAATTCATTTCTTATGGTAACCTTCTGAGAATATATTCCATCAAAGGGAAGACTCATTTCTGCAGTATTTGAACTTTCTTTGGTAACAAGGCAGATGAACAAGGTATGTTTAGGTTCTCTGACTATTTTTACAGTTTTTAATTTAATCTTTTCTATATCATTGAAAGTGTCAAAAGAAAATGAATGATGTTCATTTATGAGAGCTGTTTTTAAGGTGCGCCTTACTGGGGGTTTCACATTTAGGCTGCAACACATTGGCGTTTCTTGTGCAAGTTGACTTTCTTTAGAAAGAGTTTGGCTTTCCAAAGTTTGGGGCACTCCCATCACTATGCTTGATTCTTTGTGAACTGCTGTATGTTGACTTTCTGGGCTTGTGAGTTTGCATAGGTGTTCTTCCTTGAAAAACTGCTTTTCTTCTAGTATTAATGGGAGCCTGACTGACTGTCCTTCTTGGATTCGTGCTGCAAAATCTTGCTCTGTGGCTTCTAACAGATCAGCATTCTCAATAGGAACACCACATTCTTCAACACATACAGATTCCAAAATTAGTTTGGGCTCAGAGGCTACCCCACAGTCCTTGCTTTCAACATCCTTAAATGCCTTAATGTGCTCTGCAGCCAAGGCTCTCGTTTCAGTGATACCTGAAGTCTGCATAACCATCTGAAAGCCATCCTTCTTCAGGGCTGCTTTCTTCTCTGTGTCCATTTGAGGAAAAGTTTGTTCTTTGGGCAGTAGCCATTCTTCTGTCACAACCGTTAAACACTTACGGAGCTGAGGTTCTGTTGTAGCCAAATATTTTTGTCCAGCAACCCCATCCTGAATGGCTTCCAGTGTATCTGCAGAGATGGAGCTCTGTTCCTCCCAAGTCGCGGTACGCTTAATCACGGTTTCTGCTTTCTGTACCGCAGCTTGACATTCAGGTTTTGGTAAAGTCAAAATGTCTTCCTTAGACAACACTTGCTCAGTATCGTTGATCTGGAGATGCAAAACAGAAACAGGCTCTTTGACAAGCTGCAGGCTAACAACTTCCTCCAGGGGAGAAAGAAGCTTAGTTTCTTCACTTGTTGTGGGGAACTGCTCTTCTGTTATTAAGCTGTGAAGCAGACTTTGGCTTTTGCTAGATACCACTTCATCTTCTGGTGGTACCTCAGTACTAAAATGCTCTTCTTTAGGAAGGGTTGCTTGTTCAAACACAATGGGCAAATGCAATGGGTTTCCACTTTCTTTCTGTACTTCTGCTAGGACTGTGCCTTCTAACTGAGGAATTGCTTTGGTGAGCTCATGGGAGAGCTTCTGTTTGTCTTCTGCCACGAGGCTTGCTTTTGTAAGGTTGTCGTGCTTCTGGGAACCTTTTTGCAGCTCTTCCGTAGTTGCTTCAAAAGTCTTTTCTTTGGGGAATATCTCTTCAGAGGCAATCAGAGGGACCTGCAGTGCCTTTATTGACTCTTGGGTTGGCTGAATCTTCTCAGGTGTGTCCATGTTATTAACGGTCACTGTAAGAGCTTCATTGATCTCAAGTTGCTGGGTTGCTATAATGGACTGGAAACTTTGTTCTTCCTGCACTAGTACCCCCTTCTCTGACTTATGTGCATGGACTGCTAAAGAGCTTTCCTTGGACAATTTTTGGCTGATCTCAGTTCCAGAAATATACCCCTCTTGCTTAGATTCTTGGGCTGAGATAGCTTCTCCAGCTTTTGGAGCTGAGAATATGAGAGATTCATCCAAGCTTATCCCATATTTCTCCTCAGAAAGAATAGAAATTAACTGAGATGTTTCTTCCTGAATGGACTCTGGATTTATTATTTCTGGCAGCTTAATTGGCAACTGTTTTTCTTTTTCTTCAAGGTTTGCTTCTTCCACAACTGGTGAACTAATATCAGAAACCTGAAGTAGTGGTGAGCTTTCAATGGCCCCTGAGGCAATAATAAGTTCGGCACTACTTGTGGCTTCACCTAAGATATTGCTTGCTTTACAAAAGTATAATCCTCCATCTTCCCTCTGACAGTTATTCACCATCAGAGACCCAGAACCATCTGGAGTATGGATAATGGTGTAATGTACACCGGAGAAAATTTGGTCATTTCCCTTAAACCAGTGAATTATAGGAGTTGGCTGTCCAGTTACATTATATTCAAACACAGCTGCAGCACCTTGCACGCAATGAGCAGGATTTAGTTTTCTTACAAAATGTGGAGATTGAGGGCCTCCTATCATCTCCGTGGAAACTGCACTGATTATCTCTGATGCTGCGCTACCTCCTTTAGGATTTACTTTCAGATAAGCACTACAAGCTGTCTCGCCATGAACATTGCAAGCAATGCAAGTGTATTCTCCCTCATGTTCGAAGTTTGCAGAAAGAATAATGAGGCTGTAGCTTTCCTCATCGAACACAAATTTATAGTCTGCAGATGATGTTATTTTAACATTATTGAAAAACCATTGTATCTGAGGTTTTGGACTGCCAGTAACAGTAACAGAAAGTTTAGCTAGGTCTCCTACATTGACTTCAACATTGGACACATGCTTGAGGAAGCTTGGAATATTCCTTTTCTCCTCTTTCCTGTCTAAACTGTTGGAATAAACTGATTTTTCAGGCCTGAGTTCATGTGTTGTATTTTTATCATATAACTGTAGGTCACTTTTGAAACTGTTGATGCTTTCTTCCTCAGCAGACACAGTAACAGAGCTAGAAATCTCTGTATGGGAAAAAAGTATTTAAATTTTACCAAATTGTCTTCCTGAAAAAGTATTCCTAGTAATTATAAAACAATTTCTAGGGCAATACTTCAGAAAATAGGACACAGTGATAATACAGCAAGTCAACACAAATATTCATATTTTTTAGAATATTGCATTCAATATATAGGTAAGATTCCATTTTTATATCATTGACAGCCAATTGTTATCTATGCCATAAATCCCAGACAAGAGTCAATAAAGATTTAAAAAGTGGAAGATGAAGGGATTTATTTGTTTTCATTAACCAAGCTGATTACTTATATAGGTAGTCCTCACTTAACAACTACAATTGACACTGTCAATTCTGTCACTAGGTGATGCACTCATTAAATGAAACATCCCAGGACCATGCTGGACTTACATCACTCCTGCTATGGTCATTAAACAAATCACCTGCAGTTGTTAAGTGAGACATCATGTGACTGGTTTTTGTGATTTATGGCCAACTTCTACATTGACTCTTTTTGTTAGAAGCCAATTGTGAAGTGTGCAAATGATGATCATGTGATGCTGTCATAAACACCTGCTGATTGCAAAGCGTCTGAAATTTCAATCATATGACTGTGAAGACATAAGTATGAGGTCTGGTCATAAAGTGATTTTTCAGCACCATCATAGCTTTAAACAGGCATGATATTCCCCTCTGAAAAAAAAATCGGGGCCGGCCAAAGAGACCCCCCACCGCCCGCCAAGAAATCGCTGCCCAGCTCCCTTTCGCACCGCCCGCCTGCCCGCCGCTCGCACCGCCCGCCCGCCGCTCGCACCGCCCGCCGCTCGCACCGCCCGCCGCTCGCACCGCCCGCGCCCGCCTGCCCGCCCGCCTCGCACCGCCCGCCCGCCCCACCGCTCGCACCGCCCGCCCGCCCCTCGCACCGCCCGCCCGCCCGGCCTCCGCTCGCACCGCGTTGCCTCGGGAAGGGAAAGGCAAAACCAGGAGCCGCTGCTGCCGTTGCAAAGCGCCGCCGCGGCTCTTCCTTTTTGCCTTTCCCTTCCTGAGGCAACGCGGGACTGGAGCCACGCAGAGCCGCGCCAGCGGTAGCAACTCCTGACTCGGGGCCTCCGAGGGGAGGGGAAGGAGGAGAAGAAGGGGGGGAAAGGGGGGGGCGATTCCCAAAAAAATCGGAATTCCGATTTTAATCGGAAGAATATCATGTCTGGCTTTAAACAGTTGATAAGCAAGGCAATTGTTAAGTGAGGACTACTGTTTGATCTAGGAATAACAGAAGTTTGAAGAACTATTTCATGATTTAAACATTCTCTTAAAAAATAATAGAACTTACATCCATTATTATTCTATGAATGGTGTACTCATTCTGCAGGCCCTAATGCAGAAGGGAAGAAAACAATTTTCACCAATCTTCCCCCTCTCCCTGCATCAATCTATGTCCTAGGAAAGTTGCTCTAGATACTTGGGGGAATTCTCCAGAATGTTGTCAGGCATCCCACAAGTCCAAGAGAAAGAAGAAAGCTATCATTGGATTAACAGCTATTTGAAGAAGAGAAAGTCCTAATATTCACATTATAAGGTGAATATTAACTGAAATATTGTTGCTCAATTATAGTATTGATGCTTATACTTCATCTTGTAATAATCTCTTTTCTTGCAAATGTACTTATAGGGATACCTGAAAAGTAGATAGCTTTTGAATTACTTTAGTAAGGTACACATTGTGATGTGCATTTTAAAAACCTATTATTTTCTTGCATCTGACTGAATGGATTTACTGTCCAGGAACAATTAATATTATTTCACTTTTTCATATTTTTGGGAATAATTATAATACAACAATAAGATACTAACACAGTTTGAGAGACAGTCTAGTGTAATAGCTAAGTGATTTATTAGAAACTGGGAGAGTTCTAGTCCTCCCTTAGGCGTGAAAACCAGGTGAGTGACTTTGGGTCAATTACTTTTTCTCAGACCCACTCGCCTCATAGGGTTCTTGTGAGGAAATTAAGAGGTGGGAGTATTATGCAAGCTGTCTTGAATTGTGCAAAATAAAGCATTAATAATGCTAATAATAATGTTGTAGATCTCTAGTAGAAAGGGACATCAGCTCAGGAAAATACCACTATTTCATTTCAGTCTAGGCGGATTTGAGCACCACTGCTGACCAAGTTTTCCTCGAAAGGATAAAAATAGATCATTCTTGAAGAGCATGGTAGTGCAGTGGTTAGAATGCAGTACTGCAGGTTAATTCTGCTGACTGCCATCAGTTTGATTATCACTGACTCAAGGTTGACTCAGCTTTCCATCCTTCCGAGGTGGAATGAGGATCCAGATTGTTGGGGGCAATATGTTGACTCTGTAAACCACTTAGTGCTATCAAGGATCGTGGAGCAGTGTATAAGTCTAAGTGCTGTTGCTATTCTATCCCCCTCCCCAAAGCTTAAACACCTCTTTTAGATGTCACACAAACATTCTTTTTTTAAAATCAACCTGTATTTGCACCAGACTGATTTGTCTTCCTACTTTCCCTCCTGAATCATCCATCTTTTTTCTTTAGACAGCTGATTCTAGTCATCTAGAAATAACACTGAAATTATTGATACACTTTTAAACAAAGAATTTTTAATTCTGTGTGTGTGTGTGTGTGTGTGTGTGTGTGTGTGTTTGGTTGGGATAGCTGCAAAAATTTGCAACGTTCTACCCTTTGTTCACCTCAATAAATCATGCCTTATTTCTCATTTGACTTCTGTGAGAAAGTAGGTCTCTATTTTTAAGTTCAAGAGAGCTGTGCTGAAAAGGATTGACATTCACATACCCACCATCACAGCCTAAAACTTGAAGGGGAAAAAAATCAAAGCATGCTCAATGAAGACAAGCACAAGTGCATTGTATTGTATACTTTTATTAAAACAATATATACACTGGCATTTCAAGGTAACATAGGCCATGGACAAATGAAATCAGTTTTAATGGCTTTACTAAAGTACCCTGTGAAAAAGGCAAAAAACCCCAAAGACATTGGATTTGACACTGAAAAAATATGTTGTTTAAATGAAAGTTTGAGGGAAAACACCACCTTTGTTGACCTGGGTGTGTTGGCTTGATTTCACAGTAGCCATTATTTCAGTTTTGCACTGTGGTTTTCCTGGTCAGTTACCCACAAACCATAACTTTTAATTTTAAACTAGGATATTTATCCCGAGAAATGGGAACATTGCCAAGAGCCTGTGGCTCCCTGCAGTAACTGGGATTAGAGAATGACAGGACTTCTCAGCTATTAAGAAGGGCTTGAGGAGAAGGTTTTGGAGATTTAATTCTCTCTCTCCCCTTGGAAAAGGTGGTCTTCTCGGAATCAGGAGAAGAAATGGGCAAAGCACAAATCTACCCACAGCTTGCAGGGTAAAGAGTTTTCCACCTGTTCGTAGTCTACCATCTTCCTAACAGAACAAACATGCAGACATTATGGCTGCACATTTTTTCCTCTTTGGGAAGATTAGGGCTATAAATGCAAGATCATATTCTGCAGCACTATTATAGGTTGAAAATCAGAAGTCAGTTTTTTCCCCAAGAGGAATTATTTATGTTCTTTGATATTAGACAGCAAAATACGAGCAATGTATATTCATTGATATTCAGGGGCATTGGCACTTCACCTGAAAAGGGCAATGGCAATGAACATAAATTCCTCTGCAATTTCTGCCCAGCTCAGTGTTGGATCAGGTAGATTTATTTCTCTTATATCACTTAATTTTACTCTATGTGTTTTTATATTTTACTTATTATTTAACTGTTCTGCTATCAGGCCATCATGCTTATTATTTAAATGGCATTGGCATGTTGTTGTTAATATTATTATTAACCAATTATCATTTATATCATGGTAATTAAGTTTGTTAAAATATCCTGTATATCTGTTTGGATAGTTTAAAGTAGCAAAACAAAATCAAACCAAAGAACATTCTTATAACTTGTCATCTTAAATTTAACATATATAGGTGCATAATATTAAAATACTGTAATTGAATTTTGCTTAAGCATAAATTCTAATAATTAAGATTATATTATATATAAATGGGAAGTCGTATAAAATTAATATTAGTATTGTCCACCTTGGTCTTTTCTCGATCTATCACAAGCAATCTGACTTTAGAAGGAAAAGAAGAAAATATCACACACACACACACACACACACACACACACTCACTCATACAAACATTCTATTCTTTCCAGAAATCTAGTTTTCCAAATTAGTTGGGTCCAAATTCAGTTAGTTATTTATGTTCTGTGAATATCCATTTTAATTAATTAACTCACTTAATTGTGAGTTTTGTATCTCCCATGATTGTGTGAAGTGAAATTAATAATAAATTTTGGAACGTATGTCTAATTTATACATTAGTTTGATTAAAAATGTGCTTCTCTAGCAGTTTGCTCCCAGAAGTATTTTCTCTACAGTATTTAAATTCAAAACTTCTGAAGTTGGTCTAAATATTCTCTGTTTATATCAGATGGTATTTTTAAAGGTGCCAAAAATTTTCAACAATATTTTGCTGAATAGTAATGAGAACCATTTTATATTTTTACTACAATGGAGCTTTCTATTCAGATTATGTACTGCCTAAAGCCAAAAGTATTGTTCCTTGACTAAGCACAAGGCATATAGAAATAAAAACACACCCATACATAAATGAGTATATAAATACACTACTTTGAGTATAAATTATCTTGCTACTTTTAAATATCAATGTTGGAAATAAACAATGAGCAACTATAACTGTCAGGAATATTCATTTAATTTTTAAGCGCTTGTTTTGCCATTACTATACCTGACATATTCTTTTTCCATTTCTAGCTTATTTTCTCTGCAGTGCTAAAATGATGTTCAAAACAGTTAACATGCTTTCTATGTTAATGCCTATACTAATTCTTGATATTTTTCTTTTTAATATAGTAAACATGCAAGTATATGCATGTAGATTAAGAAATAAATCTCACAGCATGCAATAGAGCTTACTCTTATATGAGTGAGTACAAGATTGGATCTTAATATGCAACCATGTACACATTTAATCAAAATCAGCTCAATGGATTTCAACATAATTTATCCTCAGGGAAGTATGTAAATGATTGTAGCCCAAGGCTGTGAACCTATTTAATTGGAAATATGTTTTATTGAACATATGACTTAACTACAGTATGTTCTCTTGAAAACATGGTTTATGTACATTTGATTACACTATAAATCCTATGTATGCTTACTTGGGAATAAATCTCATTGCCTCCACTCACTCTGAGATTATTTTATTCTTTTTGAAGTATAGAGAGGAAAGAATAAGAACTATTCATGTACTGAATGCATACATTTCATTACTGGTTTTTTAATTTATGTTTTGTTTAACTATATAGAAATATTTATATAAGTTACTGACCTCATTGGGGATTTAGTCTCATTTTATCTATCTTTGACAATTAGTTTTTTTGGGTAAATTTAGAATAAAACTATTTTATTCACATTGAAATATTTATGTGGTTCATCGAGCTTTCCTCTAAATTCCAGATTCTTCTCTAGTGGTAAAAGAGAAATAAATCCTGATATTTTTATACAGTCTGACAAAACTTTAAACGTAACTAGTTTGGTCTCTATTATCTTGATCAGGGTATTTTGACTGGCATGCTAATTTTGGTTTGTATTGGAATGAGAACAACAAAAGTCTCAGTTCAGTGAAAATTTTGTCAGAAGAGAAACTGCATAAATATTCAGAATATGGTCAGGAAAAAACATTACCGATACAACACTGTGAGGGTGAAATTATTGTTCTGAGTTCTTTCACAGAACTCTGGTGAAAATTTAGTGTTGATTATATGTGTTGAATACAATTTAAAGTCAGTCAATCACTAGTGAAAAGAGCACCAAAGATTCCAAAACCCTCTTCACAAAAATGCAAATTAGCTTTTAATGACATAAGTATATTTACAAGTAAGTATCTAAGATGGTATACAAAAGCAGGTGACAATGTCAATGGTATAATCATGAGATTGAATGAGCTGTTGGCAACAGTAAAATTCATGTTGAGAGATATGTAACCTGTATTGCAGTGCTGAATAAAGTCTAAACACCCAGGTACCTTATGAGGCTGAGAACAAATTCAGTGGGATTATCTATTCCCTTTTTAAGAGTGCTTTGAAACATCCAACATTATTGTTAACGCTATGTCCAGATCTCTAAATTCACCCTTCATCTATTATACCTTTCAGATGAAATGGATTCTTATTTTAGGGTATTTAGCAGATTCTTAACAAAGCAGTGCTATGAGCAGTCCCTGCTTTGTTTGTTGCTACACACATGTATTCTCCTTCATCACTTTGGACTACATTTCTCATAACCAGACTGTGACACACTTCTTGACTTTCTTCCATACAGCATCTTTCTTCTATACAACATCTTTCATCACATATCAGTACCCCATTTCTGAACCAACTGATAGCTGGTTTTGGGGAACCGTCTACAATGCATTGGAAGCAGGCAGAAGTTCCAAGAAAAGAAAAACAGTCATAAATGCTTTTCATAAATTTGGGAGGTGCTTCGGTGACTTGAAATTCAAAGCTACAGCTGCCTGTGCTCTTTGCTTCAAATTTTATGTGTTCTTCTTTCGATGGCTCAGCAAACACATCAACATTAATGTTAACGCATGACTCTCCTTCCTCTTCCTGCTCCTGTTCTGTAACTGCAACTAACTTAACAGCTTTTTGGGAATCATCAGTGCTATGTTCAAACTCAAACTCCAGTTCTATTTCAGTTTGGTTGCCACTTGAGATAATATTATCTACAAGCAAATCAATCTTTTGTGGTTGATCTTCTGGGAGCTCCAACCTAACTTCACTTTCATCACTTACCACTGCAAGGGACTTCTGATCCTCAGTCACAGATAAGAAGCACTTACACATCGCTTCTCCAACGGTATTATGTGCCTTGCACAAATACATACCACAGTCAGAATGCTCCACATTCTGAATTTTAAGACTGTGACTTCCATTCTCACTAACAATAGCATACTTGCAAGCATCTGGAGCAAGACACTTACTTTCCTTAAACCACTGCACCACTGGAGTAGGACAACCTGAGACTTTGCAGTGAAACAATGCTGCTGATTTTTCCGAAACCTCTGTATCAACAACAGGAGTGATGAAGCGTGGAGGCATTTCTGTTACTTCAAAGTCAATTTGAACATCTTTGCTTTCTTTTCCAGACAAAGCCTGGGTGTTTTCCACCAAGGATAAAGGGAGAACATCAAGAGATACAATCATACTCTGATGTTCAGATTTGAGCTCAGGAATGGTAGCTATTTTCACTTGCTTCTCACATTCTTTGATGTCAGCTTCATCCAGTTCTACCTCCAGAAGTATTTCCTGTGGGGAAGGTGTTCGTGATGTTGACCCTTTTTCTATATCAAACTCTATAACATGTTGATGAGTTACCGGAGGAGGAAGAGCTAAAGCTCGTCCATCATGAGGCAACACTTCTATCTGTGTAATACTTTTAGCTTCCCCTATAATATTTACTGCATGGCACATATATTCTCCTCCATCTGTTTGTTTACTGTTATGGATTTCCAAGATACATATATTGTCTTCTTTTTGTATTTTGACTTGTTGATTTTGTTCAAGAAGAGACTTATTTTTATACCATTTCACATCAGGCATCGGAGAACCTATGACTTCTGCAATCAAATACAATGTGGTGTTCTCATAGATCTTTCTTTTGGTCAGAGGTTTAATAAATGCAGGAGGCATTTCATTTCCCTTTGGCTCTACAGCTTCACAAGGTGTAACAAACATTTCAGCCTGTAGTTCATCAAAGGAACAGCTCCTTTGTTGCAAAAGAGATGCAGTTGCTGTGTGATAACACTCTGGTGGTGTATTTTTTCTTATCAGCTTTGCAGGAGAAATTGCTGAATGTAGATTTGACTCCTCAGAAGGGGTAGAATATCTTTCCTCTGAAGGGGTAGAATATCTCTCCTCTGAAGGGGTAGAGTACCTCTCTTCTGAAGGGGTAGAGTATCTCTCTTCTGAAGGGGTAGAGTACCTCTCTTCTGAAGGGGTAGAGTACCTCTCTTCTGAAGGGGTAGAGTACCTCTCCTTTGAAGGAGTAGAATATCGTTCAGGGGTACCAACTGGTGTATGATAAGAAGTAGAAGATGAGAGTGATTCAAACATCTCCACTGATGAAGGTGGTGTGTAGAATCTCTCACACTCTACTACTTCATCTCCGTTCATGCTTTCAATATCAATAGACATTTCTGATTCAGGAGACAAAGGGCGTGCTAATTCTTGTTGTTGTTTGTAATAATCATAAACGGTGCTAAATGTGACATCTTCAACCTCCAAAGAGGTGATAGATCCTTCTCGGGTTAAAATCTTTGATGAGCTTTCTTTCACATCGGGAATCTTCTTTTCACCAGAAGCAAGCAAATATTTTGTAAAACAAACATCTGTCCCATCAGGAGAACTGCATATTTCTTGAGATGAAAGAACAGTTTCTTCATTTAGCTTTCTGAGTGAAGGCCTGACAATTTCAGCAATGCATTGTCTTTCACTTGGGGTTTTTGAGCTTTGCTCTTGTTCTTCAAGATTATGTATGGGTTTGGTCTCTTCATGTTGACTTATAACTGACTCATTTTTTAATAAAAGGAGGAACTGTGATAATGAAAGTTCCTTGGTTGAAGTATCAGGTGGTTCTTGAACGACAGAATGTTCTTCTGTTATTATTTGGGTATCAATACATTTCTGCTTATTGCTTTTTTCTAAAGAAAAGTCTGTAGTCTCCTCAATAAAGGAATGTTCAGTGACCAATGCTTTTTCTTCTTGTGTTTTATGAACACTTTGAAATCCGTTTTCAAATGCAGCTTTTTTCATAGCAGATATAAAACTATCTGTTTCTGCAACTGTCAACCCTGAAGTATCAACGTGTTCAGGGATACCAGTTTCTCTTACTGTGATTTGAAGATATTTATTATGTGGGGCGGGTTCTGAAGACTCCTTCATAAAGGCCTCACTTGACATGCTAAGTGGTATTCCCTCAGAAATATTTATTTTGTGTTCACTATGCTCAATAGAGATGTCAGTGTTTTCTAAGGCCTTCCTCAGTATCTGAGTTATAGATAGTTCAGCTTCTACTGCCAACTCCTGTTCTGTGGTATTATCTTCTTTCAACTCTCCTTTATCATTCTGACAAAGTTCTTCAGGTAAAGAAATGGTTTCTCCTGACACATTTTTGTCTTCCATCTGTTTTATGAAACTCTCTGTTTCTATCCCCACCATCTCAAAAGCAGACTTCTGACTAAAAGGGCATGTTTCTACCTTCTGCAACATTTCAGCCTCTTTCAACAAACATTCTGGGAAGAAAATAGCTGCATGTGCTTTTAGATCAAACATTGGCTCTTGTGTTTCCAATTCTTTTTCTTGGGACGAGGGCTCTTTTTGCTGGCAACTGCTTTTAAGGGGGACTTGGCTGTCATCAGAAACCTCTTGAGTGAAAACCAGTTCATGTCCTTGAAGGATTTCTAGTTCCCCAGAAGCAAAAGATGGAAATTTTAGAGGTCTTTCCTCCAGTGATAGCTTCTCTTCTTGCTGCTGGTTAGCATCTTCTGTGTTCAAAAAAGCTAATTTTAGATGAATAGCTTCTGAGAAAGCACATTCTTGAATATGCTCTTTTTCCATGTTGGCTTCCATAGAGAGTGAATCTTCTTGAGTGGGATGCATTATCTGATGTTTATTGTCTGTGATTTTCTGTTCATCAATTATCATTCCTTCTGAGGCAAAATAAAGTTTTCTGAAGCATACTTCCTCTGGCTGCATTGCTTCTTTTAGCTTATTATTGTTCTCTTCATCAGGATGCCCTTGTTCTAATTTCTTATTTGTGGATGGCACCGAATGTTGCTGTTCCTTAAATTCTTGTTTCACAAGTTCAATTACTTTGAAAAATCCTTGATCAGAAGGTATGATTTCTTCTAAAGCTACAATCTTCTGTGCGTTATTCATAACCTCAGCCTCTGTGCTTTTAAGATGTCTTTCATCAGTTTCTATATCTGAGTAAACAGAGACAGAACATTGACCTTTTGCATGTGTTGCTTCCTGCTGAAGATCTCTTTGGTCTTGAAGAACACCTGTATTCATTTCTATTTGCTGAATGGATTGACTGAAAACAGTTTCTCTCTCCAGAAATGATTTATGTTTTAATTCATTTATTGCATTTTCTCTTGGTTGACTTTCTTTGTGAAATTCTTCTAATGACTTATTCTCAACTTTTTCTATTATTTTGTCATTGTTGGAAACAATTACTACTTCAAATTCTGAAATACCTTTGACAATATTTTCCTTCTGCTTTTGAAGAACAGCTTCAGTATCATAGGAAGCTGAATATGACTCTAATTTGTCTATAGATTCTGTCTCATTAGCAATATCTTTCTTTGGATAAACATCTTGCTTTATAGCTTGTATGGCTATTTTCTGTTTGTTTCTATCAGTTTCTTTTATTTTAGAAACAAAATATTCATCATTAATATGTGCATCCTCTGACTTAAGTCTGATTTGTTTGTTACCCATGTTTTCTTCATTCTGTATTTCATCAAATGAGATATTCAATTTATCAGAAGTTACACATAGTTTGATAGGCTCCTGGCATTTGATTTGTTCTTGAATATTTTCTCTAATGGGAAGAATTTCTTTTAATTCAAATACAACTTTTTGTGTGTGTGTTTTCCCCATTACTTCTTTATTTTGATCCATTTTTCTTGCTTCTTCACCAGAGCTTAAGTGTTTTCCATTATGGAGCAAAACAGTTTTGCCAATAATGGGGCTTCTAGATGTTCTCCCTTTTCTTCCTTTAACAATTTCTTGATGATCTTGATGATCTGTAGGAATCTTCTGCACCTGCATTTTATCCACCCTACTAATATTCTGGAACCCTTGGCTTACACAGCGTTGTTTATTGTAAAAATTGCTCTTCATTAGGCCTACTGAGGATTCAAAATAATAATCCGGTTCTTTTGTAACCTGTTCTTGGATGTCTTTGGCTTGGCTTTGTGAAGTTCTAAAGTCAGTTTGATCTACAATATTGGAAAATGCTTCTTGAGAGGGATCTACTAAGAGATTGCAAGCAGTTTCCACTAAACCTGCATTGTTTTCAGCAATGCATTTGTAAATGCCAGCATCTGATAAGGAAACTTTGCAAATATGTAACCTATAAATGCCATTTCCTTCTTCAAAACAAAAATTGCCATTGGATATCAAAGCTTGGTTATTATGAAGCCATGTTATTACTACTTGAGATTCTGTGGACATTAGACATTCGAGTACAACCGAATCTCCTTCTGTACACCTAATATTTGGTTGAATTTCTTTTAAGATTTTGGGAGGTTTATGAACTCTATCAAATGAAAATTTAAATTTATGTTTTATTCCTTTGGAGGTTTGTTCTTCAGGGAGTTCTGAGATAAATTCGGTCTGAATTACTTCTTTAAATTCTCCTTGTTCTGGAGTTGGGGTTGGGGCAGTTACTTTGATTTCCAATGGAAGAGAAAGTTGATCTGTTTTGCAAATGGAAGGTTGATGAACATGAAATTGTGGAAGCAAGAGGGTGGCTTCACTAGGAGCACTTAAAACTGGTTCATATTTTTTCCTACTGTCAAATGCCAAACTAAGTTCTTCTTCCTCTTCTGTATAATCTGGCAATAATTTAACTTTACATATGCCAAACTGTTCCAATTCAGGTATCTCTTTTACTTTCACTTTTAGCATGCCTGAAGTTGTTGCCGTTCCATATTGGTTAAATATCACACAAGTGATAGAACCTTCCTGCTTGCAAGTAACAGCTGGGAATGTCAATGCAGAATGATTTTTTGTGGTGTTAATGCTGCAATCTTGGCTTAGTGATAATGGTTTGTCATTGTTATACCAAGTGACTGTGATGTATGGATACGCTTGGTAAGCGCAGCTGAAAGTACAACTCTCTCCTTCACTTACTTCCTGAGAGTTAATTTCCTGGATAAAAAAAGGAGGGCACGGCTCCAAATGTTGCACTGGAGGAGTCTTTACTTGTGCATAAGATTCCTTAATTTCAGTTGATCCTTCCAATATATTTTCTTTGCTTTCAAAAGAACATTCATTTACTGACTTCTCCACTTCAACACTTTTGCTCTTGCAAATTGCTGTAGGTTCATTGATGCTAAATGTAATTGTATCAGACATCACCACTTCTGGTTTTTGTGTCTCACTGACATTATCTGTCATTAGTACATAAACCAGAGGGGAGGGGGTTTTCTTAGTAGATTTCATAGGCGTGAAATCTTTAGCACGTTCCTCTAATTGGGTTTGTGTTTCTAATGACTTTGCTTGGACATCAGTATTACCTATCCTTTCTGTTCTTGAAACTGGTTTTAGAACCTCCTGTTTCATTGTTCCACTAAAGATCTTTTGTTTTTGGAAGATTTTTCCTGTACTGCTTCTTTCGTCTGACTCCGGGGAAGCCTGGAAAGATGTAGAAAGGCCGAGAATTTGTTCCATTCTAACATGAAACTTTTCTGAAGTTTTCTCAAGCTTTCTATTGGAATGTCCTATGATCAGTTCTTCTGGGCGTGGCGTGTTCTTTTCATTGATTTGCTCAATTGTCTGAAAGACAGCCCTCTTTGTTCCTACCTGACCTACCAGGCAGACTGGAGGAGTTGATGGTTTTCTCTTATTCCTAAAGCCAACATTGTTCACATATTGCTCTTCAATTGATGCCTTTTTCTTTTCTAATATAACTTTCTTTGCCTCACGAAGACGCTGTAGCTTCAGCCTGATGTCATCATCAAGCAAAGACTCTTTGTCACTTCCTACCCTAACCAGATGCTTTTTTCCTATCCAATCATTGTCATACGTAAGTTCCTGTCTTAAAGATGGTGTATTTTCAAAACTAATCGTTCTTACCTTTCCTTTGGTAGGAGACAAATTAGTTAAAGCTTTCTCAGTCTCCTGTTTCTTATCAAATGGTGAACCAATACATCTCAGGTCAACCTTAACCCTATCATCTCTCTTTTTCTGCATCATATGTTCTATATGTTCCCGGGTACATTTTGACTTTCTTAGAAACTCTAGATATTTGGCATTTTGTTCACTTCCTTGAATTACTAACAAAGATGCTGTGGACTCAGCCGAACCCTCACTATTAATAGCAAAAATCTTGTAGCTCCCTGAATCCTCTTCCAGAACACCCTTAACTTCTAGACTGGAATCATGCATATCCATGCAGTTCTTATTTTTTATTATTTTTCGTAGACTTTGGGGGATTTGTTTGTTATTATGAAACCACGTAACTTTGGGTGATGGATAAGCACTTAGTTTGCACTGGAAAACAACTGGTTCTCCAACCAAAACTGACTGATATTTTAATTTTTGTAGGAAAGAAGGTTTCAGTTTCTCAGGACAAGAGGCCATAGCTTTGATTCTACTTGCACACTTCTGGTCAGAAAAAGATCTCAGAAGATCCTCTGAATCAGCAAAGGTTTCTTCTTCAACGGACTTTTCTGCTGTGCATTCTGGCTCTTCATCAAAGAACAATTCTGCAAGAGAATAACATTATATTGCAGCACACTTTGCTCTTCCATCAAATAGACAGAGAAAGAAATGAATAATGAGCATGCTACAAATTCATCCCAAATACATAAAAAAAATTCACTCACCATATTTGTTCGAATAAACGCAACACTTGCTCTGTTTTAATGATTCTGACTTGAAAATCGTTCACTGTCGGTTCTTTCTTCCAACTGTGGAAAATTTCTTCAGCAACAAGTAAAAATGAATCTCAAAAGGACATGTTCTTGTGAGTGCATGTTTTACCGCCCCAAAAGCTTTTTTTAAAATTTAATTTATATGTTTTGTTTGCAAAGGAGGGGGGGGGAGATTCTTACCTGACTTGCAGACAGTAGAATAAACGCCCTTTCTGAGCTTTTTGTGAGTTATGATGGCCAAACAAGTTTAAAAGATTATTTTCAAAACTATTAAAAATTAACTATAAGCAATTTACTAAAATGAGAAGGCGTTTATTCGAACTAATACAGCTGCTAACCTCACAATGTAATGCAAAAGAAGAAAATAAAGAAAAAAGGAGCAAGCAACAATAACCAACTATTCTATCTGCAAGCCAAGGTAAGAAATCTACTATGGAGAATTAAATGCATACAACAGGAGGGCACAATGAAAATTGGTCGCTTTATTTTCTTGCATAAAACCACTTCATAAACAAATGCCACCCCAATTTTACTGACAAATTAATTTAATGTTTTAAATTATTATTAGAAATTCAGTGGAATTTTAAGGGTCCTCATGCATTAGAAGGAGATATGTAAAAGGAAAGCTTTTGCAACCAGCTGCATAGCATGTACTGAAAATAAAAATGGCAGATCTATAAAATGAAAGCTTTAAATCTACTTTAAAACTCATAGTTCTTTGTAGTGCAAAATGTCTAGAGCATATTTAGACACAACCCCCCCCAAAAAACATGCAGCATATTTGAATGTCTCAGAATACATATTTTTGCTTTTATAGGCTTTTTAAAGTGGTCACTGAACCTTTACGCTAAATGTAGTATAACATCCTTTTGAAACTGTACCTTTAATTTCCATTTCAATCTGCTGCTCTATCTTCTCCTGAATAACTTTTTCCAGATCTGCAACAAAGAAAAAGAAACACTTGAATGCTATGATGGAAGAACTTTTCATGATGCATTGCTATATAAGAAATCACACAAACATACAGACTTGTGCATGCCAGGAGATGCCCAGTTAAGTCTATCAAAAGTGAAGCTAAATGAGTGTTCCATTCATCCACACTTATAAAAAGGTTTCTTCTTCTTTTGGGGGGAGGTGGGGTAATTCATCATGCCTTTCACATGCCTTTAATATAACGTGATGAAAATATTCATTGATCCACAGTTGTTTTACAGTATATATCATGTATTGAGAAGCAAGCAGGTTTCAGTGCAGGAGGAGATTGTATATGGAAGGAACATGCAGTTGCCAACCTGTCACTCTCAGATGTGTGCTGCACTCGGCTTGTCCTGCAGAATTAATTATTCTGCACTTGTATATACCTCTCTGATTCTCATTAACTTTCAGTAATTTTAAACTGCATAGGGGACCATCATGTCTTAAAGAGCATAATGCAGACTCCTCAACTATTAACTGATTACACAGCCAGAATACACAAGGTGTGGGAACACCTTTGATTACACAGAAAAGTGAGATATCATCTCCTTCTTTGACCAAGGTTTCTGGGGGCAGAGATTCAAGGAAGACTGGTACGGTGGTGTTAGGTTCTGTAATGTCTTCTTCACAGGGCACTATGTCAGGATAATAATCTTGGATCCTTGGTTCGATTGTTTGAGCTGAAGATACTGTCACACTTGAAGTTTCTGTGGAGGATTGTTCCTTGTATTCGTAGGCTGCTTTAAATTGAGACTCTTTGATTGATTTTACACTTTTAGTATCTGATTCAAGGGTAATTTTTGTTACTGTTCTGGTTTGCGCTTCTTTAGCTAGGTAAGAATAAAGTTAGGATAAGATTAGAAGTTTTGTAGTACTCAAAATCTCATTGAAAGATACACACACATAAAGTTATTACTATGGTGTAAAATGTTCAGCATGTTAGTGCAAAAAGCAATAAGATCTTATTCCATTTACTATTCTGTTCCACATTTAAGGGTTCTATTCATTTTAGAAAAAATATGTGTCATTGTCCTTTGCTTTAGTATCAATGATATCAGAGGAACTAGAACAGATTCAGAAATATATCTTTGTCTATTTCCTTGTTGCCATTCTTCAGAATTTTTTTATTATAGACACGAGAGGGCCAGGAGTAGCTTCAGTGGTGGGATTCAAATATTTTTACTACTGGTTCTGTGGGCGTGGCTTGGTGGGCATGGCAGGGGAAGGATACTGTAAAATCTCCAGTCAGAGGTGCTATTTGCCGGTTCTCTGAACTACTCAAAATTTCCGCTACTGGTTCTCCAGAACTGGTCAGAACCTGCTGAATGCCACCTCTGAGTAGGTTCATATTAAATTTACAAATGTTATCATGGCATCAAAGCTTCTTTCTCACGGCCTGGAATGCAGATACAGAAATAAGGAAAAATCAATTGGAAGGAGCTAACTGAATGGATTAAATTTTTTCTATTTTGTTTTCAGGATGATATTCCTGCTCTTTTGAATGTACTTCCAGGTCATTTGTAACCGAAAGAGGAAAAAGGAATGCTTAGCCTTCAGAAGAATACAAATTATTATTCAGATATAATCTGCCAGGAATGGAAAATTTTCAATTGCATTATGATACTAACAGTACTGAAAAAGAAATGGGGATTTATCCAGAAGACTTAATAGCATAATCATCTAATGTGGAACAGCAAAGGGAAGAAAATTAATTGGCATTTGTGTTGATTACATTTCTAAGATTCTGATTTTGAAAGAAAATCTATATAGATATTAACGGAAAAAAGTGTCCATTAAAATAAAAACAAGTTATATTAATTTGAACATGCTTCAGAGTTTGATTACATCTGCTTAAAGACAGTATCTGCCAAAGTGAGAACAGCTAAATTAAAGGTTAATTTTCTGATAAATATGTATTTTAAAAATCTAATCCTTCTACTTTACTTTCTACAGAACACTTTTCAATTTCCTGGAACAGATTAGATCTTCTTTTTTGGAAAATAATACAATAGTGTAGAAACTTGCTGCAAAGAGGCATGAAAGCAAGTTACATAAATTAAATAAGCATGCACATATTTTAGGATCCAAGGCCTAAAGATAAAGGCTATGGGAAAAGTGGGACTGAATAATTAAGGCTAAATCAAATGCTAGCACTGAAGCCATAGGTGCGAGGTGATGAGCCATAATGAGGTTAAGTAACACAACGTTAAAAATCAGAATAACCACCTTCTACAGTTAGTATAGCAGTTGTCGTTACTTCTCCATAGTCGTTACGAACATTACAGCTATATAATCCTTGATCTAGAAGTTGGATGTTAAGAATGGTGAGAAACAGAACAGTTCCACTTTGTGACACTCTTATTCTTTTGGACTCTTGAAGCATTTCTCCATTGTGGGTCCATAAAATTACATTGAAGTTCTCACTTTCAAAAGCACACATAAACTGAGCAGTGTCACCACATCTCACGGTGAGATCCTGAAGTTTCAGTAGAATCTTTGGAGCAGTCTCTCTTTCTACTTGACTTGAGGTTGTACCTATTTTGGCACTTTCTGATTTCTGAGTTATGATTGTAGACTGGAGCATTCCTGCTTCTTTCCCAGCTGAAGCTTTCCAAATTCCACCAGACACCTGCACAAGCGTTTCTTTTGAAGGCTCTTGCATTGACTGAATTTCCTTTACATAAACTTGGCTTTCCTTCTTTGCAAAAGGGGAAGTAATGTAAAGTTCTGATTTGTCCTGGACAGATTTTCTTACATCTTTCCCAGAACTTTGCCTATCTAGGGCTTGCACTGTGTAATCAAGTAACAAAACATATGATTAATACTGAATTCCCTTTAAATTGCCCAATTAAAAACAAAATTACATATCACAGACGATGAGAACAAAACATGTCATCTTCTTTTGGTATGGCCGGCATGCCAGGTGCATTCATTAGGGCACTTTTGGTAGGAAGCGTAATACATAAGAAACTCCAGCCACAAATGAATGATGAATGGAAAATGAAGGGTGTTCATGCTGATAGGATGAGTATTTGTTTCTTCTTTTCATTGCGACATTGTCCATGGCAATTTGAAGGAGGTTATGATCCCCAAGAGAACAACTGACATCTCTCATTTGGTCCCCATGTTTTCCTTTTAAAACCGAGTAGAGCAAACCTCAGAGAATTTGACCAACTGCCAACACCTCCCTATCTTGAAGTGTGCATCTATTTAGTTCTATAAATCGGGAGTTGACTCTGAAATATAGAGCTAGGAAGGCAAACACTAAACAACCGGACACTTGAAAGAAGAGGAGAGAAGAGTGTTTTATTTGGTTACTGCTAGAATTCTACCCACATTAGTGACGGTACATCTAAAAAAGTGTGAAATGAGGAAAAGAGGGGAGGGGGATGTCATTAGTCACAATCTGGAACGTGTGGTTTATGCAACAAACTGAATCCCTAGGAAGAAAAATGGGGCTTTACCTTCAGAGGTCACTGTAAGTGTAGCTGTACAAGTTGCATCTCCAGCACTATTTCTGGCTTGGCAAGAATACTGCCCAGCATGTTCTGAGAAAGCATCTACTATTATCAATATGGCTGTACCGGTCGACTCATCAAAATGGAAAACTACATCTTTGGATGGCAACATTAGCTGCTGATTATGAAACCAGAGGATCTCTGGGCGTGGCCTGGCAGAAACCCTGGCTTGGAATCTGACTGTTTCCCCGTTGCATATGCTACAGCTTGAAATGGGCTGGATAAAGGCGGGCCTTTGGCCAACGGATTCCTTCTTAATGGAAACAGATGAAGAAACATGCCTTTGGGAATAGGAGGTACCTTCTTCAACCTTAAGCCCTGAAAAGAAGCATGTCACCTTTTAATTGCTTACACCTACTCAGCAGTCTCTTGTTCTCCTATCGGTCTTCCATTATACTCCTCCTTTCCTTGCTGACAACATTTATCATTGAAACCCAAAACAAAAAATAGGATTCAGTCTGGGATCAAAGGTCGCAAATCTAAAATCCGATTATTGCTTTGACAAACATTCACATCTGATTTATGAGTGACTCTTTTCCCTACATTCCGCTGTTAAAGATGTGGTAGAAACCTAGGTACATTACCTATAGAATTCCTCCTTTGTTTTTAAAAACATACTGGAATGCTAATGTACCTATTTGCGGTCAAGTGGGCATTCCTTCTCATTTGTCTTACATAAATTGAATGTCATTTATATTAACAATGTCAAGGCAACCATTCAATTCAAAGTCAACATTGACTACCTATACACATACATGGATTGACCATGTGCTGTATATATAATCAACACTGACCATATATAAGCAGACATCACAGCAGTCCGATATTGACCATGATGTATATATAGTCAACATTTTCTATATGCACACATACATCATGGCAGGTCAGCATTGACCAAGTTGTATATATAGTCAACACTGATCAGACACACCCACACACACACACATACACACACACATCACATTGTTCAACATTGACCATGATGTATATATAGTCAACATTGATTATACATACCCACATACATCATGGCAGGTCAACATTGACCATGATGTCTATATAATCAACATTGATTATATATACACATATAGTACATCATAGCATATATCCAAAGATATCCAAAGAGGCTTGGACATGCTTTGTGGGATATCTGAACCAAATTCTCTGAACAGCCGATACTTCCATGCTCTATTTGGGAAACCTGGATTATGATGTTTTGAAAATGATTATATAACATTATTGCATTTACATTTTCTGAAATAAATTGAGGATCCAATCTATCCACTATATTCCATATTTCTTTATATACGGCAGTGCAGTTCTTGTCAGTTTACATGGGTCAAAATACATATTTTACTTATGTGACCATTTTGAGAGGAAATACACATTGAAATACATATGGGCTATGTTTGGACCAGAATTTTTTAAAGTGCAGATTAATATGGAAATGTAACAAAATTACAGATGTAAACATGCAGACCAAAAAGAAACAACTTCCTCATCCTCAGAAATTCCTTTTAAAGCTCATCATAGATCAGCTTTTGTACACTTGAGAGGTCAAAGAAGAAAAATAACCCTACTTATAATTTTCTTCCTTTTTCTTATATTAACAATAGTGCACAATTCTTGGTGTGATCATTTTGTACCCAAAGAAAGCATCTTTGGGCTGTTGCTTTTGAACAACAGCAGTCTCAAAATTAAAGGTGGTCTAGTGTAAAGTATAGAAAAGAAAACAAAATAAATGAAATGAAATGAAATGAAATAAAGACGTGAAGTCAGCAGGCTTCTCTGGATCCTGCTTGCTTGCTTCTTGCTTTCAGTTATTGAGATGAAAAAATAAATAAATCTGCTCATGATAAAGAGGATTTTTAAAATGCTCTTTTTGGTCCAGGCTAAATGGTAATTGGAAACAGAATGGAAGAGTTAAATGAATGGAACACTGAAACAATGTGAAGTTGGCAAAGCTTATACCTTGGAGAGAACATGGATACTGTGGACATCAGACAATGGGAATGGTTATTTGAATTAGAAGATGTGAACATGGAAGACAATTACATGTAGGTTTATGAATGAGTATTAATCTTTAAACACATGCAAATTAATACAGGGCAGGTTCTGTTGTACATTGTACCTTCCAGCCTGAGAGTAGCTGTACTTGACACCTGGCCAACAGGATTGCTGGCAACAAAGGTGTAAATCCCTTCATCCTCTGGATAAGCTTCTGCAATTTCCAGCTGGTAGGTGTCTTCGAACTGGGTCATTCTAAAGAAGCGGGATGGCTTGATTTCTTTGTCTTTGCTATACCACGCTATTTTGAGGTCTGTTCCAGTACAAATAAAATGTGAAAGAAAAAAAAAAGTCTATTGAGGTTTTTTCATTTTTAATGAGGAAACTAATGAAAACACTGGGATCTTGTTATATTATCCAAGTCAGAATTAAAATGGATATTGGATATTAAAACAGTATACTGAAATCTCCCCACTCTGTTACTGCCTTTGCATTGTTTTCCCATGTGTCCTTTTTCCTGCCAGTAGCTACTATTATATGGCCCAGGTATATGGAAGCATTTATTTGCAAATCTTGTTAAAATTTTACAGCAGGAGCAAGGCAATTTTAGTAGTAACTACAGTCAGAACATCGTATGCTATTCCATTTCTACAACCCTCCAGATATATGAGGACAGTAACTCACACAATTGCTAGTTTATGGATTTATAGAAGACTGGTACAGGCTAATTAATCAAAGATGCAATGATCCTCATTCTCCATTACAACTAACATTTCAGTAAGCAGGATAAATGATCAAATGAACAACTATAGGATTTTTTCCTCTGTTCCTCTTTAAATTGCTCCTAAAGTAATTCCTCACTTTCCCCACTTTTAAAAAGTTGTTAATTTTTAGGATCGGGATTACTTCTTTCCTGATAATTATTTTTGAACTTAAAAAGATTTGCTCATGTTCTGACATGTGTACAACTTTTGTAAGTAAGAAAGCACTGCTAGCAATCAGAGAGATGTCCTTGAGGGAAATAGGTAAGACCTATTAATATGAGTAAAGAGGGCCAAAATTTCCTTATGTTCTGGGAGACAAGATAGAGACAAGTTTGGAAGAGACTCGGGCTGGTTTCATCATTCTCCACAGATGCACATATAATTTGTACATCAGGACGTATACCCAAATACACACACACTGAATGTGTGTGTGGGAGAGAGAAAGAGAAAGATAGGGAGGGAGAGAATTAGCATGCAAATGTATGAAAAAAATTGATCTTTTAAAACAATCCTACCAGTAGTCATTCTTCATGCTCACAGTACCATTTAAAGATTCTTAGTTGTCAATGCACCAATATTTTGAAGTTTAAAGCCAGGAAAACATGTTAAATTGTGTATTGTACTTAAAAGACCAAAATGATTTGAGTTTTTCACTGCTTTTATAATGTTTTTACATTACAGAAAAGTTTTAATTAGCTGATTAGATACACACAGAGAGAGAGAGAGATAGTTATATCTGTATCATGTAGAGAAACTTGATTTCAACTGAATATTTTGTCTTCAGATCGAAGAATACAACTAACCTGTCCCAGTAACTCTGCACTGGAAGAAAGTGGATTGTCCCTCAGATGTAATAGCATCACGGAGCGGTGTAATAATGGTAGGTGGGTAAATTGGCACTTCTATGTCAGGAGAAACAACTTCTGGAACTAAAGCAAAAAAAATAAAAGTGATTATTAGTTTTCCATGGAAAAGCACACATATTACAATATTGACAATGCATTTCAGAAAGCCTTAGACCAGGGGTGTCCAACCTTGGCAACTTTAAGACTTGTGGACTTCAACTCCCAGAATTCTGGCTGAGGAATTCTGGGAGTTGAAGTCCACAAGTCTTAAAGTTGCCAAGATTGGACACCCCTGCCTTAGACAGAGAATGGCAAGAACTTGCCTTCAACTGAAAGGGAAGCTGAAGAGGTGGCAATGCCATAGTCATTCTTTGCTTCAATTTTGTAAACAGCACCATCTTCAGGGAAAGTTTCAATCAGCAACAAGGTGTACTCTTGGGCATCATGAAGGAATTTCACTTTAAAGCCTGGAGAAAGAGGCTGCTCATCTTTGTACCAGAAGATCTTGGGCTGAGGTTTGCCTGACACAACAGCACAAAATCGGGCTGGTTTCCCAGACTCCACAGTGGCTGGTTGGAGCTCCTTTACAATCTTAGGTGGCTCAGGGGCTGAAATTCAAACAAGAAATCATCACTATCATCATCATCATCATCATCTTTGTAGCAAGGTTCATTCTATTTTGATATTAATCTGAATGAATCTTAATGCACCTGAGTTCAGTCACAAAGCTTTTCAGGTGGCCTTCAATAATATATGAACATAATAAACACATGAATTGCACATCCACTGATTACTTGAGTTATCTGTTCTTGGTAATATACAAGTCTCTTACATACACCAGGAAAAAGGCTATGATAGAACAATTCCAGTGCTGTGAAGATTTTTAGCAGGCAGGCAAATAAAAATGCAGGAATATGACATGGAGAATTAAAAATATGAGAATTTTTCTGCTCGTGTGCAATTGAATAAAAATAAAAAGTAGCATAGAAAGAGAGCTAGAGTGTGTAACATGTTCACCAGGGGTACAGGGGTTAAAACAAAATATTTATATCAAGATAAACCTCTATCTTACCATTTACATAAAGAGTGATGGAACTTCTATTTTTTCCAGCTAAAAAGGTATATTCTCCAGCATCTGTATATCTAGTTTCTGTGATGACTATCTTATGGACACGCCTTTCTACCACATAATGGTATCTTTCCTCAATCTGGAAGTTGATCTCAATTCCATCCTTGTACCAGTGAGCATCAATGTCATCTTCATTGACCTCAAACTCAACTACAGCTCGCTGCCTCTCAAGAACCTGTCAGTTAAACAGAAAGATAATAACAGTTTTGTGAATAGAAACTCTATAACAAGTATTTTTAGTTCTCAAATGGAAATGAAACTGATTTACCCTTGGCATCACATAAGATAGATGTATTACTTTTTGAGCTATGCAATCAGACAAAACAAGCACTGAATTTATTAAAAACGTATATATTTCAATATTATATATTTCATTCTCATTTTCCAAATTCATTTTATAAATGGGGGGCTTCATCATAGTATTTTATGCAGTATATTTCATGCACTACAGAATATATCTTCATCTGATAATGTTGTGCACATGTAAAAAACAGTTAAAGTTTAGTACAAAACTAGGATTCTAAAAATAAATTTCCTGGCAAAAGGCAGTCAGAAGATGAAAAGGTTACTTTGATTGAGTCCTACCAATCCAGAGTTGTGCCGTGAGAAGAGTCTTATCTTATTCAATTTTAGTCCCAAAGAAATGTAAAAATGTTCTTTCCAACAAAGAAAATATTAGCTAGCCTAAATTAAATCTATCTGTGTTCCATTATACTTAAATGTGGCCAGCAAAATTCAAAAAGACAGAAGGCAGATAAGTCTTAACAATTCTCCCAAGTGATATATAATGGAATATAATAATCCTTAATTGAAACTATTGTGTAAAATTGTATACATATGTATGGGAATCCTACATCTATCACAGTGTTGGCTAACCTTTTTCTCGTCACATGCTGAAAGTGCGCGCACGCGTGTGTGTGCCTGAACCCATAATGCAATGCGCGCACAACTCCCCTGCCCCCCGCACGTGCACTGCATGCCTCTGCACATGCATGTGCAACCCCCTGCGCCGCACACCTCTCCATATGTGCGCATCCCCGCACCATGCACCTCTGCGCATGCGGACCCCCTCCCCCCTGTGCTTGCGTGCGCGTCACTAGCTGGTAGGGGGCACACGCAGATGTGCAGTGGGTCTGTTCTGGGGGACCTCTCACATGCCAGCCGAAACGGCTCTGCATGCCACTTCTAGCAAGCATGCCATAGGTTCACCATCATGGATCTATCATTTTGCTGTTCTATTGCTTTCTTTTTTTCTTTTACTATATTTTTCCCTTTATGCTGTATTGTTAACTGACAGCAATTAAAAAAAAAGCACTTATACTGGCTATATGCTAATCCAGTCAAGAGCATGTCATCTAATGAATTTATTAATCAAGCTAAGGACTTGCATTTTATTATTTCTTTTGGGTTTTAAACTGAATTTATAATTTCTCTCAGCCAAAACCATTAGAATATGTTCTGTTTTTCTTATTTTCAAAATCATTTGCGCAAATACTTTCTAGTGGGTCAATGAAAACACTCAGATGGAAGAAATTGTGGCATATGAGTTGATGGGTTCAGTTCAGCAAAACGTTGTTTAAAAATCCTGACATAGTTTGAACTATGTTCCTGAAAATATGTGACAATCTACCTTTTCAGATTCTGACTAATCTGGAAAAGGATATTTGTAACATGATTTAGGGCTGACATGTGGAATGCAAGATTTTCCAGCCTTCTTCGTGCCATCTCCTTTATGTGATTACAATAACCATGAAGCCAACACAATAGGACAATTCTAGTTGGCCATGGTTCTCTTTCTGTATCCTTGTTTCTTGCCCTTGATTTAAAATTGTGTAGACCTTTCCTTACAAATGAAAACAAGTGACAGAGATCCTACAATTGTCCCCCCCCCCCTTTCTCTCTCTGAATGTAACAATAAATAGGACTTTAGTTTCTTTGAGGTTATTGAGGTATTACAATAATGAGAAAATAATAAAATGCTCCTGTCCAGGGCTGCTTCTGCCTTGAAACAAAGCCTTGCAAAGCCTAGGATATATGTGGAGTATTGTTTTAAGACTACAAAAGGTAAACAGATACCTTTGGGGGTGGGGAGGGTTTCATTCCACCTGGTATAATCTCACCATTTCGTGATGAAAGGAACTTTTCTATTTATAATATATTCCAATCCTACCAACATCTACCATATCTGCAACTACAAAATCCTAGAAGCTGTAATATTCTAGCTAGCCAATTCTACTTCCCAAGCCCCCATTTTCTTTCTTCTGTCCATTTCAGCATTCCAGAATCCCTGTAAGTCACTGGTCATATGTTCCTACTGGACTATTTGTGAGGACTTCCTTCCTTCCTTCCCCCCCCGTTTTACAATACTGTTTAAACACTGGTGGGCTATGCCAGTGGTCGGCAAACCGCGGCTCGCGAGTGCGGCTCTTTGGCCCCTTGAGTGTGGCCCGCCGCTCTTCGGGTGCTCAGGTGTACTGAAGGTGTGAAAAGGGGGTGCAAGGTAAGTAGGTGCGCGACGGAGTGAGGGTTGGGGGAGAGAGAGAGAGCGGAGGCAGAAAGGGGAAGAGACGGGGGAGAAGTGGAAGAGCGCAGAAGGAGGGAGACGGGCAGGCGAGGGAGCGAGGTTGCCCAGGCAAGGAGCGGAAAGGGAGATGGCAGGAACAGAAGGAGCCGAGCAGGGCCCGCGGGTAAGCGCGCGCGTGTGTAGTGGGTGGGTGAAAGAGAAAGGCAGAAAAAAAGACAGAACCGGGGAGAAGGAGAGTGTGCGCGTGGTGTATGTTTGTGAAGAGAGAGAGAGGAGGGGGGAGAGTTTGAGAGTGGAGAGAAGAGGAGAAAAAGTGGAGGAGAGAAGGAGGGAGAGCAGCCGGAGGGCGAGGAGAAAACAAAAGGCGGGAGGATAATAAAAAATAAAAAAAAAAGGAAGGGGGAGAGAGAGCGCGCGCTTTGTGGCTCTTTTCCTCGCGGGCTCCCTCTTGCTCCGCCGCGCCTTTCCTAGCCACCACCCGCGCCGCCGCCGCCTCCTCCTCCTCTTCCAGAGCCGCGCTTCCCGCGCAGCGCCAGCCTTGGAGAGGGGTCGCGGGGCGCGCTCGAGGAACCTCCGAAGCGCGCTCCGCCTGAGAGGAGCACAGGGCCTGTCTACGGCAGCATCCCGTCTCCCGCAGGGCCGGCCCGGGGCTCAGGAACTGCCAATCCGAGGGGTTGCTTGGCGCTCTCGGAGTTGGCGGGTGCCAGCCGTCGCGGCTCGCAGCCGTGCGGGGGCTGGGGATGGAGTTGAGGCGCGGGGCAGCTCTGCCACGGAGAGAGGCGGCTGGAGCGGGGAGGAATAGCGAAGGGGCGAGCGAAGGGAGGAGGGGCTTGGCCAGGGGAAGGTGGCGGGGATGAGTTTGCCCCGTGAGCCCCCGGTGGGCCATGGGCTTCTCCCCAGGCTGAGAGTTTGAGGAGAGGGGCTTCCCCTGGGAGTCGTGCCTCAGCTGCCACTCGGCTGGGCAAGGCGTCGTCCGGGCGCCCTTTTTCTTCGGGGTGTGGGGGGGGAGAGGCTTCCCCAGAACTACGAAAGGATTGCAATACCGGAATGGACGTAAAAGTCTGCGCTGCAAAGGAACTGCAGGCCTGCAAATAGTTCTGCTGGAAAACGTTTTTAGCAAAGGCCAGCTTAGGAGTACCCTAATTAAGTTAATAACAATGTACTACTATATAGTTTAAGTTTAAAAAAAATTGGCTCTCAAAAGAAATTTCAATCGTTGTACTGTTGATATTTGGCTCTGTTGACTAATGAGTTTGCCAACCACTGGGTTATCCAATTAAAATTTTGTTTAGTATGACATATTTTTGTATACATATCTGTGTTCCTTTTCCAACACTAATATGTGACATTACACAATATCTGAAAACTAAAAGGATGCTTAAAATATAATCACCTCATTTGTTTCACTTCCTTTGTGAATGATAGCAATTCTTATTGCTGAAGAAACAAGACATTGTTTCATTTAAAAGGCATCATGTTCAATATATATTAGCAATGCTCTCTCCTCCTGGTTCTGCCAGTCCTTTGGCATGCATTTTCAAAATAATAAAATATGAGGTTTGGGAATGAGGCTCAGGCTAAATGTTCAGCTCTGAGCATCATCTCTTGTTACACTGAACAAATTATCCACAATTGCTTGAATGCAGTTTTAAATTATATGTGTATAATTATTGTTGGTAATCTGACTTTTTTATTGCATTGTCATGTATTGTGCATTATTGCATGGTATCACTAATTTCTCTTATCAAACCTGAAATAGCATACCTGAACGTTTTTCTGGAGGCTTCTGATGCGAACATCACGCCCTTCCACTGTCAAATTAGCATTAGACATGTTTCCTCCAGCCACTACTGTGTACTTCCCTGAATCAGACATCTTTGTGGATGTAATCAGAAGACGATGAACAAACCTTTCCCGCTGAACTTTTACTCTAAAAGCAAATTCAGAAAAGAGAAAAATAACTTTTAGAAAGTTATTTAAAACGTTTTAGAAAAGTTGGCATAGTTTTATAAACTTCTGAAGTTCATAGTCAGAAAGAGCCAAGAAATGGCAGACAATTGTTAGGGCTCTAATTTACAGGATTAGATTTGCATAAATCTAATCATGAACAGAAACCACAAATTGCAGATAGTCCATTTATTTATTTATCTATAAAATGTATATGGCCACTCATATCATGAAAGGTGACTCTTTAATCCTTAAATTATCTAGAACAAGTAAATATATTAATTTATTAATGCAGGGGTTTACAACTTTCACAACAGACAACTCTTGAGTGCCATTGTTTTTTCAGATACTCTCACTTTAGAACTTCCAAGATAAAATCACTGCAAATTCAGCAGGAATGGAAGCTGAAAGCAATGGAAAACTAGTTTGTAGGACTCAAGTAGGTTTAACACAAGGTCTTTTTAAAGATCTGTAAGCAGAAAAAAAATGATCCTAAAATTTTTGCTTCAATCCTCCCTGGTGGTATCAGATATTCCCACACTGCTCACTATGGACTTCAGTTGTTCCCTCCCCCAAATTGTTAAAAAAATTATCCCAATCTATCGAAGGACGATGCATAAGATCAGCTGGCTCATGGAAACTCTTTTTGTCTTTCTTATGACAACTCCCTGCTTACAGCAAGGAATCATCGCAATATTCCCTATCCAAACGATTGCAATAAATTTGCTCAGGTGGTAGATAATATGGCTACATTAAGTTAGGTAAGCAAAAGATAGAATATTTTGCACTTACCTAAATGTTTTGAATCTGCTGTTTTTCTTAATGATTAATTAAATAACTAATGCTCAGTTACATTTTGTGATACCCATGATCAGCTGACTCAAACAGCTGGCTTACTTTTCTTAAATGCTAAAATGTTTGTACGTGAGACAAAGACAAAGCTGCCCAGACTTGGAGGAGAAAATTAATAATCAAAATCTAGGGATATTTCTGCACTGATCCTAAACTTCATGAAAGAAGAAACAGGTACAGCAATCAAGAATTATGACTACTTTTTTTTCTGAGAGCTGACATGTTACAAACTTGAAAATTAGCTGAAGAGTTAGGCAGACTGGACAAAAAAAGATGTAAAATCTGTATCCATTATCTAGACAGCTGCATAATTTTCATTAGTAGTTCACAAGCCGTGTGGCCACATAACAAAGTAGATGCAACTCTTAAGAAATTACCTATCTCCAAGCTGAAGCTCCTGCCCATCTTTCATCCACTGAACAGAAATGTCAGGTTCTGAGATTTCACATTCAAAAACCGCTCTTTTCTTCTCCACCACTTTAATGTCTTTGATGTGTTTTCTAAATTCAATATGGCGGGCTAGAAAAGTTAATGCAAGTTATCAATAGCTAATATGAGTCAAAATGATTAATAGTTATAAATTATGTATTGTCATATGAATCTTCTTTCTCTCCCCTTCAATGGCCTATATGACTCAGCCATCTGTTCTGAAAAGTATCTAATGCTCTAGATTCTAGAACAAATAGGGTGATACCTAGAAGTTGCAGATAGAAGTGGAATCTGATCTATTGGTAGATGGAGGCAATTAAATATCACCTTATTTATGAAGTTACTACAATTTATTTTTGTTCTGCACTGGAATCTTGTGCTATTTATTTTACTTCTTCCTCGTTTTTCTGCATTATTAACCATAGCAATTTACCATAATTCCTGGGCAGGAGGGAGTGAATGACTCTTCATATTAGATACAATTTTAAAAGCAGATAAGAATAATTTCAATTAATTATATACATATAAAAATTTCTATATCTGACTTCCAGTACAGGAACTACACTGTAATTGTGCATGTTATCTATATTAATATCTTAGCTTAATTAGCCAAGAGATGAACAAGCCTTTTTGCCTCTATTCTGCAATGTTGAACAAACCAAAAAGTCTCATTAACCACAGTTTTCTGTTTCAGTTTTTGATGATTGGATGATGGATCATAGGGCACCCCCTCCCTATTATATTTCATAAGGAGGACAAAATTGAAGAAAGGGGAATTTAGAAGTGGGTGAATGGATACATTTTGGGGAGGTTCAGAGACAAAACTTAGGAAAACTTTAAGCAGAGATACAAGAATATATTTGGTACCACAGAATTCAAGTACAGATTACAGACATGTTGCAGTATTAATCTAAGCTGTACACAACCTATTTTGTTTATTTTAAGTTATGTAAACAAAAGTATTAACAAAGTGACTGAGAATCCTATATTTCACCCATATCTGATCTATTTATATTATCTCAGTGACATAAAAAATAAAGAGGAAAAATAGATTATATCAAGATTTAGTGGAGATAGGAAGACTGATAGATCCGGGGCAATTTCCCACAGTTAATTTTGAAGAACAAAAAGTTAACAAAAGGCCAACCACAACTGAAGCAAAAATTATGGTTTCCCAGCTATGGAATAAGACAGAATATTATAGAATTGACTGGATCTGAAAGTGATGATTTTGTGATTTATAAAAACTACTGCCTGGATTAGTTACAGCTGCCTATGTTGGAAACAAGTTTCAATTATAGCTTATAAATTCTTTTTTTTTTTTTTTTTGGTCTGTTAATGACTCTTTAAATCCCTTGCAGGGTAGAGTCGGGGCAACTGAATGGAGCTGAGTGTTTACTGGCCGGATGCCCTTCCTGTCGCCAATGCAGAGTTCACAGCTGATATTTATTCATTGTGCCCAGAGAGAGAAACATCTGCTGCTACCTAGGATCGAACTCACAGCCTCCTGATTGTGAGGCGAGAGCTCCACCTCTAGGCCACTGCACCATTTAGCTTATCAATATAATATATGATCATATATATAGATCATTGTTGACTAAAGTTAGACTAGCTATTGAGACAAATCCAATATTATAGTTTCTGAAAGCAAATCTATGCTGAATCAGTGTGTGTTAGCTGAGGATCATGTGTAGGCCTGCCTTGATATGAATAAATGCAGCTAGAGATATGGCTGAGCTGCTTCCTCCCTGAACACATCTATATAAACAAGTCAAGAATTATAAAGTATACAAAAAGAGAGAATACCTTCCACATATAAAGTTGCTGATGATGCTGCTTTGCCAGCAACAAACGTGTATTCAGCAGTGTCTCCGAAATGGACATTCCTTATTGAGAGTGAATGTGTAAGTTTCTTTGTCCGGATCTGGCATCGGTCTGTGGACTTTATTTCCACCCCATTCTTCAACCATTTATATGTGATGCCTTCATAATTGACAGTGACCTCAAAAGTGATTGTATCTTTCTCTTCTGCATTGATGTCTTTCAGCATAGATGTAATCAGGACAGCTGTAGAAAAGGAACAACTAGTGAAAGACTGATTCAGTGTTCTTCACTAGATAACTGATTAGTATTAGTGGCTAATAATAATAGGTATTTAGGGTCACAGCAACGTATAACTGGAGGATTAAAAACCAATTGTTCGAATCCTTTCCCCAAGGAAGGTTTATTTATTTGTTTGATGCATTACATTCTTCAACTCTGACAAGACTGGAATGGCCACCAAGAAATGTAGGGACTCCCCACAAGGTCCACTAAGCATGGTCAACCCTCAGACCAAAGGAAAGCAGCCCATTTCTGCTCTAGATTCTTTGCTTGCTCTGGCTTTTGTTTAAGACACTCTGCAGGGCTGATCATCTTTGCTTCTACAAAATATCCTTTCTTCTTTCCAGTTTGAAACTTACGTTTGACAGTTAAGGTTGCGCTGACTTTGTCATTTCCACAGATGAAGGTATATTCTGCAGAATCTTCACTGCTGGTATTCACGATGTTGAGCTGGTGGAGCTTCCCTTGAACAACTATTTTAAACTTCTCGCTCATTTCAATTTCCACTCCGTTTTTCAGCCACAGAGAAGGTACATTGAAATGAGACACCTCGCACTCAAAAGAGGCAGTTTTAGTCTCTGGAACCTCAATATTTTTCATGGTTTTTGTAATGTGTACCGCTGTGGAAGGTAATATTAAAAAGAAAAGTGAGACAAATATCCTCCTGACATTTGTTAATGGCACTTAAAATCTATTTTAGGCAGAAGGCTTAAAAAAAGAAAACTTACTTTCCACAAAAAGCTTAGCTTTGCACTCCAGTTGTCCCACAACCGCTGTGTATTCTCCAGCATCACCAGGAGAGATATTTTGCAGGGTCAGTTTATGAACTTTCCTTTCAGAACTCATTCTGCATTTGTCACTTGGCTTGAGCTCGATGTTTTTGTGGAACCATTTCACAGGCACAGCATCGTGAGATACGCTCACTTCAAAGGAAACAACAGCATTCTCCAGAGCAGTCACGTCCTTTGGCTTTTTAATGATTTTAACAGCTGAAGGAAGGAATTAGCAAACATTTAGTCATTATACCTAACTTTAATTCCCAACTAAGTTATTGGCCTTAGAAAAGGCATAAGTAATAGGTGGCTTTTCAGAGTTTAAAATTGAGGTGGTTGAAAGAGGCACCACTGGCCTCTTTCTGGTAATATGCACATGTGCTGTTACAATTATCTCTTTTTCTGAGAATCTCCAGGATACAGTAAGAGAGTGTGAATGAATATGCATATTAAGAGCAATTGTGCTTCTTGTCCTTTGACTACCAATGCCATCAAATTTACTTCAGTCTACTTGGTTGACTTACTTTCAACATGGAGTCTTGCATTTGCTCCTATTCTTCCCAGTTTAAAACCATAAACTGATTCATCAACTACCGCACAGTTCTTCACTTTCAGTGTGTAGGTAGTTCCCTCCACTTTGATTTCATATTTGTCATTAGAATGTAGCTCAACACCATTTTTAATCCACTGAACACCTTTCACATTTGGGTGAGTAAGTTCTATTGAAAATACTGCATCTTGTGTTTCTGTCACAGTCAGGTTCCTTAATGTCTTTTTGATCTTGACAGCTATTTAAAAAGAAGAGACACAGAATTATGAAATGAATACTTACATGCCTAATGCAAATCTAATATTGTACCCAGACTTTATAATATAATGTGAAAAATAAGTGAGGAGCTGGTGATTCTCAGGATAGAAATGTCAGTTGAATGAACAATTGTACAATGGGAAAGGCCTGAAGAAGACAAAATGGATTGAGCTTTCTGTAGGCATAAGAAGGGAACTGTACATTCGCACTGATAAGGGACAATCAGTTGCTTAATATGTCTTCATCCTAAATTATAATAAAGATTCTTATCTAATCATGTTTTGCCAAGTGTCTGAGAGAATTCAAGCCTAGCAGTCTAGTTAAACTATGCATAATTGGGGAACTAAGATGAACAGCTAAAGCCTAGCCTGGGAGAGGCTATGAGGTAAAAAGGGAGCAACAGCTGTCTCCCATTTGCACATAGAAACTGCTCTGTTCAGTTTTTTGTGATTATCTCCTTCTCATTCTTTCCTCCACACATGCTATTTCATTCTGGCGGGATCTTCAGAAGAGAATTTGGGTGGGCCTTATGGAGGTTAGAATAGAGTGGTCATCTTTTACTACCCCTCACTTCACCACCACCCTCAACACTTCTTAAAATCCATTTTGCTCTTATTTTTCTTTCTATGCAGTGAGTGAAACTGGTATCTCATGCTGCCTTTTATCTGTTTCACAATGGAACATTTGAAAAATCTCATTCCATTTAGGAACTAAAGATGGAACTAACAATGTTAGATTTTGACATTAAAAATACTGAATATACCTATACATATCCACTCTAAAATAAATCCACTATGCCCAGAGATATATCTATTTAGAACCATTGTCTCAAATTCCAGAAAAATAAATTGAGCATCAAGTAAGATAACAAATTACATGTTATCTAAGATGAAGTTTCCTTGATTACTTACTTTCAACCTTCAGTTTAGCGGATGTTTTTGAAGATGCCACTTTGAAGGTATATTCTCCAACATCATCCAATTTGCTGATTGGAATAACAAGTCTCCGCTTCGATCCATCAGATTCGCTTTTGCAACGATCTGTCATTTTAAGCGGCTTTCCATCTTTCAGCCATTGGCCTACAGATTCAGGATTGGCTACTTCACATTCAAAAACAGCCTTCTGGGACTCAGCTACTGTGAGATCAGTAAGGGGTTTTGAAATAGCACCACCTGTGAAAGAAAGGAAAAACGAAAATATTTATCCACAGAATAGGTCTTCAATTTGATTCTACTTTCATTTTATTTTTATTTATTTATTTGATTCCTATAGCTGCCCATCTCAGCTAATGACTGGGCGAATCACAATTCAGAAACACATATTATAATTAACATCTTAAAAACATTTTAAAACAATGAAAACAGTAAAAACCATTTCAACACAAAAAAACATGAAAACATCTAGTTTGAGCACATACAAGCAAGATATCTGTCCTGTTAAAAGTATAGCCAGGGGGCCCTTGGCACATGTAGCGCACCTAACCTTTACACGTTACGAAAGGCTAACAGGGTTGGGGCCATTCTAATCTCCAGAGGGAGGATGTTCCACAGAGCAGGGGATGCTATGGGAAATGCTTGTCTTCTAGCCCCCATTAGCTGACATTATTTGATAGGATCTGCAGCATACCCATCCTATTGATATAATTAGATGGGCAGAAACTCTTCAGAAAAGGCGATCCTTCGGATACCCTCTCAAGCCATGTGGTAATTCTTTTTCATGTGGTAATTCCTCTCTATAAAAGCAATGACATTCAGCTAGTATACTTGGAGCCAAACCTACTCTTAGATATAGCTGCCTTCTCAGATGACTCATATGAAATGGCAAAAAAGGTTAATTTTCGATTTTATTGCTTGAGTAGATTTTTCTATCTATTTTCTATTTAGGTGCTAAAATTACTTAGGTGACCTTCGATATTGTGTGGAGCTGTGTATCTTTGCTGCTCCCTTCCCCCCCAGCCATGGAATTCATAGGGCTGGCTGTATTCGTATATAGGAATGGCCTTCTAAGATGTGCTCCAGAGCTCTGCAACATGCTGTGTAACTGACCTGTGGGAAGGTTGTCATAAAAAAGGAAAATGAAATGCTAATGGAACCGCACTACACTTGGCTGGATGTGCACCAGAGCTGCACAATCAGCAGCTTCCAAAGGCCTTGGACACTGCCCCTAAAGACTTGCAAAGTCTTACAGTGTTTAATGTGTGTACTGGATTATTAAATTTAATATTATTAAATGGATGGTTGGTAAGTAATCCTATTGCTTATATTTCATTTTACTTAAAAACAACACTAAACTAAAGGGATCTTTTTTTTTTTTTTTTGGTCTTCATGTTGCAATGTATCCAAGGCACACCACTCAAACTTTGGGGGGAACCTTTACCTCCACAAAATTGTGTATCCCTAGTTATGATGGCCAAGAACTGATTTCCTCCCCAATGTTTCCACGGGACATGAAAACTAAATTTAAAAAGGGAAGTAATATATTCAAACACTGAAAATCATAAGTCACATGAAAATCTATCGTCCTATGTCGCCTACCTGCAATTGCCCAAAGGGTACCTGGCTCTTATAGCTTCCATTAGGAATGTTAAGGAATATCTTGACATTTTGTCCCCTAAGTTCACCCAGTTTCAACTTGTAATAATGAAATGAATTTTAAGTGCCTTAACAAATGATTGGGCATGTGGTAAGCTGCTTAGAGTCGCTTCAAAGTGAGATGAGCAGCAAACAAATTCAATAAATAGATGACAGATTAGATAATAGATAGAGATAAATAGATGATAGATAATAGATAGATAGAGATAAGTAGATAGATAGAAAGTTGATAGATAAAAATATAGATGATAGAAAGAAAGAATGATGATAGATAGATAGATAGATTATAACTAGATAAGATGGTAGATAGAATTAGATGATGGACATAAAGATAGATAGAAACAGATAGATACATAAAGTTTAGCTTTAAAAAGAGAATCAATACATTCTATGCATGAGGGTGGAGGTTTATTCTCCGAACTTGTGGGTTGGTTTCCAAATGTTTCGTTACCAGGCTAGGTAATATCTTCAGCCTGGTAATGAAATGCTTGGAAACCAACCCATAAGCTTGGAGAATAAACTTCCACCTCTCATCCTACACCCCAGCTAAAGATATTCACCATCATCACGAACATTCCATGGAACTAACCTGCTACCACCAGTGTCCCAGAGGTCTTCTTTTCTCCAGCGTAAAATGTGTATTCTCCTTCATCATCTTTCATCATGTTGATTACTGTCAGTTTATATATTGTGCCATGTGCCTCTATCTTGTACTTGGGGCTGGCTTTGATTTCTTGGTCCTTAAAATGCCATTGCACATCAATCCCAGCATGGGAGAGCTCAACTTCAAAGGTGACGTTTTGGGTTTCAGTACAGGTGATATCATGAAGACCTTTAATAATCTTAATTTCTGTTGAAAATAAATACATAAGGGGGTTAACAGTCTTGAATTCCTATTATCACATTTTTGCATGAGCAGAATGGCTGCACGTTTGAAGAATACATACTTTCAATTATAAGATTACAGCTAGTTTCAACTTTGCCAACAGCTAATTTACACAGTCCTTCATCTGATGCATATGTCCGGGTAAAGACAAGTCGTTGCTTCATGCCCTTGGAGACTGCTTGTATACGGTCATCGGGCTTTATTTGTTCATCATTTATATACCATTTGGAGGAAGATACATCAGGGACAGAAATTTTGCTCTCAAGGATGGCTTTTGTGCCTTCAATAGCATGAACATCTTTCAGAGGAACAATTATCTCCACACCTGCAAATAGCATAAAATAGCCATCATAAAATTATTACATTTCAAGCATTCCAGATTTAAGATTCTTCCTCAGGGTCATATTAATACATTTTCTTCCTGCTCTTTAGTGGGGATGAAAGTATATTAATATAAACTGCCCTCACAGTCTATCTTTAGAATGCCTCATCAGCAGAGCTGAGAGATCTATTGTTTCATGAAACAAACTCATCGATGTGTCTTCTGGAGGTAATTTGTACACTGTAATCTAGGCAATTTCCAAGTGGCATCATCTATGAAAATGGGAAATAGAAGATTGATATACCTATGCTACCTCCCCTCCCTCCAGCCCTACTCCTGCAAAATTCTGCCTGAGGGACTGGAAGAGCTTATTGCTCTCAGTGCAATTGTATTTCTAGATCATTATTTCCTATCTTCCCCTGAAAGTAATTTCTCTCCCAAATCAGTTTTGATTAAGCCCAAAATTTTTTCCCCTCTCTCATATCTTCTATCTCCTACCACTGCTGCCCCCATTCCACATTTGTTTTTGTGGGGGCAAGTGTCCACATCTCATATATGTCCTTTATAATTTCTCCAGCATGCATGTCCATGAATACGCATGCAAACAAGATACACAAAAAAGATAATAGCAGGATTTCTGGCTGACAAGTCTTTCAGTCTCCTGGAAACTCAATATTCTGGTGAGAAAAAAGTCCAGGTGTTCCTATAACTAAAACCAACATGGAGGCCCAGTGCTCTGTAGCCAGAGGGAAAGAGGACATATCCATAACAGATTTGCTAGGGCAACTAAACAGATGATATCCCTGACCATATCTTCCCTGTCTTATCCCAGAGTTTGCTAGATTGTCTTTATGAGAAGTTTTGCATGCAACAATTCTTGGCAGCAGATCAGATATGACATGAAAGTGATGTCATGAGAACATATGTCTTAAAAATTAATAAAATACCTCCATGCTGCAGCAACTAGAACATATTCCTTGTCTTAGATTTCCTTTCCTTTTTTCTCCTTTCCTTTGATCTCTTTTATTTAGTACTTATTGCTTCATTTTTGCATTGTCTTAATATTGCCCATGTAGGATATGGTTACAAGATTCCCAAGGAAACTTCCAAACTTACTAGAGACAGAAACGTGGCCAGATGTTACAAGAAGCAGACTAGGGATGTTAAAGGAGTATGCTCCTCTGTCTTCTTTGGTTGCATCTTCAACTAGGAGCATATGGGACTGCTTATCTATGACAATGTGGATACGATCACTTGGTTGAATTTCGGCGCCATCCTTCATCCAGACCCCGTCAACATTTTCTTGGGAGAGCTTCACTTCAAGTTGTATAATATCACCTTCACAGACTTTCTGATCAGATAGTCCTTGAAGGATAGTCACGGGTCGTGCTGAAGTATATGAAATTAAAAAAAAACAACCACAACACAGTTATTCATGATGAGAAACGGTGGATATGAAATATTTGTAAGGCAGGATCAGTTTTTGTGGATGGACTTACGTTTCATCTTCAGTTTACAGGAGGTCTTTTTCCCTTCTGCCACAAAGCTATACTCTCCTTGGTCTTCTTTAGCAACATCTTTAACTGTAAGGATCTGACGACCCCGGCGTGAGGTTATTACATATTTATTATTGGGTGTCAACTCAGTGCCATTATGATACCATTTTCCTTCCACATCTTCAGGCGAAATTTCACATTCTAGTTCCCCTGAGAAGGATTCTGGAACTTCGATATCCTCCAATTCTTTTATAAACTCAACAACAGCACCTACATCCACATATAGACATTTCAGTAAATTGTTATGAAAATTTCCCAACTGGATTAAAAATATGCTCCATTTAAACTGCTTAGAGAGGGCTGTAAAGCACTGTGAAGCAGTATATAAGGCTAAGTGCTACTGCTAAGTGCTATTGCTATCCGATTTATCACCATTCAGGACACATACAAAAAAGAATAGATTGTTGTTTTTTTACTATGGTCCTGGGTCTTATGCAAAATATCAAAATGTGCATCTGATTACTTTGTTAAAGATCTAGATTTCATGTGCCCCCACAGAACTTTCAAAGCTGGAGCTATTGCATTTGGAGCAGAGGTGGTATTCAGCAGGTTCTGACCAGCTCTGGAGAACTGGTAGCAGAAATTTTGAGTAGTTCTGAAAACCGGCAAATACCACCGCTGACTGGAGATTTTACAGTATCCTTCCTCTGCCACACCCACCAAGCCATGCCCACAGAACCGGTAGTAAAAAAAATTGAATCCCACCACTGATTTGCTGCACTGACTACTGTAACCAGAGATGATGTATCGAAGGAGAACTTCCCAGTAGAAGCTGCAAGGGACCCAATCTCATGATGTGAGGGAGGAATAATGCCAAAGCATTGCTTTTTTAAATCATGGAATCAATGGTGTGAAACAGCCTTCCCCTAGAAGCTAGATGGGACCTTCAGTGATGGCCTGGGTTTTTGACTTTTTATTAAATTGTGCTTTATTAAGATGTTATTGGAAATGTGATTTATTGTTTTTAACTGGTTGCTTTTTGTAAATTGCATTGTTAGCCATCCTGAATCTATAAAACTAGATAGTATATAAATTTAACAATAATAGAACACAAACTGATCCTGTTGCACAATAACCATTGCAGAATGAAAAAAAATGACAGATAATTCTTGAATTGTGATTTAGTGACTGTTTGAAGCTACAGTTTACCTGGAAAATGGTAATTATGAACTGGTTCAGAGGTTCTGCCAGGTGGGCTCCAGCTCACAGTCATGTTATGGTACTTCAGGAACTCTGCAATACAGCTGCATTTGTGGCAATTTGCAGAGTCCCACAGTCATGTAACCGTGCTTTACAACACTTTTGCCAAAAACTGGAAGTTACTGCTGGTTTTTTCATAAACAAAAACCCTACTCCTTAGCAAACTATAGGTTCACTTAAAGACAATGGTTTCCATTTAATTATCACCGCATTCATTTTATGACCTACATGTTTGTTTAACAACTGCTACAAAAAAGGTCATAAAATTCGGTTGGCCATGTGATTGAACCATTTTACAACTTTCATGACATACAACTTAATGTGCATGCTCCATTAAAAGTCATATGTCAAGGACTTCCTGTATTATGCTCAGTAATGACTGGCTATTGAGAGCAGCTCAGAATGATAGGTTGAAAACTCTGGATAGAGAAACTCCCATTGAACAGGGCAGCTCGTATCTCATTTCTATACAAAAAGATAATGGCAAAAAAGCATGTGTTAAAACAATTTCTGTCCTCACCTTCTACAATTAGTTTGCCTGTTGTTTTTACAGATTCATCTTCTACAAGGGCACAGCTGTAATCATCTTCATCAAACTTGTCGATCATTAGTATGGAAAGGAAATGGCCCTTCCTGTCAGAATGTGTTCGGTATTTGTCTCCAGAAAATATCTCAATCCCATCTTTGTACCATTGCACTTTAACAAAAGGCTCAGAGGTTTCACATTCAAAGGTTGCCATTGAATCTTTCTCCTTAGCGGTGACATCTTGTAACTCCTGGATAAATACGATATGCTGTTTGGCTGCCAAAACAACAGAAAGAAGTTGAAGAGGGATGGAAGGTTTGAGCATGATGGCAGGAAAGCCAAGATGAAACAGAAACAGAGGTGTATACCTTACCTTGTACTAATAAGAAAGCATGGCTGGAGGTTTCACCGGCTACGTTCATAGCTTTCACCATTATGCTGGCAGAATCCTCCGCTGTTACATCTCTGATGACCAACTCACAAACGTTATCTTCTGGCCAGAACCAATAGATGCGGTCTGACCTTTCGATCTGCACGCCATTTTTGAACCACTGGCATTCTGGATCTGGTTTGCCTACTACTCGAACACGGAAGTGGGCATCCCTTCCTTCACTTATTGTCTGGCTTTGTATACGCTCAAATATCTTGGGAGCCTCCATGCTTGGACTTAGTTGAACTTTCTCTGGCTTGATGGTTGGAATAGTGATTTTGCCTTCAGCCTCTAAGGCTTTCCTTTCCTCCTCTGTTAACTCCTTGGTCCAATGAAGAAGTTCTTCTTTTGTCTTCTTAAGCAACTCTTCGTATGATTCATCCTTCTTACGAGATTTAAGCTCCACAGCGGTGATAGCTTCATAGTAGCCCTCCTCAGTTCTGCGCTTGAATTTACTACGCAGTTCTTCAGATTCTTCAGATACTTTCTCATGGCTGACTTTTTCTGCCTTTTTCAGCTTCACCACTTCTTTGGTAGTTTCCTCAACTGGTTTGTCAACCTTTTGGACTGCAAACAGAAGTTTGCCAGGCTCTGTTGTTGGAGCTTCATGCCTAGGCTCGGGTGCCCGACGAAGTACTGATCTAAAATCTTCTCTCTGTTGAATTTCAATCTTCACTGAATGTTCAATTGAACCTTCAGGGTTTTCTGCAGATATTTTCACTTCACCTGTATCGTAAGTTTTGCAGTCCACAATGTCCAGGTAGTAGATTCCATCATAACGAAGTCTAAACCTTTTACTTTTACGAACAAGTTGTCCATTGAGGTACCAATTGACTTTTGGTTGTGGATAACCAGTCACCCGGCAAAGGAATCGTGCAATTTCACCTTCAACGACTCTTGCAGGTTCAGGAAACAAAACTATTTCTGGCTTTTGTTTTACTTTTTGATCTTCTACAGCACCAGTAATGGCCCCTTCATGTGCCATCCTTTCTAACTCTTCAATGCGCTGAAGACCCTTCCTGCCTTCTGGCAATTGAGATTCTTCAACCAGGCTTTTCTCATCTTTAACGATGAGAGTTGCTGATGTATGGTCTGTGCCGTATTTATTTGTAGCCCTGCATGTAATCACACCACTGTCTCTGGGATAGGAAATATCATAGTCAAGACTGCAATATCCAAATTCATTAATCATCCGAAGTCTATTTGCTGCCTCCAAAGGCTTGCCATCATGTAGCCACTCTACTCTCATGGTTGGGTCACCAATAGGTGTGAGTCTACAGTCAAAATGGGCTGGCCCAAAACGTTTGAGCCTTAAGGAAGTCAGTTTTTTCTTGAAAAACGGCTTCTGTTGTTTTTCTTTGTCATATAGGTCTCCTTCCTCCCATTGTTCTTGACCATAACGCAAATGGAGAGGTTCTAATTCTGGTGCCGCAATTTCTTTTGCTCTGTATGTCCCCCTGGGAATGATTAACCTTCTTTCTGGTTCAGGCTCAGCAAACTCAACTTCAACATTCACTTTACATCGTGTAGTGTCACGTCCGGCTTTATTAATGGCGGTCGCAGTATACCATGCGGCATCATGTCTGATTGTGGACTCAATCTTCAAGGCAGCTTCACCTTTTGTTCCCTCAATTCTGAAAATCAGAATGGGGAGAGTTAAGTACATGATTTTAACAGAACTTTTCAATCAATTAAATTGTTTATGAATGGAGTTTACTGCGCCCTTCTATCTTCTAGCATTTGGGGAGCACAGAATTTAGAGCAAAGAAAGCAACTGGGACCAGTATTTCTGTTACTAAGTGAAATAATCATAAAGCAGGGTATGCAAGCATGCATGAGAGGCACTGTACAAGTTGGGTACTGTACAGGGGCATGCAAGAGGAGCCACATGGGTCAGGTAGTCCCAAAGATGTTTTTTCAAGAGGCAACTGGACTTTCTGGTTTTTCTTGGAAGACGTTTCACTTCTCATCCAAGAAGCTTCTTCAGCTGTGATTGGAGGAGAAGTGAAATGTCTTCCAAGAAAAACCAGAAAGTCCAGTTGCCTCTTGAAAAAGCACCTTTGGGAGAACTATAACCATTGGATGACTGAGAATCTCAATAGACATGGGTCAGATAGGGTGCACAGGAGTGCCTAAGTGGCCTATGGAGCACAAAGAGGAGCTGGGAAGAGCGTGCATGTGGGGGAGACTTATCCCAGTGACTTGTGATCCTCCCTGCCAGCTTCTCCTTTGATTTTCTGGGGAAGCTGGCATGGAAGATTGCATATGGCAGTCATGGGGCATATAGCAACTGATCATAAGTGTAATTAGGTTGCCATGCACAATGACTTGACCACAGAACTGCTGGGATTCCAAAGCTGTAAAGACTGGTGACAACCACTATTCATTCAGTGCCATTGTAACCTTGAATGGTTACAATGAATGAATGGATGTAGTTCACAGACTACCTGTATGCTTGCTGGGGATTTAAAGAGTTGTAGTCCCAGCATATCTAAATTGTATCAGATTGAGAAAGCAGTTCAGAACATCACTGAATTCTGAATGAATCATTTAATTAAAAAGAGGCATAGGATATTACTTTAGCCTTCCTGAAAAATATTCTTAATTTTCTCACTGCTAATTTTTTGCAATGGTTAGGAATATGCATGCTGTGGCACACAGCTTTGAATGCATTACAAGCGGAACACTTTTATTCATTCTATTTATAAGGCTTACTTTATATTGGGGTATTTGTGAGGTACAATGATGTCACTGTTCTTTAGCCACACAATGTCAGGATTAGGGTTTCCCCGGGCTTTCACATTCATTTCCAGTTTATCTCCTTCCTTGACACTCGTATTCTTCAGTTTTTCTATGAACAATGGTCTTACTAAATGTTCCCTAGCTATGATAGACAAAGAAACAAATTATTAGAGGAATACAGTCAGGTACAAAATTATAACCAAAAAACATCCCAGCCATCCCTAAATTAATAGACTAATTACCTTCCACTGTCAAGGTCATTGAAATGGATGCTTTTCCTGCTCTGTTTTGAGCAATTACAACCCATTCCCCTGAATCAGAAGGCATTGCTGGAACAATAATCATGGATTGTGTGCCATCTTCCTTAATCACTATTTTGTGGGTATAATCATTAAGAACTTGCTGACCTGCAGACACAAATACAGGCATTGTTTGAGACTGAACATTACCTTCCTTTAAGTGTATCTTGGGTTTTACAAAAGATGACATGATAAGTAGAAAGCTTTCATACCATCATGAAACCAGTACGTCTCTGGCATTGGCCGACCCACAACTTTGAGGTCAAATCTTGCTGTCTGCCCCTCTGCACATTTAAATGAAGTTGGCTTCAGCACAAACACTGGCTTGTACAACCTTTCCAGCTGTGCTTCATCTGTCTCATCCAGCCTGCGTGCAGGAGAGCGTGAAGGAGAACTGCGTGCAGGGGAACGGCTTGGGGATCGAGGAGAAAGAGATCTGAAAAGGTAATGTGTTAACATGTACAGTTACATGTATCAGGTAATGTCTCATTATTCACTAGAGTCGGTTCTTTTATTCTAAACATGGTACAAACTGTCTGATGCTGTGAGGTTGGGGCTTTTTATCACGGTAAATATTTATGTATGCAGTAAATGTCCCTATGCAGCATAGGATATCAATACAATTAAAACATAGGTAACACTATCTCTGAAAATTCCTAGAATCATGCAAAAAAAAAAAAGTGCTAACCTTTGCCTTTTGCTTTTGTTTTTATCTAAATAAGCGCCATTCACTTCTCTAAATAAACAAGGATTAAGGAGTAGATATTATCTGTAGGCTGGATTAAATGAATGGCTACTCAAGGAAACATACATACAGAGCAAGGAAATGCTGAAGGATATGAAAAGGATTCAGGACAGCCCAAAGGTGCTTTCTCAAGAGGCAACTGGACTTTCTGGTGTTTCTTTGAAGACATTTATTTCACTTCTTATCCAAGAAGCTTCTTGGATGAGAAGCGAAACGCCTTCAAAGAAACACCAGAAAGGCCAATTGCCTCTTGAAAAAGCACCTTTGGGACAGCTATGACCATTGGATAATTGAGAATCTCCACAGACATTTAGGACAGCCTTGATGAGAGGCTCTTGTTATCATGCTTCTAGAACCAAAGCACCCACTAAACCCTGTACCACACAAGGGAATATCTCAATTGTAATATAAAAGAAAAGAAAATATTGAAATATTGTGTTATCGTAAAATCTTTTAGGAATTGAATATTTTTGTACAACACCTTACAAGATTATGAACTCAGCCATTTTGAAAGAGGATATGTTAGATTATTGTGCTTGAATTAATGTCTTCCTCAATATATGGCAGATCAGGAATTTTTGATCAGCAAAAGGTTTATGGTGTGTATAAATACTACCCCACTCAGCTAACACCTGTAATTTCTAATTAAACATTTCCAAATTTTGGAAAAAGCCAGGGTGAAGGTCTTCTTACTAGTGGCATAAATTTACGATCGTTACTCCCTATAGACATCTGATTTGTTCAAGCTCTAGTTATTTTCAAAAATGTTTAAAAACAGACAATGTTTCCATGATTATGAAATGAAACAACTACAGCTCTACAACATTTCAGCAATGAAAAGTTTCTTCCATCCAAATATTCAAAATTCAGTCACAGAAAAATCAATTCATAACATACTGTCTATATTTAGTTTACTTTATTGTCTTTGCACCTCATACAACGAAATTAAATATGCAACTGCAAGCAGTGGTCTCAGGTTATAATCTAAAGGTGTATTGGCTGCCCCAGATACAGGTAGCCCTCGACTTACAACAGTTCATTCAGTGACCGCTGAAAGTTACAACACCACTGAAAAAAGTGACTTATGACCGTTTTCACAGTTACAACCTTTGCAGCATCCTTATGATCATCTGATCAAAATTCAGATGCTTGGCAACTGGTTCATGTTTATGACCATTGCTAAGTCCCAACATCAAGTGATCCCAGGGGTGGGATTCAAATTTTTAACAACCGGTTCTGTGGGCGTGGCTTAGGTGATGGGCGTGGCTTGGTGGTCATGTGACTGGGTGGACATGGCTTGGTGGTCATGTTATTGGCTGTGTGTGGCCAACTCAATATCACTCACATCGAGGCACTCGTCTCCTCGACTGGCATCTCAAGACTGTGGGGATGCTGCAACAGTCGTAAGTGTGAAAAATGGTCATAAGTCACTTTTTTCAGTGCCATTGTAACTTTGAATGGTCACTCCACACAAGCAAAGTACCAGCAAAGGAGGAAAAAAGAAAACCTCCAGAGAAGTTCCTGAGACAGGAAGTCTAGTCCTGCCAAGAATGTAATAAGGGTTAACGGAGAGGCAGTTTCTGTAAGCAACACCAGAATGTTTCCTTCCTGCCTTCCTTACAGGATTACGCCAGTAATTTCTTCTAACAACCGGTTCTCCGAACTGCTTAGAATGTTAATAACCGGTTCTAGCGAATAGGTGCAAACTGCTAGAATCTCACCCCTGAGTGATCCCCTTTTGCAACCATCTGGCAAGCAATGTTAATGGGGAAGCCAGATTCACTTAACAACGGGGTTACTAATTTATCAGCTGCAAGGATTCACTTAACAACTGTGGCAAGAAAAGTTGCAAAATGGGGCAAAGCACATTTAACAAATGTCTCATTTAACGACAGAAATTTTGGGCTCAACTGTGGTTATAAATCGAGGACTACCTGTAGACAAGTCATAATTAAGACAAGTTCATTATTCTTACCGATATCTTCTCATCATTTCTGGTGATGGGATATAACCTGGAGACCCAGTAGGTCCAACAGGCTCAACGTATAATTTTGCTGAGCAAATGGCATTTCCTTTGACATTGCTGGCAAAGGCCGTATAAATGCCTTCATCTTCAGGCAAGACAACAGGAAAACGTAGACTGGCTCTGCCATCTGACAGGACCTCCATGTGGTAATGGTCTCCATGCCGGATACGCTTGCCATCTTTGTACCATGCAATCTGCATTGAAGAAGTTACAAAACTACATGAGAGGCAAGAATTATGAGAAGGCTGAGGGTTTGGGTCAGAGTTAGAGAATTTTGAGAAGGACCTTCAAGCCCATAAATTACAGAATTTAATTGTTTGCTGTGACTGCTTTGCTAATGTGCATTTTTCTATGCTATATATACTGTACATGTTAAAAAAATCACAACAAAGTAAAGTAAAATCGCTGCATCTCTGAATACTGAAGCAAAAGTTCCAAATGTGAGAATTGTTTACCCTGCTATTACAAACAGTAATCCAAACAATTAGTTTGGAAACAGACTTCAGATATATAACTTTAAGCTGCTGGGATTCATTTGTTTGAAGTGCTTGCAATAAACATAAATTATTATTTTTAACCAATATTAAAATCAACAAGAGGCAAAAGAGTGTAATGCAATTTCATAAGATCAACCAATCTATCAGGATAGAGTTAGAAGGGATCTTGAAGGTCTTCTAGCCCAACCCCTCCCCTGCTATGAAATAGACCCTATACCATTCCAGACACGTAGTTGTCCGGTTTCTTCTTAAAAGCCTCCAGTGATGGAGCACCCACAACTTCCCAGATGAGGTTAGGAAGTGTACAGATAACCTATTGCTTGCTCTTCTGAAAAGCAAATACATTCATACCTTAGGCAAAGGATATCCAGTCATCTTGCAATGGAAGGTCACGCCACTTCCCTCAAAGATTCTGTAATTTTTTAGTCTTAATTCAAATCCTGCTTCAATGGTTTCAGATTCAGGAATGTCAACTACCATCTCTTCTCCATCTTCTTCAAGAAGTTCTTCAAGTGTAATCTTAATAATCCGGTACTCAATCTCTTTCATGAGTCTTTCTTCAAAGGAAGAAATATGGAACTCCTGCAAAAACAAAAGTGGGCTTATTCCAATATTAAGAAAAACTTGTGAAGAAACAACAGAAAAACAGAGCTGGAAGGGAGCTTGGAGCTCTTCTAGTCCAACCCCCTGATCAAGCAGAAGACCCTATACCATTCTAGACATGTGGCTGCCCAGTCTCTTCTTAAAACCTCCAGTGCTGGAGCACCCACAACTTCTGGGGGCAAGTTGTTCTACTGATTAATTGTTCAAACTATTCGGAATGTGTCTCTGTGTGTGTAAGAGAGGGAGAGAGAGGGAGGGAGGGAGGGAGAGAGTGGAGAGAGAGAGAGAGAGAAAGAGAGAGTGTGTGTGTGTGCCAGGGCTAGTTTGAGAGAAAATGCCAACCAATATGATCCTTAATTAAGTCTAAATAGAAAATAGGAAGGAAATTAAAAATAGAAATACTGAACATTTGCTGAACTCTATAGGTTGCATACATGCACTGTAGGAAATAGGTAACATTAAAATGCCTATTAAGTGTCAAGCCATGATAGAGGGAGGTGGGAATATAGAAAAGAAAAAAGAAATTTGTGATCTTTATCAATAAATAAATGTTGCCATGTTGCTGGCATACCAGAAATGGCAATTAAAGCTAAATTTGGTTCATTGTGATAATGATAACTTGTATGCTGTTGTAGCCCAAAACCCACAAACCCACTCAAACCTGCGACACACTTACTTGTTCCTCTGCAAATGTCCTGATTAATACAGTATCTTTTGCCATTTTCTTCCTAATTAGAGCTTGTTCTTTTTCATATTCTTTTTCATAGTCAGCGTATAAAGTGGGTGGGGCAACTGCAGCTATTTTGGGTTCGCGAACATAGGCAGTTACTTCAGTTTGATACATTGTTTCTTCTTGAGATTTTAGGTAGACCTCATAATCAGCTAAAGAAAAAAAATTAAAAAGTAGTTAAAATAGTTAAAAATAATTCTTGCAAGAACCTTAATGGTACTTCCATTGACATGAGCAATAGTTCCAGTTTAACAAGTTACAGCATTATATTTTAAACAGAACACTTTCGATTTGTAAACACCCATTGCTAAACAGAACTCTTATGTGTTTACCAGTTGGAGAGATTAATTCTACCCTCCTTTGATAACTAAGTAATAATTAGGGGCTTTAATGAATATGTTAAATCACTGGTTCCAAGTAATTTATGGAGACTTATGTGTGAACTATTAATCTCTTGGCTTGTAGAAGTGCATGTTGGAAATAATAATTGGCCAAGTATGACAGTGCTGTGCTCTTTTACTTAAAAGATAAGTAGTCATTAAATATGATTAACACCAAAGATTAAATTTAACTCTTCTTCTTTTTTTTTTTGCTATGCAAATCCTGCCCTTCATTAGCTGCATTCACCTAATAAGATAAGTGGCAAGCCTTAGTTAGCATGAATATACTCAATGGTTCCTTCCTGTAGACAGCATAGCTATTGACCGCCACACAACCTGGTTTGTATATGTAGTTAGATACGTTATCCAAACAAAATGCAGATATTACTTTTGACCAGAAGTATTCAGATGATACCTTTAGTTATAAGCAAGTACTTGTAAGTATGTAAATGCATAGTGACATTCCAGTTCACATGTTTATCACCGGCATCCTTGTGGCTTGCTGTGGATATCTCTGGCTGTACAGAATATGGCTTTGCACATTCCACTGTGGTTTATAAAATCTATTGTTTGCTTGTTTATTTGTTTGTCTAAAGTTTATATGGCCACCAGTCTTATGACAGGGATTCTGCTTATTATTCTTGGACCATATTTAAGATATCTATTGTTCTTTTCTTCCAAATTACTCCATTTGTTCATAATGTTATCTTTTAAACAAGAGCAGTATCTACCAAACCAATTTTCCCCTCATGGTTCTTTAAAATCCATTTTTCACCAGTTCTTATTCACTTACCTTCTTCTAATAAGGAAGCTGATGCAGAAACTTCCCCATGTTTGTTACGAGCAACAATAGTATATTCTCCGGCATCATCAGAAAAAGTCATAGAAATTTCAAGTCTGCATTCCCCAGTTTCTTTTTTATGAATTATTTTGTATCTTTAGGAAAAGAACAAACAAACAAAGCCCTCTAAGAATAAAGAATTACAAAGTCAAAAATTTCAAATCTACCGTCTCTAAACGAAAACCAGATGCTTCAAAAGTTTGAAGGCCTTAATGTGACTCATTCTGCTCAAGAAGAAGCTCCTCCTTCAAGAGACAGAACAATGGGGCACAAGTGATAGGAAAGATATTGCCTCTGAATGGTTCAGCCAGATTTACCAAAGTTTTGACCTTTGCATGAGATAGAGGTTCAATGTTCTTCTTTAGTTAATCAGATGTCTTGGGCTTAACAGTACCTCCAAAACTGAAATGCTTCACAAGATCAATTTCTGTTCACACATTACCTCCCAAAAGAATTTCTTTAAGAGGGAACATCCTTCCATCCTAGACTATTTTTCCAAGCACCATATATTGTGATGTGGAAGATATGCATATTACAATATTATATATTGCGCGCCAGTACATTTTGGGCCAGAGACATTAAAGTTACATCATTGTGCAATCTGAGAAATAAGTTTATCTTCCAATTTCAGATCCAATTTCCGGATAATCAAATAATTAGGTACTATACCATTGGGACAGCATTATATAGTAATTCATTTGTTTCATACGTGGAGTTCTCACACCATGTAGACATTGCATTTCATTATAAAACGTTATTGTACCTGTAGCCTGTAGTGATTGGAAACCCAGCTTTCTTCCAGTAAACATGCGGCTTTGGATTGCCCCCAACCTGGCACTCAAAAATGACACTTCCACCTTCAGTTAACTTCTGTATAACAGGTTTTATTATAAAGAATGGAGCTGCAGCTTCTCCAGGTACTTCTTCTGCTGCAGCAATTTCTGCCATTATTACATCTTTGGACTCCACATAGCTAGATGTATTATAAGAAAAAAAAAATGAAAAATTAGGAATGGAAATGAATGCTGTTACATGAGCTATCATCACAAAATCAAATCTCCACAATTATTTCAACAATTACCGTTTTTCTTCAATGACTTCTTTTGCAGAAACAGCTTCTTTGGTCTCAAACTCCTCTGATACTATTTCAAAATAAAAGAATAACAAAACTGGCATCAAGATACTTTCCAAAATGAATCACTAGCAGAGATAGCCTACAAAATGACACTGAGAATGACCACAGATTAAAGAGTACAATTGTATAATCATGATGTAGGGATTAACCTTGGAATATTCTCCTTCAAAGAATAATTTTAGAAAAAGACAACTTTTCAAACTGACCAAGTATAAGACATTTTTAATCTAGATAATACAATTTAGACCAAATCATAACTTTGGATCCTGGATTGTTATATATTTATAATTAGAACATGCCACTTTCCTAATTTTGATTCAATAGGAAATTACACTTTGTCCAAAATAAATGTCTTCCTTGTCTTGTGCAAACCACATTGTGCAAATAATCTGAATAAAGAAAGCATTAGTCACTGAACCTATAAGGCGTAATGTATTTTCCCTCATCGGTTTAAGCAACATTTTTCACTGCATTGCAACTCTTGCAATCATCTTGTGAAGAGTTTCCATGTCCTGCCATTTCATGTTCAGTTGGATAGCTATTTTTATATTGAGCTCAGTCAAAGCAATGGATAATGATTGAACCAAATCATAACTTCTTTAAAATAGTTTAAAGCCATCAGTTATTTTTAAAATCAGCTGCTGCTTTTGCCTGATTTGATAGTTTGTGGATTGGATTTATAGGATGAATGAGTTTGTCCTTGCAACACAGTGCAATTGCTTTGTACAGTGATGAAAGAAATGTCCTTTTGAGCATGACCTATTTGAGATATTGAGAAGGATTTAGTTATTGGGTAAGTTGCATGTTTCAGTCAAGAAGAGGAGTATACATTTGAAGGGAATAAAACATGAGCAAAATGCCTATTTTTCCCCTTTAGGCATAAAGGTTGCCATCATCCCTAGAATGTCAGGGTGAAAAATAGTCTTTCTATCCACCTGGTGATAAAATCATCCTGAGTTTCATGGCTGAGGAAAATTTAAAGCCTCTGGTCCAAAACTCTGATCTGCCACACCAAAATGCTTTCGGATTGATGGGTATGATAAAAATTATTATATTTATGTAAAGATACAGAAGCATAGGCTGGTGACTCCTTTATTCGTAGTCTTTAACAATTCAGTGAACCCAATAACTAAAGTGGGAAATATAACCTGTTTGTTTCTACTCATTCAATCACTTATATAAAATTCTTGGATATTATACTTATATAACAGTATAGTTAACAGACCATCCACCCAAAAACTCTGGCCTCCATTTCTCTCCATACTTGCCTTGTACAAGGAGGTAGCATGAAGTGCTAACACTTCCTGCCTCATTGGTAGCTGTGCAAGTAAATTTTCCACTGTCTTCTGCAAAAGCTTCTCGGATCACAAGGCGAGCAACTCCTGCCTCAAAGGTAATTTGGAAATCAATGGAAGTTTCAATGTGGTAGTCTTCTCTGTACCAAGCAACAGTTGGAGCAGGATAGGCAGAGATGCGGCACTCCAGGGTGACGGACTCTCCCTCCATAACAGTCACATTTTTCAGCATCTAGATAGCCCAAGCAAGAAAGAACCTTGTGGCACCTTAAACAAGTTACTAGCAGTTTAGATTGCCCCCCCCCTTCATTTTGTGGAACTGGGCAGGTTCCTCTTTTCAAAGTACCGCTTTATAAAGCCCTAGTAGGACTACACTTAGAATATTGCATCCAGTTTTGGTCATTATATTATAAAAAAGATGTAGAGACTCTGGAAAAAGTGCAGAAAAGAGCAACAAAGATGATTCGTGGGCTGGAGGCTAAATCATATGAAAAACGGTTTCAGGAATTGGGTTTGTCTAATCTAGCGAAAAGAAGGACTGGAGGTGACACGATAGCAGCATTCCAATATTTGAGGAGCAGCAACAAAGAGGGGATCAACCTATTTTCCAAAACACCAGAAGGTGAGAGGAAAAAAAAACAATGGATGAAAACTAATCAAGGAGAGGAGCAACCTAAAATGAAGGAGAAAGTTCCTTTTAGAACATTTAACCTTGCCTTCAGAGTTGTGGGTGCTCCATTACTGGATGCTTTTAAGAAGAGACTGGACAGCCTCTTGTCTGGAATGGCATAAGGTCTCTTGGGTTGGACTAGAAGACCCTTCCAAGTCCCTTCCAACTCTGTTATTCTGACATTCTGTTGTTATTTTATTATTATGTTGTCTTCTTTTAGCCAACATTAAAGGCGCTTTGAAAATGGCAGATCCTCATTCAGTTAATGCTGCAGATCTTCCTACGGATACTGAAAGGTCAGCTTAGCATGGCAAATTCTCAAAATGTTCTGTACTCTGTTTTGCTAAATGCACGCTGACCTGAAGTTTAAAACTTAAGAGCCACTGAATCTGATTTGGCAGCAACAACTACCACTACAGAAATAAATCTTATCTATTTTCTATTTAATGCAAAAAGACTTAATTTTGATCCTTCTGACCCCTTGCTTCAATCAACCATCAGTATCATATGCAAAGTCTCCACTATTTATTTTCACCCACGGAATAGATTCGTGCATACATGAATCTCCGCTCTCTCAATTGAACTGAATGGGAAAATTCCTTCATGCAGTTTTATTTCAGACTGCAAAGGATACAGAATCGGTTTCAATATCATCACTGCTTTTGTTTTCTATACACTAGATGGCAGTAGAACTGCACCGTATTTTTACGATAAAAATAAAGTTACTCAAAAGATCACAGCAGAGTAAATTAGTCTACCTATCAGCAGAACATTGATTACTTACTGAGACTATAGATGGGGGTGTAGCGGGAACTTCTGTAGGTTTTGGAACTCTAGCAACTTCGATCACCTGGGGAGATTTAACACAAAGTTAACTGGTATCACACAACATTTTTTGTTCAGCAAGCAGCATATGTGAGAACAGAAACAAGCCATCTTGTTTGGGACTTTTCTTATTGCTTGCTCTGAGGAAACGGTCTTCAGAGACAGAAAACAATGTCACCACAGATGGTATATAAAAGTCAGTAAGAAGAGAGGGAAACATTTAAAAAGGGAGAAGGCTGGTGAAAAAAAGGAAAGGTATAAAGGATGCATTGTTCTGCATGCAAAGACTGGAAGGTGTTTAATGACCAACCTTGGGTTCAGCTTCTGGCATTAATTCAATGTGTTCACGTTCCTGCACCAGTCCACCTGTTACACTCACACCTATTTCTCTTTTTACTTCAACGCCATAAAGCCTCTGATAGGTTTCAGCAGGCGTCTCTACAAAAGGGAACTGTGGAGAGATGACTTTCTCTGGCATCACTCTGGGTTCAGGAGACTTTGCCATTGGACGTTTCACAGGTTTGGTTATCTTAGGGACAGAAGTTGTTGCTAATTCTTTTTCCAGAGTAGCTATAGCAGACCCTGCTATGGAAACCTAATCAACCCAAGATAAAATATAAAAAAAAGAGTTACCACTGCTAGCCACACACATACCCACACACACACACACACACACACACACACACACAAACTATATGTGTATATAAATACATGTAACATGTAAATGTTATGGTAAAATATGGCTTCTTTCTTGCAGCTGGTATTTGGTTCTAACCTTTCAGAAACCACATATTATTTTTCTCTCATTGATTGGCTGTATTTTTACAAGAAGCAATTAAGCAATACTCCCATTGGATTTTTGAAATAAGAAATTATATTTTAACCTTTCAATGTTGTTTACATTCAAATATTTGATGGCATCATTCATATTGTCAATCAAAGTTCATAATTTGCTACAAAGTCATAATTGGTCTCATAAAAGTCATATACTTCTTAGATATAATGATAAATCTTGTCTGTAATATTTAGAACACTAGACTCTATTCACTAGAACACTATTAAGTAACTAAAATTTACATCTTGCATTAAGTATAACAGAGAAAATGTACTTGATTTTCATATACTTTGTCTTTCTTTGAGAAAAAAAGAAAGACTACAGTATTTGAGATAATATGAAGCCAACCACCATAACATTATTTACATGTATTTGATTTTTTTTAAGTCATCCTTTGTGCAATAATGAAGTAACACAACTCTGTATTGGAAAAATGGATTAGATGGAATGGTTAGATGATGAGACCTGTAAAGGAGGCAATTAAAATGTCAAATGGAAAAATGAGAGGGATGAAAAAGGAAAGGCAAAGCAAAACCCATGTAGTCTTGATGCATACACTATAATTGGGATTATAAATATACAGCATGTTAATTCCTATACAGATTTAGTATTCAACATGACTAGCTGAAAGACAGAACAAACACTATCACTCTATGAATTATTTGATTAATTAAGGAAGTAAGAATTTGCAAACAATTTTTTACCCTTTCCAGAGAGAAAAGGAGTATGCCAGGTATTTTAGGTCCCTTCCTCTACTTTGTTCCTTGTTTTTGAGACAGGATATTTTGAAACATGCTTGGTTCATATAACCAGAGCATGTAATATCATCCGTTTTATTGATGTACCGATACAATTATAGTGGAAGGATAGGAGAAGGTCATTTTCCTTCTCTTACACTCCCTCAACTATACTATGGAAGATCAACTGGATCAGTGGTGGGATTCAATTTTTTTTACTACCGGTTCTATGGGCGTGGCTTGGTGGGTGTGGCAGGGGAAGGATACTGTAAAATCTCCAGTCAGAGTTGGTATTTGTTGGGTCTCTGAACTACTCAAAATTTCCATTACCGGTTCTCCAGAACTGGTCACAACCTGCTGAATACCACCTCTGAACTGGATGCTTTAAAGAAGATTTAGAAGGGCTGCTAGGAAAAAAAGTTCCACCAATGGATGCCACTGAATTGGTGAACAGCCCCATTGATTTCCTTCTATAATAAATAATAGCTTACCCTCATGTAATGCTTCAGTTTTAGAAATTTTCTCTTCCTTCTTTCACTCCTCCCTCTTTCATTTTCACTCCTCCCTCTTTCCAGTCCCTCATCCTATTCTGGTTTATGTAGAAAAAGGAATGGGGTTAACTATTTCAGTAGAGATCTCTATTTGCCTGACATACTCCTCCTTCTCTTCTTACCTCATAAGTATGATCTGGTTTAGGAACAGTAATTTTGGAAACTGTAAAATGAGGGCTTGCTGTACGGGGACGTATGTGTTCCACATGGATTGATTTTTCGAGTGATGTTTCTGCAGTCCTTTTAATCTACATTAACCAATAAAATGGACATTGAGAAGGTTTGCTACTTGCCAAATAGAAAGAAAAAGAAAAAGAAAAGAAAGAAGCTTGACAGCCATCGGAAACAGCTGCAGGGTTAAAACTGAGCCTAACCTGTGTTGATATGTCCGTTTCCATTATTTCAGCAGCTGCAACGTGTATTTTAGGAGGAATTCGAACCTCCTCAGTTTTCACCTCTTTGGTGACAAGTTCTGGTGGTATCTCAACAATATGTCTTGCTAAAGCATGCTCTTTATAGCCATAGTCCAGAACTGCCTGTTCAGAATAAGCTTCTTCGGCATAATCTGGTTCTCTGGGTTCTCTAATGCGTGCTTGGTCAACTGCATGAACAACTGTGGCTACAGCTTCAGCCTTTTTGCCAACATCAATCTAAAAGCAACATTTGCAAAACATTGATACATAGCTACATTCATGACAAAACAGCTAGCATAGAGCACATAACATTAAAAAAGCATTACATTTCCAGCCTTCTATTAGCCAACTATTTTTCTTATTTTATATGCACATACATTGCCAATTATAATTATATATGACATTTAATATCTCCATGTTTTCTGCAGCTTTGTTCATTGAGGTAATATATAACATTCCTTAGCAATGTTCAAATGTAAAGAAATGAATACTATACTGAACACGGACAGTCAATGCTTATTTTTAGTACAGAATGTACAAACTATTCAACCATGTTGGAAGGGAAGGGACTGAAATGGGAGGGGAGGGGAGGGGAGAGGAGAGGAGAGGAAAGGAGCATTTTCAGATAACCATATAATATATATAGTAGCATGGTTGATGAAGACTTACAGACATACAAGCTTCTCAGAAATACACAAATAATTTTGCAACACACATTTCAGAAAGTCCTTTATCCATTTATAACCAATCTTCTACCTAATTTCAAATATGTCAAAATCTTGTATTTGAATGTTTACTTTTTTATGATATTAATTTATATTTCTGTCCTAAATACATCTACTCAAAAAAATACCCCTCATGGAATTTTAGAAGACTGAATTTCAACAAGGGGTGTTCAGGTTTCAGATTCAATCATACTCTGCTACCTGAAGCAAAACAAAGAAAAGAAGCACCATTTTCTCAATATTCTAATTACACAATGTAACAACTGTAATTAATTTCTGAGATGCATATTAATTGTTAGAGAAGAACAATGCCATATAGTACTACTGTTTCTTTTGTTTTTATTGCTGCATATATTATTTTATTTCTGGCATATAAACAGCCCCGATTTTGACTTTAAGATGGGTGGCTATACAAAGGTCTAAATAAATAAATATCGGCACTAGGATGAATCAAAAGTTTGCATAGTTTTGAATAATTTGTATTAGTAAATGTCTTGTTTTGGTGAATGCTATTCACCTGTTCATGAACTAGATGGATTTGCTCTCTTTTGACAGCAGCTTCTTCTCTGGTTCTTGATATTATATCTTGTTTCTTGCGTTTATCAACCTCAATGATTTTCGGAACTATGGCAATTTTTTCAGTTTCCTGTCTTACCTAATTGTATTATATATCAAGAACATAAGTTTTAGGTCACATAACATCTTAAAACAAACAATAGTGACAACAAAATTTCAGAAAAAAAAATTATCTATTTATGGATAGAGAAAAGTTAATAGATTAAATGCTTTATGTTCTGTCCTTGCAGAACATTCTAATTCCTGAAGCAGATAAATATTGACACTTGGTTATTAACTGTCTGGGTAGTTACATTAAAAAAAAAAAATCCTGTCAGTTTAGTATATGAAGTTTTAAAGTCCCGAAACACCATGACAGGGAAGCTGTGAATATATTATGGCACACCATATGAAAAAATGGCCATTTTCCATTTCTCTTAATGAACGCAACCAGAAAAAGGTATGGAAGAGTTAGTAGACTTATTGAAGAATTATGAGCATGTCAGTGTGAGAATGGACATGAGAATGACCATCACATTCTATTCACCTTTTCTTGGATAAAGTGGGCTTGTGCTTCTTGTTTGGTAGTAATTCTCTCTGTAGTTTTTACTATCGGTGCAGGTACTTTGGGTTTGTCAGTTGTAATTACTACCTTAGGTACAGAAGGTTTCACGGGCTTCACAACTTCTTTCCTTGTCTGATGTTTATAGTAAAAACAGAGGTGTGATTATATATGTGATGTTGCAAAAATGTTCATTGGGACAGCAGCGAAAAGCAGACAGGAAGCAGTAAACACATGAAATTACAAAGAGGCAAAAATAATAATGAAATTCTGTCCAGATTCTAAAACCATTAATATGCGGTCTTTATACAGTTCCACGTTAATCTACGTGGCTTTATTATATTTAATTCAGATGACTTAAAATGCAGATGGGGCAAACTGATAATTTATGAATGAAATGGAAGTAAACCACAGGTTCTTTTCAGTAGAAAAGTTAAGTCTTCTCTTTCATTTCTGAAATTTAACAAGAACAATCTTTTAGAAAACTAGGGTTTGCAAAGAATATTTTTTGGGCCAGATTTTTAAATGAAGAGATTTTGTTTGTACTTTCTGCATCAAAATGCAGATTGGAACATAGTTTATCTTTTGAACTAAGTTTACAAGGCATATATATGAGAAAATTTCATTAAAATAATATATAATATTATCTATTAAACATATCTCTGGGATAAATTGACTTGGAATTTCAGAATGAAATTGGCTGAAAGGAATTTATGTTTGAATTGATATCAGAATTACATTGATTTGAGACAAATTGATTTCTAGATTCACGCAAGAACATGATGTCTTACAATTAATTGTTGATTTAAATCCATGTGGAACAAGTTATGGGAGAAAATAGTATTTTTTTCTCCTCATTTACCCCATTGAAAGAAAGAGCAACGAATCCAGTGGGACACTTTAAAAATGAGCAAAAGTAGTTACTGAATTTCAGTGTATAATTTGAATCCTGAAAAGGTCCTCCCCCCATTCTCCTTGATATCTACAAGAACAATCAGACTGAAAACAACCAAAAAGCATTGAGAAATATTAATATCTTAATAAAGAAAGATACATTCCATAACATTTCTAGATGGAAGGCACTTATTTCACATATTTTCCCTAAGCCTTTTAACTGTGAAGGTTTCCTTCGAAGTTAAAGGTGGCTATATAAGTTTTTTTAATGAATCAATGGAATTTTAATTAGGATTAAATTGATGCTTTGTTTTAACTAAATGAAGAGAACCTTTACAAAAGGGAGCAAAGTTACTGTTGCAGGAGTTCACAAGAAAACAAAGGAAAATAAAAAGAAATGTGAAAATGAAGTCTGCAACTGAGCAGAAAGAAAAGTGTGCAAAATTGATAATATTCACCTTTTCATGAGCAATGTGCATTTCTTCCCTTCTGGTCAATATTTCTTCTCTGGCTCTTGTAATCTGTTCTTGTTGCTTAATTAATTCAGGAGCAATTATTACCTTGGGCACAGGAACTTTAACTGCTTCTTTTCTTATCTAATGACGTGATAGAAAAGAAAGGATTTCAGTTATCAGATTCTCTTCCCAGCATCTCTAAAAACTAAAATTGTTTTTCAATAACTTTAAACAGCACATGGCCATAGTTCTTCAGAGAGCTAAGAATTACAATAAATAAGTCTACTAAACTCCATCCTGGATCTACATTGGATCCACATTGAGAATAGCAATTCTAGAATTGGAATATTTGTATTTATTTTATTTCATCTTGTTTCATTTCATTCAGCATTTATACTTCAGGATATTTTTTTAACAATGTTTAACATGCCATATTAAATTGGATTGCATCAAGAGCCATAATGGATGGCTTTACTAAGCAAATGACATCGCAAACTTCATGCTTTGTACAAAAGTATTTGTATTGTTGTCATGGAATTCAGTCCAGATTCCTGGGAGGGAGGGAGTGCGTTCCAGAAGAGCAAGAGACAATTCAGTTCAGATAATTTGTGTGAGAGAAAGAGGGTGAAGACAGTTCCTCCCTAATAGTTCCAGAGCATAAGCTTTATAGGGGTTGACTTGAGTTTGGCAAGTTTCTATCTATAGGTGAAGAACAGTATCAAAATCTGCTTGGAAAAATCACAATGTGTTTTTCTTGGTTTTGGGGACTTGACAGTAGTAAGCTATATGGCTTATTTTAGATAGCTACAACCTTTAATGCATTATAGATGTATCATATAGTATGTCAAAAGTAAAATACCCTACATACAGTACAATTTGTACCAATGATTACTATTTGATAAAAACGGATTGCAAATAAAATGAACAGCAATCTTATTTTTGATCAGCAAGAGTACCCTGAAAATATTGCTTCCATGTGTCCTTATGTCATTTAAAAGCTCCAGAAACCTGTCCAATAACTTTTTTGTTGTATCCCATACTCTTGGCAGCTGACATGCAATGTTTTGAGGCATACGGAGCATGCTGAATTTCAAAGCTGTGGTGGGGAAACATTTACCCGATGATGTTATCTTTTTTGTTGGAAAAGACAGTGTTTATTCAGAAGTGTCCCCAAATTACTGAATATTTCCTTTTCTTTCTCAGTAGTCCCATGTTGACTCCTAAGTTTATTATTTAAGTACGTGATGTTACAGCATTTACCACCAGAGAAATAAAATTTGAGCTGCATTTCCTTGAACAATATCGATAATACTTAGACTTATATACCGATTCATGGTGCTTTACAGCACTCTCTAAGCCACCGGCCCCCAACCTTTTGGGCACCAGGGACTGGTTCCATGGAGAGAGGGTTTTGCGCAGACCAGAAGTGGCATGGTTGCTGGTGCTGCCTTCATCCCATGGATGGAGCTTCACTTGTTTGAGTGGCTGAATTTCTGCCATGCCACGGACCAGTGCTAGTCCATTGACCGGGGATTAGGGGGCCCTGGTCTTTATCCCCAGCATATTGCACCCAAAGTAATCAGTTTTGTTTGAACAAAGCAACATCCCAGGAGTTACTAAGGAAATGGTTTGTTGCTGCATGGTTTGTGTACAATTTTTGGAATATCCCACAATTTCAAAAGCATTTTTCCATTCAAAAACCTGTTTAAGAAAACTAGGGTACTATTGTTTCCTTTGCCTAGCTCTAGAATTTCTGGGTTCTAAGACAAAAACTTATCTTTACTAAGTTGGCCAATGTAATTAGTCATATTTAATGTAGATAAAGAGAGACTTCTGCGAATGTCAGAAATAACAAATACATATTGGGGGCAGGTGGAAAATGGCAAGCTAGAGGAATATCAAATCAAATCTAATCTTTGTTACAATCATATACACTGCTCAAAAAAATAAAGGGAACACTTAAACAACACAATGTAACTCCAAGTCAATCACACTTCTGTGAAATCAAACTGTCCACTTAGGTAGCAACACTGATTGACAATCAATTTCACATGCTGTTGTGCAAATGGAATAGACAACAGGTGGAAAGCATAGGCAGTTAGCAAGACATCCCCAATAAAGGAGTGGTTCTGCAGGTGGTGACCACAGAACACTTCTCAGTTCCTATGCTTTCTGGCTGATGGTTTGGTCATTTTTGAATGCTGGTGGTGCTTTCACTCTAGTGGTAGCATGAGATGGAGTCTACAACCCACACAAGTGGCTCAGGTAGTGCAGCTCATCCAGGATGGCACATCAATGTGAGCTGTGGTAAGGTTTGCTGTGTCTGTCAGTGTAGTGTCCAGAGCATGGAGGCGCTACCAGGAGACAGGCCAGTACATCAGGAGACGTGGAGGAGGCCGTAGGAGGGCAACAACCCAGGATCAGGACCGCTACCTCTGCCTTTGTGCAAGGAGGGACAGGAGGAGCACTGCCAGAGCCCTGCAAAATGACCTCCAGCGGGCCACAGATGTGCATGTGGCTGCTCAAACGGTCAGAAACAGACTCCATGAGAGTGGTATGAGGGCCCGACGTCCACAGGTGAGGGTTGTGCTTACAGCCCAACACCATGCAGGACGTTTGGCATTTGCCAGAGAACACCAAGATTGGCAAATTCGCCACTGGCGCCCTGTCCTCTTCACAGATGAAAGCAGGTTCACACTGAGCACATGTGACAGATGTGACAGGGTCTGGAGACGCCGTGGAGAACATTCTGCTGCCTGCAACATCCTCCAGCATGACCAGTTTGGCAGTGGGTCAGTAATGGTGTGGGGTGGCATTTCTTTAGGGGGCAACACAGCCCTCCATGTGCTTGCCAGAGGTAGCCTGACTGCCATTAGGTACTGAGATGAGATCCTCAGACCCCTTGTGAGACCATACGCTGGTGCAGTTGGCCCTGGGTTTCTCCTAATGCAAGACAATGCTAGACCTCATGTGGCTGGAGTGTGTCAGCAGTTCCTGCAAGACGAAGGCATTGATGCTATGGACTGGCCCGCCCATTCCCCAGACCTGAATCCAATTGAGCACATCTGGGATATCATGTCTCACTCCATCCACCAACGCCATGTTGCACCACAGATTGTCCAGGAGTTGGAGGATGCTTTAGTCCAGGTGTGGGAGGAGATCCCTCAAGGGACCATCTGCCACCTCATCAGGAACATGCCCAGGCATTGTAGGGAGGTCATACAGGCACATGGAGGTCACACACACTACTGAGCCTCATTTTGACTTTTTTTAAGGACATTACATCAAAGTTGGATCAGCCTGTAGTGTTTTTTTCCACTTTAATTTTGAATGTAACTCCAAATCCAGACCTCCATGGGTTGTTAAATTTGATTTCCATTGATAATTTTTGTGTGATTTTGTTGTCAGCGCATTCAACTATGTAATGAACAAAGTATTTAATAAGAATATTTCATTCATTCAGATCTAGGATGTCTTATTTTTGTGTTCCCTTTATTTTTTTGACCAGTGTACATTATAAAGTTAGAGACATTTCTAAAGGGGAATTCTTCAAAGTCATAACAAGCAAATCAAAGCAGAAATTGGTGCATATTTAATAGTGCTAATAAAGTTTATAACTATGAAAGAGGAAGGTTTTTTTTCACACAACTGATATTTACCTTTTCATGAGTAATGTGAATTTCTTCCTTTTTTGTAGGAATTTCTTCTCTAGCTCTTGAAATAAGTTCTTGTTCTTTAATTGTGTCAGCGGCAATTATTACCCTGGGTACAGGAACTTTCACTGGTTCTTTACGTTTCTAATTTTATGGTAAAGAAAAGAGTGTGTTAATGACTGAATCTAAACAAACCAAACAATATTTCTCAAAATACATTGCACATGAGATGAACATAATCAGCACAAGGCCAAGGTTTGGCGAAGGATTCAAATAAATAAGCTTCAGCGACATAGAGAGCCAGTTTGATCTAGTGGTTAAGGCACTAGGCTAGAAAGTGGGAGATTGTGAGTTCTAGTCCCTTCTTGGGCACGAACGCTGGTTGGATGACTTTGGGCCAGTCACTGTGTCTCAGGATCTCCCCCAACCCACCTCACAGGGTTGTTGTTATGGGGGGAAATAGGAGGAGGAAGGTACATTGGATATGTTTCCCATCTTGAGATATTTATAAAATAATAAAGGGCAGGATACAAATAAATAAATAACATATCATGGCTATGCAGCATGCTGACTTTTCACAGCACTCGTTATGAGGGGAGGGACAGGGAAATTCCCTCCTATTCATTGATAGTACACTATGGAAAGAAAGCTTGCTAATGAAACTTCATTGGCTATTCACCTTTTCCTCAGTAATCTGTATTTGTTCTTGTCTTGTGGTAACTGCTTCTCTGGTTCTCAATATCATTTCTTGCTCTCTGGCTTTTTCAGCAGTAGTAGTAATTACTAAGGCAGCTTCTTTTTTAACCTTATATTTTAATGGTGAAAAGAAAGAAAGGAAGAAAGAAAAGAAAGAAAGAAAAAGAGAAAAGCAAGCTATAACATTTAATTTCATCAATCGTCCTATATAAAAAGTATGCAAAATATAAAAGCAAATGAAGATAAGTATATTTGGGGATAAAAGTTAGTTTAAGCTCAACAAGGGGAGAAAACAAATGAACTTTCAGAAAAAAAGTCATGCTGTTAAATAGAAGAATAGAACAGAACAGAACAGACTAGAATAGAATAGAATAGGATAGCAGAGTTGGAAGGCACCTTGGAGATCTTCTAGTCCACCCCCCTGCTCAGGCAGGAAACCCCATACCATTTCAGACAAATGGTTGCTCAATCTCTTATTCAAAACTTCCAGCGTTGAAGCATTCACAACTTCTGAATTAATATGAATTAATATGTTTTTCCTCAAGGTTATTTAATTGGTTCTGAGCCTGTTTTAAAATAGTTAGCCAATTCCTAAAATTAACATTGGTGGATTTGTTGAACTGCAAGTTGTGTCTTATTGGTTTTACCATATTATTATGACATGCTTGCCTGTAGTATTGGCCAATGTGTTGTTCATTTTCTGCAAATGCCTGCATTGGCAGTTATTAATAGAAAACAAGGGGAGAGTGTTATTTATTGTCACTTTGCTTTATATCTACCTGCTCCTGGACAGGCGGAATGTGTACTGCGGCCATGGCTGTCCTTTTAGCCATCTGCTCTGCAGCACTTGGAGGAGGTTCTCTCTCTCTGGCCATGTCAACAGCTGCAACGACGGTAGCAACAGCTGCTGTTTTGTCCATGTCCTGCGAAGCCCAAATTAGTGGCATGAAAAGACAGCTTATTGGAAGACAATGTCAGCAACATGAGCAATAAGGTGCAAACACAAGCAGCTGCTTTGCCAGATTGTCCTGTGACAACAGTATAGCACAGCACTGTCTAAATTAGGGGTTGGCATATTGCAGCCCAGGGGGCAAATACTAGCCTGGTGTCTTTCTTTCTTTCTTTTTTTAATATATGGCTTCCGAGTTAAGAATGGGCAAGCAGGTAGCAGATCGCTAGGGCCAAGCTTCAACCAAGATCTTAGAGCAAGGGTAGTGGATCAAGGGACAGGGTCATGGTGTACTGGACAATGGTGGCAACCTATTAGCAGCCTCCTTGCTGGTGGGCCAGTGCCATATAAAGGCTGCTATGTTCCTCAGCCTGCAGATCTACCAGACAGACTCTGGAGGCAGAGGAGGGGAAGGATCTGGCCATTTATATAAAAAGAAATGTTTGCCAAACCCTGGCCTAAAAATAACCGAGCATGTAAAAAATAATAATAACAGGGGTTCTAATTTCTCCTAGGCAGACCCATTCTGTTGCAAAACCACATTACTTTGAGAAAAACGCCCTCCCCCTTGCACAGTATTTTTCTTTTGAAAAGGTCTCACCTCTGCAGCGGTGGTGGCGGCAGCAGCAGCTGCACTAACTGCCAGAGTGGCTTCTGCTGTAGCGGCTCCTCTGATAGCAACCTGTTCGTGCATTCCGTATCTCCCTTCCCATCTTTCTTCAGTCCTCATCTGGGTGGTGCTCGTAGTTACTCTGGTGTCTTTCATTCTGGTTTCCGAAGTAGCTACGTAGCCTTCCTGTTTCCAAGGAGGAAGCACATCAGCCCCCATTGCTGCTGCGGCCTGTGTTTTCCGGACCAAGATTGGTGATCTCACAGGTCTGATAGGCGACGTAGAGACTGAGAGCCTTGCAACTCCAGCAGGAGACACCGATCTGTTAGCAAGAGAGAACTGATATTGATGCCAGGGGAAGAACAGCTCACCAAAGTGACCATGGAAAGGTGGAAAACTAGGGCACCGGTAACCCTCCAGAATATCCGATTCCATTAAAAAAATTCCATGGATATTCAGTTACACAACTGTAGATAACTCACAGGAGTATATAATAGCAATATTGACCACAGGTATTTTGCTGTACTGCTTAAAGAGTAATGTTTGTCTTGAGAAAGGCACAGTGCGATTCTCTAGATGTTCTTGAATTTTAACTCCCATCAGCTACCACAATTATAATTAATAATAATGAGGAATTCTGGGAACTGCAAGCCTACCCTTTCCTTTTTCCCTGATCTGGGTCAAATTTTACATGTGAGTGGTTTACCTGACTGGAGATGGTGTCGGACCTCTCACATGTCGTACAGGAGATGGCGACTGTCTGATTGGGGATGGTGATTGCTGGCGTGCCATCTGTACTTTGGCTGCAATGATCGGCGGAGTCGGTGATTTAGAAGCAGGGTGAGGAAGCATCCGTGGGGGTACCTTATGGATCAGCTGCTGCTCAATGCCACTTTCTATAACCATCTCAGCAGTTGTAAGTGTTCTGGCATCAAAGTGAGCTTCAATCTTCTGCAATGAAAGATCAAGAAAGCTCATGAAAATTTAGTTAAAGCCCCAGCCTTTGAAATGGCTGGTAACACAATCTGACAAATTGCCAACCTTTTCAGTTCGGGTTTGTTGTGTTGTTTGTGTAATCTGAGCAGTCGAAACAATCGTCTTTGTCTTTTTAGCGGGAACAGCTTCTTCGTCGCCTTAGAGAAAAGAGAATGGGAGTCATTAGAATTGGCTCTAGGAAGGCAGGAGAGGAGAGAAGGATATCTGTGATCCCAGTTATTTATGGGTTCATGTATACTATTGCCAAGAGAGCTTTGCAGATTTATCCACAAATTGCCCAGCAGCTTTGCTCAACTTGAAGGAGATGTTACCCATTTATAGAAAAATACCATAAGGAAGATAATAAATAAACAAATAAACAAATAAATAAACAAACAAACAAACAAACAAACAAACAAATAAATAAATAAATAACTGAATAAATTAATTCTCTCAGGCTCAGATTAATAAAGAGAGCAATTCATTTCAAAATAGCCTTTTCGTAACTTTTCATGCCAAGAATATAATGCAGAATAGCCAAGTCTAAGATTGTCTATTTAGAAAGAAACATCACTGCATTTAATGGGGATAATGCCTAGATAAGGGAGCCTAAGCAAAACTCTTGCAAGGTATTTCCTTGTAAAATATAAGGTATAAAACCAAGGAACCGATTAAAGCCAGCAGAAACGGCCATCATCTTCTGTTCCTTCATATTTATAGAGTGAACATTTAAAAGGGTGCAATAAGCATACCCATAAAAATTGCCCACTTTTAATCAGGTTTTCTGGGCACAGAAAGCTTTGTAAAGTTAAATATTCTTATAATATATTTTGGATTTTAGCCAAGTAACCACCTAATGATTTTAGCCTTAGGAGCAGGTAGAGATGTTGGACACTGATGCAGTTGTGTATTTCTTTTCTACTTTAGTCCTTCCCACATGGATATCTAAATGCATTGTTAGGCCATTGCATTAGCCATGACTTGTTGAATAAGCCATCATAACCCAATTCTGACATAATGTGAATCCACAAATCAGTTTATTAATCCCAATAGCTGAATTCACACTTTATGTCAGACATGATTTTGCCTTAAATAAATAAAATAAAAACCACTTTATTACTTAGTGTGACATGTAAACCTAACCTATATAGATTTAGGCCCATTTATTTATTTTTCTTTTACTGTGTGCACTGAACACAGTACTGTGAGGCCTGGATTTTTGTTCCTTCAGAGGCCTGCAACTGCGGTATGTGCTTAAGCAAGTTGCTGTGAAACTATGATACCCAGCAAGAGAAATCCTGGAGTGAAAAACTGATCTGTTGATTTACTGGATTTTAGATTAATACAATGTAAAACAATTACAAATATAGACACTGTGCCCCACACTAGCAATAAGTTAGCCTACTTGTTTTTCTTGTATTAACAGGGGAAGAAAAGAAGCAGAACATTTGTTGCTGTTGCTTCTGAAAACAATTTTATCTTTTTGTCACGCTGAAGTATTTATGATCAGCTTGTGTCCAGGGTGAAATTTTACAGCCACATTAAAATCACCTGAGAGAAATGGAATTGATGGATTTGTTGACAGAAGAGCAATCATTGTGAAGTTTGCTGCCCTGATGGAATAATCCTAAAGTTTTGAAAACAAACATTCTTGGTTGACTATCCTACTAGTCTTTACCTTGAATGAGCAGTTCGGCTGTTGAAGTAGCTCGTCCCACGCTATTAGTGGCATTTACTGAATAGGTTCCGGAGTCTTCAGGGTAAGCTTCTGCAATTATTAAACTGTAGAGGTCTCCTTCGTGTAAAATTTGAAAATCGGGGGAGCTTTGAATTTCTGCTCCATCCCGATAGAACTTCACCACAGGTGTAGGGATTCCAGTCACTCTCACGTCAAGTCGGACTTGACTTCCTTGTCGAGTAGTCATGCTCTGTAGTCGTTGTGAAAAGTTGGGTGGTGCTGTTTCAGCTGGGAGGAAGAGGAGAAGGAAGAGGAGGCGGTTGTATAAGCAAGAACAAACATAAGGAATATCATGGATCTCCTTGCTACTAAAATCCTTGTGCCTGTAACCTTTAACTGGGCGAAATGGTGCATCATAGGGCAAAACCTTTTGAACTAAGATACCTTAAATTGGCTGACAAACAGAAAGCGCCTGGGGCCCATGACTACCGTGGTACTGGAATTTGGCAAGTTTTATAAAATGTTTTATGATATAAAAATCATTTTAAGACATGATACAAAATGTCTTAAACATTTTTCGTGGTCAATTCCTGATATTCGACTGCGCTGTATAGTTAAACATTGCAAGGCAGATAGATTTCTGATATCTCCCTGATTTTTTTAGAACTTTTCAAATATATTAAAAGCTCTGCTTCTGTTGACGATAAGGAATCTGGTGAGATATCCCTGAAACCATGACCCAAGAGTTGCAAACTCTGCTTCTGAAAATTGACAAGGATTTCGATTGGCAGAGAGGCTGTACCCATTGGAGCCATATGTAAGTTGCCCATAATTCTGAAATTATGGGGCAGAATTTAAAAGAGGCACACAGAAGTAAGGTTTTCTATGACTGAGTTTTACAGACACTTTCCTTTAAATAGCAAGAGGTAGCCAGATGCAAAATCTGTGTTGATGGACCATCAGAAAAAATAAAAAATAAAAACCAACAGTGTGGACATATAAGTTTGATTGTTCTTAGAAGTACATATAAGGCAGTCTTTATACAGTATTTACTATTTATTTACTGGCATTATTTACAATTAAATGTTAATATTGAGGTTAGATTTTTTTAAAAACCAATAAGTAGCTACAGTATATTTGATATGTCAGAGAATGTTGAAAGGGGAGAACCTTGTTTAATGTGATCTCTTAATACTTTTTTTCAATTTAGTGTTCATCTTTGTAGATTCTATTCACCAGTTTTAAGATGAAAGATGGAAAGTGCCAACTCTAACTCGTTCTATAACCACAACCTACCAGTGACAAGTAGTTCTGCAGTACTTGTGGCTTGTCCAGATCCATTGGTGGCTTGTAGGGTATATCTTCCACTGATATCTGCGGTCACGGCGGGGATCACAAGTTTAGCGCGGCCATCGCTAAATGAGATCTGCGCACCGGGCAGAGTTGCAGTAGAAATAACCTGGCCATCCCGATACCAGCTCACCTCAGGAACTGGGAAACCTTGAGAGGGAGAGTGAAGTAAAGATAAATGCTCATTAGATACCATTTGCATCAGTCCTAAAATACCACCAGGGTTTCCTAGTGTATATGCTAAAGTTGCTAAGGGGCTGGATCAAGGGCTTCAGTAATTGAGATAAAATGAAAGCAATGACTGGGCATTGGGAGGGGGAAATCTATGCTTACTGCAATCCAACTCCCCAAAATAGAAAATAGGCTCAGTTTATTTTATATTTGGTTGGTTATATTATCATTATTCTCTTTTTTTGCATATACACTGAGAACTTATGCATCAGAGACAAATTCCTTGGTCAAATTAAGTATTGTATTGCATTGCATTATATTGTATTGCATTGCATTGTATTGTATTCTTTTCCTATTTCTATTTCTATTCTACTCTTCTGTAATATTCAGATCTGCTTTCTTTAGAATATAGTTTGCTGCTCCTTCCTCTGAATATCTGATACAAAGATGTATTTATATTCTTAGATGGTATTATCGGAGAAAGACTATATTTTAAATGCCCGATGCTTGAGAAGGAAAGGCATGTAGGCGTAATGATAAAAGACATACTTTTTGTGATTTAGGAGGTCAGATTTCAAGAGATAAAAATGTTCATAGAGTTTTGGTGCATTACAATAACCAAGCGCTGAATCATTGTCAAATCTATCCAACATAATGAGTAACTTGGGGGAACAAGAGATTTATAACATCATGTAATATGAGTTAGCACTGCCATAAGGTGGCAATGGTTGGAAGGTTGGATTGAAAAGCAAAGCAAGAGAGACTCAGTACTATTTCACACATAGTGCTAAACTTACTTCGTTTGCTTTTGGTAATGATGTGTGGGCCTACTTACTATGTCTTAGAATTCATAGTTTCAGAAATGGAACCTCCCACTGTAATGTAAGGCAAGTATTACCTTTACTTTGAGAAATACAAGGAGAAGTATGATTGGATGCAAAATCTGAAGCATAGTTTCTCAACTTTAGCAATAGGGTAATTCTAAGTGTTTAAGTCCACACATCTTAAAGATGCCAATGTTGAGAAACACTGATCTCAAAGTTGTTTAAGATGGGGCAATGAACCAATTAGAGAAGAAAAAAAATTAAAATCTTTCCTGTCAGATTGCTAACTCATACTCTCAGTTCCATACTTCTGTATTCAATTATTTCCCTTGCTAACTTTATCTTCTCTCAGAATGGGAATGGAGAGTTGTCAAAAAACAGGAATCAGTGGAGAGGACAGAGGGCTGCCTTTGATTTGTCTAAAATCTAGCAATAGAAACAGATTATATTTTCCTATGAAATCTGGGCAGTATTCATGTATGGTCCTCTGTCTATTAGATAAATATTGTCATTTTCTAACAGCACATAATTTAACGATAGTATGACTGCTTTCCGTGGCAGTTTCCAGAAAGTTTTATCATATATTTGTATGCTTAAAAAGTGCTTTTCAATAATCTAATTCCAAAGTGCTGTAACAACATGAAAAGAAAACTTATATAAAAAGTACAGTTGGAGCATATAACATTAAGATATTTTAAGCCATTTCAATTAAAATTTTCAGACATCCACCTTAATAACCACAAATATCCATGACCATAACAGATGGGGGGGGTCCATACAGATGTTTTAAACACAAAATTACTCAAATAATATAGAAAACCATAAGGATCTGGTTTAAACATCAGAGGTGCATATATGGTGTGTGTGTGTGTGTGTGTGTGTGCGTGCATGGACATACACATACGCACCCACATATGTACACATGCATACACACCTCACACACTTCCTCTACTTAATTGTTGTTGGAGAAAAGTATCTGTGCAAAAGGGTAATTTAGACATGCAAAACTGCAGAAAGGCTTGTCATCTTGAAGGACATGCAAGACCTGTCTTAAGAATTTGACAGGACACATGTTTATTTGACCCCGATAGCTATTTTCCTACTTAATTCCCACAACATCCTGTATTTTCTTTTCCTGACAGAGAAATCAAAGGAAAAACATCAAAAGGAGGGAAGTAAATCCCAATTACTGAAATAACTCCTGGAATTTTAAGTGATCATCATATTTTTGCTAATGTGAATATGAAAGCCTCAATTGGCAAATATTAATTCAAGTTATCATTTCAAATTCTGAACTAACCTTTGGATAAAACCTGGGCAATTGATTCTTTTAAAAAAAAATCTTTTGAAGTTAGTGATAGACTAAATTTGCTCCTGCAATTGCAGCAAGTTGAGCATGGCTAATTAGTATTATCCTTTCTCTGATATCTTATAATTTCCAGCTTAGAACAAATACTTGAAGTTAATATGATTCAGAGAACAAAGCCAAACAGCTGGGATTTCAAAGTAAGGTCTATACTAGAGACCTTTTTAGAAAAAAGAAGCCCTGCCTTGATTCTTCAAATGTATTACTTAAATTCTGCTCGCTGTTCATTGTATCATTACAGTAGCCTGTTTAATATGCATATTGTTTTTCCTGCTTGGTAAAAATAGATATATTGTCAGCATATAATCCAAACATGCATATGATATCATGTTGGTGTATGCTCTGAACCAGGGAATACAGTATTTTTGTATTGTGTTCAGTTTCTATAATATGGTTCTTAACTTAGAAATATGTGGGCTGCTATAAAGCACCGTATGATCTCACTGGCCTGGAAATAATTGCTCCACATCTAATATAGTCATGCTACCATTGGCATCACAATCAAAGCTTTTTTTTTTTTAAAGCAAATACAATATTGGTGCACATAATGAAAGAGGTAGGACTTTTATGCCACAACTACTATAGCTTGTTGCTACCATTCTGATGGAAGCTGGAAAACATTATATACTGCATATAGATTTACGGCTTGAGCCATTTCAAAACTTAATGCTAGCTTAAAATTTAAGAGATACAGGAAATGAACTCCTAATGGTTCATGATCAACATTATTTCTGTGATCCACAAACTCACCCTGAGATACAAGAACACTCATTGTTTCCCTATCGTTTGGGCTGTTAATATTTAGCAGAACACCAGATAGGGAAAGAATCTGTATTTCCATGCTCCCATCTATTAGCCATTTGGAATTTGTGGACTGGCTATGATAATTTTGGTCTTAGTCTTAGAAAATAAAACATGTGACTGTAGCTCAATGATTTATTTGCAAAATACAAAAGGGGGGGCGGGGAATGAGGCTGAAGTTAAGTGGTTAAGTAAGGAATAACTGCAACAATCTGACTTCTGGTAAATTGATGCTTTGAGCATGACCATGACCATGAACGCCCAAGATGGGGTGATTTTGTAAATGCCATTTTCTTGGAGTGTCCATAATATACTGTCAAAGTGAAAAATTGACTCCAGACTCTCTGACCTAGCCTGAAGTACTGATGATTTCCCAGTCTTCAAATTGATACAGAAGAGATAATTGATCTCTTCCCCTGATGAGAACTTCTTTTACCTATTATCTCTCTAATGTACAACTGATGAAGCTTCCAGGATAGAAAGTGAAATGTCTTGTTTTTCCTCAAAAAATCAGTCCAGTTGCCTTTTCAAAATAAAAATGACTTTTGACACAACTATGACCTGGAATCTTCCTAGACATTTGTTTAATGGAGTCCTACCCCATCTGTCTGTCAGTCTTCCTAAAGCCCCAGAAAAGCTGCCCTCTTCACCATTTTTGAAGATATCAGCCATAGGAAAGAAAATAATAACCAAAAAAACCCACATGGACACTCACCACTAATATGAGCCTCAAAGGTTGCGGCACTACCCTCCAGTGCCACAACACTTTGTAACGGCTGCGTAAATGTTGGTGCTTTGCTTGTCATTTTTGCAGGCACTCTGGAAAAAAAGATAGACATAAAAATAGAGGGTGAGAAAACAATTTGTGGAAAGCAACAGGCATAAAAAGCAACATAAATATGTGGTGTTATAGAGGGATTGTTCTACTTAGATTAGATCTGTGGCTCTTGAAAAAGTTGCTTTTGTTAATGCGACATTTACTGAAATTTATCTCATTAAATTATTTTATTTTCCTACTAAATAAAAGCACAGCAAAATGATTAAAAAGAAAGAAAAAGAAATCGTTTGAAAAGTTTCTCTTAATGTGGAAAAAAGGTTTTAGAAAGAGGCCATTACAGAGAAAAGAAAAAAGGAAAGGAAAGAGAAAAAAAGGAAAGGAAAGGAAAGAAAAGAACAAAGAAAAAGAAAGGAGAATTCAAAAGTATAAGCAGGGCAGTTGAATCTAGGAGAGAAGGAGAGAAGGCCAAGTTTGAAATATGATCTTGGCTATAAGATAACAACTGACACTGATGGTTTGAACAACTGCAAAATCAGTAAAACTATACTTTGTCCAGTATAATATTTGTTGCTCTAACATAATGTTCCCACTCTCTTGTAAACCACAAAAAGATTCAAACAGAATAACTGATTTTATTGCAAAATGTTTCTTAATATGGATGCCCATCAGTGTCAAATCAATTTATTCTGTTATATTAACTGAGTACTAAATGCTAACTTGATATTTATTATGATTTATCATACAGGTTTGGACAGAGTCACAGGGGGTCATGATAGCCAAAAATAGAATTCCAGTAATGTCAGTGATTTATGTGAGGCCCATTTTTTTCTTGGCTACCTTAAAAAAATTGCTATGGTTTTAAGTTTGAAACAATCATAGCATAAGAGGAATAGATTAGATAGATAGATAGATAGATAGATAGATAGATAGATAGATAGATAGATAGATAGATAGAAAGATAGATAGATAGATAGATGTGTGTGTGTGGGGGAGAGAGAGAGAGAGAGAGAGAATGCCAATATATTTCCTTATTAAAGCATAATATATTTAATTTAGTCATTCCTTTTTAAAGTTACTAGCTCCAGATTTTGTAGTGAAATGTTTTACACCAATGTATTTCAGTTAAGTTAGACCAATCTATACATGTTATGTACTTTCACCCAAATTAATCGTAGCTATATATTCCAGCTTAAAAAAAAATTAAACCACATACCATCCCTTCCAAATTGTTGGATGAATTCACTATTGTGGGCATTTCAGTCCTCCTTCCCCCCTCCCAACTTCCACAAAAAAGATGAGGAAAATATCCTATTATTCAATTGTGATCTTATACAGCTTTTGTATTGCTAGCATTTCAAAGGCATGCCTCTGAAATGTCACATTCCCAAAATAACCATTCCAGGTTTGAGTGACAGGAGGCAAGTGGTCCAGAGCTGCGATGTAATGGATATGGCAGCAGCTGATTCCCTTAAAAAGTCATCAGTGCCTAGCCTCGGCTATGTGGCTTTATCAGAGCTATTCTGGGAACGTCTTGGTTCATCTGCAAGTAACATAACCTTCCACCCTCTTTTGGAAGGATTAAAAGCTAACCCAACATTTGAAATAACTTTTCACCCTCAAGCACATTTTAAGAAACGATCGCGACCAACTCTAAAGTCCTAAGAGTTCACAAACAGCAGGCATCATTTCATTCACGTGAAAAGTGCATTCCCCAAAAAACAAATCTACAAAGAGCTACAGACTTTTCTCTCTTTCACCACCCTCCATCCCATCCCAGCCCAGCCGAACCCATCCTGCCCCATCCCACCCCAATGCACCCCCTGCATATAGGGCTGTATTTAAAATAATTAAAGTGCCCCAGAGCTTTCTAGACCGAGGGAGATCACTCAATTATTGCAGACATGCTACTAACCTGATTTCACAAGAGTGCTTAAGTGAAGTGGGCTAAGCCCAAACGGAAGTTTCTGGAGCGACGTCCTTATCCAGAGGATGATGTTAAACAATCCCAACATGAGAATGGTTGAGCCTCTAGCCCTAAAAAACAAAACTACACAGTTGAAACAGTGTAGTTTTGTTTTCTTTGCAATCCCTACACCCGAGGCGAGGCTGGGAATGCACGACTGCTCAGAAGGGCAAACATGGTGGTTTGGCTTTTTATACCCCTGATCTGCTGACAGGTCTGCCTGTGTCATTTCAGCATCACTTCTCATTGGCTTTCGGAAAGGAAGGCCTTGGGAGAAGAGTGGGGGAAGGGTCCACTTGGAGCAATAGGACCACCTGTTCGCCTGATTGACACATCTAATTTTGGCCATGCTGAAGACGGAGCAACCAGCCTGTTCAGAAACTCTAGTTGGGAAGGGAAGCAACCATTGTACCAGATGCTCCTAAGCAATTCAGATCTTCAGTATAATCCTTCAATAGAATAAAAGAGTAGGGGAATGTACATAGAGATATCAATACTTAACCCAGAAAAATCCATTCTTAATCACCATACAGTCAACCCTGTTACTGCCACTCAGCCAGACGCATGGTGGGGAAAGAAACTGCTGTCAAATGCCATTGCCCAACACTCTTGTTCATGCCATCTGGCCTTTGTTATTGTGGCAGGATATATGGTTTCACCCAAGCAAGGTCCTTGGGCTTGTTTAATGGCCAATATATCATAGCAATGACTTGACAAAACTGTAGTCTAAATCGGAACAGATGGTTTTGTATTTGTTGAATAATCTGAAGTGACACTCATAACCTTAGGGTGAGCTTAACCTAAACATATTAATTCATAATGGTATTGGCTACAGAAAGGGAACAAGCTACAACCAGCTCCCTGCTTTAAAGAGTATTAAAGTGAAGGCAAAGATATGAAATTGAAACCAGCAGAAAAGCATGGAAACAGACTTATTCAGCTCACTCTTCTCACTGTTGAATAAACCCTCCAGCCTAGCATCAGAAGTGGCAGAAAGGGAAAGGTGTCCTCTCCACCTGTGGATCCAGTGCAGTTGCTCCTCACTCTTACAACCTTTGTTGAGCAAAGACATTTCAGTGGTTTCATAATGCCAATGCATCTAGAAATCTTACATTCTCCGTTCTTACGTTTAGTTTAAACTCCTTCAATTTGATCAACAGAGGGATACAATCAAGATCAAGGGAGGTACTAATACCACTCTACAAAGCCTTAGCAAGACCACATCTAGAGCACTGCATCCAGTTTTGGTCACACTATAAAAAAGATGTTGAGACTCTAGAAAAAGTACAGAGAAGAGCAACCAGGATGATTAGGGGACTGGAGGCTAAAACATACAATGAACGGTTGCAGGAACTGGGCTTGGCTAGTCTAGTGAAGAGAAGGACCAGGGGAGACATGATAGCAGTCTTCCAATATTTGAGGGGCTGCCACAGGGAGGAAGGGGTCAAGCTATTTTCTAAAGTGCCTGTAAGCCAGACAAGGAATAATGGATGGAAACTGAACAAGGAGAGATTCAACCTGGAAATAAGGAGAATTTTTCTGACAGTAAGAACAGTCAAGCAATGGAACAGCTTGCCTTCAGAAGTTGTGGGAGCTTCATCACTTGAGACTTTCAAGAAGAGATTGGACTGCCATCTGTCAGAAATGGTGTAGGATCTGCTGGACAGGGGGTTTGGACTAGATGACCTACAAGGTCCCTTCCAATTCTGTTAATCTTTATCTGTATTTGGTAGTATAATTATCCAATATCAGCATAAAATGTTTAAATGATGAGCTGAATAAATCGAAAGAATAACCCATAGTGGATGTTTTCTTAAAGGAAGGCCCAAAACTAGAAACTGTTGCTCCAAAAGGCATGGATTCCGGCAGTAAACCTCTTTCTCAGGTTGGACAATAAGTGATGCAGGAAGAGAGATGGGCAGGCTTTGTTCCACATATCTACTGTTTGGAAGCTTTTGTTGCTAAGGGAGACATTTGTTAAGTGAATTTCACCCCATTTTACGCCCTTTCTTGCCACAGTTATTAAGTGAATCGTTGCAGTTGTTAAACTAGTAAGACGGTTGTTAAGTGAATCTGGCTTCGCCATTGACTTTGCTTGTCAGAAGCTCGCAAAAGTGATCACATGACCCGAGGACACTGCAACGGTCATAAACATGAATCAGTTTCCAAGCGTCTTAATTTTGATCACATGACCTGGATGCTGGAATGGTCATAAGTGTGAAAAATGGTCATAAGTCCCTTTTTTCAGTGCCTTTGTAGCTTCGAAAGGTCACTAAATGAATTGTTGTAAGTTGAGGACTACCTGTATTATTTAAACACAATATATGTACTTATGGTGGGGAGGACTGTGTGCAGGTTTGCATGCTCAACCTTCTGCCCAAGGTTTGCTGATAGGCAACTTCAAGACCTCTAACTTACCCAATGAATGCCGTTCTCTTTAGAGTAGATTTGGCTGCAGAAGGAAATGTTCGATAGTTTCTCAGCAACTGAAATCAGCATCACAATTCTTCCTTCCTTCCTTCCTTCCTTCCTTCCTTCCTTCCTTCCTTCCTTCCTTCCTTCTTCCTTCCTTCCTTCCTTCCTTCCTCCCTCCCTCCCTCCCTCCCTCCCTTCCTTCCTTCCTTCCTTCCTCATACAAATTTATTATTACTATATTTTTTATTTTTTATCCATTTGCTACCTCTCTGACAGCTGCAGTGTCCATGTTGGAGCCTGCTCCTCATTTATTTCATCTCTCCCCTAATGCCTCTAGCCAAAGCTGGCCTTATGTTCACCCTCAGAGACTTTGTTTACATCCAAATTTCCTAACGTGCTTCCAAAAATTTATAGTATCATTAGATTTGAGTACAAGATTTGCTCCTGAATTTTAAATTGCTAAATTGCTGTCAAACACTGGTGGGTCAGTTACTTGGCAAATAATCTACAGAATATATTAAGGGATTAATCTTTCAAACAATAGGATTCTTCCCCCCCCCCTAATTATCCAAGAATGTATCCCGCAGCATAGAGTAATTTAGCTGTCTTGAGTGCCATATTGGTAGAAAGGTGGGGTATAAATGAAAAACAAACATTTTAAAATGCATATTATTTTTAACATTGTAAAAGCGGGAATTCTTCATTTATATTTGTTTTCTAATTTGCTTTTTTTTTGTTTTGCCCCTGTCCATATAACAATGGACATTTTAAAGAATGTAGTCCTTGACCAATCCTAAAAGATTGCAGTTATCATTTTTGGGTTGTCACCATTATTGTCTTTCTGCTACCCACATTCATGACTACTTTATTAAGGAACAGCTCTGGGACCACATTCAAGGAGAGGTATGTAAAACTAGAAGTCTCAGATTTTCCTGTCTTGGTCTACATCTTCTTGTTCCTGAGTAGCACAGTATTATTTTTCACTGTGTAGATCAGAGGTGTCAAACTCACGTCACGTCGTTGTCACGTGATATATCGGGACTTTCCCCCCCTTCACTAAATCAGGGGTAGGCGTGGCCAACACCTAACACATCCAGCCCGCGGGCTGTGTGTTTGACACTCTTGGTGTAGAGAGTGCTGGACTTACAACCACAGTTGAGCCCAAAATTTCTGTTGCTAAGTGAGACACATTTGTCAAATGAATCACTGTGGCTTAATGACACAGTTCTCAAGTGAATCTGGCTTCCCCGTTGGCTTTCCTTGTCAGAAGTTTACAAAAGGTGATCACATGACCTCGGGACACTGCAACTGTCATAAATATGAACCAGTTACCAAGCACCTGAGTTTTGATCATGTGACCATGGGGATGCTGCAATGGTTGTAAGTGAGAAAAACAGTGTCATAAGTCACTCTTTTCAATGCAGTTATAACTTTGAATGGTCACAAAATCGAGGACTACCTCTTAAACTTCTGTTTTCCTTTTCATTTATTTACATACATTCAGTCCAGCCCCTGGGAATTTTCCACCAGTTCGAGGAAGTTTACTCAGTTTGGTGTAACTAAAGCTGACGGTGCTGCACAATCCAAGAGAAAAGCAACTAGGAATGAAGAACGTCTTTGTCTTTCTCTTTACACCAACCTGTTGTGGTTAGCCGGCAGCAGGTGCGGACTTCTGAGGTCTTGGAGAGCAAGGACTCAGATGAGGGGCCTGCGTGTGAGGCAGGGATGGGGCCAGTGGATGGAATGCTGCCTTGGGAGATTGTGGAGGCTGGCAGCAATGATGAAGAGGTCCCCGAGGAGCCTGTGCCCAGTGCGCGTGTGCGCAGGGCTGCTCGAAGGAAAGAGCAGCTACAGCAGCATGGGCGACTCGGGAGTAAGGCTGCAAGGTAATGGCTCCTCCCTCAAGAGATAAAAGCCAGCTGAGAAACCGGAGTTCTTTGCAGGAAGTTTTTGCACCGCCTTGTGGACGTTCGGAAGATCTTGGTTGGTGTTTGGAGGCTCTTTGTGTTTGAAATATTTCTTAGTAACTTTATCTAGTGTTCTTGGCAGCCTTGCACCACCTTGGCAAGGTTCGTTCTTATCACAGATAATTAATTTGAAACAGCCTTTTAACTGTGAAGGAACGGAATTTGTAAAGAATCATTAAAAGTTTTTGCTGTTACCTCTGTTTCGTGTTTGTTTCCTTGGAACAAGGATTGGGTCAAAACACAACCCTATTCCACTAACCATCCTCATTTTTGCTTGGTTTTGTATTAGCAATTACCAACCAGGACCAATTTTGCAACAGCTTTAAGCCATGCCAGCTTGGAAATATGGTAGTTACTATAATTAGCTGTTGACCAAGCATCAGACTGTGGAGTATGGGTGACAACTGTCAATGACGCAGGACATATAAAAATGTACGGGTGTTCGGGGTCAGCTGTGGCACTTTTCTGGAACTTGGTGAATGAAGAAGACCTAGTCAAATATATATTTCCACAGTAAAATGATTTTATAATTAATGTGTAAGGACAATCAGATCTTTTCTGATGGAACCCTCAGACCTTCAGTGTCTATAAGATCTCCACTGTTTTGACAGCAATGGATATTCGAGACTCAAATGAGGGTGAAGTGATACTTGTTACTATTCCTGTTTTGCTTGTTTTTTAACCATTGTAAAAAGCCATTTTCCTTCAGCTAGTGGTCATCAAAGAAATTACTATATTTTAGATCAGCTCCAGATATTGGGCTGAATTTTCATGGTGATTGTTGTGATAAATTGGGAAGATTTTGGTCTGCACAGACTTTTAGTCTCAGGGTGTCTTTATGACACATTCAGATCACTTTCTTTTCCCAACAGCGAAGGTCCTTTACTGAAGAAGTGATTATCAGCTTATGACCACAACTGAGTCCCAAATTCTGTTGTTAAGCGAGACATTTATTAAGTGAATTTTGCCCCATTTTAGGAACTTGCTTACCACAGGTGTTAAGTGAGTCACTGCAGTTGTTAGGTTAGAAAGAAGGTCGTTAAGTGACTTTCCTTGTCAGAAGGTCACAAAAGGGGATCACATGACCCCAGGATATTGTGGCCATCATAAATATAAACCAGTTGCCAAGCATCTGAATTTGGGTCAGGTGACCATGGAGATGCTGCAGTAGTCATGTGAAAAACGGTCATAATTCATTTTTTTACAGTGCCACTGTAACTTTGAACAGTCACTAAATGAGCTCTTGTAAGTCAAGGACCAGCTATATTGTATCACCTTGGGTGGAACAAAACAAAGGCATCTCAGGTGGGATCCTTTTCATGGTTAGAGGAGCCTCTCTTCTATAGCCGTGATGCAGTGGTGGGATTCAAATTTTTTTACTACTGGTTCTGTGGGCGTGGCTTGGTGGGCTTGGCAGGGGAAGGATACTGTAAAATCCCATTTCCTCCCCACTATTGGGGGAAAGTTACTACCGGTTCTCCGAACTACTCAAAATTTCCGCTACCGGTTCTCCAGAACTCGTCAGAACCTGCTGAATACCACCTCTGCCATGATGGCGAACCTATGGCACGTGTGCTGGAAGTGGCACACAGAGCCACTTCTGCCGGCACGCAAGAGGTTTCCCAGAAGAGCCCCACTGCACATGCACACGTGCCTCTGCCAGCCAGCTGATTGTCAGGTATCTGCCACGCATGCACAGGGGGAGACACACGTGTGTGAGATGTACAGGCATGCACAGAGGCATGTGGCAGGGGGGTTGCATGTGCATGCACAGAGGTATGCTGTGGGGGGGGGTCACGCGCACATGCGCAGAAGCCTGCAGTGCACGTACAGGGGATCGAGCGCACAAGAGGGGGAAGGGGGAAGTTGCGCAAGCATTGCATCATGGGTGCAGGCAGGTGAGTGTACGCACTTTTGGCACGCAATGTGAAAAAGGTTAGCCATCACTGTTCTATACTGTGAAAGATCAGCTTGGGGCATTACAGCTTTGAATTGCTTGAACAATCAGATTCCAATTGCATCTGCTATCCAAATAGAAGGACATGGTGGAATAAATACTAATATTAGGTTGTTATATACTGAAGACTAGGTTTGGAGAAAAATATTAATTCATCCATTCAGAGCCTAAAGACAATAAGTTCAACATTCCAAACTTTACAGCTACAACTACTGCAGGATGTTCTATGGATTAGCCTTCCTACCAAGAGAGGAAAAATAACCTTTTCAATTAACTTCAAATTCAATTTATATTTGATTTCTCTGTAGATCAGTTTTGCTAATCCATGATTTTTTTTTTTCACCATAAAAACCTGTACTTTTATGTTTTGAAGCTCACATTTAATTGAGGGAGTAATGTCAGACCTCAAAGCTACTGCTTCTATGTATATATCACAGTTCTTGATGCTGTGTATTTGCAATATATATGAAGAGAAAAATCAAGCTCACAGCAAGCAAAATAACTGTTTATTGACAAATTACATTTTAATTTACTTCTCATTGTATAGTTACATATTATGAAAATATGAGGTTTCCTTTTATGTTTTGCTTTTATGTTTTACTGGAAGTAAAGGATAAAAAGATTACAAAGTAATCATACATATTATTTCGCTTTGTTACAGATAGACTAAATTATCCATTTTAAGTTTCTACAGAAAATACCAAACAAACAAAAAACCTAAAACAAAATAAAAAACCTTATGCAGTTCATTTCACCTTTGAAAATCAACCATGACTGAGAAGCAAAACTCTAGTACAAATTTTCTTGATTTATCACATTCACACAACTGTAAACTCTGCAGATGTTTACCCCATCATATGCTGGAGAACAATTGTTTCATCATGAAGTTGAATTAAGTTGCATTCTTCCATAGTATAATATTCACTCATTGATTTGGTGTCACCTTATGGGAGAAATTTTTTATTAGCTACCCTTAGCTACACCCATGTAGTTAACTTTGTGAATGAGACACCTCTCTCTCTCCTTCACGGTACCTCCAAATCTTTAAATTGAGAACCCAACTTTAAAACTAGAGGGTTGCAGCCCAAAATATCACTCTAGGTCAGGGATATCAAACTCACAGCGTCACGTTGTCATCACATGATATATCACGACTTTCCCCTTCTTCACTAAAATGGGGGTTGGCGTGGCCAGCGCATGATGCATCCGGCCCACAGCCCATGAGTTTGACATCCCTGTTCTAGGAGATCCTGATTGTATCTCTTTTAGATTTTAATGAAGAATTATATTAAAAAAATTGTAGATGTTAAACACAGAGTATCCATATAATTCATGTTGGCAACATGATACAAAATTCTTTGGAAGACCAATTATAGTACAGTATAAAATGATATATTACAGACTGCATAATTATTGTATAGTATATAATAATTTATGCTATACTTTTCCAAGGTTCTTTTTTGCTCTAATAACTCAGGGTATATCTTCCAATTTCTCTTCTTGATGTATCTCTTGGATAATTAAAGTGCAGCTCTCATTTTCTACAGACAGAAAAAGGAAGCTGAATTTTCTAATATACGGCTCACCAATAGTCGCTGCCATCAGGTCTTAATGCATTTCCAGGCTCACAACAAATCCTTCATAGAATGTGTTTTGAATAACAGGGCTGAGGTTCGAGAAAGCATGACGTCATTTTTAAAAATATCACCGCTAGGCAATTCAGCTTGTCCCCATCCTCTTGGACTAAACAGGAAGCTTTCAGGGCAGATGGCGAGGCTCACAGGCAGGTTCAAGTCCTGACAATTTCATTTTTAGAAACTGAATGCTGATGATCCCTTTCGGTACGTAGGGGGTATTGAAACCATGTTCATACATTCATACACAAGATATATACAGTACATGCCACACTAGCTCATCGTTGCTATTGCATGAATATGAAAATATCACTAATCCCTACCCAACCCACTTCCAAATGCTGGGAGTCATTTGAAAGTTATCTAATTCCCATCAGACTGGTACCAAAAGTACTCTCTGTTGTGATCTGTCAAGAATCATACTTCCCTACTGATTTCTACTTGGTGGCTTTTTCTTCAACTACACTCCCCAGACTTGAGAAGCATGAAGTGGTTGCAGAATAGAGAGAAATCTCTATAGGTAGTAGCAACGGAGGGGAACAAAAGCATACAGTAGAAAATATGGGACCAATTGTTATAAACTGCAGAGGTAAATCTGTATCTGATAAATCACTCTCAAAAGTGGGTTCACGTGACAAAATGCTTCACTATCCAATATGCATATCCAGCAAATGCTATTTATACAAAAGTCAAAAATTCTTTATTACCGGTCAGCGATCCAGGCTAAATAAAGCTAATTGAATAAAACCTACAAAACATTAGAGGGTTGCAAATGATGAAACTCACACAGCAGAAGCAGGCAGGCGAGCAAGTATGATTTGTTTCTTCATGACAAAATAGAGGGCTGTAAGCCACCCACTGCAATTGAAGGGCAACCTTTTTTAAAAAAAATAAAGAAGTACAATAAAACCCCATAAAGTCCCGTATCTTGCCACATTTATAGCTGTGAGAGCTTCATTTGCCAGAAGGTTCCACACCTTCCTACACACTACAATACTGGAGCTTCCCTGTGGCCACACAGTATGTGTCCAGTGAGGGGACTGACTACAGATTGACTTTTAAATTCTTATTCATCAGAAATTCTGTTTAGTAGGCAGCATTAGCCCATACCCCATTATTGTCCCCTCCTGATACCTGAGATAACCTTAATTATCTGAAAAAGCCATTGGCCATCAGTGTATTATGTACAATGTACATAATCACGAGGAGAATTTCCTTACCATGTATAATCTTTACTTCATAAATCACAACCACTTATAGGGTTCCTCTGCTTTCAGTTTTGCCTCTTTGGAAGAGGCAGTGTGGTGAGTTTGAAAACCTGAGTCTGCTTGTGGCCCTTTGCCTCATGGTTAACGTTAGCTGCTTTATTGATGAAAAAACACACAATATGAAAAGAAGACAATAGTCAGAAAACTTTATAAAGAAAACACTTGAGGGGCTCTTCCTGTGCTTCCAAAGGCAAAAGGAACTTGAACTGAAGTTACCTCTTGGAATGTTTTTTTGGTTTGATTTTGACCTCTCAAGCAATATCGATCTTGACCTTGTACCGCTCAGGGTGTGGCGGTCCTCATTTCTCCCAGCAAATGGCCTTTCTCTTGATTTGATTTAGTCTTGTGTTGGGGATAGGTCACTTTTATTTTTCTCTGAAACAAAATGGAAGTGTCAGATAGCACGGGAACAAGGTCTTCCTCATTTATTATACTAATGTGGTCTAAGTCCAGTTACCTATTACTCTGATGAAAGCTGAGCAGTGCGCCTCCCCTAATTCATTAGTGGCAAGACAGATATATTTTCCAGTATCAGCAACAACTGCATTTCTTTTTACAAGGTAGTAGATGTCCCCTAATTTCTCAATCTGAAAAAAATAATAATGAAATATGAACAGAGATTAGTGCTGAAATGAAAGTCATAGGCCACTGTCCCCAAAGGAAACATTTAAACATACACTTATTTCTCTTGCTGCCATTCTGATGCCATCTTTTGTCCAAATGACATTTGGCCTTGGCTCTCCGTGTATTGTACAGTGTAAATCTAAATCATCACCTTCTTGCAGAATGAGGTGTCCAAATTTGTTTATGAAGTTGGGCTGTTTTCCTTGTACTGACGAAGGAAGAGAGACACAAAGAAAGCAAATATATTGTGCTTAAAATAACAGCATTCAGCTAAGAAATTGTTAGACACCACAGAGAAGCGATTTATAGGAAACTGAATCACATGCAACAGATGTGGGGTTAAACAGGATTGCAACGTGAATATGACCGTGCAGCAGAATGGGACTGTTAAAACTAAGGGTGCAGCAATTAAAAAAAATAGTTTTTAAGTTACAGAAAGTAATAGTTCCATTCTATCCTGCAAGTACTGTATAAAGTTCTGGAAAGTATTAGCGCCATTGGAACAGGTGTGGAGAACCATAACAAAAATGATCAAAGGATTGGAAAGTGAGGTCATGTTCCGAGGCTGAAACAGATCTCTGAGCACAGAGGACTAAGCTGTAAATCCCACTGCCGATTTCTCACCCTGCATTTAGATCTATTTCAGTCATAAGGCCTGCCTGAGGCAAGATGGGGAATCTGCTGCCGCTTCCAAGCAGCAATTGGAAGAAATGTATTTTTTGGGAAGAGATTTGCAAGAGACGCTTGATTACCAAGCTTGGATTTGCTGAGAAATCTCTCTTCCCTGGTTGACCAAGAAAGACACTTTCTGACTGAGCACTGGATCTCTGCAGCTGCTTCAGTTACAGTGCGAGATCCCCACACTGCTCTGAGCACTTTAAGCTCCCAAGCATGGAGTTTATATTTCAAATGTAAACTTAGACTTGTGTAATTAAAAAAAAAAAAAGACTGTGTGGAAAGACTCTGAAATACTTACAAATGAAGGAACGGTTAGTGAAGATGTCCAAACTTGCAAAGATGAAAAATTAACGTTTGATTATGGATAAGACAATAAGTATATTTGTTAATAATTGGAAACCCTTTACAGATCTTTTGCTGAAAATTAGGAGTTTGATGATTAGAAAAAGGATAGAATATGGAGGGAAGGGAGCATAATGTAACTTTAGATAGAGAAAATTTACACAATTGCTGTAAAGAAGAAGCTGCTACTCTCTATATTTTTTCTGGGTTTTTTTTCTGTTTCACTTTTTTGTACTTTTTTTCTTCCATTTCTTTCCTATTTACTTATCACTTTTCTTTTACTTTTCGTACTTTCCTTTCTTTTTTTTCTTTAAAATTTGATGCTTTTACTTTGAATTTTTTTTTTAAATAAAAATTAGTTTTAAAAAAGATGATTACAAGGGCACTAGGACTAGGAGGAAAACGGAGAGGATGAATCATGTTAAGCCTTGAGAAGAAATCACCAGGAGGATATTATGACCTTTAAAACCTGAAAGAGGAGGAGGGACTTGGTCTGAAAGATCAAGATTTCTTTTCAAGTGCAAAAGCACAGGACATGAAATATAAACAAATAAAATAAAATAATACGTTTGCAATGAAATACATCTTGATCAAATGCTATGGAAAACCACAGTGATAGGACCAAAATTAAAAGCAGTCAAGCAGAGCCTGAATCCTGGTGAGGGTGCTTTAATTTGGGTTCATGCAATAAACAGATGATGCTACATCTTTGGAGTCTTTCATAAGCTGCAGCAAAGATTTTGGAAGTAATAGAAAAGTATGGGATCTGTAGGTATGGTATTCATATCAACATTCTGCCTGAGAAGCTATGCTCACATGCTAGGGATGCTACTGAAACCTCAATTGCTTTCTGATGTTGTTTTGCAGATGAACTAAACCTTTCAGAACTACAGAGCATAAGGTACTTGATCCCACTGGGGAAGCCCAGGTTGTAGTTCTGTCTTATACAGCAAAGCTGATAGTGACTCTAGGCTAGCGTTTCCAAACTTGGCAATTAAGGTATGTAGACTTCAACTCTCTGAATGCTGACTGGGTATTTCTGGGAGTTAAGATCCGCATATCTTAAAATTGCCAAGTTTGAAAAACACTGATGTAAAATTATATTTATCTGGAAATATAAAGAAAAATATTTCCACAAGGAAATGTTCCTGTTTGCACTGTGGCACAAATTATTGGGGTCTCCATACCTGTGCTGAAAAGATCCAGATGAGAGTTAAATAATAGCAAAGGCAAACATAAAGCTTTTCCCTTCAACTAGTCATCATTTGAAATTTGACACATCCAAACTTCAACTAAATTGGCATGAAATAGTTATAGAAAACTTCTTTTATCATCTGGATTTTTGCTGTGGGAGGTCTAAGAAAATAAATAGCAGTGCACAGGTCTTTGGTATTGTATTATCAGTGATATTAGCATTTCTGAAGAAAGAAGTTCATTAAATATCACTAGGGAGATGACAATAGTGACTACAAACTGCTGCAATTACACAAAGTTGTGTTATAAATAGGAAAAAAAGGAAGCTGGTATAGAATGCTTAACACGTTACTTTTTTCACTTTAGCAATCCCACTTACACAAAAATAAATCAGGTGTGGTTAAGCAATATGGACAGAATCATTGCTTCTTAAGGATAAAACAATTTTTAGTCTTGGATTAAGTGATTATATGAAGATTTGAGAAAATGTAAATCTCCTGACAAATTCCTCTGCAAATAGATACTTTATGAACAAAGGGGAAGGGAGATAACTAGTTCAATTCCCCTGCTAATCTGAAAAATAAAATAAAATAAAATAAAGAACTTTAACCAAATTAAGACTTTCTATCTCCTTCCTGAGGCATCATATCATTATCAACAGTAGTACTGGAGAAAACCAAGAGCCCTTCATTTGTTGATTTATGGCGGTCAGTTTTTCTGTTTTGTTTAGTTCCTTAGTTGTGCATTTATGCTGTATTGGACAGTGGGGAGTACTTTGATAACTGAAGCTAATAATTAAGGGTAAAGAAGAATACTCAGAGATAGGTTGCAGGAACCACAAAGAGATTAAGAGCAAAATTTTGCAAGAAACTTGAAACCATAGAATTGACAGAGGAAAGCTTCTTACATGCTTTAAAAGAAAATGACTGGCATACAATGTTATAAATGCAAAAATATTGTTCAAATTAGATTTTCCCCAGCATAGACTTCTTGAGATAGAGGTTTACATGGGAGAAACAATTTCCTTATAATACTTTATTTTTCTTTTTAGTTGGCAGATATGAAATTGCATAGAAACAGACCCTCTTCTTAGTAAAAGACTAACATAAATTATTATAAAATAGGCATTTTGCCATGGAAACAATACAACTGAAGCAGGTGCATTGTTTACATCTCTTTGTAGAGTGAGATATTTTCTTATGATTTCTATTTCAGACTCTATTTACCCATGGGGGCTTTTCACTTAAAATTCACAAACAGCAAACAAGTTTTTGCAGTAAGTCTGTTCACATAAAATCACAAAAGAATCTTGTTAGGCATATGTTAATCCTGGTATAAATCTAACATAGGTTTTTGTACCCCCACCAAAATATTTGCATATGTGAGCATAATCTGTAGAAGTAATCCTATATTCTTCTGAACATTTCTGAGAATACCATGGAGAGCCAAGAAAACAAGCAGATGGATCATCAAATAAATCATCCCAGAGTTTTCACTTGAGGCAAGAATAATGAAAATTCACAGAATATCGGAGTTGGAAGGGACCTTGGAGGTCTTCTAGTCTAACACCCCACAAGCAGGAGACCCTATAACATTTCAGAAAAGTGGTTGTCCAATCTCTTTTAAAACCTCCAGTGATAGAGCACCCATAACTTCTGAAAGCAAGCCATTCCAGTGATGAATTGTTCTAACTGCCAGGATATTTCTTCTTAGTTCTAAGTTGTTTCTCTCCTTGATTAGTTTCCATCCACTGCTTCTTGTCCTGCCTTCTGGTGCTTTGCCAAATAGGTTGGCTCCTTTGTGGCAACCCCTGAGATATTGGAACACTGCCATCATGTCACCCTAGTCCTTCTTTTCATTCAACATTCCTAATTCCTGCAACCGTTCTTCATATGTTTTAGCCTCCAGTCCGTTAATCATCTTTGTTGTTCTTCTCTGCACTCTTTCTAGAATCTCAACATCCTTTTTATATCGTGGCAACCAAAACTGGATATAATATTCCAAGTGTGGTATTGCTGTCTCAAATTATTGTACAGACATATTATGCAAGGACCTAGTTGTCAGGAAAAGGTTCCAATGTTAGAAAAGGGGGAATGAAATAGAAGAAAAGGATGATCAGAAACAAGACAGACAAACTTAGTGCAATGAATGCACCTTTGGAAGACTTGACAGAATAGGTTAGGGATAGATCATCATAGAGAAAGCATGAGTCATTCTGTGTCTGAGATGGGTAGTCTCTAAATTTGATATAACAAACAAACAAACAAATAAATAAATACTTATGTGCTCACTAAGAGTCGACACTGACCACATAATAAATCAATCTTATATTAGTAAGCAATTGAGGCCTACACAGAGACAGACTGAGCCTTCTTTCACTTTAAGTAGAAGTATTGCAAAATGATTTATCTTTGCTTTTAAAAACTGGCATGATAAATATTTCAAGATATGGCAACACTGTCATCAAATGACTGTAGGAAGATGAGTAGTCCTTAATGGGTCTAAGTCTACATGGAGGGAAGTAAGCAGTGGGGTGCCACAAGGTTCCGTCTTAGGCCCAGGACTCTTCAATATCTTCATTAACGACTTAGATGAGGGAATAGAAGGGGAACTTACCAATTTTGCAGATGATACTAAGCTGGCAGGAATAGCTAACACCCAAGAAGATAGGCTCAAGATCCAGATGGATCTTGACAGACTAGAACACTGGGCCGTATCTAATAAAATGAAATTCAACGTAGAGAAAAGTAAAGTCCTACACTTAGGCAAGAAAAACCAAAGGTACACATATAGGCTGGATGAAACCAGGCTCAATAGCAGTAACTGTTAGAGGAATCTAGGAGTCTTAGTGGACAACCAGCTAAATATGAGCCAGCAGTGTGCAGCAGTCACCAAAAAAGCTAATGCAATCCTAAAATGTATTAATAGAGGGATACAATCAAGATCAAGGGAAGTACTAATACCACTCTATAAAGCCTTAGTAAGACCACACCTAGAGTACTGCATCCAGTTTTGTTCACCACATTATAAAAAGATGTTGAGACTCTAGAAAAAGTACAGAGAAGAGCAACCAGGATGATTAGGGGACTGGAGGCTAAAACATACAATGAACAGTTGCAGGAACTGGGCTTGGCTAGTCTAGTAAAGAGAAGGACCAGGGGAAACATGATAGGGGTCTTCCAATATTTGAGGGGCTGCCACAGGGAGGAAGAGGTCAAGCTATTTTCTAAAGCACCTGAAGGCCAGACAAGGAATAATGGATGGAAACTGAACAAGGAGAGATTTAACCTGGAAATAAGGAGAAACTTTCTGACAGTGAGAACAACCAACCAATGGAACAGCTTGCCCTTGGAAGTTGTGGGAGCGCTACCACTTGAGACTTTCAAGAAGAGATTGGACTGCCATTTATCAAAAATGGTGTAGGGTCTCCCGCTTGGGCAGGGGATTGGACTAGATGACCTACAAGGTCCCTTCCAACTCTGATTATCTGTTATCTGTTATCAATCAGCCTGGACTTAAGGGACCCATTTTTCTTGTCATCCCTCCATTACTTGGAATTTAAGATTGAGGTCTATTTCCTATATAGGTCCCTCTTCTTGTGATTTCTAATTCCTGAGGTTATTACATATGTGTTATGTGTTAGCCAGGGGTAGGATTCTACCGATTATTACATATGTGTTAGCCAGGGGTGGGATTCTATAGAACCAGTTCTAACCGGTTCTATAGAACCCCTTCTTAACTTTCTATGCAGTTCGGGAGAACTGATAGTTAGAAGAAATCTCCTTTTGTTTTTTTCCACCCTTATTACATTCTTAGCAGTATGCTTAGACTTACTGTCTCCGAAGGAGGTTTTTTTCCTTTCCTGATACTTTCTTAAAGGGGAAGGGTTGTTTTACGCTTTTTACACTGCTGTTGGGAGGAAATGCTCCCCTGGAAATACTTCCAGCTGGCATGCAATGATCAGCACTTTGAAGAAATAATTGAATAACGAAGCAGAGCTGTGGAAAGAAGCTTTTTAATGACAAGGAACCAAGATGAGTGACATTCAGCAAGGCTTCTTGGCTAGTTAGAAAGATTGACATTCAAACATGAGTTTACATACCCTTTCTGAGTTTTGGTCTAAAACTGGTTTTTAGTGAAGTTTAATTCTGTCCTTGGTGTCCTTAGTGATCCTGCGTTTGTTGATGGGATAATTTTCCCTATTCAGCTTTGTTGGAAGGAAAAAGATTAATCTCTGTTCCTGAAAAAAACAACTGGGTTGAAAAATCTGGCTAGTTCCTGTGTCTATTTGTTCTGGTAATTGATTTAATAAGCAACAGCTACTGTTGTGATTTAATTATTTGTATTGTGTTTGAATTTTTTCCTGCCTCATGGTTTCTTTTTCTATCTGGGGAGGGAGTCTTTCTTCACTGCTTTAGTGGTATCTGGCACTGTCCTTTTGGGGTGTACTTCCAAGAGGCAGGATGCAAGCTTGGCACTGATTTTTTACTGCCTTTCTGGGGGGCATGTGACCTTTCCTTAAATCTGGATGATTTCCTTAGGATATCTTGTGAGGTGAGTGAGACCAGCTTTAAGTGGTACAAATGGACCTAAGGATTGCTTTTCCTGGGTGTGCTTTTTCTGGAGAGCTTAAATGACCTTTCTGCTAAAGATTTTCACTTTATGAGCAACAGATGGCTGCTTGATAGTTATCACTGCATTTTAACTATTTTAATTCCTCAAGGTGCTCTGGCACCCTGCCTGATTTGTAACTCCAGCTTGCAGCTATTTTTAATCTAATGATTGGTATTTAGTGCAGCTTTTTGCAAGCAAAAAAGCCTTTTGTATTTTTGTACAGGTAATCCTTGACTTACAACAGTTCCTTTAGTGACCATTCAAAGTTACAATGGCTCTGAAAAAAGTAACTTATGACCATTTTTCACATTTACGACCGTAGCATCATCCCCACTGTCATGAGAGGCCAGGCGAGGAAAAACGCCCCTTGATGTGAGTGACCTTGAGTTGGCCATGCCCACCCCACATGACCACCAAGCCACACCCACCAATTAAACCACATCCACAGAACTGGTTGTTAAAAAATTTAAATCCCACCCCTGGTGTTAGCTTTGTTGAAGAAGACACAAAATATTGGATTGTGATTTATTTCGATCCATTTTCTCCCTGTGAGATTCCAAAACCCCAAAATGAATATTATTAAATGCAGAATTGCTTTCTCATCATCTTTAATTTGTCTACCCTTTGAAACATTGAGTAACTAATATTTCCACAAGTACAATTTATGAAAGATTAACCAACTAATATTGCAATTTATACAGCATGGTTTAAAGTGAGAATCATTTATCTTCTGAAGAGGTCCACAGAGAAAGATATAAACAAAACATTCTCCAACTAATGCAGAAAGATAACTTTCTGGCTTGTGACTTCAGAGAAAAATGAACACTACTTAGTTTAACAGTTCTTTTTTCCAACTTGGAAATTTTGCTGATTACTGGAAACTAGTTGATGCTTTGTTTTTCTAAAAAATAAATAAATTGCACATACTCGTTGAGTAGACACTTACTGGAAGAAAAACGTAAATGAGGCACTGGGGAAACCAAGCAAAAACATGAGTTTTCTGGTTTTTCTTTCTCTGGTACAAGATTGGCCCTGGATAGTGCTTGGATAAACTAATCAGAAAACACCATAGCAGGTGACTAGATTGAAAATAAGGGGGAAAATATCTAGCTCAACTAGAGTAAATCTTTATCTTTATTCCCAGCTTCATTTCAGTTGTAGTTACAGAGCTCCCTTCCCAGATGAGTTTGCCTTGCTTCATCTTTATTCTAAGTACTTTACTCTAATTTTCATTCAGTTAGGCTTGCAGAGTGGCTTATAAAACCCATATGAACAAGAAGAAATTAAATAAGGAATAAACCAATATAGCCCAGTACATAACCATAAAATATTTTGCAACCGAATGGACAATGGGGATGACAACAGGAAAAAGAGGACTGCTGCAGCTGCTGTAATCCTCTTCCAGACCACTGTTAAAAGGGTAGAAAACTTATCCTTTTGGGGAGGAGGAGTCAAATGGTGACATGCTAGGAGCTTATCCTATTTTCCATTCAACCATCTTAGTCTCATTTCGTGGGATTGAGAAATACAGCAGAATACAATCCAGACACTACAACTCAATTTTTAAACAAATTGATTTGTTTAAACAAATTAAAACCTGATTCCAGATTACCTGGAATTGTGCGTGCAATTTTTTCTTTCCATTTACCTATGCATTATACAATATGTTTAACAAAGGACATATGATACCCAACAAAATATATTTTGGAGAGTCCAATGAACCAGAAAAAGTCTTTTTTGTTGCATTATTCTACTTTTAAATAAAACTAAATGTACTTGTGTTCCTGGGATGATTAAGTTTGGAATACAGAGTACTCCAATTCTCTATAAAACATTATTTGTAAGCAATCCAATATTATTTTTCTAATCTTTAAAATTTGTTGATAATATTGTTGACGTAGCCTATATAAACACCTTTTCCAATGCTTACTGGAGCTTCACAGGCTGCTAAAACTTCCTAATGAAACAAAGAATATAATAATCTCCATTTAGTTTCCTTTGGTAATTTACACTCCCTTTTAAAAACACTTTAACAGTCTTAAAATATGTCATTAATAACCAAATTAATGATGACGATCCAATTTTGTAATTATGCTCTGCAAATTAAAGTTTTACCACCACTTTTAAAAGGACTTCTTTCAGATAGTCAATTTTTCAAGAGAATACCCAATATGTCTAATCACCTTAAGTACTTAACTGACCCAATATGTCTAATTACCTTAAGTGCTGAAATATCACCAAATTCCTTCTGTTGTTACTGAAATTAACAAGTACAGCCTATGATTCAAAAGACAATCTGAAAAACTGAAATCACCATTATTATATAAAAACTAAAACTTTAGGAGAGAAATCTTTGATATTTTACTGTTTCATACAAAATTTATCATTAACTTGCCAACTTATTTACAAAACACAATTAAAATAGGCAAAACTCTCAAAATGTAGATCAGTCTTGAAGCCATGTTTATTTTCATCCCATTTATCTTTCTCCACAGAATCTTAGGCATTTTGATCAATCATTTCATGTTCTCTTTTTTTCTGTACCACTTGAAACCTTTGCTTCTACTAAACAGCATATTTTCCCAGGAATAATTATCCCACCTATTTAGTAAAAAAATAAACAGTAAACAAATCCTACATTTACATAGTTCTTTGAATACTTTATTGTCAATGGGCAGGTTTTTAGAGTTATTCTAACATATTTTATATCTGGAATTGTTTACCAAATTGCTATACCACTTCTTCAAACCTTTATTACAGAAAAAGGGATAGGGATTTTTGTTATATGCGGTGCAATAGAAATAGTCTGCAAGTTGCCACCATCTCCACAAGCATGCATTTTTAATTTCCTTTTTTTTTTCTGTTTTCTATCTATTTCAGTTTCATTGCACCTACATTAGTCTAAGCAACTACAAATTTGAACAACAAAAACAAACAATAAAATTAAAAATGATTAAAACCAGTAAATGGTTGATCAGAATTCACTCATAAAGTCTTATACATCACTGACTGCAGGGACAGTGTGTCCATCTTTTTTTTTTCAAGCACTGGGAAATGTGTTCCTCACTGATGTGCCTTAATGTTAGGGGGCCAACAAATTTTAGGTACACTCTTCCTGCTTCCAAATACAAGATTGGATTAGCTTCAGTGACCACTAAGCCATTAACACATTCTTGCACTGAAGCATTCTTCTCTCTTTAGGATTTCAGAAGGACAGCTCCCCTCAGAGAGACACACCAGGTTAGAGAAAAAGCAGCCAATGAGTCTCCAGCCCGCAGACCTGCTTTGTTTTAAAAACTAGCGTATCAGTTGATAAAATAAATTCCACAAAATTGCCAAGATGGAAAACAAGAAAAGAAACAAGGTCTGTAAAAGATCTCCAAACCAAGAGAAAAATAAAAAAATAAAAACTAGAATTCAGAATTACATCATCCAATTCTTACATTTTTCCTAAATAGGCAATTTACTCACCTAAAACATAGTAAAATGTCAATATAATTAAAAATTGGCATTCAATAAAACCAGGCTCCCTTTTGCTCTTATTCTGTACCCTTTTACTATTCTCATTTGGTTGAACTCTGTACTATTTTAGTTTGCCACAATGGGGCATCTGGATCCCATAAAACAATCTTCCCTTTCAAAGTATTCAAGTACACCCTCTTCAAAAGGACAGGCAGAAATGCAGTTAGTACAGGACAGTGATCTCACTGTTCTTCTGTGAAAATGAACAGCAATGAGCGTTTTAAAATTTAGTTTTGTTTCAAGCTATGCACTTAATCAGCCAAAAAATTTAAACACTTAACTCTCTTGGTTTGTTTGTTTGTTTTGATCAGCCACAAATCTGTAGGCAAAAAAGTACTAGCTATCCACCAGAGAAAGCTTTCTTATGAATAACTGAACTAAATAATTATCTAATGTTATCATCTGCGCATGCCAACCACCTAGGATACCTCAAGGGTCACTGAAAGCAACATATTATCCTGGCTTGAAACCTCAAGTTTTCTATGTTGCTGTTAAGCTTGTCCTTCTTTCATTCGATGATGTACCTCAAAAAGACATTTTGGGAGGAATCCCAAGATCCATTAATTGATTACGTAGGTTTGCCATTTAATATTACCAAAAAGATAGTAATAAATTTCAATCTCTTACAGGTGGACTCACTTAGGCCTTTTTTTTTTTTTAATGGCATGTGATGATAGAATTAGATCACAGGATCTCAAAGGTTGGAAAAACACAAGTCCTGCAAATTAAGACATTATTGAAAGAAAGTATCTATAGCTGTTGCTCAGAGACATTTAGTTGCACTTTATGTCCTGTCATAAGTTATTAATTTGTCCCCTTGATTTCATAAAACCTGAGCATATTAATTTTAACTCAGACTGGGTGTTTAGTAATCCTTTACAGTAAATAAACCTTAGTTCTCTTTCTAGGGAGGAACTATTAATGGAGTAGAAAAAGCAAAATGGACCTCTTTTTTCAATGTATGCAATTCTGAATTTTTGTAATCAGTCCCAAAAGAAGTATTTAATTGGACACAAACCTTCATACATTCATTTTTCATGAACAAACTACATTTAAAGAAAATGTTACACATGACCTGCAAAATATTTTCTATTCATTGAGTTAGCCTAACTTTCCTCTCTGGACCAGCCAGTTTTCACTTCACTTCAGGAACTCAAAAAGAGTTCATGTTTTACAGTACTAAATAACTAATCTGTGTATTAAACTGTGCTACTAAACTAAAACTGTGAAATATTTTAGTTTTACAGCAGTATAGAAAATCTGATGGAAGTCCTTTAAAGCATCATATCCTCACATAGTATATAGTCTTCTACTGCATACTGTAGGATTTCTTGCCACTTTGCAAATTTGTTCCAAAAGATTACTGTATCTTTTTTTTACACATATTTCATAGAACAATTGTTATAGAAAAGTCAATTTTCAGTTAAATATACATTGTTGTCAACCATGCTTTAGATGACAGAGATGCATTTTAAATCTTTTTTTTAATAATGGCAAGAATTCATTATGAATACTGTGTTATTTGAATACAGTGAGAGTTTATAAGACAAATCACTCCTTAAAGACCATAGCTTCTTTTCTTCCCATTGTCAAAACTCACAATAAGTTGAAGAATCAAATTTGCTACATCCATTGGAGCGAAAAAAATATAATGCTGTTTCTTTTATCACATTTAAAAAGTAAAAACTAGTTTTGTCACTAATGCTATTTTTTACTGTTGTCAATTTTTCATTATTTTAACAATTTAAAATTATTTCTGTTATTTGCCTTGGGCCTGTTATATTTTAAAAAAAAAACTTTTCGCTCATTTGAAACAAATACTTCTCATCTTTCTGACAACTAATTGTTTGATGTTCTGAATTTTTAAAAGAATAAGTATTGTGTGTTGTGTGTGTGTATGTATGTGTATATGTATATATGTATATGTATATATATATTTCTTAAGTTTTCGTGGGTACTTACATGTATGGTATTCAGCTTTGTTCAGGTATTTTCCCATGTCTTTATAGTTGTGCTTTTAAAGTTGTAGCAAGGTTTTGGCAGAATCTCATCTTCTATCATCAGGCTTCTGTATTGTGTTCGTCTGTGAGTCAGACTTTCACAGCCGTTTATATATATATATATATATATATATATATATATATATATATATATATATATATATATATATATATATATATATATATATATATATACTTGATACCCATGCTTCACTATGAATCTATGTAGTCGGGCTTAGTTTTTGGGGAGGAAAATAAGGGGGGGAAAATTCTGCCTCTGCCTACCAGCATCCAGCAGTATTCATCTGGCTAGCGTCTTGTCAGTGTGTGAGAGAGTTGAAGGCTGCTTGGAAACTGAAACAGTATTTGCTATGTGAGCAAGAAGGAGACAGAAAGAAGCCTGGGCGTGGCTTACCTCAACTGTTCTGTACTAAAGCTGCTTGGTGCTCTGAAACTAAAACTGAAACTGAAACTCCTCTCCTCTGCTTGTGGGGGAGTAGAACTCCTTAGCATCAGAGCATGTTAATAATAATATACGAAATACTAATGCTCTGATGGTCATTTCAAAAAATCCTTTCTTAGTGAGCACCTAGAAGCCAAGAGGAACATATGTGCCAAATTTCAAGTCTGAAAGCACTAGAGATTTTATGATTCTGGAGATTTTGTGATGTACACACACACATACTATTAGAGCTCTCTCTCTCTCTCTCTCTCTCTCTCTCTTGTGTGTGTGTGTGTGTTAATATAATATATATATATATATATATATATATATATATATATATATATATATATATATATATATATTCATTCATTCAATGGTGCATGTATGCGTGTATGTGTGTGTATACAATATTCAAAAAGGTTATTTTTGTCTCTATATTATTTTTTCATAAAGTAGAATCAAAACAATATATTTGTAAGCTGTACATAGAATGAAGCAAGCACATTGTGTTACACAGATGAATCATAGCCCATATTTTCTCATAATCTTTAGAGGTATATTTATATTCATACAATCATCTTTATTATCTCATTAAGAACATTTTCTCCCATGCATACATATCTCTTTGCATCATACCATTGCATTGTGGACTAAAGGATAACTTCCTTTAGTATGCCTGGGATGGGAATATCAAAAGCACTACATTCAGCGTGACCGATAAGCAAAAGTGTCAAAGGTGAAGTGGGGTGCATCAAAATATGGTTGCTTGATGTTGATTCTTTTGGTGAGTGTTAAAGTCCAGTGAAGTCAGTTGGCTGTGCTAAGTGAACAACCAGTGGGCGAGTGATGCAATCAAGTAGAAAGCACAAAGGGTTATCCAGTCTACTTTTTTTATAGATGGCCAGTTACCTTTCACTCGGAGGATGGCACTGGAGGACACTGTACCGCTAGAATTTTTAGCCCGAACCACATACAGTCCAGCATCTGAATCATACACCTTCTCAATGAACAATGTATATTGTGTATCCTGGTGTAAGAGCTTTATGTGCTCATCTCCCGTCACTCTCTGGCCCTTCTTGTACCTGGAGTAGAGAGTCAGGTTTCAAGTCAGGTTAACATGAATGTTGGATGAAACAATGATAATCTGGGGTGTCAGGTAAACTCTTATGGAATATGAAAGCAGGTTAAGAGTAGAAACCATTTATAATTGTAGATTCCTACCACATCATATTTAAAAGAAAGAAGATTTGTGGTTAAAAAATAGAAGAAAGGTGTTAGTAGCAGGAAACAAAGAAAATAACCCTAAAAACTGAAATATTCTTCAGAAATAGATCTTCACATAGCCTTTATTTGACTACAGTATGACTAGGCCAGAGGTTGAAATACTGTGTGTAAAAAAATATTTATACAGGAAGTGTTGTTTGTCTCCTGTAAATGTATCACATGCAATTAATTGGTATGATTGTTGACTTATTGTTGTAAGTGAGGAGAAAATGGATCTTAAATTCATACATTTTCAATAAAGGCAAAAACCCTGCTAGAAATTTTTATTTAAGTTTGTATCTATTAGTAAAACAGAGCAATGTCCACATGGTCTATCTCATGGCTGTGGGATGTTTTGAAGGAAAAGAACTTAGCCATAGCAATAGCACTAAGATTTATATACCGCTCCACACTGCTTTACAGCTCTTTCTAAGTGGTTTACACAGGCAGCATATTGCCCCAACAATCTGAGTTTTCATTTGACCAACCTCAGAAGGATAGAAAGCTGAGTCAACCTTGAGCCGCTCAGAATTGAATTCCTGGAGTGAGCAGTGAGTTAGCCTGCAGTACTGCATCCCAACCACTGCGTCATGACTCTTATTTGCTTAGGCTAGCAAATACTATAATAAGTGGTGCTAGCTCACCTCCTCCAGGACATACTGTCTAAGAACTCTGATGCATACTTCAGGCAATCCCAAAGCATCTGAATGATTTTGGCACAAAAATCACAAAACACAAAAGCTTTCAGTATTGAAGCTCTTGGCCAACACTGGGGGGGAAAAAGGTTGAAAGGGACTTCTCCTGGGCACTAACACAAAGGACTTCAGGGTCACCCAAACAGCATTCTTAAAGTGAATTAGGTGACCTCTTCACTTTGGTTAGGCAAATCAGAAAACTTCTGTGCCCAAATTGTTTCACTATAGTGAATTTTAGTCCCTTAGCATAGTCCTGCTCTATATGTGTGTCTCTTTCCACTACTGATGATGGGACAAAAAAAACCCAGGCAAATTCTTTGATTTTGACCATCGTTTGGCATTTGCAAGACAAGGTGGTATCTTATGGAGTATAATAAGCAGATTTTTGAACTGTAGAGCCAGTTATATCCTAAAGGTCTATCTACTAGTCTTGTTACTATTAGCAGCTATCATTTTAAACATTTTCCTAAAACGCATATAGAAAATGCCACTTTACTGTACACTGGTAGCTGACCCTTGAGGCTACAGTTCAGGGCACCACAGTTGAAAAGTACCAGATGGGTAGCCATAGAATGGAATAGGGATAGTAGCAAACAAATCCAGTTGGTCACCCAGCCAACTCTTCTTATCTTTAGAACATTTTACAATCAGGGAATTGGCAACCAAGCATGTAATCAAATACAAATGGTTGTTTTTCCCCCCATTAAAATAATATTACCATTTTCTACAGGTAAACATTGATTACTGCCAAATGCTTGCCATCAATACAGTAGAAAGAAATTTCCTTTTATTGCTAAAGTCAGGATATAATTTGATTGGTGCGTCTGTCTGTCTGTCTGTCTGCCTGCCTGTCTCTCCCCTATCTAACTATCTAACTATCATATCACTCTCTCCCTCTCTCTCTCCCTACCTACAGAAGGCCATATAAGATTATCCTCCAAGCTCTAAACTTCCTATCTGATGCTTTTCATTCCAAGCATCAAGAATTGGGGCAAGAAAGATGAAAATATGTCATCCACTACCTTCTGTCAGTCTATAACTAGTCATTCCTTTGTGACATGACTCCTACTAGTTTTCTACATAACAGTTTATTTATTAATTCCCTTTAAATACAGGATTGCGTTCATTTTGCTGTTACTGTTAAAAAGAAAAGAAAAAACTTCCTTCAATGATCACCAATATTAGAACGTAACAAGTTTTATTGAGATATTTTTTTAATTAAGGTTTGTTTTTATAAATCGTTTTTATAATACTCTGTGTACTTCAGAGATTTTTTAAGTGTAAACAGTTTATTTTATTAAGAAATTGGACAGATGTAATAGCATTTTGTGTCAAATAAAGTATTTAATCTGGGAGCATTAATGATCCAAAGGGAAAGTGATAAGGTATTTTAAAAGGAAAGAATAAAAAAACAACTCTAAGAATTGGATTAGTGATTCAGGCAAGCTGTAGTGACAGTTTTTTTTTTTAAAAAAATACCTTTTAATTATTAGCAAATTTTACCAAATGTGTTAGTTGCTTTCAGATTCGTTATGCATACTCATGAAGAAAATGTTTTTCTCTTTCAAATTCTGCTTTTTTTCTGATTTAGCACTATTGGATAGGATAGAATATTATGATTGAAAAAAATAAAAAAAATAAAAAGGCAGCTCTAGAAAGGTGAAGGGAAATAACCATTCATAAGGGATGAATTTAGAATCAATCTAGTTCTTATTGAGCTAGCTCCCTCTCTATTCACTTCCATTCTACCATGAATATACTAAGTTCTACATTTGGCTTAATACATAAATATCTGTCTCTCTCTTCATTCTTGAATTTCTTGCGTAGACATATCCTATAATCTAGCTCAGGGGTCTTCAAACTTGACAGCTTTAAGACTTGTGGACTTCAACTCCTGGAATTCCTCCTCCAGTGATGTTAGCGCAGAAATTCTGGGAGTTGACATCCACAAGTCTTAAAGTTGCCAAGTTTGAAGAGCCTTAATCTAGCCATTGCTTGATTTGATGTTGGATTGGAAATTAGAGAAGCTGTAGCCTAACAAGGGTGAGCAAGCCTACCAGAACCTTTCAAACTCTGATCATATCTTTGTAGCTTACCCTTCAAAACAAAGATCAGAAACATTAAACTAGTGTCAGAGTGGTGTAGAGGTCAACATACTGGTCTTAGAGGAGAAGACACAGATTCTAATCCACCTTCAGTCAGAGCAATTCCCCGTGCAACTTTGGGCCAGTCGCTCTTTCTCATGCCAATCTGTTTTATAAGGTGGCTACTGTGGGGGAAAAACAGCTTCTAAACAAAATACGAGCCAAAAATCTGTTAAGAGCTGGCCCAGGATGCAATGTGAAATGGGGTAGATTTCTGCTGCTCTTGCCAGCATTATAAATCTGACAGATCATCAGTTTTTATTTTGTTAAATTATATCCCAACTGTTTACAATAGTAAGAAGAACTCCTTTGAAACTCTGCTCATGAGGAATTTTTTTGGATTACCAGCTTTATAATCCGGGCACCATGGAAGAGGTGATGATTGGAGGTTCAACTCATTTTACAGCTTGACTCATTACTTTTCTAAGCTTAATTTGCAACGTGGACCTTTTTTTCTGCTTTAAACTCTTCCTGTTTAAAATCAAAGCTTGACTGGGATTCTTTTCATTCCCTAGGGCCCTTTATTATATAAATTCTTAACCTTTCTGGATTTAGATTTATAGCCAGAAATAGCAGTAAATACGAATGTGCTGTAATTACACACAAAAGATAAATGCAATTTAATTATTGTTTGCCAACTTAGGGATTTAAAATCAAATTTTCTGTGCGCTGGAGACCAGCTTTATTTAGTGTATATTTTTCTCCCATAAATACTCCCAGGAAAGTTTTTCATTATCCTTCAATATTATAAACCTTGTTTTATCCTCTTGTTAGTTGGCCAATTATACCCTGTTGGTTCTCCCACCTTTATATGGAAAGGATCTGCAGAAACAAAAGGACTTTTGGACTATCATTTTCAAAGCAAATAGATAAAATACTTGAAGCCAATTGTCTCTTAATTATGAATGCTACCGAAGTATAAATGTGAATCTTATAAAGACATTCTCTGGCAAATTTCACAAGCTAGGGGCTTACATCTATGGGCTTACAGGTCCAGTTTGAATGTGGATTGGTGGCTAGAAATGAGGTAATCTAGTATTGGTATTTCTTCTCTACTCTGTTTCTGTAGCTACAATAAAGCTAAACTTCAAACACAGAGGAATTTCTAAGAATTCAATTCTTATAAAAGGAGTTGTAATGTTTAATAGCTGGAATGTTCTATTGCTAAGTAGAAATGTTTTAACTTCACGCATCTTCAAATTCTATTTAAAACATATAGACTGAAGGTGCATGAATTATTTTGAATCCAAAACCTGACAGTAAGCGCTAATATTGTGTAAACACTGTGGGAATGGAATTATGTGGAAATGTGATGTGAATGCTGTGAGACTATCTGATTTTCAGGTTTGTGTTTGCTGGATTAGCCTATTTATATTTAGGTTTTTTCATTGTAAGCTACCCACCAGGTCAATGTAGGTTCTGGGAATCCTGTTACTTCTACTTCCAAAGTCACCGGAGCACCTTCCATGACAGTTACATTAGACAGAAGCTTGGAGAAGTGAGGTGCCTGTCCAGAGAGGCTGACCTTGCTGTTCTTTTCAGATATACTTTTAATCTCTTCTCCAGTAGCCATCTGCCTCTGACAGTTTCTGGTGGAGTCTGATTGAAAGAGACCTGAAAATGCATTGGATGAAGCATGCAGCCTAGCCTCGTTTTTAGTAAAGTTATTTCCATCATGCAATTTGCTCTGGGCTTCTCTCATGCGACTGGGAACCTCAGGGCATTGCAAATGGGTCTTGTGCACTTCACTCCTCATGCAATAGAAAGCCTTTGTCTTGAACGTAGAGGAAACAGGGGAAGTTGCGGGTATTTCAGGAGAACTATGAGCAAATGGAGATTCTATCTTGCCCTTGGAATGGCTGCTTAGGGTAGGAGAAGAAAAACTTCCTAGCTGCTCTGATATGCATTCCTTTCTGTGGCCAGGCACATCAGCAGAAGCAATAGAGGTTAAGGGATTGGAATCATCTTCCATTGTTTTACTGCCAGAACTTATTGGCATTTGCACAGTGTAAGAGCTGACATGCACACTACGGGAGCTACTGCTATGTGGTTCTTCTAGTTCTGTTTCCGAATGCAGAAGGTTGGATTCTGGGGTCTCGGAAAGTGGAGGCAATGAGATATCATCAGGAGATATACACTCATATTCCTCCCCAGAGAGTGCATCTTCTGCCAGGAGCTCAGTGTGAAAGCTTTCCTCCTTGGCAGCAAAAGACAGCTCTGGGTCCTGTGAAATAGAATCCTCAACAGCTGGGCAGATAATTGATGTCTCAGCCAAGTTCTTCTCTTCCTTAAAAGCAAAAGAAGGAGGGGGAGGGAAGGAAAGGAAGGGAAGGGAAGGGAAAGAAAGGGAAGGAAAGGGAAGGAAAGAGGGAGGGGAAGGGAAGGGAAGGGGGAAGGGAAGGAAGGGGGGGAAGGAAAGGGAGGAGAAGAGGAAATGCAAAAGATATTTTAAATAATGTTTATAAAAACTTATTTTACCTACATATTTCTTTCATATATTCAATTTTAAAGATCTGTCAGAAGGCCTATTTAATCCAATTTAAAATAATCTTTGACAAGGAGAGTAATATCATTCTGAGCAAACATAGAAATTACTGGAGTTTTTTCTATTTTTCAGAAATGTATTTTTATTGCAATCGTAGCAATGTTTTTTAAGTTTGCATCCCTGAAAAAAGTATTTATTGTGCTTTTTAATTTATTGAGCTAATTATGTAAATGTAGATTACTTTTACTGAATGCAATGAAGAGAGAAAAGTAATACTGAAGTAACATCTAATGTTTCTATTCGCACTATGATAACAAAAATATTATACTGAGAAGGAAAATATTCTGTTTCTCCCATAACTTTGTGTCCCCCCAGTGATCTGCGTTTATAACAGATTCTGGAAAAGATAGTTATTGAGATGGCCACTAGCTTGAATGTTATTATCATGAAGGATACTTTTACAGCTAGCTATTTGCCTTAATAATAAATGGGATTTGTGGTATATTATGGAGCTCAGTTTCTACAGATATTCAGGATTGAAAAGATATTTTATTTTTCAATGCACCAGCTTGGCTAGTGTAGGACATTGGATGCCAACCTAACTACATTTTTTTTAAAATCAAGAGTAAAGAGTAAAGCTCTTTTACTCCTATGTTTGATATTTGTTGCTCCCAGGAAGTTATGCAAATCCAGCTATTCATCAATAATTCAAAATTGTTGGTTTCCTTTCCTTTAAAACACATTAAACTTTTAGCTGAGGAACATTTTCCTGTTTAAACTATGATTTCCCCTAGTAGAAAACATTCAGAGATCTGTCTAGGGATCTTAATATACTTTATGCTCACCTCTGTTCTAAAAGCAGAGGCAAGAAAGAAAACTTTCTTAGAGTTTATAGGTGAGAGGCAGTGGCAATGCTTAAACATTACATGTTTAAGAATTTCTGCCCCACTCCAGAAACTTTAATAATTTTAGTAACTGAGTACATGAAAAAATGTGGTGCATTATTCAAATCCTAGGCTTTCACAGGATAATTTTTGAAAACCTGGTTGTGGATATAAAAAAAAAATGGCTGAAGCATTATTTTCTAAATAAGTAGGATACCATTATATACTGCCAATTTAAGTTACACTTTATACTAGTTATTATGGGGGAAAAACTTTTATATTTGCTATCCTTCCTTAAGCCATTCATAACTCAAAACATTTTCTTGAGGGCCTTATATTGGATGTGAGTACTGTTCTTTTGAAACCGTATTGAAGATAATAATATTTTTGCTATGGAAGATTATAGTATGAGCTTTGATGGATGACACTTGATTTAATTGGATGTGTGGATTATAGTTTGTGAGATGACCATACTTCCTTTTGTACCAATTGTTGTGGCAATATATATATATATATTCTGAGGTTCTCGCGGGTATTTGTATGTGGATCTTTGGTTATTCGGGTTTTCTCCCGCGTAAGATTGGAAGTATCTAGGCAACGTTTCGATGAAGTCTCATTCATCATCTTCAGGCTTGTGTCTTCAGCTCTGTGCTTCTCAGAGCTTCACATATATGTGTGTGTGTGTGTGTGTGTGTGTATATATAAGAAAACAAACATATATATATATATATATTGTGTGTGTGTGTGTGTGTGTGTGTGTGTGTGTGTGTGTATATATATATATATATATATATATATATATATATATATATATATATATATATATATATATATATATATATATACAGTATATATATATCCCTCTCTTCCTCTCTCTCTCCATCTCCTTCTTCCTCTCCCCTCCTCTCCTCCCTCTCTCTTTCCTCTCCTCCTCTTTTTTTTTTTACATTTTTCAGCAAGTGCAGAGTCCTTTTTTCCCACATCAACTGTTGATTTATTGTTTGCAACAGGAATTGACTGACTGGCTTGTCATCTGAGCCTGAAGTTGTGGACTGAAAGAGAATGCTGACACGAAGTCATCCAGCCAACTTTCATGATAAGGAGGGACTAGAAGTCATAACTGACAGTTTCTAGATTGGTGCCTTAACCACCAGACAAAATTGGTTCTCTAAATGTTATCTCTCTTTGTCTTTCCCTCTTATTCTTTGCTGATCTCAGAGCCTTTCCTCTGCCATTCTACCCAGGCATGGAATGCTTGCTCTCTACTATCAGATAGAATGTAGGTAACTACCTGTTAAATATTATTTATTCTTCTCATATACTTCTTCCCATAAGCTCTTCTTTCTGTTTTAATGTTAGAAAATTATTTCACTAATAGGAATAGGAATATTCTTTATTGGCCAAATTCACACAAGGAATTTGTCTCCAATGCATAAGCTTTCAGTGTAAATACAAACAACAAAGTTTGTAGTCATAGATCATGAATCATCAGATAAAATCCTTGATCTGATTAGATTCCCCTTCTTAGGAGCACTTACATAGTAACACAAATCAGACTGCCTCCAACAGACTTAACTAGGTCTTGGAATTGCAAGTAACCCTGATATATTCTGTGTCAGTGGTACCCTATATCTGCAGAGGGGGACATGCAATTTTAAGGCAGAGAAGGCCACCTCACAAATGATAATGTTGTCCTCCCTTATGTTGTCAGGGAGTTATTTCATTTGTCCTGCCTCCCACCTCCTGGAATTCGCTCATACTGGCCTGACTCTGTTATTCTATGAATTCATATTCTATGAAAAGACCAAAAGCAAAATTTCAGCATTAATGCTGAAATCTGCAATCATGATGAGCTCTTTCATTTTTTGAAGATTGAGAGAGGGGCGTTTAAGTAGAGGTCTGAAAAGGCTGTCAAAAGAGATAGTTGCTGGCCAGCATGTAACAACTCTGAGAGACAAAAATATTGGTTGTCTAGAAGTGACCGTTGTCTTCCAACTTTTCTTATATATTTCCCTATCCCTGATCCTACTTTCCAACATTATATACACAAATATAATACTCCTCAGACATATCTATCCTTCATGAATCAAGAAATGGTATATATAATAAGTATATTAATCTTTAATTAGTCTTTATGCTTCCACGAGACTCTGCTGGATTTCCTGAGAAAGATTAACCTGACTTTTCCTCCCTCTGGAAAGCAACACCATCTATCTTGCTTAATGTTACCTTTTCCGTGCTGAATGAAATAACAGTGCTTTCCATCTTAGTTATAAATGGGCTTTCAGATAATGTTAAAAAGCCTTCTCAAAAGTACACAAGCTTATGACATAAATGGATTCACTTAACTGATAAGAAAGCAAATAATTCAGTGTGGGAAATGTTTCACTAATGATACATTTTCCAAGCAAATGATTTTTCTTTTAAGAATTTTCATGCTTGAATTAATTCCCTAATATCACCCCTTAGCTTGATTTACACAACATTTACTTGGGAAAAAAGTACAAACCTGTTTCTTCAGCTCATAGTTTTTTTCTTTTATATCGTCTTTATCTATCTTCTGTTTCTGACTGTCTTGTTCTGTTCTTAGCTCATCGTCAAATTTATTAGAATTTTGTGATTTCTCCTTTAATGAATCTTCCTGTGAAACAAATCCAAAAGTAGAAGCAAAGTATAAACAATTTTCCACAGTATCCTTTCCCTGCCACGCCCACCAAGCCATGCCCACATAATTGCCCAGTAAATTTTTTTGACTCCCACCACTGGACTCTTCATATTAGAATCCAGTGTATGGATAGAATCCTGTGTCATGTGTTTAGAAATCCACTGACACCAAAGGATCCTCAGCTATTGTCTTGGAAGTATCCCCTGGAAGCACCCTTCTGCATACCCTGAATATTTATGTCTTTAGTATTCACTAGCTGGCTCACTTTCTCACTACCTTTAAATCTCTGTCCTGCATATTTTAATGGCATAAAAAGTTAATAGATTCCGCTGTAAAATTATATTTTTCCTATAGGAAGAAAATCTTACCCCAAGTTTGTCTTCAAGTTCTATCAAGGAGCTACACAATTCACTGACAGAATCAAGAACTTCTTTGTGTTTTGCTGTTATTTTTTCAATATACTTCTTTCCTTCTTCATTACCTGTAGTTTACAAAAAGGAATGATAGGACATCTGTGTTATCCACAACAATGTGAATAAAAAGCTGATAATTTGACTGGATCCCAGAAAATTTGCAACTCTTTCCCAGGTCCCGGAACCCTTTTTGCATGATTACTTAGAAATAAGTCCCAGCAATAGGTTCAGTGAAGCTTTCTTCCAGATAATTAAGATACAATGAAACAGGAACTACTTTTTAAATAAACGTATTTATTACATTTATATCCTGCCTTTTGTATGGAACTCAAGGCTGGGTATAGATTATTCCCATTTCCAACTTTTCCAACAATCCTACAAGGCACATTTGGCTGAGAGGGGAGATTAGCCCAAAGTTACCATGAGCTTCTATGTACATGAACTAGATTCTGGAGGCTTCTAGTCCAATAGAAGCACTTGATATAGCACTTTGGCCTAATGTTAAAAGTTGTGCTTTTAAAGTTGTAGCAACGTTTCGGCAGAATCTCATCTGCCATCATCAGGCTTCTGTATTGTGTTCGTCTGTGAGTCAGACTTTTACAGTTGTTTCAGTTTTAAATTTGGGGCTAGCCTACTGCTGTGCCAGAATGGTTTTTTCTTCATCCTGATTGGTTGGGAGTCTTGGTCTGTGTTTATTGGTCTTGGAGTTTGCTGTGTTCTGCTTGATTGGTGTTTCTAATATCTTCTGTCTGTTTTGTGGCTTTTTGTGTGTGTCTTGATTGGCTGGCAACATTGTGTTCCTGTATTGGAGGCTTTTAGTGCAGCTTGGCTCCGAGTAAATGGACGGCTATCATTTGTTAGGAAGCTAGGTTTCATCTGGGTGCCTGGTTGGGGTGTGTTTGAGCTGGAGGTATCAGGGGGGATCTGTTTGTGCCCAGGTGTTTGCCTGGCTTGTGGTGTGGAGATTTTTTTTGTTTGTGAGTGCAGGCTTCCAAATAATTGACAGTCTGGTGGAATCATCTCTTCTATTCATGCTTTCAGGTCTTTTTTCAATCTCTATGGCTTCTCTGATAATTCTGTGGCTGGGGTTTTCTATAGTGGCTAGGGTTTTGGTGCCATTGAAGTTGATGCTATGACCTGTGGCTTTCATGTATTGGACTAGTGAGGAAGTGTGTTCCAGTTTTTTTATTGCATTTTTGTGTTCATCCAGGCGGGTACTTATTCTTCTATTGGTCTGTCCAATGTATGTGGCCAGGCATGATGCACAGGGGACTTCATATATGCCTTGGTTTTCCAGGTCAATTTTATCTTTGGGGTTTCTAAGGATGGCTGCTATTTTTCTGTCTGTTTTGAAGGCAGTCTTGATGTGATGCCTGTGTAGTATCTTACTGATTTTGTCTGTAGTACCTCTTATGTAGGGCAGGACAGCTGTTCCATAGGTCTGTTCATCTTCTAGGTCTCCATTATGTCTCAGTGTGTTTTTGTGGATCAAGCCAGTGATTTTGCTTTTGTGGAAGCCGTTGGCTGTCAGTACTTTAGTCAGGGTGCATAGTTCAGTCTTTATGTGTCTCTTGTCTGCCAGGCGTTTGGTTCTAGCAATTAGTGTTTTGGCCACGGAGTTTATCTGTGCTGGGTGGTGGTGGGATTGGGCATTGAGGTAGCGGTTGGTGTGTGTTTTCTTCTGGTAATCTATATCTCTATGTCTATCTATATACTGTATATATATATATATATGTTTTCTGAGGTTCTCGCGGGTATTTGTATGTGGATCTTTGGTTATTCGGGTTTTCTCCCGCGTAAGATTCAAGATCCAAGCTTGCACTGGCACTAAGCCGAAAGCACCAGCCTGAAGATGGCGAGTGGGACCTCGCCGAAACGTTGCCTAGATACTTTGAATCTTACGCGGGAAAAACCCGAATAACCAAAGATCCATATATATATATATATATATATATATATATATATATATATATATATATGTGTGTGTGTGTGTGTGTGTGTGTGTGTGTGTGTGTGTGTGTGTGTGTGTGTAATTAATAGATATACATATAAATTGATCTTTTTTCTCAGTGCTAGTGATTGTATGAAGGTATCAGAAAGCCAGGACACAAGTATGACATAGATGGGGGAAAAGTCATAAATGTAATATTTGGCAAACTTTCTTTAGTAGAAATTATTAGGACTTCTATGCCACTACTAGTTTTACTTTTGTTGACTTCAAATGCTGAAAGGAGGGCAGAAAATTATAAGCCTACCCATAGTCTGCAATAATCCTGCAGTAAAAAAATCTCTAATCTTTTTCCACACAAAAAAGAGGGACGGACGTATGCTCATTGACCAGCTAAATTGTCAATATCCTGCATATTCCCTTGTCTTGGGATACTGCACTCTGGAACTGTTTTCAGAAGTATCTGTTTCAAAAACCAGATCACAGATTTTGAAATCCATGGCAAGCATTTTTATGGCTCTCCACTTTAGTATTAATCTTTACAGAATCCTCCAAAGATTGCCTGCATTTTTTAAAATAAACTAATATTCATCTATAGTATCTTGGAATAATAGTAACTCAATATTCAAAGTGTATGCAACATATTTTTAAGTTGTAAGTTTTTACCATATAAGTCTTTAGCAAGATTAGTAAGCCGCTGGATTCTTTCCTCTTGCTGAGGGATCACAGGATCAACAAACTTCTTGAATTGCTTGTAGAGTATTTCTACTGCTTCCCTTGTCTTGCACTCTGTTGAGTATCTTCCAACCCTAAGTACTGTTGCACTTGCCTCTTCACACCAAAATTGACACTATGTAAGAGAAAGGGAATTAAAATTCCAATACATCAAATAATGGTGTTTTTTCCCAAGAAAATCATTCTGTAAAACATTGAAAAACTATTGATATAAGAATCAACAACTTGATGGCACATAATCCAATCAATCAATCAATCAGTCAGTCAGTCAGTCAATCAGTCAAAACACTGCGCAATCAAGTACATTAAATCTTCATTCCCTTATTGCTGTAGGACAACTTTCACCTATCTCAGACCCTACCCAATCTGTTGGACTACTACTTGAAGACTGTTACAAAGAACATTTGTCTAAATCCTGACAATCTTATATTAATATCCTGAAAATCTTATATTAATTTCATGAGTGCATCCCTCCACCCTGCCTTTCAGATATATTGAAGGAGAAAAGAAGTGGCTGCTTTAATAACTGTCAACATTCTAAGTTGCACGATATCCATACAATATGTACAAAATTGTCAACATTTGTATCAACCATTCACTATAAATGAGAATAATTTCAGGTGCTCAGCAGGAAGTGGTCAGTCATGCTATTCTGCACTGGGAATGGTACCAATTTATTACTAAAATATGAGTCAGATAGAATTGCTTCAGATGTCATTTCAGAAGTATGGTTATGGAGTGTAAAAAAATAATTATTTCCTTTAAAAAAAGATACTATGCCTAAGAGTAATCAATCCACCAATCTATCTCTTATAATAGCAATCTGAATAAGCAGTTATAGCCCAGTCTAAGAAGAAAAGTTTTCAGAAGCAAATGGACCAATTATCTCCAGAGGCAGTGCATTTCATATAGCTGAAGCTACAAGAAAGGCCCATGATTTGGCCCAGAGTCTATTTAACACCCTCTCTTGATAACCTTGCGGGAAAGTCAGGCTCATTTGGGATAAAACTGTTCTTAAGGTAACAAATTTCCACACCATGTCACAAACATAGTAAAAACAGATATATTATGGCTGAGCATAAACTTCAGATTGGGATTCTCTTATGCAAGGCTAGCACTTTAATCAAATGTTTAGGTAGGTTTCCTTCACTTGTAAATATAGAGGGGATAGATAGATAGATAGATAGATAGATAGATAGATAGATAGATAGATAGATAGATAGATAGATAGATAGATAGATGGATGGATGGATGGATGGATGGATGGATGGATGGATGGATGGATGGATGGATGGATGGATGGATGGGTGAGTGGATGGTTAGATGGATATAGTATATATACTGTGTGTGTATGTGTATTATATGTGTATTGTAGATATATTCCATTAGAGTGTATCATTATTATATACACACAGTGTAAAGCCACAGCTGCCAGTTCTTTAGCTGATGTTGGTCTTCAAGCTCATTGAGTTCGTATCATCTCAATGTCATAATGTGTTGGCAGTATATTTGTGAATCCAAGAAAAATTGTAATTGATGGATGAAAATATTGTCAATACACAGATTTTCTAAATGTTGTTCAAAAGATTTTTTGATCTGGCACCCAGTGTGCTGATAATCATTGAGAAGACTATGGCCAGTTTATGCCATAATCTTTCAACTTCATTTTTCAGAACTTGGTTCTTTGTGATTTTCTCCAATTCTTTGTCTAATGTAAGAATTTAACATAACATAACATTATTATATAACATAAAATATAACATAACAATACAATAAAGATGATGATTATCATTACTATTTCAATTACTATTATTCTAGATCTGCATGTTACTCCTTAATTTTATACATAATATTATTTTTGTTTGTTTGTGAGATGGGTGGCTATATACGTTGTTTAAATGAATAAATAAATAATAACATAGTTATAAGAGTTGATTTCCCTTAGTTGCTTTTACTGCTACTACTTCTATTCTTAATCTAAGGTACAGTATTGCATTACAACCCAATACAGCAAAGGAGATTTGCTGGCTTCTGTTAATTACATCTGGATCAGGAAGAGATTTGACCATGAGAAAAGGATGACGGTCATACTTTTCATATCCAGATCATGTAACAACTGTTCCAAAGTGATAGCAAAGTCTAACATATATCCACCTATATCCGTCAGGTCCAAGATTTCTTGAGACAAGCTCATAGTTGCCATAGGAGTCCTGAACTCCTGGCCCAATTCAACCCAACAGCACTCCTATGCCTCAATCTAATATATAGGCATTCAAATCCCACTACTTGATGGCATTGATTCTGCTCACTGATTAACTCTCATGGTAAAAGTGTTACCCAGCCCTTGAGGCTGAAATCTACCTGGGTAGATTTCCAATATGGAAACACTGTTCAACCAGGTTTTAGTACCAGATGTACCTTTTGCCCACAGCCCTATTATAACTGTATTGCAGAGCTAACTGGCATTTCTCAGCAATACTTGAATGCCAGATGCTCTGATAATCCAACTATCAGTTCACCAGGATGGGGTTACCAAGTTGCACAACCAACTACTGTATGTATGGTATATTGACAGCTTCATTTCCCATATTATTCAGTAAGAAATACATTCTAATATTTTTCCTCATTTGTATTCTAATAGCATTTTCTGTGTCCAAATATACATTTTAAGTAAAGGAAAATGGAATGGGAATTTGTGGGTTTCATATTTCTTTGCCTAGAATTACTTTACTATTCTAAATTTGTTCAGGAAAACATACATAGTAAACAGGCTAGTCTGCACATTTAAGTAAAGTACAAAGCAACTAGTCTTTAAACAGTGAATGACTACATTCATTTAAACACCTTTTTTGCAAATTAAATCTATGAGCTGATAGATGACAAACCTATGGAATCTACATTTGTTTCCTAAATCTCAGAGCTGGTACCTTATCCTAGCTAGTCTGGTTCAATGTGTGAAGGGTGAAGGATGTGTGTTTGTGTTTATTTTCATGGTCATGGTCATGATGTGCACTGAAGATGGTGTTTGATTTTGTTGTACAAGGTGCAATGACAATAAAGTAAAGTAAACTAAACTACAAAGGACATTTGATTTTTTTTATACCTCTTCCATCATCTCTTGCAAATGTTCCATCAGTTCCAAATTTTTCTTGTAATCTTCCATAATCTTCCCAAATTCAGTCAGCTGTTTCTCTAATCCATTGACTTCTGCAGAAATAAATTCGGCTCTGTCACTTGGTTGACTTGATAGAGAATCTAAAACTTTCTTCTTCAGATTCTCTAACTTGTTTCTCAGTACCTGTTCCAAAGAACATAAGAAGAATTTAAGAACCATGTTATTAAATGTTTACGCTTAAGATCCATGTTTATGCTGTGTAATATTAGCAATATTAGCAAAATTACTGGAGACCAAAGGGAATAAAAGAAACTGCACCATTTCAGTATGTATTTGTAACAGTCCATGGAATCCCATTTTTTATAATACCGAGTGAAGACAAAGCCAGGGCATTGCTGCAAGGCATCGTCAATCATCTTGGCAGATGAGACCTTACACGTGTTTGGTAGATTTTTTTCCAGGCATTTTAATGTTTGTTCATGTGAAAATATGTTTATGGCAATAGCAATTACAATAATGATGATGTATTATGAAAAAGAAAAGCAGACTAAGAAAGTAGAGTTGGTTTCTAGCTTTAAAAATGCACAACCTATCCTAAGTCAAATATTAAAAGAAAATGATGTGACCTTTGGTGTTCTATTACATCAGCTGCAAATGGAAGAAACGTTTGACAGATTACTCCAGACATCTGTGGGCATTCAGAATAAACCTCATGCATGCATTCTGTGCCTTGCTATAAATATGACCTGATATTTTTCAGAAAAAACTTCCATTTGCTGAATTTGAATTCTTAGAGTCTTCAGATTTCGTGCTTTTTCTGTTTTCTTGCTATAGTTGAATTTCATGTTGTTGAATTTCTTTCTGAGATCTTTAAAGGATTCTCTGACCTGAAAAAGAAATAACTTCATTTTAAAACCCGTTTTTGACAGTAATAAATATATACAGACATATAGTACCTTTACAGAGATAAATGCTGCTTAAGTCAATGATTGAGCCTGAATTCTAAACCATTTACTGCATGGATTTCTGGTATTTTGTAATGTGTGGGTATATTATGTAAATCCTAAATCGTTAAACATGATGCAACATTTGCAAGTTAACTTCTGTGATAAAACTAGTGAAATAAATCACATGGAAATAAATAATGCAAATCGACACCTTTATGAAAACTGCCCTTTGGGATTGTGTGATTGTTTTTGGTCATATTACTGCTTGATAAAGGGTAGAGTGTGTAAGATACATAAACAGAAATTTAAAAATAAAAATTGTATAGTATGTATATGTGACTTTTCTGTACAAATGCTGGCAGTACGAATGCAATGAATCTTCCCTTGTGAAGTTGTTCCATTTGCCAGAATGTCCTACTATGAAAGCAGCCTACCATTCTCCTTGGGTGCCATCAGAACAATAGTTTGTATATACATATTTTCTAATTGGTCAGCCTTACCATCACTCCAGTTGCTGACATAACAATTTAAATGAAGCATTGCTTTAGCTGGCTATTCTGAAACTTTTCCTGAGTGGTAATAGATATTTTAGTTTTCTGTGAGGCTGCCCACATGGGACTGAAAGCCAAGAGATAAATACAGAGGTTTTTTTTAGCCAATTGGAGCTCATCTATTTCCAGCAAGAAGTGCCTCTTGCCATGTCTATTTTGCTCCAAAACATAAATGCCATCCCTTTTTCTCTCCAAAGAGAAAACTGTGACTTTCTCACCTATCCACCACAGTCTCTGTCAACATGATAATTCTCTGTTAGGATCTCTTCACAGAGTCCTGCCATCCTCTGCTACACGGAGGAGGCACTGGAAAAGTTAAGCATTGTTGGTAAGACAATGCAGCTCACATCTGCTTTTCGCCATGACTCATTGCTTGGAAACACAAATTCTCTGTTTGCACAAAACCTCATGTCTGCCATAAGAACAAGGAAGGACTAAGCACAATAAGCATCCAGCGATTACCAGAGATGGGATCACTCCATAAGATTTACACCCCTTCTGCAAACAGCCTATGGAATGTATCTTCTCTACATCCCTCTCTTTCCATCAAAAGAAGAGTTTTAAAATATAAACATGTCCCCTCTCCCGGCTTTTTTTTTTTTAAGCCAGGCAATTTCAGCTCTAGTTTCTGAAACATAACAAGACAGAGGTTAGTTCTCATTTAGTATCCTGTGAGATTAAGCTGCAGGCCCTCAAATGTAATACCCATATGAGTTTCATAGGGGTATTTAGAATGAAATTAATTGCCTCTTAAACATTGGCAGTTACAGCAAAATTATGCTGCTCTATATCATCTCAAAAACAATGTGTTACACAGTTGTGGGGGTTCTCAACCTTTTCTTCACCATGGACCCCCTTTAAATACCTTTTGTGGCCACACAACCCCAAGACTTAACTCAAGATTTAAACATTTCCTCAAGCCTTCGTGGACCTCGTGTAATAACATCGTGGCCCTCCAGGGGAATGCGGATCACAGGTTGAGAACCACAAATTTAAAGGAAGAAACTAAATCCTTGGTTTCCAGTTTTCTACCAGATATGTTAAAATGGAAAGTCACTTTTTTTAAAGGATTTTTAAAGGACATCTTTAAATTATTATCATTGTTATGATATTGATTTGCATCTATGAGAGCTTTCCTAAGCTGACATTTATTTTTGCTGCTGGAAGAGCTGAGAAAGAGCCTGGGCCAGTCATGATTGGGGAGGTAAGCATTTATGCTACTGAAATAGAAAACAGTGGTGACATCACAAGATTTTGTCAAAAGGCTACTCAAATTAGTAAACAAAAATCAGAAAACAAAAGTGGATATGAATGGTGTGCACCAGATAAAAGTGTAGAGGAAGAAAGAACATGTTAAACAAAAAAAAATAAAAACCCGACAACATTGCAGCTGTGTCCCGAAGCAAGAGCCAAGAAGACAGGACTAAGGCATGCTTGTCAATCAATCCCCATTTTAGGCCAGAGGGAATTGTGGGAACTAGACAATACAATAACAGCTGTCAGAGAATCTGATTCTCCCAATTCATCTCCCCATTACAGAGAAGCAAACTTGTATATGTATGTGCTCTGCAGTCTTTCTATATTGTTGCTTAATATTGTCTGCCTGAGAGGAAAAAAACGGGCTTGGATGTTACATTTCTAAATGTTGGTATGGCACTCACTGGATGTACAGTTCTTTTGTTATATTTTGTTATATGGGGGTCTTCATGTTCTAATAACTATTCTGCAACATTGGAATTACAAATTTATATTCAACTTGCAACCGTAAGTCTGTTCGGTCAATATTCAAATTATTTATTTTCTACGTGGGCAAATATTATTGAGCTGTTTGCTATAGCATTATATTTTTATGTAATTTATTTCTTCTTTCCTTTTCCTTTATATACTGTATATCTATGATTTTATAAATGTAAAGCATATGAAATGGTAGGAATGGTACTTAAATTGTACCATATTTGCTATTTCTGTCTTTGTTCTGTTGTAAATATTGCAGTTACTATTATGAGTATAATACTCATAGTAAAAGAAAAATAGAATTCCAGATTTATTATCTGTTTAATGGGTATATGAACAATTTAACTTTTGGAAGACAGCAACAATTGGGTTTATCCATTAACTTTAGGGAATTTAAGTAATAATTGTAGATGACATTGATTGGCTGGAAAAACATTCTTAATAAATGCTCAATGTATGTTCTTTCTACTTTGTTCCAGAATAAAGATTCTTTACAAGGAGTACATGTTTGAGACTTGTTTGAGCATTGCCATTCATTTTCAACTTTAAAATGTCTTTTACTTTGAAGTAAGGTTCTCGATTTATGTGAAAATATATAATAACCCACAATCCATTTATCATCAGCTGAAGTACTGTAGTTGCAAATTTCTCTTATAGGACCCCAGAGTCAGCCAGAAATTTATTTTCCATTTGGCAAATATTCTTTTTCTATTTAAAACGTGAAATCATGATTCTTTGCTTGAGGACAGGAAATCCTTACATAGAACCACAAATCAGCAAAGAAAAAAAAATCGTTTTAACAGGTTGTCAGTGTACTTGTTAAAGATTTTAAACTTCTTTTTTCTGTTTCAGTAGAAAGTACATAAAATAGAAATTCATTGTTTCAGAAAAGGATGTCAACAGAATTCAGTTGTTCTTACTTTTCTCCTTGTAAATGGAAAACAGTGACAAATTTCAACCCACAGCATTAAACTTCTTACATTATGCCTTAATACTGATTAGCTTTCAATAATTAGGAATAATGCTGCTACTTATTGATAGACAAAATTCATTTACATTAGGAGCAGTATAGATCAAACTACTAAATCATATGTTATGGTTGGAAGATAGGTAGGTAGGTAGATACATAGATGATAGATAAATATCATTCTAAATTTCAAAGATGAAAGAAGTGCAGAAACATATTAGGAGAAGGAGAAATCCAAGACTCATGATGGAGAAAATCTATGTTGTCACTAGGACTAAAAAACATAATCACCAATCAATCAGATTCAAGGTAAAAAAAATCTTCACATGCAGCTAATACTGCAGTCTTGCTTTAAGGATGAGCACTTGAAATAGACACCAACTGAATTCAGTAAGACATTTCTGAGAAAGCCACTAATATTAAGTATAATAACACCATAGTGTTTATGAAACTATAGCAGCTTCATCAGTATATTTGATTCACTGAGGAAAAACATATGAAAGTGTGACAGTAAAGATTGCATAAGGCAGCAGGCAACTGGGTGTTTGAGTTGACTACAAAATACTCCACATATTATTAAAAGGTTATTTTAATTAGCCTTGATCTTAGAAAGCCATTGTCTCTTACCACGGGTAAGGAACAATGCAAAGAATAATGTATAACAATTATTGCAATTTGTCATGCGAGAAAAAGAAAATAACAATGAACAGTCTATGAGGACTCTGTTTTAATAAACCGTTTTTCACATTTTACAAGAAAACGGAAGATACTACTTCTCTTTTTTTCCCAAGATGAAGGCTTTCAAGGAATCCCTTTAATGTAGGTTTTTTTTCACATTTGTGTAAGTTGATTGTTGGAAGACATGCCCTGAAACATCACAAATGCCGTATGTAATTTAAAAACACTTATGCCCAATATATTTGCACACCGTGCTGTAGCACTTCTGGAATGGAAGGAAGGAAGGAAGGGGGTGGTGGTGGTAGAGAAAAGGGTTGGTTCAAAGTGTTATTTTAAAATGCTGTCATGGCAAGTTCTGAACAAGACTACGTTGCAGTGATTGTGATGTAGAATTGATGCAAGTTGGAGACCAGACAGAAATGTAAACTTTGATTTATGATTGCATGCTATCATATATCCAGAATGGCATTAAAATGTCCTACAAGCCTGAAATTGGTTTTGAAATATGGGCCTAATCTCTGCTGAAGTAAGCATGGAGTTGTAAAATGACAGGGGTATTTTGCTTAGATTCTTGTACTTAAAAACTCTATAAATAATTTATTTTCCTGTTTAAGTTGTTTATATAGTTTATATAATTCAATATAGCAGTTTATATAATTAAATTAGAGACACAGTATTTTAGTACAGGGAACTTGTCTAGTATAATTCAATATAATATTATAACATTCAGATTACATTTATATTATATAATTATATTATTTCTGACATATGGTTGTCCAGCTTCTGCTTAAAAATCTCTAGTGAAGAAGACCATTTTTTTCCTGAGGCAGGTTGTTCTCCTTTGTTAGTTTTTATTACACCCTGGCTAAACATTAATAAATTTATCTTCCAATAAAAAGGAATAAATAGAGCTCAGGGTTAAACTGTGGAGTTCTTGGTACTCTCTGAGTTTGATTGTTTTATTTGCTGACATTTAATTATCCAATTAGGAAACATTGTCAATGCAAGTAAGTATGGGGTTTGCTCCATGTTGATATACAGTAGCTTGTTCTGCCCATTTTGGTGGACGTATAATTTTTTCCTTGGTAGGATAATGATTTGTGTTATCATTACACCAACATTGGAATATGTTATTATCTTCCTTTTAAAAAACATAGAATAAGTCTAATTCATTTCAGTCCAGTTTCATTTGTTTTAAAATGGAAAAATCCATTCAATACTCACTACTCATTGTCAACTCAATTTTAAAAATGGATTTCAGGGTTGTTTTGAATATGTGAACCATATATAAAAGTTAGGTTGGTTGATGTTTTTGGACAACAAATTAGTTTTAAAATCTAGTATAATCAGTACGCTCCAACCTTTAAATGTTGGCCACCTACAAATATGAATCTCTGGCTACTCACAAGGAAGTAACACAGACTGTTACACCAAGGAGTAAGTTGACTTTGGAGGGCACTGTCAACCATTGCTTTCATTGGGCAAAAATGAAGGGAGAAATTGGTTTGTTTTATCTGAGTACTACTTTGAAGATAATGTGTTTCATATTGTCCCCATTTAAACGTGTTTTTCATTTGAAAACAGATGAAACTGAACTGAGCTAATCAGCAGATTTGCTCTGTGCTTTCTAAAATAATCTGTGTCTTCAAAATAATCCAATCAAATTAAATACTATTACATAATTATCACATAAATGTTGATGAACTGCCTTCAGCAAACTATCCAAATATCATTTTAAATGATATTAAGCTAAGTTAAATGGACTTCTATTAATTTTACGCTTAGCATAGAGCCCTCTAGCCTTTAAAAGCATTACATTACTATCGTGCCAACATAATGTCACTGCTTTTCATGATGTTCTTGCTATTTATACAATAGGAAAGCACTATCTAAATCTCATCAAATGTCAGTTTATTTTTAATTGCACACTTCACCGGAGCTAAACTGCAATCCACAAATAAAATTCTTTCTATAGAAATTACATGACAAGTTTATTGGCTTTTTCTGTACTGTACAGGATTGAATATCAAAGCTATGAAAAGTAAGTGTGATTACCAAAAAAATGCTTTCAGACTGTATAGTGAGGGATCTGCAGTGAAGTTACTAGTTGGAGACTGTTTTGGAGTCGGGGGACTTGAGCTAAGGTGACATTTGCTAATCAAAACAATACATTCCAAATGAGCCCAGCTCATTTGGAGCACACCAGAGCAATCATGTTCATCAAGGAAAGTGGCATTGACAGGAAAGTGAACGGTAAGGATGCTTGCTTGTTGTCCTACTGAGTACAAATCACTAGGCTAAATACACAAAAGCTAATCAACAAGACGTAACCGCTAGAGTATCAACTAGGATGCCAGTTGAGGACACAATTAAGACAGCTGGAAAATACATAAATGCATCTGCATAGACTTAAGATTGAATTTCTTTTCTCTTAAAAGTAAAGAGCTTTGCACCATTCATACGGTGATTTACCTGCACATGTTTCAAGCACTGTATAAAGAATAAACAATGAGAAACAAATTCCTTACATCAATGGGACTTCATATGGGTATTTCTTGGATAATAGCTCACCATGAATCACGAGAAACCATTTTTAAAATCAAGAGAACATTTTGAAATATTTTATGATACTCAGTTGCACTTTTCTACTAGGAGAGTGCCCAAACCAGTTTTATGGATTTTCAGCCACCATATATTAAGAATATAAGAATCTTTCAATAATTCTTAAGATTAAGAATTCAACCATATTAAGAAATGACAACCCATTTAAATATGCTGGGGAGCTTTCCGTGCATTAAACTATTTGTCAGGAAGTAATAGCTATATTTATGTTGCACAAAGGAGCTGAGGGATGTCAGATGAGTTTCAATCAGGCATCGTTTTAATCCTATTGTCACTGACTCAAATAAGAACAAGACACCAGAATGTATTATTTCAAAATTATGGGTGGGGTGTGGATTGTGATTTTGAGTGCTTCTGAACATAACTACTGTGAAAAACATAAATTTCAGAATAAAGAAAATATTTATTTTAGAATACCCCTTACTGGTGGAGTACAAGATTGCACTAGCAATTGTCAATTCGCACAATAAGAATTTTAATTCTTAAAACTTAAAAAAAAATTTTTTTTAATTCCATCCTTTCATCTGACATGCATTCCAGAACTCACATGGACTTCAGGGCAAAGGAAGGGAAACACTGCTCCTGCTTCTGATGAGTTCAATGTTTGAGAGGTAGCATTTAGATTGCACTGTTGTGCTTTATTAGATGCAGAGGACATTTTACATATGGGTGAAGAAAAACAACTGTAGCAATTCAATCTGCAGCCTACCGCTAATCTACTTTACATACTGATTGACTCAAGTGAAGTATTGCTCTGCAATTCTGCTTTGCAGTCTTCAGTAATTCAAATGCTTGCAAAGGCTTTAATTACAGAGGCACCACTATCTCTGCAACAGTTTGTGAATTAGAGTTTCCTTAAAAACCTTAAACAAAATGGAATGCAATGACATTAGTGAAGAGTAAAACAAGAAGACAAAGGACACAACAGTTGCAATCATTTAATGATTTCTTTTCACTACACCTCATGTATCTCGTCCCTTGTCATGCAGAAATGGAGGACATGTGACAGCTCTTCTTCATACTTTTCAGCTTTGGAGTCCCAGTTAATGCTGTCAGACTCCATGGTATCCAGTTGTTGCTGTAAGTTCTTTACAGAAACATTAAAGGAATTCTGAAACGAAATATATAAATTATGCTGAAACAACAAGCAATTGTCTATAAACAGGGACAGTAATAATGAAAAATATCATCTGGTAAATTGTTGTTTTCCAAGAGCATGGTACTCTCATTCTAACTCTTAATATTTCAAAGATATATTGAAATATAAATTTGAATTCTATACCTGTCAACATATATGCAAGATATAAAGCTTGGTTTAAACCATGGAAAAAGCTACTTATTTCACAGAATGTGCTGTTTCTTGGAATGTAGATGAACAGAGGTTCTGTTGCTGTATACTCTGACCCGGATTAGTGTTAAGGCGCATTCAGATAAATCACTCTGAAACTCTTTTCAATCAAGTTGATTTATTTTATCTATTAATCTTTTACAACGTAAGAAGCTACTTTTGGGGGACAATCTCCCCAAAATTGTAAGAAAAGAATAACACGATCAGCGCAGAAGCAGTAATAATCAAAGGGAAAACATAAAATAAGCCCATAACAGATCAATAAAATATAACAGAAACAGTCACCAATCAAGCTCAAAAAGCAAATAAATGCAATTAATTAAATAAAGCCGGAAAGAATGATCTGCTTTGTGTCAGAATATCCCTGGTTGACAACAATGGCAAACACTATGTTCCTGTTGTGAAAGCATCCATCTCCGTTCTCAGAATGAAGATATTTGATCAAAAGTTTTAAGGAGTGGACAAGAATAGATGGGGTAAAGTAGGAAGTCCATGAGACATTTTGATGCAATGTTTCTGCATCAGCGCTGCCCATAGTACTGCAGAGTTTCCCTTACCTTAATTTATTTCAACACCTTTAAGTAGTATAATAGGAATGTTACTACTTTATTTCTATGAAGTTGAACTATCAATCCTTCCATGGAACTATAGAGGAATAATGGAACAACATCAAAGAATAGTAATAACTTTTTCCTATTGCTCTCATTACTGTAGCATCAGAACTTTATTGTTCTTAGAAAGAGAAAAAAGAAAAAAAGGAAAGGTTTTATATTGATGTCAAAGGAGATAATGTGAAAAGGGAGAATGAAGGCATGCATGTTGGCAAATATTTGGGAAAGCAAAGTCATGGTGACTAGTGAGAAAGGAACAGCCCTAACAGGAAAAGGCACTCACTCGTCCATATTAGAGCCAGGCAGCAAAGTTTGCCTTTCCTGCAAGACATACGGGGAACAATCAATCAGGTCTAGCAATGACTGTGGTCCAGGCTGGTTATCAGACCACTCTCAGTCTGGATTGTATACTGACAACCCACTGCAATGCAGACTGGAATTTCTGGAGTTGGCTTGGAGTATCAGGAGAGACAAGCCCCTTAAGTGGTAGTGTGGGATTGCCCTAAAAGAGATTGCAATTGATGGACTAAGCTAAAACTGGTCAATGATATTTCACATTACAAAAGAAAGTTTTGCCTTTAACCTTACTCAAAATTATGTACATTATGCTGGGGTGGTGGTGGAATATCCAGAACAAATAAAAGGCTTAGGTATCACCTCAACTTGTGAACCCCTTTATCAATACTGTCTTCTTTTTTGTTATGATCCAGTTAACAGTGTTCACAAAAGCCAGTCATCGTTTGTGTCAAAGAAAGTTGCATACAATTAACTGATACATAAAGAAGACAATAATACTAATAGTCGCTCAATATACTTCCATAATGTGTGTTGGGGGGGGGGGGAAGTGTGATGGCAAAAGGTTCAGTTTTACTTCTGGCACTGTTGTAAATTCAAAGTCCACTATCAATATAAGAAAGAAAATAGCTTGTCCTGGATAATTGCTCCCTTTTCCCCATTTTGGATTTGCTCTGATTTTATTTACAACATGTATTACTATTGAGAGTATATCCCTTCTAAGTGAAAGTGCTGATTTTCCCCATTCTAGACTTGCTCTAGTATTTACTTACAGGATGTTTTACGGTTGAGAGTATATCCATTCCAAGTGAAAGTGCCAATTTATACAGGTGCCTGATATGTACATGCTTCTCCTGAGCATTAGTCAGGTGGATCTTAGCATGGGAAGTGTCACTTGGCATATCTTTCATTTGTAGGATCTCCAGTCCTCCTGATTTTATGAGACCTTCAAGCTGGGAAAATTATAGATATGTTTCATTAACATCTAGCCTTCTACATTGAACCTTCATTCAGGTTCAATTCAAGACAACTTTGACTCTAAATACAGAATTTGGTCACCCAAATTCATAAGCATAGTTCTTGCCCAATCAATGATTGCTTCTTTAATATTTATAAATTTTATAATTTATAAAAAGAAAGTAAACATAAACTTTCACATGAGACAGTGAAATCACATGGTTCATGAAAATAAAGATAATCACACTTACCTCCTCTCTGACTTTGTGGAATTTGACTGTCTTGTTGAAAACTTCATCATATTTTGCCATCATTTCCTTTATCTCCTCATGGAGATGAATGAGAACACTTATTTTCTCAGATTTTTCCATGTCAGGAGCTCCTTTCAAACTCAGCTGCTCTGATAATTTTAATGTGTATTCCACCTCAGCATTGAGTTGCTAATGAATTAGGTACAATAAAAATCAGATCTCAAAGGAAAGCACATTTACATTTAAGCCAAGCAAATCTCTGTTGAATTTGTTTGAACTGTTACTTTTCCCTTGTTCTGAAAAAGTGAATGCACTAATTTCAGTCTGAATGTCTTCCTAAACTTTGCTACACATCCTGCCAAATATGGTTTTAAATATATGATTTTTCATTCAGCATGGCATGTTTGAATCACCCTAGGATTTATAAAGAAGTAAAAGGCATTTTTATCAGTATCTACAGAAACAAACAGAACACACAATTTTTCAACATTCTCAGCCTATTTTCTTACCTGAAACTGTGGCTTAATTTCATTAAACTTATTTTGTAATTCCATAAGTACTGAAAGATTGCTTCCAAGATCAAGTGCCAGAGTACATCTGAGTCCCTCTTGAAGAACAATTAAGTGTTGTGTTGTCTATAATGCACCACAAAACAATTTATAAATGCAAATTATAGAATTTAGTTTTTCCGAAGTATGAAAAGATCAGTTTTAATTTTTTTTTAAAAAAGGAATGTGAAGCTTGTATGTTGTATAGTAAAAATGCTATAAAACATGTTAGAATAGTGCCTACCATTATATCTTTTATATTCATGCTATTTTTGAGGACTAGAGTGGACCAGAAGATATGAAAACTACATTGAATTATTGCCAATAAATGTTTAAAAATAAAGTTTCAGCTAAATGCTACTAGCCGAATCCAAAATGGAACTGAAATTAGCATCAAAAACTAAAGGAGAAAAAGATGCTTGTAGGTGCTGTTTTAATCTTTCTCAGTTCCCAAATCTACATTTCATCTGACACAATACTATATATCCTGACATTTTAAGAACCCTTTTACTGAACTATCTTACAAAAAAAATTAGGCTGGAATAAGATTTGTTAACTTAAGAGAGTTCATTTAAATCTGCCAAGCTATCTTAAATACATCAACAAATAAAATGTAAGGGATTAAACGCTGTTCCAAAATTCCAGAGGAATTTAGAAGTTACAGGGGAAATGATTATTAGATACCATCAACAAGGCCTCATATTTTTTGATATAAAGCTATTTGCAAGGGTGTCTGAACTATGCTATCAAAATGCATTCTGACCAGGGGTGGGATTCAATTTTTTTAACAACTGGTTCTGTAGGTGTGGCTAGATGGGTGTGGCCATGTTACTGGGTGGACGTGGCTTCTTCTTTTTTTTTTTGCATCAAAAAGCGGAACACCCTCCACACACCCCTTTTTGCTTCCTGGGCCTTGGGGAAGCCTCCTGGGCGAAGCAGTAAGACAGCAAGGGGGATCCCAGCACAGCTGATTATCGGAACAGCTAATCATCATGAGGGGAAAAAAAAAAGAAATACCTTCAGTGACTGGGCGGGGAGAACACAGATGTCGGGCATGCACGCAATGTCGCTCATGCGTGGTAAGGACTGACTGGGTGGGGAGGGGTGGGGCGGGTGGAGAGGGGCAGGACCAGCCAGGGGCACGATTTGCCGGTTCTTCGAACTGCGCAGAATCATAACAACCAGTTCTATAGAACTGGTCCGAACTGGTAGAATCCCACCCCTGATTCTGACACACATAACAAAGAGCAGAGCTTTGATTATGTGGTTGACTCTTTGATCTCTTGTGATCATCTCTGGTGTTTGGGACATTCTTTGTATTTTGATTATCACACTACGTGTTTTATTTGCATGTACACTCCAGGAAGGATTTTGTAATGGGACTTCATGTTTCCCTAAAATTGCTAGAGGAAATTCTTTCTTTGAAAAACTCACTATTGTTAGGAAAAATGTCTAGACAGCTCAGCTCTTATGCTTACAAATCTCTTAAATATAGTGCAGAAGAATCAGACATGGCATTCTGATCTGCCCAAAACAAAATTAAAGCAAGTGGCAATTCCATTTTACCAAAGAAAGTAGGAATAAATGTTATATAGATTTCACTTACATTTTTAAATTGCTCATTAAATTTTCCACATTGTTGCTTGATTGATTGCACTTGATTCATATTAAGTGTCCATCCTGCCCAAAGCTCGGTTAATTCTTCTTTTTCTTTATTCAGAATGTCAAGAGTGCATTCTGTTACTCGAACAACATTTTCCACATTCATTATTAGATTGTTATTCACCTGTTCCAGACAGAATGTATAATTTTTTTTCTGACAGGGACAGAAATCAAACTATTTTGGCATCTTTATGATGGCATCAAGAAGGAGCAGAGATTCCTTTCAGCTCCACCTCATGCAATTCTATATGTTTTCCTAGAAGTCAGACTAAATGTATGTGTAAATGTATGCATCTGACTCCCTTTTTTTTCTTTACTGAAAAGGAAGTGCCTGATTTTAAAAACCACCATGCAAAAATAATGGGGCTTTAATACTTCCTCCCAGGACCTTTGGTTCTTAAAATCCACACATTATTTGGGAATAAAGAGAAAAGTCCAACCTTTCATTGGTGTCTGTACAAATGTTAAACAGGATGCTTGAGAGAAGATTTGTCTCCTTGAATTATGTATAACATGATCCCACTCCAGATGGGGTTACCATGTGGTATTTCAATATATACCCTAAATGACTTGCTTAGCTTTACCTTAGAAGGTATATCTAATTATACTCACTATTGTTTATCCCAAACATACAGGTTTAGTTCAGAAAGAATGTGGGAAAATAAACACAGTCGATATCTATAAATCATCAGAAATTGTCTCACCATCTTTACTAAATTTAAAAAGTCATGACCCATATTTTGAGTGGAAATAATCTTCTTCAAAACTATATGCCACTGGGCATCAGCTGATTGTAGCAAGGCCTCATTTTTAGCTTCAATGTCTTCTGCAGGCTCACTTCTATAGAATTCTTTCAGCTTCTGGGCATCATTTCCAACCTAAAGGGATAGAAATTAATCAACCTGTCTATTCCCTTCTGAACATTTATAATGGACATTCTTTAGGTTATTGAGTTGCACCTACAGAATCCTTGAAATTGTTCCCTGCGATAAATAAGGCTTCAAAACAGCTAAGGTAAGAACTTAGTAATTTTAAAAAATGGTTAAATATATTGCAATTAAAATTAGAAAACCTGAAAGGATACCTTTCTAAAATTATTCTGTTTCTCTAAGAGGTTTTAGACGGTCTTTTATTCTTGTTAAATATGAGGCACTTCACCATTTGCTCTGGAAATTGCATTACTGAAGCAGGGAGTGAAAACCTTTAATCTTCTGCTGTAGTTTTATCACTTTCAGCACCCTAAACTATTATCCCTACTGTCTGGTTGTAATGAGCACTGAAATCCAGCAACATCGAAAGAGTCACAAATTCCATTCCTGTTTTGTAAGAAGGTGTTTGTTAGGAATAACATAGGTTACCTAACGTAGTTTGGGTAAAATAATATATATAGACTATAATAGTGAGTTTAAGTGTGTGTCACTTTAACTGCAAAGCATGTAATTTTGGGTGCGGCTGTAAATTGCCATAAGAGGGAGCAAGAGAACCTGATTGATTGCTGGCTTACTGGATTGCTTGCTGACGGTGATGGATTGATGGTGTGATAACTGCGTGTTCTCTGCTGTTGCTGAAGGAAGAAAGGAGGTTTTACTTCTTCATATCTCTACTGCGAAGAGATATATTACTGAACTGATATTTGTAAGTTTAATGACCTCTTTTTCGACACTGGACTTTGCAACTGATTAATCCCCGGACGGACTGAACTAGTGTATGATATATGGACTGTTTGACTATGCTAAAAATCTTACTGGAATAAACTATTTAACTAGCACTGTGTATCTGTTTTACTGAGTGTAAGCTACAAAAACGTTTGTCTCACATATTTGCCTGCCTGCCTGACTGCCGTGCAGGTTCTGCTAGGGTGTATATCCCTAACAGTGTTAGTAAAGGCACACTTTCAGTGACTTTTGCTAGATGAGTACTGCGCTGGATGATGTTTAAAAATAACTACGAGATAATTATTTGGGACAATAGTTCGACGCTTTTAGTATTGCCCCCTTTGAGAAGCAAGTTAGGAGGAAATTATATGCTCCATCAGTGGTCCCCAACCTTTCTGTCTCAGCAGACCAGTGGAAATGACAGCGGTGGCAGTGGGAGAGAGATAGGATGGTTTTGCATACACACGCACACCACTTTCACAAATGAAGCTTCACGCGCACACTCACCCACCACTTCCACAGCCCGGTTCCAAATGGGCTGCGGCCTGGCTGCGGAGTTGGGGACTCCTGTGCAAGATCACTTGAGCAATTTAACCTTTTTTACAATTACCCTTTATCTTTAATTCAATTTTTAATCTAATTCTATCTAATGAAGAGGAACTAAAATATGCTACAACATTCTTCCAACATATACTTTTTATCTATGAATGGACTCCCGCAAGCTTTATAGGAGACCATTTTCTCCCATCCCAGTGAGCACTGCAACAGCCACCACAAAAAAATAATGATCAATTCATTGCATCAGCCAGAAGACTGCTAGTCATTTCTTTATGTCAAAATAACATGGAAGTATCTGCAATTTTCTCAATCAGTTTTTGCTATCAAGTTTGACACACATCAATACCAAGCAGGGATTGGTGCAACATTATTCTGAACATTATTTCCTTATATCCAGTGGCCTAGAGGAGGAGCTCTTGCCTCACAATCAGGAGGCTTGTGAGTTTGATCCTAGGTAGAGGCTAATAATTGGAATAGATTCTCCTGCTTGAGCAGGGGGTTGGTCCAAGGTCCTTTCCCAACTCTGTTATGAGTATGTCTAAATATGTCACCAAATGTAGGTATCTTTTTGATCATAATTTTTCCCCACAAAATATGTTTAAGTACCTCATCTGATGACTTTAAGAAGGCTACATATGGCTTCAGGATTTTGAGTTTTAAGGAAAGATTTCTGTTCAGTGCTGCCAGTTCTTCATTTAAAAGCTTAGTTTTGTTTGAAAAAACTGCTATTTCAGTGGTTTCTAGTTCTTCCATTTCCTTACAAATTCTTACAGCCAATTCTAGTTCATTAGCCATCTCCTACAATGTATAACAGAGAAAAATAAGTACATTAACATTTTGAAAATTAAATAATTTCCTCATCTATTGGTTATCAAACACATATGAGTATTATATTACACAATGTTTATCAGTATATCTTATTATGGTTTACACACTAAAGCTAAACTTATTCTTTCCTCCCCTCAAAAAAAGAGTTCTCAGACTTTTTATACCACCACCCCCATTTCCAAAAGAATGTATAATTTCCCTTTCTCGTGAATAAAATGATTCAATTGTGGCAAGAATTATGTAAAAATAATGTTTATCTTTAATAATTAAATGTTAATGTATGGATCATGGGAGTTCAGAAAATTTGCAACTGCCTGCCACACAGAAAAAGTGAGAGCAAAGCCAGTTGCATCAGAAAAAGTGAGAAGCAAAGTTGGACATGATTTTTGATCATGCTCTAACTTTGCCCGTACAAGATTGATCAATTTTAAAAAAAGAAGAAAAAGAAATTGTGGCTTTCTGATAAGCTGTTTATTGAGCCCTGGCCAACAGTTTGAAAAGCCCACAAAGCCCTTTTAGGATCCTACAAAAAGTTTGGAAGATCTTTTAGAACAATTGGGGGTATAGGACCAAGAGTGCTAATTAGTACAGGAAGGCTCTGTGAAGGATTGATGCCATGTGAAATGTCAACAGTCAACAGGAGTATCCATGGGGATGAAGGCAGGAGTAAAAAAAAAGTCAAGATGATGGCCATGACCGTATAATTGAAGTCATACTTCTCTTCCATTTGTTACATGTGTAACATGCATAAAAATGTGGAGCATTTCAATTGTGTGGTTGCAGCCTTGGCTCCCCCACCCCTTCTGTAAACATCCTTGATGCTTGCTGATTTTATGCAAAGAAAATATTTCCATACTGAATATATTATTTTTGGTGTAATATGTTTAAAATTAACCCAAATAAAAGCATAGTGGTAGTACTGAACTAACAGTTTTTGAAAAATTGTAAGAAAACCCCATAGTATGAACATGTGATTTAATCATTTAAAATGATATTAAAACAAATGCATCAGATCTGACCTTGGTTTGATTCGCCAGCTCTAAATATTTTTTCAGGACTTCTTCTGATTCAGGAGCAGATGATCCAGGATTTACTGCAGCTGAGAGTACTGGACCAATGTTTTGAATCTTTGTTGATGCCTTTATATTTAAACAGATATTAACAGCAGCTGAAAACTGTGTATTTCAACAGTAGGGAATTGTAAAGTGAGACAGCTTTCAAGAACACAATTCCCTTAATATTTTTAAAATAATATAGTCTTATGAGTGTGCTATCTTTTTCCTTAAGTTTCTCTAATTAGTATTCTGATGTATAATATTTGCTATATTATTTGTCAGGAGGAAGCAATTTGTACAGTTATGAAGGTGAGTAATATTCCACAATGGCTCATCTTCTTGGAAAGCTGTCTTCCTTTTTATATATATATATAAAATTCATTTAAAATTCTCTAATATGATTTTAGATATAATATACACACATACATACATACATACACACACATACACACACACAAATTGTGACAAAATTGTATTCAGTTGCATTTGTGGCATATTGGCAATTGGCAGGGAATTCTGAATGTGCTGTGGTAAGACTGAAGCTGGTTATCTAATTTGTGAATATGGGTCAGTTTGGTCACAACTATATTGTATTTTGTATTATTTTTATATTTCACATTTCTGAACTACCCATTCCCTTCAAAGAAGGAGGTGTATGGAAGACTGTGCTATATAGTGTAAGAAGAACTAACAAATGGAAAAGGAAATAAAGTAGATATGATGTACATCTGTAGAGATAAGGAAATGAATAAGGATGTAACATTAAAATGAAAATGTTCTGATCTTGTGGAGTGGTATTGATGAATGCATGCAGAAAAGGAATGTAACACATGAATGAAATAGATTCAAGTGAAGGTCAGAAAGTATTAACTTGTGTCATCTAGATTGTTGTGAATGCATATGAATGTATGAACATTAGTGGTAGTTAGATAGTATGCACTAGTAAATGATAATTGAAAAATCCAATATGAGTTTGTTGAGAAAAATACTATAATATTCTGAATTAATGTAGTCAACAACAACAAAAATTCTACTAGATGACATGAATTGATGGGTAGGAATAAGACAAGAGAGCAAAGAAAAGGTGAGTGGAACATTTAGAAACCCAAGGATAAAATAAGAATGGTACAGTTTGACAGGTATGTGCCTATCAGTATCCATTTCAAATACATAGTCTAGATATGTAGATAAATCTGCTTGCCAAAATACATGGCAAAGGAATTTAAATCTGAAAGCATGATTGAACATTTATGATGAAAGATAATGTGAACTGAATACAAAAGTAAGTGATCAGCATGAACAAGGTACAAGAAGGGCAGGTCATGTAGAATGAAAGAAGATAAAATTGCAAAACAAACAATTTGAAGGTCAAAGGGAAATGGAAAAAAATCTAGAAGATCATGACTGGATGGAATTATTGAGTTACTGAAAATGAGAGTGAATGGCAGTGTAAAGAACAAAAGGCAAGGAGGGAACACTGTGTGGATGTTGCCTAAGGACAGGTGTGTAAGCAAGGGTAGAAAATATGGAAAGATATAGATAACTGCATTAGTATAGTCAAATTTGACCTTTGTCTCTTTTTCTTAAACCACGCCTTCAGTTGTTATTTTTTACTTAATATTTCTTAATCCTTTTCTATTGCTTATTTCAAAAGCCTGTGCTAACAAATGCTAGAGTTGATCTGAGCATCAAATTTTATTTTGTGAGATTAATTAGGGAATACTACAAGGCAGAGGTGGGCAATGAATTTTCCCAAGGGGACACATGAGAAACTGGGATTGTTGTGGAGGACCGAACCAATGTTACCTGATTTGATGTCCTCAAACTCTTCACCTCAACTCCTCAGGCGAGGGGCAAGCAGTGCACAGGCACAGAAAAATGGTTTCTCTGCTTGTCCTCTTATGGCTGCCAGCCAACCAAAGGAGCACATTGTTACTGTGCAGAACTGTACCTGATTCAGTGGTGAAATGCTACAGGTTCAACCCAGTTGGCCAAACTGTCGAACCGGTAGTAAAAAAAAAAAAAGCTCCGACGATCAGCTGAGAGGATAAAGAAGAGAAAAGCACATGAATAGCTCTCCCACCCACCCCTGCATTTTTCACTTCTTTATCCTCTCAGCTGATTGGCGCAGCAGAGCCTCAGCTGGTGTTTGGAAAGCTGCGGGCGCGCTAGGTGCGTGATCACCAAACAGGTAGGGAAACTGGTAGAATCCCACCACTGACCTGACTCAACTTCTTCTCCTGCACTCTGCAGCATGTTTATTTACATTTGATTTCTAATTTCTAATTGATCTCACATGGGCCACACAGGGACAGCCAAAGGTCTAGACGTGGTCCCAGGGGCCATAAAATACCCAGATCTGCTTTAAGGTTAGCGTCAGATTGAGTGGTCTTAGTGCTATCAATTAAGTAAAAATCCTGCCTACTATATGCTCTGAGGGCAGTTTTTAAGACATTCTATTTGAGATCATTGATCAAGAAAAGCAGAATACAATGTCTTTGTTCTCTGTTGGTGATGGCTTGCAACCAATGGCAGAACTCATTCTGATATGGTTAACTTAATACTGTTTTAATGGGCCTGCTAATATCAGGTTTTTTGGTGCTTAAACTACTGTATAATCAACCAATTTTTATTCCTCCGACAAAAGCAATATTTTGCCAGTCATGAATAGAGATGATGAAGAGTAGCTTTCTTATCATCCTATCAGGTATGGGGGGGTGGGGGATGAAACCATTGAGTTGGAAGTATTGAGGGAGGGAGGGAAAAGCCTTCCTGCTTTAACCCTATCCAATTCCATTCCCTTTTGAAGTACAGCTGCTCCTTTTGAGATTTGTCTACACTGAAAAGAAGAATTGGCCTTGGAGGGGGTGAGGAAGAGTGAATTTGACTTGTCCAACCTCAGAAGATGAAATCATGTAAATTTATTTTTTTACTGGTAATTCAAGGCAGTGAACATATCCAACCCACTTTCTTATATTGCTGGAAACCTTTCCATTGCGCGTATGCTAGTGATAGAAAAAGAATTAAAATTATGTATGTGTAGGTTTATTGAGAACTTGAAGTAGGTTTATACACATCTTTTAATATATCATTTTAGTATTCTGAATATATTATTGCTATGCATATATCAGGAAGATATACCTTCTTTAGGTAATCTTCTAAGGAAGTGGCTAGGTGTTCCTTGTTTGAGGTAAATTCTCCATGATCAGGAAACTGTCTGATCAGCTGATCTACTTTCTTCTCAATGTAGTCCATTCTTTCCTGAATCCCAATCATCCAAGAACTGAAAGTGTAATAAAACCATGGTTAATGCTGGCTGGTAAATGAAAGTATGATGTTATCTATGGTGTGTGTTCTAATGCTTTATATTGTAATTATTTATGGTTGCTCTATTTTCAAAAAGCCTGATGATAATAAAAGGAATGCATAGCAAGAGAGCTTAGGATATACCATTTGGTTCCAGTTCTTATTTCCCATCTTTACCTCAGGTAGACCTCAAGTTATATCTGTAATGGAATCCAAAATTCATCAGATCTGATTTTTCTGCTTTTTTTTTTTTTTGCAGAAACATGAACTAAATATGGTGGTCATGAAGTGAATCCATTTTAGCCAAAAAGCATTTTTTTTTCACTGGAAACCTGAAGTAAATGACAGAAACTGGCAAAAACCATCAAAAAGTGGGGTCACATGACCCCTGGGTGTTGCAAGTGGCTGTACAGTTGAGCTGGTTGCCAAGTGCCCAAAATGTGATCATGTAATCAGGCAGGAACGGTCACGTAACTTTAAAATTAGGTTGATTTGAGGGGTCCACTTAACCTTGAACAGTTGCTAAGTGATCGATTATAAGTCGAATCGTACATAAGTACATAATTAGCATTGCCTAACACTCTAAGAACATTAAGTATATTTAATATAGTATGCCACTTAAACGGTTTTATCAAAATTAGATCCTAAGTTAAAATGCACTTTTAAAAAAAATCTGTAACTTCTTCTATTTCTGATCCAAATTTTAGCTGTAAAGTGTTTTTACAGACAATTCACGGTGAATATTCCCCCTGTGAGTTTTAAGACTAGCACTTATTCTAAAAATGTTGTTTCAAACAAAAATTAGCACACAGTCATGTGGCAAAGAACCAACAAACATGCTAAATATTTGAGCTCCAGGGTGCTGATTTATAATAATGCAAAGATGCAAGATTGTTCTCTTCAAACCGCTTATCACATACAATTAGAATAAGAAAATTGCACTTAAGGAACAAATTGTTACCTTCAGTTAATTCATAACAGAAATTTTCTCTGGCAAAGCATTGTGAAATTAAATAGCAATACAAACTCCATTAAAATATTAATAGTGAACATGAAAATCATTTGAGTGCCTAAAAAAGAATTGCATTCTCAGTTGGAACTTTATTAGATCTGAAAGCCCCTGTTCAGAATAAAAGTATGGTTGTGAAAGCTGAACTGGAAAAAAAAATCACTTACTGCCCCCCAACCCCCACCCCAAATGAGGATTGGTGGAAATAGTCTGGACTGGTAATGGGCAGAATTTTCTTCCTTTAATACAGAACAGGATAACCATAAGTACCTTAACTAATATAATTGAAAACCAGCTGTTCCTTTATTTCCATTGTACTGATGTACAACTTAATATAATTTTCATTTAAAACAATCCTATTTTCTATCAGGACAATTTCCATTTACTATAATGATACTGGGAGAAGAACAAGATCAAAGTTTTCCTTCTTTGCCATATAGATGGTCCTGCTTATATAACTTTATTTATTTATTTATTGATTGATTGATTGATAACAGCATCCATGTTTATGTGACAATTTCCAGTCATTTATGCTGGCTCCAATACTGCTTGTCATAACAATGTCTATGACATGGAAATGAAGGCTTGGAGTCATAACAAGGCTTGGAGTCTTCACCATTACTTGTCCTGGCTTTAGAACATCTAGAAAAGAAATCAGTTTGATGGGCTTTGAGAGACGCCTAACAAAATTCTGTAGAGTCACTTGGGATCCAAACCTATCATAAATGGATTTGGAAGAGGGCGATTACAATTAAGAAAAAAATAAAGAGTCTAGAGGCAATTCTAGCCACTCTGAAACTCAACCAACAAAGTGAGAAATCCCAACCTAAACAAAAAGACTACACCCAAATTGAACACAATTGGGAGGAAAGAGCTTCTTAAAAATGATCCCATATATGAACCTACAGAAGAAAACTAATACACCCAAATTGAACACAATAGGAAACAAACAGTTTCCATAAAAATGATCCTATGTATGAACTTAGAAACCCAGATTTGAATGTCTCTATTTTAAGACTGCATTTCAATACCATTTAACCACTGGAAGAATCCTAATTTTCCAATAGGGATTCTCACATCTATACATTTTATAAAGTATGTGGAGCTCTCCAGTTACAAATTATACTTACCTGTGAGCATCTTGTTTGCTAAGTAAGGCTTGTCCCTTCTGAAGAGCATCATCTGATCCATTTTTAATTTCTTTTTGTAGTTCCTCATGTTTTATTGCCAAAATGGGCAAGTTGAAAACTTTAGATTCAAAAAGCTTAAGGGAAGCCTCTACATTTTCAAGTATATCATATGCCTGTCAAATAAAAAACAGTTTGAAAAAGTTATAAAAAAAGCATGGTGACTGCCAGCTACGATTAAGACAATTGTTTGAAAAACTTTCAATAAACCATTTTTCATCTCTATGACATTGTAGAAAGAGTATATAATGCATCATTCTTTGGTTGCATTCTTATTTGGTTGACATAGTGGAATAGAATAGAATAGAATAGAATAGAATAGAATAGAATAGAATAGAATAGAATAGAACAGAACAGAACATTGGCTAAGTGTGATTGGACACATAAGGGATTTGTTTCTGTTGCATAAGCTCTCAGTGTATATACAAACAATATAATCATCAGATACCAATAGGAGAAGGTAATAGAAAAGATGAGAAGGATAATAGTAATATAGCCATACTAAAGGGTTAAATATCCTTAGACATAAAGCATACTGTAGGAATTAGGTGTTCTGCAGTGATGGCACATGAGGAAAAAACTCTCTCTGTGTTTTAGCATGCAATGCCCTGTAGTGGCAACCTTAGGGGAGGAGTTGAAACAGTTTACATCTAGGATATGAGGGGTCTGTAGATATTTTCTCAGCCCTCTTTCTGACACATTCAGTATACCGGTCCTCAGTTGAAGGCAGGCTGGTTGCAACTGTTTTTTCTGCAGTCCTAACTATCCATTGAAGTCTGTCTCTGTTTTGCTTGGTTGCTGTACCAAATCAAACAAGTACGATATTAATGTGAATTTTGACAAAAATAAATTCTACAAGATTTTTTAATTCCCCCTTTTTCTGAAGTCTCCATGCCACCTTTTCTTTATTAATCCAGATTATTCTCCCTACCAATAACAGCAGATCTGGGGAAAACAATCTTATCTCGCTTTAAACTAGTGGAAAATTTATATCAGATCACAAGTCCCCTGTTCACAGATGCATTTTATTGGTTCTAATCAGAGGTGGTATTCAGCAGGTTCTGACCAGTTATAGAGAACCAGTAACGGAAATTTTGAGTAGTTCGGAGAACCGGCAAATACCACCTCTGACTGGAGACTTTACAGTATCCTTCCCCTGCCACGCCACCAAACCACGTCCACAGAACCAGTAGTTTAAAAAAATGAATCCCACCACTGCTTCTAATCCATTCTGTTTTTCTTATATTATAAAATCAATTCTTGTCATGTAAGAGCTCTACATGTGTGATATTTTAATTTCTGCAATGTGTGCCAGTGATCTTTGTAATTTAATTTCAGCTTTGATATAATTGGATTTGCTTTTTCAAACTGGACATTTCTTGCCATAAACGTGAAAAGTGAAGTTTAGATAGCAGCAGGAAAAGACTCTTTGAGAAAATATCAACTATCTATCAATTTTATGCTATAGATTTTTATAACATCTCTAAGGATCTGGTTTTAAGTCAGAAAAATACAGTCCCGGGTGATATTTTATCCAGTTCATGGGCAAACTCTATATTTTTCTCAAACATCTCCCTAGATCTTTTTCCCACAGAGTGGCCAGTCAGTTATCTCAGAAAAGTGTATGATGGTATCATTTTATTAGCCTTTTCAAGTAAATTCTAAAGAGAGTTGTCATAATAAGTGCCTATTTGATGCCTTATGCTGTTGTGGGAAGCCCCCCGCCCAAGAATGAAATATTTTGTGGAATATTAAGAGAGGCAGAATATTATCTTTTCCCCAAGGAATAATGGAGAAAAAATTTAACAAAGGCTGAAAGCAGCCCTGTCATAGGAAAACAGCCTCAAGCAGAAAAAAAAACCTGGTCTTTTGTAATGGAGATTTTGTATCCGTTCAGAAAGACTGGGCCAACCTATTCATAAACAAAACTCTTTCCGCCACAAGTTCCCCTAGAAGCTGGAGCTGATGGAATAAAGAATTTACATTCCCCCATCCAAATTCTAAGGACAGGACAGGACCTTTAGGACATAATAGGATTTACCCACCACTATTAGAATAGCAAAAGACACAAGGCTCACTACATTGCACAACCCCCTGGAACATCTCGATCACTAAACCCCAGAACTCTATAAAAACCCATTCACTGACTCATCCATTTTGTCAGCCATCCCAGAAACATGGGTTGTCACTGACATTTCTGGAAACGAAATAAACAGAGACCTTTTTTTTCCTTGTAGCCAGCCTCCATTTTATTTCCAGCGCCTTTCTCCCGGCTTGGAACTGGACGGGATTTTTCTTCCTACACTGTATTGATTCCAAAATTCATGACTACTTGAATGAAAACAATCCATACTGTTAGGAATGTAAGTCACCTAACAGTTGGGTTGGAAAATATATATAAACCAGGATAGACATTTTAATACTGTCTCTTTAAGAAATGCTAAAATTGTAATTGGGTGTGGTTCCTCAAATGGCCATAAGATGGAGCCAGAAACCTGGGTTGTTCTGTTCTGTTGTTGCTGAGAGTGTTGCCGTTCCTGCATTTCCCTATTGACTGTTACTGATCCTCGTTATTCTTGGATTTGATGTGAGTCTATTACTGAACTGTTTTTGATACTGGACTTTGATTTGGATTATCCCTGAACTGAAAACTGACTGCTTTAACCGGGAATGACTTGGACTGTTTGTTGAACTTTGCTTAACCATTTTACTGGAAGTAAAAACCTACATTTTACTATGCAGTGTATCTGTGTGCTGGTTGTTTGTTATTCTTCACCACTCTCACTACGTCTCCCTGTGTGCGCTCATTTTCCTAACGGGGAATTACCTCAACACATACTATTGGATTCTCTCCAATACTTTTCCTACTCAAAACTAAAACACCCATCACACATTGCCAGATGAACAATAGGTTGATAGATGTTAAGAACTCTTTATTATTGCCAATTTGATTATGTTGTTCCATATTATGCTGATGAGAGATATACTGAAATTTTTGAAAATGCTATGATCTTGAAGTAGAAACAGTAGACTTGTCATATGAACAAAAAATTCCCTGCTGAGATCTAAATTTTCTAGATCAATTATGTAAAATAATAGACTTATAGCTAATTTTAAGGTCTTTTTAGCAATTGTAATTTTTTCTATCACTATTTCAGAGTACTGGAGAATAATCCCCTCATTAACATGGTCAATGCTAAGGGATGCTCCAAATTAAATTCAGAATATCTGGAAATTCTAGCACTAGCCTTCTCAATACTCTCAGAAGTAATATTTTTAGTCTTACTCAAAATAACCTCTTCTTTGAGTGAAGTGGGAGAGACAACTATATTGAATAAATTTTCATTCCTACTGTTAATTGAATGCATTGGTTGTTAACATAAAAGAACAAAAACTGATTTGGATAATTTAAATTAGTTATCTCAAAGCCTTGTAAAAAAAAACAACCTGAAGATTAATTAATTTTCCAAAATCCCAGCAAGGATTATTCATTATCTGTATCTGCTAATGTAATTCTAAACAAAACAAAACATGAACTCTTTCTTATAATTAAGCTATTCAAATTCTAGCCACACAATGAGATTGCTTTGATAATCGATGTTTTTAAACATGTGGCAAAAGAATAAACACAGTGTATGTATTTCTCTCTTTGTGTGTGTATCTCTCTTCTGTGTATGTATGTATGTATGTATGTGTGTGAGAGTGTTTGTATAAGTATATGTGGGTGGATGGATGGATGGATGGATGGATGGATGGATGGATAGATAGATAGATAGATAGATAGATAGATAGATAGATAGATCGTGTCTTTACAATGTTTGAATGTTTCCATGTAATTCATCTGTTCTCTTGCCTTAACTGTAGCTGTAGAAGTCCCCCAAGACGCTGCAGCAAATAGGAAGAGGAAGGACTTAAGAGAGAAGTATGGAATGAGACCAAATGTGGGAGAGTTATGTCTAAAATTCAGGGGTGAAATTCCCACCTAGACCCACCTCGGGAAAGGTGGTAGGGACTATTTGAATCAATAAAAAATCACCCCTGGTTGCTATTACTATTATACCAAGTATACCAAGCCACTACTACAGCCACGGCCACAGAGCCTGTAGGGAAAATTTTTGAATTTCACCCCTGCTAAGATTGTTATATAATAGAGTTTGTGATGTTTGTAAGCCAAAGTTCTTCAACCTCTCTGGCTTTGTGGACCGGCAGGAAGGGGGGAGAAGGGATGGTTCTGTGTGAGCAGCAGGCAAATGAATGGTTCAAGGCCCAATAGTGGGCCGCGGTCCAGGGATTGGGTACCCCTGCTGTAAGCTATTTTAACGTTCATCTGTGGAGACATTCATTTAAATGGTTAACAATTCACCATCTAGTTATACACATACTTCAATCACACAAAACTGTCTGAAGTACATGAGGGTTAAGATAGATAAATTACATAGATACAATAAATAAAAACAGCATTTTACCACCATACAACCAACTGTAAACTTACAATTATGTTGTTCAAAACATTTTTTGAAAAATAAATGTGGCTCATTATTTTTGCCTTTTCATTATTTGTTTATGGATCAAACTCTTTGGTGGAGAAGTAAGTTTATTGGGCTGTTGGTTTATTTATGCTAGAATCTGAGGCACTCTCATTAAAAGAACTCCATGTTGCTTTGCTCAAAAGATTTTGATATACAGTATTACACAGTTCCAAGGAATGGCTTCAAATCAACCATTTAAACTTGTTTCTGAATTTCCTATACATACAGTAGTCCTCTTAGATTATTATACTTGAATCTAAAGTGCCAAACTACTTAGTTTATGAGATAACCCAAGATCAGTTCAGTCTTTGTAAACAGCAATGGCTCATGCCCCATATTTCCTAATTGTACCACAACTAACTGTAATGATCTACTACATATTGACTTTACAGAAGATAACGTAGAAAAGGTACTACATAACCTAAAACCATCCCTATCTATTGGCCCCGATGGATTATGTGCATATTTCTTTAAAAAGCTCTCCTCTGCCATAGCGGAACCCCTAAGCATTATATATGAGATATCATTCAGAACCAGCTTCTTACTGAACCTGTGGTCCTTAGCTACGGTCATCCCTATCTTCAAAAAAGGTGACCCCAGCCTAGTTGAAAACTACAGACCAATCTCACTGTGTTGTGTCACATGCAAAGTCATGGAATCAATCATTAACCAATTCATCACCCTCCACTTAGACTCAAACAACCTACTCTCCAAAAAAACAATTTGGTTTCAGGAAAAAATTGTCCTGCAATCTTCAACTTCTACACTGCAAAAACATATGGACTACTCTACTTGACCAGGGTAAAGCTATAGACACAATTTACATAGACTTCTGCAAAGCCTTTGATTCAGTGGTACATGACAAACTACTGTTAAAACTAAACTCTTACGGCATTTCCAGATCCCTCCATAAGTGGATTGCTGTGTTCCTGTCAAACAGGCAACAAATAGTAAAAATAGGGAGCGCTATATCAAACCTTGTTCCAGTTAACAGCAGTGTCCCCCAAGGCAGCGTTCTAGGACCCACACTTTTTATACTCTATATCAATGACCTTTGTGATCACCTTAAAAGCAACTGCGTCCTCTTCGCAGATGACATAAACTATTCAACACCACCGACAATGCTACTGTCCTTCAAAGTGACCTTGATTATGTGTCTGAATGGTCAAACAATTGGCAACTCCAAATCTCAACTAACAAATGCTCTGTCCTACACATTGGTAAAAAAAATCATTGCAGATATGACCTCGTTGATGATCCTCACTCTGTCAAAGACCTTGGAGTGCTCATATCAAATGACCTAAGCACCAGAGCTCACTGTAACAGCATTGCCAAAAAGGCATTAAGAGTTGTAAATCTAATCTTACGAAGCTTCTCCTCCAGAAATATTGAATTGCTAACCAGAGAATACAAAACTTTTGCTAGACCAATACTCGAATACAGCTCATCAGTCTGGAATCTGTACTGTATATCAGACATTAATACAATTGAGCAAGTCCAGAAGTATTTCATGAGAAGAGTACTACATTCCTCTGCTCACAGCAGAATACCCTACATCACCTAAATATCATTCAGGCTTGAGATTTTGGGCTTGGACAATCTTGAACTATGCCGCCTACAGTTGGACTTAAGAGTACCACACAAAATTATTTGCTACAATGTCCTACCAGTCAATGACTACTTCAGCTTCAATCGCAACAAAAGCACACAACAGATACAAACTCAATATAAACTGCTTCAACTAGATTGCAGAAAGTACAACTTCAGCAACGGAGTGGTCAATGCCTGGAATGCACAACCTGATTCTGTTGTTACATCCTCTAACACCCCCCCTCCTTTAACCTCAAACTATCCACTATTGACCTCACCCCATTCCTAAGAGGTCTGTAAGGGGCGTGCATAAGTGCCCAATCATGTCTACTGTCCCTGTCCTACTGTCCCCGTTTATTCGTACCTATTTCCTGTATTCTTACTCATGTTTATATTTATACCTATTATCTTGTAAGCGATTGACAAATCAAATAAATAAAAAAATAAAATAAAATGTGCTAGAAAACAGATTCTGCATGGCAGATTTTAATAGCCAAATATTGATTCAGGCATGTAGTGCTTCATCAAGAATTGTATTGCTTAAATGCAAACTCAACCTTCAAATGATAATCAGCCACTATTCCCTACCATCTCCTCCTTGGATAAACCAAGCACAGATATTGTTGACTCCATAGAACAAGCAACGTCATTGATTATGAGACGCGATGATGCAGTGGTTAGAGTGCAGTACTGCAGGCTACTTTTGCTGCCTGCTGGCTGCCTGCAGTAGTTCAAATCTCAGCAGGCTCAAGGTTGACTCAGCCTTCTATCCTTCCGAGGTGGATAAAATTAGGACCCAAATTGTTGGGGGTAATATGCTGACTGTGTAAACCTTTTAGAGAGGGCTGTAAAGCATGTAAAGCAGTATATAAGTGTTGGTGTTATTGTTATTCTTACCCTGAGGCAGCTTTGTTTGACACTTATTTCAGTTGTTGCCATTCTCTGTGCACCAGCTTATATTTTTGCTCATTTTGTATCTCGTTATGAAGCGGTTACGGATCATGAACAACATTTGTGGGTCACCTAGCTTTAACATTTTTCCTATGTGACATTAAGCATATCTGTGCTTCTAAAGAGCAAGAGAAATTTCAGTTCACAAAGTGTGAAGGGAGGGGAACTGGAAAAAGGAATTTGCTAAGGTTTTAACTGCACATCATCCTACCTCACAAGGGCTTCAAAGCAGACACCTGCTAAATTGCTTCTTTCTCGGCACATTTGTACCAACCATCTTGGTCTGTGAAAGTGGATGATTCAGCTGTCGCAGGACCATCAAAAATAGCGGGTCCAAAAGAAACATTAAGCTGATGCCACATGTTTAGTTAAATGACGGTTTGAAAGTAGGGACTTGGTACTCCCTGATAACAATTTGGGTGGTGATAAAACTTCAGCCAATATATAAAAGCATGTGTGACCTTATCTTCTGGAGCATTTCTGAGTCTTTATTTGAATTATGGTAGCGTTTTAATTAAAATGTCAAGCATCTTAAAAAGGTTCCATCTCAGCTGAGCCGCAGTGATGTGGCAATCCCTTCTACTTCAGACTGTACAACTGCTGCATCTCACAGTACAGAGACTCTTTCACCACAGAATGCTGGAGAAGAGACAGCAGCTTAGTGGAAAAGCTGGAAGCCCTGAAGTTACCTTCATACAGAGAATGATAGCTAGATATGGCAGATTTATTAGAATACCTTCTAGAATTCATGAAGTAGTTTTGGGTTCTCTCTCTCTCTCTCTCTCTCCTTCCCTCCCTCCCTCCATATGTGTGTGTGTGAGAGAGAGAGGGGGGGAGAGAGAATTGGCTTATCATTGTTTCTATGTACAAAAGGAACAACATAATGACTTGTGGTAAACAGAAATTGGAAGGACTTGGGAGAAAAGCTTGAAAGAGTATGTGAGTGCTGTGACTAAAACTGTTGTGTAATAAATAGTTTTAAATTACAACAGTCTGGAATCTGTACTAAGAATCCCTAAGGAAGAACATAGCACCTCCCATGGCTATGCTATTCACTTCAGCTTTCTTCTTTTCAATTTAGAGTAACGTAGTTAAACTTTGGACTTCAAAAAGCTATTTAACTACAACTTTCAACATACATGACTTATTGGCCATGTTGGGTGGGCTGGAGATAGGTTCAACAGCATCAGGACTTCCACTTCTGATTTAGGGAATATCTTATGTCATAAAACTAACACGGGCATTAAGATCTTCAAAAAGAATCCAGTTCCCATTGTCTTCTTTATTTACAGTAAACCAGCAGATGGAACCTAGTGGAACTAAAATTCCCAAACGAATCCCAATTATTACAAATTTTATTGGTAAGTGGAAGATGGAACCTTTGCATCTGTTTGGTCCTTTGGGCTTCTGGAAAGGGCATATTAAACATGAGCTGCTTTTGTGGCTTGACATCTTAATTATCAGTTAGCTCCATAATCCATCTACATATTGCAATCCCTTTCCTTCAACCACTCCTTCTAATATTGGAGCACCAAAATGTGGACTATAGCACCAACTATCTGGCATCAGAAGTTCTTACAAGAGAACTCATTTTTTTCTCGGAATTGTCCTTGAATCTTTTCCATCTCTTTTTGTCCTTACCATCTGGAAAGTACAGCTGCCATAACCAAAAGAGACTACCATAAATACCTCCTGTATATCCCTAATACATTGACATTTTAAAGGAATTAATTATAAACTTTTTGAGCACCAATCATAGCTGAGTAGCACAGAATAAACAAAATACTAATTTGGGCTCTGCACCACATATTTTTTTAAAAGATCTAATTATTTTGGAACGTTTTATAATTCTAATGAGGCTCTCAGAACATGTTTTTTATATTAAAAAAAACATTTTAAGGAATGGCTAACTACCTATTCTGATGCTAAACTAAGAGTTTGGAGTGATATGATATTTTTTTTTTGATCCCCAGAACTGGACCAGCCAAGTTTTCTTCATTTTGGCAGAATTATTTTAGGCAGATAAGAAGATATTTTATTGCTAGCAGGAGTCCAGAATCCTTACTATAAAACATATAAATTGGAGCTCTATCAGTAGCTCACCATTGTGCCTACTCTACATGTTCTGTTTCCATGAAGGCACTTCCATGCATGCTTACATAAAATCATGCATGGTATGCTTTCCATTTCACACAGGCCACACATCATCTCACCACGTTCATGTAGAAATAATGGGAGATTGGAATGATTTATCATTAATTGTTTTCATCTGACTTATCACTATTTTTGTGAGGTACATAACGTTTTACAAAGCTCCTGGGGGCATCATTCATGACTTCTTCCATGTGGTTTGAAGAAGGCAACTTCAATTACCAACCAACCAGAAGTCCTATGCCTCTCTTGGGGTTTAGCTAACATGATTTACAGTGAAGCAACACCATTCCTCGCTTTGTCTTTCTCTCTCTCTGCATATCTCTATCATTCAAAGTTAGACCATACTTGTGTAATTCCACCCCATTCACCTTTACTAAACTGATTAATATCTATTGAACAGTGATGCATCTCCAATTACATATTAAGTTATTTCACTTCTACTGCACTGACGTCTAGAAAGCTTTGGGATAGTATGGTTTCTCCTAGATGATATCATCCCATCTCCTTGGTCAAACCCATCTTCTCTACTCCCAGTTGAGGATTCAGTTTCACTTTTCTTAGTAATTCCCAGAAAAAAAATGTACACAAACAGAAATAAAAAAATAGAAATTGGAATTGGGCAGAACACTTCACTGAAGTTGGGAGTCTCTGAGCGTACCTCCCCTTGCTTGGCCCAATGGAAGTGGACCTCGGGTTGAAGCAAAGAGGGTGAGGTCGGCTGCATCGCTGCCCCGAGGAGGTTGGCATTGCAAAATTGGATGCCAAAGGGGGCTGGAGAAGAGGCAGAGGGGCAGCTGCAGGGGGCTGCAGAAGGGGCAGAGGGGCAGATGCAGTGGGCTGGAGAAGGGGCAGAGGGGCAGCTGCATTAAGGAGCAGGAAGATCTTAGCCATGGTTTATTAATTGACTAAGCCAGAATCAAACAGCTTGCTAAACTCTAAACCAGAATGGCTGGGTTGATATATTCAGCCCATGTTTCTCAGCCTTGGCAACTTGTGTGGACTTCAATTCCCACTCTGGCTTTGCTTTACTAACTTTCTCAAAGTGCCACTGCTGTCGCATTCGTTCTTTCTGTCTGTCTGTATATACATACATACATACATACATACATACATACATACATACATACATACAAAAGGTCTGTCTGTCTGTCTGTCTGCCTTTCTGTCTACTTACCTTCCTACCTATCTACCAATATCTATCTATCTATCTATCTATCTATCTATCTATCTATCTATCTATCTATCTATCTATCTATCTATCTATCTATCTATCTATCTATCTATCAACACTGCCTGCCTGCCTGCCTGCCTTCCTGCCTGCCTATCTATCTATCTATCTATCAATATAGATCTACCTACCTACGTACCTGCTTATCTACCAATCTACTTACCTACCTACCTACCTACCTACCTATCCATACATTCATCCAAAAGGTCTGCCTGCCTATCTACCTATCTATCTACCAATCTACCTACCTACCTACCTTTCTCCCTCTGTCTGTCTGTCTGTCTCTCTATCCATCCATCCATCCATATTTGAAGCGCCAGCCCCGCAGACACATTGGGAAAGTAGAGCAAAGCCAGTGTGAGAGGGAGGAAGGGGGAGGGAGGGAGGGAGAGAGAGAGAGAGACCTGATGCATCAGATTGAAATGAGGCCTAGTTTAGACTGAGGCCCTTTTCCACATTGAAACATTTTTGCCAGTACATTGAAACATCTTTGGCTTCTATTAAAGGTTTTGTGGACAAAACATGGTCAAGACTATCAGGAAGCTGTCACATTTTGTTGAGGCTTTAAACAGGATCCATTGGACCTGATTTCCGTTCTAAAAATTACTTTTCCCCAATGTATTAATTACAGTGCCAATTCTGAAGAAGGCAAAACCAAAATGTACTGGTAAATTACAAGGAGAACACACACACACACACTCCCTTCTAACCCTGCTGGAGCAGGTGATTGGACTAGAATAGATATCTCATTATCTTTCTCCTCCCCCCCTCCCTCCTTCTTTATTTCTTTTTCTTTCTGTCCTTTCCATCCCCCCCCCCTCTTTCTTTGTCCCTTTTTCTTTCTTTCCCTTTTCTCTTTCTTTTCTTCCTTCTCTCTCTGTCTCTCTCTCTCTCTCTTCTTTCTCTTTCTTTCCCTCTCTCAGGCTCACCCCATTGACTTGACTTGCTTGGGCAGGTCCCTCCAGTGCAGTGGGCTCAATGGGGTGGACCTGTGGGGCCGGCACCTAGAACACGGCAGTGTCGGCATGTTTGAAAAGTAGAGCAAAGCCAGAGGTCGGTAATTTTTGCTGCAAAGAATCACAAAAGCTTCTGGGTTAATTTTTGACTAACCTTCCTTGCTGCATTGAAGAAGTCATTGGCTTCTTGCAACAATGCTTTCCGTTCTTTGAAACAGCTATTTACTTCTTGTTCCAGTAAGTTCATTTTTTTATTTGAAAGCTTCAGATGCTCTTTTTCTGCATACTCCTCTGAAAACAGAATTTTGAGAGCCTCTGATTTTAATCCTTGCATAGCAGAATTCCATTCCTGGGAAGAGAAGTGTGAGTCAGTTAATTATCTGCCAATGGTGATTTAGATTCAAGTTACTTGATTCACAACAACAAAGTAATCATAGATAAGAATAATATCCACACTAAGATAAAAATCCCATGCATCAAAAGATAACATAACATAAATAGCCACAAGAAAATACAGAAATCAACTTGAAAAGAATAAAACTGAAATATTTGATGTGATAGTAATCTAACAATAAATATTCCTTCTATATGTAATGGTTGCCAGGGAAATGGGCAGTTAGCTATCTCAGGACAATGAATTTCAAAACTGAGAAGTCTTTATTGAATCTGAAAAATCTCTCTGCCAATGCTAAATTATTTATTAACAATGTATTTTATATTGCTTTCTTTGCACTATTTGTAAAAGCAAATCAGCTTCCCCCCAGTAATGCATGCATATTGGCGTGCATAAGCGAACCAATTGTGCCTACCGTCCCTGTCCTACTGTTTTGTATTTTTCTTATAAGTATCTATCTCATGTATTCAAAACTATATTTATTCTTATACCTGTATCTTGTAAGCGATTGACAAATCAAATAAATACTAAAATACTAAAAATACTTCCGCATAGAAATGATTATTTCTGATTTCTCCTCATGTCCCGCTGTGATGCTTCAGTGTGGCAGGTGTGTGTGTGATCCTGGGAAGGATGAGGAACAAAGATGAAACAAGTATATTGAAATATTTTCTAGCAGAGATGTCAACATTAAAGATTCCTCAGAAGATGTCCCATATAACTGGAAGATGTACAAGACAGCACTGAACTCATCAAGTTGGAAGTCTGCAGGAACTGATGGAACGCTCACAGCAGTGTGATAAGCGAAGTTGGTCAATAGATTGGAAGAGATCAATCTGCATTCCAATCCCCAAAAAGGGAGATTAAACAGAGTGTTGGCAAACAGAATGTGTCAACTACTGTGTAATATCTTTAACTTCACATGCTAACAAAAAAATAGAGAAGACTCTCAGGTGAGCAGTAGACAAGAGACAAGGACTACCTGTAGAAAGGCAGATTGATTCAAGTACACCGTTGATAGACATACTGTTGAAAGATTTGAAGGACCAAGGAAGATTTGAAGGACCAAGGAAGGGGCATATAGAAAATTTACATATTTGATTGTTAAGAGTCAACACCTACTTGATGACACATAATCAATCAATAATAAATTACATTTAATCTGCACACTTAAAAAATGAGAATGCTATTTTTTCTCTGAGAAAGCTTATATCAAAAGTCATTTAATTTTAGAATACTACAATTCTTTAATTGATCTGTACTTAAGGTCAATAGGAACATTTAATGTTACATTTGATGTTTGGAAGCTACCACATTCAGTAGTGGGGACACTATAATTACATATCTGAAATTCCTGGATTAGCAGTTGTGCTATTGGCTTATAGCAGAGGTAAGCAATCAGCATTCCTGAAACACTTACATACTGTCTCCAGGTCCTTGCCAAGAAGACTACTGAATTGTAATTTTTAAGGTGACAAAAGTGGGAAATATACTTAATTTATATACACTGATCTTATTTATATTCAATTTTTTCTCCCAACCCCATTTGGTTTTTTGGTGTTTTTTGTTTGCTTGGTGCTGGGATATATTTTGAGTGTGACTCTTGGTATGCCAGTCAAAGATTAAGGTTGATTCCAAATCAGGTATGCATCCCTTACTTTTGTTAATATTTTGCTTGGGATCAGGCAAACATTTGCACATGATGTGATGTAGTATTCCCCATAGTTTGGCCCTGTCTTACAGAATAAGTAAACTACATAATGCTGTAAATAAGTAAACAAAAATAATGTTGAAAGTTACAGAAGTTATTCCCCACAAGAATGGAACATTTGTTAGAGATTTAATGCCCTATGCCATTATAATAATTGTTACATCATCATCATCATCATCATCATCATCACTATTGATCATCACACAGTCAGCCAGATGTTCAGACTGGGTTTGGCATTTTTGTGTACCTATCAAGTCCTTAATATGGACCTGGGATAGGCAAATCTGGACATTTGACAGTGTTACAGATATCATTGCAGGATGGAAGCTGTTCCAAGTAAAGCCGCCTTCTGCAATTGACTGATGGCAAATTTATCAATGGTGTTCAAGTGGTGTTGTTTTGGGATTGTACCCAAGACACCTATTACTATTGGAACTACCCTTGCTTGCCTTTCCCACAGTCATTCTATTTGTATTTGTATGTCTTTGTATTTTGTTGTTGTTGTTGTTGTTGTTGTTGTTGTTGTTGTTGTTGTTGTTGTTATGTAATGCTTCTTTTCTATCATCTCTTTTGCTGATTATACAGTATAATAGTAAGGCTGAAATAAAAAGAAATTAATAGAAGTCCAACTCATATAAAGGTCCTGATTTACAAGTAATTTGGGATTCAAGTAAAACTTTCATTAGAAGTCATTTTATCCAACACAGTACTAAACTTAAAAAGAAGACTCAAGAGAAAAATGCACGCTATTTTGGATGAGATAAAAAGAAAAGGTGAAGAATTAAATAAATTGCCAGAAAAGATAAGCATTTCACATCAAATTAAACTTTTATAGCAACAGTTATCTATGTGAACAATAATAGAACTGGAAATAAAGATGAACTACGCTAAACAAAAGAATTTTAAATTTGCCAACAAACCAGGAAAATGGCTAGCATATCAATTAAGAAAAGAGAAAGAAAAGAAAATGATTCTGAAACTTTAAGATGGAGATACTGTATAAATGGACAATGTGGCTATACAAAAGTTTTTATGTATTACTCTAACTTGTATAAAGGACATGGTATTTTCTTGAAAAAAATAGACAATTTTTTTTTTAAAACCATAATTTACCAAGGCTCACAGAGAATGAAAGATAGATTGTGAATGGACTTATAACAGCAAGAGAAGCTTCTGAAGCTATATAAAGCAATCAGGAAAAGTACCAGGACTCATTTTAGTACAAGGTTCTTTATTTATTTAGATTTCTATTTAAGTGTGCTTTTGTGTACATGTGTGTATATACACACACATACACACACAATCGTATGTATGTATGTATGTATGTATGTATGTGTATATGTATGTATGTATATATATCTTGTAGTGAGTGAATATGCAAACCAGCTAAAAATGGTTGAAATATATACATTAATTCAGAAATTTTTAAATCAGAAAAGTTTCTTTGGGGGTTGATTCATAAAAAGCTGGAAAACACTCATGGAACTTTGCTTTGTTCCTTGGCTTGACAGGAGCAAACATTTCCTTAGTAAAATTTGAAGATCTACTAAGTTCTTAGCAAATAACCCTTTTTTTTTCTTTTCTGATATTTACTTGCTAGCTTGTTTTGTATGGATGAAAATGTATTGTGCTGATATTTCTGACAACTGATGTGTAAACATTAAAGCAGAATATCCTTAAATGATGCAAATGAGTGCATTCTTAGTTCTATTACTTGTGGTCTATTCTTCAGTTCTTGTTCAATTTGAAATATGACTGATAGCAATTATTAGTTGCCACCCAGGATCCTTGAATATGTATTACTCACCGTAATGTAATAGACTCTCCTAATGGTGAATTAAGTTATAGAAAACCCCATTTATAAACAAAATGCAGAGTCTAGATTTTGCAGGACTATTCATGTGCTAATTAATTTTTTACTTGTGGAAAATGCTGCCTTAGAAAAGCTGAAATCACTAACTGAAAAGAGTTTTAAATGGAAATAACATTTATAAAATGGTCTCAATAGTTCCTCAGTGCCACCTAGCAGATAAATTGCAATTAAAATTTAATTTTCTTTAATAATCATACCAACTCTCTGCTTTTTTTAAATCTTCAGAATGGTTAAGAGTTTAACCTTTTGATCAGAATAATAACACTGGACAAAGATTGAAAGTATAAGGGGAAAAATATAATCCTCAACATTTACCAAGGGCAGAATATCTGTTTCACAAAAATCTGATTCTTTACAATCTCTTGGGATAGCATTCCATTCACTTACAAACCACATTTATTATTTAATGGTATGTATCTTTTAATAAACAATAAAACAGGGTCACTATAGGAATTTTAAAATAAAAGCTGATTTGCTCCTATTAATTACATGAAGTCCTTCTTTCCATTATCGAAATTTTGGAGTCACCCCTAATTCCTTACCCCCAGTCTGAAAAATTAATTAATGAGTATTCAGGTGTGCACTTCACCATAATCAGGACTAATAAGGCCCTTTTCACTGATTTGAATCCCACATGGCCAATATTATATTTTATATATTTATTTTTAAAGTGTAACAAATGCCTTTCTGGGAAAATGTGACTGAGATACTAATGAAAACAACACATACATTAAGTCTGCCAAATTATGGGAAGGTTATTATATCCAAATTGTGGGTTTATCTATCATAATTTTCTACCTATCCTAATGCTAAAGAACATACTAAACTATGAAGACAACCATTTAAAAGCATTACTGCTAGTGCTTGCTCATTCTTATTCAGGTATTAGGTAGCCATTTCAGGTAGTTCTCAATTTACAACCCAATTGGGATCAGAATTTCCATGGTTAAGCAAGGCAGTTGTTAAGTGAGTCATGCCCAATTTTATTTATTTCTTTTTGCCATGATAGTTAAATGAATCACTGCAATTGTTCAATGAATCACATGATTGTTAAGCAAATCCAACTTTCCCTATTGACTTTACTTGTAAAAAGCCAGTTGGGAAGGCCACAAATGGTGATCACATGATTCTGGAACTATGCAACTGTTGAAAATACATACCAGTTATCCAATGCCCAAGTTTTGATCACAGGACTGTGAAGATGTTGATGGTCATAATTGCAAGGGCCAATTTTAAGTCACTTTTTCAGTCCCCTTGTAACTAAATGAATTGTTTTCAGTTGAATGTTAAACCTCTTTAAACCTGTCCCCCTAGATCCGTGATGGCGAACCTATGGCATGCGTGCCGAAAGAGGTTGCTCAGAAGAGCCTTACTGCGCATGCGTGCGTGCCGCCCTCCCACCAGCTGATTGTTGGGTATCTGGTGTGCATGTGCAGGGGGAAGGGGTGCACAGGAGACTTGCTCACACAGGCAGAGATGCATGGTGCATGGGGTTATGCATGCATGTGCAAAGATGCGCGGCGCATGGGGTTGCATGCACATGCACAGGGGGCATGGGGGGGCCCTGCCTGCATTGTCTTCTGGGTGCTGGCTCGCAAGCGCAATTTTCGGCCTGGGAGCCCAAAAAGGTTAGCCACCACTGCCCTAGATCAGGGTTGTCAAACTCATGTTGTCATATTCTTGTCACGTGATGTATTGTGAGTTTTTCCCCTTTTGCTAAACTGGGGGTGGCCATGGCCAGTATGTGACATATCCGGCCTGTGATCCGTGAGTTTAATACCCATGCTGTAGACACTAATGTATACTATGTCCACCTCAATTACTTTCCTCAATGAAAACTTAATGTCACTTTGAAAGAAGCCTATCCATCCCTGTGGCCATACATATTGCCTCCTTAGGAGTCAGACTAATTATAAGTTGGCCAGCCCATACATCAGCTTCTGAGAATATTGCTTGTTTTAGAGGGCCTTTCATGGAGTCAGTACTCCATTCTTAAATACAGGGATCATGTACTGCAATATGTGACTCATCCTTCAGATAAATTCTTTCTTAGTCCCATGGACAAAGATACTTTTTCCTGGCCATCTGCTGAGATATAGAGAAAAAGTACTGAACTGTAAGATGAGTTGTGGAATATATCTTACTTATAACAAAGAATTCATAGTCATTTGGTTTGGTCTAAAGTGGCCATAAATGCTATGTTTTGAAAGCTAAGTGATATTTGCAGCAAGAAAATGTAGTTACATGTTTTCACCAAAACCAAATAAAAGTCTGCTATTGCTGTCTTTTCAATTTCTTTGAATAACTACAAAAACATTTAGCCTTACATATAACCTTTCGTGATTCTCCACAGAACAGTTCACGCTTTTTCATGTTATGTCTTCAGAGAAAGTAACCTTTTAAATTGCTGCTTTTGGTGTTCCATTCTCAACCCTTGATAGATCCAAGATTGAACTTGCAGTTTTTTTTTAAAGTTAAGAAAAAGGTGAGGCGAAAGTAGAGAAGAAATGATGCTTTACTAAAAAATAAAAACATTTGGACCATTTGTTCGCAAGAAGTTGTTGGGCTTTCAAAATCATATGCTTGTTTAAAAAACAAAAACAAACGTTCCTCTGAAAATCTAGTTGCAAAAAGAAGCTGTTAAGTGGGAATTAAATTGGAATGATTAACATTCTCCTTTTAATGGAAAGCAACTTGCTAGCTCTTCTATAGAAGATTTTACTAAAATTCTAGACAGATAGTTTTTTTTAGCTGAGTTAAATTTAATAACATGCATTCTGCAATGAAATATGCGTGTCATTCTGTTAATGATAGAGCAAACAGAGAAATATCTGTGCAATTCATTTTGTAAAAGAATTTAAAACAAAAGAACCAACTATCAACAATAACCCCAAAAATTACAGCTCAAAGGCTGTTTCATAAAACTGTTGCAACTACATTAGAAAAAGAGCTCCAGTGAGCACAAACTGGAATATTAGCATAAATCTTTTTAAAAAATAAATAAAAGGATGGTTGCTCAAAAAGAAGGTAGCTCATGAAGTTGCCTGCAGATAGCATCAGGGCTTTTGTTTCCATAACCAACTTCAGCACCAGCTGGAAGACAAGTTAGAATAGATGGTACAGACAATCCTCTGTATCATCTATTTCCAATTTACAGGTTTCGCCCTAAGCAACAGCAAATGCAGGAGAGAAGAAAGAACCAGGTTGGGAATGTAATGGGCAACAGATTCAAGCTGTGCACTTTTTCACATCAGAGCCGTGATCTGGATGACCTCCAGCTATTTGTGAAAGACAAGTTCTGTGCCCAGGCACAGTATATGTATTTTGGCCATTAAGGGATGAATTATTGTTCCCTTCAATTTTGCATCAATTGTCCTATGTAAAAATGCATACATTAACATTTTATGAGCCCTTATGCATCGGTTACAGCAAGGGTGTCAAACTTGCACCATCACAGTGTCATCATGTGACGTATCATGACTTTTTCCCCTTTGCTAAACCGGGCGTGGGCGTGGCCAGTGCATGTAGCCTGTAGGCTGCGAGTTTGACAGCCCTGGGTTATAGCATTAAACTACTGTCGTTTCTATTTAGCCCTGGGATTTACTGGAGGATTTACACTATTTGCTAATCATTATAGATAAAATGGTGGGAAGGGAAGGAGAATGCTTATGTTCCTTTGAATGCAATTGGAGTATGTGCATATATGTGTATTGTGAGTGAGGTGGCCTTTCAGTCTTTGGATTGCCTGAAATCCCTGATTTATTTTTTTTATAAACTGATTTCACTGGTTTCTATATATTTTTATATATAAAATGCTAATTTTATTGTTGACATTTACTCTACCTTCAAGCATGCTACAGATTTTGCTAGAAAGAACAAAGCAAGTTCAGACCGAGCTGAGAAGGATGCTTCCTTGCCAGTAATAAGAAAAGTTTCATTTTGAAATAGGAAAACAACAATAATAAAAAAAGATAATGGTAATCAGATTATGTAACCTTAGATAAATATTTTAAAATCAATGTCTCAAGTTAAACTACAATCTTCTAAAAAATAAAACAAAAACAAAAACATCAATAGAATACTCCATAAGGGATTGGAAAACTAGAATGTGACCACTTCAGATAAAGAGTTCTTACTTTAACCTTATATTCCATTTCCTTGTGTTCCTGAAGCAATGCTTCATTTTCCTTTAAAGACGACCCCAAGTTTTGCTTATTAATGTAATCTTTTATGTTCTTCTTGTACCAAGAGGTTATCTGAAATCAGAAACAATCTTTTAAATGAATAATGTACTTAAAGAGCTTGATGGAAGCTGAGTCAATAGGGATAGAAGCTACACTGCTGACACAGGCTATTCTCTTGTGGACTGGCAGATGGAAGTTTTAATCACTGTGTTAAGCCAAAAGATAGTTTCTTAGATTATTTTGTATTAAGTCAAACAACTGTGGTTTGTTCTATAATCCATAGTTATCTCAGATGAAAAGACTATTAAAATATTGTATTTAACATAATAAAGCAATAAACAGAAACACTTGCATTAGAATGTTAATCTATTCTTAATATTGCTTATTCAGCCTTTGTCATTTCCGGATTTGTTGGGCTACAATTCTCACTATCATTGCAACATGGGCATTTGTAAGCAGATGACAGTAGTAGGAAATAAGTCCTATTTAATTTCATTGGGCTTAATTCTGAACAGACATATAAGTATACATTTTTGTTTTTATTTTGCTTTACTGCAATGTTTCATTTCCAGAACTGTGTTTTGCAATACTTCTAAGTGGTTTTTTTTAAATTGATCTATTCATTTTAGTTTCAGCCAGAGCCCCTTTTAGGCTTAGTTTTGTCAATGCATGTAGGAAGGAACAGAATCACATTTCATGATCACCAAAATTGCCAATGAAGATTAAGACAATGTAAATTCTAGACATTATAATGTTTGGTGCAAAAATATGCTGCCTCATGATTCCACTTCCAGAAATTGACTGTAGTCAATTGTAGTGAAGATCACGAGGAGCGACATAGTATCTCATGCACATTGCACAACTCAGTTCAAAGACAAATTGGCCCATTAACCACACCAGTCTTTTCTCTACAAAGTGACACCCTTCCCCAGCAGTTGTCGCCTCATGCCATTATAATATAAAGACTGTTGAGTTAGGACTGAGTCAAGATGGCAGCCAAAGTGGTGTAATTGAAGCAAAAGGGTGTGATTGCACATAAAAACAGGCAGGACTTCAATCAGACCACTGTGTCTACCATCTTGATTTCTTTGACTACATCCTGCAGGTGGCTCTGATGAGGACTGAGGAGAACAGGTCGAAATGCCTCAGCCATGAAATTTCCCAGATGTGTTCAGGTCAGCCAGTTTTCTCATCCTGACTTATTGTACAGAGTGATTGGGAGGAAAACCTGAAGGAACAGGAATAATCACAAGACTATTAACTTTAGATCCAGGAAGGTAACCATGATAGAATTGGGCTAAATAAACAAGACCTATCATTTCTGGGATGCAAAGCTGGATGACCATTAGATGGCTATATAAAAACAACTCTTTGTTCCCAAGTTTGCAACCCAGCCAAAATATGCCTCAAGGAAGTAAATGATGGCATCACATAATGACTACAAATAATTATGAAAATAGATCCTCTGTCCATATAGCTGTATTCACTGGTGCTCTAATGAACGGTAGAAGCCAATCCTGCATAATCCTTCAGTAATAACACAATAGTCCTTCAGTAATAACACATAATCCTTCAGTAATAACACAATATTCCCCTAATAGGGAAATAAAATGAATAAAGTACAGTACATGCTACAGTGCAGGTCTCTTACTTTAACTACATATTGAATAATTGTCTAAGCATAGACCACAATCCAGCATTTAATTATTCCCCCTGAACCAAGAAAACACCCGAAAATGTCTCTAAGACACTAGAAATCTTATCTTCCCTTCAAAGACCTTTATCCAGGGGTGTCAAACTCAAGGCCCCGGGGGCCAGATCCAGCCCACAGGGTGCTTTGATTTGGTCCACAGGGCCGCCCTGGAAATAGCAAAGGACTGGCCTGCAGTGCCTCTGCCAGCAAAAACAGAGCTTGGGAAGGCCGTACACGGCCCTCCCAAGCTCTGTTTTCACTGGCAGAGGGTTGCAGGAGGCCATCACAGCTTAAAACAGAGCTTGTGAGAGCCACGTGAGGCATTCCCGAGCTCCGTTTTTGCTGGCAGAGGGCTGCAGGAGGCCATCACAGCTGAAAACGAAGCTCAGGAGTCCGTTTTCACTGGCAGAGCACTTGGGCCACCACAGGCACTCCTGACATGAGTGACATTGAGCTGGCCACGCCCACCCCAGCTCCCTGAGGTCAAACACAACCCTGATGTGGCTTAATTTCATTACGTTCAGTGAGATTTCATTGCATCTAATTACACGGGGAGCCAGTTTGGTGCAATGGTTGAGGCATCATGTCAGAAAGCAGGAGACATTGAGTTCTAGTCCTGCTTTAAACACAAAGCCAGCTGGGTGACCTTGAGCTGGCCACTTTCTAGGAAGGAGGAAATGGAAAACTACTTCTAAAAAGCCTTGCTAAGAAAACTGCAGGATCTTTTCTAGGCAGTTTGAGAATCAGACCAAATTGAACAGAAGGGGAAAAAATTACACTAGACAGACACCATCTTCTGGTCTTATTAATAACTCAATTAGAAAGAATTTTGCTAAGAATATTCTGAATGTAAACAAGAGTGCTTCTAATAAACTGTTCAACTACAAACTCAGCAAATTACCAAACTGTTCAAAGTAGCACGGGATTAAAAAAAAAAAAAGATAATTAAAGAAATTAAATTTTAATCTGGTGTCACATCACAAAATGATTCTTTTTCCAGAAAGTTTTTTATTTTTTAGTTTTTACACATCTCTTTATGTGAGCAACCTGATTCCAGATTATAACATTTTAACATAATCATAACAAAATGATTTTTGAGTGCTTCAAATGTATTCATTTTGATTATTGCTCCACATTGAAGTCCTGATTTTATTTTTAAATAAAAAATATGAAGAAGTGGATATATAGTCAAACGTTTTCCCCCAACAAACTTAGGATCCAAATTGAAGTATAATGCAGTGGCTCAATTTAGCTACAATCGTAAATTAAGTATTAACAATATAGCTGTGAGTTTTACTTCATGTTTTCCTTCCTTTTTGAAGGAGGAAGTTTTGGCATTTCCCCTTTCACTTTAGAATACAGTGACCATGTTTTCTTGGAAATAAATAAAGGACAAATCTAAACAAAGGGCAAATCTGAAAGAGGTTCATAAGGATTTTAAAAGAATTGTTTATAACTTTGTTTTGCAAAGGAAAATTGGCAAGAAAATAAAATTTAAAAATTCTAAAGAACAGCTTTTTGAAATAAAGAAGTCTCCATTATAAAGGATATGGGGCCACTATACTTTACAGCAAACTAGTTTTTTTTATTTACATATTTAATTGATCTCTTGCACCATCTCATGACCCTAGGCAGTTTACAATAATAAAATCACAATTAACTGAAAAGACCTGGGGAATAATTCATTTTTAGGGAGCTTCTTAACAGGTATTACAATTTGAGCCAATCTCACATGGGTGGAGAGGCTCTTCGTGAGGTTGGGAGCCAAAATGGGGGGAACTATGTCTCCAAGTCTGCCTTCCCCTTCAACTTTCAGATAATGGGGCATCACCAACAATTTGTCCTGATAAAAAGTCCTCAGACTGGTTGAATTTGGTTCGAGGAGTCTGTCTTGAATTTATATACTGTAAGGCCAGGCCATATAGGATTTCACAAGTTAAAATCAGCATTTTGAATTGTATTCAGGAATCCTTTGGCAGTTAAAATCAGGATCCAAAATCATAATCCATGGTTTAGGATTTCAATTGAAGGGAAGCCTGGTTTGTTGCTAAATAACAGTAGGAATTATTGAAGTCTTCCTCTTGCACACAAACCAAGGGAAATGGAGAAAAGTGGCATATGAAACTGAAGCAACCCTGCTCCACAAATCCTGTTTTGGAGGAAGACCATAATCTTGACAATATATTTATTGCAGATTTGGTTTTAGTTTAGTTTAAGAAATCTGTGTGAGAAATGGGCCCCAGGTTTAGGTGAGGGATGCCAACCTTTTGAAATAAATTGTTACATCTGACATTTTTTAGCAAGTGGTGAGCAATCCCAGTAAACAGTTCTTCTAAAGAATGTTTGCTCATTCACAGAGTGGCTACCACAGAGAGTACAGTCAAACACAAAATATCAATTATCACAAGATACAAGTATAAGATTGCTCTCTGTCACAATCTCTAGGCAACCAGTTCAGTATCAAGCCATAGCCTACTATCAAGAGACCCAATCTCTCACTTTCCATCAGCTCTGCAATTGTCCCTTGATCCTATAACTAACAGTAGCAAAAGAAACTCGTTGAAGAAGAGGAAAAAGAAGAAGAGGTTCTTTTCCCCGGGTATGTTTTAAAAGATTGATAATATGCTGCAACACTGCTTGAATGAAAGTTGATTCTGAGAAACTGGCAACAAAGAAAAACATATGAAACGACTCTAATATTTTATGCAAAGGAACAAAAAGTATAGACAAGTATCAACAGAGAACAATGGCTAATACAGAATTCATAAATCAATATATTTTTAGCTTTTAACTTAAGTCTGTATGAAAGAATTGGTGGTGTTCATCTACATTTCATGACCACTTTTATCTTTTTTTAGTTTTCAAAAGTACAGTGGTGTTTACGAAGAATCCAAGACCATTCTTAGATATAAGGATGATTCCAAAGGCAACATATCAGTTTCTTTTGTAACTTTGCTTAATATTAAAGTAATATTTTAATATCTTTTTTAAAAAGAGGGGAAGAGCTCATGGGCCTCAGAAGAGTTTCTCTAAATGTCTATGGAGATTCTCAGTCATCCAGGTGATGGTTGTCCCAAAGTGCTTTTTCAAGCAGCAACTAGACTTTCTGATTTTCTTTGAAGATGTTTCGCTTCTCATTCAAGAAGAGCTGAAGAGGTTTCTTGGATGAGAAGCAAAACATCTTCAAAGAAAAACCAGAAAGTCCAGTTGCTGCTTGAAAAAGCACCTTTGGGACAAGAGGTTCTCTAGATGCACATTGGTGGTCATGGTTGCTACACTGAAGTTCCAGTGAAAAAGTATGCAGAAAAGGGAGGTAAACCTGCACATTTGAACCAACTATCAACCGGTTCTTCATCTACCCTTACTTACTTGTTCCAGAACAAAAGTAAAAACAGTAAAATAAAAGCTAATAAAAATTAGTTTTATTTACAAGGGCTTACACTGCGACAAATTATTGCTAGTTTAAGAAGGAAAAGCTATATTGAGGCTGGTATAGTTTATTTAGATCCATTGCATTAATGGGGTGGGAATAAAATAAAGGAATCATCATGAGGACATATCGCAAAAAGAAATTGCCAAGGCACATTCATGCTGTGGTTGGATGCAAGGGGGAAAGGCACCAAGTTTTGTTAAGTCTGAATTTTTACTAGAAATTTGGCTGATATAAACCTTTCTCTATTAAAGGCTTATTTTCTGTTAGAATTTGGATCAATGCAGGGATTAGAACTAATAAACACAAGCACGATGTTCCCCTTCTGAATATCAATTTTCATACGTAATGGCTGTAGCAGAAATAGCATGAGAAAATATTAAAATGTATAACTATATTAAATGTAATCAGAAATCCATCTAAACTGCAGTGCAATCCTAATTTCTCTTTTCCTAGTCATAATATCTGAAAATCGTTATGCTTCTCTACCAGTAGAAAAGAACTCCAGCGCATGGAAGCTCCTACTGCATCAGAACAAGGCCAAACCTGCTATCGTCATCTTCATTTAGAAATGCAAGATATGAATAAACAAGCACAAATTCCTTGAATAACTAGATGGATTTGTACACTTCATAGGAGTATGTTTGGAAGACATTAAGAAAATTGCATTAATAATGGATATGCTTTCTACGATAATTATGGGAAAACTAACTCTGCCTGCCTTTTGGTTTCCATTAATGCAGGGGCACTATTGAACATATCTGACTGAGAAGAGCATTCAGCAATTAGGAAACTGCTGAGAATACTGCACAGCAATAAGTTAAGAAAATTATATTGTTTTTCAACATACATGCCTAAAAATCATACATGCCCGTGAACTATTGAAATAGAATAAACCAAGGTTATTATTACTGCTGCTAAAATGTGATTCTAAAAATGAGAGAAACATTTGACTATAGATTGAGTAGCCCTATGCAGGGAGACACCTGTTTGTGCCAGAGCTGAATCTGTGCACCTGTTCAGGTTACCTGCAATTCCCAATCCCAAAGGTTTTGTTACAGTACATAGTGCTTTCTAAGGGCCAAGGTCTGAAAAGGAGGGCAGAAATTCTATTCCACTTAAAACACATATAAACTTCTCTATGACTGGAAATGCTGGATTATATTATTAATATCACACTGATGCATGGGGGGTCTTTATTTTTATTTATTTATTTATTTATTTTGTCAAACAATTATTAGATAACAGGTATAAGTATAAACATGGTTATAAATACATGAAATGGATATGAATAAGGAAAAAAAGAAACAATAGGACAGGGATGGTAGGCACGTTTTGGTGCGCTTATGCGTGCCCCCTACAGACCGCTTAGGAAAGGGTTGAGGTCAATAGTAGACAGTCTAATGTTGAAGATTTTGGGGTTTGGGGAAGAAACCACAGAGTCAGGTAGAGTATTCCAGACATTGACTACTCTGTTGCTGAAGTCGTATTTGCTGCAATCAAGTTTGGTGCGGTTTATCTTTAGTTTGTATCTATTTTGTGCTCTTGTATTGTTTTGGTTGAAGCTGAAGTATTCATTGACAGGTAGGACATTGCAAATTGTCTTGCCAAATAGCTTGTCATAAACAAGGATTAGGAGTCAATTAACTCAAGAAACATCATTGAAAAAGCAGCTAGAAGAGGACTGTTAAAAAAATCATTTGCAAAGAACAAGTACGGATCTATCCAAATTACAAAGATGGATTCACACAATAAGATAGATTTACCCACTTCATCGATCACTCTCTCTTCTTTTGAGATGGGCAAAAAATAATTGGGAAGGAGGCAAAAATCTCACTCCTGAACAACATTGTGTTAGATGCTACAAAAACAAAAGTATTAAAAAGCAAGACTTTTCACTGTATCTATTTTCCCAAGCTTTTTAGATAAATTCATTTTGCAATGTCGCTTTTTAAAAATGGGAGTCAGTCTTGGGAAATGAAAGCCATACATTCTAAGGCTGACTTTTCTTAGGAGACATAACAAAGCAATCAAGTTTGTGTCTCACTGAGTCTTAAAGACGGTAATTTGTGATGCTGTCATGACTTAAGATAGAGGTGGCTGCAACATCATGGTTTGTAATTTACCTCCTTTATATTAATTCAAAATGAGGATTTGTTCTCAGCTATCAGTTTATAGCCAAAGGCACTGAAGATGATGCTTCTGAAGGCACATAGGATTTGTCATTCTGGATACAGATCAATCTAGTCATGATACTAGTAAATTCAGTCCTCGCAGAGGCAATTATGAGCATCTGATGAATGCTTCAAAAGTTTGCTAGCAAGCCTAAGTATATTCATAAGACTTTACTTGGGGGGTTTTAGATCAAAATTCAAAAAGCAATTTGTAATTTATAATATAGGCATAGTGCATTACAAAACAGGTAATATGGTACTTTCCAGGGAGCTTTTTGGAAAGTCTTGGGAGGCATCTACAGTAAACTAATGCTGTCATTTGCATATTTAATTTATATGCCCAGCCTGTTTCAAAGGACATAAAACACTTTCGGTATCTCTTATGTTAACATGATTTCTGCATAATATTATATGGCTTTTCAGTTTAAATTAACATCCCTTTTTCTACTATGAACTGCTCTCTCTCAGGAGGTTGGTCATGCTTTTCCACTGAGTTAAAAAAAAAGTGTCACAGAAAGTGTAACACCTTAACATGTTTATCTTGTTCAAACCATACAGAATTTAAAAAGCTATGTCATCCCAAGGAGAGAGAAAAAAGAGGTGTTAGTTGCTCATCTCTCTGTAGCAGAAGAATTCAGAAAATTCCTGCTGCTTCAAACAGAAAATCCATCTGATCCAGCCTCCTGTTTCCGAAAGAAGCCAACCCGCAAAAAGATTACAAATGGGAATGAAAGCCATAGCCCAGTTTCTGGTTCTCAACAACTGAAATACAGCTTTCCAACCTGGAGGTAATACCCGTGTTTTCCCGAAAATAAGATCTGGTCTTATTTTCTTTTGGATCCCAAAATAAGCACTAGGGCTTATTTTTGGGAGGTGTCTTCTTTTTTCCCCCCATGTACGGGAGGCCCACTTTTTCTTCTTGCTCATGGCGGGGCAGGAGGCCGTGCGGCATACCAGAGCCCCTGCTGCAAGGCAGGGGGGGATGGAGCTGCCCCACCCACCCTGCACCAGCTTACCTCAGGGCCCCCATAGCTAGACCACCCACACCCTGACACCTGCCTTGCCTCGTGACCGTGGCACCAGCACACTGCTCAGCCAAGCAGAAGAAGTGGACTGGCAGCCACGTAGGCTCCTGCTGTTCATAGGTATTGATGCTGCTGCCGCGAGGCAGGTATCAGGGTGTGGATGGCCTGGAGGCAGGGGCCCTAAGGTAAGGCAGTGCAGGGCATGTGGGACAGCTCCACCACCACCCTGCCTTGTGGTCATGGCACTGCAAGCAATCAGATACAATGGCTGGGTGGCCGGCTGTGCAGGCTCTTAAGTAGGGCTTATTTTGGGTGTATAGCTTATTAGGCACACATGTAAAAACCATGCTAGAGCTTATTTTCACGATAGGTCTTATTTTCAGGGAAACAGGGTACTTGTCCCTCTTATTAATTGCCTAATTTTTTTTGAAGTTTATGTACATACAATGACCACAAAGTCTGAAGTTGCACAATACACAATACAATCCTTGCTTACTGACCATTCATTCAGCTATGGACGATGCTGGCCAAAGACTCACAACTGGTCCTCAAAGTTGTGGCCGCTGCAGCATCCCCATGGCCAGCTGACCACAATTTGGGTTCTTGACAACTGGCATGCATTTGCAACATTCATAAGGTCCTGCGATCATTTGCAACATCCATAGTTGGCATTCAGTAAGCAAAGCCATGGGGAAGCCAGTGTGGAGTTGCTAGTCGCAGTCACATGACATTGCACTTAATTTACTTAATGACTGCAGCTGAAACTGACAAAATGCTGTCATAGGATATGATTTGTCACTTTATGATTACATGGTACACTTTACAGTTCCAACTGCAATCCTTAAGTGAGGACTACCTGTATGTTAAAATGATGCTAATTGATGACTTGGCGGGCAGTACAATCATAGGCACCATCAACAATAGCCTCCATTAATTTGCCTATGTGGTTTTAAAAAATATATATTTAAGCTAATAATGAAAACTGGAAAAAAAAAAGACTGTGGATTGGATATATATCTATGTCAGACATACTGAAGTCCCATTCTATATCAACTTAAAAAGTGAAAATAATCTTTGTATTGGAATTCTTGTTATTATTTTGTTGTAATTTCAATTCTCAGTTGCATTAAATAAGGATTAAATAAGGACTGTACAATTTGTATTTTATTAATATGAACTCACTGATTAAATTTTTGTGCCTACTTTGTCAGTGTTCCTTACAGTCTGCTGCAGTGCGATAAATTTCCCCTTTCCCTTCTAAGCCAATTTTGCAAATGATTTGTTAGCCAGGAATATTGAGAATTGTAGTCCAACAAATCTAGCAGATAATAATGTGGGGAAACAGTTCATTCAAGATTAATATAACACAAAACAACTTTCCAGACCAGACCTGGTTCTCCTGGTAATGCCACTGACAGATTTGCAAAACTTGTTCCAATCCTTCACCCTGCAGCTTCAAGTATTTCTCCAGCTGTCTCCGCCTGTCTTGCAGAACTTCAAGGAGAATGTCAATTTTCAAACAACTATTGTGGGCTCCCTGAATGAATTCTGGATTTATATTCGGCCCATCAGATTTGAATTCCTGTATAAATTCAGTTAGGTCATGGCTTTTGTTTAAGAGTCTCAATGATTTTTCCAGAAGCTCTGCAAAGACAGAATTAAAAATAACATATTAAATTGTGGGTGAACACAGCATCATTTACACTGGAGAAAATATACATATATTGATGTAAGTTTGTTGTGTCATAAGAGAAAAATAGTAAAATTCTGTACTTCAGTTTCATGCTTAAGTGAATATGATTTTGCTGTGCCACATTTAATTCCCTTGGGCTCTTAGCAGTCATGAAAATGCCAAGAGGCGAAACTCTTTGGAGTAATGGAATGCAAAGAGACTTGCATACTATATCCAGCAGAGGGCACTGCTATCATTCACATTAATTTTAACAGAAACAATTCAGATATTGGCATATAATGTTCAGGACTGACAGACTGACAGTTCCTAAAGCCCAAAATAAAAAAGTGTGTCATTTGCATATTACATCAATTGTACTTAAACATGTAATTGCACATTATCCCTGTGATTCTTGCTCTTTTAAAAATAAAAATAAAAAAACCCCCACAGTACACCAGGGAGTTCTAAGCACCATTGCTGAAATCACATTCTTATAAAAGCTGATGTAAGGACAGAATTCAAACTTTGGATGCCAATATTTTATCTCCCTGTGGCAACACAATTGGATCAAGAAGTTCACATGTTTGTTACCACACAAACACTCTTGCCAAGTGCGGTTCCTTGGGATATTGACATAGTGATTTTAACAGCAGCTAGTGAAAAATCTCAATGGTAAATAGGAAATGCAAGGTACTTTCCAAAAGATTAAAACAACTTCATCACGTAAACATCATGAGAAAAATCACAGGCAAATTTCTTCTAAAAGACACCTGTAATTTCTGAGGACAGCTGCCTAGGATCTGAAATATAATTTAAACCAAATGTCAAAGAATGTTGCATACATTATTGAACAAAGACGTTATGTCACTCAGGGTGACTTTCGCAAAAATGTAAAGATAACAGCAGTTCTTAAATCACTTATATTGCATAAAGCTGCACCTGCATTTCAGCAAATATGTTGCAATGCATGACAAAGAAAACTAAATGTAACAAGGCAGAGCTATACACTGTCTCAAGATCAGATCCCAGGATCCCAGAAATAAATAAGCACATGATTTACCAATAAAGGAGAATATTTGTAGCTCAGGGTTGAAATGAGGGATCCTTGGTGCTTGCTTGTTTTCTTGTTTTCTTGCAGATGTTTCATTACCCTAACTAGATAATATCATCAGTGCAAGCCCATTATTTATTTCAGTTTTCCCCTTGCTAAGTGGCCTTTGCAAATACTTACAACTCTGCATGCTTAGTGAATTGAATTGCACCAAGGAGTCTGGGTGTAAAGGGCTCACCCAGCAATCTGGAGTTTGTAGAGAGGAAAAGGCTCATGATTTTACCCTATTCTCCTCTCAGGCTGTAAAGGGTGTGTGTGCACGTGTGTACATGTGCAACTGTGCAGGTGTCTTCAAGCCAGTCTTAACTGCTGGCTACTACAAAGAGAGTCCCTGCAGTTTTCTTGACAAGATTTCAGAAGTGACTCTACCTTGCCTGCTAATCTCCTGGTCTCTAGCCTCCTGCCTTTAATCAAACTGGTTCTCGGTCAGCTGCTAATTCCCAAATAAACCAGAGTCATGCCAGACATGTGGAATGGCTGGTTCATCTATCACACTAAACCAGCAGTGTTCCACATCTCAAGAGCTGGAAGCAGTGATGGGATTCAGCCAGTTTGCAGCAATTCAGGTGAACTAGTTGTTAAATTAATTGCCCCCCCTGCTATCAAAGTGGATTCTGGGAGTTGCGGTGCACTGCAATGGAGAAACAGGCAATGGAGCAGCAGAGAAGGAGAAGACAGCTTTCTCTTTCTTCTCCCTGCTCCTCCTCCTTTCCTCGTAATGGCCGCTCCATTGCCGATTTCTCCATTGCAGCGCAGCACCCAGGATCCACTTTGATAGCGGGGGGAGGGTAATTTAACAACCAGTTTGCCCAAGGTCAGGTTGACCATTGTGGGAGGCTCATCCCACATGTGTGGCAGAACTGGAGGACTGTCATGCCCCTGTCCGTGTCTGAATCCAAGGAGGAAGACGAACAGCTGACAGGGAGCAGGAGTGTGGCTCTGTTGGCTGCGGAGGAAATTGGGGAAGGACAAAGTCCGGCTGGGCAGAGCAGGGGAGAGGTAGGATAAGGGAGAGAGAGTTCAGAGGAAGACCCAGGCTCACCCCCTCTTCATCCTAGATCATGCAGGAAGGAACGGAGAAGAGAGCAACGTGGGTTGCGTGGCTTACAGGGGAGGAAAGGGCCTTGATTCCCTTCATTAGCCACACCTAGGAATGAGAGTTTAAAAGAGATGCAAACTGAGTGCAGTGTCTGCTGGGAACAAACTAAGTTGATCTTGTATTGACTTTGGTTATCTGCATTCCTGGCATCCTCCCAACTGGGTTGAATTACTGCCGTTCCTTCATGTCTGGAATTCCTTCTCTTGCCCTGCTGGACTAATTACCTCATCTTGCCTTGATTGGACTTATAGTTACAGTTTTTGTTGACCACGTTTTGGACTTCATTCTCTGCAGCCAAAGGCTGTTCCTGGGAGAGTTTTTCTCCAGCCCAGAAGGTAACCAGGACATTGGGGGCAAAGTTGGAGCTAATAAAGGGACTCCTACTGATTATCTGTCTGTGTTGCCTTTGTGTCATGCCCCGGGTCATCACAAGGATGGGGACGGGTCACACCTCGATGCCAACTTGATCCTGGGCAAACTGGTTGTTAAATGATTTGAATCCCACCACTGGCTGGAAGTCACAATTCAGTCTCCTAGCCTTTTAAATGATGGAAACTAATCAAGGAGAAAAGCAACCTAGAATTAAGGAGAAATTCCCTAACAGTGGGGTCAATAAACCAGTGGAAGTTAGGCGGGCTCCATCCCTATAGGCTTTTAAGAGGAGACTGGACCGCCACTTTTCTGGAATGGTGTGAGGTCTCCTGCTTGCAGGGGGTTGGACTAGAGGACCTCCAAGGTCCCTCTGTTATTCTGTTCTTCTGAAATGCTTAGTATCTCTGAACATTGGGGGGAAATTCTTCTTTTCTTAAATGTTTCAAGGGGACAAATTCTTATCTCGGCTTGATATAATTGGAAAGGAAGAATGGAAACATTTTTTTTTAGCCTTTTTGCTTGTTTCTAGAAAAGTGGGAATGAGGGATGGAGTTTTAACAAAATAAAGATTTTTAAATCTTTAATGGAATCTGTTGTTTTTTTAAAAAAAACATTTACAAAAATTGTTTGCAAAGAAATAATATACAATATTTTTTTTCAAAAAAGATAATTCACGCATACATAGGACAAAGGGCATTAAGAAAAATTTGGTATAATGAATGTGATCCCCAAAGAATTGGAGAAATGCTGACTTAGAGTGTCTTAATTCTTTTGTAAAATTATAGGAAATTCAAAGTTTGCTTTTATTTACAGGTCATCTAGTTGTTGAAGCTCAGATCTTTCAGTACTCAAACTGTTCTAATCCCTATTGTTAAGCCCATCTCCAATTGCCTGAGTTCATACAACAAGCTCAGCAGTGGTAGGATTCAAATGTTTTTACTACCGGTTCTGTGGGCATGGCTTGGTGGGTGTGGCAGAGGAAGGATACTGTAAAATCTCCAGTCAGATTACTCAAAATTTCCACTACCGGTTCTCCAGAACTGGTCAGAACCTGCTGAATACCACCTCTGACGCTCAGTCTCTAACTATCCAACTGCATTTCAGCCACCCTGTACAATCTCAGCTGTAGTTTGTAGAAGACAGAATATAAACCGATTATATTTAGGAAAAAGTGGGGAAAGAATGAGATCTGCTAAGAGCAAATTGGTAGACAAATGAAGGGAAGGGAAGCTGAGGAATCAGGTTGTTGCAAAACCAAATTGTTACCCAGCGTCTTTGCTGCCTTTTACAAAAGTTGCTGGGAGGATGGGACCGATGAATTCAGTGCAACCAAAATAGGCAGGCTTAATTTGCACATCTAATTTAAAGCCTGCAGGATGGGGTTAAGAATGAAATTACTATCAAACCAAGCACTCATAAATAAATTAAACAGAGCAAAAAAGGTTACTTCAAGAGGGTGTTACTAATACATGGGCTTCATTAAAAAAACCAAGGTGTTCTTTTCATTTTACCTGTTGATAAAATTGGAACTGACTGCCACACTGGGTAAAATATAAAAAGACAATTTTAATTACACATATATGACTACCTGCTTTTTGATTTCTTATCTCTTTGAAAAGACAAAAACAATGAATAAATTTTATGAGCCTCCCGTTCTTGACCCTTTGGGTAAAAAAAAGAATCCATACTCTACAAAATTATTTTTCTTGTAGCAAACAATGTCCTTATATCATTTTTAGGGATGAGCCTCAGTTTTTGCAATGGCAGTCAATCACTTGCAAATCTTCCAAGCTTAAATTGCAATGATCTTTTTACACTAAGGGTCTTCGAACTTGGCAAGTTTAAGACTCGTGGACTTCAACTCCCAGAATTGCTGAGCTAAGATGACTGGAGGAGGAATTCTGCGAGTTGAAGTCCGCAAGTCTTAAAGCTGTCAAGTTTGCTTTACACCAATGAAATTGTTGGGGGCAATATGCTGACTCTGTAAACCGCTTAGAGAGGGCTGGAAAACACTGTGAAGTGGTATATAAGTCTAAGGACTATTGTTACTGCTAAAGAAGATTGAATTGAGACTACCAAACTTCCAGGCTTCAACCCATTGTTCTAACTTTTGATCAACATTACTTATGATACAAGCCACTTAAGTCAGTATCTGTTTAGTTTCACCCCCCCCCCCAAAAAAAGGATAGAATTTTAAGAAAGCTGTTTTGTTATCAGGCAAGCAACAGCAATTTAAATCTATTTCTTTATGTAATAATCTTCGGGATTTGAGCACCTCACCGGAGAAGTTCAGCTTCCCTCGGTGCACAGAAGGGAATTGTTCTAGTGGACAGCAGGAATGGAGCTTGGGTCTTTGGGATTTTTGCACCCCACTGAAAGAGAGATAGGGAGGGATTCATTCGGCAGGTGGAAGCAGCTTTCAACCTTCCCTGCCAGAGAAGGAATCCAGCAGAGAAGTTTGCAAATGGCGATTACATGATTGCGGGGGGCTACCACTCATAAGTGTGAGCAGGTAACCAAGCTCCCATATTGGAATCAGGTGATCATGGGACAGGGGGGCAAATAGTGTGACATTTTACGAGGGCCTGAGACAGAGGTGGTATTCAGCAGGTTCTGAACAGTTCTGGAGAACCGGTAGTGGAAATTTTGAGTAGTTCGGAGAACCGGTGGTAACCTTCCCCTGGAGTGGGGTAGGAATGGAGATTTACAGTACCTTCCCCTGCCACACCCACCAAGCCATGCCCACAGAACCGGTAATAAAAATGTTTGAATCCCACCACTGGCCTGAGTTAGTTCTTGCTTTAAAGCACCCTTTTGAAAGCTGAATTAACTTTGAAACAATCAGTTGTTAAACAACCTGTAATTTATATGGTCCCCCCCCCTCCTATTTTATCCTTGCAGTAACTTAATGGGTATTTAAGCAGAAATACTGCTGAACTTGTCCAGGGAGCAACAAAATGGGGGGGGGGGTTTGAAACTGGGCCGCCCCATGCTACTTAAGTCTTCTATCAACAAAGCCCAAATATAGTCAATACTCCCAGTGTATTTAGCAGCAATCTTACACAGCTAGTCATCAACTTACAACGGTTCATTTAGTGACCATTGAAAGTTGCAATGGAACAGAAAAAAGTGACTTATGACCATGTTTCACGGTTACGACCTTTGCAGCATCCGCATGGTTACGTGATCAAAATTCAGATGCTTGGCGACTGGTTCATACCTATGACCGTTGCTGTGTCCCAAGGTCATGGGACCTTCCCAAGGGACGTCCCAAGGTCATTTTGCGACCTTCTGACAAGCAAAGTCAATGGGGAAGCCAGATTCACTTCACAACTGGGGTAAGGAAGGTCATAAAACTGGGCAAGATTGACTTAACAAATGTCTCAGTTAACAACATAAATTTTGGGCTCCACTGGGGTCGTAAGTCGAGGACTACCTGTATGCAGGTCATTTAGAGATCATCAACAAGGGAAGCTTTTTAGGATGGTTTGTGTAAAGGCTTCTTTTAGGTTCTAAAACTCCAAAATCATGCCATAGCCATCCTTATTTGGACTGCATCTAGCATATAGTGTAAATTCAGCCATTTGTTTCGAACTGTGATTTATAGCTTGACACCTAGTTCATCAGGCTTTATTCAAACAGAACAAGGGAGTAGTGTGATGCGCAGTGTCACTTGATTCCCGTGTCAGTGGAGCAAAGGGCTGCGTAGAAAAGAAAACATTTCGGAACTCCCTAGGCTTTGAATCTCAACTGTGCTCAAGATTACACTTTAGCTGTCTATGTTCCTACTGAAAGCAAACAAAAATTGGTCAAATGTATTTTGTAAGCTGTCTCTATATTATATTAACTTGATTTCTGGTTACATTTAGACAATAAAACTAGCTGTTTTAAAAGTCCTTTGAATATTGGTTCATTTCATTCCTCTCTGCTATTTCAATAATAGTTAACAGCCAAGAGCTTTTACAAAACAGATCCTTTCTCACAACATGCAGGCCATAATAAAAGTCATTATATCAGGCACAAACGCCTTGACGCAACATAAATGAATTTGTGACTGCTGCCACTCCGAGATGCCAGTGGATTGCCTGCAGCTCCCTAGCAGCCATCTCATCCAACTTCCCAGCACAGATGGACAACAACACTCAGAAGGCAAAACTGTACATTGCGGAATTGCTGAGTACCGGAAACTGATCGTGCTTATCAACATCGCAATAACGTTAGTAAAAAGAAGAAGAACACTTTGGAATATCACTGTCAGGCCTGCCTCCATTCAAAACCCAAGAAAGAAAAAAACCCCAACTCCACTGAAGTAGAGAAGAGGTACCTTTACTGAGTTTGAAATGATAGCGGAGAAAGGAAAGCAAGATCTGAGCCAAAAGGCACGAAAGTTACATATTGAAAGTTTCCCCAAATCCCTCCCCACAGGGACCCAGCCTGAATGTCCAATCCACCTCCCTCACAGTGTCATGTGGAGCAGTGGTGGGATTCATTTTACTATTGGTTCTGTGGACATGGCTTGGTGGGTGTGGCTTGGTGGACGTGGCAGGGGAAGGATACTGCAAAATCTCCATTCCCATCCCACTCCAGGGGAAGGATGCTGTCAAATCTGCATTTCCTCCTCAGTCCTGAGGGAAAGTTACCACCAGTTCTCCGAACTACTCAAAATTTCCACGACCGGTTCTCCAGAACTGGTCAGAACCTATTGAATACCACTTCTGATGTGGAGCACGTCTATCTGGAGTTCTAGGGTGGTCGGTCTTGACTGGGTGTAAACAACTCCATTCAGCAGCACAGTAATTCTTGGGAGCAAAACCTCCCTTTTGGTTCACACGGGCCTTCATCACACCAGCTCACTTCCCAAACCCCAATACCATGCTCCCCCTCCCCCATTACTATGGCAGCCAATAGCAAGCATGTATCAAAGGGAAAACCCATGCTGGAGATCCGAGTGACAATCACAGACATCATTCCTTTGGGTGGCAAATCCAAGAACTGGATCCTACAGTTCCCTGAGCAAGACCCTCAATCCTTCTAAGCAGATATAGGAAATAATAAGGTCCTTAAATATTCTTCCTGCAATTCTGAGTGGAATGGGCCAACATTTCCTCATTTCAAGTGGGAACCACAAGTTTAGGTCTTATAAGCTATACTACCCCAAAATTATTTGACTAGCATTTTCAGCCTAGTCAACACTTCCTTGCTTATTTCTGTTTCTTAACATTCCTGTTTGGTCCCCATAATGAGGACCGTTGCCTTTCTCTGTAAAATGTATGCCCAAAGAGTATCCCATTAAAGTAGGCTCTCCTCTTGGATGAATAATACATTGACATGTGGATAGGATTTGTTTTCAAATACAACCATTATATTATTATATAATGCCACCTTTTTGTGGCAAATTCAGGGCAGTTTAAGAGATCTCTCCAGTGGTGGGATTCATTTATTTTTTTACTACCGGTTCTGTGGGCGTGGCTTGGTGGGCGTGGCTTGGTGGGCGTGGCAGGGGAAGGATACTGTAAAATCTCCAGTCAGAGGTGGTATTTGCCGGTTCTCCGAACTGCTCAAAATTTCCACTACTGAACTGGTCAGAACCTGTTGAATACCACCTCTGGATCTCTCAACATTTTATCTCCAGAGAAGAGCAACCAAAATGATTAGGCGACTGGAGGCTAAAACATACGAAGAACGGTTGCAAGTACTTGGCATGTCTAGTCTAGTGAAGAGAAGGACTAGGGGAGACATGATAGCAGTGTTCCAATATTTGAGGGGCTGCCAAAGAGAGGAGGGGGTCGAGCTATTTTCCAAGGCACCCGAAGGCCAGACAAGGAATAATGGATGGAAACTGATCAAGGAGAGATCAATCTAGAAGTAAGGAGAAATTTTCTGACAGAACAATCAACCAGTGGAACAGCTTCCCTTTGGAAGTTGTGGGAGCTTCATCACTGGACGCTTTCAAGAAGAGATTGGACTGCCATTTGTCAGAAATGGGGTAGGGTCTCCTGCTTGGGCAGGGTGTTGGACTAGATGACCTCCAAGGTCCCTTCCAACTGTTAATCTGTCTTTGACATAGTTTGGACTGATTGGTCTGAAGTTACCCAGTGAATTTCAATAGCTGAGGGTGGATTTGTTCTCTAGTATATTACACCCAGACAGAGACAGCCAGAATTGCTTCATACTTCCTTAGAAAGTGACTAAGGATTGGAAAACTGTTGTGATCTTTTGATGCGGCTCTATTCTGCTGAAAATATTTTAAAGAAGTAAATTTTGATGGGAATTTTAAGTGTCGGCTGCCTTGAGTTTAGCACAATAGGCCTTGCACAATGAACTGTACTGAAATTTCTCCTCCTGAGTATTGTGGATTCTTAGCAATAGGGTGCGATAGGGATTGCTGAAGGAAGACAGAAGCATCCAAAATTTAAGATGTCTTCTTCAAAATTCCTCTTTGGTCATAGTTTGATCCTTTACCTAACTATAAAGTAAACAGGTTTAGGAGCATGGAGAATTAAGAAACGAAAATGTGCCTATAAGATGTATACACAAATTTTCTTTTTTTTATTTGATGCTTCCAAACCTCATTCAGATACTACTTCTAAATTGCTGTGGAAAAAAATAACTCACCTGTTGACAGCTTCCTACTAACACCATTATGTCTGAAATGCAGGGGTAATCAGAATTTTTGGGAATGTCACCTATCCTCCTTATGTTAGGGCTGCTACTGCCAATGTGTACTCTGTTCATTAACTAGGTTTGTCAATACTTATGCACGGAGAGTCAAATCTGCTGTATTAAATATGCCACAAAGAAATGACTTTTGCAGGACAGAGAAAAAGGGATATAGTGGCACTTCGGTACTCAACGTTAATTGGTTCCAGGATGTGCGATGACAACCAAAAATGATGAGTACCAAACATATTTTTCCCATAAGGAATAATGTGATGAGTCACAAGGCAGCTGACACCAATAAGTTCTAACTTGTGCAAATGATGAGTACCAGAACAAAATGTTCAAAATGCACTGAGTACCAAATTTGATGAGTTTCAAAGCAGTTGAGTACCAAGGTATCACTGTATTTCATTAGGTAGGCTAACAGTAAGACCTGATTATGCTTCACTTCTAAAAATCCTGTTATCACTCAACCTATGATGCACTGATCCTAAAATCATAGTATAGCAGAAAATCTGAACACTATCAAGTCCAACCTCTTCCTTCAGCGAAGGGTTAACCATCTAGTCCTACCACATCAGCCCACCTAATAAAGAAACAGATTCCAAACACAGAGAACAGATGTATTACATAGGAGGGTCTCTACAGAGTAAGCGCATTGCTTAGCAAATGTGCTAAGGAAGAAAATCATTACAAAGAAAATTAAACATGGAAACAATCAACTATTTAAAAAAAAACAACAACACGGTTTTGATAGGCTATCTGAACAAAGTACAGTAACTCCATAATTTTAGGGCCACATTGCCAAGAGGAAAGCCATTTGTTCAAAATATTTAAGCATGCCTGGGTTTCGTGTGGTTTTTCGATTTAAAGCTTACTCTGCCTGAAGCTTCATGAAGAAAGTGTATATAAAATAAAATGAGATCTTCTGTTACCATTGCTTCAGAGAAAGAGAGAGTTAATGGACTGCCAAAATATTTTCCAGATTTTGGATGTACCAAGTGCATTGATTCAAATCCACCAGTGTTTCAGCCAATCTGATACCAGTTCCTGCATCAAACGGCACAGTAGTGCCAAATCCAATTGAATCACCAGACATATCAAGTGGGTGTCTCCAGCTAAGCATTGGAGAAATCAATGGGAGGTTCTGAAAACTGGGCAGAGCAATATGTAAATTGAATCATGTCCAGTCTTAGGAATTTTGCACCATAGAAGTGTTCTCTATGCATCTTTGAACGGGCATGTGTGTGTGTGTGTGTGTGTGTGTGTGTGTGTGTGTGTGTGTGTGTGTGTGTGTTTTCGTAGATTTTCACAGGTACAGGTATGCAGGTCTTGGCATGTTTGGGTCTTTTCCCATGTACGATTGAGAGTATCTTGGCAACGTTTCACCGAGGTCCCACTCGCCATCTTCAGGCTGGTGCTTTTGGCTTCATGCATGCTCCATCAACCAATCAAGAAATGACAACACAGCCAACCTCCCCATCAGTATATATCGGGAGACAGCAGCTCAGATCACCCTTTGATTGCACAAGCACGAAGCTGAAAGCACCAACCTGAAGATGGCGAGTGGGACCTCGTCAAAACGTTGCCAAGATACTCTCAATCTTACACGGGAAAAGACCCAAACACTCCAAGACCTGCATGTAGATGTAGATGTAGATGTAGATGTAGATGATGTATATGTATATGTATATGTACACACACACACACACACACACACACACACACAAAATGTGCTGACCAGTTCCTGATCCCTACCCTGCATCTTTTGATCCTAGTCATGGCCAATCATCTGGCTTCTCTCCAAAAACAATGGTGACAAACCCAACAGATTCCCTATATGGGGACACTACCCTTGGGTGGAGTTAAAATAATTGCTACAGATAGAGGTGATTCAAGCCATCTCACTTTTGGCCTTGGAGACCCAACTGGGGAAAAAAATGTTGCCAGGATATGTTTATGCTGTGATTAGCTGAAGTAGGAGTTACCCTTAGTCAATAGTTGAACAGAACTATAAAAATCAGTGACATTTATGACAGCATAAGTAGTTCTCCCTTATGTTATTCTCACAATGGTCCTTGATGCAGGCTAAGCTGAAAGACGGAGACCGGGCACAGAATTTAAACCTAGCTCTCTCCAGAGCAAATCTATAGTGTTAGGAAAGGAACACATTGTGACGTCTGTGTTATTTTTAAAAACTTGCAATATTTCAACCGTGACCAAGAACATTAACTTCAGAAGAAGTTGTAATCAACTTTTATTCAGAAAGACCTTATTTGAAATCTTCCTTGTAAAAGAAGATGCTCCCACCCTCTTCAATACCTTTTGTATGATGTTTGTGCTGATGCAAGAGTTCTTTCAAAGATTCGGGGTTTTCAAACTCTTGAGAAGACTGCAGAAAATCTTCAACTTGGTCAATTTTGGCAGCAAACTGTAGAGATACAGAAAATACACTCTTCAAAGAGCTGCGCATATCATGGAAAAGAATCAAATAAGCTTTTCAACTGCTTTGCACCTTATTAATATATTTGTTCTGTTCTTCTAAAGCTGTCTTCCTCGACCTTGTACCTTTTAGATGAGGTAGATTTCAATTTCAACAGTTCCCAGCCAGCAGCACTGAAAATAATTGCTGTTTCCACTACTTGTATGAAATAGGGACCTCTTCAAAGAATGGGAAACAAGAAGCTGTTATCTGCTTGATTGTTGCCCTTATCCTCTGATTTTTGCTAGCTTAACAGGTTGCATGCAAACAATGACAAATCTGAATTGTCGAGCATTGTGTTGACTTGGTAGAGCAAAGAAAATCAGCTAAAACAGTTCTCTGGCAGGCAACATAATTGTCCCAGCTTTAAAAAAAATTCCCACAGATGTGTTGCTCTACATTTCCTTTCCTCCACATAGCTGCCACTAACTGAATACAGCCTTGAGGAAACAGATGATTGTACCAAACATAATTCCCTCCTTCCCCCAATCCTCACATTGTTCCCTAAAGCAGAATGCTTTGAAATCAATTGAGTCTAAAATCTACCAAACCATCGTACCCTGTAGCAAAATATGCATACCAAGAAAACAAAACAAAAATACTCTCAGTTGCCTCAAAAGGGCCCTAGAAAAGAGTAATTTATCTTCGTTCTCACAGACCTCATTGCAAGTACATCTTCTAAGAGAAAATGCTCATGAAATAATGGCCACTACTGAAAAGGTATAGTTCTTAGCCTTTTTTGTCCCAAAACAGAACTTTGGGAGATTCACTGAAACAATAGATAGATAGATAGATAGATAGATAGATAGATAGATAGATAGATAGATAGATAGATAGATAGATAGATAGATAGATATAAACAGAGAGACAGACATAGATATAGATCGATATATATATATTATTTCAGTGAATCTCTCAAAATTCCTTTTTGGAACAAAAAAAGGCTAAGAATTATACCTTTTCTGTAGTGGCTATTATTTCATGAGCTATATCTATATCTATCTATTGATCTATATCTATATCTATGGCTGTCTGTCTGTTTGTCTATCTATCTATCATCTATATCTTTCTTTCTTTCTTTCTTTCTTTCTTTCTTTCTTTCTTTCTTTCTTTCTTTCTTTCTTTCTTTCTTTCTTTCTTTCTTTCTTTCTTTCTTTCTTTCTTTCTTTCCTGCCATTCAAGCACCCTGCCTTTGTTTTTTGGAGGAAATACTATTAGCTATATATAAATTGGGAATACACATACATCTAGGGGTAGAGAATAAGCTCACATAGAGTTAACCACTGTATGCGGTTGTTAAGATGTGATACGTTTTAATTTTTAGCTGTAATTTAATTACTTGAACAGTGTTAGCAGAGGCAGGCTCTACAAAACCGCACCACGACTAGATGGCAAGAAAGATCTAGAGATTTTTGCTTCAGTCTGAATTTTTGAAACCTGGGCCAAGTAATTTAACATGTTATGGTTTACCATATTGACCCAGTGGGAGTTTAGCCATTGATCCAAAACAGGGCATCTGCAATGAGTGCTTGTGCACACTAGTAGCTTATTGTTTTTATTTTAAGTTTATTTCCCTGATTCATTTTATTTGGTTTCTAATCTCGCTACATATTTCAAGTAAGTGAATAGCTTTGCCTTCTCTCCCCTAAATAAAATTATGCGTAAGAGAGAAACCCCCTGATCAGGACACTTCAGATGAAATTAAGAACGATTGTGAAAAATTATGCCTTTTGCTCAGTCTGCTTTTTCTCAAACATTCTGTTCTGGTTTTATTATTATTTGTATGATAAAAAACAAACGCATTATCCTCCAGCATTTGGGATTTAACTTCCGATTTTCATTAAAGAATATCCTGGAGATGAGGCTTGTGTTTTATCATAATAAAACAAAGATTACATATAATCATATTCTGTCAATTAAAGCAAAGCTTTCCAGCAAGAGGCTTCCAGGATTTTCCATTTGAAATTGATGCGTGTTATTTCCCATATGCCCTTTGCTTAGCTATTTCAAGAACAATAAGGCTGCATCTTTGGTTCCATTTTTTTTTTTTTTTTTTTTGCTACTTCAAGGAATCTGATGGTATGCATAACCAACTGCCTATCCTTCTCTGCATGTGTTTCAGTCCTGCTGAGAGAAATCTCCCTAGTTCAGAGCTGCAACAGCAGGTGCTATAAATCTCCCCCTGGGCCCCCTGTATGACTTATGCTTTGATAATTTCCATATCTGAGGGGGGGGGGCTAGCAATTCTCCTCAAACGTTGGTGCTTCAGTTGCCCAGGAGCAGTGGGTCCAGGGGTGGTATTCAGCAGGTTCTGACCAGTTCTGCAGAACCAGTAGTGGAAATTTTAAGTAGTTCAGAGAATCGGAAAATACCACCTCTGACTGGATATTTTAGGGTATCCTTCCCCTGCAACGCCCACCAAGCCACGCCCACAGAACCGGTAGTAAAAAAATTTGACTCCCACCACTGAGTGGGTCTTACCATCCAAATGAGTTATGGGGAACTCCTTCAGCACTGAATAAAAGAACTGATAGAGCAGAAAGTAACTAAAAGAGAAGAATGGCATTTCGGGGCCAATATATGAAGACAGGCCATTGTTTATTTGTTTGTTTGTTTTCTGCTAAAAAGAACAGAGAGGCAGGTGTAATTTACGGGTAGTCCTTGACTTACAACAGTTCATTTAGTGACTGTTCAAAGCTGCAACGGCACTGAAAAAAGGGACTTATGTCCGATTTTCACTCTCACGACCATTGCAGCATCATCCCCATGGTCATGCGATCCAAATTCACACTCTTGGCAACTGACTCGTATTCATGATGATTGCAGTGTCCCGGGGTCATATGATGACCTTCTGACCAGCAAGGTCAATGGGCAAGCCAGATTCACTTAACAACTGTGCGACCGACTTACCGACGGCAGTGATTCGTTTAGCAGTTGTGGCAAGGAAGGTTGTAAAATGGAGCAAAGTTCCCTGAACAAATGCCTCGCTTAGCAACACAAATGTTGGGCTCAATTGAGGTTATAGGTTGAAGACTACCTATGAAGGATGCAAGCAGTATAGGGCAAAGGTTTGGGGCATTCAGTTGCTTGTCTGTTGTCCCACCCAAGCCAGGGATTCTACTTACTACTCTAAAAGTAATTTTTCAGTAAGACGTGGAACAATGATTCTGCATTTCACAAAGGCACTTATTCTCCAGTTAAGAAGAGTAACTTTCATGCCCCTGTTGGAATCTGATTCCAAGAGGGAGGTCGAGCAGCTGATAGGGAGTGGAAGTGTGACTCCGGTGGCTGTGGAAGAAACTGGGGAAGGGCACAGTCCGGCTGGGACTTCAAAGGAAGACCCAGGGCCACCTCCTCTTCATCCTAGGGCATGCAGGGAGGAATGGAGAAGGGAGCAACATGAGTTACAGGGGTTACGGGAGACTAAAGGGCCCTGATTCCCTTCATTAGCTGCAGCTGGGAAAATAGGATTTGAAAAGGGCGTTTGCGCACAGCATCTTGCTGGAAGCAAAGCAAGAATTATTTTGGTTTGTCAAGTCTTATCTGGGTTCTGGCATCCTCCCAACTGTGTGTGTTTCGTTATCTTTTGAAGTCTGCAATTCCTTATCCTGCCCTGTCTCGTTAATTGCTGCAGCTGTGGTTTGTGTTGATTTTTATTTATAATTTATATGTACTTTGGGTTCGGACTGAATTTCTTCCCCCCCTTTTATTTTTTTATTTTTGTTTTTTTATTTTTTTTATTTCTTTATTTTTTATTGATTTTATTGTGTGTTTTTTTAATTTTTATTGGTTTTTAAAACAAACACAAACAAACAAAACATAAAAACATCAAGCCATCTTCCACACATATATATTTCTTCCTTTTAAAAACTGTTCTTGGGAGAGTTTTTTTTTCCAGCCGATGATAACTGGACATTGGGGGCCAAGTTGGAGGTATTAAAGGGTCTTTACTTACTTTTGTGACTTCGTTGCTTTTGTGCCACATCTCAGGTCATCACAGTAAGAGCAATGCCACTGGACAAATAGCTACTAAAGGCAGCAGTGGGATCCTATCTGTTCACTACACACACGCACAGCTTTTTACACACCAGCTGAGGCCTGCTGCGCCAATCAGCTAAGGGGATAAAGAAGAGAAAAGCACAGGGACAGGTCGGAGGGCCAATCCTGCGCTTTTCTCTTTTTCCTCCACTCAGCTGATCGTCGGAGGCTTTTTTACTACTGGTTTTGCCGAACCAGGCTGAACTGGTAGCATACCACCACTGACTAAAGGGGATGATAAGTTCCCTTTTCCTGGGATGTTAAGGCAGCAATCAACATCACCATCTTGACTCTTTTGACTGCCCATGGATGGCGCTAATTTGGATTTCTCTGGATTTTTTTTTTGTCTCAAAAGTTGCTTCCAGCTCTATGATTTCTATCTGCTAATATCATTTCCCCACCCCATGGTTTTGTTTTGTTTTGTTTTTTGCTCTACTTTTAGTTCTTTTAGTTATGGAAACAGAAAAACAGCTGCAATTAACTTTTTTTTTCACCCCCTGTTCTAAAGCAATGAAAAGCCATCAAGCGGAAAGAGATACTTGAAATGCAATGAGGATTCATTTTCTTTGAAGATGGAAAGCCTTTTCCCTTCTTGTAGACTGACCTCTAGAGCGTTTTGAAAGAAATCCGAACTCAGTTTTAACAGCGTCCTCCGCTTCTCCAGAACAATTGTCAGGGAGTCCCAGGCATCTCCCAGGGATTCTGCCATGGCTTCGTACACCTGTTCTTCATATTGATGCTCCGCTGCTGTCTTGTCGGCTTCCCGCAAGAGATCCCAAACTTGGCCTTCTAAGGGCTACAGATAAAAGAAAAAAAATGGATCAGAAATCAGGACGAAAGTTTCCCACCAGTAGGGACAAAACTCCCTTAGCTTTGCTCTGTTCTTTGACTTGAAAAAATTCTCAGAAAAGTCAGGACAATCCACCTCTCCATTTTACCCAGAGGCAGGGCCACTTCAGGGGTTACAGCATCCTTGCCTTTCCGCCCACTGCAAGAATACCCCTGAATGCTGACTCCTCTGCTGACTTCCTTCTTGGCTGGGCCAGCTGCTGGACACCCTCTGGGGAAATGTCTATGCCTCCTTCCCCATGCTCGGGAGGTCTTGTGGAGGGGCTGTAAATGACAGGGTGACTGTGGTGGCAGCTGCTGCTCTAGAGCAGGGGTGTCAAACACAAGGCCCGCAGGCTGGATCTGGCCAGCAGTGTGGTTGGACCCAGCCTGTGCAGCTGTCGTGGAAAATGTAAGGGGCCGGCCTCCATCGCTTCAGCCCGGTCTACCCATTGCGAATAGGAAACATACCAGCAGTTCGGGGAGTGGCATCAAGCTGGCCACGCCCACTCAGTTGGCCACAACCTAGTCAGCCACACCCACCTGGCCCACTGAGGTCAACCACAGACCTGATGCAACCCTCAATGAAATTGAGTCTGACACCCCTGCTCTAGAGTCTACAGCAGAAATGCAAAAAGAAAAGTGACTCTGCTCTGGTTGTTGTGCCCAAGAGTGGTAGAATAGATATACAATCCAATCTTTCTGCCAGACTCCTGCCTTATCCCCACTGCCCAAACTTATCTAGTGTTGGGGACACTGCCTAGTGTCCCTATCATTAGAATCAGCAGGTGTTTTTTTTCTGGAGAACATTGTCAACTAGGATTCCCCACTCACTTTCATTTGTTTCCATATTCTACTTTCCCCTTAGTATCACCTTGAAGGCACCTCTCTGTTTGGGCTACTGCGTTTCTGTTAGTTGTGTTGGTTGAGAGCCAGTGTGGTGTCGTGGTGAAGGTCCTTGACTAGAAACTGGGAGACCAGGACTCCCACCTTGGAGACAAAGCCAAGGATGGATGATCTTGGGCCAGCCCTTCTGTCTCAGCCCTGGGAAGAAGGAAATATCAAACCACTTCTGAAACTCATGCCAAGAAAAATGCAGAAACTGATCCAGGCTGTCCTAGGAGTCAACATACATCCTTGTAAGCTGCCTTGAGTCTCCATGAGCTAGTAGGTGGCAATATAATTTTTCTAAATAAATAAATAAACTAACTAACTAACAAATAAATAAATGATTCAAAGGTACCAAAAACTAAACAAAGCAAAACTCCAGTCGCACAGCAATTGGGTGGCGCAGTGGTTAGAATGCAGTACTGCAGGCTACTTCTGCTGATCACCAGCTGTTAGGCAGTTCAAATCTCACCAGGCTCAAGGTTGACTCAGCCTTGCATCCTTCTGAGGTGGGTAAAAGAGGAGCCAGATTGTTGGGAGCAATATGCTGACTCTGTAAACCGCTTAGAGAGGGCTGTAAAGCACTGTGAAGCGGTATATAAGTCTAAGTGCTATTGCTACTGTTATTGCTATTGGTTTCAAACATGGCAGAATTTGTTTCCCCCATTCTGAGAGTGATCTGAGGTGACTGGACTAAAGTCACCCAAACAAATGAACAAATGAAGTTCTCTTTCAAGACACAAATGACCAGGATCAAATTATTCTATTGTTTGAGTCTCTCTGGAAAAGGCTGTGGTGCTGTGGTATTACTTATGATGCAGACGTGGTATTCAGCAGGTTCTGACCAGTTCTGGAGAACCGGTAGTGGAAATTTTGAGTAGTTCGGGGAACCGGCAAATACCACCTCTGACTGGAGATTTACCAGTATCCTTCCTCTTCCACGCCCACCAAGCCACACCCACAGAACCGTTAGTAAAAAAATTTGAATCCCACCACTGTTATGATACCTCCTTAATTTTTAGTTCAGATTTAGTTGATAATAGTACTGTATTGTTAGGGTGAATATTGATTATTTGCAAAAACATTGCAAGAAAAAGTCAGATTATTCATTTTGATCTTAACAAATATTAAGCATGCTTTTTATCTTAAACTAAGGCTGATTCGACATATTTCCCCCTTTTATTTGTCACCCTGGAGAATGTTTAAAAAGTATTGCCTGAGAAAGTTATTATCTTGTAAGTTTAAAATGATGGAGAGGATATCTCGATATATATAAGCTTGCCCCTCTTTTTTCTCATTTTGTTTGGTTGTTAATATGAATCCAGGGAAAGGAATTACTGTAGGCTTAAAGATATGCACATAATTCTGAATAATATAACCCCAATTCAAAATTTATTAATATATGAAAAAATATGAATTTGCCTAGCATGAAGAATTATCATTCTTTTATAATAGAAAGACAGCATCCTGCATTTTAAGTCTTGGATAAATGATATGTTTGCTCTCTGCTTTATGGAGTTGCTTTTTATTGATGTGATAGAAAAACTGATCAACATTATTCCATGTAGTCAAGTTTTCACATTGTGCTTTTTATATCTATTATAACATTTGTTTCTTTTTTTTATTATTTTTGTGGCTTTTTAATTTCTTTCTGTATATTAAAGGATTTTTAAAAAAAATCAGTGGGTCATACAAGCGATGCGATGGACTAGAGGTGGGGCTCTTGCCTCACAATCAGGAGACTGTGAGTTCAATCCTAGTTAGCAGCCGAGATTTCTCTCTTTGGGCGCAATGAGTAATTGTCTGCTGTGAACTCTGTGTAGGCCTCAGGAAGGGCAACCAGCCAGTAAATACTTGAACTCTGTTCAGTTGCCCTGACTACACCCCAATGCAAGGAATTACAGGGTCATTTAAAAAAAATTAGTGGGTTGTACAAACCTAGGTAATTAGATTAGTCATGGTTTAGTTCATTGTGCTATTGTGGTTTTAAACATACTCAGATTAATCTCATGATTTCAAAGGGTACTGGTACCTGCTTATCCTACAATCTTAGCAGCAGGGTTATCCAAAGGAGTTGAGGAGCAAGGTGAAATGTATTCATTGTTGAATTAGAAGTAGTATACAGGAAGTCCTTGACTTATGACTCTAATTGAGACTAACAATTATGGGTATATAAGCTTTGATGGTCATAAAGTGGCTCACCAAATGATCGGACCCAATTTTATGACTTGTTTCTCAGCAGTCATTGAGTGACTACCATGGATGTTAAGTAAAAATGGCAGTTGTTAGGTGAACACCATTGTTGTTCAGCAAACCTATTGTTCATTGGACCAGTTTTTGCCAGAAACCAGAACTAAACACTGGTTTCTGACAAACCCATCATATATTGTGGTCATGTGCCCATGGGGCACTACAAAAAGTTGTAAATTCAGACCATCCAAAACACAATCACATGACCGGAGAGGGGGCAACATTGGAACTTTGAAATCAAGTTGTAAGCTTCGGGCAGCTCCATCATAACTTCAAACGATCACTAAGCAGTCGTGAAGGACCTCCTGTATAGGTTTGCCTTTGCCCCAGAACAAGTCATTTTTGTTTTGGTTCTTTTGCTACTTTCACCTTAAGGCCTAAAAAGTACTGCCATTTCTCTTTATTTCAAAATCTTCAGAGTATCTTCAGCACGCCTTCTAGACTTGAAGTATTTGTGCCCGTTTTCATCTCAGCTCTTTATCATGACAATGGATGAATGGCGTGTCAGGTTTTGCTTTTACTTTGGTGCTATCTGGAAGAATGCATAATGAGGAATCCATAATAGACAAATTAAAATCTAGGATAACTCATTCTCCTGATACAGACTATAATAAGAACTGAAGATAGGAAAAGATGAAATTTTCCTGATAAAGACCGAGCTGAGAAGAGGAAAATAATAGAACACTTAGACATTGTGCTTTGAACTCAGAATCGTAATATCCAGATTCTCCCAAGCCACCATATCTTCTGCCAGTAATAGTTGCGTCTGAATTGGCTGATAATCTCCCTGTTCTAAAAGAAATGCGATGAGAAATACTTTTCAGAAATAATGAACAATTGTTTCTTAATTAAAAAAGAAAGATTAATAGTTGTCGTGAAAGAAAAAAAGCATGAACACAGAGTTACCAAAAATGAATTATTATTTGAAATATGAACTCTGCACAATACAGACCAAGAGAGTGAAAAAAGAGAGTGAAAAAGAAAGCCACCACAAATATTTCCTCTGAATATAGTAGATGGAGAAACAAAAACACATTTTTCTAATTGGAGGGCATTGGTGCACAGCCTATGTATACCTGTGGCCAGTCTAATGGTGGCCTTCCAGGGCATGAAAGGCATGGTAGCTTTAGTTGCAGATGGGGGCTACATTTTGGCTCCTTCAGATTCTGAAGTATTTTTGGAAAGTCAGATCCAAAATGCTTCAAAGCCCGATTGATTATTTTCCTTAGGGATAAAGCTGAGAAGATTGACTGAAGTGTGGTACACACATTGTGTAGAAGCCTTAGTAAAATTCCTATTTTTCCTACCAGCCCTGAGCTTATGAAGCAGGAGGATTGGTCAAGAATCATGAAAGCCACACTAGATAATTTCATTCTTCTGAGTCAGCTATTATGTCTGCAGACCTCACTTAGTCTTAACAGTAGCAGTAAACTTTGTGTTAGACATGCTTGCTTAAATATCTTCCCTGCTGGAACAGTAAATAGCTTAATGTTTCTAAAAATACCTTCCATGTTGAAGGTAGGGGATACTAGGTGAAATATGTGAACATTTATAGCAACTTTTAGAAAGTTACACAATATGATAAAATTAAAATACACAGAGCAATCTTTGCACACTCCAACCTTAATCCTGCTTGGTCTGATGGAGTTTATTTTCATAAAATGTGCACTGGATGGCAACCATAATTCAGCTCACAGAACAAATGTCAAAGGCATACTAAACACACACACAAGCTAATAGATTGAATATTAATTTGGCTTGTTTGTATTATCCTCCTCAAAGTGTATGGGTGAATAAAGGTAGTTTTTCAGTTTCTCACTTTCATGGCCATACACCATGATTAATTTTAACATGAATTGCCAATAATTTTTGTATTAGTACTTTTTAATTGTTTCAGTATTCATATCGTTATTGTAATTATTGTCAACTCTTTGGTCCAATTCTTTAGTTTTAAAAAATCTAAGTAGGCAAAGGCTACTATCAGTTCTTACAGTTGGGAAATTCAGATTTTCATTATGCACACCCCCAAAAAATTTTTTATTTGACTTTATTTATCAATTGCTTACAAGATAATAGGTATAAGAATAAACATGAGTATGAATACAGGAAATAGGTACAAATAAATGGGGACAATAGGGACGGTAGGCCCAATTGTGCACTTATGCACGCCCCTTAATTGGTGTTATCATTTTTATATTTTGCCTGATCAGAAGACTTACTCAATTTTCTTGGTTATCTGTGTACAGGAATAAGCAAATATACCTCCCTCATTCTTCACATCTTCATATCTTTATATATAGGAAGGGTAACTTTCACCCTAACCTTTCTTAACCAGTTTGATCTAGTGGTTAAGACACCAGGCTAGAAAACAGGAGATAGTGAATTCTAGCCTTGCTTAGGCATGAAAGCCAACTGGGTGACTTTGCGCTGGGAAATTGAGAGAGGGAGGAGTATGAGATGTTTACCACCTTAAAAGTAATAAAAGTAGTATTAAAAATAAATAATGTATGATCAGTTTCCATGATTCTGAATTTGTAGAAATCAGGATTTTTAAATTGCACACAGGGTTTCCACAGATGGAAGAGTCATTCTTGACATAGAAAGGTTTGGTTGGGAGAAGATGAATAAACATACATATCTCTGGTCCTTCACCTCACATGAGTGACTACAGGTATGCCTGTCAGATGCAGTATATGGACTCACATCATAACACAAGAAGTGTCCAAATGGGGTTTTAAAAAAAATCAAGATGGTTGTTATGATGCAGTCCACATTTTTATAAATGCATCAAGATGCTGTTCACATAAAAAGGGACAAGGCTTCAATTTTGTCACCATTTTGACTTTTTTGACCCAACCAATGGATACTGCTACATTTAGGCATGCAGGAAAGGGGCAAGGGATGAAGCATGTGTTATACTCAAAACTTACAACTTGCATACTTTTATCACATGCCTGGACAGTAATATATAAAGGCAGAGTTTGCTTCATGATGCAATAATTTCATGTAATGAAATTATTTTGCTGTGGGGGCGGGTAGGTCTGTGACAACTTGCTACGGCCAACTGAATTCACCACAGCCAACTTGCTGCAGCCAATTCACTGTGACCAACTCCCCCAGGCCAACTCACCATAGCCAACTTGCCCCAAGACAAGTCATCAGAGGAAAAGAGTTACACTAATATGAAAAAAAAATAATGGAATAGAATCATTAAAGAAAGGATGCCAAAGGAGGGACAAAATGAAATGTGAGTGACAAGAATTAAAATATATTTTATTTTATTTTTTTAAATAAATTTTATTAAGTTTCCAAATTTTAAAAACATAAAATAAAACTTTATACTTTGTTATCAACATCAAGACATCTTTTGCATCTCCTCACATTTTTCAGTATATGTATTTACTTATTCCTTTACCATTACATCTTACTCTTACTATAAATCAATATCTTTTATCCTTACATCTCAATCTTCTCTATGGTATATTTACATATTTACATATTCCCTCATTCTTTTCCTAATTGCCATTTTATTTTCTTTTTGTTTCTAAACCACTCATCCCAGACATCCCAGGCCCTATAATAAACTGAATCTTCTCTGTCTTTTATTTTCATCGTTAGCCTGTCCATTTCTATACAATCTATTATTATTTTTATAACCATGCCTTCCGGTGGAACCCTTTTTTCCTTCCAGAGTTGTGCGTATGAATCCTTGCAGCTGTTAATATATGTAACATAATATATCTATCTGTTTTATTGCATTTTTGTGTTATTATGCCTAATAAAAAAGTTTCCGGATTAAATTCAATTTTCTGATTCGTGATTTCTTCTATCCATTGTCTAATTGTATTCCAAAAAATTTTCACTTCCTGGCATGTCCACCAGGTATGAAAATAAGTGCCTTTTTCTTTTCCACATTTTCCACAATTTGGGTCTGAGTTAAACATTTTTGCCAAATTAGCGGGAGGAAGGTGCCATCTGTAGAACATTTTGTATTGATTTTCCTTGTATGCTGTGGATGTAATTAGTTTGTAATTTGATCCCCACATTCTCTCCCAATTTTCCAGGTCTATATTGTAGCCAACATTTTTCGCCCATACCACCATTGTCTCTTTGACCACCTCCTCTTCCATTTTAAAATCTAGTAGAAAGTTATATATTCTTGAAATCATTTTCTTTTCCATTTCTTGTAGAATTTTATCTAATTGATGCTTTTTAATTGTTTTAAATAATTAAATTGAATGGTTGCATTGTCCTGCAGCAAGTTTCTGTGGTGAATTGGCCATTTTGAGTTGTCCTGCGGCAAGTTGGCCACGGTGACTTGACCATGGTGAGTTGGCTGTGGCAAGTTGTACCATTCCATGCTGTGGGTGCCTCAGTTGCTGTTTGCTTCCTGAGGAGCAGTGCAAGGGGAAATAAAGCCAGAATACGTTAGAATGCCAAGCATGGCTTCTGGGCGTACAGTATGGACATTTCAGACAGGCCTTCTTCTCAGGCAGCAGCAGAAAGTTGTAGGCCAGCTCTGTACTTGGCTACAGAATTCTGAGACTTCAGCTGAACTGCCAGACTTCTCCTTCACTATGTCAGTTGTAGGAATTTCTTGTGGTATAATTAAACATTTGGTTTATCTGTTCTAAACAGAAGTTTCAGCTAGCAATTCCACATTGGCAGTATTTATTATATAACAACATTATTTAAGCTCAAAAAGTGTTTTTCATTCAGAAGCTGCTAATTATGCTACTAAATTTGTTTTTATGCATTTGGTGTGCTGAATCTGAGTGAGCAATTTATTTTTTAATTGTAAGCTATTTGCCAATAGGTAAATGGGCACATTTGGCCATTATGTGCTTCTCTTGTTAGGCAGAGCAGCCTATGAATTCAATAAATATATTTCACGTCAGCCAATTTGTTTCCAGCGCCAGCTGTTCCTCTTACCATTCATTACATTTTGTGCACAGAGCAAAGTCAGAAAGTGACATTTATGTGTGTTTAAAACAGGCCTAGGTATTGATTCAGTAAAAGTATCTCAGTCACTCTTAGCTTATTCACAAGAGGATTTCCAAAGCCATCCCAGGGAAAGAATCACATTCAGAAAATCATTTATTACCCTGAATATAAGGCAGGCTCTAAACATACTCTGGATTAATACAAATGGAATAGATGACGTAAATACTGCTAAAAGCAATTGGGTTGATTTGAGATCATTTCCCAGGGCAAAGAATGTTTGTTAAATCTGGGTAATTCCCCCCCTCCCAGAAATAACTCTGTGTATTTGATTGTGCATGCATATGAAAATGACTATAATATAATATAATTGACTAGATTAATTAGGGTTCTTTCCATTCAGAAAATGCCTTGTTAGATGTAAATAGAAGTAAGTTCTCGAAGAGCAGGTGGCAGTGACAGGTAAGAGAGCCTTTATACAACTTCAGCCTTTTGTGGATCAGGAGTTCCTACGCTCAGTCACTCAAACTCTACTCATCTTCCTATTGCAATATGCTCTACATGAAGCTACCCTTGAAGAGCATTCAGAAACTATGACTGGTGCACAACACAGCAGTGAGGGCAGCTCTTAGGCTTCCTAGAGTGGTCCATATTACACCACTGCTTTGCAAGCTGTACTTGTTGCCAGTCTGCTTCTGGGTGCAATTCAAGGTGTTGACCATCACCTTTAAAGCCATGCATGGCGTGTGTCCAGTCTACTTGAGGAACTGTCACCTCGATGGTACTGTCCTGCTCCCACCCATATCAGCAGAGGGGGCATACTGCGGATCCCACCAACCAAAATTTTTTGGCTGGAGCGATCCAGGAAGAAGAACCTTTTTCTGCCATGGCTCCTGCTCTCTGGAACATATTAGCCCCTGAGGTGAGATTGGCTCCCACCCTCCTGATGTTTCAAAAGAGCCTTAGGACCTGGCTCTGCCAGCTGGTTTGAGGTCCCAGTGGGTGAGTTTCATACTAGAGGTGGTTGACTAATTAAAACTTAATCCCACTTCCTCTCCTCCACCCCCATGTGTCTGGTTCCCTCCTTTGCCATCTTGTATTAATTTATCTATTAATGTTTTTATCTGCTTTGTTTTTTACGATCAATTTTAAAGTTTTATGTTGTAAGTCACCCAGAGTCATTGGATATAAGATGGGTGGCAATTAAAGTCCATGAATAAATAAATAAAAAGAAATCTGTGTATTAAAATATTTAGATATCTATGAAATATTTTGAAAAGAACTCCCATAAAACAGCAACATAATAGGAGTTATCATGGAGGAAGAGGTGGGGAGAGAGAGAGATAAACTTCCATCCAACTTCACACAAGCCAATTTTTCCTCATGCAACAAAATCTACCTTCAATATATTACTTCATTCACCCACCAGATCTACTTTTGAAGAGTTACCTTAACTTCAGAGAAATTTGGACAGAAAAAGAACAACAAGGTAGAGGGGAAAATCTGTAACTTCTGTGTCATTGGGACATCAATCAGAGGTGGTGGTTGGAAACTAGTTTATGCTAAAGGAACAAAAATATAACTTTAAAAAAACTTTAAAAAGTAGGGATAAATATCTAAAAAGTGTTTGTCAAGTAATCTATCTTATGACATATAGTGACTGCAGCCAAATTTCTGATGATCCCAGCAATCACATTATTTTGTCAGCCAATGGCAGGACATAAACACAACTTGACTAAAATAACATCAACAGAGTGAGAAACAATTGTGCAAATGGTGCTTTCATCCTGGCACTAAAAACAGCCCTAGTCAGCCACTATGCAGGTATGAAGAATGTACTTAGTGCCTCTGTTTTCCTTCTGCTTTTCCTAACACTAGACTGACACCTTTGAACACTTCCCCTTAGGTTTTCCACACACCCAACACTGGAAAGCATTGCTCATGTCTAGCATAATGTGCCAGCAATCGCTGGTCCTGTCAGCACTGCAGTTGCTTAAAATATCATTACAGTACACAAGGGCATCAAGGGTGACATAGCAGAGTGATAACATAAGATTCACCACAAGGTCATTTAGAAGGTATCATGGAGTCATCCACGTTTACTCTCTGAAATTGCAAGCCATTCTCTAATGGCCTGTACCAGAATATTTTAATTTACAATTCATTATCCTATTTGAAAAAGCCATTATCCAGGGTACACCAGCTGTTTTGTGCAATAATGTATCATGAGCTTTATCTATTGTCCAGCGTAGAATTAGGAGAACATAAGCCTTGTAATTTCAGCCAAGCTCTAATTTAAGCAAGATTATATATGACACAAAGGGAGGACTCGAGGCATCTCATTGGGTGGGGAGGAATTTAATATGACTTTTGGTTTTTATTTACCCTCTCGACTTCTTGGACTAAAATTTAGAGTCAGTTGTGAAATGGTGAAAAAAAAATTGAATGTGTGCTTATAACTGTGCTATATAGAGAATTCATTATTTGTTGATTTAGATCAGTAGTTTTTAAGCTGTTTAGGGAATAGAGGCCACAATGATTTTTTGCGGGAAGTTTCTCTTTCAGAATTGGCCTCTGTTTCCCTCAAAGTCTAAAAATAGGCATTTCCTGGACTTCTACAAATAAATCCCTTTTACTCCATGACTTTATTTGGAAGTATGTTCCTGCAGAAAATATGTACAACAGTTGTGGTACAAAACCAGAAGTGAAGGTGATAAGAGTTCACGGTGCAGTAAAGCCTTAGTTCTCCATGCTAATTGCAACTACAGGTTTCCATTTGATGAGGGTTAACTTAGATCTTTCTGGGGAAAGATGGACAGGATAAAATGCTTGCAGGCATGCTAAATGAGTTGCAGGATTCTTAGAAGATGAAGCTCCTCATATCCCTTCTGGGTGGGACACCAGTTGTACACTGTTCATGATGATGGATAAGGTGGCATCTTGTGCAACTATGATACTTTACAATTTAGGAAATGCCAAAACTTGGATAAGATTCTTTGTAGTTTGAACTCTGCTACCTGTGTATTAGACTCCTTTCCTATGGTTCCTTCAGTAAGTAAGTAGGTACAATAAGAATGGCTGGATCCAGGAGGGAGAATGACTGGTTCTTTGAGAGAGAGAACAGTGCTGCAGAAATGTGCCCCTAGTTGAAAAAAAAAACTCTCCCAAACCCAAATATTTTTAACAACTTTTGTTGTGGATTTTGTTAGGAAAAGCTGTGGAGAAGGGCAGTTGGGAATAGTTATAGAGCCTGGAGGAAATGGTTTATCTGAATCATTTCCAGATGAGATTAGGCCAGTCATAGAACTGAAACTGCGTTGGTAGATTATTTTTATTGGGTCCTGAACAGGGGAATATACTCCTCTTGGTTCCATTAGACCTTTTAGTGGCTTTCAGTATCGTTGATCACTGTATTCTTCTGGACACTTACAAACTTTGGGAGTCCAGGGCATTGTTTTATAGTAGTTTTATAGTGGTTCTAGTCGGTGTCATGGGGAGAAAACAAGTGCAGGGAAGCTCCAATATGGGGTTGCAGTGCTGTCCCTGTGAAATATAATATATACATGAAATCCCTAGAAAATGTCATTTTTTGGTTCAGGGTGACAACTTGCCATCACAACCTGTGTCAGTGAGGTTATGGAAGGTTAAAACTGGTGTCCAGAGTGTTGTGAACTAAAGAAATATATTAATAAAGATTCATTTGCCTAGCAGGATCGTAATCCTGCACGTCCTATTGGCCCATATAATGGCAAGTTACGATTGGTTCATTCGAGCAATCTGACTGGCTGTTGGCGGGCCGCGCCAAGATTCAAACGCTATAACAATACCCACTGGTTATCCGGATAGCAGCTTACGCTATAAAAGTGACTGCTAGCCGGGGTTCTTTGTCTCTGTTAACATGTTGTGAATAAAGAGCTGAATTCACGAGAGAAGCAGTTTCGTCTCCGTTTCTAACCCATGCCTCATACTTAACATAGAGGAATCTAGATGGGGCCAAACAAACACTGCTTAAACCCAACTAAGAAAAGTTGCTAATATTCTATAACAGGGGTATCAAATTTGCGTTGTCATGGCAGCATCACATGATGTATCAGGACTTTTTCCCCCTTTGCTAAACACGGCATGGGCATGGCCAGTGGGTGATGCATCCAGCCGATAGGCCGGAAGTTTGACAGCCCTGGTCTATAAACATCAAATAACATCAACCTTGGCAGATATTGTGGAAGAGGTAGTTTGTGGTTTGTTCCACCTGGATCCTTAGCTCCTGCTAAGGCAAAAACCATGGCCAGGCAGCCTTCAGCAAACTCCAGCTATTGTACCAGTTAAGACTCTACAAAGACAGAGATGCCCCAACTAGAAAGCCTTACAACTGGCAATGAAGATATTGAAGTGATGGATGGTGGAGCTGTCTTTCAGGGTCAACCATAAAAGAGTGAACAGACAAATTGCAGCATATTTCATATTGCAGCAAATTGCAGCATATTTCCAGCAATATGCCAGGAAAGCCTTGATTCTAATTTCAGTGGTACAATTTTGCGTTCTGGAAGAATTGCTGGATGAGGCATGGGGGGGATATTAAAGACAGAAATGGGAGTGACTTGTTGCTTGAAAACTTCTTAAAATAATAATAATGGAACGCTTAAGACTGCAGTTGCCTATCCTTGCTATACCCTGTCATCCCTTTTATATTTAAGTGTAGATACGTTTTTTAAAAATCTGAAGAAGCACTACACAGTATAAAATGTACATTTCGTCATGTACTTTGGCTCTGTGAAATACAGTTTAGAAAACATTGGTGACTTAAATAGATCAGCAAAAGATTGTCTTTATGTTCCCTGAAGTTTATACAAGCACTTTATTATGGAAACAGTCATGACTTTTTGTCTTTGTTTAGACATCACCTGTTTCAATCTCTAAACTAGAAAAATCAGTCTGCCTTTTCAATTCTTGCAGCCCATGAAAATAAAATGGCAGAAAATAAAATCAACACAGACAGTTTCTTTCCGAAAACTAGGCAGCTAGATATCATCTTGTTTTCTGACAGTTAAATCTTTGTCTGAAACTAAGTGCCATGGCGGGAAAAATAATTAAAAAGAATTCTTAGTGCAAAAGAGAGAAGGGCTTTTTCGTGAAATAGATCCCCAATATTATATTCACACTGCTCAGAATGGGAGCATCGAATCAAGAAGATATCTATGATTTATATAATCATATGGGGGTGGAGGGGAATTAGAGCTCTCAAAATTTGAATGTAGTAAAATAGACCAGAGCTGCAGTCCTGGGATTATTTATAATGAAAAGGATTTAGAGCATTTCAATGACATCGTTGGCTTATTTGTTACAAAATCAGCTAAGCATATTTATTTATTTGTGTTATTCATTAGTTTATGTTCCTTTTATTGATTTTTATTAGAATGTCATTGCCCCTTAAAGAAATGTTTCTTTTGTTTGCTTGCCATCCAGAGTTCTCAGATAGGTGGGCAGCCATATAAAATTGGACAAATAAAAATTATATGCAACCCAGCAATCCAAATGCAGCTCGACTTATAAACATTCGGTTAGTGATGGTTAGAGGCACTAAAAATGTGTCTTATGACTTTTTTTTCACACTTACGACCATTGCCCCATCCTGATGGTCACAAGATCAAAATTCAGATGTTTGGCAACTGGTTCATATTTATGACGGTTGCTGTGTCCCAAGGTTATATGATCACCTTTTGTGACTTTCTGACAAGCAAAGTCAATGGGGAAACCAGATACACTTTACAACTGTCTACCTAACTTAATAGCTGTAGCAAGAAAGGTTGTAAATTGGGTCAGAACTCGCTTAACAACTGTCTTGGTTAGCAATAAAAATTTGTTGTGGTTGTAAGTCGAGGACTACCTGAAATCTCATATTCTGGTTCAGTGTACATTCCTAGTAGACAGCGTTCTTCATCTCTAGAACTCTCAAATTGTGTAGGTACCAGTTGATGTCTTTTAAATGATTATTCCATTAAGCATAATTATTTGCTTGGGTAAGGGTTACTACACACCATACCATTATAGTATGAAAAAATTGAAATAACTCTAAATAAGTATCTTCTATAAGCAATATTGGCACAAACAACTAACAGATTTACCATAATTCTTAGAAATGAATGGTTGAATTACTGCTCTTAAATTATTGCTTAAAATTATAATTATGATTTCAGACAGCCAAAGTAATGTTTATTAGACAGCCAAAGTAATGTTTATTATACTAAAAAAGGAAAGAGACATAAAAAGAGTCTTGGCTATGTATAAAAATTCATTTAACTATGTGGGTATTTATATTAATGGTATCAAATTAATTTTGACTAAATTAATGATGACTGTAAGTTAAAAATCCATGAAATAACTGCTACATCTCTTCATTAAACTTTGTTCCCTGCACATTGCCCTCATAAATTTTTGAAACTGTTTAGGTACACTTCCAATGCAAATTGACTTGACTGTAACCTTTTGTACAAATGTGAAATCACAGCTTAGTTCTGTACTATTTTACATTTTTCCCATATATCATGGTCCAGATAATGTAGCATTTATTTTAAAAAACCTAATCTAAATCTGTTTGAAATGGAGTTATGATTAATTGCATGGATTAGAAACTAAGTTGCACCATTCTTTAAGTTGTTGTCGTACCATAAGAAATTGTAAATAGTTTGTAATACCACCTAACTAGACTTTGTGGAAAATAGACTAATTTGGTCATGTTTTAATTCCACTGAAATCAGGACTAATTTATTGTGTTAATTTCAATGAGCCTAAAGCACTGCCAACTAAATCCAGGACCTATGTTTAAGACCAGAACATATAATAGATGTGATTCACTCTTTCACTATCCAGCCCATTTACATGGTAATAATTATTAGCTGGGACAACTTTAAAGGGGATTAAACTAGCTCATGCAGGATACTGCTGTTAATGAATACAAGTTGTGATAGCAATATATTACTTTCAGTATTGGCAGCTATAAGATTTCTCAACCTAATTTATTCCATGAGATAATAATTAGAAAGACCACAAATTGCACCCTGATAGTGGAGTTCCCAGTAGAATGGGGTAAAAAAAAAAGTCAAGAGAACACAACGCAACTACTCAATAAAAACTCCATCCCTTTGAACATCAACACACATAGGGAGCTGAGCTTTTACCATGTGGTTATGTCTACCACCTTAAGCAAAGGTGTTAAACTCAAGACCCAGGGGCTGGATCCAGCCCATGGGTTGCTTATATCTGGCCCATGGGGCCACCCTGGAAACAGCGATGGACCAGCCTGCGGTGCCTCTGCCAGCAAAAACAAAGGTTGGGAGGGTTGCCTGTGGCCCTCCTGAGCTCCGTTTTCACTGGCAGAGGGTTGCAGGAGACCGTCACTGCTGAAAACAGAGCTCAGGAACCCATTTTTTGCTGGCAGAGCACTCAGCCACCACAGGCGCCCCCAACATGAGGGACGTCAAGCTGGCCATGCCCAACTGGCCATGCCCACCCTAACCCTCCCAAGGTCAAACACAACCCTAATGTGGTCCTCAGTGAAATCAAGTTTGACATCCCTGATCTTGAGGTTTCTTTTTTAAAATCCCTTCTTCCCCACAGATGCCTCTGAGAGTCCTCAGCAAAACTATATGAGTTTTTTGGTTGGATCCTACATGGTTCTTTTTATATTTTTCTCTGCTCCAAATTTACAAGTGAAGTTATCCAGGAAAATCAGAACACATCCATGCTTTAGGAAAGTCAGGGACAGAGGTGGTATTCAACTGGTTCACATCGGTTCAGAAGAAGCGGTGATTTGGCATGGGTCGCCGAACCATTGGTGAGCCCTGGCTGGCCATGCCCCTGACCCGATCACCTGGTCGCCCAGTTGCTCACTTGCCCCAATTGCTCTCCTAGCTCTCCCTACCAGATGGCGGCTGCGGTGCAGCTCGGGAAGATGTCCCGGGGATGCTGCACATGTGCACTGCATGTGCAGCCACTACACATGCAGTGCACATGTGCAGCAGCCAGGGACATACGCCTGCCTGCCTGCCCTCCCAGAGCATGCTTTCTTCCTTCTCCTGGCAGACGTGCCTCTTCCAGCCTGGCCCAGCCCGGCCAGCCCAGGTGGGTGAGCAGATGTCCCGGGGCTTCTCGCCCCCCCCCACTTGTTGTGAGATGCCTGCAGCTGCTGCATGCTTTTTTTGGTGAGGCTTGAGTCCAGCCCCACCGGAAAAAAAACACCCTGTTCTATGTGCAGGGCCTGGCAAGTCCAAACAGCCAGCGCATAGAACAGGGCAGCACCAGACCGTTGGAGAAGTGAGCGAAGCCAGAGATCAGTAATTTTCACTGCAAGAAGCCTGCAACTGCCGCCTGCCCCACCCAAAAAAGCACAACATGCACCGGCTCATTGGAGAAGTGGAGCGGCAGCTTCAGGCTTCTCACATCAAAAAAGGGGCGGCTGGAGGAGACTTCTTGCTATGAAAAAGAGGTGGCTAGAGGTGACTCTTTTTCTATGCCAGAAGCCTCCTCCAGCCGCCTCTTTCAGCGCAAGAAGCCTCCCACAACCTGGCTGCTTCTCTCCTCCTTCTTTTCCTGTTTGTTCTGTATGGCCGAGGAGGAGGAGAGAAGAAGCCAGGTTGTGGGAGGTTTCTCATGCCGAAAGAGGCAGCTGGAGGAGGCTTCTCACACCAAAAAAGGAGTGGCTGGAGGAGACTCCTGGGACATCTGCCCACCCACATGCTGGCTGGCTAGGCCGGGCTGGAAGAGGCGTGTCTGCTGGGAGAAGGGAGAAAGCATGCTCCCGGAGGGCAGCACCGGGTAGGTGGGCAGATGTCCCGGGACCACTTAAAGGTCGACTTTAAGAGCACCCCCATGGAAAAAGTCGAGAACCAAGAGCAAAAGTAGTGGCGGCGGGGGAGACAGGGGCCTGTGTGGCCCTCCACAAGGAGTGTGAAGGAAGGCAGACACTGCACCTCTGAGGAAAAGAGGAGATGCCAACGCCCTGGCTGTCAGCCGGGAGGGGACCACAAAGGGACACATCACATGCCCCTGTCGCCCCCGCCGCCGCTACTTTTGCTCTAGGTTCTCGGCTTCTTCCATGGGGGCACTCTTAAAGTCAATCTTTAACAGCTGGAAGACATTTTGTTAGATCTCCATTAACTCATCATTGGGTGAGAGGTGAGAATACATGAGAAGTCTTGGGCAAAGTTCTCTGACTTTTAAAATGCATCCGCGCAGTGTCTGCCTCTCTTCATGCTCCTTGTGCATGCCAGGAGCACCTAACCAGAGTGAGAGAGAGCGAAGTTGGCTGCTATGGGGTAGGCGCCTTGGCTTCCCCTCTTGATCCTCACAATCACCCTGAGCCAGTGTGGTTTTTTACTTGGGCAGCCAGACGCCCGCAGCAGCACCCGCAGCAGCAACAGGCAGCGCCACAACAACGAGGTACAGTAAGATTTGGCAGTGCAAATTTATCTCCGAGGGGCTTCTGGCAAAAAACAAACCAAAAACCACCCCAAAACAAAACCCAGTCAGCAGGCAGCTTTGGCAGGCAGTCACGATCTTTAGTTGGGATTTTTTTCCATCAACCCAAGGGTGGACGAAGCGGGGGGTAAGTTATGTAGTAAATCACCCTGTCTTTGGAACATCAGTCATGTGACATCACTCGCAGCAAGGTGCCACACCACCATGCTGAGTTGGCCACACCCACCCAGTGACATAACCACCAAGCCACGCCCACCAAACAAACCACACCCACAGAACCGATAGTAAAAAACTTTGAATCCCATCACTGGTCAGGGAATAAAATCACACCATCTGTTTTTAACACAATGGAATTTCTCTTTCTGTAACAGCCAAGAAAAACACTTTTTTGGTAGTTGTGACATACTTTGACTGTGATTGTTGAAATAGAATGGAAACTGAAAAAATAAGCGATTTCTGTTAAACCTTTTAGCTCTGACAATTACATAGGGTCTGTTGATAATTCAAACCATTTCTGAATTTAGGATATAAATTGTCCAAAGTCTGTAATGTTTTAAATAAACAATTTTTAGGCCTTTTAGTTCAGTACCTAATTTAGCCTTAATAGTCTGAGTGATTCTTGGTAAATACAGCAGTCTTTTAAATAACTACACTGTTGCTTTCATGACTGCAAAAATTACAGTAAAAAACAAACTAGCAGGTAGAATTGATAGCTGGGATACTGCATTCCATATGGCCAATCCTAGTTAATTTGATAGCTGGGATACTGCATTCCATATGGCCAATCCTAGTTAATTTTTGGAGCTGTACATAGTAATCTGCAATGCTAAGTATTATTTATTTGGGCTGGTCTCAAGGCCACAAGATTTCCAGTAGAGATCAGGCAAGTTGCCTGGAATAGATTTCCATTGAAGATATTGGGAATACACCTGGATCATTTTACATACAAAGCATTTACTTTAATTCCAGAAAGGGAATCAGATAGTATCAACAAAATGTAGGACCAAGAGCAAAATACAAGGTTTTTGCCTGAAAGCATTGGCCAGGTTCCTTGTTTTCTCTCACAAATCATCTTGGGCTCTTTGTATATTTCATAGAGGCTTGTATTTAGGGAATAAATTGTCTTCTTGTTGTTTTTTATTCATTTGGCATTCTGTTAAAAAGAGTTTGGATGGCAATTTTTCATATAAGGACTCTTTAGACTAGAGCAGGGGTGTCAAACTCGCGTCGTCACAGCATCATCATGTGACTTATCACAATCTTTTCCCCCTTTGCTAAACCGGGCGTGGGCATGATCAGCATGTACAAGTTTGACACCTCTGCTTTAGAGAAATCACAATACTTTGCATTGGAAAATTTCATGAGTTCAATAATGCCACTAGAATCTTTTTCTCCACTCCAGATCTATGGATTAAATATTCCATCTATCAGAAAAAAATATTCTAAAAATAATTCACAGTTTAAGGGTGGTTTCATGTAAAACGGACTCTTTCATCTAGGTAGGAAAACACCCAAAGAATGAACATAATTTACATCTTAAAAATAGATTTTTGCACATATCCCATATATGAAAATTGATCAATTATGGCAAGCACATTTTGGTGGAAAAAATCTGGAAGATCCATTAAATGACACACACACACACAAAAAAAAGAATTTTCCACTTTAGTGTTGTCCAGATTCTTGCAGCCTTGATCTGGTAGCACTGCAATGAGCGTGGCTCATATTTTCCTATTATATTGTAAATGTTTCCAAGTTTGAGGGGGGAAATGACTTGTTCTAGATTTTTCAAACAATAAGGTTCACACAAATCACATAATTTATTCATTTACTTTCATTTCAGGTGCAATTCCCTAAGGGGAAGCAAAGCCCATGATTAGAATAGCAAATATGTTTGCCTTTCTCACTGGCTCTTTCTCATCCTTCTGAGGTCAGTAAAATGAGGACCCAGACTGTTAGAGGCAATATGGTGACTCTGTAAACCACTTAGAGAGGGCTGCAAAGTACTGTGAAGCAGTATATAAGTTTAAGTGCTATTGCTATTGCTTTTAAAAGCAAATACCCCAGGGTTAAAGCAAGAGAAATTAAATGAAAGACAGCAAGAAATATTTTAAACAGTATTCTCCTCTTTCCTTTGAATACTATTTGTTCAAGAACCCACAGAAGAATTCCTTTACCATTTTCTCCTAGCATCAGATAAAAACCACATTGATTTCAACTCTGTAACAGAATCCAGCAACTTAAAAAACAGCTGATGGGAGGGATGAAATTTGGAATAAAGGAGCATGTTATAAAAATGACTAAGTGCCCCTTAACACATCTTCTGCTTTCAAATTGTCTTTTCCCTTAGCCTAGCAATGCTTCTAGGAACCCATCTTCTAGCCCTTCCAGATGGCAGCTCATGCTATTATCCAAGTGTATGTTGTCACAAAACAACACACAACTGAATAGCAAGGCAATTTTGTATCTTCCATTACCAATCTAGCATTCCTACCATTGCACTCTGACCACTTTGGTGGCTAGAGAACGATGTTTGGATATTTCCTGACTAAGCCGATTGATTGCCCTTAATATTCTTCAAGCTGATTATTCAACTGTTCTGATTGTCCTTCTGCAGGTCTTTTCCCCATTTCTTTCTTTCTGGCAAAAAAAATAAAGCCCTTTCCCCGCTCAGATATATGATGTGGGAAAGAAGATTAAGAAGTGGTTTGTTTCCTCTCATGCTCCACAAGGCATCTATTTATCTTCTATAGGCAGAAAACTAACACTTGAAAGCCAGCTGAATTACTAAATGCGTACTAAAATGGGAGGGGAAGGAGCTTAAAACACATGAATGAGCTACTTGAGAAAAAGACCTTCCTGGATGTGACATCTCAAAGTGACCTACTTCTAGGAAGGGGAGAATACTAAAAGGGTAAAAAAAAAAAAAAGAAGAATTATACTGCATGGATTGTGGAAAAAAAATAGGAAATGCTGTGGCAGGTGAGAGAAATAAAAGAAAAATGAACAGATATCTGCAGGACATCATTGACTTTATCCAAATGTATATTCAATGTGTAAATGGCCCATTTTTGTGTGGTGCAGCAAACTGTTATCCATTTAGTTGATGTTTCAGATGGAAGTCTTCCTTCGCCTTTTCTTGATATATCATATATTCAATCTCGATTTTTCCCCCCACACCTCTTTACCACTGAGCCATGAACTTTCTGCATTATATTTATATACCTGGGCAAGGTAGCTACAAATGTATTCTGATGAGGCTCTTTGAACCACTTACTTGAGATGCTTTTGGACATGAATATAATAATACAGTGAAATAGGAATATTTTTTTTAAAAAAAGTAACAGACAAATGTAACAAGATTGGAGGCAAAGAAACTATTGCTTAAGCAAACAGTTAGTCTGAATAAATGGAAGTTGTAAATGTTACTTCTTGCTTTCCTGAATCTAATGTAGTATGGTGTTTTTTTTTCCAGGCTGATCTCTTTGAGCTGTGATAAATAAGACTTATCAAATTGATTGAATGAGTCACAGTATCTAATTATATGAATGTTCAGCAGATTGAGGCTACTCTTCTTGTAGAGAATCCCTATTTTTACGATTCTTTATTTACTATTCTCCTTCCCGCCAAAATTCCCACTGCAGCAAAGGGCCACTGCTTATCTCTTATTGTGCTTCTCCTTCTCCCCTGCTACCAGTACCTGCTAATCTGCTCTCTTGAGGAGCAAAGCAGCAGTGTGGACCAAGGGAAAGAGCTAATAAAAGACAATAGGCGCAGAAACAAGAAGGGAGTCCCACTGAGAGCAATTTGTTGAAGCCCTTTCCCTACAAAAATTGACAGTAAGCAATATAGGAGAGTTTGTTAAGGTCTTAGCATAAGATGTGTGTGTGTGTGTGTGTGTGTGCGCGCGCACACACACACATACTGAGGTGTTACAGACCTGAAGCACTGGTAATCAAGTGAAATATGAACAAAAGCAAGAGTTTATAAAGACTTAAAAGATGCAAAGACTTAGAAATGCCTTTCTAGCAAGATGTTCTTGTGGAAAAAAAATGTTCATAATACTTTATGCTATTGTTTCACTTTCTAATTGGAATATCTCTTTATATCTCACAGGACATAAAGCCCTTCTCACAGGTTCCAGGATAAACAGAATATATAGCACAATCTAATGTGTTAAAACAGACAATATTCCTCCTCCGAAAGACAAACATCCAGCTGTTCATCACCAGACTAGGTAAAATCATGACCCAAGAACCCAACAACTCACACCACCAAGTTATATAGATATTCTTCGTTATTATAACAAAACATGAATATTTTCTCCTAAACTAGATTCTCTCCTAATTCATTCCTCTATTTGGGATGGAGCAAATAAAATAATAAATAGCTCTCTGAATGAATTTTAAGGAGTATTGACAAACTTATTCACTCATGCCTGTGTTTTCAGAAAGAAAGCTCATTATGTAGAGCAGAGTTTATGCATACACTCCAAGGCCTCTACTCCAGTCCATTGTGACCTTTACTACATGACACAAAACAGGACCTTGGCAACCAGGCAGGAATGTGTAGATACATTCCCCAAATCCTCTAACTCACTTTCAGAGTTGAATCCCCTCACAGAACACCAAGCATAACAATTTGTTTCACAGAATATTTCACAACAAAGTGTAGATTCTTCATTGAATATTCATGCACTTCATACAATTATCCCAGCAAAGACATATCTCTTACTAGCTAGAAAAGTCGTCAGTCACAATTGGAAATGAAAATCTGGTTTTAAGTCATTGCAGTTGTAAGTCCTGACATCTATGTAACTGGATCGATTTTTTTTCGTATTTGTCATAGTGGTCATTAAGCAAATCACTACTGTTCTTAAGCAATGACTGTTAAGAGAATGGTACAGTCATTCTCCCAAATGGGCTTTTTTTGTCAGAAATCAAGGACACAAACAAATGAATTGCAAAATAAATCAAACCAGATTTTTCATTCAAAACTCTGAAGTAACTCTGATCCTTATATTTTTGACACTATTCATACAGCAAGCCAGTTTCCTTAAGAAATCCATAAGTAAAAGGTAGACTGATTCAACAAATAACTGAAAAATCAATGAATTTCAGGGAATAAAACAACAATTCCTAACACCCAATGGGACATCAGTTCAACAGGCATACATAAAATAGCTTTGTACAAAGCACTTTCCCTTAATTGAATCATATTTTCTATTATTTTAAATTTTGTTTAGGAACAATTACCAACAGATCTTATAATAATGTATAATAGCAAGATTATAATTGCAATGTATGTGTTATAATATTTCATTAGAATTTCATTAGACGCCTGCAGCTGGTGGAGCAATCTAACTGGGTAAAAAATCTTCCCGATTTTATAGAAAAAACTAAGTTCAAGAGTGTAGCCAGTTTACAAAATGCATTCCCATTAAGATATGATCAACCACCACAACTTCCTAAATTAATAAGATTTCTATATTTCCCATACTGAGATTCAGATAATTTCCCCTCCTAGCATCTTTTTAAAATCTGTTTCACGTATCTCTGCTGAAAAGCAGAAATAAAACTGAACATTAACAAAACGCCGATAACACCACACTTCAAATTCTCTAGATTTTCTCCTTGTCCCAGCATTTAATCTAATCTCCTTAAACCTAAGTCTGAAAAGGCTGCTAGCTATTATTATCTCATCCTCCTTATTTTTTTTTTTTCACCATTTTATCTTCAGCTCCACTTTTTGTCATTTGCATTATTCCTTACCATCACATGGAATTCATATTCAAAGAAAACATATTGACTCAAGGAGATAAACATTACGGTCGAAAGGACTCCATTACTAGAAAACAATGTCTATGACTAAAAATGGGAAGTAGACAACCTGAGGAACGGGCCTCTGTCCTTTGAAAATGTTAACCAGCTAAAGGGCTCTGACAAGTGCATTAAATTAAAATTCTCTCAGCCATTCCAGGCCTGGATCTATGGAGGTGAGATGAATAATTGTATATGGAAGATTGTGAGGCAAGCAAATTAACCAGGTCTAAAACAGTCCATTTCTGCTTGGAGCAGACTGAAGCCTTTTTACTTAAGTCTTTTCTAATTTGTCGCCCTACAGACATGCTGAGGACTATAGTCCCAAGAACTCCTGGCCAATATGGCTTCAGGTTTACTGAATACTTTATTTACTGTAGATAAATCTTTCCCTGTTGTTCACTATTGGCAAGCTGACTGATGCCAGGTGTTACGTTTTCAAGGTGTGCAAATGGATATTTTTAGGATATAGATCAGAGGCAGAAAGATTTTAAGAAGTAAAAGAGACTCTTCCAAACAGCTACGTGGCCCCTTCTCATTTCCAGATTTCAGATTCACATTGAGGGATCTTACATGTTATAACACTCTATAAAGATATTAGAAATAATAAATATTTATTTCATTTATAAATAAACTTTCAAGTTTCATTGTTGAAGCATTGGAATGTGCTTAGAATGTTGGGCTAGGACTTGGAGATGGCCATGTTCAAGTTTACTCTCTGCCACAATATCTCACCTGGTGCCTGTGGGACAGGTGCTTTCTGCCTGCTTACCTCATCGAGTGGTTGTGAGAAAAATTGGAGAAGTGAACATCACCATGAATTTCTCGAGGAAACATATGATGTGTTCCTACCAAGTGAAAATAATTTTATACATAACATAGTTCCCTACCTCCTGTCTGAATTTTGCCTCCTGAATCAATTCTAATTCTGCTTTGCTTGATTGCTTCCCAGTATGATTTCAATACATAATTTTCTACGAAATTTATTTCTTACTAATGTGGAAGTAGGTTCATTATGAGGAATGCATTGCTTTAGAACAGGTCTGTCAAACTCATGGCCCGTGTGCTGGATGCATCACGTGCTGGCAACGCCTATGCCCAGTTTAGCAATGGGGGAAAATGTCCTGTGATGCCGCCATGATTTAGAACTTCCATGGAGAAATTTTCTGCTTCTGGGAAGCTTTTTATTCCTCCTTGTGATGTTCAGAAATGAATGTCTTCCTTAACTACTTCTTTAATATGTCGTTCTCCTCAGCTTACAAGATCCAAGTTCTGTTCAAGATCAGCACACAAAATCAGCATGTTCTGCTTTTATTATGGAAAGGAAGCTCCTGTCATTATTTGTATTGAATACATGGCACAAAGTGGAAGCTGCACGCTGCAAATTGATACCGTATGTGCTAAAATTCAGAGTATATTGTTTGAGGTTCCTGTGTACAGTATTTAAATAGTTTGCAATATCTAATGTTGTCCCATTACACCCAGGAGACCTGGGCATTGTGAGTATGGTGATGAATGGCACCTCCAGGAGCCAGATAATGTCTTTTCTTCTGAACTATTAATAACTTTTCCCTTGCCATAAGCTTCCTGCCAATGACAAAATGGCCCCAAATGTCTTGTTTGAACTGAAGTAGCAACTATTTGTGGTTTTAATAGAAATATGCATTAATTGTACAATGATGCTGTTCTAACTGCTGGTTGGAAGCTACCCAGAGTTCAGTATCAGATGAGTGGCTATATAAATGTTTTAAATAAATAAATAAGCCAATATTGTGGCTATACTCCTGCATTCAAAGTATGTTCTCCTCCTTTTTTTGTAAGCAACACATAACAGGAGGTGGTTTTGATTGTGGTATTGCAATGTTGACACCCACCTCAGACACCTTAACCCTCTTGTCTTTTGAAAAAAAGACAATAACAAAAAATTGAGTACTAACAACGGGATGCCTTTTCATGATAACAAGCTCTACCATCTGAGAGGTCACCTTCCTCTGACCAATGTAGAGTTGTTTCTGAACTGGATATGCCAAAAGTCTTAGCTAACAGGGTTAATACATGTAGTTCTCAACTTACAACAGTTCATTTAGTGACCATTCGCCAAACTGGGCGTGAGCGTGGCCATTGTGTGACGCATCTGGCCTGCGGGCTGGGAATTTGACATTCCTGTATTAGACATTCTGTTATATATATATATAGCACCACAGAGCAAACTAAGAATACAGTCACCATGTGCTTTACTTCTCAACTATATAACTGTAACAGGAAACTGAAAACTCTATTTAGAACAAAAGAGCACAGAGTATATACCATAGATCCAAACTTGTAAACACTGCCATCTACTGGCTAAATACTACTGTAGTTGTTGCATAAAAATACGTTCCAACAATGAATTCCAACACAAAGTCAATGAAAAAGCCAGATTCACTTAACAATAATATTATGAATTTAATAACTGCAGTGATTCACTTAACAAATGTGGCATGAAAAGTCATAAAATGGGGAAAATTAACAAATTTCTCATTAGCAACATACATTTTGGGCTCAATTGTGGTAGTAAGTCAAGGACTATAGTTCAGTATGTTATGAACTATAAAGTCAGATAGTCCTGATAAGTAGCTATCTACTTTAATTAGACTAAATGAGCTACCAGATATCTGTTGCAAAAATGTCTAAAGACTGTGTGAACTACTGCCATTTAGTATTTCATCTGGAATTTTGCACTCCCCTAATGTTGTTATTGGTAAGTATGATAAAGAGGACTATAAAATGGAAGATAAACTCATTTTAATTCCATGTGTGCTATGGTGTCCATTGAAACATTACACCAACAGTTGTACATACTGATGTATGGTTCTGGGAGCTGAAATAAAAATAGCAGGGAATAAGAGTACCATATCATCTTTCTTTCAGGGACTTAAAACTATACTTTGCCAATCTAGGGAGTAAATGCAACTGTTGATTTGTTCTTGTTTGTTATCCTTCCATCCTGATCCTTTTCCATTATATTAGACTTGACAACTTATTGCCTACCACTTTTGTTAGAGTATAACTACCATGATCCTCAGCCAGACAGGCCAATGAAGTTGGTTGGAAATTATAGTCCGACACATCTGGAGGGCACTTAAGGTCAATGCTTATAACTGACTTTGCCACCTGGTGGTAGCCATTCACAAAACATGAAAATTGATGTTGCCATCAGAAGCAAGTATTTGTCAATGTTTGTCTCTGGATGCTGATCATGTGTAGTTGTCAACTCCTATCTCTGAAGCAAGGGTTTAGGAGAAGTTTGATACAGACATGTCTGAAGAGCTGCTGGGAAACGATAATTCACTGCTTGATATTTTTTTTTTAAGGCTTATTTTAATAATGTGGAAGAACTCCTCACGTCTTCTATGATTGATTATGATAATGCCCATAATTCTGCTGAATGGTCATTTTCAATTTTGAAATCACAGTGAAAACCACAAATTACAGCATTTCAGGTTGTATTATTTCTCTTACCTTAAGCTTAGTCAGGAGAAGTTCATGATCATGTAATAATTTTTTGGTCTCTTCTTCATTGCTGCCAATTTCTAATAAATTTGGTGCTGATTCAACGAGCTGCAGCTGTACCCATTTGCCACACTAAAACAAAAATATAAGCAAACATTGTTCCAAGCAGATACGGCACTCCACATTTTTGTACAGTAATTGGTTCAGACAGTAATAAGCTAAAATCAACAAAGGATATAAAGCAGGTGGGTCCAACCTTTTGGCTTGCCTGGATGCATTGAGTGAAGAGGAATTGTCTTGGGCTGTATATAAAATTATATAATATAGTTAATGTATATTATGTATAAATAAAATTAAAAGTTTACCATTATGTATAAATAATGCTAAAAGTTTACCAGCTATATTACTAGCTCTCTGGGGCAGCATGCAATCCATGAGTTGTGGGTTACAACACCTGACATAAAGGATTATGAGCTGTATCTAAATGAAGTCATGCTTAGAGTAGAAGTATTTAAATAAATAGAACTAAGGCTACTAAATTACATGTTTATTTTAATAGGTCTAATGTGAACTTCACTATTTTGGATCAGCCTGGACTTTCCTTTGCAAGCCATAACTATATTTTACTTTTATTTATAAATATTTATTTATTTATATTAAAGATGTTTGCATGTCATCATAATCAAAACCATGTCTCAGTGGCTCACATAAAAATAAGTAGCACATAAACTTTAGCATACATAACTTTCAATAGAGAAGATGTGCAATGAATGCGTATACTAAAATGAGATGGTGAAATAATACTCATTAAGGTTTTAAATAAGCCTTTTTTTACTTTGTAAAATGCAAATTGATATTTGCAATATATGAGCATTAATGATTCCCCTATACATTAACATCATAATGATTCCTTTAGTTAATCAGCTTAGGTTAATGCACTTTTATAAACTGAATATAGTCCTTAACAATATGGAAAACAAAGTTATAAATTCTCAGTGAATGCAATCACAATCAGAGAAAAACTACATGCAAACAAAGATGTCCCTGCACACTTTGCTGTGCTGTTTATTTAATTTTAGTCAATATGTCTTTAAAGAAAGCGAATTATTTATCTGGGATGATGCCTGATTGATTTTTAAATTTGCTCATCAAAAAGCAAATTATTTCTCTTGAATGATGCTTGATTGATTTTTAAACTCTTTCACTCATCAGAAACTTGCAGTACATTATCCTGCTCCTTGGGGTTTTTTCCTTCGGCAGCTCAGCATTAACTTTTATACGTGAACATTTGAGCCGAGTACAGAATACCAACCTAGCCCAGAGGCAGAATTAGGCTCTGTTCTGCTTACCTTAAGAAGAGCAATGACAATTCTGCAATTCCCAGCCTCAACCAGAACTGAACTAACAGTTGTTGTGGAAAGTGGCTCCTCGGGACTATTGTTGCTGGTCATGGTGTTGCTGTAGAACTGGGCTTCCCGTGAAAAGGTTTCCCTCCAGCAGCTGGGAAAAGCTGCTGGTCATTGCAAAAGGCAGCAAATGGGGTTATTTGGCTCCCTTCCGTCAAAGAGCTCAGCTAACACTGATTGCTCTGCCAAAAGGAAAGAACAGGAGGTTAAAAATAGACACCCCCCATTGAATTTATCTTTCAAGGCAGGAGGAGGGAGAGGGAGAGAGGGATGTGACACTCCTCTATTTTTGTAGTTTTTAACTGCTATCCATTTTTGCCCCCTATAAACATAGATCTTAGGTCTCAAAACATAAGGCTTTCTCTGTTTGCTAATAGGAAAAGGTTAACATATAGGAAGTGGGGGAAGAGAAAGAAAATGAATGTTTTCCTCAAGTTGCTGTTTATTTGTGAAACGTTCTTTACATAGTGCCTTAAACGGAGCTATCAGAAAACCGTTCTAGAACAGCTAAAAAACAAGATCCATACTTGCTTCCAAAGTAAGACTTCGTTTTCACACTTTGTCTCATGATCCCAAATTATAAAATATTCTACTGTTCACAAAAAACAAACAAACCAAAAATAGCATAGACGCATCACAATCTAAGACCGTTCAAGGCAAGGAGTTGCCATTTGGTGATATGTGGAACAACTTGCCTCCAGAAGAATGAAAGAGTGAATTTTATGAATGAAGACGAATCGAATTTGGGTCACTCACTGGGACCAGACTCTTCCGAGCATTCGGACTCATGCTGGAATCCATCTTGAGGGAATTTCTCTCTATTGAAATTACGTACTTTGGGCTGTTCTGTGAATCTTGTTTACGTGATGGCTTCTTATTGGCTGATTGGTGTGTTGATTTTTGAATGTATTTTTGTTTCAGAAGTTTCCTTCATTAGTAAAAAAAACCATACCACAATAACTTTATTTGACACCACTCTATTGATACACTTAAAAACATTTATTCCATGCTGGGGAAATCACAGACAGATTTTCACCAGGCTGCTAAAATCGATATATGTTAAATCTATTACTAGAAACATAGAATGTGCCACAGGCAGTCTGCAGAATGAGGGAACAGCTGCAACAGTCACTTATCAGAAATGACATTTTTAGCTAGTATGTTTAAACATGCCACATGTAGGTTGCTCCAAAGCAATCTACAAATTGTGTGTATTTGTGTGTGTGTGTGTGTGTGTGTGTGTGAGAGAGAGAGAGAGAGAGAATAAGGGCTGGGATATACATACACACACACACACACAAACACACACACATACATATGTGTGTGTGTGTGTGAATGACATGGCTGGCAAGAGAAATCTATACCTTTATTTTTTATACATACATATGTGTGTGTGTACACACACACATACATATATATGTAGTAATTGAAGTTTGATGCTGGTTGGCAATTCACGAAGCACAGATTGTTGTCACTGGATAAATTGCCATATTATACATGTTTCTCAACAAAGAAAAATATTGCAATAGTGATGGAAATGACACAGGTTTTGTTCACATAAGCACACCCATCAGTTGAACACAAAATACTCATACATTCAGCTTCATCACATAATGGTCATAATCCTCTAATTTACAGACCATTACGGGTGCCATACACCAGAAGTGTCTTTTCATAGTCCTTCATTTTATAGCAAATGCAAGTCTTCTCACTGTAGCTGCCAACATCAATCAAGGCAGAGAAAGCAGAGGAAGTGGATGCGAGTGAGTCACACACCTGCAACATTATGTGCATCAACTAGAATCAGTTTCACTACATGCAAAGCAAAAGCAAAAGGTTGATTTGTGGTTCTGTGTTGATAGGCTTTGGGGGGATTTTGCAAGCATTTGGACATATTTCTGTGAGCCAGCCCTAGCTTTTGTAGACTCTGCTTTCGCATCATGTATTTGCTTGTGGTCCTGTCTATCAAGCAATGTCATCTAGCAGGACCCAGGAGGTGGGCTTTCTCTGTTACAATACCTGCAACATCCTCCTGGAAATTCATAAGCCTCTACCCTTACCTGTCTTAAAGCAAGTCTTAAAAATCTGACTTTTTTTCCCCAGGGCTTGGATTAAGATGTTTGGCAAGCCCCTTTAAGTTGTAGGTGATGTCATGAGAATAACTTTTAATCTTCCCTCCTATTAGATACTTTTTTCTATAAAATGTTTTTCTTGCTTTTTATCTTCTAAAGCCACCCAGAATGAGTTTAGAGATGAGCAGCTTGGACATTTGATAAATAATAAATAAATAAGCTACAACATTTAACGTGCATATCTGTATTTTTAAACTTGGAAGTGGGATGATCTAGGCGAGTGTCAAAGCATGAATTTATCTTTGCTGGAATGAATGCAGTGATTTTCCATGTAGAAAGACACTTGCAAGATTAATCATCCATTTCTTTCTCTCTACTCACAGCCTGCGTTTACTGCAGTGTTTTTTCCTTGTTGGGGTAGGGAGTGGATTCCTGAATAGATCTGTGTTATATATGGCTGCATGGCAGGGGTGGTGATTGGCAAATAACTCAAAATCACAGCAGGAAGAATTTTGTAAATGTTTGTTTTTATTTCATTTATTTAGTTATCCACAATATTTAGAAATTGCTCCATGCAACAGAGACAAAGCAAAGATAAACCAACCAACCAAAGGACCATTAACATGAGTAATACAGTGAAAAAAACTATAGAGACCCTCAGTTGTCTGAGGCCAAAATCACTCTGGAATAAGATGTTCTTAACAGATTTGTGAAATGCAAAGAGAAGTGGCTTTGTGTGTGGATGTGGGTGTGTAAACCTCTTGCAGGAGAAGGGGGCAGAACCTCTATAAACTTTTTTCTAGATATTCAAACTGGAGGAACAAAGTCAAACTGTGCCAGGCAGTTCCAGAGGTTTCCTGGTGTTCTGCTATATGTGATCTTCCAACTGGCTTGGGATAACTTTTATTTCAACCCAGGACTTGGGACCTGGGTAACTTCAATATGGCCTATCTTGGATAGATTCTGCCTACCTAATATGCAAAAATTGTGGTCTTCTGTCTATTCAGATATTTGGACTAGAACTGTACTTATTAGGATTTATGGAAGAAGAACTGAATAAAAAGCACAGTTTCTTGTTGTTTATGATCACAATGGAGAATGTAGTATATGAGCATAAATGGGAATGTAAAGGAGCTCAAATGTTGAAGATTGGATGTTTAAAGTTATGGACTTGGTGGAGATGGCAAAACTGATATCTGATGAGAGGGCTTTTATTAATGTCTGTCTATGGATTATATTCAGAGGTGGTATTCAGCAGGTTCTGACCAGTTCTGGAGAACTGGTAGCAGACATTTTGAGTATTCGGAGAACCAGCAAATACCACCTCTGACTGGAGATTTTACAGTATCCTTCCCCTGCCAGGCTCACCAAGCCACGCCCACAGAACTTGTAGTAAAAAAAATTTGAATCCCACCACTGATTATATTGCAAAAGTAGAGGCTTGAGGATATAGATTTTTATAGATTATTCAAGAGAAAACAATGGAAAATTTAAATAGCGATTACATGTAACATGTTTAACCAGCCACAACAATATGTCATGTTCCCTGGTGACCCTGGAATCTGCAATAAACAGATTTAAACTAGACCACATTTTTAAAATGTAAAGTCTAAGGCATGCACTTTTAGTGGAATAAAAGAATCAGAAAGGATTAATGGATCTGTGAGGAAAATGAAGGCAGACGTTGTTGGTTTTTTAAAATTTGATGTTAAATTTTATGTTTATGGACTTCTGTTTTTGTATATGTTTACATGTGATGTTTTTAATGTCTATTTTATGTATATATAACTTTGATAAAAGTTTATATACTTCCATTGGGTACTTGGGGAGGAACATGGACAGGCCTGCCGTGTGGGGACACCCTCCTATGGAATCAACCACAACAGAGGCAAGAGTGGCTCCTATTCTCATGGCCTTTTGGAGATATTTAGGCATTTATTGATTGCTCAGAGTCTGATAGACTGACCTACAGAAATTTTGTAAACAAATGAAATACGGAAAAATGAATAATGGATAAGGGAGACATTTTAAAAAGAAATGTACCTTTATCAACTGTAACAAGGCCTTTTAATAGGTAGATCAGGCCAAAAAAGATAATATGTTCACTTTTCTTTTTCTAGAAAACTTCACAAAAAACAAGGAGCTACTTTAAGAATTGAGACTGGAGGAACACAGAGGTTCAAAACGGAAAGAGACAATGACACATACTATTCCTTATGTTTTTGTTGTTTTATGCCTTCAAGTTAGTCTTGGTCCTAACAAACAACATAAAAGTCCATACTCTTTTCTTGGCAACATGTTTGGAAGCAGTTTGTCATGGTTTCTTTCCTAGGGCTGAAAGAGAGTGACTGGTCCAAGGTCACCCAATTAGTTTTTCTGGCTAAAGCAAGGCTAGAACTTCTCATACATACATTCTGATTTCTACCATGAATATATTATAATAATGTCAGAGATGACAGCAGGAATCAAAACACTAACAATCTGAGATATGCAATTAGCACTACATAGTTAGCTGAAAGTTAAAAAAAAGAAAAAGAAAAGGAAAGGAAAGGAAAGGAAAGTGAAAAATGTGATTAGTGTAAAATATTAAGAAGTCAAAATTAGTACCAACTCCATAGTTAATGGACTTGTGACTGATGTTGAAGAACTGAAGATGGAAGAGAGTTTTCTTTCGTTGGGCTCAAGCATAGAAGAAAATTTACAACATGCTGCACCAATAAAGAAGAAATTAATTCTTGGGAGAACTGCTATAATTGAAGAGTAGTAATATAATAATAGCAATATATGGCTATAAAAGGTAGATATTGAGTAACAAGATGGAAAGTTCTAAATTATGCATTTGAGACTCTTGTACAACAGACCACAAACAAAACTAATACATCATTTCTGGATCAAAAAGAGACTGGCTGCTTTTTTTGAGATTGTTGTCACGTACTTTGGGTACATGAAATGTGTGGATAATAGACTAGAGAAAACAATTACATTTAGCAAGGTTGAGGGAAGTAGAATGGGCTGACAAAGGTGAATAAATGAGATGAAGATCACTAGAATGCCTTTAGATAAGCTACAGATTATCTCTGGAGTCAAACTAATATGGTGGACATTTGTTCATACATTCACTCTATGGCATCTAAGTGACTAATAACAATAAATTAAGCTTTTTGAAAATCTAAAAATTGTGAAAACAGAAAGGCCCCCCTTCCCCGCAAAAATAAATAAATAATTGAGTATGCCTGTAAGCAGATATGAGAAGAGATTCTGAGCAGATTCTGAGGTCGAAGACCTTGCGGTTCTTTAGATGTGGCTGCGTTATACTTCTTACAAGCCCCATCTAACATGGTCAATGGTGAAAAATGTGGGAACAGCTTAGAGGAATCAACATTTTAATTGCTCAATAAATAACCATGAAGTGGTTTCAAAGAAAGCAAAGTTAATACTTCTCTTACAGAAATATGTAAGCGATAAGCCAAGTCCAAAATACAGTCCTTGAATAGCCTGACAAAAAAGAATCAGCCCAGAGGATAAGAGTTTTGCTGGCATCTTGAGGAGGCTTTTTCATTAAGATAAACAATCCACACAGAGATAGATATACAGGGGAAACAGTGGGGCTCCCAAATTTTTAAAGACAAAGGTTTCCCTGTCCAGTCATGTCTGACTCTGGTGATCATCTCCATTTCTTGGCCAAGAGGACTAGTGTTGTCCGAAGACATTTTCCGTGGTCATATGGTTATCGTGACTATATGCCAAAGGCTCACAGAACACTGTTACTCAAATGTTTAGAAATGTTCACAAATGAAGGTGAAAATACGTGTCCCAGAATAATGTTGCAGGATCCAATCTGGGTCGGTCACTGGGACCAGACATTTTTTCTTCTGAACTTTCAGACTCACGCTGGAGCCCATCGTCAGGGAACTTCCCTCTCAGCAGTTGAAGTTGTTGGTATAGCCTGTTTTTTAAAAATGAATGAATGAAAGAATAAAATTTTAATTGTGTGGCTCCATCCTGCAATATCATTATTGCATTGTTAGTGTTCAATCATTAATGTGCCATTCTGGATTTGAAAAGTAAGCCAGCGTTGATTCCATCAGAATTTCCTCTACCAGATGATAAAATGATATGGACTGTCTGATCAATCCTTAAACTCTCTGGAAATGTGCCATTGGGTCCCCGAAAAATCTGACCCCTTTACAAGAAATAAGTAATTTCTTCCCATACTTCATTAATGGCCAATTTAGAGCACCAGAATGTTTTCCATGAAGTTTACTAACTGTCCAAATAATTAAATAGATAAATATTAGCACAGTAAAACATAATATTTGAACAGCCTGATCCTGCTAGTTTTGCTTTCTAGTTCCAACATAAGATTGTTTTTCTTTTTAACAGTAACATATTCTTTACTAATACCATTTTATTACTATTATTATTATGATTATTAGATTTGTTTATCACCCATTTTGCTTTGAGGCAACCATGAAAAAATGGTTTTAAAATAGTTCTGTCACCATGGAGTTAGTTCTGGTTGAAATATGAAATGACATACACGTTATAAAGATGATGATGATGATAATTAGTCAACAGATGTTCAGATTGGATTTGATATTTTTGCCTACCTATCGAGTCCTTTCCAAGAACCTGGGTTAGTTAGATGTGGATGTTTGATGGTGTTTATAGGTGTTGTGTGGTAGGTGTCTGTCTATTTGAATTATAAAGTTCCAGAGAATTTAGCTTCTTCATTTTCTATGACTTTCTCGGTTTTACGGTCTCACCATTTCTTGCTTGCAGGAAAATATTCCTTGCAGATTTCCAATACATCATTGTTGCTACTTTGTCATATAATTGATTATTATTATTAGGGTTCTTCATGCAATCAGCCAGATGTTCAGACTGGATTTGGCATTTTGGCTATCTATCGAGTTCTTTTCAAGGACCTAGGCTAAGCAGATCTGGATGTTTGAAATTGTTGTTGTTGTTAGTAATACTAGTAATTATATAATAATAACAATAACTTTGTAACAAACACGGTGCATTTGGTTGAGGGGAGGGAGGAAAGTGGCAGCATTACGAACAATTCCTTCAAGGAAGCCATCCTTCACAGAAATGAGCCAGGCTCCTAGAAAATGGGATAGGAAAATTACTGAAAGGCACAAGAGGCATTTGACAGTTACTGGAGCATTTTTAAAGAAAAGCTACAAGAAATGTCAGTAGCTGAATCTCTGTGGGCATTATTAGATTTCACACTTTGCATTTTCAGGTTGTCAATATGATTGTAGTCCCATGACAATCACATAATAACAGATCATGAATTACTGCAGATCTGCATTGCAGAGACCGGAAGTAAAGTTATTCCAAAGCCAGGCTTCAGTTTCAGCATTATATTCTTTCTAAGAATGAGCTAAGACAGGCATTGAAGAACGAAACAATGTTTATTGTAACCAAGAAACAGGTTACCCTTGTCTGCCGATATGTTGCTGAATTGGCCAGCTGACAGGTAACAGCTGATGCTGTCTGACAGCTCCCTTTTATAGTTTACTGTCAGGCTGCTCAGCCAATCAGAATAAACAAAACTCCTGCTCAATTTGCGGATCAACAAACAGAACTTCGGTAGAACACAATACTCCTTTCCCCCAGCTAGGAGCATGCATAATCATTTAAATAGGCGGGACGTCGACTCTCTTGCCCCGACCTGCACAGTTCAGTCTTTGTAGCTGGTTGGAACGGATCAGCTGTCACCAAACGCTCCGGACGTGGCGGCGTTGGACTTCTCACTAAAGATGAGTCGGACTCTCTCAAGAACTCTTCATCAGGTAAGTTCGTGTCAGCACGCGCATCACTCATCGGTGTCTTGTACTCCGGTGCGTCATACCCACAAAACATTCCCTCTGTTTGTTCTTTCCCCTTTGAGTTACTCTGGGATGAGCCCCAATAACCTCTCAATTGGTCAATATGGTGTCACCATATTCTGCCATCCTGTAACCCAATTTTATAAGACTTGGGGCCTGTGACAGCCATCACTTAGCTGGGCAACCAGAGGGGATTACCCCCCAAATTCCTAGCATACACAGGGTCATTTACCTGGAATGACCTCACCTGGCTAAAAGAATCTAATGGAATTGAAGGAGAGTAGCTTGGATGGAGCCTATCTAAATTATTCCTAAGCCTCCTTCCCATCAGCATCTCCACTGGAGAACAATTTGTCACTGAGCTAGGGGCGATATGTTGTGATAGTAAATAAGTGGCTAATTTTGAGTGCCAATCTTCTCCCTCGAGTCTGCCTAAAACCTCCTTGGCTGCCCTTATGGTCCTTTCAGCTTGCCCATTCGCTGCCGGGTGTTAAGGGGCTGTCAGAGCATGCTGGACCCCCTTCTTAGCTAGAAACAATTGAAAACTAGCTGATGCAAATTGTGGACCATTGTCCGAAACAAGAACATCTGGAAAACCATGAGTTGCAAACAAATGATCTAATGCTTTTATGACAGCTGTCGAATGCATGGGCGACAACTCAACCCATTTGGAATAAGAGGCCACTACAATTAAGAATATGCAGCCATGGAAAGGGCCTGCCAAAGCTATGTGAACTCATGACCATGGAGACTTAGCCGATTCCCATTCCCCTGGATTGGCAGCTGATGGGGCAGGCCTCGATAGTTGACATGCCTGGCATGTCCTGACCTTAGTAGTTATGTCTGCATCTATGCTTGGACACCAGACATAACTCCTTGCCAGTGCCTTCATTCTGGCAATACCCGGATGCCCTTCATGTAAACTATCTATTATCCCAGGCCTCAACCTGCTAGGGACAATGACACGGCAACCCCATAATAAACACCCCTGCTGGGTGGACATCTCATGCTGCCTGGCTCTAAATGGTAAGAATTTTGTGTCTAATTTTCCTTCAGGCCAACCCCTTCTCACCCAGTCCAAAACCTGTAATATTATTTGGTCTCTTGACGAACATTGAGCAATATCTGCTGCAGTCAGAGGTAACTGTTGATCATCCAAAGAGAACACAGTTAATGATGGTGCGGGGTCAATTACAGGGGTTGGTAAAGGACAATGGCTTAAAGCATCTGCATGACTAAGGTGTTTCCCAGCTCTGTATATTAATGTATATTAATGAGTAGGCAGCAAGGAATATTGACCACCTAGTCATTTTTTGAGACAACACAGTAGGACTTGGATGATCTCCAGACAAAATGCCTAATAAAGGTTTATGATCAGTCACAAGCTGAAAATGGTGACCATAGAGGGACTCGTGAAATTTTTTTGTGGAAGCGACTGCTGCTAAAGCTTCCTTATCGATCTGTGCATAATTTCTCTCAGTACTTGATAAGGTCCTGGAGAAATATGTTATCAGCGCTTCCAGGCCATTTGGCAATTTGTGTGCCAACACAGCGCCTATCCCAAAAAGGGATGCATCTCAGCAAAGAATCAAAGGTAAATCCCTGTCAAATTGTATTAACACACTGTCAGATGACAACAGTGCTTTGACAGCATTGAAAGAGAATTCTTCTTTGAGCCCCCATGACCAAAGAATGTAACGGTTCCGCCACAGAAGCCTTATGCAGAAGAAAAGAGCTATAGAAATTCAGGAGCCCCCAAAACGCTTGCAGTTCAGTCTTATTGGATGGTGTAGGGGCATCCTTAATAGCTCTTACTTTTGACTCAATGGGATGAATACCTTTGGCATCTATGTGGTATCCCAGAAAATCTACTTGGCTGACTGCAAATTTGCATTTGTTTTCCTTCAATTTAAGGCCTGCTGTTTTGAAACAGGCTAGGACCCTTCTGAGACGTTTGAAAAGTTCTTCTTTGTTGCAAGCAGAAATGAGAACATCATCAAAGTATGGCACTACCCCCGGAATGCCCTGAAGCAGTCTCTCTATCAGGCATTGAAATAACCCAGGTGCTACTGAAACTCCAAATTGTAGTCTAGTACATTCAAAAGCACCACAATGGGTGACAATTGTCTGTGCCTCCGCTGTAAGGTTGCCAACAGGTAGCTGTTGATAGGCCTGAGCCATATCAAGTTTTGCAAAAATAGACCTCTTTCCCAGTGAATGCAACAGATGCTGGATTATTGGCACTGGGTAAGCATTGGTTTGCAAGGCCTTATTTATGGTACTTTTATAGTCTGCGCAAATCCTGATAGAACCATCATGTTTCAAAGGTGTCACAATAGGGGTCTCCCATTTTGCAAAATCTGTGGGTTCTAGAACCACTTGGGGTATTAATTTATCCAATTCAGCATCTACTTTAGGTCATAATGCAAAAGGGACTCTTCTAGGTTTTAACCTGATGGGTGCTATATTGGGGTCCAAGGTAAATGAGATTGGAGTTCCTACATACTGACCTAATTCTTCGCTAAATACTTCCTTAAAATCATTTAATAATGCTTGTAAATCCTGATCCTGAATGGAATGTATTCCAGATATTGTAAGTCCCAAAAATGTGAACCAGTCTAACCCTAATAGGCTTGGTAGGGTGCCTTCTACTATTGTGAGAGGAAGTAGTCTCTCAAAGTTTTGAAACTGGATATTGAATTTACCTGTGCCCATTACTGGAATGGAACGCCCTTGGTAGTCTTTTAAGGACAGTTTGCATGGCTGGAGATGTTTCTTTGTGATAGCAGGAACTAACCTTTTTAACGTGCTCCAGGATACAATGGATAGCAATGAGCCGGTATCAACTTCCATTGGACACTGCTTTCCTTCTAAGGAGACAGTCACATGAATTTTGTTAGTATAGATCTGGTTAAATTTGTTAGGTGACTTAGAATTGTAAGAAGCCCTAGTAATAGTAAAACATTTTTCCTTTTGTTTTTGTAATCTAACTTGAGGCTTAAAGTTTTTTCCTGATTTGCAAACCCTAGCTATGTGTCCCTTTCTTTGGCATTTTAAACAAATTATGTTTCTTAATCTGCATGTGGATCTAAAATGATTACCACCGCAACTCAGGCAGGTTGTTTGCGGTTGCATAGGATAGTTACCAGGAATCCAATTCTTTCGCTGTGGTGGAGAGTGTCCTCTGAGGCGATTTACATCTTCATCGGCTTCAGAATTTTTGTCAGGAAAACTGTCATCATAATGCACAATAGCGTTTGGATTGGATGTAGCAGTGCTATTAGAGCCTTGTATCTCAGCAGCAGAGATAATTGAGATTTCTGCCACTTGAGACTCCTCAACAGCCATCTTAAGGGTTAAATCGCCCTTGGCAAGCAAGCGTCTTTGAAGCCTGAGGTCTCGTACACTGCATACTAATTGATCCAGTAATTGATCCTCGAGATCCCGGAACCCGCAATGTAGTACTGCTTTTTGGAGGGCAGCCATGTATGTACTGATAGTCTCTCCCTCAGCCTGTATTCTTCTCCTGAATGCATGCCGCCTTGCAATTCTAGAAGGTTTAGGAGAGTAATGATTACTTAAAAGTTCTTGTAATTCTTCCCAGGATACCACTTTAACAGTCTGAGGCAACAACAGCGCTGTGGTGGTATCAAAAACCACGGTCCCGCAAAACCTTAGGAAATACACTTTTTTCCTACGGTTTGAAATCTCAGACAAATCAGCAACATCTAGGAAACAGTCAAAACAATTAATGTAAGATTCCCAAGTTTCTGATGATGGGTGAAAACACGGAAATGTCAGAGCAGTTGACATCTTGTCTATCCTGAGGTTAAAGAAAACCCCACAATACCTCTGGCTCTTTCTTCCTCAGCTTTCAGGCAGGCATCCCACCTTCGTCACTAATATTATATTCTTTCTAAGAATGAGCTGAGGCAGGCATTGAAGAATGAAACAATGTTTATTGTAACAAAGAAACAGGTTACCCTAGTCTGCCGATATGTTGCTGAATTGGCCAGCTGACAGGTAACAGGTGATGCTGTCTGACAGCTCCCTTTTATAGTTCACTGTCAGGCTGCTCAGCCAATCAGAACAAACAAAAGTCCTGCTCAAAATGTGGTCCAACAAATAGAACTTCTGTAGAACACAATATTCAGGAAATGGACAGCTGAAAAAGTGTCACTTGGACACAATCAGGGGTGGGATTCTACAGGTTCGCACCTATTCGCTAGAACCAGTTGTTAACATTCTAAGCAGTTCGGAGAACCGGTTGTTAGAAGAAATTACTGGCCTAATCCTGTAAGGAAGGCAGGAAGGAAACATTCTGGTGTTGCTTACAGAAACTGCCTCTCCATTAACCCTTATTACATTCTTGGCAGGACTAGACTTCCTGTCTCAGGAACTTCTCTGGAATTTTTTCCCCTCTTTTGCTGGTACTTTGCTTGTGTGGAGTGACCATTCAAAGTTACAATGGCACTGAAAAAAGTGACTTATGTCCATTTTTCACACTTACGACTGTTGCAGCATCCCCACAGTCATGAGAGGACAGGCGAGGAGATGCGTGCCTCGATGTGAGTGATATTGAGTTGGCCACACCCAGCCAATAACATGACCACCAAGCCATGGCCACCCACATGACCACCAAGCCATGCCCACAGTAAGCCATGCCCACAGAACCGGTTGTTAAAAAAATTGAATCCCACCCCTGGACACAATGATCCTTTCTCTCAAGGATAGAAAGGATGGCTTGTAGGTGCAAATCAGAGATGGTATTCAGCAGGTTCTGACCAGTTCTGGAGAACCGGTAGCGGAAATTTTGAGTAGTTTGGAGAACCAGCAAATGCCACCTCTGACTGGAGATTTTACAGTATCCTTCCCCTGCCACGCCCGCCAAGCCACGCCCACAGAACCGGGGAAAAAAAATTGAATCCACCACTGGTGCAAATACTCCTCAGCAGGGCCTGCATCTCAAAAAGAGGTTAATGCACAATTTGTCATGTTCCACACACAGCTTATGATACCCAGGCTAAAGTTTTGATGCTCCCCTTGAAACAGATGGATGGATTGATGCAGGAGGGACCATGAGGGATCTGAAAGGTCAAGGTGGCTGCTGCAGTTGTATGATCAAAGCCCCTCTCCTTTCATAGATGTGTCAACCTGCTCCTTTAGGGAAAACGTAGAGAGCCCTATAGGCATTATATGGTATTTGGAAGGGAAGTTAAAAAATATACTTGAAATTCTCCCTACTGTTCTGAAAAGCTACTTATTATGAGGGTCCTCACTGCAACCCAGTTAATTAAAGTGGTAGATTTTTCTCTTAACAAGATACTTAGCTTAATCCCTCAAGATAGTTCTAAACTTCCCATTTATATATCCAGAACTAAAAGAAGCTGTGCTAATTGGTAAAAGAGAAGAAATTTGATTTTGATCCAGGAACATTATTTCAGTTGAAATTATGTACAATCATTGATTGTGTCAGACAATAGGCTCCATCGGGAGGGGGAAATGATATATAATTACCAACTTGGTGAGGGAGAGGGGAAGAATTTCCCATAAATGATTTATAGATTTTGTGTCTCTTTTGCATGTATTGGAAGACAAGACATTGTGGATATTCAGCAACTGAGCTACTTTTTATACAAAAGAAAAAAAACACTGTTGTTTTGTCAGCAAACTCTATTATTATTATTGCTCATTGTGGCTACTGGTTTTATTGCTAATTATCTTTTAAGTCAAAGCTTAGAAAGGACTGTGGTAAGTAGATATCTAGAATTTTGAAGTGGCTGATTTTAATGTAGCTATCTTTAATCCTTGGAACCAGGCTCTAATTAAATATGAGCAAAATAATCAGTAAACATGAAACCATACTATGGTGTTATTCCATAGTAACAGAAATAGCAGTGACAATAGCAAATCATATATCTTGCATATTTTAACTTTGTTTCTTTCACTATATTGGGGCTATGCTACAGTAAGTAATTATGTAAGCTGTACTTTATATTTGTGGAAGAGAATGAGCTAGTAAAATAAATAATTTAGGATTTTCCAATGTGGCTAGGCATTCACAGACTAAGCAAAATGTTAAGCACACGGAGCAAAAAGCAGTAATAAAAAGTTTCATTAAGAGATGTAAAATTCTGTTTCTAGTATTCAAGAGAAAGACAAAGTTTACTACAGCAATTTTAATAACAGATAGTTTTATTGATGTAAATACAGCAAGGAAAATTAAGAGTAGAAAAAAGCTTTTGAGACTGTACCTTTTAAGAATGAATGAAGAAAAGAATACACATGCACACGCACACAAATACATATTCACATATTATCTTATAGAGCTGCCAAATTCAATCTTAAAAGGTTTTTTTTATATTTATAGATAATTGATCTTAGCATATTGTTCAGGGCTAGAAGAACTGAGTAGCCAAATCTTTTGTTTTTAATGAAAGCTGTTTCCACATTGCTCAGCACAGCTTACTGGAAGTTTGTGGCAAAGGAATATTGAATATTCAGCATTATTTAGCTTTCAGTATATTTCTCCACCACTCCTATCTTGCTAACACCTGCCAGGTTTTTCCCAACCTCCAAGCTGCAGAGCGTGAATTCAGAAAGCTTCAAAGCAACGACCAGTCACAGCTTTTCCTGTCCAGCCCATCTAACACTGAAGAGTCAGAAATTAGGTTTATGTTTATTTCCATGCAGCATCCCCATGGTCACATGATCAAAATTCAGATGCTTGGCAACTGACTCATATTTATGACAGCTGCAATGTCCCAGGATTGTGCGATCACATTTGGCCTCCTTGCCAACCAGCTTCTGACAAGCAAAGTCAACAGGGAAGCCAGATTCACTGAACAACAGTGTTACTAACTTAACAACTGCAGTGATTCCCTTAACACCTTTGGCAAGAAAGGTTGTAAAAGGGGGCAAAATTCACTTAAGAACTGTCTTCCTTAGCAACAGAAATGTTGGGCTCAATTGTGGTCCTATGTTGAGGACTACCTGTAGATACATACTCCTAAAAATCAAGAGACTATCTCCAAAGGCTGACCTGAGGAATGGACTCCAGGAATGAATACAAGGCACCAAATCAATGATGGGTGAACCTTTTGGGCTCAGTGGGTCAAAAATGCCCAACTTGACTCTGCTGTCATGTCACACTCTCCACCAAACAAGAGGAACTATTTTCTATCTCTTTTCTACCTCCCCCATTTAGGCCACCCTGAACAGTGGGATTCAGGAGCGACATTGACGCTGGATTTGAAGAAAAGGGCTGCGACTTCAAATCTATTGCCCCACTGCTGCCCCTCAGAAAGGCCACCTCGCACACTGTTCCCAAGGGGTGGGAGCATTGGGGAACAACCCAATTGCATCGCAACCCAACATTCTTCAGAATATGCAACAATCCACTTACCATCAGGCAACATTTTCTTTCTATTAAAATGTCCCCATGGACTAACTGAGCCTGCTTTGAGTCACACAAGGTGTTATGCCTCCCGCATAGAGTTTGTGTATGTATATACTGCTATTGTTCTCTAATATGTATTGAGCTCCATCGAGGGGCCAAAGACCAAACCTTTCTTTGTTTAGAAAGTTGGTTTTAGTAGCATTTTGGTGCTACAGAGTGCCCATCCTCCCATCATCCGCCATTCTGGGGAGAAGATAGATGCAGCCTAAGACTCCATTTTCTAACATTCTGAGGTAGCAGAAGCACCTGGAAGAATCCTGCTTCATCCGTGGTGCATGTTCATCAGAGGACAAAATCCATGTCCCATATGTATAGCATCGCTAGTGAGACTTGGATTTCACCTGTATTTGCTAATTGTTATGCTCAGCAGCAACTCGACACACTGTTTATTTTGTATTCGGGTTCTTACTGTATGTGTTTCTATTTTTCCCCAGTTTCATCACATCCTGTTCCTTTAATAAAGCATCAAGATATATGCACACGGTCTGGTTTATTGAAGGATAGGTGGATTTAGCTGCATGTCGAGCTGCACGCAGGGTAACGTGAAGTGAGGACAGGACACAAGGCCTTCATTTTTGAAACAACTTCAGAGAATGCTCTTCTGCAACCTTAGCAGCCACGAAAGCTCCACAAAAGCACACCTCATTCTCACATAATTTTCAGAGGCTCTAGAGACAGGGCTTTCAAACTCGCAGCTCGCGGTCCAGATGCGTCATGCACTGGCCACGTCCACGCCCGGTTTAACAAAGTGGGGAAAAAGTTGAGATATGTCACATGATGACGCCGTGATGACACGAGTTTGACGCCCCTGCTCTAGAGGCCATACAAGAACACAGCCTATTCTCACATGGCCTTTAGAAATCATGTCCCATTCTCATTCTCACATGATCTTCAGAGTCTCCAGTGGCCAGGCAAGAGCACACCCCATTCTTACAGACTCTGCAGCTTCAAAAAAAAAAAAAAAATCACCCAAGAATGAGATGTGTTTTCAAAAATAGTTGTCAGCGGTTGGTGAATGTTGGTTTAAAAACTGTTCTGTCACCCAAAACGTCACGGCATGTCAGTTTTGACACATGTCATAAGTTATCACTGCACTAAACTGTTTCTATCAGATTAAGGAAGCTTTAAGGAACAGTTGGTGCAATATCACTTGGTAAATAAATGCAAGGCAAAAGCTTGGACGTTGCCTGGTGAATTGATGTCAGGGTATAAAATGCAGGTGGCAAAATCATTTTGAAGATGCATTACACCAGCTGTCCCTCTAGTAGGAGAAGTAGAATCCAGTACATCTGGAACAAACTGGACTGGGAAGGCTGCCTAACACTGAGTCAAATGATTTGTTTATCTAGAGCAGGGCTCAGCAAAGTAATGCCAGGTGGCACTAAGGAACTGAACAATTACCTTAAAGTTTAATTTTAAAAACCAAAAGGTTGATGATGCCTGATGAAATTTCAGTGCTTTCACATGCTATCTCGCAGGAATTAAATTGCTGACATAATCTGGTAGTACAGTAGGCAATGACGCACAATTATGATCAATTGCTTTTAATTTCTATTTATTTTTTGTATGTCACTGCTTGAGAATGGTCTCTACCAGATGGGTTGAACTACCACTCTCATAATTCAAGAAATATACTAAAATAGAATTGAGAAAGAGGTGGTGGTGGTGGGGAATCTTTGAGATCCATCTTTCTCTATCACTCCTTGGTGGATGTCTCTTTTAAAAAGATCTCAGATTTAATGTTTAGTATTTCCAATGGATGAAAAGAATTTCGTGGTTTCTACCTCCTCAAGCAATTAACATCTTCTCCTTTCTACCGACGTTCTACTATTTTTGTTTTTCTGATATTTGCAAATAATTTGGAACCTTACTTAATATTCCATGGCTTCACATTAGCCAAAGGACTTTATCTCTATAGGTTATGCAATGCGGTTTTCTCTCCCTCAGTAAAAGTTGTATGAAAGACCCAAATAAATCACGTGTTCCAAAAAAACTAAACTTCTCCATTAAAAGCTAGCTGGCAAAATGTACATTTGCAGAGTCTCTGGCTAGGTTTTGAAACCTGTCTCTGTTTTATTATAATTTGATTATTATTACATGGAACATTAGGTGCACATTAAATTTTGCCATTTCATGCTTTTCTTAACAATGTGCACCAATAAGCTGTACAAATTTTCCCTCTTCTATTACTGTAATTATTCTGGATTAATCAGACTTGGTTAAATCATTCCTTTTTTCATCTTAAGGCACACAAATTATTCCGAACGATGTTTTTCTTATTATTGCAGATTCTGACACTTTCTATTCTTTTAAATAAATCAAACTGATCCCTGTGCAATCAGCGGTAGCTTTCCTTTTCGCCAAGTTTTGTCAAAGGTATGATTTGCCAGGAGTCAAAGCAAAAAAAAAAGCTGCAAAATGCTGCCTGTGAAAGGCTGCCTTCTACTCAGTCTTCCCCCCTCTCCTCTCCTCCCCAGGAGGAGGGGAAGTGGAAATATAGGTTTCAGGCAAATATTTTGCATTTTTGGCTTAAGAGTGGGCGTTGCACATTTTTACTCAAGAGTCTTCCTTGTTTTGAATTCCACAACTGTTCTCCATATTGAGGATTTACATCCTTGAAATATTAGTTTCCGTATTTCACCACTCTAGGCTACATATTAACTTCTGAGTCATGCCAGAACTATTTTGTTTCTTTTCTTCAAACATTTGCCATATGCTAAATAATAATAATAATCTCAAACATTAAACCATTCAAGCTTGTTTATGACCCTTGCTGTTCTTATTTGAGGTTTGCCTAGAATTTTCTTTTTGATGATTCTCACAGCAGAGGTGGCACTCAGCCAACCTCAAGTGATTTCAAAAAAGCAAAAGAGGATAGGACAAGAAGTAGATCTTGGATGGAAGATAATCAGGAAATCCAGACATGGAGACCAGACATGGAAGTCAAACAAGACAAGGGAAACCATCTCCATATTGTTGCCAAGAAAATAACATGAATGTCTCAGTGAAACCACCAGCATGTGAGCCCAACTCAAAGGAAATTTTATCTTGATTTGTTGTTGTTATTAGTTGCAAAGTCATGTTTGACCCATCACAACCTCCTGGACAACATTCCTCCAGGCCTTTCTGTCAGTGGTGGTATTCTACCGGTTTGGCCCAGTTGTGCCGACCCAGTAGCGGCGATGAGCAGCAGAGACCGAACCGGTTGTCTCTGCTACTCTGCTGTTGGGCCCACCCGCCCACCTGGGCTCCCATACTCAACTTTATCCTCTGTGTTTGAAGTGCAGCTACTTCGCGCGGCATAGCAGTGCCGCACGGCAGCTGTTGAAGTGATTGGGAGAGTGCAGGCTTGCAGGAGGTGAGTTGGAATGCCTCTGTGCCTGCACAAATGCTTCTGTGCCTATGCAAAGTACACAAGGTGTGTGCACGTGCGCAAAGCGCACCCACCAAGCCACACCCACTGAACCGGTGGTAAAAAAAATTTGAATCCCACCACTGCTTCCTGTCTACCATCCTCCGGAGTCCATTTAAGCTCAATTGCCCCAACTTTAGCCAATGGAATGGGGTGAGAAACCTATTGTATCTTTTCAGGATGGAGGACTCGGTAGATAGCAGCTATTTATGTTCTTTGGCATTACCATATTACTATTCTGTTGGCCACTGCTACCTAACACATATTCTGAATCAGAGAAAGAACAAATACCTGTCTCCTCATTTTTATTTATAGAGTGAGACCAGCAATAGATCATTTAATGTTGGATTAGTCCACATTGTCCTTGAAACCATCGATTATACCTTAGAAACTCTCCAAGAATCACTACCAAACTCCAATTTTTAAAGTGAGAGAAAGGGAAAATAATTCAATCCACAGAGAGTAACTGTAATGATTTTACACCTTCAAACTTAACTTAAAATTTCATTGAAAATGAATTAGTTTACAATGAATTAATTATACCGAATTCATCTATTTTGGGAAATGAGCCCATGGGCAAACCACTCCAAGGCCAACTGGGGGCCATGTTCCCCATAGGTTGCAGCCATTGATCTTGAAATATGTTTTTCATTTAACCGATTTCTCCTGTTAAGTTGTTCTAAAAAGAAAAAAAGTTGAGTGCACTGACAAATTCCCAACTTCTCTATCTCTGCCAGGATGACATACTTGGCTGTCTCCTGTCTCCATCTCGCCTTCATCATCACTGGATGATCAACTTCTTGATGGGGTATGTAACGTCCACATTGTTTGAATCCATAGGCTCATGGCCAATTACAGTAAAAGCAAAGCAGGAGACCTGCTTGGGCAGTATTGGTCTCATTCCATGCCATAGGGAGGGAAGTAATTTAAGAATATGGTTATCCAATAGAGCCAAGGTAGCTGCAGATGTGCTGAAGACCATGGAGGTCGGAAGGCTAAAATTTTGTTCCATGTGATCACTGGAGGCCTAGGGGCAAACAGACAAGATAACGGACATAGCATCACAAGGCAAGCTTTCCCCTTTTGAATATATATGGAACAACACACATACACAAAAGGCAGGGCTTGCACCACAATGCCACATCTGACCTCTTACCTGACTTGATTGACTCCTGGCAGATGCTGCTGTTCTTTTTGACCCACCAGCTTCCGTCTTGCTCAGCAGAGGCATGTCCCTGCACCTATAGGACAACTTACCAGATTGGATCCACAGCATGGAAATGCATCAAGATGCTAACCAATATTCTGATTCCACAGGAAACACTGAATTCGGAGTATTCATTAATACAGAAACTCTGTAAACCATCCCCATCAGCAATACTGATCTGAGACAATCTCAGTTTCCATCACTTAACAGCTCCTAAAGTTCTCCACAAGACAAGCATGGACTAATCTATTTTTCCCCTCCCTTAAAATAGAGAGCCAGCACCATTGCACGAAATAAATCATCAATTGCTTAGAGCTGCTTGGAGGCATTCTTGGTATTGACTCAGCTGTTCTTGCTACTATAGACTAAAGAAGGGCCTAATTGCCATTTTCAAATGCATGTGGGATTACTCCCTCCTCTAAATGTTGAGGTTTGTACCTCTCCAGAGGCACTGCCGACCGGAAGATCTCATGGAGTTCAGTTTCTCCATTCAAAGGTCTCACTGATCAAAGGAAGGTAAAAAAAAAAACTTGGGGCCCCCCCAACCCCCCCCCAACTGCAATTTCTCCTCTTAAAGGAAATATGTCTCCCATTTTTAACACATTGCCCAATAGACCAAGAAAAGAGATTGAATACTACATAGCAATCTATTTTCTGTGTAGGCTCCACATAAGAGAAGTCATTAAATAGTATTTGAAATACGCATGTCGAATAGACTGCCCAGTTCTGCCAGGAGAGGGGAGTGGAGCAGCTGCAATTTTGGCAAACTTGGAAAGTCAATCAGGCTACTGGGGAATATGTTGTCACTGATCTACTATTTGGAACAGTTTCTCAAAAAGAGAGAATGTGGAATCGACGAGTGACCATCAATGCACAGACCATAAAAGAGCAAAACAAATGTATGTTTCAAAGATGTGATTATTATGATTACTTTTAAACAGAGGTATGGAACAGGGAGTACAACTGAAAGAAAATATAGCACAAAAATACTAGAAATCTTGCTTTCTTCTAGGATAATAGAAGTTTCCTGCTCTCCTTCTTCCAGTGATTCCTATTAACAAAGCCTGCAAGATAGAGGGTTAAAGTAATAATTTGTAGGCTTTAACAGTTTCCACTATGTTTGATCATTGTAATAATTTTCCAGATCTTTTTACAACTATCTGTACTGGTGATATCTATAAAAATCTTTTTCTTTTACATACTTCAAAATAGATGCCGCCCCATCTAGTGGGGTATAGGCAATTAAAAATGATCATTAGGACTATAGAGATATAGTTCAGATACAGAGGTAGTGGAGAAGTTACTCATTCAAACAGGGTTGTTGTGAAAACACATGATTTATAGGTAAGAAACTCAAGATTTTATTTCTTTATTTCTTTTTATTTATTTGATTTGACAATTGCTTACAAGATAATAGGTATAAAAATGAACGTGAGTATGAATACAGGAAATAGGTACAAATAAATGGGGACAATAGGAAAGGGACGGTAGGCATGATTGTGCACTTATGCACGCCCCTTAACTCAACAACTTATAACAGTTATAGTGGGGAACTCAGCACTCCCAATTTGAGTTCCCTGGAGAATAGATGGGAGTAGCAATTGTATTTCTTTTAAAATCCGAATCAATATTCACAGGACTAAGCTATGCTTTTTGCGGAATATGCATGCAGTATATCTTGTGATAGCAGAAGATAACTCAAGAGTTTCTTACCAGTGAGAGTGCCCAAATCTGACGTGAAAAAAACAAACCCACTAGCACACCCCAAAATAGGGAAAGAGGATATTAACAGCCCTGATTTTATTTTTATACGTTGCTTATTTTAACAGAGAAGCTGTTGGTTTCCAAGCCCAGTGAGCTCATGGTATTTTTGATGATTAGTTTAGAACAAGTGTTGTGGTCTTTTAGATGGGGACTAGACAACCCACTGCATCATCCTTTCAGAGAGATTTCTTTATTAAACAGAGAAACAGAATGTTCACATAGAACATTTGTTTTTAGAATCAAAGAAGAAAACATCCTTTTATTAAAGATGTGTAGCAAGACAAATACATATGAGTTTGGTTTAGCAAAGGATGCTTTTGCCAATCAATCAATGTTTTTAATTTTTAAGAATATTCTTTAACATTCTCACTTGTTCCTTGGATTAAAATGACACACAGCTGACCATGCTGGGATATGAGCCACGGTGGCTCAGTGGTTAGAGTGCAGGACTGCAGGCTACTTCTGCTGCCTGCCGGCTGCCTGCAATTTGGCAGTTCGAATCTCACCAGGCTAAAAGTTGACTCAGCCTTCCATCCTTCCAAGGTGGGTAAAATGAGGAGTCAGATTGTTGGGGGCAATATGCTGACTCTGCAAACCACTTAAAAGAGGGCTGTAAAGCACTGTGAAGCAGTATAATAAGTCTAAGTGCTAACTACTATTGCTATACCAGTTCTCCAGATAAATCAGCACATTCTCCTTGATTTGCCCTTGTGTTTTCTGTATATTGACAACAAAGCATGACTGTAATGGGAATTATGCCCACTGATGATATCTTCACTTTTTGATAAATAGAGTTTAATTCTTAGAATCGTGACAATATCATTTTTAACACACCAGTGATTATCTTTGCTACAAAGGCTTTGGGTATCTATTACATGTACCAGTTTTTTCAACATGCTGAGATTTTGCTGCAACACAGATCACGTGCTTCAATACCAATGTGTGCAGTTCTAGATCTTCATTTGGGTCTAGTATTTCAGCTTGCACAAATGTCACATAATCCTGTGGTCTTGGCTTGGATGCTTCATCAGATCACAGCAGACGCTGCACATGAGACAGGCCCCACTTTTTGGTATTCCATACTTAGCATGTAAGCAATACAAGGTGTTACAGTGAAGTACTTCATAAACAACTTTGAATATTATTGTAATTAAATTTGGACAATCATTTGGCTGTTGATTTAAAAAAAAAAGATGCTGTCATGAGCTGAATTCTTGGAATCTGTATATACAACATGGCACCTGACATTGTTCCATCATATATCTTGGTCCACCAACAAATGTTCCAAGTGAGATCTGCATATACCCTTTTGGTCCTCCAAAAGGGCTTGAAGACAAGGTTCTGCCAATTGACCTGAGGGCCTAATTCTTGAGGCGGCCAATGGATTAGATAATAGTCCACCTCCTCCCACTGCCACGTATTTTCGAGCAGATCTTCCCTTTCCTCCTCCTTCTTTTCTTGTCTTCTCATTCTGTAACTTCCCTTGTGATTCTGGAGACATGCACCTTTTCATCCTCTGTTTCCTCATCTCTCCTCCTCCTCCTCCTCGTCACATCCCATTTGACGTCATCTTTTGATCATGACATCCCTGTCTTTCTACATGGCATAATCATGCTTACAATATTTTTATTTCTTTTTAATCACAATGTTTTTATGTTGCTATTCTCACCTCAGAACAGTTTAGAAACCTGTCGGCTTCTCCATGATCACATGACCTCCAGGGGGTTAGGGCAGGACTGGTCTACTCAATTTCAGAGCAGGAAGCAGTTTAAAAATGAAACGGGATGGACAAGGATTAAAGTATAGGGACTAATCTATTTGACTGATACCAGAGAGGCCTAGTTTCTACTCCATCTACAGCCACAGCAGCTCATTTGGTGACTTTCTGTCCAATCTATCCGTTGTGAAGGAACATGACAGATTAAATTCAACATCTGTTTGAAAAAAATAAAAGGACTTTGTAAGACCTCAAGAAGAGTGTTACAGGGTATTATTTATATACTACCAAAACTAAGTAGTATATTTATTTATGTGCTACTTATAAGAGGATGGAGCATTATACGTGTACCTGTATGTTGAGTTAAAGCAATAAATATATTATTCACTGAAAAGATTTTGTTTCTTTAAGAGCCATGGAGTAAGTCAGTTCCTTGCTGCTGGGTGGGGGAGTGAGACTGGCTGGGAAAGAGTCATGAAATATAGAAAATAAGAATCACATGACCTCGGTAGCAGCCCTGAAGCAGTTACAACCTTCCCAAATTTAATTCCCTCACATACATGTATTCCAAATTTTGGGTGCATTCTATAAGTTAGCCCATTTTAAGTGCCTTGGTTCAAAAATGGTTGCCCTTTGATGCACCATTTTACTCAGGTACAGGTCATGACAAAGAGAGTTTTAGCAGAATATAAGTAATACTCTGCAACACTCTTCTTGAGATCTTATGAAGTCCTTTTATTCTTTCAATATACTGAGTTTAATCTATCATATTCCTATTTGCATAGTGTTGGTGCATATTTGCCGTGCGGGTACCTAGAAACCAGTTCTGCATATCATACATGATACAATGTTTTCCCTACCAAACTTAAGACATAAACAGTAAAAGAATATCTACTGTTGACAACGATTGACAGGGAGAGTTAAATCTGTAGATAATTTCCCAATAACACATTCCATGAGGGAAATTTACTAGGTCACCAGATCTAAACTGCAAAAAAAAGGACAACCACTAGAGGGCTATCTCCCCGCTTCTCTCTCTTGCTAGCTTGCTGCCATCTAATGAATAATCATATTTTTGGAGCCCAACAATTATGTTCCTCATCTCCCTCAAAGGAAGAACTGGCAACCAATGTTTCCAATACCCTGATATTGAGATTTCAAAGCTTAAACTAAAAAAAAAAAAAAAGTGAAGTTGTGATATGTTAAGTCATAAACACAGTAATGATAAAAATAGGCCAATTTACTTAATAGGGAACTTATGGCCAAGAAATAAAACCTAAATGCAGCCTTTTTGATAAAATTGCAGTGCGCTGGTCAGACTAATATATAAATTATTTCCATCTCATGCTCTCATTTTTGCCAGGTCATTTAATCTCTGCAGGGCAAATTTAGTGAAACGTGTCCATCTACATTGCTTACCCCAGGATGTCTCACAAAACCTAAGTAATAGAAAAGGAAAAATACGTGCCTGCAGCCATTGGAAATTGGGGGAGGGGGGTAATTGGGGCATATGACATCATGCTCAAGCCAGTCATTGGGACATACTTAATGGTAGCATTTGAATAAGGATGTCCTTCCAGATATAGTTTGGTATAATGGGCATTTTGGGGGGATGGGGGCATTATCTGTGGAGAGATTTGGCTAGAACTTACTTGTTGGAGTTTCTGATCAGGAATGTTGCATACTTTGGAAATATAGGTAATCCTTGATTTACTATTCCTTTAGCCACTATTCGAAGTTTCAATAGCGCAGAAAAAAGTGCCTTAGAAACAGTCCTCGCGCATACAACCATTGCAGCGTCCTCAGGGTCACAAGATCAAAATTTGGACACTTGGCAACTGGCATTTACTTAGAAACAGTTGCAGTGTTCTGTGATCATGTGGTTGCCATTTGTCACCTTCCCAGGAGTTCCGATAAGCAAATTCAGTGGGAGAAGCCAGAGTCACTTAATGGCTGTGTGATTAATTTGTTACTTGCAGTGATTTACTTAGCAACCATGTCAAAAAAGGATACAGGTAGTCCTCAACTTACAACAGTTTATTTAGTGACCATTCAAAGTTACAATGGCACTGAAAAAAAGTGACGATTGTTTTTCATAGTTACAACTTTTGCAGCATCCCTATGATCATGTGATCAAATTCAGATGCTTGTCAACTGGTTCACTTATGACCGTTGTCGCATTCCCAAGGTCGTGTGATCACTTTTTGCCACCTTCTGACAAGCAAATTCAATGGGGGAAGCCAGATTCACTTAACCCAGTTACTAACTTATCAACTGCAATGATTCACTTAACAAGAGTGGCAAGAAATGTCATAAAGTGGGGCAAAACTCATTTAACAAATTCTCACTTGACAACGTAAATTTGGGCTCAATTGTGGTCTTAAGGAAAGGATTATCTGTAGTAAAATTGGGCATGGCTTACTTAACCGTCTTGCTTAGCAACATAAATTCTGGTCCTAAAAATGAACCTAAGTCAAAGACTATCTGTACTAAGAATCTGGCCTCTGGGGCTTCCTGCGGTGGTGTTTTCTTTTCTTGCCAGGAAGCGATTTAAATCTGCAGGCATCCAGAGTGCCTGATGAGCAAAAGGAAAGATGGTTGCTGCTGATGCTAGAAAAACCTTCTCTGCATCGCTGGCTGTTGCCCACTTCCAGCGGAAAAAAAAAACAAAACAGGCTAAGGGGATGAGATGTGCCTGAGAAATTACAGCAAACAAGAGTTGTGGTGTTGCGACCTAGCTTATTCCCTCATTTTCTTTCAGAAGCGAAAAGATGCTTATATGAATTTTCTTAGCAGTAGATGAAATCTGGCTCTCTGAATCAGTGTGTAGCCCATGATAACTGCAACAAAAAAAAAAAAAAAAAGGAAAGAAAGATGATTCAAATGTTTTTTCTGTGCTTATTCACTTGCCCCAAGTGAATAGTAAAAAACAAAAGGAAAGATGATGAATTGGGCATCTAATGGGAATTTTAAGAGCAGGTACAAGTTACAACAGCAGTGAAAGGTGATCTGACTGGTCCCCATTTTTATGACTTTCACAACATCCCCAGGGCCACATGATCAAAATGAACATGTTTGACAACAGCATCATGTAACTTTCTCAAGGGGCTTCTGACAAGAAAATCAAGCTGGATTCACTCAGTAACCACGTGATTTGCTTAATCATCACAGCAAAAAAGGTCATAAAATCCGATATTGCTCGCTTAATGACCATATTGCTCAGTGACCAAAGTTCTGGTCCCAATTGTGGTGGTAAGTCAAGGACTACTTGTAAATGATTAAAAATGTTCTCCTCTATTCACCATTTACTTTTCAAGAAGCTATTTAACTCCCTTGCCTACACAGCAAGGAGTTTATCCCATATCCCAAACAGGCCTTACAAGGATATGCTGCCGTTTCATGTTCTTTTTAAAAAAGAATAAACTTATGCTCATAGTTCATAAATATATAAAGGTTTTTATTTGGCTTTTGCAGATTGGAAGAATGAATACATAATTTATGCCCTATATTTGATAATTTTATTACAATATGTAGCATTTATCAGCTCTGGAAATTGCATCATCAGCCGTTACTTAAATTTACTCAATCATAAAGATGTAACTAGTGGAACATATATGTCCAATATCAATACTTGTAGAAAAAAGAGGAGGGGGTGAAAGATACGTTAAAAGAGAAACCTATCCATTTCTCTTACGTCTTCGATTTGCATCTACAAATCCCTTTTGCCAGACTTTGATTCTTACTCTAGTAAAATGTAACTCCTTTTCCTTCTCCATCTACAAGCAAAAGTCAACAGGAAAAATGAACTTAATTTGCCGTTAACTCCCAACAGCTGCTTTCATATCATTTTTTTCTTCCTTGCTTACACGATGCTTATTCCCTCTTCTTTCAATTATTAAGAAACTTTCACTCAAGATCCAAAATGGACTTGTACTCTCTTTTACAATTTCCTGCAATAAAGTAGGAAATACAAGCTTCCATAAAAGTTACTGGATTTTTAAAAGGTGGATTTTATTAAGCACAAAACATTTCTTAATACATTATCCATACAAATCGGGCGGGGGGGAATCCAACTATAATGAATTTCAAGGATTTGATGGCACATATCCACACAATAAAAAGGACCATTTAAAAAAATACAAATCAAAATTATAGGTCTATACAACAGATAGTTCACCTACAGCCTAAAATACTACATCATCTGGAGAATAAACAGAATTATTTTTTGTGGAACTTGCACTTATTAGCACCATTTTAAAACTTGCATCAGTTGCTTAGAGAAAGCAGCGCCTGATAGGTTGGGATAAAACTTCAAAGCAAGTATTCAGTGCAATGTCTTTTGTTCCTTTTCATTATGTTTGAAGTCTGGGGGGTTCATAGCATGTTAAATTATGGCTTCGTAGAAATACATGGTTAAGATGTAGAATAAGATTTGCTTCTAGAAGGATGAAGGGTTTTTATGTTTAATAATAGCTGTGAAATGCATTTTCATGTACTATGGCAGGCATAAGAGTGCAGATGTCATGCGGAGTTACAAATAGGCATCTTATGAATTGTCAGGAAGAGGCTATTAGGTCTCTGTGGTACAGGCGTCTGGTTGTGTCAGTTGTTGTTTTCTCAGACAAACCAACTTTATCTTCTCTCTGATGTGTTCGGCTGAAGAAGCCATGTCACTCGGGCTCCCGAAGAACTGCTCAGTGCTAAAAAAGAACAAGCGGGGGGAAAAAAAACCAAGCTCTTACATGCAAGAAAGTAATAAGAGAGGTTTTGCTATGTTCACATATTTATTTTCTCACTTTGCAGCTTTCAGGATAATATATGTTATTATAATATCCTATCACAGAAACTGTTAATCTACCAGAAATAATTTTCCAGTAGTTTCAGGATAATATAGAATAATAGGATACTTGAAATTTCAGAAGAGTTTCCTAACCTTAGGGATATGTATGTCTGAAATAATTTGATGCCAGACTTCACAACTGTATTAAAATATATAAACTGCTTCTTTTTACATTTGTTGTAATTCAAAGTAATATGATTTCTTTGAAGGTATCTTATTAGTCTTTATTCTCATTTGAAATAAACAAGGCATCATCTTTTTATTGAATTCCAACATATGGACGAACTTGTCTTGCATGTTTTAATGACATAACATATAAATAATACATAGCAACACTATTGAATGTTAATAAATTATTAAATTGTATTTCTTAGTTTTAGTATTATCCAGCACCTTAATATTTGACGTCTGACTTAAACGTGCAATCCTAAACCAAGAAATAACTTAGCTGTTAGGATTAGGCAAAGTCTAGGTGGCCTTATTCCATCCATGCAAAGCACAGAAAGTCAAGAGCTACTCAGGTATGTACACTCCCTGAGGTGTGTACCAGGAACTACTCTGAAGCATCTATAAGGCAGGAAGCTTTTGTCAAAATAATGAAAGCAGCATTGCATTCTCTTTACACAGGCACACAATATCACAAGGCATATACAAAGGAGGGGGAGTATTTGCATTGTGATGGCATACAATGGCTTTCATGATTTACCTTCCCATTTATTTACTCCCCTTTTACAGATATCTCTGAAGTTCCTGAATATGGAACACCACAGATCTTCTAAAGGACTTCATCCATCCCTTCACTACCCACTCCTTCCCCCAATCACCTGTTCTGGCCAGTGCAAACCAATGTGGAATTGGATCTGGTGCTCCTCACTTTTAATTTGGTCTGTTCTGTTGCCCTATCTGCTTTTTAAAAATTATTACCATGCATAATGAAATATTTTGCATTGCATAGTGAGCAATGCAAGGCCTACTACATACCCATCAGGATAAACCACTGGAACTGTTAATCTATCCAGAAGGGATTTTCCAACAGCTTCAATCTCATCAAATTGTTCCTGATCATATATAGATTCAGACTCATCTGGGCATTCTTGCAAAACCTGTAATGAAATAACAGTTTTAAAAAAGGGGGGGGGAGGGCACAGTCAAATTGTAAGTTGCAATAAAAAGAAACAATATTCTTATGCATTCTTATAATGTTTTCTGTTTTCTTAGACACAACAGCTTACAATGGACTACTGAATCATCTAAAGTCCTGGAAAAGCTCTAGCACATTGCCAAAGTGTGTTTATGAGATATTCCTCTTGGTCTGCTATGGAGTCACAGACTAAAAAAAAAATGAACTAATACATGAAGTCAAAATACAGCTATTTTAAGGGAACTGTACGCAATTGCTAATTAAGTCTGTGCATGCTGTACACAATGGCATTGCATTGGCTTCAACAAAGAATGAAAGTCCTACTTCATATGTGAAGCCTATGAACAAATAGCAAACAAAACATGATTAAGCTTTCCTTGATGTGAACAATTTTTGTGAAGGAAAAATGGGAGAAAACTTTCAGTTGTGAGAGCAATAATTGGACAATACAGCCTAATGCTAGGGGAAAAAATGAAAGGAAAAAGAAGAGGATGACCAGCAGTATGGTGGATAGACTTCAATTACAACAACAGTGAATGCATTGTTGAAACCTAAAAACTTATGTTGAGGATAGACCATCTGTAGAAAATCTATGAATGTGGTTGTTAAGAGTCCACACCCACCTTACAGCACCTAATCAATCAAGATACTAGCAATAATTTAATATTATGATCTATTATCTCAATAGGCTAACCATAGCTTGCAGCAGAGATTAAAATATGGTCCTCATTAACTACCACTCATTCAATGACTATTCAAAGTTAAAATGGCACTGAAGCAGAGGAACTTACAGTTGCAGTTCCTTTGTGGCCATGTGACCACAATTTGGGCACTTGTCAACCGGTTCACATTATGCCACAGTGGGGTTCTATGATCAGGCGACTTTCACTGCCGGCTTCCAACAAGCAAAGTCAATGGGGAGACAGGCAGGTCACCAATGCCGGTCACATGAATACAGGACATTGTGACTGCAAAGGTCCATTTAATGATAGCAATTGAGACTACTGCAACTGCCATCGTTAAGTCAACACAGTCCCACAATGTTGTGCTTTATGACAGTGTCAGTGACAATGTTGCTGGTCATAATTACCACTGTTCAGGGGGGACTATCTGTATTAAGGTTGAAAATTCCATTTAAGCACGTAGATTCATCTTAAGTAAATTAGCTATCCTGACCGGCTCAAGGTTGACTCAGCCTTCCATCTTTCCGACTTTGGGAGGATGGAAGGCTGAGTCAACCTTGAGCCGGTCAGGATACCTGATTCATGAAGTAAAATGAGGACCCAGACTGTTGGGGGAAATATGCTGACTCTGTAAACCGCTTAGAGAGGGATGTAAAGCACTGTGAAGCAGTATATAAGTCTAAGTGCTACTGCTATTGCTAAATGTTGAGTTTAATCATACTGATATTAAATGCAAGTTCTTCTGAAATCCATGGCTCTCTCTGAGACCACCAATAGTTCCACAATGAAAAAATATGTGATGCTAATCACACCATGAATTTTAACATTCCACGTAAACATGATCGAATAGATCGAATAGAAATGAACACATAAAAAGCATACTTTAAAATGTGACATCAACCGCAAACTCACTTTTTCCGCATTTGAATGGAAAGCAACAGCCATCTCTAGCCTTGTTACTCTTTCTTCTGAAGTGATTGTGAATTGTTTCCATACGCGGTTCAGCTTTGGAAGTGTTTCTCCTGACGATCTAGAAGTACATCTCAGAGACTGACACAAAACCACAGTAGCCTGTAGTAACTGTCGCCCATAATCATAGGTACTCTGGAAGAAAAACAAACCAAGGTATTAAAGTGGACATTTTCAGTGTTGGGACAGATTTAAGTGCAAAACAGTAACGTGAATGATAAGACACTATAGCTTTTCCTGGGCCTATTAAAAACAACTTTGACTTTCCATGCCATTGTCATTTTCAGGAATATCCAAATAGGGAAGAACGACACAGCAATAAAAGGAAACTCGACTTTCCTGGCTTGATTGCTTTCAGTTAAGAGTCTGCAAATGTACAGTCACGTTTTACTTTATTTGGTAGTTATGGAAATTCTGGAAATATCTGGAATTTTATTGAATATTCAATAACATTCCAGATCCTTCTAGAATTTCCATAACTACTACCCTGTCCTCATTTCACTTCAACATCAAGCCTCCTTACCACAGCATTAAGGACTGTGGTGGCACAGTGGTTAGAATGCAGTGCTGCAGGCTAATTCTGCTGACTGCCAGATGTCAGCAGTTCGAATCTCACCAGGCTCAAGGTTGACTCAGTCTTCCATCCTTCCAAGGTTGGTAAAATGAGAACCAGATTGTTGGGGGTAGTACCGCTTAGAGGGAGCTATAAAGCTGTGAAGCGGTATACAAGCCTAAGTGCTATTGCTATTAACATGTCTTCTTTCTTCTGCCTAGTAATCTATGCTATTAATTATTATCTATTAATCCATACTAAAAAGTGTTAAATCCTTGCTATTTAGAGAAATGACTTGAAAAATAAAACTGTGGCCCCAAGTAGAGTTTGTATCACTTTCATATTCATGGATGGATGGATGAATGAATGAATGAATGAATTCAAGCGTTTCGTAATAGTCGAAGAGCATTTTGACATGTATAAATTAATACATGGTTGGTAGATTAATAACAGATTCTCCCCCCCCCCCTTATCATACTCCCTCCCTCCACATCCTTTAGTTAGGCTCGAGAATTGTATTTTATAGTATTTGATTTGTATTATATATGAGTTTTGTATAGTTTTATCCTTTTTAACACTATAAGCAACCCAGAGTTATCCTGTAGTAAGATGGGGATCTATCAATTTAATAAATAACAAAATAAATTAACCCTAAATAAAATAAAATTTTGATTGCTAATAAGCATCTAACCATGATTGACAGCAACAATTGTAATTAGTAAACTGCTCAGCAAATGACCAAAATGACCATTTTAAATTCAGATAGTAAACTTTAATACTGTACAAACTTGCTACAGAAAAAAAAAAATCCAGCACATACCTGAGCTACATCAACAAATTTCCTATGTTTTTCCAACAAAATTTTGGTTTCTTGGGCATCATCTCCCAATCGGGTATGAGTCTTCAGCAGCGCATCTAATAATTCATTTAACCATTCTATTGCCTATAGAAATGAGCAGAATGAGATTGTAAAATAAAAGAGGAGACATAGAATAAATAAAATGTAGATTTGTCAAATCTGTTTAAAAAAATTACAGCTGCCCTAAACCACCCAACGTTTTATCAGTTCTCAAAGTTCACTTAATTTGTCTGTCAGCTTTCTTTCAACAGCTGCCTTAACCCATCAGACTCACCTGAGCAGCATCTTCTTCACACTTAAATAGTTGGACCATCTGAAGCATTTTTAATCGTCGCACATCTACCATGTCCTCACATCTGTGAAAGACAGAAGATAAAACTGTATCAGAAAGATCAACTCTGCTTATAAAAAAAAATTATACACAAGCAATTCTTATTTTTAAATGTAGCAACGAAATCTGGGAAAATGTTTAAAGCACCGTGATAAAGAATAACACTTTAAGAATACCCCCAATCTGATAAATCTTGTAACTTTAATTAATCACAAATACCAACACTGCCCAGTGGAAAGTTCAGCTACTGTATACACCTTTGAAGTTGCTTATGATATATCCATGAAAGTTCTATCCTTATATTTTATATCAGTGGCTTTATTGAACAGCATAATGGCTTATGGTCATACAACGCTAAATTATAGCTACAATTGGGTCCATATTCTCCTTCCTTACAAAATAGTGGTGGGACTGGAAGATTTTGCTCTCAACCAAACTTAGTTCTTAAAACTAAGTTAGTTCAAAAAAGACAGGATATCAGAATGTAACAGCAGTTTAAAGAGTAAACTAAGGTCAGATGTTAATCAACCATTCCAGCAAGATAAATTAGACAAGTAATAAGAAAAGGGTAGAACTCTGCATATCCTCTGAAAAGAGGTATTTTACCCAAGTGTACAACAAGCAATTCCCTCTGAATAATGAAAGCAGCCATTCATTGCATAGCTGTTTAACTAGCTGCTCGTGGCCAACTGCATAAGTGCTCATGCACTGTGGCTTCAACTTTATTCCCAGGAATGCAGACATGGCAATGCAACTGCATGCAGAGGCAGTCAGGATTAGGTTATGAAAAGTAAGGTTACTTTGGATGGGCTCCTGTAAATTGCAAAGCATCTCTTTAGAAGATTTCACACAAGCCAGAGACAGAAGCACTCTGCACAAGCCTATATGTCATTTACAACACTTATGCCATTCAAAGCAGTTGATGTTATATAGTTCAACAGGATAGCCTGCTAATCTTGGATGAAGGACTGTGATGGTTGTGATGATGATCAGCATGTTAGTCCACTATGGGATGAAGGTCTCTTTTTTTGGAGATGATAGATTTTAATCTACTATATTGTTTTAGGACAAGTTAGTAGAAATTTTTGGCTTTTCAGTTATAGCGCTGAGAGGGAATGAGTGACCTAAAATCATCTAGGCAGGTTCTGTTACTAAGGATTATAATTTGAATATCTTTTACTATCAGTCTAGCCACCACTCTGGCTCTCAAGTTTGTCTGTCTGCCTTTCTCTCATCTTACCTAATGGTTGCACATGACCTCTTCTGCTTGCTTGTTTTATCTACAAGCAATTTTCCTCAAACTTGGTACCTCATCTCATATCCAAGCACAATCTAGGACAGGTAAGAACTGGGATGAAAACTTTTGGGGAGTGTAGCCTGCTGGAAGATGAGCCCAGTGCATTAGGAAAAGGAGCGTTCTGTGAAGGGATGACATTCCTTCAAAGTAAGTATATTCCAAAATAGCAGAAAAGAGGGCATGTAAAAGCCACCTTTAGGTGCCTTTCTTAAGGAGTAGTTAAAAGCAGCCGACTCCCCACAAATAGCAGCAAATTATGTCTCTGATACCAAGAAAGTAGCAACCCATACAATGAGAATTTTTTTTTTAATAGTACAAAAATGATAACCTAACGTCAAACCCAACAAAGAAGAAATTTCCTAACGGTGAGAACAATTAACCAACTGAATAGCTTGTCTTCAGAAGTTGTCACTGGTTCATCACTAGAGACTTTTTAAAAAGAGACTGGCAACCATTTATCTGAAATGGTGTAGGATCTCCTGCTCAAGCAGAGGGTTGGGACTAGAAGACCTCTGAGGTCCCTTTCCAACTTTATTATTCTATGCTCTTTTTCATTGTTATCAAGTTTATAGTTTTTAAAGTTGTATCTGAGCTCAAAACTATGTTTTTATTTTTAAGTGTAACATCCTATTCAATAAACTTTGTTAATATTCCTTAAAAATGTGGTATATCAGGAAGATTTAATATTTTCTTTAAATAAACATTGCAGTAGCTGCTAAATTATCAGGAAAATTAAAATAATTGATGTAGCAAATGTAAACTTATACATAACACGTCATCAAAATTTAGAAAATGGAACAATAAGTAATGGAACATTAAACATTTCCAAATGATACCAAGGCCATTAGTTGCCAATTAATTTCAAAAGCAGTTTTTCTGCAATATTTATTTAAAAAACTACCGAGCCTATAAATTATAACTTGCATTAACATTATTAAGAGAAGTTAAAGTAAATGTTGCACAATATTGAAAGTAACAAAAATACCTGAATTTATGAAACTGTATAGGAAAACATTGGAAACAAGCTAATTATACATTTCAGAATATAATTTCAGTTTTTATAATTACCTGATTTTGTTTAATGTCAAGTTTAAACAAAAAACCTTTCTTATACATTTTGGGATTAATACATTTCAGAAGGAAAAAAACACACACAGGGTACAAACCTATGTACATTTAGGTTTATATTTTGATTATTTTTTATATTTTCAATTGCTTTGAAAAATATAGTGGCATTTAAAAAGGAGTTAACAGTGGTTTTAAAGTGAAAGAGGAATTCTTAGGAATCCAACATCATAATGAATACCTTTGCTTCCTGAGCTGCATGTCTTCCATTACTCCCTGGATGTGATCAACATTTTCTTTGTTTTCACTTGTTACATCTTTTCCATAAGCCCAGGAAGCTTGGTTAGATATCTGATCAAGAAGACCTTGACCTTTTTCACGCAAACCTTGGAGGCCCAGGTCTATAGGGATAATAAACAAAATTTTATTTCGTATACAATGTAAGATGAACTATTCTCTTAAACCATGAGTACCCGATTCTGTTTCCATCCATGTGCAAGATAGATACTGCTGTCTCATTGTTACTTTCCCACTTAACCGACTGAATTCTAAAATGGCACATTCTGTAAGCACATCCTTCAAGTGTTGACAGTTAACTATGTATCAACTGGTAAGAAGGGTGGTTAATACTTCAGCAGTACAGACACATACATGTTTTTTAAAAAAACAAATTGATTTATGTCAGACTTAATAGTGTTTACTGTAAGGGAGGCCTGTAGCCCAATGGTACTGCTCACACTGAAAATCCAGATTCAATTTTTGGTACAAACCAATAAAAAGAAACAGTTAGGTTGAGATTGTTGACCAAGTTCTATATTGCTGCCCAAGATCTAGGAAAGATACTACCAGCCAAAGAAAGAACGGATGGGCACAAATGACCAATGTCCTGATTAAACCGAATGCAATTTTGTCTTTATTATGATCCCTCCCCACATATTTATGTTAAATCAGACATTGTCTTCTCATTTATTCAGTTTGCCTTTAATCGGTTTGTTGTTTATTCTGCACAACACCCTTTCAGTAACAATTATTAAAACAACAGATGTGGCTTAACATGAAATTGTTTTAAATACACAGTTCAAGAGGCTCACTTGGAGACTACTGCTGTTGGAAGATCAGTAGCTCAAATCTATTTCATATGATTCTGTGAGTTATACACCATCTTGATCTGTTAGTTGTATAACAGATGATCCTGCAATTAAACTTGGTAGTTTGGCCAATGAAGTGGCCTTGCCCTTGTCAGCCACGCATAGGTTTTGGAAGCCTACATGTTTGGATTTCCACAGGAGCTGGAACCTGAAAGGCACAGATTTCTAGTTCCTATTGAACTCTATTCACAAAACATGAAACATGGTAGTCAATGCATATTACTGAATATCATTCCACAATGAAATATGTTTAAAGCTCCCTTTAGGAGCCAGCCAAGTGAAGAGACTCTGTATCTGCAGCCTGTTCCAGCTTTCCTCCATTCAATGTGCTTGCTAGGCTTATATGAAAAAGTATACAATGTAATCCAATACTTATTCTGCAAATTAAGACATTCACTAAAGCATATTTGGCCATTTAATCTTGTTTTTCTCCTTACCAACACTTTTTAATTTCTCTTCAAGTAGCTTTAAAGTTTGCTGAATTGACGCTCCATCAGCTGGGGCCACATCAACACACAGCATTCCGAGTAATCCATCAAGTTGCTGAGACAACTGAAAAGAGCCAACCCCAAAGTCAGCAAGTTATTTTTATGATTTTAAGTCTTTCTCCTTAAAGAGATTTTGTTGCGTGAATGTCAGACAGAACTGTGACTAGCTCAATTATAAAAGAGACAGAGCTAGGACACAGGGCTGGTCAAAGAAAATGGTCTGAACAATAGAGCTTAGCAAGGGTGTCTGTGCAAGCAGCTGCGAAGGAAAGCTGTGGTTTCCAGCCATTTCAGCTGCTTGCCACTTCATCCAACCCAAAGTGCCCAGGAAGAATCCAAGTAATATTCAGAAAAGTAAAATATTTCACTCAGGTTTAAACAAGCAAAGCCTACACTGGTGGCATTTCAATGCCCCTTATGGCATTTTTTTCTCAATGATTTCATTTGCATACAGAGTAGGATTGTGAGTCATCAAACACCAGTAACTAAATTGTCAAAATTCATCTCCCAGAATGGCCTCTGAAACATTGCCTGCCAAGAAGGATCAGAGCCCCTCCAAATCAATTTTCTAAAAGCAGGTGGTAATTTCGTCACCACAAACTCTGCAATTTTCTCAAGAGCCATATGCTGAAAAGAATCCAAATGAAAGGACAACTAGTTACTGAGTTTATGTCATCGGCTTGGCTCAGAGTTCATGTCTAGAAAAATCCAACTGCTATTATTATAGCAGAGATTTATGCAATTTGCTCATCTGCTCCAGCTTTGCTTGTCTAGCACCTTGGTGAAAGAATTATAACAAACATGGAAAAGGAACTCCTGTCTAGTCAATGTGTACATAATATAGAAAAATGGACACACTTTTTTTTAAACTGCCTCCATTAATTAACAGCAGATTTCCAAATGAGCCCTAATACTTACTGGTTCTCATTTATTTTAAGACTTTTTCCATGCGCATTGGAACTATGAGCAAAATTATTCCTAAATATAACCAGCTTATCTACTGACCTTCTGCAAATGGCATTTCCATGAAGCAAAACATACAATGAGAAAGGGCATATTTTACTTACATCTTGAGCAACACCATGAAATTCAAGGGCTGCTTGTAGCAGATTCTGCCTAAACTCCAACTGGCTGGCCTGCCGATAACAAACATCACTCAACTGCTGTTGTAATGCTTTTAGTTCTACAAGATCTTCTTCATCCCCAGCATTCAGTAAAGCTGCAATCTGTTGATTCAGTTCCACGTACACTGCAAACCACTCCTGCAAAATCAGTCATCAAGGAATTAACACCATTATTGATAATTTTGCCATATTGCTATTCAGCAATCCTCAGCTTACTGAAATATTGAGCAAGATTATGCATATCTCTATTTAACAATGTTATGTTAAAAACTAATGGTAGGCATATCTGGTGAAACTCAACATTACATCTACCTTTCATTTTGTTTTCAGCATAATAAAACGATTCTATTATTTAGTCAATTTCAGAAGCTGGAAGCAATTTTCAATAACATTTTTCTCAATGGGTTTTTTCGAATTGTTCTTTATTTTATTGATATAAAGAGCTGTTTCATTTTCTCGAACTGTAATATCCTGTCCTTTGATTTGCCTAAATCTGTTTTTTTAAAAAACAACATTGATTTGCATTTAACACTCAGCAAAATGCATTTAGCTGTTCATCTATTTGTTCCCTTGATCATACAATTGTTCCCTCTCTATACCTCTCCTTTTCCTTACCCTAGATCAGGAGTCTTCAAACTTGACAGCTTTAAGACTTATGGACTTCAACTCCCAGAATTCCTTCTCGAGTCATGTTAGTTCAGGAATTCTGGGAATTGAAGTGCACACATCTTAAACTTGCCAAGTTTGAAGATCCTTGCCCTAGATTTATTAAACAATTTCCTATGCTTTATTTACTCCCCCCTCCCCAAATCCTCTAGTTCAGGGGTCCCCAACCACCGGGCCGCGGACCGGTACCAGTCTGTGGATCACTTTGTACCGGGCCGCAAAGAAAAAAAAATAAAAAAAATGGCGGCTTTCTTCGCCTTCGGTGAATGCTGCTGGGATCAGGGATCAAGGACACAAATGAAAGGGGAGGGAGGAAGCAACCAAAGCCTGTCCTGCTCTCTGGCTCAGCAGCTTCGGTTTCCTCCCGCCTCGTTCCTCTCTCAGTCGCTCTCTCGCTCCTCCACCAGCCCAGGAAGAAACTGCTTCAAAGAATCCGCCAGGGTGGCTTTTCCTGTCAGCGCAGCTCCTCCGAAGCGCCTGTTCACCCCCACCCCACCGCCCGCGCGCGGTTCAATCCAGTGCTCCGTTCTGCCTGCCTGCCTGCCTTCGTTTCTGGTTGTTTGGGAGCAGCTTCGGCTGAGAATAATAACTATTCGCCTCTTTTTATCAGCCGAAGCTGCTCCCAAACAACCAGAAACGAAGGCAGGCAGGCAGGCAGGCAGAACAGAGCGCTGGATTGAACCGCGCGCGGGCGGGCAGCGGGGTGAGGGTGAACGGGCGCTTCGGAGGAGCTGCGGCGACAGGAAAAGCCACGCTGCCGGCTTCTTTGAAGCAGTTTCTTCCTGGGCTGGTGGAGGAGCGAGAGAGCGACTGAGAGAGGAACGAGGCAGACACCTGAGGGAGGGAGGGAGACACCTGAGGGATGGGGCTGAGGAAGGCAGGGCTGAGAGCCATGGCCCGCCGCCGCCCAGCGCTCAGTTTTGAAGGCGCTCCTCAGCCCGGTGCAGTTCCTGAATCTGCAGCTGAAACCCTCCTTTTTAAATGTCCCAATAGAAGAGAATATCTGTCGCTCAGGGTTGCAATGAGGAGGCATTGGCGCTCCCTGAACTTGGTGGTTTGCTGGCAGACGCTTTATTACCCGACTAGGTAACAACATCAGATGTTACCTAGTCAGGTAATGAAACATCTGCAAGCAAACCACCAAACTTGGATCCCCCCGGTCCTTGAAAAAGTGTTTCTGCTTGAAACTGGTCCCTGGTACAAAATAGGTTGGGGACCACTGCTCTAGTTGATACATTGGAAGTGTGCTCCAGTTCTTAAAAGCACAGGAGACACTCTGAAGTAATGCAAAGCACCTGCAATATTTGACATGAACTTACATGCTAGTAAAAATGCAAATGTGCAGGGAAAGAGGGACAAGGAAAGACAGGTGGCCAAACAGAAACACTGGGACATATAACGAAGAGTAGGACAAAAGCACTGAGAAGTAGGGACAGAGGCAGAGTGGACTGGAGAAGGTGGCAGGCAGAGAAACAGATGTTATAGAGCAGGGGTGTCAAACTCATGGGCCGCATGCATCATGTGCTGGCCAGGCCCATCCCCATTTTATTAAAGGTGTGTAAAGTTGCGATATGTCACATGATGACGTGACGTCACGAGTTTGACACCCCTGCTATAGAGAAATGGACAGAGAGAACCATTTCCTCACTACTGGCTTCATCCAGAAAAATGTTGAAGCAATATAAAGCCTATTCTTATTCCTGTTACTTTAGCACAATGATCACTGGTTGATTATAGAACACTCTTATCGGTTGCTGTTGGGGAAAGGGCAAATAGATGAACAGAATTGGCTTGTCATTCCTATTCAAATAGTTGAAGCAAGCAGCTCAATTGTATTAAATGGAAGGAATCTTCCTGTTCCCAAGTCAGCTGGAAAGAATGGGAAACTAGTACAAATAATTCACTGGGAAGAATAACTATTCTTTGCCCAAAACTGGCAGGAATAAATGAAACTTCCTTCACACCTAGAGACCAAGAGAATAGAGGGTCCTTGGTAGGCAATGATTTATTTTGTCTTTTCAGTCTCAAAGGCACAGTCATCCCTTTTTCCCAACTATAGCATACTATTATGACACTAGAACTAATCATTTATATGATCAGTAGCTTGTTCTAGAAGGTGTCCTATTTGCCAATACATAAATCATTGTCTAAAATTCACTAGAAAAGAAGGCCACTAGAAATATTGCATACAATAAATGACATATAAAAATCATTACACAGTAACTTCCTTGGGAAAATGAAAACTCACGCTGTGTTGACTTTCAATCTCTTCATGTTTCTGTTGCAAAGCTTGTGAAGCCCTAATTGAATCACCGATACCCCACTGGGTTCTGAGCTGTTCCGAACCTGGCCCTTCGAGCCAGTTCACTACCTATTTAAATAAAAAAGCAGCACGTTCATCATATAATCTAAAACCAATACAGGGCAGGTAGATTTTAAAGGTTTTCTATTATTTAAAGCAATCTTTCCTAACACAGTTCACAATATAAATATAAATAACAATCTTATTTCCAGAAGAAAAATAAGGATTGGAGAGGTAAGGGTTGGTAAATCCTTTATGTACAAAATCCAGGGACTAAACAACCTGATCCCATTTTTTTTTAATGTATGTTTTCCTTGTGAATCTTAGTAACATTTGCAGTCTCACATCAGAAACAGGTAATAAGGAAAGGAGGCACACCTCATTTACAACTTCTATTTATATTGGCAGGTAAAATGCAATGTCTTTTTGGTTATAGTGAAAGATAAATTGTTAGAATTTGTAGAATTATGTTATCTCGATAAATCTTAGCATACATTATTTTATATACTATAACGAAGTGGCATTAGAACAGCATTTGTCAAAAATTGTGCAGAAATCTAGGAACATATCTTACATAGCAGTGGTACTTAAATGTTTTTGACTCCTTGGTTTAACTGAGTTGTTGTCTTCATCTAATTTTAGGATTTTGTTTGGAGAGCAGATCACATTTCAGGTTATATTTATGAAGAAACATTGAAAATTCAGAAGGGTTGACAAAGCGAACTGTACATGGATGATAAAGATCCTTCTAGTTCAACTCATCTATTGTGAGCTAGTAGCCAAAAGAGGTCATGACTATTTAAGGCTAGTAAATGGAAAATAAAGCTTTCAGACACTTCCTTCTGGGCCACTTCCATTCTTATTTATCTCTTTTCCTAGCCCTTTCAATACTTCCAAGGGTTTTATAGTCTAAGATAATACACAGTGGTTATACGAATCTAACAGTGTCAAGCATTATCCCATTATCCCAGGTAATCTTCCTACCTAACCTATAAAACATCAATTTCTGCAGTACTCACATCAAAGTCAATATGGCTGTGTATTATTATATAATATTAAGTCAACCCACAGATTCCATTTGAAGGACAGTCCATTAAATTGTATTTGGGTGCACATAAATCACTCATGAATGACATACGCATATTAACATACAAAGATCGTGGAAACTTTTGCATCCACTTTTAGTCAGTTCATGTTATTTATATTGGGAACTGAATATGAGGATCACTATTCAATAAGCCAGCTTTTAAAATCATACTCTGCAGTTAATTTAAAACTGCTAACTAAATTCCTGTTAATAGAAAATAACTAAAACGTGTCAATACCATCATCTTCTAAGTCCATTTACTGTACAGTAGTTGGAACGTGATAACTATGGTTTTAAATGAGAGACTCATTTTAAATGCTGTTCACTTGCAAGTGCATACCATTTTTTTTTTTCAAAAATAGAAGATAAACAACCTGTCAGTCACAAGTATCTGAAAAAACTAGACAAATATCACAGTATATTTTTAGTTTTATTTGTATAAAATAAATACTAATAATCTATATGGCTAACCCATACAAGAAGAAAGAATATATCACAGCAACAGCTACAGACAGCCCTCGGGTTACATCCATTCCTAACCAAAGTTATGAAGTGTCTATGGAGATTCTCAGTCATCCAGGTCATGGTTGTCCCTTTCCCAAAGGTGCTTTTTCAAGAGGCAACTGGAGTTTCTTGTTTTTTTCTTTGAAGACATTTCGCTTCTCACCCAAGAAGAGCTAAAGAAGCAGCTTCTTGGATGAGAAGCAAAACATCTTCAAAGAAAAACAAGAAAGTCCAGTTGCCTCTTGAAAAAGCACCAGGGGGACAAAGTTAGGAAGGTATTGAACAAGGGGGACGTATGAATGGTGCTGCTGTCATTGCATTCCCACAGCTACTTGATTTCTGACATTCCCTGCCAGCTTTCCAGAAGCAAAGAATAACTGGGAAGTGGCATGGTCACATGATACTGAGTTTTACAACCGTATCATTAGCAATGGCAATTCTGGTCCAAACTGCTGTTGTAAGCCAAGGACTGCCTGTATTTTATATTATAATAAATCTGTATCTGCCAGTTTTCATTTCCCTGTCTTCTGATTTTCCCTTTTTCATCACTAGAATAATGTGATAAAATTGGCTGAAGGCTTGAAAATGTATTTCCTTGATGTATGTATGTATGTATGTATGTATGTATGTATGTGTATGTATGTATGGTATTCAGCTTTGTTTGGGTATTTTCCCACATCATTATAGTTGTGCTTTTAAAGTTGTAGCAACGTTTCGGCAGAATCTCATCTGCCATCATCAGGCTTCTGTATTGTGTTCGTCTGTGAGTCAGACTTTTACAGTTGTTTCAGTTTTAAATTTGGGGCTAGCCTACTGCTGTGCCAGAATGGTTTTTTCTTCATCCTGATTGGTTGGGAGTCTTGGTCTGTGTTTATTGGTCTTGGAGTTTGCTGTGTTCTGCTTGATTGGTGTTTCTAATATCTTCTGTCTGTTTTGTGGCTTTTTTTGTCTTGGTTGGCTGGCAACATTGTGTTCCTGTATTGGAGGCTTTTAGTGCAGCTTGGCTCCGAGTAAATGGACGGCTATCATTTGTAATGAAACCTAGCTTCCTAACAAATGATAGCCGTCCATTTACTCTGGCACAGCAGTAGGCTAGCCCCAAATTTAAAACTGAAACAACTGTAAAAGTCTGACTCACAGACAAACACAATACAGAAGTCTGATGATGGCAGATGAGATTCTGCCGAAACATTGCTACAACTTTAAAAGCACAACTATAATGACGTGGGAAAATACCCGAACAAAGCTGAACACCATACATACATACATACATATGTATATGTGGATCTTTGGTTATTCAGGTTTTCTCCCGCGTAAAATTGGAAGTATTTTGGTGACGTTTCGACGAAATCTCATTCGTCATCTTCAGGGTTGTGTCTTCAGCTTTGTGCTTCTTGGAGTAATGTGAGCTTGCAGCTGTTTTTTCTTTTAACTGCCAGTGGGAGTGTGACTTGACTGGGTGGGGGCTTGGCTGTGTTCTGATTGGGTGGGGGTGTGTTCTCATTGGTGTTATATTTTTTATTTTTTATTATATTATTAATTAATTAATTAATTAATTATTAATACTATATTATATATAAATTATATATATATAATTATATATATTGGTGTCATAGTGTGTTCTCATCTACGTGGGAGAAAACCCAAATAACCGAAGATCCACATACAAATACCCGCGAAAACCTCAGAAAACAAATACACACACACACGCATATATAACATATGTGTGTGTGTGTGTGTGTGTGTGTGTGTGTGTGTTTTCTGAGGTTCTCATGGGTATTTGTATGTGGATCTTTGGTTATTCGGGTTTTCTCCCGCGTAAAATTGGAAGTATCTAGGCAACATTTCGATGAAGTCTCATTCATCATCTTCAGGCTTGTGTCTTCGGCTCTGTGCTTCTCAGAGTAATGTGAGCTTGCAGCTGCTTCTTCCTTTTAACTGCTAGTGGGGGTGTGACTTGATTGGGTGGGGGCTTGGCTGTATTCTGATTGGGTGGGGATGTGTTCCCATTGGTTGGGGGCCTGGCTGTGCTCTGATTGGCTGTGGGGTTGGCTGTGCTCTGATATAGCATGAATAAACGAGATTACACCTCCCGCCTACCAGCCATTTGGAAACCCGCCCTCATGAACAGACGAGTACCTAACATGAAGAATGACACCAGACCCACACCGAGAGCCACACAAGATGCTACCACCACACTTCCACGTAGAAAACAGACTCACACCCACACAGATGAGACACAACCACGGACCAGAAGCCGCACCGCAGCTGCATCACTACCTGGTTCAAACCCCTCTGACCCATACATGAAGCGAACTGACGCCCACCATGAAGATGCGGCACGACCACGAACGCGAAGCCAAACAGCAGGATCACAGCTCACCAGCTCAAATCCCCCAGCAACTAAGACTAACCTGAGCACAACCAAGCCCCCACCTGAACAGAACACACCCCCAGCCAATCAGAGCACAGCCAGGCCCCCAACCAATGAGAACACACCCCCAGCCAATCAGAACACAGCCAAGCCCCCACCCAATCAAGTCACACCCCCACTAGCAGTTAAAAGGAAGAAACAGCTGCAAGCTCACATTACTCTGAGAAGCACAGAGCCGAAGACACAAGCCTGAAGGTGATGAATGAGACTTCATGGAAACGTTGCCTAGATACTTCCAATTTTACGAGGGAGAAAACCCGAATAACCAAAGATATATATATATGATTTCCTTCTCCCCTCCCTGAATTATTTAAAAATCTTTAGCATATGATTTCTAAATTAGTAAGTAAAAAAGAGAGGAGAATGCAAGACTTTATTATCAGTCTAAGTATAATTAATTTCCTATGTAATTCAGTAACACAGAGCAAAGAAATGACAGGTTGTAATTAGAATGATGCAAAGTGAGATTAATGCTCCTATAAACAAATCTATTTAAATGCATTAATAAAGGCACTTCACTAACTAGATTGTATTTTTCTCAATCATCCCACCTTTAGTCAAATCAAGGCAGAGAACATGCATATAACCTCTGCCTATTTTCCCCAAACTACTCTTTTTAAGTCTCATAGTTTCTACCCCAACACCTTATCCACTCTACCAAACTGCCTCTCTAATATCAATTTCCAGAGCACCACTTGATCTTTCATGACCTTTCAATGCACAAATTGTTTCAAGTTTATCTTATTATTACTCTGGTGGGGAACAGTCTTGCATTAAAAGGGCAAATTTGGATTCCAATCACTAGATATACACATTTTATGGTAATAATGCCATGATTCAAATTTAAAGGGCAAATGTGATTTGGGCATGCACCTGATACTTGTCAGGAATACCTGAAATCAAGCATACCTTTCCCAGGTATAGCACATCTCAGTTGTAAATGGTAGCCGCATTTATCCAGGAAAAATTGTAGCAGCTTTGAGGTGCCCCCACCAGCTGACACATCATATTGAAAATCTGTTAACTCTCTATCTAACCATTTTACTAATACAAACAATAGATGCAAGTGAGTATGCCACTTACCTGCATTACCTTCTGTTGAATTTCTTCCAACTGAGTTCGTTTGCTCCTTTGCCTGCATACTTCCTGATACCGCGTATACTGTTCTCTGAGAGAATCTAATAACTTCATAACCTGGGGCTGAGCAAGCAGCTCATCATCCATAGGAGACCAGGAGACTCCTCCATCGGAACCATTAAAACGGCGTTGCTGCAATTCCGATAAGAGCTCATGACCTTAATAGAACATATACATATATATATATTCAGGCAAAATATGAGCTAAGTTTAATGGGAAAGACTTTTTGCTGGAAACATAAAAACTTCTAATTTCAGTTTTTATGCAAATTTTCTGAGATTAAAATCACAGCATGGTATAAGATTGTGGAGTGAGGATAGCAATATCATTTCATCTCTCTCCCTCTCTCTTGCCATAGGCTGGAATGTGTACATTCAAATGACAGTGCACTTAATTAGCCAGGCTAACCCTACAGAAACATTAACTCCACCTGAAATAGACTGAATCTCAGTTTATTTTTATTCATTACTTAGTCCAAGACATAACCTAGAACATCAGCTGTCTCAATTGACATAGACGTAAAGGACTGATAGTGATGGGCATCACTTATCTGCAACTTTCAGTAACTCTCCCAAATGTGAAGAACATGGGAGAATCAAACTGAGTACAACAGCAAGAAGGCAGAAAACAAACACTCCAACAACTGTTTTAGGATGCAAATAATTTTGTGGGTTAATTATAATACCTAACTAATCACTGGCTAACACTGTGAAAGCAACCTCTGGTAAAATGGTGATACACTAAGGTAAAGTTGCTTCTCTTTCCCTACGTTGTGCCACTGTATCTATGAACTGTTTTCAGAAAATCTGGCATGCAGAAATACTGACTAACCATTTTCAAAATTGGGGGAAATACAATACCTGCACTGGTATAAATTTTCTGCTTTTGGCTACCATATCTTTAAAGGAATTTTAATTCATAATTGCTTACTGTTTTCACAGATAAATTCAACAATTTCAGCAGAAAGAGAGACTGGTATTTTATTTCTCTACTGCTGCTATTTCCAGGGGGAAGCAGAATACTTGTATATAGGAATTCTATATTTAAAAACAAAAGGAAAACTGGCATAAATGCATTATTTTATAGTAATTAACTGTAACTGATTAATTGTATGGACTTTAGTTAAGTGGCTAATTCAGTTTATGTTCGTGCTACTCATGATTTTAAAAAATGATGCCATATTGGACGGATATACCTGTCTGCAGAACAGTCTCAGGATCAACAGATGGAAGAAAATTTAAATCTATAGACCTTGAAAGAGAAAAATAGACAGATGTTTTAAGACTTAAAGACAATAAAAGCTATGCAAGCTTCTATTTTTCTTTCCCATTGTGAATACTGAGGTTATGTTTCAGTACACCTCTGTCAATGTCCAAGGAAATTTTCAAAATGTCAAGAATGTTTAACATTTTAAAATTTGCTTTGGTTATTTTTAAAGGAAATAAGTAAACAGATATTAAAAACTTAGAAATGTATTAATATAAAGAGAACTTCCTCTCAGAACATATCTCATATATTTTACTGCAGTGTCAGCAAATGCAGTCACAGTATTGTTTAACTGTATCAAAAATGTAAGGGAGCTACAGAGTATACAAGAATATTTGTATGATCAAGCTAGAAGCTAAAAGAAAGACCACAACAATAGCTAGAAACACCACACTTTTGATAATTAAGATTCTCCTGTAAGATCCTATGGAACAATTAATAACAGCAAAGAAAAGTATTACCTCTCTTTCTCCTGTTGGTTTCCCTTATCACTTCCACTGTTGATTAATGCAAGCTCATCAAGTAAGGATGTAGACTCTTTTGTAAACTTCTCAAATGCCTATATAAAATAGTGAGTTAGCATTTCAGAGACTGAATTTTACCATGTCTGATGTTTTGCAGTATAGGGCTCTTACCGTTCCATTATGAACACAATCTAAAAATGGTGGCTGGTCATTACGTTTTGCATTAATAGCAACAGCCCTATCACAGAAATGCGTTATTTTTACATCCACTGATTCAGGAAGTCCTCACTGTTGGCTTAATGACTGTTTGAAGTTATGATAGATAAGACTTCAAAAATCTACTTATGCCCCTTCCTCTAGGTTGCAACTGCTGCACCTCTCCCTGTGGTCACGTGATCACATTATGGATGATTGGTAATTGGCTCAAATTTACAAGTTGCAGCATCCTGTAGTCATGTGACCAGCTTTTTTTTTTTTTTTTGCTATTTTCCAGCAGAAAATAGCAAAAAATGGACATTATATATGCTGAATTCACTTAAAGACCACATCATTAGCTTCATGACTGTGATGACTTGCTTTACAACCGATGTAAAAAATGCTGTAAAAGTGACTCCAGTCACGTGTTGCTTAGACTCACAATCACAAGAACATTCAATCGGGCTCTAAATTCCATGTTCCATTATGGTGACAAATTTAGCATTAGCCCTGTAATTTCTTGACAACACCCAAGGCTTTGGTTAAATGCTCAGTCATAACCATTTAAAGCAGAATCATCAAGTTAAACAGGACTTTAGTTGCTGGACACAAGCTTTTAATGATCCAAGTCTGTCTTGCAAAACTAGTCACTATGTTTTGATAGCTGCTCCAATGCTGTTGAGAAGCCATTCTAAGAAACTTCATTCAAAATTAATCATTATGCTGTTTTCTCTCTCTCAAGGGTAATGATGACTTTCAAGGATGTGCGCACTGATGTATGTCAATGGAATGGAATGTAAAGTAAAACATACTAGTCATAATGGCAGTTATCAAGAATTTTTCAGCAGAGAATTTTTATGTGTGCTGTAATAACCAATTAAGAGAAAATATTCAAATAACAAGTTAGGATAATGTCAATATTCCACTATGTCAACCAATATTTGCCTTAAGAATCTGAATCTTTATTTTCATGTAATTCAGCATGAATTACAATCACATTGGCCAACTGCAGCTACTGAATAACTGCACATGTATTTTTTTAAATCATATTCAATCGTGTCCAATTCTTGGAGACTACCTCGACAAGTCCCTGCAATTGTTCTGACAAGTTTTTGTTTTTTTTTCAAAATGGTTTGCCACTGCCTCCTTCCTAGGGCTGAGAGAGAACGACTACCAGTTGGCTTTGTGCCCAAGGTAGGACTAGAACTAACGATCTCCTGATTTCTAGCCTGACACCTTAACTACTATACCAAACTGGCTCTCATACATGTATTTTTTCTGCAATTTATTTAATTTTGCTTATTAGAATATGTAACATCAAAAAGAAGATTGAGGACTGTAAACAATTTTGTTTCATGTTTAAATTTGGTACATGGCAAAAAAACTAACTATCCTTAAACATAAAAGTTTTATCAGGAAGCCTTCACAACTATTACAATCTAAGTAGCCAATGCAGATTTTTAAAAAATCTGTAATCCTGGCTGTATTTTTAAAAAATGTATACAACAAAAGGACAACCAATGATAGCATCTCCAAATCCTGAACTGTCAACTGATCATGGTAATAATATGTGTGGATTTTTTTAACCTCCAGGGAGCACCAAATGCAGTTGTATCTAGCTGCAACTAGATTATATTTCTTGACAATGATATTGAAAAAGAAAAACATTTGCCAATAAACTAACCAGTCTTTTGCTCAGCCAATCCATATGATCATAGGTAAGGCTTCCTCCAAAATCTTCTGTTAGTTGAGATGGTTCTATGTATCGAGTAAGCTTGTTAGTAGATACCAAAATAACCTATATGAGCCATTAAATGGGAAATTAACAATTCAGAACTTTGTTAGAAAATCAAATATTGTATTATGCTTCTAACCAAAAACCATCCATTTTTTCATAGTAAGATTGAAGTATAACAGTCTTTTAGCTATTACACTTTAATAAATAAGTAGGCATATTGTAAAATGCATCAATGAATTAATGTTTTAAAGAAGTCTTAATATCTCATCACTTGGAACAAATATTAAATTTTCATCCCAATTAATATAACTCAAATTTTTACTTCTATCATACTTATAATAGCCTAGTTTTTCACCCAATTGCTGAAAAAATCAAAACCTATAACAAGCATCCCTTAAAAAAAGGGGTCCGCGCCCCCAAATCGGGCGCGCCCCCCCCCCCGGAGGACCCGCCAGGGGCCCCAGGAGGGGCCCGCTCCCTTCTTTTTTGGGTTTGCACCGTCCCATTTTTTTTGACCAGAGGCCTTCCCACCCCACCCTTAACCGCAGTCCCAGTTTGTAAAAGGGCTGTATTTAACTTAATGTAACTCAATATTTTACTTCTATTATATTTACACTATTAGCACCTTGCTGTATCAAATTATTTAGAGTAAACTGAAGCCCATACTTCATCATCTGATGATATACTATCAAATGAATCAAGCATGAAAGTTTATACCCCCCTCCGTAATAAAAGTTGTTGAAAAGAGGCTTTCTTCGACATTACTGTTATCATGAGCCACAAAGAACTGCTTTTAGCCTTAATGAAACTGGATTATTATAACCATATGGAAGTAATCTGCAAATCAGGTTGCTCACTAGGGACCACAATCACATCCTATGTCCAGTATTGCTGTTTTCAGTTGCTACATTGCGGGGTAGTGGAACAAGACATCATAAGACTGCAAATTTCAATTAACTGAATTTCTTCTCCACAATTTTTAAATGTTCATCTCTTTTTATCTCCCTGATTCAATTCCAAGGCATTCAAATTGTCAACCTTTCAAACTAACATTTTAAGACACAAAGAACATAATGAATTTTCTACTAAACTCCAATGTTCATAGATGGATCATCTGTAAAAATGGTTACAAAGTAAAACACAAGAAAAGTGACATATGCTTTTAGTTTTTTAATTATTCTTAAAAATTATTAGTTCTTTTCTAGCTAACTTTTACCTGATACTTCATGGAGTAAAATATCCCAATCCTAGCCCTAACAAAGCATGTAGATGCTAACATATCCGTATAAATATTTATCTACTATTTACTCTATCTGTAAAGAGCATTTCCAAACAAGGAACTCAAACTGGTTTGCCAAATAAACTGATCACTCCTTAAATGTGTGAATTTTTGCAAAGAAGAAATTCCCTAAAAAGTGAGTAGCCTTTTAGAAGTTTCTGGATTTTGCTTTGATCTCATGGACTACTCAATTACTAGGTACTGCTTGGCTGAGACATCTCTGTTCACTAACTTTGCACCACAGATATGTCTATAAAATCCTGGTATCTTTAATAGTGAGAAGAGTCCACTGAAGCCCTGTTCCTTTTGAAATGTGAAACTGGAAATTGTAGGCATGTCACACAGTCTGGAAGTGTCATGTAAAAATTATGGGTTGTCAACTGGGAGTCCTATTCTCCCACAACAGCTTCAAGTCAAAAGAAAGGGAAATTGTACGGCAATGTACAATATACTGGATGTTCATCAACCAAATCCACCTGGTGACATACAATTCCAGAAAGGTCCTATTAATAAAACACCACCTATGAAAGTTAAATATAACTGCCTTGCACTAGCAAAGCCACAGTCTCCACTGGCTTTCACTCCTGAAACACTATTATATTTCAGGATTTCACTCAGTCAACAGATGATAGATGTATCTTGGTTTTTTTCCTTCCTTGTTCCAAACAAAATATTAATTTACTATAGTTTATGATGTGATTTAACATTTTCAGGACTCCACCTCAATCTCTGAAACTTATGCTAATATATAATTGAGCCTTTTGTTGTTGAAACTGTTTCAAAGGGATAATTTGACCCAGCCATATTTAAAGTCAGATTTGTTTTTTGGTTTTTTTATGGCAAATAAAAAACATGTACACAACTTTGAACAAAACACTACAAGAGGGAAAAAAGGTCCCTAAATTCAAAGAGTTAATGAAAACCTCATTTTCCTGTGCATTTCAGAGCACCAAGAAAATACTAAGATGAGAAAATTCCCATGCAATATCTCTTCCTTCAAATTTAACTACTTCAAGACGAGATTTTTGAATGCATCTTAATCTGAGCCACAGCAAGCTATTGATTTATATCTATGTAATTTTATTAAATTCTGTTTTATATTTACCCATTTTTAAAAATGAATTCAGAGACATGCAAGAATAATTTGCTGCATGATATCCGAATCATTATGTAAACACCTCAGAATTCACAACAGAAAATATCTTTAAGACAGTATAAAAAATAAGTATCTTCCAGAGCTCGCAACTCAAATTTTATTATTTAAAAAATGTTGCTATATGTTTATTTATAGGAGTATGGTTTCCATATTGTATTAAAATAAGTGCAGTGGAAAATATCCTTAGGGATTCTGTGCAGAGAACATACTAAGAATCTATCTTACAATACCACCAAGCATTATTTCATCTCCAGCAATATATGTTTGAAAATACAGAAAAAAGATGGATGGTTAAAATGAGTAAGGACATCTCAAGAGTCTGTAGCGGAAAAAAATCTTACCAGTCATATCTAAGCACAGCTATGTCCTAATATACCAAAAATGGTAGCAGCTTCGAATTGGGGTGGGGGCGAGGAAAGAGCTGACAGCTCTTAAAACCTTGCTAGTTTAAACATACTATTTTTCCAACATAACTTTTATCACACACATACACAGAGTGTTCTCATATTTTCTGTATTACTGTCAACTGACAACAGCATAATGAAGTTACTAAAATCAACATGCCTGAATTTCACTGCAATCATTTTGCTTTTATGTTCATAACTGAGTTTTAGTTATAACAAATTACCCTCATGGCTGCCATAACATTCTTAATTAAATGTCTCTGTACTGAATGAAATTAAATACATTTTTATAATGCAATCACTGATAGAAAATCAGTCCTTTGAGTAAAATAATAAAAACTGTCCAAATTTCTGAAAATGATAGAATATGAATATTATCTCAGGATCATTAGTGCCTTAGTAGTTTTTCTCTGGGCCTTTTACTAGTTTGTTTGGTGGGGGGTAGAAACAATGCCGTGACAGAGAAAGGACATGAATCAATCCTATGGGGAGAATTTTTAATGGGGATACATTTCAAACTATGGAAGCTTGCCACAAGGAAAACAAGGGCCCAGATGGTACTGGATGGCTCTCAACAGAACAAATTCAAAGATGTATTCTGAAGTGTGATTGTGCCTTATTTTTCTCTGCTCCACAGAGAGAATTTTCACCAAGTAGAAAGAGATAAGGAGCAAATACTCTTTGGCTTTGGTGCAACTAAAAGATGGAAATTTGGAGAGGGGGAGCCTTATTTTAAGCCAACCCAGTCTGGACTGGGCAAACTCATGGCTAGGTCATAAGCCATCGACTACCTTCCAACTCTCCTGAATCCTTTACTCAATGCAGAAAGGGCATCTTGACAAAGAGATGAGTAGGAGATGAGCAAAGCAGGATAAGCATGTCTTATATTGGAGGAAGTATTAATGCACCTACCATGAACAGTTGAGATGAATGAAAAATTAATCTTAGAGGGATTTGGCGCTAGTAGTAAGAGAAACTGGTAATTATGTTCATGGCAAAAGTATTTCAAGGGACTGATTTCAAATGGAAATCACTTACAGCTATGACTAAGAAAATTCAAATGTAAGAAGCCAGCATTTCCGTAGAAACAAGGGATCAGAGAAATGTTAATTATTCAATAATACAACACAATATTGTAAAGTTAGAAACATTTATACTGTAATAAGAAATCATTTAATAACTCTTTCCAGATTTGCATGGAACTGTATCTGTATTCTAAATCCATGCAATGATAGCTTAAGTGCAATAGTTAAACGAGAAATAAATAAATATACATACCTCAAAGCCAAGTCTATCTTTCTCTTTCCAAAAGCAAAAATGTGTAACCTTTTTATCCCAGAATTCATCTGGTTTTACTACACAAACAAGGGATACTTCAGCTGGAACAACATTCTAAAATAATAAAAAATACACGATTAAATTTCTTATTAACTGCAAAACATTATGACACCGCCTTATGACACCTCTTTATATAGCACAAAATGTTTGTAAAAAGTAATGTATGGACTGGCACAATGAAAAAAATAAGTACCATGGACACCATATTAAAGAAAATAACATTATTAAGTTACAAGCATCCGCAAAACAATTTTAAACTATCTTAAGAGATACTATACTGCAATCCTTTGAACTCAGAAGAAACAGAACCATTTCTATTTACTAATAAGAGGTCATCCCTCACAACCATTTCCTCAGGAACAAGAGCTTATTATTTAATGATTATGATAGCATACATCCTCCAAGTTTTACAAAAAGAAAGAAGCATTGTATCTTGACAGTTAATAAAAATGGTCTGGAATCAAAATGTCACACTTCATTAAGCCAACATCTGTTAAAGATTTTCATAAAGCCAAAAAGTGTCATTTGAATGAAGTTGAATAAAGAATAAAAAATAGGGCTAATAAAATTCTGCTAGAACTTCACTTTCTACCTACTTCTTCCTAGAGTTATTTTTCTCCTATGGGTCTGCTTTTATTTCAACTTCTTTTTAGTATCCATTCTTTTTTAAAAGTATGATAAATGTAATACCCATATTATGAAAAAATGCAAAAATTGAATCTTGAAATGGACAATCTTACAAAAACAATAATTAAAAACATAAAAGAATGTTGTTTCAACCATGATTTATTGAAAATAATGTAATGCATCAGTCTGCTTATTTTTATTAAATCAAAGCCCAGCTGCATTATTGTTTATCATTATGTATGAATCTTATCAGATGTTGAAGAATTTCAGAAAACTAAAATTATTTGCTAAGATTCATATAAAGTAAATCTTACCTGTAGCATTAACACCACGGTCTTTACAACATTCCATTGAGATTTTCTACCATCCACTATGACAGTAAATCCTCTGGCTTTACACTTTTCACTATAAAAAGTAAAAATATACACAGGCATATGTGTGTGCAATGTCTTGTATTATCTCATATATTTAAGCTGCTGCTTTAAAAATGTTTGATACACTCCACCTTGCTTATTACTTCCCTATGCCAAGCTACATTTTTCTGGTGTCTATGTTTTTTAATGTGCTTTCACAAAATAGCATAAGAATTTTTAGAGGGAAAAGTCACTTGATCCAAAATCTGCTTTTTTCACCTGCTTTGTCTTTCCTTTTATTAATTATAATGAAGAACAAAAATTAGAGTTATTCCCAGTTTTATTAAAACTGTAGTGCCTTGAGACAGAACTGGCTGAAGGACAGCCAACTATGGAACTACTATCTCATTAATGGGCTGAGAATACATCAAGGCAACTTTACAGAAACAGAGCAGAAAAAGCAATACTGCTGGACCACATGCCCTGATTAAGTGCAAACTGGAAGACATCATTTGTATATTCAGAAGTTGGTTGCTATATGTGTATCAACTACTTAAACATAACAGTGTCTATACGGTATACGTGTATATGTGACAATCTGCAAGAGGCAATAAACACACAAATCATACTTCACATTTTCTCCCCGTACTATTTAAAATCTTATCCTGACACTGTTTTGAAAAATGCAGCACTGCAGAGCTAACTTACTGCTCACTCCAGTTCAACCCTGCATGGTTCAAGTTTGACTCAGCCTTCCATCCTTCGAAGGAGGTGAGTAAAATGAGGACCCAGATTGTTGGGGGCAATATGCTGACTCTGTAAACCGCTTAGAGAGGGCTGTAAAGCCCTGTGAAGTGGTATATAAGTCTAAGTGCTACTGCTATCTCCTACTTGCTGGCACATAGGTAATTATAACTTTACTTGCAAAATACTTTTAGATATCCTGCACAGCACACTTGATGAGAAAATGAGATATCTTTGTGTTTTTGGCAACATATGTAAAATTTACTAAGCCATAGTTTTAATTAACAAGTCTGAGTTTAACTGTTGAGGCTGTGTGTATCAAAGCATGACTTCATACACTGGTGACACATACATGTAAGGTTGTAATAAATGGTCACAATGAAAGAAAGCTAGAGCTTTGAAAAAAAAATTGTGAAACAATCTGAATGAATGCAATCTGGAGGAAGATGTTACTCTATTAGGTATGTTAATAAATGAATGAGAATGTGATAAGGAAAGAGAAAATAATTTAATTTTTGAATTTAAAATTTATAATGACTGCACAATTCAATTAAAAATATGAATGAAAGTGTGACTGGTATCTGCTTAGAAAAAGTAGTTTGTTTCAAATAAACAATTTAAATTCAAGTCTATTCAGGTCTGTGTGTCTGTGTGTGTTTGTGTGTGTATGTGTATGGACCACATGCCCTGTGGAATGAATATAAATCTAAAAACATTACTGATTTGATTATTTCTAAGATAAGCGTGAAAAAATAAGTGAAGGATACAAAGACGGTGAGAGGTTCTGAAAGTGAGACAGACTGTGTAAGCCATAGATCTTGGGAGGGAAATTGCCATGTAAAAAAAGAAAATTAAGTGAAAATATCCAAGACTGATAGAATGACTGCTGAAGGTAACACCATGTCACTAAATTAAGTCTTTAAAAAATCACCTTGGAATACTTAACAGATAGTCCAAGGTGACACTCAATTCATCCATATTTGTTTGTTCAAGGCATAATGGAATTGTCAGAATGAGGCCACTTCTTCTGTCTTTCCCACCTGCAAAAATACAGACAAAATGGTTAAAAAAATTAATAGTGATTCGCTATTGCCTAATATATTTGGAACTCAATGTACATTTTCAAAACTGAATGGTACTATTGAAGCACTGTACTGAAATTGTATCCTTTGGCTATTAATTATAGGCAAGAATTGATTTCCATTCAGGAGACCTAAATTTCATGTCTCCCTGCTCCTTGCATCATCCATAAAGGCTACATTATCCAGAGCGCATTTGGGAGAAACCGGAGCTTCCTAAGGAGAAAGAACTGAATGTCGCTAAGAACACTACTGAAGCCAATCTAATATAATACTAATAAATTACAAAAGATCAAATATACTATGGGTCTGTCAAAACCCCATTTCAAATTACACTGTATTTAAATTGCTGTTATAATAAGAAACATGGGTTGACTGACTAAAAGATTAATCATCAATGTTATACATAAGTAATAAGGAGAAATTATAAAGAATCTCTAACTCTCGGTGACTAGCTTTTAGCACATGATCTAGAAATCCAATGCTGAAACAGAAACAAATGCTGCTTGCATGTAAGAAGTCTGTGTCTGACAGGAGGCACAAAGCTTTGGGCCTCAAGAGAAACTGGAAAGATTAAAGCAAAAATAAAGTGATGGGTGGGGCAATGAAGAGAAAGAGATACAGCTTAGGGAGTTTTGGCAGGTCAAACTAAGGGAGTTCCACAATTCCTTTGTCCTGAAAGCTGCAAAGTCCCTTGAACTGCCAGAGTTCCCCGAAGATTTAAAATCTTCCTTGGAATACGCTGTGTTCTCATTAATGCAATAATCAGCATGCAGTAATGAGCAAAGTACAGATGAAAGTCTAAACAAACACAGCACACAGAATCAGTGTGTTCTATACAACTATTGCTGCAATTGCAACAAAGAGTCTTGTAATATCTTAATTATGAATACATTTATCATTACATAAACTTTTGTGGCCCTACATTTGACTTTATGAAGTGAACTATAGCCCATGAAATTTTATATCCCAATAAATTTGTTCAAGTTAAAGAAAGCAGATCTCTGTAGCTAGGAGTAAAAATAAAAAGTTCATCCATGACTGGATATATCATAGATCGACAAGAGAACTCCTACATACAGCTTCAGGATTGTGACAGGAGAATGAGTCGTTCTTTTCAAATATGTTTCAGCATAATTTATTCAATCTAATGACTTCTTCACAGGATTTTAAAGGACATGCTGAAACAGGTATAAGTACATAGAATTTTTTAAAGCTTATAAAGGAGATTTTATAAAGTTCACAGAAGGTAGATATAACCCCAAACATCTGAAATGCTGCAACATATTTCTACCATTACGATTTTCCTCACAGTACTGATTTCATTAATATGGTTCACTAAGTGACCAATAATAATTACTGTGCATAAGAAAAAAGCACTTCATGCATACTTTGTGGGCATCCATTTTGACACATCTAGAAATAATCCATTTGAGGGATCTAGTGAAAAATCACTTCTACCCTCAATTCTATTATATAAATTCTAACATTTAATAAAGGTGAACTCTTCTGCTTACAACTTGTTAACCTTACATGAATTCAAAATGTCATGACTGCCAAATAAAGACTAATTCATTAACCCAAAGATTGCAACATTGAAGCTTTTTTACATGTTGATACAAAGTGTCTTATATCAGTTGAAAATGAAGAGTACATTATGCCGTTAAACATAAATTTATTTATTTTTTAACTCTGAAAAAACCACAAGACAAAGCCTTTTCACATAGGTACTTTGTCAAGATCATAATTGGGTGACTTAATCAAGAATCCCATCCTTGAATCAAGAGCTTGTCTGGAAAAGACACTTGCACTGGGACAACCAGAACTGGGCCTCAGGTAAGTTCTCCTCCTATCCAACCTCATCTCCCTGTAGAATGGGGCGTTGGTCCTTACCTGATACGCCCCTTCTAGGCGAGCCGCGAGGAGCATCCAGACTGTGGGATGTGCTTCTGAGTCCTCTTCTTTCAGGCTGAGCTTTAGACGAGGAAACGCTCCGCCCCTCCCACGTGGCATCGCGCAGCGCCTCCCCAGTTTTTTGCGATAACGAGAAGAGAAGTTATTAATCCTATCTAATCAACTATTGGCTCCTTGGCTGAAAACAGGAGTCCCCACCAGACGGAGATGCTAGGGTGGGGCTGGATGCTCCTCGCGGCTCGCCTAGAAGGGGCGTATCAGGTAAGGACCAACGCCCCATTCTCCTCGAGCCGCTCGGAGCATCCAGACTGTGGGACATACCAAAGCTTGGCTGTCCTATGGGTGGGACTCCGTCTGGCCCGAAGGCCCCTCCGGATCATTGACAACCCTCTGTAAGACCCGCCGGCCAAAGGAGGCCTCAGCTGAGGCATACGTATCGATCTTGTAATGCCTGATAAACGGGACGGAGAGGCCCAGGTGGCTGCCCTACAAATGTCAGCAATGGGGGCTTGTGTGGCCCAGGCCGCCGAAGTGGCTGCACTCCTGGTGGAATGGGCAGTTATTCCACCGGGTGCCGGCAGAGAATGGGAAAGGTAACACCTGGCGATGGTCGCCCTGATCCAGCGGCTGATAGTGGAAGGAGAAACCTTGAGCCCTAGTGTCTTGGGTTGAAAGGACAGGAAAAGAGATTCCGACCTTCGTAAGGACTGAGTGCGCTTAATATATATACGCAAGGCCCGTCTAACATCTAGGGTGTGCCAAAGAACCTCCCTGTTCCCGGAGGGTCTAGGGCAAAAATTTGGTAGAACCAGTTCCTGAGATCTATGGAAGGCGAGTTAACTTTGGGTAGGAAAGTGGGGTCAGGCCGCAGGACGACCCGGTCTGCATGGAACACACATAGATCGCTCCTGACTGACAGAGCTGCTAATTCCGACACTGACGAGCAGAAGTGATGGCTACTAGAAAAACTACCTTAAAGGTGAGGAACTGAAGAGATGACTCCCTCAAAGGCTCAAACGGAGAACGTGTAAGAGAAACTAGGACCTTGTTGAGGTCCCATGTGGGAAACCTGTGAACAGTGGGAGGGCACAGGTTGGTGGCACCCCTAAGGAAGGATCTAACCCGGGGTGATGGGAAAGGGAGCCGTAGTTATCACAGGAGACCACTGTTGAGAGGGCAGAGACTTGTCGTCTCAGGGTGTTAGGTGCAAGCCCCTTGCGAAGGCCTTCCTGAAGAAATTCCAGAATCTGAGCCACGGAGGGAGAGAGAGGGTCAACCTGGGACCCACTACACCACTTGCAGAACCCCTTCCAAGTGGCATCATAAATTCGTGTAGTGGAGGGTCGCCTGGCGGCCAAAATAGTGTCGATGACATGGCTTGATAGGTTCTCGCTAGTCAGACGGATCCGCCAACTTCCAGACGGCTAACTGTAGCCATTGAGGCTCCGGATGTAGAAGGGGCCCTGAGAGAGGGAGACCCTGTCCGGGGATCCGCCATGGGGCGCTACCGATAGGTTGCGGAGGTCCGCAAACCACGGTCGCCTGGGCCAATAGGGAGCCACCAGGAGAAGGACTGCCCTCTCCTGAATGAGTTTCTGAATGACTCTGGGCACTAGCGGGAGCGGAGGGAAGGCATATAGGAGCCCTGGGGGCCATGGGCAGCGCAGAGCATTGTGGTTCTCCGCCCGTGAGACGGATACCGGGAGAAAAACCGTGGAAGTTGTGTGTTGGATGGGGAAGCGAACAGATCCACCACTGGAAGGCCGAATATCCTGGACGCTTCCTCGAACAGGGATGGATGAAGTCGCCATTCTGCTTGGTCCACCGTGGCCCTGCTCAGCCAGTCCGCCTGGGTATTGTCTATCCCGGAGATGTGTTCGGCTTTTAGTGATAGGAGGTTGGCCTCTGCCCAGCGGCAAAGGCGCTCGCTTCCTCATCAGTTGAATTGACTGGGTGCCCCTTGCCTGTTGATATGGGCCTTGGCCGTGACGTTGTCTGTGAGAACGAGAACATGGCGACTGCGGATCTGGGGAAGCAGCGCAGAGCCAGATGGACGGCATGGAGCTCCTAGCCAGTTGATGCTGCATCTTTGTTCGGTCGGCGACCATTTGCCTTGCGCCGAGAGTGAGTTGAGATGAGCGCCCAACCGGATAGACTTGCGTCGGTAGTGACGGTGAGTCTTTGAGGCTCCGCAAAGAGGTGGCCTCTGTTGATGGCGGGATTGGTCCACCAGAGAAGAGACGTGAGGACCTTTGGAGAGGACCTTGACTCTGATCTTCGAGTTGCTTCTTCCGGATCTTTGGAACGGGAGCAGGAACCACTGGAGGGGCCTGCTGTGTAAGCGGGCCCAGGGAATAATAGAGATGCATGACACCATTTTTCCCAACAATCTAGAGAGGTCAAGCAAGGCCACCCTCCTAGAACGTCTAATTTGTTTGACCAGGGTTTGAATGCTAAGAAACCTCTCTGGGAGAGAAAAACACTCTCTGAGACCGAATCAATTATGGCACCCAGGTGGTTGATTCGGGTGGAAGGGTAAGTTGGCTCTTTTGCCAATTGACTAGAAACCCGTGTGCTCGTAGGGCGGAAAGGGTGACCCTGGTATCCCTGACTGCCTGGGACTTGGACGGGGACAGGATAAGGATATCGTCCAAGTAGCAGTGGAGGCGGACAGGAATGCTCCTGAGGTGGGCCGCCAGGGCCGCCAGGACCTTGGTGAAGGTCCTGGGGCCGAGGCCAGCCCAAAGGGTAGGGCCACGTATTGATAGTGAAGGCCATTATAACAGAACCTAAGGAATTTGTGATGAGAGGGCCTGATAGGAATATGAAGGTATGCCTCAGAGAGATCTATGGAGGACAGCCAGTCTCCCGCCTGGTGCCTAGGAGAATGGATTGCAAGGTGTGCATTTTGAATTTGCGCTGGATAAGGTGACGGTTGAGCCGTTTCAGGTCTAGGATGGCTCTCCAGCCCCCAGAATGTTTGGGCACGACAAAGAGATGGGAGTAAAATCCCTTTCCTCTCTGAGCCGGAGGGACAGGTTGAATGGCCTGAATATCAAGCAGGTGATGGATGGCTGCCTCCATTAATGCACGTTTGGTGGGATCCCTGAGGAGGGGATGGGAAGAAACGATCAGGGGAGTGGATTTGAACTCGAGGCGAGACCAAACCTTATTGTGTCTCTAACCCATGCATCGGAAGTGGATTTGTCCCATTGGGCGGCGAAGTGGCGGAGGCAGCCACCAATGGGGAGGAGAAGGAGGCTCTACCTTCTGCGGTAGGGCCTTCCTCCTTACCCCGAAAGGGTCTCTTATAACCACCCCTCGCCTGGTCCTGTTGCCTGAGTCCGTGCGATCCTGGGATCGGAAGGAAGGGGGTCGGGGGAATCTGGGCGGGAAGGGGGTTGGTAGAAAGGGCGGGGAAAGCTCCTCCGAAAGGGCTGAGAGCCCCTGGTCTCCGATCTTCGAAGAAGGGAAGGCAAGTACTTCCTCTTGCTGCGACCCTCGACCAGCAGGGGTTCGAGGGCCGGGCCAAACAGTTTGTCTCCTGTAATAGGGGCAGTGGCCAGCTTGACCTTATTCTTTACGTCCGCCTGCCAGTGTTTGAGCCATAGCAGGCGACGAGCCGTGACGTGGGACGTGATGGCCCTGGAAGAGAATTTCACCGACTGGTAAGTGGCGTCAGCCGAGAACTCGGCTGCAGCCACTAGCTTCGCAATGTCCTGGTGCGCCCTCAGGTTGGAAGCAGGGACGTGTTCCCTGAGCTGACGTAGCCAGCGGATAGAGGACCCAGTGAAAAAGAGGCGGCGGTAGCTGACTTAATGGCCCAGGCGTCGGATAGGTGGGCCCTGCGCAGGGCCAGCTCCACCCGCTTATCCTCAGGTTTCAAGGCCTCTAGGGCCTCACTAGGTGTAGAGGAGGAAGCTAGACCCACAATAGGGTCATCGACCTCTGGAATGTTCAGGAGGCTGGACAGTGCCGAATCGAGATTAAAGAACCTCTTGTCTTGGCTAGAGGGTGTGGGAGGGGTCCCTGTGGAGGATAGTTGCTTCGCTACCAGATCTACGAATATGGGGGGAAGGGATGACCTCAGCTTCAACCACTGGTTGGGTGAAAATGGAATCTTCTGGGCCCTCTGGGATGGGGGAGGTCAGCAGGGGCCTGGGAAAGAAGGCCCGAGACATTCTTGGCCTTAAGAAGGAGGGACTTGAACATGTGTGGTTTGAAGAGCCCCCAAAGGAGGGTTGGTCAGTCGAAGTGCCCTGCGTCCTCGGACATCTCCCCTCCATGATGTCAGTCTCTAAGGGAGGTTCACTGTAGCGGGAGGATCCCATCTGGGAATCCTCCTCCTCGAAAATCCCTAAAGTCCCCTTCCTCCTCAACCTGGGCCCCAACCGGAGGAGGGCTGTCCCTCTGAGAGAGTACCTGAGCAACCGGGGGACCGGTTGTGGAAGGGATCTGATAGACAAGGAGTCGTGCTCGGAGACTCGAGGAGAGAAGCCTGATCTGGACATGTGCTGTAGTTCCTCTATAACACTCTGGCGGATGGCTGATTCCATCCAAGCCCTGATGTGAGGTGGCACCTCAGATGTAGAAGGTTCGTCCTGGCGCAGACCAGCAGCCGTGGGTGTAAAAGTGGCTTCGGGTGTCAGACTCATCGTAGGACCGGGGTCGGGAGACCCTGGGGCGAACTGCGCCTAGGTAGGGAAGAAAGGCCTGGGGGAGAGGTTGAATAGAGGTAGGGGGTGGAGGAGGAGGTAGAGACGGTTCAGAGCGGGACTCCCTTGAACGCCTGTCGAACTCTTTTTCTATTGTCTTGTGGCGCCTTAAGGCGTCACGTTGAGAGGCCTTGGAAGGTTCCTTGTCCTTTCTAGAGCCCTTAGTTTCCTTGTCCTGCTTGCGCAAATAGTGGGACTTTGCCTTGGCCTTCAATGAAGGACGTTTAGAGGAATTGTCGTCTGCCATATTGAACAATAGAGATTAATAAGGGCGGTTGGCTCGCCCAGATCAGGCCTGGATAAGGCCGGGTGAGGATGAGGCTGGCCCGCTCCCCTTTTGGAATTTTACTTGTACAGAGATAACAGAAATATATATATATATATATTTAGCTATGTAATCCTGTTTTGTTCCTTTCTGTAGTGCTTTTTATATTCTTTATATCAGCTGAATATACAGGTACTCCGATATATCCAATATCTTAAGAGAAAAATTGCTGTACCAAAAAAATTATTTCTTTTTTGTTATTATTCCTTTTGTATTTGGATCAAATATAAATTCTATTATAGTTATTTCCTTGGATGGATATCTCTCAGTGCCGAATCAGTCGAATAACGCCTGAGGCCTAGAGTTGAATAGAGGCCTCTGGCAGCCAGCCTCCAGACAACAGAAGAAAAACCGGAGGGGGAGGCTGCAACTTCGCCCGAAAAGGGCTGCGGAGGTCAACAAGCACTAACCAAGACTAGCCAGGCAGTTCAATGGGCAGCTAGGCTTTAACCCTAGGCCTGGAGATTTAATTCACCGCAGCTGAATATTAAATAAAAAGAAACTTTCAGCGCCCGGCCACGAGGTGGAGCCAAAATGGCGTCCGCGAGCTGAACTGCCTGGGCCTTCGGGACGGAAAGAAAAGGAAGGCTTGGCCGGTCAGCTCGGCGCTCCTAAAGCCTTAGGGCGATAGCCCTCCCGGTTGGCGTTTAGGGTGGGGGAATCCAGCGGAGGAGCGCGTGCCACAGGCAACGCGCAGGCAGCGACACGATCTGATAAGGGTGGGGGGGCGCGCTGAAGGCGCTGCGAGCCCGCAACCGCCCTGAGGACAGGGAAGAAATTTCCCTTGAGTCCTGACCCTTTGCGCAGGAGGAGGAAGGAAGCAAACCTTATTAGGACGGAGGATTCAATGAAACAGCCAAGGAGCTCTTTGAAACGCAGCCTGATTCTTCGAGGCTGAGCAAAGACTGGGGAGACGCTGCGCGATGCCACGTGGGAGGGGCGGAGCGTTTCCTCGTAAAGCTCAGCCTGAAAGAAGAGGACTCAGAAGCACATCCCACAGTCTGGATGCTCCGAGCGGCTCGAGGGAGAAGGGCCCAGGGTTGCTTCAGAAGTTACACTCACCCACTCTGAAATTCAAGAGCAAATAAGGGTTTCTGGAAAGTGATGCTGCTTAGAGTAACAGACCAAATGCTCAGCCCAGCCAATCAAATTTTATAGGAAAATCTATTAGGTCCTAACAGAACAATTTCCTGACAGAACAATTAATCAGTGGAACGACTTGCCCCTAGAACAGGGGTGTCAAACTCAAGGTCTGGGCCGCATCTGGCCCATGGGGTGCTTTGATCTGGCCCGCGGAGCCACACTAGAAACAGCAAAGGACTGGCCCGTGGGGCCTCTGCCAGTGAAAACGGAGCTCGGAAGGGCTGCGCTCCCCCCAGGCTGTTTTTGCTGGCAAAGAGCTAGTAAAACAAGCTAAAAACAAAAGGAGAAATGTTTCCCCTTTTGCATTTGAGCATGCAAGAAGGGACAGGAAAGGAGAAAGGGAAAGAGAAAGACAAAGATGGGAAGAGAGCAAGGAAGGAAAAATAATGAAAGAGTGGAAGGAAAAAGAAGAGAAAAAGGAAGGAAGGAAGGAAGGAAGGTTATGATGAGAGGGAGGGAGGATCTGTAGGAAGTCCTACCTTAATACTTGGCCACCACAGATGCCCCCGACATGAGTGACGTTGAGCTGACCATGTCCAACCTAGCCACGTCCACTCTGGCCATGCCCCCCTTGAGGTCAAACACAACCCTGATGCAGTCCTCAATGAAATCGAGTTTGACACCCCTGCTCCAGCTATGGTTGTTCTATCACTGAAGGCTTTTAAGAAGGGACTGGACAATCATTTGCCTGAAATCATTTAGGGTTTCCTGCTTGAACAGGGGGTTGGACTAGAAGACCTTTAAGGTCCCTTTTACAGCTCTGTTATTTTGCCTAACCTCTTTTCTCATGAAATAGGAACTCAAGCCAATTCTAAACTGCAGGTGGAGGAAGATGAAATTACTCAGCTTTGCTCAAAGGAATTTGAAATCACTAAGCACATTTAAGGAAATTGTACTTTTCTTCCTTTTATTGTATTTCTTTCAAATAGGACTGATTTCCGTGTGTTCAATAATGAAACATTTGACTGTCACTTTTAAGGTTTTCTTGCTATTGTTGTTTATACAAGAGTTTAAAAATTAAAAAGGATTGAAAAAGAAAAAAAATACCCCATACTGTTGAAAGAGAGAGAGCACTTTTTAGAATTGATTGTCCTATAAGCAAGATGACATTTTTTTTTTGAAAAAGGTAAAACATGGTTCTGAAAAGAAAAGGAAAAAAAGAGGATCTTAAGTCTCCTAGAAATCAAGCTAGCCTCCAGCTTATTGGTTTTCAGAAAGATGTTAAACATGAAATTCCTAATTTCTTGTACCCAGAAGATCTAAGAGTAAAGGTTACAGTGTTACATCAATTACATAGAGAATCTTGTTAAAAGACATAAGACAGTTGGAACATGTATATACATTAGTGCAAGACCTCAACTGGGAAATAATTACTTTATGGCTGATAAAGATGTAAGGTAACAAAAAGGGAACAGAATATTCTTATTAGCATGAAAACATCAGATATCTTCCTTGAATATGTGTGGTATAATATAGTAGCTTTGATATACAAGTTTTGCCAAGGCTTTAATTGCAAATCTAACAGGCTATACTGTGCTTTTCTGCAGGAAGGGAGGGGGAATAAGAATCCTCAAAGCTCTGCTTTCTTTTGAGATGTGAACTTTATAATCAATTAGTCACTAACAGGCACAGATTGGTTCAGTACTTAGAAAAATCCCATTCTCTAAATCCTATCCAGTCACCCACACACAAACATTGATTTTGTACTAATTCACAAATTAATTCATCCTGAATTCTTATTCCAATCCCTCCTCGGTTTTTCCCCAGTTTTGGCTTTTATGGCTGTTCCTTTATTAATATTTTAACCATGCCTTTTTTTCTTTATTGTATTTCATATGAGCCTACTAAGAGATGTTGGATGGAAGGGGAAATATAAAGGCAATTCATCAGCCAATAAGCAATGCATTGGTACACAAATTATGTATGGTGAGTATGTAAGTTCTTGCTTATTTCTGAAGAGGGACGTATCTGCTTAGACTGATACATGTGTGGCTGTATCAATGGTTCAAGCAATTTCTGATGTACATAAATATCACTCCATAAATATCAACTTTTGCAAACTTTGGATCACCAATTTTTGCATGGCAACTGACTTTGCACATGCACAAAAACTAACAATCTTTTTCCACATACATGAGGTAGGCAGATTTTAGAGAATGCACAGAATGATAGCTACCTTTTCACACATGTGCAAATAGCCATCTATCATGTTATACGGAGCTATGTAACTTCTTTACCCAAGACAGAGACTGTTTGCATTATATATTACCATTTGTTTTCAAAGGCACATCCTGGCCAAGAAAACAGAAGAATAGGTGAAATGAAGATGTGTATAATTAAGAACACCACTATGTAAAATTATTTTCTTGAATAGTTCCTTGCCCTTCACTTCGGATATTGTGGGAAGTGTCATAATTTGTTTGCATTTGACCATTCTAATTATAGTTTTTGCATGTAATATAAAATCTAATCTTCCAGTAAAAAGAGCTGGGGAAAATTAAAGAAAGACAGATACATACATATAGAGACAAAATTTTGACTTAATAAATCTTCAAAATGATTTTCAGAGACCAAAGCAATATGCTTTTTGCTTCTAAAAATAAAATAATTAATAACCTCTATACCAATTCTAAACATTTCCTTTGGTTCCAAGTTCCTTTCTAATAAGTAAAATTTATCTCTATGTATATTTAGTTAGAGATGATGCTTAAAATTTTAAGCAGTTACTTATCAAGGCTATTTTTATTTGCATTTTCACTGAGGATGATCATTGTTCAATTTAATACCATCAATGCCCTAAATGAAAGATTGGAAGTCAACCATTACACCATCTTCTCTGCTGAGGTGGCTGGGTAGAATTCACATAGTTGAGAGAAGTGGGAGAGGTAAAATAAGTAATGTGCATCTGATATTTTAATAATCATTAAGCAAGCAAGGATATTACAACTATTTATGATCTATTATGCATCTATAAATTAAAGACCTTTTTTTGTTATTTGAAATCTAAGCTAGCAACTTGTAACTCAAGAAAGTTCTCCTTTTGGCATCTCCCAAATACATTCTTATCTGCCAATTATATTGCTATAAAGAACTACAGGTAGCCCTCAACTTACAACAGTTCATTTAGTACAAAAGATACAATGGCACTGAAAAAAGTGACTTATGACCATTCTTCACACTTATGACCATTGCAGCATTCCCCATGGTCATGTGATCAAAATTCAGACTTGGCAACTGATTCATATTTATGACTTTTGCAGGTCCTAAGATCATGTGATCCCTTTTTATGACCTTCTGATAAGCAAAGTCATTGGGGAAGCCAGATTTCACTTAACAACCATGTTATTACCTTAACAACTGTAGTGATTCACTTAACAACAGTGTCAAGAAAGGTCATAAAATGGGGCAAAACTCACTTAACAAATTCTTCACTTTAGCAACATAAATTTTGAGCTCAATTGTGGTCGTAAGACCAGGACTACCTGTATTTATATAGTACAAGAAGGCTTTTAAATAAAAAATAAAATAAAATAAACCTTAATGTTCTAAAGTTTGTAACTTTTCCATTCAGGCACCTATAAGTAGCAATAAATGAGGCAACACAAATATAAACAGTTATTACTTAAGAAACCATTTTAAGCAGTGATTTAGCATAAACTAATCAAGTTATTACCTTACATTATATGAAGTTAAACCTCAAGAATTGGCATTATTACAATATAATAAATAGTAATTATGGTGGGCTCTCACTTGAAATTATAGGAGTAAACAATACCTCTATTATCAAATAAAACCTGCTTAGCAGGAATACTTTTTCTCTACAATATGTCAGAGGGTGATTTAGGCATCCAGCCAACATTCCAACATACATTTAAAAAAATATAAAGCTAATCTAGTATTAAGCACTACTTGTAGCATTTAAAATTAAAACATCCAAATACATCCTAAGAGAAAATATCTTAGTAGCTTAGTCTGAAAGAGCTCTCAGCCTGATCAACATCTCAATCAACACTGTTCTGAATTCTCGATATTTTAAACATCACGATGCATGTCAGTTATTTGAACTCCTATTAATATAACATTTTAAAATTAAAAATAAACATAGAATATAGAGAGAATTTTAATACATCAAAATATAAATACAACTTCATCTATTATCTACAGAAAACTAATAATCATTTTTTCCATATGAACAAGATGAGATTGAAGGTAACATAAAATACACAATTATAATTAGAAGAATTTCTACAAAATATTGAAGCAACATATCAGAAAAAAGTGAAAACAGAAAAGTATTTTAAAACATAGTTTTTCATATAATACATAAAAATGAAAAGGACAAAACTGTACCTGAGAGGAAAGCTAATTTTTTCTTCAGAATAGACAGTATTACGGTAGCATCCATTCTATCTTCTCTTAATTTTCAGAGATCTGAAAACACAACATAATATTGGGAACCACAGCCAAGGAAAATATATTATTATATGTAATTATGCTAAACTTGTTCAGGTAGAAAGCTCATACCCATGCACTCGTTACAACTGAAGAATGTTTCATGATATTAAACCCATTAATAGTAGTCATATTCTACTTTTCTTTTCTAAAGTCCTTGATGAACTGTAGAAGATCTTTTTACATTTTAATTCATTTTAATAGTTGTCTTTTTGTATTCAATTTTACATGTTATCCTTTCTACTTTTTTCCTGGATTTCCAGTTCTAATTTTTTACTATAAAAAATCAGTTACTGAATTTTTACAAATAATTCACAAGCAGAATTAAAAAATTGTCAACATTATCAGACATTCAATCTCATTCTTAAACACTACCTGGCACAGAATTTTATTTTATTTTTTTAAAAAAAATCAAAATCTTTCCAGGGGGATCTGCAGAACATTTTGTGCATTCATGTGGTCTATTCCCAATCCAAAATCTGCATAGCTGATCCAGGCACAGACATGAAACAAACTTGAAACAGGCTGAAGTACTGTAAAATAAGGACTGGAGAAAAGGCCATCACTAATGATGACAAGTGCAGTTAAGAGAAAGTGGGGAGAAAAGAAAGGTGCTAGGAAGTTTAGGCCAGGGTAGGTGGATTGGTTATGTTGCACTTGAATTCTGGGGCTGAGATGGCAGGTAAATAGAACTGAGGGAGAACAGGAAAATGAGGAGGATGGAAAAAATCAATACACTTATTATTTAATATCCCTTTATTATTTTTACATAGTTTATGTTCCTTCCTCAACCTATTTTCTCAACAACAATCTTGTGAGGTGAACCTGGCCCTAAAGTCACTCAGCTGGCTTTCATGCCTAAAATGGGACTAGAGGTCACAATTTCTTGGTTTCTAGCCAGTTCCTTAACCACTAGACCAAACTGGCTTTCTTTACGGATTCACTCTTTATGTATAGGAAGATGGGAGGGACAAGGTACACAAGCCAGACTACTCATCCTCTAAGATCCTTCTGTAATTTCTCATGGCTGAAATTTAGAATCACCCAGATTATAATCAGGCCAAATCAAGACCTATCTGGAATGTTCCACCAATGAGGCATAATGTCATTTGAGATTATGAAAATCCACACCTAATCATTTTCTGATTCATAAACATTCCTAATCATAAAGGGGAATATTTGCAGCTCAGGATTGAAATGAGGGGTACCAATGATGTTACCTTGTTAGGGTAATGAAACGTCCGCAAGAAAACAAGCTCAGAGTGCACCAAGGACCCCTCATTCCTTATTATTTTTATTTATTTCTCTTATATTAGCACGTAAATTGTACCCCGTAGTCCTCACTGATTGGTATACATGGAAGCAAAAAGACCTTAAAACACCAATATTTAAGTACATCCAACTTTTATTTGTTCTTGTAGTTTTGATACAGAGAGAAAAAGGGAAGTCTGCAAAACAAGCATTTTTTCTTAGTTCCTAACTTAAAGATACAGATCCATCTTTCCACAAAATCTTTTCCATTATTTAATTTGTACACATCTGACACATATCAAAACTGCAATGCTTATAATATTAACATTATTTTTTCATAAATGGGGTTCAAATAATCCTCTCATCTGATTTGCATTTTACTTATTAATATATATGTAGAATTTTCATACACATATTGATTTGATTCAGACTAATCCTGATCCAGCCTAATAAATCTTAATTAAGAGAATTGATTAATTTATTTTTTATTCTATTTTATGTTTGTATTAAAATCTATATTTTAGAGCAGTGAAATTTAACTTCAAACAAGAACAGTGAAGCATATAAGGCACAAATAACATGTTCAACCTCAACACACCTAAAGTATTTTCTTCATCCATTTTTCATTGCTTAGGACTTTAGAATCCATTTCTCTTTTAGAGAATTAAGATAGGAAAAGCAGGTATTTCTGCCCTTGGAATAAAAGAATACCCTTCTTCCAATTCATCAGCAATTACAATTTTTATTTGAATGTCCGATTATATGTGCTTAGCAGAACAGGTACTGAGGGCCTTCCAAAGAATTAGAAGTTTTTCATTAGGATACAATGCATTTTTCATAAGGAATAAGTATGATAAAATATGAAGGCTAAAAGGTGCTATGACTAGCAGAAGAACAAACTTTCATCATTCTTGAAAACTATTCATATCCAGGAAACAAATATTGAAATTTAACAGAGAATGCCTCCCACATAATTATAAAAGTAACAACTAAAGAATTTAAGTTAAAGACTCCTGGATACCATGCCTGGCTGAGTAACATCTGTTTGAGCATTATCTTTTTTTCTGTATTAGAAAAACAATTTTATCAAACACTAGCACATTTCCTTAATCTACCCATGTAAAGGAAATACATTATTGTACCACCATCAATTTGATCTTTACAATATAAACTATTCTAGAAAATACATTCAATTATTTTGATTGCCAGAAGCTTTTCAGAAATACATTTTTATATTCAAAAACTGAGAATCCTCAGGCCATTTTAATTTTACAAATCCACCTACTGTTTCCAACTGCAGTTTATTTATTATTTGTACAAAAACCAGAACTTGTTTTTAAACACACACTCACTTTTCTAATCAAAATTCATGTTACAACTTCACCATTAATACGATAAAATCTTCCCAAATTTTGAATTAAAAAATGTTGAATGACTTTTTTATGTGGTTGTTTTAAAGGTACATCATAAATAGATCACTGCAGTCTGCAACTTTCCACCTTTTAAAAAAAGATAAAATGTAGTTTTATTTTTTATTTTAAGATACCTGAACACCAGAATCTTAATTCAAATAGAGCATTAGCCCTGTTTTTCCTTGAAAGAAAGCATTAAGAGATATATAAAAAGTAGAGAAAGTATGCCTAAATCTATTCTTAAAATGAATTACGTAGCCTTTTTTCTGTTCCTAAGAAAACAGGCCACGCTCTTTTTCCATGTGAAACCTGGCAAGTTATCATTATTGTATGACTTAATTAGCAAAATTGCAGAACTATATCATATAAATACATTATACTTATAAACATCAGATGTTACACCCCAGAACTATTTTTTAAACTTTGTCCATTAGATTTAAAATAATTACTTAGGTGGAAATGAGTATTGCAAAAACAACAATTATATGTGTGTCTCCTTTTGTAGGTTGAGATGAGTGTGTGTATGTATGTATGTGGGGGAGAAGTGTGTTTATAGGTGTGTGTGTGTGTGTGTGTGTGTGAGTGTGTATGGAGAAGTTCATTATTTTAAAAAATATTTAAAGACTGGATGTAGTTGTACTGCATCCACTTCATTTGCTGATTTTAAAATATATGCATTTATGAAAATGAATTTATACATTTATCATTTACATGTTTCTCATCTGGCATTCTTAATGAAGTGTATCAATAAAAGAAGCACTAGTTTCCTAAAATGTGATTTACATAATAATTTTAAGCCCTATGCTTTTTAAAAGCACAGATATTTGTGCCAAACATAGACAAAGAAATAAAGAAGAATTCTCAAAGACTCTTTCCTCATGCTCTTTTTACTCCAGAAATATAAAAACCCAAACATTACTTCCATCAGAGTGCACCATTTCAAGATAAAGTTCTGACAAAAAAAATCTTGAAATACATATTGATTTAGCTTTATTCTGAACAGTTTAATTTGCAGGCCTACACCAAGGTAAATATATCCATCATAAAAAGACAGGGCAAAAGAAAAGGAAATGTGATAGTAAAGAAGTGCCACCAAAGTCATATAAAACGATAATTTAGGAAAGGGCATTTCAGCAGGAAGTCTGTTGTGACACAGATGAGTATCCACATATGATTTCCAACAAGCGTAATTTTGGTGTAGTAATCCTTTCATGAAAGCTATTATGTGTATCAATCTACTTAAAAGGATTGATTATAACTCAGTTGTACAATTTTAAGGACAAAGACAGCATTAAAAAGGTTGATGAACCTATCTTTCTGGCTTCCAGCCAGATGTATTATTTTCACGCACATCTTCCCTCAGACCTTCTTGTTATAACCCCTATTTCTTTGTATTTATTCATATAAACACTTAATACAAAAGAAAATTCTGGAGTAAGTGAGAAGAGCACAATAGCTCTTCATGCTCAAAAAATCTGAGTTTTATATTATTTATGAAATTATTAGTTAATACTATAATTTAAGTGGGTGGAAGAACAATCATGTCAGAAGCCTTTGAAGTAAATGTACTAAATATACTTGGTTTTATAAGTTTAAGTACACTACATATAACTGAATTTTATGAATCAGCTCCTAAAAGTGGCACAAACCAGCTGTTTGACATTTCTCTTCACCACTAATTCATGAACATGGATTTTCAAGTTATTTTCCAACTTTAGGATACTCTTTATCTACAACCTATTAACTTATTTCCAAGGAATGAAGAGCAAAATCTTAATCTTGCAACAAGTCCATGAATTGATTTAGGCTTGCATAATGACAGTATTCATACATCATACTAAAGTATCATATGATTAGTTCACTGGATTCAACCACAAAATCCAACCAGTAGAGAATGCAAATCATGGCTTATTGTTTAGCACAAGTCTGGCCAGATGAACAAATAGCAGTGATCTTATGAGATAGATTGCATATAGGTAACCCTTGTTCAACCACAATTTGGACCAGCTGTTTTATCATTAAGCAATGCAGTTATTAAGCAAGATATCACATGATTGGAATGGACATATGACCTCACTTCTTCTGCCATTGTGAATCAGGTTACCCACAGTCTGCCAGCTTCTCCACTTATTTTGCTTTCTAGAATCTGGTTGTGAAGCAGGCAAAGGGTGACCATGTGGTTGTGAGATGCTATAAAAGTTGTAAGCACCTGTTTGATTGTAAGGCGCACAAATTCCAATCATGTGATTGTAGGTATGCTGTGATGGTTAAAAATGTAAGAACCAGTTGTAAAAGTTACTTTTTCAATACTGCTGTAACTTTGAATGTCTGCTAAATAGATCAGTTGTTATGTAAGGATTACCTGTACAACTAGGGTACTGCTTTTGTGACAATGTATAAGTGCCTGCATGTTGAATCAGGCTGTCAAGATGAGCTGAGTATTCTTGTGGTGTACCAGTCACCCTACAGCCCAATTTGATCACTCTTCACACTGCTTAATCTGGCTGTCAAGTTGATAAATCCCCCAGGTTTTATAGCAATTTCAGTTATTTCAAGCTCTGTGCCCGTTCTGGTCCCATGGTTGCTGATGTCTGGTTAACCAGGCTAAAACTGAACCCAAGCAAAAGGGAAATACTGTTTATTCATTGCAGTTTTCTACCAGTTTGTGTTGTCTTCTGAGGGGAGAAAAAGAATCCAGCTAGATTGACAGGTAGAGACCAGAACGGGCTTTGCCTAGCTTTTCTAGGACACAAGTGGTGATCCTTTCTGGAGTAAGAGGATCTTGACACAGTAACCCATACTTTCATCATCATTCTGACTGTTCCCTTTGAAGATCACTTGAAAAAAAACAGTCTTGCAAGCTTTGTATTGTTGCCAGTAGGCTTCTGGGTGCAATTCAAAGCATTAGTTTTGAGGAATTAAGTCCTACATAGCTTGATATCCAATGGTTTTCCATCATGGCACTTACATTATGGGACAGACTCCCAGTAGAGGTTATCCTGGCTCCCTCACCGATGGCATCAGATAAGCTTTTAAAGACCAGTATGTTCCAAGAACCTTTGCAGAATGATTGTGGTGATTACTACTTTCTGTGATGAGATATTATCACTATTACCATTTACACTACTTTTTGATATTTTATTATATTTTGAATGTTTTTGTTTTATTTTGTAAGCTTGTGGTGAAGATTTAGCAGCATACAGATGTTGTAGATAAATAAATAAAACAAATGAACTTAGTTACACCTATGTGTGAATCAGCCCTTAAGAGGATTTAAAGATAAACATCTGGGTTTCTCTTCAGAAGAGAAAGAGGCAGAGTTTCTGGTTCAGCCAGGAATGGAGTAAGAGAAGCAGGCCCAGGGCGCTGGCTGCAGTCTTCCAATGGCTAGAGGATGGGGAGAGGCCCTGCTTTCAAGGCTGCCACTTTTTGGGGGACCCAATGCAGCTATAGTATAAATTACAAATCTAAGAGAAATGATAGATGGGGAAGGATCGGAGAAGAAAAATACAATCAATCCATCAGAATAGAGCTGGAAGGGATCTCGAAGATCTTCCAATGCAACCCCTGCTCAAGCAGGAGACCATTTCAGACAAGTAGCTATCCAGTCTCTTCTTAAAAACCTCCAGTGCTCAAGCACCTACAACTTCTGAAGGCAAGGCATTCCATTAACTGTTCTCACTGTTAGAAAGTTTCCCTTTAATTCCAGGTTGTTTTTCTCCTTGATTGGTTTCCATCCATTGTTTCTTGTTTTGCTTTCTGGAGCTTTGGAAAATAAAGTTGACCTCCTCTTCTTTGTGGCAGCTCTTCAAATACCATGATACTGCTATCATGTCACCCCCTAATCCTTCTTTTCTCTAGACTAGCCAAACCCAAATCCTGCAACCATTCTTCATATGTTTTAGTCTCCAGGCCTTTAATCATCCTAGTTGCTCTTCTCTGCACTTTTTCCAAAGTCTCAACATATTTTTTTTTGTAATGTGGTAATCAAAACAGGTATGGTCTTACTAAGGTATTGGAAGCAGTACTAATACTTCACATGATTTTGATTCTATGCCTCTGTTTATATAACCAAGGATTGTAGTAGCTGTTTTGACTGCTGCTGCACACTGCTGGCTCATATTAAGTGATCGTATCATATTTAATCATATTTAAGTAATACAGCTGAAGGAAAAGGAGATATGGTAAGCAAACAAAAGAACAGCCTTGTTCGAGAGAAATTTCATTGATTTATTTAAACAGAAAACCTTCTTTATATAATAGAATTGTCAATTTAAATTTTAAATGTTCATAATCCATTAATCCCCAGTAAATGACACAATATGACAATCTAAGATACTATGATACTAGGAAAAGAATATGACACAATCTCAATATATAAATATAAAATTATCAGGGTAGTGGCAGCTACATTTTAATAGCCCTGAAATAATATTACATCATTTTTGAGCAAACAAAACAGCCATAACTTGACCAGAAACCACTTTGTCAAGATTTCACTGCCAGTAATAAGTTTTATATAGTATCACTATTTACCCATATCCAAAAGATTTTCAAATTCAGGTATCTTCTCTCCCCACCCAATTACTCTGAGCAATTACTCATCTGTTTAACTGCATCATACCTTCATGTCTTTTTATCTTAATCAATGCAATTTCTCTCTCTCTAGTTTTGTCAGAAAATGTTTCAAACTTCAGTTTTTCTGAATAGTAGCTGCTCATCTTCTCACCTAAAAGCAGAAGACAACATCCAGTATTTATTTTATGCCTCTAGGACTTCAATCCAAAAAAAAAACCTCAATACTATCTTCATAAGATTTTAAAAACCTTCAGTCTAATTTTTCAAAGCCTGTTATTATTAAACCATTTAACTGAGTTTCATTCATTTGATTTTACTAGTTTTATGTATCAAGAATGCTTTTCACATTGATCAGTTTTCTAAGTAAGATGAAAATAATACAAAATAACACAAAATACCATTTATATGATTCCTTACAATTTATATTGACTGTTTCCTAGTATGATTTGATTGCCTATTTGTACCCTATGACTATATTAAGTGTTGTACCTTAGGATTCTTGACAAATGTGTCTTTTCTTTTTATGTACACTGAGACAAATCAAAGACAAATTCCTTGTGTGTCTAATCACACTTGGCCAATAAAGAATTCATTCATTCATTCTAAAATCTACACTCGGGAACTAACTTCCCATCTTATTTTAGGCAGACCATAGCCCTAAGTCTTTAAAAAGACTAAAGATCGGGCCAATGGCTCTGTTCCGGCAAGGCCCCAAGTGAACACACTCCTGCCTCCATTGTACTTGCCCCACTGCATGCAACATACAATGCTGGTGCTATTGTATTAATTATATTGTTTACATTATTAGGTATAAAAGCACAATATCAGATTCAATTATAGTGAACATAGAGGAACTGACCTTTGCAAACATACTTACATTTTTGCTATTAATTATATAGTCTATAAGTAACACTTATATCAACAGACTTGTCTATATAAATATAAAGCATTTTGATAACTGGCAAAAATAAATCATATATCTATGCCTGCTAAATATTTAGAAACTGAATGAGCCTACATACTGTGTTTGTGGCAATTTCCAAAGACATCAGAAATCCGGTAACAAAACAGGCTTGAGGTCTGACTCAACTTTTCTCAAGTCCTGTGAATATAAATTAGAATTTGAAATTTTCTGATGGCAGTTTATCAGAGTCTTTAGAAAGACATTTACTTCTTTCACACCATACAATTCAAAATAAAGTAATAAAAATAAGAATATGTTCCACAATACAATGACTGTTATTAGTACAAGTAGCCCTTGATTTGTGACTGGTTGCTTAACAACTGTACAGACTTCAAAAAAACTACTTACAACCCATTCTCAAAAGTTACACCTGCCCAACCACACTCCACAGTCACATGACTCTATTACAGGCACTTGGCAACCAGCTTGCATTTACAACCAGTTGTATATAACCCACAGTCACATAACTACAATTTGTTTTTTGTTTTGCTGTTTTCCAGCAGAAAAAGCCCACTGGATATGCTGCATTTACTCAATGACCAAGTGATTCACTTACAGTGCAGTGACTCACTTTATGATTATCATTTAAAAAATGGTTGTAAAATCACATCTAGTCACGTGGTGCCTCAATTTACAACCACAATGACTTTGCTTCATTGTGGTTGTAAGTCAAAGATTACCTGTACATTATTACATTTAAGAGTGGAAAATCAAAGAGAACCAGATTATCACAAACTGAATTTATTCTGCTGGAGGTACAAAGCTTTGAATTAGAAGAGGAGGAATAAAAACAGTAGAGAAATCTGACAATTTCCTTTAAGAATGCATTTATTCAATATGTTGCTCATTTACCCTAAGTCCGTGATGGCAAACCTATGGCACGCGTGCCAGAAGTGGCACACGTGAAGTCACCTGAAAAGAGCCCCGCTGTGCATGCGCGCCACCTAACCTGTTGGTGCATGCATGCATGGGGGGTGGAGATGCGCACGCAGAGACGCATGGGGGGTCTGGTGTGCATGCGCAGAGATGTGCGGCATGTACGGGGTCACACACGCATGTGCAGGGGACATGGGGCCCCCTGTGCATTGCCTTCTGGGTGCTGGCATGTAAGCACACGTGCAATTTTTGGCACGTGAGCCCAAAAAAGTTAGCCACCACTTCCCCAGATCATAAGACAATTGAAAATGGTCTTAAAAGTGGGCATTTAAAGCAGGATTCCCCACCTTTTGGGGCTAGTGTACCAAAAGAAATCTGAAAACATACTAAGGGATTCAAAACAAATGGTTGCTATTATGGGCAATTTTAATTTTAAAAAACCCACTCATTTAGGTTAGCGTCAACTAATACAGTTGAATCCCACCATTTTCTCCAACTAGAAATGGTTCTCTCTTTAACTGAAACTTATTACTGCATTTTTTTTCTTTGTAAATAGCAATAGCACTTAAGAGTTATATACTGGTGCATAGTGCTTTACAGCCCACTAATTAGTTTAAAGAGTTAGCATATCGCCTCTAACAATGTGGATCTTCATTTTGCATCCTCAGAAGGATGGAAAGCTAAATCAACCTTGAGCAGGTGAAATCGAACTGCTGACAGTCAGCAGAATTAGGCTGCAATAGTGCATTCTAACCACTGTGCCACCACGGCTCATAACTCCAAATAAAACTCAGAAGATTTACTTGAAGAATCTTTTTCTGCAGCGTACATTGGCTTTCTTTTTGAAATTAAAAGAATATTTAAAACAAAAAATAGAACCAGATTTTTTTTCATATGGAATACTGCCATCCACAGGGGTCATATAACAGATTTAAGCTTTAAAACAAGTCCCTGTAATATGTCATTACTTCTAGGGCTTCTCAGAGACTGGCCAACACTTTTCAAGATTGGATCTGAAGCCCTAGATATAACCAGACTTACCCCAAACCAGTATGGGTATGGCCTATTCTGATATGGTCATGATTCTGACTGGAAATCCAAAAATCACAAGGCTCACAGTATTTATGGACAGATCTGAATACAATATATCTCCCCCCCATTCCAATGCAAGACATATTACTGTATATGAGTGCCAAAATATTTTAAAAAATTCCTCCCACACTTTGTGTGGTTGCTGTGATGTTGCCATTTGCAATATGGATGAGCTTTTTAATAGTAAACCAGGATTAAATTTTGCAGAGGATTTAAACTCAGAACGGGTTAGGCTACAATTGTAACATTACTGAAAATGTTCAAAGGAAAGGTTCAGGAAAAAAATGGGAAAATGGAAATAGATGCAATTTTTTAAATATCAACTTGACTGGATTTCATCATTATTTTTTCTAAAGGTTCTCGTTTCTTTTCACATCTCTAGGTTAGACTTCTGTAACTTATTTTGAGCAAAAATAATTGTCCTAATCTGCCCTAAACTGCCCTAGATTTGAACTTTTGCTCTTAATTAAAGAAAAGCTCTTACAGGTTTCTGTTACCACATCCAAACATTTCTTCAAGCCATGTTCAGACACAATAAAAATGACTTTAGAGCAGGGGTCCCCAACCGGTACCGGTCCGTGGAACATTTTCTACTGGGCCGCCGGTTAGCTGGGCGCCGCCATCTTGTTTTGATGAGAAAGTGCTTCCGGTGAGCTTTTCCGGTTGGAAAGTGGCGTTTGGGTCCTGAAGGAATCCTCGCGCCTTAGTTTCATCGAAGGGGGGTGGTGGCTTCGAACAAAACTAAGGCGCGAGGATTCTTTCAGCACCCAAGGCAAGGCGAGCCGAGCGACCGTCCCGAAGCCCATCGACAAAGGTACAAAGGAGGAGTTGAAGGTGGTGGGGAGAAGCGGGGGACGGCTGGCTGGCCGGTCGCTCGGCTCGCCTTGCCATGCGTGCTGATGCTGGTACCGGGCCGCGGATCATTTTGTGATGCCGGTACCGCGCCGTGGCACAAAAAAGGTTGGGGGCCACTGCTTTAGAGTAATGATGTCCACCTGGTGGTGTTTCAATGCTACATGCAGAACATGGATTTTAATGTGGTCTTGTACCCCAATCTTGAAGATAACCCAGCCAGTTTTACGCAGAAGTAGCACTTGAACTGGTTAACTGCTAAGGCTGCATCTGTTAAGTGTTGCAAATAGAACAATCTCAAAATAGAACATGGATGTTTTAATCAGGAACAATATACAGTAGCCAGTCCTATGGGACTCAGTATGTAACTGAATTGTTTTCAGACTATAAGCTTCTAAAGGAAGGAAAGGGGAGCATTACCACCAGTGGTGGCTTTTGAAATATGTTATACTATGCCAGGAAGACTTCATTATGCAGGAAACTTCTTTTTTTGATAAAGTATCAACTCCAAACATATTTCAAGCTGAGGACCTTGACAGATATTAAACAGATTGGTAGAGTTTGTCTCTTAAATACACCAAATCCCCATGACTCCCTTCACCCCAAGATTGATTTCTTGATAAAAATGTATGTATCATATCATAACACAATTCAGGTTCTTATTCTTTAGGTACAGAAAATATGCATATAAATATTTTATATAAAATTAACAATCCCATTATAGTATTTTCATAGAAGCGAACAATGCCAAATACAGAAGTCAGAAGTCAAGCATAAATCAACTAGCAATGTGTCATCAACCTCCTAGACTATAGATCTACTTTTTCTAAATATTCTATTCCATATCCAAGGCCTAAATTGTACACTAAAATGCAGACAATAGTAATTGATTAAAAAAAAAAGCTCCAAACTAAATTCGATGTACTTAATTGATTCTTTATTCCACCCTTAATCTTGTAGTTCCAAGAGGTATGCCAAGGCAATCTACTAAACTAAATTGCATCAGCGTAAAAAAAATAAAAATACCACTAAGATTCTAGAAAAATTGGAGGAATGCAAATTGTTGAATAATTATATAACTTACCCAGAAGTACTATTTTTTTAAACTGTCCTGTAATAAAATTCCAATCCTACTATTTCTATACTTGGGCAACTACTACTACATTCTCCTCCCCTTTCTATAAATCAATAAAGGAACACAGATCTATATTATTTGATTTTTATTACTTGAGAAAAGCCTTTCTATTCATTTTGTTTTTAAAAAATCAACAACCTTAACCTCAAATATCAGTCTGCAAAATTAAAGAGGAGGAATAATTTTCACCAGAGTAACAGACTGATGTTATTCTTTTTGACAGAAATATTTTTTATCAAGCAATTTTCTCCATTAAGCACTTCTAAATGCTTCTACACATCAGAAGGTCACCATCTACAGAAAGTTTTCATCAGATTGTAACCAAGTATTGCGCAAATCAGATACTAAGGCCTAATGCCACAGAGGGGAGAGAAATTCGTAAGTTTTCAAGATTGCCTGCACTGTTTGAAACATATACTTAAGACCAATGAATCCACAGATATTATTTGGTACAGGAACATGGGTGTGGAGAATGGAAAGAAAATTCCAATTCAATAAAAAATTGATGCCACTGAAATCCCAGTTTTAAATTATAATCCTTCGTTCTCTGACAGTGGATCAATAAAAAAAAGATTCTGCCCAATAAACTGGACATAAACTGGAAAAAATCATTTAGCTCAAAAAAATAGAAACATCACCATGGTGATGAAAGAACATGGCACGCATCTCTAAGAATTGTTATCTATCTCTGGTTCTTTTTATCAAAGGGCAGGAAAAGAAGAAAGAAATCAGTGTTCAATTGTAACACTGGCACAAGAGAGTATCTACAAACAATAATACTTATACAAAAGAGTATCTACAGTCACAACTTCTTTATGTGCAAATAATTGCAATCAATTACAGTGCTTTGCAGTAAAGCCACAGAAAAAAATACATTACCTGATTTTTGCTATTTCCTAAGGAAAGGTTCCAGACTTTTTTTTTAAGTAACTCCTCCTCCTTTCTATTTCCCAACCCCGTATCAAACAATGGACCAACCCAAGACTGGAACCATCACTTTGGCCATATCTTACCTACCATACATTTGAAATGGCAAGATGACAATTTTACTACAGTAACGCTAAAAAGTCAGGGCGAAGTGTTCATGTGAAGCTGTGTACAGTCATCTCAAAGAAGCAGGCTTTTTATCGCTCAGAGGAGAGAAAAAAACAAGTTTTCTTCCTTCTCAGAATCATAAGCCCTTTGTTTAGGGATTTTAAAAAAATGCTTAACGTCTAGAAAACCTTATTGTGCAAATAACACATAAAGTGGTCAAAACTAGGGAAACAAGGTTGCTTTGGAATTAAAAAAGATATCCACAGAGAGAGAGAGATTTGTGCCTTCAACCACTCATTTTCTTTGCTCAGAGCTGGGTTGCAAAATGTCAACAACACAAAGGGAACGGGAGAAGGAACAGAAGAAAGCAGCAGCACTGACTCTTCCCTACCAGTGGCTGTGTGCCTGTACATTACTCCACGTTATAAAGCTGTTATAAACCCATCCAATAGGCAAATAAGGAAATACCTGTTGCTCTGGTCTTTAGTGAAATTCTTGCTTAAGGCAGAAACTCCCTCTTTCCTCCCCTCAAAAAAAAGACGCGGGCAAGCCACGTTGAAGAAAAGAGCCTCCTGCACACACACACACACAAAAATGCAGTGGCAGAAATGCCAGGTTGAAGGAAAGGGGAAGAATGGCTGAAGGGGGGGAGGGATTTTATGAATTCTCTCTCTCTCTCTCTCCCTCCCTCCCTCCCTCTCTCTCTCTCTCACACACACACACACACACACACACACACTGATTTAGGTAAAGATGCAGCGGCGGCCTCTCCCCCTCATTCCCAGGAGACTCCCACCCAGCACAGTTTTACCTCCGCAGCCTCAGGAGGGAGCAGCAGCCAGTCCCAGCGAAGCCACCCAAGCGGCGGGAAACAAAGCCTGCTCAGGCCGCAAGGCCGGGCCTGCTCTGCTCTCTCTCTTTCTCCCTCTCTTTCTCTCTCCGCTTGCTGCAATTCCCGGGAAGCGCCTGGCCGAGCAAAGCACAACTCACCTGGGCCGAGCGCTGCCGTTTTGCGCTTGTCAGCCCAGCGAGGGGGCCGGCCCGCGGCGCCGTTTTGCTGGAGCGGGAAAGGCGGGACCAAAGCCCGGCCGCGACCGAGGGAGCGCTCCTCCTCCTCCTCCGCCGCCTTCGCTACACAGCAAACAAAAGGGGCGGCCGGCCGGCCCGGGGGCTGCTTTCGCCGCGGCCGTTAGTCCCGGCAAAGGCCGCGTTGCTTAGCCGCCGGACCCGCTCCTCCCCCTCCTCCTCGCCCCTCTGGAGAGCGCGGCGCTTTTGCGGAAGGAAGCCCACCCTGGGTCAGAGAAGGCAACGACACGCATCCCTCCCTGACACTAACACGTGCAACGTGTACATTCCCTCTCTCTCTCTCGGCTTGCAGCTGCAGCTGCTCTCAGGCAGGGTCAGCCCAGAGCCTGCAATGAGAAGCCCCACCCTGAAGTTGGAACAATGCACCAGCCGAGCCACCCGCCTTGCGCGGCTCTCTTTTCCTCAGGCCCTTCCCCTGGGGGAAATAGGATCGCGCACGTGTGCAACGGCCGCGGGGCTTGCCCTGGCTCTGATTCGGGCGAAAGGGACAAAGTGCTTTTCCTTGACTTTTAGTTCCGCCACGGAAGCGAAAATAAAGCGAATTAGCCCCGAAGGCTCCCAAGACGAGAGGCCGAGCGCAGAATGCGCTTTTTAAAACGCTTGGGCGCCCCGAAATCGTACCGCGCACCTCTCATTTTTGACTTAAGCGCATCAGTTCTCTGCTATCGCGGTTCAGGTGCTGTCCTTCCCCTCCCCTCTCCTTCCATTGTCGCCCTTCCTTTACCAATTCCATCTAAGGCTGTGGTCTCTTCCCCCCCCTTCCCCCCCCCCCATCTACCCTAGCATCCTGGTATGAAATGGGCTGGGAAATAAGAAAAGGTGGATTCTTATGAATTAGGCTTTTGCCAAAGCACACCTCCCTTGTGAAAGCAGGACTACGTAGGGTTGCTGACTTTTTTTTTTTTTTAAAAAATCTCTTTCCCCTTTCTTTTCTTCCCGGCCTGATCTAGAATTCTGCCTGCTGCTTATGACCTTGTGGGCTAATGAAGACCCTGCATTAACACGGATTTCGGAATTGCTGTCTTGGTCCTTTCTGATTCCTAAATCAGAAAAAAAAAAGGTGGGGGGAACGTGGTTACAATAAAAATCACTGCATTTTATGTAGCTCCGTTGCCAGATCAACATTTCTAGAACAAGATTACCTGCTAATACTAATCCCTATCTTTGCATGTTCGGAAGTAGCTGGCGTTCTTAGAGAAAGTGTCATTTTATTCACTAAGTGGGGCAAGGGACAATTGTCCCCTGCTCCACTATCCACAGCATTGGGGCTGCAAGGATTCTGGCAGTTTTCTTGTTTGAGCAGCTAAAATGTTTGAAACCGCAACAATTTATTTTAGCCAATCAATGACAAGCTTCACTGCCAGAAACTACATCACAGAGTTTCATTTTTTCAACTTCTTGTTATAGAAGACTGTTCTCATTTGGGGGGGGGGGGATTAATGTACAGCAGAAAAAATTAATTTGATGAAATTATGTTAATGATGCTACATGTCAGCTCATCTTGATGAGATGCACAAATATTTTTATTTATTTGATTTGTCAAATCGCTTACAAGATAATAGATATAAGTATAAACATGAGTTAGAATACAGGAAATAGGTACGAATAAATGGGGACAATAGGACAGGGATGGGAGGCACGATGGTGCACTTATGCACACCACCTAAATATGGATACAGAAGATATTTAATATTTTCCAGATTGAGGGCTGCACTTGGGTTTTGTAATAAAGAGAGATTATACAAAAAAAGTTTACCTTTATGCAAAATAAGGTAATTTCTAAAGAGATTATTACTGAAAATACCCATTCAAAAATGAAGTTAACACGTTATAAAAAAGACAAGGATCAATTTGGTTTCTGTACAACACAGCAAGAATTAGATAAAATATTACAAGGGGTTGAAAAAAAATGATTAGTAAAATACATAGTTACCTATTGGATTACAAAATGGAAGAGGAAACTGTTAAAGAAAATATTATAAACTGGGCTAAAAACTTGGGCCACACATTGATTTGGAATGGTGGGAACGTATTTCGCAGGTAAATTATAAGCTAACATTGTCAGTCTCCTACAAAGAGAATTTATATAAAATGTTTTACCATTGGCATCTCCCCCCGGTGAGAATAGCTAAATGTTCCCAAATATGATAGCCAAATGCTGGAAATGTAACCATAGTCAGGGAACATTGTGATGGACGTGACCTCAAGCACAGAGATACTGGCATAAAATTAAACCCTGGTTAGAGGAGTTAATGGAACAGAGAATCAAACTTAAACCAGAAATCTTCCTGTTAGGCATGTTAGAGCCTAAACTGAATAAAAAACACCAATATTTAATGCTCCATATTATAACTGCTGCTAGAATTTCCTTTGCCCAAAATTGGAAACAGGCTACGACCTCCCCAAGAAACCGCAATATTTAATAATATATAGGAATGCACCGAGATGGACAGATTGGCGAAGATATTGAAAAATAAGGAAGAAGGAGAATACTGTAAGATATGGGATATTTGGTATGAATGGATAAGGAAAAGACGCAAAGGCGTCAAATGATAATGTATGAGAAATCATAAAGTAATAAGGCTCATGTGTAAATTAATGTATAAATGTATATATGTATAAAATGCTTAGAATGATGAAGAATGAAGATTTAAATATAGAGATGGATAACACAGAGGATATTCACAAATGTAAACACTGTTAAACACATTGCAAAATGTGGAAATTTGTTTTTAATTGTTGAAACGTTGAATAAACTTATTTTTTACAAATGACTTGAAGCTAAATAGAAAGCATGTTTTCCAAGTTAACTGATGTAGGCTCCAATGTTTATTTCATCTGTCACAGGATAAAATGGATATAACACTATTCTGAGGAGAAAAGACTAGGTATCGTTACAAAGATTGGGTAAACTCAAATTCATTTAAGATACATGCATGAGATAGAGTGGGTAGGAGTTTAAGAACAATGTTGGCCTAATCTCAGCTTTATGGAGCAAAATACAGATACTGAACCCTTCAATATAGTGGACATCACTTTTAAAAGTCAAAACCTTTTGAGATCTGGGTATGTAAAGGATGCCTTTCTCTCATAAGTCATCCTGAAAGATCCTAGCAATGTGTAATGAGAAAAGGCGATAAAGACCCCCTCAACTGTTTTTGATCCCTTCCCTCCCACCACCCATTGACAACAATGATTCTGTGGTAACCCTAACAAAAAAAGCTCCAGGTTATGTTTTTACATATTAGAATATTACTCATGATTGCGGCTGTTATTTAAATGATTGCTTGATTTCTTATCCTGAGGCTGCTCCAGCTGCTCCAGGAAGAACTGTACTAAAGAATGTAATTCTGTTGAGGTGTGGCCTGGGCAAAGGGTCCTTTGCTTTTCTTCTTTCAGTATTTCTTTATATTGCGTGAGAGAACTCTCAGAGGCAGTTAGGAAGAAACGTTTTCTTCCAAATCCTTGTTATTTGAGCAGAAAAATGTCCAGGTGTCTAGCTTAGTTGACTAATAATTTCAGAGCAAGGTAAAATTCTTGGATCCTGCCAAAAACATGCTGCAATTGAAACATGTCTAGCAATAATTGCATGCATGGCAAACTCTTGGAAGATTAGGAAGAGTGTGTATAAAAATATGCACAAATATTTGAGCATTCATCTTTTTTGTCAGTGGTTGAGGTGTCAAGTATATAAACCAGTGTGGCAACAGAACTGAACAGAATGATAAAGTGAGAAATATGGTTAAAACCAAATTGACAATTGTTCATCCCTACCTCAGAGGCACTTGTAATATAAAAAGAAAGCTGCCTGATGTTTTCCAGCTGTTATGAATTAAAAACCCCAGTAAGCCCTAACTGTCTAACCAATTGTCAGACTTGGAATTCAGAAAAATCTGCACGATACTATTTTTTCTCTTTCTGCAGCAATCAGCAGTGCAAGCTCTTTATATCGCTGATGTCTTGAGAAAACCACATACATTCAGGACAGCAATAAGAATGAGGCTTATGAGAATAATGGGTTAATCAACTCTGCTGTGGAGAATTGCTCTGTGGATTAACTTCTAAGGGTGATTATATTAAACCACCGTTTAATCACTTTAAGGATATTCAATAAGACCTTCTGTTTTAGAGAGTTTCCAGAAGTTAGACTGGGGTTTACAGTAACATCAGTGCAATAGAATCAAAGCCACCCTCAAATATTTTCATAAATAGAAAAACAAGCATTCGTCCCTCTGCCTCCTTGAGGGAGGGGGATACATTTTAAGATTTAAATAATTATGGTGAAGGTGATGATGTGGGATGTAATTAGTAAACTTTATTCTTTATATTAAAATGCTAGACTTTGAATTATGTTTTACCCTTATAAAAACTGAATTAAATGTCACATAATACTTATTTAGTTTACAAGTTTAGGCGTTTGACTTCCCAGGGGAGCACCCATGTAATTCAGGAATATTTTTTAATGAGTAAACATGAATTAGATTGTGCAATCATATTACACACACACAAAATATCTAGACTGTTCTTCATCTTGGTGCCATTCAGATATATTGAGACTGCAACATAGAGATAATAGCATATTTTGAAATGGCAATTACTGAATTTCCTGCAAGCATGAGAAATATTGTTTAGGCTTTTGCTCAGTAGCTTTCACAGAACTGTGGCCTAAAATAACAACACAGTCATGAGAAATATTTCATTGCTTTCAATGGGACCTACATCCAGGAAATAATAGATTAACAAGATCTTAAAATACATAGGATTTTGCAGTCTCAAAAAGGTATTCAGTAAATTAATTTTGAGTTTGTGTATGCAGACAGATAGGTAGATGATTATATCTATCATCTATCTTATTAAGAGATATCAATAATATTTTTCTTTGGTGACAACATTGCAAACTGGGGTCATAGTGCAGTACATTCGGCTTGAGCTTGAATTCAGCTACTACTACTTATGATTGTAGATCATAATTTATGATTAAATATGCTAAGGACCTAATCATTATGGATTATTCAATGACCTATTAAATGATTAAAATAAGTTGTAGGTTAGTGCAGAAGTATGCAACCTAAGACTCCAAGCCTGCGAAGTATATCATCAGAAGCATATGATTAGCATGTAAATGAGTTAAAATTTATGATGGCCTTGCTTTTTTATAATATAGTGATGATTATTTGAACTCATTGAAACAGAGTTTCAAATGGATATGGTACTGATGTAATCACCTTGGTTGCTGATGGAAAGAGTGCCATCCTAATTCTTTCAGATCTGTTAGTAGTTTTTGATAATGGCAGTATCCTTCTGGATCATCTGCAGGGTTGAGTTTTGTTGAAGTACAGTGGTTCTGATCCCATCAGTCCCATAAATGTGCTCTGTGATTACTATTCAGCATAAAGGCCATTAACCTATTTTGTCCCACCTTATTCTATCTTGTATCTCTTGTTTAATAGCTATATGAAGGCAAGAATTTTTCAGAGCTTTTAACTGGATTGCTACCAGTATGCTGACAAAAACCAGCTCTGCCACTTTTGCAGCCAACTTCAAGGAAGCAATCAGTACCATTTAATCATTGTGTAAGTTCAGTAACGGGCTGTATAAAAGAGAATTAGTTAAAAATCATTCTGGATAAAAGGAGAGGATCTGAAACTAGAGTCCAGATTAAGATTAAGGTTCACTTGCTCTTATAGCTTGCACTTCTTTAAAGGTAGCCTGTAGTTTAGGAATAATAATGGATCCCCAGTTGTTTCTAGATTCACATTGAGCAATGTAGTAAGGAATATATTTATACAATTATGACTAATGCACTATTTATTTGGAGCTTGTCAGATGGGACAACAATTCATGCCCTGGTCAAATCCTGTCTTTATTGTCGGTCTTACTAAAGCCTGAGTAGGACCACACTTGGAATTCTTCATCCGATTCTCGTCATCACAATATAAAAAAGATGCTGAGGCTCTGGAAAGAGTGCAGAGAAGAACAACAAAAATAATTAGGAGGCTGAAGGTTAAAACATATGAAGAATAGTTACAGGAATGGGGTATGTCTACTGTAGTTTAATGAAAAAGAGGAGTAGGGGATGACATGATAACACTATCCCAACATTTGAAGGGATTCTACAAAGATGAGAGGGTCAAACTATTTTCCAAGGCACTAAAATGCAAGACAAGAAACAATGGTTGGAAACTAACCAAAGAGAGAAGCAACCTAGAAGAAATTTCCTAACGGTGAGAGCAATCTGCCAATGGAATAGTTTTTCCTTCAGAAGTTGTGGGTGCTCCATTACTGGAGGCTCCATCACTGGAGGCTTTCAAACAGAGACTGGAAAACCATTTGTCTGAAATGGTACAAGGTCTCCTGCTCAAGTAGTAGAAAACCTCAGAGGTCCTTTCCAATCCTATTATTCTATGTTCTATTGTAGCACAATCTATATGGGAGCTCACAGTGAAAAGTTATTTGGAAACTGAAATTGGTGCAAAATTTGGCATCAGGGTTATTGACTATTATAAGATGCAAGGATCATAGGATGTCTGCACTGTCAGAGCTGCATTTGGCACTATTTGCTATCCAAGCATAAATTAAGATGTTAATTTTAAACATTTAAGCAGCTGAAAGGACCTGATTATCAGGGCTTTCCTCTTACAAAGTATGTGAGCATTAAGATCTGGAGGAGAGGGGCTTCTGAAGATATTCCCGATGTTGGAAGCTCACTTATCCGGCCTGAAGAAAGAGCTATGAAATGCACTATTAGCCTTTAGAAGTATAATCGCTATGCATATCTTTCATCAGGCAATTTGTTGCTGCTGTTTTTTTAAAAGGTCTTAATGTGTTTTTAAAATGTCTTTTTGTTTTTGCATTTCTGTATAAACTCTCTTGAGTAACAGAACTAAATAGTAAACAGAATTCTTGGTCGCCAATATATTCAAAATGCTTTAAAAATATATAATGCGCACCCGCTAATTTCGAGAGAAGGGCACAGGCATTCCATTAAAAGTGTCTGAAATATTCTCCTAAAAGTTCAGATTGGAGTACTGGCTAAAAAAAATAAAATTGAGGAGGAATCCTTATTTCTGTATTAATATAAAAAAATCCTCTTTCTTTGGCAAATGTTCCATTTCTTCCATTGATGGATGATATTTGCCACATCAGCTATGGAATCCTGTCCAATATCTGTGTAAAGGTAGAGTTATACATTCTATTTTAGCGTTTTCTGCTGTCAAACAAAAGAAACCACCAATTGAGAAACACTTCAGAGAACGATTTGATTCATTATCTTTCAGGGAAGAGTACATTGTGGAATATACAAGTTGTTTCTTTTATTAGACCTACAGCAAATTATCTACAACAACCCCTTCCTTTTATTTATTTTTCTATTTCAATTTGACCTTAATTGCTGATACTTATTTTTCATATCTTATGGGCTGCATTTCCTGTTCTCAGCACTTTGCCTATAAGGCTGCAAGTTGTAATGTTACATTATCAGCATTTTAAATAGCTTTGAATCAGGGCAGAGAAAGTATGGGAGAATGTCCATAAGGCTTTAGTGGTAAGCATAGTTGCAATGATGTAAATCAACAAAATGGATATATATTTGAGCAGATGTTATTAGGATTATATCGCAAAACAAGTTCATACGATGATGAAATAGCAAGGTAAGGTATTAGGTAATATCAATATTTGTAGCTTGAAATTGCCAAAACTAGATAATATATGTGCTGATGATGGCACTGATGATGTTACCTAATTTGGGTAATGAAACATTTGCAAGAAAACAACCAAGCTCAGAGTGCATCAAGGACCCTTCATTTCAACTCAACATTTCAACGAATATTCTCCTTTATCAGTAATATCGAAATCATTCTAAGGATCAGAAATGTGCACCCCATTCAGATTTCGTCTCTGGTTCAATTCATCTTTTCTTTATACACAGCAAAGGCTGGGAATAAAATAAGTTCATAATACCAGGCAGAACAGAAGAAGCTTATGCCTTTTAGTAAAATGTGTTAGTCTGAAACTACAGAACCCTTGACTCCTACAGTATCTAGGCTGAGAGAGTTATCTTACCTACAGTTATCTCATGCATTAATAAGAGAAGTAGCTTTCAGCCTATGGAGACCAGATTCAAGACTGCTGTTAAATATGGAAGCTCTCTGTGCTATTGTACTTGCTATTGTACTTGCACTTTTAACCCAAACTACCTGATGAAACTAGTATCAGGATAAAATTGGAGGATTGAGTATGATCTATGAGCTTCAATTTAGTTTGATGAGTATAGCTAACAAATGGTCTTCTTGGACCACAGGAGATGATTACACAAGTTACTGCAAATTACATTAGCTCATAGAAAGCAGCGCACTGCTTATATGCTACCACTGAGGCATTTATCCACATGGGGCCAAGTCTAACAGACCATGGAAAGAAAACAAATACTAAATCAAACAGACTGAAAATCTGTGGCCAAGCCAATCAAATACCCAGAGCTGGAATGAGGAATACATAATATACATGTAACTGGTAGGCTCTGCAAGTGGCTGGTTGCCCTTGCCTAGGGAAGGAAGCTCAGATGGATTAGCTCTGGTTAGTATCTAGAGGGAAGATTTCCAGAAGACCCTAAGACTTTAGAAGAAAAACAAAAGCAGAACAAAACCTCCTAAAAGATAGCAATAGCACATAGACTTATATACCACTTCATGGTGCTTTACAGCCCCCTCTAAGCGATTTACAAATGTCAGCATATTGTCCCCAACAATCTGGCTCCTCCTTTTACCTACCTTGGAAGGACGAAAGACTGAGTCAACCTTGAGCCACTCAGATATAGCATTCTTCAAATTCAAATTCGCACACCCATTTCAAAGTAGGCCTCTAAAATGGAGGGCTTTTCCCCCCCTTCTCGCTGGTGTCATTCAAGCGTTCTGGATTAGTAGTAACTGCAGAATATTGCAGTGTTCACATTATGAATCCTCATATCCTGAAAGGTTAGTCCTTCTAGAGAGAATTCATTACCATTCTCACTTCATTCCAGAAACTGACTCTATGTATTGCTATATGTTTGGATAGAATCTCCCCCTCTCCCCATTACTGCTATCAATATTGCTGATGTTTCTTCTCTGTTACATGAATTTTTCATTAAATTGAATGAAACTCAGATGAATGCTATCTATGACCTTAATTTCCTTCCTTTGTGAACTTCCAACATATTTTTCTATATATCAATCATCATACTTGCCTATCACTACACGGTGATTGTAAAGATTATGAAAAATCTGAATTGCTTTTAGTGGTGGTGAGACAAAACTCATTACTTGCTGAGAAAAAACTGTTTTTATTTTTTTAAAGAACAAGATAATCCAATGAGGGCTTGGCATTCTATGGATTATATGTGCCTGTATGGATTATATGTAGCTGTCTAGTTCCTCAGTTTAGATTATATTTCATGTTTCTGAAGCACAAAGTTTGGAAACTTTTAAAGAAACTCCAAATCCATAATTAAATCAGCTGAAGGTTTTCAAAAATAATTAATTGAAGTGCTAAGGAACTCTTTATTAGGCAAGATAGTTTAACAAAGAAGAAGGAAGGAAATATACATCCCTATGTTGAAAACTTTTCTGCATCAAACCACTATTTTAGATAAAATATGGAGTGTCAAACAGCATGAAAATTGAGGTTTGTTTTTTTTAAAAGAACTGTACAGACGTGCTGTTAAATTGCACCAAGGACTCTTTTCAAGCTTGCTGTGAAGAAGAAACAAGCAGAAAACTTTCTTTTTTGGGGGGAATCTTAAGACTGAGCTATTAAAATCTAACCTGCTGTGTGATGCGGATATTTCGTGATTGGTGGAAAGCATTAGAACTAGGTTGTCTTTATATTACTAAAACTGGAGATAATTTAAATCTTGTATTAGGCATGGCATTTTAATTAATAGTTCAGCATTATTTAAGCAATTATTATTATTGAGTGATGCTCATTCTTCAGATGTGGTGGTTCCCTACAGCTGCTTTTGATTACACTTCAGATATTTCAAACTATAGTCCTGTGATACTAGCTATCCTAGATGGGTCTAGAATCCAAAAAGTCTGAGGACATCAGATTTGTGTTTAGGAGATTATGATGTTAAGGTTCTAAGAACTACATTTTTAATTAATTTACTGGGAAGAAGGATAAGGAGAATTGTAAACTAGCTCAAACCAGTTTTATATTAACCATCAAGTTTGTAGGTTTGTAAAAAAAAAAAAATTCTGGTATTATTATTTTAACTGTTGTGAGCTTCCAATAACAGTTCACTGTTGGTGAATTAGGCAGCTAAACAAATAGAATAAACGAATGAATGAAATTGAATTCATTCATGCATTCATTCATATTCCAGAATATGAAGGTCATATTCAACCTTTAGCTGATTGTATCAAATTTACAGTAACCATAATGTTGGTTTGGTTTTTTTTTAGCATCTTGCATGAACTTAGTGGTTGGGGTGTATAAACCATAGCTTGATGTACCAGCTACCTATAGCTTGATGTACCTGCTACCATTGAATAAAGAATATAAAGCAAATCCAAACCTCACTTTCCTTGTAGATCCAACAGAACCAATTACACTTAAGTGAACTGTAACTATACATTGGCAAATATAGAGCTGAACTGTGAGAACTGTCTTCACCAAACTACATACATAAGATTTGGAAAGACAAGAGAAAAAAAATCACAAGATTATTTATAGATAGGATGTAATACATGCGAGAAAAAAATGATTGCTTTATATGTGATAAAAATATGATAAATCTGGGAAAACTATAAATAATAATAAATACGAGTTATTTTGAACACATTTACTTGCTAATTTTTCAGCAATTTTTGTTATGTTACATTAAAGATGCCATGAATAAACTGAAAATTCATTCTAAGTTTAGAATGGCTAGAACTGAAATAGCTAACAGATGGGAAACTGTGGTTATTTGAAGAGATTAGTGGCTTCAGGGAGAGTGGAACACTTTGCAATGGGAATAATGCAATAAGTAGATTTAGAGTAGAAAGTGAAACAGAAATGAAATGCAATGCAATGAAATAGCTTTGTTATTAATAGCTTTTTTACAGAAATCTCAGATGTAGTTAGAATATTTTTTAACACTTTAATCCTGAACTGGATACATCCACTCAGAGTATATGCATTGGGCTAAATACAACTCATTTTTTAATCTTTGAAGCAACTAATGAAGTGCAGAAACAGCATTTTATATTTGTTTATGGCATATAACTTCACACTGATTAAAATAAACCAGGTTTAGCACAATTATAAGGTTACCTAATTGTTTCAAAGAGACATATTTCCAGGGCATATAAGATGTGCCATGCCCATGTTGCCTTTCTTGTTAAGTGAATTAAAATCAATTGATATGAGACATGTATTACACTCATTGGTCTAGTCAACTGCTACATCAAATTTACTTAATTATGGTTGAATGTCAGAATTGGCTCGTACAACAGTCTAAATTAACACCCAGCCTCAGCGCTTGGCATGATATAAGAACTTGGCTTTGACACTACCATACCATTTACCAAGCTGGATGGCAATTTTAAAGTATTTTAAGAAATAAAAACCAGAAGTAAAAATAACTAGCAAAAGAATTAGACCTTGACTTTTGTTTAAATACTTGCAAGATGTTTTCTAAAATGTGGCTAGCCTCTAACATTGCAGGAGGAGAAGTAAGGCTGCAGGAATCCCCCTTATTTCCCTCTTCCTGAGGGGGATTATATTTTCTCTCCTGTGAGTTCTTTATTGTTTACATTTTTATTTTGGATTGTAGGATTTCAGCACTCAGCGTTCCAAGCTGTAGCAAATTTTGTCCCATTGCCAATCTACTCTTTCCATTCTTCTTTCACTGATCCTGCTTTAAACTAGAGTTTTCTTTCTTCTCCCAAGTGTGTACATATCTCTGATAATGTGAGTGATAGCACAATCAGGGGTCTGGGGGTTTTCCAGCAACTATTGGCCACTCGAGGTTGTCTTCTTTCTGATTTCTAGGCAATGTTCTCCATGTACATTTTGCTTTGATCTGCAGGGCAGACGGGACACAAGGTTTCTACAGAGACATCTATCTGCATAATGACTGGTTGGGATTGCAGAAAGTGTGGCCCTGAGCTCTTGTTAAATTGGGGTTTGGAGAAGGCCAAGGAATTAATTAGATTGGAAATATAGAGCAATAAAATACAGAGCTATACTACATTACAAAATATGAGGGAAATACAGAGGCTCGGACCTGCAAAATACTTATTTTTTTGTGACTTCCTCCAATTATAGATGGACCTTTTCCAAGCCTGGATTTCCTACTCTTCTGTCAGCCACCTATAAAGGCAGATTTCAGTGGGGAGGGAGGGGGGAGGGAGGGAGAGACGGACGGACCAGTATTACAACATCTATGTAGATCAGGCATGATTGAATCCTGGAGCATGGCTTTTTGGCTTTTGTCTCCTTTAGTCTGATTTGTGAGGATAACTCTTCTAGCCATTATTAAAGAATTTTCCTGGTTTCCCTGACATGCAGCTGTTTAAAATCCTAAAATCATCTATTCTGCAGGAAAGTTTTGTAACTTAGCGTCAAGGCTTTGCAATGAGAGGGTCACCACCATGGGACAAAATGGCCCTGAGGTAAGATGGATGGCCCTTAAATTTTATAAAGAAATGAATAAAATCAATAATTTTGCTAATATATGAAAACTGAGGAAGGCTTTAAAATGTTTGGGGTTTGCTAACATATGAAAAGTGATGAAGGTTTTAAAATGTTTGGGGTTTTATTTATTAATTAAATCAAATCACAAGTCAATAGCCATAATGAAAGGCATTTTGTTTAATGTTAATGTTAGGTGCTGGAAACATTTCCCTTCTGCTGAGGCTGAATGGGTGGCTTCCCAGCACATGCGAACCCCGAAGCTATTGTGTAAAGACCGCTACCCTGACAAACCCCATTGAACAGCTCTCGTTAATAACCACTCTCTTTCTCTTTCTCTATTCTCCGGGTCTAGCACTTTCTTTCAAAGCGGGGGAGGGGGGGGGGCAGAATGTCAGAACTGCTACTCACGCCTGGTCTGTGCAATTGCTTGGTACCAGTCTGCCATGAACTCTGGAGGGGAGGGGAGCTAGATGGGAGGAGGGAAGGCTTCACTGTTCACTGTTATCTCCTGAGACATGGTTTCAAGCAGGGGTGGGATTCAAATTTTTAACAACCGGTTCTGTGGGCGTGGCTTGGGTGGTGGGCATGGCATGGTGGTCATGTGACTGGGTGGCCATGGCTTGGTGTTCATGTTATTGGTTGGGTGTGGCCAACTCAATATCACTCACATCGAGGCACGCATCTCCTCGCCTGGCCTCTCATGACCGTGGGGATGCTGCAACAGTCGTAAGTGTGAAAAATGGTCATAAGTCACTTTTTTCAGTGCCATTGTAACTTTGAATGGTCACTCCACACAAGCAAAGTACCAGCAAAGGAGGGGGAAAAAACTCCAGAGAAGTTCCTGAGACAGGAAGTCTAGTCCTGCCGAGAATGTAATAAGGGTTAATGGAGAGGCAGTTTCTGTAAGCAACACCAGAACGTTTCCTTCCTGCCTTCCTTACAGGATTAGGCCAGTAATTTCTTCTAACAACCGGTTCTCTGAACTGCTTAGGATGTTAACAACCGGTTCTAGCGAATAGGTGCAAACTGGTAGAATCTCACCCCTGGTTTCAAGGTCAGACAGCAAAGAAAGGAATGCAGCTGCCTACCAACTCAAATTCAAACTCAGAATCCCTTTTTCCAAAACATCTTTGAAACTGATTGGATGATGGAGGCCAGAAATGGGAAGTATCTATGAAGGGGGAAAGTTACACTTTTGGGATTTTGGTGCGCGAATTTCAGTTCTGACTTTGCTTCACTGCAGTTCAATTGCCTTCTAATCAAGCAGTACTTTTTGCAACCAATGCAGTCAAGGATCATTTTTACTTAGGAGTTCAAGCTGAGGCAGGGATGACATGATTCCCCAAATTCATTTTTCCTTCCTCAAATATGTGATGGCCCAGGAGATTGATTTATCTTGGGAAAGAGAGACAGGTTTTGCCTGCTATGTCACTCTGGCTGTGTTTGAACACTGGTCTACAGCACTGTTCTTTTGGAACAGCTCTAAGCCTGATAGAGCAATATGGCAGAATTAAGGCATGGAGTGAAGCAGGAGAGATCTTCTGATGTGCTGAGAAAACTCCATCCTACTTTATTCTGGACTCTTCTCCACTCCACTGATTTGTCAGCTGGGCTGTTTCAGAGACAGTTTTAGTTCTCTTTCAGAATAGCAATAGACTCATGTTTAGAAACAGCTTGAGTGACGGGCCACCAGCTCAAACAATCTCTTCAGGATGGCTTGTCACTCAGATAATTTGAAAGGTGAGGAAACTTTCTATTCCAGGTATTGCCCAAAACTACTTTACCACACATTTAAAGCCAGTGATGGGATAGAAGGGAATGCAAATGGAGGAAGTGCTGCTCTTAATTTTCCTCTGTTAAAACTGTAAAAGCAGAACCAATTGTTTGGCTTGCCACAAAGGCAGGAGAGGGGTTGGCTAGCACGACAGCACAGTTTATGTTGGAAGATTTTTCTTTCAGATCAGAGCCTGGAGTAATACAGGTTCAAAGGAGCATGAGGAAAAGGGCTGCAATGCCAAGAGGCAGTATCACCATTTATATATTGAGTAATGAACTTATTTTTCTCCTTTAAAAATAACTATTTCAGCCAAAATGTTTTGTAAAGGTTTCCTTCTAAAAGACAGATTTCTAAAACAAATGTGTGTATGTACCCTAAAGAATGTGACTGCTTCTCCACTCACAAACAAAAGCAGATTAGATAAGAAAAAGCTAACCAACCAACAACCCTGTCCTTGTGAGCTGCTTTGAGTCGCCATATGTGTGTAGCAGGTAATATAAATATTCTAAAATAAAAATATAAACAAACAAACAAACAAGTCAGTCAGTCAGTCAGTGAGCCAATCATGGGGAAATGACATGTCTACCCCAGCTGCGTTTTCTTTTTCTACTGTAATTGTTAACTCCCACTGAAAACCATTCTGGAGATGTTCTTCTCCCAATAAATATGTGTATGGGATACACTTACAGAGATGTATCCATATATGCTGCCTATAGACACACACAGGTATGTGCAAGCATCTATAAATATCACTCTACATTAACCCCTGGCTATCCTATAAAAAAAGGGATGGGGTCATGGGGAGAGTCAGAACAAAAAGAAATCAAATATTAATTGAAATAATGGCCATCAATTAAAATTAATAGCCTGTAAAATAAGGGACTCTGTGAAATTAATTAATATCTTATCTACACATCTAAATAAGAGCCATTATATTTCAGACAAACGACTCTCACACACAGAGAAAGAGAATCTGGAGATCAGAGGTGATATTCAGCAGGTTCTGACCAGTTCTGGAGAACCAGTAGCAGAAATTTTGAGTAGTTCGGAGAACCAGCAAATACCACCTCTGACTGGAGATTTTACAGTATTCTTCCCCTGCCACGCCCACAGAATCGGTAATAAAAAAAAAAATTGAATCCCACCACTGCTGGAGATCTAGGCTCAGTGAGCATAAACCATTCCAAGTTTCATGATTTTTACTCCTAGCTCAATTGAGCAACGGCTGTGCTATTTGGCCCAATTTTCACCTTACACTCTGGGGTGGCAACTGGAGAAGCCATCCTAGAGGGGGGGAATGGGCTTTCTGTTTCCAAAAGGGAATGGCCTCCTTTTGTTATAGGGGAGGATTTCCTCTGCAAAAATGAAGGGTTTTTTCCTACCAGGGTGGGGGTGGGGGTGGGGGTAATGTGTCGGCACCTTTGAGCCAGTGTTGACTCCTGGTAACTCCCTGGAAAAAAAACACCCTGCAGTTTTCTTGGCAAGGTTTTTCAGAAGTGGGTTGCCCTTACCTGCTTTTTAGGGCTGAGAGAAAATGACTGGACCAAGGCCACCCAGTTGGCTATGTGCCTAAGGCAGAACTAGAACTCCCGGACTCCCAAGTCTAGACTAATGTCTTACTCACTACAGCAAAGTAACTCTCTATAAAGGAAGAGGGGCTAAATTGCTTCTCTCCTTCCTCTTACCCATTTCTTTTTATTGTTTATCTCCTATCTACCCATTTGCTCTGTCTTATCTTTGTCATCCTCTGTTTCAGGAGTGTCTAGAAGATGTGGTTAAAAAAAGTCAAGATTGTGGCCACAGGAGTGCAATCAAACCACCCATTTTTGATTGGCAGTGCATGTGAGATGCACACAGAAAATTGAAGCCTTGATCACATGGTCATGGCTGCCATCTTGACTTTTTTGACCATTTCCTACAGATACCCTGCCTGTTCTTTGATATTTTGAAGAAAGATGACCCCCCTTCAGTTTAAAGGTCATTATTTGGGGAGTGGGGAAAAACAATATATTATCCATATTGATTTGTACATTTGAAAATTATGAAGTTAGAAAATCTAGAAAGGGAAAACTAATAATGCATTATTACCAAGTAAACAAATTCTGCTTATCGGTAGCGGAATGGGACTGTATGCAATTATTTTTCCGAGCAGTTGTTTATTTATGAATGACATTTTAAAGGTTCTATTAATAACTTTTCAAAGATAATAAAAATTGCATGTCGGTGCTTGCCAGGAAAGTTTCCATCTGCAATGCTGAAGAAAAAATGATTGCCAAACACTTTTTTTTCATACATAGGGAGGTCTGACTTTATTGAATCACAGCGATCCTGTTAATTAGCTCTTCCAAAAACATTAACTCACATTAATGACTTTCAGTTGTTTAAATAACCAATAATGTGAAAAAGCTGTTTGCACATAAGGCAAAAAGAGAGACATTAGCAATCTGCAGCACCAGACATTAGGATCTCTGCAACAAAAGGAGCGCCATTTCCCTAATCTAAAATTTGAAGGAATAATATTTATTTTATTTATTTATTTATTTGATTTTCCAATTGTTTACAAGATAATAAGTATAAATGTATACATAGTTGTGAATACATGAAATGGTTACATATAAGAAAAATAAAAGAATAAGAGAAACAATAGGACAGAAATATAATAATAATAATAATAATAATAATAATAATAATAATAATAATAATAATAATAATAATAATAATAATAATAATAATAATAATAGAATAAGAGAATAAGAGAAACAAAAGGACAATATCCACCATTCCCTTCTTCGTGCTACATTACATATAGTATATGCCATAATGGCGTTGGTTTCGTTTGGACTTAGCTTATAGATGCAACCATTGTGGCTGTAAATCATGGTGTGCTAATACAGGCAATATTAATTCAATCTGAGTTGAACAAACCATAGCTCGGCCCAATAGGTGATGACACAAGTGGGCAACCTCCAACCCAGTTATCAGCTGCCTTGGGTTTCTCAGTGAAAGGGATTTGAAGAATTGGCAGCTGAGGGGCAGTTTGGGTGTCAAACCCGCCCCGTCACGGCAGCATCATGTATTGTGACTTTTTCCTCTATGCTAAACCAGGCGTGGGTGTGGCCAGCGTGTGACGTATTGAGCCTGCAGGCCATGAGCCCTGGGCTAGACTTGGAAGGAGTTGGGGAAAAAATTCTTACGTTTTTACTTAGATTTGTACATATGCATCTAGGCGTTTTAACTTAATATATAACCTGAAACATAGCAACTATTCAAGGCCCCCCACATTTATGAATTTATGAATTATGCAGTGCAGTTGTCCACTTTTAATTTCAGTTGGTGTAAGAAAAATCTGTAGAAAAATGCATATATTCTTAAAGCTAATGTCTATCTTTGCATTAATAGGAAGGGTATATGCAAAATCTGTGTTTATTAGGGAGTATTGCAAGTAAAGACTCTTATTTTGATGGGCTATGCATCAAAAACGTTCAAAATGTGGCTGTTTAAGTGCTCAGCCAAACATGGAATATTCACAACAATGAGTAACCAAGAGAAATGGAATTGGATGTACTTGTTCATTGCTAATTTTTAGTACTTTCTTAGGAAAAAGAATTGCCACTTCAGATTCTCCCTGAAGATTAAATGTTATTCAACAATGACAGTGAATTATAACAAAACATTTTACTTTGTGAAACATACTTTACTCTTTTTCACTGAGCAAAGAGTAAGGAATTTGTTTTCTTATTTAAAAAAAAATCACACATCAGAAAGCATTTATTCATTTCCCTCCCCATTATTCAGATTATTCAGATCTACCAAAACATCTCACTAGAATGTTCCAGTGAGTTCTCCAGAGGATGCACTCTTTTGGAGTGCTATTGAATTCCATGTGTTGTGCAGGGAGCATCAACATCAATGGAAGCCACATGGAATTATGGGGAAGAAACATCTTTCGACTTGATTGGACATCAGCTTTCTTTTCAAGAATGTATAAATATGGCAAAACAAACTGGTACTTCTGGAAAGGAGGCAGTGTGTCTCTGTCAGGAAAAGTTTCCCTGGCTACTGCTGGAGTCTCTGGAGCTGTACTGTTCAAAACACTGAACTGGAAGTCTGTTAGAGCTACAATTGTGGTCAAGGTTCTTCAACCTCTTGTTAACATAAATCAGTGTTTTTCAAAGTTGGCACCTGCAATTTTCCTGCTGCCTGGGGAATTCTGGGAGTTGAAATCCGCAAGTGTTAAAGTTGCCAAGTTTGAAAAAACACTGACCTAAACCAATGAACAGCTTAAAAAATAAATAACTATAGGAAGTTTCTATAATAAACCTAGTGCAGCAAAACACCCAGGTATTTTTGAGTGCAATCCATTTACTTTGTGGTGATAATCCAAGAAAAATAGCTTGCTTCTCAGTCAAGTGTATCTTGCACTTCAGTGTAAATCAAGTCTTATGCATCACACTTGTAATTACTCTATCGTTAATTTTTTTTTACAATTATCTTGTTGAAAAGTTAAAGATGATCACTGAACCATTTCTCTAGTCACACAAGGAAGGGGAGCTTCAAAATAATTTGCAACTGGATTCTTGATAACAATGTGTGCTATTTTTAAATTATTTGGGATATTTGTCAGAATGTTTTATCTCAAGGCCAGAAAATAGTCTGTTAGGATTTTCTGCCTCTGTAGTTATTTCCTTTAAAAAAAAACATCAGGACAGAAAAACCTGTTGTATTTTTTAAGGCGCTGCCTGAGGATTAACCTCCAATCTGAATATTTCTGGAAGGCACCATGTTGGGGAAGACAGGACTAAATGAAGCGTAACATTCTCTTCAATGCTTGAATCTGTGTGAGACATTTTCCTAAACAAGTTTGTATTTCTTTGAACAAAATTACTCTGCCTCAGAAGATTTAAACACTATATGATTGATAAATAAGATAGGCAGAACATAAGCCACAGTTTTCAAACATTGACACCTGCATTCAAGTATTAAAGTTAATTCTATCTAATGCTGATACACTGTTATAGTTTGGAATGCTACAGGTTTACGGCGTTTTGCATCTGTTAAACTCCCATATGTCAACACGGCCACTTTTGGAAGGGCAAGAAATTATTTATTTATTGAACTTGCACAGTATCAATTCAACTAGGTTCTCATGAAGACTCAGAATCACTGTGAATAAATTTATAATGGTTAATCTACCAATTCTTAGATAAAAAGTACACTCTGTCATCTCGGCTGTTCTCTTCCTGTTTCTCTTGTTCTCACAGAGACACCCCCACACATACAAATTGTCTATATGACAGTTTTTGTCCTGATAATGCAAGTTTGGCCTTGTGTGCCAAAAGAATGAGCCTGTCAAAACAATGAATTATACAAAACTTGATTCCATCACCCACCAGCTTTTTGGGGCAAGAAAGACTAATGGTTTCAGTTGTGGCTGAGGACAAGACAAGCAGCCATTTTAATATAGTCTTTTGTTCTTCCTTTTTTTTTTTAGACCAAAATATCTTCCCTGCACAAAAATCTCAAGTACCATCTGCAAAGTAATTCAATTTGCAGTTCTCCAAAATGGAATAGTGCTTTAGAAAATTTGCAGCATAATCACAGTGCATACAGGGCAGTCATCAGTTTCAGCAGAAAAGACAGGGGTGTCCTGGAAATCAGCTCTTCATTTCATTGTGTTCCTTCTGTGATGAAACAGAATGAAGCTGAGCTCACAAATTTTCTTCCATTATAAGGGGCTTTGATTGATTGATTGGCTTTGCGTCTGTGCTGTACAAATCCAGTCATAGGGATTTGGAAATTGTTAAGTTCGCCGTTGGAAAGAAAGCTCGGGAGTCAGTGACCGTTTTCAGCTCTTTATTAGGTCCCGAGATCGACTCGGGGTTCAGGAGATCGGCGGCGGCTTATATTCTCTGGCCGCGGCGGCCGCGGCCAATGGCACCACTTTGAATCTCCCGCGATTAGTTTCCACCAATCGCGGGGATTCGCGGCGGGCCAATCAGTGCGGCTCGCTCGGCCAATCAGGTCGCCGTGCGCCCTGGCCAATCAGGGTGCGGTGTTTACAAGTATGCTAATGGATCGTACAGAACAGAAATGCTGGTTTATTATTTGGCATATTAAGTCATATTAAGTCAGTCAATAGTACCACAGGTGCTTTTTCAGGAGCCAACTGGACTTTCTTTGTTTTTCCTTGAAGACATTTTGCTTATCATCCAAGAAGCTTCTTCACTGAGGAAGCTTTTTGGATGAGAAGCTAAACATTTTCAAGGAAAAACAAAGAAAGTCCAGTTGCTTCTTGAGAAAGCACTTTTGAGACAACTATGAACTGGGTTACATTCTTTTGTATGCAAAGATTAACATGTTGCCTGAATTTAAGACATTCGCCCAGAGATCGCAATCCCTAAAAAAGGACATTCAGGCTCCTTGTGTTTTAGTCCTCTCATTGGCAAACACAACCATCCAACTGCTCTATCATTGCACCCAACATCTTGGTGATCTAGCTCTTCAAGGAAAGTTTCCTTCCTCATATTTCCAATGCAAAGACCTACCACCTTCTCCAAAGGTTAAGGCAGGGGTGTCAAACTCACATTGGCATGGCAGTGTCACGTGATGTATCGGGTTTTTCCCCCACTTCATTAAACCAGGTGTGGGTGTGGCCAGTGTGTGACGAGCCCACGGGCCAGAAATTTTACAGTCCTGGGTAAGGGATCCTCTGAAATGATCCTCGGAAGTCCTGATTCATTTTAATGGTGGTCTGTTGAACAAGTTGCAAGTAACTGGGTTTAAGGATTGCACAAAGGCCCAGGCTAACTACCGTACATTATGGTTTGGGTCAACCTAAGAACCAGGCCTGTGTATGTCTATTTTAGAAGGAAACAAAACTGAGTAAATAACTGAATACTTTTTGCCATGCATGTGTGTAAAATTGGAATGATAAATGAGTCAGGGACAAGGCTGTTGTGGAAAAACTAACTTTCAAAGTTTCTAAATAAGGCCAGCTGTTCCAAGCTTCCCCTTCCTATTGCTTCACTTATTTTGTAAACATCTGGAGATGAACTCCTGTTTAGAAAACCATACAGGAAGAGAAACAGCTGAAGGATTTGGCACAAACGTATGAGCACAATTTTTTTTCCCTATTCTGCTTTTCCTTGGCATGCTGCTATCTGTTTGGCTGAGTAGTTCCAGATTGGCATCTTTGAACCAAACCTTTGAACCAAATCACTGTCATTAAAGGACATGTTGCTGGACCCATTGATTTTGAAATGGGGATCTCTTTAAGGAGGCAAGTCTGGGTTTCTACATCACATACATACAGCTCAGTTCCATTGGGCATAACAGGCTGTTTGAAACCTGTCCTTGATAAGATGTGGTTGATAGGCTAACACCACATGTACAAACATCTACTGAATAATTGTAGCTTCCTCCATAACCGATGGATAAATAGACAATGACCGTCCATGATGTGCAAACCTAGAATACTACATTATATTCCTTCAGGGTAGCTTCACCATACATGGTCTCCTGGCAGAACCCAAATTGATCACAGGGTTGTATCTTACTGCTGGAAATCTGTTTGGCCATTTCCATTGCTAGGGCTCCCGCATCTTAAAGGGTTAGGATGGAAGAGTGAATCCCAACTCATACAAAGTTGTTCTAACAAGTTAGCCCTGCTGCAAATGCTTTTTCCATGCAACTATTCAAAAGACAGAAACCCTGTCCTATTTTGTGCTTGGCCACTTCGTACCTGATCTGGCCCAACCACATGAAGAGAAATTGCAGGAATTACTGGCAACAGCACATTGATGATTGCAAAGGAATGTCCCCAATTTGCACACCATTTACTAGTCCAAGAATAAATGGTTCCTTTGCAGACCGGCCCCGCCTGCAGCTGACTTATTGTTCTGCCAAACAGCTCGGTTGCTTGCTACAGCCGGATTCTATACATTGCCAACAATTAGAGTTATGAAACTGCTGAGTCACTGATTATTATTTTTTCATCTGATAGAATTGTTTTTTGCATTCCATAGCAATGTAAGAACTTCAGCAACTATGTGTACAAAGTGCAAGGCCTATTGATAATTAAATCAGGATTCAAATTCTGGCATTTCTTTCTCACACCCATGTCATGTCATAAACTAGAATTTTGGGTGGGAGGGATGATTCCCCCCCCCCATGTCTCTTGTTCTTTTAAGAAATGTCTCTGTTTGTATGAGCATCTGAGAATCTCCTCCAAACCTTCCCTTTTCTTACTTCTGGGTACCATAAGCAAGAACTCTTTCTCCTGCCCTCATGATGGGACTGGCTAGAAATCCCTCTTTTGCGGGGGCAGGAGGGACTGTTCCATCATGCCTTATTTCGATAATACACAAATCTTCTATTGGTTTGTTTGCTTGTGACCATCTGAAAACTGGCTTTCACATAAGGCGAGTATAAAGAGCCTTAAAAAAGAAAAAAGAAATATCTCAGGACTTTACACAGTTTGAATTTGTTTAGGAAGATGTATGCGCTTCAGACCTCCTGTGAATGTGACTGACATTTAAAGCAGCTGCAGCATAATTGCTTGGGGAAAACAATCATCGTTTTAATGAGCAGTAGAGAGGTGCTGCATTCACACAAGACCTGAAGCACTCTTCTTCTAATCAGTGTTGAACTGTGCATAGCACTATTATAGTTACAATACATACATGCATACATATGCACACATATACACACACATGCATACATAAATACTAGGCTCCATTACAGTTCCAGGTAGGCTCCAGCAAAATAAGTGTGTTAATCTATTGCAGCCCATACACTCAAATGTCTTGGGACACTTGAAAGACAAAGACATGTAGCTTTCCTGAAGTGCAATACAAGCCATTTCATCGTAGGAAGCAGAGTCGTCCTCCCCAGAATTAAAACCGAGCCTGAATTTGGGGTCGCAAGACTGGAAAGCGGACCCAAGATACATGGTAGAAGTGTTCTGGTATTTGAAGGGCTGCCACAATACAGGGGAGGTCAACTAATTTTCCAAAGCAAGACGAGAAACAATGGATGGAAACTAATCAAGGAGAAGAAGCAAGCTGGAATCAAGAAGAAACTTCCTAACAGGGAGAATAATTAACCAGTGGAACAGCTGGCCTTCAGAAGTTGTAGGTGCCCCATTACTAGAGGTTTTTTAGGAAGAGATTGAATAGGCTTTTATCTGAAATGGTCTAGGGTCTCCTGCTTGAGCAGGGAGTTGGACTAGAAGACCTCAAAGGTCCCTTCCAGCTCTATCCTGATTGATTGATACAGTATAGACATGGTATGGTATTTTGGGAGAGATGGTATTCCATAAATTAAAAACAAAAGCTGCTTGAGATGGGGAGAAGGTGGAGCTACGTCGCTGCGATACAGCTGCAATCTCGGGGCTCCGAGATTGCAGCTGATATCTTCGCCCCTGGTTGGTCCCAACGGACCTAAACCGTCCCGTAGAGACGGTGATAGCAAGGGGTGCATTCTGTTGATCCCAGGGACATCGCAAAGTCCCTGGTTGATCCAGGAGAAGCCTTTTTACCATCGGCGGAGAGGCAGCCATTAAGCTGCTGAAGCTGGGACAGCTCCGGAAGGAAGAGACAGAAAGAGAAAGTGTATCGGCTGGTGAGGACTCTTTTTTTATTATTATTATTTGGGACTTAAGGACACTCTAGAATGAGAAGAAATCTGTAAGATTTTTGACAAAACTTGACAAAATTGACTTAGCGGCGATTTTCTAAAGAGAAATGTCAAAGTGAGGCTTGGCTTTTTACTTTTACTTTTTTCTTTTTCTTTACTGAACTTCTATTGCGATCTAGTAATTGTAACTAGACTGGTTTTTTCTCTTATATTTACCTATTCTTTTTGACTGTTTATATTTTTTAGAACAGAGGCTCCCTTTAGTAATTTATATATATATATATATATATATATATATATGGATCTTTGGTTATTCGGGTTTTCTCCCGCGTAAGATTCAAAGTATCTAGGCAACGTTTCGGCGAGGTCCCACTCGCCATCTTCAGGCTGGTGCTTTCGGCTTAGTGCCAGTGCAAGCAGTGTGTGACCGGAGCTGCCATCTCTCTCTATATATACAAGTGGTGGGGGATGGTGTGCTGGGCTGGTTGGCTGTGCTGCAGCCTCTTGATTGGTTGATGGAGTTGATGTTGGTATAATGGGCTGTGTAATGGCCTTTTGTTGTAGAGATATCCTGGATCTTGTGCTGTCATCTCCTGGGTCGTTAGCCTCTTGTGTTTTAACGGCTTGGGTAATGGGTTGTGTGATGGGCTTGTGAGTTCTTTTGTTGTGGTATCCTGGGTCTTGCGTTGTAATCTCCTGGGTCGTTTGTGTTTTGATCTCTTTTCCATTAGCCTCCTGTGTAGTAACAGCTTGGGTAATGGGTTGTGTGATGACCTTGTGAGATTTATTGCTGTGGTATCCTTGGTCTTGTGCTGTGATATCCTGGGTCATTTGCTGTGTTGTGACTTCTTGAGTTCTTGAGGTGTAATTTCTTGAGTTTTCTGATGTGATGTCCTGAGCGGGTGGCTGTGATGTAGCATTTTGGGTTTTTAATATGGCTTTGAGTTTGGGGTCTGGGTCTGTGTTCGTTTGGCTTCGAGTTCGTGGTCGTGCCACATCTTCATGGTGGGGTCAGTTCGCTTCATGTATGGTTCAGAGGAGTTTGAAGTGGGTAGTGATGCAGCTGCAGTGCGGCTTCTGGTCTGTGGTCGTGTCTCATCTTCTGTGTGGGTGTGAGTCTGATTTTTACGTGGAAGTGTGGTGGTGGCATCTTGTGTGGCCCTCATGGGTGTGGGTCTGGTGTCATTTATCATGTTGGGTACTCGTCTGTTCATGAGGGCGGGTTTCCAAATGGCTGGTAAGCGGGAGGTGTCATCTCTTTTATTCATGCTGTGTGGGCGTTTTTCTATCTCTATGGCTTCTCTGATTATTCTGCTGCTGTGGTGTTCAGTTTTGGCGATAGTTCTGGTATTTTTAAAGTCAATCTCATGTCCTGTGGCTTTGAGAAAAACCCAATGGCTCCCTAGGACACACCATCTACCAAAAGAAAACACATACAAACCGCTATCTACACGCACTCTCACACCACCACCCAGCACAGATCAATTCCGTAGCTGAGACACTCATCTCCAGAACAAAATGCTTAGCTGATGAACAACACCTAAAAACCGAACTAAACACTCTCACCAACGTACTAACAGCCAATGGATTTCAAAGAAAGAAGATCACCCACCTAATCCAAAAAGAAACCCCAACCAAAATCCAAGACAGAGAACAAGAGAACGGCAAAGCCCTCCTCCCATATATAAAAGGCACTACAGACAAAATCAGCAAGATCCTCCAAAAACACAACATTAAAACAGCATTCTGCACAAACAGAAAAATATCCACCATCCTAAGAAACCCTAAAGACAAAATCGAGTTAGAAAACCAAGGAGTATATGAAATCCCTGCACTGCCTGCCTCACCACATACATTGGACAAACTAACAGAAGAATAAGTGCACGCGTTGAAGAACATAAGAACTCAATCAAAAAGAAGAACCAACCTCTTCCTGGTCCAACACCTCAAAGCCACAGGACATGAGATTGACTTTAAAAATACCAGAACTATCGCCAAAACTGAACACCACAGCAGCAGAATAATCAGAGAAGCCATAGAGATAGAAAAACGCCCACACAGCATGAATAAAAGAGATGACACCTCCCGCTTACCAGCCATTTGGAAACCCGCCCTCATGAACAGGCAGTACCCAACATGATAAATGACACCAGACCCACACCCATGAGGGCCACACAAGATGCCACCACCACACTTCCACGTAAAAATCAGACTCACACCCACACAGAAGATGAGACACGACCACAGACCAGAAGCCGCACTGCAGCTGCATCACTACCCACTTCAAACTCCTCTGAACCATACATGAAGCGAACTGACCCCCACCATGAAGATGTGGCACGACCACGAACTCGAAGCCAAGCGAACACAGACCCAGACCCCAAACTCAAAGCCATATTAAAAACCCAAAATGCTACATCACAGCCACCCGCTCAGGACATCACATCAGAAAACTCAAGAAATTACACCTCAAGAACTCAAGAAGTCACAACACAGCAAATGACCCAGGATATCACAGCACAAGACCAAGGATACCACAGCAATAAATCTCACAAGGTCATCACACAACCCATTACCCAAGCTGTTACTACACAGGAGGCTAATGGAAAAGAGATCAAAACACAAACGACCCAGGAGATTACAACGCAAGACCCAGGATACCACAACAAAAAGAACTCACAAGCCCATCACACAACCCATTACCCAAGCCGTTAAAACACAAGAGGCTAACGACCCAGGAGATGACAGCACAAGATCCAGGATATCTCTACAACAAAAGGCCATTACACAGCCCATTATACCAACATCAACTCCATCAACCAATCAAGAGGCTGCAGCACAGCCAACCAGCCCAGCACACCATCCCCCACCACTTGTATATAGAGAGATGGCAGCTCCGGTCACACACTGCTTGCACTGGCACTAAGCCGAAAGCACCAGCCTGAAGATGGCGAGTGGGACCTCGCCGAAACGTTGCCTAGATACTTTGAATCTTACGCGGGAGAAAACCCGAATAACCAAAGATCCACATACAAATACCCGAGAACCTCAGAAAACATATATATATATATATATATATATATATATATATATATATATATATATATATATATATATATATATATATATATATATATATATATATATATAAATAAATTACTAAAGGAGCCTCTGTTCTAAAAAATATAAACAAATATATATATTTCTATTAGGCTTTTTATGGGAAAGAAGGGGGAGTGGATTAAAGAAACTTTGTAACACTGCCAACTAGAGGCTTGAAAATACTTTATTTGAAGCTGAGAGGACTGTGAAAAATTCTTTCTCAAGGACACTGGAATTTGATAAGATAGAGGGAAGAATACTGGAGAATGTTTTTACAGGTGTCCTTTGGGACTTCTACTATCAATTGAACATTTGAAGCTTGGCTTTCAAATTTGTGGAGAAGCCAAAATAAGAGCCTTGGATAATTAAATAAAATGCAGTGTGCTTCTTTTTTTATTTTCTCTTAGCTGTCTTATCCCTCCTCTGTAATCCCACAGTATCTTGTAATATTTGTATATTAGTTTTTATTTTATTTTATTTCTATTTTTTATTTTAAAGGGAAAGCCTTAGAATATTTTTTTCTTTTTCTCATTGGGACTTTTGCCTTTTCCATTTCTATTTTTGATTTACTTTTATGGCTATTTTTTATTTTTTGAGACCTTTCAACTGGATTAAGGTGTGAAGAACCTGAAGAATTCTTTTCTCTTTTTTTTTAATTACTTTTTAATATTATTGGGTTTTATTCTTTTTCTCTTTATTTTTAATTTTTATTTTTGAATTATAACTGACTATTCCACAACAGGATTAAGGTCTAGAAGAACCTGAAGAACCTTCTCCTTTTTCTTTTTAATTTTCTTTTCTTTTTAATTTTGGGCTTTTAATTTTTTACTGGCTTTTTTTTTATGTTTTCCTTTTTCCTAACTGGATTATAATTGGCCACTCTACTAACTGGATTAAAAGAGCTTGACGACCCTGAGCTACCCAAATGAGGAAGAAAATTTTACCTTCTGGTATTTCAACTTCTGCTCCTGCCTCCCCATCAACTGGAGGACGACTTTTAACAATGGCGAAGCAAGATAAAGCACAAGTGGATTTAACGATGGTTATGCAAGGAATTCAAGAACTTAAAACGAGTATTGAACAAAGAACGGAGAGTATTGAACAAAGAATTGGGAAGACTGATGAAAAAATTGAAAATATTCAACAAATGATGGTGAAATATGATGAGAGACTCCAAAAAATTGAAGAGAAAGATAAACAAAGAGACGAGACAATTGGAAATATTGATAGCAGATTAACAAGGGTGGAACAAGACAAAAGTGGGATGTTGAAGTGGGAGATGGACAGGTCAGAATTTTATCTCAGATTCCAAAATATAGAGGAAGAAAAAGGACAAAATTTGGCTGCAGTAATGATAGAAATTTTGGCTGGAGCTTTGGAAATAACAGAGGAAAAGATGATGGATGGAGTAGATGAGATATACCGAGTCTTCACAAGATATGCGATGAAGAACAATCTACCAAGAGAGGTCCATGTCAGATTTACCAAAAAAACTATTAAAACACAAATACTACAAGCGGCAAGAGAGAAGGCGTTGAAATATAAAGACAAAGAGATTGTGGTCTTAAAACAAGTACCCAGAAAAGTGAGAGAGATGAGAAGAGAATATCGATTCCTGACTAAAATGTTATTGAAAAAAGAGGTGAATTACAGATGGCTGATTCCAGAAGGATTAATGTTTACATGGCAAGAACAGAGACACAGAATTGACTCAATTGAGAAAGCAGAAACATTCTACAATGAATTTTTTGAAAGAAGAGAAATAGAGACAGAAAAAGAGATCATCTCAACCGAACCTCAAGAGGATCAAATGGGAATGGGAAAAGAAGAAGGTGCAGTAGGTGGACAAGTGGAGACCAAAGAGCAACGTGAAGTAAGATCTACGAGAGCTGTTAGACCTAAATACAAAATATAATCATGGAGGAAAAAAAATTGATTTCTATGAATATAAATGGACTGAATTCAGCTACCAAAAGAAGAAATTTTTTTCATAAATTAGAGAAGTCAAAATTTGATATAATTTGCTTACAAGAAGTACATATTAAAAAACAACATCAACAATTATTGGCACGACCAAAATTAGGGAAAATTTTTACTTCTCTGACTCATTGTAAGAAAAGAGGAGTGGTCTTGTACATTAAAGAAACTATTCCAGCAAAACTGATTTATACTGATGAAGAAGAAAGAGTATTAATGGTTGAAATAGTGGATAACAATACAAAAACACTCCTGGTTGCAATTTATGCCCCGAACGATAAACAAGAAGAATTTTATAAAAAATTACATATGAGAACAATGGGACTGGACTATATTAACATAGTTATGATGGGAGATTTTAATGGAATTGTAGATAATAAACTGGACTATACAGCGACAGCATCAAGACAAAATAGAAAGACTCTCCCTAAATCCTTTTTCAAGATGATAGATGAATTAAATTTAAAAGATATATGGAGAGAAAGAAATGCTAAAACTCAACAATATACTTTTTATTCAAATAGACATTTATCATGGTCCAGAATAGATATGATTTGGATCTCAACAGAATTAATATCTAATACTCAAGAAATAAATATTGAAACAAGTACATGGGCAGATCATAATCCAATGACAATTAAATGGAAAGGACAAAAAAGAAGATCTAGATGGACATTAAATAATACTATTTTAAAGGAAAAAGACTTCACACAATGGATGGAAAAAGAATTGGCCTTCTTCTTTAGTGAAAATAAAAAAGAAGATACTTCAATACAGAATGTCTGGGATACAATGAAGGCATATGCGAGAGGATTAATAATAGACTATACAAAGAAAAAGAACACTAGGAAGAGGCAAACCATCAAAGCTCTAGAAGATGACTACAAAAAACTGGAAAAAGAATTACAGAAAACGCCACAGAAAAAAGATATTAAACTTAAAATGGACATAATTAAACATAAAATGGGTCAGGTAGAGAAAGAAGAACTGGCACAAAAAATTAGAAGTGCTAAACAGAACTATTTTGAAGATGCAAATAGGCCAGGTAGATGGTTAGCATATAAACTGAGAAAGGAGAAAGAATCAAGGAAAATATCACAGTTAATAGATGATCAAGGCCAAATGTGCTATGGTAATAAGGAGAAAAAGGCAATTATCCGAGACTTTTATGGACAATTATATAAACAGGAAGATCTTGATGAGGAAAAAATTAAACAGTATTTACAAAATGCTAACCTACCTAAGATACCTGAAGAGACTGAAAAAATGTTAGAAAGTACTATAACAATGATGGAACTAACTGAAGCATTCAACAGACAGAATAATGGAAAAGCACCAGGTCCAGATGGGCTTCCGGCAGAATTTTATAAAACACTACAAGAATCGTTGAGCATCCCACTGCTAGAAGTCATGAACAAAGTTATGTTAAATAAGAAAATACCTAAAACATGGTCAGAAGCTTATATTACACTTATCCCAAAAGAAGGGGCCGATCCATTACAAATTAAGAACTATAGACCTATTTCTTTACTGAATGCAGACTATAAAATTTTCACTTCAATTTTGGCAGAAAGGCTTAAAAAATACTTAAATAATTTTATTCACCCTGATCAGAATGGATTTTTACCAAAGAGACAAATTAAAGACAACATGAGGGTAATTCTGGACACCGGAATATTATGAGGCGCATCCTGAAAAACAAATGGCTTTGATATTCTTAGATGCCCAAAAGGCATTTGATAATGTGAACTGGAGATTTATGTTACTATTATTGGAACAGATGGGCTTTGCTAGAAAATTTATTCAAGCAATAGAAGCCATATACTATAAGCAAACGGCAAAAGTAATGATAGAGGGAGAATTTACAGACTCTATTAACATAAGAAAAGGCACAAGACAAGGATGCCCATTATCACCTTTGCTATTTGTACTGACTTTGGAAGTGTTGAATAGAAATATTAGAGAGGACCAAAATATAAAAGGAATGAAAGTCAAAAAGGAGGAATTTAAATTGCAAGCTTTTGCGGATGACCTGGTTTTCATTCTGGAAGATCCTCTAGAGACAGCTTTAAAACTATTGGAAAAGATAGAGACGTATGGTGAGATGGCTGGTTTGAAAATAAATAAAGATAAAACAAAGATTTTGACAAAGAACATGTTATTAAGACAAAGAGAAGAACTGGCAGATCTATTGAAAATTCAAGTTACGAACAAGGTTAAATATTTGGGGATACATTTGACGCCAAGATGTATTACATTGAAAGAGAATAACTATATTAAACTTAAACAACAGATAGCATCTGATCTGAAGAAATGGGAAAACCTACAACTGTCATTGATAGGTAGAATTTCAACAATCAAGATGAATATTTTACCCAGAATTTTATATTTGTTTCAAACAATACCAATTAGGCTTGGCAAAGATTATTTTGAAGAATTAAATAAAATTGTGTTGAAGTATATATGGCAAGGTAAGAAAGCGAGAATAAAATTAAAACTTTTACAAGATGCTAGAACTAGAGGAGGATTTGGCCTTCCTAATTGGGAGTTGTACTACCAAGCTGCAAATTTAATGTGGGCCAAAGAATGGATAACATTAAGAAAGACTAGATTGTTGACATTAGAAGGACATGATCTATTACTGGGCTGGCATGCTTTTCTGTGGTATAAGGGAATGAAATCGCAGGGCTATTTTAGAAGGCATTATATACAGGAGTCTTTATGGTTGAACTGGGAGAAAATTAAGAGACAATGTTATTTGAAAATCCCAGTTTGGTTATCAACTATTGAAGCTTTTTCTTATCCTATAACATATAAGAAGGAACAAACAGTTAGATATGGGGAAATATTGGATGAAAAGGATGAACTTAAAACGATGCAAAATCTAGAAGAACAAGGTATAAAGATGAATTGGTTTTCATATGCGCAAATACATTCAAGGCATGATAAAGATTCTAAAACAGAGGGATTTTATGATAAATTGACTGACTTAGATAAGATTTTGACAGGTACTGATGAAAAAGTGATTAAAAAATTATATAGTTATTTGCTGGAAATTAAATTAGAGGAAGAACAAGTTAAAGAAACGATGATTGCTTGGGGGAAGAATTTTGGATATGGGATTGATCTAGAGAAATGGCAAAAATTGTAAAATGACAATGTCAACAGCATATAAAGAAAATTTGTATAAGATGTTTTACAGGTGGCATTTCCCCCCGACAAGAATAGCAAGAATGTTCAAGAATAAATCTGAAAAGTGCTGGAAATGTCATCAGATACCTGGCTCATATTACCATATGTGGTGGACTTGTGAGGATGCTAGAAAATATTGGACTAGAATTCGCATATGGTTGGAAAAAATGACAAAGAAACATATAGATTTGAAACCAGAGATCTTTTTATTGGGAATCTTACCTGATACATATAATAAAAATTTGAAGTATTTGATTGTAAATGTATTAACAGCGGCTAGGATTGTATTTGCTAAAAATTGGAAGAGTGAGAAAATACCATTAGAGGAAGAAATTATTAAGAAAATATTGGAATGTGCTGAAATGAGTAGATTGACATTTGAAATTAGAGAACAAGAAGATAAGTTTGGGACCTTTTCTATCAATGGCTAGATAATAAAATATAACAATAGAATATTTAGAAACTTAGGAAATAATGAATATATACTTCTTTTTTTTTCTTTTTCTTTCTTTCTTTGATACTATTTTTATAAAACTTTATTAAGATAGACTTGGTATGACTTTATGATTTGTTATAAAATAAATTAAGTAAATTATAGTTATCTCGTTAAAGTATGAATTAATAAAATTATAGTCAAATGATTGTTTAATAATGATATCAGGCTATATAATTGTTGATTGATGATATGAGCTATTATTTAATATAATTACAATGGAGACTAAGAAATGGATGCACAAAAAAAAGTGGTAAACCAACCGATACACTGTCTGTAAATTTATGAAGGAGGATGATGCTTTTATGTTTTATGTTTTATGTGCTTTTGTTTGTTGTTAAAATCAATAAAACTTTTTGTTCAAAAAACAAAAACAAAAGCTGCCTGAGATGAGTGGCCACTTAGGTCAAGTCAAATAAACCAGCAGACACAAGTGGAGCAGACTGGACCCCCCATCTGTAACAATGGGCTGACAATTAACAATATTTCTACAGGATTGGCCTGACATAATTTGTCATAAAGGATTGCTTTTGATTCCGGGAAATGACAACTCCAAAGAAGACAATAACTATCTTTTATAATTAACACGCCAATCACGGCAGACATCCCTTCTTTCAGGAAAAAAAAAAACAAAACATTTGAGAGCATCCGCTCCAAACTACTGATCTTGAAAAAGACAGCTTCACACTTCAGTGTCTGCTATATCAGTGTTGGCTGCCATCCATAATAATAAGATTGTTCCTGTTATTGAAGAGACGGGACTAAAAAGTGAGTCGGATTCTTCTTCAGGAGAGAGTGGGGCTGGTTCTGATCACAAAAGAGAAAGGGAGGTGGAGGTGGGATGGATAGTTCACAGTACACCAAAGCGGAGAGATCTTGTGTTCTCAGCAGAATGTCCGATGCTTTGATATTTTCTTGCATCCTTTTTTTTCTTTGATGAAAGAGAATTGCTTGAGAAACCCTTTCAAAGGAGAAAAACATTAAGGGAGAAATTCTGTGGGTTGGAAGGTGGTGTTTTTGCACTTTCAAGGTGGCCAGGTTGTGTGTGTGTGTGTGTGTGTGTGTGTGTGTGAACACCTTGCCTTTTATTGTACACGCACCTCTCCAACACTCTGTACTCTTCCTGGCTTGCTACCCTACTGTTAAATCCCAAGGGAGGGCATGAAGAGGGAACTCTTTCCCTTGGGCGAGGCATCCAACGAATGGGAAGATGTCAACCAGGACACACAAACTTCATCCTTGAACCCTCTCTGCTGTGTCTAACAGTGAGCTCCCACACATCAGCAAGAGACGTGCATGCCCCCATAGTGTAAGGTATAAAAGGCAGAAAGTATAAGACTGAAAGAAAAAAAAACCCAGAAGGCTCTTGTGGAGAGGGAGCCAAGTATGATATTGGCATGGGAGAGTAGGGGTGCCTTTGTCAGTGTTGATTCCTGGCAACTGGCCTGGAAATGTTCCTGAAGTTTTCTAGGCATCATTTTTTCAGAAGGGGTTTGCCATTGCCTGCTTCTCAGGGCAAGAGAGAGAGGGACTGGCCCATCTGGATTTGTGCCCAAGGCAGAACTGGAACTGATGGACCCAGTTGCTAGCTTGGTGCTTTCATAGCAAATCCAATTTTGCCAGAACCACAGATGTGCAATGGAGGTCTTCAGAGTGCTAATGTTGGCCTGTTTCTTTTCTAACCCAGAGGCTGCAGTTCTGGCATTCTCTATCCTGCTGATCAGGATCTTTTGATACCTCAGTCCAAAGAGATAACACAAAGACCATTAGAGAAGAGTTCTTGGATGGCTGCATAGCATGTGCTCAGATTTATGACCTGCATGTTAAAGAGCTCATTATCAATGCCCTATGCATCCGTTTTCCCAGAAAGTGCTAACGTTAAACTTTAAAGAACAGATCTTATATTCTTGAAAGATTAATTTGTTAAATCAAAACTTGACCTTTTCAAGCCTATGCAGGCAAAGTATTACACTGTGAGCACTCAAAGACAAAATTCACCAGGAACTGATATTGTTGCAAGGTTCATCTCCTCTAATTCAAATGAACCTCTTATTTTTAAAAGTATATTTTTTCTCTCTCTGGGAAGAAGCAAATAACAGCAAATTAAACATGAAGCCAGCATAAAAACGCAGCTCTTTAAGATAGTATTTACTATAGAAAAGACTGGTTGGAACATAATTCCAATGTTAGCATTATTTTGCGTGTGCCAAATTAAATATACTAACTGAGCAGTGGTGCAGGATTACATTCCAGCATTAAATCTGACAATCCACAACACAGTCGGATACCCCTTGTGGGGAAAATGTGTAGAATGAATGCATTTATTTATTTGGAAAATGTATATGGCTCCCTCGCCTTACACAAATCTGGGTGGCTAACCAGACTCCAATGTAATAAAGCCTCTATCAACATGCAGCAAGGAAACAATTAAAGTAACCATGGCACAAGGCAGGCAGTCCCCAAGTCAAGAATGTGCAACTTAAGGGTAACCCCTGGATATGAACCAGGCTGCCTATTACTAAAAATAGATAGCTGGAAACAGAACAGACAAAGAATAATAAGCATAATGATCTGAACTGAGATGAGATAAATAAAATAAAACTAAGAAAGTTAAAAGAGATGCTTTGCCGATTCTTGTTGATTTGTTTTATTTGTATCTCTTTATTTTATGTTGCTGAATTGCATTGACGTGTGTCCCTTCTTGTGCACAACCCAGAAGCTTTTGTGATTCTTTGCAGCAAAAATTACCGACCTCTGGCTTTGCTCAACTTTTCAAACATGCCACCACTGCTGCGTTTTAGCCAGCCCCGCAGGTCCACCCCATTGAGCCCGCTGCACCGGAGGGACCTGCCCAAGCAAGTCCGAGCGAAGCAGTGCACCAAGTCAATGGGGTGAGCCTGAGAGAGGGAAAGAGAGAGAGAGAGAAAAGAAAGAGAGAGAAAGAGAGAAGGAAGAAAGAGAAAAGGGAAAGAAAGAAAAAGGGACAGATGAGGAAAGGGGGGGATGGAAGGGACAGAAAGAAAAAGAAATAAAGGAGGGAGGGAGGGAGGGAGGAGAAAAATAATGAGATATCTATTCTAGTCCAATAACCTGCTCCAGCAGGGTTAGAAGGGAGTGTGTGTGTGTGTGTGTTCTCCTTGTAATTTACCAGTACATTTTGGTTTTGCCTTCTTCAGAATTGGCACTTGAAAACATTGGGGGAAAATAATTCTTTAGGGTAGATATCTGGTCCAATAGATCCTGTTTAAAGCCTCAACAAAATATGAGAGCTTCCAGATAGTCTTGACCATGTTTCATCCACAAAACCTTTAATAGAAGCCAAAGATGTTTCAATGTGCTGGCAAAGATGTTTCAATGTGGAAAAGGGCCTCAGTCTAAACTAGGCCTCATTTCAATCTGATGCATCTGGCCTCTCTCTCTCTCTCTCTCTCTCTCTCTCTCTCTCTCTCTCTCTCTCCTCCCTCCCTCTCTCTCTCTCTCTCTCTCTCCTCCCCCTCCCAGACTGGCTTTGCTCTACTTTCCCAATGTGCCTGCAGGGCCGGCGCTTCGAACATGAATTAATGGATGGATGGATAAATAGAGAGACAGAGAGAGAGACAGGTAGGTAGGTAGGTAGGTAGATAGATAGATATATTGGTAGATAGGTAGGTAGGTAGGTAGACAGGCAGGCAGGCAGGCAGGCAGGAAGACAGACAGACCTTTTTGATGGATGTATGGATGTAGGTAGATAGGTAGATAAGTAGGTAGGTAGGTAGATAGATATTGGTAGATAGATAGATAGATGATAGATAGATAGATAGATAGATAGATAGATAGATAGATAGATAGATAGATAGATAGATAGATAGATAGATAGATAGACAGACAGACAGACAGAAAGGCAGGCAGGCAGGCAGGCAGGCAGGCAGGCAGGCAGGCATCAGAATGCGACAGCGGCTGCCTGCCCTGGGCTTCCTCAACCCTGCCCTGCTCCAGGAAGGAGAGAACAGCACCGCCCTCTACGATGTGAGTGCCCTGAGGGGAGGGCAGCTTGGGAGGCTGATCCCTGGCAGGAGGGGCACCCTGTGAACTTGCTATCAGACACAGCAACTAGTGGGCTTGGCTGAGCAGGATCCTGGATATTGGGCATGTGGTCAAAGCCCCCCTTCCTGTGCCTCCTCCTAGGTCAGGGATCTGCAACCTTAAACACTCAAAGAGCCATTTGGACCTGTTTCCCACAGAAAACAAAACACCGGGAACCCCAAGACATGGGTGGGCGTGGCAACTCAATGTCACTCCCACTGAGTCACATGACCCCCCAGGTTTTGTGGTTTTCTGTGTTCCCTATGCTCTCTCTCCTCCATCCCTCTCCCATCTCTACCTTTCTCCTTCTATCTCCCTCTCCCTCCTTTCCTCATCTCTCTTTCTCTCTCCCTCTCTAACTCTCTCTCTCTCTCTTCCTCCCTCCTTCCCCCCCACTCCCCACCCCCCCTTTCCCAACTCCCACACCCAGGGAATAACTGGAAGGAAATTTGGCCACGTTCTTTCTGTCTCTGGAAACCTTGCATTCCAGAAGGAGTGACAGTCAGGCTGTTACCTCACAGTGCTACGAGGTTGCTGCCTTAGATTTGCTGCTGAATCCTTGAAAAACTGGGCAAAGACAGAGAGAGGGGAGCAAACAGAGCTGAATTGAGCCGAATCTGTCTCTCTCTCTCTGTATCTCGCACTCTCTCTCTCGCTCCCTGTCTCTGTCTCTTCTCTCTCTCTCTCTCTCGGAAAGCCCTGCGTGCTCTCCTTGGGGCTCTTCGCTCTCCCCTTTTCTTTCTTCCTTTTGGAAATCTGGCCTGGCTGAAGAACGAGAGGAGGGGGAGGGGCAGGAGGGAAGCCTCCACCGCGGCTTCTGCTCGTTCCTCAGCTAGCCCGGATTTCCAAAAGGAAGGCAGAAGAAAGGGTAGCGAAGAGTAAGAGCATGCAGGGCTTTCCGAGAGTGTGAGAAGCTTCTTTTCTTTCTTCGTGGCCAGTTTTTTGGAAATCCAGGTTGGCTGAGGAACGAGCGCAAGCCGAGGCGGAGGCTTCCTCCCTCCCTCTCCCCTCCCTTCTCCTTTCGTGCGCGCCCTCCAGGCCCCACCACAGCCGGCTCCATGGCTGTTCACTGCTCTTGCAGCACGCTCAAATTTACTGCACTTCACTCCATCCCCTCCTCCTCCTCCTCCTGGAGCCCATTACAATGCGGTGCATCGGAGCTGCCGCATTCGAGGCGCCGGCTCCTGAGCGGTGCAACAGTCAATGGGGGGTGACCCTGCAGAGCCTCGAACGCCCCCCTGCCGGCCCCCTTGCCTCTTAGCGTCCCCCTAAGGCATCCCACCGCCCACTTTGGGAACCACTGAATTATACCAATTAATTTTTGTTGAAAAGTACTATATAAGAAATCTAAGGGGAAAAAAAAAGAAATTAGAGTTATGTACTTCGATTAAATATATATCCTTAAAGAAATAGATAAATTCATATATTTAAATATATTAATGAGCTGGGTGCTTTAACTATTTACAATATTTACGTGGTTATATAGATTTGGTGTTTTTTCTGGTTAAACATATTGGTATCTACTTACTTGTATTCATAGTGGATTAATTAAATATATATTGGATTAATATTTAACTCTCTAAACCTTAGAATATTTGACCACTTAAGAAATTAAAATAAGATCTGTCTGGGACTATCTATAATAGAAAACTCTTATTGAACAATATATGTATAAATACGTACACTGTGTTTAAAGGAGAAGACAATATAACTCTATTAGGATAGTTGATGGTGGATTGGAGAGAGCTTTTACAAACAGTTAAAATGGCAACAATAACTACAAATGTAAAATCAGGGAAGAAACCTACAACAGCGACATCTTCACCTTTGGCACAGAGATCGATTGACGCAATGTTACTGGCAGAAAAGACAAGTTCTGCCCAAAGTTTGCAGGCAGTACAGTCAACGCTTGCCATGTTGCAGGAAATGATGGTAAAAACCCATGAAGTGATAGCGAGAAATCACAAAGACATGAAATTAGAAATGAGAACGGAAATAGGAGTGAAGAACGAGATACAAAGTTTAGATAGCAAAATCGGAAAGATCCAGGAGACAATGACAAAAAATGAACAAAAATTAAACATAGTAGAGGCAAGAACTGAGGTGGTGGAAAAGAGATTAGAGGAGTCAGAACAAAATTGGAAAGTTTTATATTGTGAACTTCGGGATTCTGTGGTACATATAGAATTAGAAAAAGCATCATTTTATTTGAAATTCCAGAACGTTGTTGAAGATAAAAAGGAAGATCTACATGAAATAATGGCAAACTTGATAGCAACAGCCTTACAGAAAGACAAACAGGAAATTGAGAATGACATCAATGAGGTTTACAGAGTATACACGCATTATGCCCAAAGACACAGACTACCCCAAGAAGTCCACATCCGATTCGCGAGAAAGACGATACGAGACATGCTATATGGTAAGACCAGAGACGAGCCACCGATATATAAAGATCATGAAGTGGTAACGTTGAAGCAAATACCCAGGAGAGTTAGGGAGCAAAGAAGGGGCTATCAGTTTTTGTCATCTCAATTAAGAATGGAATACCGTTCAGATGGCTCACCCCAGAAGGGCTCCTAGTAGCATGGCAGGATAAAAAATATAACATTGATACAATAGAGGAAGCACATCAATTTTGCGAACAATATCTGGGACCTGAAGAAGAACGTGAAAGTGGAGAAGATTTAAATACAAGAAGTCAGGAAGAACATCCATCCGAAGAGAAAGAAATTGCACCACAGTCAGAATCTCAGAAACTTAGAGAAGATGAGGACAACAGGCCAAGTACAAGAGAACCCAGAACAAGGAAAGAAACAAAAAACATTCTACACAGACAGTAACATGAACAGAGAAATTACCTTATTCTCAGTTAATATCAATGGTTTAAATTCAACATCAAAAAGAAAACAGTCATTTGAAAAACTGAAAAAGCAAAATGCAGATATAACTTGTATACAAGAAGTACACATCATAGATAAACAGGCAGACCTCCTAAAGGATACTAATTTGGGAAAAATGTATTGGGCTCTTTCAAATCAAAGAAAAAGGGGTATCGTAGTATATATAAAAGATTGGCTGCAACACAAACAAGTATATAAGGATGATGATGGAAGAATGTTATTTATAGAAATAATATTAAAAATACTTTGTTAATTACAGTAAATGCCCCAAATGTAAATCAAAAAGAATGTTATAATAAACTCCATCATAAGATAGAAAATGAATATACAAATGTATGTATTGTAGGAGATTTAAAAGCTGTTTCAGACAAGGACAAAGACTATAAAAGTTCCAATAAAAATAAAAATAAAAGGAGACCATTCCCATCTTCTTTGAATAACATGGTAAGGGAATTAAACTTGAAGGGTGTGTGGAGAGAACTATATCCAACCAAAAAGCAATATAATTTCTTTTCCAATCCCAATCACTCTTGGTCTAGAATAGATCAGATTTGGATGGACCCAGGCTTAATGGAAAACATTGAAAATATAGAGATTTTGCCAAATGTATGGGCTGATCATAACCCTATTCAAATTAAGTGGAAAGGAAAGAGAATGATCGGAAGGTGGACATTCAATAATAGTATATTAAAAGATAATGAATATATTGAAATGGTAAGAAAAGAATTGAAAATATTTTTTGAAATAAACAAGAGAGAGCACATGTTCTCTCCAAAATCTCTGGGATACAACAAAAGCATACGTGAGAGGTTTAACTATTGGCTATAGTATTAAAAAGAATAAAGAAAAAAGACAACAACAAAATGTGTGGAGAGAGAAACTTAAAGATTTAGAAGTAAGTAGACAAATTGATCCGAATAATCAAAACACTAGTAAAGAAATAGATTTGGTAAAACATAAGATAAATTTAAGTATTCAGGAAGACCTGGCCCGAAAAGTTAAATTAGTAAAACAAAATTATTTTGAAAATGCAAATAAGCCCAGGGAGATGGTTAGCCCATAAAATAAAAAAAAGAACAAGGAAAAAGAATGATTGTAGCTCTCCAAGACCAAGAAGGGAAAGTATGTACTCAGGCTAAGGAAAAGAAAGATATTGCCAAGGACTTTTTTTACAAATCTATACAATCAAGAAGAAGTACCAGAAGAACTTATTAGCCAATATTTGAAGGAAAAATTTTTACCGGAAATTACGGATGAAGAGAAATGTATTTTAAATAATAAAATATCCACAGAAGTAATTAGAAAGGCAATTGGAGCCCAAAAACTAAATAAAACCCCGGGCCCGGATGGAATTCCGTCTGAATTCTATAAGGAGTTCCAAGAGTTATTGGAGGAATTAATGACAGATCTATATAATGAAGCCTTGGATAATGCTAATATACCAAAGTCATGGACCAAGGCATATATAACCCTTATCCACAAAGAGCAATCAGACCCACAAAAAAAATCAAAATTATAGGCCAATATCACTTTTAAATGTAGATTACAAGATTTTGGCCACAATATTGGCGGAAAGATTAAAGAAAATATTAAGTAGGATTATTCATACTGACCAGAATGGGTTTCTGCCATATAGACAAATGAAGACAAATACAAGAATAATTATGGATGTTTTAGAATTCTGTGAAGTACACACAACTAAAACAATGGCACTGATGCTTCTAGATGCTCAGAAGGTGTTTGACAACCTAAATTGGAATTTTCTTATTAAACAATTGACAGGCATGAAATTTGGTGAAAAATTCTTAGGATTCATTAAAACAATATATAATACCCAAACCACAAAAATATTAATAAATGGGGAAAATACAGATAATATTTGTACAATACAGATAAACAAGGGTGTAAGACAAGGATGTCCCTTGGCTCCTTTACTTTATATATTAGCAGAAGAGACACTATTGGTACAAATCCAACAAAATCAAGAGATCAGGGGGCTAAAAGTTAAAAAAGAGGAATACAAACTTCAAGCATTTGCTGACGATATGGCCTTTATAGTGGAAGATCCCCTGGAAACTACACCTATCTTGATGGTTAAAAATTAATAAAGAAAAAACAAAAGTGATAACAAAAACTGTACAAATGAACAAAAGGAAGAACTAACAAAGAGATTAGGGATACAGGTGGTAAATAAAGTAAAATCTTTGGGGATATGGCTGACAGCTAGGTGCTCATCAATTAAAAAAGATAATTATGATAAACTAACAATCCAAACATTTAAAGACTTAGATAATTGGGCTAAATTACAAATATCTCTATTAGGCCATATTGCAATAGTAAAAATGAATATTTTGCCAAAATTGTTGTTCCTATTTCAGATGGTGCCAATCAAGTTAGAAAAAAGCTTTTTTGAAGAACTAAATAAACATATATCCAAATTTATATGGCAAGGGAAAAAACCCAGAATAAAATATAAATTATTACAAGATGATAGAAAGAAAGGAGGCTTTGGTCTTCCAGATTTCGAAACATATTACTATGCTGCGATAGCAACCTGGCTTAAAGACTGGGTTAATTTGATAAATAAAAGGATCTTAACATTAGAGGGTTTTGATCTCCAACTTGGATGGCACGCATTTATGTGGGATGGAAAGAGTAAACACCACTTGTACTTTCAAAGGCATTATATAAGGAATTATTACTAAATATTTGGGAAAAGATTAAAAAAGTACATTACTGTAAGGTCCCACTGTGGTTATCCACAATGGAGGCAGTTACACATCCAAATGTTAGATTTTGATAATATTGTAAGATATAAAGATCTATTACATCAAACCGGAGAGTTAAAGGTTAGGAATCAAATACAAATTCAAGGAAAAGGGATAGCATGGTGGCCCTATGTGCAGATACAATTGCATTACAAAAAAGATAAAGAACATGACCTACCAAGAATTAGATAAAATTTGGCATGGACAGGAAAGGAAACTGATTAGTAAAATATATAAATATCTATCGGATTATAAATTAAAAGAAGAAACAGTCAAGTATTGTATGATAATTTGGGCAAAAAATGTGGGCCACAGCATTGAATTAGATAAGTGGGAACATATTTGGAAAATAAATTACAAACTAACTATGTCAGCCTCGTACAAAGAGAATCTTTATAAAATGGTGTATTGTTGGCACTTGCCACCTGTGAGACTGGCTAAGATGTTCCCGAACCTCCCCCCCAAACTGCTGGAAGTATAACTGCGCCCAGGGAACATATTTCCATATGTGGTGGACATGTCCATATGCACAAAAGTTTTGGAAAAATATCAAAAATTGGATTCTAAATATAACTAAACAAGAAGTAAAACTTGAACCCAAAATCTTCTTGCTGGGTATGATAGATTCAAAAATGGGGAAAAAATACCAATATTTAATCCTGCACATTATAACGGCAGCCAGAATAAGCTATGCACAAAATTGGAAATTGTCTACCATCCCTTCAAAGGAGATGGTCATCAAAAAAATTCACAAGTGCGCAGCGATGGATAGTCTAACAAAACTACTAAAAAATAACCAAGATAGTGATTACTATAGTATAAAACATGGAATTGCTGGGATGAATGGTTAAAGAAAAGGCAATATTTGACAACTGGATAAGTTACAAAATTATGGAAGACATGCGTATAATCATAAAGCATTTTGTGAAATTAAAACATTGAAAGAATGAGGAAGGTACTGTAACAAGGCAGATCATGTCAATGTAAAAAAAAAAAAGTTTAAAAAATGTGTAACCATTGCTCAACTTTCGCTGCAAAATGTATATATGTATATATATCTATTTATATGTTCGTTTGTTTTTTAAATGTTTTAAATGTATGAATCTTAAATAAACTTTATTTTATATTTGAAAAAAATAAAAAATAAAAATCTCCCAACTAGGACTGTCATCTTTTTCGAACAGGATTCCTGATTTGAAACAACTTCCACTGCAAGGAAAATGTTAACAGATGTGGTAGATTTCCCATGCTAGGGATAAAGAGGTCTTCACATGTCTATTTACTGTGCAGCTCTCAAGGACACAGGAGAATTTTTACAGGGAGAAATGGTGAACCTAACAAGGATATCAATAGGGTGTCATGTTTTAATTGAGAGATACACCATGAAAAGACAGGAGTGGGTGGTTGTGCTGCTCAAGGATGCAATGAAAACAGTTCCAAAGTCTAAGCCGGATAATGTTGTCAGAGCAAACAATGGCATGAGAACACCCACTCTGAAATTATTTTCAACATACATGTACCTTCATTTAAAAAGAAAGTGAGGGCAACAATAACATCAAACTTGTATGCATAATTTCAGTATTCCTGCTACAGTTACTTAGCAACTGGGTATGTTTTTAGAGAAAAACAAAGGAACAGCTACCAAATTGGGCTGAATATTAGATCAAAAACATCCATCTTTCAGAAAAAAACACCCACCTGATTTTCCTCTCCTAATAGGTGTGAACTGGAGTCAGAGGTGGTATTCAGTAGGTTCTGACCAGTTCTGGAAAACCGGTAGGGGAAATTTTGAGTAGTTTGGAGAATTGGCAAATACCACCTCTGACTGGCCCTGCCCCCATCTATTCTCTGCCTCCCGAGTCCCAGCTGATCGGCTGGGTCTTCTTTTGTTGCCCTGCACAGGAGAACGGAGCTGGAAAGCAGGTTAGCGGGGTGGGGAGGGAATGGAGATTTTACAGTATCCTTTCCCTGTCATGCCCACCAAGCCTCACCCACAGAACTGGTAGTAAAAAAAAATTGAATCCCACCACTGGGTAGTATTGGCAAATAATTCTGAATAACTTATAGTGATGATAGTAAGTAATCAAAGGAGTAGGATAGTATGAACAAAGCTGGCTCACTTGATGGGAACACTGCCTATCTAGATAATACAAGATAAAAAGAAACATAACTATTTTTTGTTTTTTTCAGATGCTTCCATTTGCAGTCCTTGCAGAAGATCTCTTTGTGACCCTCATAGAAAAAAACAAAGGAATCCTAGAAATCCAAGGCAAAACCCTAAAGGCCGTATAAATTAAAAGATAAAATCAAGAGAAGCCCACAAACTTGGGAAAGAGTCTTAAGAAAAGATATGTGTTTGAGGAATCCTGTTTTTGGTTCCTCAAGTAAACTTGGCAGCTGACTGACTCTGTGTCCTCTGTTGTTACAATTCCTAAGGAATGACTGAGGACTCATATTTATTTTCAAAATCAAATGCAAGCACACTACATCCTAAAAAGGTAAATTCTAGGAATGTCTGGCCTACATATGAGATCCCTTATTAAAGCTATGATTTCCATGAACAGGAATAACAATAAAACAATCATAAAAGCAACAAGAGAGCAACTTTGAACCAATATTTTGTTAAATAGTTCAAACCAATAGTTTCTGGGTGCTATAATCTCCCAGGACCTGAAACGGACACTTAATATTAGAATCACCATTAAAAAGGCACAACAAAGAATGCTTTTCTGCAGAGGAATTATTGAGTCTGTCATTTGTGCTTTTATAATTGTCCGATTTGGAACAGCAACTAAACAGAACAGGTACAGACTTCAATGGAGAGTTAGGACTGCAGAAAAAACAACTGAAACCTGCCTTCCTTCCATTCAGGACCTGTATACTGCATGCGTCAGAAAGAGGGCTGAGAAAATATCTGCAGACCCCTCACATCCTGTACATAAACTTTCAACTCCTCCACTCAGGACACCACTATAGGGCATTGCATGTCAAAACAACTAGATACAGGGACAGTTTTTCCCCTCATGCCATCACTCTGCTAAACACCTAATTCCCACAGCACTCTCTTATGCTTAAAGTTATTTACCCACGTAGTAGGTGGTTATTATTATTATCCTTCCCATCTTTCCTATTACCTACTCCTATTGGTATCTTATGACTATCACTTTGTTGATTATATCTTATAATTTATGATTTATCACTTTGTTGCTTGCATGTACACTGAAAGCCTATGCTACGGAGACAAATTCCTTGTGTGTCCAATCACATTTAACCAACCAAGAATTCTGTTCTGTTTTGTTCCTATTCCTGTTCCATCCCATCCCATCCCATCCCATCCCATCTCATTCCATTCCATACCATTCCATACCATACCATACCATACCATACCATTCCATACCATACCATTCCATACCATACCATAGCATTCCATTCCATTCCATACCATTCCATACCATTCCATACCATTCCATACCATACCATTCCATTCCATACCATACCATTCCATACCATCCCATCCCATACCATCCCATCCCATTTCATTCCATTCCATTCCATTCCATACCATACCATTCCATACCATACCATAGCATTCCATTCCATTCCATACCATTCCATACCATACCATTCCATACCATTCCATTCCATACCATACCATTCCATACCATTCCATACCATTCCATTCCATACCATACCATTCCATTCCATACCATTCCATACCATACCATTCCATACCATACCATTCCATTCCATTCCATACCATTCCATACCATTCCATTCCATCCATTCCATACCATACCATTCCATACCATACCATTCCATACCATACCATACCATACCATTCCATTCCATACCATACCATTCCATACCATACCATACCATTCCATACCATACCATTCCATTCCATACCATTCCATACCATACCATACCATACCATTCCATACCATTCCATACCATACCATTCCATACCATACCATTCCATACCATTCCATACCATACCATACCATACCATACCATACCATACCATACCATTCCATACCATACCATACCATTCCATACCATACCATTCCATACCATACCATACCATTCCATTCCATTCCATTCCATTCCATTCCATTCCATACCATACTATTCCCTACCATACCATACCATTCCATACCATACCATACCATTCCATTCCATTCCATACCATTCCATACCATTCCATACCATACCATTCCATACCATACCATACCATACCATTCCATACCATACCATTCCATTCCATACCATACCATTCCATTCCATTTCCATTCCATCTCCATACCATACCATTTCATACCATACCATTCATACCATACCATACCATACCATTCCATACCATACCATACCATACCATTCCATTCCATACCATACCATACCATTCCATTCCATTCCATACCATACCATTCCATACCATTCCATTCCATTCCATACCATACCATACCATTCCATACCATACCATTTCATACCATACCATACCATACCATTCCATACCATACCATTCCATTCCATACCATACCATACCATACCATTTCATACCATACCATTCCATACCATACCATACCATTACCATACCATACCATACCATTCCATACCATACCATTTCATACCATACCATACCATACCATTCCATACCATACCATTCCATTCCATACCATATTCCATACTACCATACCATACCATACCATACATACCATACCATACCATACCATTCCATACCATACCATTCCATACCATACCATACCATACCATTCCATACCATACCACCATTCCATACCATACCATACCATTCCATACCATACCATACCATACCATACCATACCATTCCATTCCATTCCATACCATACCATTCCATACCATACCATACCATACCATACCATTCCATACCATACCATTCCATTCCATCCATACCATTCCCATACCATACCATACCATACCATTCATACCATACCATTCCATACCATACCATTCCATACCATACCATACCATTCCATACCATACCATTCCATACCATACCATACCATACCATACCATACCATTCCATACCATACCATACCATTCCATACCATACCATTCCATTCCATACCATACCATTCCATTCCATACCATACCATACCATTCCATACCATACCATACCATACCATTCCATACCATACCATACCATTCCATTACCATACCATACCATACCATTCCATACCATACCATACCATACCATTCCATACCATACCCATTCCATACCATACCATTCCATACCATACCATTCCATTCCATTCCATACCATACCATTCCATACCATACCATTCCATACCATTCCATACCATTCCATACCATACCATTCCATACCATACCATTCCATTCCATACCATACCATTCCATTCCATACCATTCCATACCATTCCATACCATACCATTCCATACCATACCATTCCATTCCATTCCATTCCATTCCATACCATTCCATACCATACCATTCCATTCCATACCATACCATTCCATTCATACCATACCATTCCATACCATCCATACCACCATTACCATTCCATTCCATACCATCCATTCCATTCCATACCATCCATCCATTCATCCATTCCATACCATTCCATACCATTCCATACCCATACCATTCCATTCCATACCATCCATACCATACCATCCTTACCATCCATACCATTCCATTCCATACCATACCATACCATTCATCCATACCATACCATACCATACCATTCCATACCATACCATTCCCATCCATTCCATACCATACCATTCCATACCATTCCATACCATTCCATACCATTCCATACCATTCCATACCATACCATACCATTCCATACCATACCATACCATTCCATTCCATACCATACCATACCATTCCATACCATACCATACCATTCCATACCATTCCATACCATTCCATACCATTCCATACCATACCATTCCATACCATACCATACCATACCATTCCATACCATTCCATACCATACCATACCATTCCATACCATACCATACCATTCCATACCATACCATTCCATACCATACCATTCCATTCCATACCATACCATACCATTCCACCATACCATTTCATACCATACCATACCATACCATTCCATACCATACCATACCATACCATTCCATTCCATACCATACCATTCCATACCATTCCATACCATACCATACCATACCATACCATACCATACCATACCATACCATACCATACCATACCATACCATACCATACCATACCATACCATTCCATTCCATACCATACCATACCATCATTCCATCCATACCATACCATACCATTCCATTCCATTCCATACCATACCATACCATACCATTCCATACCATTCCATACCATACCATACCATTCCATACCATACCATACCATCCATACCATACTCCATCCATACCATCCATACCATACCATTCCATACCATACCATCCATACCATACCATACCATCCATACCATCCATCCATACCATACCATTCCATACCATCATTCCATCATACCATACATACCATACCATTCCATTCCATACCATACCATACCATTCCATACCATACCATACCATACCATACCATACCATTCCATACCATACCATACCATACCATACCATTCCATACCATACCATACCATACCATACCATACCATTCCATACCATACCATTCCATACCATACCATACCATTCCATACCATACCATACCATTCCATTCCATTCCATACCATACCATACCATACCATACCATTCCATTCCATACCATACCATACCATACCATACCATTCCATTCCATACCATACCATTCCATACCATACCATTCCATACCATACCATACCATTCCATACCATACCATACCATACCATTCCATACCACCATCCATACCATACCATACCATACCATACCATACCATACCATACCATTCCATACCATACCATACCATTCCATTCCATACCATACCATTCCATACCATACCATACCATACCATACCATACCATACCATACCATACCATACCATACCACCAGCTCTTTGCTGGAATCAGTGCACAATTCTCTAACCAACAAATGGTCAACTCTGTGTAGGACGAGAGAGGACTGGATTCCTCTCTACCACATCCAGCAGATCATGGTAGTCTCCCAAGTAACACTGTGAGACATATACTTGGAGCCAATATACAGTGTCATGTATTTCATTCATTCCACTTTTCAGAGTCCCACTGTGGGGGAGATGGGTGGTTTAAAATTGTTATTGATTGATAAATAAATATAAAGGTCTTCAAATGGGGGACACATTTGTGCCACGTGGAATCTAGCAAAAGATGATGCACATTGTAGGTCTTAGAGGTAGCTAAGCACCTCCCTTAAGCTGAGTCCTACCATTATAAGCTAGTTTTGGATTGTTTACATTGACTGCTGCTCCACTCTATTTGATCCTGAGGGAAAGGGAACAGAAGACAGCAACAGATGGTCCTAGTATTTATTACCAATGACCTCATCATCTACCACAACGACGGCTGAGCTCATTGGCGCTGTGCCACATTGTGCTTTGGTCTCCTCTCTCCTCTGGCCCCAACATTGGAAATGCAGCTGTTTGCATTTCCTGCCCTCCTTGGCCCTTCTCTGTCCTTGACTGATTGTGAACGACCAACAGACTGCAGTTCCTCCTCTCTCTAGGATTTAAAGATACTCCTGCTCTCATGAAGCCATGGTTCATTTGGAAAGCTTCAAAGTTCAAAGTTGAGCAACAAAGCTGAGGTCAAGCAAGAAACTAGAAGGAAAGTTCTTAATTTCTAATGGTCAAGTTAGACCCACATTTTCTCATGGGTGTCCTATGGGTATGAGGAATCTTGAAAGCACAATAGTGTAAATTTTGTAAAATGTGTAAAAGTACCCTATCAGAGAACAATAAAAGTTAGCAATAGAATGTAAAACTAGGAAGAGAAAAGTGTGAGTAGCAAATTATTATTGTTCTGTAAAGAGGAAACAGAAGGGAGAGAGAAATTTGTCTTTATATAAAATGCGCATGCACACACCTTTCTTTAACTCAATAAAATGCTGATATCTTGGCAATCATGTCAGCTTTTCTGGTGCTATTATCACAATATTGCTATGCCGATTTTCCAAAGTAATAATCCCTAAAGTATATTCCATCTCTGGGCAAGCTTCTGTTTGCTAGGTCTGCTTTTTTCTCCTTTGGTGTTTTTATATTTAGAAAGCTGAAATTCCTTCATGATTGATATGATTATATCCCCTAAATCTGATCTTTCTTGAGAGACTAGGGGACATTGTATAAATGAAGAGTAGTAGAAATAACATGACACTCCCTTGGAATCCCAGGAAGTAAAAAAAAAAACATGTAATAAATGTAATTTCCAGACTCAGACCTGCAAGTACATACAAACACATATTCCGGGGCATGCCATACATGTATAAACAGGCAGGGCTTCAAATATACAATTGTGGTTGCCATCCTGATGTTTTTATATATATGGTGGAACAAGCAAGAAGAAATGAGAGAAAGGAGATAAGGATGTGAGTCATCTAAGTGAAATCTAATTGTGCTCTCCAAGCAGAAATTAGGTGCCCAATCCAGCCATCTATTGAGCTGCCATGCTACCAGCCCCCACAACCACAAAGATCCTACAGGAAAAGGGCAGTATGGACAACCATGGGATCTGGCAGGGTGAGAGTTGTGGACCATAAACACAAAGCTTTTGCTGTGTCCCAGCATAAAAGATACAGTGCCCTTGCTGACTTTAATAGGGACACTAAAGTGACAGGACAAGGTAGTTGTGATAATGATAACTCAAGTAAGCCGGGGATCATGGTCCTAGAAGAAGAACTTACTTTGGAAAGGAGAAAGTATGAATCAAGTATTACGCACCAGTCACACAAGAAGAGCAAGGCATCCAAAATGAGAAGCCACCTTTTGGTTGGGGACTCAATTGTAAGGGATGTAAATTTAGGAAAGGATACTGAGGTTTTGAAAGAGGTCAGGTGTCTACCAGGTGCTACTGCCAGCAGAGACAAGAAGCGTATTCTTAACATAGTCAAGAATGCCAGCAAGGACTGTGATGTTGATGCTATTATACATCTTGGTACAAATGATCTATCCCAGAAGGATGTACTTTCTGTTCAGAAAGACTTCCAGAGCTTGGGGTGTGAACTTAGTAATATGGGCTGTAGGCTTATCTTTTCAGAGGTTCTACCAGTATACAAGGAACAAAAAGGGAAAGGGCAGCGTATAGCAGAGTTTAATGTGTGGCTAAAGGAGTGGTGTAAAAGGGAAGGCTTTGGTTTTATTAGTCATGATGTCTGCAGCTAGTCCCATGAAAAACTGTACAAAAGAGATGGTTTGCATCCATCAAAGAAAGGGACTGAATTACTTGGCATTAAATTCACAGATTTTCTGGATAAACATTTAAACTGAACAGCGGGGACAGAGAATTAATGGATTCAGAACATTTCTGTCCCCAGCAACCTAAAACTAATAAGGATACCAGTGCATGCAAAATAGATGTTTGTGCAGGTAAGATTATCAACGTTGATGCCAATCAAAACCAAGCATTTAATAGTGAGTGCCATACCATGTGCACTAATCAAACAGGTGGCAAGAAAGTAGGTGCGGGTAGGCACAACACAGGTTATATAGACAGTAAACACAGTATCAGACATAAAGATCTCAAGTGCCTATATACAAATGCACAAAGTCTGGGGAACAAACAGGGTGAACTCGAACTACGAATACAGGAAGGTAAATATGATATAGTTGGAATAACAGAAACTTGGCGGGATGAAACCCATGACTGGAACATACTGGTAGGATATAAACTATTAAGAAAAAAAACAGACTCCATAAAAGAGGAGGTGGAGTTGCACTGTATGTGAAGGACCACTATATTGCTACAGAAATGCATGAAACCAAAGATGAAAACCTCCTAGAATGCATATGGGTCAATATAAAAGAAAAAAAGAATGACATGGCCATAGGTGTATATTATAGGCCACCCAATCAAGCAGAAAAAATAGATGTCCTTTTTGCCAGCCAACTAACAAACATATGCAGGAAACACACAACAATAGTAATGGGAGACTTCAATTATCCTGATATCAATTGGAAAACTAATTCTGCACCAAGTGAGAAATCAAATAAGTTCCTAACCAACCTAGCTGACAACTTTGTTGTCCAAAAGGTAGAGGGTGAAACTAGAGGGACAGCCATACTGGACTTAATTCTTACAAACAGAGAAGAAGTGATAGAGGGAATTGAAACTGCAGGAATCTTGGATGAGAGTGACCATGTCATACTAGAATTCAACATAACACAAACACAAGCAACAGAACATAATGACACCAGAGTCTTGGATTTTAAAAGAGCTGATTTCAATAAACTCAGAGAGAACTTGGGAAAGATTCCATGGATGAAAATCCTAAAGGGGAAAACAACTCAAGAATCTTGGGAAACTCTAAAAAGTATGACCACAGAAGCCCAGACCAGCACAATACCACTGAGAAAGAAAAACAAGAAATCCAAGAAGAAACCAGCATGGCTACACAAAGATCTCTCTGGCAAATTGAAAGAAAAAAAGGACAAGTACAAAAAATGGAAAGAAGGACTAAGGCAGAATATCAGCAGATAGCCAGAATCTGCAAAGACGAAGTCAGGATAGCAAAGGCTCAGAACGAACAAAGACTTGCAACAAAAGTCAAAGATAATAAAAAAAGTTTCTTCCAACATATAAATAACAAGAAAAAAATATCAAGGAAACAGTCGGTCCACTAAAGAGAGAAGATGGCAAGGAAGTAACAGGTAACAGAGAGAAAGCAGAACTGCTTAACTCATTCTTTGCATCTATCTTCACGCAAAAAGAAACTATAGCTCAACCCACCAAAAACATAACTGTAAAAGACAGACCAGAAATAAAAGTTAAAATATGCAAAAAAATAGTAAGAGAACACCTGTCTGATCTTGATGAAAACAAATCACCGGGGCCTGATGGATTACTTCCCAGAGTTTTAAAGGAGCTGGCAGAGGTCATCTCAGAACCACCACACCATATCTTTCAAAAATCCTGGAGCACCGGGGAACTACCAGAGGACTGGAAAAGAGCTGATGTGGTTCCCATCTTCAAAAAAGGGTGGGGGGGAAACAGACCCAGGAAACTATAGACCAATCAGCCTAACATCAATACCCGGGAAGATACTGGAAAAGATAATAAAAAAACAGATCTTCCAACATCTAGAAACAAGTAAAGTAATAACTAGCAGTCAGCACGGGTTTGTTAAAAACAGATCATGCCAAACCAATCTTATTTCATTCTTCAACACAGTGACTAAATTAGTAGACCAGCAAAATACTGTGGACATAATATATTTAGATTTCAGCAAGGCATTTGACAAAGTAGACCACAACCTACTTCTTAGTAAGCTAGAAAACAGTGGAATAGATAGCACCACCATTAGATGGACCCACAACTGGCTGGCAAACCGTACTCAATGAGTACTCCTTAATGGGTCTAAGTCTACATGGAGGGAAGTAAGCAGTGGGGTGCCACAAGGTTCCATCTTAGGCCCAGTACTCTTCAATATCTTCATTAATGACTTAGATGAGGGAATAGAAGGGGAACTTACCAAATTTGCAGATGATACTAAGCTGGCAGGAATAGCTAACACCTGAGAAGATAGGCTCAAGATCCAGATGGATCTTGACAGACTAGAACACTGGGCCATATCTAACAAAATGAAATTCAATCTAGAGAAAAGTAAAGTCCTACACTTAGTCAAGAAAAACCAAAAGTACACATATAGACTGGGTGAAACCAGGCTCAATAGCAGTAACTGTGAGAGGGATCTTGGAGTCTTAGTGGACAACCAGCTAAATATGAGCCAGCAGTGTGCAGCAGCCACCAAAAAAGCTAATGCAATCCTAAGTTGTATTAACAGAGGGATACAGTCAAGATCAAGGGAAGTACTAATACCACTGAATAAAGCCTTAGTAAGACCACACCTAGAGTACTGCATCCAGTTTTGGTCACCACATTATAAAAAAGATGTTGAGACTCTAAAAAGTACAGAGAAGAGCAACCAGGATGATTAGGGGACTGGAGGCTAAAACATACAACGAACGGTTGTAGGAACTGGGCTTGGCTAGTCTAGTAAAGAGAAGGACCAGGGGAGACATGATAGCAGTCTTCCAATATTTGAGGGGCTGCCACAGGGAGGAAGGGGTCAAGCTATTTTCTAAAGCGCCTGTAGGCCAGACAAGGAATAATGGATGGAAACTGAACAAGGAGAGATTTAATCTGGAAATAAGGAGAAACTTTCTGACAGTGAGAACAATCAACCAATGGAACAGCTTGCCCTCAGAAGTTGTGGGAGCGTCATCACTTGAGACTTTCAAGAAGAGATTGGACTGCCATTTGTCAGAAATGGTGTAGGGTCTCCTGCTTGGGTGGGGGGGTTGGACTAGATGACCTACAAGGTCCCTTCCAACTCTGATTATCTGTTAAATCTGTTAAAACCCAACGGATTATATAAATCATCTGAATTGAAGCATGAGGAGACTAATCCTTGAGAATTACTGCGGTGCACTCAGCAATTAATCTGTGGATTTAGCTCTGGCATTCAGACTTACTACCATGGCCAAATTTAATTAGTATACGTGCATTTGCATGTGTGAAGTTTGCAACAATCAGTTTACTGGAAGCAGATAAACAGGTGTTCAAGAAGGCCCCATGATTGCAAAAAAAAAAAGAAAGAAAGAAAGAAAGAAAGAAAGAAAGAAAGAAAGAAAGAAAGAAAGAACCATTCAGCCTTTGTCTTGTTTAACTATGTGATTTCAATCTTTTTGTATTACTTCTATTTTGTGATGCTAAGTTGAGTATCCGTCGATGGGATGTACGAACCTTAAACAATTTGGGGGATAATAAATCTGATCATAGCACCAGACAAACATGGGAGGCATAGCTCTTGACATGAGTGACAACCATTCATCTTTAATTTAAAAGCCCCCAAAAAAATTATTCTAAAAACAATCCAGTGGTAGTGAATGCAAGCTCATCTCTCTAAGTTCCTGTTACAACAGTGTGGTATTATGAAATCAGTAATCTTCAGTCAGCCTATGCCTTAAACTAAGAACTGCATAAATTAAATGACCATATTAATTCAACATTCAGTGTATTACTTACTGATGAGCTCTAAAATATCTATGATTTCCTAGTGTTTAAAGTCATGTTCATTTTGATTAACTGTGTCATTCAGACAGCAGAGTTTGCCATTTATTGATACCTACTTAAATGTAGTCCCTTTGTAATGAGGTGTTTATTTGGAGGCCCAAATCAAATAGCACTGACTATTCCACAGTGCATAACTACTGACCATGAGCGGGAAGGAAGGAAGAACTGGATAATATTTAAAGCTTTATTCTTTGCTCTCTGTCTGACGCTCTGACTGTTCTTTATTTATCACTGCTAATCTGGTCACTACCTTCTGCCTTCTTTCTATCACACATGGACGAGCATGTGGCTTTTGACATTTTTTCTGTTAAGATATACTTAACTGAATGTTAGGCTTTGTCTGTCCTTCTAATATAATCTCCTGACCTGTAAATTAATCTCCTGTGTATTGTAGCTATGAAACCTGCTTCACTAATCATTATTCATTTGAGAATCCTGCTCTTAGAAACACACTCTTGAACACACACACACACACATGCCACTTCAATGCCAACCTATAAAAGGCCTTTGTGGGTCAGTTATGGAAGCTACACAGGTTTCCTGGAGAGATGCAGATTTGTTGAGTTTAAACTGGCGAAGTGAGAACTAATATCATTTACATTGATTATGTTGTGGTTCACTGGCAGCAGGTAAGGACGGCTGAGGTCTTGGAGAGTGAGGACTCAGATGAGGGGCCTGCATGTGATGCAGGGACGGGCCAGGACCATCAGGGAATGGAATGCTGCCTTCGGAGATTGTGGAGGCTGGCAGCAGTGATGAAGAGGTCCCCGAGGAGCCTGTGCCCAGTGCGTGTGTGCGTGGGGCTGCTCAAAGGGAAGAGCAGCTGCAGCAGCATGGGCGACTCAAGAGTAAGGTGCAAGGTAATGGCCCCTCCCTTAAGACATAAAAGCCAGTTGAGAAACCAGAGTTCTTTGCAGGAAGCAAAGAAATTTTTGCACTCAAGCCTTGTGGACGTTCAGATATCTTGGTTGGTATTTGGAGACTCTTTGTGTTTGAAATATTTCTTAGTAACTTGTATCTAGTGTTCTTGGTCGCCTTGCACCACCTTGGCAAGGTTCATTCTTATCAGAGATAATTAATTTGAAACAGCCTTTTAACCGTGAAGGAATGGAATTCGTAAAGAATCATTAAAAAGTTTTGCTGTTACCTCTGTTTCATGTTTGTTTTCTTTGAACAAGCTTTGGGTCAGAACAGGTTAAAGAGAAAAGAGAGTAGGCACTTTCAACCTCGTTGCTGTAATAAGATGCTTTAATAATTCAAAACTCTTAATTGTAAAACGGTGGCACTATGATTTGAAATGACTTCTGCTATAAATGCCAGGAGGGCTTTCCATTAATTTTTAGGATATGTATGTGGAGAACACAGTTAAGATTCATAATTTCATCCTTGATATGATTCATAGCAAAGTATAGTGAGTAGTTGTCAGGTTGTAATTTCAAAATAGAAAGAATTCCTCCATTTTGAAAAATAATAATAATGACTTGTCACTTCTCAGCTGTATTTTGGCTGGCCTGGAGATATAGAAGCAACTAGAAGTTCCCAGAACAAACTGTCCTCTGGGATGATCACCCTGGCCTCCCATTTGTCCTTCCTCCTCTCTGACAAGAAGGACATGGGATTGATTGGGAATCTGGGCAGCCAAACTGGAAAGAAGTAACCAGAGATATCTTGCAGCTTCAGTGAGGCACCTGGCTTGTGGGATGTTGGTGTATATCTAAGCTAAAGAAAACGCTGTTCTCCCAGTGTCCACGCATTCTCTTACCACCTGGTTTGCTGAATGTCCTGGGTTAGCATAACTCATTGAGTTTCAAAGTAACCAACAACATTTTGGCTAGAGACTTGTATAAAGTCAGGTGACAGGTATTCTTTGGGCCTGGCCCAGTGGTGGGATTCAAATATTGTTGCCACTGGTTTGGTGGGCGTGGCTTGGTGGGCGCGCTTTGCATGCATGCACGCACGCGGCAAACACACCCTTTGCACAGGTGCTGAGGCGTTCAAACTCGCCTTCTGCAAGCCTGCATGATCCCAGTCACTTCAACAGCTGCCGCGCGGCACTATTCTGTGTCGCGCAAAGCAGCTGCGCTTCAAATTCAGCAGATAAAGGTGAGTATGGGAGCCCAGGCAGGCGTGTGGGCCCAACAGCAGAGCCAGCAGAGCAGCAGAGAGAATCGGTTCAGTTTCCGCTGTTCATCGCTTCTACCGGCTCTCCAGAGCCAGTTGAATACCACCACTGGCCTGGCCGCTGACCCCAGAGTGTTTTTATCTGTTGAATAAATTATAGCTTTATAGTCTATCAGCAATCCTGTAAAGGCAAGAATGTGGGAGAATGGCAGGATAGCAATAGCAATAGCACTTAGACTTATATATTGCTTCACGGTGCTTTTATAGCCCTCTCTTAGCGAGTCAGAGTCAGCCTATTGCCCCCAACCATCTGAGACCTCATTTTATAGGCTGCAGAAGGTTGGAAGGCTGAGTCAACCTTGAGCTGGTCAGACTGCCTAACTGCTGGCAGAAGTAGCCTACAATAATCCATTCTAACCACTGCGCCGCCATGGTTCTTGAGGATTATAGTAGATTATCACTCAACTTTTTCCCTTAGTTTCAGCATTGTAAATCAGTTCTGGTTCTGGTTTCAAATACAACTAAAATTCTTTCCCTTTAGACCTAATGGATCTGAACAGCTGCTGTGGGAGCTTTCATAAGTCTCAGACTTATTCATTCATCCCCACTGTTTGTAACCTGCCCAGATCTATAGAGCCTGGGCAGCATACATTCTTCTCTTTCTCCTCTATCCAAATACGAGAAGAGAGGGGCAAGCAAGAAAACCAAAACCATACTAGGAAACAGTACCCCACCACCACCAAGAGGGCACCACAAAGCAATCACCTCAGATTGAAAAAACATGCTAGCGTAATTGTTTTAACAGCCTTCCAAAACGCTCTGATGGAAGTAGCCACACAAAAGTCCTGAGGCAAAAACAGACTACAAGTGAAACATTTCATCCAGGCTCCTCACATTTTCCTGGTTGGGAGGGGGGGCGGGAATTCAGTGCAGGATGTTTTTACCAGGTGGGCAGATTCAATCTTGGCAAGCTGGTGCCTGATGCAATTTGATCCTAGGCAGCCCAAGCCGGTTCCCTGAAGCTTCCTAATCCTCGGGGGAACAACTCACAAAGAACCAGACACCTTAACCACTTTAAACCTACCTAAATAGCCTTATTCAGAAAGAAACACATTTGTGCTTTTTAAAAAAAAATTACAAAAGAAATTCCCAGAGTTATTCTAAATGCTCTGCCAACATTATCCCCTCCTACCTTTTTATTTTATTTTATTTTCCTCACAAGATCTCCTTTGCGGGTTTCCTAATCTCTCCTTTGCATGAAGAGCAAAAGTACCAGCATCCTCTCAATGTTGGCCACGCTTTCTGGCTACTGTCCCGGGGAACTCTTTGGCAAGAGGCTTTGAACAAATTCTGCACGTTTTGGCTTTAAATAGACATCCTTTCTATGCAAAAAAAAAAAAAAAGCTGTTTGGGGAAAAGAGAGAGAGAGAGGGTGGCATGTAACATTCAAAGGAAGATGGGGACATTCTTTATAGCAGGAGAAACCAAAACAATAGAGCAAAAAGACCGGTGGGACCTCAATCAAATTTATACTGTAAATTGCCTGTCTCTGCACGGCACTTCCAAATTTCATTACTGTATAAGCTGGTATAAGACTCTCTGAATATGCTCTCTTAAAATGATCCCTACAAAATGGGCTGTGGCTGTTGTTCAGAATAGACAACCTTTGTGGGCCCTCGTCTGAGCCGAGCATAACTTTCAGCAAGCAAGCCATGGCAAAGAAATCTCACCTAGTACTATAGAGTTGAAATGAACTGTGGAGGCCTTTTAGTCCAATCCTTGCTCAGGATGGGCATTCCAGAGAAATAGTTTGTCCCTAAAAAAACAACAAAAAAACAACAACCAGCGATTCCAGGAGGCAGGTTCTTCCATTGCTGGTCACATACTCCTTTGATGTTCCTTTTACAGAGAGATCCGGAAAAAACATATTCTGCCATTAATTGCTAGGTTTCCTGGCCATTCCGACACTGCTTATCTCCTGGGGCTGCTTAAGGACGAACAGTCCATAACTACAGCTCAGGTGGCAGATTCTGCGCAGCAGCACTGGGGATTCGTCGGAAACACGTGTCTAATCCATCACAGCTACTTTATATAACTAATGTGACAAACCCATTGCACTGCTTATTCCTTTCCCTTTTAGTATTAAACTGACAACGGGCCACACAGTTTATGGTATAGTTAGACCACGTATAATTGACAGACTAGATTTTATCATAGATTTTAGTTGTTATTTATTATTATATATAGAATTTTTAATTGTATGTTTATGGAGTATTTTTATTTGTTCTGCTCTCTGGTCTATGACTGTATTAAACTGAACTGATTCACTGCTGAGTAGCTTTCGTGGTCAGGAAATGCCTTGTTATTCCCATCATGGCTTTCACCCAAGGAGGTCTTGTAACCACCCAGAGAGCCATGGTGAATAACTCCACACCCCCTGAGACACAGTTCCTGGACCAACAGAGAGCAGGGGTTACTTCCAGGCTGTTGAGGGCAATTCCCTGATTTTGCTTCATGTTCCCAGCACTTGAGTTCCTTCCTTTTAGAACAGTTTCTTCAAGCTCTTCCATCTTGACATACTTATTTGCCCCAGAGGAAGGCAAACCTGAATTTTGCTGTCTCTCTACCTACTCCAAAGATCAGTCAGAATAAGATGATTTGCCCCTATTACTGTATCCTTAGTAAATCTACCATTATAAAAGTTACATTATTTTGAGGGGGAAATATCCTTTCAGATATATTCACAGCTTCAACCTCACAGCTTCAACTTGGACCTCACCCCATTCTTAAGAGGTCCTTAAAGGGGGCGGGCCTAAGCGCACCAGCGTGCCTACGGTCCCTGTCTTACTGTCCCCATTTATCTGTATTTACTCCCTTTGTTCTTGTTTATGTTCATACTTATACTTGTTATCTTGCACATGTTTGACAAATAAACAAACAAATAAATATTTCATTTCCTTAGGTGGAAGCTGATCTTTGCAATCGCTCGGAATACTTGATGTCTGGCTTATTTCCAGATAGGACTGAAGGAGCAGAGGGGATAAGAATCTTTCCAAAACTTTGCAGAACCAGCTTACTCAGAGAATCAATCATTCATGATTCATAGTCATGAATTACACATTACCAGGAGTCTGTGCAATCCCTGGGAATTACCTATTTGGTTAAATCCAAGAAGCACTTCCAACTTCTCATTTCTGAATCTGCACTGCTCTGGGTAGTATAGATAGAGGAAGTCCCCCCAAGGGTGATAAATTGAAGAGGCATTCAGAATGCATTGCGCCGTTTTACACTGCAGTCTGAAACTGACTCTTGACTCCTGATGGGTGGATTTTCCTCCCTTCTTCATCTTCCCCAGCCAGGCAGGGAAAGCAAGCACCAATTGCTTTCCTTTCCCATGGACAGATCTTTGAGGACCTACAGGCAAAAGGTAGGCCTTTTGTATGAGCCTCTTTTTATCTGATACTTTTCAGCTGATGCATTCACCAGCAAACCAGAATAAAGGAAGATATGTGGCCGCAGTTTTATCACAAAGTTAGATTTAGAAGAAGCAGGATAGAAGAAGTTTCAAACTTCATTCAAACTTTGCTGTTAGAGTCCTGAAAAGAAACTGATAAATGGATCCTCAAAGTCCAGCATTCTCACCTGAGCAACAAATGATCAGGCTCAAATTAACCTAATTTTGGTACATTAGGCGAAGACCCCACATCTCTGGAAAGGCCAGTGATGCTGGGGAAAATGGAAGGAAAGTGAAGGTGACATCCAGGTGGATGGATTCAGCTACAGCAATGCTGGGTATACCTTAAGAAAACCTGAAGGACCAAGATGGGGAAAGATCACCTGTGGGAAAATTATTTATATTAAGAATTGAAACTGACTTAATGATACAGTACAAATAGATCAGTCAATCAATCTCCAATACAAAATACTGATTTTTTTGCCAATACTCAAATCAAAGCTGTATACGGTAGTTAACTTTCAGTATAAAAAAGCCAGCTTGGTGTACAACCAACCCTGGTTATAGGAGCAGGGAAACCTAAATTCTACTTTTCTCTCTTGTTTTATTTCTAGCAAGTGGAAATAAATTCTTGAAAAAGGTAATGGCAATCAGTTTCCCAGTGCTGCAAAGAAAATTGTAAAGATCTATGCATAAAATTACCAGAAATTAAGACCGAAGCCAAGTTATCTCTACTCCCAACCTCGATATAGATTTGCAAGAACTATAGTAGTGACTGTGACAAGTATTGTATAACATGTTATATATCAAAGTATACAGATTAGTTAAATTTCAATGTTATTATTTTATATTTTAAGAGTAATTTAGAAAAGAAATGACTCCTGGTATCTCTCCCCATGTTTTCTCTGTTGCTGTTCAGAACAGCTGTTTCTCTAAGATTCACTAGAATAAACAACATCAAATGCTCCTCATATAACCTTGTTGGTTCTGGACAAAGGAGTAGCCCATAAAGCTTGCCACAAAATTATAGTCTTTGCCTGTAAGAAATATTCTCCCATTTGTCCTAAAGTTTTATCTAATCAGCACAGATGATTTGCTTATTCAACATTCAAGAGTAACTAAGCAAATTGGGCATCAACTGATGAATGGGGATGACCCAAAAGAAATAAAATGCAACGGCACATTGGTGCCAATAAATTAAATTAATTGGGTTTATGTAATTGGTGTAATTTGGGGGAGGGACATTAAACTAAGCTCCTTGTTTTCATTCTTCTGCTAATCTTTACAGTCACAAGGAAACATAAAGCTGCAACTGATGCCTCCTCTTCTCAGGGAAGCGGGAGGGGAAGGCATGTTAAGGATGGATCTCCAGCTGCCTGTTTGGGAAAATAGGGTTTGCTCAGCCTTATTTAGCCTGTTTGGTGTTCTGGAGTTGGAAGGAAAATTAAGTTTTCCAGAATATTACAATGCTGTTCTAGGGGGAAAAATATAAAAAAACCAATCTCTTGGCTTATTATTCCCAAGTAAATCCATACTGCATTTTGTTCCCCTTTTTAAGGGTATTATACAGTTTCTTGCAATAACTTTCTGAAATGTAAATAAGGTTTAAAAATAATTAAAAGGATTTCTATAGTATCTTCAAAATGTCATTTGTATGAAGACATTGACCAATACTCTTACCCATGTTTAAACTCAACTATGATGTATTAATTACATTTAGATATGTACATGACACATTCAATCATAAACTAATTAGAGGAGATGGATTTGCCCAATATACAAATCTAAAATATGGTTGGCTGGTTTGTGTTAAATATAATGTGACAGCATAACCTGTAGGCTGAATCTAGGTTTGGCTTGCATTCAAGAGTTGAGGTGCACAAATGAACCAATATGAATTCTTAATTGTAAGCTTAACTATGGTATATTTAAAAAAAAAAAAGATTGAAAAAGTGGTACAAAAATCAGTAATGTATGAGCTTGACAGTGGCTGGTTTTACATGGCAACTAAACCCAAAATGTATTCGGTTTAATTTTAGCTTCTGGTTATAATGAATCCAATCATTCTGATCAACAAACATTCATTTAAAAAAACCATAGTCTTGTCATGACTTAGGAACCTCATCACTATTTGAAAAAATATAATTGGTGACAGTAAAAACTTATATTATGGAACAATGAAGTGTAGATAAGCAAGAAGAAGGGGGTTGCATATGATTTTTTGGAATCCAAATGCCCATCTTTTATGTGTCCATCAATATATATTTTCATATTCTCCACATAAGGTTTATTGCATAGACCTATAGAGGAACTAAATCAGCACTGCACGCTCAGTTATTATGCCCTTAAAACTGAATCATGCAAAGATGATTTATTTTGTACCTTAATAAATGTGCAATATTTCAATTTGGGAGAGATATACCAATCTCCTTTTCCATCAGTATCTGGCCATCGTGACTCCTTTCTGCTTTATAGTTTTTATCCTGATCCAAATGTGTACAATGAGCAAAATCTGGGAATCTAGATTCTAGTGTGCCCCTTAACAGTCCATGGGGATACTCAGTATAAGTGGCAATTTCTGCCCAAGGAAACATTACTTACAAACACCCTAGTGGTTGTGTGTGTGTGTGTGTGTGTGTGTGTGTGTATGCATGACTGGGCTGCCTGTTCAGTGTTTTAGAGGTGACTCAGTCCAGTCAGTATGACTCAGTCTTTTGCCCTGGAGGATTCTTAGGAAGTCCATAAAAATGATGTTATTATTATGTGGACAGGGGGAGAAATTTAGCAGGCGAAGAAGTATCAGTCACCGTTAGCAGATATTTATTGAAAACAAATGAAAAAGGGAAGGCCTTTATGTTCCACTGAGAGTTATGTTGTCATCCGAAATGGGAGTAGAAAATGTAAGCTAGCCAAACTAGCCAATCAGCAGATGTTTTCTAAATTGGAAAAAAAGGTTATTTTCCCACAAGACAAAAAGTGATCTTCTGCAATAACTCACTACTGAATCACGATGATTTAGGCCTGGGGCCGCAGTTCAGTATCTCAGTATTTAAAAAATATGATGCCACCTGAATAAATACACCCAAGCTCATTTATTTCCCTACTAACTTCTTGCCTCACTTGGTAAACTTTGTAAAGCACAAAGACACATAATTTTGCATCCGGCTGTTGGATAGACTCAAACCTCCTTAGCATCAGAGATGAAAAACTAATTTGTTTTGTAACTATATGCTTTATTATGTCACTCAGAAATTCAGATAAGGATACAAGATTTAATGTTACGTCCTGTTGGGTTTATTCTGTCCCTTGTGACAGAATTCACAGTATAAGCCAGACCTAGCAACAGAAATTCAGGGCTCAATTGTGGCCATAATTCAAGGACTACCTGTATACTTTTACTCAAATATATGTGGTCCAACACCTGTATATTTAAGTAAAGAATTGCAAGCCTCCCAAACCTAGCTTGGAAGGGCCATCTTGACGTTAGCTGCAGGAAGAATGGGGTACTGTTAATTCTTTGGAACAGAGTTTGTTGCACATTCCTACAGCATATTTTGCTTTCACTTAAGTAAGTGATAAAAAAAACCTGTTTGATAACAAAAAAAAAATCATATGTTTAATCCAAACTTCTCAATGTTGGCATCTATATGGTCTGAACCAGGCTCTCCTAGTCAAAGACAAACAGCAGGATATGCCAAAGGACCATATTACAGGGACAGCTTCAAATCCAAAGCCTCCAACTCTCTCCCACAATGTAATTGGTCTTATAATTACATAAGCATAAGATGCTTTTTTTTTTTCAAGAGGCAACTGGTCTTTTTTATTTTTCTTTGAAGGTATTTCATTTCTCATCCAAGAAGCTTCTTCAGCTCTGACTGGATGATGGGGAATGGAAGGATTTATACTCCTTGCAGAAAGCTGGTCATTTGCATTCTTTTAGCAGGTCATTAAGTTCATTTGGTGGTTTAACTGTGTCATCAGGGTCACCTGAGTGGTACAGATTGATTGCGAATGACTAGCTGTCTGCAAGGAGTACCAATCCTTCCATTCTGCAGCATCCAGTCAGAGCTGCAGAAGCTTCTTGGACGAGAAGCGAAATGTCTTCAAAGAAAAACTAAAAAGTCCAGTTGCCTCTTGAAAAAAACACCTTTGGGATAACCATGACCTGGATGACTGAGAATCTCCATAGACATAAGCATAAGATAGTGTCTGTCTACAGAACTTCAAGCTGATCAGTATAGAAGCAAGGTCAAACAACTTGAATACAGGTCACAAAGCAAATGCAACAGCAGGTAAACGGAAATGGTGACAGTTGAAATAACACTGAGATCATCCAAAGTCTACACACATAAGCAAGAGTAGCAGGATACAATCCTGCTGCACTCTACAGCTTTCCTGGACTGGAGAGAATCAAGGAGGTGGACTGCCATCAGCATCTTTACTTCATAGAAATCCATTCTGCTACTGATTTCCTGTAGAGGTTGATCTCAATCAGTACAGGACTTGCTTTGCTCTTAGCTCTAAGATTTCGCCCAACCACAAATACCTTAGAACAAGCTCATACAGCTCAGGTTTCACTCATAAAGAAAGCAGACATTACAAGATCCAGTTCTGTTCCCCGTGGTAGCAGTAGAAAGGTTCACCTGTCTTCAATCTTGGAGGAGAAAACACAATCTTTCAAAGCCAAAGGAAAAGCAGAAATTGTCTACCCCAGAAAAGAAATCCACCTTCCTGACTGGCTCCTTGGCATTTTATTTTCTTGGGCTTCAATTTTCTCTATCCTTTATCTAGATGAACAGGTCAGTTAATTTTCCTTTAAACCTTTCAGTGTCAAAGTAAAATACAATTTCCATTTTCAGTACTGCTGTGAACAAGAAATAGTCAAAGGGTCCAGATACAAAATAGCCCAAATTCAAGACCCGACCAGCTCTTAAGATTCACTGAGAAGCTTGGTAAACATATTGCAATAGTAGTGGTTTCTTCCTAAATGAAAATTCTTACACATCTATCTCTATAGCTTTCACCTAGCCATTAATCCTGGCTAATTATGATCAGAAGAATTACTTGGGAATAAGGACTTGCTTTTGAATAAGCCCCTGACTCATGAGGGCCATTCCATGCAACTAAGAATTCCTGCAACTTTTGTTCTAAGTAATCTACATTCAAGTCAGGATTCCAGCTCTGGGTCAGACTCACCAGTCAGGATCCCAAGCATTGCATGGAGTGTCCTGAGACACTTTTCTCTAGCAGGATATGGCATCCGGATGCTTCTGAGAGATGGTGCTTTTTGAAAGTGCTCCAAATAAGAAGCAGCTGAATCCCAAGGGCCATGTCATTCAGCCTCTCCCACAGCGGAAAGGCAGAGGAAGTCCCAGAGAGACTCTACCTTCATCAGAATATGAAGGTGACTTAATGACATGAGTGAAGGAAAAGCGCTTTGGGTAAAGCATGGTCAAAAACTTTCACATCCTTGTCCTGTACGATATTGTGGCAGCCTAATAAACCAATTTAGATCTATGGGCCAAAGATTCCTATATGCTTATGTATATGGGAGTTGGGGGGTTATTGGTTTTGTACTTGGGTTTATCCTTGTAAGCTGCCCGAAGTCATTGAAAATGAATTGGGTGGCCGTATAAATTTTCTTAATCAATCAATAAAAATATTCTAGGATTGCTATGATCTACAGTGTACATCTTTGCTATTTTTCATGGGGAATAATTTATACCTCACTGGAACTGCAAGTCTGGATGACATAGAAACAACCAAACGATGAACCGATTGCTATTAAGTTCAAAAAAGCATTTGATTTATGTAAAATAAATAGACCAAAAAATATTGGGAGCTTGTTGATCAGTTGATATATTCTTGTGGTAAGAAACGGGAGCCAGAGAGTCTCTGCTATTACAATAATATGTTTAAATGAACAAGAAAAATGTGAGCACTAACTGTAGACTCAGCTATAATAAGCTCCATATATATTGATCCTGAATGGCTAATGTTGCATATACAGTAGCTGATTCAGCCTTTTGTGCAAAATCAGATCTTTGTGGGAGATTTTTTAAATTATTATTAAAGCTCTTTCTTTAGTAATCTCGCTGCCGATACCGTTCTTAAATTTGCTAATGTCATGTTCTTTGCAGCAGTCATTCACTAGCTTGGCCATTTCCCCAAATGGACAAGACAGCCAAGAACAAAGGCTAAGTATCATTTTAGCTTCTAATATGATTGAACAGTCTCGTACTCAATACACAGTGTCATAATCAGTAACTAAGATTGGAGGATCCTGTCTACTGGAAGAGGCAGGCTTGGGAAGATGGGAGTGGTACAGTCATGGGGGCAATAGCTGCTTGTTTCCTAGGCAAATCCCTTGAACCCACTGCATCTCCCATATCCATCTCGTCAGATTCCAGGGACAGAACAATCAGGATCCACCCAGCATATTATGAGCCGTTGACAATTGAATGATGGTATAACTAAAGAATGAAACAGATGCAACCTTGAAAAAAAAAAAAGTAGGCATATGGAGATATATGAGGGACATGAGAGCATGCGTATGGGGAAATAATTGGACAAAGGGTTAAGAATCAGGATACACGTGGTGATATGAAGGGAAAGGAGATTAGTACAGGGAGTAGAGCTTGAATGGTAAGTGTCTATTTTTTTTATAAAGGACATAAGCAAATACTTGATATTTCTGCTTAAGACCCAGCATCTATACAAACTTTGCATGCAGCTAATTATCTAGATACATAAAATATCTAGATTTTTATGGTGCTTAATTTGAATAAGGTGTTGTTAAACTTCAACTTGTAGCATGCCTTGCTTTGGCCATGCTGGCTAAAGTTGCTAGTAGTTGTAGTTCAACAATAAGAAACATTTAGAGCAGGGGTGGGTAACGATGGGCCTTTTATGACTGCTGGACTACAACTCAAGCATGGCTGGCTCAGGAATTCTGGGAGTTGAAGTCCACAAGTCATAAAAGGGCCATCGCTCCCCACCCGATTTAGAGGATCACCCGTTTTCCAATCTGGCTTCAAAACAAGGCTAATCCCATTAGCACATCCAACTCTAACCACCAGAGGGCCTAAAACTGGATAGGATTTAAGATTCCAGACATGAACTAGAGGTCACCTTGTCTTTAAGTTAATAAACACCCTTTCCACACAATCTAATGTGCCTATTCCGTTTCCGCCTTGTACATATTTGTTTCTCAGCATGTACATTTTGTATTTGAAGCCCAGTGATTCCCATTTCTGTATCTTATTATTTCCGCTGGACAGATCATTATAACACAATGGTCAGATCAATTGTCGTTTAAGTATTTCATGGCAAATGACAAAGTGCCTACAAAATGCCATATTTATTTTCCTTGAAATAAAAGTATTTGAAAGAAGTTTTGGGATGAATATGAAATCTAACCTTCCCCACCCTGTCATTGCACAGTGAAAACATGATATGATTGGGCATGGATAGCAAATTGGAAAATATAACTCCCTCTTCTCCCATTTCATTAGTCTATTTGTTATCTTCTTTAGCATTTATTACACATACAGACACAGAATGAGTGTTTAGCTGGCTTGACCTGTTAAAAAGTGTAGAAATAGGTTTTCAAGTATCAAATTATTTTTTGTATACAGAACAGATCCAATTACAAATAATATAGTTGAATTATTTTCCCCCTCCCCTCCTGTCTGATTCTATTTTTCTTCCATGGCCTGAGAATGCAACAGAATTTACATGTCTACATTAGGAATAAGGATTTAGATTAAATACAAGCCTACAGACAAAACATGGTCCACTGGAGAAGGAAATGGCAACCCACTCCAATTTCCTTGCCAAAAAAACCTTATGGACACTATTAAAATGGTGCTGGAGAAGCCACTTGAGGCCCTTTGGACTGCAAGGAGATCAAATCAGTCAATCCCAAAGGAAATCAATCCTGATTGTTCTTTGGAAGGAGAGATTTTGAAGCTGAAGCTCAAATACTTTGGCCACCTAATAAGAAGAGAGAACTCACTGGAAAAGAACCTGATGTTGTGCAAGATTGAAGGCAAAAGGAGAAGGAGATGGCGGAGGATGAGATGGTTAGATTGTGTCACTGAGGCAATGAATATGAATTTGGACAAACTCCAGGAGACAGTGGAAGATAGGGAAGCTTGGCATGCTGTGGCCCATGGGATCACGAAGAGCCGGATGCAACATAGTGACTGAGCATTAACAAAACCTAAAGCGTAAGCTTGGTCTAGTGGTTAAGGCACCAGACTAGAAAGCAGGAGACCATGAGTTCAAGTCCTGCCTCAGTCAGGAAAGTCAGGTTGGTGACTTTGGGCCAGTCTGTCTTTCTCAGCCCAACCCACCTCACAAGGTTCTTGTTTAGGGGAAAATAAAAGGATGTTTTCCACTTTATTACAAATAAAGGTGGGATACAAACAAACACATAAATAGTTTTCCATCCATCCATTTTTTCTTTTCTGAAGAAGTAGTTATTTACATTTACCACTATTACATTGCTAGAGTTCATGGACATTTTCATTCTGTATATTCCTAAACATAATTTAAAACAATTGCAAGTTCATTATGACCGATATGTAACATTGATGGTTCTCTTTCCCCCTCCAGATATTTTTTTTGAAACATTCTCTGCTTTTCCCTATACCATGTAAAAAATTGACATTGCTGTAAAAATGCTTCAATATTTGTATGAGCTGTTGGATCAGTTTATCTCTTCTTGTTAAGAAAATCCAGGATCCATTGCAAGTATCTCTTCCCAACCCCAACTTCAGCTGCTCTAAGTCTACATCTGTGTATCCTAACTGGAATTCAAGATGGCTTGCAATTGGAAGTGATGAGTCATTTTACTGATCTGCCACAGCAAACAGGAAAGGCACACAGAACTTCCATCTTCATATTTTTGAGTGCGTGCGCATAGAACCCTCGAAAACATTTGGAAACCCACCACTGAGTGCAAAGCACTGTACTTTAACAAAAATGGTCAGTGCCTTTGTTTAAAATAAAAGGACTAGAAGCATGTTTTTCCATGCTGAATGTATTCCGTCCAAAGGGACATAGAGAACACCTTAACCGAATTACCACAGATTTCCTCCATAGTTCTTTTATTACTACTACTACTTCCCTCCTCATAGTTTATCACCATCATAACTTGATACATGGTAAGGTACACTAGAAATGGTCATTAAAAAGAGGCCACACATTTCAGACCAGCTAAAGACTTGTTGGGTCACCTCAGCATTGCAGGAATGAGCAAAGAACACCACAAATGTACATCAGGAGTATATATTCCCACCCCAAGATATATAGGCCATCCCAGCTGCTCAGCAGAAGCAAGCAGGCACCAGACAGGACAGCAGTGATGTAGGAAGATGTTGTAGGCAGATTATCACTTTAGTAATAACAGCTAAGGCATCAATCCACACTGTGTAGTAGAGGGCAATGATAAATTGGTCCAGCTAAGCTTGTGGTAAAAGGTACTTCAATATTAAACACACTGGAAACATGCAAACATAATCAGGAAAATATATAAGTACATAACTACTTAAATAATTATTTATTTGCATAAGAAATACGGAGTTGTAAGCTTTCAAACATTTTTATCTTGCTTTGTTGTAATAAGAGATAAACATTCAAGCTGTTCCTTTGTCAAAGCAATGTAATATTTTTCTGCACCCAAGAAGCACCATCCCATTTCAATTTCATTTTTAGAAAGCTTTCCTTCTATGTCAGCTGTGTTTGGAGGTTTCCTAAATATCCTCTTAAAAAAAAAAAGGTCAATATATATTTCAAATTTTCAAAATGTTTGGCTAGGGATAAACTAGCATTACAGGATGCTGCAAGACACCAACCATTTTGGTATTAAAACCCTTGAGAGTCTGTGCTGTGAAACCCTAATGTTGAAATCATTATTTGGTGCTGGAGCACTGAAGTATCACCACACAGAGGTTGAAGGATTCTCTCCCTTTCCATTTTTGGATAAAAGAAGAACCAACCAACAAAATGGCCTTTGGCATAAATCAACAGAGTTTGTGTGTTCAGCACATTTTCCTACATTCCTTCTAATGCAGAAAAGCAAAAAAAAAAAAAGGGCAACCCTTGACTTATGACAATTGAGCCCAACATTTCCATTATTAAGCAAGACAGTTGTTAAGTGAGTTTTGCCCCATTTTACAACCTTTTTGTCACAGTTGCTAAGCGAATCACTGCAGTTGTTAAGTTTCTAACATGGTTGTCAAATGAATTTGACTTTCCCATTGACTTTGCTTGTCAGAAGGTCACAAAAGGCGATCACATGTCCATGGCAACATTATAAAAATGTACCAGTTGCCATGCATCCAAATTTTGATCACGTGACCGTGGGGATGCTACAATGATCGTTCAGTGTGAAAAATGGTCATAAGTCACTTTTTTCAGTGCTGTTGTAAGTTGTAAGTATAAGGACAACCTGTAGTTCCAAATGACCCCAATATAATGATATTGAAACTTATAGGAACACTACAGTGTCCCCCGAACTGGCATTAGATAGCAAAGGGACTGAACATTTTCAGAAGGATTTTTATTTTAAAAAATCAACTACAGTGGGAGATCAAATATTATTCTGTTACAGCTATAGATGAGGAAAACACTAACAATATCAACAATGCCATAATAAGCATAGCTTTATTTCCTGTCTGTCTAATCCTAAAAAGGTTCTTGGACTGAACAGTTTTGCATCTGGTCCTGACCAAAATTAAGATCCAGTGAGAGAAGGTGTCAGAGGCATCCATGGGGAAGAGGTGTTTCCAAAAAAATCAAGATGGAAGCCAAAACCCAGCCCCTTTTTACATGTGGCACCCAATACATATAAAGAAGGTGGGGTTTTGTCCATGCAGTCACAACTGCCATCAATCAGGCTCATGTTTACATACAGAGATTAAATCCCAACAATGAATGGAATGATAGGTAACCGGAAATGTTGGCTTTGTGTTATCTAGGAAATTAAAGCCGTCACAAAGAAAATAAAAGTGTGTTCATAATATTACATTCTTTCCAATGTAGTAACATTCCTGCTGGAACCTAATATAGCAAAGGTACCAGGAGCTGTGTGTACACAACAGGATAGTGACCAGTAGCAAGGTCTTTTCCTGAGAAATGAATGGCTTTAAAGTTTTGGCTATTATTAAGTCAACATATGTCAGAACTGGCCCTTAGACTACTCATACTTTCTAGAATCTAAATGTAATGAAAATTGTTGGGATAAAAACATGAAGACATTTGAATTATTAGCACCTGAACCTGAGAGTTACTGTGAAGGCTCAGAACAAAACTTTCTTTTTATGATGTAATGTAGGTGGAGTATACGCTATCCTTTCCTCCCATTTGGGGTCCTACAGTTTCTCTTTCACCTGCAAACTTCTCCAATGGAAAAGTCTAAGCAGAAGCCATAAGCATTTGGAAGTATGGATCAATACATTGTTCTGATATACCTATTATCCAATAGAGGATGTGTTTCTCTTTTTCTATTGAGTGTCTGATACGTGTCATCTGCGGAGCCCAAGCAGAGAATTTTACTAAAGGAAGAACAAAATAGACATTTACCAGTGCAGTTTAGCTTGCTCCAAAACTAGAGGCAAGTATTCATCTAGAGCTTTCAAATTGTTAGGAACAAATAGATCTCTATGATGAAACTAGAAAGGCCCTTTCATTTATCTTATTCAGATACCACCCTTCCAGACTCTGTATTATGACATTGTCTTTTTCTACCCTATAAAATGTGATTTAGGGATTTCTAAACACACACATAGATAAAAAGGCTCGACTACAAAATTTAATTTCAGTAACATACAGATATTATTTACGGAACTTTTCCCCAGGGAAATGAAGGATGGCTCAAAAAGATAGTTGCACCTGAATTAGATTGCAACAAACTGTTACAGGTGGTCTTCAGTTTACAACAGCAATTGAGACTGGAATTGCTGTCACTAAGAGACATTGTCATAAAGTACAATGTCACGTGACTGTACCACTTATCAGTACCAGTTGTGGCAGTCTCAGTTGCTGCATTAAACAAGGACTTCATATAACTAAGGCTTCTAACTTCCTGCTGGCTTCTCCATTGACTTTGCTTGAGGAAAGCCAGCAGGGAACATGGGAAATCACGATCACATGACTTGCTGTGACATCATAATTGTGAACCAGGTATTGAGTGCCTGGATTGTGATCATGTGACTGCGGGGGCACTGTGAAGCCAGAACTCAAAGTTGCAATTACCACTTCTTCAACATTGTCATAAGTTTGAATGGTCACTAAGTGAATGGTCATAACCCTAACTTAAGTGAATGGTCATAACCCTAACCTAGGACCACTTGTAATATAATCAAACCCTTTATAAAAATTACTTGATTGTATTTTGGTGGACTTAAGTTTCTGTCTTTAGTAAAAAATATACTCCAAGAACTGTTGCTACCTTTTTTGCTTAGTACTTAGTATTGCTCCCATCTTGAAAAATGGCTATCATATTTCACATTGTTAGTTATTATGCTCAGCTATCTGAACTGTCATGGCTATGCCAGAGTCTGCACAATCAAAAAATTCTGATTGGAACAGAATCTGATTTCATTTGGGATTTGATGCCAATTTTTAAATGTAGGAATCCATGCCTCAATTACCATTGGAAATCATCAGAACGTCTCCCTTCCTATTTGAGAAAAAGAGGACAATATTTTTTCAGATTTAATAATCTCAGCCAAATACAGTCACACATCAGACAAATAGATTTAGGTTTATGTATCTTTAAATTTGATACTATAACAGGAAATTGGAGAACTGGTCTGTCAGAAATTATTTTAATATTTAATATTAATCATTATGTTCAGAGGCAGTAAAGCACTGATTACCAGAAGCAGGGGAACAGCGTAAGACAATTAGCCCAGAAATATTCAGTAGTCAACTGAAGAGATAAAATGATAGACTCTGAGATGCTTATTTTTTTTATAACCCCTTAAAAGTATGTACTATAGATTTCTGTTTCTTAAAAAACAGCACACCATGATACTAAGCTTCTCAGAGTGATATGCAAAGTATCTATTATGTATTCATAACTGTAGTCATTCATTACCCATGAAAGTTTAATCAAGTGATTGTACAGTTTTATGTAAGTGAGCTATACCATGATTCAGTCATCAAAGTTTTAAAAATAAATTCTGTGTAATGCCATTTTAGCAGTACAGACCTCATTTAAGAGTGTCACGTGAATTTTTTCTCATGAATAAATTATATTATTATTTTCCCACGGTATTTTATTAAAATGTACTTTTAAAAATATAAATATATTCTCTTTACAGATTGCAAGCAAAGATGCTTTTGGAGAATACCCTCATTTTCCCAAGCAAGACATACAGTGTGTCCTCAGTGCCCAAATTATGTTGATAAAATGGTGTGGGGGGAAAAGCAGACAGGAAGGCTAGAATAATAATATTCATCGACAGAACAAACAATTCATTTTATAAATATTTTATCTCCTGTACATTATTGCATTGGGAGCCACAATTGTATGCAGCCATCATTCTATAGGAAATAAGTTTAGAAATGCAAACCAAATTGAGATTGTGAAGGGATATGTATGTATGAATAATAAATATGTCAGCTCATTATCTGATTGAACAATGTGCATAATCTCTTTAGTAAACATATAAATGATGAAATGTCTTTGAAGTGGATGTTTAGCAACGGGATGAATAACTGAATGCAAAATAAATAAAATAAAAATTGTAAACAAGTCATCATCTTGCTTATGGATATATGGCTTTGTTACTTCTGAGTCCTTCTAAATAAAATGATAAATTAAAGACATTAAATTTTCAAAAAGAAAGATTCAAGGCTGAACTGTGCTTCCAAATATTTGCACTGCCATCAAAATGATTTAAAATCAAATGAGAGAGAAATCCGTAGCGTTACACAAGATGTACTCATACTAAGGCCTAAACAAGACACGTATTAAAGGAACGGGACTACATTAGGTAATAAGAAGTTGCAATCCACTACTGAAATGTTTTCAGCAAACTAATTAATTCCTTCATCCAGCTTTTGTGGCACACCAGAATCTACTCACCAGGATATGAACAAGTGGGCCTCCAGAGATCCCTGTATACAATTCTGGTCATTTCAAGTCACACAGGAAAACATTCCACATTCCTTGTTTACAAATATCCAGTTAAAAACAGACATATGAACCTTTGATATATTTTGTGCACAATAGGTTTTTGTTTTTGTAAACCAGGTATCTGAGCTTTATTTAACATTGACACCCCCCCCCTCCATGGTTTCTAGATTGCAATTCCTGCCAAGGAGTTTTGTAACTTATTTTTTGGGGACGGAATCAAGCACGAGATCTTAAAAACACAAGTCTTGTTAAAAACAAAACAAAAAGTGGAAATCTTGCTCTCGTCTTCTTTTGTCCTTGTTCCACATGGCCAAAGTTATGCCTTGCTTATTCCCAATTCAGTAGGGAGCAAAGAGGATAGATGCTGGAGTAGCTCGGAGAGGCCCGTGTCCCGCCCTCAGGAGAGCTGTGGGTATTGCAGGGGCCTGGAAGAGAGCAGCGGAGGGTCGTGGTGGGAGAGTCAGAGCTGTGGATACCGCTGCAGCAGCGGCAGCAAGAGGAGAGGAGAGAAAGGCAGGTGCCAAAGGCTTAAGAATATCTTTTTGGAAGGCCAGCTTTGCCTATGGAAAGAAGGGAAAGAAATACCGCTATGAAATAGTTGATTCCCCAATGTATGGAGCTTGTTCAAAAGGTCTCCTGACAAAGCATTTAATTTCCTGCTCTTGCCCCTGCGCCTTTCCTTTTTCAGTTTCGGCACAGGAGGCTAAAAACAGCTGCAGCGTTTCATATCCCTTCTTGTGTCACATTTAGCTGCTGGCGTTATCAGCAGAGCTTCCTGGATGAGTTTTGGGTTTTGCTGGATTCCATTAACGCAAGATAGAGAGCCCTGCTCCGAATGTATGCTATATAATAGTTTAAAAAATAGCAATGAGAACAAGGTTAACCACAGGCAGAAGTATACCTTGAGCACTTGGGAAACGATTGCACCTATTCCAGTAAAGCACAGTCAGTTCCTCAGACAAAACAGTGGCGCAGGGGTGGGATGCTACCGGTTCGGCCTGGTTCTATAGAACCGGTAGCTCTGAAGAGCAGCTGACACCGAACCAGTTCAGTGTCTGCTGCTCTGTTTGGCCCAGACACCTGCCCGGGCTCTTGGCTGTCCTTTATTTCTTGCTTTTTCAACCTCAGCTGTTTTGCGCAGCACAACTGAGGTTGAAAAAGTAGGAAAGAAGAGGAGTTTGAAATGTTATGCACCCATGTGCAGTGCTTGTCAGCTGTCTGGGTGGCACAGCTGAGGTTTTTTGGAAATGGTCTACACACACGTGCAAAATGCACTCTCACCAGGGGTGGGATTCTACTTGCCAGAAAACTGGTTGGCCCTGCCCCACCCACTCACTCCTTACCTGGCATGGGCGCCATCAATCTTGCCTACTAAGTTGCTATTTTTCCTTTTTTCCCCCCCGACCATCAGCTGTTCTGCTGTGCCGGGTGATTTAGATTAGCTAGAAAGCAGGAAATTATCGGATTTCTTGTTTTCTAGCTAACCTAAAAGCAGAACTGAACCTTCCTTAGGACTGAAACTTCTATTTTTCAGTGTAGATTCAGGTAGCCGATTGCAGAAGCATAGATCTCTAAGTGAATCTGTGAGCAAATCAATCTGCCTGCCTGCTTTGCCTGATTTTGGGTAAAAGTTGCTCTCGTTTTTATAAAAAATTCAATATTTACATACATAGTGTATTGTGAGTTAATTTTGTGAGTTTGCTTGCTAGCAAATTTTATGTGACATACTCAGGTAGCTAATGGTAGATAGATCTCTGAATGAATCTGTGATTTTGTGAGCAACTCAATCTGCCTGCCTGCTTTGCCTGATTTTGGGTAAAAGTTGCTCTTTTTTAAAATAAAAAATTCAATATTTACATAAATATTTATAATATTTACATAGAAGCCATGCCTAGCCAGTCACATGACCACCAAGCCATGCCCAGTCAGCAAGCCATGCCCACCCAGTCACATGACCACCCAGCCACACCCACAAATTAGGTCACACCCACAGAGCCGGTTGTTAAGAAATTTGAATCCCACCCCTGCAGTGGCAGTATAATATCTTGTGTTTGAAGAAAATAGGGAAGGTGGTTTGGTTGTTTACTTGTAGATGTAAATTAGGTACTTATCTGGGGCTTATGCTGAAGCATGTCCCTATTGTGGCTTCAGCTTTTTCACGGAGAAGCTAATAAGCTAGTAAAACCTGAAGCATTTCAATTTCATTTTTATAATGAAGGAGGCATATTAGTTTTTTTTGTTTTTAAAGGTCAGTAGAAATGTGCTGTACATTAAGATTGGAAATAAGTGTACCTTGAACACTCTTGATTTAAAAAAAAACCTAGTTTCCTAAAAAATAATTGCTGCTGAATTTGGTGGAGAGGCTACCTTTGAGGAATGCACACAAATCTCTTTTCTAGACATACTCGTGAATGTAGGGGAGGATAACCAAAGCTTTTCAATAGGATAACCACACCAGGCAATACTTACCGCTAGAATGTTTGGATTACGCTGTAGTTTGTTATAAGGACTGTATTTTGGTTTTGTAGGTTTTCCTGCAACTTTGTCCTTGTGCCTTCTGCTAGAAATGTGCTGAAAAATCAATACAAATGTTCTGTTTAAAACTTATCAGTTGATTCTGTAATCAGTGCGTAGTCTCCAAGTAAGCATCTCTACTTATTTCAGGGGAAGGTAAGTTGATGAAAGCTCAGATAGTGAATATAGTGGATATAAAAAGTCTACACATCCCTGTTAACATACCAGATTTTTGAGAAGTAAAAAAAAAAAAAAATCAGGCTAAGATAAATCACTTAAGGATTTTTTTCCACCTATAATATAACATATAAGCTGTACAATCTGAACTCTTTTAAGGGGGAAATAACAATAAAAAAACAAGAATAATGTTGCTGCATAAGTATTCACACCTTCTTATAAGAAGGGATGTGGCTGGGTTCAGAATTAACCAATCACATTCAACCTGGTGTTAAACAATAGTCACTACACACCTGCCATCAATTAAAGGGATTCTGATCAAGCCCATATAAAGTTAAGCTGTGCTAGTAGGATTTTTCTGACAGTTGCCTTTTACAGCAAAAGCCATAGTCTGTGGAGCTTATAAAGCCGTGATGGTGAACCTATGGCACGGGTGCCACGGGTGGCACACAGAACCATTTGTGTGGGCACGCAAGCCCCAACCAAACTTACCTACATTGCACATGCGTGTGGCTCCCAGCTGATTTTCGGCCTGTTTGAGGCCGTTTTCATCCTCTTGGAGGCTCGAAGGAAACCTCTGCAGCCTTGCTTGGCCGAAAAATGGACCTTCCGGAAATACCGGAAGTGCCGAAACTGGCCTGTTTTCAGCCTCCAGAGGCTTCCCTCAAGCCTCTGGGAAGGTGAAAATGGCCTTCCCCAGGCTCCAGAGGCCCTCCAGAGGCTGAAAATGGGCACTTCCGGTATTTCCAGAAGGCCCATTTTTCGGCCTTCTGAGGCTGCAGAGGTTTCCCTTGAGCCTCCAGAAGGGCGAAAACGGCCTCAAATGGGCCGAAAATCAGTTGGGAGCCACGCGCATGTGCAGTTTAGGTAAGGGGACAGGGCAGGGGTGTTGCGCACTCATGTGCTGGGGGGCGCATTGCATTGTGGGTGCCAGCACACACACGCTTTCGGCACACCACAACAAAAAGGTTTGTCATCACTGTTATAAAGCATCGAAGGGTTCCAAATGTTGGACAGTATCAATTGGGAGAAGAGTAAAAAAAAATCCCAAGACATTGGATATACCATGGAACACAATGAAGACAGTCATCAACAAGTGGAGAAAATACGGCACAACAGTGACATTACCAAGAACTGGATGTCCCCTCAATATTGATGAAAAAACAAAAAGAAAACTGGTCCGAGAGGCAGCTAAGAGGCCTACAGCAACAGTAAAGTAGCTGCAGGAGTTTCTGGCAAGTAGTGGTTATGTATTACATATGCAACAATCTCCTCTATTCTTCATATGTTTGGGCTTGTGGGGTACAGTGGTAAGATGGAAGCATTTACTTACAAAAACATTTGGCATCACCAGAAGAAAACCACACTCACACTGTTGGTGGTTGGTATGTAAGTGGTAGCCTTATGCTTTGGAGCTGCTTTTCTTTAGCTGAAACTGGGGTTTTAGACAAGGTAGAGAGAATTATGAATAGTTCCAAGTATCAGTCAATTTTGGTACAAAACCTTCAAGCTTCCGATAAAATGCTGAAGATGAAAAGGAATTTCAACATGGCAATGACCCAAAGTGTACCTTCAAATCAACAAAAGAATAGCTTCACCAGAAGAACAAAGTTTTGAAATGGTCCATTCAAAGCCCGGACCTGAAAATCTATAGAATGATCTGAAAAGTGCTGTGCCCAGAAATACCCTCTCAATCTGACAGATTTGGAGTGCTTTTGCAAGTAAAAGTTGGCAAAGTTCCCCAAGGCAAGAAGGTACCATGCCGATGAGCTCCTACCCCAAAAGACTAAATGCTGTCAGAAAATCAAAAAGTGCTGCAACAATGTATTAGTTTATGCAACCATGTTATTGTAGGCTTTTTATTGTTATTTTTCCCCTAAAAGATTTCAGTTTGTGTTTCAATTGAATTGTAGAGTTTTATAACTTACATTAAAAGTTACATTAAATTCAAAATGTTTTATTTTGATCTGATTTTTTATGTCCCCAAAACCTGGCATTTTAAGAGAGCTGTGTAGATTTTTTTATATCCGCTATACATACTACATATATAGTATAATATTTACAGAAACAGGCACCTAATTCTAACATTAAAAAGCACAAAAATTAACATTAAGTTCAAATATGTATGGATCAAGACTTTCCTGGATAACAATGAAAATTAAAGGATGTATTGTACAATAATAAGATTTCAAGATAAATAAGTAGGGAAGATGTGGTGACAGCGGTTGTATAACAAGGATCAATTCTTTCCAACAGAACTGGAAATAAATTTATCAAATTAATGGCCATCCATCTTACACAAGGTGGTATACAACAAAACCAAAAATTAAAACATATTATAAAGCTACTCGAAAGTTAAATAATTAAACAAGAACAGGATCACAAGAGAATTAAAACTGGAATGTTGTATGTGATGCTGCTAATCCATATAGTAAAGGCAGAGCAACCGTAGCCCACAATAAGCAATTGTTCATTGGCATGGAGACAGACTGCTGTCATTTGCAAAAGTAATTGTTTTACTCAGTAACAACATGGTTTCAAATGTTTAACCAATGCTGTTGACCATTAACAAATATTGTCTAAATATTTTCAGCATGAGAACAAGGGGGTCAAGGATGGGCTGCAAAGAGTTTAGCAACCGGTTCTCTGCCTGATTGCTGGGTGGACGTGGGCATGGCCATGGTAGGCATGGCCTAGTTGGCTTCCTGCACCAAGGGGAGGGGGGAGTCATTTTCAGAATGAGTATGTAATATGTACAAACGACATACCTGCTTCAGCTGAATTTCTGAATTGACATGGACGTCACAAATCTCACAATGAAAAGTTTTGTTCTGTAGTCCTGAACCCATACTAGCTCCATGAGTCTTCAATCTGGATCCAGGCCGAGGATAAGATTTAATTGGTCCAGCACCATTCCTAGCTTCAACCATTGTCTTGTGCTTGGTACCTGACAAGTCATTATTGCAAAAGAATGAGAAAATTTTAACAAGGAAACAAACATTTTTAGTCATTGAAACATTTCTATTCTTTCCTAGATTTTCTGCTAAATAAGTAAATATAAATTTAAAAAATTATGTTTGATCTTGGTCCTTTTTCATAAAGGGCTCTGCAGGTTTTGGAAATTTTCAAGAAAATTTTCCATTTTCTTCAGAACCTAGCTATGAGACTATTCAGGAACTCCCACTCTCTTCTGGCACTGATCAAAAGGATTATTGCAGGGCCCAATCTGGGTCGGTCCCCGGGACCAGTGGTTTTGTCTTCCGAGCTTTTGGACATGTGCTGGCGTCCATCTTCAGCATGAGTCCAAAAACTCGGAAGACAAACCTCTGGTCCCGCGACTGACCCACATTGGATCTTGCAACATTATTCCGGGACAACAGTATTTGTCATAAACAGATTATTTATCACACTCTCATTACCAAATCATCCACAACTTCCTATGTAAGAAATTCCTGATTCCTGAAAATTATACTCATTTTTCATCTTTTTAGAATGTTAAAAAAAGGATTCTAGGTATTTTAAAGTAATAAAGTTATGCAATAAAATGAGCTGCTCAACTTCTTTTTGAACTGATTCTTTTGATTTCCATATTCTTCTTTTATACATAAAGGAGAAATAATGAATCCTATTCCCTAATAGTACTAATGAGTACAAATTCATTTTTATTTTATTATCATATCACTACCATTCCCACAGATATTTAAAATTCTCCTTTCGGCATTCTTACATATTAGTTTTATCCTAAATATTTAATCACTTTTATTTTTAATGCCATTCACTCTGATTAGCCCTCTTCATCCACATTTAAAACAGTTTTTTTTAAAAAATTCTATCCAAATTACTCTGCATTTTGTACTTCTTGTATAGAGAAATAATCTTATACTTTAAACCAGGTGTCTCCAACCTATGGGCCTCAGGGACCACCAAATTCATAATTTTAAATCCTGCAGACCAGAGACCCTGGGAAAATCCTCAAAAAAGTCTGCAGGAAAATCCCCCACCCCATTTTCATACCAATCGATCATTCTTTATTTGGGATCGCAGGATACCATCTCTAGCTTCGTTCTTGGGGAGACACAGGGAGAGAGACTTTTGGTTTCATGCAAGGAAAGCAGCAGAAAGCAGAAGTCTTTCTTTCTCTCCCCCAAACTCCACCAGAACTGAGTCTTTGCCGGCACAGCCTCTTGGAGTAGGAGGCCTTACAGGCTCCCAAAGACTCCTTTCTGGCAGAGTTTGGGGGAGAGAAGGAAAGACGTTTGCTGCTTTCCTTGTGTGCAGCCAAAAGCAGAAGAAGAAAGAAGTGGAAACAAGCAGCCCGGTGGCCAGGCCAGGTGCATGGGGCGAGTTCCCCCCTCCATCCCCCTTACTACCTCTTGTTGTTCGCAATGCAAGCAACGCAAGCCTTGTGTTTCCGCGCAGCCTGGATTAATTGCTTTGGGGGTGACATTTCTCTGCAGACCACCAAAATTTTCTTGCGGACCACCAGTGGTCCCTGACCCACTGGTTGGTGACCACTGCTTTAAACCATGTATTTGAAGCAAGCAGATTTTTTTACTGAGAGATGCTCTTAAGACAGTCGTTATTCTTAATTATCTTTGAACCTCCAAAGAGTCCAATCATTTCATTTACTCTCTCATCTTGTTTATACATATCCATTTGTGTCACCTGACACACTTACTCCCAGATCACATTTATTCAGGATGTTGTTGCACAATTCTTTCACCAATGTCATGCCTAGTTCCTCTATTATTGCCATTCATTGGAGCATAATACGCAACTATCTCTAACCTATGGCTTCCTTTTTTCATATGTACCCACAAGAACATTGATGATACTAATTCCAATTCATATTTTTCCTATACAATTTAGTTCATAGTTAATATTTTGATTTATAGTTCAAGTTATAGCTTCCATTTTTCTGCATGTATTCAGCAATTCCATTCCACAAGATCAGATCAATTCCATTCCAATTTTCTTACATCCTTCCCCTTTTTTTAGTTTCACACAAAATAACTATTTTTCTTTTTATATTTGTTTGGTTCATGCATCCTCTTTATAATTGACTCCTGTTAACATTCCAAGTCGCAATCTTCCATATCACCAAGTGTGTCCATAGACATAGACCTCTGCTTTCCATCTTGGCTTTGGTCAATTAAGACCAAAGAAGTCCATATCTATGGGCCCGCTGCAATTACATAATGCTTTCTAGTAAGATGTGGGGGCCACTTCTTTAGCCTCAAGCTGCTTGATTTCCATATGTAAACCAGTTAGAACTGAAGTCCTTTTACCTTTGCAAGACAAGCTAGTCATGCAGATAACCCAAAGAGAAGATTACTGGACTTTGTTGTATCTGTTAATGTACTGATTATGTCAGTCAATTTTGAATATCTCAGCCAGTGGGCCACAGCAGAATTAGTATTCAGCAGGTTCTGACCAGTTCTGGAGAACCGGTAGCAGAAATTTTGAGTAGTTTGGAGAACCGGCAAATACCACCTCTGACTGTCCCTGTCCCCATTTATTCTCTGTCTCCCGAGTCCCAGCTGATCGGCTGAGTCTTCTTTTGTTGCCCTGCACCGGAGAACAGAGCTGGAAAGCAGGTTAGTGGGGTGGGCAGGGGATTTTGCAGTATCCTTCCCCTGCCACACCCACCAAGCCACGCCCACCAAGCCCACAGAACCAGTAGTAAAAATGTTTGAATCCCACCACTGGGCCACAGGCACAAGCAAGGCCTGGTTTTGCCTAAAGCATATTTGCACTATTCTAAGCAAGCCAGGTTCTCTAATACTCCGCAGCAAGTAAGACTTTGTTGCTTGCATTCTATCAGTTAGGAGATATATGCAATATATTGAAATACACAGGGATGGACTAACAATTAGTTTTATCTTTTAAATCACTGTTATAGCAGAAGATAAATTTTTCAAAAAGTTTTCAAAAAGTCAATTTTTAATATAGAGATCAATATCCTGTGTTTCCTTTACAACTTGAATATGAAGAAGTGCAGCAGGGACAACGTTCCCCCCCCCTCCATTCTTTGCAGCTGAGCTTTCAAAGGAAAATTTAGCAATAAACACAGTAAATTAGCCACTCATGTTAAGACTGTTAGTGTATGCTGCTTAGCATTTCTGCTTTACTCCTTGTGATGGAGGTAGCATTTTAAGATTCAGCGCAGCGTAAATAGCTATGGTGTAGGACTAAGGGGTGGAGAGATTCAGTAGTTCAGTGGTCTCTTCTGTGCTGACCATGGAAGCTGAGTAACTTTCAGCCAATCACTAAGCACAATTTAACTCAGAGGTTTGTTGTAAGGTAAGAATAAAAGTATTATGTACATTGCCTTGAGCATCTAGAGAAAATACGAAGCACAGATCTAATATAAAAATAGAATTAAACGAGTAGAATAGGAGCAAACTGTTTCTTGCTTTAGGAATCCTGTTTAGCATTCTAGTCTCTTCAACTCTAAAAGTTTCTAAAATTAATTCCAGAACTGGAGTGTGTTGTTTCTTCAATCATTTTTATGTCTCTCCGCCATCTACTGATGCATAGTATGATTAATTAAAATGAAACACTTAATTGATTTACGTATGTGCTTCTGTGTATTAACACAACACAAGCAGAGTCTCGATACAACCAGCATACTTGGATTTTATTTCAATTTTTTATTGTTTTATTTTTAAAATAAAAATAAAACCACAAGAAATCCCAGATAATTGGGCAGGCAAGGCATACCCCGTGAAGATCTACACGCCAGTAGCCTATGGGGCACAAGCTTGCATAGCCCCCTTCTCTCTTTCTGTGTTCCCCTTTTCCCAATTTGTCCCCTTCCTCCTTTCCACCTCCCCAGTCACCAGAATGCTGAGGTAGGATCAAATAACTTCTTAGAGAGCTCTAAACTGATTGCTTATAGAATTATACAGTACAACTCCGTCTTTTCCTGAACTACCTTTTTATTTTGCAAAACATCATACAAATCTAAATATATGATTATGAATTGTCCCTAAGTGAAAACCACCTTTGTTGATTCTTATATCAACATTACTTTTGGTACTGATGCTAGATAAGCGGGACAAACAGAGGAGGCATGCATTTCTGTGTATTTCCCAACACTACAGCAAAGAGAATTACATTTTAATTTTTTTTTTTTGTTATACTATCCATTTCTAATCCTGGATAAAAGAGTTGAGGCCAATCTTATGACACATAATTATAATCATATATTATTTCTAGCCTTGCTTTTATATATTGAAATTAGCAAGCCCAATGTTTAGTCAAAACAGTCTCCTTTTTTTTTTTTTTTTTTTTGGCAATGCATTTCCTCCTGTTGGATTGTGTGAGTGTAGCAATCCTGGCCAAAGTCATGGAGAAAAATGTGAGAAAACATTGGAATGGCAAGATAATAATAGAGAATGATTACTGGCAAACCTGGCAAGTAGAATACCAGAAGGTCTTTTTATTAACTACCGAATGGGGGCTTTAATAAGGTGGATCGTAACAGGTTCTCTTGAAATCCTAAGTACTGAAATGTGACTTGCGGGATTTCTTCCTTGTATTAGGATGTAAAACCTACAGGGCTGAGAGAAACCATTTATCTGGACAACAAGGGCACCCTTGGAAAATAGGTTTATTAAGCATGTAATAGTGTAACCAGTTGAACAAGATCTTTAATAAAGAACAGAATGTATGCTTCCTGGGCTGTTGAGAGGCAGGAAGCTAGTAATTGCCACAATATATTTTAAATAAAACATCCTTTCCTTTGCAATAAAAAAATGACCCAACAGACAAAATGTTACATACATTGCCTAAATTTTCTAAAACCTATAGTTATGCTTTTAGTTATTTCTGGTAAAGACTCACCTGTGTTGTGTGCTTCTAGCTGAGATAAAGAATTCACAGCCACTTTGCATAATGAACAATACAGTAATTTTTTGGCTTTCTCCTCTTCAGATTCAGAAATGGCAATTGTAGTCCCATTTGTGCTCTTGGAAGAAACTGGCCACAAAGGTGTGGTTATTGTAGCTGCTGCTACTGCTGCTGCTGCACTGGCAGACTCAGATATAAAGGTGACCACTTCAGCCCTTGAAAGTTGACTAGAGTCATTAACTTTCAGAATTGCCCTGTCTTAAAGAGAATGAGAGAAAGAATGAATACAGGACTGACAATTCCAGCAATACCATTCCAGCAATTCCTTGAAATTGAGGCTTTCCTCAATTTCAGCACTCATAATGTATTGATGCTATAATTCCCAGAAATCCTGTCAAAGGTCACACTGTCTGGAAATTCTTGCCCTGACACACCTGGAAGGCATGAGATTGTCAAAGGCTAATTTCTGACATCTTTAACAGCAATTTCTTTAAGAGGAAAATCTTATATTAATCAGTTTGATGGAACTCACCTCAGAAATCTCAAGTAGCTCATGAAGAAAAAATGATATACCTAAATAATCAATGCCTGTATTCTTAAAATAATAATTTCGGCTTTTTGATTCATCTACAGCTATATGAAGAAAAGCATCTGTAAAATAATTGTATTGGACAGAATTCTGCTTGTCTTATATGGAGTGGAAATTTCTGAAACTTACCAGTAATGTGAGAATGAGCCAAATTGAAACAAAAACCAATAACTGAACTATAGACCATATGCTAGAAATCCTTTCACTGAGTCTGTCCCCTCACCTGCTTGTATATGCATTAGACTGTCCACCCCAGTTGCATATTTTCTCAGCTATTCTAAGACTGTTTCTTACATGAAATTTTTACAAAATTAAAAATTATTACTCAAAATGTGCATGTAAAACTCAAAACCTTAAACAAAACAGGGTTTCTTGAGATATGAATTAAGAAACATCTGCAAAAGAAATATACTGGTGTTCCCAAAAGGAGATGGATTACATTGATCTTCTGGGGGAAAAAGAGAACTGCCCAAAGAACTGCAACCCCCACCCCCAAAAAGTTAACACTGGCATACTAGCAGTTCTGTCTAGGGCTTTCCCATCACAGGAGGGCTTCGCCTTCTGGTGTTAATTCCATCCCATGGGAAAACCTGATCTTGCTTCTTTGATAATGTGACTCCATTCACAAGGATTCAAACTCAGCTTATGTCATGAGGCAAGGGAATGTGCCTGTATGGGGCCAGCTGTTTCCAACAGGATATGCTGTCCTAAAGCAGTCCAGGAAAAAATGGGCAGAGAGCTAATTTCACTGTAACCCCTAAGAGCAATGGATAGCACATGACCTTTCTGCTTTACACTGATTGCCAGTTTATTTTTGAAGAGGTAAAAAATGGACAAGCTGCTTCTAGATGAGTTACTTCTTCCAAGTGATTGGGCCCAAGTTATTGAAGGTTTTAAAGACAATAAAGACTTAAACCACTCGGGCTGGTTAACTTGAAATATCTTCTTCAAGGACGGCTGTGCCCTCCACAGCTCACTGAAGCTATCAAAGTGCTTTGGATTTTATCTTAACGGCAGTATAGAAGCCAGGCCTTCTATAAAGCTGCATCAGTTCAGCAGAATTTGCTTCCTTGATAAGAGGCCTAACTTAGCTTTGTTTTTGTTTTTTAATGGTCTTGAGACAGTCTCTTGGGCAGGCAGAAGTGTAATAATTAATAATTTTAAAATTTATTTTTAATACTGTATTCTTAGGCTTAGTAATCATTTTTTCATTGTCAACCATTCAAGGAAGCAGCATTAGATTTCTTTTACCTTGGATTTAGTTGAGCAGCAAGCAGCCTGACTACTCTCTTTTAAGGGAAGTGATATTATTCAAAGTACAGAAGAAAAGTAAGAAGCAATAAATAGAAAAAATTAAAGACAAGGGATCAAAGAAAAGGAAATCTAACTAAATCTTTTACACCCACATCATTCCTTTCTATCCTTGCAAAACATCCTCATTTCCACCACATGGAATTCCATGCATCAATTCACACACTGCATTTGTTATTCAAATTTATTTCCCTCTTTTATCAACCCCATCCAACCATGACTTCTCAGTTTTCTCTCTTCTTTCAACCCTTTCATTCTTAATGTAATTATTGCGTGATTTGATCTTCATTAATTCTCTGCATATTCTATGTATATAATCAAACAACCTCAATGTACTTCTTTCATCCTAGTTGCTAACTTCTGGATTCATATTAAGTCAGCACTCTTTAATTCTTAACCCTCTCCTTGTTTCATTAAACACATTACTAAACGGGGGGCCCCCCCTGCCCCCCCTTTAAGCTTGGACTTCACTCCCAGACCTCAGCCAGCAGCTGGCTGAGGTCTGGGAGAAGTATCAAAGTGCCAGGTCCCTGTTCTAAACTATCCCATTCCCACTGTATTCAACATGCTGCTATGCTTCTTCTAACATATCCAACTCTCTGATTCATACAATAAAGAGTGTATAAACATCTTTATACATAGCCCTTTTTGTTTCTTTTGACAAAGATTTATTCCTCACAAAAGAACAATGTGCTACCCATTATCTTTCTATCCAAATTTGCACCTACAACTTTAATAAATTATTTTAAAATTTGTCCTTGGATTTTTCCATCTTTCATAAACTGTCTACCAAAATGCCCACCTTAATCATTTCTTCCCTTTTTTTGGGTACGTACTGTATGTATAACTTCCTACTGTTCACATTACGTGTTTATTTAAATTTTGTATTTTCTCTGTCAATCCAATTACTTTGATGTTTGATGCATTGGTTTTTACACCCATGCTCCTCATTGCAATATGAAATCCAATCTAATATTCACTGCAAATAATTCAGATCCTCAACCAACAAAGCACCTTCTGCATACACAGGTCTGCATGTATTTATAACTCCAATCAATATACCTCTGTTGTTAACATAGTAATTTTGTCTTATTTCACATCCTTTTATTCCCATAATTTACTTATACATTATAGCTGTCCTATCACTTTCATTTTATCATATGATTTTTCTAATTCAATAAGCATATTGTAACTTACTTTCTTTCCCATCTTTTTCAGCAACATGTCAAAGAGCAAAAATCTACTCTGCATGCCCCCTGCTGAGTAAAAAGTCATATTGCACTTCTGAGATTTTGCTCTTTATTATCCCATTTTTTTTTTTTATGAGAATTCTGCTGAACACTTCCCAGACACACTTAACAAACTAATCTCCATTTATCTTTGCTACTTTTTCTTTCTATAAGTGAACAATAATATTCTTACAATCATCAGGCAAAGATGTGGTCTTCACAAGTTAAACAAATTGTGTAGCTATTCCACAAGCAAACCACCTCCATATTTGTACAGTTCTCTGGTTATATCATCTGCACTGACTGTCTGACCAATTTTGAATGTTCTCATTTAAGCATTTATAGCTTTACATTATTATTTTTTTCTTGAATACCTGAATCTAGACTGAGTCTAGATCAGGGGTGTCAAATTTGATTGCATTGAGGGCTGCATCAGTGTTGTATTTGACCTCGGGGGGGCTGGGGTGGGCATGGTCAGAGTGGGCATGGCCAGCTCAACGTCACTCATGTCGGGGCACCTGTGATGGCCCGAGCACTCTGCCAGAGAAAACGGGCTTTCGAGCTCCCTTGTTGGCTGCAACAGCCTCCTGCACCCCTCTGCCAGTGAAACGGAGCTCAGGAAGACAGAGGCAGAGGTACTGCGGGCCAGTCCTTTGCTGCTTCCAGGGTGGCCCCACCGGCCAGATCTAAGCACCCCATGGGCCAGGTCCGACCCACAGGCCTTGAGTTTGACACCCCTAGTCTACATGTTCTACTTCTTTCAGAGCTCTCTGTTGTTACAATCCCACCATATTCTTAACAGCCTTCTTGGGGAAGAAGGAGAGGTTAAAAACAGGGCTATAACTCCAACTGTGTTGGATGTAGTACTTCTTCTTTAAGTGAGCATAGACTAAGATTCAAGTTGTTGGAATTTTCCTCTTTTACAAGGTGGTGTCAAATAAGGCCTGGATCAAGCCTTTATTTTTTCTTCCTTGTCTGCTTTTACTAGCCAAAATGGATAGGGATCAAATTCACAAGCAGCAGAGCTCACATTACAGAATATTCTGTCTAGTTCCTTAATATCCACAAGCTCACAACCCAAGCAACAGTACCAGGCAGTTTGTCTCCCCACGTAGAGTGAATATCAGCAAATTTATTCATTAAACATTTGATCAAACAATCACATACTGCACTTGATTGGTCTTCTGCCTCACTTTCTCCTTCTGGCCCATTTTCTACCCTTACTACATTGGCCGGAATCCAGTAAAGGTGAAGAAGATCTCCTCACCATCCTTATCATTTCCCTAGCATCTGTGCCACTCAAATATGTCATGGAAATAATGACATAGGCAGTGTGATTTCACAATGCAAATTCTGTCACTTACATACTTTTTGAGACATCATGGTGCAAGCACAAAGAGTAGTTTACATTCTAACATACATTGTGCCATTTGCTTTCTTATCCCACTATGGGAACTTTTGTTGTAAATTATACTATGTAAATTGACTCTATTTTTACCAGAGATGTTTGATCCCTGAATCATTTACAGAGATCCTATTTACATAACGGGGCAGGACATACTATAACAAGATTTGGTTTACTTTTACCTGGTACTATGCTTAAGTCTCTTGATTAATGCTATAGAAGTGCAAACCTACACAAACTATTTCAAACATCTAGCATAACTGATGCCCAAATTGAAACATGTAAGTTTGTTCTGGATTTGGAACAAAATGAGCCTTGGAATATTGACTTTGCCCCTCTGAGAGCTGTTAACATAGAAGAGGAAAATAAAAATGTTGCACACCAGTCCTGACCTATTCATCCAGTGAAATCATTCTGAGGTTCCTTTTTGCTTGTTTTATCTCCATCTAAAACCTGGAACAATAACAAAAACGCTCTGGACTTACAGCAACAAAGAACCAATCTGGAACATCATCTTTTCTCTTGGAAAAGGGAATCTTTGCTAGTGAGTATATTAGACTGGGAAATTAAAATCAGAAAATATGTTGCAATGACAAAATTAATACTACTACATATCTATAACAGAAGCTTAATTAATTTGAGACAGGAATGGCTTCCTTATATACAACACAATATACAGAAAGACAGATTTAGACATTTGAAATATGGTTTTTAAGAAATAATTAGAAACCAACAACAATAATTAATGTTCAATGTAAAGCAAAAATATGTAAATTGTGGTTAGTAAAAAATAACTAGGTTAACCTAGTAAAATTCATTTGTTCCATTATCTTTTATATTCTATTATTTAGGGATAATATTCTATTATTCATATTCTATTATTTAAGAATAACATATTTTTAAAATGTTCTGGGTTTTGTTTCTGCTGAATAGAAGTATTTACAAAACAGATTTTAGTTTTGGGATAAAAACAAAACACATATTCCATTTTGTGTAGCTAGTCTTAGCTAACAGCAAACATATATTAGCATGATATGCAAATACATTCTCAGTGCTGGAATCCATTTAATTAAGCTTGATGACAGTGCCAGGGACAATGATCTTACAGGTATATCTGCTATGTGTGTAATGGATGGTATTTCTACTATCACAGTAAATGAAAATGGTTACTCAGCAAGTTGGACTCTTTTATACTCATACTTTATAGTCTGTAGTCACCACATCCAATCTATAATTACCTGTATTACAGTGCAGCAAAACTTAAAATTACAACTATCATTAGTACTAACATACTTACAAAGGAATAATAGCATTCTAAATTATCTGTAGATAAAGTCTACTCAGAACTATGCATTTACACCCTATACTCTTGTATGAAGGATCAGTCCAGGAAAACTTGTGATGAAAATCTGATAACAGTGGAAATTCTAATATTGCAGCACTAGACAAAGGTTCTGAGCAACAACATAGCCAATGTTGCCTGGCCATGGGACATTATTTGTGGAGGGGTCTTACACAATATTCAAAGATGAATAGAACTTTATTTTTTTAAAGTATTCAGTAGACTACTTCACATAATAAATTTAATTTTTCCCAAAGTTCTAAGAAAAAGGGGGAAATCTTGACTGTTTTCCAAGTCTTAACAAAAATGTTTATTTACACTGAAATCTTAAACAAATAAAGCCATATTTAGCTCCAGGCAGGGTTTCAGGAAATCTGTTGTCCCTTATGCTGTTGAAACCTTTGATTATTTTATTAATAATTTCCCTTCATACACTGATTCAGCAGATAAGGCTCTGTTTTTTTCTAGTTTGATTTCTATTTTTCTACAGAAGTCATAAATATTGCAATACATACTAAAAAAAACAAAATGCAAAGCTATTTTAAAATATCTGCATTGAACTGTATCCATTTTGCAAACATGCAATGTGTTGCCATTTTTTTGGATACCATTGACCTCAGATTACAAAGTCTGAGTATGGAAGATTCCAAGTTGCAGAGAGTAACCATTTTATTTACTGCTCTAGCAGAAATGTCAAATAGAACTTCATTTTATTTCAGAGGAAAGCTAAAAAGATTGTAAAAGATCCTCAAGACTGCAGTTTATAAATACAGGAAGAAATAGCAGGTTCATTCTGTGCCCTTTATTTTGAAGAGTATTTGTTTCAATTTAGAAAGTATAATCAAAGGTCTTCCATTTATATTTAATAAGTGAATAGTGCATTGCACTTTCACGCTGCCTGAAACTCATTTTATTTCATAATCCATGAATCTGAGGGGCTCACGTCTTTAATTCAAATTAGTCTATACTGAGAGGATCTATGAGTTCTATCATATAAGGACATATTACATACTAATGTCACATATTAGGATTGATATACTATCATCATCATGTAGTCCTTAGTGCTTTTTTTGCATCTTTAAGTCAGTCTTACCTTTTGGTGACTGTCTTGATTAATCCCTGAAATTTTGGGGGCAAGGTTTCCTTGGTAGTGGCTTGCTCTTGCCTCCTTCCTAGGGTTGAGACAGAGAGTGACTACCCAATGTCACCCAGCTGGCTTCGTGCCACAAGTGGAACTAGAACTCCCAATCTCCTGGTTTCTAGCCTGGAACTTTAATGACTGCACCAAACTGGTTCTCCACTTGTGCTTTGGAGGGGTATGGAGGTAATGAATGTCTATTTTTAAACATTTAAACACTTATCTTATAAAAAGCAGTAGCTGAACTTATGAATACATTATCTTTATATCAACAGGTTCTTCAAATTTTGGTTTCCTAAAAAAGATTTCATTAGTTCATAAAGCAGGGGTGGGCAAACTACGGCCCGCGGGCCACATCCGCCCGTTGGTCTGTCCAATCCGCCCGCCCCTGAAAAAAATTTGCTGGGTGTGGCGTATTGCCCTGCGCCACGTGGCCCCCAAAGCTGCAAAACAGTGCGGAGCACTCTCGGGTAGGAAAGAAAAGAAGAACTTTGCAAAGGCCTCGGCTGGGAGTTCGAAATCACCTTCGAGTGCAACCTCTCCGAAGGTGAGTCCCCGCCGATCCCCTTTTTTTTCCGGGTTTCAGGCTTAAACTTTGCAAAGGCAAAGTTTGCAGGTGGGAGCGTCTTCCGGCTGAGGAGTGGGAAGGTTCCGCCGGCGGGCGGGCGGGCTGCTTGGAGCAGGCTGCTTGGAGCCACCTAAAGCTAGGCTGCTGCTGGTGCAGCCTTGCCCTGCCTTGATGCCCCGTTTCCCGGCTCGGCGGTCCTGCTCGGGCGGCACTTTAAAAGCCTGCTCCCAGCACCTGAACAACTTCCCAGCAACTTGCGGCTTCCTTTTTCCTCGTGGGTGCTTGCGCCTGGTCCCAAGCCGCGTGGCGGAGGGGAAACCCGGCGGGCGGGCGGGCTGCTGGAGGAGGCGACTCCGGCGGTGCTCCGGCAGCAGCAACAGGCAGTTCTGCCCGGGCTCCACTCAGGTATCCTGCTGGGGCTGTCAGGAGTTGCTACCGCCAGTGCAGCTCCGCGCGGCTCCAGTCCCGTGTTGCTTTGGGAAGGAAAAGGCAAAACCAGGAGCCGCTGAGCCTGAGCCTCCGGTGCTGCTGCTGCCGTTGCAAAGCACCACCTTTCCCTTCCCGAGGCAACGCGGGACTGGAGCCGTGCGGAGCCGCGCTGGTGGTAGCAACTCCTGACTCAGGGGGCCTCCGAGGGGAGGGGAAGGAGGAGAAGAGGGGGAAAGGGTGGGGGCGATTCCCAAAATCTTGTGCTGACCCGGCTCGTCTGTCAAATTTTAAAAGTCAATGCGGCCCCGAGCCAAAAAGTTTGCCCACCCCTGTCATAAAGCATGTTTGCTACAAACTTTAATCAAACATCACTTTGCCCTTCAGATGTGCATGGACTTTTGCATTCATACTCTAATCATGCCTTTTCAAGGCACCTTGTAAAGAAATTAAATGAAGGGTTCTTGAGCTCAGCTTCACAAACAAGATCTAGGATGAATCAGAACATGGACAGTTTATTCAGGAAAAAACAGTAGCTGATACACTGACGGGGTATAATTCCTAAATAAATCTGATGTAAGTTCCCCTACTACAACTATAAAGAATATTGGGAAGCTTTGGATTTGTCACCATATATCGCTAATCTATTTTGCAAGGTTGTTATAAAATTAAAATATAAAATGTTTACATTTATATTTCTTTTTGAGCCTTGTTATTTTGTAATCTTCTTTATGTGAAAGGGAAAGGGGAGGAAGTTATGTTCCATGAGCTTTGCCTTACATCCATTCATTCAGTGACCAGTGGAAAAATGAGTATGTGATTGGCCCCCAAAGTTTTGGCCATTACAGCACCCTCCCTTGGCCTCCCTCAACTCATGTGTATCCTGCGCTAGGCCTCTTAAGTCTTCCCATATCCCTTCCCTGCTCCTTATGTTGAGTTCCTTATTTATGTCCAAACTCTTTGGCAATTCAGCATGGTGTGAATATATATATATGGAAATTAGAGCAGTAATTCTATTAAATCAGCCACCATGACAGGTCCTACTATAGGACAGTGGGGTATCTTGTATTTTTCTTAACAAGCAGCTTGGAAATAAATTAAGGGGAGGCTTAATTTGGTAGTTGATAGTATTCTTTATTTTTTTCAGAGCTGGCAACTTGATAAATTTCATGGGCTTTTTTGTTTAGCTGTTCTATTATTTAATTAAAACTCTTTCTTTCTGAAGTTCCTTTATCTATTTCTGTTCTTTATTAAAAAAAAATACCTTCTCTTATTTCTCCAGTTCAACTTGTGTGGTATTTTTATTTTTTCCCCTACATCCAGGATTAATAAAGACTGAACTTATTCCTTCTCTCTCCTCATTTATACTCATTTTTTTATTACTGACACATTATTTTCATTAGTATCCTTTATTTGCCTATTTAGAAATAAAGCCCAGAGGGGGGAAAGATACAGCATTACTATACACAAGAGATAATATATACTGGTAGTAAAAAAAATTTAGATGTCCAAAACAATTTCAATTGTATCATTAATATAATACTGCTATATGTTACCTCCAGACTTTTTCATTCAGGTTTTATTGCTTAACAGTTCTCTTCAAATTACATTTGTATTATTTGTAATATTCCAGTCCCATCCATGAAAATACAGTTTGATTTCTATCGTCTTTCTGTCTAAAGATAAATGTAATTGACTTGTGCTTGTAAGATCACAGTGGTAGATATATGGGGCCAGGTGTGATAATTCCTGCAGTTATCTCACAAAGGGTGACTATGGGGAGTTGGTGCAAGCATACACCTGGCTGAGTTCTCTAAAGTGGGTTCTACTCTTCAGGAAAGATTGAACAAGCACCCTTATCTATAGTACTGATGGAAAGAGGTTTACTTGCTAAACCAGTCAGTACCTGTTTGTAGAATGGGGAAGGGTGTCTTTGTGTCAGATTAGCCCTGGCAGCATTTACCCACTTGGAGAATTTCCTATTGTTTCTCTAGATTTTTTCAGTGGATGTTAGATGGAAATGTGATGAAATGGATATGAGCTCCACTATAATTATCTGCTTGATATTATCAGCTTCCATAATTTGTATACTACTCTGGGCCTGAATTAATTTGTAATAAACATTAACTCTTCTTATAAGCTAAATTAAGTTTATATTTTATAAGTGTATACTTAGCTCTATGTACACACACTCACACACACACACACTCACACACACACACACAAAGCAACCATTTGCACGGAGTGGACTACCTGCAGCCTTCATTTCTTCAATTATTGAAAAGTGGCTATTCCGTATCTTTCCATTTTGAAGTTGAAAACAGCAGTTAAAACCCCCAAATAGACCATTCAGATTAAAAAAATAAATAAAAGAAAGGTCTAAATCTCTTTGGAGGAAGAATTTAAAAGAAACCTGTGGCACCCACATAGGTACTGTGGTCACATCCATTTATGGACCTCGGGCTCTAAAAACGTATCTTCTTCCTGCAAAGAAGAGACCTATGTTTTCTTCCAGTGTGTACAGATAGTCCTCAAACGTATGACCACAATTGACCCAAAGTTTATGTTGCTAGGTGAGAAATTCATTAAGTGAATTTCGCCCCATTTTATGACTTTTCTTGCCACATTTGTTAAGTGAATCACTGCAATTGTTAAATTAGTAACACCATTATTAAGTGAAACTGGCTTCCCCACTGACTTTGCCTGACAGCAAAAGGTGATCACATGAGGTCAGGACACTGCAACTGTCATAAATGTGAATCAGTTGTCAAGCATCTGAATATGAATCATGTCACCATGGGGATGCTGCAACAGTCATAAGTGTGAAAAATGATCATAAGATACTTTTTTCAGTGCCCTTGTAACTTCGAATGGTCACCAACTGAATTGTTGTAAGTCGAGGACTACCTGTATTATGAACCTGCTTCAAAATAGGAAAAAAACATTTTTTTTACTCATTTAATCCATGGTGATGTAATCCATTTCAGGTTATTTGTGATTCAACTAATATACCAGTTATATTTATAACACAATTTCTAATGTGCTTCATGCTTCTTTTAGATTATATTTACAAATTTACTAAGGTAAAGATCAGAATAAATTTAAAATCTATTGCATTCTTTCCTCCCACTTCCGGTGGGGAACCAATTATATTTTCATGGTTAGATTTACAAAGAACTGTAATATTGCGGATGATGCTTGAACTTTACCATGGATTACAGGATTACATAGAAAGACCATTCCACTAATTATCAAGCGAAATACATGAAATACGGGCTTCTTAAAGTAGAGAATAGTAAAGTAAATGCTATTACCTAGAAATTGCAGATTTATTATTGTGATTCAACACTCCCCAGAGAGCCCCAGGAATTTGCTCATACAAGAAACACTTTTCTGCCCTCAAATTCATTATTCTGACCTCCTTGCCTTGGAACACTAAGCTAGCAAAAGCATGTCTCTGTGAACATTAAGAGTTTTTGCAAATTTCTCAGCTGCATACAGACAGCTGAGTTTTGACTATTAGCACTATTGATCACTCGACTTAGAGATCAGGATTGTTGGTAGCTTCCCCACAGTCTTTTTACTAGCCTTCTTAGCTTTGATTCTGCTTGCCAACTATGGGGAAGGTCAATTATATCCACTCTTTCAACTAACAGATTATGAGGAAGGGGAGGATGCTTTAGTTTTTGACAATAGTAGAACCTAAAAGTAGCAAGAGATACGAAGATAAACATATCCCACTCACAGGAGTTTTGTAAGCAGCCCTTGTTGAGTGTTTATTTATAGATTGGAGCCAACAGGTTTGTCCTTTGATATTATATTAAGACTGTGCAAATAAGATATCTGTGAAATATTGCAATGGGTAATGTGCTGCAGGTTGCATAAGCAATAATTCCCATCTTGGGAAAAATGGGTCCTATTCACCTTTGCCTATGTATATTGAACTATGCTATTTTTAATAATTAGCCCAAGATGACACATAAGTATGTATTAATTACCAATGGTATAATAAAACAACTGATATTTATACATAGGAAAGAGAATATGCTTGGAACCATTTTAAAGCAAACAGCATCACATTGAGGGCTAGTGGAAAAAAGAATAATGTACAATCTTTCTTCCTTTATCCATTTGAGAGATTCCATTGGAGGCAACTTTTAACACAGATAGCTGAATCACTCTATCTGCATCTCTCTATTAGATCTGCTATCAGTATTTGCCAGTCACTGGTCATTGACTAAAAGTTTAATAGATATTCAGTGGGGAAACAGGGACAGCAAATGAAGCTTCATAGGGAATCTGACCCACCAGCTTTAACAATCACTATTCTATTTCAGAAAGGAGAGCCTTATACGATTTTATTACAAATATTGGCACTGAAATAGGCAAAGAGCATCTAGACAAAAATCTCACATAAATCAAGAAGGAGAAGAGAAGAATGTACAGAATGAAAATTTCATTGACCTGATTTGTTAGAGATGTTGGCCGGGGCCGGCGTAGCAGAGCCGTTCATGTTAGCCATTGCGCTGTTCTTGGAAGCACTTGCTTTGGGTCTAGTTTTCGTTGCTTCTAGTGCTTTGACCTTCTTGGCATGTTTACTTCCTTTGTAGTGGGCCTCAGCCTGGCTCTACAAAGGAGAACAAATCAGGCTCAACATTCATACTTGATATCACTCACAGATGAGAAGGTGGAAAAAGAAAAGTTATACAACTTCCAGTAAGAGGCACTACATTCTTTTGCCTAAGAAAAGTTAGTAGTGCTTCATTATTAATATTGTTCCAGGATTCCACAAGACACTTTTTGGACTTTAACTGAGATCTTACTGAAGAATATGTATTTTCATGGATTACAGCAAAAAGATCTACCTCCTTATTAGTTTTTGACCTATATTCCACTACAATTTTAACCCACTGCAGAAAGTTAAATGAAAATAGATTTGGAAATTAGATATTTATCTGACTATTTTAAGGGCCCAATTTTACCCACAATTAGAATACAATTCTATTGAAACCACTATGAGTTTGCATGAGATTATATAGTCTACTTATTTGTATCAGATTTTAAGAAAACACACTTGCTTGTTTATGGTGGTCTGTTTCTATTACTAGTCCTGTACAGTACAGTTTTTATTATATTTAAAGATAGGTATCCTGTCCCATGTGCAAAATCACACTTGCTACTGATATTACTTATTTTTATTTTTTTGAAAACATGGAGGCATAAAGCCTTTTTCTATTATATAAACAATCCAGCAGATATTATTACAAAATACTGAGTAGTCTAGTGGCACTTTAAGAACTAGTGGCACTTTAAGAACTATATATTTCAAGGATGTTTTTGGCAAATGATTCTTATTAAAGAGCCTTTATAATATTTGCTTGCTAGAAAGTCAGCCTTACTAAACTCAGAGGAATTTCTTTTTGGATAAACAAGTTTAGTATTACTAGTTCTTAAACTCCAATTGATTAAGCAGTTCCATCCTTCTTTGTATGATATTAATACAATGGATAAACTTGCAATAGTTTTAACAATCTTTATTGTGGTCCATATTTTGGTGATAGATTATTATGTGTTTGCATGTACACATACAAAGTTTTAACTTTATTTTCTGTGCAGTTTTACATAGAGAATATGATTGGCCTCATAGAAATACAGTGTTTACTTTTTTTTAATGTGTTTGGTGTTATTTGCTTCTTATTCTAACTGCTGAATCTTAATGGATGTTTTACTTGCACTGATTCTGAGGATAAGCTATTTACATATCGCAAGGATTGTTACTGAGCACAGGTGTATACAGTACGTGCATCTTCCTTTTCATTCCATCTGTTTGACTTACACCCAGGTGGCCAGGTGGCCTTATTACATGAGATCCCAGAGTGGCTGTTCTGTGGCACCTACTTGCACTCAAACTAATTCAGTCACCTTCTATAGCAATATAGTGTTAAAAAGCACCCTGAAGAATTTGGAGTTTAACAGAGGTGCTGAGAAAAGCTTGCATGCTTGGGTTAATGGCTGGCTTTCAATTTAACACAAGCAGTCAAAAGGCTGTATTCCTAATGCATGTCAGCCATGGCATTATTCTTAGCAGCAGATTGCATGATACAACAAATATCTTGTGTATTGTATTTCTATATGTGTGCCACCAAAGTCTGGCCATAATAGGTATGATATTTTTTTCTTTCAACTGCCATACTGAGGAAGAATTATTGAAATGAAATTGTGCTAGAGTATTATACACAGTACTTATGTATTATATATTGCACTTGTAATTCTGTTCAGAGCTTTAATTTTCAGAGGCAGTCTACCTCAGCATAACAAAAACACGCCTTTGTCTTTTGCTTAAAATTAGGCTGATGTTATTTTAGATGGGAAAGGATGAAAAAGAAACGACTAATATGAAAGAGATTGGATTGCCATTTGTCAGAAATGGTGTAGGGTCTTCTGCTTGGTCAGGGTGGAGGATTGGACTAAATGACCTACAAGGTCCCTTCCAACTCCATTAATCTGTTAATTATAATTACTATAAAGCTATATACAATTTTCTGTTGTTCAAGAAGCAGTGGACATGTAGGAGCAATAATAAAGTTGTCTATCTCTGCAATAGCAAGCTAACTATTTGTTGACCAAGAATAGCTATGAAATCCTGAATTGATAATAAAAATTACACTGAAGATGCTTCCAGACACTACTTTTATTATGCAATCATCCTGCATTGTTCATTAAATTACATAAGATATTCACTCAGACAACTCTATCTTCCATTGGAATCAATTCCACATTTCTCTAACATGTTTTTCATTGTTTTATTTCTATTAAGGAGAAAACAGAGTTGCTGCACATCCTTTGAGTGGTAGCTATAGGAACCATTTGTCTGGAAGCTCTTCTAACTTGTCCCTCAGGCCCAGCTATTCTTTTTTTTATCCTGCCATCACATTTCTGGGCACTGTTATTGCTTTTAGCTTTCTAAAGTAAAAAAAAAAGACTATGTGCTCTGTGAATAGCATATGTAAACCGACTGTGTCAATAGGTATATCAGCAAAGGAAGAGAGGAGATGGGGGTAGACCACTCTAAAACTATTTTCTCTCAAGAATTTTATAAAAATGAAAGCAGAAATCAAAAAGTCCCCGAGTGCCTCTTTTAACAAAATATTTTTCCATTACTTCCTTTTCAAATGTCAAGGACAACTCATATGAAATAAATTGGAGTTCCCCTGGTTCGTTCATTACCTATAAGGAGAGAGCAGAGCAATATACCATTATTAAAGGTGGTTTCAGAGCCACACGGAATGCAATCTGAACTCTCCACTAATCAGTCAACAGTGGCCTTGGTCATTTTCCATTTAACCAGATCTGCTTGCACAAAACCTTGCCCTTGAAGCTGAAACCTCACTCATAACATAGAGTCAACAGCAACAGTGTCAACTGATTACTGTATGAATTTGAAGCCATGTCTGTTTATACCCATGGACTCCATTCTTCTGTTCATTACCCAGTGATTTTTTGTCTGTGGTTTTCCCAAATGGAGAGGTCCATTAATCATTAATCAAAAGATGTGGAATGAATTATTCTATGTTTTATTTCTGGAAAAAATGGTATTCCTGGTTTCTACAATCCTATCTCTAGAGATGATGCAACTTAAGGAGACGTGGCTTTTCAAAAGTTAAGTGTTGAGATTCTCTGAATGGAGCTACTCATTAGATTTAGAGCATATGGATGGGTAGTGTAAACCACGCCTCTTTCAGTGTTTTCACTGTAATTTCATTCATAGAATAGCTTGCTCGACTAAAAAGATCCAAGGGCAGAATAAAAAACTGCAACATGACAAGCAGAGGTGAACCTAAGACAAAGGATTACTCCATGCAGAGATCACATCAAAAGCCTTTCTACTAATAGTTGCGATGAGTGCAATATAAATATTAAGCTACTGCTGGCTTTGCTTCACTTAATTCAATCCTCATTTATTGTACGTGAAATCTGTTCGAAGGACTCAAGCCCAAACAGATTTAAAGCTAATTATAACCTCACTTACATAAAGACGTAGTGCAGTCCTATCCAAGATTACTGTATATACTCGAGTATAAGCCGAGTTTTTCAGCCCATTTTTTGTGCTGAAAAAATCCCCCTCGGCTTATACTCGAGTCAGATTCCCCTCTGAAAAAAAAATGGTGTGGAGCTCCGGAGCTGGGCAGGCGCTTCCCTGCTTCCGTGTTTCCTTTGCAACTTTTAAGCATGGGGGTAATCGGAAGCAGAAAAGTTCTTGCATGAGGATATATTTTTTCTTTTTTTAACTGTTTTTAAGGGGGGGGGGGGAAAGACCCACCGTCATGTGAGAATGCTTTGTTTTCTGAGCCCGCGAGCCTAGAGCCAGGGCACTTTCATTGCACGGCGGAGCTTCTTGTCTCGGGAAAAACCGGGCGTCGTTGCTGCCCCTGAGGGGAGGGCGATTCTGGGCTGCGCGATTGGGGGACTTCGTGGCTTTGGGTGGGTGGGTGGGAGTGAGGACGGACGGAGTCTGTGAAGCGGGTTGCCTGCCTTGCTGGCTGCCTCTGCTTCCTTAGGGGCGGGGAAGGGGCTCATCTGGACCAAGGGTGAGTCTCCCCCTCAGTTTCCCCTGAAGGATCTTCCATCGCTTTTGCCTTCTCCCTACATCTCCGCTCAGGTGTCCGGCTGAGCCCCAGCCCGTCGGGAGTTGCTGCCGCCAGTGCGGCTCCGGTCCCGCGTTGCCTTGGGAAGGGTGGGGCAAAACCAGGAGCCGCTGAGCCTGAGCCTCCGGTGCCGCTGCTGCAAAGCGCTGCCACGGCTCTTCCTTTTTGCCTTTCCCTTCCCGAGGCGACGCGGGACTGGGGCCGCGCCGGCGGTAGCGACTCCTGACTCAAGGGGGCCTCCGAGGGAGGGGAAGAGAGTGACTCCTGCCTCCCGCTGTCATCATTATCTTCTTCTTTTGGGTTAGTGAATCAATTAAACCTTTCATGATAGTGAGATCATTTCCCAAATTAATTATTTTTATTTTTGAAATTTACCAGTAGCTGCTGCATTTCCCACCCTCGGCTTATACTCGAGTCAATAAGTTTTCCCAGGTTTTTTTGTGTAAAATTAGGTGCCTCGGCTTATATTCGGGTCGACTTATACTCGAGTATATATGGTACTTATAAACAATTCTATTAAATTTATTTGGGTTCTTTCCAAAATAAGTATTTGTATAAATTGTTCTAGACACCCAACTGATAGACACTTCAGTGCTAATAATTTTTAAAAGAATAAGAAAATCTATATTATTATCTTGAAAATGGAAAGTATCATCAGTCATATTTTCAAAACATTAAAAACTCACGGAAATTTTTAGAAAATGGAATATAGAGATCAATCATTATTGTTGAAAATTGTATATTACTATCTACATACTATCTATTACATAAGAAGTACTGCTTCTTAGCTATTATGATATGGTCCCTCACAGTGACTAGTAAATTCAAATGTTAGCTTCTCTTTTATCCCCCCCTCCCTTTTTGTAATCCTTCTGTACAGATGGTCCTTGACTTATGACCACAATTGAGACCAAATGTCTGCCACTAAGTTATGAGGTCATTAAGTGAGTGGTGGCCAGTTTTATTAAGCAAATCCAGCTTCCCCCATTGATTTTGCTTGTCAGAAGCCACTGGGAAGGTTGCGAATGGTGATCATGTGATCTTGGAGTGCTGCCACTTTAGTTATATTCTCTATTTTCCTTTCCATTCCTCCAAGCAATCATATAATATTTGTGGCCCCTGAAAATGTACAATGATCATATATTGGGTATTCTATAGATGAACATGTTTTCTTAATTTTGTGTATTTTACTGCAAGTACAATAAGCAACTGGGTCATTTCTAAATTTTGAAAATGTAAAGGGATGTTTTTTGATGGACAAAAATTCTTTAAAATGATTTTCAATGGAGCATAAGGAGCTTAACTACAATTATTCTGAGATCATGTGATTTTTAATTATTTTTTATTGGCCTCCTGAAATAAATTACTGTTTCTTTTAAAGGTAATCCTCATTTAGTGACCACCATTGGGACTGGAAACTCAGTCTTTAAGCTGAGCAGTCATTCAGTGAAACTGCAACTGAGCATATAATCTTACTTCAGCTTTCCTTTGCTTTATAGACCTGTGAAGATTGTAAATACAAAGACTGGTCACAAAGTTACTTTTTAATCATTGTCATAACTGCAAATGATTATTAAACAAGGTAGTAGGATATGTACAGATTTTGTTCAGGTGTGATGGCTCAGCAGTTAAAGACGCTGAGCTTGTCAGCTGGAGAATTGACAGTGCAGGTTCAAGACTCCAGCTCCTTGCAATGTGTGAGCTCCCATTACTTGCCCCAGCTCCTACCCACTTTGTAGTTCAAAAGCATGCAAATGCAAGTACCGTATTTGCCGGCGTATAAGACGACTGGGCGATAAGACGACCCCCCAACATTTCCACTCAAAATATAGAGTTTGTTATATACTTGCCGTATAAGACGACCCCCCACTTGAGGCGGTGCCAGCGGAGTCCGGCCTCTTAGGGAAGTACTTTTGTTGCATGCCCAGATATGGTGCTGCCTGCGTTGGTGGGGAACTTCATCGGGAGACCTTCCACCGTTGCTTTCCCTTCTCCCTTGCTGTCGCCCCGTCTTCCCTTTGCTTTCAAAGGTAAAGCGAATTATTTTACAAAGCCTCCCTGCCTGAGAGGGCAGCCCAACCCAACGTGGGGAAGCTAATTTCCCGGTGCCTCTTCCATTCCTCCCGACCTCCCTACACTGCGCGCCTCTGACGCGCCGGTCCCTTCAGCCCAGCGACCTTTTCCACCTCAAAGAAAGGCCAGGCGGAGCCGCCGCAGCGGAAACAGCCACCACCCTTAGCCCGACGCAGGGAGAACGGGCGGAGGTTAGCGCCCGCCAGCCCGTCCTTCCTGCCTTTGGAGGCACCTGCACGGAGTGCCTCGCGGCTCGGTTTCCCTCACCGGGCGGGTCCTCCTTTCATGCGGAGGGCTGCGGGGGAAGGCGCTCGCCGAGAGGATCTCTCCTCTCTCTCCCCACAAGGTCAACATCTGCGCTGCAGAGGAGAGGGCTGCAGCCGGTTCCTCCTGCTTGCTGAGTGGTGGGGGAAGCCGCGGCCCGCCCGTGCGAGATTTGGCAACGAGGGGCAGGAGGAGGCACGCACACACCCGCGGCTCACTTTCCCAGCTCTGCCCAACCCTTATGGCTCTGGCGCGCCCTGGCGGGCAGCGAGCACCTCCCGCTGGACCCTCCGCTCATCCTGCCAGGGCCGCGCCAGAGCCATAAGGGTTGGGCAGAGCTGGGAAAGTGAGCCGCGGGTGTGTGCGTGCCTCCTCCTGCCCCTCGTTGCCAAATCTCGCACGGGCGGCCGCGGCTTCCCCACCACTCAGCAAGCAGGGAGGAACCGGCTGCAGCCCTCTCCTCTGCAGCGCAGATGTTGACCTTGCGGGAGAGAGAGGGAGAGATCCTCTCGGGCGAGCGCTTCCCCGCAGCCCTCCGCATGAAAGGAGGACCCGCCGGTAGGGGAAACTGAGCCGCGGAGGCGCTCCGTGCAGGTGCCTCCAAAGGCAGGAAGGACGGGCTGGCGGGCGCTAACCTCGCCCGCTTCCTCCCGCGTCGGGCTAAGGATGGTGGCTGTTTCTGCTGGAGCAGCTCCCGCCTGGCCTTTCTTTGAGGTGGAAAAGGTCGCTGGGCTGAAGGGACCGCGCGTCAGAGGCGCGCAGTGTAGGGAGGTCGGGAGGAACGGAAGAGGCCCCAGGAAATTAGCTTCCCACGTTATTGGGCTGCCCTCTCGGGCAGGGGAGGCTTTGTAAAATAATTCGCTTTACCTTTGAAAGCAAAGGGAAGACGGGAGCTGCCTGAAGCCAAGTGTCTCCTCAGGGCTTCGGTTGCAGGGAGGAGCCCTGACTGGCCCACACGTGACGCACCCGGCGTATAAGACGACCCCCAGTTGGAGGCATGTTTTTTAGGGCAAAAAGTCGCCTTATACGCCGGCAAATACGGTAGATGAATAGGTACCACTTAGGATTAGCAACAGAAGGCATAAAAAGACAAAAAATAGAAAGAGAAATAGAAAAGATAGTAAGAACATTGTAAAGAAAAGAAATATGTAAAGAAGTGCCTTTACCCTTTATCAAGAAAAATACAAATAATTTTAACAACTTAGCACCTTTTCTTATAATATAACATAGATATCTTCTTCTTGTATCTCATCCATCAACAAATCCTGTCAAACCATCATTTGTTATGCAGAAAACTGCTGCATAAAATTTTGTTCACTGAAAAAAAATATAATGGCCCGCATAAATAAAGATGTGAAAAACAGACATAAGAGTTACCTTTTCTTGATTCTCACTTTGAGATGTTTCTTTGTACCCTAATGCAACTTACTATTTTTTTCACTACACGATTTCCTTTCCTTCATCACACAATAGAACAACACACAGCAAATGTTTTACTTACAGCTGATACAGAAATAGTGATATAGATTAGAATTACTGTGCTTTTAGTAATACATTGCTCTGAAATCTAGTCCCACTATTCAATGATGGAATCTTAACAAATATTATTATGTATACAGCCTGGTGCTTGCCTTCCTCAGCTGTGACTAGGCTCAATAATGACATGCAAATTAGCCAATTCCCACCCACTACTCTTGAAATATGCACAACATAAAATATCTGCCCATTATCCCTTTGATTAATCTGCCCTTTTAGCTTTACTCTAAGGCTGAGAAAAAGAAACACACATTCACAACTGAAAAAACAACAACGAATCAAAGCATGAAATTATGTACAGAAAATAATCTATTTTCATAGTTATATTTTAGATTTGCTCTTCATAAACAATAGCTATTTCTTTTCAAACTAGTTCATATGGAAAAAATGAAAACCTCTCAACTGTAAAATTTTATTTAAAGCTGGGGTTGATCTAAATGAAAATATCATATTCAGAAAGCATTGCTGATTGGGTCATTGTTATAGATGATTTCTTGTTTTGGCTAACTATAAAAATGTAATGTACACATATGAAACACAACAATCTGCAACTATTAGGGAGAGATTTGAATAAGATTTAATCCAGTTTCCATTTTTGGACTAAATGAGTAGGCTTCTAGTAGACTATGTAATCAATCAATTAATCTAAACTACTGGCTAGATCTGAGTAGATAATTTTGTTATCCTCTACAGGGAAGAAAAATGCCAGAGAGTTGTAAAGAAGGCAATACAGCAAGGAGAAGGTTAAACTATTGGTTGATATCTTTACTGAATGTTGTTCACAATGTTGCTCGCAATGTTGTTCACAATGATTCTAGCTGACAGACTGAAAATAATCTTGCAAGAATTTATTCATGAGAATCAATGTGGGTTTCCGCCCCCCTTAACTTAGTTAAAGGACAATATTACAAATGTGTTGGACATTTGGGAATATTTAGAGGAACTTAATATAAAACAAGTTGCTTTGATCTTCTTAGATGCAAAGAAAGCCTTTGCATTTGAATTGGGCTTTTTTGTTCAAGCTATAATGAAATAATTTTGTCATCTACAAACATTGATATTCTGATCATTAGATTCAAAACTTCCAAAGTAATGACAATACTGTGTATGTATAAATTTGATCAATAAATAACAGAACTATTGCAACAATTTAGCAAATTTATTTAAAAGAATAGCTTCAAACTTCTGTGCCAGAAGGGGTATTCTCCAGAAATCAGATTTAGAACCTATCAACTCCAGCCACCATGTCTAATAGTCAGAGATGCTTGAAGTTCCAACTGAATCAGTGAAGCATGATAGATTTCTTGCATCTGCTCAATATGGGAAGAAAATAAAATGAAGACTTCTGTGGACAACATAATTATTAACTGAGTACAGTATTTGCAGGACTATATTTTGAGGACAAACATCAAAAATGTTAGGAAAGAAATTCTGCACGCAGCTTGGTAGTTGTATACTTATGTTGTAGGATCCAGTCAGGGTCGGTCACTGGGACCAGAGGTTTTGTCTTCCAAATTTTCAGGCTCATGCTGGAGCCCATCTTCTCTCTAGCAGTATGTGTGCTGTTCTGTATGTGGCATTTATATGGTGCTTGTTGTCAGTGGCTGTTTTATATGATGTATTATTGGATGTATTTTATATGATGTATTATTGGATGTATCTTTTTATATATGCCAACATTGTTTAAATGTTTAATATTACAAAAAAAATTCATATAACTGCTATTAATTTGTGTATTTGTTTTGTTTGAGTACAAAAACTGGGTTCCCTTTCAGTGTATTAGGTCAATGTTTTCTTTCCTGAAGCTGTGAATCAACTTGTCTGAATCCCAAACCTGAAATGGATTTGAGGCTATTTGAACTCATTCAAATGGCACCTCCTTTTTTGCTGGTGCTCCTGCTTGTGCATATGCATGCACATAGAGAGAGCAGGAGGAATCTTCAAAGCAGCTATGCGAAGCCCAGAGGTCATGACTACTTTAATACTTCGATAAGCATACTTCAATACCTCACTTCTGCCAGCACACTTTGCAAAACATCCCTTCCGAATTCTTTATGCAACACTATGTCACGATATATATTTTCCAGCACATCCTCCTCCTATTAATTATTAACAGCTGAAATTGATTTATGGAAAAATAGCAGATTGAGTTATCTGATAGATTCAAGTTATTAAACTGACTAGAAAATGGGCAAAGTGCAAAGACCTACAAATGTCCCTACCGTTTGCTTCCACCAAACACTGATAGGAAGGGGGGAAAAAAGCCTTGGGCTTTAAAAAAACTGGATGAAATGTACAGAAATTAAGAAAATTGGAAATCTGAATAGTGAACAAAAAGGCCCTTATTTAAAAAGTGTTAACTACAGTCTGGAAAAACACTTGGCCTTTTCTATGTTTCCTACTTTCACTGCAGTTATATGTCCCTTATGGTCAAATTTCAAACAAAGTGGAGATTTTGCTAAATGGCTTATTATGTGCCTATCAAGTAACATCTACATTCTGGAAAACAATCACCCCTATATGATGCCTCAGATGAAAGGGCTTCTGAGGAAGCGGCTGCTTTACTTTAGTGCATTTTCAGTACAGCTCTTTTTACAAGGCAAAACCAAATTCGGGGAGGTCATTAAAGCAGACTGCAATATGTGAATATCAGCAGTAATTCAATTCTGTTTGTCTTTCTTAAGGGGGAGCTGGTGACAGTCATTCTACCTGTGTGGGTTTTTTTGAGAGGGCGGGCATATTCTCCCATATTACAGAGAACTGAATCTTACGGAATCCTTCAAGGTTGCTGCGTGCAGCCCCATCCTGTCGTTTCCACAGATCAGTCAGGCCAGCAGTATTATTATTTTTTTCAACTGACTAACTGGTGGGCTTCTGACTGTGTCTCTCTAGGGGGCTATGGCTTTGACAGAGGGTTTTTGATAGTTTTCCAAGTAGAAGATAAAATCTTTAATCAATTTGCAGAGAAAATAGCTCTCAGTTCTGGTTTCTCTACACCTCCTTGACCCTCATCATATTATTTCCACCTATTTTATTTGTATTCACATTAGACATGCAGTCTTAGAGCAGTGGGGAATAGAGTGAGGGGAAATGCCATAAAGTTATTTTATTTTTGTAAAGAAGGAGACAAAGACATTTTTTTTTATTAATTCACAGCCAGATACGTGGGATTTGTGCAGGAGTGTGTTGACCTGTGGATGGTGCCCAAGAGATGCAATTTGTATATAGAAGGGAAGGGCTGATTGCTTGCTTTCCTCAGGAATGAGGCATTAATTAAATGTGGACTGATATGCCTGAAATTGAATCGGTACAAATATTAACATAGATCAGAGAATGGAAAGAGAAGAGGAAAGAATTCTGAGTCATATGGAGCCTCTCTTTTTTCGCTGATTGCTCTCTGATGCCCACTTGGTTGGAGATACTAAAACAGAGTGCAGAAAGAACCATCAATTATCTCTGCCTGGAGGGTGTGGAGGGAAGATCAGCGCTGCCCACCATCTTCTCTCTACCCCAATTTTTACTGCCTCTTGCATTTACTGCCCCTTGCATTAACTAATTAATGTGAAACAGATTATTAGTGAAAATAAGGTGAACGCAGGAAGCATGGCCAGATCAAAGTTGCAATAGGTTAACTGTTTCAAATGAAAAACGGAAAGCTTTTGTTAAAGGCTCTGTTAAATAGCTGGTTTTGAAGATAACTTTCAGCATATTATGCCCCTGCAGCCTGTAATCATGTAATATTTCTGTCATGTTGGAACTGAAGCGTTCATCATTTTGTCAGCTCTGCTTGTAAAGCAGAGAATTACCTTCACAGACTTCTCGAGATTTATGCTTTTAATTACCTCCTATCTGCTTCAATACCTTCCAAACTTAAAGAATCAATATAAATAGACTTTTTGAGGGCGAGGGCACATTTGACAAAAATCCAGCTACACAACTGACAGACATTTGACATTATTGATTCTTTTCCAGGATTTTAGTACCAGCTGTCATTTAGTAGTAGTAGCTGCTGTTTAAATCTGACTATTAGAAAGAGTGCAGGCAATGAATATCTAGAAATTAACCATTTGTAACAATTGTTGGAATATTAAACTATTGTTCCATTGTTTTAAAGGCTCCTCCATATGCATTATTTAGTACTGGGCCTCAACTTAGGGTTAGCTGAGGGGTTTCCAAACCTTTTCAAGCTCAGAATATGTTAGTAAAAAAAAAAAAGAATCATGGCACACTTGATCAAGATGCAAAGCAAATTAGCAGTTATGTAATGATTTCTTTAAAAAATTGGGGAACTTTACAAAGTTCTTATGGAACTCTAGGATTCCAGTGAAGATAATTTGAAAATCACTGGGAATGAGACTCCTACTCATTTTGTTTTCAATCTTACATGCTAGATATCTTTCTTAAGCCGCATTGCATGTAGTGCTACATGTGCACCTATTAGTACACACCTATTGGTACACAGCTACATGCACATCTATTAGTACATAGCTGATATTGTCAGCTTTGCCTGCACCAGACACCTTTCGAGAAGGTAGGGTGCCAAACTGAGGTCTCCCTGCTTCCTTCTTTAAAGTCTGACTGGCATTTTCATCCCATTCATTTATTTAGTGAGTGTATAAGCAAAAGAATTTGTGGACTGCAATGAGTTATATTTTTCCATTACTTGACATTATAGAGGTGTTTCAAAGCCATTTGGCTTTTGACAAAACAGCTGATGCAGAGCATAGCTGTCATATGGCAGATGGCAATAAAGCTGTACGTTCTTGAAATTGAGCTAGTTGTGATCGTTTTCTCCTCTCTTTTTATTTGAACTACTCTGTTGGTGAACACAAAAAAAGCATAGGAACATAACAAAGGTTTGAATAAAGTCTGCTGTTTAGAGTAAGATTAAAGATTTTCTCTATATTTTAAGTATTAGTTCAGGCCTAAGAGTTGGGTTTAGCTCCCACTATTTACATGGACAAATGTCCTTTAGCTCAATCTATTTCTAGTGACAATCAGCATGATCTTCCATGAATGTTTTAGGAATACTGACCATCCATTGTCTTGTCATTCATTCATTTGTTCATTCATTTCCTGCCTTATTTTCATAAATAACTCAGGATGGCAAATATAGCTAATATTCCTTCCTCCTTCTATTTTCCCCACAGCAACTCTGTGAAGCAAATGGAGCTGAGGGAGAATGACTGCCCCAAAATTATCCAGCTGGTTTTCATGTCTAAGGCAGGATTAAAAGTCACAGTCTTCTGGTTTCTAGGCCTTCACCACTGCACTAAACTGGTTCTCATACATCCCTCAACTTGCCAAACATAATTATTTCTTTTTCTAGGCAATTATATCCTCATATACTGTTTTCTATTTCCTTTTCAATTTCTGCTTCTTAATCTCTAGATACCGATCAGTATTTTTTCTTTTTCCAGGACCAGTTGATTGGTTCTTCTTGTAGTTCGCGGCACTCCTGGGAACCTTTTCCAACATTTTAATATTTAACATTAACCCTGATTTTTTTGCTTTCAATTTTTACTTTCATAATGAGCTGAGTCTTTACTTGTGGCCTAATCTTAACTGTTTTTTTTTAATTTCAAGAGAGTAGCTTCTTATTCATTGTAAAGGTTAATCAGAGGAACAATAATTTGATCTGATACACCTATTGACCTTAGTGTGCTATATTCTGATGAGAGCTATATAGTAGCTCTGCTGTGGTCAATAAAGGAAATTTCTTCATTAAATTATCTTGTCATCTCCATTATCCATCTTATCTTCTCTATCTCATTTGGTGTGTGTTTGTCTGTTGCTCTGATATTTCTCTTTCCACACATACAGTTCTATTCTTCATTGGAAGACATAGGACAAAATGTTGCTTGTGTGACAAACTGGTACAATGAATTGGTGAAGCGCATGTTCTCTTGTATTGCCTTTCTTTGATATAGGCATTTATACCAATCTTTCCTAATCTCCAGAACAGGGATGTCAAACTCCCAGCCCATGGGCCAGATGCATTAGCGCTGGCCACACCCACCCCTGGTTTAGCAAAGGGGGGGAGTTGTGATACATCACGTGACAATGTGTCATCGCGAGTTTGACACCCATGCTCTAGAATATAAGTTTTGCTGTATATCTGTGGATATAAAAGTGTTAGCACTTAAGCTGCTTCTTTTCCTGCAGCTTGAAAGAGTTCAATGCTTGGCCTTCCGGTTTGCAAGGTTTCGGTGGCGGCAGGGATTCGCGACACCGTGCGATCCCTGCTGCGTTCGCTGCCAAGGTTCCCCCGATCGGTTTGGATCTGGGGGATAAAGCTGCCCCGTAGAGGCAGCTGAAGACAGGGGGGGTCCGGAAAGGGGTTTGGGGGTGACACAGACCCTCTCCCCAGCCAGCTAAACTCCCTTTTCCCGAGGCGGAGGAACTGCGGTCAGCAATGGCCGCCATGAAGAAATCTGCAGCCGGACAAGCAGGTGCAGGAGGGAGAAAGTCAGAAGAATAGTGAAAGTTGCTTTTAACCGGGACAAGACAAGAGAAAGTGACCTGGAATCTTGAAGGCTGCTAAGTATGCATTGTCTCTAGTGAGAGTTACAAGCTGCGAATATTTTAAAAGGGAAAGTTTTTTCTTTGTTCCACTCTCCTTCCTAAAGTGACAGCGGAGGGAAATCCTTTTGGCTGTGAGTGGGAAGGGAGAGGGGGAAAAATTGGAGCAAAATTTGAAAATAAGGAGAAGATTGCCTAGAATTTTAAAGAGTTACTAAACATCAATAAGACTTCCAAAAATATATATTTGAAAGGGAACTTTGTGATTAAACTTTAACTCCAGAAAGAGAAAGTGAAGAAGAAGAAGAAGGTATTTAAAAGAAACAGCTTGTTTGGATTGTTTGGTGACTTTGGAACTTTTGAGAATTATTTCTGATTAAAACATCTGGGTGGTTGTCTGGGAAAACTTTTTCTCTACACAATGGCATCACTTGTGGATGGATTGAAACTTGTATATCAAAAATATGAAAAAGAAAAACAAGAAGGGAAAGATGGTCTTGGCACTATTTTTCAATTTTTAGAAATGACGGTTTATACTTATGTGAAGCAGAATGAACAACAGGATGAAGGGGACAAAGAAGAAGCCATCTTTGATGAACAAATGACTTTGGTTGGAGAAGGGAAAAAGGAAGAGAAAAAGGAAAAGAGGACTCTAAGATCTGGAAAAACAACCCAAAAAGAGAAGAATAAGGTGAAAAAGGGACATTATGTTAGGAAACAACAGAAAGGGGGAAAACAGAATAAAAGGGAGGTGGAGAGACAAGGGGTTAAAGAGGACAAGGAGAAGAAGAAGCAAGGGAGAAAGGAAGGGATGAGAAGCCCTAATGGTGGGGAGCAAGATGTTAAGAAGCAAAAGTTTTTTCGAGATAATGGATAAACTTTATTGATAAAGGGATTCTAGAAAGGTACATAAGACTGTTTTTTTATATTTGTATTTAGAAATAACCATAGAAAATTGGAAATAATATGTAATTTAAAATGTGATAAAATATTTAACATAAACTAGTGAAATTTTTGTTAAGAAAAAAGGAGTACTGCAATGAAATATGATTTAAGATTGTCATCTGGGGGGGGGGGGTAATAATTTTTGGAAAGCATAACTGTTCCCACAAAGGCATATGATATTTAATTGAAATGGATAAAATGTTTAAGATATAAATGATTGTTAATATTAATGATCAGACTATGGTATATGAGCAAAAAATTTTGTGAAATGAGAGATTTGAAGTAGAAGAAGGAGGAACATCGTAATGAAATAATGAGCTATAATATGTGATGTGGGGGGGGGGTGGGAATAACTATGGAAAAAAGGGCTCCCATAAAAGTATGTGATTTAATTGAAAAGTAATGTGTTAAACGTTTAAGATATAAATGAATATCAATACTGATGAATAGATTTGTATCATTTTTGATAACATAGTATAATTTTAGAATGTACCAGACAGAATCCCAAAGTAAGTTATGTGTTTTATATTAACTATTATAAATATAGGGGAGAGAGATAAAGGCATCATACTCCATATAGTGTACAGGAGAAGTTTTTCTTCTTTTTTAAAGAAGAAAAATAAATGGATGGCTGGAAATAGAACAGACAAAGAATAATAAATATTATGATCTGAATTGAGAGGAGATAAATAAAATAAAATTTAAAAGAGAAAATTTAAAAGAGAGGAGAAGTTATATAGAAAATTGAAAATGTTAATAAGATATGAAATGGTATATAAAAGGAATATGAATTTGAATTTGTGTCTGTACCAAGAGTTATAACCCGGGACTAAGCAACTTTCAGAAAAGAGATTTTTTATGCTTTTATGTTTTGTGTTTGTGTGTATTTATGTATTGTATGTCTTGAAGAATTAATAAAACTTGTTTAAAAAAAAAAGAGTTCAATGCTTGTTGGATTTGCCTCTGTGCTTTTTTGTTTGAGAATTGTGCTCTATCAGAAAGTCCATTATTAGAATATACCTCATTTTCTAGTGAAAACAGTTCCATACATATTCATTCATTCATTCATTCATTCATTCATTTTCTCTCTCTACATACGTTTCTGTCATTTGGCTCTGTTAGATCCCTTTTATGATTAGACTAACTTAGTCACACATTTTCCTCTAATTCTTCTAAAAATATCTCATTTTCCTTTCCTGTTATTATTTTTTTTTGTACTTATTTGCGGGCATTCTTTATTGCTGTATCTTTTATTGTCCTTTCTTGCTTGATGTTAAAAATCTGCATTCTATCCCGCATCCTTCTTGCTGCCCAAGGCTTTCTTTCTTTCTTTTGTTTTTCTCTGGTTATTATGATAGCTTGTTCTGAAAACTAGTTGGATCTTTTTTTTTTCTTTGAACTTTTCTTCCCTCTCTATCCCTCTTATCTGCCCATGGGCTTCTTAGTTTCTTCTTTGCATAAATTAAAAATCTTCAATGTGTGCATTATATTGATTTGATATTCTGACTAAATGCCCTCCAAATTAAATCCTGCTGGCACAGGTACTGTCTTTAATTTTTTAAGTTTAACTGGTACTTTTTACACCAATAATTCATGGTCTGTTCCATAATCTGCACCTGGAAATCACCTGGCTGATCAGATTGCACTTCCTTAACTTCTGTTTCCTATTATATAGTTAATTTAATTGTGATGTTGTCCATCTAGTTATGTTCAGGTGTAAGGACTACTTTTAAGTAGCCTGAAGTAGAAGTGCTTGGCAATGAAGAAATAATTTGCTATATAAAACTCTATTAACTTACCTCCTGCCTTACTATGTTTATCTAGTCCAAATCTTCCTGTGATTCTAGGTTCTTCTGTTTCTGGCATTCTAATATCCCATTTGCACTACTATTTTTTCCAGCTGTTGTCTTTATCACCACTAAGTCACAGAATCAGTGTTTTTCTCCATCGTGTCTGTAGTAGAGATAAATTTGTATAATAATCAAAGCGGCCATTCACTTATTTTCTCGATAGGATCTTCTTGTTTATGGAATTATAAAATCTTAAACTTATTTAAAGAGAAACTGACACCAAATCAATTAAATCAGTTGTAATACTTTTTTTTATTTTGCAGTGGAAGCAAGAAAATAAACATTTACTTTTAAAAACAGCATGCTAATACGATATATTTAAAAGAGAAAACTTACACAATATCAAGATATATTTATATAGCCATCTATCAAAACTTCATTAAGTAGAATGAATTGCAATTTTTTAAAAATATCTTTCCTACATATCCTTTCCTGATGGGACTTCACTTGTTCTGGTCCTAACACCAAGGGAATAATTAATAAATTATTACTTTATACTTAATTATACTTAATACTTTAATTATTAATAGAAGTCAGCAAAGGCTTGTTAAGAACAGGTCAAGCCAAACAAATCTTATTGCCTTCTTTGATAAAGTGACTACATTTGTGGACCAAGGAAATGCTGTAGTTACAATATACTTAGATTTCATTACAAGGCTTGATAAAGTAGGTCATAGCCTACTTCTTCATAAGATGAAATAAGATGGAACAAAGCAGGATAGGCAATACCACTAGCAGATGGATCTGTAGTTGACTAACCACCTGTGTTCAGCATGAAGTATTCAACGACACTCAAGATTCAGAAGGATCTTAACAGAGTTGGACTGTAACCAACAATATATAGTTTAGTGATAAGAAAAATAATGTTCTGCACTTAGAAAAAAACAGATGCACAGGTACAGAATAGGCAGTATCTGCCTTAGCAGTATAATCGGGTTCTAGGTATCCTGGTGGACTACTACTTAAGTTTGAGTGTGCTACAGCTGGTAAAAAAGTCAACACATTCCTAGGTTGCCTCAACAGCGGAATAGCATCAAGGTCAAGAGAAGTGACAGCACTGCACTATACCACACTGGTGAGGCCACATTTGGAATGGATCCAGCACAACAATGGTCACAACAATATAAAAAAGATGCTGAGGCCCCAGAAAGAGGAAACAGTTGATAAGGGAGGTTAAATGTATGAAAGGGGGCAGGTATGTTTAGCTAAACAAAAAGAGGGAAGATATAATAATTGTCTTCCAGTACTTGAAGGGCTGTCACAGAAAACTGACTGTCAATTTATTCTTCATAGCACTTGAGGTTAGGACAAGAAGTAATAGGTAAAAGCTCATCAGAGGGAGATCCAATCCAGAAATAAAATTTCCTGATGGTAAGAATTTGTATGCAATGAAACAGCTGTTACCCAGATTTGTGGGTGATCTATCACTGGAGATTTTCAAGAAAATATTGGACAACTATTTGTCCAAGATGATCTGAAGAGTCCCACCTTAGGTAGGGGATTGGACTAGAAGACCTCCAAGATCTCTTCCTGCCCTATGATTTTATTTATTCTATGAATAATCAAGTTTATAAAACCCTTCAGGTCAACAGGGTAGGGGCCAACAAAACCATGGTTAAACATTTTGTTGTTGTTTTGTTAGTTGTCTACAGTAAATCAGGAATAGAAAGGAGTAGGAAGGGTTTGGAAGAATAGAAAAAACATTAATAAGGAGAATGATAGAATATGAAAAACATTGATCCTGTATAAGATATTATGATACTGTGATGATCAATTGCCAGTTGATGTGCCCTGATTTTCATATTGCATCCAACCCTAAAGCTTTTTCACCATGTTTACTGAAAATTTATGCACAATTTCCCATTATTATTAAAGTATTCAAAATAAGTTAATATTAACACTGAGTAACAAAAGCTTATGTTTATGCCATTTCAACTGAGATTTTGTTGTTGGAAATCATTCCATGAAGTGGTATGGCGGGACACAGGTAGTCCTTGACTTATAATTATTTAGTTAATGACCGTTTAAAGTTACAACAGGATTGAAAAAAGTGACATGACCGATTTTCACACTTACGATCTTTGCACATCCCCAAATATATATATAATGGCTGCAAGGGGTCATCACCTTTTGTGAACTTCAGGCAAGAAAAGTCAATGGGAAGCCAGAGTGACTCAATAAACATGTTACTAATTTAACAACTGCAGTGATTCACTTAACAACTGTGGCAAGAAAGGTTGTAAAACAGGACAACACTCAGTTAACAACTGTCTTACTTAGTAGTGGAAATTTTGGGCTCAATTGTGGTTGTAAATCCAGGACTACCTGTATAAACCTAAGTCTTAACACAATTCATTATAGCATAATATAAACTATGGTTTGACCTATAATATTAGGTCAATCCAAAATCAGCATGGCATGTGTAAAAATCTGAAACTCTGTTCCCAAACCCAGGACAAAATATGAAATCCTAATTCTGTTACTATGTAAGTAGACAGCACTGAATTTAGCATAGACTGCCAGTTATTTTTAAAATCTTGGAATAGTGTTGCTTTGTGGTGAAGCACTGTGGCTTCCAGCAAAGTTGTTCACAAAAACAAAACAAAACAAAACAAACAGCTAAATACCCTGAGTTTCTTTGTTTGGCATTCTTCGGAAGCCTAGTGCATATTACAGAGTGATCAGACATATCAAACACTCGTAAACAGAAATATTTTGAACTATTTCTGGTTTGGAGGATGCTGTCAACCCACCCCCAGAATACTACTGTGCTGTTCTGTGCAGGGGAATAGAATGTATTCTCCACACCTCTGTCCCTTAGTCAAACATACCTGGAAGACATATATATCTGAAATCATTTGCTGAACAGAATGGCAAGCCTCTCTTTAAACAAAAGAAAAAAGAAAAAAACAGAGACAACATGGCCACCTCATAAAATTTTATACATCCCTCACACTTTAAGTTTTTGGTCAATTATTTTCCCATTATTTACTTGCTTCGTAAAACCTTCTGTTTCCTCATCTTTTAGGGGATGCTTTTGCCCTTGATCCCCTAAAACAGTGGCCCCCAACCTTTTTTGTGCCACGGCCCGGTACCGGCATCACAAAATGTTCCGCGGCCCGGTACTGGCATCAGCACGCATGGCAAGGCGAGCCGAGCGACCGGCCAGCCAGCCGTCCCCCGCTTCTCCCCGCCACCTTCAACTCCTCCTTTGTATCTTTGTCGATGGGCTTCGGGACTGCTTCGGGACGGTTGCTCGGCTCGCCTTGCCTTGGGTGCTGAAAGAATCCTCGCGCCTTAGTTTTGTTCGAAGCCGCCCCCCCCCTTCGATGAAACTAAGGCGCGAGGATTCCTTCAGGGCCCAAACGCCGCTTTCCAACCGGAAAAGCTCACCGGAAGCACTTTCTCATCAAAACAAGATGGCGGCGCCCAGCAAACCGGCGGCCCGGTAGGAAATGTTCCACGGACCGGTACCGGTCCGTGGCCCGGTGGTTGGGGACCCCTGCCCTAAAAGGTCTAAGAGTTGGTTACTCAGGTCATCTCAACTTTTAATTCATAGCTGTGATTCTATAGAGTTGCAGTCTAGTTCTTTGTGTCACTTTTCACATCTGTATTACTGTAGTAAACAGTATTAATGGCAATCTCAGTAAGAAGCCCAGTGCTATTTTAAATGTACTACACAAGGTAATTAATTGCCTGGAGGTTAACTGCTGAAATAAAAATGTTAATTAGATGGAAACCTTTTTCGTACTTTTAAAATACTTTCCTTATAGCAACAGAACACATTAGTATTTATTTAAGCATCCTTTGGGCTCTATTGTAGAGTTATGTTTAGGTGTTCATCTAAGTTATTCCTTCTGATATGATATAAGCCAAACGTGTTCAAAGTACAACTCTTATTTTGGCTGATGCAAATATTTGAACTAGAGATGGGCAATCTTTTTTGGTCTAAAGTCTGATTCAGCCTCATTGTAGCATGCTGAGGGGTGTACTCCAATAGTGAGCAGGGTGAAACCTACATTAATATTTAATAAATTAAATGCATGAATAAATACATTAAAAATTCTGTTTCTAAATGGGATCAGCCAGCCACGTGTTTCTAAAAAGTCTAGAAAAAGATAATGAACATCTTAGATTCATCCAAAATATACTTTTCCTATTTTTGCATTCTTTAACAAAATGAATATAAATTTTGCTACTCCATCTCTCTCTCTCTCTCTCTCCCTCCCTCCCTCTCTCTCTCTCACACACAAGAGCTGTATTTTAGAAGAACAAAGAGAGAGCTTTATGTCTACCTAGATTCTGTCATTCCGACTGACTAATCTCTAAATAAGATAAATTTTGGATACACTACCAAAACAAAAATATAATGCACATATTCATATTATGTGAAACCATATTTTATGTTATTAAAGCCATTCTAGCACCATGTGAATCTATCCTTGTTTAGAATTAGCATCCTACATAAAAAAAATGGGAAAAATTGTTTTCCAAACTTTTGTAGCCAAACCCCACCCTCTGGCCAGACATATTTATAGTAAGAAAGAATCATCAAGCCCACAAGAATTAGCGTGAGCAGAACAGTTTTCAGAAATGCTGCACAAAGGGTTAAGTGGAGGTGCAGATGGAGAAGAAACCTAAGGCAGCTCAGTGATTATTCTCAGTGGGCACTTGCTAAATATTACAGGACAGCAGGAAATAGAAGATGAATGAAATGGATTTGGGATAGACAACATCAATGTTGATGACCCACATCTTCCCTGGGCATAATGGCCATGGTGAAAAATGTAGGACCCAGAAGTTCAACGTATCTGCAATACCACAGATTTCCTAATCAGAATGGAATTACAGGTAGGTGACAATTAGGGTGACTTCAAATAAAATAATATTCAGTTTAGTATGAATTGTAAATTGATACTAAGTTGTGTTTAATGCAACCGAAAATTCAGTTAATGTCTGCCGATGACATGCAGAATTGAGGCAAAGGCATGCGCGGGTTTGGATACTATTAATCTTTATATGTATAAAATGGAGAAAAAGAAAGATTCTGTTAGAGTACAAGCTTAAAATGATGAGGTTTATTACTTTACAGCAAAAATTTGATGTAATTAACAACATGAACGTGGTCCAGGAAAAGCTATAATAGGACAAGGTGTTGAAATGTTGAAAAGTAAATGGTAGCATTTTTTTGGTTATATTTTACTTTATATAATTACTCTGTTTAAATTTAGAAATTTAATTTAGAATACATACTTTTTAATCTTGTAATATTCCATTAGTATACATATAAAATATTATGTTTACAATTTTTTACTGCCTATTACTGAACTGGAAACAATTGCCATATTTTCCATAGAAATATCACTTCAAGTAGTACAGTTTTCAATAATGTGACCTTTTCATGGGATTCATTAACCCACTAGTTATTTTCATGACTTAGTTTTAGATATTTAGTGTCGTGTTAAAGTAAAAGACAAATATAAAGATAGAACTTTGTTCATAAAACATATTTTAAAATATTATTTATTTATTACATTTATTTGGTTAGTATGTAATAAACAAAATAATATTTTGATTACTTCCCCTTGCCTATTTACACAGGAGCAAACCTGAAGTCAAAAGAGAGAATAAACATATTTTGGATTGTATTGCTACCAAAACTATGTACTGTATTTAATTAAAAATCATTCTATACTGATTCTCTGACCATTTGTCTTATAAACTCATTCTCACCACAGCATTTCTGCCTGCAATTTAAAATTGATTGAAGTAGGAGGGAAAATGTATGCATTGTTAGTAAATTTTGCTTACTATACATAAAAGATTCATCTGTTCATGTTAATGCAACCTGATAAACCTAGCATCTGACAGATACTGGAAGAACTACGCAATTTATTTTAAAAATGTAAATATTTTTATCTACGAATCAGTTTGGTATAATTGTTGAAATACTAGGACAGAAACCAGGATAATGGGAGTTCTAGTCCTGCCTGAGGCACAAAGGCAACTAGGTGACCTCGGGGCAAACCACCTCTGAAAATTTTGCCAATAAAACTGCAGGGATTTATCTAGGCCAGGGTGGGCAACCACGGCCCGCTGGCCACATCCGGCCCGCTGGTCTGTCCAATGCGGCCCGCCCTGAAAAAAATCGCTGCCATTGATCTGTCAACCGCCTGCCCCTGAAAAATCGCTGGGCGTGGCGTATTGCCCTGTGCCGCGGGCCCCCAAAGCTGCAAAACAGTGCGGAGCGATCTAGGGTAGGAAAGAAAAGAAATTTGCAAAGGCCGGCCTGGGAGTTCGAAATCACCTTCGAGTGCGACCTCTCCGAAGGTGAGTCCCCGCCGATCCCCCCTTTTTCTCCGGGCTTCCAGGCTTAAACTTTGCAAAGGCAAAGCTTGCAGGCTGGAGCGTCTTCCTGCCGAGGAGCGGAAGGGTTTTGCCCGGGCGGGCGGGGTGGGCTGCTTGGAGCCACTTAAAGCCAGGCCACTGCTGGTGGAGCCTTGCCCTGCCTTGGTGCCCCGCTTCCGGCTCGGCGGTCCTGCTCAGGCGGCACTTTAAAGCCTGCTCCCAGCACCGAGCAACTTCCCAGCAACTTTCGGCTTCCTTTTAACTCGCGGGCGCTTGCGCCTGGCCCCAAGCCGCGACTCTTGCAGAGGGGTCTCGCGGGTGGGCGGGCAGACTGCTTGAGAGGAGGCTCTGGGCTTCCCTCCGCCAGGCACCAGCGCCTGCGCAGTTAAAAGGAAGCCGAAAGTTGCTGGGAAGTTGCTGGGTTTCCGGGCTTCAGGCTTAAACTTTGCAAAGGCAAAGTTTGCAGGCTGGAGCGTCTTCCCGCCGAGGAGCAGGAAGGGTTCTCGCCCGGCGCGGCGGGCAGGCTGCTTGGAGGAGGTGACCTGGCGGTGCTCCGGCAGCAGCAACAGGCAGTTTCGCCCGGGCTCTGCTCAGGTGTCTGGCTGGGGCTGTCAGGAGCAGCTTATCGCCGGCGCAGCTGCGTGCAGCTCCAGTCCGCTGCCTTGGGAAGGAAAAGGCAAAACCAGGAGCCACTGAGCCTGAGCCTCCAGTGCCGCTGCTCCCGTTGCAAAGCACCGCCGCGGCTCTTCCTTTTGCCTTCCCTTCCGAGGCAACGTGTGACTGGAGCCGCGCGGAGCCACACGCCAAGCGGTAGCAACTCCTGACTCAGGGGCCTCCGAGGAGGAGGAAGGAGGAGAAGAGGGGGGGGAAGGGTGGGGGCGATTCCCCAAAAATCTTGTGCTGAGCCCGTCTGTCAAATTTAAAAGTCACGGCCCCTGAGCCAAAAAGTTTGCCCACCCCTGATCTAGGCCAATCACCAGGAGTCAACAGAGTAACAGAGTTTGAAGGGACTCTGGGGGCCTTCTGGTCCAATCCCCTGCTGAGGCAGGAAACTCTATGCCATTTCAGACAAACGGTTGTCCAATCTCTTCTTTAAAACCTCCAGTGTTGAAGCATCCACAACTTCTGGAGGCAAGTCATTTCACTGATTAATTGTTCTAACTGTCAGGAAATTTCTCCTGACACTTCCTCCAACTCTGTTATTCTAGGCTGTTTCTCTTCTTGATTAGTATCCATCTACTGCTTCTTGTCCTGCCTTCAAGGTGCTTTGGAGAATAGCTTGACTCCCTCTTCTTTGTGGCAGCCCCTGAGATATTGGAACACTGTATCATGTCACACCTAGTCCTTATTTTCATTAAATTACACATACCCAGCAATTCCAGCAACTGTTCCTTGATATGCTTTAGCTTCAACTACTTTGACTCAGCTTCCTCCTTCCCTCCCTCCCTCCCTTCCTAACTACCTATCAACACACACACACACACACAAACACACGAACAGTAATCAAAAATACTCACATCAGAATTAAAGCGAAGTTGACAGACATTGCAGGAGATGACTTGTTTCTTCTTTAGAGGGAGTGATACGCCAAATGTGTGGTTTATGACAGCTTTTTGCACTGGGTCCATCTAGAAAACAAATAATAGCATATCGATATTACAAAAAAGTCTTATGTTTCTGAGAAATGTATGTTTTTAAAGAAAGCTCTAAATCGGACAAGCAAGTAATGACTGCAGTGAGCTTACTTATTTGATTTTCTATCTGGCTTTTCTGTTGTGGCAAGTTCAAAGCAGCTTATCATTTTTTTCTGCTGCTTTACCTTTTGTGCTAAAAAAAATTGGTTCTCATAAGGAATATTTGTCACATGGCATTACTATAATCCCTTCCTGCCCTGCTGGAGCTGATGGTGTTTGAAAGCCGGCGGTGGAGGAAATCTTCTCCATTTGGTGTTGGGGGATGTCAGTCTCCTTATCGCCAGTCCTTGCTCTGGAAAACTCAGGAATTCATGGCCTTCATGACAACCATGGGCTTGTCTGAAGTCATCTTTAGGCCAATTCATATGGGCAGTCATAATTTAGATCTTGTGTTTGCTTTAGAGATCTTATATATCTGGAAATGGAGAGGTTTTTCATTATTCTATTGCCATGATTGGATCATGCCTTACAATTAAGAGTAACACATGATAATCATGGGGCAATAGGCCTGATCTGGATGGCCCATCCCCGGTGCCTAATGGATCCTGTTGGTGAGTTTCCCAGCTCACTGGCAAACAGTTCAATTTAGTGCCTGGTAGATCACTGATATTGGGAACCGAACTGGATACTGGAGTCTACTGCCCACAAGCAGCCTCTTTCTAGTGCAGTTTCCTGGCTAGCAACTTGGCTGCTGAGACTCTCTGGAAAATGAAACATCAGAAGCAACACTTGAAATGCTGAAGAAAGACAAAAAGTACATTCAACCAATCTCAAGTATGCAACTATGTTGGGACCTACACTGTGGCATTAGGCAGGTGAAACACACTTATTTTTCCTTCTTTATTGAAGTGGCAGACTATTGTCAAGTGGACCTGATTAACTTTACTAACTCTCTTTAAGAAGGAGTCATTAGACAGATTGCTTATCTGGCCAGTATAATTATTTGCATAGCACTTTGACAGCAAAGTCATTTTGGCTCTTAATGGACAAAATCTGTATTGGTGGTTGGCCCAGTTGTCTGTAATTCTTTTTGCACTGTGAGTTCTGAGAAAGTAAAACAAGTGAAGTTCTGCTGAACTGATCTATCCTCTAGCACAGGGGTATCAAACTCCCAGCCCACGGGCCGGATGTGTCACACACTGGCCATGCCCACGCCCTTTTTAGCAAAGGGGGAAAAAGTCCCGTTACATCATGTGATGTTGCCGTGATGACATGAGTTTGACACCCCTGATCTAGCAACTGTAGGTTGGACCCCTGCTCAATCTTGTGGCCTTGAATAAATATTTGTTGGTCTCCAGCCTTTTGGGATTAAGTTTGTTAAAATGGTGGTGACACATTACCCTGAGATGAGGATGGTGTAATGCAGTTCTCCTTGTCTGTCAGTCCTCTGAGGTAAGATATGACAGACACTAAAAGAAATACTAGAACTCTGATTAAATGTTATAAGCTATAATGATAGAATCTTGAAATCCTGACAGCTTTTCCCTCCCCACCCTTCTACCCATATAGAGTCAATGTTGGACAATTTTGAATTTCTTTTTCACTTCCCTGTTTTCTGAGCTATTTTATGTTTTACTAATGGTTGCCACATATCTCCTTTAAGTCATCACTATAGTTTTTTTACACTGTCCTTTTATACTATTCAGCAATCAGTATTGAGGGGACAATTTTATAGTGGCTCTGTTCATTTCTCTGTGGACAAGTTCAGAGTATTGTAGTGGAGGAAGAGAGATCAGCCTGGGATTTCATAGGACGTGGTCCTCTCCCCATTTTTTAACATTCATATGAAATCACTGGGGGAGAACATTTGTAGTTTGTTAATGATACACATCATTACCCAGTTTGTGAAGGAGATGCTGTTGATATCCTATTCTGCCACCTGGAAACTGGATAAAACTGTAGTAGTAGAGAAAGAAACTCGACACAAATGAAAATAAGTAAGTATCATTGTAGAAAATTTGAGGGGATAAGTAAAATCCCCTCAAATTCTCTATAATGATGCAAGAGAACTGGCAGCATTTTGGTAGACATAGTAAAATTGGATGGTTGATGTTTAATATGCATAGCATGAGCTATGCCAAATTAAGAGCAAACCTCTCTCTCTCTATGTGAATTATATACCACCATATTTACATACTAGACTCCCAACTGTTAAGATTATTAGAACATAAAAATATCACAATTAAAAGAAAATTCTTAATCATGACTATTTAATGTAACGTAACAGGTCAAGGCAACTATCCCACCTCTACCCAAATTTCTATGGAACAAGTCCCTGCTGCATCCCTTGCCCTTTGGAGATACTCATGGTTCTCACTCTCCTACGGTTCCAGAAATGCCTTAAGACTGGTTTTTGTTCTTTGATCTAAATTAGGGTATCTGTAGAGCCCCCACTGAATCTTTTCTCTGAATGTTGGGATTGGTGTTTGGGTCAGGCAATCTAATTCTCTGTGTAACGTATACCATATATATGCTATCAGAGTTCTTTTGGGGTTAGGTGACCTTAACAAATCTAATAAACAATTAGGTTTCAGGCAGGGATGGGATCCGACCAGTATAACTACCGGTTCTGTCGCACGATTTACGACCTGCTTAGCTGCCCGGACAGCTGAGCAGTGCTGCGTACAAGTGCGCAGCGGTTGGAAAAGCCCTTTTTCCCTGCTTTTTCAACTGCAGCTGTGTCATGCAAAGCAGCTGCGGTTGAAAAAGCAAGAAATAAAAGTCAGGTAAGAGCCCAGGTGGGCAGGTGGGCCAAAACAGAGCAGACATAGAACCGGTTCTATGTATGCTCTCTGTCTGCTGCTCTTCAGAACTACCGGTTCTACAGAGATGGACAGAACCGGTAGAATCCCACCCCGGTTTCAGGGCCGTAATGTTATCCTACAATGGGGCTTCCGAAACATGTTGCCATTATTTCTCTCTTCAATGTATTTTTAATGTACACATTTCCCTAAAATTTCAAACAACAAAATGAACAGAAATGAACAATAAAAACAGTACAATGAAGATATTTTAATAAAGACATACATAAAAAGTAAAGATTCTTCACATCTCCCTTGGGCACTCTACATCTCTCCAAACCCTGCCCTAGAACCCCAATAATTGTACATTTGATCTGCACCATTAAAAATATAAAATTCTCTTTTCTTATATATATATTTATTTATTAAAACTTCAACAAGAAAGATAAAATCTAATACAAACTAATATAAAACAAAGAAGACAAAGAAAAAATAAGTGCAAGAAAAGACAAAAGTTCAAGAAAAACAGAAAAGAAAGAAAAATATATAAAGAAGTGATTTCCCATATTCTTCCCAGCAATTTTAAGTGTATATTTCAGCCTCTATAAAATTACATATTGCTCTTCTATAATATATCCTAATTACCCAAACCATAAATCATGTTCATTTTTTTTATTTCTATACAAAAGTCCATAAGAGATTTGCTATTACCAATAAATGTAGATGATGTCCTTTCTGTAATCAAAAAAAATCAATTTATCCATTTCAGCAAAATCTGTCCACACCTAGAAAACAGTGGTGGGATTCAATTTTTTTTACTAATGGTTCTGTGGGCATGGCTTGTTTGGTGGGAGTGGCTTGGTGGTCATGTGGCTGGGTGGTCATGGCCAACTCAGCAAGGTGGTGCGGCACCTTGCTGCGAGTGACGTCGAGTTGTCCACGCCCAGTCAGTCACATGACCGATGTTGCAGAGACAGGGTGATTTTCTACGTACCTTCCCTCCCCCTCTTCCACCCTTGGGCTGACAAAAAGATCATGACTGCCTGCTGAGTCTGCCTGGGGTGGTTTTTTGTTTTTTGTTTTTTGCCAGAAGCCCCTCGGAGATAAATTTGCACTGACAAATCTTACTGTACCTTGTTGTTGCGGAACTGCCTGTTGCTGCTGCGGGGGCTGCTGTGGGCGTCTGGCTGCCCAAGTAAAGAACCGCACCAGCTCAGGGCAACTGTGAGGAGCAAGAGGGGAAGTCAAGGTGCTCATCTCATAGCAGTCAACTTCGCTCTCTTTTGCTCCAGTTAGGTGCTCCCGGCATGCACAAGGAGCATGAAGGGAGGCAAACACTGCATGGATGCGTTTTAAAAGTCAGAGAACTTTGCCCAAGACTTCTCGTGTATTCAGGGGCTACACCTCTCCCAACGATGAGTTGGTGGCGATCTAACAAAACGTCTTCCAGCTCTTAAAGATTGACTTTAAGAGCACCCCCATGGAAGAAGTCAAGAACGATAGCAAAAGTAGAGGCGGCGGGGGCAACAAGGGCATGTGATGGGTCCCTCCACGGTCCCCTCCCAGGTGACAGCCAGGGCTTTGGCACCTACTTTTTTCCTGAGAGATGCAGTGTCTGCCTCCCTTCATACTCCTTGTGGAGGGACACACATGCCCCGTCACCCCTGTCGCCACTACATTTGCTCGGCTTCTTCCATGGGGGCACTCTTAAAGTCAACCTTTAAGTGGTCCGGGAACATCCGCCCACCTGCCCGGCGCCCGTCCTCCTGGAGCACACTTTCTTCCTTCTCCTGGAGGACATGCCTCTTCCAGCCTGGCCTGGCCCAGCCAGCCAGCAGGTGACCACATATCCTGGGGCTTGTCGCGAGATGCCTGCAGTATGCTCTGTTCTATGTGTCAGGCCCAGCAAGTCCGAGCAGCAGGCACATAGAACAGGGTGGCGCCGGACCGTTGGAGAAGCGGAGCAAAGCCAGAGATTAGTAGCTGCCTCATTCGGCGCAGAAAGCTTCCCCCAACCAGCCGGCTGGTCTCCTCCTCCTCGGCCATACAGAACAAACAGGCAGAGAAGGAGGAGAGCAGCTGGCCAGTTGGGGGAGGCTTCTTGTGCTGCGAAAGAGGCGGCTAATGATCTCCGGCTCTGCTCTGCTTCTCCAACATCCGGCACCGCCCTGTTCTATGTGCTGGCTGCTCGGACTTGCCGGGCCCGGCATATAGAACAGGGCATGCTTTTTTTGGTGCGGCTGCTGTACTGCAGCCTCACCAAAAAAAGCACACAGCAGCTGCAGGCATCTTGTGACAAGGGGGACAAGAAGCCCCGGGATATCTGCCCACCCACCTGCTGGCTGACCGGGCTGGAAGAGGCATGTCCACAGGGGGAATGAAGAAAGCATGCTCCGGGATGCCGGGTGGATGTCCTGGGGCTGCTACACCCGTGCACTGCATGTGTAGTGGCTACACACACAGTGTGCATGTGCAGCAGCCCTGGGACATCCACCCGAGTTGTGCCATGGTTGCCGCATGGTAGGGAAAGCTAGGAGAGCAACCGGGACAAGTGAGCAACTGGGTGACTGGGTTGAGGGTGTGGCCAGCCAGGGGTCGCCACTGGTTCGGTGACCCATGCCAGATCACCGCAACTGGTTCACCCAAGCCAGTGCAAACCGGTTGAATACCACCTCTGCTAGAAAATCATTCCTTGATGCTTGGTAGTGTCAAATCTCTCCATGTCTGTGCATGTCTTGTCACAGTAATCATATTGAAATATTTTTCCATAGCTTTTTTTCTAATTATTTATCCACTAATCCCAAAAGGAGAAATGTTGGTTTCAATTAAAATATTGATCTTTAAAATCCGCTATGTCAAAGTGTGTATTTGAACCTCAATTTTAAGGCTTTTTTTTTTTTTAAACACACAGAAGATGTAATCTTCTATCATGTTTCAGCCTTCAGGTTGGATCCAGACTAGGCATGACCAAAACCTCATTCACAAAATGATATGCTGGAAGAATGTAATATCCCTTATTCGGGTGACCTGCAAAAAAAACTGCTCTAGCAGTTTAAAGTTGGGGGCTGTAGAGGCAGGGAGGAATCGTTTTCTTTTTTCCCCCCTCCAGCGTGATCTTCCTCTAGTTCTCTTTCACGAACGGAAGGTGCCCAACATTGGTTCTATTTTTTTCTGAACAAATAATATTTCAAATATTTTAATGTTCTTGGAGAGAAATGTTTCCTTTGTCAATCCCATAGGAAACAAATAAGCTTCTAATTTTCTAACATAAAAGACATTGGGAAAATCATCCCTGAGTTGTTGTTTTTTAAAATGCACTTCAGCCCCCCCTTTTTATTAGCAAGATGGGGGAAAATGGACACATATTCTCCAATGTCTTTCATTGCAGCATCAACAAATGGATGATATACAACAATAGAACTGGTGTTCAATGATAGTGTGTGTGAGACTTATAATAGCAAATAACACAAAAGGAAGGCTCAAGTAGGAAAGGGAACTGTGCTACATCTGTGCTGAGAGAAATGTAATATGAGGTATGAACCAATCCTGTAAAAGATGCATCAAAAGATGGGCAGGTGTACAACTGAAGTAGTTGAAGAGCCCTAGTTCCACTGGGTTCTGATTAGGACATTCTGTGTACAAATGACTGAAGTGTATGGAATTACAGCAGCACTGTCATTGCACATATGAATCAGATAACCTGCAAAGGAAGAAAGGAATACTGCTAATGATTCAGTCAGAGACCATGATGCTACAGGAGTGAAAGAACTATTTTGCGAGACAGTTTGGCACCAGAATACACTGCTTGAAGCCAGTTATCTGGATATGGAGAAAACTGGAGAAAACCGATACCTCGGAACTGGAGAAATCCAGTAATAAATACTTTTTTTTACTTAAACTGTCAGGGCTATGGAGAGACCATATGGCAAAACATTAAACTGGTAAATAGAGCCAGCTACTGTAAAATGAAGGAAGCATCAATAGTAAAGGACTATAGATATGTGAAGGTATGCAGCTTGCAATCTGTATATGCAGATCATATCTATTTACCCAAAGAACAACTATCAGTAATCATTCTGAAAGAAGAACATCTTAAAAAATAGTTAAAAGGATGAAAGTCCAACGTATTGTAGATCTGAGCTTCCCATTCTTTCTAGGAACACTTAGACCTCAATTTGGAGAAAGAGAGAAATAATCTGTAATAACTCTGGTGACAGCTTGAAAGGAACAGAGAAGTCTGGTGTGGAGCTTATCTTGCAAAAAATAGAACCCAAAGTTAATTAATATAAACCTTGAAAATGAACCCAGTACTTGATGAATGGTTGATTGGGGAAAGATCAAGTTCAAAGATAACATTTGGAGTTTGAGGCTGATGAAGTCAAGAGAGATAACATTCACTCCAGAAAAAAAAGCTTTCAGAAGGAGAGCAGGATGCTTGCTCTTCATCGTGGGTTGAGTGATAAAGTTGAAGATGATATCAAATAAACTGAAAAGGCATCCAAATCATTACTGTCAAATTAAGAGAAGTGAGATGACTTCTGACAGGGGTGACCAAATGTTCTCAGCAGATTCACCTTATTAACTGAGGGGAAGACAATGAGCTTTGGTCAAAAGGTTATGCTAACCTGGAAGATGAATATGAGGTCTGTCTCAAAGGAACATCTTGAAGGAGAGAAAAATGTGGGGGATGAGAGAGTAATTGCTATTTTTTACATGATTGGGCAAAGGCATTATAAATGGTAGAAGAGGAAACAGAAGGCCAATATATATTACATTCAGTGAATCTTTGGATGTTTCAGGGAGAAATGATCACTTAAGATCTTGGTGACCTTGAGATGGCCAAAGATGAAGACACTGACTTTGACAATTCTGAAAGATAAAGGGGTAATCAGAAAGTGATATCCTGATTTTTCCCCTTTCGAGGCAGATTCCTATGTCTAAATAAGGAAGGAGTGGACAACATAAAGGACATCATAAAGTACATCAATAACCTGTCCATTGATAACCAGAGAAAGCAGAGATTGAGAAGGCCATGGTAGAGAGGAACTAGACTCTGGAGCTGGTATTCAAGAGGCAACATATTATTTATTCCCCTTTTCCTTTTTTCTCTGCTTGGAATTGGCTGTAGTATTTCTCTTAGAATGTTCACCACACTCAATGGCTAAAGCTAATAATGGCACACAAAAAAATCCATGAGCAATGGATAATTTGACCAACACGAGGCAGCCAGCAAACATTTTTTGGCGACATGGTAAGAGAGTTGGAGAAAATGAGCCTACTGTCTTTAAGTTTGCTCCCAGAATGTAGCTCACAAATAAGAATGATTGGGATTATTGTTTAGAAATGACTGGCAGTATTTACAAATGTCTACAATAGACTATATACATACATATTCCAACAGATGTAAAAATTTGTTTCCATAATCTAATAAGAAAAATAATACTGGTGCTTGTGAAACAGGGGCCTTGGAGCCATATTGCCAAAGGTCAGCTCTCTGTGATGAGAGGACAAAGTGTCCTAACAAACTAATCTAAAGAGTTTTCAAGAATCAGAGATATTAAAGAAAGAAAATTAAGGGAAAACTAGAGAATAACAATACAGCAGAATGAAGTTCATCTCAAGATCAACACTGTGGTGGATGAAAACAAACTGGAGTGGCTTGAAGCAGAACTGCATCTAGTCACGAAGAATATAAGAAGGACAAGGTTTCCACCAAAAATCTGTAAACACTCTAGCAGCTTCCCAAGAGGGTTCTGGCAGCCACTCGTTTGTATCAATAACAGAGATCACAATATGAAGACCTCGTTCTGGGATTCTTGTCAGTTAAAAAGCATGATTAAATTACAATGCTTAAAAGAAATATTTGCCAGTTAGAAGGCAGACAATCTGTTTTTTCAGCTTTCAGGCACAGAGGTGCTTTTCCTAAGGTCAGCAAATTGGGGGTGGGGGTGGGGGGTGGGTGGGGGTGGAGAAAATACACTATTTCACATAGAAAACATGAATGTCGTGTGAATTTAATTTTCTTTGCTGTTCTTTTGAGAACCATTGTTAAATATTTGACAGCTGATTATATCCCATTAGCAAGATTCTTACAAAGGGAAAATGTGGTATAATGCTACAACTGTGAATACTACCATTTTTAGGACTCTGAATTTGTCTCTGAATTTGCCTGGGTGGAGCATGCACCTTTTCTTTTTTTGTTAACTGCCTTTCGATGAACTGCTTACAATAAATTGAGAAATCTCCAAATATTCTGAACTTGTAGAACTTTCAGTAGCTTTCTTCTCTTTCCCAGTGTTATAAGAAATCATTATATCAATCAGGGGTGGGGTTCAATTTTTTTACTACCAGTTCTGTGGGCATGGCTTGGTGGGCATGGCAGGGGAAGGATACTGTAAAATCTCCAGTCAGAGGTGGTATTTGCTGGTTCTCCGAACTACTCAAAATTTCTGCTACAGATTGTCCAGAACTGGTCAAAACCTGCTGAATACCACCTCTGATAGATGCTAGGCACTTTGCTCATAAAGTCACTGTAATAATTCCCTAATCTCCTCCCACTCTAAGAAAAACAAAAACTTTATCAGAATTTCTTGAAGCTCTTTCCCAAGGCAAAATTAAAACTACCAATGAATAAAAAAATGAAAGAAGTAAGAGAAAATTGTACTGTCCTTAAAGATGTAGTTTAAAAATTCCTTTTCCACTTTTGCTAAACACTATCATCACGCTCAACTGCCCCCCAATGGTTAACGCTGTCAAAAAGATATTGACATAGACAGGCTACCTACAATAGCAATAGCACTTAGACTTATATATCGCTTTATAGCCTATTACCCCCAACAATTTGGGTCCTCATTTTACCCACCTCAGAAGGTTGGAAGGCTGAGTAAACCTTGAGCCTGGTGGGATTTGAACTGCCAAATTGTAGGCAGCTGGCTGCAGAAATAACTTGCAGTACTGCACTCTAACCACTGCGCCACAGAGGGTCATATTGAATATCACACAATGCTGATATTCCTCAAATTCTCTATCATTAGAACTTGATTAGCTATCTCTTCCTATTCTAGAAATAATAAGGACCAATCAAAGAAAGACAAACAGCAGATATCATCAGCACTTGACCATCTTCAGTGGTGCCAATTTACTCTGAATTTATGTCCATACTTTCATGATTTCATATGTGTTGTAGCTGATATCTTAAGACATTATCTAAGAAAAAAACAGCAAACTAACTTATGCCACGTTTCCTCTGCCAATTTGTATAATTAATTTTTTTTTAGATAGACTTCCCCTAGTTTACATTATATGTATTTCAGAAACTATTTTTTCCTCTCCAACTTGTCAGAATCAGCAACTAATAAAAGAACGTGTCAGAGTTCCTCGTTTGAATGTAGTAGTAGTAGTAGTAGTAGTAGTAGTAGTAGTAGTAATAATAATAATAATAATAATAATAATAATAATAATAATAATAATGTATTATTAACAATTAGCAGCCCATGGGTTGAGCTATTTAGGCACTAGTATCACCTAACTGCAGCCACACAGTTAAGAATTTAACTCCAACTATTTTTCAACAGGCTACTCAAAAGGAAATTTTATTTCCTTATGCAAATTTTTGGACTTAAGAGTGCTTTATTGGTGGAATGTTGTCCAGAGGTGCATTTTAAAATGGCATGATCCCTGATGACATGGGCCAGGTCAGCAACTCTTCCTTTGGGTTGCTGTAAGAGATTTCCTTGACATTTTGTTCATAAAGTCACTTGGGAGAGCTTGGAGTTGAATGTTATTCTCCAGTGTCATAATATCTTGCTAGACTCCCCCTAAAGAAGCTTATGTGCACCTGGAGAATGTTATGGTTCCACTTGGATGGTCCATCCAGAGGAGGACATAGCTAGAAGTGAATTTGTCTAGTTAGAGCTAATATGCCCGTCATGCCCTTTCTTTGACATTGTTTTTTTTAATTTGTTTATAATATAAAGTACAAAAAAAATACAAAAACAAATAGTAGGAAAAATAAGGGAGGGAAGGGAAGAGTACAGGAAAGAAGGGAAAAAGAAAGAAAAGGCATTGACTTCTGATTTCTGACTCCCGAAGGACTAGGGGTGACATGATAGCAGTGTTCCAATATCTCAGGGACTGCTACAAAGGAGAGGGAGTCAAGCTATTCTCCAAAGCACCTGAGGGTAGGACAAGAAGCAAATGGTGGAAACCTATCAAGGAAAGAAGCAACTTAGAACTAAGGAGAAATTTCCTGGCAGTTAGAACAATTAATCAGTGGAATAACTTGCCTCCACAGGTTGTGAATGCTCCAGCACTAGAAGTTTTTAAGAAGAGATTGGATAACCATTTGTAGTGTAGGGTTTCCTACCTAAGCAGGGGGTTGGACTAGAAGACCTCCAAGGTCCCTTCCAACTCTGTTACTCTATTTTCCATTTTCCCTTTGGTGCAGTAAAATAATAATATAGTAACATCCAATCTCAACTTTTTTACTTTTACATAGTAATATAAAGTAGCCATTTCTATATCAACAACCAATTGTGCCCTTTCTTGGGTGGCAGGTAATAGTTAACCCTACACTCTTTGCTTCTATATTGTACTACTTCTCTGAGCTGCCCTTGAAGACTACTCAGAAACCGTGTCTAATGCAGAATGTACTAGTCCACATGCTGACTGGTGAGAGCTGGTTCAGTAGTATATCCCCTACACTGCAAAAACTGTGCTGGCTTCCAGCAGATTTCTGAGTACAATTCAAGATGGTGGTGCTTAAAGCCTTTCCAAACTTGGACTAGAGTACCTTTTCCATAATAATCTGACCAACCTGTCTTTCTGCATAGCAGGGGATTCTACAGTTTTCTTCAGCTGGGAGGTGAATGGGGTAGGGGCCCAGAAGCTGCTTTAGACCTCCAGCAAAAGAAAAACCCCAAGATTCAAATGGCCCTCTCACATCTCCAGGAAAGTGGTTAAAACTTGCCTTTTCAGACAAGCTTGTCTGTTATCTTCTAATCCTGGATTTATATGGATTTATATCATACTTGCTTGTGGTTTTTTAAAAATGTTTTCATTAAGTTGTTCCACAAACTACCTATTTTTTTTGCAAATGGGCAGTATATAAACACTGAAAAATAGATAAGTAAATACACACACACACACACACACACACACACACACACACACACACACACATATATATATATATATATATATATATATATATATATATATATATATATATATATATATATATATTTATATATTTATTTTCTTAAGTTTTCGCGGGTACTTACATGTATGGCATTCAGCTTTGTTCGGGTATTTTCCCACGTCATTGTAGTTGTGCTTTTAAAGTTCTGAACGACGAACACAATACAGAAGCCTGATGATGGCAGATGAGATTCTGCTGAAACGTTGCTACAACTTTAAAAGCACAACTACAATGACGTGGGAAAATACCCGAACAAAGCTGAATGCCATACATGTAAGTACCGCGAAACTTAAGAAAAACACACACACACACACACACACACACACACACACACATATATATATATATATATATATATATATCTGCAATTAGAGATCAATAGTAAATCCATATTAAAATTTGCCTTGAGTTCAGTTCTAGCTACCTAAGACAGTATTGTATAGCCTCATGTACCTAGATCTACATTTGGCTAAGGCAGTCGATATGTCTATATGGCTCTCAGATTCCCTGCATTTCATTAAGTTCATGCTTTCTGCCAGTCTGAGCTGATATAAAGCCATGCCATCAATGGGATATGCTGAAATTACACAGAATAGCTATGCTATTCCTCGGTGTTGCCCATGCCATACTTATGATGATGCCTAGTTTATGTCTCTATAGAGATTCTCAGTCATCCAGGTCATAGTTGTCCCGAAGTCGTTTTTTCAAGAGGCAACTTAATTTTCTGGTTTTACTTTGAAGATGTTTCGCTTCCCATCCAAGAAGCTATAGAGCTGAGAAGCGAAACGTCTTCAAAGAAAAACAGAAAGTCCAGTTGCCTCTTGAAAAAGCACCCGAGGGACCTAGTTTAAGTCATGCCACTAACCTATCTTCACTGGCAAAAGAACTCTATCAATCAAAACTGGTCAGGCTGACACATATGCATTGTGCTGCTTCTGCTGAACCCTATAACCATTTAAGCTGGTGAATCTTAAATAAAAGAACTGTATCCAAAGGTAGCAGCAGCATGTGGTTAAGTGACAAGTTTTTAATTATGAAAAACAAAAAAGCATTCCATAAACAACTTACTGCAAAGCCTGACCGTTCCTAATCTGAGAGAGCAAAGGCAAGATAAATACATTTATTGAAAAATTAGCTGTTTGTTTTAGAACAATATTTCTAATCATCCAGACATAAAATCACAAACACAGTGAATGATCTAAGTCACATTATAAACTCCATACAGGGGCACACATACAGGATACTTCTTAAAATAATATGAATGTCCAGCTCAAATGCCATAGAATTGGTAAGTATTCATTACTGCCTTTGTTAGAATGCAATATATTTCCTGCTGCATTTGCATGGCCAAGTCTCTGTTCAGAAAAATAAACAGAAACTGCATTGTGATTTTTAAATGCTCCCCCACCTTATTAAACTGCAATCGCAATACCCGATAAGAAGAAAATATTGCAGCAATGCCAAGTACCTGAACCATCTGAAGTGGCTGGCTCCAGCGAAAAGGATCAGCATGAAGAAAGTGTGCGGTTGGGAGAGCTGTTCGAAGACCGGGTAAATGCTCCTCCTGTGATATCCACAATGCTAGCACCACACGCCAAGCAGTTGGTGGTTAAAATTTAAAAAGCGAGACCATAGTGAAGCCTGGGCTGTGATAAGAATCTCTTGTCTCCAAGAGCAAGCAGTCTCAGGAGAAAGTCACACAAGCAATAAAGCTGACAGAGTCTCTGGAGGCTAAGCTAGTACTGTACTCTGAGGGGAGCAAACTAATGTTCTTTCCCAAACGGAAGAATTTAATGCAGTCTTGCTCTTGACTGGACTTCAGAAAGATTACACGTTAACAATTAATACACTTGAAATACCACCGAGAGCAGGGTGGTTTACATCATTTCGAACAGTAAAATAGTATGTCCCTGCCAGAAGATCAGCGCCTGAAAACTGATCTTAGAGAATATTGTTAAGTAAAATTAAACATGCCAGGATGAGTAATTGGTGAAATGTGTTGATGTTAGTTGTTTGCTGATCAGAGAAGCTCCACAGAGCTCGTCACATTTGCAGGCTGTTTAGTTAAAAATAAACTACCAAGTGTTTAATCCAATCTATTTTGGATACATTTAGGAAGGAGCTAAAACATATAATTAACCCAATATATAGTGTAGGCAAATTTGAATAACTATATTATTCTGTATATGTGTTATTTTCTCTCCCACACAGATATAAATAATCCATATTCATGAGAGCTGCTATTCAGTGTATTTATTTTTTAATTCATAGCCAGTGTAAAGGTTTAGCAATAAATACAGTTTGCTTAGTAAGACAAAAGGCCTATCTAATTTGGCATTTGGCTCTTATAATATGCAAAAAAAAAATGCCTTTGGATCATTCATAAGTGAAATCGAAATATAAAAGTATTCTTCTTAATATCTGAACAGATAACTTCAGAGTTGCCTGAACTGCGAGAGAAGCAGCAAATAGATTTGATAAATAAAAATAAATAAAACTTAAAACATATATAAAGGATTTTTATTTTTATTCAAATAATCTATAGTTTCTTCACAAAAATATCTTCAAACAAAATTTAATCTAACCAAAAATGTTCAGTTAAAGCTTAATGATAACTTTATATGATTTTACCTTTCAAATATCATAAATGAATGCTACCAAAGTCAATCTAGAGATAATAAATAATAATATTCTTATTTCTATGCTTGAACTATGTAAGCAGAGCAATATAATTACCTCTCAAATTACAATGTTTAAGACTGATACACCAAGCAATAGGGGCATGAGCTCAGGAATTAATGGAAAATTCCAGTTTGTCCATTCAGTACTTGGCCTTCCAAGATGCTTCCAGAAGGCTTTAAGTATAATTTCTAAATAAAAGGTCTTATTCAGTATCTTTAATCATCAGTCTCTTTCTTTGAAGAACTTTGTCCCAAGGTAAAATAAATTGAGTTTAGTCACTGAGGCTTAAGTTAATCACTGCTGGCTTATTGATTTCACATAATATTACAACCCAAATGTCAACATAGATAGTGTGAGCAAAAATTATACAGGTAATCCTTGACGTACGACCAAAATTGAGCCCTAAAATTAGGTTGCCAAGTGAGAAATTTGTTAAGTGAGTTTTGCCCCATTTTACAACTTTTCTTGCTACATTTGTTAACTGAATCACTGCAGTTGTTAAGTTTGTAATATGGTTGTTAAGTGAATCAGGCTTTCCAAATGACTTTGCTTGTCATAAAGTCACAAAAGGGGATCACATGACCTTGAGACACTGCAGCTGTCATCAATATGAACCAGTTGTCAAACATCCAAATGCAAGTCACGTGACCATAGGGATGCTGCAATGGTTGTAAATGTGAAAAACAGTAATAAGTCTCTGTTTTCAGTGCCGTTGTAACTTTGAGCGATCACTAAACAAACTGTTGTAAGTTGAGGACTACCTGTATTTTTAAATGTTTTTGAACATCCAAATCAGTTTCAAATCAATTTATTTGCATGATTCCTAAAGATTATTTAATTATTTAACTGCTACTTAGGAAATAAGCAAATCCCATCAAACTTTATATTATTTTTTCTGTTATTTGAATGATCTTGCCTCAAACTATAGCCAATCCTCAACTTACAACCTTTCGTTTAGTGACTGTTCAAACTTACGACAGCACTGAAAACAATACCTTATGACCACTTTTCACACTTACGACCATTGCAGTATGGCCATGGTCAGGTAATCAAAATTCAAAGGCGTGGCAACTGGCATGTATTTATGACAGTTGCAGTGTGCCAGGGTCATGTGGTTACCTTTTGCGATTCTCTGACATGCAAAGTCATTGGGGAAGCCAGAGTCACTTAACAACCCTGTTGCTCACTTAACAACTGTATGATTCACTTAACAACTGTGACAAGAAAGGTAGCAAAATGGGTCAAACTCGTTTAACAGCCATTTTACTTAGCAAGGAAATTTATCAACTCAGTTGTGATAGTAAGTCAAGGATTATGTTTATTTTTTTTGTTGAGAAAGTGAATATATTATATTGAAACATATTCAGAAAAGTCTACAATATCTATTAATGAGATATTTTATTTTAAACAATAGCTTTAGGTTTAAAATAACACTAAATAAACTATTTGATCTATATCATGTATATTAGAAGAACAAAGAGACCTTAGAGAGGTCCAAATCATTGTTCATTTTTATTTTCGGAGATTTTTCTATGCCGTGTTTTCTTTCAATTTCTAACAAAATCGGCACTACTACCATATTTTTCTAATTTACATGAAGTTATTTTGTTAAATACAGCACATCAAGGGACAAACTTGTGCCTTAATACATTTGCTAAACTTTGAACTGAAATGGCAGCTAATTAAGACATTTCCCTTGCTCAAGGATTAATTAATAAATAAATAAAACAATTTACAAGCTATTGCACAACTAACTGAAAGAAGGAAATTGACTGGTTATTTTTCAAACATTCTCTTTAACAGCCAGCAGATGTCAACATAAATCCACTATATGCCTCAACTCTAACCCAGATCTTGCCACCCTGGTTAAAAACATGCTGTTGCGAGAAGTTTCTCCCTGTCAAGGGCAGGCATTCATTAGTCAAAATCTATGTATAATAAATTATTTCATCTTGGAAAATAAGAGCATGGCAAACACCAGATTTCCCTTTTATTTTCTGCATCATGCTACCAGTAAAAAGGTATCATCATTTGCTTACATTGCTTACCTTAGCCTTATTTTTAACTATCTGAATTTCTATAAATGTTCAGGCGTAATTAATCTTAATTATGCATAAAATGTTTCTTTCCATCTAGGTCAAATAACCTACAACTCATATAGAAGCTAAACAGGTGAGGAAAAAACAAATGTACACTCTACTTTCAGTTCAACTATGGTATGATGATTCAATTTTCTTGGAAACAACATGGAAGTGTTTAGTCATTGCTTTCTATTGGATGTTTGTGCAATTTCTAGTCTATAGCCCTTGTATTTCTTGGCAGTTTACCATGAAAGTACTATCCAGGGCCAGCGTTGCTTAACTTTTTGAAATCAACTGAGATTTTGCTAGCTACTACATAAATAACAGTTTCTCAGAAAGTTTTCGTAGCACAAATTCTAGAATCCCTAATTGCCAAATCCTAGAGGTATGCTGTTACAGAATTACTTAAAAGTCTTTAAATAATTCTATATTCTCTCTCCTAGCCTTATTAAATACATTACATTAGCCTTCTTCAACCATGTTGAGATTACAACACCACAGATATTCCTAGTTTATCTAGCACACGGGTGTCAAAGTAGTGGCGTCACGTTGCTGTCACATGACGTTTCATGAGCTGCGGTGGGCATGTCCTGCATGTGACGCATCCAGCCCATGGGCCACCAATTTGATACCCCTGCAAGAGGAAGGATTTCTATGAGTGGCCACAACAGAGAGTTAACAGGGCATCAGTATTGTCTTTTTACCAAGCCAATAGCTCAAAGGATTTGGGTAGCCAGCGAATGTGGACATTTGCAAGTATTTTCAGCAATTTCATTGAATCTCCAGACTATTCTCTTTGGTTGAAATACAGAGTGCTTATTTGCCTTGCTACCTCTAAAATAATCTGCTGCTTTAAGCTGTAATAGAGGTGATAGTTAACTCTAATAAATACACTTTAAAAAAAAACACAACCTGATCACAGATCCTTGCCTAAAAACTGTTAACTCTATTTTAGAGACATAAAATTTTCCTGGTTTGCTTTACCAGCTCATTCTTTGGGATAGTCCCTAACCGTAAGAGATTGGAAACTTCAGCTGGAATTCTAGGAGCAGTTTATTTTACTTGCTGTGACTTAATGGGGCTTCAAGGATTCTAGTTTGGAGCTCCCTCCATCAGCTCATTTCTTCAGAAAAATCAGGTTAACTCTTCACCACGGAACCTGGTGGTCTGCCTTTCTATAGGTCTGGAGAAATGTTCTTTGCTTGTCCAGGCTCTAGTACTTCCTCTAAGGTCAGTTGTCCTTGGAGTTCTTCTGGTCCCTCATTCTGAAATTATTCTATCCTCTTTCAGGGAACCATTTTGCCTCACTCTGATCTCTCACATGCTCCTCGATCCCTCTCTCATTTCAAAATGAACCTTTTTAAATGGAAGAGTTACGGACTAAGCAAACACACTATTTAAAATCCTAATAGTTTTACTTCTACAGCAGGTTCGTAATCCTGCACTTCTGATTGGCCCGCGAGCAGCGGATCCTGATTGGTCAATTCTGGCCGATCTGATTGGCTGTTAACGGGCGCCACTGATTGGCCGTTCCCAGCGCGGCAAACTCAAAAGCATTGGCTGTTGTGACAGCAGCCAGCCCTATAAAAGGGCTGCTGCTGCCCAAGTATTTCGCTCTGTTCTGAAGTCACTAATAAAGAGTTGAGTCACTACCCGATGCCTCGTCTCCGTTCCTTGCGCCCACGCTCCAGACATAACACTGGTGACGAAGGTGGGATGCGGAGACATTAGAGCTGAGCACGTGGCTGAGAGCGCACCGAAAGAAGCGGCAGAATTACCAACAGCGCCATACCACCCGCTCCATTTGACCCAGCAAACGAAGACTGGGACTCGTATATGGACAGGTTTCAGATGTTCCTGGAAACCAACAATCTGAAGGATGCTTCGCCTGGCAAGAAACGAGCTGTATTCCTGACCCATTGCGGGCCTGCCGTTTTCAAAATGGCAAAGGCGCTTGCAAAACCAGCAGAAGTCAAGACAATGGACTGGGACAACCTCACCCCAATCCTCTGGGCGCATTATGTCCCAGCGGTACCAACGCTCATCCGAAGACACGAGTTTTACCAGAGGGACCAACAGGAAGGCGAGAGTGTTGGAGACTTCATTGCCAACCTTAGGAACCTAGGTGGACTCTGTGGCTTCACCAACCTCGAAGAAGCCATGAGAGATCGGATTGCCTTGGGTCTCAAAGACCCCACAACCCAGAGCAAGATAATGGCGAAGGGAGACATCGCCCTCGCAGATGTCATCGCCGACGCTACTGCAGCAGAAGCAACCAGGAAGTCAGCCGCTCGAATGCGCCGAGCAAATGCACCGCACCGCCAACTCGCCAGCGACGCTACATCGTTTTCCGAGAGGCACGCAAGAACCACTCACCATGAGGACCTCGAATCCTCATCAGAAAGCGAGGAAGAAGAGGTGAACAGACTCAGGTCAGAACGCAACCAGCGGGACCAGCGGAATCGGAAATCCCCGTACCAATGCTCCTAGACGAACTCTGCTGTTCCTGTGGGAAGAGGGGCCACATCGCGAAGGTCTGCAGAAGCAAGCGAGGACCCAGCCCAACCAGGAGAGAAAACAATTTCCGACAGACCGCCGGCACCCCACCAGCAAATTGGGACCGCCAAGGCACTCAATGGAACCTACACTACAGAAACCGAGCACCTGTCACTTCATCCAGACGTGAAGAAGCGCATCAGACTATCATCATCAGCCACGCATCGTCCCTTGATGCAAGAAAAATCCGAGTGAGGGTCAGTATTGAGAATCGTCCATGCATTATGGAAGTCGACTCTGGATCATCCCTATCCATGGTCTCATGGAAAACCTTCAGGCAGCTGATCCCTGACATCCGCCGCCAGGACCTCAGCACTCAAAATATCATATTGAAAGACTACCAGGGAAACCGAATCCCGGTTGCCGGATCCAGCGACGTCCGAGTAACATTCAAAGACTACACCGCAACCCTACCTCTGACCATCGTCGATCGAGATCGACCCAGCCTTCTGGGTTTGCAGTGGTTTGCACCGCTAGGAATTGAGCTAGCTGGCATCAACCAGACTGGGAGCGATGACTGGGAAGCAGCCCTCGTCCAGGAATTCCAGGACATTCAGCGAAAAGCTAGGCAAGTACAAGGGATCCCCCATATCATTTAACCTCAGCCCCGAAGTTGCGCCCATTCGCCTTAAGCCTCGTCGAGTGCCCTTTGCACTCAAGCCAAAGATTGATGAACAATTGGACAAATTAATAGCCCAAGGCGTGTTGGAACCGATTGACCACGCTCGATGGGAGACCCCAATTGTGACCCCCATAAAACCAGATGGATCGTTGAGAATTTGTGGGGATTACCAGGCCACCCTCAATCACGCGCTCCAGCAGAACGCTTACCCTGTACCTGTGGTCCAACACCTTCTTCATTCCCTGGGAGGTGGAAAAATATTTGCAAAATTGGATCTAGCTCAGGCGTACCAGCAGTTGCCCGTAGATGCCCAGACTGCTGAAGCCCAGACTATAGTTACGCATAGAGGGGCCTTTAAATGTAATAGACTTCAGTTCGGAGTAAGTGTAGCACCTGGCATTTTCCAGAGTTTGATGGAGAGATTACTGCAAGGCATAAAAGGGGTCGTGCCATACTTCAATGATGTTTTAATAGCTGCCCCTACTAGAGGCCTGTTAGAAAAACGATTCAGACTGGTACTACAGAAATTTAAAGACGCTGGCCTGAAGGTCAAGAAGGACAAGTACCAACTCTGTACAGAGAAGGTTGAATTCCTGGGCTACCTTCTTGACAAACAGGGAATTCACCCAACTGAAAAAAACCTATCCGCAATAAAAAACGCCCCAAGACCTAGGAATAAAACAGACCTCCAAGCCTTCCTAGGACTCATTAACTTTTATAACATCTTCTTGCCCCAGAAGGCGACTGTTGCTGAACCCCTGCATAGGCTCCTCGACAAGAAGGCTTCCTGGGTCTGGGGACAACGGGAAGAGCGTGCCTTTCAGCAAGTCAAGGACCTTTTAACTTCAGATGCTGTATTGATACAATACAACGAGACTTTACCTTTAACCGTCACCTGCGATGCCTCACCTTTTGGGGTAGGAGCAATCCTGAGCCACATCCTACCAAACGGTACTGAGGCACCCATTGCATTTTTTTCAAAGACCTTGTCAAAAACTGAGAGGAACTATAGCCAACTTGATAAAGAGGCCCTCGCTATTGTAGCAGCGATCAAACGATTCCACGAGTATGTATATGGAAGACCCTTTTCCATTATCACCGATCACAAACCATTACTTGGCATCTTAGCGGGAGACAAACCAACGCCCCACATCTTATCGCCTAGAATGACGAGTTGGTCGGAGTTTCTAGCCGCATACGATTACCAATTGCTACACCGCCCGGGAAAAGCCATTCCCCACGCTGACGCTTTAAGCCGTTCACTGCTACCTGAAGTCATAGACGATCCAGCTCCAACTCTAACTACGCTTCAAATCGAAACCCTTCCTTCTCCACCACTGACTGCACGAGATATCGCCTTGGAGACAAGGAAGGGTCCTTATTTGGCGTGAGTCCTCGGCTGGGTAGAAAGAGGTTGGCCTGACAACGAACCCAACGACACCTTCAAACCTTTCAAAAACCGCCAGACAGAACTCTTCTCACAAAAAGGATGCATATTGTGGGGAGACAGAGTCATCATTCCAGAGCGGCTACAGCACAAAGTCCTGAAACTATTGCACGATGGACATCCTGGCATCGTGCGAATGAAGGCACTAGCGAGGAGCTACACTTGGTGGCCAGGTATAGATAAGCAAATAGAAACTTGGGTGGCCACTTGCAGCAAGTGTCAGGAAACTCGCTCAGCTCCGCCAAGAGCCCCGCCAACTGAATGGGAAACACCCCGGGGTCCCTGGTCCCGCATCCACATCGATTTTGCGGGACCTACCAAGGGGCATACATTTCTCATAACTGTGGATGCCTATTCCAATTGGCTAGAGGTCCACAAAATGAAGAGCACCACCACAGAAGCAGTCGTCAAAAAACTAAATAAACTATTCGCTATGCATGGGTTGCCAGACGTCCTGGTCTCAGATAATGGACCCCAATTCACTGCTCTTGCATTTGAACAGTACCTCGCAGACCGGGGAATACGCCACGCCTTAACTTCACCTGCTCACCCTGCAGCCAATGGGAGAGCTGAGAAAATGGTCCAATTCGTCAAGAAAACCTTACACAAGATGAGAGAGGAGACATCGACGAGAAAGTGACCAGGATGCTCCTCCTCCAACACATTACCCCGCACAGCATCACAAACAAAACCCCAGCCGAACTCCTGATGGGACGGAAACTTCGCTCACATCTTGACCGCCTACATCCTGCCTACACGCCGGAACAACCCCTGGGGTCCAGCAGCAGGTACCGCACATTCAGGGTAGGCGACTCAGTTTTTGCGAAAAAATTCTCAGGAGACCCATTGTGGGTCCCCGCTACTATAACTCAACTTACGGGGTCCCGTTCCTACCGTTTACAAACTGCTGATGGGAAAATGTGGAAACGCCACATTGACCAACTTCGCTCCAGACTAGCTCCTACCCCCATCACAAGTCCTGAACCTCAAACCTGGGAGGGAAGGGAAAGCGAGGGGGCCGAAAAAGAGCTAGCATACGACATGGGACTTGAAAACCAAGAGTCAACGCAACCAACCCCGGGATATTCACCTTCCAGAGGAGGGCTGGACCAGATGACTGGCTCGCCACAGAGCAGCCCCGCGATGGCAACTAATCCAGGAAATTCAGGAGCCAGTCTTGACGGGAGCAGGGATGACAGTCCCGAGGCGCCCAGCGTGACAGTTGACCCAGCCGGGCCATCAAGCTCAGCAAACAGCCCAGCGGAACCAGAGTCTGGGCAAGGACTGTTAGAGCAATGCAGATCGGGCAGACAGGTGAAACGACCTGCATATTTAAAAGAGTACATCACCCCACCCCTCAGACGGAACCTAGGGGGGAGGGGTGTTACGGACTAAGCAAACGCACTATTTAAAATCCTAATAGTTTTACTTCTACGGCAGGCTCTAGTACTTCCTCTAAGGTCAGTTGTCCTTGGAGTTCTTCTGGTCCCTCATTCTGAAATTATTCTATCCTCTTTCAGGGAACCATTTTGCCTCACTCTGATCTCTCACATGCTCCTCGATCCCTCTCTCATTTCAAAATGAACCTTTTTAAATGGAAGTGTTACGGACTAAGCAAACACACTATTTAAAATCCTAATAGTTTTACTTCTACAGCAGGTTCGTAATCCTGCACTTCTGATTGGCCCGCGAGCAGCGGATCCTGATTGGTCAATTCTGGCCGATCTGATTGGCTGTTAACGGGCACCAATGATTGGCCGTTCCCAGCGCGGCAAACTCAAAAGCATTGGCTGTTGTGACAGCAGCCAGCCCTATAAAAGGGCTGCTGCTGCCCAAGTATTTCGCTCTGTTCTGAAGTCACTAATAAAGAGTTGAGTCACTACCCGATGCCTCGTCTCCGTTCCTTGCGCCCACGCTCCAGACATAACAGGAAGCTTCCTTGAAGCCTAGGATTCTAAGATGGCTTTTAATGTTTGCTTTCCTCAAGGAAAAGGAGGAACATTAGATTGTTTCAATGTTCTTCATATTAATCAGAGATGTTTGGGGACAGAATCTATTCTGTTCCTGCCTTAGAGGTGTTTGCCTGAGTGGGAAGAAGAACTTGCCAGCCTCATTTGATGAACACAAGGGTGTCCATTCGCTACAATGATTATATAACAATTTGAGAATAACAACTGATTCTATTGGTAAGTGACGTTGGATGCTGATAATTCAGATAAGGATCTAACAATCATGGCAGGTTCTGCTGTTGTCCAATCCTTCCACTATATTTAAGAACATTCTTCTGTTTGTATTACCTACATCCTGAATCAGTACAATATTGTCACATAAAAGGGAAAAACATTTTAATTGTGATGGTTTATCACGTTATACTTACTATGAACTTAAGAACCTAGAGATGTACAGTATGCATTTCTTCCCTCCTTTGTATACCTTCATTCCAAAATTCCATCCATAAACAAACAAATAAATATAACCCATTTAGTTGGATAAGAAAAATCTTATTACCTTTCATAAGCAAACCAAAACTATTAGGGAGTATCAAAAGTGGTTTAACTAAGAGAGATACTTCTAGTGCATATGAAGTGAACAAGTCATTCTAACTATAGCGTTGCAGAGAAGAAATTCAAGTGAAAGACAAAAATGTATTTTGCCTGCTGTGTGTAATTTTTAGATTCTTGTCTGAAAGAGAGAAACCAGTTCAGCTGGTAACAAAGGAAATGAAATGGTAATGCTGTTAAGCAAATATAAAGCTCATTCTCCAACAGTTATTGGATGTAGAGAGGGAGGGAGAGAGGGAGGGAAGGAGGGATATGTATGTATGTATGTATGTATGTATGTATGTATGTATGTATGTATGTATGTATGTATGTGTCAGCTTTGGAAACCTTATTCAATGCTGCCACATAGCTTGAGAAAGTTGGAGCGGGGTGATTTTAGTTGAGGGGCTCTTAGTAGACAAAATAGAAGTTTTTTATTAGTTCAAAGTTATAGAGTGTGGCGCAGGAACAAAAAGGAACTTTATTTATTTATTTATTTGATTTGCCAATTGTTTACAAAATAATAAGTATAAGTGTATACATAGTTGTGAATACATGAAATGGGTACATATAAGAAAAATAAAAGAAGAATAGGGACGGTAGGCACGTTGGTGCGCTTATGCACGCCCCCTACAGACCTCTTAGGAAAGGGGTCAATAGTAGACAGTCTAAGGTTAAAGTTTTTGGGGTTTGGGGAAGAAACTACAGAGTCGGGTAGAGTATTCCAGACATTGACCACTCTATTGCTGAAGTCGATTTCCTGCAATCAAGTTTGGTGCGGTTAACTTTGAGTTTGTATCTATTGTGTGCTCTTGTGTTGTTATGGTTGAAGCTGAAGTATTCATTGACAGGTAGGACATTGCAATGTATGATTTTATATACCATGCTTAAGTCAGACCGAAGACGGCGTAATTCAAGGTTTTCTAGTTCTAGAATTTCAAGTCTGGTGGCATAAGGTATTCTACAACGAGTAGAGGAGTGGAGAACTCTTCTTGTGAAATATTTCTGGACTTTCTCAATTGTGCTAATATCAGATACGTAATGTGGGTTCCAGACTGATGAACTGTATTCGAGTATTGGTCTAGCAAATGTTTTGTATGCTCTGGTTAGTAGTGTGATATTACCAGAGAAAAAGCTACGTAGGATTAGGTTAACAACTCTTAATGCCTTTTTGGCTATGTAGTTGCAGTGGGCTCTAGCACTTAGATCATTAGAGGTGAGTATTCCAAGGTCCTTTACAGAGCTTGGGTCATCAACAAGATCTTGACTATTCAGCTTGTATTTTATTTTCTGATTTTTTTTGCCAATATGTAAGACAGAGCATTACTTTGGGATTGGTTCATGTGATGTGATGATGAGGGAAAAAGGGATGGTTGTAGTTTGGGACATTGTGGGGATATGCCAGGTGCTATTCTAATAAAGGTACTTTTGAGATGATGCCTGTCTCAGAGTTACTGATTGGATTGGAGGTTCCCTAGAATGCCGACAGTGTGTGTGCGCGCGTGTGTGTATAGTGATATTTTCCCTGATGCTCAAAAATTGCAGAATGCATATTGAATTTCTAATGTTGGATGACACTGTGTAAAATTCCCTTTCCCTTCATACTAGATATAGCAATCTGTATACACATACGCACAGACATACAGATTGTCTGTATGTCTGTGCGTATGTGTGTATGCACACATGCAGAATTGCAGATATTGGTGGGACAGCATGAAATCACACTTCAGAAAAATCAATCCCTGTTTTGTTTTTGTTTTTTAAAGAGTGGCGTGAGTCCAGCAATGTGTTATATGTGGAAAATGATACATCCAGTGCATGCAGTGTCCTAATATCAATATCAGAGTTTTAAGGAAGATACCCAGTAATAGATGTATGAAATATTTGTCTGAGAGCCTTGAGAATCACTTGGGGTACACTTTGTGCTAAATAGATCCACTTCGCTGTTCTATTAAAATGGAAAGAATTCAAGGCCAGCATATGTTTTTTAACACAGAACTTTTTGTAACTGCTCTGTTCACTATATTTCTTCTTAGACACAGCTTTTATGCTGTACATATTTTTTCTTAATTTAGAGAAATCCAATAGCTTTCTATGAATAAATGCTAATTACCCATGCATCCATTCTTCAACACGCTTTAAAAATGAAAAAAAGGTGACTGCGATTGTTTGTCTGCAAATCTCAGCAGGTTATATTATTTTGAGTTTACGACTGGGAAAAGATAAATGCTAGCCAGATATTCTTTGATGTAGAATTTGCGCCACTGCTAACTGAGAGTAGAATGCCCTTAACAGAATCTGCAGCAAAATTAATTCATGTTACTATCACTATATGACAAATAATTAGAAATATTGCTCTTATTTGGAATTGCAGTTGAATTAATCCTTTGTTTAAATAAGGATAAAGGCATATAAGACTACACAATTCTTATACTGTTAATGTTGTTCGAATCTGAACTTATTTTTGCTTTTATTTTATTATATCTTTTTCTTTCTGTTGCGAACTACTTTCTTACAGTTGCTGCTAGTATTCCCTCCTGACTAGTAAATGCAGCTTAATAAAAAATAAATGACATTATTTAAAAAATTGTCCAAATAGCTATTTTGTACTAGCTTTCATGCAAAACGTTGAACAGATCTTCCTCTATATTGTATCTTTTTATGGCTAGCAGGAATTTTTATCCCATATCTTTTCATTTCAGTATATTTCTTATAACTTAACCCAAGTAATTTTCTACTAGTAAATGCACAGGAATTTATAATATAGCATTAATACTTTTCCTTTGCTGCTTACTATTGTTTAGAGTCAAATTTAGGCATAATTTCAAAGTGGCAAAATGTTCATCAATTTCAGGAGAATGAAAGTGCTTGATTATTGGCAAATTAAAAAAAAAACCAGGCAAGGCCAGAGTTTTAAGTACTCCTAACCTTTCGGGGTACTATTGTGATTGTACAAAATATTATTGTCCAAAAACGGCTCTGGATATTTGCCATGTGACTTTTGGCAGCTGCTTTGCCAAGGAGCATGTTTAGTTCGTTTACTGCTCTGGTTCCTCACACCTTATATATCTTCCCTTCCCCCCCCTCCTTCACCTCTAATCCCTACATAAAATTATGCCCTTTTCCCCTACATGTTAATTAGATACATGTTATATAAAATAGAAAAGAGACTCTTATGAATTTCATTTATTTTTTTATTATTATAGGTAGTCCTCAGTTAACAATAGGTTTTCAAATTTTCCATCCCTAAGTGATATAGTCATAAAATGTGATCTCAAGTGAGTGTTATCACTTAGTGACAACAATCCCAGCAGTCACTTAGTGACAACAATCCCAGCAGTCTCTCTGCCGTTGTTAAGCAAGAATTGTGGGTCATGAAGCAAGGATCTCCTCAGAACTTCCTGCTGGTTTTCAACAAGTTAAGTCACTGGGGAAACTGGCAGGAAGTCACAAGTTCCAAGGAGCTCACAAGCAGGGTGTCAGGTGGATAAGTGGCTGCTCTGGCCCAGTGTGAGTGCAGTTGAGCTGAGGGTTACTGCTGTCAGGGATGGGAGGACGTGTAAGCCACTCTACACTCTTCCATCCTCAACTGACCCTTGCCATCTTCTTCCTCCAGTTTCCCAGCACTTCACAAAGACCAGCTACTCAGGCTCAGCACTGAGGAATGAAGCCCTAGCCATTTTAGCCACGGTGCACTCCACAATCCCTTCCACTGCACCACCCCATGACTTTAGCTATCTTATTGCTCCTACTGCTGCTGAGGCACATGCAGCCTGGCCCTCTGTGATATAGCTGCTGGCTACACAAAGCGGTCTCATAAGAAAAGCTTGCCAGACCTCAAGAAGACTGCAACCTTGGGAAGAAGGCCTTGCATGGCCAGCAGCTGTCTCATAACTGGAGGAGGAAGAAGATGATGAAGGTCAGCTGGGAGTGGCAGAGTGCAGGCGACTAAAAGGGCAGAGGTGGATGGGGATGGTTGAACCACATCCTATAGTCATAAATGTGGCAAGCTGCTAAGTGCGCAAACTTTGATCATATGACTGCTGGAATGCTCCCACCGCCATAACTCCAATGATGGAATGTAAATACCATTTGTTCAATGCTGTTGTAACTTTGAACTGGTCATTAAATGAGGACTACCTGTAGTATCTGTATGCCACCCAAACCCAGTGAGTAATAAAAATGTTGAAACAAGAAAAAATACAATAAGAAAGAAAAATAAAACAATAAAAGTTTATGAGGGTAAGAAGAACTGGATAAGAAGAGAAGAGAAACATGCGCAGGAGGCTTCACTCATCCTCACTATCAGCCTGGGTAAAAAGCAAGTCTTCAGGTCTGCTTATTATTATAATGTATCTAGCAGTGACTTGTGAAAATTATCAAAATTCCTTAATTCATACCTAGAACATATATGTTACACTAAGTCATAGTTTAACTTTGGTTTAATGAATAAAGCAAAATTATCTGAAATTATTTATTTACAGTCACAGCAATTAGTGTTTTATAGCATGCAATGGCAAAACTAAACAAAAATACATTCTGCATTAGCATGAAGCTTGAAATATTCCATATGCTCCCTAGAGGAGACTAGTTCTGATTTTCTAGTGTAAGTCCTCTTACAAAGCTATTCATACTAAAACATTCAAATTGCCCAGCTAATAAACTTCAGATTACTTTTTTTTTCTAAGTTAAAAGGAAGCACTGCAGACCAGGAATCAAGAAACTTTTCCATGACTATTTACTTATATTGTCAATTTTCTTAAGCTTCCAAAATAAAAGAGCTAAATATTCCCACTCACATACACCCACAGACCTAGATATAAATACACTAAGGCTCTAAAGTATAAATATCAGTCTATAATGCATAGTGTGCTGAAACAACATAGCCAGCTCTTAAAGCAAATTCTAGTGTTTAATCAGCAAAATCAATTAAACAACATATTCCAGAGGAAAAAATATGGCAAAAGATCATTTCGGAGGAGAAGCAGTGATCTAAACAAAAAACAGTGGAAAGAAATATTTTGACATATAACTGTACATAATACTCAGAGGAAGTGGGAAGATGACTGCTTAATATATAATTTAAATTGGTGGTGGTTATTGATAAGGACTGTTAAAAATGTCATACCTAAAAAAAATCCTAGCTATATGATTTCTCCTCCTCAGTAATATTGTTCCTCCCTTTGAATTTCCGCTACAAATGCACACTGTTACCCAGGAATACAACATCTGCACTGCAGTATTGACAAGCAGCTTATGGCAGCTGATGCCCATGAAATTATGTTGCACTGAAATACCTAACAGAAAAGCTAAATAAATAAATAGATCCCCAAGAGTAATCTGTGTAAGTCCAATGTGATTTCTGAGATTTCCAAGAAAATATATTTTTTCCCTTTCAGAATAAAGCTCTTTTGTATTTCTGTATGTGAATTAGATAGATAGATAGATAGATAGATAGATAGATAGATAGATAGATAGATAGATAGATAGATAGATAGATAGATAGAATTCTTTATTGGCCAAGTGTGATTGGACACACAAGGAATTTGTCTTAGTGCAAATACTCTCAGTACACATAAAGGAAAAGATACATTCATCAAGAGTCAAGAATCATAAGGTACAACACTTAATGATAGTCATAGGGTAGAATAAGCAATCAAATCATACTAGGAAACAGTCAATATAAATTGTAAGGATACAAGCAACAAAGTTACAGTCCTACAATCACAAGTGGGAGGGGATGGGTGATAAGGAGTAATGAGAAGATTAACACAGTAAGGTAGTGCAGACTTTGTAAATAGTTGGACACTATTGAGGGAATTATTTGTTTAGCAGAGTGATGGCTTTTGGGGAAAAATTGTCCTTGTGTCTAGTTGTTCTTGGTGTGCAGTGCTCTATAGCGTCGTTTTGAGGGAAGGAGTTGAAACAGCTTATGTCCGGGATGTGAGGCGTCTATAAATATTTTCACAGCCCTCTTTTTGACTTGTGCAATATACAGATCCTCGATTTAAGGCAGGTTGGTGGTAATTGTTTTTTCTGCAGTCCTAATTATCCTCTGAAGTCTGTCTGTCCTGTTGGGTTGCAGAACCAAACCAGACAGTTACAGGGGTGCAGATGATAGACTCAATAATTCATCTGTAAAACTGTATCAACAGCTCCTTGGGCAGTTTGAGCCAAGTTCGCGCAGAAAGAACATTCTTTATTGAGCTTTTTTGATGAAATTTTTGATATTAAGTGATGTTACTTTGTGGTATTATATTCTAATCTGGAACTGTTACTGGTTTCTCTTAGGAGAGACAGTATCAACCATGCAATGGTCTAAAAGCTTTAGAGTTGTACGCAAAAACATCTATTGGCAGGTGCATTTGCTTGGTGGAAAGATTCTTTTTTTCCCAGTGTATCCCTTAAAGGTCCTTCAATTCTGCTCCTAAGGGTCAAGGGACTTCAAGAGATGTCTTGGGGATGGAAAAGGAAGTCCCATTGTATAAGTTGACACTGTTAAAGTTCTGAAGGATCAAGCTGAATATGCACTCCTAATAAAATTTCAGCTTCGGAAAGAAGGGGCATCATGATTTTAATGTGCCTTGGATAATAAAACATGCCAAATTTGATTGGTCTTCCCTCCTTTTCCTTTCCGGCAATGTACAGAATTCTGTTTCAAAATCCCCAGGGGATAGTTTTCATATAAAGTCAAGACTAATCTTGGGAAAAGTTTCAAGACTTACATTCCAATTTTGATAAGACAAAGATAAATAAAATTTGATAGGATTAAAAGATAATGATATTGGCTTAGAAACTAAGAGACTGAGTTCTTAGGCATGAAACCTGATTAGGTATCTTTGGGCCAATCAGTTTTTTTGGGCCCAACTCACAATGGTGTTGTTAGAGGAGGAAGGAATATTGGTATGTTAGTCATCTTGAACTATATATGAAAAAAGGCAAGATAAAAAAATTAAAAATTATTTTTTACAAATTCCAATTTAAGCAAGGGTATTCACTAGGTAAACCTTTCCCCTTGACAACTATTCAAAAGTAAGCAAGACATTAATTGATAAGGCTCTTACCTATATATTTACTGAGAAGTGGGCAGCTGACTTCCAGGTAAACTTACTACAAATTCATTTTTAGTCTCCTTATTAAACAACTAAGATTCCACATGAACAAGGTAGCAATCTGTTAAGATCAATTCTTTTTGGCCAATACAAACCTCTCCGTTGAGTTTTTTTTTTTTTTTTTTAACAAAAACAATTCTTGGATAAACTGGTATTTGCACAGTGCCGTTGCTTATGTGCTATTTGTATGTTATCCACTTAAATTCAATAAGGCTTACTGCTGAGTAAGAGAACAGTAGGATCGCAGCTTTGTTAAAGAGAATTAAAAAAAGCAGAAACAGAACCAAGCATCTATGACTTCATTTGCAATTTTTCAGTATCTTCTGAAAAAACAAAAACTCCTTCAAACTCCCCCTTGCATCTCTTCCGACCACTGGCTTATAATAGCATTAGGAAAAGTGTGTATATAATTAGTGTCTCATGTTAGATGCATCAGAACTTAATAAAAGATCAGCTGCTATGGGTAAAAATTGGAGGAAGTAATACTACATACATCACCTTCTAAATCTAACTAACAGACAAATAAATACAATACACACACATTTCTTAGTACCAACCACTGCAATTAAAAATGAATTCCAGAGGTCCTAGATAAAAAGGGAATTGGCAATCATGAACCTACAAATAGCAAGGTATTCTTAAATTATCATTATTGTTTGCTCTTGCCTTTAATCACAGCATCTTCTGAGCAACTGAGAAATTGGCTTCTGGCAATAGCATAAATTCTTACTGATAAATTGGGTATCAAAGGATCTTCCTAAGAAAAAAGAAAATATGAAGTTGTAACTCCAATTTCTCCTTTTTCTTCCTGGCACTGTGGAGTCCAATTTCTCCTTTTTCTTCCTGGCACTGTGGAGTCCGTATGGGGCCTCGGGAGCTGAACACATTAGTGTTCAGCACAACTCCTGCTTAAGAGCAAACACTGGCAAATGTTCTTGTAGTATCTTAAGAGATATTTATCTATCTGAAAAATAAATTTGGAACAAATAATTCTACTTCTGCCCAAAGGAACCTTGGTTTTCCTATCCTGAGCCATTATTAAACAACAGTTGAATTTTCACAGGTTGTTTGAACCCCATAGAAAGTAGGACTCGTACAGTCCCTAACTACTTTCCCCCGTGCAGACAGATAGAGAATAAATCAGAATCAGATAAAACATTTGCTGATACTAGATATCCTTTAATCTTCCTGTGAAGCAAAGAGACCATGTAAAAGCTTTCTTATGGCAACACAAGCAAAAAATACCACAATAAAATACTTGGATAAAACTGCTTTTTATTGTCTATTGCTTGTATCTACATTAAATTGAATTCTAACATGACATGATCACTCCCCCGCCCCTCAAAAAAGTTCCTGCAACTTCAACCCCCTCTATAATTTTTTCTCTGTTAGTAAGAATTAGGTCTGGTATAGCTGTCCCTCTAGCTCCCTCCCTTATCTAGGTTGGTCAGGAACCTGTTTGATTTCCCACCTGATGAAGAGTTTGTTTCCCAATTGATGTCAGGGTAGTTAAAGTCCCCCATTACTACTGTGGTGTGTTTCCTACATATAATTGTTAACTGACACAATATATTTGTTGTACATACAGGTCTGGCTACGGAATAGAAACTTAGTTGCCCTGTGGGATGATGAGAGCCAAGAAAAAAAAGGTGTGTGTGTGTACAATTGTGTTTGTCTTCCTGAATCTCTCAACAATTTGGTACCATCAATCATTCTGGGATAAGCTGACAAGAGATGAGATGTGTGAGCATTGCATTCTGATAGTTCCACCACTACCTGGAAGGTTGTTTCCAGAAGGTGATGTTAAGGGATTACTCTTCGGCTTCATGGCAAGTGGTTATGTAGTCCCTCCCTCCATTTTATCCTCTAGGCTATTTAACATATATTCTAAATTCGTGGAAGTGGCCACCCAGAGTTGTAGACTGAGGTGCCTTCAATATCAGGATGATGTCTACCTTTTTTTTCTTCTAACACAAGTAAGGTGGCTGGTGTTTTGCATCTGTTCTTGGACAGAGTAATGGAATGGATGTCAATCAATAAACTAGATTCAATATAGTATGGTCTAGCAGTTGAGGCATCAATCTAGAAAGCAGGAGACTGTGAGCTCAAGTCCCACCTTAGCCATGAAAGCCAGCTGGGTGACCTTGAGCCAATCATTCTCTCTCAGCCCAACTCACCTAACAGAGTTGTTGCTAGGAGGAAAATAGAAGGAGGAAGGTGTGTTGAATATATTTGTCACCTTGAGTTATTTGTAAAACTAATAATGGTGTGATATAAATAAAATAAAAGACAAAGTTACTGTCCATTTAAGCCATACCCTACCTGCCCTGGAGTGGTCTACACTTGCGCTAAAGGAACAAGTTTACAGTTTAGGGGAGCTTCTAGATCCATCACTGACACTACAGCCATGATGGCGAACCTATGGCATGCATGCCACAGGTGGAAATATTTCCAGAAATACCAGAAGTGACAAAACGGGCCCATTTTTCGGCCTCCAAAGGCTGCAGAGGCTTCCCTTGAGCCTCTGGGAGGCTTAAAAAGGCCTCAAATGGGCTGAAAATCAGCTGGGAGGCATGCACATGCACAGTGCAGGTAAGGGGGCGGTGGCGGGGGGGTTGCACACGCATGCACAGGGGCATGGGGGACACGCGCATTGCCTTCTGGGTGTTGGCACGTGTGCACAATTTTCGGCACAGGAGCCCCAAAAGGTTAGCCACCACTGCACTAGAGGTTTAGCTGGCTTTGGTGGTGTCATGGCCAGAATTGCTTTTTCAGCTTCAACTGATTTATCAACTGACATCTTAACTTGGATAAAATTACTCATGCTGAAAACTTCCTGATTTGATTGATGCAATGTAGGGCTGCCTTTGAAAACAGTTTGGAAACTAAAATTAATTTAAAATAGAGCAGCTAGACCTTTCACCAATATGGTCATATTATATTAATTTTTTGTCATCTATATTGGTTCTTTTACAGAGCCAATTCAAAATGGTGGCTTAGGACCAGATTATTTGAAGGAGTGCCTTCTTCCATACTGTATAACCTGCCCAGACTTCATAAGGAAAAAAAATTCTTCCTCAGGGAAAAAACATAGTACAGTTCAGTGGTGGGATTCAAAAAATTTTACTACCGGTTCTGTGGGCGTACCTTGGGGTGTGTGGCAGGGGAAGGATACTGTAAAATCTCCAGTCAGAAGTAGTATTTGCTGGTTCTCCAAACAACTCAAAATTTCCACTACCGGTTCTTCAAAACTGGTCAGAACCTGTTGAATATCACCTCTGGTACAGTTGCCTTTTGTGGGGGAAAAGCACCTTTGAGTCTAATGAGATCCTTCTCCAGGTTCCCTTATCAGGGGAGATATTCTTCTGTGATAGCAACCATTTATGGAATTCCCTTCCTAGGGAGGCTTAACTGGCAGCCACACTACCATTATTTCAGTGCCAAATGATGATCTTTTATTTTCCATAGCATTTAAACTACACTGCCCAAAAAAATAAAGGGAACACAAAAATAAGACATCCTAGATCTGAATGAATGAAATATTCTTATTAAATACTTTGTTCATTACATAGTTGAATGTGCTGACAACAAAATCACACAAAAATTATCAATGGAAATCAAATTTAGCAACCCATGGAGGTCTGGATTTGGAGTTACACTCAAAATTAAAATGGAAAAAAAACACGACAGGCTGATCCAACTTTGATGTAATGTCCTTAAAACAAGTCAAAATGAGGCTCAGTAGTGTGAGTGGCCTCCATGTGGCTGTATGACCTCCCTGCAATGCGTGGGCATGCTCCTGATGAGATGGTGGATGGACTCCTGAGGGATCTCCTCCCACACCTGGACTAAAGCATCCCCCAACTCCTGGACAGTCTGTAGTGCAACATGGCATTGGTGGATGGAGCGAGACGTGATGTCCCAGATGTGCTCAATTGGATTCAGGTCTGGGGAATGGGCGAGCTAGTCCATAGCATCAATGCCTTCGTCTTGCAGGAACTGCTGACACACTCCAGCCACATGAGGTCTAGCATTGTCTTGCATTAGGAGGAATCCAGGGCCAACCGCACCAGCATAAGGTCTCACAAGGGGTCTGAGGATATCATCTTGGTACCTAATGGCAGTCAGGCTACCTCTGGCGAGAACATGGAGGGCTGTGCGGCCCCCTAAAGAAATGCCACCCCACACCATTACTGACCCACTGCCAAACTGGTCATGCTGGAGGACGTTGCAGGCAGCAGAACATTCTCCATGGCGTCTCCAGAGCCTGTCACGTCTGTCACATGTGCTCAGTGTGAACCTGCTTTCATCTGTGAAGAGCACAGGGCGCCAGTGGCGAATTTGCCAATCTTGGTGTTCTCTGGCAAATGCCAAACGTCGTGCACAGTGTTGGGCTGTAAGCACAACCCCCACCTGTGGATGTCAGGCCCTCAAACCACCCTTATGGAGTCTGTTTCTGACCGTTTGAGCAGCCACATGAACATTTGTGGCCCGCTGGAGGTCATTTTGCAGGGCTCTGGAAGTGCTCCTCCTGTCTCTCCTTGCATAAAGGCGGAGGTAGCGGTCCTGATGCTGGGTTGTTGCCCTCCTATGGCCTCCTCCACGTCTCCTGATGTACTGGCCTGTCTCCTGGTAGCGCCTCCATGCTCTGGACACTACACTGACAGACACAGCAAGCCTTCTTGCCATAGCTCGCATTGATGTGCCATACTGGATGCACTGCACTACCTGAGCCACTTGTGTGGGTTGTAGACTCTGTCTCATGCTACCACTAGAGTGAAAGCACTGCCAGCATTCAAAAGTGACCAAACCATCAGCCAGAAAGCATAGGAATTGAGAAGTGGTCTGTGGTCACCACCTGCGAACCACTCCTTTATTGGGGATGTCTTGCTAACTCCCTATGCTTTCCACCTGTTGTCTATTCCATTTGCACAACAGCATGTGAAATTGATTGTCAATCAGTGTTGCTACCTAAGTGGACAGTTTGATTTCACAGAAGTGTGATTGACTTGGAGTTACAAGTGTTCCCTTTATTTTTTTGAGCAGTGTAGTTGTTTTTAATTACCTGCCTTTTTATTTATATTGCTTTGAAGATTGAAGACTGATTTGCAGCTATCTAATTTATATGATGCTTTTATTTTCATATATCGTATCTTTTGATTCATATTATATTTTAAGCATGCTTTATTGTAAAGCTATAGTAAACAGAATGGCAGAACCTGGAGGCAAAGTGAAAAAGGGAGATCAGGTTAGAATTGTTACACAGTCACAAATAACTAAGTCCAACCCACCTTGAATGCTGTTGGTCCTTATCTAACTTTAATCAGCTATCCACCATTAGTTGAGAAGATTTCCTATGCATAGACTTTAGCAATAAATCAGTTTAATTGAATGTGTGGATCTGGTCTTTTATGCTTGATAAGACTGCTCAGAAAGTTTTAGCTATTAGGCGGTTTAATAAATAGATATATAGGCAGATAAATAAACACTAGATCAACCTCTACTAGAAAGAAGACAATGAAGATACAGGCAAGAAATCTTGCAGATGACAACACTGGCATTAATAATAGAGGGTGTTAAAACTTGGCTCTGTCAACTACTGTGGGCTTCCAATAGTAGCATACAACCCCAGGAATAGCTGGTGACTTACGGGTGTGCCATCTTTTAAAACTTAACTTTGCTTGCTAAATTTGTCTAGATTCTAATAGATTTTATAGTAATCTGTAAATGGCCCAGTGATAATGAGATGGACAGTACATACAGCACCTTTGATTATAAATAAATAATAAAAAGCAGATCCTTGCTGGAGGAGGAAAGAATTGGAATGAGTCATCTGAAACACCCTAAATAGCATTTGCAACCCAGATCGGTAACTCAAGAGACAATACAAGCAAACATAAGTACCCCACTGGTTGGAGACTGAGAGACAGATAATTGCAGGACTTTATTGAGATCAAGTTGGGAGCATTGAAATGGGAAGTGTAGTGAAGGAAACATGACTTGATGTATGAATATGAGAAGTATTTCCTTTAGAGCTGCAGGAGTGAGTGGTTTAATATTAGCAAGAATGGCCAGATTACCCTCCCTCCTCCTCCCTACTCCTTCTTGTAAAACTAGAGTGTTTTAGAGGGAAATGGAGTAAGAAAACAAGGATGTAGGGCACTGGTAGTTTTATTTTCCCCATTTCCTGATTGGCTGCCTAGATAGCCTTTCTATTAAAGGTCTAAGGAGGGTACATACTCAAATGGTGGTATAAAACTGCATCACAGAGCAATGGAGGTAAAGTTGGCCACTATGAGAAAGGATCTAAGGAGAAAAGAACTCAGGGAGCCAGCATAAAGCAATTCACAGTTCGGCTGCTTGGAGCTTTTTTCAGGGCAAGATTTTGCCATATGACCACATTTTGGAAAATGTGGCAGTGTAAAGAAATGTGTGGCAGTTAATAGATATGCAGTAGGAGGGAGAGAGAGGGGGAGAGAGGGAGAGAGAATGGATGGATGAATGAATGAATGAATGAATGAATGAATGAATGAATTCTGGATGTGTATTGTGTGACATTATATCTGACTGGTGGAATGCTGTCAGACAATGTTGAGATGATCAAGCCTGGAAAATACATTTGGAATCATTTTTTTCCTAATGATTTCCAACTAAATTTGAAAAATAATTCATTATCTCAAGCTAATTATCTGTCACAGACTGATCAGAACATCAAAATCAAAATGTATCTTTTTTTAAACTTTTTTCACACCCACAACACGCTCTCTATGCTATTTTTTCCAACCCAACGATTATACCTGACCCAGTCTTGCTTCTTACTCATCACATATTTATGCACCATGCTGTTTTAGCTATAATTAGAAGAAAAAGGGGGTGGGAAATCTATCTACCCTACCCTTTTTGGTGCTCTTTGCCACCAGGCTCATAGCCATAATAATAGGGGAATGGATGAGAAAAAGCATCCTTCTTTATTGCGCCCAACATATTGCACTGTTAGAGCAGCAAAAACAAGGAGGTAACTCTGCAAGTGAATGAAAAGAAGGGTTTAAACTTCAAACCTGAAAAGAACTTTTGGGAACTGCAAAGCTCATCTCAAAGTAAAGGCAGGCTGTATGAACTACTGAGATTCATAGTACAAAGGGAAAAAAATGACATTTGATGGTATCATTACTTTCTGCTATCTATTGCTTTGCTTGGGGCTATAAACGCAGGACATAATATAGTGCATCACAAATATCCAACAATATTTTTGAGGTAAAAGAGGCTATGAAACACTCCATGAACTGTCACCCCTAGTTAAATAAATATGGGACATATACTTATCAAATTCTCAGTTTGGCTGCACTGAAATGAATACATGAATATTTAAAGACATTATTTATGCCTGTTTTCAAAATTGGAATGCTATCTTATCATCTTTCTTCCATGCTTTGTACTGAAAAACAAGGTCTGTCAGCAAAATTTATTTATAAGTAATAAGGAATCTCTTATGTCTCCCCCCCCCCCCCCCACCTTTCTCTCTCTCACACACACACACAAATACATAACTTTGCAAAGGCAACAACTGGCACTGGTTCAAATTCCCACAGTCTGGCAGTGCTGATAATGTCAATTTTGCCTTTCAAATTATAATGACAATTTTAATGCTTTGAAACGGTCCTAAGTATCATGTATGAACAAACTGTGTTTACTCACTGGACAGAATTATTCACAAATTGACTTGGATCCCTTTTCTTTTTATTGCTATGAGTTGATTATTTACACAGTGTTTTCCCTGCTGAATTATCTGAACATAGCAATATTGGCTCTACAAACATACAAGATATTGGATTTAAGTCACATACCATATAAGTTCACAATAAAATTGCCTGATCTGTGCTGTTATATTTAAAAACTATTTGAGATTTAGAGCACCAGCAATGTAATATGGATCATAATACTAAAGACATTTAGAGTTCAATATATCTTTTTTTAATGATGAAAACAACATCTTAAAGTAATCAAGCTGTATTTCCATTTGTAAGGAAATTCTATCTACTAATATAATGACTGGAAAAAAAGTATCTCTGTCATTCAACATCAACATTGTGTGTACAGTTCAGATACGAACAAGTAAACAGCTTTTCTTCATCCATTTTGTATCCTGCTTTTCATATGTTTGACTCGAAAAACATTGAAAAATCACTTCGTCAAAATTGAAAAAACAGTTCCAAATCCACAAGTATACATTGAATAGTAAAATATTTATGAACAAAGTAAAAAAATTTCAAAGAACACACAAAATAAATAATATGAAGAAACCAAAACTAAAGATAATCATTTATATTACCACATCAATGGTCAAAAGAATGATACACTATTAGAGAATGGAATTTAAGGCCCAACCCCCCCAAAAAATAAATAAAGAAATAAATAAATAAGATGGACAAGCAGAATATAGAAATTCTACATTTAGAATGAAACTGAAGCTGAGCAAGGCAAAGGAGAAAAATCAGGTAAGGATAAATGGTGGGTTTTTTAAAAAAAAATGATTGAACCATGATTTATAAATGTTAAATGAACACAAATCATTAAATGAACAGTAATTAATCTTTTTATCTGCAAGGACACCCTAATGCTGTGATGTTCCTTTGATATGCACTAACAAAATAAAAAACACAATTATTTGAAACACCCTTAAACTGTGGATTTCTAATCACATTGATTTAAGGGGAATTCTTGAATTCAAGGCCAGGAACAAAAGAACATTCATGTTTAGGCAGGAATGTTTCTCTTATATGCTTGCTGGTTTTAAAATTATGCTGCAAGATTCAACATTAAATCTTATGCATCTGATTAACTGAGCGAAAATCATGGAATTGGATGGTATAATAGCATTTGAACCAATAACTGCTCTTTAATATAGCACCAGGGAACCAAGATTTCTTACCACTCTGAAACACAGATACTCTCACAGACATGCATACAGCAAACAGCCCAGGTCCGCTTTCTGGTCAGCAAAATAAATGGCTTCATTGTGATACTTGTACAATAAGCCAAGACAAGCTGCTATTTTAATTAATCAAGTTTCATAATTTTAAAGAAAAATAAATAGAAATAGAAATATTTCTTCAGCTTTAAGGAAAAAAAAGACCGACTGGTTTCCTCAAGATTTCTACATATGCTGAATGGATGACCTCTAGGGAGAGGCAGAACATTTGAATCAGCAAAGGAAAAAAAAAAAAACTGGCTCTGAGGATAATAGAAGGTAATTAATTGTGAGGACTAAATGTCTTTCATTTTGGTAGTGCCACAAAACAAATAAAAACACCTGTGCAGTGTAACTAGATAGCTTGTTTTGAATGCATACCCTCACATGCTCACTAATACATACACACATGAAGTATTAGAGGCTTTGTAAAAGTTTTGGTTCAGTTCAGTATTTTATTACTGTCAATGTCCAGAAAGCCCAACAACGTATGGGTTTAAGGTTTCCATTTCAATTTAGCACCCAAGATTAAATCCATCCTCAATTAGTGCTAAACATATGGTGAGACAGGTTTACAATCGATAGCACAAGGATGTATTTTGTTTCACAGCAAATAAAGCAACACCCAATGAAATAAACTGTTTACTTACTGTGTTAAAATTTGGGAAGAGCCCAACAGCAGAACTGCTCTCCACAGGGAAGGGCACAAATGATTTGACATCCAGAGAGGGCTGCATCACAAGGGTAGGTGTCCGGACAAGCGCTGGGAGTGAAGTACTATGGCACGTGCTGCCTGCAGAGAGGAAGACGGTTAAAAAGGATCATGACTTTACAGCTAGTCCTTATGACCCCAATTGACCCCAAATTTTTGTTGCTAAGTGAAGCATTTGTAAAGTGAATTTTACCCCATTTTATGACCTTTGGTACTACCGTTGTTAAGTGAATCACTTAGTTAAGCTAGTCACGCGGTTGTTAAGTGAATCTGGTTTCCCCATTGACTTTGCTTGTAAGAAAGTCATAAAACGGGATCACGTGGCCTCAGGCCACTGCAACCATCATAAATGAGTCAGTTGCCAAGCACCTGAATTTTGATCATATGACCATGAAGATATACAGCAGTCATAAGTGCGAAAAGTAGTTATAAGTCACTTTTTTCAGTGCCGTTGTAACTTTGAATGGACACCAAATGAACTGTTGTAAGTTGAAGACTACCTGTATTTAAAAAAAAAAACCTTCACCAAACATCAAAACATATCCATGTCTTTCAGTAATACATGCTGTTCAAATTATATACACTGATCAAAAAAATAAAGGGAACACAAAAATAAGACATCCTAGATCTGAATGAATGAAATATTCTTATTAAATACTTTGTTCATTACATAGTTGGATGTGCTGACAACAAAATCACACAAAAATTATCAATGGAAATCAAATTTAGTAACCCATGGAGGTCTGGATTTGGAGTTACACTCAAAATTAAAATGGAAAAAAACACAACAGGCTGATCCAACTTTGATGTCCTTAAAACAAGTAAAAATGAGGCTCAGTAGTGTGTGGCCTCCATGTGCCTGTATGACCTCCCTACAATGCCTGGCCATGCTCCTGATGAGATGGTGGATGGTCTCCTGAGGGATCTCTTCCCAACCTGGACTAAAGCATCCCCCAACTCCTGGACAGTCTGTGGTGCAACATGGTGTTGGTGGATGGAGCAAGAGATGATGTCCCAGATGTGCTCAATTGGATTCAGGTCTGGGAAACGGGCGGGCCAGTCCATAGCAACAATGCCTTCGTCTTGCAGAAACTGCTGACACACTCCAGCCACATGAGGTCTAAGATTGTCTTGCATTAGGAGGAATCCAGGGCCAACCGCACCAGCATATGGTCTCACAAAGGGTCTGAGGATCTCATCTCGGTATCTAATGGCAGTCAGGCTACCTCTGGCGAGAACATGGAGGGCTGTGTGGCCCCCTAAAGAAATGCCACCCCACACCATTACTGACCCACTGCCAAACTGGTCATGCTGGAGGATGTTGCAGGCAGCAGAACGTTCTCGACGGCGTCTCCAGACCCTGTCACATCTGTCACATGTGCTCAGTGTGAACCTGCTTTCATCTGTGAAGAGCACAGGGTGCCAGTGGTGAATTTGCCAATCTTGGTGTTCTCTGGCAAATGCCAAGCGTCCTGCACGGTGTTGGGCTGTAAGCACAACCCTCACCTGTGGACGTCGGGCCCTCATACCACCCTCATGGAGTCTGTTTCTGACCGTTTGAGCAGCCACATGAACATTTGTGGCCCGCTGGAGGTCATTTTGCAGGGCTCTGGGAGTGCTCCTCCTGTCCCTCCTTGCACAAAGGCGGAGGTAGCGGTCCTGATGCTGGGTTGTTGCCCTCCTATGGCCTCCTCCATGTCTCCTGATGTACTGGCCTGTCTCCTGGTAGCGCCTCCATGCTCTGAACACTACGCTGACAGACACAGCAAACCTTCTTGCCACAGCTCGCATTGATGTGCCATCCTGGATGAGCTGCACTACCTGAGCCACTTGTGTGGGTTGTAGACTCTGTCTCATGCTACCACTAGAGTGAAAGCACCGCCAGCATTCAAAAGTGACCAAACCATCAGCCAGAAAGCTTAGGAACTGAGAAGTGTTCTGTGGTCACCACCTGCAGAACCACTCCTTTATTGGGGATGTCTTGCTACCTGCCTATGCTTTCCACCTGTTGTCTATTCCATTTGCACAACAGCATGTGAAATTGATTGTCAATCAGTGTTGCTGCCTAAGTGGACAGTTTGATTTCACAGAAGTGTGATTGACTTGGAGTTACATTGTGTTGTTTAAGTGTTCCCTTTATTTTTTTGAGCAGTATAGTATCTATGTTAAAGACTTTATGTGATTAAACATTATTATTTTCTCAGAGAAAATTTAGAACTTTAACATGGATATATTCTACAAAGCCAAATCATACTGTCAGATGAAAACAAAAAAGCACAAATATTTTGGTCACGGGTTGTTGAATATTTAATCCTTAATTTTGGACAATCATGCTGAGCTCAATAATGGTAAACCAGGAATGTTTAAAATGACAGTTTGTCAAACATATCTGGTTTGCTCATCTTTTATTTTTAATCTTTCAATGTTATGGTTTGCATACTTAAGCCATCACAGGAAATTGATGGCCTTTCCTTTTCTTTCTTAAGCCTCATGGTTTCCTACAACATCCATTATTCAGATATTGTAGGCATTTCAGATGCTGCTTCAAACATTTTTCTGAACCTTGATGAGTTTGCTTTTCTATTTGATGTTGCTGTGCCTTTCTTTTTTACTCTCTCTAGTTTAATTATTAATTTCATTTTTGGTGTGCTGTAATATAAATTAATATACCTATAGAGACATACGGTATACGGTATAGTGCCTAATTTATTATGTATTTCACAAATTATTGTCCCTATACATTATTAGTATATTTTTTTAAAGGAAGCTAACAATTTTAAATACCTCCCTAATAGCTAATATTGGATTCACTGTCTTGCGCATTGTCAGTAGACTTCTATTAGTAATCAGAAAGTCACGGCAATAGCTACCTACTAGAAGATAAAGGAGGCTTTTTCTGCAAGTTAGGTAGGATGAATGCAGTATGGCCAGATTAATTTTACTAATAATATGGACTTTACAAAGCCTAGGAAAAAATACCGATAGTTTACAGTGCTATACGTACAGATAAGTGTACATTGGTATTCCTTCCAAAAGAAATGGAAATCGCATCTTTTTATCCAGATTAATTTGTCCAGTTTGCTGATAATTTGCCAAAGTTACAGCACAGAAAAAAAGAATTACGGTAATAGTAGCTAGTTTACATGTACCCTAACCACATGTTTGCTGAGAAAGGCTCAGCTGTAATATTAAAGAAAGGGCCAGTGAAAGGGAGAGGCATTCACTCTTTCAAAAGAAATACTACCTTGGCACCTAGCGAGTAATAGGACAGAGAAACTATATGTTTCTTCCCATTTTTATAAATTTTCTACAGAACATTAAATATTTTAATTATTAATTATTTAATTGATTTAGCTTCCCATCTCGACAAATGACTTTAGGTAATTAAAGAGTATTAAAAAAAAATAAAGATACTTATAGAAAAATTAAAATACACAGTAGCCAAGAAAACCACAACAACAACCATCAACAAAGCCAAGAGACAGGTCCCTTCACACACTCAAAGTCCAGGGCAAAGCATAGAACCATGTTTCTAGATCTTCTGAACAGCCAGTATGGTTGGCTAATGTTTGGTAATCTTCAGAGAGATTGTTTCAGAGGGTGGGCAGTATGGCAAAAAAACAAAAGACTCATCTTCTGGACTCGCCTAGCTGCCATTCCTTAGCTGATGAGACCCAGAGCGCACCCTTCTTGGTTAAACCTGGAACAGTGCACATGTGACTGTGAGTAGAATCTCCCAGTTCAGGAACAGGTAACAACTGACATACAAGGTGTGCAAAAACCCTGCAAGCCAGGACTGCCAACTACTCTTTGAGCAAAACTTGTCAGACAAAGAAGGCACCCCTCCCACCCCAAATTGGATGCCAGGTCTGCCTGAAGTAGTGTCATCTCATTCAGAGACAAACATGGCATATCCCTGACACAAGAAGGCTAAATATCCAAAGCCATTCAGTCCTGCTTGGGAGGAGCTGAAGTCTACTACGCCCCATCCAGTGTGTCCATCCAGCCTCCATGCTCTGGGATAGGATGTCCATTGCATGACAACTAAGTAAAGCTGTCAGCAAACTGATGAGACTTCACCGCAGACTATTAGATGATCTCACCCAGAGGCTTTTGGCTGATATTCTGAAAAAGAACTTTTAGAAAACAACTAAGAAAATGTATTCAGGAAAGGATTCTTTTGACTATGTAATATTCTGTGATGCATTTGTTTCAAATGGTCTCTTTAGATAATGTAAATTAATTAAACATTTAACCAAGGATTGCATTACTTACTATCAGTCAGGTATATGAAAATATAGATTTGATTACAAGTGTTTATCATTGTGTGGCCATAGCTAAATGAAATTAATAGCGCAATTGCTTTACTATCAATTATCCAGTTGTCTTACCTCACCCAGATTCATAGCCTACTCTTTTAAAACTCATGTCTATGAATCAATTAAATTATTTCAACAACCACTAAGGCAGCTTCATAATCCATATGCTTTTTTCAGCTCATATTACATCATTCATTATCTTCCTTAATCAGCAAATCAATAGAGCCTTGAGTTTTTATCATTCCAATCCAGTAGTCTTCTGCTCAAGTTTTCTTCCAATATTTTTCTCTAACTTTTTTTAAAGATAAGCACAACACCATTAAGCTAAAATTTATTGGGTTTAACAGTTGCTTTGTTTTCATCAAGAGCTACTCAAACGTACTTTTTCTCTGAGAGATGTCATTTTAAAGCACAGAGATTACTTATGAACTGACAAATTTGATTCCATTTAGTTTCTGTAGAAAAATTATAAAAATGATATCCTTTATTTCCTTTCCAGTTCCCTGTACATATTATCTTCTTATAGCTCATCAAGTGCTTTTATGCACTTCACATTAAAGACTTTCACAACGTTAAGTGAAAATCTTAGAGAAAAAGCAATCATTTATTTGTTTTATGTATCATATTTATTATTATTATGGAAACTACAGCGTAGAAGATGGCTACCAAAATGAATAATTGAAAATTGCTTTGGCACCTCTGCCAGGCTGATTCTTGTGAACATTTCACTATAGAAGGTAAATTGTTGAAATACAACTGCCTTTCCTCTCCCATTGTTTATTGATTATAAGCTTTCTTTAACATCTTTTAAGTAAATTAATGCTTGCCTTCAGGCTCTGATGTACATTGACAGCTTTTCTTAATTATCTGTAAGTCAGCAAACTATTCAAGTGTATGCATAAATAAGAGAAGATAAAAATGTCTAAACTTTTAATAGCTTATTTAGGAATCACTATTATGTGTATATAGGTTATTCCTGCTCCCCACTCCTATAGACAAACATTATAACTGACAGGCTCAACGGGTTAATCTATATTGATGACAGTTGAAAACTTAAAGGAGAATACATTTATTCATTCATTTCCCACCTTTATTATTTTTTAAAAATAACTCATGATGACAAACATATCTATCATACCTTCTTCCTTCTATTTTCTCCACAACAACCCTGTGAGATTGAGTGGCCTGATAGAGTGTGACTAGTTATGCATATTTAATATCCTTATTCAGGCATTTGAAAAAATGGCAAAACTTTCCATGTGAGTGACATTGAAAACTATCCCATGCCCCGGTCATATATTACCTATAAAGTTGTTTAAAGAACAGTATCCACGCATTTGGTATAAATACTCAGTAATGAGTTGTTAATAAACAATGACTCCTGTGAAATTCCAAACTATGAAAACATATGGTTCAATCCTGACCAGTTCAAGGTTGACTCAGCCTTTCATCCTTCTGAGGTCAATAAAATAAGGACCCAGATTGTTGGGGACAATATGCTGACTCTGTAAACCATTTAGAGAGGGTTGTAAAGCACTGTGAAACAGTATATAAGTCTAGGTGCTATTGCTATAATCAAATGATCAAAAAATATTTTGAAAAAGTTTTTTTAATTTTTAAATGATCAAATTTTGAATGCTTGATAACCACGTGAATTTACAATTGCAGCATCTTGGGGTCATGTGATTGCCATTTTTAACCTTACCAGGGGGCAGAGCAAAATCAGTGGGGAAAGCTGGATTCAATTAATCACTGGGTGATTCACTTAATGACCTCAGTAACTTGCTTAGCAACTGCAGCAAAAAAGGCCAGAAAATTGGGCACAACTCACTTAACCACATGACTAAGCAATGGAAGATGCAGTCCCAATTATGGTTGAGGACTAAGTTGTAGAGAGCCAGTAGTTTTATCTGAAATATTGCCTATTAGAGATCAAGAAAACAGAACGCATTCATGTTATTCAAGATTTTTAGATGTTTGAGAAAGCACACCCAGAGAGAATGAGTAGCAATTTAGTTCATTTTTAGTTCATATTTTTTCATTTTTCTTAGAAATGAAAGAATGGTAGAAACTCACAGTACATTTCCATCACCATCTATATCATGCCCACTCTATGTGTAGTGGCCAAAAAGAATAGTCCTGAGGAACAGAAAGAAGAGCTGCAACCAAGACAGTGATGAGATAAAAGGAATTTGAGTCTAGTCTAGAACACCATTGGAACTTGAGTAAGAGTCTCAGATAAGATTCTCCTGAATTCAGACTTGCAAGATTGTTACTATAACCTTTCAATAAAAGTAGTATTAGCTTGCGTGCATTTGGGTTCCAAGTTTTTTCTACCTTGGAGGGCTGACAGCATTTGCTAAAAAATGGAAGTATGTCTATTTGCCCAAAGTTGAGAAACTCTGATTAAACAATGTTTTATCATCTCTCTTCAAAATCTCAGAAGAATTTCAAAATTCCTGAGCTGTTTCTTAACAGCTTCAACACATTTACATATCCATGATGAATTATTTATTTATTTGTCTAATTTACATAATAGTCCACCTCACAAAGCAAGTGACCTTGGGTGTGTGCATGTGTGTGTATAACTAAACTAAAACAATAATACCTTAAACATAATCATTATGAATTATTAAAAACATTTTAAAACCAGAAAACAAAGAAATAGTATGAACAGTAGAGTGTTACTAATAATGTCACCTCACTAGTTCACTCATTCCTTAGGGCTCCCAGTCTGCTGGCCTAACCAGATCTTGAGGATCTTCAGAAGTTAAAGAATGATGAGCCCATCCTTATCTTAAGGGGCAGAGATTCTACAACATGGTTGCCAGAGCAAAAAAGGGTCACTTTCTACCTGGTGCCCAATTAATGTAGCTCCCTGGATGACAGGACCTGCAACATGCCCTCTCTATTGGTTCTGGTGGGCTGGGCACATCAAAAATGGGAGAGGTGATTCCTCAAATAACCTGGTCCCGTACCATGTAGGGTTTTAAAGGTCAACATCAGCACCTTGAATTGGATCCAAAAACAATCTGGTATACATTGCATATCGCAAAGCAGAGGTGTAACATGTGTTCGCATAATTGCGTGTGCTGCTGCATTTTGCACGAGATTAAGTTTCTGGATAATCTTCAAGGACAGCCCCGTGTAGAGTACACTGCAAAAGTCCAACTGGGGAATGACCAAGGCGTGAGTGACCCTGGATAAGTCCTTCAACCTAGAAACAGGAACAACTGGTGCACAATATGATGCCCTCATAGCTGCAACTGTCACCTGCTCATCGAGAAGGGATCATGAATCCCCAAATTCCATATAGGGTCTGTTTGGGGCAGCGCAACCCCATCGAGTACCAAAGTTTGCAAAGAAATGGAGGGCCTTAAATTATGAATATGTACTGTTTTAAAAAAAAACAAATGAGGGAATACTATTATTCAGTGGGTGGGGGTGGCCCTTGCAGCACAATCCTAAAGTAAGTATTTTAATTTACTGCACATGTGTTTGGTTGCCAATTGCACAGTGGCAGATCGGACAGCACTCCAGAGGGCTGATGTCATTGCCCAGAGGATCATTGGTTCCCTCTCCCCTCTTTAACTTAAGAAAGTTCAAAACAAAGATCCATCTCATCCTGAGCACCTTTTTTTTGAACTATTACGATCTGGCAGATGGTACAAGATAATAAAAACAAAGACAAATAGGCTGAAAAAACAGCTTCTATCCTAGGGCTGTAACTATATTGAATTCTACTGTATAGTGCAATATTAATGCAATATCGGGTTTTCAATTCAATTGTATAGAATGTGAAGGATGTGTATTTGTGTTTTATTTTTATACTTATAATGTACGTTGAAGATGGCATTTAATTTCATTGTACGAGGTGCAATGACAATAAACTAAACTAAACTACACTTACATAGTCAGAAGAAAAGATGCTTCCGCAGGAAGCTTTTGTAATGTAATTGTTTTGATGTCTTTGTCTTGTTTTTTCATTTCTTTAGTGGATTTATATCTTACCTTTAATTCAGGAGCTCAAGGCAATATATATAAAATCCTTTCCTATAACTTTTCCAAAGTTACCACCCTACTCTCTGTAGTACCCTGAGCTAAGAGAAAGGGACTGGCCCACAAGCACCTTTGAGGGATGAAAGTGGACTTGCACTTGCTAGTCTTCATTACACCATGCTAATTCAGAATAATCAAGAAGAATTTGACATATCTGATAGCAGTGGCACATAGACTTATATACTGCTCCATAGTGCTTTACAGTCCTCTCTAAGCAGTTTTACAGAATCAGAATATTGCCCCTAACAATTTGGATCCTCATTTTACTGACCTTGGAAGGATGGAATGCTGAGTCAACCCTGAGCTAGTAAGGATTGAACTCCTGGCAATGGGCAGAGTCAGCCTGCAATACTGCATTTTAACCACTGCACCACATGTTTGCCTAACACTTGTTTCTACCTTTTTTTCTTTCCATAAAAAATGGATTAAGCAGGAAAGATGGATGATAATAGTCAGACTCAGGGGCACTTGATCTGAAAACAGCATTTCTCAGACTAAAGTCATATATTATGCTATGGTATGAATGGAATAATCAACAACTGATTGTTATACTATACTTTCGATAGCAATAGCACTTAGACTTATATACTGCTTCACAGTGCCTTACAGCCCTCTCTAAGCGATTTACAGAGTCAGCATATTGCGCCCAACAATTTGGGTCTTCATTTTACCCACCTCAGAAGGATGGAAGGCTGAGTCAACCTTGACCCTGGTGAGACCCAAACTGCCAAACTGCTGGCAGCTAGCATTCAGCAGAAGTAGCCTGCAGTACTGCACTCTAATCTCTGTGCCACCGTGGCTCTTAATCATTTAGAAACCACAATGATTGACTCATACACTATATTAAACTAAGGGTGAAAGGTGCCATTGCACAGGCATGCCATAGTACAACACTAAAATGATGTTATAAAATGGTTGAAGTCTCACAAGATTGCCCTATCTTACATGATTTCAGCATTCTTACTCTGAATTCTTAACAGGTTTTGCCATTCTCATTTGAAAGTCTTGCACAATGTTCAATAAGATTTTCTTCCAAATAAATGTATGTTAAGATCTTAACAGATTAATGTTAACCTGTTAACAAAAGAATGTTAACAACATTCTTTTATTCATTTATAATCTGAGGTCACCATCAAATAAGTCCTTTTCCTCTTCTCTCAAAACATTCCTGACAGTTCCACTGGATTAAATATGACCAGAAGGGCTGACTAAATCTACTTCCGTCAAAAATCATTACATCAAAAACAGAACCATGCCAACATTTCCTCTAAAGGTCAGAGACATTTACACCAATGCCAAATCAAATTTGTATGCAAACCATGTCTAAACAAGGAACAACACTGACATAAGAAGGATGTAGCTGCCAACATTCATTATAATTATGAACTTAACAGAAGTTTACAATTTAATTAGCCCTGTAGTGATCCAAGCAATTTCATGTATAAAATAAAGACTGCATTTAATATTTAAGTATTAGTCAATATCAGGAACAAATATTCATTTATAAGTTCTGAATCCTGCCTTCCCTAAAAATCAGTATTGTTGGACTGAATATTCCCAATAATATAAAAAGCTGCGTTTCCCCAAGTTATTTGCCCATTTAGATACTATCTAAAATGAATATGCTTTCCTTAAAGACCTTTAGTCTTGAAAAAGTCTTTTGCACTGAAGCAATTAACTTTGGAATAGTAATATTCCAATCATGGTGAACATTTATCTCTATGGTCACTGAGATGACATCAACTTAATGGCACATAATCAATCAATCAATTGTATTCAAAAGAGAATACAGTATTGATGCAGTTCTTCAGTTGCAGAAAATATTAGCCTTATTTTTATTTGTTTGTTTGTTTGTTTATTAAATTTATTTGCCAGTCATCTCGCAGTTCAGGCAACACTGAATGGTTTTGTCTGCCTTTTGATCCCTTTCCTGGAAAGGAAAACACTACTGTCCCTTGTCATGTGTTCTTCACCCCATTACTACAAAACAACTGTGGTGAGATATTGATGAGATCAAGATGAATTTGGAGGAAAAAACTAGGTTATCTCAGTTCATAAAAAGTTTTTCAAGATCCGCTTTAAAAGAACAACTGTCACAAATCTCTCATTCCAAGAGCAAATCCTAGATCTGAAGAGGAATCAGTGAGGCCTGGATGAAACAGACTGATGACAAAATGTTGCGTCTATGGATGTGCACGTCATCTAGATATTATATTATACAGATAATGGGTTTTAAATTCTCAAACTATGAAATACAAAGGAAAAGATTTCCAAAGTTCAATGCACAAAATGCAGAGATGTATGAAATGCCATGATAAATGGAGAAAATATATCAAAATGACAAAACTCATACGTCAGAGATGAAAGCTTGTTTTTCATTCATCATTCCTTTAACTTTGGTTTAAAATCCACCAAAGCATTTTCTTGAATTCGTGTTAAGATAAATTTGTGTTTTTCCAGAATAAATGGGTAATCCAATTTTATAACTCTTGGCAAAAATATAAATATAATGGCATCAAGTTTACTAATAGGCAATTTTAAATATCTTTTAAAAGATATTAAATCCATATTGTAATAGGAATGAGGAATGAGTATTTGGCCTACAAAGGTCAAAATTTGCACCTGATACATTTCATATTTAATAATATAATTAAAAGTAGCTGAAGTTAAAATTTGGTTTTACAAGTGTTTTGTAATTCACTTAGAGTGGAGGCATCCATTTAATAAGAATCAGGAGATATAGAGAAAAAAATCTCACAGATATGCACCCTGATCTTATCAACTGACATGACCTCCTTGGAAGGGAGGAAAACAACAGTGCTATTGGAATGTAGGCATTTTCAAGAAGCTTATTTAAATAAACAAGATGAACTAGGATGCCAGTTTAAATAGAAATATAAGTAGACAAACTAAGGAAATCATGTCAGAATGACAATCCATGAGACTGCAATTTTTTTTATTTCAATAAGCAACCTAGCATTTCCAAAGCATTGGGGAAAATATTTCCAATCATAACATATAAAATAAAAATTTAAAGAAATAGTTCACAAATTGGGGTTCCTCAATTTTTTAGGAACCAGAAAAAGCTTTCAGAAGGAAATAAGAAAAAAAGAAGAAGCATGGATGCAGACACATGTCCATGTATATCCCATTATACCTAAAGTTTCATATCCTCAGTCCTGAGAATGCATCCATCTCAGTACAATTTCATTTGTGCCACCTTAGGAAATGAAGAGAATGCTCGTGGGCTTCTCATTTCTTGGGCTAAGGGCTTTGTCTGACCAAGTAAGGGCAAGTGCTGAAAGCAACAGAATAAAAGAGCTATGTTTCAACGTACACTATTTTAACAACATAAAATCAATTATTTTATCAATTAAATTGGATGAAATGCACAACAATTCTTGAATCAATGTATCTCAAATGGGCTAACTTAAACAATGCCTCAAAAATCTGGGATCATGACTCCCATTGGACTGAAATTTGGCAAAGGTATGGCAGCTTCAGCACCGCCATGCTTTCTGAATACGGTTATCCCCACCCTCCTTCCCATTCCCTCATATTTCCCTCTAACTCTTGCTCCCAATTGGCCAATGGCAAGGATCAATGGGCACTGAGTGGAAATTTGAAATCTCTTCAGGGCAATGGCCAGAGAGGGAAATATGAGGGAGTGATTCAGCTGCATGTCAGCAAGGCAGTCTGGCTGGGGAACACTGGCCCTCTTCCCTCTGTAGAGGGAGCGGGCCTTAGGGACATGCCAGGATGGGGAACAGGGGATACAGTTTTCTTTGCAGTCTGCAGCTCTCTTGGTTCCCCCTCCCCACAACAAAGTGGCAGGCAGTTCCATGGGTCAGAGAGGAGGTTGAGGTGGAGGCTTCATTGGGGCTCTCTTGAAGTGGTGAGAAGAGAAACAGTGCAATCCTATATTATATGTAGAAAGAAGAATGATCCAACAGGACTGTCTAGTTGTCTAGTTACAGTACTAAACATGGCACTTAACATTTTTTCATACACAGAGGAACAGAATCTGGACCGCTTAATGTTGCCCCCTAGGGGAAACTATACTACAGTTAGATTGTACCCCTAAAGGTGATGCTGAAGATTGAACCTTCTTACAAATCATAATTCATTAACTGTCAATCACAAAACGCACATGAGGATTATCTCCATGCAGGGCTTTAAATTTCTGATGCAATATGTATGACCTAATTTTTTACTTGTTAAACCACTAGAAAAACCAGTGTCCTTACTAGGGATCTAAGTTAGGGTAGCAACCTCTTTGAGACCACACCCTAAGATGTTCAAATGCTAGTTTTTGCATGCCCAAAGAGATACCCATCCACACACATTTAACTACTGTATATACTGAGTATAAGTTCAGTTTTTCAGCCCATTTTTTGTGCTAAAAAAAACCCTCGGCTTATACTGAGTCAGATTCCCTCTGAAAAAAAAATGGTGTGAGATCCGGAGCTGGGCAGGCGCTTCCTGCTTCCGTGTTTCCTTTGCAACTTTTAAGCATGGGGGTAATCGGAAGCAGAAAAGTTCTTGCATGAGGATATGTTTTTTTTTTTTTAACTGTTTTTAGGGGGGAAGACTCACCGTCATGTGAGAATGCTCAGACACGAAATCTATCCGCCCGAAAATAAGTGTGTGTGTGGGGGAATTTAACAGAGGGAAGATGTAGGGAGAAGGCAAAAAGTGACGGAAGATCCTTCAGGGGAAACTGAGGGGGAGACTCACCCTTGGTCCAGATGAGCCCCTTCTCGCCCTAAGGAAGCAGAGGCAGCCAGCAAGGGCAGGCAAGCCTCGCTTCACAGACTCCGTCCGTCCTCACTCCCACCCACCCACCCACCCAAAGCCAAGGCGCCCGCAACGGGCCGCCACGGCAGCAACAGGCAGTTCCGCCCGGGCTCCGCTCAGGTGTCCGGCTGGGGCTGTCGGGAGTTGCTGCCGCCGTGCGGCCCCAGTCCTGCGCCGCTCGGGAATGGAAAGGCAAAAAAAGGAAGAGCTGCGCAGGCAGTGCTGAGCGCAGGCAGAGAAGGAGGAGAACAGCTGGCCAGCCGGGAGGCCTCCCGTGCTGCGAAAAGAGGGAGCCAACTATCTCCGGCGCCCGTCCTGCTCCACACGCTGGCTGCCTCGGACTTGCCGGGCCCGGCACATAGAACAGGGCGGTGCCGGATGTTGGAGAAGCCGAGCGAGCCGGGATCATTAGCCGCTCTTTTGCAGCACAAGAAGCCTCCCCCAGGCAGAGAAGGAGGAGAGCAGCTGGCCAGCTGGGGGGAGGCCTCCGTCAAAGGCGAAAGAGGCAGCCAACGATCTCCGGCGCCGTCCTGCTCCACGCGCTGGCGGGTGTTGTTGCTGCCTCCTGAGGGAGGGCGATTCTGGGCTGCGCGATTGGGGACTTCGTGGCTTTGGGTGGGTGGGTGGGTGGGAGTGAGGACGGACGGAGTCTGTGAAGCGGGACTTGCCTGCCCTGCTGGCTGCCTCTGCTTCCTTAGGGGCGGAAGGGGCTCCATCTGGACCAAGGGTGAGTCTCCCCTCAGTTTCCCTGAAGGAGATGTTCAAATGCTAGTTTTGCATGCCCAAAGAGATACCCATCCACACACATTTAACGGTATATTGGAGATCACTCTGAATCCATTATCTGAACCCAGAATTAAGAAGAAAAGGTAATGTAGAAGTCACAGTTGTAAATCATAATAGCTAGGCAGCTAACTGGTGCAATATATATGGATCTTATAATACCTAAAGTGAAAGATTTTCAGTAGTTGCTAATTGTTTTCAAGCACAATTTAAAGTTAAATGTTAAAAGCCCTATATATGGTCTATATGAGGGACCACATGTTCGTTTATGAAGAACTATATAAATGGTCAACAAAAAGACTCATCTGAAGTTGTTCCTTTCTCCAGCATGGGAGATAAAGATTTCTTGAATTGATTCTAGGCCGGAAGCAACTTTTTCACTTAACAAAATTTTGTGAAAAGACACATTTGCAAATTGCAGCTCACTTCATCAGATGCAAGTTTCTTGGGACTTGCATTTGCTTCCTATTTTTTTTTGCCTTAAAAAGGAAAGCAAGATGCATTTGTTTCACAGATTTTAACCACCATTTAGTTTATTTACTCCTTTTATTTCATTATTTTAATGTTTGTTTTTGGGGTACTGTATGTTGTTAACCAACTTAAGTACTCAACAGAGTGTAAAGACAGACTATAAATAATTTTTCAATGCTTACTGAAGCACATACAAGTTTAAGTGCAACCAGCTATTTATATTTTAGTGTTGTTATCTAAAGATATATAGCTGTCAGGAATTGTTTTGGCCAACTAGCTTATCGCAAATCAATCTTATTGTTGTATGCTGTGCAGAGTCTGGTAAAGTAGGTGGCCTATAAATTATGCAGTATGAATAAACAAATAAATACATTTCATGTGGCAGGAAAATAGTTCATTTAATAAAACTGACTATCACTTTTTTAATGAGATTTTTGGAAATGATCATGCTTGTGGTATTTTAATATTTCTAATATTATTATTAAGACTGTGTAATACTTTGGACTCAATCTCCAAAAGGTGTTCAAGAACAAAATATAATTACCACACCTTCATGTGACCAAACATTTTCTCTTGATCACAGGACAGCTACAAAAAATAATTATAGGAAAGATGTGGTTGTTTTAAAGTATTGCAAGTGATACTTTCATATTCCTGTGAACTCTAAGGCAGGGGTGTCAAACTCAAGGCCTGAAGGCCGGATCTAGTTCGTGGGGTGCTTAGATCTGGCCTGCAGGGCTGCCCTGGAAACAGTGAAGGACCAGGCTGCAGTCCCTATGTCAGTTAAAATGGAGCTTGGGGGGGGGGGCACAGGTGGCGCTCCTAAGCTACATATTCACTGGCAGAGGGTTACAGGAGGCCATTGCAGTCAAAAATGGAGCTTGGGAGCCCATTCTCACTGGCAAGAGTGCTCGGGCCACTACAGGCACCTCCAACATGAGTGATATCGAGCTGAACATACCCATCCTGGCCACGGCCACCCTGGCCCCCTGATGTGGCCCTAATGTGGCCCTCAGTGAAATCAAGTTTGACACCCCTGGTCTAAATGATCTTTCAGAGATAAAATCTGAAGCTCTGTACAGCCCCAGTTTATATTTCATTTTAAATGTACTGTTTTGACGTCTGCTATTTTGACATTTAAGGGGTTTGCAATCATTCTCTTTTTAATATTTATTTTGTAAGGAAAAGAAATTCCCCTTAACTGTAAAACATTAACAATATAGATATAATTGACTTTTTTTAATATAAGCAATTTCATAAATTAAGAAACAGTCCTCATTACATTTAGAAAATATATTGTATAAGTGCAATTTGCTCGTATCAGGAAGTCCCATGAACACATTTCTTTAGTTATAAATCTGATTTCTTAGAGTTTAAACAGACAAGTCAATTTGTTCAACTAGGCAGCAAACTTGGACAGTTCAATTACTTAAAATGCACCCACGCACATACACATCTGTAATTACTAGCACTTCTGCAAACATCGCTAAACTTGCACACAAATATCAAAGCACCACTCGTTAAAAAGAACTAACCAGCAAAACTGGAAAAGACTCACATCCATGACGCAGAAAAGGCACTCCCTCCATTGGGTATCCTTAAAATGTACTAGATTACATGCTGAGTAAGGATGAAGAGCATCAGGCTGGTTTCATACATCAGATTATGGTTTGCTGAATCAATCACACTTGGCAAACTTCCTATAGAACACCGCAACAAACAAGCAAATCACAACATGACAAAGCACGATATGCAAAGTGAACTGTAATCTCTCTCATTACCTGAATGGGGGACTTGGGATCGACAAAACAGATTCAAATTAAAGTACCTGACAATGGGAGATGGAATTTTCCTTCTAATTAAAAGTGTAATACAATTGGTTGCTTATTTAAAAACACCTGATGCCCTCCCTAGGGTGTTCCACTGCACACTGGATTGCTGAAACAAAGACAGTCTCTACTTTTAAGTGGAACTTTCTCTGCCTCTACAAAGCTTAGCTTTTCTAACTGCTTTTATTAGCTCAGTTAACCATAACTGTGCTATACAGACATTTAGGGGGGAACGGGACTTTTTTTTTACTCCCATACAAATGCAAAAGACTTTGCCAACATATACCTCACCAGATATCTTGCTATTTTAAAACTCATAAGAACGGTCATGCAAAATTTAGCTGATTTGTAACTTAATTCCCATAACCCTGTTGAATCACAATATACTTTATGATGTAAAGTATCCATTTAGAATGGATTAGATCAGGGGTGGGATTCAAATTTTTTAACAACCGGTTCTGTGAGCGTGGCTTAGGTGGTGGGCGTGGCTTGGTGGTCATGTGACTGGGTGGACATGGCTTGGTGGTCATGTTATTGGCTGGGCGTGGCCAACTCAGTATCACTCACATCGAGGCACACATCTCCTCGCCTGGCCTCTCATGACTGTGGGGATGTTCCAACAGTCGTAAGTGTGAAAAATGGTCATAAGTCACTTTTTTCAGTGCCATTGTAACTTCAAATGGTCACTCCCCACAAGCAAAGTACCAGCAAAGGAGGGGGAAAAACCTCCAGAGACGTTCCTGAGACATGAAGTCTAGTCCTGCCAAGAATGTAATAAGGGTTAATGGAGAGACAGTTTCTGTAAGCAACACCAGAATGTTTCCTTCCTGCCTTCTTTACAGGATTAGGCCAATAATTTCTTTTAACAACCAGTTCTCCGAGCTGCTTAGAATGTTAACAACCGGTTCTAGCGAATAGGTGCGAACTGGTAGAATCCCATCCCTAGATTAGATCTGTATGCAAGAAAGCAGTTTTACCATATTTCTTCTTAAGGATAGAACATACAAGAGCTCTCCCTGGCTTTAGGTACCAGTGTGGAAATACATCTACTGCAAAGAAATCTACATGTTCATTCCTGATCTGGCAAGTGAAAATAAAGTTACAGTCAATAAACTCATCTGTCACTGTTAAACCCAATAAAGGAATGTCACTGTACTTTAGTCACAGAATTACCCCATCGGTCCCTCAAATTCCCACAAATTGAATCAATGACAAATTGTCAAGTTTCCTCCTCAAATTCATACATTGTTTAAACAAAGGATTTTAAGACTTATAAGTGACAAGGACTTGTGAAATGACAATGATAACAACCTGATCTGTATTCTACTGCATTGTATTACAGTATTATAATTAATAATTTGGTTTGAAATGATCTTGAAAAATATGGCAGAATTGCTGATCTTGGTAACTATCGCCTTTTCTGTAAGCTGATTGCTTTCCATGGTATTGCTTGATAAATTAGTCTAATCTTTTCAAAAAGAAAGCGTGTTCTATAAAATTACTCTAATCCTGTTTATTTCCCTTTAGCCAAGTAATTTCTGTGACAGATTTAGTTGTTGTTTGTTTTTCAACCTTATAAAAATGGTAAAACAAAGCAAAAACAAAAGGAAGGAGAAAGCCTAACTGTGTTCTAAAGAGATACCTTAACGCTTACCTTAGTTATAAGATTATAGTCCATGATAAGCAATTAGGCATTAGATGTGCAACTACCTATCTAACATAAATAATGCCTTCATTTCACCACCATGCTTTTGTGAGGTTTGGTGCTAAGAGGCGTCAGGAAAGTGATAAGCCTGAACAAATCCTACTCCCTGACACCACTGCTTAGCTCTTAATTACAGTTGGGGAGACAGTTTGCAATTTGATTCGAGAACGAGAACAGCCTACCTGATGACAACACGAGACCAAATATAACCTAAAGGCTGCACAGTTGAACATTTTAATATCGTTTCTAAAAAAGATCAAAGCAGCTAGAACATCTACTCCTCCTTCCCTTTGCTTTGCTAGTAAGCAATCACCTTCTGGGTAAAAGCGGTGGCAATGCTTTCGGAAGGTTGCAGTTGCAGGTTTTAGCTATGGCATTATTTTAAAAACTTCAAACAAGCATTGAAATTACAGCTTACAATTTGAGTGAACTTCTCTATATAGGAACACCAACCCATTCAGTTTATATTGACATCTGGCAATTCTACATTTCCCAACAATGGAAATACAGTAATTTCTTGAATATTCAGAATAGAGGTTGAATTATAATTCAGGGGCTAGGCCAGAGAACAGCTTCTTCTCAGGGTTTTGTACAGGTAGTCTTCGACTTACAACAGTTTGTTTAGTGACCGTTCAAAGTTATAACAGCACTGAAAAAAATGATTTATAAAAAAAGTGATATATGACCGCTTTTCACACTTACAACCATTGTGGCATCCCCATTGTCATGTGATCAAAAATTTGGTTGCTTGTCAACTGGTTCATATTTATGAAGTTTGCAAAGTCCTGGGATCATGGGATCCCCTTTTGCAACCTTCTTGCAAACAAAGTCAATGGGGAAGCCAAATTTACTTTACAACTCTGTTACTAACTTAATAGTGTAACTGAAGTGATTCTCTAAACATCTGTGGCAATTAAAGTCATAAAATGGGACAAGATTCGCTTAACAAAATGTCTCACTTAGGAACATAAATTTTGGGCTCAACTGTGTTGAGGACTATCTGTATTCCATTTTGATCATGCATATTTGGTGATGTGTGTGTATGTAATGACTATGAAAACACTGAAGCACTGTGCACTTGAAGCACTGTGGTTCTTAAGTTAAGAAGAGACACTAGGTTACTGGCCCAGTCTTCAAATTATTTATTCTGATCAACATTTTAAGACAACCTAATAAAATCTAGGTTATCCTAATCTACACTATTGTGCCAATTTATTTATGCAATCCTGCATCATCATTATTATATTGTCAACTCTGAAGCGAACCTGGCTGAAGCTTTCTTGTGCTGCCTCATAGTTGCCACGAAGCCTGAGAGGGCGAAGGGAGGGGGGAAGTAGATAGCCTGGCTAACAGTCAAAACAAAAAGTTTTCATGTGAGAACCAAGGTCATCGTAATAGGTGGCTGCTGAAGGAGGAGAGGAGCCTGCTAGCTATATTGATTGGACAATGTGACCAGTGACACCTGGGAGGGGGGGAGTTTTTTAAGTGAAAACCCAGGAACTTTTGGAGTTCGTTTTCACTGGCTGTGCCGATATGATGTATCGAACAAACATGTTCTTTGAGGAATCTACCCAGGGGTGGGATTCAAATCTCTTAATAACCGGTTCTGTGGGTGTGACCTAATTTGTGGGTGTGGCTTGGTGGTCACATAACTGGCTGAACGTGTCTTGTTGGTCATGTAACTGGCTGGGTGTGGCTTGGTGGTTACGTGACTGGGTGGGTCAAAAGATAGAAACTCACTTTAACAAAGCTCTTGGAGTGGGGTTGCACTAGATGACCTCTGAGGTCCCTTCCAGCCCTTGCTTGCTGTGCTTTTTCAAAACATCCTCTGAAGCTGCATCTGGTGCCAGGGTTTGTGGTCCTTCCTTCCTCTTCTTTTTCTTTCCCCACCTCCCTCCCTCCCTCCCTCTATCCATCCGTCCATTCATCCATCCATCCATATCTTATTGACATTCCTTTCCCTTCACTCTTTCTCCCTTCCCTCCCTTTCTTTCTTTCTCCCATCCTTCCCTCTTTTTCTTCTTCCTTTTAAGAGAAAGAAAGAAAGAAAGAAAGAAAGAAAGGAAGGAAGGAAGGAAGGAAGGAAGGAAGGAAGGAAGGAAGGAAGGAAGGAAGAAAGAAAGAAAGAAAGAAAGAAAGAAAGAAAGAAAGAAAGAAAGAAAGAAAGAAAGAAAGAAAGAAAGAAAGAAAGGAGAGCTACTATGCATCTCTATGCTATTCATGGTATATTTTCAACTGGAACCGCTTTCTACTTAAACCAGGGGTTCCCAAACTTGGCAATTTTGAGACTTATAAACTTCAGGAACTTCCGGTTTGAGCTTCTTCGGTGACAGATTGAAACCGCATCTCTGCGCGGTTTCGATCTGTGTTCACTGCTGAAGCGTCCCGAGCTGGCTGGTTTCAGGGCTAAGCCACCCCATAGAGGTGGTGAAGAAGGGGGAGACTGCCTGCAGGGTTGAGGAGAGCCGCATCTCTCCTCCCCAGCTGGCCTTTACTCCCTTTCCCGAAGGCGGTTGTAGCGGTGGTCAGAAATGGCCACCACAAAGAAGAACTCGACCGGAAAAGAATGTGCAGGAGGAAGATAAGAAGAGAAAGTTTTGGTTGACCGGGTCAAACAGCAAAAGCAACAAATAAGGTACCCTGGAATTGAAACTATTAAAAAAAACCAATAACATTGTTCCCTAAGAAGATTTTTAAGCTGCGAAGGAGAGAGAAAACGGAAAAGATTTGTTTTTTTTCTCCTTTTCCTATACTAACAGCTAAGAGACCTAAGCAAGAAATTGGAAAAAAAAATCCACTTTGACATTAATAGGCATTTAATGCTGAAAATAAAAAGTCAAAGGGATAATAAAGATTTCTGGATAATTAAAAGCTTTTGAAAACAGGAAAGGAGAGAAAAAGAATAAAAGGGCAGGATCTGGAAGGGAGGAGACTGCCTGGAATTAAAAAGAACTTACAGCAAAATCTCAACAAGAGTTCCAAAAGATACATCTTAACTGAAACATCGCAACAAAATAGTAAAACCCCAGGAAGAGAAAGTGGAAAAAGAAATAAGAAGAAACAGCTTGGGACTTTGGATTACCTGGTGATCTCTGGATTCTTGGTTATTGTATTTGAATGACTAAAATCAATCGGGTGGTTGTTTAAAACTGTTTAAAATGGCTCCACTTTTAGAAGAACTGAAAATGGAACTTAAAAAGTACAAAGAAGATACACAAGAAGGGAGAGGTTCTTTTGGCTTCGTATTTCAGTTCTTAGAAATGGAGATTTGGAACTATGAGAAACAACAAGAAATGTCTGCAGAACAAGAAGATTGCGACAAAGAAGAAGCCATCTTTAATGAACAAGTAATCTTAGGTGGGGGGAAAAAGGAAAGGGGGGAAAGAGAATGGAAAGTTTAAGATTGGGAAAAACAATCCCAAAAAAGAATAGAGTGAAAAGTAAGTATAAAATCAGAAAGCAACAGAAGAGGGAAATGCAGAAGAGAGAATTAGAAGTAGAGAGACAAGGGGGTAAAAAGGGGAGGGAGAAGAAGAGAGGAAAGAAAGAAAGGAAAAGAAGTTATAAAGGACAGAAACAAAACATAGAGAAACAGGGCCTATTTAGAGATAATGGGTGAAAATCTAATGGAAAAAGGAATTCTGCAAAGGTACATAAGATAGTATTGTTATATTAGAAATAGAAATAATTTCAGAAAATATGAAACAATGTATGATTAAAATGTTTGATAAAATAGCTATCGTAACTCAGTGGAATGCTCGCCAATAAATAAATGTAAACAAAATGAATATTTAATGATTTACAAAACATATGTGAAGAGAAATAAGGGAAAAATTAATTATGGAGATTATATGTGTCTTTAAGGAAGTATGATATTTAATTGAAAAGAAATGTTAAAGATGTTAAGATGTTAATGATTATTAATGATAGAATTGAATTGGAATGGAATGAGGGTTTATAATTACATATATTTATAATCCTTTTTTTTAAAGAATATCGTGTGTATTATAAGAATGTACCAAGCAGAATTCGATTGGAAGTTATGTATTATTATGTATTATATTGAAGGTCATAACCTTAAGGTATATATTGAAGTTTAAATAAGAGTTGAATGGATATAATTAAAAGATATAAAGGTGTCATACTCCAATTAGTAACTACAGGAGAAAATTTGTTTAATGAGAGAAGATAATATGAAATTGAAACAGAACAGACAAAAGTATAAATATAATGATTTGAATTGAGATGAGATAATCAAAATAAATTGAGAAAATTAAAAGAGGGGAAAAACTATATAGAAAATGTTGAATAGTATAAGATATGGAACAGAACACAAAAATGAGCATGAAATTGAGTTTGTGTCTGTATAAAGAAGTTCAACCTGGGACAATGCTATTTTCAAAAAAGATGTTTTACTTGTATTTGTATGTGTGAAAACCCAAATAAAACTTTATTTAAAAAAAAAAAAGACTTATAAACTTCAACTCCCAGAATTCTCCAGCCAGCTATTCTGGGAGTTGAAGTCCACAAGTCTTAAAGTTGCCAAGTTTGAAGACCCCTGACTTAAACCTTAGTACAACACCCAGATATTTAAAAGCATTAAACATCGTGGATTAATCTTGAAACTTTTTGCATACTTATCCTTAAACAGAAAGACTTTTGTTTTAACACATAGGGCTTCAATTCCAAAGCTACTTTTTATGAAGACCAAATCAAGAAAAGGAGATTGGAAACAAAGCAAAGGTTAACCTTCTCATTCTTTCTAACCCTTTCTAAATGGCAAGTAGAAGTGAGCGTTTCTACTTGCCATTTTATTACCAAGAATTTACCACCATCTTCAAATTAAAGTTGCCTTCCAACAACAAAAAACACAACTTTGCAACCGCCTGAATAGTAAGTAACACAGAACATAATTTTGTATGTTAAATATTGAACCACAAAGTGCAAGAGGGAAAATATTTGTGAGAAATGTTTACTGTGTTTTTTGCTTGTCAAATTTAAAAGGCCATTGGACTCCATAGAGGTTGTGACAGCAATAGAATAATGAAGCAGCAGCTAGGCAAACTGCTGAATAGTCTGAATTATGCTTTGGAAATTGTGTAATGCATGCTCTGAAATTGAGCAAATGAATGAGACCTAAAGGTAAGCTGTTCTCCGGTGATCCCCAACCTTTTTGACGCTGCGGCCCAGTACCCGGCATCAGCTGGGCGCCGCCATCTTTTTGATGAAAAAGTGCTTCCGGTGACCTCACCGGAAGCACTTTTCGTCAAAAAGATGGCGGCATAGCTTCCGTGAGCTTTTCGGTAGAAATGGCTTTCACCCGGAAAAGCTCACCGAAGGCATGCGCCGCCATCTTTTTTGATGAAAAAGTGCTTCCGGTGAGCTTTCTACCCGAAAAGCTCACCGGAAGCACTTTTTTACCAAAAAGATGGCGGCGCCCAGCAACCAGCGGCCCGGTAAGACTTGTTCCGCGGACTGGTACCGGTCCGCGGACCGGCGGTTGGGGACCCTGCTGTTCTCTACAAAACCCACTCTGAACTTATCACACTAAGCCTGGCATGAAAAAGCAGAGCACCTTACTAGTTTTGAAGAGGAGGATATGGAATAAAGAAAGAAGATTGACTCCAACAGTTTTAGGAGGCTGCATAGTTTTGTTTTACCCCAGGCAGTAATCAATACTGTATTCGCTCCAAATGTTTTTTTGACTAAACACTGAAATCAGGCATACTGGATGGCTAGATGCTCCCAGGAGGCTGCAGGAAGGCTTGCTAAGCCCAAAACGGGGACTAGCAAGCCTCTCTGGAGCCTCCTAGGAGCAAACGCAGGTGTGTGTGTGGGGGGGCGCGTTTTCAGTCTAGCATACCTCCCTGGAGCCTCCTGAGAGCAAAAAGGGGGGGGATGATTTTCGGCCTAGCAAGCCTCCCTGGAGCCTCCTGAGAACAAAAATGGGGAAGGGGTTGGTGCTGGACCCCCCCACACACCCCATTTTCAGCCTAGCAAGCCTCCCTGGAGCCTCCTAGGAGCAAAAACAGGGTGGGGGAGAGGCGGCGCCAGACCCTCCCCACCACGCCGTTTTTGCTCCCAGGAGGCTGTCCTACATTTAACTGAGAGCCAGATGAGCCTAGTGGGTACTCCTGGAAGGGGAGGGGTGGAGTGGGCGGGGCCAGCTGTTCTTCAGAACTACTGGTTCCCCGAACTGAATGTAAAATTAACATCCAGTTCTCCCAAACCGGCCCAAACCGGTAGAATTCCACCCCTGAATCTACCTGCCTCAGAGCTCTGCTTTCAATGGGTGTGTTACTCGGAATGCTGACATAAACGCTGACATTATGAAGGCATGGATAAGGTCTCTCTAAAAGAAATCTAGTAGATACATCCATATAATTTTCCTGAGAACTGTATGTAAAAAAATTGCTATTGCCTTTTTTTCAACATCTCCATCTAGGCCAGGGGTCCCCAACCCCTGGGCTGTAGCCCACTACCGGGCTGCGGCCTTTTCGGAACTTGGGCCAGCCACTTACACGGCCTAGTTTCCCTCTCCCAGACAGGCCACCAAGTCACAAAGGTTGGGGACTGCTGATCTAGGCTACAAATCTAGCATTTCTTGCTGATCCCCCTTCCAATTATTAATTCGGTCTGAATCTACTTAACATTTTGAGACAGCCAAGTTGACCAAGACCGATCAACAACTGTAGATAAGACATAAGTCCTGTTAATAGAGAAAGAGAGGAACTGTGTAAGTTAAATGGCTCATGGGTGTGTGTGTGTGTCTTTCTTTCTTTGTCCATGCTCATTCTGTGCAGGTAGAATGGAGAATGGCCAAAAGAATAATAATGTGAATGCTGAATTAGAAGGATTCATAATGGTGCAGAAACTATAATGAAACAGCTTAATCCAGTCTGGATTTTTATGCACAGTAGAACCTTCCTTGCATTCCACTATTGAGTGCTTAATGTTAAATTAAGAGTGCCTTTAAGAAAAATACTATTGCTATAAAGTTGCAAAGAATTCATTAGAGTCAATCCAATTGCTATATTATCAGAGAGAACAAATGAGTCTGAAGTCAGGACAAAGGAGTGAAAAATTACCTGCGAAGATACAATGAAGAGAAACAAGAGGCTGCTTCACAGCATCAAAACAATGTAAATGTCTGTTGAAGCAAGTATTATTTGCAACATGGTGATCTCACTTTGAAGCTAATTTCATTTGGTGCAGTCATAGTCTCTGAGTTATGAGTAAATGAAAGCAGCAGGTCCTAGTTCCCACTTATCGAGCGCTAGGGTAGATGACACTGTGCCAGTTTCTCTCAGCTCAATCCATTTCCCAAGTTCGCTGTCGGGAGAAAAAAGGGAAGGGCAATCTGACATGCACAAGCTTCAATTCCTAGAAGAAATACTCTAAAACAAGGAGAGATGTATTCTAAACCCTAACCCTAACCGTTTATTTATTTGTAATAAGCAAAAGCCGACTCTGGAATTGCCAGGAAATTATTTAGCTCTGAACCATGATGAAGAGATACTAAAACAATTCTAGGAGAGATTGAACAAATGAAGAACTGCTCTACAGGATAATGGATCCAACACTAAATTATCATCGACTACAATTTGTCTCATATGATTGATTGCTTATTGTAACCTATGACTATCATTAAGTGTCGTACCTTATGATTCTCGACTCTTGACAAATGTATCTTTTCTTTTATATATACTGAGAGTATTTATACCAAGACAAATTCCTTGTGTGTCCAATCACACTTGGCCAATAAAAGTATCCTATTCTATTCTACATTCTGACAGAATACATTATTACTGAATACATGTTGAATACTTATACTTCTTCACCATTGCTTGACACATTCAGCGTATCTGTCAAAATTGTAAGTTTTGGGAAAGTCCAAAACTATAAAAAGTACTTGCTTACAAAAATAAATAAGTAATCAGTGAATAATGTTGATGTTTTAATGGCCCAACAATAATAATAATAATAATAATAATAATAATAATAATAATAATAATAATAATAATAATAATAATAATAATAATAAATCCTTTCCATGGGAAAATAGTTTTGTTCTGAATTTTTTAAAAAAAGTCTTAATGTTGTAAAAATTGGACACTGGAGAAAACTAAAAATTATAATTAAAAGAGAAGGATACATCAACTCAACATACAATTAGAGAATGAAGCAAAATATTCTAAGGGACATATTGAAGGATATTTTTGAAAAATTGATTCAGAAATTAATTTTAACAGTGTCAACAGAAAGATCTATCTTTATGGAGAGACTATGTCAGAAAGATATAATAAAATAGGAACTAGACAAGCATGGCTACTTTGGACATACAAAAGAAACTGGCTGATGTTTTAATACTTAATATGGCTATACAAACCATAAGCCAAGTGAGAGATCTGAATAATTTTCCTATATTGAATTTACAAGAGACTTGTTAAAATATTTTAAAAATCTCATTAAAAGGAACAAACAAGAAACGAAAAGAAATAAAAGTTTTAAGACATTATTTGAATGAAGATTAAAATTTCAAAGGAAGGAATATAAAGTTGACTTATTTGATCAAAATTAAGTTAGGATATATAATTTCTGGTAATAATGGAATTTACTGACACCAGGCCTGAAATGATGTTGCTTTATGGATTTGTTTATAGATAAGAGATGGGAAGAAGAGATCATATGTTCATTTTAAGAGGAGGTAATATATTACTAACGTTATTAATAATTATGATGAAAGTAGGAAGTTGTTTTTTATATATTTCTTTTCTTTCTTTTTACTATATTTTTACTTTCTTTTCTATTTGTTTTTTATTTATTTTCTGCACCTTCTATTTTTATTCTTTTTAGTTTTATTTTTTCCTATAATAAAATTGTTATCTAAATAAATAACAGAAAGATTAAGCAATATTTCTCAGAAAATGAATACACTGCTCAAAAAATTAAAGGGAACACTTAAACAACACAATGTAACTCCAAGTCAATCACACTTCTATGAAATCAAACTGTTCACTTAGGTAGCAACACTGACTGACTATCAATTTCACATGCTGTTGTGCAAATGGAATAGACAACAGGTGGAAAGCATAGGCAGTTAGCAAGACATCCCCAATAAAGGAGTGGTTCTGCAGGTGGTGACCACAGACCACTTCTCAGTTCCTAAGCTTTCTGACTGATGGTTTGTTCACTCTTGAATGCTGGTGGTGCTTTCACTCTAGTGGTAGCATGAGACAGAGTCTACAACCCACACAAGTGGCTCAGGTAGTACAGCTCATCCAGGATGGCACATCAATGCGAGCTATGGCAAGAAGGCTTGCTGTGTCTGTCAGCGTAGTGTCCAGAGCATGGAGGTGCTACCAGGAGACAGGCCAGTACATTAGGAGACATGGAGGAGGCCATAGGAGGGCAACAACCCAGCATCAGGACCACTACCTCCACCTTTGTGCAAGGAGGGACAGGAGGAGCACTGCCAGAGCACTGCAAAATTACCTCCAGCGGGCCACAAATGTGCATGTGGCTGCTCAAACGGTCAGAAACAGACTCCATGAGGGTGGTATGAGGGCCCGACGTCCACAGGTGAGGGTTGTGCTTACAGCCCAACACCATGCAGGACGTTTGGCATTTACCAGAGAACACCAAGATTGGCAAATTCGCCACTGGCGCCCTGTGCTCTTCACAGATGAAAGCAGGTTCACACTGAGCACATGTGACAGACGTGACAGGGTCTGGAGATGCCATGGAGAAAGTTCCGCTGCCTGCAACATCCTCCAGCATGACCGGTTTGGCAGTGGGTCAGTAATGGTGTGGGGTGGCATTTCTTTAGGGGGCTGCACAGCTTTCCATGTGCTCGCCAGAGGTAGCCTGACTGCCATTAGGTCCTGAAATGAGATCCTCAGACCCCTTGTGAGACCATATGCTGGTGCGGTTGGCCCTGGGTTCCTCCTAATGCAAGACAATGCTAGGCCTCATGTGGCTGGAGTGTGTCAGCAGTTCCTGCAAGACGAAGGCATTGATGCTATGGACTGGCCCACCTGTTCCCCAGACTTGAATCCAATTGAGCACATCTGGGACATCATGTCTCGCTCCATCCAACAACGCCATGTTGCACCACAGACTGTCCAGGAGTTGGGGGATGCTTTAGTCCACGTGTGGGAGAAGATCCCTCAGGAGACCATCCGCCACTTCATCAGGAGCATGCCCAGGCATTGTAGGATGATCATACAGGCACGTGGAGGCCACACACACTACTGAGCCTCATTTTGACTTGTTTTAAGGACATTACATCAAAGTTGAATCAGCCTGTCGTGTTTTTTTCCATTTTAATTTTGAGTGTAACTCCAAATCCAGACCTCCATGGGTTGCTAAATTTGATTTCCATTGATAATTTTTGTGTGATTTTGTTGTCAGCACATTCAACTATGTAATGAACAAAGTATTTAATAAGAATATTTCATTCATTCGGATCTAGGATGTCTTATTTTTGTGTTCCCTTTATTTTTGAGCAATGTGTGTGTGTGTGTATGTGTGTGTGTGTATATATATATATATATATATATATATATATATATATATATATATATATATATATACACACACACATACATATATGCATATATGCATGCATATATATAGATCCAACAGATGATCATTACAAGAGAAAAACCTTCCAGATGCCTCAAACTATATGGCCTCCCCAAAAGACACAAAGAAGGCATACCTCAGAGACCCATAGTCAGCTCCAGAGGAGCACCACTACAAAACCTAGCCAAATACCTAGCAAAGCAGCTACAGCCCCATGCTGAAGCAACAGCTTCACATGTACAAAACTCATACCACCTCTTAGAAATGATCAAAGATCTACACATGGAACAAAAAGATCTGCTTGTAAGTTTTGACGTGGTTTCACTATTCACCCATATCCCGATAAAAGAAACCCTAGAAATCATCAAAAACAAATACCAACCACCCAAACACCTTGTGGAACTAGCAGAACACTAATTAACCAACACGTATTTCATATACAAAAGATAAAGATACAAGCAAATTGAAGGAGCCCCCATGGGATCACCACTGTCACCCGTTATTGCAAACTTGTTCATGGAAGAATTCGAATTCAGAGCCCTGGCAAATGCCACCCACAAACCCAAACTGTGATTAAGATACATCGATGACACATTTGTTATTTGGCCCCATAGAAAAGAAAACCTAAACAATTTCCTAACACACCTAAACAGCACACACCCCAAAATCAAATTTACCATGGAAACAGAAAGGGTACTTAACTGATACGCCCGTTCTCTTGAGCTGTCAAGAGCATCCAGAAGTGGGAGGTGCTTCAGTCTTTTCTGGAAAGGCTGGGCTTAAAACTCCGGGACGCTCCTCCTCCTCCACGGGACACCTCCCCAGCGTCCCCCAGTTTTGCGAAGACTGAGTGCCAAACTCAGGAACTCATCACCTAATCTAGATCCCTGACTGGAACGGAACCCCACCAGATGGAAAGAAATGGGTGGGGCTGGATGCTCTTCACAGCTCACAGAGAACGGGTGTATCAGGTAAGTACCAACGCCCTTTCTCTCATGAGCTGTTCAGAGCATCCAGAAGTGGGACATGCAAAATCTTGGCCTGTCCTTAGGGAGGGACTCCGTCTGGATCGAAATCCACTCCTAAACTCTGTGGACCCTCTGCAGGACTCTTCTGCCAAATGAAGCGTCCACTGAGGCATATACATCAATTTTATAATTGATAAAATTGACAAAGGGCGATGGTGAAGCCCAAGTTGCCGCTCTGCAAATTTCGTCTATGGAAGCCCGTGTGGCCCATGCTGCTGATGTTGCCGCACTCCTTGTTGAGTGGGCTGTAATGCCCTTAGGAACTGAGACGGACTGGCATTCGTAACTTTTAGCTGTGGTGGCTCTCAACCATCTACCAATGGTCATTGACGACACCTTGTGTCCTAAAGTGGATGGGCTGAAGGATAGGAATAGAGCCTCAGATTTTCGAAATGCCGCCATGCGGTCTAGATAGATGCTTAACGCCCTTCGAACGTCAAGTCGATGCCATTGATGCTCCAGTCTATGAGATGGTTTTGGACAAAAATTTGGAAGCACGAACTCCTGCGCTCTGTGGAAGACTGAATTTACTTTAGGGGTGAACGATGGATCCAATCTGAGAACCACTCTGTCCGCATGAAACACGCACAGGTCCTTTCTCATCGACAATGCTGCCAATTCAGAAATCCTCCTTGCTGATGTGATCGCAATTAAGAAGACCTAATATGTCAGGAATTTGAGACTAGCGGTTCTTAAAGGCTCGAACGGGCCAGTTGTAAGTGTGGTTAACACCTTGTTGAGCTCCCAAGTGGGATAGCAGTGAATTACAGGAGGTCGTATGTTTGCAGCACCCTTAAGAAAGCTGCGGACATGTGGATGGTTTGCTATGGAACGAAGGTCACCCCAGGATATCACCGAGGCTAAGGCCGCCACCTGTCTGCGTAAAGTATTTGGAGATAGGCCCTTGGTCAACCCCTCCTGTAAAAAGTCCAATAATTGTCCTACTGATGTGGCGGTTGGGTCGATCTTAGACCCCCGGCACCAGCGACAGAAAGCGGACCACATGGCCTTGTATGTACGATTTGTTGAGGACTGTCTGGATGCTTGTATGGTGGCAATGGCATCCTCTGAAATCTGTTGGGTCCTTAAATGGCTCCGCTCAACCTCCATACGGCTAGGCTGAGCCATTGTGGGTCCGGGTGAAGTACTGGCCCTTGCGAGAGGGAAACCCTCGACGGTGGAATTTTCCAAGGTTGTTCTCTCGACAGGTCCTGTAAGCCCGCGAACCACGTTCGCCTGGGCCAGTAAGAGGTGACCAATATCAATTCCGCTCGTTCCTCCAATAACTTCTTGATCAACCTGGGTATTACAGGGAGTGGAGGAAACGCATATAGAAGTCTGGGAGGCCACTGACATTGCAGGGCGTTGACGGCCTCCGCCCCCTGAGTCGGGTACCTTGAAATATACCGGGGCAATTGGGCGTTGAGGGGAGAGGCAAACAGATCGATCACCGGTTGCCCAAACCTCTGCACTGCTTCCTGGAAGAAAGACGGGTGTAGGCGCCACTCTGTCTGATCTATCGTGGCCCTGCTGAGCCAGTCCGCTTGTGTGTTTAAGGCCCCTGCTATGTGCTCTGCCTTGAGCGAAAACAGATTGGCCTCGGCCCACTTGAACAACCTGGCCGTCTCCAGCATCAGAAGTTTGGAGTGGGTACCCCCCTGTCTGTTTACGTGGGCCTTGGTTGTGATATTGTCTGTCAAGACCAGAAAATGGCGTGATTGGAAAAGGAGTAGAAAACTGCGTAACACCAGATGAACTGCTCGCAGCTCCAACAGGTTGATGCTTTGTGATTGTTCGGAAATAGTCCAACTTCCCTGTGCAGTGTGGGATTGGAAGTGAGCTCCCCATCCTACCAGGCTGGCATCGCTTGTGATCGTTGCCCTGCAAGGTTCCTTGAAAGGACACCCCTTGTTTATCGTGTTTTCTGACCACCAGCGGAGCGATCAGAGAACATTGTGTGGTACCTTTATCCGGACGTTGGAAGTGGCTCTTCCGGATTGCTGGAAAGGTAGCAGGAACCACTGCAGATCTCTAGAATGGAATCGAGCCCAAGGCACAATGGAAATACAAGAAATCAGTTTCCCTAACAGTTGAGACAGAACTGCCAGGGAAACCCTCTTTAAGGCTCTGATCTCTCTGGCCAAAGACTGGATACTATTTAACCTGTCCTGAGAGAGAAAAACCTTGCCCTCCACGGTATCTATCACTGCCCCTAAATGAACTAACCTAGTTGAAGGGATCAAATGGCTTTTATCCCAATTTATGGAAAAGCCGTGACCTTGAAGGGTGTCCAGAGTAATCTTGGTATCCAAATTTGCTTGATGCCTGGAAGATGACAAAATTAAATATCATCCAGATAACATTGTAAACAAACTCTTTGGGACCACAAACAATAGAGAGTAACAGCCTTGACCCTGTTGTTCAGATGAGACCTCTCTAATGGTCCGAATATGCAGAAGATGATTGATAGCCTCCTGCATCAACTCTCTCTTAATGGGTTCCGTGGACCTAGGGCTCCTAATGAAAAAGTTCGGGGGAGGATTGAAACTCTAGCGCCAAACCAAACCTAACAGAGTCCCTGACCCACGCATCAGAGGTGGAGCTGTCCCATTGATCAGCAAACAAGTTTAGCCACCCTCCAATGGGAGCTGCTGTCAAGGACTCACTTGGGGTGATGAAAAAATTGGCCTCTGGTACCTCTGCGGTTTCTTCTGTTTTGGCCTCCTTGCTGACCTCTATTGGAAAATTCTGACCTATCCTGTCTAAAACTGGGCCTATAGCCTGATGTTCTCTGCGATCTGGGAACGTATGGGCTTTGATAGTAGGCCCGAAAGGAACCCCTTCAAAACGACTGGGGCGTTCTGTTTTTCAGACCTCCGAAAAAGAGGGGGAAGCACTTTTTTCTTGTTTCTATTCTCAATAAGCAGGGGCTCCAAGACACTGCCAGCTTGCGTTTATGCTTGGTATCTGCCTGCCAATGTCTGAGCCATAGCAGTCTCCATGCTGATACGTGAGATGCTATGGTTCTAGATGAGAATTTGACTGCATTAAATGTGGCATTGGTGGAGAATTCTGCCGCTGCAATAATCTTAGCAATGTCCTGGTGGGCTCTGACATTTGACGCCAGCAATATATCCCTCAAGTGGAAGAGCCATCATAGGGAGGACCGTGTAAAAAAGGATGCAGCTGTAGCTGCCCTAATGGCCCAGGCGTCAGAAACATGCGCCCTACAGAGTGCCAACTCTGCTCTCTTTTCCTCCAGTCTCAGGGCTTCCTCGGCCTCATTGGGAAAGGTTGAAGAAGAGGCCAGTGCCACAGTGGGCTCATCCACCTCCGGCATTTTGAGAAAATTTGAAAATTCTGCTGCCAGATTATAATATCGTTTATCGTACCCTGTTGGGGCTGGGTAGGATGCTGCTGATGCCCATTGATTTTGTACTAATTCAGCAAACATACGAGGGACAGGAATAGTTTCTGCCTCATTAGCCGGTTGTGAGAATATTAGATCCTCGGATTCGTCCTGAGACCCTGTTGACAAAGGATGAGAGCTTGATGCGCCTAGTTTAGTGGTGTTTTTGCTTTGAACAGTAAAGATTTAAAGAGGTGCAGACGAAAAAGGCCAGAAAAGGTAGGTTGGTCTGGAATGAGGCCTTCGTCATCCGACATTCCTCGTTCTAGTGGGTCAGCCTCTGACAACCCCAAGTCCATCTGATGGATCGACCCCACCTCCATGGGAACATCCTGGTCATCTAATTCCACCTCCTCCCAAAGACCCTGGACTGGTATATCAGGAATATTGGGGAATAGCTGAGTTTGATGATGTCCCATGTGCGCAAAGGATCGAGCAGACAGGGATCCCGCTTCCGAAGTAGCCGAAAAGTGTCTGGTCTGGATGGATTGCTGAACTCCAGCCGCAATGCACTTTTGTATGGCCATCTCCATCCATTGCCTCATTTCGATGGGAATAGTCTCAGGTAATCCGTCCTCCTGTCTTAAACCGGCGGCCGTAGGGGTGAAGGTTGCCTCTGGGATTCGCCAGGCAGTGCTCATTGGAGGAGATATGCCTTTGGGAGGCTGTCCAGAAATAGCCTGTCTGGGCTGGGGGGATAAGTCCAAGGGCCCCAACAATGTACTTGGGCCCTGATCCGATTGTTGTGTCATAGCCATCTTGTCTGCCTTCCTGGCCCGTTTCTGCAACTGCCTTTCCAAGGCTTGGTGCCGTCTATGGGCATCCTTATCCGCCAGCTTAGAAGCTTTTTTGGGGCCCACTGACTTATCTCAGGACTTATTTGTCTTGAAGCGGAAGACGTTGTCACCTTCCATTGTGGAGGACTGATTCTCGTGCCTCTAACTTTAATTTTTTAAAATTATTATTATTGTTATTATTATTGTTGTTATTATTGTTATTATTATTTGTACTTAGGGGTGATGCCTACCCATACGGTTGAAAGTAGAACGCTTCTCCAGGAGTGAAAGTATATATATATAAGACCAAGGATACCACAGCAATAAATCTCACAAGGTCATCACACAACCCATTACCCAAGCTGTTACTACACAGGAGGCTAATCGAAAAGAGATCAAAACACAAACGACCCAGGAGATTACAACGCAAGACCCAGGATACCACAACAAAAGAACTCACAAGCCCATCACACAACCCATTACCCAAGCCGTTAAAACACAAGAGGCTAACGACCCAGGAGATGACAGCACAAGATCCAGGATATCTCTACAACAAAAGGCCATTACACAGCCCATTATACCAACATCAACTCCATCAACCAATCAAGAGGCTGCAGCACAGCCAACCAGCCCAGCACACCATCCCCCACCACTTGTATATATAGAAAGATGGCAGCTCCGGTCACACACTGCTTGCACTGGCACTAAGCCGAAAGCACCAGCCTGAAGATGGCGAGTGGGACCTCGTCGAAACGTTGCCTAGATACTTTGAATCTTACGCGGGAGAAAACCCGAATAACCAAAGATCCACATACAAATACCCGCGAGAACCTCAGAAAACATATATATATATATATATATATATATATATATATATATATATATATATATATATATATATATATATATATATATATATATATATATATATATATATATATATGTATGTATGTTCTTCGCTTGGTTCGGGTATTTTCCACGTCATTGTAGTTCTTTAAAGTTGTAGCAACGTTTCAGCAGAATCTCATCTGCCATCATCAGGCTTCTGTATTGTGTCCGTCTGTGAGTCAGACTTTTACAGTAGTTTCAGATTTGAATTTGGGGCAGCCTATTGCTGTGCCAGAATGGTTTTTTCTTCATCCTGATTGGTTGGGAGTCTTGGTCTGTGTTTATTGGTCTCGGAGTTTGCTGTGTTCTGCTTGATTGGTGTCTCTAATATCTTCTGTCTGTTTTTTGGCTCTTTTTGTATCTTGATTGGCTGGCAGCATTGTGTTGCTTTAATGGAGGCCTTTAGTGCAGCTTGGCTTCGGGTAAATGGACGGCTATCATTAGTTAGGAAGCTGGGTTTCATCTGGGTGCCTGGTTGGGGTGTGTTTGAGCTGGAGGTATCAGGGGGGATCTGTTTGTGCCCAGGTGTTTGCCTGGCTTGTGGTGTGGAGATTTTTTTGTTTGTGAGTGCAGGCTTCCAAATGATTGACAGCCTGGTGGAATCATCTCTTCTGTTCATGCACACCCCAACCAGGCACCCAGATGAAACCCAGCTTCCTAACTAATGATAGCAGTCCATTTACCCGCCAGCTGCACTAAAGGCCTCCATTAAAGCAACACAATGCTGCCAGCCAATCAAGATACAAAAAGAGCCAAAAACAGACAGAAGATATTAGAGACACCAATCAAGCAGAACACAGCAAACTCCGAGACCAATAAACACAGACCAAGACTCCCAACCAATCAGGATGAAGAAAAAACCATTCTGGCACAGCAATAGGCTGCCCCAAATTCAAATCTGAAACTACTGTAAAAGTCTGACTCACAGACGGACACAATACAGAAGCCTGATGATGGCAGATGAGATTCTGCTGAAACGTTGCTACAACTTTAAAAGAACTACAATGACGTGGGAAAATACCCAACCAAGCCGAACACCATACATGTAAGTACCATGAAAACTTAAGAAAACATATATGTATATATATATATATGTATATATATATATATATGTATATATATATATATATATGTATATATATATATATATATATATATATATATATATATATATATATATATATATATATATATATATATATATATATATATATATGTATATATATATATATGTATATATATATATATATATATGTATATATATATATATGTATATATATATGTATATATATATATATATATGTATATATATATATATATATATATATATATATATATATATATATATATATATGTATATGTATATATATATATATATTCTTCTTCTTCTTTTTCTTCAGCATTTGTCTCGCGCCTGGCGAGGTCCGCTAATGTCCTTGAGTACTGCTTCCACGCCTCTCTGTCTGCCACGTATGTCGGGTCTGCCTTCGCGATCTCTAGATCGGCCTTGATCGTGTCCATCCAGCGCGTTGCTTAGGTCTACCACGCGGTCTCGCTCCTCCGACAGTCACCTTCATTGCAGATTTGATGATGGATTCTTCGTTAGCGCGACTCACATGGCCGAACCATCGTAGCCGGGACTGCCTCATGACCGTGGGGATGGGCACGACGTTGAACCGTCTACGCATTTCTTCGTTCCTGACGCGATCGAGTAGGGTGAGGCCTACCGACCATCGGAGCATTCGCATCTCCATTGTCTGGAGTCTGCATTTGGCTTCTTTGGTCGCCGGCCAGCACTCTGCGCCCGTATATGGCCACGGGCGCACTACAGAGTTATAGATTTTCGCCTTCAGACGCATCGGCATCTTCTTGTCACAGAGGACGCCCGTGACGGACTTCCATTTGCCCCACGCTGCGTTGATCCTGGCTACCACCTCAGTTTGTAGTAGGCCTTCTTCCCCAAGAGTAGTTCCCAGGTACTTGAAGGTGGAGGCGCGCGGTAGCTCCTGCCCGTTCACGTGGATGGAGCCTGTCGTTTATTGTCAGTGGTCAGATATTCGGACTTCTTTAGGTTCAGCCGGAGCCCGAACTGCTCGAGGCGGTCGTGCCACTGTTGGACTAGGTACTCGAGTTCAGCCTTGCGCAGGTTGGCCAGGAACACATCATCGGCATAGATGGGGCGGCGTGTACAGGTCGTGTGTGCAATTGTATCCATCACCAGAATGAACAGCAGTGGTGAGAGAGCAGAGCCCTGGTGTACGCACGACGGTGATATTGAACTCCTCTGATATCCCAGCTGCCGCTTACACGGCTTTTGTGACATCTGTATAGGAGTTGGACCCATTGTACGAGCAGCTCGGGCACGCCATGATCTCGCAGTGCGTACCAGATGAGATCGTGCAAGGGACTCGGTCGAGCCTTTTCCAAGTCCAAGAAGCGGTGTGGAGCGGGATTTTCTTCTCTCTGTGAGCTCCATCAGCATCCGCACACCGAAGATGGCGTCGGTGGTGCCGCAGTTCTTGATGAATCCGGCCTGGTTGACGCTGATGTCGACGATGTCCCGAATGCGCTTATCGAGGACGCGTTCGAAGATCTTCATAGTGTGTGACAGTAACCTGACCGGTCTGTAGTTGGAGCAGTCCGCTGGGCTGCCCTTTCCCTTCCAGATCGGAACAGTGGTGCTGTGGTACCAGTCGTGTGGCACTTTTCCCGTGGAGACGATGTTGTTGAACAGCTCGCACAGCCACAATGCCGAGCCCGGTAGTGCCTTTTTCCAGAAGTCGGCAGGGATGTCGTCTGGTCCTGTTGCCTTACCGTTTTTCATGGCCTTGATGGCGTCGGTGACCTCGCTGGCGTGAATTCCTGAGACTGGACCTTCGACGGGGTCACCTCGCGGGGTTCATGGGTGTGGGAACTCCTCGGTGGAGATCTTCTCGAAGTATTGCCGCCACCTCTCGGCAGCGTCTCTGGGGTTGACGATCAAATTTCCTCTTTCGTCGTTGATCACATGAAACTGGTCGATGTCCAGGGTCTTCCTGTGTCTGCTTTTATATATGCAGGTCTTGGCGTGTTCGGGTCTTTTCCTGTGTAAGATTGAGAGTATCTTGGCAACATTTTGATGAGGTCCCACTCGCCATCTTCAGGCTGGTGCTTTCGACTTCGTACTTGTGCAAGCAAAGCGTGATCGGAGCTGCCGTCTCTCTATAAATACTGGTGGGGAGGTGTGGTGTGCTGGCTCTGTGGTAAGCGGGCTGGTTGGCTGTGTTGTTATTTCTTGATTGGTTGATGGAGTTGATGTTTGTAGATTGGTTGGCTTTTTTGTAAGAACCTGTGTGGCTGAGGTATTGTCTGTGTGTCTATCAGCCTCCTGTGTTGTAACGACCTGGGTAATGGGCTGTGTGATGACCTTCTGAGTTCTATTGTTGTGACATCCTGGGTCTCGTGCTGTAATCTCCTGGGTCGTTGGCTGTGTTGTAACATCCTGAGGTTTTGTGGTGTAACCTCCTGAGATGTGATGTCCTGAGCGGATGGCTGTGATGTAATATTCCGGGTTTTGGTTTGGCTCTGAGTTTGAAGTCTGGCTATGTGTTCATGGCATGTGTCAGTTTGCTTAGTTTGGGGGTCAGGGTGTGTGGCAGCTGGTGATGCAGCCATGGTCTGGTTTCTGGACAGGTTGCCTTTCGTCTATGGGATGGGTTTGGGTTTGAGTCTGGTGAGGGAGATTGGTGGTGGTGTCATGTGTTGTTTTGGGTCCGGTGTTGGTTTTCATGGCTGGGACTCGTTTGTTGATAAAGGCTAGTTTCCAGACCTCTGGTTGTCCTGTTTATTCATGTTGTGGGGGTGTTTCTCTATTTCGATGGCTTCCCTGATTATTCTCTTGTTGAAGTGTTCAGTATTGGAGATTAATTTGGTTCCCTCAAAATTTAAGGTGCTGGAAAAGGGAGGAAGTATTTTCTTTCTTTCTGACTGCATTCTTGTCTTCTGCGATGCTTGCATTTATTCTCCTGTTGGTCTGAAAACCAAGGAGTTTATGAAATACCATGCAACAATTGCCCAGCCACATACATTGGACAGACCAACAGGAGAATAAGTGCACCGATGCACCCATGCACCGATATCACTCCAATATCAAGCAAAAGAGAAAGCAAATGTAGAAGAATTCAGCTGCACTAATAGCAGAATAATATGTGTTCATTTGATTTTCTTACTTTATTTATATACCACATGTTTCTGGTCTACAAGGTTGCTTCATGCAATCAATGGTTGAATCCAATAAATAAAAATCAGTAACGAGAATAAAACCACCCAGAATAAAAGAGTATCATAAAACATTATAATATCACAAGCAATCACAAAAATCTACATATCATAAAAATAAATTGAAGAACAATAAAAATAAACATATCCTAGCAGGAATTAATACTCAACAGCAACTGAAGGGACAAGAATAAAGTCATTGTGGGAGAGAGACCTCTAGACAACAGGACGTGTTTGTGATTTGGACCTGAAGAAGCCTTTTTTTTATAGCATAAAGCACAACTTCAGCCTCCCTTATTAATGACTGTTTTCATGAGGCCTGTCCCTCTAGGGCAGTGTTTCCCAATCTCAGCAACTTTAAGATGGGTGCACTTATTGCTAGCTAACATGTGAGTCCCCACATCTTAAAAGTTGCTGAGGTTGGGAAACATTGCCCTAGGATTTGACAGACAGAAAGGCTGAGGGGAAAATGGGAAAGGCACAAAATGCATTTGCATGCTGTGCAACAGGCAGGAAACTAAAATAATTATGTCCTTTTTTCTGACACTGATGTGTTTAGGTATGAAATGAAATTATAATTTCTTATATTCATAAACATTTCAAAATATTTAATCTCTGCAGCAAATCTTAATTAAAAAAAAGACTTTTAGCTGCTATCTCAACCTATTGTTGCATTAGGCAAACATGACTTTTTGAACTGCAAGAATTATGAAAAGATCAATAAAGTAGCATTTAAGGACGCATTCATGATATGGGTCTTTAACAACAGTATCAATTTGACCCTCCTGGCAAGTAACAACTATTTAAACTGATCCTTCGCATGACATATATCATTGCATAACGAAACAGCAAATTGTAATATTTAAGAATTAACACATATTCCTACTTACGCCTCACACAGTGTATCAGAGGAGGGGAGCCTTCATGCCAGAAATGACCACTTATGTTGACTTTGATCAGCATTGTTCTCACATAGCATATTACAAAAACTTCTGGCAACTCCAGTTTTCAAACAAAATTGCTGCTTAGGTTAATGACGAAGTTAGCTGGACAAGAACAGTTCACAGATTTCAGAGAATTATTTACCACCCTTTAGCAAGTGGACTCTTTTATCTTGTCTGCTAAAAATACAGACTATGATTATACGCTTGGAAAAGAGGAAGCATAGATCTGCTCCCATCAATTCTGTGGCATCACAATCCTATCCCCTAGAGCTCAGATTCTTGCAAAATGTCACTGTGCAATGTCAAATATAGTGTTGATCTGCCTAAAGGATGGAATTAACAATTTAACAATTTACAGAAAAGCTTTAGCTACCATTAGTGTTTCTACCTTTTTTTTTTTTTTGCTGAGAAGAAGGATCGTTGCCTGCATGTAGCCTGTGATTTCTAGCTCCCAAACTGTTATTAGTGGGGATTACTATGTTAAATATACATTGTTACCAAACTAGACCACCGAGTGGCTTAAATATGATCCACATGAAAAGGAGTATGAACTTAACTCCCTTTGTTTCTTGTTATGGAAAGTTTGACTACATAGTAGTGCCAGAGGGATTGGTATGTTGCCCCTAGTATCTGGGTACTTTATGAACTATAGTTTTTAAACTAATTATAAGCTACATACTTTTCAGGGATGTATTGGGCAATTGCAGATAAAAAGCTCAACATTGATGCAATTCAAAATGGTATCCAATTTGCCAAGAGGTAAGAAGTGGAGCTAAACTGCAGGTGATCCTCACTGATTTTATAGCAGAACTATCCTACCATGCCTTGTTCTATGTAGTTAATACTTGTAGAGCTGTGTGAAAAAGTCCTGCATGCTTTACGGTTTATGACATTTTTTGATAGGCCATTGATTTTATGACATTTTATGCTAACTGCTATGCAAATATTGTTATATTTAAATAAATACTGGTGGTTTTTAAGTGAAAAGCATAAGCTTTTTGCAATTTGATGCTGTTTGGATGGGGATTGTGAATTTTCTTGTATGCTTACAATGGATGCTTATAATGACTATGAAAACAGATTAACTGATGCATATCCATTGGCATATGTGTTACAATTACTAAGGCCGATGCTAGTGTTTTCTTAACATTTTTCTTGCTTGTGGCCCTGAAAAGGACCATTTAGGTAACCAAACATGGTTACTATATGAAATTAGCCAGCCCTTATTGCTTATCACCAGGCGGCATCGCTTCGGCATAGAGTGTATAAGCCTTTGCACGTGATCTTTGGTGACAATGTGGTGCCAGGCTGCAATAATGGATTCAATCAGCTCCTGCTTAGTCTCTGGATGCTTCTTGCTTATTTCGTAACCAGTCTTGGCCCACAAGTTCTCAATTGGGTTCAAATCCGGGCTCTGAGATGGCCAATTCAGGAGTTGAACACCATGCTTCTTCATCCACTTCTGGACGGACTTGGCTCGATGACAAGGAGCGTTGTCATCCTGGAAGTAAAAGTCCTTCCCTACAAGTTGCTGAGCTGAAGGAAGCATGGTCTTTTCCAGGACTTCAACATACTGCTTGGAATTCATGATTCCCTGCACGATTTGTATCCGACCAATAGCAGAAGCAGCGATACAGCCCCAGATCATTATGTGCAATGGATGCTTCACAGATAGATTCAGGCAGTACGGCCCAAATTCTTCAGCTGGAAATCTTCTGACATACTTATTGCACTGATTCCCAGTCAATAAGAGAGTAGTGAGCGTCTGTGAGCAAAGGTTTACTTCGAGCCCTGCAGCCTTTGAGCCCTCTGGCAAGCAGTTTGCGATGCACTGTGCTTGTGCACACTTTTACATCACATGTTTCACCCCAAATTCTTGTAATCTGAGGTGAGGTGAGCTTCCCATCAGCCATTGAAATGTGTTGCAGAGCTCTTGCCATTTTGTTGACTTTCTTGGTCTTCCACAGCGGAGCCCGTCAACAACTGAACCAGTTATTTGGTATTTTTCAACCACTCTGCTCACTGTGGTGCGATGGCATTTCACTCTCTTGGCTATTTCTGTACAGGAGTAACCCTCTTCATGAAGCACAATGATGCAATGCTGCTGCTCAGTACTGGTGAAAGCAAAGGCCTTCATCCTTGCCCGCAGCCAGAGCTAAATTAAATTTCTTGATGCTTTTCATGCCTATTTATAGTCAGAGAGTATGACAACATTGATTGGCTCATAGATTTAGCCTCTGTGCATTTTGATTGGTCAGCCAAAGCTCGCTGCTGATTGGCCACTTTCAATCCTAACATTCTCGAAAATTCAACTTGTGTTTGTTTTAGCACATAAACTCACTCAAAACCTTTAAAAGACTTTGGTTATATTAATAAAAAATATGCATCTCAATCTGACTACAGAAATTTTCATCAAAGTACTAATTTTGCATGGTTTCTTTGAATGAAAAGTTGATTAAACATGTAAATACAGCTTAAAACTGAAAGTGTGCAGAATTTTTTCACACAGCTGTAAATAGGACAGGGAATGATGCATAAGGGCAACATAGGAAATGTCCAGACACACCAATATTTAAATGTATACATATTTCATTTCTGTGGCTAAGCCTTCTGTTAATTCGTTCCTGAAAAGAAAAATCACTGTAATGTGGTCATCCCAATTATTGGTTGGTCAGTCTGGATGAATCTTTTTGGAAATCAACTTGCCTGTTAAGTATTCTGAATAGTGTATATTGGAGGTGGTGACTCTGACAGCTATATGCAATGAAATTTCATTTTAATGTATGCCGATTAGTGTATATTCAAAGTGACTTTATTAAGTCATTCTAAGTCTAAGTCTAAAAAAATACTTCGGTATTTAGTGAAACTTGTTTAGTGGTTCAGTAGCTGGAGATGAGTTAAAATCTGTTTCTATTGTTAAGATTCATAGAGTGATTTCCAAAGATAAAATACTCTTAATTTTCCTTTTAACTTTGACTTCCGGGGCAGTTCGGTGAACTTAAAACAGCCATGGCATAGATCACAACACCAGTGAGTAGATTGAATTCTTAAACCTCTCTGAAAAAGTAGAGGGGCAGGAGATCAGCCACATGTGCTAAGATGGCTACACCTTGCAAGAAGACCATAGGATAACAGTTTTCTGTGCACTTGAGCACCGGAAGATGATAGGATCATTCATCTTATTCACAATGGTAACTGAGCTTTTTAAAGGACACTAAATTGTCAAACCTCACTTTCTAATCAGTTTCAAAAATTGCCTGTTAAGTATTCTGAGCAATTAAAAACCTTTGGAACAACAGATTTGAAAAGTCTTCATCCAATGAGTTTATCTTCAACTCCAAACAAAATAAACATTAATTACAACCTTAAGAACTTAAAGAATTGGAAATAAATAGCAAAAAGCTAAATACATTTTTGATCTAAGAAAGTTATAACCAGATCAAAGGAGCAAATAAAATTGGAATGCTGGCTTATATTGTAAGTTTGTGGAATTAACCATGAAAAATAAATGAGTTATCATGGGAAACATATTTATTTCAATTATCCTGGCAATTGCCAGTCTTAACAAAAGATAAATGATGAATTTAGAAACTGGACCCTAGAGTGAACTAAAGATTTTAAGCAGAAAGAAAGACAGAAAAAAACTTTTCTCAGTTAATACTGACTTTTAGAATGATACAAAATGTTATGACATTGAAAATATTGAAGAATTGATCCAGAAGTTAATAACTACAATATCAATGCCGTTGGTAATGATGTCTGCTTCTAGGAATAGGCCATGTTTTAAAGATGTTAATAAAGGATAGATGTAAACCAAATTTTAACTGATAAGATAAAGTATAGAATGTGGAACTACAAATGACAGGCCAAGAGAATAATTTGGAAAAAGAGCATTTACTAAATATACAAAAGAAACTGGCCGAAGTTTTAAAAAAATTAACAGAGAAATACAAATGGTAAGCAAAGAAAATGACCTGAAAAAAATGTTTTCTTGTTGGATCTACAAAAGAGGCTTGTTTAAGCCTTGAAAGCTAATCAATGGGATAAAGACAGGGGTGGCATTCTACCGGTTCAGCCCGGTTCTACAGAACCAGTGGCTGCAAAGAGCAGCTGACACCAAACCGGTTCGCTGCGACCATCTTCTGGTCTTCTATTTGGCCCACCTGCCTGCCCGGGTTCTAGGCTATGCTTTATTCCATGCTTTGTCCTCCTCAGCTGCTTTGCGCGGCACCGCTGAGTGCTGCTCGTCAGCAGGAGAAGGTGAATGCTTGCCAGAGCCAGTAATTTGGAAATAGTGTGCACGCGCACTCACCGAACCGGTTGTTATGCTAGTAGGATTCCACCCCTGGATGAAGCGGTATTGAAGAGAAATCAAATCATACAAGATTTGATTGAGTTAAAGATGAGAACTGTTAGAAGTAAAAGGAAGAACTATAAAGTTGGTTTAGTTGAGCAAATTTAAAATAAATCTTGTTTTTTGCAATGTTCTGAGAACCTTTTATAGACTTTTTGCTGATATCTAGAGTGAAAAGTTGATGCTTTAGAGATTTGCTTATAGATAAGGGATGGGATATGGGATAAAGAGATATCTGTTTTATGGAGGATGAAGAGTTACTGAGTTTGTTTACACTTGTGATGACAGTTGAAAGTCATTTTTTATATATTTCATTTTTTATTATCTTTTTTCTTTTTCTCTTTTCTTTTATGCTTTATTCTTTCCTTCCATTCTCTTCTCTTTCTCTAAATTAGTTTGTACTAGTTTTTATTAATCTAGTTGAACTTCTTAATAATATTACATTTTAAGAAGTTTCCTTTTACTTTGAAGCATACCTATCAAGAAATAATTCTTTTTGCTGATGATCCTGACATAAAGGAATTTAAAAAACTTATTGAGGTAGATAAAATTTAATTTTGTACTAATCCGGAACATTAAAGTAATTGGCAGTTGGGTGGCATACAATTTAATAAATAACAACAATATTAATACTATGATTAAAGAGCAGCTGTACCATAATTTAGGTGAGGATTTTTTTTACTTAAAAAATAATCCTCACAAAAACTAGAGCGAGTTTTGTCAGAGATGATTTAGTACAGGATTATTTCATATGTTGCAAAATGACAAAAAAAATATTAAACTTCACGTATGTAATGGCAAGATATTCAGTCTTTTTAATATATATCCATCCACATAAAATGAATGATGAATTGAATGATATTCAATTGTAACAAAAACTGGATCAGCAATACATATTAATACTGAGAAATTTTAATATCAACTTGATGAATCAATCTTGCCATACCAAAAACTCCTGCAATTCTATTAACTTTGTGGAGTATAAACATTTTCCCAAATTTACATACAATATATATTGTGAAATATTTACTATTTTTAAGAAAAAACAGACACCTCATATGGGTAAAATAATTCTTAAACAGACTCATCTCTAGTACTACTTTCCATTTTTTACATCTTTATGTAAGACAAAGTGGAATTGAGCAATAAGAATGAAAACTTATGAATTGTTAGATACACCTTTTGTTTAAAAATACCTTGCAAATGCTATTGCTGTAATCATCCGCAAAATCAAGATGAAAATCACATGGAGGCAGCTGAAAATAAGGTGTTCTGCCTTTGGCTGCATTATGTACTAGACTGTACTGGAAAATAAGCCTTTGCGGGTGATACTTGCCAAATAATAACTTCCCTTCATCACATGAACAAGCAACATGCTTTATATATTACGTCAGGGTTAATTGGAGGTTGCATGGCAAACAGATGCACGCATAACTGAAGATCTGGAGAGGTTTGATCTTTAAAAAAATAAACAGACACACTTTTTGAAGATCACATCTGCATTTCTATATTATTTTTATTTATTTCTATATCTACATCTATGTATATTTGTTTACTAAAGCCAGCCAAAGTCCAGGTGTTTCCCAAACCTGGTGCAATAATACTAACATTCAGTCAGATTATTGTCATTGTTTTTAGTAAGAGGCTGATGTTCATAAGAAAATCAAAAGTGTATCCCACTTAATCTAGAATGAAAGAAAACTTTAAACACAAAAATTAATCATGGGAAACAAGAAGTGAAACAGAATTCTATTCCCCTTTCAACTTGCCAAAAGGTTGCAAACAGAACTAAGAATAATGTTTATAAATTAAAGATGAAGAGAGAGAGAAATTTGGAATTCTAGGAAAAAGCTCTTAAAGATACTCAGGTATCAGACTATTAATAATGTAATATATCTTATTATAATAGGAGCAAAAGAAGAAAAATTCATGTAATATGAAATTTGTGTTTAAGATAATTTAAGTTTGTAAGAAACAGTTGGTTATTTGGCTTATACAGTATTATACATACTTATCAAAGTTACATCAAAAATGAACAATAATTTTTACATTAATAGAGCCACACCAAGGTTCATATGTATCTCTTTCTTAATGTATATATTTGATAACTTCTATCCACATAGTCTGAGAACTTACTCTAAAGGGGAATATATACACTGTTTATAGCAACAATTGTTCAATCTATTTATTTTACAGAAGTTATACAACAATTTCTTATTGTACCTAAGCTCATTTTCATATATCATTTGGATTAATATCAGGATCATATGCCTTTATTCTCTGGTATGTTTTCTACTATAAAAGCATCGCATGAAATAACTCACACACCTGTGCAGTGCCTATTATTGTCTCCTTGTAAGCCTTGTCCTGGCATTTGTTGCGTTGCTATCAACAATAACTTGAACATGAGATTTTTGGGTAACAACTTCAGAGGCTATTCTTTTGTTGTAAAAGCTCTCTGTTGTTATGGAGACAACAGACAAAGAGTGATTTTCCTGCATCACAGATTACTATTACATAGAAAAGGCTATCACATAAACTGGCTAATGAATCAGATAGTTAACTGAATAGCCTTTCATTATGGATATTTTCCAATGTTTTGTTAAACATATCCTCCTCAACCTTATAAGAATTCATGGGTCATTCAAACATAATTAACTACTTTTATCCTACTTTTCTACAGAGTGTTTCCGTCATCCATTTTATTGTCACAATACCCATATCAAGTAGATTAGAATTACTGGCCTCATATAATTTATCAAGTCATAGATTTGACATCAGGTTTTATTTTTAATAATTATTTGGGTTTGGAAAATATTTTAAACTACCATATATGGTTACAAACCACAACTGAAGGGTTCACACAATGCAATATTCTAATAGCAACTACATTGCATTATTATTATTGTTGTTATTATTATTATTATGCATTATTAGCGCACCAGCGTGCCTACCGTCCCTGTCCTACTGTTCCCATTTATTTGTACTCATTTATTATGTATATACCTGTTTTCTCATACATGCTTGACAAACTAATTAACTAAATAAATAAAATAAACATTGCATTATCATCTGGGTTTTTTGCACTCGTGTCAGAAGCACAGAGGCGTTTCTGGGGTCGAAAGGATTAGCTGGTAACATCACCGTTGCCCTGGGAACACCCATTTGGGGACTTATTTCATCTTCCTGGCAGAAGCTGGAGTGAAGGGTGGGAGCTCAACCCCATCCCACTGCAACTTTCAGGTCTTGAACGCAGGCTTCCTAACCTCCTACCCAGCGTCCCGACCACTCGAGCCACCACATTCCTATTATCATCTGGTGTTTACCAGGGAATGGACACCAGTGAGGTTTGCAGCTGACTGGACTTCCCTAATTCTAGAACTACACTAGACAACCTGTGTCCTGTTGGATCATTTCAGAGATATTTCCTTACCTAAACAGCAAAACAGAATAGCTAAGGTTCAGCAAAAAAAAGCAGTACGGATAGAAGTGACTTCCGACTTCTTACCAGTTTCCCCATTGAGTTTCCCTGTGCAAATCTGACAGGGAACATTAGAAATCCTCTCTTCCCCTTTCCAGAAAGTAAGTGGCTGCTGCTGGATGGGGGAAAGAGCAAAAGATTGTGAGACTGACGGAAATTTGTTACGGGGCATTAAAAATGAAAATGATGTGATTGCAGCAACAGCCTAGCAGCACAGCAACAACCAGTAGCACTGAAGCAGCCACAACTTTCCCAAGTTTCATTTTCTCAGTAGCCATGGGTCCATATTTTGGATGTAGCCAGACAGATTTATGAATATATCTCCCTGAATTTTTAAGGACTTTAGAAGTTGTTATTGTTGAAGGCATCAAGGAATCTGATATCAGTGCATCATAGGCAGCAATTTTGAAATCAAGGTGCCTCAAATATGCTAATTTTAAAAATTTGTACAAAAACAGAGACCTATGATTCTCATGGAATTGAAATTTCAAGGATCTTCAGACCAGTTGTATTAGCAAATTTGTGGCTGCAGTAGCACCACTGGTAAAGACATGGGATTATGATTTCTTTCACTCCCTGCCATTTTCAAACTGGCAGGAAATGGGACGTTGCTTCCACTCATTCTGCTTTTTTGCCTGCCAATGGTCATTCCCTTTAGTTAAGTAAATCTTGATAAAAGATGATCCAACGGGTAAATAGGTTGTCTAGCTTCATTTTAAATGGAGAAATTTTGTACAACTAAAGGATTCCAGGGTTACTCTGAAACAAAACAACAAGGTTAAAATATTGAAGAGTAGCACATTATTTGGAGAAGTAGAGATACATGATAACACTAGTCAGAGATCCTATGGTTTGATATTTTAGTCCCAGAGAGTTGGCCTTTTATGTTTTATATCAATAAAATAGAATACAGATAGGTCAAGGTTGAATAGTGAAGTCCTTCATGCTCTCTAAACTGGGTTATTTGCTTGCAGATTTTTTTTAACCCACAGGTAACATCATCAGTGTGAATGAGTGTGGAGTTTGCTCTCTATTAATATACAGTAGCTTTCTCTGCCAATGTTGGATGTGGTAGTTCCTTTGTACCTTAATCCCTGCTTATCTGACATTGGAGACGATCTATTCGGGTCTTTGAGCCCAAAATTTCTGTTGCTAAGTGAGATATTTGTTAAGTGAATTTTGCCCCATTTTATGACCTTTCTTACGGCAGTTGTTAAGTGAATCACTGCAGTTGTTAAGTTAATAACATCGTTGTAAATAAATCTAGCTTCCCCATTGACTTTGTTTCTCAAATGTTGCAAAAGGTGATCACACGACCACAGGACACTGCAACTGTCATAAATATGAGTCAATTGCCAAGTGTCTGAATTTGGATCACATGACCATGGGGATGCTGCAATGATTGTAAGGGTGAAAAACGGTCCTAAGTCCCTTTTTTTAGTGCCATAGTAACTTTGAATGGTCACCAAATGAATTGTTGTAAGTTGAGGACTATCTGTATTTATGGATGATTTGTCTGAATAACAAACTTCTAGGAATTTCCTACTATTTTTAGAGTTAGCTTGGTCCAGGATGCTCACATTTTCCCAGTTGAAACTATCATTAAGGCTGTCCACAATTTGTGAGATTAAGGAGTTTTCATTATGTTTTTTGACTATTAGTTGGTATTCATGGACATGCTCTACTAGTCTTAGATAGTTGTCATTAGAATACTTATGCTATATGTTGTAGATTACTCATATTTTTTTTATTGTTGGACTACTGGGTCTTTTGTTTTACTTAAGATGTCTTGGAGGACTTTAATTGATTTGTATGCTACAATAATGCTGTGTGATTGTAATAGTCTGTCGGTTTTTATTTGTTTTATTTTTACTTATTATTAAGTTATTTTACAAATAACTCAAAGGTGACAAACATATTTAACATACCTTCCTACTCCTATTTTTCCCTCAGCAACAGCCCTGTGAAGTGAGTTGGGCTAAGAAAGAGTGATTGGCCCAAAGTGTCCCAGCTGGCTTTCAAGACAGGACTAGAACTCACGGTTTCCCACTTTCTGGCCTGGTGGTTTAATCACTAGACCAACTGGCCCTGGTTGATTCTGAAATGTTTTTGATAGATGTGGAGAAGATGGGAGATCACCCACATGTGCTCTGGATGGCTGTTCCTCATGAGGAAACCATTGGAGAACAGTTTTCTATGGGTTTGAAGCAACATCAGAACACCAGAAAAAAGAAACAGACCACATATATAACATCTTCCAACAAAAGGAATAGCCAGACAATTTTATCAAAAAGTGTCTGACCACTCAACCCACCCGCACAGCCAAAACAATCTATGAAATGAATACCACCAGCTGCCATACACAACAGAAGAGTCTAGGCTATTGTAAGCCACTCTTAAACAGTGTTCTGTTTTATAAAAGAGAACTAGAGCTCAAGGTGAAGTGTAGGAGGGAGAGTTTCTGTTCAATAGGAACCCTGCTTATCTAAAGAAAACCTGTTGCCAAAATGAATGATTCAGGTAAGGTCTCTAACCAGCAACAAAAGGCTGTTAAAACTACTTATCTGTTTCCTCAGGTTTCTCAGACATGGCATGTGTGATGCATTTGTTGAACAAAACCAATATTTTTTAATACAATTCTGACAGAAAATCCCTTCAGTTTGATTTTTTTTTAAAAAAAGTATTATTATTCATGCTATGTGAGTTAGCAGACCCTCAGTCAAACACAAAAAAATAGATATTTTTTTGCAACAAATATATTTTGTCCACTATATGAAAATTACATAAAATCAATCTTTCCAGTCTAAAACAGGGGATCTAACACTTCTCTCCGTTTCTCTATACACAATACAAACAATACATTTTATTCACTATTTGCACTGGGAGGTTTATTAGAATCTACCTTTAGTTCTTTCTAAACCCTAAGACCTACAAACTATATTGTGAAGTGAAAATCACATCCAACAAAGGAACTTTCAGTTTTAGTACCTAACGTGGCCTGTCTGTCTGTATGTACATGTCTGTACATGTCCAGTGTGAGAGAGTGGAAAAATTATTTTCTCCCTGAAAACAGAAATATTTCTGTGTAAATGCAATTTGTTTAGACTTCCTTTTTATTTCTTCATTTATTATGGTTGTGAGCTGCCTAGATTAGCCTCATGGTGAGATAAGCAGCAAACAAATTTAAATAATTACATTTATTTCAATTAAATTAAACCTGCAAATAGAAATAGAACAACTGTGACAAAAGAAAGCAATGGGAGTAGTAAAAGGCACCTTTAGGTGCAATCCCAAAACATCTGGAGCGCCAATTGAACACATTCAAGTGACATTGACAAATTGATATTGACAAATTCACAATCAGTCATTGGCAATGACAGATTCATTATCAGTCAATTGCAAAAGGCTGCTTTATTTGAAACAACTTACATCCTGCAACAATATCCATAACACCAACTTACATATCTGCCTATCCCAGATTTTTGGAAAGGACTCAATAGATAGACAAAAATGCCAAATCCAGTCTGAACATTTGGCTGACTGTGCAATGAACTATAGTAATAATAAAGATGGGTTGTAAATCACTTTTTCTGAGCCTGTTATAACTTTGAACCATCATTAAATGAACTGTTGTGAGTCAAGGAGTATCTGTTACAGTTAGCAGGTAGTCCTTATTTTTCTGACTGCAATTGGAAATGGAAATTATGTTGCTAAATGACGTGATTGTAAAGTGAAATATCATGTGACTGTTCTGCTGGCAGTTATTAAGTGAATCACTGCAATCATTAAGGACAATGTCATGTGACGGCAGCTATGACTTCCCCCTATTGACTTTACTTGTCAGAAACCAATCATGGAGGACACAAATGGTGATCACATAACTGCAGGACACTAAACCCATCATATATACAGAGCAGTTTTCAAGTGCCTAAATTGCAATCACTTGACAGTGAGGACACTGCAATGGCTGCAACTTCGAGAACCAGCACAACTTCAAATAATCTCTGAACAAACGGTCAACTTCCCCCCCCCCCTTTTTTTGTGAATGAGGACTATAACTGGGATTAAATCATAATATCTATAACAATATAACATAAATTAAAAAGGGAAAATAAGCAACAACTCAAATAGTTAATATTCAGAATTTCACAGAGCTCACAAGTCTGGAAAAATTTCCATTAGACTTAAAATTCTTACTGCAGAATAATTAATAACAATATTTTCACACTCCAAAATCTATCCTAAATCAGTTCTTTTTCCCCTCAGATTCCAGGGAAGCGGTGAGAAGCAAAACAGCCTCTCTCCTCCAAAAAGAAAAGTAACCATGTCAAGGTGGTAAGGCTTTCTTTCTGTGAAGTTGTTCTTCAACAATTTTATGGCCTCCAACATTTTTCATATTTCTATTCACGTATTCATTATTTACATGAAATTGCCCAAAGTCAGCTTAGACTGAGACATCAGCCAACCCTCATAAATAAATAAACAAAGGCAAACGTCCACTATTGCTGCATTGGTAACTTGCCAAGGTTATAGCTCAACTTCATTTTTTAAAAAAAAAAAAAAAACATTCAATTTCTGCACTAAGCATATGAATTGCCCAAGACAAGAAACTAAAGCAATATAAAACTATTATTTTAAATAAGATAGTAGAGGGGATCAAATTGGAAAAGGCACTTTCTCACCCAATTGTTCCACACAACAATCTTCTCCCTCTACTAGGGTGTCAGCAAGTGTACGTCATCCTAGAAACTACGACCCCAATAGGAAGACCGAATAACTTTCGTGTAGCATCATGGAATACAGCTTTTAAAAACAATTCAGCTTTATTTTAAGAAGAAAAAAATCTTAACCACATTCTAATGTTATATTATATTTATTGTATTGATTTACGAAACAATCTCCTACAGATTTTACTGGTAAGAAAGCTCACTCAAATCTATAAATATTCCTCTAACTAAAAAGAAGAAGAAAAGACACTCCTGTTTCCATGCAACTGGAAATTACACAGTAACTTTGTGTAATGCCTACCTGTCTTCCTAAGTTGTGTCTGTTTTACCCTCTTCCATTAATTCTCCAAGAGTTGATCTTTGTGTTCAGTAGCTTTAAGAATATCAATTTTGTTTCCTTTTCAATGAAAACTTCAAATGTTATGAATGAAAATAACATCTATAAGAGAAAGAAATGAGAAACAGAAACACACACACACACACACAAAAAGATGGGAAGAAGGGTAAAATATTTCCCATGTGATCCTATATTGACTTCTGTGCAAATATGTTTTAATTTTTGAAGGGTAAAGGAGACAGAAGGAAAATATAGTGCTATAAGTGAACATGCCAAGGAATATACTGACAACATTCTCAGAAGCTAAAAATAAGACTGGTGCATTAGGTATGATAGGATGGATATTTCATCAATCACATCTAGTTCCAAAACTAGATTAACACTTCAAATCTGAAAATGCATTGCAAAGCATCATTCTCTAAAATGAAAATTCCATTTGAATTAGCTAACAATAAAGAATATCTCAGTTAAAGTGGAAAACATCCACTCAAGCTTGTTTCAAAACGGGGATCTTGCTTTCAAGTTTATCTATATGAAAACTATGGTTTCTTTACTTTATTTAGATACTGCCCAATTCTACACGGATTCTAGGAAGCTCAAAATATAACAAAACAATTTTTTTAAAAATAGCAGACAATAAATGATGAATAAGGGACAGTTAGTCAAACAATTCGGAAAAACATACAAAACATAACCAAAAATACAACCAACAAGCGGCTCCATCAACTTCTTTAAATGGATTGGTTCATATTCATAAATCTTCCACATATGGAAATAATCTGTCTTCACAACACTGTACAAATCTGTTAGGCACCCTGGAATTCCAAATATTAATACACAAGGGCAATATATACTGCAGGTTTCTATTATAGTATGGAAAATGTATGAAATTTTTCAATGTGTTTCTATTTTAGTACATTCAGTACTTTTTTTTTCACACTTCTAAAGAGCATCTCTTTATAAACTCTACATAAGTTTGTCACTCAAACATTTCATGGTATATATCACAACTGACAATGACCTATATGAGAACAAAATAAGACTCTGTGTGTGGAACAGCAAGCAACAAAAAACCATCTTATGACAAATGTTATAAAATATTTCAGTATTTTGATAGTAGTGTATTAGTAGTTTCCAGACAACACACTTCACTCCCCAGTAAGTTCTGATTTATGGTAGATACCATTGAGCTGTTATTATTTTTTAATTTGATATAACTATTTATTTCCTCAGCAAGTCTTGCTATGCTGCCTCATTGGGAAGGGGATGTTCCTGGCAGGGATGAGTAAAGAATACAAAGAATGCATAATCCCAGCAGGGTCACTCAAGGCCTGAAGGTCGTCGCAACCGCCAAGCTAAAATAAGCAAGCACCTGTATTGGCAGCAGAAATATAGCAAGATAGCAATACAGTTAAGAAGCACAGACAGGAGAAAAATCAACGTAATGAAAGATGAACTGAACTGACTAGACATTGACATTTTAAGCATTGGCAAATTGAGATGGACTGGCATTAGACAGGAAAACCCAGTTTACTACTGAAGATATGAAAAATAGGATAAATTTAGGAGAATTGCTTTTATATTGAGGAAGAGTGTAGCAAGAATAGTTAGTACTCAGGTAGAATATCATATGAGGGCTATCCACAAAATAGATTACGTTTTCGTCTCTAGCAAGAAGGGGCGGAGCTAGCGTGGTCATCTTTGGTCTGTGCGTCTGCCGCTCAGTCTGCATCTAGTCGTGCTAGTGGGAGGTTTGTATCGTTGCCCGTTATTTCACAGCAAACGTTTGAAATGTGTGCTGCAATTGAAAATCCCTCGAGAAAAGCCCTGATCTTGCTGTAGGGCGGATGAGGAAAAATCTCCCACTTGAAAGCATTCAGGACTTCTCGAGTGCGATTTGCTGTGTGTGGTCAGGCATTGTCATGCAAAAACAAAATTTTTGAGCTTAACTTTCCTCTACGCTTGTTCTGAATTGCTTTTCTTAGTTTTTGCAACGTTTCACAATAATTTCAATCAGTTTATGGTTTTTTGCACCTCACATCTCGAGGGATTTTCAATTGCAGCACACATTTCAAACGTTTGCTGTGAAATAATGGGCAACGATATGAACCTCCCACTAGCACGACTAGATGCAGACTGAGCGGCAGATGCACAGACCAAAGATGGCCGCGCTAGCTCCGCTCCTTCTTGCTACAGACGAAAACGTAATCTATTTTGTGGATAGCCCTCATAGATAACCAAATACAATAGATAACCAAATAACCAAATACAGATACACCCCCCCGCCACTTAATTACACTCTCAAAGCTATGACACTGCTGAAAATTATGAGTTTTTACACAACCTTTGCAGCATCTCGGAGGCCACATGATTAACATTCAGGCATTTTGCAACCAGTAGGCATTTACAATTATTACAGTGTTCCACAATTGTGGAATTGCCATTTGCATACTTCATAAGTAGCTTCTAACAAGCAAAGACAATGGAGAAACCAGCACTAAAATTGCAAGTCATGGGTTTCATGATGTCTTTTTAAACCTCTGTGTGTATGGTTTGTTTTAACAATAGCAGTGGAAGTGAGGTTGTAAGTCCGTCACAGGCATGTGATGTCTCAATGAGTGCATCATTTAGCAATGCAGTTGGCTGTTCCCAATTGTAGTTGTTGAGTGAGGATTATTTGTAATATCAATGAGACTTTGAAGATAATCCTTTTATATGACTATTATTCCAACCACTGATGCAGAAAAGATGAATTAAATGAGTTTGATTATCAAGTTCAGTCTGAAATCAACATGCAAGTAAGACGTGCTGCTTATGGATGAAGACTGTTATGCCAAAGTTGGAAAAAGTAAGAAGAAAAATGTAGCTGGATTTATGGGTTAGGAAACTGAAATGAACCAAAGAATTATCTATTAATATCTGCCAATCCAATTGTGTCTTCATTGGCAAGCCATTCTTCAAACATCAAAAATAACCCCGACATACACAGACATAAGTTAACTATAGTATTAGTAAAAGGTGGTAGAAGAGCTAATTATAATAGTAAAGAAGTAGATAAAGGCAAATTGTGCAACAGTTCATGAACTACTCATGTGCAAGTTCTAAGTTAACTAAAGCTGAATAAAGCCAACCAGTTTCTATAATATGATGTTGAACATATATTGTACCATAATTTTCAAGAACATTGTTGGCTTTGAAGCTGGACTTCAGTGAATGACAGTGTTGCTGGTCATTAAATACATACATACATATATACACACATACATACATAATCCTAATCCCATACTAATGGATCACCTCCCAGTGTCTGCATATTGTGGGTCTTAAAAAGAGGGGAAAGAAGGGAGATCCCTGAGGCACTTCATAAGTAGAGGTTTCCACGGGGATCTCTCCTCTCTGATTACCACCAACTGGAACCAATCCTCCAGGATGAAACAGAGAATCCAGAAGGATACCATGGTCAATGGTACCAAAAGACACTAAGAGTTCAATGAAAACCAGGATGATTGTACTCCTCTGATTTCAAGCTCTCCAAAAGTCATCTGCAAATGCAATCAATGTACTTTCCATGCTGCGTTCTGACTGAAACTACTTTAAATATTTCAGATGTAGATGGAAAATGATTATGTATTCATGGAAAGTTCACCACATAAAGAATGTTGTAGATCTGGAGAGCACTGAAATCATGGCATGTTCAGTAGCAATTCTACTTCTGTCTACAAAAGTGCAGATGTTCAGAGAAAAGAGGGAGAAAGAGGTTGGAAAACTTGTGAGATAGAAGATGACATCTTGATCTCTCTTTGTACAGTATTTTAAACAAACTACTTATATGTGAAAGCTTCATCTAGAATCAAACATGGAAATATGGTGAATTGGAATATGAATTTAATTTGACTTAATTATACTTTATAATAAGTTATTTAAATATAGCTATGGTATTGCAAATATATTTTAAATTGTATTTCTCTGGTAGCTCTTTCTGGGTTTTTTGTTATGATGCCCACTTATTACCTGTTTATGATTAAATATCTATAAGATTTATACTGTTGAGCAGAGGCAGCATATTCAAGGATTCATACTGATGTGCTTTCTTATCTCTCTCCATTCTTACACAGTAAAGTACAGAGTGAGCTTTTTGAATAATTAGAGCTTTGATATCTCTCATGTATCAAAACTGCTATGTTATATTCCAAAGAATGTATCTGTCATGTGTTTGCACCATGAATTATACCTGTGTTTTCCTTAGAATTATCTTGTATAAACAGGGTTTTTATAATATACTGAGGTATCTTATTTATACATGTACTCAAAGTGTCTTTGATCAGTATTCTATTTAAGACGCAGGAAGCTTTGGGGTTCTTGCTCATGGCTTATCTGGGTGCATGAGATCAGTGATGCATTGTAATCTGCTATTCTTGGAAAATAAATCAACTGTTTGGGTCCTCTCTAGCTGTTGGTGTATATTTGGTGAATTTTCCCCAATTCATGTCATTGTTAGTAGGACAGGAAAACATGCTATTGGAATGTTGCTTTGGCACCCACTGTCCCTTTTTTTGTGTCAGCACTGTACTCCCTACACTCTGGAAGAACAGGGTTCCAGGGATGGTTCTGCTTTGACCCAGGACTCGGTTACCCAACTTTCAAAAGTGGAGAGTTTGTTTATCATATGTGAGCCTGATGTGCAAGTGTTGCAAACTCAGCAAGCTAACTGCAAGCTGTGCAATGGTGGGTGACATTTTGGGACTCAAATGGCTCTTTTGGGCCATTTCAGTTTGGGTTGGTGTACAAGAAGATTCTGTGGAGTCTTTGGTACTTGCTTGCTTGCAGGCATTTCGCTACCGAACTAGTTAAATCATTGGTGTGTGTGAGTGGGGAGTTTGCTTTTTTTGTATATGAAGCAACTTACTCTGTCAGTGTGGGTGGGGATGTGGTTTTCTCCTTGGTAATAGCAGCTGTTCCATCCTTACACTGTACATTATCCTTACACTGTAGAATCCATACAATCCTTAGACTTTCTACCAAGGAGAAAACTACACTATCACCAATACTGGCAGGGCCATCACCATCATCAAATTCGGTCATAGACCAGCATGTACTAGCAGGGCTATTGTATATAAACAGGAAACAAACCACACACTCACTAGCATTGAGGATGTAATCCAGTCAGGTAATGAAACATCTTCAAGGAAAGAACCAAGTTCAGAAAGCAAAAAGGACTCCATAGTTCAACCCCAAGCTACATATAGTCTCTCTCTTCTATTAAATGCCTCTGTATAAGAATCTGAAATATTCTGAAATATATATATCACTTTTCACTGACTATCCAAGACAGAACTTACAGAACATTGGGCTGGGGTGGGAGCAGAATTTTTATTGTATAACCACTGAATGTGTGTGTGTGTGCATTCCCTGTCTTCACTTTCTGCTATTGACCCAGGCTTCCATCAATAGTCAAGCTGCCCCCAGCTACACCACTGTGCTTCTGATGAAAAGCAAGGGGAGATGGATGGCAGTGAATTTCTTAACAGGCTGCAAATAGATAAATGAATGAAAAGTAAAAGGACTCTGGTGTGTTAAAAGGGCATTTTTTAAAAAAATGGGACAGGAAAGCTCAGTCTTAAACCCCATGGTTGCCTAGAGGAGGAGATGCTAACTATTAATGCGGACTGGGTGCTAGAATATATGCAAAAATGGAGTGAATGGACCAAAACATAAAAGGATAGTGATTTGTGGAATCTTCTTTTGCAGCACAATGCTTTCTGAATTCTCTTTGTCAAGCATGCTACAGAGAGCAAGAGAGGCATTTAGGGGACATTCTATGCAATTAATTTTTGCTTGTGATGGCTTTCTTTTCATTGCTTGTTGTTACTGGCACTGTAAGCAGCAATCAAAGAGCTGCAGCATGCTTTTATTTGGGGAAAATAATGGATTCTGGAGTAGCAAGAAACCAGGATATGATCACTCACAGTTCAACCCACATGACCAGAACTGGAGGAGTTACTCCTAAACAAGGAAATAAAGCTTTGGAGAAATTTCAACTGTGAAAAACAGAATAGATGTGGCAGATAGGAGATGAGAAAGTGGGATGACATTTGACATTGCCTCATGTCCATTATTCTAAGTGACCTGGTCCTGGCTCTGCATGATAAGTTGCAGCAAGTAGAATATGAGATACAAGAATATATGAATCATGTGTTATGGCCAGAGAAGTAGTGGAAAATGTTTAAAAATGCCATTGAATAGGAAGAAAAATGTAATCTCACAAAAAAAAACAGAATAAGAAGCTGTTAGAAAGTTGAAAATAAATATGCTATGGACAATTATGGCTCCTGGGAAAAAGGTACCTCCTGTCACAAAGCTTCAGCGGTGAAATTGTTACTAACAAATTGGAAAATTTGTCCTGAGCTGTCATATTCAGTGGTCTGATTCCTCAACAATCAGCTCTTGTTCTTACAAATAGAGGACGATTTGTGCTACTTTATTACCTCCACTCTTCGTCATGTTACAGAGCATATTTTTGTGCTAGATCTCTGCTGCCTGATGGGAGTGTTTATTTGGATGGGAGCAACAGTGGTAACAGTATTTTCTCACTCAATGTGGTATATACTATTGCAGTCCTTCTGTTTTTTAAAAATATTATTTTAGATGTGACATTGTTTGCTGATGGGTCCACAAGGCACTTTAAAGTTTGAGGCATTCTATAAAGCCATAGCCCGAAACTTTCTGGTACCTGAGACTAGTTTTTGGGGAAAAATTGGTTCCATAGACCAGGAGGCGAAGGGGATGGTTTTGCGTGCAACCTAGATCCTGCGCAATGCACAGATGAAGCTTTGCTTGCTCATCTGCAGCTTACGAAACCCAGTTCCTAACAGACCGTGGACTGGTACAGGTCAACTGTCCCGGGCTTGGGGACCCTTGCTATAAATCATGATTTTCTCTGATTTAATGTTCTGAACCAGAAAGTAACCAGGCTCCTTATTGGTAGGGTAGAGGGGGATTGTTATATAATTACCTGCCTTACCTTCTTACTTTCTCAATTTGGAACAAAATTTGTCCAATGTAAATCAGTGTTCAGGGAGATGTCTCTGTTATCATACTATAATTTGGAAGGCTCAGCCTTGGGTCTTTTCTAATATCATTTTTAAAATTCCACATTGCTACAAGGATCATTAAAGATACCCCAGAAATATAGTTTACAATCAGGTTTTTTTTTTCTCCCTAGACTTTTTCCCTGTGGCTATTGAACACAGTTTTTCTTGTTTCTTAAAAAAATGATACCTATAATTTTTAGACTTCATAATATTTTGCTCAAAGAAATTACAGCCTCCCACAATGGATGTCTAAACTTACAACAGAATAAAAGAATCAAGAAATCAATCTTACAGGTAAAATATTTCTTTCTGTTCCTTTGGCCAGTAGAAAATAATTACATTTTCAAAGTATCACTTAACTCAGTAATAATTATATAGTAGGTTATGCTTTTTATCCTGAAACATCAATCCTTTATTTATATGTTTAGCAATGAACCATGATTCCAAACAAAGACTTTCAAAATTACTTCCTAAGGAGTCAGCATCTTAAATTCTCTCCCCATGACTGGTGCTTTAAAATTTGCTACTTGCTCAAACTAGAAAGCTATGAAATATTTGAATCTTTATTCTATAAACATAGTTCATATAAATACCCAATAGGTTATATTCAGTACTTGATGGGATATAAAACATAAGTAAAATTGTGAACAAATGTTTTATGACTATTGAACAAACTTAAGGGAGGTAACATTCAAATCTAAAAGGAGATAATCAAGAGATGTAATTTTTTGCCCAGCAAACGTCAAGTTTTAGCATTGCACTTCTCCTCTGTGCCATACTAGCTATGCATATGCAAAACACAAAAGATGTAAGTCTAGTGTTTTAGAAATAGGTTTTGTTTTTCTTAAGGCCTGTTTACATTTCTTATATGGTAATAGGCTCTGATAAATGCAACCATAAAGATGAAATATCAGCATCTATCGGGAATAACACATGAACATAAATTGTACTTCTAACCTACTTATGAATGTATTATATTCAAGAAAATGCTAGAAGTGACAAATCTATTCATGCACATTGACAACTGCAGTCATACCCTATTACAATTACTGTAACTGTTTGTAGCAACTGTTATTTTTAAGGTGCAATTTGTGGTGGCCAAGCTTTCTAAGAAGATTTTTCCTTAACCTAAAAGTCCAGAAGAAGGAGAAGAAGAAGGAGGAGAAGGAATAACTCATTTCTACTTAGGCTACTGCATGCAGTTCTCTTCCCTGATTCAATATATATGTGAAGGAGATGAACAGCCCAATGCACCCAAATCATGATCACCTAAGTCGGAGACTGGACAGGGTCTATCTGTGTGAATATGATCAGTCTTGGTAAAGACCAGTTTCTATACTATACTGGCTGTTTCTCTTATTTGCTTCTCCCACAACTCATTATCAATGTGGAGCAATCTCTCTTTCGTCATGCTAATAGGATTTGATTGGAGTCAGAGACCAATGCCAATGGGAAATGGCTGGTTCAAAGTAATATGAAACAGAGTGTCCCAACTTTGGGTAATTTACATTCCAACTATTCACGTTAATAATGAACTTAAGTGCCACTGTGATAGAAATAAAAAGTTAACTTTTCCTGAGATTGCATGCATTTTGCTATTAGAATGATTTTTAAAATATACCATATACGTTGCCCTACTTTTCCAATTAAATGGATTCCCTACTCCTCCCAAACCAAGAAGACTTGCACCCCCACTCAGTAAACGAAGAACAATAACCCAATAAAGGCTACCAACCTCAACAAGAATATGCCAGTATCAGGGAAGCTTCTGCTGCAACACTCACCAAGGCCGGCTTCTTGCCTTCTGTTTTCTAAGCTTCTAGCAGCCTCTTAGCAGAGCATCAAAGAATAAAGAGGCACGAGGAGGAGGGTGGAATGGGTTAGCATTTACAAGCGGAAATAAAAGATTGTGGGCAAGAATGATTCAGAAGAGGAAGCTTGCTTGTCTGGGTCCCCAGTCACCTTTTTCTTTGCTATTACAGTGAAATTGCTGATTCTGAAAGGTAGACGTCTACTTAAATCTCTCAGAAACTCTTTGGTCTTCAAAAATGGAATTTGCCTCCTTGGTAGTGGTAGAAGCATCATGGATTTTGTTCTCAACGCCTATATTCCAATACTCTTTTTCTACTCTGGGAGCTGTCTGCTTAACTTGCGAGTGTTCTGAAAACAAAGGAAACCATGCAGAAAAAAATTGAGAAGACTCTTTCTGTAGTACTTCAAAAAACACATAGAAGGACAAAAGAAAATATGACAGTGTCTTCTTGCTTGGGCAAGCCAGCGAGAAAATGAAGACAAAAAGATTAGGGAGATAGTCAGAAGAGAATAAAGAATTCTCCACTAGTAAGGCCAAGTGGTAGCATACTTTTTCATATTCATATTCTACATGAATTTGCACTGAGAAGGCTGATTTACCATGCAGCACCTGAAATTGTTCTAAGTGAGCATGCAGAGGAATGGAAATTTGTAAGGTTGCACCTCATACTTGCAAAAATCCCTGCACATTTTTTAAAAAAATATCCTTTACAGATATAAAGATATAAAGAAAATCCTGCTTTGGAGGTATATATTTTTAAAAATGTAATTGTGTTTTATTAACATTATTTTTCCAACCCCCAAAATTTGTCAGATGTTTTAGCTGAACCAGGCCTCCAAGATTTTGCATTATGTCTCTTGAAACAAGCTTATATCAACATGTAGTCCTCAACTTAAAAACAGTTCATTTAGTGATTGTTCAAAGTTACAACGGCACTGGAAAAAAAAGTAACTTATGACCATTTTTCACACTTATGACTGTTGCAGCATCCCCACAGTCCTGTGATCACAGTTCAGGTGCTTGGAAATTGACTCATACTTATGATGGCTGCAGTTTCCTGGGGTCATGTGATCAGCTTTTGTAAACTTCTGACCAGCAGTCAAGATGGAAGACAGATTCATTTAATAACCGTAATGCTAACTTAACAACTGCAGTGATTCACTTAGCGATTTTGGCAAAAAAGGTCATAAAATCGGGCAAAATTCACTTAACAAATGTTTCATTTTCAGTAGAAAAACATTTCTACTTGTAATGTTTTTAAAACTATAGAGCTGATTTAGAAGTATTTAACCCAGGGGTGGGATTCTACTGGTTCTATCCGGTTCTATAGAACCCCTTGTTAACTTTCTAAGCAGTTCGGAGAAGGGTAGTTAGAAGCAATCTCCATTTGTTTTTTTCCACCCTTATTACATTCTTGGCAGACAGCCTAGACTTCCTGTCTCCGGAGCTTATGAGGCTTGGCTTTCTTAAAGGGAAGGGTTGTTTTAAGATTTTTACACTGCTGTTGGGAGAAAATACTTCCCTGGACAATCAGCACTTTGAAGAAATAATGAAGCAAAGATGAGTGACATTCAGCAAGGCTTCTTGGCTAGCTAGAAAGATTGACATTCAATCTTGTATTTGTAACTCTGGCTTGCAGGTATTTTTAATCTAATGATTGGTATTTAGGGCAGCTTTTTGCAAGCAAAGAAGCTTTTTGTATTTTTGTACAGGTAATCCTTGAATTACAACAGTTCATTTAGTGACCATTTAAAGTTACAATGTCACTGAAAAAAGTGACTTATGACCATTTTTCACACTTATGACTGTTGCAGCATCCCCACTGTCATGAGAGGCCAGGTGAGGAGAAACACCCCTTGACATGAGTGATGTCGAGTTGGCCATGCCCACCCAGTCACATGACCACCAAGCCACACCCACCAACTAAGCCATGCCCACAGAACCGGTTGTTAAAAAAACTGAATCCCACCCCTGATTTAACCGCTTCTTTTCTGAAGTATGCTTGACTGTAGGGCACAGAATCAATATACAGTAGATGTTAGGAGAGAATTCTGTTTACAGATTTACAACTACAACTCTGAGGAAGATGGGCAGTTAAGAAATATGAGATATAAATTTAAAAGTCCCAAAGATTTTCATCAAGATACTTCTCCTACATTGCCTTCTCTTTCTGACTGTTAATTCAGCACAAGTGCAAAATATTTTAAATGGACAGCACTTTAAGTAATACTGTTTGAGCACAGTGGGATCACTCATCAATAGCAACTCATCCCCAGGGGAGGCTGCCAGCTCTACTAAGTCCCAACTTACCTTCTGGAGCCCAAAGCTCAGTTTTCAGGCCTTACTCTTTGACTCGTAATAAATGTAGACCCCAATTACAAACTCTTAGAAGGGCAAGCAGTAATTTTTTAAAAAAATCACCATTCAAGTACTTGAATACTTTAAAATCATATATCACATCTAAGTTGCAGCAGTTAGTTAGTTCAGTTTCTCATGTGGTTATCCCTTATTGTAAAATGTTTAGAAAAGGCTAAGCACCAACAGTTATGGAAATATTAAAAATGCCTGCTTTTTGATTGAAGGCAATTTGCATTCTGTTGTGGCTCTGAACAGAACGGACAGAATTTAAATCTGTTTAGTTTATGTTCCAAAATTATCCTGGGTTTTATTAACCTTCAAATAATGTAAGAAAAGATCACAATTTCTATCAGTTTAAAGCTAAGCCTTGTAGAAGTCATTGCTGTCCTATTTGCTGCTCTATTGATTATTGTGCAAATATTGGGTTTCCTGTTGACGCAGGTCTGACTGCAAGATCTGTTTCAGTGCTGTTTACATATCCAAAACTAAAACATGGATTAAAACAAGGAAGTTTATGTAATGTTCCAAAAAGGGCTGTATCCTGTGGCAAGTACGAAGGCACAAGAGAAATGAATGCACAAATGTTTCTTTCATCAGAAACTAAACCAGTAACTATTTTCCTCATAAAACTGGAGTAGATTTAGTCACTAAAAATTACTTTCTGAATTGTCCATCTAGCAATAATGAAAAAAGACACAGCAAAAATAACTATTCTTTCTTAATTTACTAGGGAAGAAAACTGGTCTCTGAGTACTGGGGACATTTTCTTCAGGATTAATACCTCTATAGGGTTTTGTCACCTTAAATAACTCATTGCACCCTTATCAGAGGGAAAAGAATGCAGTGTTCCGTATATCTCCTCTTATATACTCTATATACAAAGAAGTCATCTGAGAGCTAAGAACCGACAGCAGCAAAATAAAACTGCAGGCTGACCATAATATTTTCCTGCCTTTGGCAATGATGATACATTGACTTAATTCCACTGCCTCTTGTACATGGAATCTTAATTCAATGGCAAGGATAGGATAATGTCTTCCACACAATTTATTTTGATGTCCTTGGGCAAACATAACACTGCAAGAGAACTAGTTGTTACTATTGCCTCCAATGATCATCTAATGATAGGTCTGGTTCTATGACTCTTAACTAATCATTGCCATAGTCATGGCCATTTTTGAAAGTTTATTTGGTCTGCCTACACTGTGTCCTCCCTGGCTCCGGGCTTATTTAGCTGAACAGAAATATGTGAGAAGAGATTATTACTTTCCAATTCGAGATTCATTAGTCACGCTGAAGCACTATACACAGAGAGAGATTCTATCTTTTGAACTGTGCAGTGGCACAATACCATCGACCTTTGTCTGGTACATCCATGTAATAGGCACAGATGTCTGCGCAAGAAAAACATGCATACACACTTTTAAAATGTGCAGATCACAATAAGGTCCAAGTACAGTTTTTCAAAGATAACAAGCAACTCTGTGATGGGATGAGGGTAGATCTAGGAAAACTCAATGATATTTGGTATAGCATCCATTATTTCAACTAACAGATTCTATGGCATCCTTAATGACACACAAGAACTTTTGCAATACTAATTTAATTCAAATTAAGTATAACATAATTGCTAATATCTACAATCTCAGTGCCAGTTTTTAGGAGTCCTTGGTTATCATCGGGTGACATGTCTTCACTTCCTGAGGCAGCTTACCTCTTTTTCTCTGTAAAGATTGGCAATATGCCCCATGGAGGGGTCCTGGCCAAGGACCTGATAGTGACAACACCTCCTAACTTACTGCACTGGTATATTTGGCTTCTGCTTGTTACTGGTAGGATTGTTACTGCTTTAAGTAAGGTTGATTTTTTTTTCCAATTCATAAATGCAACTTCACTTGCACCAGAAATTTATCCCTTTCTCAATCTAGATTATTTGGATTGTAATTGAAAAAGATGGGGCCACCTAAACATTTGTAATTGATTCTTAAAAGAATGCTCTTGGCTGGAAGTACAGTTCACTCCCTCCATCTGCCCCAAGAAAGCTGTTTCAAATGCGTGAAAATAGAAAATTTCAAAGAATTAATTGAGTAACCAGCATGGACAAATTAACAAAGAAAATGTCAATCATAACAAAAACCAATTAAGGAAATAGGCTTCTCTGCATGGGTGTATATGTTCTGAAAGGTAGGGTTTTTTCCTCTCTCTTATAATGAATATAATACTATATTATATTATTTTATAATGAATATAAAATAATACTAAAATAACTTTTCCATCTAACATATGGCAATTTTTATTTCTTAAATTATTTGTCCAGTTCAGTGTGTCTTTTTAAAATATAACCATATTGAGATGTTGGTGAAATATATATTTTGGCTGCAAACTGATAGACATTTCTAAGAAGAGAAGTACCTTTGGTTTGCTATATGTGCTTATAGTTGGAGAGTGAAGTAGCTAGATACTGATTTTCTGAACCCAGGAGAACCAGATAATTAAGAATATAAATAAATAAATGCATATCTCAGAGAATTCATCACTAAAATAATTAAGATTTATATTTCAGTATACAGGTATAAAACTATAACACCATAGACTACAGTCTATGGAATCCAACTGCAAGCTCCTTTACCCTCTATTAAAGTTATATTGAGTGTATACAACACTGCACTTTTGAAAAGTATCTTTGGGACAATTACCGGTACTTAACTAGTAAGAGATAAATGTGTAAGCAACAGTACAGTCCTATATTTAGTGTCAAACTAATACTTAAAAGATTGCAATCTAAAATGACCAATTGGTTCACAATTCCATTGAAAATAAAGAAAATAAGTCTCTGAATCAGTGGTGGGATTCAAATATTTTTGCCACCGGTTCGGTGGGCATGACTTGGTGGGTGCGCTTTGCGTGTGTGCACACATTTTGTGTGCATGCAGGTGCCAAATGTGCACTGTGTGCAGGCGCAGAGGCGTTTGCACAGGCACAGAGGCGTTTGTGCAGGCGCAGAGGCGTTCTAACTCGCCTCCTGCACGCCTGCATGATCCCAGTCACTTCAGCAGCTGCCGCGCGGCACTATTCTGTGCCGTGCAAAGCAGCTGCACTTCAAATTCAGCGGATAAAAGTGAGTATGGGAGTGCAGGCAGGTGGGTGGGCCCAACAGCAGAGCAACGGAGAGAACCGGTTCAGTCTCCGCCGCTCATTGCTGCTACCAGCTCGCCACCAGTCCGAACCGATAGAATACCACCACTGGTCTGAATCCAAACAGTAAATTTAAACAAGTTTAAAGATATCTATAATGTGCCTAGAAAAGTATCCTATTATGGCATAAAATAAATCTACTGTTTACATATGATTACTTTAAAACTTCTGTTTCTACATCTTGAGAATAAAAAGTCTCTAATAACTATCCTTCATAAGTTTATTGATACTGTTGAATAAAAAAAACAAGATTAACAACCTCCAAACAATTGAAATGAAGTTTTAACATATCCAAGAAAAATTGTTTCAACATCAGTAAAAATTCCAATTTAACATTGGATTATTGCTTATGCCACAGGATCGTAACAGGCATTTTGATTTAAGATCTCTATAAAAAAAAGTTTTTATCTAAAAAACACAAATAGAACCCTACTACCACATTATCTATTGCCTGAAACATTTTTTCTAATAAGTAATTTTAGTAGACATGAACATTTCTCAAATGCTTGTTTTGTCAATTTTATCTCTGTTTAACAACACAAATCAGACCAACAGTGAAATATGTGAAAAGATGAAGCTAGTTCTTATTATTTATCAATCTATTTTTACATGTTTATCCCTACTTTTATAAATAATTCATTGTGGTAAATATACCTGGTTCTACTTCCTCCTCCTGCTTTTCCACAACAAGAGTCCTATCAGGTGAGCTGAGAGAGAGTGACTGGCCTAAAGTCACCCAACAGGCTTTAATTTTGATCTTTTTCAGCAAAAAAAGGGCCATTCAAATAAATGGGTTTGCTTAATAATCATACCATCCACTTAACGGACACATTTACTTAATAACGATCTAAAAAAGACCAGAATATCACTGCTGGTCACTACTGGTTATACTGTCTTAACTTTAAACTTATGACTATAACTCTCAATTCAATTATAATAAGTATCTATATATATTGGATTCTTCCTCTTCCCCTCTCCATATATATGTAAAATATTTATTCCAAATGATTGTTACTTGAGATTTATAAAGGTTATAAAGGTTTGTATGGATCCTACAGGAAGGAAGGGAGGGAGGAAGGAAGGAAGGAAGGAAGACCTGTTCTAAGGAACAGCTGCTCTATTATTCTTCTGGAGGTTTTAGGCTGATAGATTTTGCAAACTAACAAAGAATAGTATGCAAATAATGCTACCACCTATTGACATAACAGATGTGGTAAGTTATTCAGTATTGTTTTCAGTCTTTGACCTGAATGAATTCATCTGCCTGCAATTTTTTTTCCACTAACATCCTATTTGCTCAGTCAAGGAAGAAGAAAGGCAAATGGCACAAGGTTTATTTTGCAAATATAATAAACAAAACATTACACACCAGAGCTTTGGCAAGCTAAGAACAATAGAAGAAACAGATTTTAAATAAAGAGGAAACTATTGCAAATCTTAATTAGCTGAGAAACAATTTGAAGGACACAGGCTTCTTCCATATACTTCATATATCTTCCATATACTGTATCTACAGCATTAGGATTTCACCCAATACTCTCTGAGGTAGCATTACCGAACTTCTACATCTCTTTGAGGATAGGATAACCGATCTGCTACATTCCTGCTACCTGCCTCACGAGCTCCTCTACCAGTATACAATCACCAATAGTAAATTGTCTGTTTTTAGCAACATGACTCAAATGGACAAATGTTTAAAGCACAGGTGTTCAGATCAGCCTTTAGTGAGCTGTAGCTCCATTTTTTAATTCTACAGAAAAGGGTTTATATTTACGGCACAGAAGTAGTCTTGATGCAGTCTTATCAAAGTCAATTTTAGCTAAAGGGAAACATTGCTAAGGAATTAAAAGTTAAGATCCTTTTTTGACAGATGATGGGATTAAACAATGATAAAGCAAATATATTCCCAACAAGTAAAATAAGGTGGTTTATATAAAATCAGCTGCTAGAAATCTACAAATAAACTAGCAATTAATTGGTTTAATTATTTTTCTAAGCCAATCCATTAACCGTTTCCCTTCTCCAAATAGACTTATTTTCCAGGATCTAGCTTTCCCTACAGCCCCTAAAGCACAAAATAATATACATGGGTACACTGTGCAGAAAAACTGACAGCAATGTGCATCATGCTAATCCCACCTCATTTAGAGGAAGACTTCATAAAAAAATGTCCTCCTTGTATTATTTGGTTTTCAGGAATTCTAAAATGATGTTTTACATTTTTACATTTTTAAAAAGGGGAAGAAAATGTGTTGGAGGCAATAAAGGAATGCAGAATCAGTTAATAGACAAGAGAGTAAAACAAATCTCAGCTGTGGGAAAGAATTAAGTATATGGAAGAGACTCAAAATAACTCCACCTTGATTCTCTGTGCTAAAAAGGGGGATAGAAAGAAACTCTGCCAGGCATTTGAAAATCTATTTTTATACTCAACAACAATAGAATTCCAATAGTGCTTGTGGGGTCTAATTCCTGACTTAGCTGACCTTGAAAGGCTGATACAGAGGGAGGAAGTTCCCATTGGAGGAAAATAGAAATCTAGCCATTATTTGTACTGTACATATTAAAATAAACTCTTACCTGAGTTATACTATTCCCCCCCCCTCCAAGAAATCAAATGGCATAAATAAAATATGGTCAAATGCAGCACTTTTTGTGTTTCATCACTGCTTTCCGTATTATGTTTTAACTTTAAGCTTTATACTGGTCAGTGAGAAAATGAAAACAATGTAGGGACCAACCACATTCACAAATATAATCTCCACTATTAAGAAGGCCAACTTAAATACTTTCCCCCTATATAGGGAGAATAAAGAAGGAAAGATAAGCTGAAAAATATCCCACAAATATATGAACTAATTAAAAATCAGCATGACTTAGCAGTCAGCAAAAAGCCTGCATTTTTTAAAAAAATGAAAATGGATTAAATTAGAATTTTCCACATCAATCGCAATTTTCTCAGAAGGAGAAAATGTAACAACTGGGGAAAGCATAAAAATGATACTTAATTGCTACCAGGACAAATTATCTGAATGCTAAAAGCCACTTCATTCATTGACCTTTGTAATATTACATATTGGTTCAAAAGGCCTTTGGCAAGGGAGAGCTAAACCTCTTCTTTCATTTAATCCAGTCTGTTATTCTTGCCATCTTCTATTGTTTTCTTTTCTTTGACTGTTTAAGTTACCCAGGGTCACTGGGAGTCGGGCGGTGTACAAATTTAATAAATTATTATTGTCCTAGGGAGCCATTGGATTTTTTGTATACTAAGACATCTAGGAAGGGAAGTTGATTGTTAGCTTCTGTTTCCATGGTGAATTGTATTTTGGGGTGTAGGCTGTTGAGGTGTGTGAGGAAGTTGTTCAGTTTTTCTTTCCCGTGTGGCCAGATTATGAAGGTGTCATCTACGTATCTGAGCCAGAGTTTGTTTGGGTTTGTGATCATATTTTTCTAGAGCTTGTGTTTCAAAGTGTTCCATGTAGAGGTTTGCGATGACAGGTGAGAGGGGTGAAATACAATTCACCATGGAAACAGAAGCTAACAATCAACTTCCCTTCCTAGATGTCTTAGTATACAAAAAATCCAATGGCTCCCTAGGACACACCATCTACCAGAAGAAAACACATACAAACCACTATCTACACGCACTCTCACACCACCACCCAGCACAGTTCAATTCCGTAGCCGAGACACTCATCTCCAGAACAAAATGCTTAGCCGACGAACAACACCTAAAAACCGAACTACACACTCTCACTAACGTACTAACAGCCAATGGATTCCAAAGAAAGAAGATTACCCACCTAATCCAAAAAGAAACCCCAACCAAAATCCAAGACAGAGAACAAGAGAACGGCAAAGCCCTCCTCCCATATATAAAAGGCACTACAGACAAAATCAGCAAGATTCTCCAAAAACACAACATTAAAACAGCATTCTGTTCATCCAGAAGTGGTGCCATTGTATAAATTTTTAAACAACCACCCGATTGATTTTAGTCATTCAAATATAATAACCAAAAATCCAAAGATCACCAAATAATCCAAATACACGCAAACTGTTTCTTTTTTGCTCTCTTTTTTTTCACTTTCTCTTCCTGGGGTTACTATTTAGTTGCAAAGTTTCAGTTAAAATGTATCTTTTAGAAGTCTTGTTGAAGTTTTACTTTAGATTCTTTTTAATTCCAGGCAGTCTCCTCCCTCTTCCAGATCCTGCCCTTATTTGTTTTCTCTCCCTTCCTGCTTATGAAAAAGTAAGTTTTTAATGTCCAGAAATCTTTATTATCCCTTTGGCATTTTGTTTTATTTTCAGCTTAATTGCCTATTGATGTCAAAGCGGATTTTTCTGATTTCTTATTTAAGTCTCTTAGTTGTCAGTACAGGGAAGGAGAGAAAAAAAAAAAAGCCAAACCTTTCCCTTTTCCCTTTCCTTCGCTGCTTCCGACTCTTCTTTAGGAGCAATGTTATTTTTTGTAAGTTTAAATTCCAGGGTACCTTGGTTGTTGCTTTTACAATTTAACCCAATCAGCCAAAACTTTCACTTCTTATCTTCCTCCTGCACATTCTTTTCCAGTCAAGTTCTTCTTTGTGGTGGCCATTTCTGACCACCGCTGCAACCGCCTTTGGGAAAGGGAGTAATGGCCAGCTGAGGAGGAGAGATGTGGCTCTCCTCGACCCTGCTGGTGGTCTCCCCCCTCTTCACCACCTCTACGGGGTGGCTTAGCCCCAAAACCAGCCAGCTCGGGGGGCTCCAGTGGCGAGCCCGGACAGAAACCACGCACGATCGCGGATTTCTGTCTGTCGCCGAAGCCCTTCAAACTGAAAATGGAACTTAAAAAGTACAAAGAAGATGCACAAGAAGGGAAGGGTTCTTTTGGCTTCATTTTTCAATTCTTAGAAATGGAGATTTGGAACTATGAGAAACAACAAGAAAAGACTGCAAAACAAGAAGACTGGGACAAAGAAGAAGCGATCTTTAATGAACAAGTAATTCTATGTGGGGAAGAAAAAGGAAAGGGGGGAAAGAGAATGGAGAATTTAAGACTTAAAAAAACAACCAAAGAAAAGAAAAATAATTTGAAAAATAAGTATAATACTGGAAAGCAACAGAAAAGGGGAATACAGAAGAGAGAAATAGAGGTAGAGACGAGGGGGTAAAAAGGGGAGAGAGAAGAAGAAAGGGAAGAAGGAAAGGAAAAGAAGCTACAAAGGACCGGAGCAAGATATAGAGAAACAGGACCTATTTAGAGATAATGGGTGAAAATCTAACAGAAAAAGGGATTCTGTAAAGGTACATAAGATTGTATTGTTATATTAGTACTAGAAATAACTTTAGAAAATTGGAAACAACGTATGATTAAAACGAGGGATAAAATAGTTAGTGTAATTTAGTGAAATGTTTGTGAATAAAATAAGTGAAATAAAATAAATGAGAAAATTGAATTAGGAAGGAACGGGAACATTTTAATTAGTTAACGTTTTATAAAATATAAGTGAAGAGGGGGGGGGAATTAACTATTGAAAGCTTATCATTGTTCCCATAGAAGTATGATATTTAATTGAAAAGTAATGTTAAAGATGTTAAGACTTTAATGAATATTAATATTAATGATAGAATTGAATTGGAATGGAATGTTGTTTTAATTATATACATTTATAATTTTTTTCTTTTTTAAGAATACAGTGTGTATTTTAAGAATGTACCAAGCAGAATCCGAATGGAAGTTACGTATTATATTGAATGTTACAACTTTAGGGAAAAGATATAAAGGCGTCATACTCCAATCAGTAACTACAGGAGAAATTTTGTTTAATGAGAAAAGATAATAGATAATTGAAACGGGACAGACAAAAAATATAAATACAATGATTTGAATTGAGATGAGATAATTAAAATAAAATTGAGAAAATTAAAAGAGGGGAGAAGCTATGCAGAAAATGTAAAATAGTAATAAGATATGGAATAGAATATACAAATGAGCATGAACCTGAATTTGTGTCTGTACGAAGAAATGTAACCCGGGATTATGCTGCTTTCAGAAAAGATGTTTTATTTGTATTTTTTTCTCTTTGTGAAAACTCAAATAAAATTTACAAAAAACCCCCCAAAAAACAGCATTCTGCACAAACAGAAAAATATCCACCATCCTAAGAAACCCTAAAGACAAAATCGTTAGAAAACCAAGGAGTATATGAAATCCCTTGCACCGCCTGCCCCACCACATACATCGGACAAACTAACAGAAGAATAAGTGCACGCATTGAAGAACACAAGAACTCAATCAAAAAAGAAGAACCGACCTCTTCCCTGGTCCAACACCTCAAAGCCACAGGACATGAGATTGACTTTAAAAATACCAGAACTATCGCCAAAACCGAACACTTCAACAACAGAATAATCAGAGAAGCCATAGAGATAGAAAAACGCCCACACAGCATGAATAAACGAGATGATACCTCCCACCTACCAGCCATTTGGAAACCCACCCTCATTAACAAACGAGCACCTAACATGAAGAATGACACCAGACCCACACCCGCGAGGGCCACACAAGACGCTACCACCACACTTCCAAGAAAGCAGACTCACACCCACAAAGAAGATGAGACATGACCACGGACCAGAAGCCGTACCGCAGCTGCATCACTACCCGCTTCAAACCCCTCCGACCCATACATGAAGCGAACTGACGCCCACCATGAAGATGTGGCACGATCACGAAGCGCGAAGCCAAATAACAGGATCACAGCTCACCAGCTCAAATCCCCCGGAAACTAAGACTAACCTGAGCACAACCAAGCCCCCACCTGAACAGAACACACCCCCAGCCAATCAGAACACAGCCAACCCCCCAACCAATCAGAACACAGCCAAGCCCCCACCCAATCAAGTCACACCCCCACTAGCAGTTAAAAGGAAGAAGCAGCTGCAAGCTCACATTACTCCGAGAAGCACAAAGCCGAAGACACAAGCCTGAAGATGATGAATGAGACTTCATCGAAACGTCGCCTAGATACTTCCAATTTTACATGGGAGAAAACCCGAATAACCAAGGATCCACATACAAATACCCGTGAAAACCTCAGAAAACACACACACACACACACACACACATATATATATATGTGTGTGTGTGTGTGTGTGTGTGTGTGAATATGTATATATGTATGTATATATGTATGTATAGATAAAATTCACAGCTACACTGCTGATAGCACATTTAAGCACATTCTAAGAGAGAGTAATGCCAATGCAGCCATAAACTCATGCAAAATTGTGGTTCTCTCATTACTAAATAAACATGTGACAATTATCCATCTTATATTGTTCACATTAGTAATCCACACTCAAATAGAATTTTGGTACATCAACCAAACAGACCCTTGAGATATATTTAAGGTTTTCTATATGACATACATAAAGCCTTTGAGAGAAAATTTGAAGAGTTTTAATAGATAAGAAATACTAAGAGAGATTCTTCTAGTTTCTGTTTGTAAAATAAAATCCTGTTTTGCTATACTTGGGGTGATATTCAGGGGTTGGATTCTACCAGTTCGAACCAGTTTTATAGAACAGGTTGTTATGACTCTGTGCAGTTGGGAGAACCGGAAAATCGTGTCCCTGGCTGGTCCTGCCCCTCTCCGCCCGCCCTACCCCTCCCCACCCAGTCAGTCCTTACCATGCATGCGCGGCATTGCGTGCATGCCCGACATCTGTGTTCTCCCCGCCCAGTCACTGAAGGTATTTCTTTCTTTTTTTCCCCCTCCTGAAGATCAGCTGTTCCAATGATCAGCTGTGCTGGGAACACCCTCGCTGTCTTACTGCTTCGCCCAGGAGGCTTCCCTGAGGCCCAGGAAGCATAAAGGGGTGTGGGGTTGGGATGCTGCGTGCCCCTCCTATGCTCCACTTTTTGCCTTCCTGGGCCCCAGGGAAGCCTTCTGAGAGCAAAAATGCCCCCCCCCAAAGGCTTGCCTGAGGCTTAGGTGGCAAAAAATGGGGGGGGGGGGGTGTTTGTTGCAAAAAAAAAAAAAGAAGAAGAAGCCACGTCCTCCCAGTAACATGACCATGCCCACCTAGCCATGCCTACAGAACCAGTTGTTTAAAAATTTGAATCCCGCCCCTGGTGATATTGCTAGGTTTTAGTACTAATAATTAAATATGTATTGTTTAAAATTTATGTTGCCAGAGAAAGATGTGTAAGAACTGAATCTCACAACTATCCAGATCTAAAAATGAAGATATAAACACATCTTAATAATGAGTATTCAGAAATAAGGCTTCCTGATTTTAACACGGTTTGTTCTCAGGCAAGAGTATATATACTGAGCCCAAAATTTCTGTTGCTAAGTAAAACATTTGTTAAGTGAATTTGCCCCATTTTACAACTTGTCAACTCTTGCCACAGATGCTAAGTGAATCATTGCATTTATTGTTAGTAGCATGGTTGTTAAATAAATCTGTATTCCCCATTGACTTTGCTTGTCAGATGGTTGTAAAAGCTGATCACATCCATCATAAATATGAACTGCAACCATCGTAAATATGAACCACTTGCCAAGCATCTGAATTTTGATCATGTGGCCATGGGGATGCTGCAACGGTCGAAAGTGAGAAAAACAGTCATAAGTCACTTTTTTAGTGCCATTGTAACTTTGAACATTCACTAAATGAACTGTTCTAAATTGAGATCTACCTGTATAGGACAATAGCTCTTGCAGCCTTATAGACTTAAAATGATTATCACTGTTTTATTAAACCTATTACACAACTCCAAAAATTATAATTTAGAATAGAGTAACAGAGTTGGAAGGGACCTTGGAGGTCTTCTAGTCCAAGCCCCTGCCTAGGCAGGAAACCCTACACCACTTCAGACAAATAGTTGTCCAACATCTTTTTTAAAACTTCCAGTGTTGGAGCATTTGCAACTTCTAGAGGCATGTTGTTCCACTGATTAATTGTTCTAACTGTCAGGAAATTTCTCCTTAGTTCTAGGTTGCTTCTGTCCTTGATTAGTTTCCACCCATTGCTTCTTGTCCTGTGCTCAGGAGCTTTGGAGAATAGTTTGGCTCCCTCTTCTTCTTTGTGGCAGCCCCTGAGATATTGGAAGACTGCTATCATGTCTCCCCTAGTCCTTCTTTTCATTAGACTAGACATACCCAGTTCCTGCAACCGTTCTTCATATGTTTTAGCCTCCAGTCCCCTAATCATCTTTGTTGCTCTTCTCTGTACTCTGCACTCTGAGTCTCTTTTTTACATTGTGGCAACCAAAACTGAATGCAGTATTTCAAGTGTGGCTTTACCAAGGCATTATAAAGTGGTAGTAACACTTCACATGATCTTGATTCTATCCCTCTGTTTATGCAACCTAGAACTGTGTTGGCTTTTTTTGGCAGCTGCTGCACACTGCTGGCTCATATTTAAATGGTTGTCCATTAGGACTCGGAAGAGATCCCTGTCACAGTTACTACTATTGAGCAAGGTACACACTGGCGGAAAAACAAATCTGGTCACGTTGCCAATTTCAAAAGCCGATACAAAAATTTATGCCACCAGATAAAGACCGAATGCATCAATTATCACATTAAACAAGAGGAAAACCTTCTAAGCACCAATTCCACCCGTGCTTTTTACAATTTTGTAAACAACAAACTAAAAGACTCAAGGTCTATCCCACCCTTGATAGGACCTGATGGTAAAGACTGCAACGACGACACCATTAAAGCCAACATCTTTAACACATTCTTCGGCTCAGTATTTGTAAACAGCAATGGATCATGCCCAGTATTTCCTAGCCGTACCACAGATAACAACAATGATCTAATACATATCGATTTTACAGAAGACAATGTTGAAAAAGCACTACGCAATCTAAAACCATCTCTATCTATTGGACCGGATGGAATATGTGCCTACTTCTTAAAAAGCTATCCACTGCCATAGCCAAACCTCTAAGCATAATCTTTGAAAAATCTTTCAGGACCAGCTCCTTGCCTAACCTATGGTCACAAGCCACAGTCATCTCCATCTTCAAAAGGGAGACCCAAGCCTAGTTGAAAATTACAGACCAATCTCCTTATGCTGCGTCACCTGTAAAGTCATGGAATCAATTATTAACCAATCCATCATCCTCCATTTAGAGACAAACAACCTACTCTCCAATAAACAATTTGGTTTCAGAAAAAAACTATCCTGTAATCTGCAACTCTTACACTGCAAAAACATATGGACGACACAACTCGACCAGGGCAAAGCAATAGACGCAATCTACATAGACTTCTGTAAAGCTTTTGATTCAGTGGTACACGACAAACTACTCCTAAAAATAAAATCCTATGGTATCTCTGGACAACTGAATAACTGGATAGAAGCATTCCTGGCAAACAGACAACAAATGGTCAAAATTGGGAGCGTCCTATCAAATTCTGTACCTGTCAATAGTGGTGTCCCCAAGGCAGTGTTCTAGGACCAACTCTCTTCATACTCTACATAAATGACCTCTGTGATCATATTAAGAGCAATTGCGTTCTTTTCGCTGATGATGTAAAGCTGTTCAATACCACAGACAATACTGCTACCCTACAAAAGATCTTGACTATGTATCAGAATGGTCAAACAAATGGCAACTTCAAATCTCAACAAATAAATGCTCTGTCTTACATATTGGCAAAAAAATCAGAAAATAAAATACAAGCTGAATAGTCAAGATCTTGTTGATGACCCAAGCTCTGTAAAGGACCTTCCTCTGTAAAGGACTCACCTCTAATGATCTAAGTGCTAGAGCCCACTGCAACTACATAGCCAAAAAGGCATTAAGAGTTGTTAACCTAATCCTACGTAGCTTTTTCTCTGGTAATATCACACTACTAACCAGAGCATACAAAACATTTGCTAGACCAATACTCGAATACAGTTCATCAGTCTGGAACCCACATTACGTATCTGATATTAGCACAATTGAGAAAGTCCAGAAATATTTCACAAGAAGAGTTCTCCACTCCTCTACTCGTTGTAGAATACCTTATGCCACCAGACTTGAAATTCTAGAACTAGAAAACCTTGAATTACGCCGTCTTCGGTCTGATTTAAGCATGGTATATAAAATCATACATTGCAATGTCCTACCTGTCAATGAATACTTCAGCTTCAACCATAACAACACAAGAGCACACAATAGATACAAACTCAAAGTTAACCGCACCAAACTTGATTGCAGGAAATACGACTTCAGCAATAGAGTGGTCAATGTCTGGAATACTCTACCCGACTCTGTAGTTTCTTCCCCAAACCCCAAAAACTTTAACCTTAGACTGTCTACTATTGACCTCACCCCTTTCCTAAGAGGTCTGCAGGGGCGTGCATAAGCGCACCAACGTGCCTACCGTCCCTGTCCTATTGTTTCTCTTATTCTTCTTTTATTTTTCTTATATGTACCCATTTCATGTATTCACAACTATGTATACACTTATACTTATTATCTTGTAAACAATTGGCAAATCAAATAAATAAATAAATAAATAAATAAATATACGGTACCTGTGCATTTGATTATTCTTGCCTACATTTACTAACACCATAATATTAAATCTTACTATGAACTTTACTGTTGCAACCTAATACAATGGCATAATATATTACAATATAAATATTTTAAAGAAAAATAAGGTTAAAAAGTAAAATTGAATAGCCCAGCCTTAATAAAAAAAATAAAAAAACATAAAGATATAGAAATCTCAAGAATCAGGTAGACTAATACAAATTACTTTTCAAAAGTTTGCTTAAACTCTAATGATCTTATGAGTTATATTTCATGAGAGTTGCAGAGATAAAAATGTTCACTTAACTGTAATAACACATACTATATGAATCAAAGATCAGACAATCATATTTATCATTAAGATAGAATCACAGTAAATTAATCATTAAACATCAATATAGGGAATTAATCATTAATCATCATCAATATAATATTCAGATTTTTCTGTAAATAGGAAGGGTAAATGAAAAGTAATGGCTCAATGTTGTAAATAATCTGATAGCAGCAGTGGTGTACTAAAAGCTCTGATGTGTTGTTTAGTATTGGGAAGTTGCTGAGAAAATACTGTATTGCCATTATTTGTGAAACCAAAGTTTGCAATAAATACTTGTTGGAATGCTTTAAGCAATGCCCTGTGATTAACTTTCAAAGGAGTCCCTGTAATTGAAATTCACTACTGTACAAATTGTTTATAGTGACTGTGTTGGTGTGAACACTATGCATCACTGGGCAAAAAAAATGTAAATAAGATAATCGGGGAAGAGCTGATTTGTGTGATCAAGAACAAAGTCGATAACCTGTGATAGCACAACTGACAAGTTTCACATGTAAAGTGTTGATGAAGTGATTAAGAACAATTGGCGAATCATTCAAAAGAAAACTGCTGTGAAGCTTGGCATTTCACATGAGTCTGCCATATTACTTTTGTTCTTCAATATTAGAAAGTTTATTAGAAAGAATATGGGTTCCTTGCATATTAATGGCAGATATAAAAGCTTCAAGAGGTGAAACCCACGGGGACTTCCGGTTTGTTCCTTGTCAGTGTGGGTGCGGAATGTGCGATTGTGCACGGTTTCGCCTGAGCTCACTTGCTGGAGGGTCCCGATCGAGACCGGAGCCACCCTGGTGGGGTGGTGAAGAAGAGGGAAATCGCCTGGAAGGTCCAGGGGAGCCGCAACTCCCCTCCCTGACAGGAAGATCCCTCCCAAAGACAAGTTGCAGCGATGGTCCTAAAATGGCCATCACGAAGATGAAGAACATTCCGGGAAACTAAGTTTTGTGCTGGAGGGAGAAGTAGCAAGCAGAGTGTGAACTAGGCAAAGGACATCACTTTTGAGGTACCCTGGTATCAAATTAAAGGGCTATTTTGAAGGAAAATGTGTGGAAGCAGCGACCAGAGAAAGTGAGAAAGAAAATGGGTTCTTAAATTTGGATTTGACTATTCTATTGGACTAATCAGGAGGAGAAATTTAAAGGAAAATACATTAACACAACAAAGATTTAAAAATTTAAATATTGAACTGTGGGCATTTAAAGGGCATAACTAAATGCTGGAATTGAGTGTGTTGGAAAAGAATATCTAATGATTGAAATTAGCAAACATAATGAAAATATTATATTCAACAAAGAAAGTTAAAAAGAAAAAGACTCAAGAACGCCACCTGATGGTATAGGAAAAATTTAGTATGTTTTAAAATGAGCATCTGGTCTTTTTGAGACTTTGGATCTTGGAACTTGAAAGAAAATAAAAGGAACTTTACTATTGCCAGTAATCTGGGAAACAGTTGAGAGGCCAATTAGAGGATTCGGAATAAAGACTCAAGACTATGAATTGTTGAAAATAAACTCAAAACATATTGGCTGAAATAATATAATGGACTCTAGGATTGAATATATCTATTAAAGAAGAGGATTTCAGCTATTAAGGAAGAAGAAAGAAAAAGAAAAAAGGAGAAGATATAATGGAGGAGCTACTTGTTGGTATAAGACTGGACTCACAAGATATAAGATTGGATATGCAAGATACAAAAAACATGATAAAAATCAAACTTGCAATGTGTAATTATGTATTGCAGAAAATAGAAATGGTGACTCAGCATACACAAGAACATAATATACCAGAGGGGGAGGAGTTCTATAAAGAAGAAGCCAACTTAGAAGGACAAAACGAACAACAATTATTTAAGCAGGGGGGGAAGGAATTAGAATTAAAAATTTGTGATTTGATGGGATGACAAAAGGGAGAATGGTTCAGAAAATGGTTAAAGAGAGAAGGAAAAAGCAGAAAAAGGAAGTGCAAAAGAAAAATCAAAAGAGGGAGAGAGAAAAGTTTAATAACTGGAATGAGAAAAGGAGGGAAATAAGAATGGGGGGAAAGGGAATTAAGAGAAAGGACCAGAAAATAAAGAGGAACAGGAAACAAATGAGGATGAAAAGAAGGTATACTGTTCAAAGAGAGATAATAGGTGAAAAAAAAGGATAAGGAATGGGATTCCGCAAGGCAATGTGTTGGGATGTATAAGAATATATTGAAAATAGCATTTTGTAATGTATAGATGATTTATAGAGAAAATATAATGCGGAATTTGAGAAATATATATGTGTGTGTGTGTGTGTGTGTGTGTGTTTATACTAGATAGGGAGATTGATATTAAGGAAGGATGAAGGTGGTTAGCTTGAATTATTAACTAGAGGGGACAATTATATTTACAGATAAGGATTGATAAAATGACAAATGTGACAGAAAATAATAATATGAGAAATGACAATAGAAAGGAGATGAGAATTTTAGCTAACATTGAAAAATAAGATATGAGAATATACTAGGAAAAATGGAAGGAGAAATATTAGGATTTGGAATTGAATAAATGACCATAGAATTGAGATGAGAATTTTAGATAATATTGTAAAATAAGAGAACATGAATTGGGATTGGATAAGATAAACTTAATATTTAATAATGATAAGGATGATGTAATATGATATTAAACAAATAAACTGAATAGGTAACTAGGGCCATGTTTGTATTGAGATGTGAAACCTGGAACCATACTGCTTGCCAAATGAGAATTTTTTATTTAAAAAAATAAAAATAAAATGAAAACAGGGAGAAAATTGAATAATGGAATTACTAGGTATGTTTAACCGATACGGTGGTAGGCATTTGGAGAGAGTAAGGTTGAAAATAAATATTGAAGAAGTATGAATTAATATGAATATATGCAATGAGAGATGTATGATATATTGATGCCACACTGTTAATGTATTGTTCTTATATGTAGATTGAAATAAAAAAAATTTGAAAAAAAAAAGAGGTGAAACTCGCCAACAGTTGTTGTCATGTTATGAGAAGAAGATGAGGAATACCATGACAGTTAAAGAAACATGGGCTCGTCATCATGATGCAGAACCAAAGCATCAGTCCATGGACTATCATGGCAAAGTTTCACCTAAGAAAAACAATTCAAAATCCATGCTTCGGCAAGAAAACTCATTGATAGTTTTCTGAGAGGCAGATGATGCTATTTACACGAATTTCTTTGAATCTGGTACTACTACTGTATCACTTCAGAGTACTACATTGTAACATTTTGAAACAATATTAAGCAGAGTTCAAAAACGCATTAAAAAAATCGATGCAACATGAGGCCTTAATCCTCATGAGCTGCCAGGAATCAATTGCAAAGTTGAATCACAATTTCTTACCCCATCGACATACCCTACATTCCATACATGGCGCTGGATGATTTCCATCTTTTCTCAAAACTGAAAAACTTTGTGGGCATCTGTTAGCATCAGGTGAAGGAATGCACTGTCAAGATCTAGTTGGAATTTAGTGTTTCAGGCTTAAAACTTTTGAATTGAAAATATTTTTCACACTTCTAACTACATGATAGCATTGTTGTTCTGAAAAACCGAATGGTCTTCCAACAAATCATACTTAGCTAATATCTTACAATGGATTACCGGATTGGAAAAATATTTTAGTCAAATAATATTTCCATTACCTTCTTTCTGCTTTTTTTTATTCCACCTGACTGCAAAGCAGTTGGGAACTGTTTAATGCTTGCTTCTTAATCACCATTGAGTTGTACAGTGATCTTCACTGGTTATTTTTCCCTAATGGTTTTATTGGAAAAGTAGTTCTGAAAACTCCGCTTTTTCCTTGGATCTGCTGATATCTCCTTCAAGGAAATGGATAGTATGGAATTGTTCAGATTTCCAATATTACTATTAATAATATTTAACCATTTAAAATATTCCTGTTGCTCATTTGGTTAATATCTGATATCAACAAACAACAATATTACACAAACAAATCTGAAAGAGCTGAAATAAATACCTGCTATTTCCCATAGCATACGTTTCAGCTACCTATGTGAAATCAACCTGTCATTCTTCTCTCTAATGTATGGATTCTTTTTTTTTTTTTATTAGTAGTGTTAGGAGTATGAGGAACATTAAAAGAAATGGAAACGGATGTAGGATACTAATTACATATGTAAGCTCCAACTACTTAACCACATTGTCATCTATCAAGGGGGTCTTCCTGTAGTTGCTTTGGTAGAAAGAAGAAAGTTTATATTTCATTTAAAATATCCATACCAAAATTGTGGCATTTTCAAATTAGTATGGTTTCATATGATAATTCACCTTCCGTGTATCTGTAATAGAGTATCTATGTACTGATGATCAAACTATAGTTCATAATTTAGTAAAAGTGAGAATAAAATAAAATTAGAAGGGAGAATAAAAAGCCAGCTTGGTCTAGAGATTAAGGCACCCGGCCAGAAAACAGGAGACTCTGAGTTTTAATCCCGCTTTAACCATGAAAGCTGGCTGGGCTGATCATTTTCTGTCAGCCCACCTCACCCCACAGGGTTTTATTCTGGGGCAGAAAGGATAAGGAAGGAGTATTAGATATGTTTGCCACCTTGAGTTATTTATCAAAATAATAAACATGGAATAACCAAATATTTTTAAAAGCGAGAACCCACTTTGCATAGGGCTGGAAAAGAACACAGACAAAAGAAAATATCAACTAGAGACCAAGTTACACTGAAAATCTGTTCACATATTACACAGAGTTGAAGGCCAGAGTTCTACACAAATGATTAGAGCAGAGCAAACAGGACAGCAGCAAACAGACCTATTATCAATCCCTACCATGACATGAACTTCCTCTTTCTACTTCAAAAAAGATAGCATTTTACAGTAAGGGTGATCTGCCTGTTAATATGAATGCTAATCTTACTATTTTTACTTTTACAATATACTGTACTTTATATTTTTCCGCTACAAAAGAGTATTTAACCCCTGGAAAGATGTGCATCTAAAGAAAATGTGGGAAACATTCTTGCTGCTATGCAGTTCTTCCCCCCAAAAGGGACAACAATATGGACAACAATAACATGTTATTCCTGGAGTGAGTGGCAGCATACATTTAATCTAGAAATACTCAGATATTTTAAATCTTGCAGGTTCAAATTAATGACCAAAATGGTTGAATTCCAAATCACATTTGTATAATTACTGGTATATGTGGGAATGATTTTGGGAGACTGGGAGCTGCAGACTGGGCAATCATTCTAAAAGATGTTTCAGCCCTCAAAAGGACGGGTGACGTGGGAAACCTATCAGAAAGGGATTTCCCCAGTTTTCTGGAAAGGAAAAGAGGGAAGAAATGTTTTCAATCTTGCAAGATTCTGTTAGTGCAGGGGCATCATATGACATATCGGGACTTTTCTGCCCTCCGCTAAACCAGGCGTGAGGATGGCCAGCATGTGGCACATTCAGCCCATGGGCTGGGAGTTTGACAGCCTTGTGTTAATGTAACCTTACAACAAAAATAGAGTTAGCACTCCTGGGTGTGCTTCTTGTCTGGACTATCTCACAGGGCTGACATCAGCCTCTATGAAGGAAACAGGATTTAAAAACATTCCTCTTTTATACAAAAATTGCCTATAAATATTGCACAGAGAATTCCCTATATTCTCCAGCAACACATCTATGTTAAAATTTAACTTTCTGAGTTATTAATTTACTGCATACATGAGTTGGGAGATTATTTTTTTTTGAGGGGAGGCACAGTAAATATTTTAGTTGCAAAGGAGAAAAACATTATTAAATTTACAGATATGGAAAATTCTTGAGTAATGGGATTTGAAAAGAATGTGCTCAAGAGACAAGTAGGATCAATACCTGAGAGAGCCCATGATGGTGCTTATCTTAATGACAGTTTCTAAGTAAAATGATTTTAAAAACTGAGTATAACTCCTAGTATTCTACACATTGAACTTACTTAGATTTTTTTTTTTAAAAAAAACTACCTAATGCTTACTCAATTTGAATCAGAAAATTGAAGAAAATATACAGAGTATTTTCATATGTCATTATAAAACTGGATGTTTGAAAAACTGCAGCTATGCAAGGTCTAACAAAGTCCTTGGAACATTAGCTGTTCGCCTACCACAGATCATAGAAAGCCGCAATTCTTTTCTTACTGTGCACTGTCATCGGGAAATATAGTCCGTGTATATGCATTTTGGTATACTGGAGACATAAATACACTCACAGTAAATAATTGTACTGATGAGCAGTATTTCAACATCCATGTGAAACTTTTAAGAGAACAAAAGAGAAGCTATATACCTCGTGAATATGTTTTATATGAGGAAATGAATGATCTAAATACTGTCTGTGATCTAATATAATTGATTTTACTACTCAATTTTTTATTTGTATGGGATCAGATGAAATCATTGCAATTCCAAATTAATAGAGGGAGATAACATTCTTCTATAATAAGTGCTCACTTTCAATTTCTGGATTTGGAAGATTGCCTAGTACAGGTGGAACACTGCAGCCATCAGTTACAGAACTGATTTCAGTATGAAGCCAAAGGACACACACCTCAAACTGCTAATAACTGTGATAAATATAATTGTCTTTTGGCCTGTGATTTATTTTAAGGCAAATTTTCAGAAACCGGAAATTAGGTTTAATTTAGATGAATCCAAAACAGACAATAAAAAAGATATTCCACAAAAACAAATGCTAAACAAAAGATCAGCTAAAGCAGTTTAATAAATGATAGCAAATAGTTCTATATACTACCATTTGCAAAGGAGCTTTGAACAAGATAAAATTAAAAATATTTTAATTTTCTAACCTAACTTTCTCTCCTTCATGGATTACTACCTTGTTGTGGTGAAGGGGCTTGCGTAACTCAATGAAGCTATGAGCTATGCCGTGCAGAGCCACCCAAGACAGACAGGTCATAGCAGAGAGCTGTGACAAAGCATGATCCACCAGATAAGGAAATGGCAATCCACTCTAGTATCTTTGAAAATCCCATCGACAGTACCAAAAGGCAAAAAGATATAATGCTGGAAGATGAACACCTCAGGTCGGAAGGTATCCAATACTGGGGAAGAGCCGAGGGCAAGTACTAGTGGCGCCAGAAAGAATGAAGCCACTGGGCCAAAGCCAAAATGACATTCAGCTGTGGATGTATCTGGTGGTCAGGTGAAAGGAAAGTCCGATGCTGTAAAGATATATTCTCCATAGGAACCTGGAATGTAAGATCCATGAATCAAGGCAAGCTGGACGTGGTCAAACAAGAGATGACAAGACTGAACATCGACATCTTAGGAATCAGCGAACTAAAATGGACAGGAATGGGTAAATTTAATTCAGAAGACCATCAGGTATACAACTGCAGGCAAGAATCCCTCATGGTCAATAAAAAAAGTAGGAAAAGCAATACTGGGATACAGTCCCCAAAATGACAAAATGATCTCAGTTCGAATCCAAGGCAAACCATTCAACATCACAGTAGTTCAAGTCTATGCCCCAACCACTGGTGCTGAAGAGGATGAAATTGACCGGTTCTATGAAGCCTTACAGCACCTTAATAGAATTAATACCAAAAAATGATGCCCTTATCATCATGGGGGATTGGAATGCTAAAGTAGGAAGCCAAAAGATAACTGGAATAACAGGCAAGTTCGGCCTTGGAGTACAAAATGAAGCAGAGCACAGACTGATAGAATTTTGTCAAGAGAATACGATGGTCATAGCAAACATTCTTTTCCAACAACCCAAGAGATGGCTCTATACATGGACATCACCAGACGGTCAACACAGAAATCAGATTGACTACGTGCTCTGCAGTCAAAGATGGAGAAGCTCTATACAGTCAGTAAAAACAAGACTAGGTGCTGACTGTGGCTCAGATCATGAGCTTTTTATTGCAAAATTTAGGCTTAAATTGAAGAAAGTAGGGAAAAGCACTAGGCTACTCAGGTATGAACTAAATCATATCCCTGATAAATATACAGTAGAAGTGACAAATAGATTTAAGGAATTAGATCTGACAGACAGAATGCCTGAAGAACTATGAAAGGAAGTTCGTAACATTGTACAAGAGGTAGCAACTAAAACCATCCCGCAGAAAAAGAAATGCAAGAAAGCAAAATGGCTGTCTGAGGAAGATTTGCAAATAGCCGAGGAAAGAAGGGAAGCAAAAAGCAAGGGAGAAAGAGAAAAATACACCCAACTGAATGCAGAGTTCCAGAGACTAGCTAGAAAAGAAGGCATTCTTAAATGACCAGTGCAAAGAAATAAAAGAAAATGGAGGACCAGAGATCTCATCAAGAAAATTGGAGATATTGAGGGAACATTTCATGCAAAGATGGGCATGATAAAAGATCAAAATGGCAGGGACCTAACGGAGGCAGAAGAGATTCAGAAGAGGTGACAAAATTACACAGAAGAACTATACAAGAACGAGTTTAACATCCCTGATAACTATGATGGGGTGGTCACTGACCTTGAGCCAGACAACCTAGAATCTGAAGTCAAATGGGCCTGAGCAAATCTGAGCAACAACAAAGCTAGTGGAGGTGACAATATTCCAACTGAGCTATTCAAAATCTTAAAAGATGATGGTCTTCCGGTTTGAGCTTCTTCGGCGACAGACCAAAACCGCATCTTTGTGCGGTTTCAATCCATGCTCGCCACTGGAGCACCCCGAACCGGCTGGTTTTGGGGCTAAGCCACCCTGTAGAGGTGGTGAAGAAGGGGGAGACTGCCTGCAGGGTTGAGGAGAGCCGCATCTCTCCTCCCCAGCTGGCCATTACTCCCTTTCCCGAAGGCGGTTGTAGCAGTGGTCAGAAATGGCCACCACAAAGAACTCGACAGGAAAAGAATGTGCAGGAGGAAGATAAGAAGAGAAAGTTTTGGTTGACCAGGTCAAACAGCAAAAGCAACAAAAAAGGTACCCTGGAATTGAAACTATTTAAAAAATAAAACAATAACATTGTTCCCTAAGAAGATTTCTAAGCTGCGAAGGAGAGAGAAAAGGGAAAGGATTTGGTTTTTTTTCCTCCTCTTTCTATACTGACAGGTAAGAGACTTAAGCAAGAAATTGGAAAAAAATCCACTTTGACATTAATAGGCATTTAATGCTGAAAATAAAAAAGTCAAAGGGATAATAAAGATTTCTGGATAATTAAAAGCTTTTGAAAACAGGAAAGGAGAGCAAAAGTGGAAAAAGAAATAAGAAGAAACAGCTTGGGACTATTTGGATTACTTGGTGATCTCTGGATTCTTGGTTATTGTATTTGAATGGCTAAAATCAATCGGGTGGTTGTTTAAAACTGTTTAAAATGGCTCCACTTTTAGAAGAACTGAAAATGGAACTTAAAAAGTACAAAGAAGATGCACAAGAAGGGAGAGATTCTTTTGGCTTCGTATTTCAGTTCTTAGAAATGGAGATTTGGAACTATGAGAAACAACAAGAAATGCCTGCAGAACAAGAAGATTGGGACAAAGAAGAAGCCATCTTTAATGAACAAGTAATCTTAGATGGGGGGAAAAAAGGAAAGGGGGGAAAGAGAATGGAAAGTTTAAGATTGGGAAAAACAACCCCAAAAAAGAATAGAGTGAAAAATAAGTATAAAATCAGAAAGCAACAGAAGAGGGAAATGCAAAAGAGAGAATTAGAAGTAGAAAGACAAGGGGGTAAAAAGGGGAGGGAGAAGAAGAGAGGGAAGAAAAAGAAAGGAAAAGAAGTTATAAAGGACAGAAACAAAATATAGAGAAACAGGGCCTATTTAGAGATAATGGGTGAAAATCTAATGGAAAAAGGGATTCTGCAAAGGTACATAAGATAGTATTGTCATATTAGAAATAGAAATAATTTCAGAAAATATGAAACAGTGCATGATTAAAATGTTTGATAAAATAGTTCTCGTAACTTAGTGAAATGCTTGTCAATAAATAAATGTAACAAAATGAATATTTAATGATTTACAAAACATGTGTGAAGAGAAATAAGGGAAAAATTAATTATGGAGTTTATATGTGTTTTTAAGGAAGTATGATATTTAATTGAAAAGACATGTTAAAGATGTTAAGACTTTAATGATTAATGATAGAACTGAATTGGAATGGAATGAGGGTTTATAATTACATATATTTATAATCCTTTTTTAAAAAGAATATAGTGTGTATTAAAAAAATGTACCAAGCAGAATTCTATTGGAAGTTATGTATTATGTATTATATTGAAGGTCATAACCTTAAGGTATATATTGAGGTTTAAATAAGAGTTGAATGGATATAATTAAAAGATATAAAGGTGTCATAGTCCAATTAGTAACTACAGGAAAAAAATTGTTTAATGAGAAAAGATAATATGAAATTGAAACAGAACAGACAAAAGTATAAATATAATGATTTGAATTGAGATGAGATAATCAAAATAAAATTGAGAAAATTAAAAGAGGGGAAAAACTATATAGAAAATGTTGAATAGTATAAGATATGGAATAGAACACAAAAATGAGCATGAAATTGAGTTTGTGTCTGTATAAAGAAGTTCAACCCAGGACCATGCTATTTTCAAAAAAGATGTTTTACTTGTATTTTGTGTGTGTGAAAACCCAAATAAATTTTATTTAAAAAAATAATCTTAAAAGATGATGCAGTAAAAGTGCTACATTCAATTTGCCAGCAAATTTGGAAAACTCAACAGTGGCCACAAGATTGGAAAAGGTCAGTTTACATTTCAATTCCAAAGAAGGGCAATGCCAAAGAATGTTCAAACTATCACACCATTGCACTCATTTAACATGCTAGTAAAGTTATGCTCAAAATCCTACAAACTAGGCTCCAGCAATACGTGATGGAGAATTACCAGAGGTACAGGCAGGATTTCAAAGAGGCAGAGGAACTAGAGATCAAATTGGCAACATATGCTGGATCATGGAAAAACCTACGGAGTTCCAGAAAAACATCTACTTCTGCTTCATTGACTATGCTAAATCCTTTGATTGTGTGGATCACAACAAATTGTGGCAAATCCCTAAAGAGATGGGAGTACCAGACCATCTTATTTGTCTCTGGTCACGGAACCACTGATTGGTTCAAAATTGGGAAAGGAGTTCGGCAAGGCTGTATACCATTGCCCTGCCCATTTAAGTTATATGCAGAGCACATCATGAGAAAGATGGAGCTAGATGAATCAAAAGTTGGAATTAAGACTGCTGGGAGAAATATCAGCAACCACAGAAATGCAGATGATACCACTCTAATGGCAGAAAGTGAAGAGGAACTAAAGAGCCTCTTGATGCAGTTGAAGGAGAGTGCAAAAGTTGGCTTGAAACTCAACACTAAGAAAACTAAGATCATGGCATCCGGCCCTCTCAATTCCTGGCAAATAGATGGGGAAGAAATGGAGGTAGTGATAGAGTTTATTTTCCTGAGCTTCAAGATCACTGCAGATGGGGACTACAGCCAAGAAATTAAAAGACACTTGCTCCTGAGGAGGAAAGCTATGGCAAATCTAGACAGCATACTAAAAAGCAGAGACATCTGCCAACAAAAGTGCATATAGTCAAGGCTATGGTTTTCCCAGTTGCAATGTATGGCTGTGAAACCATAAGAAGGGCTGAGCACCAAAGAATTGAGGCCTTTGAACTATGGTGCTGGAGAAGACTCCTGAGAGTCCCTTCGACTGCAAGGCGATCAAACTGGTCAGTCCTAGAGGAGATCAACCCTGACTGCCCTTTAAAAGGCCAGATCCTGAAGATGAATACTTTGGCCACCTAATGAGAAGGAAAGACTCACTGGAGAAGAGCCTAATGCTGGGAAAGGTTGAGGGCAAAAGGAGAAGGGGATGACAGAGAATGAGGTGGCTGGGTGGAGTCACTGAAGCAGTAGGCGTGAGCTTAAATGGATTCTGGAGGATGGTAGAGGACAGGAAGACCTAGAGGAACACAACATTCCATGGGGTTGCAATGGGTCGGACACGACTTCGCAACTAACAACAGCAAACTTAACTTTCTATTGCTTAAATCAAAGGAAGAGAATCTGCATACTTTCAGTTGTTCTTAAATTACAACTCACATTATTCCTCACTATGGATAACTCTCACTTAACTACCACAATTGTGACTGACAACTCTTGTTAAGTGATGTGGTTGTTAAGCAAAACATCATGTGACTGTGCTGGATTTACATCAGTTCTGCTATGGTCATTAAGCAAATCACCCATACTTATTGAGAGTTTATATGATCATGATTTATAATTTTAGTGCCAGTTCTCCATTAACTTTGCTTGTTGAATGTCAGCTTTGAACTTGCAAATGATTATCACATGACTGTGGGAATTCTGCAATGATCATAAATGCATGCCAGTTGCAAAGTATTCAAATGACATTCATGTGACTGCAGGAACATGCTGTTAACTGCATGTGCAACTAATATTGGTTGAAGCCTCTGAGGGTTCATCCACATACCCCCTTAACTGAATACTGAAGAAGCCTTACTAATATTCAACACATCCTCATAGTCCAGCCTCTGCCTGAGACCATATATCTTTGTCCTTATCTGGTCCAATATTAAAGAGGTTTTTCCATCTTCTCCGAAAAGAGGCCTTGCTATATATACAATTTGCATTATGGTAGTAATATGGAAATGGAAAAAAAGAATGGTAATGGAAAGCGAGAGGACTATGGAGCAACCAGTAAGATGGTGATGAACCAGGTGAAGGTGATAGAGCCAGTAAGGGTGATGGAACAAGTAACAGAAAGATGTGTAAGATGGCTAAAGAGCAAGAAACAGAGAAAAAAGCTAGAGAAAGTATGAAAAAATGAATGAGAGAAAAAGGCTGAATAAGCACATGGGTGTAGAGAGATTGAGATTACTTACCATCTTTTTTAACAGATAACTAAATCCTCTAGTCCAGGGCTGTCAAACTTGCGGGCCATGGGCCAGATGCGTCATGTTGCAGGCCCCTCCCCAGCCTGGTTTAGTGAAGGGGGGGAAAAAGTCCCGATATGTCACGTGATGCCGCCATGACAATGCGAGTTGACATCCCTGCTCCAATCTAAATTTGCCTTTGTCTCCAGCCCCAGTTCAAATTACAAGGAAAGACTGAGGGATGTTTTTTTTACAAGCCAGAAACCTATAACTTACTATCTATCCTTTAATACATTTTCAGGACTGTACCACTCACTGTCTCATTATCAAGGTAGAATAGTAATCAGCTTTTAGGACAGAGCAAATTCTGCCAACCTATTTTTGTACTACCTTGTGGACTACACTAGATGACAGCCTATTAAGCTGGGTGTATGGATTGGACATCTGGAGGATCACAGATTCTCTACCTTGAATGCTCTTAATCTTATCTAAACAAGTATGTATATTTGGATCTTCTGGGTAGGAAATGGTAGCAGTAGAAAAGCTGATCCATAATTTCAAAAATTAAGATTTCCCATTATCTGACATGTTAATCAATCTTAAATATAAATTAGGCTACGTAACCTGTATTGGCAAACTTTGTTTTGCTATACTTATCAATGTTTTTGGATGTCAGACATAATGGTTATAGCATAATGACTATTCCATTTTATTAGCATATGATAAAGGTTTAAGTTGGTCCAAATTAGGTGGGTTGCTAGGATAGGCAGTTTGGACAGAACAAACAGCTTTAAACTGTTACAGGTGTACAGCTAGAAAAAAAAATACATGATGCATTTACCTAAGCCACAGATGCTGTTAACAAAGGAAGAGTCATATATGCTTAGATAACTAAATTATTTATCTTTGACTTTCCTTTGTACAGCTATGCTACTCAAAAATCATTGACACTGCCTTGAGAGATGGGAACCGGTCACCTTTATACACATCCCATAAGCCTCTCCGCATTCTTGTGCAAATGTGTATCAGCCAAACAAAAACATTTAAGAATAAGTGGAAAAAACTGAAACCTTGGAAAGAAGAATAAAAAGGCAGAATGTAATCCAACTTCAGAAGTGCAGCTAACCTCAGTTGTAGCAGAAATAGCAATTATGGCAGTGCAACATAATTCTGTTTAATACTAGGTCATACAATATAGAGCCCCAAGAAATTCTGAATGTCTGCCTTTTCATCACAATGAACTGGACTGCTAAGTTTCATAAAACAATATTCACTGTTGCTATTGACAACTTCTGAATATGGAACTGCAGTAGGGCATCATGGATGTGATATCATTCCTATACTTTTTCAGAATTTAAAGATACTAAAGTGTGATTTTTTTCCTGTATGATCATGTAAGATCTTTCTCTGCTAGAGAAGACATATACAAAAATAAAGTGCATCAGACTGAATCATTAGACAATGAACAAGTGTGGAAAGAAAAACTTGATCTATTCTTGTGCTATTAGATTAACTGCAGTTGAAATCTATAAAGTTAACTTCAGGCAAGTCAATGATTTTTACAGGGGTGCTGACCTTCAATCAATTTATTGTGTCTTAGAACTGTTTCCTATATATATCATTGGCCAAAAAAATGAATTATGTTCTCAGAGGTAATGATGAAAACCTGTTTTAATGAGAGGTGACTACAGTATTTTCACCTGTAGTCCTATGCACACTTATTTGGGAATGATCTCTATTTTGAGATTTATTTTGCAATAAATATTTATAGGACTGCAGTTTTGAGGATGATGCCTCAATCACAAAAGTGAAATCTGACTATTTGTTCACAAATTCTGAGCATCTAAAATATGAAATATAACAAATCTGTACACTACTAAAAGTCTCTTGTCTGTTTATAACCTTCACTGGGAAAACTGTATATCATCGGTCCCCACCGGCCATGGAACCTTACCCCCCCCCCCCCCCCCGGCCCTAAGGCTCCGGGCTTCCGGCGCACCGAAGCCTTTTCAACACCCCCAAAACCTGCCCCCGTGAGCCGGGCCGGGCCCAGCCGACGGCAGGTGGTCATAGGCAACATTTTTTGAACCAAGGTACCCCCAATAGGCTAACTTAGTGAATGCATCCAAAATCCAGGAGCAATGTATTGGAATTTTGGAAAATTGTGAGCCCATCAATGCTGCAGTGCCATGACCATCATTTCCAATGCTCCCTGCCAGTTTTCCACAAATCAGTTGGGAAGCTGGCAGTAAGTTGCAAGTCCATGGCCAACTGACAGGTGACTCCTGCTGGGTGATGGAGGAAGCAAGGTGTGTGTGAGAGAGATGGAGCAAGGGTGGAGGAATGTGTGCAGAGGTGTGTAAGAGGCACAGGCACAGAGTATATGAGGGTGTGGGTTGGTGAGGGTGCCTGAGAGGTGTGGCAAGGGTCAGGGAGGATTTCTGAGGGTGCAACACAGGTTGGGGAGAGCCTGCTGAAGGGATGTGAGGAGGTGCACAAGGTCAGAGACTACATGAGTGGTAGTAAAGAAATATCTTTGAAACAATGATCCAATGGCTCACAGATTGTCATAAAAACATCAGCAGTATAGGATATACCCAAGATATAGAAGGCTGCTTCTCTATAAAATATTGATTTTGAGTTATTTACACTAGAAATATGAACAGTAGCATTTTAACATTTGCTTGTTATAAGCTATATAAATGAGATGGACTCATACATATCTTATTGGCATGAGTGCATCTTCTATAATTCTGGAGTCATTATTTTATAACCCTGGTGTAACTGAAATGTGTTCACTATTATTACAATAAAAAAAGGCCAATCAGTATGCCCACATGCAGGGATCATCCTCAAGATCAGAAATTACTTCTGACCTAAGATTCTTGGCCAAGAATTTAGGCCAGCCTTTTTAAAAAGCTACTTCTGCTGATGGTTGGCTGCCAGCAGTCGGCAGTTTGAGTCTCATCGGCTCAAGGTTGACTCAGCTTTCCATCCTTCCGAGGTTGGTAAAAAGGGACCCAAGTTGTTGTAGGCAATATGCTGACTCTGTAAAGTGCTTAGAGGGGACTGTAAAGTACTGTGAAGAGGTATATAAATCTCTATTTATATACCTCTTCACAGGTGCTATTGCTATTATATCATAGGGTTTATGGATTTATAGATATATAAGCTGTCTTTAATGTGGTATTAATTGCTGCTTTGTTAATATTGCTGAAGTTTTAGCTGGTTGTTAGTCCCCAAAATCTCATGACAAATGGGTGGACATAAAACAAAACAAAACAAAATAGCCCATCCATAGACCATAGACTTGAGAGCAGGAAGACTTCTGAACATTTAATCCTATAACATTTGCTGTTAAATCCGGTGAGTTTCTCATCTACTTTGTTTTCCCCTCAAGCTTAATATCTCCCAAATACTGCAATCCTCTCCCATTAAATCCATTACAACTTCTGGCAGGATTCAAAATAGACGCTACTGGTTCTATTTTAAAGCCTAATAATTGCAGCTAGGTATTTCTGGAAATCTGTGTATAAGCATGTAAGAATGAAATGCATGCATGCGTGCATGCATGAGAAACTGCATGACTAATCTAGAGAAACTGGTCTGACAGGGTATATGCCCATATTTTGCCCTTCCTCAATTTATGCTGTAGCCTCTGATGCATTTGCCTGAAATCAACTTAGCTTTCAATCCAAATTAGGCTACCAACTCCCACTGTGGTAGTTGAAGGTAAAACATTATAATTTCTCTAAAGGAAGTGAAAGCTGAATAGTCATCTGCATTGGAAATTTACAATAAACCCAGGTTCTGTCCAACACAATGCCGAAGGGCACCAATGTTATTGGCGACATCTGCTTTGGCACCAGGCTTTCTAATCCTCAGGATTTCTTTAAAGATGTTTTTACTTAAAATTTAATAAATGGGAATAAAGGAGAAGTTAGTATGCTTTACAGAAAAGCGCTACTATAAAAAACAGGATATAATATAACTCCTGGAAGCATTTTAGAGAATAAGATGGCGAGTGGCTAAAGTCCAGGGCTAGGTTTGGCAGCTGTTGAAGTGGCAGAGACACTTTGGAAAGCTACAATGCTTGTTGAGCAACAACTGTGTAGTGCAGCTGTGGGGTTTTTTTTATAAAGAATTTTATACATTCATTTGATAGATTTAGGTGAGGTGTGAGGTAATTAAATGAACAGTTTACTGAAGGACAAGTAACAAAGTAACAGAAATAATCAGAAGTTTCTTGTAGAAATAAGGAAAAACAAGAGAACATTGTTGCTTATCTCCTGCTTCTGGCATGCATATCACACATGTAAACAATCACTTCACCAGTTGTATCCTAGTAATTGAGTGTTTTGAGACTGGGCATACCAAGCTTGGCAATCATTTTATGAGAATAACTGTAAGATGCTTTCAAAATCTGAGATACATCCACCAATTTGCATTAGACTATTATATTTGCATAAAGAAAATGATATTTCTTGGTAAGTTGTTAATGGCATATACAATGATTAAAGGGGTAAGAATAATGGTATAAATGTGATATACATGGTTGTCTTGTTTTGACAGCAAATCAGTGAAAAACCCAAATGACGGTGAATTAAGACTAGATAATTTATTCATATGGGGAAAACATCAGAGAAACTTCAAAAATCTTTAATGGGACAGCTCTGGATCTCCTTTTTAATGCAGCTAAAGTTAATTACATGGCAATGGTAAATCATCTCTGTACTTTATCAAGAAAATCACCTGAAATATACGGTTGTGAACAAATTGTCCTAGAGAAAATCTGTCTGTAAGAGTAAACATTGGCTTGTAAGAGAAGACATTGGCTTTATCAGCAAGTAAGCAAGCTGATAATAGATACGAAGTTCAGGAATCATTCAATATACATTCTGAAAGTTCTATAGAAATTAAAGTATTAGCATTAATCATTAAAATATCAAACTAGCAAATATAGTAATGACTATAGTTGCATAGTCCCATCCTCTCCATTTTAAACTGATTTTAAAAATTATATTCCAGTTTACTTTAAATGTAACAAAAAAGCAAAATTAGGTATTAATTTACTTTTACGGAAATAAATTTCACTAATCTGTCATCTTTTCTTTCAATTATTTTATCTGTGATGTTTTGCATGTGTAAGGAAGATACACAGCCATGACAATAACGAGTGAGGCTCTTCAGATCTGGATGGGGAGGAACAGACTTCAATTTAATCCTGACAAGCCTAAGTGACTGTGGCTGTTTGGTCTCCTAGAGCAGTGGCCCCCAACCTTTTTTGTGCCACGGCCCGGTACCGGCATCACAAAATGATCCGCGGCCCGGTACCGGCATCAGCACACATGGCAAGGCGAGCCGAGCGACCGGCCAGCCAGCCGTCCCCCGCTTCTCCCCGCCACCTTCAACTCCTCCTTTGTACCTTTGTCGATGGGCTTCGGGACGGCTTCAGGACGGTCGCTCGGCTTGCCTTGCCTTGGGTGCTGAAAGAATCCTCACACCTTAGTTTTGTTCGAAGCCGCCCCTCCCTTCGATGAAACTAAGGTGCGAGGATTCCTTCAGGGCCCAAACGCCACTTTCCAACCGGAAAAGCTCACCGAAAGCACTTTCTCATCAAAACAAGATGGCGGCGCCCAGCAAACCGGCGGCCCGGTAGAAAATGTTCCAAGGACCGGTACCGGTCCGCGGCCCAGTGGTTGGGGACCCCTGTTCTAGAGTCAAGGGCATTGCCACCATTGGCCTCAGATAGTTTAGCACCTTCTCATTCTAAACTGGTGAGCAACTTGGGAATACTTCTTGACTTACAGCTACTGCTCAAAGAGTGAGGGGTATCTCTGGCCAGGAGAACTTTTATATAGGTTCATTCTATGTACCAGATGCACCCCTTACTTAACTTGAAGGCCCTTCAGTAAGTCACTCATGCACAGGTCACCTCACCACTAGATTACTGCAATATTCTCTATGTCGGGCTGCCCTTGAAGACCACCCAGAAACTACAGCTGGTTCAAAGTGCAGCATCCCAAGGTGCAATTGTGGAATAAAGTGGGAATGGCCTTGAGGGGCAGGAGGAAAAGTCATTACTATGACAATAGTCGGATAAAAGTAAATGTCTCAAACAACAGCTTCACAAATATACAGGGAGAGAGGGGGATGTGTATTCAAACTTGCAAGATTCTATCGCCATAGCTTTACAATAAAAATAAAACTGACGCACGTAACATTGGATTCCTAGTCTGATCTACCTTGAAAGGCTGACAGTGATGCGCTTCTTGGTAAGTCCTTGTGTTACAACTGCTAGATAAGCTGCATTGGTTGCCAATCCAGATGCAATTCAAAGTGTTGGTCATTACCTATAAAGCTTTATGGTATAGAGCTTGAATATCTGCAGGATCAGGTATTACCAATTGTTTCTACTTGCCCAGTACATTCTAGCAGAGTAGGTATGCTCCAGCTCCTTTATATCAAATACTGTCATCTTATAAAACTGAGGAAGCTTGTCTTGTACTATAACAGCCCTCACTTTCTGGAACAGCATCTCCCCAGAAATACAGACAGCATCCTCGCCTGGAATTCTGAAAAGCTCTTAAAAATGCCATTGTAGTCTCAAGCCTGTTTGTGGGGTCCTATCCTGGTTTCTTATTGTTATAAGTCAGAGGTCTCCAAACTTGGCAATTTTAAGACTTCTGGACTTCAACTCCCAGAATTCTCCAGCCAGCAGAGTGAAAACGGCCTCCCCTGGGCTCCGGAGACCCTCAGGTGGCCGGAAACATGGGCCCCCATTTCTGGCCTTCCGAAACTTCCAGGAGGCCCGTTTTTTGCCCTCTGTGCGGGTCCTGTACTTACCTGGCATCCAAAACAGGCCGCATGGAGACTTCTGGGAGGGGCAGGGTGGGATAGACGGGGCCAGCCAGGGCTAGGATTTGCAGGTTCACTGAACTGTGTAGTATCTTAGCTAGAGGATTGCCCAAACCCATGTGAACCCACAGCAGATCACCCCTGTCAGGTTCACATATTAAGTCAAAATCAAACAATCCATATTTTGGCTTATTCAAAATGTATACTAGTTTTCATTGAAAGCATACAGAGTTGTATAAGCTTTATGCATACATATATTATTTGCCCATACAAAGAAGGATATAGCGTAAAGGGAATTTTTCAATATTATGCTAAAGGAACTGTTTGCAGCTCTCTTATCCAACTACATATCTCTTGCTGTATGTATATGTACAGGTAGTTCTTGATTTACAGCAGTTCATTTTGTGACCATTTGAAGTTACGACACTGAAAAAAGTAACTTACAACTATTTTTCACACATATGACAGTTGTGGGATTCCCATGATCCCCAGATCAAAATTCAGACACTTGGCAATTGACTCATATTTATGACAATTGCAATGTCCCAGGGTTACGTGATCCCCTTTTTTAACCTTCTGACAAGCAAAGCCAATGGGGAAGCCAGATTCACTTAACAACCATGTTACTAACTTAATAACTGCAGTGATTCACTTAACAACTGTGGCAAGAAAGATTGTAAAATGGGGCAAAACTCACTTAACATTGGTCTCATATAACAACAGAGATTTTGGGCTCAATTGTGGTTGTAAGTTGAAGACTCTCTCTCTCTGTGTGTGTGTGTGTGTGTGTATATATACACACACATACGCACACATACATACATACACATACATATATATGGATATATGGATATGTAAGGTATGAATATGTATATGAATATGTACAGTATATGCATATGCATATGTATACATTCTTACACTATATTAAATCAACATTTGCTGAAACAGTTGCATTATTTCAACATTAAAGAAATGTAACTGATTAAAAATTGAAGTTAAATTTCTGCAGGAATTGCTACTACCGCTATACCTAGTGTATATAATATTAACTATCCCAGAAAACCAGCATGTCTGAAGGTAACAAATATCTAACAAATCTCTTTAAGACATGAAAGTTATGAGTAACACATTAAATTAGTTGTACAGTGTATTGTATAAATAAAGCATAAATACCATTTTTATTGCTTGAAATTTGCATTCATTTTGTTTTTTAATTGATACTTTTATGCAAATTAATATGTGCAACTTACTCTCAATAAGAATGCTACAATTATTACAACTTTAAATCAATATTATTAATGATTGCCTAATAAAAAGAAACACTGAATTCACACAGTTATAAATACATTAGATCCACTGCATTTTGGATCCAACTCAAAATAAAATAAGAATTACAGTGCAGTTTTATTTCTTTCCTTTGAAAAATGACCATAAGGAAAAGTATAACAGAATAGTTTTCATTAGCTTAAAAGTCCATTTTAAACACTCTTTACATGCAGTAAAGTTCCTTGCAAGTAAAAACAGGTCAAATTCAGGCATTGATGAGAAAAAAAGGCATATCCAAATAATATTCTGAAATAAATCTGCAAATCCATTATACCTTTTTAAATTCTAATTAGGGTTTTGTCCCTTTTCCATTTAACTCTTTTCATTTTTTTAGTATCTCTCATGGACACCTTAGCAGAAGCTATCAGCTTTGACAGAAGACAAAAGTTCTGGCAGTGAACCATAAATTGGCCATTTCCATAAAAAGAACTACTAAATGAGAAACCATGTGCTTGGTATATGAAACTAATTTCATGCTTTCAAAAGCACACGGTGACTTCTAGCAAGATAGTGGCCCTGGGACTTGCAAAGACAGATCGGCTAAATAGAAATAGGTTTTCTGCTGGTTAGTCATGCTTTACATGTACTGTTAGTAAATAGAAATTCTCAAATCTTCTGTCAAACATATATACATTCTTTTCCATAACTCTGGGGTTGAAAGCTATAAAAACAACTGCCTTGTGAATAAATTTACAGCAAAAAGCATGAGATGGCTTAGGTTCTCATGAAAGGATTGCAGAATTACTATTCATTCTGTAACAAGAAATGGTTTTTCTTTCCTATTGGATATTGCCACCTATCCCTAAAATAAATATCCAAAGAGGAATAGTCATTTCAACTATGATAAGGAAGCAAATAACAAGATTTGGTGAATAATTTACAAACTAAAATGATTGGGCAGAACTTTTTAGACATGTAAACACAACTGAATCCTCTGACATGTTGCTTTTAAACTTAATGGGCTGATAATGTGAATTCCAGAGAGTATGTATTCAGGTCTTTAAAAAAGATTTGCAACATTTAAATGTCATATATAATTAAAGTGTTGTTAGGCAGGAGTTATAGGAATTTTATGCCTCTTATAAAACAAGTTATCATTGCAAACAAATTACTAGAGGTTGTCCCATATCTGACAGGTCATATCTTTTTAATACTGACAAAATCAGATACATATCATGTCAGTATATTGCTTTTGCTTTTAACTTTATTAACTGAAAGGCACATTTGCCATTCAGAGTTCCAGTCAAGCTTTTCATAAATAGGATTTTATACTCTGCACTTTATTTTCTGACCACAAGTATATAATCACACTGATGATTAATTAGCCTCATTTGTTAATCAGCAGCTTGTCATATTGTATCAATAGATGTGTGTTAATGTATTTGAAATGCATAATGACTATTCTGCCAGGATAGTCTCTTCTGGTAATAAATACTACACCAGCAATACAGAGGAGACAACCCATTACATAGAATTGCATTTGCAATGCATTATTAGTTATAATCAGAAAAATAATAACCTGCTTTTCTCATATATATATATTTTAGCCTTGGTGTTCTTTTGCTATAGACAACAAACAAAATTCCACTTCTAAACATGAGAGGATTACAAGGCTGCATCTCATTTTGAAATGAGTAGAATTCTGTAATGTTTATATTTTTTAAAAAAGCATTGCTCACCTTTGCTAGGAAGTCCACTCCACATGATGGTACCGTAGTGCTAAATATCCAGCTTGTAAAAGAAACCAGGCTAGAAATTCAAAACTTCCAATTTGTGACCAGCAACAGAAGATGGGTTGGATACTACAGAGACCTGGATCTCCAGCCCTGATCATCTGTGTGCCAGGAAACTGTTATACCAGTGCAGCTTCAAACCTTCTCCACTGCTGGCTTATTTGCACTGCTCATTGAAAATCCTTTACACGCTGGCAGCATTTTAGGGAAGGACAAGCATACTGAGTCATTTGTAAAGAAATTGCAGCAATTTTAGTTCCACACATTCACTTGTACTGAAATATACACACACAGCACTATTAAAGTAGAAGGTCTTTGGAGTGGATTTATACTGAGAAACAAACAATATTCAGGCTTCATTATCATGGAATCAACTGCAGTGATCAGATTCAAGCAAGGCAGATTATTACGAAATGGCTCTACAGAGATAGCTTTAAACCATAAAGAATCCTCTTCCTAAAGCATGTGAGTGTTAAAATTAGAGCTAAATTCTCTACAGGGAGAGGAAGCATTCATAGTCAATACGTATTATTGGGCTTGATTTAAAAATGAAAAATGACATGTTGTGACTGTGGGTTTTTTCCCTGTTCATTTGAAAATGCACAATACATGCTCAGAAAGGAAACACTCCTTTATATCCGGCTGCCATAAAATAGCCTGAAAGCCTCCTCCCATCCCTCTCAAAGGACATAAATGGACATGGAAAACTCTAATCCCACTATGGATTATTGACCATGTAAATTTAGGCATCTGATGCTTCAGATCTGCACCTTTAAAATGTTTACTTTCTACCCTACTGCTCTTCTCTCTTTTGATGTAGGTCACTTCTTCTCTCAGATTTCTAATCATTTCACCCTCTTAGTCCCTTGTCTCAGTCTGTTCCCCGTTGCCTCTAGCACTGTTACACTCATCTACCACCTTTCATTCACGGCAGCTGCTTCAGCTCATGATGCCTTTGCACAAAATGGTTAGGCTAACTCTGTAACAAATTTCTTTCGACACCAAAAGATGCCCTCTCTTTGGAAGCTGCTCTAACTGCTGCTCTCCTATCAGAGCTCTTTGTGTCTCCCTCCCCCCAGAAACCAACAAATAGAAGGGAAATTGGAGGCCACCTGTATGTTTCAGCTTTTGATTGCTTTTTAAATCTTTGGCAGTCATTCTGGGCCTTTGTATTCTCTCTGGCAGCACTTTGTTGCTATGTCATTCTCCTGGGCTTTTCCTTCCATATTGTCTGAGGTGTTAGCTTTTGCTTTCTTTCATAACACATCCAGATTGTTCCCTTGTGACTTCAATCTTCAAGAAAAAAATCTAGCTAGTAGCTACCTCTCGTCTTCAAGCTACATTTCCACCATTGGCACCCACTTTTCATTTCCACCACTTGCAATGGTCACTCCATTGATCTTTAAGAACTGTACTCTTTAGCTCTTTCCATTATGGATTTTTTTTTTCTTGTTTGAACATCACACTGTCATTTTTAATACATCCTCTCCATTTCACTGTTTGTACCACTCAACATCTTGCTTGTACTGTGACCTACAATCTAATAATATCTTTCTTGAAGTTTATTTTCATTATTTATCTCCAACTTCTGACCTCTTCTTAGACTTCTTTTTCTTTACTTTTATCTCCCCTCTCAGCCAATGCTTCACTGTTCTAGCAAATGTGACGTGTATTTTCATGCTTCCATTTAGTATGCGTCCCCAAGTTACGAAGCATATGCTAAGGAAAAATCAAACTAACTAACTGCTCTTAGTCATTTAAATTTCAACTGACCTTATTTTATCTTCCTAACTTGTATTATAATACAGGCCTAATTCTGAAATTATTTTCTGCATTTCATGCTGTACTGCACTCTTTCTTTACTTCATGTATTATTAGCTTCCTTAGGAAAACTAATTAGCTGTCTTGCTTTCCTATTTTCTCCAGACTTCATCTCTTTCAGTATTTATTGATGAAATCTTCTCCATTAAATCACTCAACTTGCCACCTTAAATTAACAGATTTGATTTATCTATTATCTATTCTTAATAAATCATAGCCCTCTTTTTTTCTTCTCTTTCCTCTACTATGTTCAAATATACCATTATCTTATCTATTCTGGAATAAAGCACCTTGTACATTTTAATGTCTCTTCCCCCCCATTATAAACATCACAATAAATACATTCTGCTTATTATTTCCATTTAGCATTTTAAAACTACAGATGCCTGAAAAGACAAAATTGCTTAATCACACATATCCAGAAGTAAATATACAATATGTACCTCAGGGTTGAGCCAGGGATTCTAAACCTAATAATATCAGATCCTGGGGCAAAAGTATCTTTCTAAAATGCAGCTCCAAAGTCAAAAATATTGCTTGTCAACTTTTATTCACTATTCCTAAGTCTTAATATTAAAAAAAAAAAACATTTTCCACATTTAGCAACTTACCTTCTCGTTTCCCCTGTCTCTTCTCCTCCCCATCTCTGCATGTTAGATGGCAGAAGGCACTTGGCCAGTTTTGCAAATGGAATCCAAAACTGCCTAAAAAACTGGCTCAGGAATTCTGAGAGCTGAAGTCCACAAGTCATAAAAGGGCCATCATTCCGCACCTCTGATCTAAATGATACTGAATGCTTCTCAAGTCAACAGATGGTACAAGCTATCCATCAAAACATACTTCTTCTCAAATACAATATCCACTTAGAATATCAATTTGAATTGATATTGTGACTAGATCAGGACTGTCAACCTCCCGGCCCATGGGCCGGATGTGTCATGTGCTGGCCACGACGACACCCAGTTTAGAAAAAAAGTCCCGATACATCACGTGATGCTACTGTGGCAACGTTAGTTTGACACCCCAGCTTTAGATTATAGAAAGAATATAAAACTAGGCAGGTCTATGCAAATCCCAAATTTATTAATTGTTGTAAACAGCTGAATAAAGCCTAGATTCAGAATTTCATCTAGGAGAACTCTGCTTAAGAGATGTTTCTAACAGAGCAACAATAGCCAACCTTTTTACAATGTGTAGTATGGTTCATGTAATAACATGCAATGGGGCATATTTCTCTTCTGCCATATCATTGTGTGAGACCCTATCCTCATTCTTTCCTCTGTTCATCACCTATTCAATTCAAAGCCATAATATATGGTGGGATACATCATGTTCCCTCATCACATATACTACAAACTTCCCTTCTTGGTAATTCAGCAGTTTTCTGGTGTTGTATACAAAACATTATCCCCGTATAACCTTAACATTTATACTTAGAAGGCATAATTAATGAGACAACTGGCATCCAGTGCATTGATTAGAACAAAAGATTAGGAGCAGGGAGACTCACTTTCCTATGTCATTTACTGGTAATCTTAGGATGAGCTCTCTGTAACCTACTTTTCAAAGACAAAATTGGAGAATATAAATCAAACACACTTGGGCTATGTGAAGTGTCAAAATGATTCCATTTGAAAAGAGATTTGAGTGAAGGCCCATTTGAATTAAATGTTCACAGTAAAATCAATTTCAGGTGTCAAACCAAATCACATTTCTCAACACTTTGAAAACATTTAAATGCAATTCAGATACCAGATGGACTTTCTAGCTTTGCGGTCTCAAACGTGGTTGCAGCTTTACTTCCAACATATGCACAAAACTGAAGCAGGTTGAGTGATGAACAATAGGCTATTTTATATTGACATGAAGAGCTTTTATTTATTCAAAGTTAGCCTGTGGAGTCCTTGATATACAGTAATATCGCTTCCCTGATTTTAATCTCTTGGTTTTGTTTTAGAATTTGTTATTTAGGTTGACTTGGAAGGAGACAGATTTATTTTGTTTTACCCTTTTGAACCTTTGTTCTTTTTATATATGATCCTCTATCTTTTCCAAAATCTATAAACGGACACTTTCCTAAACTCTGTCTTTTTATCTGGCCTGCCAGTCACATCTATAAACTGTTTGCAGTTCAATTGTTTTAGTCTCCCCTTTTATTCCCTACTAAAAACAAAAAAGTCATTTACTTTCTTGTTGTCTTTGCCCAGTCTAGCATTGAATGAATCTTCTTCACTGCATGAGTGAGGAACGAGCTAGCATTGTCAGCTGTCAGGACTGCCTTGATTGTCTAGCATGTGTAGATTTCCCTGACATTCTATGCTGTACGCTAAATAATAACTTTATGAGTCTAAAATACTGTGTATAGAACACTATGCACAATATAGTCTATTTCTTTATACTAGATATTACATATGCAATATGGATAAAAAACACTCTTTAATTGTTGCTCTGATATCACAAAATGTAACATTTCTAAAAATATGCTAATCTTGACAATAAGCTATGACATCCTCCAACCCAAAAAAGCAAATGATCGGAGAGCGTAGTAGATTCTCTGTTCTTAAATATAAGTTTTATTTTTAAGAAACTTTTAGAAACTTTTAAGTATGACACTTTTTGTATTGGTTTCACGCATCTTTGTAGATTATTTAAAGGACATTTTGGAGGTAACTGTTGCTTTCTCTTTTTTTTCTATTTTAAAAGTATGGGAATATTAATAATAATCACAATGAAGCCTTTAATGCTACCCTGCCAAAACTTTCCTGGGATATGTCTAAAGGATCTCTCATCCCTACTGTTTTCATTCAATTCTACCAAAAAATGAACCCGCAATAGATTTTTTGTTATTTTCCCTTATAACCTATGATCCAAATCCTTATATATAAAAACTATTCAGAATATGAAATAAAAGAGCTACTGCATTAGTAACACTTTGATACTGATTTTTTAATTAAAGGCAATTACAACTAATTTTATAGAAAAGCTTAGGTTGCTGCAGCTCAGATTCTAAAAAAACAACAAAAAAACCTAATACCAAATAGCTGAATATACTTACACAATATTTTGTAGTGCATCTGGTTTAAAGATTAAATTCATAGTTTTTAAACTTATTACAAATGCTAATTATATAAATGATACTTTTAATTAATATCACAAAAAGTGGTTTATTTTAGATACAAATCACATTTTTTTTCTGATAAAACATGAACTGAAATGAGTATTTTAATATTTGCTTCTAAATTGCTGGATAATGTTGATTGCAAACTGGATAATTTTTCATATTTCTTAAGGGAACATCACAAGAATGGCATTCAAATATATAGAAAAATGGAAAGAGATAAGCTATTTTTTTAAATTATGGGAAAGAAAACTATATCTTTAAGGCAATGATACTTCAGTAGACATTGTGATTGCATACTATAGCAGTGTTAACCTTGTGCTATAACTTTAACTTTATCATGACTTATTCTACCCAGTTTTCAAGGTTCACATGATACAGTGAAACATAAATTAAAGGCTGGGTATTCATAACATAGTAGGCTTGGGTTGACTATGTAATTCAGTGGCCTTATCTGCATAACCTATTAATTGACTGGGTGAGTCTATTGGACAAACATATAGATCCAACCAACAAACAAGTTAAAAAATATAGTCCACAACAGCCCAAGGTTTAAGAGACTAACTCTCATGAGCAACTATATTATTCAAAGAGATGTTTGCTTGGTGGTCTCCCTATTTACCCCCTCCCTCCCAGCAAGATGGGCAAACAACGACAGAAAACTTATATATATATATATATATATATATATATATATATATATATATATATATATATATATATATATATATATATATATATATACACAGATAAGTTTGGAGGTTGGAGTAAATCAACAGAAAATCCTTTGGATACTTCCAATTGTGATATCTGCAATTACACACACCATCAGCTGAATTTCTGTAGAATGCTGGCTATGTTCACTTGGCATAGCTGTCTCCTAAGCTAACCACTTATATCAGAAGTCCCAATCAAACAGGACTTAATAATAGCTTTTCTGTTTTTTATAACTGAAGTTGTCCTCTTGATATTAATACAGATTAACAAGGGGATTTTAAAATGCAGTAACACCACAGCACTATTTATTTCATTTACATAAATGTGTCATCCTTGATTAGCTAAGCCAGGGGTCTGCAACCTGCGGCTCTAGAGCCACATGCAGCTCTTTCGGCCCTCTGCTGCGGCTCCCTGTCAGCTGATCCCACCACTGGCTGGCTCCACCCCTCCCCATCACTCCTCGCCTGGCCTGAGAAGGTAAGGGTGATGGTGGGGGATGGAGACTTACTCCATATTCCAGAGCAGGAGGTGACTGGGTGAGAGTGAGTGACATCAAGTTGGCCACGCCCACCCAGTCACACCTGTGGTTAAATTATTGGCTCCCGGTGTTTTTTTTTTCTATGGGAAACAGGTCCAAATGGCTCTTTGAGTGTTAGGTTGCAGACCCCTGAGCTAAGCAAACACCTCAGTTTCTTCTGCAGTAGTTTTGTAGATTAAATAGCCCCTCCTATTTTTATACAAAATACGAAAGAGATTGGACACATGTGAAAGTGAATTATAAATAGCTTTGTAAACAATACATGTGTTTTATAAAATATAACCAAAATGTAAGTTCCTCTGCTCCAGGTATCTGAATTTAAAAGTCTTAGTAGTGTCAATGATAGAAATAAAGAAGAAAAATAGGTAAAATAGGTCACAGCTGGAAGGATACCTCTTTTCTTCAAATAGTCATTAAGAGAAAGACATAGGGTGAAATATACCAACTAATGCCATAAATGGTTAAATCTGCTAAAAACAATCTTTGTATGAATGCTTGCACTGACATCTTGTGGATATTTTAAAACACAACATAAACTAGTTAAAGATCCAAATACATCACTGGAATGATCTTTTTTCCTATTGATAAAAGATAATAAATACAAAAATACAGTTATTTTATATGATTCATGACTTCTGGTTAATTTCAGAACTGCATTTTAAATAAGTTTTTCTTCATTCCTATTTCTTCTTTTTATATTACAGCCTCTATTTGTCACCATTTAATATTCCCCTGTATTATTATTGAAAGACTAACCAAAACTGTAATTTTAGCACATATGAAATGAATACTGACAGTTTGGGAATGAATTAGGATTTTATAACATATGAATATGTTGCAAAGACCACCAACTAATGATGAATTCAGACATTACTGAATTTTACCATAAAAATCCCAGATTTCAAAAACTTCATTGCCATAAATCATTACTTGTTTTGACAATACTTGTGAAACTACCAAAATCCATATTCCAATATTTCTTCAGCATAGAAGGTATGGTGCATACAATGTTCAATGTCTTAAGTCACTATGAATTAAATGCTGCCTGTAGAAAAGCACCATATCAATTGTTTACAAGATAATAAGTATAAGTGTATACATAGTTGTGAATACATGAAATGGGTACATATAAGAAAAATAAAAGAAGAATAAGAGAAACAATAGGACAGGGACGGTAGGCACGTTGGTGCGCTTATGCACGCCCCCTTGCTTTACACTATCAATCACTGATGTCAGCAGAGTAACTTAAGTACCATCAGGATTAGTACCACAGCTGGACATATCCCCTCTTTCCCTATCACTATTGCTTCTATCCTGATCATCTCTGGTGTCTATTCTTGAGGGAGGGTAAGACTGTTACTGTCCACAGGCCCATAAGCTGTCTTCCTTGCAATATTCCTGTTTTCCTCTGAAAAAGACAAGGGAAGGCAAGCAAGCATCCAGCAGGGCTATTACGCTCACTTTAATATTGGACCTGCAATAGAGGAGGGGAAGGGTGCAATTATAATGAACTAGCTCTATACCCATGCTTCGCTATGAAACTATGTGATGGGGCTTAGTTTTGGGGGAGGAAAATAAGGGGGAAAATTGTGCTTCTGCCTACCAGCATCCATTGGTATTCATCTGGCTAGCGTTCTGTCAGTGTGTGAGAGAGTTGAGGGCTGTTTGGAAACTGAAACAGTATTTGCTGTGTGAGCAAGGAGAGAGCAAGGAGTCTGGGTGTGGCTTAGCTCAACTGTTCTGTACAAAAGCTGGCTGCTGCTGTGAAACTAAAACTGAAACTCCTGTCCTCTGCTTGTATTTTGCATTTGGAAGAGATTTCTTTTCAAGTGGGGAGGGGGAGTAGAACTCCTTAGCATCAGAGCATGTTAATAGTAATGTACGAAATACTAATGCTCCGATGTTGTTTTGAAAAATCCTTTCTTAGTGAGCACCTAGAAGCCAAGAGGAACATATGTGCCAAATTTCAAGTTTGTAGGCTTTACGGTTCTGGAGATTTTGTGATGATGCGTGAGTAGTATTTTGCTTTTATATATATAGATTTTTTTGAGTCTGTGAAGGGGGATGGCAGTTTGCTAAATATTGCAATAGAGTCAATTTGGCACAATGGTTAAGGCAGCAGGCTAGAAACTGGAAGACTGTGAGTTCTAAACCTGCCTTAAGCACAAAGCCAGATGGGAGAACTTCGGCCAGACATGCACAGACCTAGGAAGGCGGCACTGGCAAATCTCTTCCAAAATGTTGCCAAGAAAACTCCAGGGACAGCCCAGGCATTTGCCAAGGGTCAACAATGACTTGAAGGCACCAACAAACAGAGACAGATTATCTGTACATCCCTACCTTTTTTAGGAAAGCAGGCAACACCATTGCCTCAAAGTCATGAGGCTATTAGAAAGGCATCTCAGAGACCCTGCTTTATTGCCCTTAATAAATGAGGTACTCATAGCTGGGTTCCAAAACTTTGAAACCTAAACTTTTTTCAACAAATCTAACTAATGAGGCTATATGAGACACTAGCTTTCTTGTTTGTAAGCAACCCTTGGGGTCTTGATAGTGGTCCTCTTGGGTATAAGATAGAGCCCCTGTTCCACCTCACTGTGATGTATTTGTGTAGGGAAAAATTATTCGTATTAATGAAAGTCAGTATGAAGCTGGCTTTCTAAATACTAACACATTTCTTTTAGGCATTAACTTTATTTGTAAGAAATACTCTTAAAAATAAAAGTGACAAGTAGTAGCAGCCTAGTGTTTTGGTTTATTACATTTGTTCATGTGTCCATCTCAAATTCAGGGACAAGCAGGATAAGGGTGCCTATGTTGATGGAGTGCCAAAATCTCTTGTCATTTTTCCAATTTTCAAGCGACCTTTTTAGGATGCAGAGTAAAGCTATTTAGTGTGTTTGCTGCTGGCTTGAAACCTGAGCCAGGAAGTTAAAGCTTATGCTATTATTAACTGTTTTTAATTAAATGAATGTGAATGATTCAGAAAGCAGTGTGTACATATAGCTCTAATGGAACTATGCACCATCTTTACTTAACCTGCTGCTTTCCAGATCAGCTGGGATTGCAATTCCCAGAATCCCGAATCAGCATACCCCCTGAAGGGAAATTGGTAAGGGGTGGTGGGAATGCATTGTAAAACAGCACTAGTTTAATTACTAGTAATATCATTCATACATCAATATCAGAGGGTTGCCGTTGTGGGGAAAATAGGAGAAAGGAGGAGTATTATGTATGTTTCCTGCCTTGAGTTATTTATAAAGTAATAAAGGCAGGATAAAAAAAAACCCATAAATAAATAAATCTGTTTCCTGATCATGTAGTGTTGTCTCCCTCTTTAGCCTATTCCCTAGAATGTCTCTGCAAATGAGATCACACCAAATAAAAAAATAATTGAAATAGAGATGTTGGGTTTCTTCAGTGCTTTACATTTGGTTTCAGAAAACTGCTTTGGAAGTAGGTAAGAGTGCATATGTAACACCTGTCAGCATCTTTTTAAAGCAGCCCTGGCATTTCTCAAAATTACACTGCTCCCTTTTTGAAGAGATGTATGGAGATGGTCTTGAAGGAAATAAGCATCAACCATATTAGCCTGGGAAAATAGAGAAGGATGAGAAAGAAACTCTTTGGTATCAGAGGAAGGGAAAGAAAAAATACTGCCGAGCTCTCCAGAATCTTTTATCATAGCTTGTATCAAAAAGGAAAATGATAGTATTTTTGACGTGGTCTATCTTAAAGGGCTGACAGGTCTGAAGCTGCAGGGAATGCTGGCAAAATATATTCATTTTGAATAATTGCACATAGTTACTATCAGAGGTGGTATTCAGCCGGTTTGCACTGGTTCAGGTGTACTGGTAATGGAAATTTTGAGTAGTTTTAAAAACCGGCAAATACCTCCTCTGGATGGCCCCACCTACCCCCACCCTCAACCTATCCTGTCCTAAATTCCCTTGGTTTTTAGCTCAGCTGATTCGCAGGTTGCCACGCCTCAGCTGAGCTAAAAAACAGCTCGCTGCACCAGCGCTAACACCGAGGGTGGTCTTTGAGTGCTGCGCTGCGCAAAGTGTGCTCTCATAGAACTAGTTGAACCACCAGCTGTCCCAACCCCGCTCCACCCTATATATCTTGCCTACACCATGCTAAGCTCCACGCCTTACCTCCGCGCTTTGCCTCCTCTGCTCACCGAAGATAAGCATGCCACCTGCTCGCCTTTCGCCTCGGGTCAGGGCCCAGGGATGGGCCATTTCCCGGCTCTGGCCTTGCCCTGGAGCCTCCGCCCACTTTGGCCGGGGTGGGGAATGCGCCATTCCCCGGCTCCGGTCTTGCCCTGGAGCCTCCAACCATTCGCCGTTTGCCTTGGCTAGGGAACACACCATTTCCTAGCTCCGGCCTTTCCTCGGAGCCTGCACCTGCATGCCACTGCCCCCCTCTGGCCTCAAACTATGGCCCTGTGGATAGAAGCAATTTATTCAGCCTGTGGCCTGCTGCGCTGGGCCGAAGGCTTCGGGGTGTGTGTGTGGCGGGGGTACAGGAGGGCTGAAATGGTTTGGGAATGGACCAGATGGTTCTTCTTACCTTTAAGAAGATCCATCTGGAAAGCACTGCAGCAGAGATCTTGCAGCCGCTTCTTCCATCCCTTTCCACCGAGGCTTCACTTGCAGAGACACTTCATGTGCTCTCCAGGTCGGCAGCTGTTTCTCTCCGCTGCTGCTACTTGGTGGAAAAGCGCTGCGGCTGAGAGAAACAGCATTCAACATGGCTGCTGCTTCACTGTGGTGCAGTGCTTTCCAGATGGGACTTAGAGGACCCAAAGCAGCGGCTCACAGCTGCTAAATTGCAGTCTGCTCTCCCAGCAAGAGAAGCAGCGGAGAGAAGCAGCCACTGCCCCGGAGATCAGAGATGGAGGGAACAGGCCCCGAAAGGCTGCTTGGTCAAGCCTTGCCACGTGGCAAAAGCTGCACATGCACGGCAGCCATGCATGCGCACATACTCACATTTTTGGCGAACCGGTGGTGGGTTTATTTGAAACCCACCACTGGTTACTATAGTTGTACTCCTCTACATTCAAAGGTATGTTTTAGAGTTAAAAATGTAGGCTGCAAAGCCATAGTAAATAGTTGCCTTATACTAACTGAACAAGTCATATATTGTCCTAAACCATAAAATAGCTTAGCTGCCTCTGGTATAGAGTCAGGGTGAACCCAGCCAATGTGTTTGGTAAATAGTGATTTATGTCTTAGCTTGCTATGTACACCCAGTAAAGTGTGGTTTATTCAAGGAAGCATAGCTTAGATGTGATTATCTATATAGCGAGTTACTGTATGAGACTGTTAGAGCATTTGCTCATTTTTATTCACTTATTAAATTTATGCTACCCATCTTACCAATAAGACAACCCAGCTTATTCTGGGTGGTTATTCAAATATTCAACTTATTGCAGTGCTGCCTCCATTAACTGGCAGCAAACCTCAGTTTCAAATAATCATTTTTGGTTTTATCTTGAGATGCCAATAAATGATCCTGGAAGATTTTAATATATGAAATATTTACTATTAAGCTATGGCTTCTTACTGTAACTGTAGCATCATTATGAACACCGAGTAAAGTAATTATCCAACATTTCTATAAATCTGATTTGATCTGTAAGGGATTTCTTTCTACCCCTATATTGGGGTATATTGTGGGAAACCTTAAATCACTGGTAGGATACTAACAGGAACAGACCTGCATCTCCTTCGTTGAGTACCACTGTGTTTCCAAGTTTAAAGGTATAGGGAATATCTGCATACAGTAAGCTCATAATTTATTTAATCCTTAAAGTCCCATATCACCTGGGATCTGACCATCACAACATATTATTTATATTCATATTTCATGTTTCTAGATTGCACATCTCCCTCAATGAGGGGTTCTGAATGGTATTTTTATTAAACTTCTGGACTTTAATATCTATTAGGATCTGGTTTATTAGCATATCTTCCTTATGTTTTGATGTTTGTCAATGGGATCTGATGAGACAGAACTTTTTTTCAATTGCAGAGCTGAGGAGTGTCACTGGCGCTAAGATATGCTTGGCTCCCATTTATGCTCAACAATACCTTTAAAAGAACACTGTCTTTTAAAGACAAAAATCATTATCTTTGTGTCATTTTTCTACTGGTTGTGAACTGCCTGGTCATGTACCACCATAAAAGATTTTTCTGAGCTGGTTGTTAATTTAAATTTTAATAATGTTGGTTTTGCTTTTATCTTGTTGATCATCTTGAACATTTTTATAGGAAGATGAGATAAAAAAAAATATTTGTCAGATACAAATCCATGTAAAATTTAACGCCACTGCTATTTTTCCTTGGCTAAAAGGGGGAAGAATATTTGCTCTAGGAAGGGGCAATGAAGTGTGCAGTCTGGCTCTTAATTCATTAGCAAGGAGCCAGCATTACATGCCATTTTTTTTACTGTATCAAATATAATCTTGAAGCAAGACCCCCTATTTCTATTTAATTTTATTATTTTAGACAACTTGATTGACTATGGCTATGATCTTCATTTGTCTTATCAGTGTCACCAAAAATAAATAAATAAATAGATTGTGGCAGGGAGTATTTTAGAAAGCACCAAACATTTATAAGAAACAATTATAAAGAAAATGAAACTTCTGAAGGATAAACAGGCAAAATCTTTTCTAATCTATGAAAATAAGTTCCCCTCAGATGAGTTTAAATCTATCACTTCATTAATACTTTGCTATACTAGCAAAAGTCATTCAAAAGCAGCTACCTCTCTCTCTCTCCTCTAGATAGTATTTCTTAAGGACAAAGACATGTTTCCATCTATCTTAATATAAAAAGGTTGATGGATATTATTTTTATAAAAGGTGACCTCCAAAGGATTATATTTAAAAAGAAAATAGGATATCAGCACACTCTGCATCTTTTTGAAAGGAAAAGAGGTACATTATTCTTCTTCTATTATATGGCATCATTTTCTTAAAAAAGAACTATGGTGTAATGGTTTAATGATTAAGACCAGATTCCAGTCATTCTCAGCCATGAAAGCTCATTGAGTGACTCTGGGCCAATCATATCTCTCAACTCAAATCTCCCCAGAGAGTTTTTGTTGTGGGATGAGTCGGGGGACAAGAGCCTATGTATGTCAAGTTGTGGCCTTGCAGGAAAAGACATATAATACAGTAACATTGATAAATTACTAACTAAATTAAGAAAAAAAAATAGTTTGTTACTTTCATCCTATAGGACACTGAATATTACAGGATTTATTTTAATTCAGCTCATTAAAAGTTCAGCTTTTATAATAATACTTTATTTGCGGTCACAGACCAAAACAACAAAAGAAGAACATGGGAAAATTAGTCATGAACAATTGGTCACCAAAAACTTGACTAAGGGGAATTACAGCGTTCTCCTCTGATGGTTACAGCTCTTAAAAAAAATTGGAAACCAAAGAAGTGATATATGAGGAGCCATCCCCTAGACAATATAAGAACAAATTACTAACATTGGGTCTAGAAGGGTCTGTTTCAAGGAGAGACAGTAACTTAGATCTGCCTGCGTTATACATAGGGCAACATAAAAGGACATGCTCCACAGTTTCAACCTCAGCTCTGTCACAGGTTCATAGCCGCTCGTTAATCGGGAGCCTCTTAAATCGCCCATCCAGCAGTGCTGAGGGCAAGACATTAAAGCGAGTTAGGAAGAAAGCTCTTCTATACTTGGGAATGGTTAGAGTGTAAAAATAGGAAGCCATCCTCAGTCTGTAATTATTAAATTGGCTGAAGATCAGAGGGGAGCAAGTTTTGTTAGCTGTGGCCTGTAGATATTGCAAGTCAATGTCCACAAACCGTTGGACTACCCTAAATTGGGCGTCCTTAAGGCCATAATCTCCCAAGGCATCCCCCGTAAAACCTAGCAGGTGTAATTTCTTCATCAGCTCCCTCTCCCAACGAGAAATATGAGAGTCAGCCAACGCCAGGGAGACGTAGCTACCAGGAACTGCCAGAAAGAGCACCCGAAACCACCATTTAAAGGTGTTAATCCACGCCATACATTGACTGATCGAGTGCCCAGTTCCAGGTATATCGGAGCAAAACCAACACAGGGAGGAAGACCCAGAAGTTTTCTAAAAAAGACAGCCTGGGTTCTTTCAATACAATCCTTGAAGCCCCGTATCCATATGGGAATTTCGTAAAGAGTTTGAGCCAAAGTTTTGGCTTTGTAAATACGCAGAGCAGAAGGAATAAACTGGCCTCCTTGGGTATAAAAAAATCTTAGAATCTGCTGGTGACTGCAGGAGGCTGAATTCAGCACCTGGGTTCGATGTCTAGTCCAAGCACCGGTGTTCTGAAATTGAATACCTAAGTACTTAAAATGGAAAACCTGCTTAACAGCATTACCATTGATAGCCCAGTTATACAATTTCCGGGCTCTAGAGAACACCAATACTTTGGATTTGTCGTAATTAATAGACAAGTGGTTCCCAGCACAGTAGGACCCGAATGCAGAAAGTAATCTTTTCAGACCTGGCCTTGACAATGAAAGGAGGGCCACATCGTCAGCATAAAGGAGAAGCAGGATCTTCATAGTTGACAGCTTTGGGGCATGGGACTCAATACGTCCAATATGAAAGGCCAAGTCAGATAAGAATAAATTAAACAAAAGAGGAGCCAGAACACAATCCTGCCTTACTCCGTTCTTAATCGGGATAGGATTTGAAAGTTCTCCCTGCAAACCACACCTGACCTGACTAGAGGTCTAGTTGTACAAGGATCTAATTAGGAGCAGAAGACGTCTATCGATAGAACTTTTGAGCAGTTTTGACCACAACAGTCCCCTAGGGACTGAGTCAAACGCTGACTTTAGGTCGATAAAAGCAGTAAAAAGTTTGCCACCTGGTATGGTAGTATATTTATCGACCAGGTGCACTAAGACAAAGCAGCGGTCCAGTGTGGCACAGCCCTCTTTAAACCCAATCTGTTCAGCACCAATAATATTAGACTCCTCAACCCAAGTGAGGAGTCTACGTTGGAGATATTTAGCATACAGTCTTCCAATGATGGAGAGCAGGCTTATGGGGCGATAGTCGGCTGGGTTGTTCCTATTTCCTCGTTTAAAAACTGGAACAATAATTGCTAAGCTCCAGGAGGTAGGGAACCTGCTAGAGGTATTGATATGTGTAAAGAGTCTTGGTAAGAGAGGAATCCACCACTCGGGATTGGATTTTAGCAGATCAGGGGGTATAGCATCAGGGCCAGGGGCTCTGCCTGACTTGAGTTCGGAGATAAGCTCAGTAATCTCAGCAGGAGTCACGGGTTGCCAGTCAGGAACTGCAGGAGGAAGCTGTGGCCCAAGCACGGTCGAACTTGTTGACGCCTGGAAAATTGCCAAGAAATGGTTTTCCCAATCTCTGTTGGAAATACAGCAGAGGTGGAGTTCTTGATGAGCCGGCAAGGAGCTGGCAACAATTTGCCAAAATAATCGAGTGTTCTTCTGCTGAATGGAGAGGAGAAGTAGATCCCACTTCTCTCTCTCTTTAGCTTTCTTTTTCTTAGCAATTAGTCTTGATACTCCTGCTTCAAGTGATAGTAGTCCTCTGGTGGGCATTTATCCCCTTGATTACGATAGAGCAGGTAAACCCGATTTATCTGGTTCCTGAGCATCAGACACTCTTTGTCAAACCAAGAATTACTTCTTGAATTATATGAACCTCTCGGCCTACGGACGGCTCCTAGCTCCCTTTGAACACTATTAATTAGTGATTCAAAGGCCGAGATTGTCCCTGGGCCACTACTTGTTAGAGCCTGATCTTATAGGCTGAGACACTCCGGAGATGATAAAAAGGAATGGAACTTTCTTTCAGTATTAGAAGACCATTTGATCCTCCTTGTATACGAGACCACATAGGGATCTAATATCTGGGGACCCCTATTTCAAGTTCAGCTTTTAAAAACCAAAGTAGATGTCATAAGACTTCATGGATAGCTACAGAAAGACTGAATTTTAATTCTGATGCACGCTGACTTATTAGATAAATAAGTCCCATCTGAGCTAGTTGACTTGACTAATCTCAAAATGCTAGGCAGGATCAGACCATGGATAACTATACTTTGGTTAAGTAAACCATTAAGCCATACTTCTTTTTAATGTGCCTCTTTTTCTTTCAAAAAGATGCAGAATGTGCTGATACCCCATTTTATTTTTAAATATAATCATTTGGAGGTCACCTTTTATAAAAAGTTTAGGAATTAAAAATATTCTGGGGGGAAAACAAGAGCAAATGGTTTTCATCTTGCTAAAAGAACCATATGGATAAGTCTATGAAGTAGAAAATCTCTTCTTCTAATCTGAAATGCCATGACATTATTAAAGAAAACAAACAAAATAGGATAAGGCTCTGCCTACTGGCTTGAAAATTTAAATAAACATGTATATTAACTCACTGCCTAAATTAAATAATCAATGTATTGGTAATACTGAAATAAAACAGTCATCCATGTTTTCATATATAATTGGCACCAACACTTTGCAAGGAATCCTTTCACTTTTAATCTTACATTTAAAAAAACCCAACATAAGAATCAGAAAACATCTATACCATACAGCATCTGAAACTACATCACCCCTTTTCTTACTGGATTAAGTTGTTATCCAACTGCAATAATCAGAGGTGTTTACAGCAAGGGACAAATGACAAAAGCAGATTTTTGTAACACAAGCACTTTCCCCTTTTTACATGCATTGTGATACTAGATACAAATATGAAAAGAACAATGCTTTCATCAAAATAATGTATATCTACAAAAAGGTGCAGAGTCTGCACCACCACAATGCAATACCTGGGATCCTGCAGACCGGTATGGCAACACTACGTGTACATGACATTTTTTCAGTCTTTATTTTGCCGTAACAGTAAAACCCTTTCTGAGGGAAATATAAATAGTAAAATAAAAACAAATTCGGCAAGAAAAAAGAAAAAGAGATGACAGAGTAGATCAAGGGTCATTCTAGGACCCTGGTGACGAACCTATGGCACGTGTGCTAGAGGTGGCACAAAGAGCCCTCTCTATGGGCACACACACCGTTGCCCCAGCACTGAGTATGCTCTAGGGCGGGTGTAATCAAGCCATGGGCTCTTTTGTCCCTTTACTGCAGCTCCCTATTGGGTGATCCCACCACTGGCTGGCCCCGCCCCTCACCCTCCCCTCCTAGTCATCTCAAAGGAATTTTTGAGGGCTGAATGCTGAGAGGCATGGATTTTTTCCGCCTTCTGTATTCCCACCCCACGCTGAAGCAACCGAATGGCCAGGGTGTCCCTCCCTGCTAAGTGGACCCTCTGAGCCTGCTTGCAAACTCTGCTGAGCACGGCTCCAAACGTTCAGCTCGCATGTCCCTCCCAGCCAGCTCCAGCACTGCAGCAGCATGGGGAAGGTGCACACCCTGCCTGGTTCGCTCTCACCGGCCAGAAGTGGAGCTCCGTGCCGCCACCTCCCAGCCAGAGTGCCACGTTTGTTTGCTTGCTGGTCGCCTCTAAGGAGGGAGTTGCACTCAGGCCGCCAGGGCCTCTGCCATGAGGGGAGAAAGGGAGAAGGAAGGGGGGGTGTCTCCCCAACAGGATTGGAGTTGCCTTATTTTGCGTGGATCTCCTAACACTTGGCTTTGCATGACACGTGAAGCTGGGCAGGAGAGGATAGATAGATAGATAGATAGATAGATAGATAGATAGATAGATAGATAGATAGATAGATAGATAGATAGATAGATAGATAGATAGATAGATAGGACACAGAGAGAGAGAGACAAAGAGACAGAGAGGGAACAGAGAAAGAAAAAGAGGGGGAAGAGAGAAACAGAGGGAGGGAAAGAAAGAGAGAAACAGAGGCAGAGAGGGAGGGAGGGAGAAAGACAGATAGAGGGAGGGAAAGAAACAGAGAGGCAGAGAGAGGGTGGGAAAGAGAGAAAGAGAGGAAGGGAGAGAAAGAAAGAGAGGGAAAGAGAGAAAAGCAGAGAGGGAGGGAAAGAGAGAAAGAGAGAGGGGGGGAAGAAATGATATTAGAGAAAGAAATGATATTACAAAAGTTCTTTTTTATTGTTAAACATAATATTTCAGAAGCAGAAAAAAAATGAAGGGGCATAAAAGTGCATTTATCACGTTTTTCTAAGAACAATTAGCTGAACTCTGCCTTGTGTATCATTATTTTAGGTAGTAAAACCTCATTATTCAGGCTAAATTGCCATGTTGGCACTTTGCAACAAATAAGTGGGTTTGGGGTTGCAGTCTGGGCATTCAGTCTCTAAAAGGTTCGCCATCATTGTTCTAGGAGATAAGAGTTTTAAAGGTAAAATGAATGTGATTAAGCATCTACAAAGTTAATGCAACAATTTTCATTATTCATCCTGAAAAAGGCAAAATAAGAATCCAATTTATTTTGGGATGAGGATTCTAAGGGCTACAAAGAGATGTCGCTAGGCTCTGGATTTGATATTTATAAATATTAAAAAATCCACAGATCTATAAATTCTCTGTATCTCAGACTTTAGAATTTGAGCCAGAAGTACTGCAACTATTAAAAAGCAAAATTAAAGCTAGCATCTTATTCATTAAGAGCCGAGGTGACGCAGTGGTTAGAATGCAGTATTGCAGGCTACTTGTGCTGACTGCCAACTGTCAGAATTTCGGCAGTTCGATTCTCACCAGGTCAAGATATGCTGACTTTGTAAACTGCTTAGAGAGGACTGTAAAGCACTATGAAACGGTGTATAAGTCTAAGTCCTATTGCTATTAAAAACTTTGGCCTTTAGTCAGTATTGCTAAGTAGTACTAGATTAACATTATTGTACTATTTAGTAATTAGATACTTAATATTACTAGTATTTGTATTACTAAATATTACTATTAGTTACCTGAGCAGAGATAAATTGCTAACTCTGGAATCTGGCTGGCTGAGTTTCAGGCCCTGCAGCAGTCTCAAGACAATGCCTGGCAGGGTGGTAAAATAGTTCAGTCCTTTCTGGGCTTCTAGACCAGGCGTATGAACTGGTGGTAGAGTTCCCTGTATTTTAATGTTGGGGAACTTTAACATCAAATTATGAGGGTCACAGGTCAAATTAAGCTCAGGAGTCAATGGCTTCTATAGCAGCCATAGGCCTGTTTCAGTGGAACTCAGAAGCAACATATGAAGGTGGACAAACTTTGGACTTTGCCTTTGTTTCATGTCAGTAAACTGGATGGGGAGGGGCATTTCCCCCATAGTTAGATCACTTCTTTTTCTACCTAAGATTGACTGATACTTGGTACCTCCACTGGGACCGAACCTATTTGAATGGTTCTCCCCAGGTATCCCATGAATCATGATGGCTTCCAGCAAATGTTTGGGGAACTTCCTGACAAGCTGATGGTGAATTTGTTGTGGGACTGGTTCACTATCTGTATTGTCATGTGACCTGGACCCTAGATGAAATCACACGAGTGGACTTCCTGTCATCAAATCCCAAATGGCTCCTTGGTTTACTGAAAGCCTGTGGGAAATTAAATTACATAGCGATGCTAGAGTGCTGATGGAGAAAATCAGTAAGTCAATCTGACCGAGCATTAATACATGCCTGATTTAGGATTATTCAATGGCAGTGTGAGATATGAAACACTATTTTTTCTTCTCTATTATTGAATCAGTGAGCTGTTGTTTTGAGGCTGTGTTTCAGATTAGGAAACAATGAACAAGAGCCCTCCTATCACACCCCCAGTTGACATTATCAATTAGAATGTAGGAAAGACCAAGCTGAGCTCAAGGGAGGAGTCAAATGAGTCATCAGTCTCAAGTCCCTTCATGCCTACAAAAGATCTAAGCTCCAGCCCACCTTGAATTTTATTGACACTTATCTACCACCAATTTGCTTAGTAATTCAGATTCTTGTAGAGAGCTTAAGCTTGCAATAAACCTTTACATTCATTTGAAATGCCTGGATGTCCTGATTTCTTGCATTTGACATTAACCTGAACTATACCTTCTACACCACAAAATTTCACAGACCCCAAAATACCCAAGCCATGGCTTCAGATCTCAGAGCTGAAGCAACAACAGCTCTGGGACCTGAGCCAGACATACATTCAAGATGGAATAGAAGACGAAGTAAGGAATTTAGCAGCCAGTGTTCACCAACTGATTCAGCAAGTACAGATCCTGATTCAACAAGGACTTCTGCAACAACTGCAACCACCAGCTCCTCCCACCCAGGCACAACTGCCAGTTCCTGCCATGCTCTCATGCTCTCACCGGAGAGTCTGATAAGATGCAAACATTCCTATTGCAGTGAAAAGTCTTTATCAGCAGTCAACAGCAGATCAAGAGTCGCCTTCATCCTCATTTTTTTAATCGACTCCACTCCACTTCCACTCATTGAAAACAATGACCTGATCCTGGATGATTTGCCAAACTTCCCCACAAGACTTAGAGAACACTTTGGAGACTCTATCTAAATGGAAACTTCCAAACGTATCTGCCAGCTACACCAGGGCAACAACTCTGTTGAGGACATATGTTGAAGACTTCAAGCTCCCCACAGCAGATCTTGATTGGAATGAACATAGTGCAGGAGGGGGAAAGCAGCATAGAAGAACCCATGGAAGAGGAAGGGGCCAAAGTGGATGGGTGGGTGGTATAGGAGATGATCAGGTTGAGCCTGAGGGAGGGGTCAAACTTGCCATCAGTCTCTAGTCCATTGACTTTTATCTACTGACAATTTCCTTTATTATTTCAACTGTCTGGATTTCCTAATTTCTCGCGCTTGATAGTAAGCAATATTTTAACGGCAAAGCCACCTCTATTCACTTCTCATCTCCTTGTGAGCAGGATCCAGGACATTTATTGAAGTATCAACTGAGTTACCTGGATTCCTTGTACCTGAAATCTCCCATTAAGTGAATAGTGTGCTAAGACATCTTCTGTCACTTATAGACTGGATCACTGCCCCTGCCAGTATCTTCAGACAGCAATCAGGGAAATAATTCCTTGGACCCAGGAGACTGTTAATACTTCATTGAGGTACAATGGTCTCGAAGAAAGCTGTGATATGCACAATAGACGCCTTAAACCTACTGCCATTTATCTCCCACAAGTAATAAAAGATCTGAAAATGTTAGTCCTCTCCTCTCCAATGACATCACAACATCAGCAGCCCAACTCCCTAGAGAAAGACAAAGTGCAAATCCAAGCTGGAAAAGATTGTCTATTCTGCTATAATGTATTAACTTCATTATACCAGCTAGCCTGGAAAACAGATGTGCATCAACTACCCAGGGACTGAGAGGAATAGTGAAAACTACACAATTGAAATACAGCACATTCCAACAACAGCATTGGGACCAGGCAAAACACTGCAACTTTCAATATTTTTGACCCTTGAAACATAAAGGGATGGTAGGTGTTTATGTAAGTATCAAATAACAACAATAATAGTACCACCTGTGCTGGAACTTGCAAATAAATTGCTTGTATTTGTAGGTATCTTCCCATTATTCAGCTGTTTTACTCTTTTCAGATGAGACTTTCCATGATAATGAAGCTGAGCTTGTGCTGCTGAGTTCAGCTGAATATTGCACACATCACAAAACGAAAATATCATCTTCTTTTTCTCTTTACTTAATCGATAGTTTGGCCTATCATATCTCTGTCCTTTATCTTCAAAGTCCCTTCGAACTGCTGATGGATTCATACTTTTATCTCCAGCCACGTGGTCAGGACATATTGGATGCTTCATGTCTACAAAAATGAAGAAGGGGATGGTGGGGGAAGAGAAAAAGAGAAAAAATTGAGGCTGAAAACTAAATAAAGTAGTAAGATTTTAGCCAGTGTTTGAATCAGCATCTTCAGAAGACATTGCTTTATTATATGCTGCACACTAAAGGATTCAATTTGGCTAATAATAAAAATAAAAATTATACAGTTTTATACTGCTAACAGTTCTGCAGAGACTGCTGTTCGTGCAGAAATATAAAGGCTTATGACACAAGCTATAGTTCACCAGTAAACAAAAACAAATTCACATTTTTGCAAAGTACAGTCATAATTATCTTTTTTCAGCAATTATCTTTCAGATGGAAATTTCTTTTTTTTTATTTGTATGAAAATATAATACAATGGTCCAATTTCTTTTATTCCCTCTTTTTCTTTTTTCCTTTTAAATATGGATATACTGTTTCCCCAAAAATAAAGACATATCCCAAAAATAAGGCATAGCATGTTTTACATGTGTGTCTAATATAAGCCCTACCCCCCAAAATAAGCCCTACTTAAGAGCTTGCATGGCTGGCCAGCCATTGCGTCTGGTTGCTCACAGTGCTGTGGCAACAAGGCGAGGTGGGGTGGTGGAGCTGCCCCATGCACCCGGCACTGGCTTACCCCAGGGGCCCAACAGTTAGGCCATCCACACCCTGACACTTGCCTTGCGGTGGCAGCACCAGCAGCCTTATGTAGTAGAAGCCTATGTGGCTGCCAGCCCACTTCTTCTGCTTGCTCGCGGCCACAATGGAGCAGGAGGTTGAGCAGCATGCTGGTGCTGCATCCGCGAGACGAGGCAGGTGTCGGGGCATGGGTGGCCTGGCTGTGGAAGCCCTGAGGTAAGCTGATGTGAGGTGCATGAGGCAGTTTCATCTCCTGCGCTGTGTGCCTCCTGCCCCGCTGCGAGCCAGTAGAAGAAATGGCCCTCCCATGTACTCTTAAAGTACAGGAGGGGGGCGGACAAGATTTCCCTCCAAAATAAGCCCTAGTGCTTATTTTGGGACCTGGTCTTATTTTTTAGGAAACAGGGTTACATAACAATTGACTATAATGGACAAATGATAGAAACATTCATCCCCTCTTTCTAATTCATTGTCCTTTTATACATATTCCTCTATAGAAATAAACACATATAAAATTACATAGAACATTACTATCAACTGTTGCAAACTATTCAAGCATCAATTAAATTTTAGGACCAAGTCCTATATATTATATGTATATCCATGACCAGCTGTCAAAAGCGTTTCCTTTGACTTTAATGCAGCATAGGATTTTAGGAAGAGCAGCACCATAAAAGCAGATATATTTCTAATCTAAATCTTTCTTATTGTCACACAATTGCTTCAAAATAATGCTGGGGTGAAAAACTTTTTTGTACTTTTTCTTTCCATTTTCATTTAATGTGATGGAACAGGAAATGGTGTGTGTTTATATACTATATGTATATAATCATAACACTGTATGTGTGTGCGTATGAGAGAGAGAGAGAGAAAGATACATAGACACATATCACTCATAGCAGTGAGAAGGGATTTTATATGTTTTCATCTATTTGTCTTTCTATCCATCTATCTATCAGAAGTAGAACAAAATAAAATTCTCATGTGTAAAGCACATGGACTAAGTTATCTCGTACTGGATTTGCAAAGAACAATCCCATCTTTCTCTGTACATCCATTTTTTAGGGCTTCTCAGCTTTCCTCGCTGCTCATGCTACATTAAATTGTCAAGATAAAATGAAGGAAATAGAGGCAGCTGGGGAGGCTGCGGTTTGAAGGAAGAGATAGATAACAAGAAAAACAATCAATAGCACCAACACCTTCTACTCCCTTAAAATATTAAGTACGCTTAAAAACCCAACTCAAACTTCCCGTGACAGAGGAAACTGTTCCATTGTTTAATAGCTTTCCCAATCAGAAAAGTCCTCCTTACTTCAAGCTTGTATCTCCCTATGTAAACTTTTCATCCACTGGATCTTTCCCTACCCTTAGTGCTACAGTGCCTGGGTGCTAAAGACAACATGTCTACACCAGTGATGGGGTTCAAATTTTTTTTACTACCGGTTCTGTGGACGTGGCATGGTGGGCGTGGCAGGGGAAGGATACTGTAAAATCTCCATTCCTACCCCACCCCATTAACCTGATTTCCAGCTCCGTTTTCCTCTGCAGGACAACCAAAGAAGACCCAGCCGATCAGCTGGGACACAGGAGGCAGAGAATAGATGAGGGCAGGGCCAGTCAGAGGTGGCATTTGCAGGTGCTCCGAACTATGCAAAATTTCCGCGACCGGCTCTCCAGAACTGGTCAGAACCGACTGAATAACATCTCTAGTTTAAACTCCCTTCCCAGTGAAAACTTTTGGCAGACTACTATGGCTCTCTTTAGTTTTTTTCTTCTTTTGGCTAAACACATTCTTTAGTTGTTCTGCATAGGATTTAGTCTCCAAATCTCTCGTCATCTTTGTTCTTCTTGGAAATCTTTCTAGGTTTTTAGCATCATTCTTATATTGTGGCAACCAGACTGGACACAGTATTGTAGAGGCAGCCTGACTAGCAACGCATAGAGCAGAATTAATCACTGCCTATGATCTTGATATGATATCTGTTAATGGAACCAAATACTGTATTGACTTTTTTCACAGTGGAACATATTTTGGGATCAGGCTTAATTTGTGGTTTACCCACATGCTTATATCCTTCTTGTAAGTACTCCTGTTGAGCCAGGTTCTGCCTATCCTGTGCCTGTGCACTTCTTGTTATTGAACTGCAAACTGCAAGATAGGGGCAATGTTCAAATGTGTTAGGATCCTTTTGAACCTAGAACCATTTTGATGTGTTAACAATCCTCCTCACTTTTATTTGTCTGCAGAACTGATGGCTAGCCCTTCTATACACTCATATAAGTCATTTATAAAACAAGTAAAACATATAAGAAGTGTCTCTTTATTAAACTAGTGGCAAAATCAAAAAGAGAAGTAATAAATAGGAGGTACAACTAGATGCTAAAATAAGAACAAATCCATAAAATTAACTTTAAAAGATGGATGTCCCCTGAATAACAGTGATGTCACCATCTAATCCTTTCAACTCAGAAGTGCCTTAAATGGTGCCTCCAACATACCAGTAAATGGGATTTTAAGACAACTGATGAAAGAATTGCCAAGGATCTAAGCAACAATGAAACTTACTAGAAATGAAAGAACTATTAAAGAAAATAAACTTTGCAAAACAAAACAAAATCTTTGAACATTCAAATAAACAAGGATTGTAAGAAAGTGCCTAAATTATTGCATTCAAGATCAGAAATTACAGAATAATCGGCAGCTTTTTAAAATAAGATGCCAATATATTTGGAAAATAAGTATATTCCAAGGCTAATACTGATTAAGTCCACAATCTTGTGCAAATCCCAACCCCTAACCTTTGTGCAATAGGGATTTTGTTCACACATTCAATTAAAAAGTCACCAGGTAGACAAGTTGTTCTTTTAAAAAAAAAATCCATTCTGTCTTAGAGAGTTTGATTAGTAATATTCTTGGTGCCAATTATACACGGGTTTTTTTGTACTTGAGATTCCAAGAATCTAATGCAAGTATTCAAAGTGTTGCCTCATGGACTTATATTTGGTCCCTTAGTTTAGAGACCTTCTTTTGATCTGTTTAAGAGTGTTTCCAATATCTACAGTTGTTGTTTGGAAAAAAAAGACTACAGTGATTTGCCTTCAAAACCTTTGATAGGTAAACAGGCAAAATTGCCTGTTTCAATAAATTGGCTGAAAGGTCTTTCTCTCCTCTTTTTGAAAGTACTCCGAAGTATTGCGCAAACATGATTTAGCAGTGGAAAATCCCCACTATAGAGACTGGAAATATCTTCCTTAGTTTCACTGAGGCTCCCAGTTATTCTTTAGCTCTGGTAATAAATGGCTTTCCAAATTCTAATGTAGGTATACCTCTTTCTCCGTGTGTAAGTTTATTCACATATACCGGTATATGAATGACTACATACAGGAGGAAAGATTTTTGTTTTTTATTTTTTTTATTATTTATTCATATGGCAATGACTCTGGTTACAAGGACTACAATGTCCAAGAATTAAAACCAATAAGAGAAACCAACAATCCAAATAACGAATGTCCAAAGTCACAGATATCATTTCAATTACTTAAAAGAACAATAAACACCAACACGAAGCAGAGCTCATTCACTCTTCCAACTCAAATATCTGAGGGAACAGTCAGGTTTTAAAGCCTTAAAAAAGCTAGCCACGTTGCGTGATTTGGATTTCCAGAGAGACACTGTTCCAAAAGGCAGGCAGTGCAACAGAGAAAGCATGCATGACTTCTGAGTCCAGCATGGGGACATTGCTTTATGGAAGGGATCCAGGGTATGTCCTCCCTGTTAGTTCTTGTGAGGCAAACAGAAGCAATTGGAAACAAGCAGTCCTTTGAAAAGTGTGGTCCAGTGCCATGTAATGAGTATCATGTCCAGTGCCATGTAATGAGTATCAAAATCAGGAAGTTAATAACACCGAGAAATACTAAGAATACCGAAATGTAGGATGGAAGTTTAAGTATATCATAATCTTAATTTCAACAATTTCTTTTATCATGAATTTTTAATGGAAGCTATGTGCTGCCAAGACAGCAGCCCATCTGTTAAGGATCTTTAAATGCTGTAAGTCCCTCAAAGGCATGATATAATATTTCAGCTAATCAGATTAAAGGCTTGCCCATCTCTGTTACCAAGTAACTTTTTATTCATAAGGATAATGGTGCCAGAAATTTGCTCATCTACCCTCATAAAAAGATCTGCAGTCAAATTTTCAGTGATCACAATTAGCTTATATAAATCCTCTGCCTTAACATGATTATTTAAAGCAAAAAGACACACACATGCACGTGCGCACACAAAACTGTCTATAATGTCTTCTTAAAATTAAGAAAATCATGATTTGTTTCTGTATTAAAACTGCAGAAAACTGCTTCATTGCTTTGTTTGGTATTATAGTGTATTATTTTTTTTTCACAACAGAAAGTCACAGATACTTTCAAGTTAAGAATCTATGAGTAAAGTTGACACTGATTCATGACAATTTAATAGGATGGTTGGTAAACTAAACCAAGAATGCCCTACAGATGTTTTGAATTTCCATAGCTATTACTCCCAGCCAATACAAACAATGCCACACAACTGTGGCAGTTTAGTGCAAATTCTTTGAAGTAGGCCAGGCTGCCTATTCATGCATTAAAGAAAACAAATATTTACCATGTACTTATGATGCTTTATTTCAATTCAGACAGATCTAACTCTAACTGGAATTAACTTATAGTTTTACCTAGGGACTATAGCTGTTCCTCTCTATTATAGATATTAAAAGGCTAGTAACTCTCACTTGATCAAATACTTTATTCCTGTTCAACTCTTTGAACCTCATTTGCTGTATACAACTTGTTGGAGAATGAACTACATATAATGACATATCTTTAATCCTCAACATTTACACACACACCCGTATTTTGTCTCCAACTTCTGCTGATCTTTCCTAGTTTTTTGCCTCTTCATATGTCTTAAAATATTTTGATTACAATTCTCACAAGACTTTGCCAATGGTCATGCTAATTCAGCTGAGGAGTCTAAAACATCTGGAGGGTGTCAGAGGACCCATGCATTAAGAACTTTTTTAATTTTCTTAAGAATTCTCAAATAATTAGAAGCAATAATCTTTTGGAATAAAAACACATTAGTCTTCAGGAATAATAAATTTAGTACAGCATAAATTCCTATGATTCACAGGTGTAGATAATATATTCTATAATATATATATATATATATATATATATATATATATATATATATATATATATATATATATATATATATATATATATATATATATATATATATATATATATATATATATATATATATATAATATATAATATAATATATATATATATATATATATTATAATATATATATATACTATAATACATTCATTGGTCTTTATAGGTGCCACCAAACTTTGTAGTTTAAATTTCTTATTGGCTTTTGAATAACTTTAAAAAAACATATAAGTATCTAGTAACAACAGTGCTGGACAGGTGATATTGGAGTCTACCACATGGGGTTGAGAAGATTATAAAACTACAGAGAAAGAACGGGTGTGCTCTTTGTCTTCTTTTATGTTACTTTGATGAATTGGCTGGAAGTATCTAGAAAACACTGATATATCCCAAAGCTGTATTTTTCTGAAGTCTTTTGTTTGGGAATTTGGGCCATTCAAAACTTTTTTTATAAGAGATTGCTCAGCTCCTTTGTAGTGTTATGAAGACATTACAAATTTAATACTCTGTATCTGACGTTAAATGTTATGCATCTTCCTTGATAACCTATGTTATCATTTCATGAGAAATAACCAGATCTATAGAGAACATGGTTTGAACCATTTGGGGTAACGTTCCACTGGGTTAGCACATTGCTATTGAGTAGGATATTCAAAATGACTTTTGTGCACAAAGTCCAATAATGCTGACAGCAACATTTGAGGGCTTCTTATTTTCCTCAAGGAAGTGGTAAAAATATTTCTTATGTTATATGTAGAGGTTATGATTCTTTACCTTGTTAGATAGGAGATGGCTTCAGACAGCAGGAATACTGCATGAACAGAAAAAGATTAAAAGTTAGAAAAATTATAAACTTAATTAGAAACTGTCCACAAAACTGATGCTTACATAAACAATAATACAGATATTATTTTTCCCTTTTATTTTAAAATTATGGTTAAAAAGCAGCCTCCCCCACCCCCCACAAGGGAAAAAAGAGCCTTCCTCCTACAATATAAATTATTGATAGAATTTTACACTGGATTTTGTAGAAAGAGTTTGAATCTCATCCCAGAGAGCATTTGAACTTCAGAAAATCAACAGAGATTTTTGATTCCTATATATGTTTTCCTTACTTGAAATGAACATAAGATCTCTTTTAAAGATTTGGCAACTGACAACTATAACATTAACTTGACAGTGTTGTTTAGGTGCCTGCATGTGAAATAGCAACTTCTTCACACAGAGATGGAGATATTATGCTTTTTCAATGGTGACCCACAGATAAATAAACAGTCTCCCCAATCTACTTTAAGCAAAGTTATTTTAAATGGCAAGTGTTGTGCCTAAAGATGTTTCATCATCTGTGTTTCTGTACTGTTGTTTTTTTTGTTTTTTTTTGCTACATTTTAAAATACATTATTGTTCTTAGTCTACTAATTGGAAGCCTGGAAAAGTGTATAAAAGATGAAAGATAAATCCATTAACAAATTATGGTGCAAGGCTTTAATTGTCAAGGCATAGATAAATAAAAGGCTAGGGGGAGAAGAAGACAGACACAGGAGTAAGAAAAATGACAAATGCTTTCAAACCATCTGAATGTTTGGAGAATGAGGCTTTTTCCATAAAGAAAAAAATGGCAGATTTAATAAAATAAGACCATGTGACCATCAGTTTAAAAGGTTCAGTCAGACCTTCCAAAAAAGAAGTTGGAAGTTCTTTTTTGGAAGAATTTCTTTTTTGGAAGGTCTGACTGAACCTTTTTTAAACAGGTAGTCACATGTTCTTCTTTTGTTGCCCTACATGGAGGAAAACAGGGCTGGAAAGCAGGTTAGTGAGATAATGGTGGTTGCTCTGGAATGGGGTGGAAGGGACAATTTTGCATTATTATTTTGAAATGGGGTGGAAATGGGACTTTGCATTATAATGCAAAATCTTCCCTTCCACCCCATCCAAGAGCAAAGATAATGAAAAATCCTCACTTCCACCCCGTTCCAGAACACTCACAATTCCCTCACTAACCTGCTTTCCAGCTCCCTTCTCCTCCATGCAGGGCAACAAAAGAAGACCATGTGACTACCTGTTTAAAAAAAGTCCAGTCAGACTTCCAACTTCTCGGGCGGAAAAAGATCTCCCATAGTTGTAAGGACTCACTGAACTGACTGATTAGTCTCCCAGCTGATGGGGCTGATGGTCCATTGCCGCTTCCCAGCTGATCATCACGGCTCCCAGTCATGCAACTTACTAGGCCTCCCTGCAGCCCCCTAGGAGCAAGAATGGGGTGGGGTGGGGTGGCGCACCCTCCACACCCCGTTTTGGGCTTAGTGGCCTCCCTGCATTTAGCTGGGAGCCAAAACAGGGCAGCGGGGACTCCTGGAAGGGATGGAGTGGGTGGGGGCGAGGCCAGCCAGAATTTTTCCTACCAGTTCACCCAAACTGGCGAGAACTGTCTGAATCCCACCACTGATACACACCCAAACAAAAGAGAAAAAAAAGTATCTATCTCTTCCTCATCTAGGCAACCCTGACCAGTGGCACTTGATAGCAGCACTGAGGCTGGACCTGAAGAGGGAGATGCCTCAACTTCAGCTCTCGACTGCTTCAGGCCCCAGAGCCTCAACTTCAATAGCACAATTGCTGCCACTCAAAAAGGCTGCCTCCCATTCTTCCTCAAGGCACACAACTCTTGCAAAATAGTGCAATTGCCCCCACGGCTTAGCACTCTCCAGGATGTGCCACATGCTACTTACCTTCATACATTGTTCTCTTTCTGTTGATCTACCATTACAGCCTATCTAAGGCTGCTTCGGATTGCATGAACCCTTTGTTCTGCAAGTGGCTTTGGAGAATACTTTTCTGCAGCTTCCAAAAACCACACAAAAGCATGCCCAGGTCTGGTGGGATTTTTTTTCAGGCTCCAGAGCCCATGTGAAAGAACAGCCCCCTCATCCAGCTTCCAGAGGATCCAGAGGCTATGCAAGAACATACTCCATTCTCACACAGCATCCACAGCCTCTGAAAATCATGTGAGAATGAGGCATGTTTTTAAAAACAGTTTTAATGAGTGTTGGAGAATGCTGGCAAAATGTGGTATGTTACCATTGACACGCTTATCATAGGTGTAATTACCATCACTGAGCAAGATCTTCAGTGATAGAAATAGGCTTGAGAACTCACAACAGAAACCTGCAAGACAATGTGAAAAATTTGACAGGGCTAATAGGGAAACAGCTCCAGATTATGGAGCACAATTAAATATTTCCACACCTAATTCCTCCCTGTTAAAATATGATTTTATATAACATAATAACTATTCACTGATGAACTGGATTCCCCCATACAACTCTGATACTGCATCCTAGTTTTCCCTTAGTTTCATTCTCTAACTATATCTTTTGTAATAGCTTTTGATTGCCTAGAACTTCTGAGAACTGTAATCCCAACTGATCTGGAAGGAACTAAAAATAACATTATTAAGCAAACTGATTTCCCAGATTGGGAAAGCAAGTCACAGAATACAGAGCTTGTAATTTGCGTGGACATAAGTCAGAGGATCTATGGGGAATGTGTGTTCTGCACAGAAATGGCTATTCCTCCATGAGTCTTGGTGCAAAACTAATGATAGCCTTCTGCAGTTGTCTTATTGCTTTGTTATACTTTCAAGGTGAACACCGTATTTCTATTTTTGTAAAGTGCAATAGTAGCCTTTTATATTTAAGATAATGGCAGTGTAAACTTTTCATGCAATTATTAAACAATGCCACAATTATTTTTCATAGATAAAATATGTAATTTTAATATACTGTATATCACTACTTAATATTTTGTAATTACAAATTACAGTGGTAAGAAATAGATCGGTCTACATATGGTGATTAGCCTAAAGGCTAAATGAAACATCCATATCTAGAGAATATACTGTACTTCTGAAGGTAGTTGCTGAGGGCAAATACATTTCTGGAATAAAGCTTCGTTGGCATAGGAAAGCATAGCAAAATACTGTATCTCTCTACCAGTCATAATAACAACTGCATGTTTTTCCCGGGATTGTGTGGCTGCTTCATAAAATACCTCTGGCCTTTCCATTAGGACTATTGTATCTGAAATAACTCTGGAGTGAGGATACAAGCAATAAGAGGAAATTCACAGGAATTTATCCATCATGAAATACTGCAATGTAACAAGGCAACAAAAAATATTTGAATGCATCAAATTATATCCCAGGGTTCACAAATGAACCAGTGATATAGAATGTCGAGTGTATTAAACAAGGCTGACAGATCCTGTTAGGTATAACATTGATACCAAATATGGTTTGGGTGAATAAATATATAAAACTTAGATATCATGGTTTAAGTGCTTATCACTTTAAGCACAATGTTGCAGGCAATTAGCCGATTAAGGGTGCGGTTAGAAGTTACAATATAAGGAAGCATTAGAAGCTGGAAAGCTTACTGTGACTAACTGTGAATACTGTTTGTACTGTGCCTGTGACCGAGATGATCCTGTCTGCTACTCTTTGCTGATTTACTGCAGAATTCAACTGTTCTACTGTTTGAGCGTCTTGCTGAATATCCAGTGTTTGTTTCTCTGGAGAGAGGCACCGGAGGAGGAGAAGATATCTTTATCGGCTGATAAAGATATTGTAAGGACTCTTAACTTGGACTGTAATAGTGAGTCTTACTGGATGGAAATATAGTGAATGACTAATGGACTGAATGACAATGCTTTAAACTCTAAATGGATTAAAAACTATTTAAACTACAAACAGTGTTTGTGTTCAGTGTGTGTATACTCTGGGGCCCTTCCACTCTCGTTTGGCTGTCTGGCTTGACTACTGCTGCAATACTCTGCTAGGGGTTTATCCCCAAACCCTAACAGATCCAAAAGATATGATATAGTGAAACTTAGCCAACAAAATATGTTGGGAATGACAACGCAAAATATCATTCAGAATTTCAGAAAGTGTGTTTTCAGTTGAATGACCTGCCTGATATCCTGACTGATAAGGATAGAGAAGACTATTGGGAAATAAATGAAGAATCAATTGAGAGACAACTCTCCTAAGGATTTCAAATAAAAAAGGAAGCAAAGGCTAGTAACCTGAAGATTAAGAGGAATTCAAGTTGCTTTTCTTCAACAAAAGATAAATAGCATACTTAAAAACATCTAGAAAGCTATCTGTGATTAAAGAACAGTTCACCAAGTAGATAATATAGGATGCAAAAATGTAAATAAGAACAAGATAAAGGAAGGAAAGAAAGCAATCAGCAGGGAAAATACTACAGAGATCATCCCATGGTTTGTCCAACTTTCTCATCTGCAACAGAGATAAATTTAGAGGTAAAGAAAGTCAAAGACATCCATGGCCATGGGATCATGGCCAAAGCAGAGGTAATCTTCAACTAAAAGCTATCCATTGAATGATGGTTCAAAGTTAGAACAGCCTTGAAAAAACTGACTTAGGACTTGCGCTTGCATTTATTATCATTGCACCATCCCTGTGGTCATGTGATTGTAAGGTGGATGCCTGGCAACCAACCTGCATTTATGTATCTTATGATTTATCACTTTGTTGTTTGTATGCATACTGAGTGTTATGCACTGGAGACAAATTCCTTGTGTGTCCAATCACACTTGGTCAATAAAGAATATTCTGTTCTGTTGTTCTCCTTAGGTTAGAATCGGTGGGATTCAAAAAATTTTTACTACTGGTTCTGTGGGCGTGGCTTGATGGACATGATGTGGCTTGGTAGGCATGGCTTGGTGGGCATGGCAGGGGAAGGATACTGTAAAATCTCCATTCCCACCCTGCTCCAGGGGAAGGATACTGTAAAATCCCCATTCCCTCCCCATTTCTGGGGAAGGTTACTGCAAAATCCCATTCCCTTCCCACCCCACTAACCTGCTTTCCAGCTCTGTTCTCCTGTGCAGAACAACAAAAGAAGACCCAGTCGATCAGCTGGGACGGGAGGCAGAGGATAGGGGCGGGGCCAGTCAGTGGTTTGCTGGTTCTCCGCACTACTCAAAATTTCCGCTACCAGTTCTCCAGAACTGGTCAGAACCTGCTGAATACCACCTCTGGTTCAAAACCTTTTCTTGGTTCTGACTCATTGGAGAAATGTTCACTATGAATTTGAGACAGACCTTTTTGGTAACTGTTCTCAGATTTTTTAGATCCTTGCTAAAAGGATTAGACTCTTCTCCTCTTAGTTGTCTTTTCATCAACAGATCAAACTCTAATTATTTAGGAGGTATTTGATCTTAAGCTGATTTGTCTCTTGAGCAGAATTTCAGCTATGTGTTTATTTCTTTTTATTTATGTTTGTGTATCTGTGTATCCATATATAAAAAACATTTTGAATTCATGCTCTCTTTTATCCTTATTTTTACTATATTTATTTACTTTGAGTGCCATTTTTGGCAGAAAGTTGGGATATATATATTCAATATATATTCAATAAATAATTAAACAAGTTGTCTAATTTTCCAAGATGGATGTAGCACTCTATATATACAGAGCTAAACCATCAGTTTTAAATGTACCAAAAGTAAAAGCTGACATCAGAGAAGAGGACAATAATAGTGCTTTTGTTCTTGTATTGCTATTGCTCCAGCAGTGCACAAATTCTCCTAGAAATTATAGGGCTTTCTTTTTCAATAAATAAGTTAAATAAACTGCATGATCAAAGCAGATATTTTGCTTGCTGTAGGAGGATAAAAGATGCAGGCACCAATAAACTGAATTAAACAGGCAAAGCGTTTTTGAACGTTAGTTAAACAGGTTGCATGGTCAAAGCTACCATTTTGTTTTCTATTTCAACACATTTCAGAAACATTGAATATGATACTGCTCTTTTGCATGAGAAATATTGTCTATGAATTGGCAAATTTAATTAGTGTAATAATCAGTAGTGGGATTCAATTTTTTTTACTACCGGTTCTGTGCTTGATGGGCGTGGCAGGGGAAGGATACTGTAAAATCTCCAGTCAGAGGGAGTATTTGCCGGTTCTTTGAGCTACTCAAAATTTCCGCTACCGGTTCTCCAGAAGTGGTCAGAACCTGCTGAATACCACCTCTGGTAATAATGTTGTAGGTGTTTGTGTAGTTACCATAAGTTTTTAGTTGGTAGCTTGAAACACAGAAACAGAAAACATATTTATTTACTGACTGGAAAGAAAAGATAATGTCAGCTGTTCGTCCGATATTGAGGGGGTGAACGATAAGATACCAATTCACTCGTGTAGCTTCAGTGAAGTTTTTATTCGTCTCCCATGCCACAACACCAGGTAACAGCGATCAAAATATGTTAAAGACAGCTCTGGTTTTCGTTGCAACCCAGAGCTGTATTTATACATGTTATACAATGGATAATAACATAATTACTATAATCACCTTCCGGTCGCCTTCACTGCCTAACATCCAACATCCTTAAATTAAAGAACCATGGTAACTGCACCTTTCCCTTTATCGGTGCTTCCATGCACCCCCGTGACAATTCCCCCTATCCCCCATTTGCCCCGCACCATTATTACACCACCACTCTCTTGATATTCAGCTATGAATCTTCATTATTGCACCACTCCTTGCCAGAAAGCCGATGTCAGTCATTTGAGGAATTCTCATCATAACGCCAATGTGGTAACACAGTCAATGTAAGGTAAGTAAATGACTATGGTCGTATCGCATCTCGGCTGTCTCGGCTCCAGTCCGTTCGCCACTGGAGTCGCGAGATAACATATGAAACCTTATGCTCTTTTATTTGCTTTTGTATTTGAAGCAGTAGTTTCCCTATCTTTTTCACTAAATGATCAAACTCTGGACTTCCAGGGAACCCATGGAGAACTAAAAATGGCTTAACAGAGAGGGTAGTCAATGATCGCAGTTGAATGAGAAGTCACTGAAGCATCTTCATATTTATTACATTCTTCCCCCTTTGGTCTTTCAGAAACATACCATATGCCTATTTTTATTCCATTTCATTCATTAATCCTTTATTCTCAGACTTTACAATATGAAAATGGTTGGCTATGACATAAATAGACCATCTCCCCTTTTATATACTGTATGTTTGTATGAAAAAGTAAAAGGATTTTATGCTTGTGATGTCTGGCTATCTAATTTAATTGTATTAAGAACAATATAATAAAAAAAGAAATATTTTCAATAAAAATAATTATAAAAAATATCAAAAATTGCTGAAATTTTACAAAATTCTTTCTACTATTAAAATATATATTTCATTTAAAGAGGCTGGATGTCACCTGAGTATGTTGTAGTGACCTATTGTTTCATTATTTATTTGTTTGTTTGTTTGTTTGTTTAATTTATATTCCCGCCTATTCACCCATGGCAATTCGAGGCGGCATACACAATGTAAAACCATATTTAAAACAAAAAATAAAAATAAAAACAATAAGAACTAACAAAAAGAATCAAATAAATTAGTAAAGTACTGTTAGGTATAACATTGATACCCAACAAGGTTTGGGTGGATAAATATATAAACTAAGGTATCATAGTTTAAGTGTTTGTAACTTTAAGCACCACACTGCATGTAATTAGCCAATTAAGGGTGCGGTTAGAAACTGCAATAAGAGGAAGCAGTAGAAAGCTTGCTGCTTACTGCTGCCTACTGTTTTACTGTTTACCGTTTGCTGTTTACTGTTTACTGCTGTTTACTGCTGGATACAACTGTTTATTACTGTCTTACTGCGACTGTCTACTGTTTGATCGTTCTACTGAATATCCAGCGTTATCCTCTGGAGAAAGGCATCGGAGGAGGAGAAGATATCTTTATCGGCTGATAAAGATATAGTAAGGACTATTATCTGGACTGAGTTAGTGAGTCTTACTGAATGGATATATTGTGAATGACATACGGACTGATTGACAATGCTTAAACTCTAACTGGATTAAAAACTATTTAAACTACAAACAGTGTTTGTGTTCAGTGTGTGTATACTCTAAAACCCTTCCTCTCTCATTTGGCTGCCTGGCTTGACTGCTGCTGCATACTCTGCTAGGGGTTTATCCCCAAACACTAACAATGGTTATGGGCCCAGCTGCACAGTCTAACTAACCAGGATATAGCAGTGAGAGTTGGTGTGAGTTGCACATTACTGTAAAAACAAACTGTTTTTATTAGTTTAAAATAGTCATATATCTGAAGAGTAATGGCACAAGTAAATCTACCACATCTGTCCCTGATATCCAGGCTGGATGGAACAAACTATGTTTCATGGTCAATGAAATGTAGTTTACTTCTACGTAGAGAAGGTTTGTGGGACATAATAACAAACCCACCAGATGTGAGTAGCTGGGATCCTGATGATGAAGAGGATAACCAAAAGTTACAAGACTATAAACGGAAGAATGAGCAGGCTTTATGCATCATAGGACTGACTCTCTGTGACCAGCAGCTTGTCCATATTCGTGGAGAAGAAAATGCTGCAAACTGCTGGGAGAACCTCAGGAAGATATATGTTCGGGACAGTGTAGGAGCACATATAAATCTTACACGGAAGCTGTTTCGAACACATCTTCAAAGGAATGGAGATATGTTAGCTCATTTAAACTGTATGAAGAGCATTTTTCAAGAATTACAAGAAAAAGAGCTTATCTTTAATGAGCTGCAACAAGTATACATTATATTATCTTCATTAGATCAAAGCTATGATGACTATGTGACTTCGTTGGAAGTATTGCCTAAGGATAGCCTCTCATTAACCGAGATTACAGGCAGGCTACTAGAAGAAGCCAGAAGAAGGTGTGAACGTGACCAGCTGAGAGAAGATAAATCTAAGAAAGAAGAGAAATTATCTTCAAAGCTTGATAGAAACCAGCTTAGTAAAGGAAAGCACCCGGAAGAAGAGAATTTATCTTCGACGGCATACACAATTAAAAAGTGTTTTAATTGTGGAGGAAGAGGACATTTGGCAAGTTTCTGCAAAAAGGGAAAAGCCAGAATGTAAAAAAGCCCAAGAAAGCCTTTGAACTAGCCATGTTTAGCAACTGTGATGTGAAGAATGATTTATGGGTGGTGGACAGTGGTGCATCCCACTGCATCACGAGAGATAAGACAAAATTTGTAAAAATGTCTACAAGCTCTCAACATATATCACTTGCTAATGGCTGGAACCTGAAAGCGAAAGGAGAAGGTACTGCACATTGTCCGTGCATAAATCAGGATATAAAAATGTTGTATGTACCGCAACTAAAGTTCAACTTGCTTTCTGTAAGGGTATTAGTCAAACTAGGTTATGTAATTACATTTAAAAATAATAATTGCATAATTGAGAAGGATAAAAAAAGGGTAACTGCAGCTTTAAATGGAACGTTATACGTCTTAGATGATAGTAAGAAAGGGGAGGCACAGACTGTATTTAACAATATAAAGCCTCATAATGAATGTATCCATTTATTGCATAGGCGTTTGGGGCATGTAAATTTTAAAATGCTAAAACGTACAGTAGAGTTATCTGATGGAATAAGGTTAAAACCTTGTGATAAATATTTGCGTTGTAATGTTTGCTGTGAAGATAAGAGCAAAGTATTGCCTGCAAATAGGTTAAATGGTTTCAAAACCAAAGAACCTTTAGAAGTGATATTTGCAGACATCATAGGTCCAAAGAAACCCAGTATGGGGGTGCTCGATATATACTGAGCATTATGGACCACTATTCTAGATATGGGTTTTGCTACTTAATGAAGAGCAAAACTGAAACATATAAACATTTTTTCAACTGGCTTAAATTTGCAGAAAGAAAGACTAAACGGCAACTGATAACCCTGGTGACAGATAATGTACGGAATTTGTTAACAACAAATTCCAGAACAGACTAAAGGTAGCTGGAATAGAGCACAAGAAGTCTGCACCATACAGGCCAGAACACAACGCATTCATAGAGAGAAGAGGCCAAACACTACAGGCAATGGTTAGAACAATGTTAACTGATTCTGGATTACCTGATTCTTTGTGGGGGGAGGCTACAATGTGTGCTAATAACATATTGAACAACGTTGTTAACACAACGACTGGTGAAATACCATTCACCAAGTGGCATGGCAGGAAACCTGACCTAAGTTACCTGCACACATTTGGTGCACCAGCATGGGTGCATATCCCTAAACAACTCAGGCATAAAGGGCAACACAGAGCTAAACGATTTTTCTTCGTTGGTTACCAGGCAAACCATAGGGCATATAGATTTTGGGAGAAAGGCACATCTAAGGTGTTATGTAGTGCTAGTGCCCAATTTCTAGAGCACTTAGGATGGGAGAAGTTAGAACAGGATACCAATAAAGAAGTAATTATTGAATCCTATAGAAATCCCATTAGTTATCCCTGTAACTTTAAGAATAAAGTAAAGAGAGAAATACAGGAAGAAATAGAGCCCATAAAGGAAGAAATAGATCCAATAGCTGAGCAGGATGAGGAAGATGAACAGGAAGTAGTTCAAAAAAGTCCTCCTGCAAGCCCTGTAATTCCCAGAAGAACTACACGAATATCTAGACCGCCTGATAGGTACCAGGCTAACACAGTGTGCCAGATTAATAGAGTTCCATGTACTGTAGATGAAATAAAAATGTATCCTACTAAGGATAAGGAAAGTTGGTATGCAGCAATGAATAAGGAACTGAACTCATTAAAGAATATGAAAGTATATGAGAATGCGAGATTACCTGTAGATATGAAGTCCATTGGCTGCAAATGGATCTTTAAGGTAAAATCTGATAAAGATGGAAATATAATCCATAAGGCACGATTAGTAGCCCAAGGTTTTAGACAGAATGCCAATGACTATGATGAGGTGTTTGCACCTAGTCTTAAGGCAGCAACCTTGAGGGCAGCTTTAGTGTGGGCAGCTAGCAAAAAATATATAATTAACCACCTAGATGTGGAAACCGCTTACTTGCACGCCCCATTAAGACACACTATATATATGAAAAAACCTGTTGGAATTAAAAGTGAAATAATAGATAATAATGATTGTTGGTTGTTAAAAAAAAGCCTCTATGGTCTTAAACAATCAGGCTATGAATGGAACCAGTATATTGTAAAGGAACTAAACAATATAGGATTCAGAGCTGGGTTAGCCGATCCATGTCTATTTAAAAGGGAGACAAATGGGAAAATATCATTATTATTATTGTTCACTGATGATATTGCATTGATTACTGAAACTAATGATGAGGCCAATAAAATAATAGCATCATTAGAAAAGAAAATAAAGATTAAGCAATTAGGGGAGATAAAAAAAATATCTAGGTTTAAATATACAGAAAACACAGAAGGGCTTTAAGATATCTCAGGAAGATAAGATATGCAAATTGCTAATAGATCATAAAATGGAGCTTTGTAAGCCGGCTAAGACTCCAATGAGTCAGGAGTTTAGCAACACTGATGCACAAAGCCTGGGGTTTGATAAGGTAATTTATCAATCATTAATAGGTAGTTTGTCTTATATTAGCAATTGGTCTAGACCAGACATATCGTACAGTGTGAATCAGTTAGCTCGTTTCAATTCTGCACCAAGTGAAAGACACTGGATTGCAGCTAAAAGAATATTAAGATATCTTAAAAAGACAATGAATTATTCATTGTATCTAGAGCCAAAAGGTGATCTAATTCTGAGTGCTTATGCTGATGCTAGTTTTGCATCAGAAAGAGACACAAGAAAGTCGACTTCAGGAACAGCCATAATGCTGGGTAAGACATTAATAGGTTGGAAGTCAATAAGACAACAGCATATAAGTTTGTCAACTATGGAGGCAGAATTCTCCTGTTTATCGCTATTATGTACAGAATTGATTATGTATAAGCAAATGATGAATGATATAGGCATAACTGTGAATTATCCTATAATTATACATGAAGATAATCAGGCAGCAATTCAAATGGCCACAAATATTGCAGTCAAAACTAGGAGCAAGCATACAGATTTAAGGTACCTAAACGTTAGACAATCTGTGAGAAGTAAAATGATACAGCTGGAGTACTGCATGTCGGAGGACAATGTAGCTGATAATTTTACAAAAGCCCAAGGTGCCAGGAAGCACCAGGAGAGTTGTGAAAACTATGGGGTTAGATTGTAAAGGTATTATATATTTATATCACCCAAAAGGGGAGAATGTTAGGTATAACATTGATACCCAACAAGGTTTGGGTGGATAAATATATAAACTAAGGTATCATAGTTTAAGTGTTTGTAACTTTAAGCACCACACTGCATGTAATTAGCCAATTAAGGGTGCGGTTAGAAACTGCAATAAGAGGAAGCAGGAGAAAGCTTGCTGCTTACTGCTGCCTACTGTTTTACTGTTTACCGTTTGCTGTTTACTGTTTACTGCTGTTTACTGCTGGATACAACTGTTTACTACTGTTTTACTGCGACTGTCTACTGTTTGATCGTTCTACTGAATATCCAGCGTTATCCTCTGGAGAAAGGCATCGGAGGAGGAGAAGATATCTTTATCGGCTGATAAAGATATAGTAAGGACTATTATCTGGACTGAGTTAGTGAGTCTTACTGAATGGATATATTGTGAATGACATACGGACTGATTGACAATGCTTAAACTCTAACTGGATTAAAAACTATTTAAACTACAAATAGTGTTTGTGTTCAGTGTGTGTATACTCTAAAACCCTTCCTCTCTCATTTGGCTGCCTGGCTTGACTGCTGCTGCATACTCTGCTAGGGGTTTATCCCCAAACACTAACAAGTACAATAGAACAAAATTTGGGAAAACAAAAAACAAAACAAAAAATCAAAAACCAACTCCCACACCCACCCACCCCGCCCCGATGACAGCAGATAACACTAGCCATTTGATGGGCTCCAACCCTCTATGGGTTCCCCAGGCCCACTGGCAAAACCAGGTCTTCAGTGTCTTTTGGAAGAGTATTAGTGAGGGGGCCATTCTAATCTCTGGGGGAATGATATTCCAGAGAGATGGAGCCACCACGGAGAAGGCCCTTCTTCTGGGTCCCACTAGGTGTATCTCCCTCAGGAGTGGGACCCATAACATTCCCTGCCTCCTCGCTCTAGTGGGTTGGGTGGATGTGACTGGCAAAAGATGTTTCCTTAGATAACTCATATGCCATATCTCTTCCTGTACTGTTTTGTAAATTCACCTATTTAATTAAAATGAAATTATTCTGTAATCCCTTGAAGGTTTTTAAAATGAAAATACTAGAGAAGGGTAGATTTTGTTGTTGTTTATTCATGTCTTGTGAACTAGCAGACAGGAGAAAATTCACTACTTGCTCTGTATGCTGGTGCTGTTCTATATATCACACCATAACATATATACCATCATATTAATGAAGTATTAATAAATGAATGTAATACTTTATTAGTGATGAATGCTCCAGAGCTGGCTATTGTAGCCAATCAGATGTTTTTCAAAAATGCAGAAAAAGGGAATAAAAGGCAAAACTTTTTGGATAAGGCAAAACTTTTTATTATTTTTTGTCATTGTAGTAAATCTAAAATAAAAATATCAGAAATGTTATATTTAAACTAAATCTTTAAACAGAAAATATGCTGGTTAAAAAGTCACTTCCAACGTATTTTAAAAATTTAAATTTATATAAAGTTAGTTTATTTAAGCAAGTCTTTTACTTATTATCTATCTGTCAATCTGTCTGTTCCGTCTATCTACTTCTTTTTTCTAACCCTAGCAGAGATTTAAAACTGTTTCTCAATGGATTGGCTCTAAAATTTTATATCTAATGAAAGTAATGCCAAACTTCAGTGGGGCATGGGCCAGGGTGCCCCTCCATGTTCAAGCAGAAGAGGAAAAGAAAGAAGAACTTTAAAAATATCAAAAAATAGTTAATTCTCTTTCCTGAAAGTCTCAACACTCTTCTATCCAAGAGCACAGACCTTAAGTGGTCTTATTCTTTGAAATAATTGAGATAATATTTTCATTTGCAAAATGCTGTTTCAGTATCCCTTCTTTTAAATTGCTTCCTTTTTAGCTATGCTGGATCAGTCTATATTTTGTGATTGTGGAAATTCAATTTCCCAATAAAACAGGATATAATACATGATCCTACTGTTTATATTAGATTTAACCCTCTAAATGTATATACCATTTGGCTATAAAGATGCAATCACTCTAGTACTGTAATACTTTAATATTTTTTACTTCTCACCTTTAGTCTAGAATTATTGAAAAACTCTCTGTGGCAAAATAATTTGGCTACTGATAAGGGTTGTTGGTCCTGACTTGTTACGACCTTTCTCTTTGTGTGGAGATAGCATTCAGGATTGGGTGATCAGTCTCTGCCTGTGATTGGACTGAGTCTGTCAAAACTTTGATGACACTCCCTCTGCTGCTAGGGACCTCCCCAGAAATTGGCAAAGGAATAGTGACAGACTGACGTGTTCTCCTATAAGTATAATACACACCATTACATTCGGAACACACCACGAAAGGGAGGGACTGAATGCTATCTCCACACAAAGAGAAAGGTCGTATCAGGTCAGGATCAACCACCCTTCTCCATTGTGGTGGAGATAGCATTCAGGATTGGGACATACCAAAGCCGGCTGTCCTACAGGTGGGCCCAGTGCGGTCCGAGTCCCTTATAATTGTCTCAGAGACAGATGAACCGCTCGAAGCTCTAACCAATTAATATTATGGTCCAAATCTGCCTGGGACCATTGTCCTTGGAGCACCCTAGATTGAATGTGGGCACCCCAGCCATGAAGACTGGCATCTGTGGTCAGCACGAACCTGTTCGGTTCCTTGATTAGGAGTCCCATTGAAAGCGCCTCAATCCTTAAAGACTTAAGGACCAACGGAGTTAATCTGACCTGTAAGAGGGAACAACTCCTACCTGTCTTCTGATAAGGTAGAAGGAACCATTGGAGTGACCTAGCATGCAGTCTAGCCCAAGGCACTATATTAATGCCTGATATCATTTTCCCCAGGAGCTTAAAAAATGTAGCCAGGGATACCCTAGGTTTAGATTTCACTTGTCCAATTAACTCCCTGATACTCTCCTGACGTTCTTGGGATAAGGACACCTTGCAAGAATTATTATCTATAACAGCTCCCAGATGGAGTAAGGTATTGGTGGGAGTGAAGTGGCTTTTGGCCTCGTTGACAGAGAAGCCATGCTCTTGGAGCACCTGAACGGTGATCTCTAAATCCTCTACTGATCTCTACTGAATCTCTACTAAATCCTCTACTGATCTCTACTGAATCCTCTATTGATCTCTACTGAATGGTGATCTCTAAATCCTCTACTGATTTCTAAACTCCCTCTGCTGCTAGGTCTACCACTCTACAGCTGCTCTAGAGCTCTAGATGGGGAAGATGACTGGACCAGTATGTCATCGAGATAACACTGGACCCTAACTAGTATAGCCCTAAGGTGGGCTGCCAGGGCTGCCAACGGCTTAGTGAATGACCTGGAGGTTGAGGAAAGTCCAAAGGGCAAGGCCCTGTATTGGTAGTGCCTCCCATTGTAGCAGAACCTGAGGAATTGTCGATGAGCAGGGATAATAGGGACATGGAGATAGGCCTCCGTTAAATCAATGGAGGTAAGGAAGTCCCCCTCCCTAGTTCCCTCCAGGATGGATTGGAGTGAATGCATCTTGAACCGCCTGTATTTCACCCGGCGGTTAAGGCACTTCAAATCCAGAATTGCCCTCCATCCCCCTGAGGCTTTTGGGATTACAAACAATATGGAATAGAATCCCATGCCTTGTTGACCCTCGGGCACTGGCTGAATAGCCTGAATCTCCAGCAGGTGCTGAATAGTTGTTTCCATAAGGTTTCTTCTCTCTGTATTCCTAGAGATAGGGCAACGAATGAAAAACCTCGGGGGCATAGAGAGGAATTCTATAGATAGTCCGGAGCGGACTGTCTCCAGGACCCAGGTGTCAGTGGTTACTTCCTCCCAACGCCTGGCAAACAACAGATGTCCCCCAATGGGAGGGTTGGTCTCCATTTTATCTGGGGCGTCGGAAGGGACGACCCCCAGCCCCTCGAAAGGGCCGCTTATTGTTAAAAGGACAATTTCTACCTGTCCTGTCCTGGCTTTGTTCCTGCCTGCAGGCGAAAGACCCCTGGGGTCTTGGGGAATCCCCCTCCTGTTTCAGGGGTCCTATAATAAGAGTGTCTGGCATAGGGAGTGGGTCTATAATCACTTTTTCTGGACTTGGATGGCAAAACCTTCCTTTGTCCTTGGAGTCCACTAGGACCTTGTCCAGAGCCTCTCCAAAAAATTTATCCCCTTTAAATGGGGCTGTGGCCAACCTCCTCTTGTGCCTCATATCAGCTGCCATTGCTTTAGCCAGAGCAAGCGACGAGAAGTCACTGTTCCCCCTATTGCCCTGGACACAAATCTGGCAGCACTCAGTGTGGCATCAGCTGAAAATTCTACTGCTGCCAATAGTTTGTTCACATGCAGGTATGATCTGACATCGTCCAGTGGAATTCTCTCCTATAGCTCCTCGAGCCAGATGAGAGAGGCCCTGTTGAAGAAAGATGTGGCTGTGGAAGCTTTCACTGCCCATGCTGCTGACAGGTGTGTTCTTTGCAACGTTTGCTCAGCCTTTTTGTCCTCAGCCTTCAGTGAGTCCTCAGGCTCCCCAGGGATGTCTGTGTTGGCTTGCAGGGCTGCAACTGGAGCACCAACATCGGGCACTTCCAGGGCCTTGGAAAGATCACCTCCTACATTAAACAATTTCTTGTCTAGGGAGGAAGGGCTTGGACCGGACCGAGGGACGACCACTGTCTTTGGATGACTGTGGTGAACATCTTTGGTGCAGGGATGACATCTGCTGTGACTGTTTTCTCAGAAAACAAGGGGTCATTGGAGTCTTCAGAGGGGTCTGTGGGCTCCTGCGGTTCAGGGACTAAGCCTCGCTCTGTGGCCTTTTTGGCCTTAAAGAGATCTAAAGATGGCAGGTTGGAACAAGCCAGGGATAGAGCCTTGGTCAACCTCGTTGAGGCCCTCATCATCGGAATAGTTTCTGTCCATCAGCTGGCCACTGTCAGATGTGATGGAGTGGGAGCTTACAGCAGGAATATACGCACCTGATTCTGTATGCAGGGAAAGATTATCATCATAATAAAACCTGTGTATCCTACTGTGTCTGGATGAGGAAGCAGGTTCTCTGAGGGAGAACCTCTGGTCTGTTTCAAGACAGCTGACACTCCTTGCCTCACTGCCTTATTTAACATAGCCTGCATATTAACCTGGAACTCAGGTTCCTGTGCCCTAACTGGTCTGATCCCAGCTGACATGGGAGTAAAGGTTGCTTCTGAAGCCATTCTGTGTCTCTGATCAGTAACTGTCAGTTGCTCTGTTGTTGAGAAGCCTCAATAGATCCCTGCTCTTCAGCTCCCCCTATGGCCGCTTCTGCTACTGCAGCCTTGTCAGTTTGCAGTTGCCTCTCTCCTCTTGATAACGGCCGTTCCTCATTTGGGCGGGAAATTATGCAGGGTGCCATTTCCTTATCATTTTGCTCTTTCCCTCGAGCCCACACTTTATCCAGTGCCTTGTCCCTGCAGCGCTCATCCCTCTCTGCTGCCTTGGAGCCCTTTCGGGTTCCTGCAGCCTTGTCCTTTGGCTTGGGGCTGTAAAATAAAGCCATCTGTTCTGGGGCTGCTCGGCTTAGAGAGCGTGATGGCTGTCGAGCCGCCCCCTCCCCACTCCTGATATCACAGCTAGCCTTTTGTGATTCTGCCATCTCTGACTCCAACGATCTTACTCTGGAGTCACATCGAGCATGCTCCAGCCTTTCACTTTCCTAAACCTACTCTCACTATCTGTACTCTTCGCTGCAGGTCTTCTGCCCCTTTAAAGGCTACCGCGGTTAATCTCAGCGTCTCCAATGGCCGAAACTGCTGGGAGCCTCCCAAGCCAAAGTGCAGGAAGGAGGTGAGGATGGTGTTCAAACTCCTCCCGCAACCAGAACCTTAGTTCCTTGTAGATCGGCCCTCAGCCGATCCGAAGTCCAATGACCAGGGCAGAACCCTGGCTACGCTGCAGTTTGACAGCTGTCAAAGTAGTAGACCGGTTCCGGCTTGCAATAGAATTCAGGATTGGTGTTTTTATTCCTATTTTTCCAATCAATTTGAAAGGATTTGTTAAATTTGCTAGGAGAAGAAATTAACACGTCGTCCAACAAGCTGACTGAGTCAATTTCTGGGGAGGTCCCTAGCAGCAGAGGGAGTGTCATCAAAGTTTTGACAGACTCAGTCCAATCACAGGCAGAAACTGATCACCCCACCCAATCCTGAAGCATAAAGTTTTGGGGTGTTAATGTGTTCTTTTATTCTCCAAATACGACTAAGGTAAAATATTTTGCTTTTAAATCTTCATTTTTGTGAAACAACATTGCACTTATTTTTCTAATGTGAAATAAATATTATAGTCAATAAAAAGCAAATGTGTTTTTAAAGGAGTCTCAACTGCAGTTCATTCTGTAGTGCTTGCAGCATTTGCGGAAGTGCACACTCACATTTTGTTTTGTGAAGAAACATCAAGATAGGACATTAATTTTAGAATATCATTAGCATGATCATGATGAAAAATGCATTCTTGTATCTGTCTACAGAACCACAAGATAGGAAACTCTGCTTTAGGACGTATAAGGATTAGGTTTCTTTGCCCTCATAAAGATACAAATCATCTACATTAGAAGTAATCTGTATTGAAGTACAAATTATAGCACAAAATCTGATCAAGTGGGTTTAAATATCCAGGGTTGGTAAACACCATGTGACCACTGATTGGTCTGTGAGGGAGTATTAACTGAAAAATAAAGATGGACTTTAATCCAAATCCCCAAATCCTAGTAATTGTAGTACCCCCATGGCTTCAGTCTGAAAGAAGACAGGAAATAGGAATTAAATACATCAGCATTCTAAAAGCTCAGTTTTAAGAGATTTTAGTATATGATGTATGTATTTTTATGTTCCCAGTCTCAAGTAATTTAAGTAATTTTATTGCTACTTTGGGGAGCAATGATTGGGCTTTTCTCTGATTTCCACTGAGGCTCTTCACTGTTTAAAGTTGATCACATTTCAAAACATAACTCTGAAAATGGAATTTTGTTTTAATATATATTTAATACATTGATGTTTTGTGTTAAATTATTCCAAAGGCATTGCACGAACAACATATTTGGACCAGTTCAGTAAGTAAAAGCACACATTTATAAAAAGTGATCTATTACAGCCTGCAGCCATTCTTTATTTTGAAATCATAGTTTATTTGTGTGTTTTTTAAGATTTAGAATAGTGCTTAAAACTGGTTCTAGAAAAAGCCAGTGTTTGTTTTTCCAAACATGATGATGTTAATTATATCTGATTATATATGTTAATTATATCTGATGCTAATTATATCTCTCCTCATCTATCAAACAGTTTTGCCACTAATGCAAAATAAACTAAATGCAATTGTTTTGTAACATACATTGAAGTAGGAATTTAAATACATATTAATATGAAAAATACTTAACAATAAAACTATAAATCTACTTACTCTTTCCTATCATATCTATTTTAGGTAACCTTAATTGATTGTTAAGCTTGAAAATCATTTTTTTAAAAAAGAACAACACATTTTTTTTCTTTTCATAAAGGCTGTACAAGTAGTCCTGACTTAATGACCAAATTGGAACCAGAATTTTCATTGCTAAGCAAAATAGTCATAAGAGGAAACAGCATGTGATTGTATTGCTTAGTGACAGCAGTTCTGGTATTCTGGTTGCAGTTATTAGGCCCATACCATGCTATAGCAAGCTGAGGACCTCACACTTCTCCTTCCCTGCTGCACTTGCCTGCTTCAACTCTCCACACCCACCTTGTTTCCTCCATGTCTGCTTGGTCACTCTACTGCTGCCTACATCTACTGCTCTCCCTCCATTGATGACATTCACCATCTTCTTCCTCCATTACTGATAGGGTGCATTGGTTTACACAGACCTGAGATTAGAACTGCCAAAACAGCTGAGGGAAAAAAATCACTCTGAAAATGATTTTTAGGAATGTAAAAGCCATTGGAGTTCAAGCCACAAGTCTCTCCTTTTAAGAATTTGTAGAAGCATGTGAAAAGCATGTCCTTTTGAATCATTAAATCAAATACATCTTTTTCCAACCTCACATGGCTACTTCATAAACTGCATCCAGTTGTCTCTAGGTGGCCATGTTAATTATGCTGACTAACACTCCATATGCTGACATAAAATGATGCTGGCAAAAAAATTGCTGTCCCAACTGCAAAGCCCTGTTTGCCATGGTAATAAGGATGGAGACTGATGCTTTCCATACAGTACTTATTCAGTGTAGGAAAAGTTAAGAAATGTGATTGATATGTTCTCCTAGTTTCATTTGAATGGAGCTACTGTTGAAGTATGGCTCTAACACTCTTTCAAAAGCTCATTAAATCTGAGATTATAAGGAACCCACATAAGACCTGGCTGGCTTTGGAAATAGCCTGGCATTTGCATAGGCAGATGATTTTGCAGAAACCAGATCCTCAATCTTCTCTGCAGCCCAAGCCAAAACACTTTCCAGCAACCCAAGGTGTGCCTGCAGTCTGAAGTGGCTGGCAGGGTTGACCATCCATTTTTGATGAAGTATGCTAAATTATATCCATAGCAAAAGTTAAGAAAAAAAGCTGGAAAACACTGTTTTAACATCGAGACAGTTTAATTTGTCTTTAAACTGATTCAGCTTGGGTTTAGGATGACTTGAAGGCAACGTGAATGAGAATATGACATTAAAAATAGGATTATTGGACAGATGCAGCTACTCTGAGCTACTTCTTGTTTTTCCAGGCTAAGTTTATCTTTCACTAATGGTTGTTGCATATTATATCTTCTCCCAGGTCATCTCTATGCTCCTGTATATTCTGCTTTGAGAACTGCAGATTGTACTTGTTATAGCTGTATATACTAATACCATAATAAGTGTTAGAAGTGTTATAAACCTGTCCCTGTGGGAAAGGGGAAGGCATGACTATGATTTTTATTCAGATTTTGACTTTTGGAAGATGCCCATCCCAAATCTCCCAGTTACGTCTTATCAAGTGTCTTCAAGTATCATCTTACTGGGCTCATTTCACTATTATTTCTTTTCAACATTATTATTTATTAAATTTATATGCTCTCTCTCACCGATAAGGCAACTCTGGTCATCTTATAGAAAATAAAAAGATAAAGTGAAAAGAATAAAAATTTTAAAAGCTATATATATATAACTAAAACCAAAGAGATGGTTTTGGGGATGAGATCTTCTTACCCTGTCAACAATCTCCAGTGATGAGCACGTCCTTTTGAGTCGCAAGCCAGCTAACAAAATCAGGTTTTGCTATTCTTCCGTAAGGCCAAAAGGGAGGAGTAGACACTTCTGATGGTAGAATATTCCACACAGCAGGCACCACAACAGAAAAGGCTCTTTTCCTTGACTCTGCCAGCTGGAATTCCTCAGCAGACAGGGTCCACACTAAACCCTTTCCAATCGAGTGAGCTGAGCGTCCTAATTCCATTAAGGCAAGAGGTCTCCTCTGATACTCTGGACCCATGTCATAACATAGCTTTGTTTTCTTTTAACCAGCTGTCCTACACAGGTTTATTGAAACTTTATTATTCATAATGATTCTTCACCACTGCACAGGATTTTTCCTCTATCCCTTCAGTGATAGTCTCTGTATTCTTCCCACACTTCCTACTAATTTTGGTATATGTGTATGTGTCTTTACATTTAATAGCAATAGCAATAGACTTACATATACCGCTCAATAGTGCTTTACAGCACTTTCTGGGCAGGTTACAAATGTCAGCATGCTGCCCTCAACAATCTGAGACCTCATTTTACTATCCTCAGAAGGATGGAAGGCTGAATCAAATTTAAGCTGGCTGTGGGCAGAGTTAGCTTTCAATACTGCATTCTAACCAGGGGTGGGATTCTACCAGTTCTGACCGGTTGTATAGAACCCCTTGTTAACTTTCTAAGAAGTTTTTCCACCCTTATTACATTCTTGGCAGTATGCCTAGACTTACTGTCTCAGAAGGAGGATTTTTTTTTTTTACTTTCTTAAAGGGGAAGGGTTATTTTAAGCTTTTTACACTGCTGTTGGGAGGAGATACTTCCAGCCACATGCAACAATCAGCACTTTGAAGAAATAATTGAATAACAGGAAAGGAGCTTTTAATGACAAGGAACCAAGACATTCATCAAGGCTTCTTGGCTAGTTAGAAAGATTGACATTCAAACGTGAGTTTACAAACCCTTTCTGAGTTTTGGTCTAAAACTGGTTTTTGGTGAAGTTTAATTCTGTCCTTGGTGACATTTAATCCTGTGTTTATTGATGGGATAATTTTCCCTATTCAGCTTTGTTTGGAAGGAAAAAGGTTAATCTCTGTTCCTGAAAATAAACTGGGTTGAGAAATCTGGCTAATTCCTTGTCTATTTGTTCTGGTAATTGGTTTAACAAGCAACAGCTACTGTTGTGATTTAATTATTTGTATTGTGTTTGAATTTTTTCCTGCCTCATGGTTTCTTTTTCTATTTGGGGAGGGGGTCTTCCTTCACTGCTTTAGTGGTATCTGGCACTGTCCTTTTTGGGTATACTTCCGAGAGGCAGGATGCAAACTTGGCACTGATGTTTTTACTGCCTTTCTGGGGGGCATGTGACCTTTCCTTAAATCTGGATGATTTCCTTAGGATATCTTGTGAGGTGAGTGAGACCAGCTGGTATCTTTAAGTGGTGCAAATGGTTCTAAGGATTGCTTTTCCTGGGTGTGCTCTTTCTGGAGAGCTTAAATGACTTCTGGGTTTCACTTTATGAGCAAGAGTTGGCTGCTTATAGTTATCATTGCATTTTAACTATTTTAATTCCTCAAGGTGCTCTGGCACCCTGCCTGATTTGTAACTCTGGCTTGCAGGTATTTTTAATCTAATGATTGGTATTTAGGGCAGCTTTTTGCAAGCAAAGAAGCTTTTTGTATTTTTGTACAGGTAATCCTTGACTTACAACAGTTCATTTAATGACCATTCAAAGTTACAATGGCACTGAAAAAAGTGCCATTTTTCACACTTACGACCATTGCAGCATCCCCACAGTCACGAGAAGCCAGGCGAGGAGAAGCGCCCCTCGACGTGAGTGACATCGAGTTGGCCACACCCACCCAATCACATGACCACCAAGCCACACCCACCAACTAAGCCATGCCCACATAACCAGTTGTTAAAAAATTTGAATCCCACCCCTGCTCCTATTCAACAACATCTGCCTATCCCAAGTAGGAAGACAAAAATGCCAAATGCAGTCTAAATATGTGCAACCAACCGTAATAGTATTTTCAATTTATATGTCAGCAACTTTGGGTGGTTTATAATTGTTAAAACATTTAAAACCAAAAAAAGCAAATAAAAAAATCCCACAACACAAAAGAACAACGATGGCAAAAACAAAAAATCCAGAGGGGAACAGAAGGAAATAAAGGAATATTAGGGGTTGTCTCCAAAGGCCTGTGCAGAGAGCCAGATCTTTAAGGTCCTTTGAAATACAAGGGTGGCATTTGAATCTGGGGGAGGGAGTGGAAGGGAGGGAGGGGAAATCTCATTCCAGAGAGCAGGCACTGGTAGATACAATGAGAGACAGGGCATGCAGCACTTTCTGAACTCAGCCCTTGCAAGAAATAATCATTACAAAATTTAGTACCATTCTAAGATAATTCTAAGATAATTAAAAACCACCATGTATAATGGTACTAAAAACTACAGGAAATTCAGCAGAATTAACAAAGGCTATGCCACTATTGGTCATCCAATACCCTATCCAGTTTCTGTCCCACATGCAGGTTTGGTTTGAAGCCAGTCTGAGATAAACCTATATAATCTGTATGATCTAGAAATCCTGAGAAACAAGCCATCATCCCCTATTGCAGTACCTTAAGTAAGAACAGAAAAGTGGGACATAGTTGGGAATTGTTCTTTGCTTCATTAATAAGTGTCTGGACAGGACTAACTGAAAGCTGGTATATTGCTCAGGGTGTCATTGGAATGCAAGTGTTTCTTATAATAATGTTCATGTTCTTGTTTCACATAATTCAAACTGAGACTTAGGGTTTTCAGATCAAGTTGAGTATTAAAAGATTTATTTAAGCAGTGCCAAGCCATGGAAAAATAGCCTTTTGCATCAGTCTATTCAAACTGTTAACCAAAAAGTGTAACTGCCCAGAGGTTAACATTAACCTATTGGTCCACTGCAATGTACTCTGATGGCTTACATTTTCTTTCCTCATGGCATGACTGTCTCTGACCACTTGAAAAAAACCTCAAATGGATAACTGTACAAAGGCAAAACTGTAAAGAGTAGTTTCTTTATATCATTACCATCAAATAGGCAAGAACTCTTAATTTTTCTGATGATTTTGCCCTATCAGCCTAGTAATGATTTCACTCGGTTCCTTGAAAACTTAGATATTTCATATGGGTCTATTCTGTAAGCGAAGCACTAAGTAATTGTATGCAGGTAGTGCTTACCTAGCAACTGCCTTGGAGAGCAACCATTCCCAAATACAACACTAATAAAAAATTCATTTTCCAACCAATGCACGAATTTAAAAATAACAAAAGCCTTCACTAGGAAACTGATTAAGATCTGGTCGGTTTCAAGTAGCAGCTGTCAGTCATGGGAGAGTTCTAATGGACTAATTAAAGTCACAGAATTGAGCTTGTTAACACTTTTTAGGGATGTTCTGTGAAGCAGAGAAAAGCAGCTCAGGAAGAGTGAACTTGTTTAAATAATCTCTCCAACCTGCCAAGGGGCAAAAATGAAGTGGGGGAGGTTAGGAATAAGACACTGTACAGGAGAATTTTATCTAGTGATCTTTGCAGCATGTCTCTCTCATTTTGTCATTCAAATTCAAAATTCAAAAATGTCCAAAAACTTTTAAGTGCCACTATATTACTTGCCCATACCATTTATTCAATCTAGAAGTCAATCAGGGCTCCAAGAGAATCAGTTGGTGGAATAATAAGAATATATTCTCTAAACCACCATGAAGCCATTTATGCACATAGGATTTAAGCCAGAACAAAAGAACATTGGTTGAAAACATCTCAGTGTAATTCATACCAAAATGTATCATGTGTATCATAATTTTTTTAATAAAAGCTGCATTTTACAGCTGAGGAATTCTTTAAAATTTCCATCAGCTATCAGATAATTTGCATACCTAGGAAACTGCCTAAAACACTGTAAAATACAATATTGTATAATTGGCTTGACTAGTTTAGTTTTCTCCATACTGATTGGCAGTGGCTTTCCAAAACTGAATATTTGGTGTTCTGTTATGCCCTCTTACCCTTCAGTCTAGTCTTGAATTCTAGATTCCAATTTGATCATTATGATCTTCTGGATAACAGGTGAATTCCTATAGAACCTAGGGATATTTTGTTCCTTTTAAAAGTTGTGGATTTTTTCATTTATATAAGCTGAAAACAGAAAAGCAACCAGAATATTAGAGCTCAGAAAACTCAAAAATCCCAAACTAGAAAACACTAGAGGCTGAACCTCTCTCTACAGGAGATGCTTCCTTCTACTTCATTTTCCTGCAGCATCTCCAGTTAACTGGAGTTGAGAATTCATTCCGGGTTTACCATTCATTAAGTCATATATCATTTTTCTGGGAACTATAAAGCTATAAATCATGGAAGACAGAATGAGAACTAATTAAAGAGGCAGCTAAGCATATAATTTTATTTTGCATTACTTCAAAACAATAACCAAAAATATACAGTTTTTTAAAAATTCCATATTGTAAGAAGATTGTTCAAGAAGGCTATTTTTAGTGCAAAGTATTTTAATAAACAAAGGGCACAAATAAAAACTTCGGTTTTCCTTGTAAAGAAATCGGAATCTAGAACCAGCTTCTTATTACAGAGAAAAATATTCCAATAGCAATTTAATTTATAACAAAATAAAATAATAATTTTTGACTAAAACTAATTAGTCATAATAAATAAATAAAATAAATATTGCAATGTCACGATTTATCTGCAATCTACAGGTAGTCCTCTATTTACGACCACAATTGAGCCCAACATTTCCGGTGTTAAATGAGACATTACTTAAGTGAGTTTTGCTCCATTTTATGACTTTTCTTGCCACAGTTGTTAAGTGAATCACTGCAGCTGATAAATTAGCAACCCAGTTTTTAAGTGAATCAGGCATCCCCACTGACCTTGCCTGTCAGAATATTGCAAAAGGTGATCACATGACCTTGGGACACAGTAATGGTCATAAATACAGGTATGAACCTGTTGCCAAGCATCTGACATTTGATCACATGATCATGGGGATTCTACAAAGGTTGTAACTGTGAAAATTGATCATGTCACTTTTTTCAGTACCATTGTAACTTTGAATGTGAGTAAACAAACTGTTGTAAGTTGAGGACTACTTGTATTATCATGTTGCCAGTATGAGATAGCAACTATTTTCAGAAAGCAGAAACAAACTATGTCAGCCGTTATTCACTTTCCTCTCATTGTAAATTCAATTTCCAAATATATTTTCATGATACGGTTTGAATGTAAAAGTTTCATCTTATGTTGCAATCTTACCTACTTCAGCTGGAGCACTTCCTTACAAGCTAAAACCAGCAGTTCATTCAGAATTGGACAACTTACAATGACCAATTCACCGCTGCCAACTTGGTATGGTCAACTCACTGCGGCCAGCTCGCCACGGCCGTGAACAACATCCCATGAGTTCACTGAGGGACAATTCAACAATTCTATTCCACCATTTTTTTATATCATGTAACATTTGCCCCGCAACAAGTTGGCTGTGGCAAAGTGTCCCATGGCAAGTTGGCCACAATAAGTTGGCTGCAGTGAGTTCATTGTGGCGAGTTGTCCTTGACTCCATTGCCTCACAGAGGAAAAAATAGCCCTCAATTGAAGTACTACTTGCATTTCTCTCTTCCAGTTACTAAGCTAGAGGTGTCAAACTAGCAGCCCACAGGCCAGATGTGTCACACACAGGCCATCCCCACCCCAGTTCTGCGAATGGGAAAAATGTCACGGAACTTCATGTGATGGCATCATGATGCAGTGAGTTTGACACCTGTGCTCTAAGCTTTTCATTTCATTCTCATCCTAAAACAGCACAGTGGCTATATTTTTTTGCCTACAGTTGAAAAGGTTGCTAGTTCTCTATTTTCTTATGGTTTCTCTGTGTGAAACCTTTGCACCACACTGATTAAAACAACAATAAACAGTGTAGCTGTACACTTAAAACTATGCAGTTAGCTAAGGAAAGAATAAGTATAATTTTTTTAAAAAGCTAGCAGAATTCAAATTTCTAACCTTTTATATACTAGATACAACTCTTAGCCACTGTGTTATTTTAGAACTGATGGTAAAGGAAAGGTAGATGTTACTGGAGTTCAAAACACCTGGCAAAAAAAAGGAAATTTTATTTTAAAGCTAATTGCTGTGCCTGCATATATGCCCTTTTTGAATTTGTATATATAAATTTAACTTTAACTTGTGTGCATGTATGTTTCTAATATGTACATATGTATGTATACAATGTATATGTATAGATATGTGTATGTGTATATATGTATCTATGTCCACAGGAGCCTTCTGTGTGTATTGGTTTGTGTGTATTGTTTTCCTGGAATGTAACCTGGGGGGGGGAGTAGAAGGGAAACTCTTCAATGGGATGATATGGTAATCTGTCACATGGAATGGACATTTTGAAAGTCTCTCAGTCCAGTAGTTTTATTTTTTAAAACATTTAGACTTAAGAGTCTAAAGAATCACCTTAAATGGTAAGTACAAGGATGCCCTTAGCTGAAAAGCAGCCTATACTTTCAGTAAACCATAAATGTTAAAATCTCAGCATGTAATGACTTGGAACTAGGCTCTGTATCTCAAGGAAGCCAAGCCACACAGATCAGTAATGTGATGAACACCTCTACTACTTTGGACAGAGAAAGTGAAGATCAGAACAAGAAGGAATAAAAAAGGGAGAGGGAAAATCTGAGTGAGCAAAACAGATTCAGTAAACATGTTCCATCATATGAACTGGCAGTCACATAGTCCATTATTATGATCAAGCATCTAATGTGTCAACCAACACTTGTATTAGGTCTTATAAAGAAAACTAAAAGTTGTATTTACAGTTACTGTAGCCTTATTACTAAACGAACTCATTTTCTGAGTTTTCACAAAATGTTGAATGCAAACCAACCCAAAGGGCTGAGTTTCTACAACACACTAAGCCATAAAAAGCCCTTCACAGGTCTAAATAGTATTTGGAGTATCCTGTAAAGGAGATCCATTTATCCAATTACTGATTCTTGTATTACAACACATGTAATTTATCACTCTATTTCCTCCTATCTATTTTATTCTGGAATTAGACTGCTGTTGTTTATTCTATTTTATTGATAAGTTTGCAAGATTAATCAATAAACCACTACTTTCCTTGATACTGATTATGAATTTCAGAACATCTAAATACATACAAATGCACACACACAAAAGGCAACCTGCCTATAGCCAGGGCTACCTCTTGTAAGTACTCTTCTGAAAAATAATTCCCCTATCAGATCTACTGGTCATCAACCTCCCTGTTATACATGGAAAGATGTTTTGCATTTTTTCAAAGGCATGGGATAGGTTGTGTCTTAAAGTGAAATTAAAAGGAATATGTGCTAAAGTTATGCTATGCTATCTGTAAGACATTGAATAATTGATTAATATTAATTATTGATTAATAATTGAGAGTACCAATTGCTTTTAAACCTAGCAATATATTAAATTAATTTGTAGGAAACAATACATAGCTGGGAAAATTTTATTTGCTGCAACATCCTTGTCAAGCTTACACAGTAAAACCAGAAAACTTTAGCATATCTATCAATACTCACTATGGGCTTTCAATTTTCCTTGAATTATCATCATGCTGGTCTACGACTGAATAAAGACCCGATTGATTGATTGATTGAATAGCCACTTAGGAGGTTTTTTTTTAAATGTCTGTTCAGACATCCTTCACTTACAGGTGTTAATTGGGACCAGGAACTCTATCTCTAAGCGTTATGATCATAAAGTATGAAGACATGTGGCATTACTGAATTATGAAAGCAGTTCCCACAGTCCCAGGTGTCATTGTTAGACAAATCCGTCATGACATCTATCCACATTTGTTGTAAAAGCTCTTCATCATTCAATAGGGAAACAGTAAAAACCAATTTCTCAATACCTTAGCTTGTTTCTGAAATACACATTTAAAAGTAAATGCACTATGATCAGATACACGACAAACACTGATAATACATTTTTGAATTGGTGATATAAAGTTGATTAGATAAAAAAAATTAAACCTAAAACAATTGTGGTGCAGTTTTGAATAAAATATACATTCTCTTTTAGTTGGATATATCAAACACCAGGGATCAATTAAGTTCAGTACTTACATATACATGTTAATTGTTTCTTTCACTAAGGAATTTTTGAATGGTAACTATATAAAGTACATAGTTGAGGTAGAATTATCACTTATGCATCATACAAAAATTAGATTAAAAATAAATTTGAAAGTTGAATTGAAACAGATATGGGCACAGGTGACTAGATGCCTATCTACATAATGTACAGAAAAATACAGAAAAAGAAATGCGAATTAACTACTGTAATATTATAGCAACATAATTTAATACTTAACATTTTAGTTGGAATTATATAATCCTGAGAAAATATTGAATAAAGATATAAAGGCCTTTTTAAATAATATTAATCTACACATTTAGATAAAATACACAAATATCTTTTGTTCACTCCATTATCTGAGGTAGAGATTAAGCAAATAATTTTAAAAATGGGAAATGGTAAAACACCAAGATCAGATGGGTTTCTCTTGAATGGTATAAAACATTTATAGAACTTTTAGTGGCAAAATTTTGTTAAGTATATGAAGTTGATGATTAAATTTTATCCCCAACAATGAGGCACACAGTAATAATTACAATTATACGAAAACCTGGTAAAGATCACATTCAGTGTGCTAATCACCCAACCTCATTGATTTGTGATGATACAGAGATTTTAACAACAATATCAGAAAATAATTAAAAGTAAATGATATGGTTTATTATTAAGTATGATCAAGCAGAATTTATAAAAACTAGGCAAAAAGCAGATAACATTAAGGTAGTTGTAGATGTAATAGATTTACATAAAAATAAAGATCAATTTCTAATCTTACCATTAGAGACCGAAAAAGCCTTTGACAAAATGCATAAATATATAAACAATACATATTTGCTCTACTTAAATAGATTTGAATTTTCTCTGGAATTCATAAAATGGATTAAGATATTATATGAATTTCCCACATCTAAAGTCAAGATTAATGGCATGTTTTCTCCTATTTTTCTACTGTTCAGAAAAACTAGATGATTTCCAACTTTCACCCTTGTTTTTTTTACATCTGTCTGAAACTCTTAGCTTGTGCTATTAGACAATATATTGAGATCTATGGAGTAATACATACTGTTTCCACGAAAACACGACCTACCCTGAAAGTAGGCCCTACCCCCAAAATAAGCCCTAATTAAGACAATAATGGACCTGCAGACACAACAAAAGGAAGTTACCTGCTACCTGCCTGCGTAGCGTACTAGGATAGAACGCTTTGTCGAGTTCTGTTTGTAGAAAGTCCAGGATCTGTGTCACTGAGGCCACAATCGGGTCTGTGCCCTTCTTGGTGCACCATTAATGGAATGCTTTCCAGGTAGCGTCGTATATTCTGTTTGTAGAAGGCCTCCTGGAGGCTTGTATTGTTTTGATGACATTTCTGGAAAAGTTCTCTTTCCTCAGAATCCTCCTCTCAAGCGCCAGGTGGTCAATTGGAGCCACTGAGGCCCCCTGGCTGAGAGATATCCTGCCCTGAGGGATGTTCCAAGGGCGGGACACTGACAGGCTCACTAGATCCGCATACCATGACTGTCTGGGCCAGTGGGGAGCGATGAGGATGATTTCTGCCTGTTCTAGAAGTACTTCCCTTATCACTCCCGATGTGAGGGGAAGAGGAGGGAAGGTGTAAAGGAGACCCTTGGACATTTGCTATCCCTGATATGTGCTCTGCCTTGATTGACAATAGGTGAGCCTCCGCCCAGGTTCCCAGTTGCTGCATTTAGGACATGAGGGATCTGGAGTGGGTTCCTCCTTGGTGATTGATGTGTGCTTTAGCCTCCACGTTGTCCGTTAGGATCAGTACATGTTGGCCAGTCACTGTGCTTTGGAAGTGTTTGAGAGCTAAGTGAATGGCTCTCAGTTCTAACCAGTTTATGTTGTGTTAGGTCCGCTGTGCACCATTGACCCTGCGCGAGCTGGGACTGTAGATGGCACCCCATCCCAACAGACTTGCATCTGAAGTGACTGTGATGCGATTGGGTTCTTTGAATAGGGACCCCTTGGTGATTGCTGGGGAAACCCACCACCAGAGGGATCTGAGGACATCCAACTGGAGTCAGACCCTGACATTGGAGGTGCTGATGCCTGCCCTCTGAAACGGTAGGAAGAACTATTAGAGAGGCTTGGGGTGCAATCAGGCCAATGATACTATGGTTATGCATGAGATTAATTTTCACAGAAGTTGGAAAAGCACTGCCAAGGGAGCTGCTTGTTCTGCTGTGACCTGTGCAATCAAGGACTTGATGCTATCCTGATGCTCCTGGGATAAATATACTTTGTATAGATTTGTGTCTATCACCACGCCCAGATAAAGGAGGTGGGTGGGAGGTATTAGCTGGCTTTTTTGAAAATTGATTGAAAATCTGTGGTCCTGTAGAATCTGGATTGTGTAAGCCAAGTCTGATTTGGCTTGTTGGCTGGAGCTGGACTCGATTAGGATGTCATCCAGATTGCAATGGACGTGCACCAGAATTGTTCTGAGGTGTGCAGCCAGTGCTGCCAGAACTTTTGTGAAGGTCCTGGGGGCCGATGATAGTCCAAATGGCAGGGCCTTGTATTGATAATGGCCCACCACATAATAGAATCTGAGAAACCTCTGATGGGAGGGGTAAATGGGGATGTGGAGGTAGGCCTCCATCAGATTGATGAACGTTAGGAGATTTCCCCCCCCTTACACTCTCCAAGATGGACTGCAGAGATTGCATCTTGAATTTCTTGTATTCTAAATGAGCATTGAGCTTTTTGAAATCCAGGACTGCTCTCCACCCCTCCCGAGGACTTGGGAACTACAAAGAGAATGGAGTAAAACTCATGCCCCCTCTGGTCCACTGGTACCGGCTCGATGGCCTGGATGTCCAGCAAATGCTGGACCGCCGTGTCCATGAGCTTTCTCCTTACATGGTTCTTGGAGATTGGGCAACAGGTAAAGGTCCTCGGAGGAGTAGACAGAAAATCCAGGGTGATACTGAATAGCACTGTTTTCAAGGACCAAGGAATTGGATGTGATGGCCTCCCATCGGTCTGCAAATAGGGCCAGACAGCCGCCGATGGGAGGAAAGGTCTGGCAGCCATTTGGATCCATGGTAGGGACGACTTTCCTGTGCCATGAAAAGGCCGTTTATATTGAAACTGTTGTTTGTTTTTATCTCAAAATCCCAAACTATCTGCAGGTCAATCTGATGTGGGCTGATAGGACCTTTGAAATTGCAAGAATTCCTGGCCTGAGTCTGAAGAACGAAATGGCTGTCTTAGGGGTGTAGGGAGAAGCCCTCCTATCAGCCCTCCTGGTAAGAGAGGAGAACACCTTTCTCTTGTCTTTATTCTTGACTATGAAGGGATTTAAGGCCTCTCCGAATAGGCAAGAACCTGTAGTGGGCAGAAGCTACTTTCCATTTGGTTCTAGCATCTGCTTGCCACTGTCATAGCCACAGCAGACAATGAGAAGTGATGTTGGAGGCCAGGGCCCTGGAGGAGAATCAGGCTGCATGCAGGGAGGAGTCAGCCGCCACCAGTTTGTTGACATCCTGATGCATTCTGATTTCCTCAGGGGGAATCCTTGCCTGTAACTGGCCAAGCCAGAGAAGGGATATCCTAGTGAAAATGGGCGTTGGTAAATTTACCTGTGAATGCCCTTTCTATCTATGCTGCGAGAGAGCCCAGGATGGGTAGACTCCTTCTTATGATGTCATTAAGCTGAGTCTGTACTTGTATATAAAAAGCCAGCCCCCGGGAGAATCCCTAGCTTTGGCGAAGATACTTGACAGACTGAAGAAGTGTCTCTGAAAGCAAACAATCCAATACATTAACATGCCTTACCATCTCCGGACGAACCAAGGGAGGGGCTGGGCTCTCTCACAGCATAGATAGAAAGGGCATTCACAGGCAAATTTACTAACGCCCATTCTCATCCATGCTGCAGCGAGAGCCCAGGATGGGACATACCAAAGCTTGCATGTCCACGGGCGGGTCCTCATCCGGCCAATCACTCCAATGGTGGAAACACTCACTGAAGAACCCGTCTGCCGAAGGCCGCCATCGCCGAGGCAAAGGAATCCAGATGGTAGTGTCTGATGAAGGGAGACAGGGATGTCCACGTGGCCGCTCTGCAAATCTCTTCCAAGGATGCCTGGGTGACCCAGGCGGCTGAAGTGGCTGCACTTCTGGTAGAGTGAACCGTTAGACCACGGGGTACCGGAAGAGCCACCGCTTTGTATGCTTGTGCAATGCACGTCCTGACCCACCTGCTAATAGTAGGGGAAGAGGCCTTGCTCCCCAGATGAAAAGGAGACAAATATGGCTTCTGTCTTTCTAAAAGGGGAAGTGCGCTTGATGTAAATTCTAAGAGCCCTTCTGACATCTAGAGTATGTGCTCTAAGTCATGCTGTGGAAGGGGACAGAAGTCAGGTAACACAATGTCTTGGGATTGGTGGAATCAAGTGTTAACCTTTGGGATAAAGGAGGGGTCCAGATGGAGAACAACCCTATCATTGTGAAAGATGCAAAGATCTTGCCTGATAGAAAGGGCGGCCAGTTCTGACACCCTTCTGGCCGAAGTGATAGAAACGAGGAAAACTACCTTTAGAGTTAGGAATTGGAGAAGACACTGTTCTAAGGGGTTCAAAGGGGGGCTTCGTAAGGGCATTAAGAACCAAGTGAAGGTCCCATGAAGGATACCTGTGCACCACATGAGGGTGTAGGTTGGAAGCCCTTTTCAAAAATCTCCTGACCGAGGGGTGATGGGACAAGGAAGGAAGCGAACCCCATGAAAGAACTGAGGAGAGAGCTGCTACCTGGTGACGTAAGGTATTGGGGGCTTAACCTTTCTCCAAGCCATCCTGAAGGAATCTAAGAACCCCTGCCAACTGGGCTGAGGAAGGAGAGAGACCCTCCTTGAGGCACCATTAGGAGAAAACCCTCCAGGTGGCATCATAGAGGCGCCTCGTAGAAGGTTTGTGAGATGCCTCGATGGTGAGGATAACCCCCTGTGGGAGATTAGCCTCCCTTAGCCACTGCCACTCAAGCGCCACATGGTCAGCTTAAGCCACTGAGGCTCCGGATGGATCAGGGTCCCTTGGTGCAGGGAGATGAGATGGGCCGGGATCCTCCAAGGGGAAACCACAGACAGGTTGACCAGGTCCGCAAACCAGGTCCTCCTTGGCCAATAGGGTGCCAGGAGAATTAGCTGCACTCGTTCCGCCAACAGCTTCCGTATGACCGCTGGAATGATGGGAAGAGGGGGAAAGGCATAGAGGAGACCCACGGGCCATTTGCAATGAAGAGCATTGGTCCCCTCTGCTCCCTGGCAAGGAAACCTGGTGAAGAATCTGTTGACTTGGGCATTTTGAGGAGTAGAGAAGAGATCCACCTCCGGAGTTCTGAATCTGAGGGAAAGATCCCTGAATAGGGATGGAGGAATGGACCATTCTGCCTGGTTGACTAAACTCCTGCTCAGCCAGTCGGCTTGGGAATTGTCAACTCTGGAAATGTGATCCGCTGAGATCGACAGCAGGTGTGCCCATAACCCCAAACGTTCTGTCTCCCTCATAAGTACCTTGGATCTCGTTCCCCCCTGCCTGTTGACGTGTGCCTTTGTGGCCATATTGTCCGTTGGCACGAGAACTTGAGAGCCGGTCACCGAGGCTCTGAAATGCTTGAGAACCAGAGAGATAGCTCTGAGCTTTAACCAATTTATGGGATGGTGCTGTCTGATCTGGACCAAATCCCTTGAGCTATCTGACCCTCCATATGGGAGCCCCAACCCAGAAGGCTGGCATCTGTGGTGATTACCAGCCTGTCTGGTTCCTTGAATTGGAGCCCCTTCCAGAGGGACGGGGAGAGCCACCAATTGAGAGACCTCCGGGCCTGTTGAGAGAGCAGGACCTTGATTGACGAATGGCTGGTTCCTGCTTGTTGAAAGGGGAGTAGGAACCATTGGAGCGATCGGGAGTGAAGTTGTGCCCACGGGACGATGCCAATATAGGAGACCATCTTCCCCAGTAGTTTGGACAGCAGCAACAGTGGAACAGTCTGTTGTTGTTGAATCTGACTGATGATCTCTGCAAGGCTTTTTCCATGATCTGGAGACAGGAAAACCTGGCACAAAGTCGTGTTGATGACTGCTCCCAAGTGTAGCAGTTTGGTCGTGGGTGACAGATGGCTCTTCTTGGTGTTGATGGAAAACCCGTGACTTTGGAAGCAAGACAGGGTAATTTGTAAGTCCCGATGGGCCGAGTGGATGGAGGAGGAGGACAGTATCAACATGTCATCCAAGTAGCATTGGATCCTCTCTGGAACAGAACGGAGTGAAGCCACCAATGCTGCTAGAATCTTTGTGAAGACCCTTGGAGCCAATGAGAGGCTGAAGGGAAGGGCTCGATACTGGAAGTGGGCATTCTGGTAATAGAAACGGAGAAACTGGTGATGATGAGGCCAGATGGGGATATGGAGGTAAGCCTCCGTGAGATCAATGGAAGAAAGGAGGTTGCCCTCCCGAACGCTCTCTAAGATAGAATGCAGTGTCTGCATTTTAAATCGCCTGTATTTGACAAATTGATTGAGAAATTTTAGGTCAAAGATGCAGGCATGATATTCCCCTCTGAAAAAAAAATCGGGGCTGGCCAAAAGAGACCCCGCGCCGCACGCCAAGAAATCGCACACACAACACCAACGCTACAAACCCTTCCTTTCCAGCTGGTCAGGTGTGGATCAGCTCCGGAGCTGGGCAGCTGCTTACCTGATAGCGGGGCTGAGGCCGCTGCCCGGGGAGCGCCCGCTGCTTTCCCTTGCCAGGGCCGGGCGGTGGCATGTTGCCCTGCGCTGCGTGGCCCCCGCCTGGCAGAGCACTTCTCGGCACGAGGCAGCCGGGTTGCCCAAGGAGCCCGGCCAGCCAGGCGAGGGGAAAGCAGCGAGGGCCCTGCCGGGCTGGAGCGGAAAACCCGCTTGGCAAGGGGCCGGGGAAGCCTGCGGGCGGAGGACCAAGTGCGCTGGGAGGCAGAGATTCGGCCGAGGCCGTCAGACAGAGTGACAGCTGGTCTGCTCCGGTGCCGCTGCTGCCGTTGCAAAGCGCCGCCGCGGCTTTTCCGTTTTGCCTTTCCCTTCCCGAGGCAACGCAGGTCTGGAGCCGCGCCGGCGGTAGCAACTCCTGACTCAGGGGGCCTCTGAGGGAGGGAAAGAGGAGAAGAAGGGGGGGAAGGGGGCTATTCCCAAAAAATCGGAATTCGATTTTAATCGGAAGAATATCATGTCTCAGGATGGCTCGTCACCCCCCGAGGCTTTGGCAACAACAAAAAGACGAGAGTAAAATCCACGTCCCCGTTGTAAGGTGGGAACTGGTTGAATAGCCCTTATGTCGAGTAAGTGTTGAATGGCCGAATTCATAAGGGCTCTCTTTGAAGTTCCCGTGAAACAGGACAAATCAAAAAATTTCTGGGGGTGACGATAGAAATTCCAATTGTAGCCCTGACCAAACAGTGTTGAGCACCCAGGCATCCGTCATTGACTCCTCCCATTTGGAGGCAAAGAAGGCTAAGCGACCTCCAATGGGTGGGGAGAACGAGGTATTACTTAAAGCGACGTACGACCCCCTCCCCCCCGAAAGGGCCATTTACCAGCAGAAGGTTGTTGTCTGCCAGGTGGTTCTTGACAGTCTTGGCGTTGAGAATATGCCCTCTGTGGCTGAGGAAAGCGGGAGGTGGACTCTGCCCGAAAGGCAGGTGGGTGATAAGGAGCTGGGCGATAGTCAGCTTTTTTCCCTGAGGAGGAAAGAATTTTACGTTTATCTCTGGTCTCGATGAGATACAGCTCTAGAGCCTCGCCGAAAAGCTTGTATCCTGCACAGGGAGCAGAGGCCAACTTCCATTTGCAGTGTGACTCCGCCTGCCAATTTCAGAGCCACAGAAGCCTTCTTGCCGCCACTGAAGATGCCATGGCCCTTGATGCAAATTTGGTGGAATTGAGGGTGGCATCCACAGTGAATTCTGCCACTGCTATAATTTTGTTAAGGTCCTGATGAGACCTGAAGTCAGAGGCAGGCAATCGGTCCTGCAGTTGGTGCAGCCATCGTAGAGATTCCCTCGTGAAAAATGATGCAGTGGTCGAAGCCCGAACAGCCCACACAGCTGCTTGGTGGTTGCACTTGAGGGTCTGTTCGGAACGCTTGCCCTCTGGTTTAAGGGCATCCTCTGGCTCGGTGGGAGTGCCAGAAGAGGAGAATGATGCCACAACTGGAGTGTCTACTGAGGGCACTGCAAAGGCGTTGCCTAGGGATGTGCTGACATTGTAGAACCGCTTGTCCAAAGATGATGGACGAGGACCTGCGAAGTGGAGGAATACTGTTCCTTGACCATGTCGAGAAACAAAAGGGGAGAAGGCAAAACCTCCGTGTGTACTACTGGCTTGGAGAAAAGTGAGTCTCCTTGCCTGGAGGGTTCCCCTTGTGGTTCAGGTGCTGCTTCCTCAGGTGACAGCTTGGCAGTGACCAGGGCCTTGCTAAGTAGGGGTTTAAAGAGGGCTGGTTTAAAGACTAATGCAAAGGAGGGCTGATCTGGATGAGAGTCTTCTTCCTCTGAAAGATTGTGATCACAGATTTCGCCCTCTTTGCACTCTGAACAAGAGGAGCAACTTGTTCAGATAGGGAGGCACCCTCTTCCCCTTCATACTCCTCCCATTCTGCCTGTGAAGAATGGACCCTGAGATCTTGGGTCTGTGGAAATCTCGTTGCAGAGGTAAGGAAGCCATAGACTGAGAAGGGAGAAGGGCCTGAACCCTTTCCAGAGGCCGAAGAATCTGTTGAAAACGTTCAGCCAATCCCTGTCTAATGGCTAAGGAAACAGCATCTTGGATCTCCTTGGGCCTGTTATCAAAGGTAGTGGAGAGCCGAAGGCCAGCTGCAGTGGGCGTGAAGGTGGCTTCCGGCCTGATCTGGGAGGCCTGAACTCTGGAGGGAAGAGAGGGGGCATAGGGCCCAGAAGTTTGCTGGAAATATGGCCCAGACCTGCTGAAATCCTGAGGTTGTTCCTCAAATGCCTCAGGGGACCAGATGGGGGGGAGGGTCCAAAGGCTCCATGAACAACTTCCCCTCCCCTGGGGGGGCTCCTCTGGAAACCCTGATGTTCGGCTGGCTGGGAAACCTGTTGCAGTTGCCCTCTCATTTGTTGAATAGTCTTGTTAAATTGTCTCTCTAGAGCCTCATGTCTGCGTTTCTCTGCCTTCAACTCAGCCTGAGTTGTCTTCTTAGGGGATAGAGCCTTAGCTCTGATTTTTGCAGCCACTTCCCTCTGAGCTGTACGTTGTCTGCATCTTTTCCTTTTAGTGGGTTGGAGGGCCTGTTTCACTGGGGGGGAAAGCTCTGCATGAGCACTGTCCTGATCCATTTTAAATAAGCAAGGCGCAAGCGTTGAGAGAACGGCTCTCAAAAGTGCTTAAGGATGTCAGAGGGTGGAATTGGGTCTTTGGAGCCCTGAAAATGGCCGCCAGGCCACTTAAAATGGTCACTCACCTCGTGTCTGAAGAGACTGCACTCAAAGATGGCCACTGCTTGTTGATGGCTCCGAGAAGTGAATTTCGCTCCTTAGGCTATTGCAAGCCCCGAGCGATCAGATCAGCCAGAGAAGGAAGAGATCGCCTCCCACGCGATCAGTTGGCTGGCTCTGTTATCAGTTTGCCGATCAGTTTTACGATAGGACAAAAAAACTGTGGCTATGGGGAAGGTCTCAGACATTTCCCTGCTTGCCTAGCAGCACTTGGGAAAATGTTTATCCCAACGTTGCAGGAGAACGGAGCCCTGCTCTCCTGAAGTTGCAGCTGCCCAGATCCCCGGGAGCTGATTGAAGCAAGGGTAGCTTCTGTAGAAAATCGCTGAATAAAATGCTAACGCTTTCAGAGACATAGCTTGTGACTTAAAGAAGCTGAGTCAAAGCTGGGGATTCTCCCGGGGGCTGGCTTTTTATATACAAGTACAGACTCAGCTTAATGACATCATATGAAGGAGTCTACCCATCCTGGGCTCTAGCTGCAGCATGGAGGAGAAAGGAGGCGGTCGCAGCTGCTTTAACCGCCCAGGCATTGGCCTGGTGTGTTCTGTGGAAATTTTGTTCTGGTTTTTTGTCCTCTGTCTTAAGGACCTCTGCTATGTCACCTGATATTGCAGAGGGAGACACCGAGGACGCCAAAGATTCATCCAGAGAGGGAAGTTGAAGTGACTCAGAGAGGAGAGGAGCCATATTGAAAAAAATTTCATCACTGCCCCACGGAGTGGGGAAGGATTCAGGCTGTTCCCATTGTCTCTGAGCTACGTCCAAAAACAACTTGGGACAAGGAATCTCCTATTGGAGAATTGTAGGTTCAGAAAAAACCCTGCTGGTGGATCCCTGAGTATCAGGTGAAGCAGTTGGTATAGTGGGTGGAGGATCAATTTGGGCAGTGGTCCTAGCCTTGTGGAGGAGGGATTTAAACAGTCCCGGGCTAAACAGACCTGTCAACGGTGGTGGATCAGGTGACAGGTCCTCATCTGATGAGAATCCCTGCTCCCCCTGAATTTCCTCCTCCCTCCCAGATGCCCTGCTTTTGATGGAGTGGGCTGGAGAAGCCTCCCTCTGGTGCCTGGAAAAACCCATGGAGGCCTGGTATTGCACTGGCTACAATGGCTGAGGATCAGATCTTGGGGAAGAAGACTGGCTCCCCCACTCAGGGAGGAGGCTATCCCATGAGAAATGGCCTGAGCAATAAGGGCTTAAGATCCTCTGATAATTCAGGGGCCACCCTATCTGCTGAGCGCATCCCCGCTGCAGTTGGAGTAAGACAGGTGTTGCAGTCCTGTCTGTGATCTGCAAATCTGCAGGACGAGGAAGAATGCAATCAAAAGAAAATCCGAGTTTGGATTTCCTCAGCGGGAGGGATAAATTCCTGCTCCCTATCTCCCTCTGGTGACCAAGCCCAGGGAACTGCAGGCAACTCCTGTGCTAAAGGCTGCTGGGGGAGGGGGCTAACAGGTACTGGCTGGGGGGAGAGGATATACCTCTGCTGGTCAGCTTGCTTCTGAGCTCTGGAGAACTGCTTTTCCAATGCTCTTTGCCTCCTTTCTTCTGCTCTTGTGGGCTTTCTGGAATAAAAAGCCTTTGCCTTTATCCTGTTAGCAGCCTCCTTACTTGCTGATCTGGCCTTCCTGGGACTCTGCTTGGATCGTTTTGCACTCATGGGCTCCATGCTGCTTTGGTCAGCCATGCTGCTAATGACTGCAGGGAGGAGAGCTCTCTCAATCCTCCAATCCTGCTGCTTCAAGGGGAATTCCAGGCCTGGAAACCTTCCCTGGGCTGTGGCAGTGGTGGCCCTACCAGTCTCCTAGACAGCCTGCACAACTCGCCATGCAGCCAAAATGACAGCTGCCTTCCCCAAAAATCAGCTGGAGGCCTTGAAATGTCTGGAGCTACCCAGTTAAGCCTGGGAGCTCCACAACGTGCTGGGGGCAATCGCAGCTTCAGTGCCCACCCTGGGGGTGGGGGATCATTTTGGGGCTCCCTCATGACTGCCTAGGCTGTTAGGCCTTCAATTGGTAGTTCAGGGGTGCTGCGAAAAATGGAGCAGGCAGAAGTTCCAATTGCTGCCTGTTTATGATGATTTGGATACTTTGAGGGATTTTTTGCAAACCTTTGGGAGAATCCACACTTTAAACTGCTGCTTTCTGCTGAAATTGTTGGAGCCAACCTTTGCCAAGTCTCTATAGGGCCAAGACTGAGTCATGACTGGGGCTAGGGGGCTTCCTGCCCCAACAGGAAGAGGTGTGGCAAAGATTGATGACTCAGTGTCTGGGCAGAAAGGCAGATTCAACCCATATGTGTGGATTATCCCAAAGGCATGCTGGAGAACACCTATTTTTACTACTTTTGGAGGAAAATAGTCAAGTATATAAATATGATTGTACAACAAACCTAAAATTTTTAGAGGATAATATTCTCTTGAACTACGTACTTGGTATCTGGAATCTGACCACTGGACAATGTAAATAGATCCTCCCTTTGGCCTTTTCCATGGCCAAAAGACTGATACTGTGGAAAAATAAATGCAAGGTTCTTTTCACTTAATGGACTGATTGTACTTGCTATCTATGAGCAGACTGCCTATACTCTAGAGATGTAGACCTTGTATTTATTCGCTTGTTTGTTTGCCACCTGTCTTGCAGTGAGGCAACTCCGAGCAGCTTATAATAGTAGAAACAACAAAACCATATAACTGCAATAAAAATACAAATTACAAATTAAATGGATAAATTAATGAAATATGTTACTCATACATAGTGTAGGTTAAAAATGACTATTATTATATGATAGTTACATAAAAGTATTAAATATATACGTACTTGAATAATATTTACATTAGATAAGCTTATATAAAATTGTAACTGTTTACTGTTAAAATTATTTACTATATTATATTTTTTCTTCATCGTATATCTTTTACTTTCTTGTTAAAGACTTTGTTATTAATTAAACAGCAATAAAAATAATTTTAAAAAAGACTTTGCTTGTCAGAATCTGGAAGTGAAGGTTATAAAATGGTGACCATGTGACTATGGCATACTGCGATGTTGTAATCCCTAGCCAGTTGCCAAGCACTTGAATCACAAACAAGTGACCATGGAGAGTGTGATGGATTGTGCAGCTGGAGAAGGAATGGAGGGAAGGAATCTTGGTAATTACACCACAGCTTCCCTGGGAGAAGGCAAAAAAACATTTCAGAGCAAAGTAAGAAACTACGCAGACCTGAACTCATTGCAGGAGGGAGGAAAAGGTTCATGTTAGTCATACTCTAAAATATCTCAGGATATTTCTATTAGGTTAAAAAGTTATAGTTTTAGTCTGTCAAGATTCTGTCTATTAGATGTAAGCAAATAAAGAACTAGACTTAATCGGATTTCTTTGTGTCATCTTTGGGCTTAGGCGTGACAAGGAGACAGCAATGGTTGTAACTATGGGGACCAGTTATAAGTACTCTTCATTCAGCACCATCGTAATTTTGAATGGTTGCTGAACAAGTGGATGTTAAATGAGGACTACCTGTACTTGGCACCTTTAAAAAAGCATAGCAGGAAACAAGCACACCAAAAACCAAACTGCCAAAATTCAATAACAAAACGGTGATTATTCAAAATAAATTAGTTATGTTAAGTCTCTGATACGTATAATGTCCTTTATTCTAAATATCCTTCTGAAATTAACAGTGACTTGAAAATTTTAATTCCATTTACTCTGCTGATATCACTGCATTACTATAAGATCCCAGCATTTCTCAGGAATAGAGTTGCATATTCTAAAAATTATAGTGTGGACTTAATTGAATTATAGTGTGGACTTCATTGAAGGAAACTTGCCCATCTTGCTCTGTATGGATATTTAGGTGGAATTCAATTAAATCTTAGTTGATGGAACTGCTTCCATGAGCTGAGTGAGGAGTCAAACTTCTTTCTTCTATATGCCCTCAAAATCCACTCCACAGAATTGACTGTTAATTTCTACACTGGGGGAAGGGGGAAATATGGGAGGCCATAAGCACAAAGAAAAGTCTCATTATATCAGCAGACTTTTTTCTAAATATGACTCTATAGTATCCTGCTCTGAATTATTCTGAAACACTGAACAATAGAAGTGTAATACAGCAGCAGAGATTAGGGATAGCAAACTGAATGCTCAACTGGCTGTGCTATTGTCCAGAAATTACTAGTTTGGCTGTGTCAACAAAACATATTAAACACCTTTGATGAGCAGTAATCTGAAGTGCCCAAAGCATTAACAAAATACTTGCTACTATGAGAAGTTATTCTGACAGTATAACAATACTATTATAAAAAGACTTCCAGTTTGAAGGGCTTCGGCGACAGACAGGAATCCGTGATCATGTGCGGTTTCTGTCTGGGCTTGCCGCTGGAGCGCCCTGAGCCACCTGGTTTCGGGGCTAAGCCACCCCGTAGAGGTGGTGAAGAGGGGGGAGACCGCCAGCAGGGTCGAGGAGAGCCGCATCTCTCCTCCTCAGCTCGCCATTACTCCCTTTCCCGAAGGCGGTTGCAGCAGTGGTCAGAAATGGCCACCACAAAGAAGAACTCGACCGGAAAAGAACGTGCAGGAGGAAGATAAGAAGTGAAAGTTTTGGCTGACCAGGTTAAATTGTAAAAGCAACAACCAAGGTACCCTGAAATTTAAACTTACAGAAAATAACATCGCTCCCGAAGAAGAGTCGGAAGCAGCGAAGGAAAGTGAAAAGGGAAAGGTTTGGCTTTTTTTTTCTTCTCTCTCCTTCCCTATACTGACAACTAAGAGACTTAAATAAGAAATCGAAAAAATCCGCTTTGACATCAATAGGCAATTAAGCTGAAAATAAAACAAAATGCCAAAGGGATAATAAAGATTTCTGGACATTAAAAATTTTCTTTTTCATAAGCAGGAAGGGAGAGAAAAAGAATAAGGGCAGGATCTGGAAGAGGGAGGAGACTGCCTGGAATTAAAAAGAATCTAAAGTAAAACTTCAACAAGACTTCTAAAAGATACATTTTAACTGAAACTTTGCAACTAAATAGTAACCCCAGGAAGAGAAAGTGAAAAAAAGAGCAAAAAAGAAACAGCTTGCGTGTATTTGGATTATTTGGTGATCTTTGGATTTTTGGTTATTATATTTGAATGACTAAAATCAACTGGGTGGTTGTTTAAAAATTTATACAATGGCACCACTTCTGGATGAATTGAAAATGGAACTTAAAAAGTACAAAGAAGATGCACAAGAAGGGAAGGGTTCTTTTGGCTTCGTCTTTCAATTCTTAGAAATGGAGATTTGGAACTATGAGAAACAACAAGAAAAGACTGCAAAACAAGAAGACTGGGACAAAGAAGAAGCCATCTTTAATGCACAAGTAATTCTATGTGGGGAAGAAAAAGGAAAGGGGGAAAGAGAATGGAGAATTTAAGACTTAAAAAACAACCAAAGAAAAGAAAAATAATTGAAAAATAAGTATAATACTGGAAAGCAACAGAAAAGGGGAATACAGAAGAGAGAAATAGAAGTAGAGAGACAAGGGTGTAAAAAGGGGAGAGAGAAGAAGAGAGGGAAGAAGGAAAGGAAAAGAAGCTACAAAGGACCGGAGCAAGATATAGAGAAACAGGACCTATTTAGAGATAATGGGTGAAAATCTAACTGAAAAAGGGATTCTGTAAAGGTACATAAGATTGTATTGTTATATTAGTAATAGAAATAACTTTAGAAAATTGGAAACAACGTATGATTAAAATGAGGGATAAAATAGTGTAATTTAGTGAAATGTTTGTGAATAAAATAAGTGAAATAAAATAAATGAGAAAATTGAATTAGGAAGGAATGGGAACATTTTAATTAGTTAATGTTTTATAAAATATAAGTGAAGGGGTTGGGGAATTAACTATGGAAAGCTTATAATTGTTCCCATAGAAGTATGATATTTAATTGAAAAGTAATGTTAAAGATGTTAAGACTTTAATGAATATTAATATTAATGATAGAATTGAATTGGAATGGAATGTTGTTTTAATTATACACATTTATAATTTTTTTTCTTTTTTTAAGAATACAGTGTGTATTTTAAGAATGTACCAAGCAGAATCCGAATGGAAGTTATGTATTATATTGAATGTTACAACTTTAGGGAAAAGATATAAAGGCGTCATACTCCAATCAGTAACTACAGGAGAAATTTTGTTTAATGAGAAAAGATAATAGATAATTGAAACAGGACAGACAAAAAATATAAATACAATGATTTGAATTGAGATGAAATAATTAAAATAAAATTGAGAAAATTAAAAGAGGGGAGAAGCTATGCAGAAAATGTAAAATAGCAATAAGATATGGAATAGAATATACAAATGAGCATGAACCTGAATTTGTGTCTGTACAAAGAAATGTAACCCGGGATTATGCTGCTTTCAAAAAAGATGTTTTATTTGTATTTTTTTTCTCTTTGTGAAAACTCAAATAAAATTTACAAAAAAATACTATTATAAAAAGAACAACAATTGCCATACTCAGATTGATTTACAAGGATGATGCATCTACAAATGTCAGCAGATAAGTTTCTCTAATGCATTTTTAGCAAGTTTTTTTTAGAAGTCTTTTCAAATGCATCCTTTTTGAGATGAGACAACTACAAGGCAAAAATAAAACAATAAAAATATAAAGTTTGGTCGATTCAATCAATTAGTTTAGGATTTTAGGATTTCCAAGTAGAGACTTCTTTGAAAAATCAGTAAAGTTATCTATATTATATAACAATTTGGAAAAAGTGCTGAAGTGTTATAATAAATTCAATTACCGTATTTGCCGGCGTATAAGACGACTTTTTGCCCTAAAAACATGCCTCAACTGGGGGTCGTCTTATACGCCGGGTCATCACGTGCGACCAGTCAGGGCTCCTCCCTGCAACCGGAGCCCTGAGGAGACACTTGGCTTCAGGCGCTCCCGTCTTCCACTTTGCTTTCGAAGGTAAAGCGAATTATTTTACAAAGCCTCCCCTGCCGAGAGGGCAGCAACCCTAACATGGGGAAGCTAATTTCCCGGGGCCTCTTCGTTCCTCCCGACCTCCCTACACTGCGCGCCTCTGGCGCGCCGGTCCCTTCAGCCCAGCGACCTTTTCCACCTCAAAGAAAGGCCAGGCGGGAGCTGCTCGCGCGAAACAGCCACCACCCTTAGCCCGGCCTTGGGGAGCAGGCGAGGTTAGCGCCCGCCAGCCCGTCCTTCCTGCCTTTGGAGGCACCTGCACGGAGTGCCTCCTTTTCGGTTTCCCCTACCGGCGGGTCCTCCTTTCGTGCGGAGGGCTGCGGGAAGGCGCTCGCCCGAGAGGATCTCTCCTCTCTCTCCCGCAGGTCAACATCTGCGCTGCAGAGGAGCGGGCTGCAGCCGGTTCCTCCTGCTTGCTGAGTGGTGGGGAAGCCGCGGCCCGCCCGTGCGGATTTGCAACGAGGGGCAGGAGGAGGCACGCACACACCGCGGCTCACTTTCCCAGCTCTGCCCAACCCTTATGGCTCTGGCGCGGCCCTGGCAGGATGAGCGGAGGGTCCAGCGGGGAGGTGCTCGCTGCCCGCCAGGGCGCGCCAGAGCCATAAGGGTTGGGCAGAGCTGGGAAAGTGAGCCGCGGGTGTGTGCGTGCCTCCTCCTGCCCCTCGTTGCAAATCTCGCACGGGCGGGCCGCGCTTCCCCACCACTCAGCAAGCAGGAGGAACCGGCTGCAGCCCTCTCCTCTGCAGCGCAGATGTTGACCTTGCGGGAGAGAGAGGAGAGATCCTCTCGGCGAGCGCCTTCCCCGCAGCCCTCCGCACGAAAGGAGGACCCGCCGGTAGGGGAAACCGAGCGCGGAGGCACTCCGTGCAGGTGCCTCCAAAGGCAGGAAGGACGGGCTGGCGGGCGCTAACCTCGCCCGTTCTCCCTGCGTCGGGCTAAGGGTGGTGGCTGTTTCCGCTGCGAGCAGCTCCCGCCTGGCCTTTCTTTGAGGTGGAAAAGGTTGCTGGGCTGAGGGACTGGCGCGCCAGAGGCGCGCAGCAGCGTAGGGAGGTCGGGAGGAATGGAAGAGGCCCCGGAAATTAGCTTCCCACGTTATTGGGCTGCCCTCTCGGGCAGGGGAGGCTTTGTAAAATAATTCGCTTACCTTCGAAAGCAAAGGGAAGACGGGCGGCAGCAAGGGAGAAGGGAAAGCAACGGTGGAAGGTCTCCGATATGAAGTGCCCCACCAACGCAGGCAGCACCATATCTGGGCATGCAACAAAAGTACTTCCTAAGAGGCCGGCCTCTGCTCGCACCGCCGCCAAGTGGGGGTCGTCTTATACGGCAAGTATATAACAAACTCTATATTTTGAGTGGAAATGTTGGGGGTCGTCTTATACGCCCAGTCGTCTTATACGCCGGCAAATACGGTAGTTTCTTTTGATTACTTAATGTTAAATTATTTTGCCCTCATATCTTCATTCCTCTCTTTTTTCTTTAAGTACAGGGTAATTAAAAGTGATATAATTTTCTATTTCTTTAAAAAAAACTTTCTTCAGAATTGCCAAAGAGATGCATCTAGAGAATTAGGTTCAAATGTAATTTTATTATGCTCAGGCAACCTAAATTAAGTATATCAGTGCAACTTCTTCCAATTTTTGGTTTAACTGCAAGAGGGAGAACGATGCAGCAAAAGCACTTTCTACATTCAACAAATTCACTGGGTATAATTGTCTATGGATTGTCTTTAAAATAATTTAGGGAAATATATATATATATAGTTACATTTTAAAAAATTAGTCATAAGCACAGCTCAGTCAGAAAAAATACGACAAAACTGGTTCCAGATCATTTTTTTTTTTTATTTTTTGCCTTTTACCTATTAAAATCATTACATTCTGACATGGCCATTGCCCTTATGTAGCACTATAAAGTACAATGATTCTATATCATAATAAAATACCTCCTTCTGTATCATAAGTAAAACATCTATGGTATTCTATGCCCATCTGGCTGAAAACAAGCAAACAAAAGTTGTTGTGAAACCAAACTGGACACATAATTTCTCCTCTTGAAAAGGCATTGCTGATATTGGTGGAGATATTTGGTAATTATATAACTGCTACCACATTTAATTTAATTTCAAGTAAGAATTTCATAGAACTAAGCTAGGAAAATTATCTCATGTCTAGTAAAACCTTCACATCTGGCCATGGGGCTTCAAGTGACTCCTTTCTTTCCTCTTCCTCCAAATAAGCAGCAATTCATGGGGCTCTGTTCTGCCTTCATCCTTCCCACAACAGGAAAACAAGGAATAGTGTAATCAATATAATGCCATGACTTCAGAGCAATCAATGAAGAGAAGCTAGAAATGGTAGGATTATAGCACTCAAGTGCTTAGAATATCCCAAGGAAGGAGATGGGGAACTCAAGTGCCTAATCACTTTAAAAGAACCCAAATCCTGAAACAGTAGATTCCAGGGAGTTTCATTATATTAATGCAGGGGTCCCCAACCGCCGGTCCGCGGACCGGTACCGAACATGAACAAGCCTTACCGGGCCGCTGGTTGCTGGGCGCCGCCATCTTTTTTGGTAAAAGCGCTTCTGGTGAGCTTTTCCGGTGAAAGCTCACCGGAAGCGCTGTTTCGTCATAAAAGATGGCGGCGCCAGCGCTTCGGTGAGCTTTTCCGGGTAGAAAGCCATTTCTACCCGAAAAAGCTCACCAGCGCCGCCATCTTTTATATGAGCTGCAGCGCTTCGTGACGCCACCGAAGCGCCTTTTCGTCATAAAAGATGGCGGCGCCCAGTTGACGCCGACCGGGCCGCAGCGCCCAGCTGATGTCGGAACCGGGCCGCGGCGCCGAAAAGGTTGGGGATCCCTGCATTAATGGATTGGCTTTGGCATTACATACCTCCAAGCACTGACATCCTCTTCTTGCCATCAGGTAAAGTAGAGAACCACCCAGCCCTCTGGATAGTTCCTATTCTCCACCACTATTGTACAAGGCAGTGATTCAGGGCTACGTATATGGTAGGGCAGTGGTAGCTAACCTTTTTGGGCTCCTGTGCCAAAAATTATGTGCGCGCTTACACGCTCATGCTCGCACGCCAGTACCCAGAAGGCAATGCACGCCCCCCTACATCCTCTACGCATGCACGCGCAATCACCACCCCCACCACGCCCTTACCTGCACTGCACCTCATAGCTGATTTTTGGCCGGTTTGAGGCCTTTTTCGGCCTCCCAAAGGCTTGGGGAAGGCTTCTGCAGGCTTCTACAAGCTTTGTAGGCCGAAATCTAGCCCCGTTTCATCACTTCCTGTTTTTCCAAAAATATCGGAAGTGACGAAATGGGGCTAGATTTCAGCCTACAAAGCTTGTAGAAGCCTGCAGAAGCCTTCCCCAAGCCTTTGGGATGCTGAAAAAGGCTTCAAACCGGCCAAAAATCAGCTATGAGGTGCGCACATGTGCAGTGAGGTAAGTTTGCCTGTACCTTGCGTGCCGGCACAAATGGCTCTGCGTGCCATAGGCTCGCCATCACGGTGGTAGGGTCTTCTAGATGGTAACTCTTCAATTCTGAATACAAGTTAAAATGCATCCAAGATTGATTCAGAATATTTTGACTATTTTCAGATCTATTTAGATAATAAAATTTTATGCTATGGACACATTTATATATATATATGTATGTCTCAGTCAATGTCAGTAATGAATCTCAACTTGCTTTTCCCAGCCAATAGCTGACCCAGAACATTCGCTTATAACTGAATGTTCCACAGATACATCAATTTCCCACTTTCTACACAAATAGAAGAGAATTAATATCTACCATTTCTAAGTTTGCAATGGTGACAAACCATTATTTTCCAAGCTTCCAAACACTGACACACATTCTGCATTTGAACTTCTTATTAAGGCATCCACTCAAGAGCTGGGAGATAGAACAAGCCAAGCATCTCTTCCACTCTGACCACGCAAACTGCCCCTTCAAATATAAGCACAGACAGATTGCCCTGCGATGGTACACCCATGTCCAAATATAACACCACTGGTAAATCCTCCATTAAGCAGTTTATCTCATGTCATTCACAATGTTATTCCTAGAAGATTGGAGACATCCTACGGAATGCCCATGCAATGCCAAAACTGCAGTGGGACGATATACTGTCAGCACTCAGTAATATTCTTGTTTTTGGTACATGCCAATGCCAGTGAATTAAAGTCTGGCATTATATTCATAAAAAGATACACATCTCAGAGCAGCAAAAAATGAAAGTATGTGCAAGTTGTTTTTACTGATTAATTAATATTTCACTTTTATTTACTTTTATAAACAACTCAAGCTGTCTAACATATCTAATTACTCCTTCTTCCTCCTATTTGCCTCACAACAACCCTGTGAAGTGAGGTAGACAGAGAGTGTGACTGGCCTCAATGGTTAAGGTAGGATTAGAACTCATGGTCCTCCTGGTTTCTAGCCTAGTGCCTTAACCACTAGACTAAATTAAATCAGTCCTCAGTTGCCTGACTATATGTACAGTTCACAAGTCTTCTCCAAGTCTTTGTTACTAGAAGAAAGATTGATGAGTGCTTTTTGAAATTCAATTATCTAAATATAGTAAATGGTCTCCAGAATTTCTTGAATATTGCCCTATCTAAACTTAATTTCATGCTATTGATTTTGTCATATGAAATTACTGTGACATTACATGAAAAACCAGTTTATACATTTTTGTCATTAATTTACTGAATTTATTACCTTCATATTCCTGGCAAAGCCATGTTTAATATTTGGAACCCAAGGATGTCCATCTGCCAATTGTTGAGAGAACAAATTTCCTGTGAAGCCTTCTAGGTGTGCCAAAAATGTATACAGAAGATTTGGATGAGCTTATAGAGCAAATTTGGGAGTATGATGCAGAAGGTATAACAGGAAGAAGTGCCATTGTGATTTGAGATTGAATGATAATGTTGGTTGGAATCCAGACATAGAAATGGATGAAAAAAATATGCTTTTCAAAAAATGAAACTATGACTGATTTTTACATTTTACATCTTATGTTTGTTACTCTCTAAATATGAGGTATGTTGACTATAATTAACATGAGTTCGCAGTCACACTGTGTCATTTACTTCTGAACTTTTTCACTAATAGATATTTTTATGTACAGCCTCCATATGATCCCTCTTTTCTAACTCAAAAATAACTAGAGAGATGTTATTTTAGATAAACTTAAATTAAAGTTTGAAGACAAAATAATATACTATCATGTTTTTATAACTTAAAATTACTGTATTTGTCACTATTGAAATCATCCTTACAAAACAGATTCATTTTGAACAACATACAGTTTTTAAGAACATACAGTTTCATAAGTACCATTTTTTAAAAATGTGATGGAGAAATTAGCTAATGCTAGCAAAGGATCAGTAAAACATTATTTCTAACATATTCCCATTAGAATGCTAAGATCAGCCCAATGTTATTTACTCAAAAGAAAAGAAAGGTATCACAGTTCCAGCATCATTTTCATTTCTCTCATATTTTTAGAATGCATTTAAAACAATTGGTAGGTTTTCTTTCCAGACTATTTTAATGAAATATTTCTAAAAAAATGTAGCAATTAATTTGCAAATCTACCTGAAGATTTATAAGAGATGCAGTCAATTTGACACTTCTATATTGTAAAAGAAGTAGCAGAAGAATAATCAATAAACTTTTTCAACTAAATTTACTCAAGTCTTTATTCTGGTAAGCTATCTCACTAACTTTTGCCTGACTTTCTCTACATGAAATACATGATGTCATCATTACACATATTATTATTTAGCCTTTCCCCCCATTTAAACATATAGTTCCTTCACATTGCTATTTAAATTCTCCATTAAATTCTTGCAAACCCATATCTTTAATTATCCAGTATGCATTTTTGAAACAGAAGTAAAATTAGTCATAATCATGGACTCAGCATTCATACAGCATTTGAATAAATATACCACCTAAAGAATGGGAAATATCCAACATGCTAATGAATATCTCTTACATATCTGTAATTTTAAAAGAACTCTATTAACTAAAAGAAAGAAGAGCATTTATAGTTATTTTTGTTTGAGCAATTAACTAAAGTGGTGTCCGGAAGTCCATGTGTTATAATTGCTTACTAGCCAGATGTTTTCTAGGCAGGGATCCAGGGACAACATGCTGTAATACCTTTTATCCTATGATTTGTGCTTCTCATCCAGAGCATTCCCTTTCATCCCCAGAGCGTTCAACCTCAGAATTCTACACTGTTTCTAGCATTACTGACTCTGCAATTCGTTAATGTTTAGTTTACTCATACAAAATGTATAAATTAACATTACATTTAGTAAGCCATGCCACATAGATAGATAGCCAGACAGACAGATGATAGATAGATAGATTGATCTAAAATACCTGCATAAAATTAAGTTGATAGTTTATTTTACATCTTCTTCCCCTATTCATAAATCAGATAGATCAAAGTGAATTCAAAATGAAACATGTATCAGTTACATCAATAGAAATCATTTCTAAATTTATCCTGAACTTTTTGTCAACAAATGCCCACATTTACTCTATTCAATTTATAATAAGGTTACAAATTCTTCATTACCTTCAGGCTTTCCTTAACAGCACGGTTCCAAGTGGGAAAAGAGCTTTACATTGGAGCTATTTATGAATTAGTAGAGTTTGGAACACTGGAAAGTATTATCATAGAATAATCTTACAAAAGTTAGTTGATGCTTCATTTCTTTATAAAAATTTTACAGTCTTGTTCAGAGAGACACATCTGGATGATATGGCAGTCCTCAACAAGCACTCACATTTTCATGTTTCTTAATTAAAAGTTTGGGGGACATATTTTCAAAACATTAATATTTCCCTGGTTTCCTGTTAGCCTTAAAGTACTTATTTTGGATAGTGTATACAGTTCTAAGAATCATATTTTTATTTGCTAATAAGCCTTACAAATTCGAAAACTTAGAACATCAAAATACCTTGACTTTCAGGAATGTTCCTCAAGGATTGGGTGTTAAAAGTATGCAAAATGTTTTTGCAAATTGAAAATATCTCACATTTGCAATATATTGTTCCTACTAGTTCAAGCCTGACACTGCTCTCATCTAAATTTGAAACAGATGTTTTCAGCTCAGAATGAGAAGGTCTCAAGCTTAGGTGTCATATTGAATTTGAAAAAAATGTTTAAACTCAAATCCTTAACAATTCAAAATGTTTTGCATAACCTTGCTGCATGCCCTGTGATTTGAAGATCTGGTCTAGGTAAAACCTTTGGACTACAATACATACACATGTGAACTCATCTGTTGTGTAATCAAATCAAGGATGATTTCTTCAAGCAGGCTGATCCCTAGTTGCTGAAGAAATTCCCCTTTTCAAGAAGTACCAAAGCTTTTTATAAAGCAACCGAGATATGTAAGGCCAAGAGAACAATTAAAGCTGTATCTCTTTCAACATGAAGACCAAAAGCCTTTAGAACTTTTCCAAGTAAGGAGTTTTAAATCTAAGGGTCCCTTTCTGCACTTAACCATGGCATAATATGCCCCAGCAACCTCTTTCTTCTGACATATCCTCAAATTATTACAGCAATTCCAACTCATCCCAAACCAACAACTACAGTCATCCTTAGCTATTATAATACGTTTAAACAGAATTTTCGCTTTTAAGCAAGTAAAAAAACCACAACGTTTTGTCATGGGTGAACCTGACCCCCTTTGCAGACTATATGATTGATATGGAAAAATCAAGTGTTTCCCATGGGATAAAATCATCCTACTGACCACTTTAAACTAGGACAGGCATGCCCTTCCTCTCCTATTCTGCTTTGGACAGTAGTAGAATTTGAGCCTGTCAAACTGGGCTCTCTCTTCTATACTTATCAGGTCTCTTAACTGATCCACAGCTCAAAGGTTGGGTGTTTTGTGAAGTACAAAAGAGAGAGTCAGTGTGAGGTCCATCTGCTGCTTTACAGCATATCTCTGTGTCTGTCAGCTGTCATTTGGGATTCTTTCTGAACCTGGGTGGAACAGGGCTACACCCATATTCAACACAAACTCATCAGTAATAGGGTTCATTTCAGAAACATTTACCAATACTCTAGAAGAGAACATTATTACAGAATAGTATTGTTATTCTAAAATAGCCCTATTCCAGAAGAATGCACCCGTGTAAAACTCTTAAAACCAGAGCAAAGTTCTTACAGACGTCTAAACCAAGTAGGTTTTTTTAAAAAAATTGTAAATCAGCCAGAGGCATGCAAGTGTGATGGGCACTATGGAAATTGGATAAATAAAAGTAAAGAAATAAACCACTCTAGCCATCTGTCAAAATCCACATGCACTTCCAGTTCCATCTCAGATTAAAGAAAGTGACTGGTGGTACTTTCCCACTGATGGGTGACAGGGAAGGGAAAGGAAAAGAAGAGGGAGGGAAGCCGGCAACCCATCCCCTGTGCTCTGCAAATAGGGGCAGCACCACTTGCTGCCAATGTGGCTGTTGTGACAAGAAGCAGATCATGGGTTAAGGGAAACCAAGTATAGTATAGTTCTCCCAGCTCAAGCCCCGGTGGATGGATCGCTGTTTAACCCACCGAGGAAGCCAAGTCATTTGTTGCCCGCATACTTTTCAACGGCACGGATAGTTTGCGCCACGCTCCTAAAACCTTGACCTATTTAGAGAAACCGAGAAAACGGCTTTTCCACAACCTCACATCTGCCTGCAACAGCGAAACTGAACTGAAGGAGAGATCCTGAGGGAAGAGGATGGGAAATGGTTGTGCCTGCACGCAGAGAACCCGCGCTCCATTTCACCCAGCTGCAAGCCCTGGCTCTAAACACGCGAGGCAAGGAAGGGAAGCGGCTTTTACGCACTCACACACACTCACCAAAAAAACAACAACAACACCATAGTTTGTTTCCAAAGGAAGATGCCCTGCACGGAAAAGCTCGCCTCTTCAGGAAACCTGCTGCTGCTGCTGCTGCTGCCGCCTCCGAGATGCCCAAAATCAACGCCACCCAAACGCGCGGTCAGCAGCCTGGCTTGGGAAAAGCTCGCCTCTTCAGCAAACCTGCTGCTGCTGTTGCTGCCGCTTCCGAGACGCTGCTGCTCGGGCTTCTCTCTAAGGCTCGCCTCAAGCGGCTCAAACGCTCGCTCGCAAGCCTCGAGACTCCCCCCACCTTTTTGCCACAGGCCAGGCGGTACGTATGAATGAGCCCCCTGGAATCGACACGCGAGGCTGTTTCGGAGAAAGCCGCCTCACGTCAGGGGTGCCTCTGTTCCGCAAGGCAGGCCGGCCAGCAAAAAAAAAAGGCGCGCCTGAACGCCGAGCGCCCCCCCTCCGCCGCCGCCCCCTTGAGCGACTCAAGGACCGCTCAAACTTCGCAGCCGATCGAGAGACTTTTTTTTTTAAACCACCCCCGCGGGGTTTCCGCTTTGGGACCGGAGCCCGGCGCTCAAACCGTCCCGCCTGAAGCTTCTTACCTCGCCCGAGGCACGGCAGGCGACCGCCTTTGGAAGGAAGTGCAGCGCCTTCTTCCATGGGCGCCCGGACGGTTTGGCTGAGCGCGCGCTTTCCCGAGAAGCTTCCTCTTCTTCTTCTTCAGTCCTCTTCTTCTTCTTTCTAACAGCCGGCCGAGCGGTGGCGCAACCCTGGACCACAGCGGCGCGGGACCGGCGAGATAGCCGCCGCGCGCATGCGCCCGACGTGGCCCTAAACGACCCTTTAAGGCAGCCAGGTGAAGCGCGCGCGCGAGTGCGGCCGTTTGCAGTTTCTTTGGTGCGCCTAAAACTCTTGTACGAAACGAGTCTCGGTAGAGAGAAAGAGAGAGGTGGCGAGGCGGAGGGGCTTAGCCTCTAATTTCTATGGGTGACCTAAATGGCGGTTTTGACACTGGATTCTCGTAACTTTTTCTTAAGCCCTAGTTGTAAGGCCGAGGAAGCGCGCTCTTTATACCCCGCAGTAGTTCAGCTTCAGGATTCAGCGATCCCGACTTCAAAAGCTACTCACCTTCGCGGGTTTCCTCTCGTGGAAAATGAATTGATTTCCCTCGTCTTGCAGATCTATCGATCGGCAAGCCTTTAAGTGAGCAGAATAGATACATTTGCTTCGGTGCACAAAGAGAGAGGTCCATTTTGGGAAGACGCTCTTTCCCTCCCATTAGAAAATCCAAAGGAGACAATCTTCAGATTTGAGCACTTCTATAGAAAATCAGAGGTCAGTTTTTCAGATGAAAATGGGACATCATCCACATTCACTGTTGTTGTTGTTACTGTTTTTGCAAAGACACCCAGCTGAATTAGCAATCCTTTCTGAATCCTCATCACTAACATGTCAACGGGAAATAGATTTATATTAAGATTATTATATTTAAATGTTAAAAATATTATTAAAGCAACAGCAAAGAAATGTATGTTGATATCTGTGATCTACTTTTATTAAATCAAGCTATGCTGAACAGCCTTGAGGAAAACCTTTGTATATTCAGTGTGAATTTGGAAAGGCCTGGAGGTAACATTCATGTTTTACGTATTTTGTTCCTACAATCACTACATATGGCTTTGAAAAACTCCTGAATAAAATGCCTAAGAGCAATTGCTGCTCAATGTAGACATTTTATTGAGACATTCTGTGTTCAGTTCATATAAGAAAAGTCAGGGAGCTGTAATACTGAAATACACTTTACAGTACTTCAGATTACTCAGGAAGTTATTGGGCGAGTATAAGTGAACTGACAAGATTAAAAAACAAAAAAAGTATTTACTATCAGCTCCCAGCCTAAAAAAAGTTTTGCTCCAATGCCAGTTGTTTTTCAGGAAATAAAGAGCAAATAACTTGTCATTGAGCTCCCAAATAAAAAAGATTGAATTCTGGTTTGGTTAATTTTTAATTGGATTGGGCCCTATGTTTGCACTGCTTCATATCACTTTCACTAATGTTAGGATCCTTCAGAGAAATGTTAAATGAACAGAAAGCCTGTTAAACCATTTCAAAATATTAACGGTAATAAAACAGAGCATAACATGATTTTCAGTAAATGGGATTATATCTAAGGTAAACGATGGAAGAATAAGAAAATATACTGGTTTTACCAATAATGTTTCTCATGGCAAAAATAGAACATGTGCTATCAATATTTTCCAATGCTTATAAGAATGTGATTAAAAATGATATCTGACAAAAATAATGTTTAAGCGTGCTAACAAAAAAAATTTATATGCATCCTAGTCTTGAATATACTTATTCTAGTGGCATGCTCATATTTTCAAGAAGCCACTAGATAATATCTTAAAACTTCTGTGAAGTCCATGTCAGCTTAATGCTCCAAATCATAGTAGTAATAGTACTGCTGGTAGTATTCAGAAAATATTTGACTTTTATTTATATTACAATAAAAGCATTTTAAAATATCACATAATATAGTATTTTGTTTATACTTTCTCCAACACAGGATGAAAAATTGAAAGCAGGAAGAGCAGGGCACAGATAAACACTGAGAGGAAAACATGCTGTACAGTTTATTGAATGACAAAACTCTTACAAATCCAAGTATTTAAATGTATGACTAATTTGATCATCATTTTTGCTTGGAATCAGTTGCACCACACCGCACTGGCTTCTGTGAAACTGTGCTAATGGCTATGCTGGTTGGCAACTCTGTCATTGGAGTCCCAACCCATCTGGTGGACTTCACTAGATAAAAGATTGGTTTTTAAGATATATTACAACTCTCATTTGATTCTAAACCATTTCCACGCAAATTATTTGTATGATATGCAAACATGTAGTTTCTGCCTTTGTGAGATTTGGATTCTCCTCTTCCAGTGTGTACCAGCAAGGAACCTGCAAATATATAGTAACAATAAACCTCGATTCACAGCTAAACTTAAGCAGCTATGTCATTCCAAAGAAGAAGCCTACAGAAAAGGTGACAGAATGCTATACAATCAGGCCAGAAACATATTAACGAGAGATCAGAGCAGCAAAAAGAAGCTACTGTGAAAAGTTAATGAATAAGTTCTCAGCAAATGAACCAGCAAACATGTGGAAAACTCTTAAAATCATCACTGGCTACAGCAAACCTCCTTCCCAGGCAGAAGGAAATCAACAACTAGCAGATGACCTGAATGTGTTTTACTGCAGGTTTGAAAGGAAACTATAGCCAGCTATCTCCATCTCAAGCACACCAACAACAGCCAAGCGTCCTACAGCTGACCCCAATCCATTTGATTCACAATCTTTGGTGATCACAGAAAAAGAAGTGCAAGATCTATTTCACAGACAAAAGCCAGGAAAAGCACCAGGGCAAGACAAGATAACTCCTTGCTTAAAAGTCTGGGCTGAGCAATTGCCTCCTATCTTCACCCGAATCTTCAATAAATCACTAGAGATGTGCCATGTTCCTTCTTGCTTCAAACGCTCTACTAATCATCCCAGTGCCAAAGAAGCCCTCCATCAAGGAACTGAATGACTACAGACCAGTTGTTCTAACATCTGTAGTTATGAAAATCTTTGAAAGGCTAGTACTGTCCCAGCTGAAAACCATCACGGATCCGCTGTTAGATCCCACACAGTTTGCATACCAAGCAAATAGATGGACAGATGATGCTATTAATATGGCTCTGCACTACATCCTACAATACCTTGAATCTCCAAATACCTATGCAAAAGTCCTCTTTGTAGACTTCAGTTAAGCATTCAATACCATCATTCCAGACATTCTTCTAACTAAATTAAACCAGCTATCGGTACCTGAACACACATGTAAGTGGATCATAAGCTTCCTAACAGACAGGAAGCAGAGGTGAAGCTAGGCGGAATCACATCTGATACCTGTACAATTAGCACAGGGGCCTCCCAAGGCTGTGTGCTTTCTCCACTTCTCCCTATATACCAATGACTGCATCTCAAACGATCCATCTGTTAAAATACTGAAGTTTGTAGATGACATAACAGTGATTGGTCTCGTTCGAGACAATTACAAATCCACATACAGACAGGAGGTTGTACAACTTGCCTCGTGGTATAACCGGAACAATCTGGAACTGAACACACTCAAAACCGTAGAAATGGTATAGACTTTAGAAGAAACACCCACATACTACCACCTCTTACAATACTAGACAACACAGTATCAACAGTAGAGACCTTCAAATTTCTGGGTTCTATTATATCACATGACCTAAAATGGACACCTAACATCAAAAACATCATCAAAAAAGCACAACAAAGAATGTTCTTTCTGTGCCAACTCAGCTCAAACTGCCCAAGGAACTGCTGATACAGTTCTACAGAGGAATTATTGAGTCTATCATCTGCACCTCTATAACTGTCTGGTTTCGTTCTGTAACCCAACAGGACAGACACAGACTTCAGAGGATAATTAGGACTGCAGAAAAAACAATTACTACCCACCTGCCTTCAATTGAGGACCTGTATACTGCACAAGACAAAAAGAGGGCTGTGAAAATATTTACGGACCCCTCACATCCCTGACATAAACTGTTTCAACTCCTTCCCTCAAAACGACGCTATAGAGCACTGCACACCAGAACTAGACACAAAAACAGTTTTTTCCTGAACGCCATCACTCTGCTAAACAAATAATTCCCTCAACACTGTCCAACTATTTACAAAGTCTGTACTACTATTACTATTAACCTTCTCATCACTCCTTATCACCCATCCCACTTGTGACTGTATGAGTGTAACTTTGTCACTTGTATCCTTACGATCTATATTGACTGTTTCTTTGTATGATTTGATTGCTTATTGTACCCTATGACTATTATTAAGTGTTGTACCTTATGATTCTTGACTCTTGAAGAATGTATCTTTTCTTTTATGTATACTGAGAGCATTTGCACCAAGACAAATTCCTTGGCCAATAAAAAGAATTCTATTCTATTCTATTACAGTATACATTGCCCGTGCTGTTCATTATGGCCTTCTGGGCTCCTATGGAGAGCAGGAAGAGAAAATGAGAATTACATAAGCTTCTAGCACTAGTTTTGATACAAGTCACCCTCAACATACAATTGAGCCCAAAATTTTCATTGCTAAGCAAGGTAGTTGTTAAGTGAGTCACACCCCATTTTTACCATGGTTGTTAAGCGAATTACTGCGATTAAATGAACCATTTGGATATTAAGTGAATCTGGTTTCTCCCATTGACTTTGCTTGCCAGAAGCTCTCTAGGAATATTGCATATGACAAGCCCAGAACCTTGGAACACTGCAACTATTTTAACTACATGCAATTTGCTAAGCACATGAATTTTGATCACATGGCTGTGGGGTTGATATTAGAACTATTTTGGAAAAGAAGCATATAAATATTTTAAATAAATAAGTGGTTTAATACTTTTTTTCCTTTCAAGGAATTGTTCAAGACATTTCAAAATCCATGAAATTAAAAATTTATCTGCTTTCTGCCTAGAGTAAGAAGATTGTTTCTCAACTTTTAATACTATAATAATTTTTATATATATACAAAGGAGCAAAAATCTTTGAGGATAGTAATTAGTTTTGTAAATACCCTTTTAAATTAAGTCAGAGAACTGTTAAATAAGTCACGGAGTAGAACACAATCAAGCTGAATTGGAATTAAACTAGCCAGATAAATATTTAAGCTGGCTAGAAGATGTGTTTATAAGTGGCAGAAAAACACTACGCTATTTTTTTTTTGTTGATAACTCTAAAATAGAAAAGAAAGGCACTTTAGCACTGATTGCATAACACTTCCATTGTACTTCAATCTGTGCTTTTGGAAAACTAGTTTTATTTAATAGCATGAACAATCACTTCATATGCTGTTTACAATTCCATTAATAACAAGACATGACCTCTTGTTTAATAGTTCATGTGAAAATGATTGATCTTTGATCTGTTCTCAGTGAGACACAGTGATCACAATCATGTTTCCCCTACACCTAAATATTCTGAATGCAGAAGTAAAAGGGGGAAAAAAGTATTTACTTATAAGGGACACTGGCAGCTTTGCCCAAATCACAACCTCTTAAGCCCTTTACCCACTAACAGTTTATATCATTTTATTAACTTGACCAATGAATTTGGGCTCATTTTGGGCTCAGCCGATGATTTAGGTTGCTTTCCATTGTCATTCTGAGTATTGGAATAAGACCAATTTCCCAGTGACAGTAATCTGACCCTGTCTTACCACAGTTTTAAGGTGTGTAATATTACCATGGAGAAGAGGTTAAGTGTATTTTAGACATGTTGGCCAATTTGGACATCCTTTCCCTCTTCATGGGCCAGCCCTACTTGCAACCATTTATTTTCCAAATTTGCCTTCTCACTCCTGATCTCTGATTTCCTTTTATACTGGCATCTCCCCACTTCCTTTTTTTTTTTTTTTTTTTGAAAATTTTATTTGGGTTTTCACAAAAACAAAATACAAATAAAACATCTTTTTTGAAAATAGCATGGTCCCAGGTTATCAATTCTTCATACAGACACAAAACTCAATTTCATGCTCATTTTTATATTCTATTCCATATCTTATTACCATTTTATATTTTCTACGTAGTTTTTCCCCTCTTCTAATTTTCTCAACTTTGTTTTAATTATCTCAGTTCAAATCATTATATTTATACTTTTGTCTGTCCTGTTACAATTTCACATTATCTTTTCTTATTAAGCAAATTTTTCCCTGTAGTTACCAATTAGAGTATGACACCTTTATATCCTTTAATTTTATCCATTCAAGCTCTCATTTAAGCTTCAATGTATAACTTTAAGATTATAGCATTCAATATAATACATAACTTCCAATCGAATTCTGCTTGGTACATTCTTAAAATAGACACTATATTCTTAAAAAGAAAAAAATTATATATATATATATATATATATATATATATATATATATGTAAATAAAACACATTCCATTCTAATTCAATTCTATCATTAATATGCATTAAAATCTTAACATCTTTAACATTTTTTTTCAATTGAATATCATACTTCCTTGGGAACACTTATAAACTTTCCATAGTTAATTCTTTTTTCCCCTATATTTCTCACTTATATTTTTATAAATCATTCCTAATAATTAAAAATGTTCCCTTTTAATTCTCTCAATAATTTTAATTCATTTATTTATTAACAAACATCCCACTGCATTACAATAAATATTTTATCCATCATCATATTTTCTAAAGTTATTTCTATTTGTAATATAACAAAGCTATCTTATGTACCTTTGCAGAATCCCTTTTACAATTACATTTTCACCCATTATCTCTAAACAAACTTATGGTTCCTTATATCTTTTCCGTTTCTCCATTTCTTGTTTCTGTCTTTTACAACTTCTTTTCCTTGCCTTCTTCCCCCTCTTCTTCTCCCTCCCCTTTTTCCCCCCCCCCCCCCGTCTCTCTACTTCTAAGTCTCTCATCTGTAATCCCCTCTTCTGTTGCTTTCTAATATTATACATCTTTCAAATTGTTCTTCTTTTTGGTTGTTTTTTCTAATCTTAAACCTTTCACTCTCTTTCCCCCTTTTCTTCCCCCCACTTAAAATTATTTGATCATTAAAGATAGCTTCTTCTTTGTCCCAATCTTCTTGTTCTGCAAGCGTTTCTTGTTGCTTCTCATAGTTCTAGATCACCATTTCTAAGAATTGAAACACGAAGCCAAAAGAACTTCTCCCTTCTTGTGCGTCTTCTTTCCATTTTTTAAGTTCCATTTTCAGTTCTTCTAAGAGTGATACCATTTTAAAAACTTTTAAACAACCACCCAGTTAATTTTAGTCATCTAGACGCAAAACCAAAAATCACCAAGTAATCCAAATAATCCAAGGCTGTTTCTACTTGCTTCTTTTTTCCACTTTCTCTTCCTGGGGTTCTATTATTTTGTTACCAAGTTTCCATTAAAATGTATCTTTGAGGAATCTTGTTAAAAGTTCACTGTAAGTTCCTTTTAATTACAGTTCCATTCCTTAATTCCAGGCAGTCTCCTCCATTTTTCCAGATCCTGCCCTTGTATTCTTCTTTTTTTCTCCTTTCCAGCTTTTAAAAACTTTTAAATGTCCAGAAATCTTTATTTATCCCTTTGACTTTTATCTTCAGCTTAGATGCCTATTAATGTCAAAGTGGATTTTTTTTTAAGTTTCTTGCTTAAGTCTCTTAGCTGTCAGTATGAGGAAGGGAAGAAAAAAAAACCTAATCCTTTCCCTTCTCTCTCTCCTTCGCAGCTTCAAAATCTTCTTTGGGAACAATGTTGTTAAGTTTAAATTCCAGGGTACCTTATTTGTTGCTTTTGCTGTTTGACCTGGTCAACCAAAACTTTCTCTTTTTATCTTCTGGTTTGAGCTTCTTCGGCGACAGACCAAAACCTCGTCTCTCCGAGGCTTCGATCCGTGCTCGCCGCTGGAGCGCCCGAGCCGGTTGGTTTCGGGGCTAAGCCACCCCGTAGAGGTGGTGAAGAGGGGGGAGACTGCCTGTAGGGTTGAGGAGAGCCTCATCTCTCCTCTCCAGCTGGCCATTACTCCCTTTCCCGAAGGCGGTTGCAGCGGTGGTCAGAAATGGCCACTACAAAGAAGAACTCGACCCACTTCCTATTTTTGAATTAGGTTATTCTCCAAGCTTCCAACAATGAGCAGAGAAGAGAACAGCCCTACTAATTTTGTTTGGGAAACAAGAGAAGCCATGGTTGCGCACACTGCAATACATCATAACACAACATAACTCTATAGCACAACATGGTGGATACAGTTGCCCGAGTGATCATCAGTGCAGCACTCTAAGACTAATGAGGGATGTGGAACTGAGTGGTCACGGAAAAATCACTTGCTAGAGCAGAGATGCTAAACGGCACAGTTGTATTTTGGCTCCTCAGCCATCAGCACAGCATCTAGCATTGCCAAAGCCAGAATGGGCTAAGCAAAATGGGGCTTTCATCACCCCCAAGAGTGACAAGTAGTTGTAAATGGCTGCTGGGATTGCAGCTGTATAATATGGATCCTGTGAGTATTGGCAGTTGTGCTCATGCATAATCCTCAAAAATCATACAAGTGACATCATCCATTTTATTTTTTTAAAAAGCTACCTCACAGTTGCAGAAGCAACAGGGGAAAAAATTAATACTTCCAAGGTTGACAGAGCGAGCAAGACACACCGCGGGCAAAACCCAGATGTCTTTTGTGATTTAAATTGTCTTTTAGAGCAGAACAGAATTAGCACGCTTGAGAGAGTGCTGCTCCTATTTTTTAAACATGGGTCTAGCACTTTTCCAGAAAAGTGTTGGATCCATGTTTGAAAGATAAAAATAGCACTTTAGGCACTAGGTACCAAAGTCTCCACAAAAGTCTGATGCGTAATCTCTCTTTCCAAATGGCCATTCTGGGCAGTGCTTCCCCTCTGTTCTGAAAATAGCTTTTGGCTTTGGAGGGAAGCATTCTTAATTTTTTCTTAAGCTCAGATCCAGAACTGAAGCAAACATCAGTCCATCTAACTACAAAAATGGACTGCTGCATTTTATAGCGAAATTCCACTTACATCCTTCACCTATCATATATATATATATATATAGGCCACCATGCCACAAATTCATTTATCATATGCCTCCCAAAATCCACTCTAGAGAATTTTCATGTCTTCAAAATGTATCTAGTAGCTAGCTAGATAGGAAGAATTGTGAATATTTCTAGCTGTAGTTTTAATTCCACTACAGTATATAAGATTGGGCAGAACACTCCATTCATAGGATACCTGAGTCCTTTAGTGAAGTCCACATTAGCAAATGGTAAATGATATTGGGAAAAGAATGAGTAGCCCCTCCTATTTTACCTTGTAGATGTAACTGATTGTGCCTTTAAGCCAGAGAGGTAATAAAGGTGAGTGTGTACGCCAGATGTGTTCTTTCAGCCACTGAGTAGCAATCATACTTTCAATTTATCTGGGATTCATGGATAAAGATTTCCACAGCATCAGCAAGCTTAGCAGTCCCCATTTTAGAAATTAAGTCTTGAAAAAGTGAGAAATTGATTTTGAAAGTCCCAACTGGAGTTAAAATTGGCATTCATCTTGTTCTTCAGAAAGGCAATTTCATAACAATTTTATAAATTAACAGTGACTGTGCAGCTGTCCTTGAAAAATGGTCAATTCAACTAGGGCAGAACATACCATAACTTCAAGGACTTCTCTTTTCCTACGTGCCTGTTTCGTGTGTGTGTGTATAAAATCATCAAAGCATTGCATTTATGGAAATAAGATTTGCTATAAATAGTATAGAACCAAATCATTTAGATTATACAGGCAAACAGAATGAAGTAACCTCTAGTTATAATTTTCTGTCCTTTATATGCAAACCAATAATTTCCCTTTGCCACATTTATAATCAAGCAAGGGAAATTGGAGAATGTGGCATACACTGCCACGGGTATATTGAAGGCTAAGACCCCTCTTGAAGTTTGCATACACCTCCAATTATCTTACTATAATATTATTCTTGGACAAGATATAAAAATATAGTAATGTAGGAGAAAGTCTCTGAAAGTCATACATATATGGTTCAAAAAGCCAATGCTATAAAGCATTAAAGAACAATACACATCTGCACAGTTAACCCTGATCTCTAGATGCAATCTAAGGATGTATAAAATTGCTGCCTTTACACAATTCTTCTTGATTCTCTGACCAGAAAGAACATTAAACATACAGCCCTGGTGCACAGTGGTTAGAATGCAGTATTGCAGGCTAACTCTTCCCACAGCTAGGAATTCGATTCTGACCAGCACAACATTGACTCAGCTTTCCATCCTTCCGAGATTGGTAAAATGAGGACCCAGATTGTTGGGGAAAATATGCTGACATTGTAAACCGCTCAGAGTGCAGTAAAGCACTATGAGCAGTATATATGTCTAAGTGCTATTGCTAGTAATTCCTTAATTTGGTTAACCTGAACTCATATTATAGGAATCTATTTATTCTATTATAAAATAGAATATCAATATCCTGCATTCTTAAATATGAAGGGTATCTACATAATATTCCAACTCTTTTGAGATGTAAATTAAGTGGGGAACTCCACAGCCCATAAATGTCCACTATTTGTTTTTACCTATATACACGTATATATTTGTACAATATTGCTTAAGTAATTCAGAAACAAAAATAACCATATTAATCTATAAGGAAAAATAAACAAAATCCATAGTTGGGCCTTTTTAGGACTGTGTTTAGATGAGGATATGAAGAAATGTTTAATTCCATTTGAATATTTTTTGGGAGAAAAAAAAACCCATGGAGAATAAAGGGGCATCAATCTAAACAAGAGTTTACAGTAAACAGTTGGTTTACAGTCAGGTGCAAGGTTATATTCACTTGGCCAGACTAAACCCACTTCCAGGCATCCTATTTAGAGTATTTATATAAACCACAGCTGACACACAGTTGAACATAGCTGATTCATGGCATTTGGGTGTAGTCGCTCATATTGAAATAGCTGATGGTAAGCAAGGTAATTCAACCTTTGTTACGCTAAATGGAACTTAGTCTGATGAAATGAGAATCTGGCCAATTTTTTATTTTGTAATGGAAAATTGGTTTCCATATTCATTTTTAAAAGATTAAATATACTGAGCCATAAATGGACCACAAATGGTTATAAAATATCATACAGTACTAAGATATTTTTATGGATCAATTTTGTTTCTCTTAAATGTCTATGGAGATTCTCAGTCATCCAGGTCATATTTGTCCCAAAGGTGCTTTTTCAAAAGGCAATTGGACTTCGTTTCTCTTTGAAGATGTTTTGCTTCTCAACCAAGAAGCTTCTTCAGTGCTGAGCTTCTCAGAGCTGAAGAAGCTTCTTGGATGAGAAGCAAAACATATTTAAAAAAAACCCAAGAAAGCTTATTTCTCCTACACTTATTGTAGACATTTGAAAGAACACACACACTGTGCATTAAGAGATAATATACTCTGTTTGATTTGAATTCTGTTTGAATTGAGATTTGTAACCCAAAATCTTTAATCCAGCATATTATTAAAGCTCAGCCAACTGTAGTTTTTTAAACAAATTATGCTTAGTAGGATGCATGTCCTGCTGAGAGTTTTCTCAATTTGTGGCAGGCACAAATCCATTCAATCAAGTATATGAAGGTAGTAGCCACTTTATATGTTCTGGCAACAAAGTTGTGGCTGGGTTCTTGTCTGACAATAGACAAGAAATGCTTTAATCTGTCATGATTAAAGAAAACTGCTATAGGAGTGGAACAGTACAAGCTGAAATGTTCAGAGTTGCAGATGTAAAAAAGGAAATGCAGTGACAAATCACTGCTTTAACTAACAAAAGCTTATCTAAGGTAAAAATCATACCATCCTTTTAATTAAATGAATATAATTAGATTCAGAAAAGAAGTAAACTAAAATATTCAGGGTTAATGTACTGCAAAAACTTCTATTTTTAAAAAAACATTTAAAATATGGCTTTGCAAAATTTGTTAAATATAATAGAGACCAAATATTGGAAATTCTCAAGCAAAAACCAGCAGTTGTTTAAAGCACTTCTTTAGTCTGAAAAGCTCCGGGAAATATTTTGCTTTGGAGGTCTTCAGGGGCAAGAAAGTTCTGCATTTCAAATGGAAAGTTAGTAGTTCCCAAAGAATAGTCTTTTCCTTCATGTGGATTGCCAGAGTTCCCGAGAAATGTTGAGAGATGCGCAAGTTGCAAACCAGGAAAAATGTATTCCAGAGTTGCAACTCGATTAACACATGGACAGCAGGGATTAAAATCCCTCATTAGTCATTTATAAAGTACAGATATTTTAAAATTGACTCTTAATTTTAATAAATATTAAAGGAATAATAATAAGCCTAATCATTTCCAATTAAAAATATTAGAGAGAAATCCAATTTTTAAAAAATTGAAAATAAGGGGCAGAGGAAATAGGAAATATTTTTAATGCTGTGACAAATACACTATGTTTGGACTGATTCTTCAAGAGACTCCTGCAAAATATTGAAAAAACAAAATAGTTTCCAAAATAGATGTGATATGTATGTGAATTTAAAACAAAAACCTGGGTGGGTTGAATAGCATAGAGTGCTAAAGATGTCAATTCTTGGATCTTTGTATCTTGAATTGATTTGTGTGACATTTGTTCCAGTTTCACAAAGACAGCTGAGTCAGTGTGTGGCAACAAAATCAAGCACTGAAATAGCATGAAGACAAATGGCTGGAACCCAAATGTTGTGATTCTGTGTGAAATACAAAATGTGTTTTGATTTGAGCCTATGCAAAAATGTTATTTCTGCCAAATTCGAAAGGCAGAATTGTTATTTCTGCCAAATTCAAAGGTTAGATTGTGCTTTGATCCGACAAGAGTAAAATATTAGTATTTATGTTCTGAACTTTTACACAACAAATTTGATAAATATATAAAATAAATAAACAGACTTCCAGAGTGAGATATAGGAGAAATTCTCATTGTGAAAGGGTAGGGGCAGAAGAAACCATGTTTACCCATTTCCCCAATTATCTTTCATATTTGTTTGAGCTTTTTCCAGATCTGTACTTGTTTTCAATAAATGACGCTGGCCTGGTCTTGGGGGGGATTCCACATCTGGAAAGTGAATCTGCAAATATCCCACTTGAGAATAGAGGAAAGGAGGAAGGGACAAAATTCCCATCTCTTTTTCCATACAGACCTTTGTTCATGACCCAATTCAGTGGCTTTAAAAGAATGAAAACAATTCAAAGGCTGAGAAAGAAAAGGGAACAAAAATTTGAGGAGTGCAAATTTGTATTTACAGTTGATATATTTTTATAGTCATCTATTTCAAATGTAGCTTTTGTTGTGTTATCCTCAATGATATTTAAAATATATAGAGATTGGCAGTACCTTTTCCAATTAACAAGCTGTATTAAAAGGCAAGTTTTTGTGAGCTGCAGCTTACCTCATTGGATGCATAAACCGCATTCTGTGAGTCTAATAAAATGAACTGCAATTCAAAAACACCTTTTGTAATATTTTTTTTTAAATGGAAAAGATGCTACCAAATTCCTATAGATTAATCAGGCTCTATTCCTACAGTGCCCTAAATTATACAGTTCACCCATATGTTCCTTTACTAACAAGTATTCATGGAAATTATTAAAGAGTAGTGTTATTTACATGGCTAATTGAAAGCAAGTTTTGCATTGCTTTTACATATTTTGATTTTGATTCAACATTCATAAGCATTTTAAAATGATTTGTGATACAGAGATTTGATGACAGTACTGCTCACATCAGACCCTGAATGGCAATAGTTTAAAAATACCAACTATAGTTCTTACCAGAATTATATATTTTTCAGCAGGGGTGAAAAAATACTCATGCTCTGACTAGATTTTTAAAGAAATAATCTTTTATGATTAAATCATCAACATCCAGCAATCATGCTACATGAGTTTTTATTCAGCTTTTATAATGACTTTTTTCTGCAACGGCCTCCTGCAACACTCTGCCAGCGAAAATGGAGCTTGAGGGGGCCACACACAGCCCTCATGAGCTCTGTTTTCACTGGCAGAGGCCCACGGGCCAGACCTTCACTGTTTCCACGTCAGTCCTGCGGGCCAGTTCTAAGCACTCAGCAGGCTGGATTCGGCCCCAAGGCCTTGAGTTGGCCCCCCGATCTAGAGTACATGATTAATCAGTCTTGTCCACATATGGCATGTTATCGTGTCATTTGGGTCAAAAAGTCAAGGATCATGCTTATTCAGGGATGTACTTATCTCAAGTATATATGGCACTGAATGTGACCAATATACCATGATGGATATTGGTAAATATTTCATTTTAAAAAACTGACCATTTTTCATTGTCAGACTTAAAAGACTGCCCTTTTGGTCTGCAATTCACACCAAAAAAAAACTCCCACTAACCCACAAATGTTATTTCCGAAATGAAACTTTAATATATGCTGAAATCTAAAATTCAAAAATGAAAAGGAAGGAATGTTTAGCATTTCCAGATAACACAAATAAAATTTAAAGAATAAATATTTACAGCATACTAATATGCCAGTGAAAGCAATATTTAACTGTTTTACTGGACTTTGATTCCTCTTGGATTCAAAGTCTTTTAAGCAGCAGCTTAGCGAAAAGCTCCAACAATTAACAGTGATTCGAAGAGTCATTGCTCTTTGGAAATATTTTGTACAAAGGGTTTCTCTTTAAAAAATGTGTAGCAAGTTGTAAAAAGACAGTTCAAATGGCAAGGCGGTATTGAAAACTCTCCTTAATTTATTTGTGCCTGGATGGGGAAGCATTTCTATGCCTTCTCCTGCTTTCGTCTTTCCTTATCTCTTTAGACTGGTTTGAATATTGGCTGTTTTCCTCAAACTCTCTGGGGCTGGGATAATGGTGAGGCCTCTCTCTGGACTTAGATCTGTCCTTCTCTCTGTGGAGCTTGCTGTCCCTTTTATGGTGCCTGTCCCTCTCTTCATCGTCAGAAAAATAAGGTCTTCCTTCTTTTCTCTTTTTAGAATGGCTGGTTTTGCTGTCTAAAAGTACATTTTTTTCTTGGTTCCTCTCCTTTCCACTCCGGGAATTATTTCTATCATTGGAATAATCTCTATCATAAGATGCTTCGTCTTTTCTACTGGAGCTTTTGTCAGCATTCCTCTCTGAGTTCCTTGAAGCACCATTTTCCCTCTTGGGCCACCTCCGTTCTTTTTCCTTTTCAAGTTTCTTCTTCTTATTCCCTTGTTTTCTCTGGGTACCTTTATCTGAATTTTTCTTCTTTTGAGACTTTTTCTTATCTGAAAGAAAACAAAACAAAACAAGACTTTCACTCTAAGATTACATTTTTAATTTGTCAAACCATGTTGCTTGTATTCAAAACTCCCAAGATAGGATAGGAAAGAAAAGTCTGATTAATTACTCTAAAGAAATGGAGAATACCAGAGAGAAACAGATGTGATATCTCACCGACATAATCTGAAATGTTTCTGCTCACCCTGGGAGGCTATATGAGCCATTTCATGGCATGAATTATTATCAGAAGCTTTTCTGTTTACTTCCCAGGATATGCACACCATCTGCATTTCTCTCAGAAATGCCAACTTTCATTTCATTATTATTGATTTTGAAATTTGACATTTGTGTGTGTAAAATTCAGAAATTACGAAATATGAACAATGGACCCCAACATCTATAACACCATTCAATTCAATTAAAACCTTGCCATTTTAGTACCATCTGTGTTTTGATTTTCTTCTAAGATGCAGGTATGCCAAAAAAAAAAATCTATTTAACATGAACAACAAATAATCCTGTCATACCTTCACAATTTTGTTTTGTTTCCAGTCTCCAGCCCAACTACATGGCTCCACATCCATAGCTTAAGACAACTGTTTAATGCAAGTGGCCTTTTACCCAGGAAAAATTACATATAAAACATTTCTATGCTATAGGGTGCTGTAAATTTATTATTATTTTTTTGCAAAAGATTAACACCTTACACTATAAACAATGTTTTATATGAAAGCAAGAAAGCCTACCAGGCAATTCCTCATTAAGGGAATAATGAATGCACAGAGCTCTTTTTTAATACTAATACTAATTTTAATACCAATATAGACATGCAAGTTCTAAACTGAGTTTAAAAAATGAGCTATATAAGTATTGGGTTCACGATGGCAATTGGGACCAGGACTGCCATTGTTAAGTGAGGGGTGCAACTTCATGTAACAGTATCACTTAGCACCAATGATCCCAACAGTCCTTTGGCCATCATAGTCCCAAGATGCACGACTTGTTAACTAGGAACAGCAGGAGTCCCAGGTAAGGAGGGCACAGTGCCATAGGGAGGTACAGGAGGTGGAGGGGGCTGGGAGAGGTCTTAGGAGGCCTGGTGCAGGTCATGCTAGAATGGAGGCTGGGGGAAAGAGGGTGCCATGCGGGGCAACTGAAGGGAGACCAGAGAAGCATGGGACAGCACATGTAGAGGACAGGCAGAGGAAGCAAGGGAGGTTGAGGGAAGCAGGCAATGGGGCTGCCAGAGTGTAGAGAGGCTGGGGGAAGCGGGGAACGGCTTGGACAAGCAAAGGAGGTCAGGTGAATTAAAATATAGGACATCCTTGACTTACGACCATTCGTTCAGTGACTGTTCAAAGTTAAAGCAGCACTGGTGAACGAATGAATGGTGGCTATGACCAATCCTTGGACGTTCAGACATCCCAGAATCTCCTCGGCTATGTGATCAACCTTCACTTGGCAGGGAAGGCTAAACGATGCTGGGCTAAGTCTCCCACCCCTGTACATCTTCCTCAAGCAGTAAATACTGTGCAAGCCACTTACTCTACCTCATGCACCCTCCTTGAACCCTTGCCACAACTCCCTTGTGCACCCCCTTGCAACCCTTCCAGACCTGCACCCTTGTGCACCTGCTTATGCAATCCTCCCTGAAGTGTGCCACTTACAACTCCCCTCACACACCCTCTCCAATCTGTACTGTGCCCTCCCTTACATCCACGCATACTCTCTCTGACCTGGGCTGCCTGTGCAACCCCTCATATCCTCATGTACACTCCCTGACTCATACAATGCCTCATGCACTTTCTCCATGATCTGCACCATCCCTCACATACATATTCACTTTCCCTGACCCACATCATGCCTCTTGCGTACTTTTTCACACCTTGCACTCTTCATAACCCACACCCTTTTGCACACTCCCTTATATCCTCCCTGACCTGCATTGCACCTCTTGTGAATCCCCCACACCTTTCCTGACCAGTGCCATGCCTTTCCCCATACAGTTTGGTCATGGGAAACTAGCAGGAAGTTACCTAGTTTTAACAACTAGGGATTTGGTTAACAACAGGAACAGGGATTGCCATTGTAAATTGAGGACTATCTGTAATTTTTGCCCTTAACCTCAATCATATAGCTAATTCACTTGAAAGGCTTTTTCAGTGTAGAAACTCATCCTGGGCTATCAGCTGCTCCCACAATTAACTGCAGATATGCTTCATGTAATTGAATATGCTAAAGATCTTGGGAGAAGAAGCAAAGAAATGCTGCCTAGGGAATGATCAAATAAAGAGACAGCATAGCCTGCAGTTGCATAGTGGGCAAAACAAGAGGCTCAGAAGGGACCCTCCCTAGTTTCTCAGGCAATAAAGGAAGGTTTTTTTTGGGGGGGGGGATAGTCTTTTCAAACTTACAAGAATCTATCAATATAGCTTTACAATAAAATAAAACTATCTCATCTACTCGTGATTCTATCTGGTTTACCAGGCAAGGTCGACACTCTGAAATGGTCTACTAGTAAAGTAACAATTTCTTTTTTTTTAAAATATGTATGTATGTATGTATGTATGTATGTATGTATGTATTAAACATAAAATGGAAAACTCAGGTAATAAATCTTTGCAAAGCAGGATAATATGTAATAAAATGCAAAATAGGCTGTATTGCACTGGGCTTCATTACATTAATCTAAGAATAACTATTAATATTTTTTACAGAGCCACATATATATGCCAGAAAGAACTGCATATCCTATCTTTAATTAACAAGAGAGGCAAATAAAATAAAGCTTTTCTATTTTAGCAATGCCTGAGGGGCTTCACCATGGTGTGTTCATTGTGCATACTTTAGCAGATTTGTATCTCAACACAAAATAGCTTAACATGTTGAATATACTTCTTTTGCATAATCCCAAAGTATGTTATTACTTTTGTGTGTGAGAGAGAGAATTTTTAAAGAAGATGAAAAATAAGTGAATTTCATACTGCAGTAAATCTGCAAATGTGGGAACAAAATCAAGAGAATGGATCCTACCAGAATTCTCTCCAGCTAACTATTTTTTTAAAAAGTATAGTAAGGTTGTAATTGCAACAAATACTTACAGATAGTCCTCAAGTTACAATGAGCAATGAGCTCACTAAGCAATAAGGTCATAAAGCACAATCTCACATGATCGCAATCTCACATGATCGCAGTCCCAGTTGCTGTCACTAACGGTTGACTTCACAGGTTGTTAGACAAGGATCTTATGTGACTGCAACTTCCAACTGGCTTCCCCATTGACTCTGCTTATGGGAAGCCAATAGGAATATTGGAAAACATGATCATTGGGGAGACATTAAAGTGGCTAGAACTCAAGAGAACCAGTTGTAAGTACTACTTGTTTAGCACCATTGTTTCAACAACTGCTGAAAACATAGTTGTAACTTGAAGACCACTTGTATTTTTGGTTGGTGATAAACCCAAATGAATCGACTCAACGACTTACTGTAATATGTGTAGATTCTATTATATGGGCAAATTAGCTACTTCATGTTGTCAATGTGATATCAATCTTCACTTTCCCCTCCCTGCCTTTGTGGGTGTTTTTTTTTTTTTTTTTAAGAAAGGGAATGTTTTTTCAAGACATTTTGCTTCCATATGCATTTCATACTTTAAAATTAAAAAGCTGATATGTGAAAACTCATAATCCTTTAACCGAGGTGAGGGTGATAGAACAGGCTTTAAAGAGGTAGTCTGGCTAATCTCATTCCATAGTTCCAGAATATTAAACCATTTCATGGAATAACATTTCTACCTAAACCCGTCTTGACGTTTCTTAAAAGATTTATATGTACCATCCATTACATTTTTAGTCAGGCAATACCTCCAAGCAAAAAAAGCCAGTCTGCATGAACAAATGGCCTATTGCTAAAACAAACTGATGGATTGAAGACAGAACTTTACCTGAGTCACTGCTGTCCGTACTGTCGGAAGTGGATTTACTCCCACTAGAGGATCCTGACGTCTCACTGCTGCTAGAATCTTCATCAGAATCAGATGTACCTGATTCTGAAGATGAATCAGATGACTCCACATCTTGCTTCTGCGTCATTATTATTTTGGGTGCATTTTTCAGGTGCTCCCGTAGTTCGTCGCTATTTAAACAAATTTAACAAAATAGAAAATATATAATAACAGCTTAGTGCTTGTTGTGTTGTACCCTGTCTGGTATTTCTAAATTTAGCCTTTAAAAAAAATCTCACTGAATTGATAGGGAATTACTTTACTGATCACTGTCAATCCAACTCCATCCAGAATTAAATTTCTTGTTGAGATTGTGGACTGAATGCCAACATGTAAATTGGCTTGGGTGATACTTTCTCCGCAGGCTCATGTTTGGTGATAACGCATCTCTACCTAATACTGATAACACAACTCTGGATCAGCACTGTGTTTTTTTCCCTGTATTTTAGTCTTTGAGGACTTTGACACTTCAGTATTTTTGCCATTAAATTTTAGAGTAACATTAGTACTGGCTCAGGAATAAAACCTGCAGAAAATTGCAATTCCTCCATGCTTCTAGTATGATATTGAGCACTGAAAAAAAAACACAAGATAAACATTCAATGATAAAAAGTTGCCCACATTAGTAAGAATGTTTAAGCAGAACCAACACATGAAGACCAACATAAAACGTTGAATTGTCAGATTTGTCACAATATTGATCTCACAGAGCTATGCAAAGATGGGTTCCAAATTATAGGCCTTGCTTGTGCATTTGTCTCCCATGGATAATCTGGGGACATCAGAAGCAAAGTTTGAATATATTTTCACTCCCTAGCATACAGTATATATGGTCAGATCCAAAATCTCTCTCTCTATATATTATCTGCTCCTATTATGTGACAGATTCAAAGGAACTACTTAAATATGCATGTACATAGATAAATTAAAATGTTTTTTCCTTACGTCAGTCCTCCAAGGCCAATTGAAGTGAAGAAATTGATTGCAAATCTAGTATTTCTTGGATTATCTCGTGGTAATAATCCTTCAAAGAACGGTTGTAGGGTTCTGTTAAAAATCAAACATAGCAATCATTCCTAAGATTGAGAATTTCAAATGTTGCACACAAACATATTTTGATCCCAGTTTAGAAATATTTAAAACAATCAGCTTACCAAATTTTTTGGAGTGTAAGGCACGCTTTTTCCACCCCCAAAAGTGAGTGGAAATGTCTGCGTATCTTATACCTCAAATGTTGCTGAAGCCTTGCCCATCCGCTGCCCTCCCACCCTTTGGCCTCTGCCTCCCAGCAATTTGCTTCCTTGCAGCAAACAGCCTGTTTCACAAGTAGCTGATTGTCGGTTGGATTGGCCTCCCGACAATAAGCTGTTTTAGGCTGCAATTGCCATTGCCGCCTCCATGCCCTCCACATCCCATTTTTGGTCTCCGTGTGCCATTTTCAGCCTCAGTGCGCCCCATTTTCCGCCCGTTCTGATCCCCGCCGCCCAGAACTGGCCGAAAATGGGGCACACGGAGGACGAAAACAGGGTGCGTGGAGGCTGAAAACAGATGCGGTCACCAAAAATGGGGTGCGCGAAGGCAGCAATAGGCTATGGCAACCTAAAACAGCTGATTGTCAGAAGGCCAATTCAACCAACAATCAGCTGCTTGTGCTAATCAGGCTATGCTGAACTGAAACTGGCTGTTTGCTGCAAGGAGGGAAATTGCTGGGAGGCACAGGCAGACTTTTTCCCCCTTGTTTTCCTCCCCAAAAGCTAGGTGCGTCTTATACTTTGGAGCATCTTATACTCTGAAAAATACAGTAATTCACACAAGATTTGCAACTATAGAAATCTGTACTGTACTAAATTAAAAATTCCTCACTGGGCAGACAAGATGAGAAAGTGATATTTTTCAATAAATATACAGTCTACTGGGAACATGCATTCCAAAGGAATACAAAGATTTTTTTTAAATTCAGTACATAAAGATCTAAAACAACTAGTGAGGAAAAGTATGGCCCTAGGAAGGAAAGGTGCTGCTACACAAGAATTGCAACTGTCATTCAATAAGGAAACAAAAGGATTAATGGTAATGAATGGAGATGGCAGATGGTGCTTGAAACAGAATATGAGACATGAAGGGAAAAGTGGGAACAACCCTTTAATATATCAAAGGGGGAAGTCAGGAGAGAAGCAAAAGTCACTTTTTTTTTTTTACTGGAATCTATATTATACAGGTTGAGTTACTCTTACTACCACAGTATTACATCATAGCAGATGACATTTACTTTTATGTAGCTCAAGGTTTCTCAACTTCAGAAACATTAAGATGTGTGGACTTCAATGCCTAAAAATTCCCCCAGCTAGCATGCTGGCTGGGAGAATCCTGGGGATTGAAGTCCATATATCTTAAAGCTGATAAAGTGGGAAACATTGCCTTTGCCGGTCTCAATAAAGATAAGCAGGTTTAATACTTGGATAGGAGAACATGAGAAATTTCAAAAGGTGTTATACACAAACTGAAAGTTGAAAACAAATCCCACAAGAAGGCAACTTCAAACTCTTTTCACTTTGTAATCAAAGAAAACAACATGAATATATCCATGTAAATTATTATGACTTTAAGGGAGATTTTACCTTTTATTAAAAAATATTAACTCCCTCTGAGAACTGTGTGTTACTTATTAACTTCAATGTTTACAAATCTGACAAAAATATAAACAGTCATAAACAAGGTATTAGAAAAAATAATTTATAATATGATTTGTTACTTACTCATCTTTCAACCTTGCATTAAGATTAGGAAGTCCCATATATTCACTAAGCTCTTGGAAGAATATTTTAACAAAAATCCTACTGGATGATGTTGTCGTTTCTTCACTTAGAGATATGCATTCAAGAACCTACAAATAGAAAGGATAACTAAATGCCAAACATTATTTTCCTCTTTAAAATAAACTAATTTTCCTTTGTTCCGTAATGCATTTTGATAGTCCCTGAATGGTAGCATATTCCTTGCGATAAATATTTGCTAATGGAATGGCCATCTTACAAAAACACATTCATATTATCAATTAAGCCAAGCCTGGATTCTGAACAAACAAACTATCTCAATTTTTCCTAAATTCAAGAAATCCTCTCTTTCAAAGCACCCACGTCCCTTGCCAGACTGAAAGTCAATTTGATTCTTCACTCTCAACATGTGTTTGAACTAATCCCATTTACATCTGTAGGTTCAAAAAAAGAAAACCCATTATCAAAAACCCAATGCATAGTAGAAGGCTACAAATGTTGGCTACATACACTCCATGGAAGCGAATCTGTGTATAAAAGATGAGCAAACATCTTGGCAACGTTCCTCAACTTGTTTGTTTCCAACCGATGAATGGTATCATACTGCTCTTTGAAAATGGCTTCAAATGACTCCATGTACTCTTTTTTCAACATACAGAAGCGCTAAGTATAAAATAAAAACACAGGGAAGAAAATCGAATGAGGAAAAAAAAACCACTGATTTCAGCAGGGTGCTAGGAGTAAATAGACCAAGAAAATTAAAAAGGAAAACCACAGGCGGTCCTGGACTTCTGACCATAATGGAGCCTGCTCATTGCTGTCCTAAGTCATGACAGTTGTAAAGTGGGTCACTCACAGGATTGACTTGATTTTATGGGCTTTTTTTTGCTGCAGCCATTAAGCGAATTGCTGCAGTTAAGTGAGTCTGTGGTCCTGACAAACACCACAGTCAATAAGCCAACTCATTGTTTGTTAGGGGCCTTTTTGCCCCAAACTAGAAGAAAATGCTGGTTTTCGGGGAAAATAGCAACAACATTTAGACTTATATACCGATCCATGGTGCTTTATGGCTCTTCTCTGAGCAGTTTGCAGAGTCAGCATATTGCCCCTAGCAATCTGAGTCCTCATTTTACTGACCTCGGAAGGACGGAAGGCTGAGTCAACCTTGAGCCGGTAGGATCGAACTTCTGGCAGTGGGCAGAGTTAACCTGCAATACTGCATTCTAAACACTGCGTCACCAGGACTAGGTTGTAAAATGCTGTCACATAACCATGGGACGATGCAAACAGTTGTGGACAGGATGCTGAGAGCCCCAAAAGCGGTCATATGACTGTGTGAAGGATGGGAGGGCTGGCCATCAGAACACTGGAACAGAATCGTAAGTACTTTGGGGGGGTGGGTCCCTCGTTACTTTGAATAGTCATTAAGTGACCAGTCATTAAGTGAAGGATTACCATATTGGTTTCTTTTCCAATACTAAGTTTGGTTTTAAAGACAACTAAACATAAAAAGAAGACAATTTAACTAACAGTTAGCTGGAGAATTTTGGGAGCAGTGAGGACATTCCAGTGATCTTCCAGCCATCATTTTCTTTGCCTTCCCTTTCTCCTTCTTTCAACATTGCCAGGCAAAGGAACTTTCCTAGGCCATCATCCCTGCACATCCCCACATATCTGAGTTTTGGCTTGCTGACTATCACCCCAAGGAAACAATCAGCATTTGGTTTTGGACGGATCTTTTCCCCCACTCTCTTCAAATGGACAATTAGATGATGTCTATCTTCTTTCTCTCACCCTACCTCAGTGTTCAGCTTTCACAGATATACAGGTAGTCCTCAACTGACAATCAGAATTGAGCCCAAAATGTATGTTGTTAAGTGAATTTGTCCCATTTTACAACTTTTCTTGCCATAAGTGTTAAGTGAATCACGGCAATTATTAAATTAGTAACATGGTGGTTAAAGGAATCTGGTCTCTCCATTGACTTTGCTTATCAGAAGGTCCTGAAACACTGCAACCGTCATAAATAAAAGCCAGTTGTCAAGCATCTGAATGTAGATCACGTGACCATGGGGATGCTGCAATGGTCATAAGTGTGAAAAATGGTCATAAGTCACTATTTTCAGTGCCATTGGGCAGTTTGTGCGGTCACTACATGAACGGTTGTAAGTCGAGGACGACCTGTATATTACCACTGAAAAGATCATCATTGGAATTACTTATCTTAGGTAGGCTAGTTTCCCTTATATCAGCACAGACCCTCTTCGTGCTTACTTTTAGCTTTATTTCTCCCTTTTGACCTGACTGCCAAAGATAACCCTGCCACAAATACAGCATTGTTCTGATGGTTATTTTAGCTACTAGGCCTACAATGTGGGAATCATATTGAAAAACAGGAAACCCCTTGGAAGTGATATATATGCACAAATCACATCCCCAAAGTTCCATATTACAAAAAAAAAAAAACGCCACCTGGAAAGATGCTAGTTTTTCCCTCAACATATTCGGTACTATTTCACAATATTAATACACCATACAATTCAAGATTCCACTGTCTGCCTCGTCTTTCCAAATATAACAGCTAAGTCATAAATGAAAGGTTATCAATTGATATTGAAAAATACTTTTGTAAATGAGTCCTTTTTATGAGAGACTGAAAGACATGGTGAGGGGTATGGCATGGCAAGGGAGATAGATATGACAAGTAGCAACTCACCCCAGCTAGTAAACCAAAGAATTTTTCATACGTTCTTTGCTGAGCACAACAATCAAGAATCATGTTGCACAGTTCTTTCTGTCACAAAAAAAGATAATGGTATATATGAAATAACATACTTTCAGTTAAAAATTACTACAGCAATATCATGGTAATAATACAGATTTTTCTAAAAAACGTGTTACATTAAAAATATAAATAAATTTGACTTGTAAGTCCATGAAACCCTCTGAACGCACTTAACTTTTGGTGTGAAAAGTTACTGATGGAAAGGTGAAACTAAAAGACGAACGACTTGTGAAAAATTTCTATCCAGCACAATGTGTGACTGATCAATAAATATTCAAGGTTTTCTGCTTGTTTAATGATAAACGGTTAACTATCATAATCTTAAAAATTCCTTGTTGTATTTTACATGAATTCAATATATTAAAACATATATTTATTTTTACACTGCTCCACTGGAATAATATTGCAGTCAACCAGATTTTATGTAATAAAAACAGGGCAAAGTGCTGATTCTGTTTGCTAATGAAGTCAGCGCGTCTTGAAGAACAAATCACTTTTAGCTCCCTGAACAGCAGTTACCACGCTATAATATCTCCCAGGGGTTAAAGTAATTAAATATTTCAACGTTTTAAATATTTAAATATTACCCGTGATTTCTAATAGAATATCTTGAGTAATCATGTTCACGAAAACAGATTTGCTTATAAAGTAATTCTCATGGGCTTATTCAAAGTAAGCATGCTTAGATCTAATTGTTCCCCATTATTTTGTCCACATGATGTGATAGGAGTCATTGAGTTGCATTAGCAACACACTGCAGTTTCAGAGATTAATTGCTACCACTGATCCATTTGTTAAACTCTTACAACTGAATGCTACATGTGCTATCGGGACTTGCTGGCAATTTACAGTAAATAGAAGAAACCAAAACATCTATATATCAAGTGTTAAAGCCAGCATATATGATTATGCAGATCTGAATATACAGTAAACCTCCAGTTACGGCTATAATTGAGCCCCAGAAATTATGTTGCTAAATGAAACATTTGTTAAGTGAGTTTGTCCCCAGTTTACGACTTTCTTTTGCCACATTGTTAAATGAATCTGACTTTCCCATTGACTTTGCTAGTCTCAAGGTCGCAAAAGGGGATCACATGACCTCGGGACACAGCAACGGTCATAAATATGAACTAGTTGCCAAACATCTGAATTTTGATCATGAGACCGTGGGGACATTGCAATGGTCATAAGTGTGAAAACAGGTCATGCTGCTTTTTTCAGTGCCATTATAACTTTGAACAGTTACTAAATGAACTGTTGTAAGTTGAGGACTACCTGTAGTTATATTGAATGAGTTATTAATCAAGGTATTGGGAGCTAAATAGCCAATGGCTATTTCTATGACTATTGAAAATATACTCGAGCCTAGGATTTCTTTAAAACAGGAAAAATAGATTTTTCAAGATGCTGCATTCAAAAGCACTGAACGTTTTGTGATTCAAGTGAAGAAAGCACAGATTGCTGACCAAGATCTAAGCAACAATCATTTCACTTCGCCATGCCGAGGAGCTCCCCAAAGTTCTCGCTTGCATTATAGAAAATACTTTTTTCTCTAATATTCTTCCGAGTGTTCTTCATAACTTTATCCTTTTTGTGAGGTGGGCTTTTACCTCCCTCCCGGGGACGTTTCCAAGTCATCAGAAACAACAGGAGACATTGCTTCCATTTCCGACCTTTCCAAACATACCACCAATGAAACAAAACTGTTTCCACTGAAGTCCCACCACTGTTGTAAGACAATTTAGTTGCTTAAATACAAGAGGACAGAGAGTAGCACTGCCACGAAAACTGTACATTGCAAAATTAAAGAGGCAACAAAGGCTTTGATAAGTGTTGAATGTACAACTGAGCTATCTGACAAGGAAAGCAAAATGCTGTTAAGTTGGCAAGACCAGTATGTCCCAAAGGTGCTTTTTCAGGAGGCAACTGGACTTTCTTGTTTTTTCTCTGAAGACGTTTCGCTTCTCATCCAAGAAGCTTCTTCAGCTCTGACAGGATAGTAGGGAATGGAAGGATTTATATTCCTTGCACGGTTGGTCATTTGCATCCTTTTAGAGAATCGTTGAAGCACTTGGAAAGGATGCAATTGACCAGCTGTCTGCAAGGAATATAAATCCTTCCATTCCCTACTATCCTGTCAGAGCTAAGAAGCTTCTTGGATGAGAAGCGAAACGTCTTCAAAGAAAAAAGAAGAAAGTCCAGTTGCCTCTTGAGAAAGCACCTTTGGGACAACCAGGACCTGGATGACTGAGAATCTCTGCAGACTTCAAGACCAACATGAAATCATTGCTTTGCCATGATTAATGTTAACTAGATCCTTCTGTTCTGATCCTTTAAAGTAGGGGTCGCCAACCTTTTGGACCTCAAGGACCACCAAACTCAAAATTTTAAATCCCCCAGACCACTAATATGAATTTTGGCTGACAGTGGCTTGCTGATGGTGGGAAAGAGAGGGGGAGGGAGGGAGGGTGGGAGATCTAATCTTGGAGGGCTGGTGATGATGTTCTCTCTCCCTCTCTCCCTTTCCCCCTCTCTCTCACACACACAGGTCCTTCCCACCCACCCCAACCCCTCCAAGGCAGCCACATTCCTAACCTGCTTTTCAGCTCTGTTCTTAGGAGGAGGGGGAGAGAGAGGGAGACGATATTCTGTGATCGGTAGGACAATGGGGTGAGGTGTTTTCTTGCAGACTTTTTGGGGATTTTCTGCAGTCTGCAAGAAAATTCTCCACCCCATTTTTCTACCGATTGTTCTAAGCTCTGGTTTTTTTTTTTTTTTTTTTTTTTTTTTTTGGGGGAAGAGACTTTTGGCTTCATGCAAGGAAAGCAGAAGCAGAAGTCTTTTTTTCTCTCCCCCAAACTCTGCCAGAAATGAGTCTTTGTCAGCACAGCCTCTTGGAGCAGGATGTCTTACAGGGTCCCAAAGACTCATTTCTGGCGGAGTTTGGGGGAGAGAAAGACTTTTGCTGCTTTCCTTGCGTGCAGCCAAAAGCAGAAAGAAAGAAGCAGAAAGAAGCAGCCCAGTGGCCAGGTGAGGCACGCGTGGGTCAAATTCCCCCCTCCGCCCTTTCCCCACTCCCCTCATTACCTTGTGTTGTTTGCAATGCAAGTGACGCAAGCCTCGTGTTCCCGCGCAGCCTGGATTAATTGCTTTGGGGGGTGTTCTGGGGGTGACATTTCTCTGTGGACACCAGAGAATTTTCTCACCGACACCAGTGGGCCGCGGACTACCGGTTGGCGACCACTGCTTTAAAGCAAATCCTGCAATACTGTTTTTGTTTAATTATATTCACCTATCCTGGGCCACACGCAGTAGCCTTAAAAGACACCCCACTCCCTTTCATTCATAACTGACAAGGGAGCCATACAATTGATTCCCAAAAAGCAACCTTAACATCCATTGGCCAAAAGGATAGTTCTCCAGTGAGATTCTATCACTAATGCAAATAAATCACTTTAAAGTAGTTGATGAAGGAACAGCTAATGAAATTTCATAGGAAGAGCAAAGACAGAAAAGCATAGATTTTATATTGCAGTTTCCTTGCCATTTCAAATGTTCTTTCTTTCAGGATTTAACCATAACTTTCTTTTAGTTAATCCCAGGAGTTTTTCCATCAGATTCCCCCTCTTCTCTTTTTCTTTCTGTAAACATCAAGGATACGCGTGGAAAAGCATTACACTCGATTAGACTCATTTTGATGGCACTGCTATTCTGCTACCTCTGTGACTGTCGTCTGCTTATTTTTGCTGACCATTTTCTTTGGGTATTCTAGTTGATTTCAAGGCAACACATTTACTGACTTTGAATCAATACGTCATTTTCTAGTCTGATGCTTATTCTGGATTAATTAATTTAGTGAAGAAACCAGCTCCCGTCCCTTTCCCTACAACTTCAATAAAGGTCTATTAATTCAATAAACAAGTACTATTAGTAAATAAATGTAGTAGAATCGGAAGCAAAATATTTGTGCAACTTTTTTTTAACACTGAAAAGGACTGCAGGATAATTAGACAAAAATATCTCCCACCCATTAGTTAAAGACAATCTTTATTTTTGGAGTTATAAAATATTCTAATATTTTAATAATACAAGGCCATATTTTGTACGCAGACACACATGGATTTAAATAGCAGGTTACAACTGTTTTTATACCTACTAGTTCCCAAATTTGGCAAAATTAAGGCAGGGAGGGGGTTTAAATGATCAAAAGTTATACACTTTTTATGTATCACTTTATTGAGTAAACTCTTAACATTCTAATGAAACAATATGTGTAAGTTTGCAGCCTCTGAAAGGAACAAACTGAAGCAGAAAGTACCAGTATGAATAATAAGTACCAGTATGAATAATGCAACAAGGCTTTTAAAATGTTGGCCCAGGGTGAGTGATGAATTAGCAAAAGGCCCAATTTCTGTACAATCTATCAGGCCCCCAAAATGTATTGAGTGCTTTTTTCATTAAACTTATTTTTTTGGTTCCTATTCATTTAGATAGCTAATTGAGTTCTGATGCAATACCATTATTTGCACTGCAGTATAGATCTGATACAAAAATATGCATCCAAACACACAGGGCTATACAAACCAAATTTTAGGATATAATCCTGAAGCTTCCTTCATCTATTAGGAAGTACCCAGGGTGCCTTTGGGCCAGCCATAAAATCTCAGGCTATCTTACCTTACCCACTTGGTATGGGGAAAGTGGGAAGAGGTTGCACTATGTAAGCCACCTTGCTCTCCTGAATGAAAGGCAGAATATAAATCAAACTGATGAATCAATGAATCAATCAATTACAGGTAGTCCTCAACTTAGCTCAACAATTGGGACCAGAATTTCCATCATAAGATATTGCAGTCACGAGTCAAGTCGGACCAAATTTTTACAGGCAATTTTTATAGTGGTTGTTAAGTGAATCATCATGGTTGTTAAGTGGAATCCAGCTTCCCCAATGGCTGTCCTTGTCAGAAATCAGCCCAAAAAAGGTAACAAATTGCAATCACGGGATTGCAGGATGCTTCAATCATAAAAAGGAGCTGGTTTGCCATGTGCCAAAATTATGATCGCATAATTGCAAGGGTTTGAACCATTGTTAAATGAATGGTCGTAAGTCAAGGACTACCCGTTATTCAATGGCTCTCCTTTTCATACTGTCTTAGCACAGCTATGTTGTGCAATAAAACCTGCAAAGCCTGTATCTCAGAAATTAATCTTAGCCTATCCAGACTTCTTCACAACCTTCTAACTCAACCACTGCAAAATACAAAGGGTGTGTTGGTGCAACACATTAGGTATGGCTTATTATTAATAATGGATAAGAGATTTAAGCTCAAATGCTCAAATATTAAACCACAGCAGCGCACACCTTTTCCTCTTTCTAAATCACTGTGATAGGTATCTGATTGCCCTGTTTTTCACTCACTTACAAATAGATACAGATACATAATGAGTTAATTGGGACAGGAGCTACCATGTGCCGTGGGAACAGCAATATTCCCCAAGCTCTTTTTTAAAAAATAAATCCCAAACCCCTGCATGCATGTAGGGATGAAAAACCAGCTCAGCAAAGAGCGATAAATGCTGTCAAAAAGACTCAGTTGGTCTCCGCAGCCAGTTTTACGTCTAGAAGTTAGAAGTGAGAATGAACTCTTCTGTAAACAGGAACCGTGTTAAGATAAATAACCATAGGAGAAACTGTGGATTTAGATTATAGTTAAGAATATCCAGGTTAAGCAGAAATGGAACTATTTCCGTGTTTGGTTGACAAAGCTTTAGCACAAGCATAAAAATGCTATTTTCTTGGCTCCTTCCAGATGTGTGGATTTCAAGATCCAGGATTCTGAGCAAAATAAGGGGATTGATGAAAGCTCCGGAGGCCACCCAGGATGGGGAGTACTGACTTAGTATAGTGCATAAATATTTTGAAAAAATAAATACGTCTCTTCTGCCTGCGTCTGGTCAGGACAACACAGCATCAATGGCTAGGCTCAGGGCAAATTCTTCTTGAGGATACACCCCCTTCCCCCATCAGCAAAGAAGGAGCCCTTTTGCTAGGTATATATGAATTACACTGTATATGACAGTCACTCCTTTGTGGAAGGTAAGAACAAGGTTATATTGAATTAAGGGTGGTGAGTAGAGTCGTTTAGTGTCAGGTCCCTATCGGAACACTGCCGTTCTGGGGGCGGGAGGGGGGAGGCACTGTGGGTGGAATGGTTTGCATGCTTTCGCTTTGCCGTAACTGCTTGGGAATTGAGGGGGGAGATGTGGCCATCTGCACTGATTCTCTTTGCCGGAATCAGCCGGGTATTCAAGGTCGTGGTGTCGGGACAACCTCTTCTCACCATCCAGCCTCGGAGATTCTCACAACGCCCTTGTGGCAATTTATTGGCTACAGATGGACACGGGGTATTAGGAGGTGGGGGTTGAGGGGAAAATCGAGCCTAACGCTTTGTGCCTGAAGTCAGACTCCCCCTGACTTCCCTGAAATCACTATCACTCAGTAAAAGTTCCTTTTGAAATGTAAACTGTTTCAAAGAGTTTTACTTTTTTGGGAAGATAGCTGAGGCAGGCCCAGAAATGGAATAGAGAAAAGTAGCATGCAGTACATTTCAAATTAGCCTATAATCACATTTTGAAATGGCTTGCCTCTGGACGTAATACTAAAACTATGATTTCAATGTGAACGAAGAGGCATGAGATTTCTTCTTCCAATAAAACAGTGAGGCTGACATTATCAGCTTCCTGTTCCTTGGCTTCTGGCAAGAAAAGGTTGAAACTTCTAGCTTTCTTCACGAGTCTTTTGGATACATTCCACTGAAATTCCCCAAAGCCATTCTTTTTAACCGACAGAAGGGGGAAACTATTAAACAGAAGAGTGGAGAATCGTTAAAAATACAGTTTTGTCAAGATTAAGTGTAATGAAAGGAAATTAAATAAAATGTATTTATAGTTTCATCCCCAGCCTTTGTTTTTGGGAAAGTTACACAAATTTATTTTAGGTTGCCAAGAGATCGGTGGAAACATTTAATAATAGTGTCAGCAAAATATGAGCACAGGTATAGATTTACATAATATACTTTTCTAGAAATATATTCTCGTAAGTAAAATTGATCAACTTCAGTGTTCAGAGTTTTTTCATGTGTTAGAAAGACCTATGCAAAGCAATCATTTATATACATTCTATTTGGAGAGCAACTTCCTGGAAAAAAATGGAAAATTAACAACTTTACTGTTTTACACATGACTTTGTGTGTGTGTGTGTCAAATCAATATTGACTCCAGCAACTGCCTGAATTAGTACCTGCAATTTTCTTGGCAAGATTTTTGAAGTAATTTGCCTTGTTCTACTTCCTAGGCCAGAGACAAAGACAGACAGGTCCAAGGTCATCCAGTTGGCTTCATGCCCAAGTTGGGACTAGAAGCCCCCATCTCCCGGTTTTTAGCCAATACCCTATCCAGTACATCAAAGTGGCCCTCTTAACAGTAAATACAGGTAGTCCTCAACTTATGACCAAAATTGAGTCCAAAATTTCCACTGCTAAGCAAGACAGTTGTTAAGCAAATTTTGCCCCATTTAACATGTGAAGTTAAGTTAGTCACATGGTTGTTAAGGGAATCTGGCTTCCCCATTGACTTTGTCAGGTCACAAAAGGTGATCCCATGACTTTGGGACACAGCAAATACATGCCAGTTGTTAACCATCTGAATTTTGATCATGTGACCATGGGGATGCTCCAACGGTCATAAGTTCAAAAACAGTCATAAGTCACCCTTTTTAGTGTTGTAACTTCAAATGGTTGCTAAATGAATGTAAGTCAAGGACTATCTGTGCTTGACTTGTTGTTATTTTACCTCACATTTTTATACCTGTCAAAATGGCATATATACATATAACATTCCTGCCTCCTATTTCCGCACAGCAACAGCCCTATGAGGTGGTTGGCCTGAGAGTGAGTGCCTAGCCCAAAGTTGCCCAGTTGGCTTTCATGCCTAAGGGAAACCTAGAACAGCCAGCCTCCTGGTTTATAAGCCATCCACTTAACCACTAGACGAAACTGGTTCTAGTAATAATAATTGTAGTACCAAGGGGCAGCAGAAAAGAAATAAGAGAAAATCACAAAATGCAAAGACCTGCAAATAGAAGAATAACCATTGGCAAAAGAAAGCAAAAATAGCACCGTGTAATAGGTGCATTAAGTGTAATCCCAAAACAAAAGTGGAGCCCCACTTGAACACCACTGCCATTGACAAAATAATCACCAGTCATTTGCAAAAGGCTCAGAACATATCATATTCCGCAATAATACTTTTAACACCATCAGGTAATAACATCTGCCCATCTCAGGTCCTTGATGGTTGAAAATCCAAATGCAGCCTAAACATGTGGCTGACTGTACGACCAACCATAAAAATGAAAAAGTTGACATGTTTATCCAAATCGATCAATTGTAAAACCAATGTGGGTGGTATGTTCCAAATGTATAATACTGTAGCTAGTAAATTAATAAACCCCACCACCGCATGAATAAAATTGTTACACTGTGCTTTAACAGAACTAATGCACTCAAAGCTGGATTTATGTCAGAACCTGCTTCGGGGGTGGGTGGCTTCTCTCAATCTACTTCCAAGAGCTTACAGAAAACAAAAACAAAATTAACAGTAGTGTGCAACTACTCAGAGATCACCCACTCACTCTTCCCCGATGCCTTCCAGAAAAGTTATTTCCATTAATTTCTGAGAGACCGTAAGGGAAATGGCTAACCTGGCACCAAAGAGAAGACTGTTCACAGCATAAGCACTGCAGCAGAGAAAGATAATGGGCATACACCTGCACTATTAACCTCCCACTATGGAGAACTGCAAGGACATTTTAACAGGGGGGTGCACACCAGGTGGGTTTCAAACTTTTTTTTTTTTTAAAAAAAAATGAATCCTTTTTCAAACAAGCATACATAAGAATTGAACAATTCACTACCCACTTAAAAAAAGGGAAAAACATTGAACAAATAAAAACAAAACATCAAAAAATCTGTAATTACAACTACAGTATATTTCCAAATAATCTGATTTTATTTTATTTTTCACATTTTTGAATCATCCATCTCCATTGCAGGGGAGGGGGGCTTTTAAAAGAGGAAAATAAGCTTTCAATTGTTTCACCAAGCCCATCCAAGAACTTATTCCTAAGAAAGAGAGAGTGTGACATTTTCTGATGGACAGGATTATATAATTTTCTCAAAAATGGCTAGATTACACACCTCCAAAATCCTATCCTTAATATCTGAAGTGAAGAGTGCTTTTCCATCTCATAACAATTGGTTTTTGCAAAAAAAAACCCACCCTGCCCTCAGATTTATGTACAGATACAAATACAGATACAGATAATCAGAGTTGGAAGGGACCTTGTAGGTCATCCAGTCCAACCCCCAGCCCAAGCGAGAGACCCTACACTATTTCTGACAAATGGCAGTCCAATCTCCTCTTGAAAATCTCAACTGATGGCACTCCCACAACTTCCGAGGGCAAGCTGTTCCATTGGTTGATTGTTCTCACTGTCAGAAAGTTTTTCCTTATTTCCAGGTTAAATCTCTCCTTGTTCAGTTTCCATCCATTATTCCTTGTCTGGCCTTCAGGAGCTTTAGAAAATAGCTTGACCCCCTCCTCCCTGTGGCAGCCCCTCAAATATTGGAAGAATGCTATCATGCCTCCCCTGGTCCTTCTCTTTACTAGACTAGCCAAGCCCAGTTCCTGCAACCGATCGTTGTATGTTTTAGCCTCCAGTGCCCTAATCATCCTGGTTGCTCTTCTCTGTACTTTTTCTAGAGTCTCAACATCTTTTTTACAATGTGGTGACCAAAACTGGATGCAGTACTCTAGGTGTGGTCTTACTAAGGCTTTATAGAGTGGCATTAGTACTTCCCTTGATCTTGACTGTATCCCTCTGTTAATACAATTTAGGATTGCATTAGCTTTTTTGGCAGCTGCTGCACATTGTTGGCTCATATTTAACTGGTTGTCCACTAAGACTCCAAGATCCCTCATGACACACCCCAGGGTCACAACCAATTGTTGGAGAACCTCCATATTAGACATCAGCTGCTATACTATATAAAATATGTTTGTGTCAGTAACTCTATTTTTAATGCCCATTAAGGAATGGAAAAGCAAAAAAAACCCAAAAGCAACCCTTATTAAGACTTACTGTTTGGCTGTCAGGAAAATCCATTTTCAGTAGTTTATGGGCACATTCCTCAAAATCTAAACTAGAGAAAGACAGAGAAAGGGAGAATATACATTTATCTGTACATAACTGATTTTCATCCCTAATATGGTAAAAGCTTCTCACAAAACCTCAAAGTGACTTTGGTGTGACATCAAAACCATGCTGGTTTCAACTACTGTTCAGGCAAAGGCATCTTAAGACATTTACACTCCAATGTTTACAATGTAAGAATTACCGTATTTATCGGCGTATAACACGCACTTTTTCCCCCTGAAAATAGGGGGCAAATGATGTATGCGTGTTATACGCCGATATAATGTTAAGAAGCCTTCGGTGAATGCTGCTGGGATCGGGATCAAGGACACAAATGAAAGAAGGGGAGGGAGGAAGCAACCGAAGCCTGTCCTTCTCTCTGGGTCAGCTCTGTCAGTCGCTCTCTCGCTCCTCCACCAGCACAGGAAGAAACTGCTTCAAAGAAGCAGGGGCCTTCCTGAAGCGCCCGTTTCTCCCCCACCCCCACCCCGCCCGCCCGCCCGCCCGCAGTGCTCCGTTCTGCCTGCCTGCCTGCCTTCGTTAATGGTTGAATCGGAACAGCTTCGGCTGAGTAAAAGAGGCGAATAGTTATTATTCTCAGCGAAGCTGCTCCCAAACAACCAGAAACTAAGGCAGGCAGGCAGGCAGGCAGAATGGGACACTGTGGATTGAAAGCGCGGGGTGGGAGGTGGGGTGAAAACAGCGCTTTCCTGAAATTTCCCTCTTAAAATGAAGATCGTGTTATACGCCTGTGCGTGTTATACGCCCGTCATACGGTACTTTTAACTATACAAGAACCTCCAGAACTTCCCATATATAGGTCCTCTCTTACTTGACGTCAGATACTCCTTGTCACTTGATTTATCAGAACATCACTGGTCTCTGAGCCTTGAATCTGTTGAAGTAAGTTTACATGACAACCAGTTTGCCATAGCGGTAAAGTACCAGAGTAGAAACCAGGAGACAGTGAGTTCTAGTCTTGCCTTAGGCATGAAACCAGCTGAGTGAACTTAGCCCTAGGAAGAAGACCACAGAAAGTCCACTTTCAAAAATCTTACAAAGAAAATTGCTGGGACTTGTCCAGGCAGCGGCCAGGACTCAACACTGACTCAAAGGTATGCACACAAACATACATGCATACAGGTACACTTGCAAGAAGTTCATTAAAGAAAGAAAACAATGCACATACATCAATGTATAAAAACTTCATTTCCCTCCTCATTAAAAAGCACAATGTATTTTATAGCCATGTACATTTCTGTTAAAAAATAATTTTATTTTAGCAATTAAATGTTTTTTTCCATGAGCTGCAGCCAAAAACAATAGATTTTCAGACAGACTAAAAACAAGATGATTCTCATTTATGAGTCATTATTACTGTTACATCATATTAAACAGAAATGTACCAATTCTAGCAAGTAAACAAATTAAAACACTGGGTTTTTCCACAATGTAATTTCATAGAATAACGGTTTGATGTAAAGTTGCAAACATTTGCAAATATTTTTAGTTCTATGCCAATTTTCTTTTATTCTACAAGTGCAGATTTGTCCATTTTAAATGTATGAATCTCCTAATTTCAATAGATTCAGATTGAGAATCCTTCCACAATTTGTGATTTTACAGGTATATATGACCGTAAATCTTCAATGACAGAAATCTGAAGAGTTGCAGTCCAACAAATTTGAAAGGAATCAGTTTGGTAAAAGATAATTTTAAAGTGCATTCCTACATATAAGGAAAAATGTACAAGTGCTATAGATCGAAGCTAACATTTTGCATGCTGTCATCTAGGATGCCAATTTGCAAAAGGGCCTCTGATTTATGCTATAAGGGTATTAAATTTCAAATGAGAGTTATATTTCATTTTACCTCGACTGAATTGCAAGGTAAATAGTTCGCCGGAAGGAAACCAAGTTAATTTCCGTTTTGTCGTGGATGGTAACTTTTTGTCCTTGATCAATAAAAGGAAAAAAACAAAAGATTAGGATAAGCATTCAGGAAAAAATTGCATAGCATTGCCAACACATTATTTCAGATATGATTGTTCAAAATAAATGACTTATTCATGAAAAATAGCTGAACTTGGAAGCTAAGCAGGAATGGGCCTGGATAATATTTTATAGGAAACTATCCAGGAAGCCCAGCAAAAAAGGCTAGACATCGAAGTTTAAAAACATTCTGAAAGGAAGCAACCTGAGATGAAAGGAATTATCTTCGCCTTAAAAAATTATGTGAGGAAAAACAGCATGTTTCACAGTCTTTCTAATTCAGTTACAGCTTTTGGGTATTTACATTTAATAGAGAAACCATGACCTTTCAGTCTGGCTTGATGCTAAAATGATCAAGGAAATTTCAGTCAAATTTCAAAGAGGGGGAATTCTCCTATCCCTCTAAGAATACTATCCATAACAACATATAACAATTGCAATAGAACAGGAGGTAAGATTTCATCATGGTCTGATGCATAACTAAACAAACTGTTTTAATGTAAATAAATACCCAGAGTGTTTAAATAAGCTCTGTTCATGATGACAGCCTGGAGTAATTACCATCTTTTTTTTTTGGTCTGACAAACAATGCTTTCCTACTGTTTAAAAAACAATATTTTTCAGATTCAGCATCCACCTCAATGTGTTCTTCTATTTCTGTATAACCATTTTCTATTGTATAAATATTTTTACAGATATTAATTGCAGACTATCAAAATACGCTAAGCTGCTTTGTTTGTGAACCATAAGGGGGCGATAAATGCAAAATAACATCTACACTTATACAGTACTTTTGTAAAAGTCAGTGTTAGCAATGGGCAAGATTCAGTCAAGATTAAAGTTTTAAAATTTGATTTCAAGGGAAATACTTTTAAACAAATCTTATTCCCTGTAGTAAATTTTGTGGATCTTATGTGGATTTTAAGGGCTGACTGAATGCATATTGTATTACTATATTTAATATCTGGCTCAGGCACGCCATTAAAAACCCAACAAAATTACCATACTTCTCTATAAAACTGTATTTAGAATTGTAATGAAAATTAATGCAGAACAAGAAAAGAAATGTAAAACAAAAGTACCACTTTTGGTGGTTCTCTCCCTTTGGAATACCATCCCTTCAGAAATTAAACTGGCCCACTCTTTCGTAAGTACCAGAAGGCTTGGCTTTGTCAGAGGGCCTCGGCAACCCAGAGTGGGATGGAGCCTATCAAATGGTTCATTTGACTGTGTGCTGTTGCTGGACAGGTGTGTGTGGGGGGGATTATTGTTTTTCTTTTTTTTTCCATACTGTGTTTTTATTGCTTGGTAGCCACTTAAAGTTGCTGTGAGAGTAGCTGGCTATATAAAATTTCTAAATAAATAAAATACGTATCTTTGGCAATGACAGAAGTAGATGAGAAGAAAAAAAGCTAATGTTTACAGTTGAAAGAAATGTAAAATGGAATGCAAAAATGAAATAAAATGTGTGTATGCTAGTTCCAACTATAATCAAGACAATACTGGGTTTCCATTTTTTAAACATCAGTACTGCTTTTCCAGCAGAAACACAAAGTCAAGATTTTCAAAAGTAGATTAATTAGCACAGGGGCTAATTTTCAAAAAGGGTTTTACCTCAAGTGAATAAACTTTATAAAATCTTTAACTATACACAGAAATGCCCTGATCAGCCTTTATCTACAAAGATTCACCTTTGCTAAATCAGTACATTTTCTGAGCACAACGGAGACGGCCCACGATGTTCATATAAATTTCCCCCAAAAATAACACATTAAAAACATCTGGTCTGCTTCCATGTTCAATTCAAGATGTTGGTTATGGCCTTTTAAAGCCCTACATGGCATGGGGTCTGGGTACTTGCGAAGCTGTTCCTACCCCATTACACCAGACTGTCCCACCCAGTCAGGCAGGGAGGGCGTGTGGTGGACCCATCAGTTAAAGAATTTTGCCTGGAGAGGTCCAGGAAGAGAGCATTCTCTGCTACTGCTCCTGGAAAAATCCTTCCCCCATGGCCTCTCAGAAATGTCCAATGACCTGGCTCTGACAACTTGCTTGGGGCTGATGGAGGTGTATATGACCATGGGGCTGGTAAGTGCCCCTGCTTTGTAATTCTGAATTCTAAATATTTTATTCTTGTTTTAATCTGGTTTATCTTATAATATTTATACCGTTTTTCTGTTTTTAAGTCTTCTATATACAATGCCCACAGTTGCATTGTGAAGGAGATGGGTGGTTTCCAAATGTGATAATTAAATAGATGTAATATAAATCAAACACAGATTTATTGTCCAGCCATAGTGTATTACCTAGAGCTCTGAGTAGTTTACTCCACTTAGTTTAAACAGAACTCTTACCGTCTTCATCCACATCTTCTTCCTCTCTTTCTTCCTCCTCCTCCTCTTCACTACTACCAGCATCCTGATCTGCTTCTGAGTCACTGTCACCTTCATCCAGGATTTCTACATAACAAAAAAAACAAATTCATATATAATATATTGGATTAAGTCAGCAGCATTTAGGCCAGAGAAGTGCCTTAGAAGTAAACAACCTTGCCCAATCAAGAACTTGAACCCACATACCTTTTTTCAGAGTTTTGTACTTCTCTTCGTTTTCCACAAATTCAGGGTCCATTTTGAAGACATCTTCCCAAAAGGAGAAAAAAAACCCACTGAAATTAGGCTCTTGCATATTTCTAAATCACACCAAGCACACGTCTGATTTCAAAATCATACTTACTGAGAATGTCATCTGGATTGTATTCGTCTTCCAAAGGTAACATGTGGGTAAACTGATCCTCTTCCTCCACGAGGTCAAGTCCTTCTAGAATCACTGGGTGATCTTTGAATCCATCTTTGCGCACTGCAAACATGACTTCAATCATGTATTGGACACGCTTGTCAGTTTCGGATTCATGAAGGACGTGGCGAAGGCGGTCAAAGATGGCTGTGAGGTAAAATCAGTTAGATGGGGACTGTTAATTCAGGAATCAAAGAGGAACGTACCAGGATTGCCTACTTACCATTAATACCTCTGGGTGACACTTCTGTTAACTTGAGGCCACAGTCCTTCAGAAACCCAATGGCTACTTCAATACTATCATCTGTAGGTCTTTCCAGGAGCAACGTGAGCATTTCCAAACATAAAACCTCGTGAGCCTAATAGGAAAACAATGCAAGCATTGGTAAAAATCTTAAAATAGCTGATAAAATACAACATTACTGCAAGAAGTGCAGCGAGCTCAGGACAAGGCATGTTGACTTTAAGACATTCTATCCCATCAACAGCAAAGCAGCCGGAAGTATTCAAAGTTCAAAGTCAGGCCCAACGGGATATGGCTATAACAATTCTCTAGATCAGGAAATGACAATTAGCAAGGAGTATTGTTTGAAGCAAAACATGAACAACAGTCAGCTAGAAAGACTCACTCCAATTCAATATGCATTTTGCCTTTGCACAACTATTTGCCGACAGATGGGAAACATAATGGAGAATGGTGGCAAAGAGGTGCTTTTTTTCCTTTTTCTTTTTTTAAAAATTTAAAAATATATTTTATTTACAAAAAATTTAAAAAAAACACAAACATACAATTATACAGAAATAAAAAATGTGTAAATAGAACAAGATACAAATTTCTTTCTATTACATTTGATAATAGATTGGATATTTCATAATAAACAATAATAAATAGTAATTGGCAAGAATTCCTTATCTCTTGTAGATTACATATTAATTAATAAATAACACATTACTCTACTACCGTGTTTCTCATATAATAAGGCCAGGTCTTATTTTTATTTGAGCCCCGAAAAAACGGCTAGGACGTCTTTTCGGGGGTGAATTAACTTCTTTCTCCCCTCCCCCCCGCGCACCCTCGCCTAGGGTGCCCCATGCCTCGCCACCAGCCACTCCTAAAGGCCAATCATGGTGGAGCGCGGAGGGCTCCCTTACCCCCACCAAGCACTGAAGACCCGGGTCAGCGGGCAGGCGGAGATGTCTGCCAGCAGCATTTCAGCCGTTTCTCAGGCCTCTGTAGCTTCTACGGTTCCCACCGGTGCTGGAGCCTCTCTCGTCAGTGCCGTCTCCAACAACAGTGTCTGAGTCGCTCCTGCTTTCCCCCCATCCCCGTCATAACAGGAAAAACAAAAACATTTTGAGGTATGGGAGCGCCGCGTGCTGTGTTTTGGTTTAATCCCGAGTGGCTGGGTGGGCATGAAGAGCCGAGCGAGTATCTCTGCTGCTGCTACCCTTGGTGCTCCAGCCTCGGACTCTGCAAGTTTGCAAAAGTCCCGGTGCGCAGCCCATTCCTGCATTCCAAGCGCCCAGGCCGAGCTGCAGTTGTCCCTCTCTCGCCAGCGCCGTCTCCAATAACAGCGGCAGCGGCAGCGGGAACCATGGAAGTTACGGAGGCAGCTCCCCCACCCGAGAAGCGGCTGAAACGCTTCCAAGGTTCCCGCCGCTGCTGCTGCTGTTGTTGGAGATGGTGCTGGCGAGAGAGGGACAGCTGCAGCTCGGCCTAGGGACTTTGAATACAGGAACGGGCTGTGCACCGGGACTTTTGCAAACTTGCAGAGCCTGAGGTTGGAACACCAAGGGTAGCAGCAGCAGAGACGCTCACTCGGCTCTTCTCACACCCACCCAGCCGCTCGGGATTAAACCAAAATGCAGAGTGCGGCACTCCCAGGTACCTTAAAATGTTTTTTTTTCCTGTTGTTACAGGGGTGGGGGAAAAGCGGGAGCGACTCAGACGCTGTTGTTGGAGACGGCGCTGGCGAGAGAGGCACCAGCACCGGTGGGAACCGTGGAAGCTACGGAGGCTTGAGAAGTGGCTGAAACACTGCCGGACATCCACGCCAATGCCGCCCGCCTGCTGACCCGGGTCTGCAGCAAAGGCGCTTGGTGGGGGTAAGGGAGCCCTCCGTGCTCCACGATTGGCTGTTAGGAGCGGCTGATGGTGAGGCGTGGCTGCCCGCGGGGCACTCCTAATGGCAAGTTCCCCCCTGCCTTCCCCCCACAATGTCGCATGTTTTAAACTAGGCCTAAATTTGGGAGGAGGGGCTTAATTTCATTTTATGCCTAGAAAACATGCTGGGTCTTCCTATTGGGGGGGGGCGTATTGTTGGAGAAACACGGTATTTCTATTAGATTATAATTGTATTATTTAATCAATGAAACCTTCATAATGTTTATGTAATAGAAGAGAAACTTGAGACCACTATTATTATACATTCAATATATACATCTATATATGTTTTTTGGGTTCATTTATTCTATACACTCTTTTTCTTACGCTCTACCCAGCTGTACCATTTATCCCAAACCAGGTAGTACTCTGAGTCTTCCTTTCCATTTAATTTAAGCGTGAGCCTCTCCATTTTGGCACATTCATAGCTTTTTTGAATAATAACGTGTATCGGTGGTACGCCGGGCCTTTTTCCAATAAAAGGTGCTTTTTTCCAGGAGGCAACTGGACTTTCTTGTTTTTAATTTGAAGACATTTCGCTTCTCATCCAAGAAGCTTAGAAAAGTCTTCAAAGAAAAAAAAACAAGGAAGTCCAATTGCCTCTTGAAAAAAGCATCTTTGGAACAAACCATGATCTCGATGACTAAGAATCTCCCTAAACCTTTCTGGGGTTCACTCTAAAATATGAGGGCTCACACCTTAGCCCAGAAAGGGTAAGCCTCTTACTGAAAGGATCATAAGGATGCCTGATTAGGAAATCTCAAGACGAGCTTTAGCAACCTGTCTCCCCCTGCCCAAGCTGCTGAAAATTGTGTCTATTTGCTTGTAAAGGAGGAAAGCCATACAGGTAATCCTGGCTTAATCGTCCTTTTTAGCAACTGATTATGATGGCGCCGAAAATGTAAAAGCAGCCCTTGACTTATAACAGCAATTCGGACCAAAATTCCCATCACTAAGTGATGCAATTGTGAAGCGCACCACCCTGCTTAGCTGATGGCAATTCCTGCAATCCTGTTTGCTGTTTGTTAAACAAATTTCACTGTTGTTAGGTAAGGCAACTTCCTGTTGCAAGTCCCAGGGCAGCCTGCAAGTCCTAGGCTGGCTGGCAGGCAACTGGCTGCTATAAGATGTGGGAGGGCCCAAAGAGGGCATGGGAAAACTTGGGGAGGGTGTGAGGGAGCTGCAGCAAGAGGTCTGGGTGTGTGCCCAGCGTGGCAGAAATGCAGAGGGATTGGCTGTGCAGATAAAGGAGGCTTCCCCCAGCGACTTGCAACTTTCCCTTCGTTTCCCCATTGACTTTCTGTGGAAGCTGGAAGGAAAGGTTACAAATGGCAATCACATGATCACATGGCACAACAACCGATTTTTAACTGTGAAGCAGTTGCTAGGCGCCCAGGTTGCAATCGCATGATCACAAGGCTGCTGGGACAGCCAGAACTTCGAGGACCACTCATAACCATCATTCATTCGGCACCTTTGATAATTTCAAACATTCACTGAATGAATGGTTGTAAGCTGAGACCTTCCTGTAACTTTTATGACCAGTCCTCATACTTATAATTTACACCAGGAGTGTGAAACTGGAGGCCCGCGAACCAAATCCGCCCCATGGGGTGCTTAAATCTGGCTCATGGGGAGGGCCTGGAAATAGCAAAGGACCGGTCCACGGTGCTTCTGGCAGCCAAAACAGGGCATGGGGAGACCCCCCCCCATACCCTGTTTTGGCTGGCAGAGTGCTGGAGGAGGCCGTCCAGACAAAAAATGAGGCACAGGGCCTTGCATAGCCCCCTGCGCCCCATTTTGGCCGGCAGGGTGCTGCAGGAGGCGTCTGTCCCATTCCCCCCCACCCCTGCGCATAGCCTGCGAAGGAGAATGTTGATCTGTCCCTCAAAGAAATCTAATTTGACACCTCTGATTTAAAGCATCCCCGCAGTCAGTGAGTGAGATCAGGGCGCTTCATATTCAGCAGCTGTTTATGATCATCGCAATTTCTATGGTTGCATCACCACCATTGGTGTGCTTTACTACCAGCTTCTGACAAACAGAATTAACGGAGAAACCAGCAGTAAAATCGCAAGTTGTGGTCACATGGTGTGTCTCTTAATGACCAAGGCAGAGGTGAGGTTGGGAGCCTATCCAGGTCACATGATGTCTCATTTAACAACTGCATTGCTGAGGGAAAGCTTCCACACATAATAAACAATTACTTATTTCTGAGAAAGTCCTAATTCTGTGATATTAGTAGGTAAACGTGCATTGACTTTACTACCTTAAAAATGAGATTGCCGTCTCAAATATAAATGTTAGAATGTATGACTGATTCTTCAATCATTTCATTAGGAAAGCTACCTAAATATGTATGACGACTGAGTGCAAAAAGCATAATGCTTGCATCTCACTAATAGCAATAGCACTTAAACTTATATACTGCTTCACAGTGCTTTACAGCCCTCTCTAAGCAGTTTAGAGAGTCAACATATTTCCCTCAACAATGTGGGTCCTCATTTTACCGACCTGAAAAGGATGGAACACTGAGTCAACCTTGAGCCGGTCAGGATCAAACTCCTGGCAGGAAGCAGAATTAACTTGCAATGCTATATTCTAACCGCTATGTGACCACAGCTCTTAATTGTCTATTGTGGTTCTAAATTGTGGTTCTGATTCTGACATGATTCAGGTTGAGTTTAGCATATTACAAGTAATCTGGACAGACAAGGAGCTACAAAACATCAACAGATAACAATTCCTCATTTTTTTTTGGTTCCTATGGAAAGATTATAAGTATCCAAAGCTAGACTATGATGAACCTACTACAAATAACTTACCACATTCTGATTCATAAGATGTGCAACAAACTTGGAAGCTGTCAGGCACTGTTGCTGCAAAACAAAACACAAAAACATATATTATTCTAAATTGCTTTATTTTTCTATAATTATGCCAGGGTGAACAACCTACTGAAGCATGAGAAATATTATGCCACACATGATGTTTGGTGACACTGCAAGGTCATGAAGCGAGTAAAGCCACGTTATGGATGTATAGGACTAGTTTATTTGGAATATATTTTGGGGGATTTCTTTGGTTTTTTAATTGCGACCTGACTTTAAGTCTTATATCCATTTTCATGTATTTAATATTTCAAAATTATGAGAAAACACACTGTCATTCTTGAGCAAGACAGAGGAGACTGGATAGGACACAAAGAGGGAGTTTATGGGCTACAAGTTGTTCATGCTAGCATGGGGGGGATTCAAGTGGCTCACAGAAGTATATAACATTTTACAATTTAAAAAAAGAGACATTGCCTATCCCTTACTAGTTTTATTGGAAAAGAGACAAAAAATTATATCAAATGAAAAAGTGGGATCAAGTTAATGGGCCTACTTGAACTATGATTTAATTTACAATCGGTTTAGAAATTGTATTGCACAATTGTGGCCTAATAACTATACAACATTATGGCTTGGCTCAAAAACTTGAACAAGCCATAATATGGTTTGTCTGTTTTTTGTTTAATATAGTGTACAACAATGTAAAAAATAAAGCGTTTTTATAAGCCAGTTCTTATGCAACTGTCACTTCACTGTTATGCTACGGAACTGCAAGTATTTGCTTCTGTTTAATATGGATTTGTTCTTTATATTCTGGATGATTTGATCTTTTTTGTTCTTAGTCTTTACAATGGCAAAAAAATACAATATATTTGGACACAAAGAGAGCAATACTTTGCAGTCTTGCATATGTTTGCAACCATTTCAAAAATTAATCGAATGTACTAAATCAATACTTTTTCAATTTTGTTGTACATAAAGCATTTTGTTTTTATATTAAAATACTTTGAATTTCAATTGATATTTACTCCTGTAAAAATTAATATTATATGGCCTGTTCTTCTCTGTGATCTCCTCATGACTACATACCTTGCACCCATTAATACACTAATGAGGAAATAAGTTTGATTGAGCATATTTCCCTAAGGTAGTTCAAAAGATAAAGAATTTAATAGACTTAACCTTATTCAATTAACCTCCCCAATGGCTTTTTCCATACCTTATCATTTCTTCTGTATCCTTTACGAAAATTTAAAATGAGTCTTTTGAGAATCAATTCCCCAATATTTGGAAATTTGGAATTGATAATGGCTACAACTGCTGCATATACATGAGTGAAGATGGGGGAAGCATTCTGAGCTTGCAAAATTGATCTTGCTAGTAATCCCCTATAAATGAGAAGAGAGACATAAAGACCCTTTAAAAAAAACAAACAGAATTTAATCTAAGTTTAAATGCAGACAACAAAGCATGTGGAAATGAACTTTTTTACTGCTCCCAGCTCCTTAAAAGGCTTTTTAAGGCAGATTAAGTCTCATCTGATTGATTGACTTCCCTGTATGGATATTCCATCCACCCCACCAGTCTACCCAATCAGCAAGCAGCTCTGACTCTCTGAAATATATTTCGGTGTGTGTGTGTGGTGGTGGGGAAGAGAATCTGAAGGGGCTGCACTGGGAAGAAGTAGGTAAAGAAATCCATTTTTACTACTACAACTTAATGCATCTAAATTCAGACTTAATCTTTTACCAGGCTCCCTTAAATTATATGACATGATAGATCGAAGACGATCATTGGCTTTTCTCCATCACACTGTATTATTACTAAACTATCATATCGCCTAACATACAATATTCACTATGACAATTTTAGATTTTTCATCTGTGCTACTATTCTTCACGCTGTAAGTTTATATTGTGATATTATACATTAATTTCCAATAGTGTCTCAGAAAGGAATAATTAACACTTAATTCCAGGCAAAATGATAAAGAAACTTCATTACAAATATCTCCCAAATCCTGCTCTCTTCTATGTCAATGTTGTCAACATGTCTGTCAAGCCTGAAATTAAAGTATGTATAATATGTCATTGACCTATGTCATTCATGTCTCCATTTAGCAGCACGGGTTTCTATCAAACCTATTGTATTTTTGAGACTTACAGTTCTAGTGAAGACCAAATGGAGTTACACTACTGGAAACAATATGCAATGCCATTCCGTCAGACAAAATAGATTCAAAACATTTCAAATTAAATACAGGTAGTCCTCGACTTACAACAGTTCATTTAGTGACCATTCAAAGTTACAACGGCACCGAAAAAGTGACTTGTGATGGTTTTTCACACCTATGACCGATGCAACATTCTCATGGTCATGTGATCAAAATTTGGATGCTTGGCAACTGACTCGTAGTGTGACAATTGCAGTGTCTCTGTATCACGTGATCACCTTTTGCGACCTTTTCACAAGCAAAATCAATGGAGATTCACTTTACAACCATTACTAACTTAACAACTGCAGTGCTTCACCTAAAAACTGTGGCAAGAAAGGTCGCAAAATGGGTCAAAATCCACTTAACCAATGTTTCACTCGGAAACCGAAATGTTGGGGGTTCAATTATAGATGTAAGTTGAGACCATCTGTATAATTAAAGTAACAACTTACTACCCTTGTAATTTTCAGAATAATGATAACTCTGCTACCTAAATCCATTAGGAAGAATAGCATAACTACAGCCCATATAGAGAAAGTTTATCAGTGCAAGCCAAAAGTCATTAATGTACAAGGTCATCAATGCACTAAAATAGAGAAGTAAATTTAGTTCAACAAGTATAGTTTGCCTCCTAATGCAGATATAAAGATACTTCCTGGTAATCTGTGTTTTAATTAAGCACTTAGAAGAAGCATGACAGGATATTTGTGGATTAGGAATCCATCAGAGGCTGCTACTTACTCCTGCCTCAAAGAAGAACACTGACAGAAAACTCATTTTCCCAACAGCTTATCAGGACTGAAAAACCAGCAAGAGGGTAAATGGATTGTTATGTAATATGAACAAACTGCCATGAAACACAAGCTTTATTTTTATTCAGTCACTCTACTAATGCGATAAATGGAAAAGCTCAAGAACCTAATCAGACAGATTTCATCACTTTTTACAGTATTTGAATACCATAAGATTGCAAAATGGAATCCAGCGCACAAAAGAACACTTAAGAATTAAAATAAATAAATCCAAAACTGTCTGATTTTTGAGCACTACAGTTAGAAGGCAGTCATAATTCTTTCATCTCCATTCAAACTAGTTTGTGGTCATGGATCAGAAAATACCCATTGTAATATAGCAGAACTCCAGTTAATATCTTTTTTTTAAAAAAAGACCTGGCTTTAAAAAAAAAACCCATTACAGAAGTCACGGTGTATGCTTTAAAAGAGTTAAAGTTAACTTGATATCTGAATTAGAATCCCACAAAATGTATAAAACATCTTGACTTCAAAAGAATTTGTGAAGGACAAACCTTCAATTTTACAGTATCTGCAAACTTGCACAAATTTTTAGCAAGCCATTCTTATTTTAAAATAAACATACCAGCTTGACTTAAGCAGGAGCCTTTATAAATACATTGTAGAGTATTTTTAACAAGAAGCCCAGATCTATGGGTTGTGCAAATAACATAAAATGTGTTTTCTGCAAACTCTGAGCAAACCCATTAAGTTAACAGGAATTCTGCAATGACACAGTGAAGACTTGGAACACCTTTAAATTAAATCTGCAGAGATGTTACAAGGGTGAATGAGGCAGTGCTAGTCTCCCCATTGTCCTTTACCTCTCTACCTTCAGCCACGACCCAGGTCACAATGTGGCATGTCCCACATTTTCTCTATCCCTAATATTGTTTCATATACATCCATCAATATATTAACACATGTTTAAACCGAGCAGAAAGGGTGGCTCTGTACATATTTCATGCTTACCTGCCTCTCACAATGTTTTCTTGAAGAAGTTCAGTTATAATATTGGCAATGTTTGAAACGTTCACCTTGTTGATCAGACCATTGATGGATTTCTTCAATGCTTCCCAGCTCATTCTTTGATAGGCTAAGCTGTTTTTCAAAATATACAAATTTACTAATGAGCAAAAGGCAAAGAACTAGAGCAAAAGGGACAGTCAGCTGGAGCATTAAACATAGTGACACATCTCTCAGTTCAGCTTTACAAATGCAAAATACGTTAAGAAGAGTTACTACAGCAAGCAGCATTATTATGAATGCTAAACAATGATTTATGCTTTGCAAAAAAGGGTATTATCAACTATGGTCAACAAAATCAGGAAGGACAATTCGAGCTTCAGATTTTATTTCACCCAGCAGAAAAATTTGGCCTTCTCATTAAGAAACGATATTTATTCCTATGCAAAACTGTCACAATAATGATAACTCAGCCATCTGAGCATGAAAAATTGAGACCAAACTCCAATCTTTGAAGCTTTTTCTAAATAAAGCTGCAGCAGTCTTGCTTTCACATAATTAGGATTTTTCTGACATCAGTCATGTCAACTTGCACCTTGCACCTACTCCTGCTTCTATTCCTTCTCTATTATTTGAGCATAGCATTTAAAAATCTAATTTCTGCTAACAAACTTTCAGTTAATTTAAAATATAACAACGTAATTTAATTTATATAATGTATAATTTTAAAAAATTCCGGTATACCTGTTTTTATCAGTTATTTGTGCCTGCATCATCCTGAGCTTTGCTGGAGGAATGTATGCACCTCCAGTACGGGTAAGGATTGGATCCACTTCCTCTTTCTTTTTCTTTGGAGGGGGTTCCTCACGTAAAAGAGAGCCCTGTACTCCTGACTTCTCCGAATCATTTTTTCTATCAGGTGATCGGGACTTCCTGTACTTCTTCCAATCAGATTCTCTCTCCCTCTCCTGTCTTTCTCTCCTTCTGAAATTTAAAAAAAAAAACCCTACATATTACATGTTCAAAGTACAAAAGAAAGAAAAAGTAAAATTTAAATACGATGCCTATAGATTCAGATTCAACTTTATTGTCATTGCACATGAACACAGGCAACGAAATGCAGTTAGCATCTAACCAGAAGTGCAAAACAGCAATGAAGGATAAATATATATATATATACAGATATACAAAAAAAAAGTTAACTGTATATGGATATACAGAATATCTACCGTGTTTCTCACATAATAAGGCCGGGCCTTATTTTTTTGAGCCCGAAAAAACGGCTAGGCCGTCTTTTCGGGGTAATAATTCCCCCTTTCATCCTCATCTAGAGCGCCCGCAGGCAGCCTCGCCACCAGCCGCTCCTAACGGGCGATCATGGCGAAGCGCGAGAGAGCTCCTACTCCCACCAAACACCTTTGCTGCAGACCCAAGACCTTTGGCACCTGCCGCTGTTGCTTTCCCTTCTGCCCATTCCGCTGCCGTTTGGAGTGCCGTTGGAGCTGCTGCCACCGTTTGGAGCTGCCTCTGCTGTTTGGAGCCGCCGCCGCGTTTGGAGTGCCATTGGAGCTGCTGCCGCCATTTGGAGCTGCCTCTGCCGTTTGGAGCCACCGTCGCCGTTTGGAGTGCCGTTGGAGCTGCTGCCGCCGTTTGGAGCTGCCTCTGCCGTTTGGAGCTGCCGCCGCCGTTTGGAGTGCCGCTGTCACGTTTGGAGCTGCCGCTTCCGCGTTTGGAGCACTGCCGCTGTTTGGAGCACCACCGCCACTCCAAACACGGCGGCAGCTCCAAACTGCGGAGCGGCAGCTCAAGCGTGACGATGGCACTCCAAGCGGCGGCAGCTCAACGCGGCGGTGGCTCGCTTCCGTGTTTGGAGCTGCCTCTGCCGTTTGGAGCCGCCGCCGCCGCCGTTTGGAGTGCCGCCGTCACGTTTGGAGCTGCCGCTTCCGTGTTTGGAGCTGCCGCCGTGTTTGGAGTGGCGGTGGTGCTCCAAACAGCGGCAGTGCTCAAAGCGAAGCGGCAGCTTCAAAGCGGCGGCGGCTCCAAACGGCAGAGGCGCTCCAACGGCAGAGGCAGCTCCAACGGCGCAGCAGCTCCAACGGCACTCCAAACGGCGACGGTGGCTCCAACGGCACTCCAAATGGCAAGTCCCCCACCCTTCCCCCTATTTTGCATGTTTTAAACTAGGCCTAAATTTGGGGGGGGCTTAATTTGATTTTATGCCTAGAAAACATGCTGGGTCTTCCTATTGGTGGAGGCCGTATTGTTGGAGAAACACGGTATGAATATACAGAATATATGTCTATGGAAGGAATATATACGACTGTACAGAGTGTTTATGAACATATTGAATATAAGTATAATGCACAGAGAGTTTATACAAGATATGTTATATATTATCAAGGAAAGTATCAGCGTGTGTGGGGGGATAGAGGAGTTGAGGAGTACAATAAGGAGACCGCTGTATGGTAGAAGCTGTTCCTTAGTTACAATTCACCAGTTCTAAGACCTATTTTAAGCAAAATCCAAATTGACACACTCTATAAAAGCTTACAAAATACCACCAGCAGTTAACACAAAGTTCAGAATTTTTAGAAGCATTTGTCATTCACCTTGGTTCTGGGTATCTGTCATCATAAAGTCCCCTTCCCGAATGTTCTCTGTCAGATCTTCTGTGTTCCAAATGGCCTTTGCTTTGCGGTGATTGAGACCTCTTACGCTCCATGAACCTATTCATGGATTAAGAGCAAAACTTGATTAGCAATTACTGTTAAACACATCACAGAAATATGTGGAGAGGCCAGTTTGGTGTAGTGGTTAAGGCACCAGGCTACAAATTAGGAAACAGTGAATACAGGTAGTCCTTGACTTACAACATTTCATTTAGTGACCGTTCAAAGATACAATGGCACTACAAAAAGTGACATGATTTTTTTTTTACACCTATGACCGTTGCAACATCCCCATAGTCATGTGATTTACATTTGGATGCTTGACAACTGGTTCATATTTATGATGGTTTGCAGTGTCCCAAGCTCATGTGATTCCCTTATGTGACCTTCTGACAAGCAAAGTCAACAGGGAAGCCAAATTTACTTAACAGGCGTGTAACTAACTTAACAGCTGCAAGGATTCACTTAACAAATGTGGCAAGAAAAGTCAACTTAACAAGTTTTTCACTTAACAACATATATTGTGGTCGTAAGTCAAGTAGTACCTGTATAGCCCTGCCTTAGTTTTGCACAAAGCCAGCTTGCCAGTCACCTTTCTCAGTCCTAGGAAGAAGGAACTGGCAAGCCTACTTCCAAAAAATTGCTGCTAGACAGTTACAAGGAGTCAATGCTGACCCGAAGGCATAAATAAGTAAATAAATAAATATATAATGGATTATGTAACTTTGGAAAGCGAATCGTGGGTTTCAAATGTTCCTCAGCTGTCAACTTTGTATTGCAGAAAACTTTACTTTGTATGAAAAATAATAAGAAAAAATATTGATATAATTTGCAGTAATTAAACAAGTCTCGGTGTCTATGTATGTCCTTCAGTTACTCCTTGGTTCATCAGTTTTACAAGATTTACATCATAAATCTTGAACTTAATCCATCCTTTCCTTCTCATACTTTCTATTGCTACCCCAGTTCTTTCAAAACAGGTATCATTTTGATTATGACAGTGAATGAAGCAAAGGAATAAACAACATTCATAAATGGATATTCATATTCAATATATCTGATGTTCATATACATAACATATTTCCATGGTTTCTGTACAAATATTTGGAAATGGGACTTGAAGGGAGCAGAATCCTAATGAGGCACCAGATCAGAATAGGCAGAAAAGGAAATGTATTCACAACAAAATAGATTGATTTGCATCCTTTCAATTGGCTCCACTTCTAATTGTGTAAGTCTGAAGAAGATTCTTGGTGAACTCAGCTACGTTCACTTAGCATTTCTCTACAACTGGAATATACTTAGAACAGCAGAATTTTCTGCTGAGAAGATAAAGAGAGTAACCAATATCCATGGGAACACTGGGAAAACGGTTAGTGCACCTTTAAAAGGTATAAATCTTGGATTGGAGGTGTCAATTTATTAACAGCAACATAAGAAACTAAGCTAGAGACAGAAACACCTGTAAAAATACCTACCGTGTTTCTTACAAAATAAGGCTAGGCCTTATTTTTTTTTGACCCCCGAAAAAACGGCTAGGCTGTCTTTTCGGGGGTGACTTATTCCCCCCCCCCTTGCAACCTCGGGTGGGCGGGCAGCGACAGCTTGGATGTTGACCTTGGTGGGGCATTTCGTATCGGGAGACCTTCCGCCACCGTTGCTTTCCCTTCTCCCTTGCTGCCGCGGCGTTTAGAGCAACGCCGCGGCGTTTGGCGCAGCCATGTGCGGCCAGCCAGGGCTCCTCCCTGCAACCAGAGCCCAGTGGAGACACTCGGCTTCAGGCGCTCCTGCCACCTTCCCTTTGCCTTTGAAAGTAAAGCCAATTATTTTAAAAACGACGCCCTACTACAACAAAGCCTCCCCTGCCCGAGAGGGCAGCCCAACCCCACGTGGGGAGGCAAATCTCCCGGGGCCGCAGCACAGGATCGGCCCACCTCGGGAGAAGTACCCAGCCGCCATCCCTGCCTGGCGCCGGGCAGAGAGCGAAGAACTTCGCCTGGGGCGCCCAGCGCAGCTGACAGGCGGGCCCTCCTTCCCGGCAGCAGAGCTCTCACCAAGGCAGCGAGCGCCTCCCCACCGGACCCTCTGCTCATCCTGCCAGGGCCACGCCAGAGCTGTATGGGCCGGGCAGAGCCAGGAAAGCGAACCATGGGTGCACGCCCGCCTGCCAGCAGCAAAGAGCCGGGCCGACCTGAGCTTGGCTTCGAGGCGGAGAGAGCCCAAAGTCGCCCATCCTTTCCACCCCTTGCCCAGCCTGTCCCCATGCATCTCCAAATGCGCTGGCAGCTCCAAACACTGCAGCGGAATGGGCATCAGGCAGAGGCGCTAACTTGGCGGGGCTCAGCTCGGAGGAGGACACGGCACAGGCCATCGCCTCGCCTCCCTGTCCATGGATGGGTGGGCACTATCACTGCCTCGGGCGGCCTCTCCCGTTGACCCCTTCGGATTTGCGCTGGAGGGACTTGGGAAGGAAGCCAAGCTCAGGTTGGCCCGGCTCTTTTGCTTGGCAGGCAGGCGCGTACCCGCGTCTTGCTTTGCCAGCTCTGCCCAGCCCGCACTGCTCTGGCGTGGCCCTGGCGGGATGAACGGAGGGTCCAGCGGGGAGGTAACGGCAAGGCCCCCCCACCATTCCCCCCCATTTCGCATGTTTAATATAGGCCTTAATTTGGGGGGAGGGGCTTAATTTGATTTTATGCTGATAAAACATGCTGGGCCTTCCTATTGGTGGAGGCCGTATTGTTGGAGAAACACGGTATTGATGAAGTATCTAATAAAGCCCATAGCAGATAATCTGGTATGTATATAGTGCATGTGTGAGAGAAAGACATACATGTCCATCAACCAAATTACATACAATTATAGCATTGTTGTTTTGCATCCTTCTTTGATCAGAAGACCCAAAACTAATGCTGTCAATTTATGAAGTTGTCTTGGTTCTCTAGATCTGAGTGAAAGAAATATCCCCCCTCTACGTACTTCTTTTCCATCAAATATCAAAACTGTCTGAAAGGGAGGCAAATCTAGGTTTAAAATGATTCCTATCCCAAAACATTATTAGAATAAAAAGATGACGTATTTTCCACTACCAGATTCTCAGCTAATCAAAAATGACTAATCCTTCCAGGTAAACTGAGTATTGCCACTTCTGCTAACAATCAGTTTGTCATATTTACTACTTGCCTAAAATACCATTGTAGAAATGCTTTTTAACTGGTAGGGGAATTCTCAAATCTTAAAATACTTTAAATCTATTTTAAGATAGGTAGGTGGCCAGCCAGGAACTGGGCCTTGCAAGCAAGTGAAGCCACATCCATGCACATGCGGGACCCAAGCAGCATACGGAACCACACACATGCCTGATCTATGGAAAAACCACCCTCCACAAAACCAGTCCCTGGTACCCAAAAGGTTGAGGGCCACTGTTTTAAAATATTAAAGAAATCCTCTCCCCTCCCATCTCCCCATTACAATCTATTATTATTTCTAGTGAGTTTTTACTGCATTCCTTATAAAAAGACATTTTACCTGTCTTCTGGGGAGGCACTTCTCTGGCGAGTATGGTAAGCTTCCTTCCTTTCACAGCTAGATCCAGACTTTAAAACATAAATTATTTAAATTATACATAATAAATATTCTTAAGAGAACTGAAATGCAAAATACACTCACAAAGAACTAATATGACTGTTTTTCACGTATATGCAATCCCATACTGTACCTGTGAGCCTTACAAAATGTGCTAATATTGCACTGAGAAACCAGCTATTTTAAACCAGCCTTGCCCTCTTTTGGAAAAATCTGTATCTTTCTATTATTGTATTACACTTTATTGTAATACATTCTATTATAAATTGATTTGAGATTATTTAATGGGAAGTAGCAAAATAATGTAATAAATGTTATTGTGTTAAATTTTATACTGTTTGTTTTTACTTCATTTTATTATTCTAGTTTATGGATTGTAACCAACTCTGATTCCTTAAGGTAACAGCCAGGCTACAAATATTTTAATAAACAAAACACAATACTTGACATAAAACATCAGTAAAATTTGCAGTTAGCCAACGACCAAGTAGTAACAACTATATAACTGTTCTCAATAAAGTATTTATTACATAGTAGAGATCGTAACGCATAATACGAGTAAGTAAACATTTCTTCTCAGATAAAATTTAGTGTTTGGGCTTCAATCATACTTCCGTAGACTCAAATTGCCTTCCACATAAGCACTTCGGAAACATCTACAAACATTGAGAATTGGTGTCAGAGTTGGCAGAGAAAATAATTGTTGCTGATGGGAACAAAGGAAGAAAAGGAGTGTCAATCTTCCTCATCAAAAGCCTGGGCAAAAAGCTGCACATTCAGAACCCCCAAAATATCAATGAGGTAGATTTGCTGAATTCATCAAATATATAATACTAAATTTTAAAAAATACTTACATTCATTTCTGCTACTCTTCATTCCCTTATTCTTCCACTTTAAAACTCTGAATTTCCAATGTAAGCGTTCCAAAATCAATGTGGAATATTATTGTTATTCTTACAGCAAAAATAATTCATCTATAGAGAAAACAAATGAGGTTTCTGGTATTGTTAAGGCAAAAATCAAAGCAGCCATAAACTAATATTGCTGTCAACAATTATCTGCTTTTCAGTTAATTAATTTGACTCCTTAATCTATACGTATCTGAGCTTTCAAAGCATAGTTCTCATAAAGCATGTTAATATACAAGAATTTGCTCATAAATCAGGGGTCCCCAACTCCTGGTCCATGGACTGGCCTTGGTCCACAGCATGCCATAAATCAGGCCACACAAACAAATGAAGCCCCCATCTGCTGGATGCAGGCAGTACGTGAAACCACACCCTCTCTCCAGTCCACGGAAAAACTGCTCTCCATGGAAGGGGTCTCTGGTGCCCAAAAGGTTGGGGGCCACTGTCATACATGATTGATAAATAAGAGAACAATGTGTGTAAAACACAAAAAAAAAACCTTCATTTTTGCATTGAGTTTCAATTCTGCACCAATAAGAAATGATATGTGAACAGAGTGAGCTCTTTCCAGCTGAATGCAATGGCTTGTTGCTTTGTTTTTACTGCCTACTCAAACCAGTATGTGTGCCGTACATGCACTATTTGGTTAGTGTTTTTTTTGCATCTCTTAGATTTTTTTAAATTTTGTTAATTATCACTGCTAAGGTGTACTTTTCCCCGCTTAATAAATCTGTATGCTGAAAAGGATGTTACATGAAGCACGGCGGTAATAACATTTCAAGTGGAGAAAGAAAAGCTTTATTGACTGAAGAAAGCTTGAAATTCTCAGTGGTTTGAAAAGAAACAAAAGAACATGTGACACTGTGCAAGTTTCTGCTTAAATGAAGAGGCAATGTTAATAATATAAAAGCCAGGTGTTTTTTTTTAAAGAACAAGTGTAGAAAGTCTTATTAGAACAAGACAAAGACTTTGAAGAAATAGAACATCTGTTAAATGTTTCGACTGAAGATCAGATAATGAAGATATCGGGGGCAAATTTTCTCACAAGAAATGAGAAGCCACTAACAAGGGTGTTTGGTGGCTTCTACCTGATTTCATACGTGATTTGAAAGGCTTTGCTGCTATAAAAGAGCTGCCCAAAATAAAGGCAAATTGTATTGCTCTCACAAAGCAAGCTGGGGTCAACAAAGTAGAAGGCGATGACTGACTTAGTTCTCAGTTGTTTCAGTCCCATCGGCACAGAACTTTCAAGAAAAGATCTGCAACACTTGCTGTTGATGGCCAAGAGGAAAGTAAAGAAGAAAAGTCCAGCAAGCCAGTACAGGTAGTCCTCAACTTACAACGGTTCATTTAGTGACCGTTCAAAGTTACAATGGCACTGAAAAAAGTGACTTATAACTGTTTCTCACACTTATGACAGCTGCAGCATCCCCATGGTCACATGATTAAAATCTGGTTGCTTGGCAACTGACTCATATTTAGGACGGTTGCAGTGTCCCGGGGTCATGTAATCCATTTTAGCGACCTTGTGACAAGCAAAGTCAATGGGGAAATCAGATTCTCTTAACGACCATGTTATTAATTTAACAAGTGCAGTGATTCACTTAAATTGTGGCAGGAAAAGTTGTAAAATGGGGCAACACTCGCTGAACAAATTTCTCAATTAGCAACATAAATTATGGGTTCGATTGTGGTCATAAGTCGAGGACTACCTGTATAATATTTTTTTTTAATCCTCCAACAGTCAGTTCTGAATTTTTTTTAGAAAAATGGAAATGGCTAAAAGATAATAATTATAATGCCGAAAGGAACAGAATAGTAGTCACTGGATTTCAATTTTATTTGGAGCCATATAGGCCAGGGCTCGCCTACCTTTTGGATCTCAGGGACCACCAAACTGTGTGTGTGTGTGTGTGTGTGTGTGTGTGAGAGAGAGAGAGAGAGAGAGAGTGTTGGCGACCACTGATATATAGGCAACTTTGTATACACACACACACACCCAAGGCCCGACAGTTCTGGTATGATCACATTTCATACAAGCCTGCATCCACATTTCTTCACACTTATCAACATTTTCCACATTGTCATCACTTGCAGACCCCCCACATTTTCAAACTGTCATCACTTATTTTTCAAAGTAAGAGAGTAAATGTGCATTACTAAATTATGAATTGAAGTTGTTTTTCAACTGTGTTAAATACTTTATTTGGATCATTTATTGCTTTATACATCAAGTTAATATATATAAAATCAATTATCATCTCCAGTTACTTTTTGTAGGACAATGTCTTAGACTGCCTTTTCTTTGCAAGTAGATTCATCAGCAGACTCTATGATGGAGATGAACTTTTTTATATATATTGGAGGGACTATACTGTACTGTAGGCTTTTACTGTAGGCTTTTACAATGACTCCAGGACACTGTAACCATCATAAATGTGAGTCATTTGTCAATCATCCGAATGTAAATCACATGACTGTGGGGATGCTACAAAGGTCATAAATGTGAAAAATGCCATTCTAACTCTGAACAGTCATTAAATGAACCGTTGTAAGTTGAAGACTACCTGTATCTACTTGTGAGACAGACGAAAATGATGTTAGAAAATATGTGACTAATTTTAGACCTATCTGCTTCCCTGTTTTTTTAAAAAAAAACACTTTCCCTACATGTCACAAAATCGCTATGCAATATCCATGTCCTCAACATTCAGCAACTGAAAATGACAAATCCTATCAGCCCGTTACATCAAGAAAACCCAGACAGTTCCCCATTTTAACAGAAATCTTGGAACTCAGTTTCATGTTATCTCTAAGTCTCATGACAAAACAAAACAAAAACAAATATTGTTAGGATAAACAGTTTGGAGAACAGCCAAATCATCATCATCATCATCAAGATCTGCCTATCCCAGGTCCTTGGTAAGGACAAAAATGCCAAAGCCAGTCTCAATGACTGGCTGACTGTGTAATGATATAATAATAATAATAATAATATTAATAATAATAATAATAATAATAATAATAATAATAATAATAATAATAATAATAATAATAATAATAATAATAATAATAATAATAATAATAATAAAATCTGTAACACCACCAAACATCCAGATTTGCCTATCCCAGGTCCTTGGTAAGGACTTTAAAGGTAGACAAAAATGGCAAACCCAGTCTGAACATCTGGCTGACTGTGTGGCGAATAATATTATTAATATTAATATTAATAATAATAGAGGAGGAAGATGATGACGATTATCTCTTTTATTCATTAAACATGAAACTCAGTCAACTGAACATTTAAAAATGTATCACAAATATCACTGACTGGCGCCAATGTTGTTGTTGTTGTTGTTAGAATTTTTATCGGATCACCTTCTCCGTCGAGGACGAGGGAAGCAGAGATACTGGGGCACCAATAGGCAACTCAGCGCACTTCCCACACAGCCTGATTGCAGGCGGGGAAAGGGAGATCGCGTACGGCCACGTTCAGACGTGCACACACACCTACACGCGTTGCAACGAAGTACCGAGTCGCTTCCTTACAAGCACCGGTTCTGGGGAGCTGCGGGTGGTTTGGGGAAGTTTCCTCGGATCATCCCGCCAGCCGGGAAGCCCAAGCTTCTCCCCACGCTCGTTGGCCCATCGCTCCCGCCCCTGCCCGCCTCCCGGCGATCGACGTGGAGGGCTCAAAACCGGAGAAGAAGCCAGAGCTCCGGCTGCGAGGAAACGACGTCAGAAAGCCCGCTCCTCGCGCCAGCCGGCCTTGTAACTTACCCGAGCCACCAATTTCCCACCAGAGCATATGCCCGCTTACAGGAATTACGCCACTTCCGCTAATTTGTCCTCCAATTAGAAGCAAGAAAAAAGGCGGTACTTCCTCCCCCCCCCACGAATTATTGCTTTTGTTAAGTCCAAGCAGTCAACTTTGGGAAGGAAAGAGTTAAGAGAAATGTGGCCCGAAGAGCGGTTTCTCGCTTACCTAACAGCAGCGTTTTAGGCTATCAAGCACGGATTGAACTACATTTCCCAGTGTTCCTTATGTTCGATAAGAGTGTCTATTGCTGTCAAAGAGTGGCAAAGAGTTTTCGGAGAATTTTTATGATGAACTTGAAATAGTAGTACCTGGAGCCTATAACAATTCAGAATAAGATATTTTTTCCCTCCCATCCCTTCTCATTTTCCTTTCCTCCCTGGCAGAAACATAGGTTTTCTTAATGAATGTATAATACAAGCAGATATCTGATACAGTTTTATCACCAAAGAGAGAGGAGTAATATTTCACTAGTTGAATTTTTTGCACCGTCTAGAAATTACAACCAATATGAAATACCAAATTTAACATATATTGTGGTAAGTGGACAGAATAGTCCATTTTTCATATATTTCTGACAAGATAAAAGAAATGGTTGGCTCAAAGTTTAAGGACAATCAAAATACTGACCTGTTTTTATTAATCCAAAATTCATAAAAAAACCTGAAAAGTACACTCGCATTTGAGATCAGGAAAGATGTTACAACACTTGGTTTGTTATATGTTGCCTAATGGAGAATGTCACAGATTTTCAAGCCTGGAACAGGTTTTGGTTTTTTTTTTTTTGTGACATTTTAGTCAGTCCTTAAAGGGATTTCAAGCTATGGATTTTGGAGTTTCCCCCTATGGATGAATAGGGTTTTTTTTAAAATCCAGTAAATATTTTATTTATGAACTGTCAAATGTTTGAGAAAAACTTATGATTAACATGACCCTGGTAGTAAGTCTTGGTCATTACAAGAGGTCTAATTTCTAAGTAACTGGGAGCTCACTGAGTCTACAGTGGTAAATTCCTATGGATGTTTATAGATTAAGACCCATTGTCTTCAGCGGAAACTAATTCTCATTTTAGCTACTGAGGATTATAACTTTAGTACACTAGTTTCTTAGTTTCCATGATTAAAATGAAAATAATTTGCCTTGTTGTATAAAATTGGTAAATACTAAAAGGTCCTTACTATAGATTATGGAAATTTGGGGATTTCAGATTTATTCAGATTTTTTTTCCCCAAAGACTAAAAGCTTGTATTTCATCTTACAATCAAAACAGCTTAAAATCATGAATCTTATCTGAAATGCATATAAAAGCAGCAGGTATATAAAAGGATGACAAGAAAGTAACATAACTCTCTATATTACAATAGCTTTTTTTAAAGACATCTTTTGTCTTTAGTGAATATCCTATGTTGTTAATTAGCATTTTCATGTGAACCCAGTGAGATTTTGATGAAATTGTCACAGTTCAGCAGTCATAGGCAAGCCCTGATTGTCATAACACCTAACTCATAGCAGGCAATATAGCACTTATCTCCTTAGATGCTGTATCTATAATAAATTTTGATGATGAAACAGTTGGCTCTTATCAGAAGAAGCCTGTTCCTTGCATTTTGTGTTTGAAAGCCAAGCTCAAAAATGCTGCAGTATAGAAAAACATATTTGGAAATAGAAAAAAAATTGAAAAAATGAGAAAGCAAAAAGACCTCTTTGCAAAATATCTTCTGTGATATTTGCAGCAATATTTTGCAAATAAATCTTTCAGTGTTTTTTGCAGTTTCATGGAAATGGCCATTTGCTATTATAGAAATATGTGGTCAGATAAGGCATTGTGTATATGTGGCTATCTTTAAAAACAATGTAGCACAGGATCTGGATATTTGAGGGAAAACCCCCCCCCCCATCTCCAAATATTTCTGTCCATCTTACAAAATCAGACCCAGTTGGTCTGTCCTGATATAGTTTTATAAGCATTCCAGTTTCATATAAGTTTGCAATATACCAGAATACAATCTTCAGACTGACCTAGAAATTTATTGCATCTACTGATCAACTGAGATCTCTTGAAGGCCATCATACTCGTTCTCAGCTGTTAAGGATATAATTTCTGTATAAATGTATTTCTTCCTCTTCCCTTCAGAGTTCCACTTTTAGGTGTCCTTTATCTGTGGCATTGCCTGAGTCCATTACTTGCCAAGTCACATCACTGTCCTATTTCCCTTTAGTCCGTCAGACTTGTTATTCTTATTACATCTTGCTGATATGTCTGCTAACTGATTGTTGCTCTTTATATAACAGAGCTTATATTGCTGATATATGCTTATGCTTCTTTCACCCTGTGGATGTCATTCTTGGCCCCAAGTACTTTCCAGCCAAATTTGTCATCTTATTTTCCTCTCCATCTGCTGCTCAAAGGAAGAGGGCAAAAAGGAAAGACTCTTGTTCCCTGCCAACCATCAATCACTCTTGATCTTGCCAGGTATAATGGCAGTGTTGTTAAAATAAATAGCCGAATTGTAAGCAGGATCATAATGTACATATGTTGTCTTGCCTACACACAGAGATCACTGTGGGGAAGAAAGGTATTTTATCTGATGATTGCTGAAGCAGGAAAAATACCACACAGAGAGAGAAACATATACAAAAACACACACAGACTCACACAGCAATCAAATTCAGGATTGACTGAAATTTAAATTAGGGCGTAAAGAAGAGAACATACACAGGAATCTTTGCCTAGACAAAAAGAGTTGAAGATTATTTTAAGTCCAGGACTACATGATCAAGCTAATTCACTGAAGTGTGAGGAAGAGGAGGTGGTGGTACTTTCTGTGCAATCAGATTTGCAAAATTTTGTTGTTATAGCCACTTTCTATACAAGTTGTTTTAGCCTTACTGTGCAACTGATTTCCTGGTCTGCTTCACCTAGTAGATTTGGCACTTATCCTGATGGTGAAGCTTTATTGGGAATGGCTTTCATCCCTGGTGAGAATTTTGGCACCCCATCTTAATCCCTCTTCAGCAAGCAATTCCTTCTGCAACAAGACTAATGTTAGTAAAGGAAAGAGTATCTTGCTAATGAAGACAAATATCTGTGTCCCAGAATAATGTTGCAGGATCCAATCTCTGGTCGGTCAATAGGACCAGAGGTTTTGTCTTCCAACTTTTGAATTTGTACTGGAAGCCCATCCTCAGGGAACTTCTTTCATACCAGAATGTGTGTGTGAGAGAAATTCCCTGAGTATGGGCTCCAATGCTAGAGAGAAGTTCCATGAAAATGGGCTCCAGCAGGAGTCCAAAAGCCCGGAAGACAAAAACTCTGGTCCCAGTGACCGACTCAGATTGGATCCTGCAAAGAGTATCTTGGTTAAGACTGCCGGGAAGGGTAAGACTTCACCTCAGCACTTTCTGTGAGTGTAAATAAAAATGGCTATTTCCCAACATCTTGGAAGCTAGGAAAATAAAAAAATGCTTCTGTGTGAGCTGATTCAAAAGTGATAGAAGGCTTCACACTGGGTACCCTTATGTGTCTGGCATCCTCAGGTCCAATGCTTTTAATTTTGATACTTCAGAATGGCTTCGATCTCAGATGGCCACGCTCTTTGTGGAAAGAGAATATTACAAATGCCTCAACACAAAACTTGCCAAGTTTGCTGACATAATGTATTTAAAGCATGTTGTATTAATTTATGTTTGGCATTATCACTGGTTACTGAGTTAGGAAAGATGAGAGGACATTTAGTTCTTCAGCAAAGCCTTGTGTTTTTGGAATAGATTAAAAGCCCAGTTGCTTTCTGTTAAGAGAAAATAAATGGTGTTGCTGCTACATTGCATCCCAGCAGTTTAAAATAAATAAATAAATTGGAAATGAAACAAAATGGCTTTTTTGTCCTTGATGGACTATTGGATTACTCTTATGGATTGGATGGTGGTGAGATGGCTAATACCATAATTTTGAATCAGGAATTAAATCATTTTATTATCTTCATTTTGTTGAGTCATCTCATTCCAGTATTTCTGTTTGTTACCAATCTCATACCCAGATTGTTCTACTGGCATTTAAAAATAGGGTCTTCCCTCCAATTATGTGGAACCAAATTCCAGAAAAGACATGCCCAAGCACTTTGGTAACATTGCTAAGAAAACTTGTCATCAGGATTCAATCTTCATTCAAGAATATCTCCACACCAGTGGTGGTATTCAGCTGGTTCGCACCGGTTCCCATGAACCGGTAGCAAGGATTTGGCATGGGTCGCTGAACCGGTAGTAACTTCTGGTTGGCCACGCCCCGTTTGCTCACTTGCCCTGCCCACCCAATGGTCACTTGCCCTACCCATCTGACGCTCACCCCCACCCAGTCACTCCTTAAGATATTTCTTTCCCCCCCCCCTCCTGACAATCAACTACTCCTATGATCAGCTGTGCCAGGATTACCCTCGCTTAATTACTGCCTCACTCAGGAGCTTCCCTGAGGCCCAGGGAGGCAAAAAATGGAGGGAGGAGAGCAAAGCCCCCCCCTTCCTCCCCACACTCCATTTTTTCCCTTCCTGAGCCCCAGGAAAGCCTGGGAGCAAAAACGCCCCCCCAGGAGGCTTGCCCGAGGCCCAGAAGGCCCAAAAAATGGGGAAGGGGGGTACTGCAAAAAGCCACGCCCACCCAGTCACATGGCCACACCCACTTAGCCATGCTCACCAAGCCCTGCCCACAGAACTGGTAGTAAAAAAATTTGAATCCCACCGCTGCTCCACGCTTACCTTAATTAACGGTAGAATCGACTTGTGCATTTTTAAAAAGAAAAGGTGCATACATCTGTGCCCTTTTAAACATTGCATTTGGTTGGCTGACATTCAGGGAAGGCGTGGCTCTGCAAATTTGCAAGGGAAAATGTTTTGCCTTAGGGTGATTGTAAAGATTGTAAATGGATAAGAAGATATCAATAACTCTGCATCAGGCCTGTGCACATCTAGTTTAGCCTATTTACTAGATGAGATTAGTTCATAGTAAGGATCTTAAGTGATGATGTTATTATACTGATGCTTCTCCAATGTCACATAAAGAAGGGAGAGAGCAAGTGAAAATGTCCTTTGCTGGGGCAATTTCAGGTATAGTTTCTTTTAGCATATGTCTTCTTCCAGCACTAAGTGACACATGACCAAATGACACATGGGATCACATGACTGCAAGACAGTGCAACCATCATAAATACAAATCAGTTGTCACATATCTGAATTTTGATCACAGGACCAAGCGGATGCTCCAAGGGTCATAAGTGTGAAAAATAGTCATAAGTCACTTTTTCAGTGCCGTTGTAACTTTGAACAGTTATTAAATGAACTGTTGAGGACTACCTGTATTATGTTGAAAAGACTTAGAAAACCTCACGTCATTTTGGAAGATGGCTGAAAGGTGAATATGGTGTGCTACAGAGTGGATTTAAGATGTGGTATATTTCCACAGGATACTAGACCATTCGAACAGCCAGTCAACAAGAGAACCAATCAGCTGCTCAGAATTTAAATATAGCTCCAAATGAACAGCCAATCAAATGACCAACTTGCCAAACTGGCACACAAGACATTTATAAACAAAGGAGAACAGGACAAGAAAATCCTGCTGCTGATGTTACCTGGTCTGGTAACAAAACATTCAGAAACTAAATTAAAACAAGCTTGGGGACCAAACCACTGCCCCTCCCCCCCAAAAAAAATTAACAATGGTATCTCCATTCAATTTAAGATTTATTTCAGAGATACAGTTTCTCCTTAGAGCTCCTTTGGATGAAGGATTGGCAATGCTATATTATATCCTATCCTGACAGATGGGGTATAAAAGGAGTGAAAAGAAATGGCCTGTACTAACGGTGAACAGGGACTTTCAGATTCAATTAATGCACCATGAAAGCTCCTCTTGCCCTCATTCCTCCAAATGGTTACATCCAATGACTAAAATAATTTTAGGTAGGAATGGGACAGTTAAAATAAGCTTTAATAAGAACTCTGGTGGCGCAGTGGTTAAAGTGTGGTATTGCAGGCAAACTCTGCCCCCCGGAATGGGACAACTCGCTGTGGCCAACTCACCATGGCCAACTCAGCACAGCCAACTTGCTGTTGCCCAGGTATTACCGTCAACTCGCTGCAGGACAATTTAACAATTCTATTTAATTATTTAAAATAAATAAAACATTATTTTAATTTTTGCAATTCACATTTAATTCTGTCCCTCCTTTTTCATCCTTTCTTTAATGATTCTATTCTGCTATTTCTTTGATATTAGTGTAACTCTTGCGTTGTCCTGCAGTGAGTTGGCTGTGGCAAGTTGTCCTGCAGTGAGTTGCCTGCAGCAAGTTGGCCGTGATGAGTTGGCTGTGGTGAACTGTCATAGACCCCTGCCCACAACCTGGAGTTCAATCCTGAGGGGACTCAAGGTTGACTCAGCCTCCCATCCCTCTGAGATCGGTAAATGAGAACTCAGATTGGTGGGGGCAATATGATATTATAAACCTCCCAGAGAGTGCTGTAGGGAACTATGGGGCAGTGTATAAGTTTAAACGCTATTGCTATTATTTGGAACTTATATGCTTTCTGTTAAATTCTGTTGCATAAACTGCATACTGCATATGTGCAAAGACCAGTACTACCAATTTATATTGGTAGTCAATAATAAGAGAGGGTGGGAAGGGAGTAGGCATTTCAAGGATATATATAGTTTCCATACAGATTTGTTATGCTCCAGAGATTTTTAGATAGCAGCTCCTAGAATTCCCAGTCTGCAAAGCTAATGGATGTAATTAGTTTTCCTGATCGTATTTATTATGTTAGAACGTCTATTTTTACTGCCTGTGGGGGATTTTCAGCCCAAGCTTCCAGATTGAATCTGCCTTTTATTGAAGAAAGCCTATTCCAATCAAACCATAATGAACAAAAGGGAACAGTTGTGTAAAGTTAAAAATGTGTTGTTTTACTGGTCAAAACTTGTGATTTTATGCTGACAAGCAGAGCAGTCAAAAGAATGAACATGTGGAGGCTAGTGTGAATTTGGACATTGCAAACAATTATTTGTTTTACCTGAAACCCTGGGCCTTTTGAACGTGTTCCAAAGGTATGAGGTTCACATTGCAAAAGTACAATCATTGTATTGATTTTGCCCTCGCCCCCAAACATTGCTTAGTCAGACTAAATAAATGCAAGTTACATTTGATCATTGTTACAGAATCAGATATACACTGTCTTAATATCTTATGGACTCTATAGTGCTATTTTATATTTAAAAGCCTATTCAACATTTTAAGAAGAAATGCGTCAAAAATCAGGGTGATGATGTAAAAATGTCCAGGACTATGCTATTGCTATATTGTATTGTGTTTACAATGAATGTTATAATGTTTTAAAGAAATTAGTAAAATATCTTTGTGAGAGAATATTTGTGAATGAGTTCTACAAATTTGTGAGCCAATGTTTGCCAACACACATACTCTGAGGTACAAATATTTAAAATGAAATAATTGATTCTCATGACCCTGCACCAGAGGTGGTATTCATCGGGTTCTGACCAGTTCTGGAGAACCGGTAGCGGAAATTTGGAGTAGTTTGGAGAACCAGCAAATACCACCTCTGACTGGAGATTTTACAGTATCATCTCCCCTACCACGCCCATCAAGCCACACCCACAGAACCAATAGTAAAAAAATTTGAATCCCACCACTATCCTGCACTCTTTCAGAAAGCTTATGATGAATCTCACCTTTGTTAAAATGCTTTATCACATAACTGGCTAAAAATGTCAAAAATATACTTTATAATAAAGCATATGCATGTTTACCCAAGAGTAAGTACTACCGACTATTTGGACTCCTTCCCAGGTGAGTGTGTAGAAGATACACAGCCTGGGAAATCTTCTCAGAACTCATTCTACTTTATTGCTCCATTCATGAACCATTACCACTTTTAAAAACAAATATTTTTCCTAGTGGAATCTTTGTGCAGTTCTCCAAATACATTTTAAAAACTTGCACGGGGCTTTTATCATCCCTATGAAAGGTAAAAAATTACTGTTTATCTTTTTACATGGAGAAGGGATGTTCCAAATCAGCCTTTGGCAAAATTTCTGAACAAAAGTGAATGAGAAATAAATCAGCTTTAATAAGGTGACCAACTTTTTTACAATAAGAAGGAGGACACAAATAAATTGAAGAAAAACAAAACAAAGCCACTTGCACACGGCGTACTCAGGGGTGGAATTCTACCAGTTCACACCTATTCACTAGAATCGGTTGTTAACAATCTAAGCAGTTCAGAAGAAATGTTAGAAGAAATTACTGTCCTAATCCTGTAAGGAAGGCAGGAAGGAAACATTCTGGTATTGCTTACAGGAACTGCCTCTCGGTTAACCCTTATTACATTCTCAGCAGGACTAGACTTCCTGTCTCAGGAACCTCTCTGGAGTTATTTTCCCCTCCTTTGCTGGTACTTTGCTTGTGTGGAGTGACCATTCAAAGTTACAATAGCACTGAAAAAAGTGACTTATGACCATTTTTCACACTTACGACTGTTGCAGCATCCCCACGGTCATGAGAGGCCAGGCGAGGAGATGCGTGCCTCAATGTGAGTGATGTTGAGTTGGCCACACCCAGCCAGTCACATGACCACCAAGCTATGCCCACCAACTAAGCCATGCCCACAGAACCGGTTGTTAAAAAATTTGAATCCCATCCCTGGATGGAACTGAAAAATACATGGATTTTTGTTATACTGGATGCTTTTGGATATTATATTTTGCAGGGGAATAAGCCTAACAGAGACTCTGGCCTATTCACTCCATTCTATTCCTCTGATGGACTTGCAAGAAAAAGCATAATTCCTATTGTCTACATTTTTGTGTAAGACCCAATGTGAGTGATGTTGAGTTGGCCATGCCCAGCCAGTCACATGACCACCAAGCCATGCCCACCAACTAAGCCACGGCCACAGAACCAGTTGTTAAAAAAATTGTATCCCACCCCTGGGTGTAGTCTTGCACACGGCACACTCTTGCGCGCAGTGCACTCTTGCGCACGGTGCACTCTTGCACTCTTGCACACTCTCTCAAAGCAATTCTCCTGTGTGGAGCGCATGTGTCTCATAATCGTGTCTCACTGCACTGTACCGAGCCTTGATGAATTGTCATGTCAAATACAAATACACATCACACACAACGGATTGGATTGGCATCGATCAAATACAGAGATTTACAGATTCGTCTTCAAATATCAAAAAGGAGGATATGTAGGAGGACACTTTCCGAGGAAGGACAGAACTTACAAAAGGAGGACTGTCCTCCCGAAAGAAGGATGGTTGGTCACCTTAGTTTTAAGTCTTGGGTTCCCTTTTATTTCTAAGGGCAAGGCTGGGGATGATGATTCAGCAGACAAAACTTGGTTAAGGCAAGGACAGTCTTACTTTCTGGCATTTTTATCCTGCTTAAAGAGCAGCTTAATAATATCAGGGAGCCTTTCCGGCTTGATTGCAAGGCTAAATGTTTAACAAAAGCAAATCTGGGGCATGACATACATATTGGGAAGGAACAAGCAGCTTTCCCCTCCCCTCCATATTACATTTTAAAAAAATATTCAGAAGTCCACAGGGAGCAAGAAAGTGACATGGCAACTTCGCCCAAATTGGTAAGGCTAATATTTTTGGCTCTTGTTTCATTGAGGGTTTCTTTTAGGGGGAATAGTAAGGGAAATAGGCACTAAAGCTTTTGTTTGGTTTTAAGGCCGAAAATATCTCCAAATAATATCATTCTCTGCTATAGTGCACCATCTATTAGCCTTTCAACCATGAACTACAGGTAATCTTCAAGTTACAACAGCAGTTGAGCCCAGAATTACAATTGTAAGTTTTTGCAGTTTAAGTCAAGGCATCGTGTGGCCGGACCCAATTTTTCAATATTTTTTGCAGCAGTTGTTAAACGAACACTACAGTAGTTAAGCGAGTGTGGTGGTTACGGAGCAAACATGACAGTGGTAAAGCAAATCCATTTTCCCCAATAGGTGCTTTTTGCAGGAAACCAGAAGTAAATGCTGGAAACTGGCAAAAAAAAAAAAAAGTCAAAAATTGCAGTCCTAGGATGCTGCAAGTAGCTATAAAAATGAGCATATGGCCAAGTGCCCAGAATGTGATAACATGACCGTGGTGGTGGTGGTAGTGGTGCAGGTGTTGTAACTTTGAAAATGGATTATAAATAGTTCTGAGGAGGTCCGTCATAACTTTGAACAATTGTTAAGTTTCCGGTCTGAAGTCGAGAACTATCACTAACTAATGAGTTCTGGAAGGTGTTTGAGACAAAAAAAGATCTGCATTTGCACATGTTGTTATGTGTGAAATATTTTTAATATGAAAGTATTAATCTTGCCTCAGCCCCTAGAGAAAAGCATTTTTGCTCAATTTAGACCTCCATTTCTATCCTTCTGTAAGTACATGACTAAAGGTTGCTTCAGCAAAAATTGCCTGCACCGCTGTTCTGAAAAGGCCAGTCAGGGTATCACAGAGAATCTGCTCCTGAAATAAAACAATGCTGTGCCCTTTTATAGCATTCTCTGGATGCCCTGCAAATGTTATGCAAAAAATTATCAGAGGGTAACAATCTCCTGAACAGAATATATTCAAAGTGAAGAAGACTCAGAGTTCAATTGGCTTGTTCAAAGATAAAGAGTGTGTACAATTGATGTCCTCTTTTACAGGAGATGACCATACTGAACTGTCACTATTTGTTTATATAGATTGATGTGCTCAAGCGTCAATTATGCAAACATTTATTTGGGAGCAATCTCCATGGAAACGAATGATCTACTTCTGAGTAATTTAATGAGGTCAATGGAGCTTGCTTCTCAGTTTGATGATTAAATGAATTTACAACAAATTAATATAGATTATTAATGTAATTAATTTAGGGGGGTGCAATTCAATCTGTAAAACAATTATACAGGATATGTTCAGAATTTTAGCTCGATATATCCAATAATTGATCCTGAGGCCACATTCAGCCTGTTGCATTTCGCTTCTCATCCAAGAAGCTTCTTCAGCTCTAGGATAATGGGGAATGAGAGACGAAACATCTTCAAAAAAAAACCCCAAGAAAGTCCAGTTGCCCCCTGAAAAAGCACCTTTGGGACAACCACGACCTGGATGGCTGAGAATCTCTACAGACCTACAGAAAAGAAAGTACTGAAACAAAGTTAAAAAAAAAAAAAAAGTAAAATACCAAGATTATCATATGGAAGAATTTTTGATAGCTCATTTTTCTCTTCCATTTTTCCAAGTCACTAGTGACTACTCAAGCATTTGTACTTTTCTTGAAACATTGGAGATTGTTGCTTATGTTTACTTAAATCATTTTCACTTAATATTTTTAAATTTATGCCTTAACTCTTTTTCTTAAAAACTAAATTTCAAGTGTCTAAATCTGCCTTCCTCTGTGATATATTGTATGTAAGGGAACTGTACTTGTTTGAATTTAGTTAAATTTCTGTGGTAAATATATAGGAATCATTTTCACTTCATTGTGTGTTTCCTGATTTTGGTCTCCTGTTTTTATATGGTTGGCATCGGTTTCACACTTGCAACATCGTGCCAAATTAGTTATTGCTGCTGTCAGGATAAATCACAGCAGATTGTGATACTCTCTTTTATATTCTCTGGAATTACTCCTTATGAAAACAATTGTTATTTCAATTCAAATTTTATTTTTTAAATTCTCTGAATGTTTTGGTGTATTTCCTTTCAATACTTTTGAGGTTTTCTTTTCACATAAGCACCATATGTGGTGAAATGTTTCTTCTTTATTATGTCATGTGCAGCATTTGTCATTGTGTGAGTTGTTCATCTTGTTTTAATCATTGATAGAGCTGTATGCTATCTAGAAAATATTTTGTACAAATTTCTCTCAAATTGCAGTTTAGAGTGAACTTTGTTGATTTGTTTCCCTAACTCTTCCCCTTGTTCCACTGCAGTTACTTCTTTGATGTTTTGCATCCATTTTTGTCATGCAGTTTTTAATTTCTTCTGTCTTTGTATTATGTTTTAATAACAATTTATAGGTGCGTCCCATATATGACTTTGATTCCATGTAAGTATTTCAAATCCTGTCATTGGTGCCTCATTTATTTTCTTGAAATCACTTTTTATTCTTTCAGTCATCTGCAGGAACATTAACCGTGGTAAGTTCCTAACTTCGTTAAACAACTCTTGCTGTGTAGTCTTTTTTAACGATTTTTTATGATTTAAACCTTGAACTACGCTGCCTATGGTTAGACTTAAGCATAGCACACAAAATTATCTGCTACAATGTCCTACCAGTCAATGACTACTTCAGCTTCAACCACAACAATACAAGAGCACACAACAGATACAAACTCAATGTAAACCACTTCAAACTTGATTGCAGAAAGTACGACTTCAGCAACAGAGTGGTCAATGCCTGGAATGCACTACCTGACTCTGTTGTTACATGCCCTAACCCCCACTCCTTTAACCTCAAACTAACCATTATTGACCTCACCCCATTCCTAAGAGGTCTGTAAGGGGCGTGCATAAGTGCACCATCGTGCCTACCGTCCCTGTCCTATTGTCCCCATTTATTAGTACATATTTCCTGTATTCTTACTCATGTTTATACTTATACCCAGGGGTGGGATTCTACAGGTTCGCACCTATTCTCTAGAACCGGTTGTTAACATTCTAAGCAGCTCAGAGAACCGGTTGTTAAAAGAAATTACTGTCCTAATCCTGTCAGGAAGGCAGGAAGGAAACATTCTGGTGTTGCTTACAGAAACTGCCTCTCCGTTAACCCTTATTACATTCTTGGCAGGACTAGACTTCCTGTCTCAGGAACGTCTCTGGAGTTTTTTTCTCCTCCTTTGCTGGTACTTTGCTTGTGTGGAGTGACCATTTGAAGTTACAATGGCACTGAAAAAAGTGACTTATGACCATTTTTCACACTTATGACTGTTGCAGCATCCCCCACAGTCATGAGAGGCCAGGTGGGGAGATGCGTGCCTCAATGTGAGTGATGTTGAGTTGGCCACGTCCAGCCAGTCACATGACCACCAAGCCATGCCCACCAACTAAACCATGCCCTCAGAACTGGTTGTTAAAAAAATTGAATCCCATCCCTGCTTATGCATATTACTTTGTAAGCGATTGATAAATCAAATAAATCAAATAAATAAATTTGGATATATCATATTGGACTTATCTCTGAACAGCCTAGAACTAAGGAGACACTTCTTAACAGTGAGAACAATCAACCAATGGAATGCCTTGCCTTCAGAAGTTGTGAGTGCTTCATCACTGGAGGCTTTTAAGAAGAGACTAGACAACCATTTGCCTGAAATTGTATAGGGTTTCCTGCTTGAGCAGGGTGTTGGACTAGTAGACCTCAAAGGTCCTTTCCCACTCTATTATTCTGTATTCTTCTATTATTTAAACATAGCAGTGATTGCAACAAGGAGCCTACCAGAGATCTCACACCCACATCCTATAGTCTCAGGAACACAAGATGGGAACACCAGGGAAATGTAGTCTGTCCAGGTGCTAAAACATCCATGGGCATTGTTGTCCTGAACATCTTACTCTAGCTTGGCCTACAGTTAGTATGCAGAAATATTTCCTTCTTTTGAAATCTGTTGGAAATAAAATTGAATTGTTAGTGGGGGGGGAAAGGGCAGAAAAATGTGGAAAGTTACCCATTTGCATCTCCTGAGTGGATATGTCCTTTTTGGGTCTTTTGTTGATTAAAATATTTATGACTCACACTTCCAATTTGAATAATTTAAGATGGTCAACAAACTATTATAAAATCCTTCTGAACCATTTTCAGATACCGAATATAGTATTAACAGAGCCTTTTAGACAGCTTATCACTAATGGCTAAATCAAAAAACATTTTGATAAAATACAATCTTTATCCAGACCATGTCTCCTTTTATCTCAGCCTCCCTACTGCCTAGCCTTTTTCTATATACTATGAAATAAAACACAGCTGAGGGGATTCATGTTTTTGAAGAAATACTGCCCTCAAGTGCATCCCAGAGGTATATGGTTGACCACTGAGGTATCAAAATGCTGGTCTAGAATGAATATTTCATTTCATTTTATTTCTGTCTGTAAATGAAACTCTTTAAGATTATTTTAATCCCTCCCCTGACTCAATCAAATTTAGATTTTTGGGAGAGATGATTATGACTACTCGATGTCAATAATTTCTGTGTGATACGGGAAGTTACTAGAAAATACCTGTGCATGGTTTGTTATAGCTCACAGGTGTCAAACTCATGGCGTCCTGTTGCCATCATGAGACACTTCATGATTCCCCCCCCCTCCGCAGAGCTGGGCTGGGTGTGGCCCACACGGGACTCATCCAGCCTGTGGGCCGCCAGTTTGACACCCCTGTATATAGTTCATTATTATACTTTATTAAATAATTCATTATTTATTACAATTAAGACTTTGGACTTGCACCCAGATTCACCTTCAACTGAACATAAATAGCATGGAAATCCTGAAATAATGAACGAACATCACTCCCTCTTCCTAGACCAGTGATGGCTAACCTTTTCCTCGTTGCATGCTGAAAGTGCGTGTGTGCATGTGCCTGCGTGCCTGCACCCATAATGCAATGTTCATGTGACCCCCTGCCCCTGCGCATGTGTGCACAACCCCACCATGCGCCTCTGTGCATGCACAGGGTGGGGCACATGCGGGAAATGTGCACGCATGCGCAGTGGCGCACGGAGGGATACCTGACAATCAGCTGGCTGGCGGCGCACACGCATGCGCAGTGGACCTAATCCGGGGTGACAGCTCGCGTGCTGGCAGAGATGGCTCTGCGGGCCACTTCCGGCACATGTGCCATAGGTTCACCATCACAATCCTAGACTTTCATTCCTCTTAAATCTGCCCACCTTCTCTCGGTTCTGAAAAACCTTGTTCCAGATGGAATGTGAGCATTCTGTTAAGCCATGTTGGATCTGCAGTGAAAGATTTACATAGGGAAGACATTTGCATAGGAAAGAAGCTCTGAAAATGGTATGTTCAGTTCACCTTCCTTTAAACTCTCAGAACAGAGAGCTACAGATATCATATTATCTCATGTCCCTATGTATGACTATCCCTCCTCTAGCTTGGGGAACAATTCTCCATTCTATATGACATATATTCTTGGTGGTATTTTTCAATTGTCAATGTAGGAAGGTAATTTTTATGGGCTCAATTTTTAGGTGAACAGCAGGGGTGGGATTCTACTGGTACAGACCGGTTCTATAGAACTGGTTGTTACGATTCTGTGCAGTTCAGAGAACTGGCAAATCACGCCACTGGCTGGCCCCTCCCCTCCCCACCTGACTCTACCCTCCCCACCTGCCTTGTCACTCCTGACCTGGCATGCGCGCCATTCAGCTTGCCTGCATTGTGCCTTCACCTAATTTTTGGTCAATTGCTATTCCCCCCAATGTTCAGCTGTTCCAACTATCAGCGATTTAGATTAGCTAGAAAGTAGGAAATCATTGGATTTCTTGCTTTCTAGATAATCTAAATTGCTGTTGTACTGATTTGCCTTCGCCCAGGAGGCTTCCCTGAGGCCCAGTCAGGGGGGATATTCAGGGGGTTGTAGGGGGATAAGAAATGGCTTGAGAGCAGAGCTGAACCTTCCTTAGGACAGAAGCTTCTATTTTTCAGTGCAGACTCAGGCTGCAGATTACAGAATGGTAAATCTGTGAGTGAATCTGTGATTCTGCAAGCAACTCAATCTGCCTGCCTGCGTTGCTGGATTTTGGGTAAAAGTTGCTCTTTTTTAATAAAAAAATTAATATTTACATAAATATTTACAATATTTACATACAAGCCATGCCCAGACATCACGTGATCACCAAGCCACGTCCAGTCAGCAAGTCACGTCCACCCAGTCACATGACTACCAAGCCACACCCACAAATTAGGCCACGCCCACAGAACCAGTTGTTAAGAAATTTGAATCTCACCCCTGGTGTACAGTTGTTTGCTGCAAACTTTGTCCCACACTCTATCCCTTCTGTTTTCCTCTTCTGTTGTCCCAAAGCTGCTTCCCCCCCACCCCAAAAAAGGGCAGCTGGACTTTTTTTTGTTTTTCCATAAAGACATTTTGCTTCTCATCCATCCATTCTTGGAGGAGAAGTGAAACAAAGAAAGACCAGTTGCCTTTTGAGAGGGAGAAAAAAAAGCACCTTTGGGACAACCATGATCTGGATGACTGAGAACCTCTATAGACATTCCACTTCTGTTCTATCTTGGTAGACAGTAGAGGGGTGTAAGAGTTGTGTTAGTGTCAAGCATTAAGAAAACACAAGCTATATGTTATGCCTATACATTACAGTTCTTAAAACTTGCCAAAAAACATAATGCTGTAGCTAATGTGAATGGAAGATAAGTGAAGTTCACCAAGTCCCATATATCTTTTGTCTTTTCTGCCACACTGTGACTATCAAGCTGTAATTTAATTAGCTGTGGTACAAATTGGGTTCTTTGTTAAAATTACATTCTAATTTCATCAGTGCCAAACTTGTCAGGTCCCTTTCATCTACTCTGTTTGAGAAGCTGGGAGGGAAGAATGGGAAGGGAGGTAAAATTTGGTTTATAATCCATTGCAGCAGCAAGAAGAGGCCGCTTCACATTGGCTCACAGCCAAAGCCAGTATGTGGGATGGAAAATCTAGAACGCTGAAGGTTTTTCTTTTGTGCTGATATTACTATCCTCTGTGCTGTAGGGATACAGAAATGGTAGACTGATGTTCTGGAGGAAGGCGGGAAGCAGAAGAGGTGAGAAGAGGAAGAGAAGACAGCAGGAACTTCAGGGAGAGAAGAAGGGAGTATCTGGTGCATGCCCCTGCCTTTTCAAGAATGTGGAGAGTTGAACACCACCTTTTAGTAGGAGCTTTCTGCTGGACAAGTATGCTTAGCTTTCTTAACAATCTAGAAGACCATGGGAATAGCAATACTTTGCATGAGTGCTATGTGATAATATTGACATGGAGAGAAGAAACAGGGAATTTGTTACCCTATTCATTGAACTTTGTATTTCAATGGCAATACATATGTATTTTTCTCAGCATTCGACCCTGAAACTACTGAGTGTATTGAGTGCTACATGATGAAAAAGTTGAGTAGAGCCTATCCAAAACCAATTTGGGAAGATAGATCATGCTTTCATTACTATTAGGGAGGATAATGTCTTGTCAGGAGGGGAACAGTGACAGATGAAAATGGAATAACTGGAAACAGTTATCCTCAATTTTTGGTGAGGCTTAGAATTGTGGTATATATCACTGCTTGAAATAAACAATAAAAGCAAGGAAGTCCAAAGTATTGAATTGGATATACGTATATGAAACAATGGAATAAATAGAGAAATGAAAATAAAGTTAATCTTACAGTCTTACCAGTTAGATAAGAGATTAAAAATTGTTCCAAATAATGTACAAGATTAGCGAAGGAACTTAATACTAAAGCTGTTTTTCCCAGCCATTCAACATAATAAATAGATAAATAATGAATATTTTACCAAGAAGAAGAGAGCTTGATTATTGATAATGCTGATGAGGTCTGATAATTTGAAATGTCTGTAATAAAACAACCACTTTCAAAGAAGACCAAAAACCCAACAGTTCAACCCAGAACTACACAATTCTTTTCTTTTCAATGCTTTTAACTCTTCATATAAGATTTAACAGTGGGGAACAAAGCTTCTGTGAGCAGAAGTGAGTTTAAAAATGCATCCACACTCAACAATAACGCATGGGAGGCTAGTTGGTTTTGCAGTCTTCTCAGGAGAGCAGGAGCTTCAGGAAATTTTTTGCAAAGAAGAAGGCATGGAAAGCATCATTTTAATTATTTAAACAGATAAAAATGGTAGCCTTGGTTAGGCAGGCAGGAAAAGTTACGTTTGCTGTTCAGGCGCTTGAATCATTCAACATGATTGAACATGACATATTACATTGTTAGTTTTCTATAGCACGTTAAGGTAGGTAGCCAGGTGGTACCATGAGTGAAGTGGACTAGGATAGGAAGAAAGCAGAATTACGACCTGTCAAGGTTTTGTTGAAATAAGTTGGCATGTGAGTATAGTTTCAGCTCTCTATCTCAGATGCCGGAATGCTGTAGGCCAGTCCTATTTCCAGGAATCATCATCTGACCATGTGGTGGTCTAGTCTTAATACAGTTCTAGTTAGATGATTTGCGGCAGAGGTGGCATTCAGCAGGTTCTGACCAGTTCTAGAGAACCGGTAGCGGAAATTTTGAGTAGTTCCGAGACCCAGCAAATACCACCTCTGACTGGAGATTTTACAGTATCCTTCCCTTGCCATGCCCACCAAGCCACGCCCACAGAACCAGTAGGAAAATTTTTTGAATCCCACCACTGATTTGCAGAAAGCAAACAATGGAAAATGAATGTTGCGTCTATCCTCTGCTGTGAGTGAATAAGCACAGGGCCTTTTTTAAATTAGAAAAAAAAAAAATAGGTAACAGGGAGGCAACCTTCCTCTCCCAAAACATTTTTTTAAGTTTCTTCACTCCTCACTAAAGGAGCAGGAAAAAGATTCCTTCCATAGGAAGTAAAGACTCTTGCAAACGCAAGGCACCAAGTTTTAGTCTGGCATTGCCTTTGAGTTCTGATTAAACAAATGTACAAAATAGAGAAAGTAAAGCTATTGTCAATATGTTATTATCTTGAAATGCTACTGGAGTTTAATTTGTCTCTTTGGCTATGGCAGGAACACTAACAGTGATTAGAATTGGTTCCTGCAAAAACAGCAGTCTGAGACAAATAAACATACTGTCATCTAGAGTCAACCTGTCAATTGATGCTTGACACTTCCTGCATGCCATACCATTGAACAGCCCTGAGCCATAAAGATAAGTCCTAACTAATGGGTGACCTACTACATCTATCATGACTGGTTCCCTTTCTGTCATCCATATGGAGCTTAATAACCTCCCCAGTTTTGCTGCCTGCACTGCAGTGTAAAAACAGAGGGCTGTTTTGACACTCAGTGAGGCTGACATACATACTTGCCTGGGTAGAATCATCCATTATACAGATCTGATGTAGACTCAGTTGTCATTAGCATGTAACAGAGAACACTGTTGGGAGCTGCACTAGCCCACATTGCAGCCACTATATCTTCCTAAGGGACAATTACATATAGCAGGAGCTGCATCTAAATAAACCACAAATCAGTGAGGAGGCTCCTTGGGTGTAATCAAAGTCCTTGAAAAAAAAAAAGCCATTCATTATATTTTAGAATACAGGGTTGTGGGTTAGATTTTTCCATTCACAAACTGTACAATTACAAAGCCAGCATCAACCTTTTAAAGTGATATGTCCTGATATTTTATACCTTTCCTCTAGCTCTATCAAAGTTGGAATGCAATGACAGCAAGGAATTAGCAGCCATGTTCTACTTCAGTTGCTTCCATAAAGGAGCTCTTTTGCTCATTTAGATACTCATTGTGTCTTTCTTGGTGTTTTTTTTTTTTTTTTTACATTTTAGAAGCAAAGAAGGAGTTATTTCTGGTAAGCGCATCCTGAATTTTGCTTGATGGCTCCTCTCCCATTTTTACAGAAGCCAGTTTTGTTTAGCAGCCAAACTACAAGCTCTTGGCCTTTTAGGCTGAGCCCAGGCAAGAACAAAAATAGCTATTTACATATTTAGAAAGGAATCAGAAGGCCCACCCGTTCAAACCCAGCCTTTTTCAACATGCCTCATTTCACTTTTCTCTATCACTCCTAATTTGCTTCAGTGCAACTCTGGAAAGGCACCAAATGCTTCTTTTCACCTGTGGTCTTGGGAATATACTGTGTGTGTGTGTGTGTGTGTGTGTGTGTGTGTGTGTGTTTTATAGGAATGATTCTCGAGCTACCAAGTACCTGGATTTTGATCACTTGACTGCAAGGGCATTGCCATGACTGTAAACTTTTGGGACTAATTGCAAGTCCTTTTTTTCAGTGCTGCTTTAAATTTGAATGATCACTGAATTAATATTGTAAGTTGAGGACTACCTGCAACTTTTGACTTTTTAGAAAAAATATAACGATCTTTTCTCCCCATATCCCATCTCTTAATCCTTGGAGCCTTCTCATTTCAATCTATGCCAGCAAAAATCCATTAAGCATGACCAGAGATAACAATATATCTATTTTAACCTTGATCAAATAAACCAACTGTATACTTCTTCCTTTTACTTTTAAAAATCTAGATCTTTAGGCTCTTTAAATAATGCCTATATATCTTTTCATGTTTGCTTTGCCCCTGCTCACAAAATTGTTTAAAACTTTAACAAACCTTTTTTATAAATTCAGTATAGGAAAATTATCAATGTCACAGCATGTTTGTTATTTGTTTATCACTTTTAATTATTAAGATATCAACCAATATCTTATATATCAAGACATTTGTATGTCCAGTGTAGCATCTTTTTCCATATCATTTCTGTAGCCTGCCATTTTTAAAATCAATTTTCAGATAATTTGCGATTTTGTCAGGTAAAACTTGTTCTTCTTTCATAAAGTCTTTAAAACAACCTATTTTTAAAACAGACTCTCTTAAATCAACTTCTGGGTCCATGGTTCAAAAAATATCCTTCAGTATGACCAATATTAAAATGTTTTCTCCATTCTGTATTAGTAGGTCAAAGGTTCTTCTCCTTTAATTGTAATTTTTATTTCCTTCTTGTTCCCTTTAGTGTCCAACCTTCAAATCTTATTATCTTATGATTTTTAAAAAAGATATCTCAAAACAAAAGCACATTTTAAGGTAGGGTGCTGGTTACCCCCTGTAAAATTTGGTTTTGTTTTTTATGTTCTTTTTTCTTAATGCATATTTCTGTTTCTTTTTAATTGTTTGAGATTTTTTTTAATAATATAAAGTTCCCAGAAACATTTGCAATCTCATGTTCATTTAATCTAAATAAATAAATAACGTAAGAAATAATATTAAAAATTCTTCACTTGACATATAAACAACCCCATTGAAAGTTCCAGTCAAAACTCACAAGGAAATACCCTTGGAATCATATTTATATAACCAGGAAGCTTTTTTTTCTGATAAATATATTGATTTGATTTAATTTGCTAGGAAAAACAGAGCAATTCACTTCCTTTACCACAGCAAGTTTTGTGTCACATTCATATTGGTATACATATATATGAGATTGTCATCTGATGTAACTGGTACCAAGCTTTTAAGAGCTTTCAGTGGTGAATCCAGCTTTTGAACTGGGTTCAAAATCCAACTATGAGTTAACAATACCCCATCTTCTCATTATCCTCAGGCAAATGTACAGACAATATTGTTTATTACACATTATCCAGTTCCATCAATATCTCCAACTGAGGTCATTACAGGGTTTAATTAGTATGAAAAGTTAAAGATGCTCTTGAGTGTAGCTCAATTCGTGGTCTCCACAATCATGCAGTTCTTTTGGCAGCTTGATAGAAATAATTTGCAATTTCTCTCTTGATGGGTGTCTTTTCTTCTTGAGGTAATCAAAAAGGGTATTTGTTCAGGACCATGGATAGCAATCTTGCAGACAAGGTACATTACTCCAACTAGAGCAGCTGAGTGGCTGGCTGGAGGTACCACTCCTTCAAGGTTTATAGCTGGCTATAGAAAGGCTGCCTTTTCTTATAATAAGCTCAGGCATCTCCTACTTAGGTAATGAGGATTGGAGATAGCACAGGTGAATTAGAGAGTATTACCTGCCTTCTATTTTGTCAAGAAATTTAAGATCTTCACTAAGGAACCAATAGGTTAAGGGGTGCACCTTGAGGTCTAGATAACTATTCAAGACAGATAATCAAGTGGAGAAAGGTGCCTCAGTGTTACTATCTTAGAACTCATACAGTTAGTCCTCTGCTAACAATGGCAATTGGGATTGGACTTTCCATCACTAAGCAATGTGGTTTTGGAGTGCAACGTTGTGTGATCACATCAGTTAGTACAGAATTCCTGTTTGCCATTGTTAAACAAATCCCACCAGTCTTTAGGTGGGAACCGTCTTCAATTCAAGCCATTCCCAGCTTGATCCCTCCCAGCCCTGGTCCTCGGTAAGGTAAGGGATTGCATCCTCTTGAACTACCTTCACCTGCCTATCTCACTCTCCATCTCTGCCATTTTGGCTGCTTTGAACAGCGGTGCCCCTTGGTGGCAATGATGGTTCTGGAAGTGATGGGGCTGAAATAGAGGCCTACTGATGACGTGAGCCAGGTGAGACTGCTGAAGGTTCCAGGCCTCTACTTCAAATCTAGTGCCACCAGGACCCCCGAGGAGTGCTGCCTAAAGCCATGGGCTATAGCCAGCCACACTGGTGCTACAAAGCAAAGCCCCAGTCACTCCCACTGACCTGCACTCCACCAGCCCTGCTGTACCCAGCTGACTTCTTTCTCCCACTGCTGATGAGGCACATCAAGCCTGGCCCCTAGGCAAGGCAGCTGTTGGCTAGGCCAAGCCTTCTTCCTGAGGTCACGCCTGCCTTTCTTTAAACCATGTATGTCCTTTTTGCAATGCTTCAGAAGGCATTTTAAATCATCATGAGAGGGTAGCATGCGATTTGGTGAATAGCACACATGAGCTGAAGAACGGTGGGCATGGCCTCAGGAAGAAGGTCAAAAGTGGCCTCACAAAGGGCCAAGCTGGGGTGTCTCATCAGCAGTTGGAAGAAAAAGATGGCAAAATCAGCTGGGTGTGGCAGGGCCAGCAGAGAGCAGGGCAGTGGAAGCAGCTGGGACTTTGTGCTGGGGTGATTGGCCATGGTGTTGGTCTTGAGGTGGCACTCCTTGGCAGCAGGGATGGGACGGGTAGCACTGGTGTTGAAGTAGAAGCCTGAGTGTGGAGGTGGCTAGCTGAGGCCACTGAAAGCCCTTACTTTAGCTCAGCACTATAGTAGCATTGCTACCACTGCCAATGAGTGCCACTGTGGGGAGAAGCCAAAAGGGCAATGATGGACAGAGATAGGCTGGTGGGGGAAGCTGAGGCTCCCCTGTCATAAGTGAGGGCAGACTGCCAGGTGCCAAAATTTTGATCATGTGACTGGGGGCACTGCAACGGCCATAAATTCAGGAACCAGGCCTAAGTACCATTCATTCAGTGCCACTGTAACTTTGAACAGTTGTTTGATGAATAGTTACTAAGTGATGACTACTTGTACTTTCTAAGTGCTATTGAATATGAATTGTACGGTTATCAAGCAATCTATTGATACTTCAAGGAACTGAATGATGTGTAGGTTTTATTTTAAAAACATTCCTTGATTCTCTGGAAAAATAAGATATTTCTCCAGGTTACCATGTACACCTTAAACATGATAATAAAAGTAGTATAGAAAATTGTTCTCATTCCATAATTTCCTTTTATAATAATAATGGCTTTTGAAAGACCATTACATTGTTTACACAATGAACACAAGGGGGGCTGATCTGCTTCAATCACACTCTTTTCTCCTGGTATTTATACCCAAGGAGCAAAAGCTGTCTCTCTGTCTCTTTTTCTCTGTGTCTATGTACCTGCTTTGTGTGTGTGTGTGTGTGTGTGTGTGTGTGTGTGTGTGTGCTTCCTGTCAAGCAACTGCAAAACCAATTCTGAGTAGGATGGGTGATTGCATGATCTTCTCCATTCTTTCCCCATTGAGCAGCCATCTTATAAAAGACAAATGCCCTCAGGGAAACACAAGAGTGTTTTAAAAACGTTTTTGGGTAAAAATACTGTCAGATCCAATGGGGGTAACGGAAAAGACCAAAATGCAGCGTATCCTTCATCTTCGTGGGGAGGATTTCTTGAACATCGTTCCTTGTCTTGGATAGGCTAAGCAATTACATCAGCGCAGCTCACCCTTAAAGCTGATCACTCTGTACTTGGCAGGAATTAAATGAATTCTGCCATCATCCCTCAAGGGAGAAAAGGGCCACCTTGTGATTAAGTGTGCTTTCCACAAGATGGCAGCAACTTCTAAAAATAAATAACCTTCTCTTCCTGGTTACAGCTTTTCTTCCCCTCTCCACCATAGCTTTGCCTTAAAAAAAAAAACACAGCTAGCAAAAGTGCTTCTAATCCTTTCAAATGCAAAAAGCTGCAGGATCAAGATGAAGTTTGCTGAAGGAGGAGAGGTGCGTCTCTAATCAGATTAAGAATTGTCTGATGAAACTGCTACTCTGGATGCGTTCTGAAATACAAAATACATAATTGAAAGTGAACACCGGGTTTGATGTGCTGTCCAAAATCCTGATGAAGAAAATACTTTGATCCATGATGTGGGGGAAACAGTGTCCTTACGATTGCTAAACATCCAAATTTATTCAGATAGTGAATATGAAATTCGTTCTCGTGTTGTAAATGATTCAACCTTTTTGGCATCTTTTAATCTGTGTAGACACCAACTATTCAATCTCATAAATTCCCAACCCTACTTCACCCTTCATGTTTCTGATACTGTTGTTTTTCTCACACCATTACTTATCACTTAGCAAATATTGCCTTATGTTCTGAAGTGAGGTCAGCTCCATCCCTCCTTATTTTTCAGAAATCCCTCTGAGGACTGGTAAAAACTTGAGGTGGCTCAGTTTCTAATTGAATCTCATGAGTGTGTTTATTTTTCTTCTTCTTTTAAATCCAATAGTATTTGACATGTTTATTTATTTTTCATATTTCTTTTGCTCTACGTCACCTAGAGTCACTGCCTATGAGATGGGTAGACACATAAATTTGCTAAATCAATAAATACTGAAACAATGGCTCAGGATTAAATATCAGTTAGGGTCAGGGACATTGGCTACAATTAGACAATATCTGGTTACTATTTAACCTTAAAAGCAATAAGGGAAAAATTGCAGAAAGCAATTAAATTGCAGGGAATGCCGTCCACACTTTTCAGTGATCTTGTATTTTATTTCATTTGATACAATTATCAATTACAATATATAATAAAATTAATAAAATTACAATATATAAAAAGTTTTCACTTTTTATATGTTGTATAACATATAATTTCTTGGTACTGTCTTAATTATGTCAAGGATGCTAATTGTTTCTTGGTGATGTATAGAATTTAGTCTGCCCATCTCCAAAAGCTTGCTCCCTCCCCTTTATGATCATTTCAAAATGATCAAAGTCTGAGCCTTGGCACTCAAAATCAAAAAAGATGCAAAAGCTGAGCCCTGGTTTCATTTAAGCTTTTACCCTGGCACAGTATATATTTTTGCAGAGCACATGATATGCACTGGTAACCAGGGAATGCACTGGATAAACTATAAATCAAAAGCGTTATCTCTAAATAGCAATACCTGTTTCTTGAATTTATATAAGATGGGTGCACTGTACTGTCTGGAAGAAATAGAGTACAAATGATTGAAATTCTATATGCTATCTATGGCCACCATCACTAGTGATCTATGGCCATTGTTAGATCTGGAGGAGTGGGCGCAATAACGGAGACAAGGCATCGATAGTGACTCAACTCAACTCTTTAATAGTGACTTCAGAACAAGACAACAACTAGGGCAGCAGCAGCTCTTTTATAGAGCTGGCTGCTGTCACAACAACCAATGAGATTGAATTAACCGCTCTAAAAGCATCCAATCAGAGACGGCCCGCTGTCAGCCAATCAGGTCAGCCAGAGGCGGCCAATCACGATTTGCTTACCCGCGGGCCAATCAGAAGTGCAGGATTACGAGCCTGCTGTTTAAGTAAAGCTAGTATGGTTATTGATGAATGAGTTTGTTTAGTTCGTAACAGCCATCATCACTAGTAATTGTCAAAGTTCAGAGAGCACATGACAATTCTGAGCTCTTTTGAGGCAGGCACTGCTGGAAATAAAGGATGATGGAAACCTTACAGGTTGACAATTCCCAAATTTTATATGAATTCCACAGCGTAGACAAGAAATTTTGAAAATTCTCAGAAATTAAAGGAATTAACAACTAAAATATTGAAGATCCACAGTCTTCTGTCCCACAGAACTGGGGAAAGCAGAACAGAGAAAGCTACCCTTGAAAAATGTAACCTGAAAAAACTGGGAATTCAGTGGGTGGCAAATTTAGTTTGGAAGGCAGGCAAGCAGTAACTGCCGCAGCTGGGTAGGACTTCTGTTTTTGAATTGCTCAAGGCTTGAGAGCCACAGCAGCTTTCCAAAGAGATGCTGAAGGTTGAGAAAAAGGACTCTGAATAGCCTATTATTTTAGGAGCAGCAGACCATGGAGGCAATCTCAATCAGAGAAGAGGTTTTAAATACCATGAGCAGAAATAATTTGCAGATTGGGGTGAAAAATGACACCAGGCAATGAATGGCTGAGTAATAGAAGTTACTTGAGAAGCTGCTGCTTTACAGCTCTCCTGTCTCGGGCTCTCATGGCTGATTCCAAGGGTAGACACATAAATTTGCAGCATCAAGAAGCCCCACTTGGACCTTTCTCATCTCCAGATTTATTTTGATCCCACCTTTATTATTTTTATAAATATTGTAACTCAAGATAGTGAACACACCTACTGCTCCTTCCTTCTCCTATTTTCCCCCTAACAACATCCCTGTGAAGTGGGTGGGTCTGAGAAACAGTGACTGGCCCAAAGTCATCCATCTCGCTTTCATGGCTAAGGAAGAACTAGAACTCAGCGTCCCCTGTATTCTACCCTGGTGCCTTAATCACTAGACCGGAGGTCCCCCAAACTTGGCAACTTTAAGACTTGTGGACTTCAACAGGCTGATGAATTCTGGGAGTTGAAGTCCACAAGTCTTAAAGTTACCAAGTCTGGGGGACCCCTGCACTAGACCAAAGCCTCACAAACTCTCTAAGTGCACTAAAGCAAGTTGTCAGGATTCCAAGTAACAGATACATTGCAAGCAAGAACTCCAAGGCAGGTAAATTCCTCAGAGAATAGCTTTATTGGAAATAGCATATTGGCCCATACCCGGTGAAAACCAACTCTGAGGAGCCCCTTGGTTTTCACCTAATTAAAAGTGAAAGTTTTTTTCCCCCTGAACCCCAAAAAGTCACATGACCCAATCACTGCAGTGTCTACTGGTCTGGTGACATCACTCCTCCTTTCAGCCAGGTGTGAGAATATCCTTGGTTCCCTGGAGAAAGTCTTGAGAAAGAATTTCTCCAGCTATCTCTACCCCCCCCCCCCATCCCTCGCTCCAGTGTAGCAACACCAAAGCTCCAAAATAGCTTCACCCAGGTCAGTTTCAGGGTTGACACAAATATTTATTTTATTTATTTATTTATTTGATTTGCCAATTGTTTACAAGATAATAAGTATAAGTGTATACATAGTTGTGAATACATGAAATGGGTACATATAAGAAAAATAAAAGAAGAATAAGAGAAACAATAGGACAGGGACGGTAGGCACGTTGGTGCGCTTATGCACGTCTCTTTCTCAGACACAGCCCCTCTATCTGCTAGATGACGATAATAAAATTGGCCCCTGCAATAAGATCTTTGCAAGAGAATAACTTAACTAACCAAAAGGGATGAGACTTCAGCCGGGCCATGCCCAACAACTGATGGACCTAAGAACTACATGATTTGGGGTGGGTGGGTGGTATTTGTAGTTCTATGTTTCTTATGCAAATTGATTGCTGTAATGACAGATTGTTAGCAGAGATGCAGGAGATGCAAAGTTATAAAAATGGCTCTCCTGGCTGTTCTAGGAATGTGATGGGAATGAATAATGCCATTAAGTTACACAAAGTGCTTACTGATGGGTTGGTATCATCCAGGGTGTTAAGCTTTGGTTTGATGTACCCATTTTGGTTGAACAAATCGCAACTGGCTGTGTTCACATCAATTTAAGGAACAAAGTCAGAGTTGTAAACAAAAATGGCAAGAGTTCACACAACTCACAGTACCCAAATCAAGCAAGTCACTTTTTGTTTTGGCAAAGGTACAGAGGTGGCTGCATTCCAGAGCAGCAAGACAGCACAGTTTAGACTGCTTGGTTGGGAAGAAGGTGGTCAAGGCAGCTCCTCCTTATGAATTCTCAGAGCATATCTTTAAGGATGCACCTAGTTTGGCAAGATTTCTGTGCATAAGTGAAGAACAGTAAAGGAAACTGCTTAGAAAAAACTCATTGTATCCTTTTTGGTTGTTGGAGCCTGACACATAATGGATAAGATTTAGTGTGTTTCTCACCTGGTGTGAGATCTAATAGAGATGGTTGCCTTTTTAGATCTAATTCACACATTCCTAACAGCAATAATGTTGCTTCTCTCCCATCTTTTGTTTGTTTGTGTGCACGCATTTTAGCTAAAGGTTCCACTTCAGTAGTTCAGACTCCATCCTGTGTGGTTTATAGCTAAAGTGAGCTGAAGAATGCAGGAAAAAGATTAAAGTGAGCTATAGCGTGTCCTTTTCCCTCTAGTGAAGCTTCTCACTGTACTAGGGTAGAACTGCCAATTCACGTATATCAATCACATTAAAGATAAGACACCGAGGCCAGTTTCTATTACCAATATTATTCAGCGTTAAGCTTTCTTTTTTAGACATCTGTTTTTATGACATCTTGACAAGTTGCTTTTTATATTTCCCCTCATTTCTAAAGGTAAGGAATATGTTAGATCTTGTAAAACCTGTCTTTTTGTTTTGGGGTAACTCATTTTAAGGTTTCTCCTTTTCAGGGGAGGAAAATAATATTTTTATTTTGAAATGTCCCATGTAGGTAGACCTCCCACCCCCATCTTTTCAGTGATCCCGATTTGATGCTGTATTGAAAGGCAAAGGACCAAAAAACATTTATTATCTGAGTTAGGAGAAATGATGACTGATGATATTATTTGAGATGGAAAGGGATACAAATATTGGGGAAATGATTCCTCACTGAAGCTATGGAAATATGCTTGGTTGAGTTTTTATTTTGGTAGCAAATCAAACAGTAAAGTCAATTCAAGTTTTGTTTGATTAAACATTCATCACACACAACAGAAAATTCCAAAGCAAACGATGCTTCAGCCTAACAGTTCAATTCAAGCTGCTCCACCACCATGTCTCCTAGGGAAGGAGATGAAAAAAGAAAGAAAAAATATCAGACTTTTTTTTTTTTTTTTTTTGCTTTTCTGGGGGTATGAATTTAAGATGTACTGGGCTCCCTAAGAAGGTACAGTGGTGCTTGTGTAGTCAACACCTTTGAATCTCATCAAATTTGATATTCAATGCATTTTGACATGAAAATTTTGTCCTGGTACTCATCATTAGTTTGGTATTCAGTGCATAAGCTAGAACCTATAGGTATTGGCTGCCTTGTGACTCACATTATTCTTTAGGGGATTTTTTTTTTAAGATTAAAGATGGTTTTGTGACTTGGGTATGCATAAAAGAAATAAACAAAACAATAACATGATAGAAAAAAGACCCAACATGATAGGACTTCAGTTTGATTGCTAGGTGTTATGATCTTGCATTGGCCTATCTTGATTTCCTTTACATCCCTCCTAGCTAGTTTAGTGCAAGTGCCATAGCTTGGAGGAATAAGCATGCTTTCTATGCAACATTTTCCTGGCAAGGTAAGAAGAAGGAGATCTCTCCTCTGAGATGCTGAAGATTCATTATTGAAGAGTATAGATAAGGGATAGGCAACACCCCAAAGGCTGGAATGATACTCTCCTTTTAGCAGATTTTTTTTATAGTGCTGAGGGTACAGCAGATGGGACAGTAGCGCAAAGTGGATATACTTCATTATATAATTGGACAAAGTTGGTTTTTTCCTCATTTTTTTCCCAGCAAAAAAAACTTTCAAGATCTGGTTGGAGGAGGTTCCTTAAGGTAGAGAAAAGGTTTTTGAGACCCCTGCTGAATGTGTTGAGCTAAGTGGATAAATGACACGAGACTTGATGTGATGCCCCTTCCTAGAACAGGCTGAGATTATGTAAAGGGCAACTGCATGGCAGTTTACCCTTCACTGTGATTATTCTTAATCCCGAGCAGGAAACCTGAGGGCTTTCTGGAGTTGCTGAATTACATCTCTTGACATTCTTCATTGTTCATTTTGCTTTATTGGGTTGCTTTGATTTGGTAGTACAGGAACATCTGGAGGGTCTCAGCCTTGTCTCTGTCCTTCATTGTAATGTAGTTATTATTTTCATGCTTCAATTTGTCAAATGAACCACATTTTAATTAAGAACATTTTGAGCCCCAGAATGAAGATCAGCCTAGTAAGTGACATGAATTCCCAAGTGTGTTACAGGAATTTATGTTGCAGCACACAGTATATGCACAAGGAAGCAGCAAATCACAGATCAATACAAAATCTGAATCTGGAAATGAAATGCTTTTTATTTATTTATGATTACAATATTTAAGTTAGGCTCAAGAACCCAAATGTTGTTGGGCTGCTGTTTCCATTCATCCCCCCTTTGGTGGTAAAGGATAAAGGTCTCTATAAATCCCAGATTATGCGGTGCATCATAAATTGCCCATCCCAATTTGAATATTGAGAAGTGTTTAAAAATGAACAAAATCCAGCTTTCTTTGAAACAAATGACATGATTTTCAGTCCAAGATCCACAGCTGAGTCAGTTCAGATGGCAAAACAAGCCCTTCTTTTAACAGGGAGACAGCCAGGTACATGTAGCAGCCACAATGAGCCCCCGTAGAAAAGCAGATTATATACATATATAGAAAACTAGCTCAATATCGGTGCTTCACTACGAAACTATGTGATGGGGCTTAGTTTTGGGGGAGGAAAATAAGGGGGGGAAATTCTGCCCCTGCCTACCAGCATCCATCGGTATTCATCTGGCTAGCGTCCTGTGAGTGTGTGAGAGATTTGAGGACTGTTTGGAAACTGAAACAATATTGCTGTGTGAGCAAGAAGGAAATAGCAAGGAGCCTGGGCGTGGCATAGCTCAACAGTTCTCTTACTAAAGCAGCTTGGTGCTGTGAAACTAAAACTGAAACTGAAACTCCTCTCCTCTGCTTCTGTTTTACATTTGGAACAGATTTCTTTTCAGATGGGGAGGAGGAGTAGAACTCCTTAGCATCAGAGCGTGTTAATAATAATATATGAAGTACTAATGTTCTGATGGTCATTTCAAAAAATCCTTCCTTAGTATGAGAAACTTTACCTAGAAGTCAAGAGGAACATACGTGCCAAATTTCAAGTTTGTAAGAGCTTTACTGTACTGGAGATTTTGTGATGATGTGTGAGTGGTATTTCACTTTTATATATAGATAAATTAGACATATGAGGGCAGCTGCCCTGACCTGCCTATCTCTGCTGACTAACAACTCTCCTTGAGAGCATAAAAACTCTTACACCATATTCCCCATAGGTGTAATCATTTTTTGATGTTTTAAAAGAGCTCGTTAGTAGATGGCTTTACTCTTAATGTGGCTGAGCAATCTCTACATATAATGTACTCTAAACATATTGGGTGGCATGCACCCAGAGTCCTCTTTGCTCCTGCAAGCATCTTCTGAGGATCTGGTGATGGGCATCTTTCTTTAATTTTACTACAGTGGCAAACTGTCTGGCAGCTTGGTTGGTGCCTTTCGCATCGAATCAAAATATATAATCAGGACGCAAAAACACAACTCTTTCAACAGTGATCTCAAATTAGGATTGTCTCCCTGAGAGATCAGATAGCCCCGTCATTTGACACCACGTTAAATCCATTTGTGAAGGCTGAATGACAGCAAAGCAAAACAGACAAGCTCGGTAATCCAGCTCAAATATAACACATGTGTCCTACAGATTGTTTTGTCCAAATTGAAGTCTGTGACCTGTTAGTTGCTTTGGAGTGACTCCTGCTGTTGAAAGGATGGAGGAAAAGAGGAAGAGATAGATAAAAGTTAATTTTGCAATTTTCCCAGGGGTGGGATTCTACCAGTTCGCACCTATTTGCTAGAACCGGTTGTTAACATTCTAAGCAGTTCGGAGAACGGTTGTTAGAAGAAATTACTGGCCTAATCCTGTAAGGAAGGCAGGAAGAAACATTCTGGTGTTGCTTACAGAAACTGCCTCTCTATTAACTCTTATTACATTCTTGGCAGGACTAGACTTCCTGTCTCAGGAACCTCTCTGGAGTTTTTTTCCCCTCCTTTCCTAGTACTTTGCTTGTGTGGAGTGACCATTCAAAGTTACAATGGCACTGAAAAAAGTGACTTATGACCATTTTTCACACTTACGACTGTTGCAGCATCCCACAGTCATGAGAGGCCAGGCGAGGAGATGCGTGCCACGATGTGAGTGATGTTGAGTTGGCCACACCAGCCAATAACATGACCACCAAGCCATGTCCACCCAGTCAGATGACCACCAAGCCACACCCACCACCTAAGCCACACCCACAGAACCGGTTGTTAAAATTTTGAATCCCACCCTGAATTTTCCCGACCTTATAGCAGCCATCCGATATTATTGGAGAAATTTTCCTTGGAGGAGAGACTAATAAAACTGAATCTAACAAACCAGGCAGCCAAAGTCAGACAGTTTCTCCACTTAGAAGGATGATTAGATATTGATACATTTAAAACAACAGTACACATTTCATTCTCTGCTCCTGTGTGGGACATTGCAAACACAGCCTAATAGCACAACAATGACGAGTTTTAGATAATCATTCAAATAATGTGATTCCTCTCACACAGCAAAAAGAGGATGCTCCAATCTCTCTGGCTGTTACATGTCAGTTTGCTTAAAAATGTGACCTTTGTGTTTAGAGTGGTGCATATCAGTTAATCAAAGTTATATAAGAGTAGTGATGGAAGACCCTGTTGAAGGAGAGGGAAAGAAGAGATCAGATCTTACAAATTAAAAACGTAATCATTCATTTTAATAGATCCCCCACTGAAACCTTTGTGACACTGAGATATTGTCTGCCTAAGATAAGTCTCTCTTCTCACATTTCATCACTCTATTGCCTGCTTGAATGGCTTGTACTTAAAAGTACTGGCAGTTGAATCCTAACTTCGTAGCGGACTCTAGCAACTATTGCTTTCCTGGAAATTATCCAAAGGAATCAGAGCTGATTTATAGCCTGATTACCTCACAGACTCTATTTTATGAGGTGAAACTTAACATGTGTAGCAACATGCTGTACATAGAAAACTCCTGCAGTGTAGCTAGAAATCATAAATGAAAAAAAAATGTTTTGCTAATGGAGGATGCCTGATGCTAATTCTGGTTGACAAATGGGTGGGAATTTTCTCTATTGCACTCTTGTTCATTCTTGTTGTTCAGGATGAATTGTTTTAGAGGAAAGTAGGGAGGGAAGGGTTACATCTCCCTTTGCCAGCTGGTCATGATGTTGGATGATAGCTGCCCAGCTTTTCTGCACGCATATGTCTGTGCGTGTATTTATGTATATAGAGCCATGGTGGTGCAGTGGTTGCAATGCAGTATTGCAGGCTAATTCTGACGACTGGCAGTTCAATTCTCACTGGCTCAGGATTACTCCGGTCTTCCATCCTTCTGAGGTTCGTAAAATGAGGACCCAGATTGTTAGGGGGCAATATGCTGACTCTGTCAATCTCTTAGAGAAGCTGTAAAAGCGCTATGAAGTCAAAGTTCTATTGCTATGATAAAATAAAGTAAAATAAGTAACACTGCTTTCCTGGGGACTTCACAGACAGAACCAACCTATTTTCTTGTCAATAGCATGTACATGATTTGCCACTTCATTCTTCTAGGATGTTTTTGACTTCTCATTGTAGCCAATGATCCTTGCTTGGATCCTTTGATAGTCTCCCACCCAAGTATCAAGCGACAAAATCTTGCTTAGCTTTTAAAAATCACCTTGCTTCAAAACTTCCGGTTTGTCGGCCGCATTAGCGGCAGGGATTCATCTTCCTAGACTTACTGCTAGTTATACAAAGGCCTTACAGAAAATGATAAAATGATCAATAGGTTATATTACCACAAGTGAGCACCTAGAAGTCAAGAGGAACATACGTGCCAAATTTCAAGTTTGTAGGCTTTACTGTACTGGAGATTTTGTGATGATGTGTGAGTGGTATTTCACTTTTATATATATAGATAAATTAGACATATGAGGGGCAGCTGCCTAACTGCCTATCTCTGCTGACTAACAACTCTCCTTGAGAGCATAAAACTCTTACACCATATTCCCCATAGGTGTAATCATTTTTTTGATGTTTTAAAGAGCTCGTTAGTAGATAGCTTTACTCTTAATGTGGCTGAGCAATCTCTACATATAATGTACTCTAAACATATTGGGTGGCATGCACCAGAGTCCTCTTTGCTCCTGCAAGCATCTTCTGAGGATCTGGTGATGGGCATCTTTCTTTAATTTTACTACAGTGGCAAACTGTCTGGCAGCTTGGTTGGTGCCTTTCGCATCGAATCAAAATATATAATCAGGACGCAAAAACACAACTCTTTCAACAGTGATCTCAAATTAGGATTGTCTCCCTGAGAGATCAGATAGCCCCGTCATTTGCCACCACGTTAAATCCATTTGTGAAGGCTGAATGACAGCAAAGCAAAACAGACAAGCTCGGTAATCCAGCTCAAATATAACACATGTGTCCTACAGATTGTTTTGTCCAAATTGAAGTCTGTGACCTGTTAGTTACTTTGGAGTGACTCCTGCTGTTGAAAGGATGGAGGAAAAGAGGAAGAGATAGAAAAAAGTTAATTTTGCAATTTTCCCAGGGGTGGGATTCTACCAGTTTGCACCTATTCACTAGAACCAGTTGTTAACATTCTAAGCAGTTCGGAGAACCGGTTGTTAGAAGAAATTACTGGCCTAATCCTGTAAGGAAGGCAGGAAAGAAACATTCTGGTGTTGCTTACAGAAACTGCCTATCTATTAACTCTTATTACATTCTTGGCAGGACTAGACTTCCTGTCTCAAGAACCTCTCTGGAGTTTTTTTCCCCTCCTTTCCTAGTACTTTGCTTGTGTGGAGTGACCATTCAAAGTTACAATGGCACTGAAAAAAGTGACTTATGACCATTTTTCACACTTACGACTGTTGCAGCATCCCCACAGTCATGAGAGGCCAGGCGAGGAGATGCGTGCCACGATGTGAGTGATGTTGAGTTGGCCACACCCAGCCAATAACATGACCACCAATCCACGTCCACCCAATCAGATGACCACCAAGCCACACCCACCACCTAAGCCACACCCACAGAACCGGTTGTTAAATTTTTTGAATCCCACCCCTGAATTTTCCCACGACCTTATAGCAGCCATCCCGATATTATTGGAGAAATTTTCCTTGGAGGAGAGACTAATAAAACTGAATCTAACAAACCAGGCAGCCAAAGTCAGACACTTTCTCCACTTAGAAGGATGATTAGATATTGATACATTTAAAACAACAGTACACATTTCATTCTCTGCTCCTGTGTGGGACATTGCAGGAACACACAGCCTAATAGCACAACAATGACGAGTTTTAGATAATCATTCAAATAATGTGATTCCTCTCACACAGCAAAAAGAGGGGATGCTCCAATCTCTCTTGGCTGTTACATGTCAGTTGTGCTAATAAAAATGTGACCTTTTGTGTTTAGAGTGGTGCATATCAGTTAATCAAAGTTATATAAGAGTAGTGATGGAAGACCCTGTTGAAGGAGAGGGAAAGAAGAGATCAGATCTTACAAATTAAAAACGTAATCATTCATTTTAATAGATCCCCACTGAAACCTTTGTGACACTGAGATATTGTCTGCCTAAGATAAGTCTCTCTTCTCACATTTCATCACTCTATTGCCTGCTTGAATGGCTTGTACTTAAAGTACTGGCAGTTGAATCCTAACTTCGTAGCGGTCTCTAGCAACTATTGCTTTCCCTGGAAATTATCCAAAGGAATCAGAGCTGATTTATAGCCCTGATTACCTCACAGACTCTATTTTATGAGGTGAAACTTAACATGTGTACGAGCAACATGCTGTACATAGAAAACTCCTGCAGTGTAGCTAGAAATCATAAATGAAAAATAGAAATGTTTTGCTAATGGAGGATGCCTGACGCTAATTCTGGTTGACATGGATGGGAATTTTCTCTATTGCACTCTTGTTCATTCTTGTTGTTCAGGATGAATTGTTTTTAGAGGGAAAGTAGGGAGGGAAGGGTTACATCTCCTTTGCCAGCTGGTCATGATGCTGGATGATAGCTGCCCAGCTTTTCTGCACGCATATGTCTGTGCGTGTGTATTTATGTATATAGACCCATGGTGGTGCAGTGGTTGCAATGCAGTATTGCAGGCTAATTCTGACGACTGGCAGCAGTTCAATTCTCACCGGCTCAAGATTGACTCGGTCTTCCATCCTTCTGAGGTTCGTAAAATGAGGACCCAGATTGTTAGGGGCAATATGCTGATTCTGTCAATCTCTTAGAGAAGCTGTAAAGCGCTATGAAGTCAAAGTTCTATTGCTATGATAAAATAAAGTAAAATAAGTAACACTGCTTTCCTGGGGACTTCACAGACAGAACCAACCTATTTTCTTGTCAATGGCATGTACATGATTTGCCACTTCATTCTTCTAGGATGTTTTTTGACTTCTCATTGTAGCCAATGATCCTTGCTTGGATCCTTTGATAGTCTCCCACCCAAGTATCAAGCTGACAAAATCTTGCTTAGCTTTTTAAAAATCACCTTGCTTGTGTTAGATATCATTAGACCCTTTACAAATCTTTATGTATCTGTACAATTCATACCCTGACTTATAAAGTGATCCCTGGATTGTCCCAACAATCTTCAGCAATCTGCAAAACCAAAAGAAATATGTAAGTGTTCATTACACGACACATTCACATTCAACTATTGATGAAAAGACCTGTTGGACAAAAATTAGTACTCAACATAGTCCGATGACAGGGTCAGTCTGGCTTCTAGGATGAATCCTTTAAAGCTCCCAACTCTTCTTTAACTTAGATCTTATTTTCACGGACATTTTGGACATGCATCTGGCAATGTCAATCTTGGACTACTTTCTTAACCATTCAGTAGATGCTGCCCAAGGTTTGGAGGTTTGGTGAAAGAGGGGCATATTTCTCTTCTTTTCAAGAAGTCCTGAGTTGTTGCTCCAGAGTCATATGAAGGGGGTCTAACTGTTAGGGCAAAGAAGATCTTCAGTAACACATGAGAAGCACAGGGTTGAGGTGCCAGGATCACAATTACACAGAACGCTTTCCAAAGTTGTTGCTGAACTGTAATTTTTCAAGGTGCTAAAGGAGAACATTGCCAATTACATGGAAATCACTATCATCTTTCAGTTCTATTAATTTATTTATCTTTCTGGCAAATTGAAAGAAAAAAAGGACAAGTACAAAAAATGGAAAGAAGGACATACAACTAAGGTAGAATATCAGCAGATAGCCAGAATTTGCAAAGACGAAGTCAGGATAGCAAAGGCTCAGAATGAACAAAGACTTGCAACAAAAGTCAAAGATAATAAAAAAAAGTTTATTCCAACATATAAATAACAAGAAAAAAAACCAAGGAAACAGTTGGTCCACTAAAGAGAGAAGATGGCAAGGAAGTAACAGGCAACAGAGAGAAAGCAGAACTGCTTAACTCATTCTTTGCAACCGTCTTCACACAAAAAGAAACTATAGCTCAACCCACCAAAAACATAACTAAAAGACAGACCAGAAATAAAAGTTAAAATAAGCAAAAAAAATAGTAAGAGAACACCTGTCTGATCTTGATGAACACAAATCACCGGGGCCTGATGGATTACTTCCCAGAGTTTTAAAGGAGCTGGCAGAGGTCATCTCAGAACTACTGCACCATACCTTTCAAAAATCCTGGAGCACCGGGGAACTACCAGAGGACTGGAAAAGAGCTGATGTGGTTCCCATCTTCAAAAAAGATAAAAAAACAGACCCAGGAAACTATAGACCAATTAGCCTAGCATCAATACCCGGGAAGATACTGGAAAAGATAATAAAAAAACAGATCTTCCAACATCTAGAAACAAGTAAAGTAATAACTACCGTGTTTCTCCAACAATATGGCCTCCCCCAATAGGAAGTCCCAGCATGCTTTATAGGCATAAAATCAAATTAAGCCCCTCCCCCAAATTAAGGCCTATATTAAACATGCGAAATGGGGGGGGGGAATGGCCGTTAGGAAGTACTTTTGTTGCATACCCGGATATGGTGCTGCCTGCGTTGACCTCGGCATTGGTGGGGCACTTTGTATCGGGAAACCTTCTGCCACCGTTGCTTTCCCTTCTCCCTGTGCTGCCGCGGCGTTTAAAGCAATGCCGCAGCATTTGGCACAGCCACGCGTGGCCAGCCAGGGCTCCTCCCTGCAACCGGAGCCCTGCGGAGACACTTGGCTTCAGGCGCTCCTGTCGCCGCCTTCCCTTCACCTTCAAAAACAAAGCCCATTCTTTTAAAAACAACACCCTACTACTGGTATGACAAAGGCTCCCCTGCCCAAGAGGGCAGCCCAACCCCATGTGGGGAGGCGAATCTCCCGGGGCCGCAGCGCAGGATTGGCCCACCCCGGGAGAAGCGCCCAGCTGCCATCCTGCCTGGCACTGGGCAGAGCGTGAAGAGCTTCGCCTAGGGTGCCCAGCACAGCTGACAGGCGGGCCCTCCTGCCCAGCGGCAGAGCTCTCACCAAGGCAGCGAGCCTCCCCGCCGGACCCTCAGCTCATCCCGCCAGGGCTGCGTAGGAGCCGTGTGGGCTGAGCAGAGCCGGGAAAGCGAGCTGCGGGTGTGCGCGGACTTGGGCTGGGGAGACTTGGGAAGGAAGCCAAGCTCAGGTCGGCCTGGCTCTTTTGCTTGGCAGGCAGGCATGCACCCGTGGCTCACTTTCCCGGCTCTGTCCAGCCCGAATTGGCTTTGCCTTCGAAGGCAAAAGGAAGGCAGCGACAGGAGTGCCTGAAGCCGAGTGTCTCCGCTGGGCTCCGGTTGCAGGGAGGAGCCCTGGCTGGCTGTGCATGACTGCGCCAAATGCCATGGCATTGTTCTAAATGCTGTGGCAGCATGGGGAGAAGGGAAAGCAATGGTGGCGAAAGGTTTCCCGATACGAAGTGCCCCACCAACGCCGAGGTCAACATCCAAACTGTCGCCGCCTGCCCGCCCACCCAAGGATGCAAGGGGGGGAATTAAGTCATCCCCCAAAAGACGACCTAGCTGTTTTTTGGGGGGGTCAAAAAAAAATGAGGCCCGGCCTTATTTTGTGAGAAACATGGTAGCAGTCAGTATGGGTTTGTTAAGAACAGATCATGCCAGATCTTATTTCATTCTTCAACACAGTGACTAAATTAGTAGACCAGCAAAATACTGTGGACATAATATATTTAGATTTCAGCAAGGCATTCGACAAAGTAGACCACAACCTACTTCTTAGTAAGCTAGAAAAAAGTGAAATAGATAGCACCACCACTAGTTGGACTTGCAACTGGCTGGCAAACCGTACTCAACAAGTAGTCCTTAATGGGTCTAAGTCTACATGGAGGGAAGTAAGCAGTGGTGTGCCACAAGGTTCCGTCTTAGGCCCAGTACTCTTCAATATCTTCATTAACGACTTAGATGAGGAAATAGAAGGGGAACTTACCAAATTTGCAGATGATACTAAGCTGGCAGGAATAGCTAACACCCGAGAAGATAGGCTCAAGATCCAGATGGATTTTGACAGACTAGAACATTGGGCCATATCTAACAAAATGAAATTCAATCTAGAGAAAAGTAAAGTCCTACACTTAGGCAAGAAAAACCAAAAGTACACATATAGACTGGGTGAAACCAGGCTCAATAGCAGTAACTGTGAGAGGGATCTTGGAGTCTTAGTGGACAACCAGCTAAATATGAGCCAGAAGTGTGCAGCAGCTGCCGCCAAAAAAGCTAATGCAATCCTAAGTTGTATTAACAGAGGGATACAGTCAAGATCAAGGGAAGTACTAATACCACTCTATAAAGCCTTAATAAGACCACACCTAGAGTATTGCATCCAGTTTTGTTCACCACATTACAAAAAAGATGTTGAGACTCTAGAAAAAGTACAGAGAAGAGCAGCCAGGATGATTAGGGGACTGGAGACTAAAACATACGAAGAACAGTTGCAGGAACTGGGCTTGGCTAGTCTAGTAAAGAGAAGGACCAGGGGAGACATGATAGCAGTCTTCCAATATTTGAGGGGCTGCCACAGGGAGGAAGGGGTCAAACTATTTTCTAAAGCTCCTGTAGGCCAGACAAGGAATAATGGATGGAAACTGAACAAGGAGAGATTTAACCTGGAAATGAGGAGAAACTTTCTGACAGTGAGAACAATCAACCAATGGAACAGCTTGCCCTCGGAAGTTGTGGGAGTGCCATCATTTGAGACTTTCAATAAGAGATTGGACTGCCATTTGTCAGAAATAGCGTAGGGTCTCCCGCTTGGGTGGGGAATTGGACTAGATGACCTACAAGGTCCCTTCCAACTCTGATTATCTGTTATCTGTCATTTTAATTACAATTAAACTAATTCTCAATTTTGAACTGAGCCCATCCATTCTTTCTACCAGCTTTGCCTGGATTTTGGAGAGTGACATCTGTCTGTCTGTCCATCTGACCATCCATCCATCATCCACCTTTATCTATCTATCTATCTATCTATCTATCTATCTATCTATCTATCTATCTATCTATCTATCTATCTATCTACAGTATCTCTATCATATCTATCTATCATCTATTTATCCATCCATCCATCCATCCATCCATCCATCCATCCATCCATCCATCCATCATTTCCCAGCTTTATTATTTTTACAAATAACTCAAGGCAGCAAGCATATCCAACACATCTTCCTCCTCTTATTTTTCCCACAGTAACAATCTCCCTATGAGGTGGGTTGCGCTGAGAGAGAGTGATTGGCCCAAAGTAACGCAGTTGTCTTTCATGGCTTAGATGAGACTAGAACTCACCCACTCCTGCTTTCTAGCCTTGGTGCAAAATATTTACAACTCTTTGCTCTGTTTGAAATCACTTAAATGGACAAAAATCACATAAGTTGCAAGATGTCCAAGGGATAAATACATGCATGGGAAATGTATTATTTATGCATGTATTATTTGCAGTTACTGTATCTTTCTGTTGCAGTGTTTAGACTTCAACATCCTTGCTCTTTGAATCATTAATCAGTGATTAATAATTCAATATTAATAAGGTTGGTCTATTTGTAGAAATTTATTATTGCTCATGGTAAATTTTTCTTACTTTTCTTGTTATTCCTAGGCTTTTTAGTAAGCATTGCAGTATTTAAAAGGCTGGTCTGATTAACCTCTATTCTGCTTTTTAAAATTAATTAACCGAAATAATCATGCTAAGAACATGTGATGTTTTCATCAACTTTTAACTTCAAGGTCTCATACCACAATATGTGTTTATTTCACACCAAGCAACTTTCTCCTTATCCAACAAATAACCAGTGATATAATTATTGTTGAAATAAAAATGGATGATATAGCAATATCTGTTTTTGCTATACCCATTTAGAAATAGTTTGATAGACAACTATAGGTAATAGAAGAGTTACTTTTGCAGGCAGGGAAATTGTTGAATGGCAACAATTGATTTCTTGCTTTTATTACACTCTATTTTTTTATTTCAGACACTAGGAAAAGGAAAAAAGGAAATCTGAGGATCTATTTGCTTATATGTTTTCATTGTTTCTAGCTGTAAAAGTCATTTTATTAGAGAAACTGAAGCGTTTCTATCCTGCAAAGTTAATTAATCAAGAAAAATGTTGAACTGGTTCACAAACCAGTTCTTGTGCACTATGATTTTGTCTATTCAATCCTGAGAACCCACACCCACAATCTGTGACAACCGGCAACTTTTCAAATCGATGCAATGCAAGGTCTTCTGCCATGATTTTGGTTAGATCCACCTAAACCACCAATCCAATCAAACAAAACTTAGTATGGCTTGCATGAGCTCAGATGTTAGTTTAGGAGGTTATGTGAATTTTTAGACAATATATGTAAGAGAACTATGTTTAGGGAGACCTCTGAACCAAGTCTTTTCATTCTGTATATTAATGTCCTCCTAATATGTTGGGTTGGAAGCTCCGAAATGCTCATCCAGCTTGGCCAACTTGATTTGGACTTCAGGCAGTTGCACCATCAAGGCATCCAAGAGCCTGTGTTTGAGCTGTACCTCTACATACACACCTCAGACCAATTTGAACCACCCCCTTCCTACTCCATTTATTAGCTTCAGACTTATGCGTAGAAGAAGCAAAGGATGGAAACTAATCAAGGAGAGAACCAACTTAGAACTAAGGAGGAATTTCCTGACAGTTAGAACAATTAATCAGTGGAAGGACTTGCCTCCGGAATATGTGCCCCAGGAGGTTTTTAAGAAGAGACTGGACAACCATTTGTCTGAATGGGTATAGGTTTTCCTGCCTGAGGAGAGGGTTGGACTAGAAGATCTCCAAGGTGCCTTCCAACTCTGCTATTCTGTACATTTTATTTATTCATTTAATTAATTATTTTAGAGATCGTTATTTGAGACTTGTTGGATTGCTTTTATTGAAACACATATTGGAAAACCTCCCTCCAGGCGGATGATTCATAAATGTTATAGTCCTTCAGTGCCTTAAAATAAATAAAAAAATAAAGGAGTAGCTGCATTACGCAGATAACATGACCAGTTGCAATTCGGTTCTCTATTTTCACAGCTGAGATCATTTGATATTTGTGCTATCGGGAGTGAAAGCAGTAGGTATTTGCTTTAATTGATTTTTCCCTTACTCTTTCAGACATGTTATATCACATGAGATACAACTTGTCTTCAGCTATCAGAATGCAACAGCATGTTCCTGGTCTAGAGAACGAAAAAGCAGATAGTTTTAAAAAAATCAATGAATAATGTAGCCAAGAACCAGATGTTTATTTTACATTTGATATAACCCATTGAGGTATACAGCTTTCAAAATCCTTTCTCTTATAAAGAAAATGAAGCCAACTTCTGGGTACAATTAGCTGACAGGGATCATTTTATAATAATCACTGGTAAAATAGAACATTGTACTTTGTTTTTTTCTCACTAAGAATCTTGTACTTTTCAAGAATGTTCTCTTCCTTCCAGTTAGACTCCAAATGAATTAATAAGAACTGTTATCCCTCATGCAAAAATATTGTAATAAAGAGTTTAATATAAAAGAATATTTCCATTTTTAGAACAGCCTCGCAGTAAGAGAAACAGAATTGGTTGGCTCTCTATAGTGTTTAGTTTTTAGGTTGTGGGTTGATAATTCTGAGGGGCCATAGATTCTTCCTGGTTCAACTGATGCAGAGGAGGATTTTCAGATAAATATAGGCTTAGCTCCTATGACATGTCTTGACTTTCTTGTCTTGCGATCATAACTTCAAAACAGGTCATTGTGATCATTGAAATCAGCCACCCCCATCATGAATACCCACTAAATGTGAAATCTAGGTCATCTAGTCCAACCTCCTATCCAAGCAGGAAACCCTACTCCATTTCTGACAGATGGCAGTCCAATCTCTTCTTGAAAGCCTCCAGTGATGAAGCTCCCACAACTTCTGAAGGCAAGCTATTCCATTGGTTGATTGTTCTCACTGTCAGAAAATTTCTCCTTATTTCTAGGTTGAATCTCTCTTTGATCAGTTTCCATCCAGGGGTGGGATCCGACAGGGTTAACTACCGGTTCGGTGATTTACAATGTGCTTCCCTGCACGCTGCACGTGTGTATAAATCTTCATCAGCTTGCTGCCTGGACAGCTGAGCAGTGTTGCGTGCAGGGAAGCAGCGTTTGAAAAAGCACTTTTTTCCTGCTTTTTTAACTGCAGCTGTGCCTTGCACAGCAGCTGAGGTTGAAAAACCAGGAAATAAAGGTCAGGTAAGAGCACGGGCGGGCAGGTGGGCCAAAACAGCAGCAGACATAGAACCGGTTCTCTGTCTGCTGCTCTTCAGAGCTACCAGTTCTACAGAGCCGGACAGAACCGGTAGAATCCCACCCCTGTCTGGCCTTTAGGTGCCTTGGAGAAGAGCTTGACCCCTTCCTCTCTGTGGCAGCCCCTCAAATATTGGAACTATTGGAATATTATGTCTCCCCTGGTCTTTCTCTTCACTAGACTAGCCATGCCCAGTTCCTGTAACCGTTCTTCATATGTTTTAGTCTCCAATCCCCTAATCACCCTGGTTGCTCTTCTTTGCACTCTTTTTAGAGTCTCAACATCTTTTTTATAGCGACCAAAACTGGATGCAGTATTCTAGGTGTGGTCTTACTAAGGCTTTAAAGAGTAGCATTAGTACCTCATTAGCTTGTCCAAAACAAATCAGGATTCCTGGATGGACTTGGAACAGGTTTTCTCAGCCCTGGCAATAGTATTAGCATTTAATTATTTATTAAATTTAAAATATTATTAAATAATTGGCAACTCGAGAGCAGATGTTTTGATGTATTAAATTTAATATATATGTAACAATTATGACTTTATTATTTTTGTTGTTCCTGCCATCTTCATACTATACATATATAGGAGGAAGCTCCAGTGCCCCTCATCTATAAATTTGCTAAATAAATAAATAAATCTCCCAAGCATCAATGACTTTCCTTGCGCAAAACTCTCATCCCTTTTTACCTGAAATTTAGCAGGTTTCATCCCTGCAGGAGAAATGGCACCTGCAAATTTCATCCTACTCCCAAAGAAATAAAAATATTATTCCTTCTCTTTTGTTTATCTGACATTCAGTAGATTTCACTGAGTCAGGAAAGTCTACTCTGCCCAAACATTTTATACAAACCTGTCAAAAAGTGAAAACATAATGACATTTTTTTATTTCTCTACATAAGGCAATTTGATATGGACAATGCCTCCAGTTTTCCAAAGCGAAGTCCCTCTTTGATGAAGTGGGCCCTGCCTTAAGCTGTTCAGATCAATTTGGCTCATAGTCCAAATGCTGCTGTTCAGTCCTAAGTCAATCTTGCTTTAAGTTGAGGGCCACAGAGGATGGGCTTTGTAATACTTGAAACATGGTTTTTGTAATACTGTTGCACTGGCTAATTAACATGGGTTTTCTTGTATGTTAAATTTCCTTTTTCAATTGTATTGCTTATAATTTCCCATAATCTTCAAGAAAAAAACCTTTCTTTCCGAAACTAGGACTGGCAAGAAAGCATTCAATACATTGTAGATCAGGGGTCCCCAACCACCAGTCCGCGGACCGATACCGGTCCGTGAACAACTCTTACCGGGTCGCTGGAGCTAAGCGCCGCCATCTTTTTGGTAAAGTGCTTCCGTGAGCTTTTCCGGTAGAAAGCTCACCGGAAGCACTTTTTCATCAAAAAGATGGCGGTAGCGCTCGGTGAGCTTTCCGGTAGAAAGCCATTTCTACCCGAAAAAGCTCACCGAAGCGCTGGAGCCGCTTATTTTGACGAAAAGTGCTTCCGGTGAGGTCACCGGAAGCACTTTTTCGTCAAAAGATGGCGGCACCCAGTTGATGCCGGCACCGGGCGGTGCCCAGCTGATGCCGGTACCGGCCACGGCGTCAAAAAGGTTGGGGATCCCTGTTGTAGATGACAGTTTCCTTTTTAGTTGTTCACAAGCCTCTGTGAACAAATTGGGAAGCGCTGAGAATGTGTCATAGCCAAACCCATTTCGATGTTTTTAATTTGCATTTTGATGTTTTACTTACTTACTTACTTATTTAGCAAATTTATACATGTTACTTTTATTCAGAATGCTATGCTCTTTTCTGTAGCTATGCTCACATATTATCGGAAGCCGTAACTCTTATGATGTAACTGAACCAATGACTATTTCTAAACCAATCAAATTTTGCTTTGAACTTCTTTGTTTTGTTAACTATAAAAGGAAACGTAATCCATTTCTCAGGGTTCCCCCTTTTCATAGAGAGACCGTACTTTATCAGAGTAATCTAATAAATTGCTTTTAAATGATCTTCCTACTTGGTTGCTTATTGGAAAAAGTAATCCAAGGCAGAACCTAGGGCCGGATTTAGCCATCAAAGTGCAAATCCCAACCTGTATTATTTTTACTATTCAGATTGAATACATAGTTATTTATTTATTTAATTAATTAATATATAGTAGACACCCATTTCAAGCACATGACTCTTGGCAGTTCAAAATTTAAAAAAATGGTAGAAAACATCAAAACAATACAAGAATATAAGAATGCATCGAAGGGTGGACAATTAATTTTTCCAAGGGGCTACATGAGAGAACTACCTGCTACAAGGAGGACCGCTGCCACCGCTGCCCCCTGCTGGACAGGGATATTGTGGGCCATAAAATGCCCAGGTCTGATATAATTCATTCAACAAAACTCACAATGGAAATAATCTATTGTCCATCAATGACCAATACAGCTGCTGCAAAGGCTCTACTACACTCCTGGGTCCCCATGCTCATTGATAATGCTGCATGTTCAGGCTTAACTCTTTAGAAGTAAACTGGAACTCTTTTCACTACTGAGTTCAGATTCCCCCAAAACAATTCCTCAAGATCAAGGGGATAAAATTTTAAATCTCCTTTATTTAATTTGTTCTCCCTCTGTTGCTGAATTTGCTGAGGCCAACTTGGCTCTTCACTCTGGAAGTAAACTGATCATAGCTGATCACTTCAAATAAACTTTTAAAGATTGAAATGTAAATATTCCATTGACAGGTTTTCTAATTATTGCTTTGCTACGTTTCTACTTGACTACCAAATGAATCCACATTCATGGGTTTATACAATAGACTGAACCATAAATTAAGCAACCACTAAAGTCTCAAAAACATAACCAACCTAAATAATAATCAAGCTTTATAGATTATACTTATGGCACCAATAGATTAAACCAGGGGCGTCAAATTCGATTTCATTGAGGGCTGCATCAGGGTTGTGTTTGACCTGGGGTGTGTGTGTGTGTGTGGCATGGCCATACTTGGTGGTGCGTTGAGACGTCAAGACTCATGTTTGGCTTTCACAATGGCCTCCTTCAGCCTCTGCCAGTGAAAACTGAGCTTGGGGAGGCTGCGTGGTGCCCACTCGTGCTCCATTTTTGCTGACGGGGCTGCAAGAGACCATCATGGCCAAAAACGGAGTCTGTTTTCACTGGCAGAGGCACCATAGGCTGGTCCTTTGCTGTTTCCAGCGCAGCGCCACGAGCCAGATCTAAGCAGGCCTTGAGTTTGACACCCCTGGATTAAACCAATCTGATTAAAATGTGTTATGTGGACACAGTTATATTGTTAATTCTATGAATCTTTGAAGAGGTTTTTCCTGAAATAGGCCCTCAGTATTAATAGCACATACACATACTTGTTCCAAGTCCCAAATATCCTGCTCTAAGCTTTTTTTTTTAAAAAAATAATTTTGTATTTACTGTACAATTTCTGCTGACATAAAAAAAAAGGCATATCTTTTCAGAATGATGCTTTCTACTTATGTAGCAAAAACTAGCCAAAGTCAACCCAAAGGGCAGAGACATTACAGTCAAGGGTGGGATTCAAATTTTTTAACAAACGGTTCTGTGGGCATGGCTTAGGTGGTGGGCGTGGCTTGATGGTCATGTGACTGGGTGGACGTGGCTTGGTGGTCATGTTATTTGCTGGGTGTGGCCAACTCAATATCACTCATATCGAGGCACGCATCTCCTCGCCTGGCCTCTCATGACTTTGGGGATGCTGCAATAGTCGTAAGTGTGAAAAATGGTTATAAGTCACTTTTTTCAGTGCCATTGTCACTTTGAATGGTCACTCCACAAAAGCAAAGTAGCAGCAAAGGAGGGGAAAAAAATCTCCAGAGAGGTTCTTGAGACAGGAAGTCTACTCCTGCCAAGAATGTAATAAAGGTTAATGGTGAGGCAGTTTCTGTAAGCAACACCAGAATGTTTCCTTCCTGCCTTCCTTACAGGATTAGGCCAGTAATTTCTTCTAACAACCAGTTCTCTCAACTGCTTAGAATGTTAACAACCGGTTCTAGTGAATAGGTGCGAACTGGTAGAATCCTACCCTTGATTACAGTTCCATACTATGAGCCTGAATAAGCTCATTTTTCTAAACAGATTGAGAGCTAGGTAGGCCCAATAAAAGTGTATCCTTATATAAACATGTAGAGACGTATCTGAGTATCTGGGCTTTTCACTGTGCCTTGCGTGCTCTTAATTTCACACGGAAGAATCCCCTGGCAAGTGCACTTAACGTTCTACTGTTAAAAGTGAGGAACCATTAAAAAAGTTTCTTCTTTCTCCCATTGGAAAAACAGAGTAAATAACAGAAGATGCTCAACAGTAGCAGAATTGAGAAGTCTTAGAAAGATTGGGTTCTCTATTACCACCGTTCCATCATTCCCCTCCTCCCTCAATTAGGACATGGAATAAAATGATGAGAGGAAGAAATTGGATCATTGTCGGAATCAAATGAACTAAAGGTACTTTTCAACTTATGATGGACCCCAAAAAGGTATTTATGACCCAATTTCAATGTTCTGACTGGTTGAATATCTACAGGGGTTCTGAAAGGGTTCAGAGCTATCTAAGACATTTTGCCCTATCAACCATTGTGTCATGGCCCCGTTGGGAGTCTGGGTCTGAGGAGGAGGATGAGATGGAGCTGGGGCCGACAGAGGAGGATGGCATGGCTTGTCTGACTCTGGAGGAGTGACTGGAGGAGCAGGATGAGGCAGTCCCGGGTCCCTTGGCCCTTGGAGGGGTGGCTGGTGATGGAGAGAGGACACAGGATGACTGAGTGATGGACGAGGAGAGCAAAAGAGTAGGCAGTGGAGCAGTGAAGTGGCAGAGCTCTGGGAAGGAGCAATTGTCTCCTCTGTCCGATCCTCAAGCACGGAGGGTGGAGAGGAGGTGGGATCAGCACAGGGTGAACTGATGGCTCAGGGGGAGGGTGTCTCCCCCATCAAAGGGCTCACCTGGGGAATAAGATTTAAAGAGATGCTGTGGGGAGGGGCGCTTGTCGGGAACAAGCGTTGCCTTTTTCCAGCCACGCTTGCAGTTGTCGACATATTGCCACCTTGTCTTACTGTGCTTAGCCTTGCTTTGTCTGGGTTCAACTTGCCTTGTTTTGCCTGGCCTGGCCTGGCCGTGGGCGAGGACTCAGCAACACAGCTCTGCTTCCCCAGCGACCCCTTCATGCAATGGGGACTTCCTGGAACCAAGTTTCCTGAACTTTGCTTGCTCTCAGAACTGGCTGCTTCTCTGGACTCACAGTAGCCAAGAACTAGTGGAGGTGCATGTGTGTGTGTATTTGGAGTGTTGCTCTTGGATTTACAGTGAACTGTGCAAACTTTGGGGAAAAAAAGTTGGAGCAATAAAAGGAAGTTAAGCTTTCACTCTGGCTGCGTTGCTTTCATACCCAGCTCCGGGTCATCACATCATTGCCCAAGATGAGGTGTGTCCAGAAAAGATAGGAATCTGTTTTGTAGCAAACCAAATATTGCCAGCTTTGAATTTCAGCACATCTCCAGAATTTTCATACTATCTACCAAATTTGTCTTGACAAAAGAAGGTATGCAAACCATATATATTTTGTTGCTATTATATTCCAAAGCATAAACCAAAACCATGAGTACTAATGCAGGTTGATCTCGACTTACGACTACAATTGAGCCTGAAGTTTCAGTTACTAAGCAATTTCAGTTACTTGTTCAGTGAGTTTTGCCCCATTTTATGACCTTTCTTGCTACAGTTGTTAAGTGACTCACTGCAATTGTTAAAGTAGTAACATGGCCGTGGCCCGGTGGTTGGGGATCCCTGATGTGGACTATTTTTTTTTCAGTAGGCAATATTGAAAAGAATCATCTCGTGAAATCACTTCATAAAATAAAATAGAAAATAATCATTATAAAACTGAAAACCATTAAAGCAACTTACCCAAATCCAAATCTTATGGCTTTGTAAGATAGGTGGTCATGCTTTGCCAACTTGGCTCTTTTAGTTAAAAAATTATCATGACCTCTGAAGCTTAAAAGGGGACCGGGAATTATGTGACTACATAATTGGAGCATGTGGAGCTCAAATGTTTCATTTTCTTTCCACAGCTCTTTGAAGTATGTCAAACTGTGGCCCGGTAGCTTCAATTGGCCAGATCCATTGTGAGGACCACTGTTCCAAATAGCCATGGACAAATGATCCAAGGGAAAAAGACAGTGAACTTTGAAGATTCATCCACAACACTAAAAGATGCAAAAGAGCTTCCACCATTAATCATTTATTGCCTTGCCACACTCTTTGGCCTTTTCTGGCACCAGTCCAGAATTCTGGAGAAAATTGTTCAGAAATAGATGATCCCTAGACAAGTGCTAGGATATTGAATTTAGTAGCTGGAACAGTCAAGGGTACAATAGGTCAGGACACCCAGTTGTACAGCAAGTTCTTGGCTTATGACCACAACTGAGCCCAAAATTTATGTTGCTAACTGAGAAGTTGTTAAGTGAGTTTTGCCCCATGTTATGATATTTCTTCCCACGGTTGTTCAGTGAAGTTGATAGGTTAGTAACGCGGTTGTTAAGTGAATCTGGCTTCCCCCACTGATTTTGCTTGTCAGAAGGTCATAAAAGGTGATCACGTGAGCCCAAGATGCTGCAGTGGTCATAAGTACGAAGCAGCTGCCAGGCACCTGGATCTTGATCACATGATCCTAGGGATGCTGCAAAGTTTGTCACTGTGAAAGACAGTCACAAGACAGTCATTTTTTCTGTCCCGTTGTAACCGTGAACGGTCATGAAATGAACTGTTGTAAGTCAAGGACTACTTATAGTTGATTAACGAGAGAATGCTGACTCATGGACGATGCAATCTATGCTATGGCTGGTTGCTGTAAGTATAAAGGGGGAGTTTCCCTTCCCCCCCTTCTTATTTTCTTCTGTGTGTTCTGTATACCAGGGGTGTCAAACTCACATCACCATGGCAGCATCACGTGACATATCACGACTTCCCCCCCCCTTCGCTAAACTGGGCATGGGCGTGTCCAGCATGTGACGCATCTGACTTGTAGGCTGCGAGTTTGACAGCCCTGCTGTATATTGTTTAATTTAGCATGTTTTAGTTTAGTTTAGTTTGTTCTTGTTTAACAAACATTTAGTTTATTTTAATATGTTCCTGTGTTCCTGACTATCTTGTGTTTTTTCTTTCTGGGTGATGACAAAAACTGCTGTAAGTTTGATTATGTCAAACACACACACACACACACACACACACACACACTCACACACACACACACATTTGTGTTAGAGTCTCCAACTTCACCTGGGCAGCTGCCATGCAATTCCATGACAAGAAGATTCTGCTAGTGCTATTATTGGGCGGATGGGGTTCTCGGGGGTTCGGGAGACCCTCCAGCTAAGATTCTGTGCAGTTTGAAGAATCCCCAAATCCTACACCTGGCTGGCCCCTCCCACCCCACCCCGCCCCTCCCAGGATTCCCCATGTTAGGAATCTGTCCACCAGTTAGTTGGGTTGGCAATATATAAACCAACAATGTATGTTTGTAGTTTTAAGACAAAATCACTGTATTGATTTATACTATATTCCAATTGGTTGGTTATATTGCAAATTACCATAAGAGGGAGCTAGAGATCATAGCTTGCTTTCTCTGATATTCTGTCTCTCTGACATTCTGTTGCTAAGATTCTCTGTTGTATTTATGCTGTGCTTATACTTTGAGATTTTTGTTTACTGAAAATGACAAAGGCAACCGGTAAGAAGACTTTGTAATTGGATATTCTTTGGACTGTAAAACGTAAATGACCTGGACCGTTTCTTGGACTGTGCTATTTCTTAAAGTAAACTTTAACTCAATTGAGTGTCTCTGTGTGTGGCTGAATAACTATTCATAACTACTCTCATAAACGTTTCCATGTGCATATCCTTGTTACTCAAGGGTTATTCTGTACATATCATAACACCCCATGAGGCCTGTTTTGGATGCAGGTAAGTGCAGGATGTGTGTGGAGGTTTGGGGAAGGTGAAAACCGGGTCTCCTGGAAGTTTGGGAAGGCTGGGAATGGGCCCGTTCCCGGCTTCAAGAGAGCCTCCAGAGCCCGGGGAGCCCGTTTTTGCCCTCCTGGAGGCTTGAGGAAAGCCTCCGGAGCCTGGTGAGGGCAAAAACGCTGGTGCAGGAGGCCAACTAGGCCACACTGGTCACACCTACCTAGCAACTGGGCAGAAAACCCATTGCTAAATTTGTTGAAGCCCACCCGTGACTGGGGGGGGGGGGAGGATGAGGGCAGGATAGGGAAGTGCTGGTATTCACTATTGGGGACAAGCCATTTAGTTATTGTGCCTAAAAGGCACCCCAGTATACGTCCGGATTAAGTCTGATATGAATCAAGGGGTGACATTTCTGGGGCTTCCCTATCATCCTGTTCAGTGCTGAGCATTATAGCACCTTCCTCTTTGGCACCTTCCTACTTTGACCATAGATCAGATCAAGCCCTCAACGCCGCCGCCCCCTCTCTCCCAATCTCACAAGAGAGGCATTCGATATTTCAAGGCATGGAAAATGCTGCCATCCTTTTCTTGAAAACACCAGAATCCCAGTGGCACATATGCTGTGAAAAGTGAATTAAAGTGAGGAATGAGAAATGATACTGTGGCTTTTATCAATATAAATAATAGCGAAAGGTACATTCCTTACAATTCTTTTAAGCCAAAAGAAAAAGAAAAAAAGAAAAAGAAAGACTTGCCAGGCTTATAGGCCACTGCTTCTAAAGCAGCGCGAAGTGGGATAAATCACACTGTCAATTTAATGGTTTGGTGTTTGCAGCTTCTGTATTATTGCAAAGGTTATTCTTTGTATTCAGGCAAAATGGATAGAAATATATAAAAGCAATCCAGAGTATTTTTTTATTTTTTTGATGCCAGTGTCTTTTGTCATCGTGTTATATAAACTGACACAAGTTATACGAAATGAATGGCTTGCTTTGTTTGGTTCCCTTTTATTATGATGATACATGAGAAGCTAATTCTGTTTCTGTCATTGGGAAACATGTAAATAACATTTCCATGTTTGAAAAAGTGTGCCATGTCAAAAACATATTAGTGAGAGTGCAATAACATTAGTGCTGCTTGCTTCAAGGACAGACTCTGTTTCCAATCAGAATCAGTAATGCTGTTCGGATGATTGGAAGAAGAAATCAATGTGATTATCTCCCTCACATAGAGTTTCCACAGGCTGTGCAAAATTATGTGCTTGCCACTTTAATGAAGGGAAATGAAGGGATGGGGTGGGAATTTGTTCAGATCCCTAAGCTGCACTTCTTAACCTGTATGCAAAGCTGAAAGGCGGTCCTTGGAATTTTATGAATGTTGTGCGAGATCAGTTTTGACAGTCCCCCCCAAAAAGGTGCAAAAGTATTAAGGAAAATCTGCACAAGATGCATTTTTGGGTGAAATTAATATGCCCAACAACACGATGCTAGGAAAAATATTGTAAAAAAAAAAGTATTAGATGAAACAGAATGAAAATATATAATTTTTAGGCATTTTTAAAATGCAGAAAGATCTGAACAAGCTTTGGAATGAACGCGAGGTTGGAAAATTAAGAAAATGACTGAAACTGAACCTGCAAGATTCATAACCACCATTATGATAGGCATTAGTTTACAGTAATAAAAATAAGCAATATGTCACTGTTCCTAGTAACACATCCAAAGAAATCAGAACTCCAAGGCAGGAACTTTCCTCAGAGAATATGTTTATTGGACACATCGTATTGGCCCAGCTAGTGAAAACCAACTCTAAAAGTTTCCTGTGGTTACCATGTAATTAAAGAGCAAAAGATTCCCACCCCAGCAAAGGTGGTATTCAGCAGGTTCTGACCAGTTATAGAGAACCGGTAGCGGAAATTTTGAGTAGTTCGGAGAACTGGCAAATACCACTTCTGACTGGAGGTTTTACAGTATCCTTCCCCTGCCACGCCCACCAAGCTATGCCCACACAACCGGTAGTAAACAAATTTGAATCCCACCACCACTCCCCAGGTGTCACAGGTCCCATTGTCCAATCAAAGCAGTTGGTGGGCTCCCTTGACTGGTTCTGCCTCCTCCTCCTCCTGCCATCTGTTGGGATGACCTTGGTTCTCTTGAGAGAGCTCCTTATTTTGTCTACAGGATGGTCTAGTTCCTCCTCATCCTCCCCCCACAGTTCATGGCAACTATGAAGCAGCGCACAATGGCTTCAGCCAGGTTCAATTCAGAGTTGACACAATATCCAAAATATATTGATCCTGCTATAAGCTGCAACTGCAAGAAAAGCATGATACTGACACTACAACGAATCAAGCAGAGGTGGGCATTCAGCAGGTTCTGACCAGTTCTGGAGAACCGGTAGCGGAAATTTTGAGTAGTTTGGAGAACTGGCAAATACCATTTCTGACTGGATATTTTATAGTATCCTTCCCCTGCCACGCCCACCAAGCCACACCCACAGAACTGGTAGTTAATTTTTTTTGAATCCCACTACTGGAATCAAGGTATACAAAATCAAGTGGGACCAATGCCAGGCTAGAGGCAGTGGAAACAATCTGGACCTTATTAGATTTTGGATCACAACTGCCACAAAACTTGATTCTTAGCCCAGCTGCTAGTTGGGTAATCCCAAACATCTGGAATGCCATAGATTGCCTATTCCTAGTCCAGAATAAGTATGTTTAAGGTGGGCTAGACCTGTGTCAGGGTTATCTCCAGGTTCCATCATAATCTGTAAGAAATAACCATGGTATGTTTAGCTTCAGATGACCTTATGCGAAGTCCAACATGCTACTCACCTCTGACTAGAAACATTGATTGAATTACAGTATATTTCAAAGCAGGCAAAACTAGAGTTATATTTCCGAATTATATTTCAGCCTCCTCCATCAATCATGGAACAGCTTAGGAGAGGAGAGGACCAACTGGATGAGACTCACAGCCTGATTCAGGTTCATGGTCTGTGGCTATGGCCTAATGGCAGGACCTGCATTAGGGGTTGATCTTCAGAAATGGACCCTTGTTTTCTACCTCTTTGCTATGGATCAAATTCTGTTTTCTTTCCTGAATAAATCTTTACTTTGGCTTCCTACCTCACACACAGAAACACACTGTTGTTGACAGTTTTCCTTTTATTCTCTACTTGACTGCAACTTGGTTGTTGATTTTCAGAGAGTTTAATCGTCTATTTCTATAAATAATGGGCCACATCATGACCAACTCTTTGATATCTCTGTACAAATACTAGGTTCAGAGGAGTGTGGTTTTTTTTAGTAGCCTAGGAAAGGAGTGGGAGTGGGGCAAAGGCAAATTCTTTCTCCATTCCTTCTCTGATCTCTCTCTGATCTTTCTCTGATCCACTATTGGGCTTCTCTGATAATTTTTGTGCACATTCTTTCTTGCTCTTTAGATGAAATTCATGTTTGGTTTGCTCGCTCTCTTGGCCATAGAGGGTGTGTCTGAGGGAGGCAAGAATGTGATCCTGACCATCTTGTGCTCCACAGAAAAGATCCATTGTGGAAAATGAACAAGGAATTTGGTTTTTTTTTTTTTTGCAATATATTTCGATAATACAAGATTGCCAAGCTTTATAGAGATGTATGCCCACCCTCTAGGATTTCTAGCAGAGTGGAAAACATACAACATATTAGTTCAAAGTAGTTTATACAAGGGTGCTTTATTTATTAATGAAGTGTTTGTAGATGGATTTAATCTATAATTAAATAAGATTCAATTATTTATCAAAGCAAATGGAGCCAATTGACTGGGAATTGATGTGAATAGCATTGGAATGTTATGATATCTTTTCAGCACAGCCCCAGAGCTTACATTGTCCCCATCTGATAGCCTCCATGTGTGTGCGTTCATCACCTCAGGAGCGCATGATGAATGGGAATGATGGGACTTGTAGTCCTTGACATCCAGAGTGCCTTGTTTTGTGGGCACAATCCAAGAATCTGTTCTTTCTACACCTGGCTTACCTCCCTTAGGAACACATTACAAGCAAGCAAACCCACCAACTACTTGATAAGCTTACCATGATGTGCAGATGTAGCCAGTGACATTTCCTTCTTGTAATCTTCCTCTGTTTGACTCAGCTTCATCCCAGGAAAGAAATATTAAAGACAGAAAGGTGGAATAATATAAAGATTGTTCCAGTAGCTGAAATGATACTAAATATTTAGTCATGATGAATACAAAACCCATAAAACTGCAAGCTACAGATACTATGTTTTACAAGCTTCTTTGTTTTATTTTTCTACTTTTTTTTATCTCACCTTTATTATTTTTTAAATAACTGAAGGCAGCAAAGATACTTAATACTCTTTCCTCCTCCTATCTTCCCCACCAAAACTCTGAGGTGAAAGAGAGTGACTGATCTAAAGTCACTCAACCTGGTTTTCTTGCCTAAGGCAAGACTAGAATTCAGAGTCCCCTGGTTTCTGGCTTGATACCTTAACTACTAGACTAAACTTTTGTTTTATATGTATTAATACACGTTATTATGCAACTTCTAACCTTAACCCAGTGGCAAGCTTTCAGTAATCAAGGGTTTAACAGTGTCATGCTGGATTGATATAAGATGAAACATCTTACCTGCAATTAAAATAACTTCTGTAAGACAGCAAAATATCAGAATATCTTTCTCAATCAAGTGCCTTCCAGCTTAATAACACAGGGTGGGAATTTAGATCTATAATCTAAAGGAGAACATCAGATGATGGAAGGCTATCTCAGAACAGCCTTTTGGAGAGTTTCTGTATTTGGTCAAACATGTTGAATTAATTAATTATTAATTGTCAAATTAATAAAATAATGGCATAAACCTGTCTTCCTTCCCTTTAAAATGAATTTATTGGACTAGGTATAGTTTTTAATAGGGTAAAAATAGGATATTATGATACTACAATTCTCCCCTCCCCCCGGAATACCTTCATTCATAGCTACACATAAGTTTCTTCTAAGATGTATGTATCCAACCCATTTTATTGCCACATTTGCATTTTCTGTAATAATGGTTTTAGTTAGAGCTCAATTTACAATTTGTTCAGAAATGTTTCTGAAAACCAATACTAAAGCTTGGGAAAATAAGAACTTAGGAATTTGGAAGAATAGATTTTTTTTAAATAAAAATGCAATTAATCTAAGATAAAATCTTAAAATCTAAGGTAAATGAATGAAGCAAGTCCACCACAGGGAAACTATTCTCTTCTCTATATTCATCTAAACTTTGAAAACTATTGATTGAATGCAGCATTGGTCAGACTTATTAACATTTTCTCTGCAGTTTCTCATGATGCTCATATATCGGTTGTGATGCTCATATATTGTGGTTCTGTTAGTACAAAGTGATTTGGATATCAAAGATTAGTAACGTGCAAATGATATAATTCTCTGAATGTTTACATCCAGAATTTGATCATGGGGATTTCCAAAAACCATTGCTAAATTATTTAAGGAAGCCTTGAATGGGAATTTACTCCTATTAGGAAGAGTAAAGAGTGAACATGAATTTATTTGCATCACTTTCCCGATGCAAATAAATTCATGTTTCTCTAAAACCTTTTTCTCCAATATTTATTATACAGTATTAACTAGGGCTGAACGCTGAAAATTCTTCAAAAGAAGTTTTTCAGAGCTTGCACAAGTGCTTGGACAAATAGCTGCAAAAGTTGATGAAGTAAGCAGAGATTGCTAAATTGACTGCTTTGATCAAAGAAAAGAATGCAACTAATTTTTCTCTATTTGGAAGCTGCTTCTGGACTGTGTATGTGAGGTGTGGGAAAAAAATGAAACTTTGATTTTGGGTTTTGCTGATTAGATAGTTTTGTTGTAGAAATATCTAGTATATATTATTATGTAAAAGTAAAAGAAGCTGTGCCCCAAAACAATCTGAAGTTAATGCTTTGCTTTTTCTTTTCCCTTTTAACCTATTTCATTTCTCTTCCCCTTCTCCTTTCCTTTTTCCTCCCATTAACTAATAAAAAAAATGTAATCCCCCCCCCCAAAAAAAACCTTTCACACAAGGACAGCTTCTCCTTACTTTCTCCTATTAAAGTAGCCCTCCTTTTCCAGATTTCCTCACGTGCCCGACAAAAACAATTACAACTGCTTTATGAGTTGTGGATGCTTCAATAAAGAGCAAGAAGGCTCTGTCATAGTAAATCTAAAGTACTTCTGCCACATCCATTTCCAAATGTGCAAAACCCCAATATTAACTAGTTAATGTTTATTGTTAGGAACAAACAATTACAAGGATGGAAAATCTGACTTAGGACTCTTATGGGGTATATTGCGCCATTCATCCAATTCCTGTGACCAAGCTACCAGTCAGTGTTGGGTGTATATTTTGTGTATATTTGTAGATATTGTACTCTCTAATTGCCAATGGAGATGTGGGTACTCTATTTTTCTTATCTTCATTTTAAAGTGCTCTGGTTTTACTGTATTGTGAACAGTTGCTGGGGTGCATCCACAGTTTCGTTGTACTTGTACAATGACAATAAAGTTCTTCTTCTTCTTCTTCTTCTTCTTCTTCTTCTTCTTCTTCTTCTTCTTCTTCTTCTTCTTCTTCTTCTTCTTCTTCTTCTTCTTCTTCTTCTTCTTCTTCTTCTTCTTCTTCTTCTTCTTCTTCTTCTTCTTCTTCTTCTTCTTCTTCTTCTTCTTCTTCTTCTTCTTCTTCTTCTTCTTCTAGCTTTCTCCCCAGCTGAAACAACCTTACTTTCCTTTCCAAATCTTCAGAATGGTATAGATCAGAGGTATCAAACTTGCACTGTCAAGTTGTCATCACGTGATGTATAGTGACTTCCCCCCCCGTTCACTATAATGGGGCCAGCACATGATGCATCCAGCTCACAGGTCGCTAGTTTGACACCCTGGTATAGAGGGTCCTGTTTGCCTGGTATAGAGGGTCCAGGCACATCCAAAACTTACTAAAACAGAGCTGTCAAACTTCCAATCACAGATGGAGGTCTATAAGACTAATTTCTTTCCTGTCTCAGAGGCACCCTGTAATGCAGGGGTCTCCAACTTGTGGTCTGTGGACTGGCACCGGACCCTGGAATGCCAGCAACTGGGCAGTGCAAACAAGCAAACTCCCATCTGCGGGATGCAGGCAGCATGTGATATCATACCCCCTCCGAACCACGGAAAAAAACAGCAGGTTCTGGAGAACCAGTAGTAGAAATTTTGAGTAGTTCAGAGAACTGGCAAATACCACCTCTAACTGGTCCCACCCCATCTATGCTCTGCCTCCCGAGTCCCAGCTGATTGGCTGGGTCTTATTTTGTTGCCCTGCACAGGAGAACAGAGCTGGAAAGCAGGTTAGTGGGGTGGGGAGGGAATGGGGATTTTGCAGTAACCTTCCCCTGCCATGCCCACCAAGCCACATCCACCAAGCCACACCACACCCACCAAGCCATCCCCATAGAACCGGTAGTAAAAATTTTTGAATCCCACCACTGGAAAAAACTATCTCCATGGAACTGGTCTCCGATGTCCAAAAAGTTGGGGGGCACTGTTCTAATATAAGAAAGGGATATTAGCAAAAACAGGCAGGGTGAGAATATAAAATGAGTTTTCTGCATTATTTTTTTTTTTAAAAATCAAACCAGTGGATTGAAAAATTTCTCTCCCAGCTTCCCACGCAGAAATATATTTAATCATGTATCATACTGAGTTGCATACAACCATTGAATTTAGACAGTAAATTTCACCAGGAACATTTGGCAGTGAATGAGCGAACTACTCACAAGGAGAACAGCCTGAAATGTGTGTCTTCCAGTCACTCCTCCTGACTGCACTGCTATTTGGCATAAGTAGCAAGGGCTGAGGAACCACTCAGGTTTTCTGCCATGTCCCATATGCCTTGATAGAACACTGCTCCAAGCGATTGAGGAATACAAAAGAGATGGATGGTCTCCTAGATCTACCAACTGCAAGCAGATATATGGACATGTCCAAAGGGTGACATCCACTGAGGATCCCACAGAGCTCGTCTGCCACCTTGTATTGGGGAACGGTTCACTTTTTGGAGTCTCAGGGATGAAGCAGCTTTTAGCCCACAGAAACAAGCAACATCTTCTAAAGTAGTGGTGTCAAACTCCATTTCATTGAGGGACGCATCAGGGTTGTGTTTAATCTTGTGGGGCCGGGATGGGTGTGGCCAAGATGGCCATAGCCAATTCGATGTCACTCATGTCAGGGGTGCATGCAATGGCCCGAGCGCTCTGCCAGCAACAGGCTCCTGAGCTCCGTTTTCAGCTGCAATGGCCTCTTGCAACCCTCTGCCAGCAAAAACAGAGCTTGGAAGGACCATATATGGCCCACCCAAGCTCCATTTTCGCTGGCAGAGGCACTGCGGGCTGGTCCTTCATTGTTTCCAGAATGGCCCCATGGGCCAGTTCTAAGCACCCTGTGGGCCAAATCTGGCTCAAGGGCTTTGAGTTTGACACCCCTGTTCTAAAGGAATAAAGGCAAATATACATATGTCAGGATAGTGTTGCAGGATCCAATCTGGGTCAGTCACTGGAACCAGAGGTTTTGTCTTCTGAGCTCCTGGACTCATGCTGGAGCCCATCCTCTGGGTTCCAAAAGTTGAGAAGACCAAAATGTCTGGTCCCAGTGTCTGACTCAGATTGGATCTTCTAAAGGATTCTATATTCCCTGCACCCAGTCTTGAACCTGAATTGATTAGCTACGCATTAACCCAAGGACAGGTCATTTGTATTCTTCAGATCAGTGTCCTGCAGTGCCCACTCCTCCAAAACTGCCATCCACCCCAATTAAGATGATCCATGACAAGGGATAGAAATAACAATAGTTACAAAGACAACAACGTATTACCTTAATCCAGCCTTGATTACATTTCTTTTGCTTCCCCAAATTTAATCTATAATGTTATAGAGTTTCCTGCTCAAGGGCATTGGACTAGAAGGTCTCCAACGTCCTTCTAACTCTGTATTCTGTTATTCTTCTAATTAACCTGTTCTATTTTTGTTTGCCATATATATATTCTGAGTATGGATGGCTGGAGAGCTGCAAAGGGGGAGAAGGTTGGGAAATGATACTTGTGCAGGCACATTGTATTAGGTGGCTTTAGAATATATGGCAGAGTCCTCAAAGAAATAAATCAGGGATCAAATTACACATTCAAAGGTTCCGACCATGATTAACTGTGTGGTAATGGGCAATGATTTATTCCTGAGATTTAAATGCTGCCGGAAACATGCACTCAATAGATCTATTTATGAAACCATCGGACATTGAACAACAACATAACAAAATGGTTGTTACCAAGAATCTATAACCAGCGGTGACTATATTTCCCCCCCAGTTTATTCAATAAGCTGTATTTTGTAAGAAGTCTAGAAGGTGAAAATACAATCAAATAAATCAAAGGTGAACTTTACCTAAAAGAAATGAGATGAATGGGAAACCAGAAGAGCCCAGGGAGATGAAGTGGGGGGGAAAGTACATTGTTGCTTGGAGAAACACAGCAACAAATTACACAAACCGAACAAGAGTCTATTTTTTTTCTTACAGTCTGGGAATTCTTCTAAATTCCCACTCTTCAGCTGTGCTAACTAAATGCTGCTACTTTTCCTTGAAGTCCTAGAGGGTGGTAACACCTTGAAATTAGCTTCCTTACAAATCGTGGAATGTCTTTCTTAGAAAATGAAGATGAAGGAAAAATTCCATACTGAATTAAGCATACTGAAAGAAACCTTTTGAATAAATGACCCACAGGTGATGATTGTATTAGGCATGAATTACAAGATTATTTTGCCTTAGCCCAGGTTAAATTAACAGATGGCAAACATTAAGAAAAAGAGTGTGGGAGGGCGGAGCTGGCGTCGCGACAATATGGCATGCGATCTTGGAGGTCTGCGATTGCTGCCAATATCTTTGCTCCTGGACGGTCCAATTGGATCTAAACCGTCCTGAAGAGATGGTGAAAGTGAAGAGAGCATCCTGTCGATCCCATACCGCAAAGTCCCTGGTAGATCCAGAAGAAGCTCTTCTTGCCAGCGGCAAAGAGGCAGCCATTAAAGCTGCTGAAGGTGGGACAGCTCCGAAACAAAAGAGAACAGAAAGAGAGAGTGTGCCGGTTTGGTGAGAACTTTTTCTTTATTCTAAGATTTGAAAGGACACCCTAAGGAAAATAAAGAATCTGTAAAAGTTTTGATAGAAGTGATTAAGCAGTGATTTTAAACAGGAATGTCAAAGTAATATATTTTTTTTCTCATTGCTGGATTTTCTATACATGATTTTATATTTTGAAACTGGACTGGTTTTTTCTTCTTCTTTTATCTATTCTTTTTCTCCTTTTTGATGTTATAATATTTTAGGCTAGAGACCCCCTTTTAGTTATTTTTTAAAATATCTTTTTCTTTTTTTAATTAATTCTTATTATATTTTGCTTGGAAAAGGAGGGGGAAAGTGAAAGCAACAGAAACTTTGTAACACTGCCAACTAGAGGCTTGGAAATATTTTATTTCTCTTTTGACCAGACAAAGCTGAGAAAGAACTGAGATTTCTTTTCAAGGACATTGCCTGTTTGATAAGATAGAGGGAAGAGCATGGGAGAGTATTATTGCAGGTGCTCTTCTGGGCTTCTATCAACAGCTGGAGTTTGGTGTTGAAGCTTATAGGAAAAGAAAAGGTGATAAGTCTCTGGAGAAGAGAGTTATAACAAGAGCCTTGGATAATTAAACAAAGTGCAGTGTGCTCTTTTTAGTTTTTCTAAGTTGCGCTACCCCTCCTCATCAGTTTGTATTTTGTAATAGCTATTTGGATTTTTGGCTCTTTGGAACTTGTCTTTGTTTTTTTTCCCTTGTCTTTGGAAGTTAAATTTCTACACTTGCTTTTTATTTTAAAGGAAAAGCTTTAGTATTAATGATTTCCTTCATTTTCTTTTTAAGGGAGTAGTCTTTTTTCTTTTTTCTCTCTCCCTCCCTGGTATTTTTGTCTTTCCATCTACCTTCCATAGTGGTTTTTTTGTTTTTTTTTTGTTTATCTTTCTGGCCTTCTTTTTTTATGCATCCTTTTATATTTGGATTAAGGTGTTGAAGAACCTGAATAATTTTTCCTTTCTTTTTTTAGCTTTTTATTCTTCACTTTTCCACCTTTTTTTAGGATTTTACAACTTTTTCTTTTTTGTGTGTGTTTATGGTCTTTTCCTTCATTTTTGAATTTTTACTGTTATCTAACCAATTGATTGGATTAAGGTATGCAAGAACCTGAAAAAATTTTTTTTTAATTCTTATTACTATTTGGCTTCTTTTTTCCTACTATTTTTATTTGGAACTGCAATTGGCTATTTCACAATTGGATTAAGGTCTGGAAGAACCTGAAGATTTTGAATTGCTCAAAATGAGTAGGAAATTAACAGCTCCTGGCTTCTCAACTTCAACTTCTTCCTCTCCACCATCTGGATGACAACGTTCAATACAGACAATGTACTTCAACTTCTTCCTCTCCACCATCTGGATGACAACGTTCAATACAGACAATGTTAAGGCAAGAAAAAGAACAAGAAAAAGTGACCCTGCAGATGATTATGCAAGGAATTCAAAATATTCAAACAAGATCAGAGAATATTGAAAAGAGAATAGAGAACATTGAACAAAGAACAGGGAAAACCAATGAAAAAGTGGAGAACATCCAACAAGTGATGATGAAGTATGATGAGAGACTCCAAAAAATTGAAGAAGAAGATAAACAAAGAGACAAGAAGATGGGAGACATTGATAACAGATTAACTGTGGTTGAACAAGATAAAAGTGGTATGCTGAGATGGGAGATGCACAGATCAGAATTTTATCTTAGATTCCAAAACATAGAGGAAGAAAAAGGACAAAATCTAGCTGAGATAATGATAGAAATATTGGCTGAAGCTTTGGAAGTAACTGAAGAGAAGATGATGGATGGAATAGATGAGGCCTATTGAGTCTTCACAAGATATGCAATGAGAAATAGCCTACCAAGAGAAGTTCACATCAGATATACAAAGAAAGCCATTAAAACGCAAATATTGCAAGTGGCAAGAGAGAAAACATTGAAATACAAAGACAAGGAGATTGTGGTCTTGAAACAAGTACCCAGAAGAGTGAGAGAGCTGAGAAGAGAATACCGATTCTTGACCAAATTGCTACTTAAAAAAGAGGTGAATTATAAATGGCTGATTCCAGAAGGTTTAATGTTCACATGGCAAGAACAGAGATATAGAATTGATTCAATTGAGAAAGCTGAATCATTTTACACTGAATTTTTCAGAGGGAAAGAGGAAGAGGCAGAAAAAGAAATTTCACTAATTGAACTCCAAGAGGACTGCCAAATGACGACTGAAAAAGAAGAAGGTGCAGTAGGTGGAAAGGAGGAAGCCAAAGAACAACATGAACCAAGATCCACGAGAGCTGTCAAACCCAACTACAAAATATAACCATGGAAGAGAAAAAATTGATTACAATTAATATAAATGGACTTAATTCAGCTGTTAAAAGAAGGAAAACCTTCCATAAATTAGAGAAATTAAAATTTGATATAATCTGCCTACAAGAAGTACATATTAAAAAGCAATATGAACAAGTGTTGATACAGCCAAAATTAGGGAAAATATTTACTTCCCTGACACAATGCAAGAAAAGAGGAGTGGTTTTATATATTAAAGAGACCGTCTCAGTGAAATTGATTTATACTGATGACGACAGAAGAATACTAATGGTGGAAATAATGGACAATAATATGAAAACACTCCTGATTGCAATCTATGCCCCGAATGACAATCAAGAAGAATTTTATAAAAAATTACATATGAAAATAATTGAACTGGACTATGCTAATATAGTTATGATGGGAGATTTTAAGGGAATTGTAGACAATAAACTGGACTACACAACACAGAAAACAATAAAGCAAAATAGAAAGACTCTCCCTAAATCTTTTTTTAAAATGGTAGATGAAATAAACTTAAAAGATACATGGAGAGAAAGAAATCCTAAAACTAAACAATACACCTTCTACTCAAATAGACATTTATCATGGTCCAGAATAGATATGATATGGATGTCAACAGAATTGTTAACTAATATTCAAGAAATAAATATTGAAACAGATACTTGGGAAGATCACAATACAATGACAATTAAATGGAAAGGACAAAGAAGAAGATCTAGATGGATGTTAAATAATACTATATTAAAGGAAAAAGACTTCACACAGTGGATGGAGAAAGAACTGGCTTTCTTCTTTAGAGAAAACAAAAAAGAAGATACATCAATCCAGAATGTATGGGATACAATGAAGGCATATGCCAGAGGCTTGATAATAGACTATACAAGGAAAAGAAATATCATGAAAAGATTTGCCTCTAAGGCATTAGAGGATGAGTATAAAGGACTTGAAAAAGAGCTACAGAAAATGCCACAGAAAAAGGACATTAGGTTAAAAATGGATATAATCAAACATAAAATGGGTCTAATAGAAAAAGAAGAATTAGCACAGAAAATCAGAGGTGCCAAACAGAACTATTTTGAAGATGCAAATAAACCAGGTAGATGGTTAGCATATAAATTGAGAAAAGAGAAAGAATCAAGGAAAATATTGCAATTAATAGATGATCAAGGCCAAGTTTGTTATGGTAGTAAAGAGAAGAAGGAAATCATTCGAGACTACTATGGGAAACTATACACACAAGAGAATATTGATGAGGAAAGAGTTAAACAGTACCTACAGAATGCTAAGTTACCCCAGATATCTAAAGAGATTGAAACAATGTTAGAAAGTAATATAACGATGATGGAGTTAACTGAAGCACTCAAGAAGCAAAATAATGGAAAGGCACCAGGCCCAGATGGACTTCCGGCAGAATTCTTTAAAACATTACAAGAATCGTTGAATCTTCCATTGCTAGAAGTTATGAATGAAGTTATGTTAAAGAAGAGGATACCTAAATCATGGTCAGAAGCTTATATTACACTTGTTACAAAAGAGGAGACCGATCCATTACAAATCAAGAACTATAGACCTATTTCCCTACTAAACGCAGATTATAAAAATTTTGCTTCAATATTGGCAGAAAGACTTAAAAAATACTTAAATAATTTTATCCATCCTGATCAAAATTGATTTCTGCCAAAGAGACAAATTAAAGACAATATGAGAGTAATCTTGGACACTTTGGAATACTACGAGGCACATCCTGAAAAACAAATGGCTCTGATATTTCTAGATGCACAGAAGGCATTTGATAATGTGAATTGGCAATTCATGTTATTACTGCTGGAACAGATGGGCTTTGCTAGAAAATTTATTCAAGCAATAGAAGCTATATATCATAAGCAAACGGCAAAGGTAATGATTGAGGGAGAACTGACAGACTCTATCGATATAAGAAAAGGAACAAGACGGGACTTCTGGTTTGAGCTTCTTCAGCGGCAGACAGAAACCTCATCTCTGCGAGGCTTCGATCCGTGCGCGCCGCTGGAGCGCCCCGAGCCGGCTGGTTTCGGGGCTAAACCACCCCATAGAGGTGGTGAAGAGGGGGGAGACTGCCAGCAGGGTTGAGGAGAGCCACATCTCTCCTCCCCAGCTGGCCATTACTCCCTTTCCCGAAGGCGGTTGCAGCGGTGGTTAGAAATGGCCACCACAAAGAAGAACTCGACTGGAAAAGAATGTGCAGGAGGAAGATAAGAAGAGAAAGTTTTGGTTGACTGGGTCAAACAGCAAAAGCAACAAATAAGGTACCCTGGAATTGAAAATGTTAAAAAACAATAACATTGTTCCCTAAGAAGATTTTTAAGCTGCGAAGGAGAGAGAAAAGGGAAAAGATTTGGGTTTTCTCCTTTTCCTATACTGACAGCTAAGAGACTTAAGCAAGAAATTGGAAAAAAATCCACTTTGACATCAATACGCATTTAATGCTGAAAATAAAAAGTCAAAGGGATAATAAAGATTTCTGGATAATTAAAAGCTTTTGAAAACAGGAAAGGAGAGAAAAAGAATAAAAGGGTAGGATCTGGAAGGGAGGAGACTGCCTGGAATTAAAAAAGAACTTACAGCAAAATCTCAACAAGACTTCCAAAAGATACATTCTAACTGAAATATCGCAACAAAAACCCCAGGAAGAGAAAGTCGAAAAAGAAATAAGAAGATATAAATCGGGACTATCTGGATTACTTGATGATTTCTGGATTCTTGGTTATTGTTTTGAATGACTAAAATCAAGCAGGTGGTTGTTTAAAACTGTTTAAAATGGCTCCACTTTTAGAAGAACTGAAAATGGAACTTAAAAAGTACAAAGAAGATGCACAAGAAGGGAGAGGTTCTTTTGGCTTCGTATTTCAGTTTTTAGAAATGGAGATTTGGAATTATGAGAAACAACAAGAAATGCTTGCAGAACAAGAAGATTGCGACAAAGAAGAAGCCATCTTTAATGAACAAGTAATCTTAGATGGGGGGAAAAGGAAAGAGGGGAAAGAGAATGGAAAGTTTAAGATTGGGAAAAACAACTGCAAAAAAAATAGAGTGAAAAATAAGTATAAAATCAGAAAGCAACAGAAGAGGGAAATGCAGAAGAGAGAATTAGAACAAGAGAGACAAAGGGGTAAAAAGGGGAGGGAGAAGATGAGAGGGAAGAAAGAAAGGAAAAGAAGTTATAAAGGACAGAAGCAAAATATAGAGAAACAGGGCCTATTTAGAGATAATGGGTGAAAACTTAATGGAAAAAGGGATTCTGCAAAGGTACATAAGATAATATGGTTATATTAGAAGCAGAAATAATTTTAGAAAATATGAAACAATGTATGATTAAAATATCTGAAAAAATAGCTATTGTAATTCAGTGGAATGCTTGTCAATAAATAAATGTAACAAAAGGTATATTTAATGATTTATAAAACATATGTGAAGAGAAATAAGGGAAAAATTAATTATGGAGATTATATGTGTTTTTAAGGAAGTAGGATATTTCATTGAAAAGAAGTGTTAAAGATGTTAAGATTTTAATAATTATTAATGATAGAACTGAACTGGAATGGAATGAGGGTTTATAATTACATATATTTACAATCTTTCTTTTTTTTAAAAAGAATATAGTGTGTATTATAAGAATGTACCAAGCAGAATTCGATTGGAAGTTATGTATTATGTATTATATTGAAGGTCATAAACTTAAGGTATATATTGAAGTTTAAATAAGCGTTGAATGGATGTAATTAAAAGATATAAAGGTGTCATACTCCAATTAGTAACTACAGGAGAAAATTTGTTTAATGAGAAAAGATAATATGAAATTGAAACAGAACAGACAAAAGTATAAATATAATGATTTGAATTAAGATGAGATAATCAAAATAAAATTGAGAAAATGAAAAGAGGGGAAAAACTATATAGAAAATGTAAAATAGTAAAAGATATGGAATAGAATACAAAAAGGACCATGAAATTGAGTTTTGTGTCTGTATAAAGAAATTCAACCCGGGACCATGCTATTTTAAAAAAAGATGTTTTACTTGTATTTTGTGTGTGAAAACCCAAATAAAACTTTATTTAAAAAAAAGAAAAGGAACAAGACAAGGGTGCCCACTATCACCTCTGTTGTTTGTGTTAACTTTGGAAGTCCTAAATAGAAATATTAGAGATGAAAAGAATATAAAAGGGATGAAAATTAAAAAGGAAGAATTTAAGTTGCAAGCATTTGCAGATGATCTGGTTTTTATCTTAGAAGACCCACTAGAAACAGCATCAAAATTGATAGAAAAGATAGAGACATATGGAAAGGTGGCTAGTTTGAAAATAAATAAAGATAAGACAAAGATCTTGACAAAGAATATGCTATCAAGACAAAAGGAAGAACTGGCAGACCTATTGAAAATTCAGGTCACGAATAAGATCAAGTACTTGGGGATATACTTGACAGCAAGATGCAGTACACTAAAAGAGAACAATTATATCAAACTTAAACAGCAGATAGCGCTAGATTTGGCGAAATGGGAAAATTTACAACTGTTATTAATAGGGAGAATATCAACAATCAAGATGAATATATTACCCAGAATTTTATATTTGTTTCAAACAATTCCAATTAGGTTTGGAAAAGACTACTTTGAAGATTTAAATAAAATTGTGTTATGGCAAGGTAAGAAAGCAAGAATAAAGTTAAAACTTTTGCAAGATGCTAGAATAAGAGGAGGATTTGGTTTGCCTAATTGGGAGTTGTATTACCAAGCTACAAATTTGATGTGGGTTAAGGAATGGATAACATTAAGAAATACTAGATTGTTGACATTAGAAGGACATGATCTGTTGTTGGGGTGGCATGCTTTTTTGATGGTATAAAGGAACAGGGGTAATTTAGAAGACATTATATACGGGAGTCTCTGTGGTTAAACTGGGAGAAGATTAAAAGACAATGTTATTTGAAAATTCCAGTCTGGCTATCAACTATTGAAGCATTTTCTTATCCTATAATATACAAAAAGGAACAAACAGTTAGATATGGTGTTAGATATTGAATGAAAAGGGTGAACTTAAATCTATACAAAAAGGAACAAAGGAACAAGGTATAAAGATGAATTGGTTTTCATATGCGCAAATACATTCAAGGTATGATAAAGATTCTAAAACAGAAGGTTTCTATGATAAACTGACTGATTTAGATAAGATTTTGACAGGTACTGATGAAAAGGTGATTAAAAATTGTATGGATATTTATTAGAAATTAAACTAGAAGAACAAGTTAAAGAAACAATGATTGCTTGGGGGAAGAATTTTGGATATGGGATTGATCTAGAGAAATGGCAAAAATTGTGGTCTCAAAATTATAAAATGACAATGTCAACAGCATATAAAGAAAATTTGTATAAGATGTTTTACAGGTGGAATTTTCCCCCAACAAGAATAGCAAGAATGTTCAAGAATAAATCCAAAAAATGTTGGAAATGTCATCAGACACCTGGCTCATATTACCATATGTGGTGGACTTGTGCGGATGCTAAAAAATACTGGACTAAAATCCACACGTGGTTGGGAAAAATGACAAAAAAACATATAGATTTGAAACCAGAGATATTTTATTAGGAATTTTACCTGAAATATATAGTAAAGACTTGAAATACCTGATTGTAACAGCAGCTAGGATTGTATTTGCTAAAAACTGGAAAAATGAGAAAATACCATCACAGGAGGAAATCATTAAGAAAATATTGGAATGTGCTGAAATAAGTAGATGACATTTGAAATTAGAGAACAAGATGATAAACAATTTTATAAAATTTGGGATCTATTCTATCAATGGTTAGACAATAAAATATTGTAATGAAATATAGACTTTTAGAAAATACTAAATATATAAAGATGTATTATTTTCTTATTATATCTACAAAATGATTCTAGGATAGATTTGGGATGATAATATGAATTTGTCATGAAACAAATTAAGTAAAATATGATTATTTCATAAAGCATGAATGAATAAAAGTATAGTCAAATGATTGATTAATAATGATATTAATGTATTTAATATTTGATTGAAAATACAAGATTATATACAAGGTAGTTGTAATTGAAGACTACGAAATGGAAGCACAAAACAATTTGTAAACCAACCGGCACACTGTATATACATGTGGAAGATGGCTTGATGTTTTTATGTTTTGTTTGTTTATGTTTGTTTTAAAAATCAATAAAAAAAAAACAGTGTGAAGAAGTGATTTAAGCACGGTACTAGGAGATTTTTAAAGTAAATTTAGCACTGTGGATGGATGCTGATGATGTGAAAAATTATACCCACTGGGATAAGGTAGGAGAGAGTGCCGAGCTTTTCATTGCTAACAGATTTCAGTTGTCCTAATATTTTAATGTTTATTTTAATTGTTGTGAGTTTTGTGTCATGCTTTATGATTTGAATTTTGTTTTAATGCTGGCAAACTGCACTTACATAAGCAGGAATATATCATTATAAATAAATAAAGTGGATGTTATTTATTATTATTAAGTTTATAATGTGGGGCAAAATTAGGAGCAGAAGAGAGGTTAAAAAAGATAAATTGGAAATGTTAATGCTACATTTATCTCAGATATAAGGCCTACTTTAACCATATGAAAACTTTTAAAGTTTGATGAAAATTTAAAATAGGACAATGATATCCATCAATGCTGTCTACTATGGTGCATTTTGCTGATCACCCTGTTTCACCTGGAATTTCCTCATCTTCTGGAGGAACTTTTGGATTGTCCAAGCAGGGAATATGGAATTGTAGAAACAAGTTCTGTTTCTGTTCTGTTGATAGAAACCTTCGTTAGATCAAAGAGCCTTCCTGCCAGGAGTACAACTTGATATGTGTGTCTTGTTTTGGTGGTTATTCATTGATTTACCACTTTCCCATCTCAGCATGGCCTCTTTTGTTTGTCTGGAAGGAAACAGACAAGGAAACAGAATTTTGTCTGGAAGGAAAATGTCCAAGAAAGCAGAATTTTGTGAACTTCTTTGAGCAAATTAAAACAAATGGGGTCCTAAAAGTGAATGCATTTAATTGTGTTCTCATGCCACCTTTTCCCTGTTGATAATTAGTTGTCTCTGATGAAATGGGTGGCACATAAATATATGTGCTATTATATACCATTTCAGACAAGTGACTGTCCAGACTGTTCTTAAAAACCGCCAGTGATGGAGTACTCACAATTTCTGAAGGCAAACTGTCCCACTGGTTAATTGTCCTCACTGTTAAGAAATTTCTCCTCAATGCAGGTTGCTTCTCTCTTTGATTAGTTTCCAATCATTGTTTCTTGTCTTGCTTTGTAGAATAATTTGACCCCCTCTTCTTTGTGGCAGCCCCTCAAATACTGGAATACTGCTATCATGTCACCTCTAATTCTACTTTTCTCTAGACTAGCCAAACCCAAATCCAGCAGCCGTTCTTCATATGGTTTAGTCTCCAGGCTTTTGATCATCTTAGTTGCTCTTCTTTGAACTTTTTCCAAAGTGTCAACCTCTTTTTTGGAGTACGGTGATCAATTTTTTTTGTTTATTTATTAGGCCACAACATGTGTACAGTTCTCACACTATTGTAAGCCATGATAAATGTTCATGTGACGAACCCTGAAAGCCTATGTGGTAATAAATGAATTTGTCTTTAAAACACTGCAAAACTCTTTGTTCTTAGTAAGAGTATAAGCTTTTGCAAAGGATAAAAAGCTTGTTAAGCAGCAAATTAGTTCATTGCATCTCACTGGAAATCACCCAAACAGCTTTCAAAACAGCAGGGATTGATAACATTTGGGGACCACAATCAGTATGCCTGAAATTACTCTGTAAATTTAACAATCAAGGATTCCTGGTTGTTGTTGTTGTTTTAAAAAAGATATTATAGCATAATGATTTCCATTTACAGATGGAAATCTGACTATCATTCTATATCTGGTCCTTGTCTCCAGACACTCTGTGTTTGTGTGTGTGTGTGTATGTGTGTATGAATATACAGGTAAAACTCAAAAAATTAGAATATCGTGCAAAAGTTCATTTATTTCAGTAATGCAACTTAAAAGGTGAAAGTAATATATGAGATAGACTCATTACATGCAAAGCAAGATAGTTCAAGCCGTGATGTGTCATAATTGTGATGATTATGGCTTACAGCTCATGAAAACCCCAAATCCACAATCTCAGAAAATTAGAATATTACATGCAATCAATAAAACAAGGATTGTACATAGAACAATATTGGACCTCTGAAAAGTATACGCATGCATATGTACTCAGTACTTGGTTTGGGCCCCTTTTGCAGCAATTACTGCCTCAATGCAGCGTGGCATGGAAGCTATCAGCCTGTGGCACTGCTGAGGTGTTATGGAAGACCAGGATGCTTCAATGGCGGCCTTCAGCTCTTCTGCATTGTTCAGTCTCATGTCTCTCATCTTTCTCTTGGCAATGCCCCATAGATTCTCTGTGCAGTTCAGGTCAGGCAAGTTTGCTGGCCAATCAAACACAGTAATCCCACGGTCATTGAACCAGGTTTTGGTGCTTTTGGCAGTGTGGGCAGGTGCCAAGTCCTGCTGGAAAATGAAGTAAGCATCCCCATAAAGCTCGTCTGTGGAAGGAAGCATGAAATACTCCAAAATCTCCTGGTAAATGGCTGTGTTGACCCTGGACTTAATGAAGCACAGTGGACCAACACCAGCAGATGACATGGCTCCCCAAGTCAACACAGACTGTGGAAACTTCACAGTGGACTTCAAGCATCTTGCAGTGTGTGCCTCTCCATTCTTCCTCCAGACTCTGGGTCCTTGGTTTCCAAATGAGATGCAAAAGTTGCTCTCATCAGAAAAGAGGACTTTGGACCACTGAGCAACAGACCAGGTCTGTTTTTCTTTAGCCCAGGTAAGACGCTTCTGACAGTTTGTTGTTCAGGAGCGGCTTGACAAGAGGAATATGACATTTGAAGCCCATGTCCAGGATCCGCCTGTGTGTGGTAGCTCTTGATGCACTGACTCCAGCCTCAGTCCACTCCTTGTGAAAGTCCCCAACACTTTGAATGGCCTTTTCCTGACAATCCTCTCCAGGCTGCGGTCATCCCTGCTGCTTGTGCACCTTTTTCTTCCACACTTTTCCCTTCCACATATCTTTCTATTAATGTGCTTTGATACAGCACTTTGGGAACATCCAGCTTCTTTAGCAATTACCTTTTGAGGCTTTCCCTCCTCATGGAGGGTGTCAATGATGGTTTTCTGCACAACTGTCAGGTCAGCAGTCTTTCCCATGATTGTGATTCCTACTGAACCTGACTGAGAGACCATTTCAAGGCTCAGGAACCCTTTGCAGGTGTTATGGCTTAATTAGCTGATTAGAGTGGGACACTTTGAGCCTAGAATATTGAACCTTTTCACAAAGTTCTAATTTTCTGAGATTGTAGATTTGGGGTTTTCATGAGCTGTAAGCCATAATCACCTCCATTATGACACAACACGGCTTGAACTATCTTGCTTTGCATGTAATGAGTCTATCTCATATATTAGTTTCACCTTTTAAGTTGCATTACTGAAATAAATGAACTTTTGCACAATATTCTAATTTTTCGAGTTTCACCTGTATATAACAATAGCAATAGCACTTAGACTTATATACTGCTTCACAGTGCTTTACAGCCCTCTCTAAATGGTTTACAGAGTCAGCATACTGCCCCCAACAGTTCGGGTCCTCATTTAACCCACCTCGGAAAGATGGAAGGCTGAGTCAACCTTGAGCCTGGTGAGATTTGAACTAGCAAATTGCAGTCAGCTGGCTGTCAGCAGAAGTAACCTGTAGTAATGCACTCTAACCACTGCACCACTGCAGCTCACATAAATAAGCTTATCCTTATCTAACATATTCATGATATACTGAAGTCTGTATGTACTAAGAGAGTATATTTGTTCCCTCTTAGGCAAAGAGTAAGCCTCCATGATCAGGAGTTTTGGATCAACTCCTTTGATGGCAAAGAATGTTTTGAAACTGAGGGTGAGCACAGGCCTCAGATATTCCAAATACCAATGGAAAACTTTTCTACCTTTAGCAACAGGAATAGAATTTAGGCTTATATACTACCCCAAAACACTTTTACAACACACTCTGGGCAGTTTACAATGTCAGAATATTGCCCCCAACAATTTGGGTCCTCGTTTTACTAATCTCAGAAGAATGGAAGTCCAAGTTAACCTATCAGGATTGAACTCCAGGCTGTGGGTAGAGTTTTCTTGTAATACTTCAGCTTCAACCATAACAACACAAGAGCACACAATAGATACAAACTCAAAGTAAACCGCACCAAACTTGATTGCAGGAAATGCGACTTCAGCAATAGAGTGGTCAATGTCTGGAATACTCTACCTGACTCTGTAGTTTCTTCCCCAAACCCCAAAAACTTTAACCTTAGACTGTCTACCATTGACCTCACCCCTTTCCTAAGAGGTCTGTAGGGGCGTGCATAAAGCGCACCAACGTGCCTACCGTCCCTGTCCTATTGTTTCTCTTATTCTTTTATTTTTCATATATGTACCCATTTCATGTATTCACAACTATGTATACATTTATACTTATTATCTTGTAAACAATTGGCAAATCAAATAAATAAATAAAATAAATATTGCCCTTTAACAACTGCACCACTGGCAGCTTTTATCAATTGTGGGAAATGGGCATCTGGAGATAGGCTGCAATCTCCTATGTTCCCAAACCAGCTCCAGAAAGGTGAGAAAGTTATTCCAGAAAGCTTCTTTCCCACTGAGAGAAGGAAAGAATGCTGCTTCTCCCCATCCCTCATTTTGCCAGCATCTATTGAATAAATTGTGAAGGTGAGTTCAAATTCTTTAGAAGCTCCGACCATTTTGGAGCCCCAGCTTCAAATGGTCAGATCACTTTGTCCCAGTCCTGTTGTATTTTTGCCTACCCTTCCTTTTCACTGTTTGTGATTTTAACATTTATTTCAGATAAAATGTCGTGTTGAACTAAATTTAGTTAGCTTCCAGAGCGTGACAAGCATTTAGGAAAAGCAACTCAGAAGCTTCAGAAATGTGTTGAACATTTTTTTCCCTTTTTTCCCCCAGCAGCTTGGGAGAATGTGCTACTGTTAAGGTTCAGAATAACTTCCTAGTACAGTAAAAGTATTTTATTTGTTTTATTGTATTCCTACAGGAATTCACAGGAAAAAAGCATTTGTTGTGTATTCAGCAAATACATATTTGACTTTCTTCTCTGCTGTTCATATAGATTTTTTTTCCCTTCTCACTTTTTAGACAATACTATGTTTGCATTTGGTTTAGTCGTTTAACTGGAGTACAGATGTCCATGCCCCATAATTTACTCCTTCTTTCTAGACCAGCTGCTTCTACAGTTTGATCTTTCTTAGCTAGGGAATTTTCACCACCTCTGCTGACTTCTCAGCTTGTCAAAACCTTCACTCTGAAAAAGAAAGAAAAGAAAAGAAGAAAAAAAAATGGTCCATTTCTGCAAGAGGGAAACTATGATTTTAAGAATACCAGTAGAATCTTAAATACACCAGAACGTTAATTCCAGGCTGGTGTCCCTGACTTGTAAAGGGGCAATTCTGCATTACAAAAGGCCATCCCCACCCCCAGTTATATCATCCCACCCCATTAAATTTTGCAGAGCAGGAATGTTGTGGGTACCATTGACTAGGGACATATATCTGTTGGGTTCCAGGAGATGTGCCTCCTCTGCTGTGGCACCTGCCTTATGGAATGTCTTTCATCCTGACATAAGGCCCTCAAGACCTTATATTAGGCTGCCAGGCATTGAGCTCCCAGGGACCTGGAGATCTGCCCTTTTGGCTCCATTGCCGAGGGTCCATGTTTATCCTCCCATTATCCTGGGTTATAGGGACGTGGTGGCTCAGTGGCTAAGATGCTGAGCTTGTTGATCAGAAAGCTCAGCAGTTCGGTGGTTAGAACCCCTAGCACCGTGTAATGGAGTGAGCTCTCGTTACTTGTCTCAGCTTCTGCCAACCTACCAGTTCGAAAGCATGTAAAAATGCAAGTAGAAAAATAGGGACCACTTTGGTTGGAAGGTAACAGTGTTCCGTGCGCCTTCAGCGTTTAGTCATGCTGACCACATGACCACAAAGATGTCTTTGGACAGCACTGATTCTTCGGCTTTGTAACGGAAATGAGCACCGCCCCCTAGAGTCAGAAATGACTAGCACGTATGTGCGAGGTGAACTTTTACCTTTACCTTTTCCCTGGGTGAGTATTTTTGTTTTTATGATATATATTACTTTGGCTTTTAGATTTTTATCTGTTTTATTTTGGCTGCCTTATTGTTGTGCTCCTCTTTGGGGAGATGGATGGTTATATAAATTTGATAACCAACCAACCAACCAGCCAACCACCAACTAAAAGACTAGGGCTAACGAAAGTTATCCTTGAACACCCCAACAAGTACTGTGTGTGTCTGCTAAAAATGCTCCTGATACCATCTGGTCTTGATTTATTCACTTTAAAAAAAACCTAACTTCTAGGTTGGTGTACTGTAATGAGGTCCTACTATTGGAAATAGGCCTTATTTGTTCCAAATGCAGCTGCCAAATTCTAGTAAAGAGAGAAGGGGTGATGATATTCTATCTATTCTGAAAAAGCTCTAAGGACTCCCTGATTGTTTTTAGACTCAATTCAACCATCTGATACTTCCCTGCATTATTTAATACCCCATATTTGCTGAAACCTTTTTATTTGATTTGATTTATATAACTGTCCATCTCACAGATGTCACTGTGGGTGGTGTATAATAAAACAATCAGGTAAAATGAATATAAAACAATACAGTATACATCAATTTGAACAATTTAAAACAATCCAGACTCACTATAAATAGGACAGCAGGAAAATGGACCAGCATCCTAAACACAGATTAGCCACCTTATAGGCTCCCTATTTCTATAGCATTCTCAAGCCTGTTGATAGAACCAATCCTAAATTCCAGTAGGGTTGGAGCTATTCTCATCTTGAGAGGAATGATGTTCCAGAGGATGAATGTCATAGCAGAAAAGGCCCATATTTTGCGTCTTGTCAGATGAAACTCTTTAACAGACAAACTGATCACATGCTCCTCCTGCAGGACCTCTTCTCATATAACCCTGGGAATTTAAAGTTACATCTGACTTACCTCTCTCCTATTCACATTGGATAATAGCAATAGCACTTAGACTTATATACTGCTTTACAGTGCTTTAAAGCCCTCTCTAAGCGGTTTACAGAGTCAGCCTATTGCCCCCAACAATCTTGGTCCTCATTTTACCCACCTCGGAAGAATGGGAGGCTGAATCAACCCTAAGCCTGGTGAGATTCAAACTGCCAAAGTGTAGACAGGTGGCAGTCAGCAGAAGTAACCTGCAGTACAACACTCTAACCACTGTGCCTCTACGATAGACATGGTTCCGTTACTGGACTAAGATGTAAGGTAGCCCGTATGGTTGATTAATTTGCTCCAGTTCAAGAGGTAAATGGTATGGACATTGCAGGAAAGTTGAAGTTATTTCTCTGTCCTAGATAGACTTCAAATTTTGATCTTTTAGCATCACGTCTTTCTCTAGGGAAGACAGACTCTTTAAAGTGTCCGCTTTTTAAAACTAATGCAGCCTGATGAATTTCTGGATGTTGGGAGGGGGGGATTTCCCAGAACCCAGGGCTGGTAAATCTGCTAGTGATCTATGGAAAGAGGAAGCAAAATGGATCATTGATGCAGTTGTCCATAAGTGCCCTGTCTAGCATTGTGGAGGTAGGAGATGCTAGAGAACGAATGGCATAAGAATCATGCCTTAGGGCCAGCCGTTCCCAACTTTGTGCAGCCCAGTGGGTAGGTGGGGGGGAGGGGAACTGGGCCACATGAGGAATGGGCCACCATGCACACGCTCAGCTCAACTTATGTAATGAATGTCTGCCAACCTGCCATTTGCTCAAGTTGAGTTGCATGCATGTTCCAGCCAGCCACTCGTGCGGCCCAATTCTGAATAAGCCACAGCCCAATAGTAGGTCACATCCTGAGGGTTGGGGACCCTTGCCTTAGGGCATAGAATCATGCCTCTTGTGCGACAATGAAGGCTGCAAAGAGTGCTTACTTTTCAGCCTCAGTTGCAGCCTCAGGTAGTTATCCAGTGGCACAGCAGGCATAAAAGATTAGGACCACATGTGAGGTTCCAATTAAACTGATTTATTACTAATCATGCCTATGCACAGGAATCTATTCAACCAATGGTTAGCACTTTCTTGGCACTAGATAAGGGCCAACCGAATTCAAGAGGGGTTGGACTAAGCATGTTTGTGGCTACGTAGAGACTCTAGGCTGATTCCTCTTTTGGTTACAACTTCCAAGCCCAGGTTCTGCCATTCCTTTCCCTACAGGAGGCCTTTAGGGTGGTGAAGAGCTTATTGTCGTTTAGCAGGAGCTCTGGTTTACTGCAGAAGTCTTACTATATGTATGGAGAATCATTGGCAGCTGCCTGGCGGGGGGTCTTTTTTGTGGTGGTGTCCATGCTCCCCTCACCCAAGAAATTCAGGAAGCACCTGTTATAATCGCTTTCAGACATCAGCTGAAAACTCATTTCCTGTTCTTCCTGATTGGAATGTTGGAAAAAGATCCTTTCCAGAATCTGTTTTACTGGATTTTGTTTTGCATTGTTTTAGTGTTTTGTTGTATAATGTATTTTATTGCTATTTTGTTTCTTGTGCTGAACCATCTTGAAGCAATTCAGAGTAACTGAATTGCTTCAAGATGGTTCAGCACAAGAAACAAAATTTAAAAAAATACTGGAAGTTATTAAGAAATTTAGAAGGATCAGCAATACTATTTTTTTAAAAAAATAGACCAACCCAATTGAAAACCTCACTTGTACAACTTCACCTCTAGCCCCCACTATCTCATCTCTATTAGTAATTGGACTAGACGTTCTGAATAAATCTTAGTTAACTAGCCAGCTTGTCTAGGATATCTTCCAATCTATGTGCTAACATGAACTGTTCTTTCTACTTAAGTTTGGGTAAGTTATGTTCTAAGCCAGGCTGCATAAATGGTTGACTTTTAATCACATCCAAAAGGAAGCTGAATCCTTTTGTTTTCCTCAAAGGAAAATTGAGAGCACACATAAAATTATCTTATCTTCCTTTTCTTTCCTCAGAGGAAAGCAAAGCACTGACATAAACACTAAATTTCTTCCCTTAAATAGCCTGCCCAAAGAATGCCTCTTTTGCCCAACATGAATTGGTTATATGCTCAGAAAAAGTTGATCTTGTTTATAAGGGAAACGTATAAGGCAATTTGTTTCATGTCAGAAGACAGCGGTAGTGCAATCTCATGCATATCTACTCTGAGGTAAGTCCCACTACCCCACCCCACCCCGGATTATTCTTTTGGTGTCTCCCTCTCCTCTCTGTATCTGTATGACGCAAATCAATAGCTTGCAAATGGATCAATTCCAGACAATGCAAGCATGTTCAGTGCAGAAAGCACCACTTAATTATTTGGTGATTTCTGCTATTTATATTCACATTTGCCTTCACATGAAGAAAAGAAACAGGAAGGAAGGAAGGAAGGAAGGAAGGAAGGAAGGAAGGAAGGAAGGAAGGAAGGAAGGAAGGAAGGAAGGAAGGAAGGAAGGAAGGGCTCTTACACAAAGTATTGGAAATGTGAAATAAAGTGTCACCATGCTCAACATTAAAGCTACCACCCTTAACACCAAATGTTCAGGGACCTGTAGTCTCCAGCTATTGCTCAATTACTACCAGCCATTAATGGGGGATAAGATGAGCTACAGGCCAAGGTGTGTGTGTGATTGTGTGAGTGTGTTTGTAGAAATCATAGATTTTCATACATGCTAGATATACACTTTAGTCAGGGGTGTGATTCTACCAGTTTGCACCTATTCGCTAGAACCGGTTGTTAACATTCTAAGCAGTTCGGAGAACTGGTTGTTAGAAGAAATTACTAGCCTAATCCTGTAAGGAAGGCAGGAAGGAAACATTCTGGTGTTGCTTACAGAAACTGCCTCTCCATTAACCCTTATTACATTCTTGGCAGGACTAGACTTCCTGTCTCAGAAACTTCTCTGGAGTTTTTTCCCCCTCCTTTGCTGGTACTTTGCTTGTGTGGAGTGACCATTCAAAGTTACAATGGCACTGAAAAAAGTGACTTATAACCATTTTTCACACGACTGTTGCAGCATCCCCACAGTCATGAGAGGCCAGGCGAGGAGATGCGTGCCGATGTGAGTGATGTTGAGTTGGCCACACCCAGCCAATAACATGACCATCAAGCCATGTCCACCCAGTCATATGACCACCAAGTGATGCCCACCACCTAAGCCACACCCACAGAACCGGTTGTTAAAAATTTGTATCCCGCCTCTGACTTTAGTTAGTTAGCTGACTAAAATCAATTGAATTAGCTTCAGAACATGTTTAGGTTTGTAGTGCAAATACATTTCTTAAAGTGCCAGGTCATGTTGATAGTCAGTGATATAAAAAGTCTAACAAATAAGCAGGCAAATGTTATTTGATAATTTCCAAGATTTTTCTTTGATCTTACATGTCCACCAATCTCTTGTTTGTTTGTTTATAGATTGAAAGGAAAATGTGCCACATTTATTTGGGACTAAGACTCATTGAAGCCCATGGGACTTATTCCCAAACAAAAAACTCAAATATCAAGTCTCTTTTTCTGATAGACCAATCGTGAGACTTGCTAGAGATTTTTTAAAAATCAAATCAGCTGCCATCTTAATTTATCTTCAACACAGCCATGAAGTAAAAGCAATCTGTTTGACAGATCAGCAGAAGGGGAAAAAAACACAATTCTTAATCCTCTTTTCTCAGTCAAAACTACATTTCCTTCCCCACATCATCACAAGTTGGTTTCTGCCAACCCATCTGTTTTTCCTGAAGATTATTTTTGTGTACCTGCTGCACTTATATCATGCCTTTTCTTCAGGGCCTCAAGGCAATGCAGATTTATACATCTTGATGTTACCTTTACAAGAATTCTATGCGGTAGTTTAGGCTGAAAGATAGTGACTGGCTTTTAGTCACCCAGTAAAACTCATGGGCGAGGATTTAAAGTTGAGTTTCCCAACCAGTCTAATATGCTAATCTTTATTCTGGCACATTCCTTGCTCCTTTGATGAAAGGAATATTGGGGAACTCAAGAGAAAGATGGGGTAGTAGAGGAAGACCTGTAGTGGAAGTGAGCACTGGACCAGGTTTCCCCTCGTGGCAGGAAGGAGTTTACATGTTACGGCTTTTTAAAGTTGCAATTGAACATCGAATTAACCCTTAATTTGCAATTGTGAGAGCAACCAGTTGCCTTTCCTCATGTACAACCTGGAAGAGATCAGGTGCATTTTGCCTCCTTTTAATGAATAGATCAAAGATGGGCTTCCTCAATTCCCTCCCCCCGCCCCCAGATTTTAAGAAAAGCCATCAGTATAGGAGTTACAGAATCCAGTTGTGTGTGTGATGTTGAGAGCAAATTGCAAGTTCAATAGGGCTCATCTCAAAGAGCTTCTGTAGTGTTTCAATAAGTTGACTTTTTTTTCTAAAAATCTTTTCTCCTTCACTTCTTGTCTATAGGAGATGCTACTGATTTCATCCGTAAAACTCAATATCTCCTCATTAGGAATATAGATAAATCAGCAGTTCTTGACATACATGCTTTGTATAGCAGGATACCGCCAGGGGTGGGATCCAAATTTCTTAACAACCGGTTCTGTGGGCATGGCCTAATTTGTGGGTGTGGCTTGGTGTTCATGTGACTGGTTGGGTGTGGCTTGTATGTAAATATTGTAAATATATATGTAAAGATTGAATTTTTATTTTTTAAAAAAGAGTAACTTTTACCCCAAATCAGGCAAAGCAGGCAGGAAGATTGAGCCGCTTGCAGAATCACTGCTTCACTACCAGATCTACCTTTCTGCAATCTGCTGCCTGAGTTTGCACTGAAAAATAGAAGCTTCAATCCTAAGAAAGGTTCAGCTCTGCTCTCAGGCCATTTGTCCCTCCCCCAACCCCCTGAATACACCCCGACTGGGCCTCAGGAAAGCCTCCTGGGTGGGGCGGGTGGGGAGGGGAGGAGCCAGTCAGTGGTGTGATTTGCCGGTTCTCTGAACTGCGCAGAATCGTAACAACCGGTTCTATAGAACTGGTCCGAACTGGTAGAATCCCACCCCTGAATACCGCCAAAGTCAATTTTTGGAAATTTTAAAATACCCTGTGTCATGCCCCAGCATATAACTTTTATGTATTGTTGCTCTCTAGCCTCATCTAGTGGCCAGAGGGACAAATATGCCCAACATACGATACTGTTGTTGCTCTCTAGCCCCATCCAGTAGCCGGAGATACAAATACCAATTATATTGTTTGAAGCTGACCCAACCTGTTTTACCCATCAGCCTGCAGTCTCAGTGCACACTGGGAAGCCAGACTCCATTTCCTTTAGCGTTTGGAGAAGGCAGAAACACAAAAAAGACTATATCTTAAACTGTGGCACATAGTCTTCCAAAGACAAAACCACATCCCACACACAGACCATCGCTGGTGAGGTTTAAATTACTTGTATGTATTAATTGTTATGTAACCCACTATTGCCTATCTTGTATTTGGCTCTCATTGTACGCATTCCTATTTTCCCCAGTTTCACCATATCCTGTTTTTTAAATAAAACATTCAGATCTATGGACACAGTTTGTTTTATTGGAGGATAGGTGGGTTTAGCTGCATGTCAAGCTGCACACAGACTAACGTATAATGGGGACAGAACACCCTGCAACTCATTTTTGTCATCATTAACAAACACAATGTTGTTCAAAAATGATCTTTGCTTTGGAAATAAGCATTGGCCAATCAAAGGTGGATCCTGACCTAGCCAATTGTATGTATGGGGCTTTTTTTAAATAAAGGAAATCATGAATCTTCCATCACTATTCCTACCAAATACATTGTGGGGTTTTTGCTCCTGAAAAAAACTATTAGGAATTTTCTGAAAAGATTTTATAGTGTTGAACACTTGATACCAAATGTATTTTATATGATAGGTAATGAAGAATTAGGGAACCAATAGGGTTTATGTAATGCATTAAAAAAATGCTTTTGCTTAAATAAGGCAATTCTGCTAATCAAGTCTGGAATTATTTACTGGTAGGATAAGTTCTAAGAGGTAAATGTAATTGAATTTTGGAAGGAGATTTTCAATTCGAACCTAAGATTTTAAATAAACAATGGCTGAGGAGAAGATATCAAAGACACTGGCAAATACCAATGTCAGAAAATCTCAGAGAAGATCTTGTGTATGGTAGTCCTTTGGGTTTGAAGAAGAAATGCTGTTGTGCAGTTCATCTGTGGACATAGAGGTGGCTCTGCAGTCCCAGCCTGGAAGTGTAGAGTCTAGTACAATGTGAGCACTAAAAGTCCATTGTTATAGTAACTCTGGATGTCGTTCTGTGCTGCTGTTCATGATTTTCTGTCAGTTTTTTGGCAGCACCTGTCTTCAAAGTCGGGGGAGGACTCATACCACAGGGCTCGCCCAACGGGTTCTCTCAGCAGCTGCATCTTGGCTGGATGTCACAGTAGTGTAGGGTTTCTTTCACAGAGTTTTTGTAGTGCTTGTGTGATTGACTTCAAGGTCTTTTTACAGACTCCAGTTCACTATAGAGCAACTGGTGAGGCATATGGAAGTCATCTATTCTGGTGACATGTCCCACTCCTCTTGTCTCTGATAATCAGGGACTCAGTTTGCTGAACTCTGTGCAATCCAAGACCTCCAGGTGAGAGACACGGTCTTGCCAATAAATGCCAAGGTTGGAGCAGATAGCGTGCATGTGAAATGTCTCCAGTTGCTTGATTTGCCTTTGGAATGGAGTCCAGTCACATAGGAGGGAAGAAATAAAAGGTCTGTAGACATTCAGCTTTGTGGAAATATGGATCTTGTGTTGATTGAGTAGTCTAGTACACAGCTGCCCTAGTGCCTACCTGGTCATGCTGATCCTGGAGTCAATTTCTTCATCTAAAGATCCTGAAATTGCTTGAGATGATATTTGAAGGTGTTTACATTTGATAGCATTTGACCATCATCACTGATTTTTGGTTCTACAGGCTCGCTATTTGGCACATGCTGGTAAAGTACTTCAGCCTTGTTCAGGTTGAAAATCAGGCCAAAGAACTTAGTGGCATATGAGAATTTGTTCAGCATCAGTTGAGGATCGGTGTCTTTGTGTATCAGGAGTGCACAGTCATCAGCAAAGAATTATTTCTTGAATAACTGTAGGGTTGTATGGGGGCACTTCCAGTGGTGGGATTCATTATTATTATTTTTGCTATTGGTTCTATGGGTATGGCTTGGGGGCGTGGCAGGGGAAGGATACTATAGAATCTCCAGTCAGAGGTGGTATTTGCCGGTTCTCTGAACTACTCAAAATTTCCGCTACCGGTTCTCCAGAACTGGTCAGAACCTGCTGAATATCACCTCTGGGCACTTCAACCATGCATTGAAGAAGTGAAAGTCAAAGAGAGCCATCCATTCAGTTTCTGATGTACATTTGTTTTTTCAGACTCTGAAAAACACATGACCACGTACAAGTGAAGAACAGAATTGAATAGGAGTGGGGCTGGTACACAACCCTGTTTTACCCCATTGGAAATGGCAAATGGAACTGATGTATCATCATTGTAAAACAACTTGTCCTGTCATTATGTCATGGAGTAGCTGAATGAACTTCACAAATTTCTTTGGGCAACCATAACAGCTCAGGGTGTCCAGTGAGCTTTCCTGATTACAGTGTCAAATACAGGTCAATGAAGACAGAGAAAAGAGGCTGCTCGGTGTGCTTCTCCTGGGCTTGCCTCATGGCAGATATCATATCTGTAGAATTTTACTCTGGCTGAAAGCCACAGTGCCCCTCTGCCAGATTTCTTTCTGAGATAGTGACAAGTCTTTTCAGAGAATGCAAGCAAACATCTTGCCTGTAGTGGACAACAGTAAGATACCTCTGTAGTTTCTTCAGTCTAATTTGCTTTCCTTGTTTTTATAGAGAGCCATAATGAGAGCATTACCAAATTCATCCGGCATCTCCCCTGTGGACCAAATACCTTTCAAGATGTCTTGAAATAGCTACAAGGCATTTGGGTCTAGTGCTTTGTAGACCTCAGAAATAATGCTACCCTGCCCTGTTGCTTTATTTGAATTTACCTGCAAGACCACTTTCTTGATCTCATCAGTGGAACGAGACAGGTCTTAGGCATTTAAGATGGCAGCTCAGGAATCTGTTGTAAAAAATCATGATCAGTTGGGGATAGCCTATTGAGTAAGTTAGAAAAGTGTTCAACCCAGTGCTTTTTAAGTCTTTTCTGGTCTTTGGTCAAGCTTGACCCATCAAATGACAGTAGTGGGGAGAGTAAAGGGGAATAATAAAAACAAGGACAAATAGGCTGAAAAACAGCTACTATCCCAGGGCAGTAGCTCTTTTGAATTCTGCTGTATAGTGCAGTGTTGGTGCGGTGTCGGGGGTTTTCGGTTCAATGTGTGGAGGATGAAGGATGTGTGTTTGTGTTTATTTTCATGGTCATGATATGCACTGAAGATGGTGTTTGATTTCGTTGTACGAGGTGCAATGACAATAAACTAAACTAAACTAAACTAAACTAAACTAAACTAAACTAAACTAAACTAAACTAAACTGACTAGAAGAAGCATAAACAGACTTTGTGGCATCGAAGAACTGTCTGGTTGCATGCATGTCTGCATATCATTCCACCTGCTCAGCCTTCCTCTCATCCTGCATTTCTCACAATTCCCTCTGTATTTGGACTTGTTTTTCTTTGAGACAGATGATGGATCATTCTGACAGCCAGAATAGGCCTTGTTCTCTGCCTGTAGGGCTGTTGAAGTGGTCTTGTGGTTTTCATCAAACCAGTGTCGATGTACTTGGGTTTTTAGTTTAAGTATAGTTGTTGCTATCTGTGGTGGCATCTTTAAACCGCATTCACTTTTCAGAATGGGTTCCTACAAGCGGTAAATTGCCGGGGAGTTTTTATTAAGTATATGTTGGAAATATTGGTCTTGTCACGTAGTCTGCCAACATTGAATAACTCTGACAGCCCTTAGTTAACTTACTTACAATATAAAGGGGCTATGTTTAGGTTGAGGATCGACTAGACCAACCTAGGATCTGTCCAGCACTCTGCACCTTGATTGCATGTCTTTAGTGAAAGGTCTTGGACCAGACTTGGACCAGGCTTAATTTGGGGACTCTAGAACTTCTGGAATTAGGTGACTAGTCCTTCTGATTCCTCGGGCTCTTTTCTTCATAAGTTGGTTTCAAAATGGTGCTGTAAATCATGACCGAAAATGACTGTCTGCAACCACAGTGAAACAAAAAGTGCATGCCATCTCAGCACCCCTATCTTTATTAAGTTTTAGAGAAGGGGTCATCTCCTTTCTTGACATCTCATAATAGCATATGGGCTAGAATATTGATTTATATCAGGCAGGCCAGTTTTTCATGACTAGAGGCCTTTTTAAAAAAAAAATTGGAAAGCATTACAGAATTGCAATTGTGGGCACTACTTGGATTTTGAGAGTTTTTGTGTGTATCTGCTTGGTTTTTTTTCCAATGGGTTAATTCATTTCCAACAAAAATTAAGTAGGAAATTGTACCTTGGCATTGCAGTTTCAGATGATGGTTAGGGGGGAAAGAAAGTCAGGATTAGAGGTTTCTTGACCTCTGAGTTGCACCTTAATCAGCTATGTGCAATTTCTGCATCCCAAATAGCGAAATGATCTCAGTTACAAGATGGTTTGTTGATTCTGTGTTGAATCTACATGTAGGAAGAGGTTATAAAATAGATCAAAATGACAAAAAAAAATGTGTTTGGAAAAATAAAATCAATTGAATTACTCCAAAACATATAGCTTCTTCCTCTCTCTTTCCTTGTGAATCCAGTCATTTTGAGTGCCATCCATCCTATTGTGTGTCTGTCACCATAAATATTTGGTAACAGTTAAATGAATCTATTTCTCCCCCACCCCCGCCACAACTGACAAAAATTTTCTGAAGGCTTGGCTGCTGGTATTTCTTCTCCTCCAGTTGATCTTGCTTAGCACTTCCAGCTGTACATTATGCTCTAACCAGTCCAGCTGGAGCAGCCTGCTCAGTCATTTGTCCCAGGAAAATGTGCCTGGCTAGCAGTTGGGTTTCATCAAACAAAGGAAAAACTAATGTTGGGGGTCAGAGAAAGAAGAATCCCCCAATTTGCCATGAGGAATGTTACCACAAGATTTCGTGCTTTTTTCTCTCCCAAAAAGAAAACAGGCATGTTTTAATTTTCCAACATACGGGCTACAATTTCTGTTCTCCCATTTAAAAATGTCAGACATTCATTTGTCATTGCCAAGCTCTGAAGATATGTGACACCTTAATTTTTAACAATACTCAAATTGGGAAAAGCGTACAAAAAAAAATTGGTACATAGTGTAAAACCTGCTTCTTTATGTTTTGCAGGAGATGAGCTTGGTTGCTTTGGGCAGTGTTCCTACAGTTTTCCAAGAGGCTTTATTAAATTGCTCTCTGCAATGGCACTTTTGCTGCAGCTCATGAGCAAATAGTGATTTCATCCACATGAATTATGATTAAAATCCTTTTTATTGCTCCGAAAGATGGTTCAGAAGAAGCTACCTCAGGATGTGAAAACTCCTTTTGGAGGCGTCTGGAATGTTCTACTAAAAAGTAGAATATTCCAACAGTTAAGAAACAATTTACCACAGTAAATAGTATGGATGGAAGGAACATAGGTACTAAAGGGCTGTCTCAGTGTATCCAGATGTTACACTGAGTATTTACTATAACAGTATGTAAGGGCCAGCATCTGAAATTAACTGGTGAATATTGTCAATCACACCTGCATTTATTTTTAAATGTCCTAAATGTGTGTGTCTGTGTGTACGTGCTTATAATTCATGAAATAAGATGAACTTTGATTTTATCATTAATATGTGAATATTAATATTCATCAACTAATGTACATTCAGGAATGTTTTCTTCATGTACAAGAGGTTAGTTAAGTGCCTAAGGGAAAGACCAAAGAAAAAGCAAGGACCAAGAGAAGATGAGGACTATACAGTTCAAGAAAGTGAAGTAAAATGAATACATTATTGCTTCTGTTTAAAATATACCTTCGTGGATATGCTGTCATCTTTCAGTGATACCCATGGAACTCTAAATTATAGTCTTGACAGATAAAAATCTATTTTTGTTGTTGTTGATGTTGATGTTGTTGTTGTTACATTTGATCCCATCAGCCCACAATATGATGGAATTCTCTAGGGGGACTAATGAATACACTATCAAACTCACGTCAACCTTTCTGTATGAACTCTAATCGGATATCACCGCATCATTGAGAGCAATGCAAAGGGAGACATTTAACCATTCATTCAGCCACACAGTTTTGACGTATGCATTCAAGTGACTGAGGGAATAATGACAACATCCTATTATGGTGATAAGCAGGGGAATCGGTCACTCTTCCTTTTCCCCTTGCTTCATTGTCTCCCTGTTTGCAGTACAATGAAGATTTGAACTCGAAACCAAGATAGACTCAGCAAATTCATAAATATTATAGAAACCTCTGTATAAATAGAACTAATTATTTAGATGTGCCAATGCACAGTGCAAGAAGACAAGTCCAATGAAATCTCCAGAGACCCCTAAGCTCAGGAGACTAAATCTTCTGACTGCATTTCAACAAAGTATGGATTATCGTTACATTAACAAGCTTTTGGCCTCTATTCTTTCTATCAGAGCACTTTTTAGGAATGAACTGAAAGCTTTTGCTTAGCCTTGTATCTATCTTAGACAGATTCTAATTTGTGTTTATGTTTTGCTGAAACAGGATATGTCATCTTAATTTAATATATGAGTTGTTTCAGTAACCATAATTAATATTTACACCATTTTGGTTTCAAGTACAGGTAGTCCCCAAATTTGATCCCCAAATTTCGGTTGTTAAGTGAGACATTTGTTAAGTGAATTTTTCCCCACATTTTCTTTCCGCAGTGAAGTGAATCGCTGCAGTTGATAAAGTCAGCGATCTTGCTGTTAAGTGAATCTGGCTTCCCCGTTGGCTTTGCTTGTCAAAAGGTTGCAAAAGTGATCACATGACCCTGGGACACCGCAACGGTCATAAGTATGAACCAGTTGCCAAGCATTTGAATTTGGATCACATGAGCCTGGGGGATGCTGTGAAGGTTGTAACTGTGAAAAATCATCACAGGTCATTTTTTTCAGTGCCGTTGTAACTTTGAATGGTCACTAAATGAACTGTTGTAAGTTGAGGACCACCTGCATAGTGCTAAACTTCAGGCCTCTTTAAAAAAATCTGAATGCATCAAAATCTTTTGATTTTTCTCCACGTGTGGTGTCAGTCCCACTTGTAGACCAGACCAGGAAATCGACTTCACAGGCACTCTAAAAGTAATTTTATTGAAATTAGCTATAAAAAGCACAATCTTAAAATTGTGATTGTGCTGAATTTGTATTCCACTGAATCTGCCTGAGCTGTGTTTGAATGTCATTTTGTTGGTCTGGACTGAAAAAAAAATGTTTCACATTCTTTTGCCTAAGAATCAGTTGTTACATATATCTATCAAGCTTATGTTCCTTACTACTACTACTACCACTACCACCACCACTACTACTACTAATACTACTACTACCAGTGGTGGGATTCAAAAATGTTTACTACTGGTTCTGTGGGTGTGGCTTGGTGCGCGTGACATGGGAAGGATACTGTAGAATCTCCAGTCAGAGGTGGTTTTTGCCGGTTCTCCGAACTACTCAAAATGTCCGCTACCGGTTCTCCAGAACTGGTCAAAACCTGCTGAATACCACCTCTGACTACTACTGGAGAGCAGAGTTAAGTGCACATTTTTGCATAATACAGTACATAAATCAAATAGTATTTATATTGAAATAGTTTCACTCAAATTCATGGGGAAAAAATGGCAAATGACGGTTGGTTTTGTGACCCCTTTCTCTTACTCTGCCCCACTGAAATTAAATCAGACCCTATCTTATTAAGGCTTAGGAATTTATTCAAAAGGAAATCCTTATGAGGGTCTTTTTTAATGCTACCCCTAATATCTGCAGGGTCTGTTGTAAAAAAGTCAAAATAGCAGCTATGAAATGGCTAGAGCTTCAGTTGTGCCAGTGCAGCTACCGTCTTCCTGGGGTGTGTGTGTGTGTGTGTGTGTGTGGTTAAAACCATATTCTGCAGACACTCCTGAAATGTCTCTTATATGTTGGTCGTTTCTTGGATTTTCATTTTAATGGTTTTAACCTTGTAATGGTTGCTGACTTGAAAGAATTTGGAGAATAAGATTGGAAGGGAATAATTGTACCAGGGATATTTTACTAATACAGGTGGTCTTCGACTTACAACAGTTCATTTATTGACCATTCAAAGTTACAGCGGCACTGAAAAAAGTGACCCATGACCATTGATCACACTTACAACCGTTGCAGTATCTTCGTGGTCATATGATCAAAATTCAGACACCTGGAAACTGACTCATATTTATGATGGTTGCAGTGTCCCAGGCAGGGGTGGGATTCAACCGGTGTTACTACCGGTTTGGTGACTATGTTTTGTGTGTGCCTGCACGCTTTGCGTGTATGCACGCCAGATGCGTGCTGTGCGCACGTGTAAATAAACCTTAAGCTGTGCCACCCGGACAGCTGAAAACCACAGTGCACACGTGCACAGCATTGGAAAAGCCTCTTTTTTCCTGCTTTTTCAACCTGTGCCGTGCAAAGCAGCTGAGGTTGAAAAAGCAGGAAATAAAGGACAGGTAAGAGCCTGGGAAGGCTGGTGGGTCAAACAGCAGCAGACACCAAACCAGTTTGGTGTCTACTGCTCTTCAGAGCTACCGGTCCTATAGAGCTGGGCAGAACCGGTAGCATCCCACCCCTGGTCCCAGGGTCATGTGATCACCTTTTGTGACCTTCTGACAGGCAAAGTCACTTAATAATTGTGGCAAGAAAGCTTGTAAAATGGGGCAAAATTTGCTTAACAAATTCCTCCCTTAGCAACAGAAATTGTGGTCGTAAGTCGATAACTACCTGTATTAGGATTGTAACCTTAGAAACTCCATGGAAAAGAAAAAGTAAAAAAACAAAATAACCTAGAAATAAATATTCTGCAGCAGGCACTGGACATTATTTTTCTATCACAACAGCCTCAAACCCTTCTCTTTGTGAATCACTGAAGAATAATAAAATAACTAAAAGCATCTGGTGAATCCCCCTACAGTTCAAACATGGCTGTATAATAACAAAAAACATTAATTGCATTAAAAGGTCTAAACAGACAAGTTCATGATGCAGCAGCTAAATGCCACAAGAGGGCAGAAGAATTGCTTGCCAAAGATCTCTCTTTCCATTCTATCTAGAAGCATTTTCTGGAAGGGAGAGTGGGAGGGAAAGAAGGCTGGATCCGTGGTGACTTCCTATGATGGAATGTACTAGGCCAGATTCCCATAAGTGAGGGGGTGCCTTCTAGAAGAATAAGAGACAGTTCAGCCCAGCTATTTTGGGTGAGAGAAAGAGGATGAGGACAGAGTCTCTCTAATAGTTCTCACAGTACATAGTAGGTGCAGACAGTAGGATGCTTCAGCTTGGCAAGATTCTGTCTATATGTGTGGAAACAATGAAGAACTCAGCTGGGAAGAATTTCCATATGTCATTCTTGGTTTTGGACCTGACGCTTCCCAATTTCATCCATGCATGCCAGTATGACTTCAAAGAACTAACCAATTGAGAACTCAAAACATTTGTGAAAATTGATGGAATACCAATTTATAAAACCTCTATGAGCTTGGAAAAGAAATCGATTAAGAAAGGAAATGGCTCCTTCAGGTTTTGCAGAGTCCATGCTAAATGACATATAAGGACTTCTACCTATGTGACAACCCTGGGATTTGGTCATGGATTCATATCTGTTTTCACTCCCAGCAACAACCAGTTTTTTGGGACTGTTTTGAAAGTTCTTTTACATTGGGGATGAGGATCCAATGACTCTTCAGATGTTCCTGTGTTCCTAGCATGCCTCTTAATTCCTGAACATTTAAATGCGTTCTTTCCTTCAGCCACATTTAGAGGTCCACAGGGAATTGAAATGAGGAGAAGCTCAGTTTGGATTTTTCTACATATGAAGAATCTGGCCTGCCTCTCAGTTTTCCACATAGAGGATATGTAATCTTGCATTATTTGAATTCTGGTGCTTTTTAAAAGTAGTCCCCTGTGCCACACCAGAATTAATCTGGAAGATAATAACATGAAATTATGATTAATGTAAATCATTTTTGCATCACCTTGACCTAACAAAGGCTCCTAAAGCAGTTTACATAATTTAAGAAAACCAAATAAAGTCTAGAATGACAAAAAAGGGGGGAAAGCATTTCAGAGCAAGCCTTCTAGATGTCTTTCTAAGCACAGGACCAATCCTTTGATCATATTTGTGTGCATGTAAGCACAACAGTCCTGGAGTAACCATTAAGAAAAATAAGTATGTGTTTAGGCACCAAGAGGCACCACAAAGTTTTTCCCCTCTAACTATTATGCTCTTAACATTTTCATTGCCATATTTGTCCCTAGTCGGTTTTTGACTTCTGGTTTGAGCCTCTTCGCGGACAGACCGAAACCATGATCGTGCGCGGTTTCGATCCGTGCTTGCCGCTGGAGCGCCCCGAGCCAGCTGGTGGGTTATTTTCTTTTTTCATTGGCATGGTGAATGAATAAAGTTTAAAAATTTATGAAGGTATTGACAGATATCGTACTTTAGAGTTTTGCTTCCATTGATGGGTGCTGTTGTTGGGCTTTGAACATTGATTGGCCTTAACCTGGCATTGGTGGGTAGGAACCATAATTTCAATGGAATCCCTAGTCTGAAATGGCCCATTTATAACTTTGTTTTTCTTCCTTTGGCTTCTGCCTCCTTCTGCTGGGGTGCATCCACAGTTTCGTTGTACTTGTACAATGACAATAAAGTTCTTCTTCTTCTTCTTCTTCTTCTTCTTCTTCTTCTTCTTCTTCTTCTTCTTCTTCTTCTTCTTCTTCTTCTTCTTCTTCTTCTTCTTCCTCCTCCTCCTCCTCCTCCTCCTCCTCCTCCTCCTCCTCCTCCTCCAACTCCTCCAACTCCTCCTCCTCCTCCTCTGCCAACTCCGCCAACTCCTCCTCCTCCTCCTCCTCCTCTGCCAACTCCTCCTCCTCCTCCTCTGCCACTCCCCAACTCCTCCCCTCCTCCTCCTCCTCCTCTCCTCCTCCTCCTCCTCCTCCTCCTCCTCTGCCAACTCCGCCAACTCCTCCTCCTCCTCCTCCTCTTCCTCCTCCTCCTCCTCCTCCTCCTCCTCCTCTTCTTCACCAGATTTAGTTATCTTATGCTCTCTTTTTCAGACATAATTGTGCTGCTAGAGTTGAGAGTCCCTTTACATAATTTCTTTCCAAAATCTTGTGGTATTGACAAGAATAAAATTAATTCAAACTGGTGGGATAAAAAAATGACAATGTTGCTATACATAATACCACAGCAAAATACAAAGCTGAAAGATTTAAACAAGATCAATAATAGTACAGTAGTAGTATCTTCCATTGCCTTACCTGTATTTAAGTCTGTTTGAATCAGTGGAGTGTAGTTTTGAATCAACACACTTAGGACATCCTTGCAATTCATGCTGGCCAACAGGCAGATAGACATAATTGCTTTCCCATATTCTACTCCTTAAAAGCACAGCACCAAATAGCAACAGATGAAAACCAATCCTTTTATCCGCTTCAAAGGGAGCCATTAAAAACCTTCACTCATAAAAACCTATACAAACAAAACTGTATTCCCTGTTTATCTAAGTCCTATTAAGAATTGGTATTAGGGCAACTCTCATATGGAAAGTATGGGTGCAAACTTAACCCCCTGGTCAGTCTTCCAGAGGTTTTTCACAGGAAGAGTCCAGAAGTGGTATTCAGCAGGTTCTGACTAATTCTGGAGAGCCGGAATAGCAGAAATTTTGAGTAGTTCAGAATACCACCTCTGACTGGCCCAATCCCCATCTATTCTCTGCCTCCTGAGTCCCAGCTGATTGGATGGGTCTTCTTTTGTTGCCCTGCACAGGAGAATGGAGCTGGAAAGCAGGTTAGTGAGGTGGGGAGAGAATGGCGGTTTTACAGTATCCTTCCCCTGCCATGCCCACCAAGCTACGCCCACAGAACCAGTAGTAAAAAGTTTTGAATCCCACCACTGGGATCAAATGAGAAAATCAGACCTGCGATGTAAACTCTGCCCATTTTGAATGTGTGTCATGACAACTATGAAAGGGGCGGAGCTAGTTCTGTTTATCAAAGGCTATGAAAGGGGCGGAGCTAGTTCTGTTTATCAAAGGCTATGAAAGGGCAATTCTCAGCTTGCATCTCAGCTTGCATCATGACAGCAACTATCCTGCTCTAATCTCTTATGTTCTCAGCAAGCAAAGTTCTCTCTATGTGTGAAAATACTGTATAATTAGGATGAGTGCTTGAGAGGGTCCAGATTTGCCAGCACTAGTAGCCCCTATGACAGGTGTGCCACTATGGCCCTTTTATAACTTGTGGACTTCAGCTCCCAGAATTCCAGAGCCAGCATGCTCAGCATTCTGGGAGTTGAAGTCAGCAAGTCATAAAAGGGCCATAATTCCCTACCTCTGCCCTATGATAATAGAAATTCCAAAGGTAAATTTGAATGATTCCTATAGGAATCAGTTCCTTTCAAATAGTTTGGCCAATAGCTGCTATTCAGGCCAAAAAATAAATGATATGCAGGTGACATAAGATTGAAATCGAAAGTGTATGAGAAATATCTGACCGCCACTCTTTTTAAATGGCAATTTTTAAGAGCCCTTCCATGTAGAGCAGGTTATGGTCACCTAATCAGGAGATACATCATTGTGCCAGACGCCTACCTTTTGACAATTTTATTTATGGGACAATCTTGCTTTTTCTGTACACCTGCAGGGTAAACATAAGCATCTGCAGTTCCCAGTGGGTGTGCTTTTAAACATATTTTTTAAAGTCTTTATTGCTGGATTCTTATTACTTAGATTGTACTGGAGAACCCAGTGACATGTGTTCCTCCTTCATCTATTCATAGCAAATTGAGATATTGATTCTTCTAGGGGACCTCATGGGCTATTGAATTAATGGCACAATATGGCCATGCTTGTCTTGTTCTGTTTATCAAAGGCTTGATTAATCAAATCTTTACAATGCTTACAAGGGGTTACCAGTCTTTAAAAGATTGATGTTTGGAATGACTGGGTATATTAGATCAAAAGGCATTTGACTGAAGACAGTTGGCAGAGAGACAGCTGAATACCCAGTTGCTTTTTAAAAGTGATTACTTGGAATTCAGAGCATATCAATATCTAGACTGGCACTCAAAAATTCTGAATAAACCCGTGTTTAAATAATAATTGGAAGTAACCTGGAGCACATGAGCATCTCCAATTGATTCAGTTTTGATTCAGTACAACTATAATTTCGAACAGTAATCAAGTTGAGGCTTTTGTATCACAGTGGAAGAAAAGCCATAAAGTGCCTGAATGACCTATTCTATTATCCTAATCTGCTGCACAAAAGAAATACTTTGGGTGACACAATTAATGTTCTCCATTTATACCTCAGGATTCAGATGGAAGGGATTCAGTTCCAGCCAACACTCACTAATCACTGAAATTATTTCTGCCTCCTGAAAGCAGCTATGTTGCTTTTATAAAATGATATAAAGTAGCACATCTTTAAAGTTAATTCCTTGTAATTCAACTACATCCACCTTGGTCTGGGATCTTGTGTAGTTTATTATGTTTTGTGGTATTCGAGCTAGGAATGGGGACACACATTTCTTTATAATATACCTTTCTAATTAGCTGCCAGCTTTAAAGATCACTTTGTTTAGGTTTACTGTCTGGTTTCTCAAGGAGAAATTGCATAACTGTTCTCTTTCACTTGTTTGTGCTAGAAGTAAAGAAGTGGGTTTAAATCAAGTTACACATTTCTCTTCAGTAAAGCATAAAAGAGAAATTTATTCGCTAGGTAAAATACAAGACTGCAATGGCAAAGAGATAAGAGAATATATGTGAAACCTCTGCCTAGTTTGATTCCTGTGGGAATGCTGTTTTTAAGGAGAAATTATGGGGCCTCCGATTTGAACAAAGACTTTGTTCCAGGGGTGAATGAGTCCTTGAAACATGAACCCACATTTTACGGTCTTGCTCTTATGATAAAAATGCTCAGCTAAAAACTCCCCATCTAGTCAGGTAAACATTCTATGTTGGATCCATTGTATTTACAGTTTTGATTGTCTGTTCAAGATGGCATGATGGCTTGGTGGGGAAGACATTAAACTCCCAGTTGGAAGATTGAGAATTCAATCCTAGGTAGCAGCAGGTGTTTCTCTCCTAGGCGCAGAGAAAGAATATCTGCTTACAAACTCCTCATAGGCATTAGGAAGGGCATAAAGGTAAAGGTGAAGGTTCCCCTCACACATATGTGCTAGTCGTTTCCGGTTCTAGGGGAGGTGCTTATCTCCGTTAGAAAGCTGAAGAGCCAATGCTGTCCGAAGACATCTCCGTGGGTCATATGGCCGGCATGACTAAACACCGAAGGTGCACAGAACGCTGTTACCTTCCCACCAAAGTGGTCCCTATTTTCTACTTGCATTTTTACATGCTTTTGAACTGCTAGATTGGCAGGTGCTGGGACAAGTAACGGGAGCTCACTCCGTTACATGGCGCTGGGGATTCGAACTGCCGATTTGCCGACCTTTCTGATCAACAAGCTCAGCGTCTTAGCCACTGAGCCACCATGTCCCAGAAAGGGCATACAGACGGACCGTAAATGCTCAACTCCATCCAGTCTCCATCCAGATTCTGCCCCAATAAGAAGTACAAGGTCATAAAAAGGGAGCTTTTGATTTTCTGTTCAGCATGATTTCATTTCAGCAAACCTGACTAAGTTTTATTTTGTGCTTGCAAAGTATGCCATACTGTGACAACATCCATTTTTATAATTCTTTAGCTTTGTTATGGTTTTTAATTGCTTTCTTAGAATTTGTTTTTTTTTCAGTTTTTGAATCAGTCAGTGATTACAAAAATGTTTACTACAGCTAATCTTCAACAAGAAACCCCATCTAATAGTGGGGGTTGAAAATATACCAGACTCTGCACAATTATTGGAGGTGGGTGGAAAATCGAAAAAAGAAATCACCGTGGGAGGGAAAAAAGTGTGTGATTTTCAAACCAAGGCACCTTTTTGGGAGTGGGTGGGTGGTTATCTGTAATTTCATTGATGTTCAATACTTTAAAGCAGTAATGTTTGGCAGTCACATCTACTGCCCAGGAATAGAAGTGACACAGCTATAAAGATCACCCTGGTTCTGTATGTCACATTCTTATTGAAACGCATAGAGGAGTATGGAGTCTGGCCAGAATAGTCATGATGGTGTTTATGAGTAGGTCATTGAAATTCTGCCATCTTTGTGTGTACATGTAAGATTAATGCACACACTAATAGGGTAGAGTTTGGGTTGCATTGTTAGAACCACCATCTTATTGTTGTTAACAGCCCTGAATGGACCCAAATTAGAGCATCTGTAATGAACTGTATATCCAAACTTAGATAAAGATGTGTATAGGCCTTCGCATTTGACATCATAGTGAATCTGAAGGCACAGGCTCTTCAAATTTGCTCAGATGGGTCTCAAGAGTGGCACGGAAAGGGAAGTGTTAAAACTTAAACAATTTTCATGCTGTTGGGTATATTTGTATTTCCATATTAATTTATTTGCTATTTGACAGTTTACATATACATGCAAATTGCACATACATGACCCTAAATTCAAACAACTTGAACTCAACAGCTATCGTTGTCAAAAGATTTTGCTCTCTATTCTATTCAAATACCTCTTTGGCTACTCAGAAAACAGTTAATTCAGTTGCAGGAAACAGGATAATGACAACTTGTATATTAGGATTTGTAACCTGATATCACAGGCCTGCAGTAACAAAGCAAATAATAATTTAAACACCCAATCCAGAGGTGGTATTCAGCAGGTTCTGACCAGTTCCGGAGAACTGGAAATGGAAATTTTGAGTAGTTCAGAGAACCGGCAAATACCACCTCTGACTGGAGATTTTACAGTATCCTTCCCCTGCTACGGCCACCAAGCCACGCCCACAGAACCAGTAGTAAAAAAAATTGAATCCCATCACTGACCCAATCGTTATGAGGAATACAGAAACTGAGTCCTCATCCTGGCATATTAATTCAATTTACTGTACCTTATGCAAAGTGACCAAAATTGACTTCATTCATTCATTCAATTTTCATAGCTGTTCATCTCAGCCAAGTGATTGTGGAGGAAGTTATAATTCCAAAACTTCAAACAATTAAAAACAATAATAAAAACGTCCAAGAATAAATGCATACAGTAGCTAAGATAGTAAGAAGTAAAGCCAAGAAAAGGGGCCCTTAAACACATTCTGAATCCCAGCTCCAACTTGTGAAAGCCTTTTATGAAAGGCCAAGAGGACTGGGGTCATTCTAATCTTGGAGGAGGAGATGATGTGCCACAGACCAGGGGCTACAGCAGAGAAGACATGTCTTCTGATTCCTGCCAGTCAACACTCTTTGGCTGATGGGATCTACAGCATGTCCAATCTGCTGGATCGAATTGAATAGATGGGTAGAGGCTCTTGGAAAGAGACAGTCCCTTGGGTAAGCTAATCCCAACAGAAGCATACCGATCTCCCGAGTTTCTCTTCAATAACTGTGCTCTGATAGAGCCAAACCAAGTAGCTCAGGAGAGTTGCTCTGATATTATCTAATAATTGGGGGGAGACAGAGAAGGTGAGATGGGCTAATAAAAAAATCAAGATGGATTTGCAACTCTATGATTGAAGCTCTGCCCCTTTTTAGACATTTCACGCATGCAATGCACATAAAACAGAGGTGGGATTTTGAATGTGCAGTGATGGCCACTCGTGTCCCCATTACTGAGGCATCCAAAGTGTACTTTTTTATAGTTCCATGTCCTCACACCATATCTGGTCTCCCTTTCTAAACCAACTGGCTCCTTTGAACCATACTTTGTCCTGCTCTATCAAACTGGGACTTCACACCTGGGTTGCGAGGCAACAAGTGATTGTACCTTTCCTGCTGAGCTAACCCAAATCTAACTGCTTTAGTTTCATTGCAGTGGTTTTTTTTAAAAAAAATTATTAGAAAATTGCAGCAGCACCAATTCCATTCACCCTTGTGATCTTTTGAAGCATCATTTGTAACAAATTATGTGGATTGTCCAAGCAGAAAGAGATGCTGAGACAAGGATACCAAACTGTGGCATAATTCGGTGCATCTGATCCACCCAACTCCCTATTGTACATAAATAAGTAGTCTTGTAATTTAGATATATTATGGACTAGAACTCCTTTAAGTCTGAACACTTGGGAAGTGGTTAAACCTATAGCAGGTGCAATCAAATAACCCCCCACCCCCCAAGTCTATTAGTAGGAGTGGGTGAGAGGAGAAATGAACCACTGTCCAAGGTCACCAGACTGAACAAACTTCAGTGAAACTGAAAATGCAACAGAAAACAAGATTAAGCATTTGGTGCCAAACAGGCTAAGGCCTCTTAGGACAGGAATAAGGAGGAATAAGAAAACTGTTAATTCTAAGAGCTAAGAAAACCAGGTGTACGTATTATAGTGATATATTCATGGCTCTCTGTCTTCTTAGCAAACTGGAGAGTCCCTTTGCAAATTTAGTCCTTTGTGTGCCAGGGGACAAACCGTGAGCAGCTGACAGAATAATTATAAAATTACTCAACTGCAATTTAACCCTTACCTTGCAGCTGCCCTGCTATTCCAACATAACAGGCCTGGAACATTTTTTTTTAAAAAAAAATCCTTGTTTGACACCCAAGTTTTCCCAGGCATTTTATGTCCTACTAAACTCTCAAAATAAAATTCAGAGCCATCATTAAAATGCACAATTAAACAGAATAATTAAAATACATGCTGATATAAACAATAGAAGGGGAAAGCACTAAAAAAAGCAGCCAGAGTAATTAAATGGTTTCTGAGCAGCATCTTTATTAAAATAAGTGCATGCATTGATTAAATGCTTGAGGTAATAGGAGCATCTTTGCCAAATGGTGCAAATAAAAAAAAAAAAAAAGGATGGTTGACTGGGAAGGCATTTGGGAAGGAGAAATGGGGCTACCACTGATAAGGCCTGTTGACAAATAACTGCTTGTTAGCACTTTTGCCTGGCAGGCACCCAGAGCAGAGACTCTGACAATGTTGCTGGAAGGATAGACGAAGATGGCATTTCAATCTGGATTCAAGACTGATCACAAGAACATCTGTCTCTAGACAGTAGGTCAATTGGTGGGTTGCAGGGTAAGTTGTATGACCCATCCAATATGTTCTTACCGCTCAATACATTAATCCTGTTTTCTGTGCCACATCCTCTGCTTTCTAACTGGATGCTTCACTCTGCTGAATGTTCAGGCAGGCCCTGTCTGGCACATTTGTAGAACAACATCAATTGTTGTTGATTCCTGGTCAGTGCTGTTGTTGATTCCTGGTCAGGGCTTCCGAAAGGCATCTCCCCTCACTCCATCTGGAAAGGTCGGGGATGCCATGATCTCCATCCCTTTGCTATGTGAAGAAAAGCCAATTAATAATTTTAGGGAGGGAGACAACAGTCAGTTTCTTTCTAATTCATAAAAAAGCACTTTGCTGGGTGAGGTGATAAGTATCTGAGAAAATCCCCCCTTTAAACTGTAGAAACAAGGAAACAACAGCATCTCTTTAATTATCCATTGCTTGGGACAAATATATAAGGAGGGTCAATTTTAGAAATGGAAGTTCATTTTGGAAGTTACCCAGCTGCTCCACACGAAAGCTACACTTCATGGAATACAGGCAAAGAAAATAGGTTACACTTTCATACTCTTTCTAAATGCAAACTAGGACCTTTAAAAGGGCCTTCTCTGTGGTGTCCCCTCCTTTTGGACCATCATTCCCGTAGGGGCACTGAAGACATGGTTTGATCAACAGGCTTGGGGAGCCCATTTGAAGCCAGTCAAGTGACTTGTCTGATTGTGTTGTCATCAACGAGTGTGTGGGTGGGTGGAGAGTTAAACTGTGGGTTTTATATGTTGCACACTGCCCAGAGTCACTGGGTGTGAGTTAGGCAACTATATAAATCTGTTTAATAAATAAATAACAACTGCTGGGCCTGCTCAGAGCTGCATAGATCTAGTGGAAATAAATTGTTCTTTGGTTGTTGCTCATTTTCACGCATGGGGCTGATATGAGGTACGTTGATCTTGGACATATTCATCATTTCAAGATCAGTTTGCACCATTTTACAGAAAATTTAAAGCTGAAGACTTCGTCATTTATTATTATGCACATGCATTATAGCAAGAAAGTTCTATTGAATTTACAAGATTTCTGAATAAATAAATACAGAATTGTGCTGCAAGGGCATAATCTGAGTTAAGTACTTCCAAAATCTATTAATTTCACTGGCAGTGTTAACATGTAACCTTTCCCATTAAAATTGAGAAACAGAAAAGGAGGGTTGTTCAGTGATTTTAACAGTTCAAAACAAAAAATAATGCTTTAATGCATTCTGGCACGCCCAGGGAAAAATATGTTTGCTAGTGCTTCAATCCAACATATATTTTCCTGAAAATGTGATATAGGTAGTCCTTGACTTACAACTGTAATTGAGCCCAGAATTACAGTAGTTAAGTTGTGCCATTTGTTAATCATCATGTATGTCATCATGTGACCAAGATCAATTTTATGACCTTTTTCATGGCAGTTAAGCAAACCCATTGATCTAAGTGGGTGGTTTTTGCCAGAAACATGAAAACTGATTTCTGGAGAAAAAAAAGGGTTTAGATCACAGTCACATGACCATGGACTCTGCAAAAGGCCATAAATGGCCTGTCCCATATTTGCACATTCTAGTTGCCTCTGGACATGCTAGAGTTCTACTGTTATGTTGAGCTGGGAATTATGGGAAATAGTGTCCAATATACTGTATCTGGAGGGCACCAGGTCAGAGGAGGCTGGATTAGATTTTTAAGACATCGTATGAAGTGGTGGAAAATGTATCCTTAAGTATGCAAACTGTGAATTTGATGCCAGTTAACTGTTTATAAATTTATTTATTTATTTGATTTGTCAATCACTTAGATAATAGAGATAAGAATAAACATAAGTATAAATACAGGAAATAGGTACAAATAATTGGGGACAATAGGGCAGGGACGGTAGGCACGATTGTGCACTTATGCACGCTTATGCAAATTCTGGAGTGAGGATGATCCCTGGATGTGTATATGGGGATATAGAGTCTAAGCATTTTTTACTGAATAATGTGCAAATACTTTTTGAATACAACTTAGAATGCAAATTGCTTAGTTCATTCAAACAATAAGAAGGCATAATGAACAGAACAGAACAGAACAACTTTATTGGCCAAGTGTGATTAGACACACAAGGAATTTGTTTCTGGTGCAGCCACTAAATCATGCTGGCTGAGGAATTTGGCGAACTGAAGTCCACACTTCTTAAAGTTGTCAAGTTTGAGAAACACTGCATTAGGTCATCTCAGCAGCATATTCATGTACCATGTCCAAAGTTCAACTCCTGTCATTGATGATAGATGGAATATTTTCATGGGAAAAACTGTGAACATACTCATAATGGTTGGTGCAGTTGGATACAGCTGTTTAGTTAGTGTAGCTTCCAGGCATTCCAGTATGTAGCAAAGAAAGTAGTTTCTTCAAAAACGTAATTGAGCTTCCAGGACCTATAAGGTGCTAATTATAGGTCTTTTAAAAAATCCATGTAGCAATTAATTAATTCCATTAGATCACTGCTGAAAGTAGAAGCAGTTTTTCATTCAAATGGCAAGAAAGATGCCAGGTAAGTCAGAGCGATACTAGAAATTTAGAAAATTTTATGACAAAAGGTAGTAATTGCTACCTAAATGTAGCTCTGTGGTGGGGTGAGGGTAGAGATAGGGATCAAAAAATATTTTGTTTTAATATTTATTTTAAACAGAAAAACGTACTGAATCTCATCAGCTATATACTGTATGCACAGACTCCTGTATCTTTTAAATTCATGCCTTCTCAATTTCAGATAAATACTGGAGAATTTGTTCTTAATTTCTATATAATCTGGTGTTCAGCTTCAAAGTGCATTATGAAAAGATTGTACGATATCCTCTGAAAATAGGTAGTCGTATTGTAGAGAATTTTAGTATTCTTTCAGTTACCATTTGTTTGGGTTTTTTTGTTCACCATTGTGGGGTTTTTCCCATTGTTTTCATCCAATTCATCAGCTACTATGCTGGTCACTGACTTAGAAGCCATTTAAAAAGGAAGAAAATACAATACAGGGTTAGTTTATTTTCCATGTCTATTATCCATGGCATTTAACTTCCATGTTTAGAAACTGTTTATCTTTAATTATCCAATTCTGGGGGAAAATGATAGGGCAGTATGATTATGGAAATAGAATATTATTTCGGAAGTAAAACTGTTTGTCTTATCCAGCAAGAAAATTCTTAAGAGTCTGGTTAGAAAAGGCCTTCAAATAGCTTCAATTAGGTAAGCATCTGTTTTAGTTTTAGACATCTGTAAATGATTCTTATACGTACGAGTAGGTGGGCAGCACAAAGCTGTATGAGATGGCAACAAAAAGTTAGCATCTTCTCTCTTTCGATTGCCATCTGGATTTTTCCATTCCATTAGACTTATACTTGCGACATACAATGGGGTGTGATAATTTATATTTATCTATGGTAGAATGATGCCAACCTTCTCCAAGTCAGCCTTGCTGGCTGGGAACTGCAATCTTGATTCATCTGGAGGGCATCAGCTTGGAGACGGCAGCAGAAACCTTTCCTGCTGCCTCCGGAAGTCTGATTTTGAGTGGATGCGAGTTTTAATTCTGAAGTGTGGCGGACACATTGACAGGGTACAATGAAGAAACAAAGAGTGAGCTGCCTTTTGTCAGCCTAAAATACTCTCTCAGATTTCTGCTTTATAGAATAACAATAATTAGGCTGAGGCTTGTCCCTGAAAACCAGCAATTTTAAATAGAAGTGGCTCCCAACTATGACAGCTACTAGAGACATATATTTTTAAAAGCCTGTGTCTTTCCTATACTTGCCCTTTTTTCTTTCCTCCCCAAGAAGCTAGAGGGATCAAGTTAATCATGGAAGCAAACCCATGGCTTCAATTTACTTTCCAAATCTGGGTGCTCAGGTATCCCCGGGCCTAGATATATTGCACAGCGCTGCTTGTTATGCTGTTCCGACCTTACCATTGGAACCTATTATTACACTGACAGCAAATTACTTGTTCTTACCACATTGTTAAAATAAACACAGCACAGTTCTGAAAGCTAAAAGCACCACACATGGAAGATCAGATGGCATCCCTAGCAGTTATAAAAGGAAATTATTTGTAAGTGGAGTGCAGATGTTGAAGGGAAGTTCTGCTTAGGCTGTGATGTTGCACCCATCCACATGTTAAGGAAGTGCACATCTGCATACTGATCCACCATGTATGTATTTCATCTGCATGGTATCTAGATCACAGTGAGATCCTGTCTTCTAATACAAAAATAGTGGCAATGATAAATGGTTATTTTTTTTGTAGAATCATCATCAATAATAATATTTGTTTAGTCATAGTTTTCGTAACCTGCCCCAATGGTCAGACTCTGGACAGTATATAAAAAGCACAATATCAATGACACGGGATGGATGAAATCAATGGATGAAATCAAAGAGAGAACCAACCTAGATCTAAGGAGAAATTTTCTGAGAGTTAGAACAGTTAATCAGTGGAACTCCTTGCCTCCAGAATTTATGAGTGCTCCAACACCATAGGTTTTTAAGAAGAGATTGAATCGCCATATGTTTGAAATGGTATAGGAGTCCTAGTGGTGCAGTGGTTAGAATGCAGTACGGCAGGCTAACTCTGCCCACAGTCAGGAGTTCGTTCCTGACCAGCTCAGCCTTCCATTCTTCCAAGGTCTATAAAACGAGGAGCCAGATTGTTGGGATCAGGATACAGACATTGTTAAACCACTCAGAGAATGTTGTAAAGCACCCTGGAACAGTATATAAGTCTAAGCGCTATTATTATTGCTGTAGGGTTTCCTGCTTGAGCAGGAGGTTGGACTTCCAAGGTCCCATAAACTCTATTTTTCTATTAAAATGTTATAAATAATTTTCATTAATGACAGTGCTCACCTACAGTCTTTCTAAATCAAAGCCAAGCTTGAAATAGATGGTCTTCAGAGAATTGCAGGGAGCAAGGAGGGGGAAATACATTTTAGAGCAGGGGTAGCCAACCTTTTGGATCTCAGGGACCACCAAACTCATAATTTTAAATCCCAGGGACCACTAACCGGTTCTGTGGACATGGCCTAATTTGTGGGTGTGGCTTGATGGTCATGTGACTGGCTGGGCATGGCTTGTATGTAAATTTTATAAATATTTATATAAATATTGAATTTTTTATTAAAAAAAGAGCAACTTTTACCCAAAATCAGGCAAAGCAGGCAGGCAAATTGAGTTGCTCACAGAATCACAGATTCATTCAGAGATCTATCTATCTGCAGTTGGCTAGCTCAGTCTGTCACATAAAATTTGCTTATAAGCAAACTCACAAAATTAACTCACAACACACCATGTATGTAAATATTGAATTTTTTAATAAAAAAAGAGCAACTTTTACCCAAAATCAGGCAAAGTAGGTAGGCAGATTGAGTTGCTCACAGAATCACAGATTCATTCAGAGATCTATCTATCTGCCATCGGCTACCTGAGTCTTTCACATAAAATTTGCTTGCCATGAGTCTGCACTGAATAATAGAATCTTCAGTCCTAAGGGTGGTTCAGCTGTACTTAAAATCAGAGCCGAAGATCTAAAGACTAGCTAGAAAGCAAGAAATCCAACCATTTCCTGCTTCCTAGCTAATCTAAATCTCCTGGCACAGCAGAACAGCTGATGGTCAAAAAAAGGAAAAATAGCAATATAGCAGGCAAGTTTGCTGGGTAAGGAGTGAGTGGGTGGGGAGGGTTCCCTTGGGCCATGTGGGTGGCGCAGCCTTGTGTTTCTGTGCAGCCTGGATTAATTGCTTTGGGGGGCTGCTCTGGGGGGTGAGATTTCTCTGTGGCCCACCAAAATTTTCTTGCAGCCCACCAGTTGGCAACCTCTGTTTTAGAGCATGGGTGCCACTACTGAGAAAAACTGCTTTGTAGTCCAAACCCTGTGTGTATCGCTTCAAGAGTTAACACTCTTAAGCAGATCCTTCTTCAGAGTTCTTCAGAGTCCATGTAAGTAGAGTCATATTTGGCAAGTTCCTTCTCCTCCTCCTCCTCTTCATTCCTTTTGGTATTCAAATCTCTTTGCGTGCACCATCTGGGTATAATTCTCAGTAAGGTCTAATTCTTTGGGAATCCTATTACAAGCCACCCACTCTCCTAATTGGTTTTAAGTACGCATAAAATGGGAATTCTCATATTGCTACAGCTATAGCTTGGGGTTTCTGAGAGTGCCAGATACACACTGCTGTGAATGTTTCTGTTTTTTTCAGATTTACCTATTTCAGGTTGTAGCTGCTATATTTCTTTCTGTGTTACTGAACACATAATTCCACTTTTGTATTCACTCCAATTTTCCTTCTCCCCTTCCCCCTCCCCTCTTCCGGTAGAGGTGGTCAACAGTACTGAGTATCTGGGGGTGCAGATAACTAACAATCTGAACTGGACTCTCCACACATCATCCTTACTGAAACGTGCAAACCAATGTCTACATTTCCTGCGTTGGATGAGGAGAGCACATCTTTCTCCTTCTGTCCTGGCCACTTTTTACAGAGGCACGATTGAGAGAATTTTAACAAACTGTATCACTGTTTGGCTTGGTGGCTGTAGCCAGTAGTGGTATTATACTGGTTCAGTCCAGTTCTGCCGAGCCGGTAGCAGCAATGAGCAGCAGAGACCAAACTGGTTTTATCCGCTGCTCTGCTTTTGGGCCCACCCACCTGCCTGAACTCCCATACTCACCCCATACTCACCTTTATGAATTTGAAGTGCAGCTGCTTTGCGTGGCACAGAAGAGTGCTGCGAGGCAGCTGCTGAAGCGACTGGGATCATGCAGGCTTGCAGGAGGTGAGTTTTTAATGCCTCTGCGCCTGTGCAAATGCCTCTGTGCCTACGCAAAGTGCACATTTGGCACGCACATGCATGCGAAGTATGTGCACGCGCACAAAGCGCACCCACCAAGCCAGGCCCACCAAACCAGTGGTAAAAATATTTGAATCCCACCACTGGCTGTAGCGCATCAGAGAGAAAGTCCATTCAGAGAGTGGTAAGGACAGCCGAGAAGATTATAGAAAGCTCACTTCCCGTCATTCAGGATACTGCTTAAAAGCACTATGTGCTTAGAGCTCAAAGCATTGTTAGAGACGCCACAAACCCACTTCATGATCTGTTTCTGTTGCTCCGCTCTGGGAGGAGGTTTTGAAGTATTTCTGGCAGGACTACCAGATTCGGTAACAGCTTTGTTCCCTATGCCATCCATCTGGGAAACTCGCAAGATTCATTTTTCTCGCCATGTACATGTACACATCAGAACTAGACTGTGTTGTTTCTCTGTGTCATAATCTATGTGGGTACATGCATAATGTTGTATTTATTTATATTTTTCTCATGTTTATCTAGTGTACATTGGAGATTTTGAGAGCTGTATGCAGTGAAATTTCATTTTAATGTATGCCGATTAGTGTACGTTTAAAGTGACAATAAAGTTACTCTAAGTCTACGTCTCCTCCTCCCCCACTATCACCACTACCAAAAACCAGGGTCAGATTCAGCATGCTTCCCAACAGACTTCCAAGTGCAACCAATCAAAAGCACTCTTTGTGTCCTTAATAGATTTTTTCCTCCTGAAAGAAAGAAGTTAGTACATTCCTGTCCCCAAATAAAAATCTATGGATGAGTCAGGATAATCATACTAAACAAGGATCAGCTGGAACTGATTCTTTGCTAACCACAAAACAGATTTGCAGAGGGCTTAGACCAGGGCTAGAACTATTGTTACGAGTGGAAGGAAAGGTAAAAACTATTCAGGAAGTCCTTGACTTACAACAGTTCATTTAGTGACCATTCAAAGTTATAACAGCACTGCAAAAAGTGACTTCAGATAGTTTTTCACACTTATGACCATTGCAGCATCCCCATGGTTACATGATCAAAATTCAGACCTTGGCAACCGATTCATATTTATGATGGTTGCAGTGTCCCAGGGTATTGCGATCATCTTTTGGAACCTCCTGACAAGCAGATTCACTTAACAACCATTTTACTAATATAACAACCGCAGTGATTCACTTAAGAACTGTGGCAAGAAAGGTCATGAAATGGGGCAAAACTCACTTAACAAATGTTTCACTTAACAACAGAAATTTTGGACTCTGTTGTGATCATAAGTTGAGGACTATCTGTAGTGCCTTTTGTTAGAGTTTGCATCAATCCAACCAGCACACAAGCAAAGAATTCACCAGGATTCATTTATAAAAGAAACTTCTTTATATACAACAATATAAAGCATGATGCATGTATACAATACCCATGCAGCATAACTCAGAATCCAGATGCAAAGAATCACAAATGCACAGAACCACAGAAGCAATACATAAGCACGGAGTTTATATACATACACCAGTCAAGCTAAGCCATGCCCAGGCTCCAAGCCATCTGAGTCACCAAACGGCCTCATTGGCTGACCTGTTACCATGTCTATTCCAATTCATGAACTCTCATACACTGACATCTTTCAACTCCCCTCTTATGATTGTCAGTTCAATTCAATTTACTCAGATGAATATGGATTAAGAAGAAAGACTACATTCTGAGCAAGCTGATATACACCATCTCAATACCCCACATTCTTCAGTGACCATTGAAAACAGCTCTCAAATGTTTTTTTTTTTTTAGATAAGAGTTGCACAAATTTGTATGACATTATCTATAGCAGGGGTGTCAAACTGCCGGTCCGTGGGAAGAAGAGAGATATGTGAAACAAATGGTCTGAAGAATGTGGGAATAGGTGAAGAAGATGTCCCCAAATGCAGCAAGAGTTCACAATAAATAGCCTGGAAATTCTGTCTAAATAGCACATGGTTGAGTGGGAACAATTCCATTTCAATATTCTGTCCATTGCTTAATGCTCACCAGACTAGGGATATAAAAACCTGTTATTTTCAGCCTCTCATTTCACCATCCTTAACTTTGATTGTTCTAAGCTTCAATTATCACTGAAGAAGAGTATGACAAAGAATATTGTATTGAAATAAAAATGAATCCCTGTTAACTTCATACTGTCCAAGGATGCAACAGAGAATAAATTAATCTTAAAATTGTAATGTTGACCGAAAGCTGTCCCCATGTGATCAATCATCTCCCATTTCTCTTGGGCACCCCAAAGATCAAAGAATATTAGCCTTTGTTCATCCATGCTCTCATTTTCTTTCTTAGATGTCATCATGCTAAGTTGGGGGAGAGGGAGGCTGGCAGCTGATGGCTTGCAAAAAAACTAAACCCGCAGTCAATCTCTTGTGATGAGAGTAGGAAGGAGATTTAAAAAAAACTGGCAAAATTGTCACCTGCTTTTGACTGGTGGGTAAAGATTTAATGTGAGACAATGCTCAGAATAGGCTGCTAGACATGGCATCTCTCCTAATCACAAACTCAGGTGTCAATGCCAAAAGCATTATAGCCACTAGACAGTACCAGAAAGCCCAGAAAGAAAAGAGATTTGCAGGTCCAAATAATGTGCTTAAATCAAATCATCATAAAAGCTTGAAACATATAGGGGGGCAGAGAGAGAGAGAGAGGGAGGAAGAGGGAGGGAGGGAGGGGGGGAGAGAGAGAGAGAAAGAGAGAGAGAGAGAGAGAGAGAGAGAGAGAAGACCATAGTGAAGGGTTTATTTGAGTACTTGAGACATCTTGCATGGTAGGAGTGTGTGAAAAGCTGGACAGGAACATTCCTTTTAGGAGGAGATTAGTTGGAACCATTTTGTTGCATGTCTTTTAACAAAATTTAATTCAATCCAGCTTTATCCAGAAATTAATATAAAAGTTTGGATTGAACAAGATATTCAGAAAGGTGTTTTGTACAGTGCTCTGGTGCAAACTAAAAATCACTGTTGTGTTGAGGCAGCTGTTTTCCAGGTGACACTTCTATGGAGAGAGTGAAAAAAAAGGCACACAGATGTCTGCAATGGAAGCCCCACCCCTTCTTATGTGGGTCACAAAGGGACAAGTCTTCAATGATATGGTTATGACTAGCATCTCAACATTTTTGATCACTTCAGCCCTTGTTTGAGGGACTGCCAGGAAAGGCAAGGAGTTAAACAGGTGTGTAGACATGACATGTCCAGAAAAGATGACACTGACCAAATAGTCTTATGAAGCTTCTGGAAGGTGTAGCTTACTCAGTGGTTTCAGGAGAGGCTACCGAGAAGGTAACGGATTAAGAACAGAACTTTTATTTGAATTATTTAAAACAGATGAGGCATCAACTACAGGTTATTTGACAGCTGTTAAATTGGGATGCAATGTAATGGAAAGGGGCTGGTTTATATATATATAATTTGGAAACTAGCCCTTATCAACAAACAAGTCCCAGCCAAGAAAACCAACACCGGACCAAAAACAACACATGACGCCACCACCAATCTCCCTCACCAGAATCAAACCCAAACCCACCCCATAGACCAAAGGCAACCACAGTCCAGAAACCAGACCACAGCTGCATCACCAGCTGCCACACATCCCAACCCCCAAACCAAGCAAATTGACACACACCATGAACACATAGCCAGGCTTCAAACTCAAAGCCAAACCAAAACCCAGAATGTCACATCATAGCCACTCGCTCAGGATATCACATCACGGAACTCAGGAGGTTACACCACAGAACCTCAGGATGTTACAACACAGCCAACGACCCAGGAGATTACAGCACAAGACCCAGGATGTGAAAACAATAGAACTCAGAAGGTCATTACACAGCCCATTAATGAGGTCATTACAACACAGGAGGCTGATAGACACACAGCCAATACCTCAGCCACACATGTTCTTAAGAAAAAGCCAGCCAATCTGCAAACATCAACTCCATCAACCAATCAAGAAATGACAACACAGCCAACCTCCCCACCAGTATATATATGGAGATGGCAGCTCCGATCATGCTTTGCTCGCACAAGCACGAAACCGAAAGCACCAGCCTGAAGATGGCAAGTGGGACCTCATCGAAACATTGCCAAGATACTCTCAATCTTACACGGGAAAAGACGCGAACACGCCAAGACCTGCATACCTGTACCCGTGAAAATCTACGAAAACAAATATCGTACCTCTACGGGAAGGAAACCTTCCAGCTGACCAGGACCTACAAGAAACTCGAAGTCCAAAGAGCCACCATCTTATGTGACCTCACATTCCTATGCAATTGCCGAGACAAAGAAGTGATCCCCGCATGCTTCCAACTCAAATTCCATTCCAAAACCTCAGCCACTGAAAGGATCCTGAAAAGAACGGAATTAGCCCTAATCAGAAACGAACTCCATAGGAAAAGATTCCTACTAGACCAAACCAACAGGGACCTACTTACTCTCCACCTCAAACTCAGCAACAAAATCCATCCAGCACGCTGGGACAAATCCAAACAACTAGCCATCTGGAGAGCCGAAACAGAAACCTCCCACAAGACAGACACACATCAGCAAACTCCACAGACTAGAGAAACACCAGAAGCTCAACCCCCCTCCACAACAATGCATGAAACAAACAGTACACAACATATCAGACAGAACCCTCACCAGAGCAGAAACTAATGTCCTTTCCAAGGGATTTAACTTTGCAGTTGCCCCCAAACGTATCCCCACCGAAAACATTATATGCAGAGTTGAAGCTAGCCTAACCAAAATTAACCCAGATGTAGCCAATAAAATCATACTTGAAGTCACCAACGTCCTCTGCTCCAGCAGTCCACCCAGAAGCAACTTACACAGAGAAGAACAAAAAGCACTCACCAACTTGAGGAAACACAACAACATAATCATTCTCCCAGCAGACAAAGGCAATGCCACGGTCGTGATGAACACATCGGATTACCAATCCAAACTATCCAACCTACTCCAAGACCCCGCTTACAAACCTCTAAATACTGACCCCACCACCTACCTGGAAAAAAACCACCAAATCCAAAATAAAAGCCTCCCCCATCGGTGAAGAGATCCAGCACACCCACACTGGTTTAGTGAAGGGGGAAAAGTCACGATACATCACGTGACAATGCCGTGACGACTCAAGTTTGACACCCCTGCTTTAGAGCATCCAACAGCCCCTGTTCTGCCATTCTTGCTCCTAGATAGTTGAACATGAAGGTGTTGTATCTTGCATCTGGGAATCCACAGAGCTTTTCCTTCCTAAACTGCAGCTTGATGCATCAAAGCTCCTCTTTTCAGTAATGAAATGGGTCACGTAGTGATTGTTACAACTGCCTTGGGATCTCACAGGCTGTAAAATAGTGTTGCCTGTTGTCTTCAAGTTGTCTGCGACACTGCTCTACTCTCAGTTCCCCTGCGCAGACAAGTGAAAAGAGATTTTAAAATATTGGAATGAGGAAAACCATTTTGTAGCCACTCGCAACAGCTTGCTGCTGAGGACAAAGACAATTCTCAACAGGCAGAACTTTTATTTGTGAAGAAATGTATTGTAATTTTCAAATTCATTCCCTAAACAGCACTTAATAAAATCTACTGACTCTCTCACTCCATACATGTCAGATCTGTTTTTCACATATCTATATAAATTTATTCTCTGAACACTGGTTTTGGAATAGTACTTAACACAGGCCCCTCCTCTTAGGTATCAGGAAAACCTGTTTAAAATAGTGTTTATGCTGAGGCATAGTATCTCAGATTATTACTGACTGTATCATGGTGTTCAAGAACAGTCAGTCAACAAGCTGTCAGCTCTCCTGGTTACAGAATAATTTGGTACACTGATAACAAATAGAGACAGGCAACATTTTAAGGTCTTTCCCCCCCACCTGCGGTTCACTGAACTGGTCTTCAACAAGCTTTGAGTTGGCAGAAAGTTATATCTGCATGAAATTAGCTGTCCTCATTGCTGATCACTATATTGATTTTGTTGCCTCTTTTAATTGAAGTCAACTGATTTCCATCCACATTAATAGATGACAAAACTAAGAGATGGTATATATCACGATAATCGGAGGGGATATTCAGCAGGTTCTGACCAGTTCTAGAGAACTGGTAGCGGAAATTTTGAGTAGTTTGGAGAACCGACAAATCGCACCTCTGACTGACCCCGCCTCCATCTATTCTCTGCCTCCCGAGTCCCAGCTGATTGGCTGGATCTTCTTTTGTTGCCCTGCACAGGAGAACGGAGCTGGAAAGCAGGTTAGTGGGGTGGGGAAGGAATGGGATTTTGCAGTATCCTTCCCCTGCCACACCCACCAAGCCACGCCCACAGAATCGGTAGTAAAAAAAATTGAATCCCACCACTGATGATAATGCCCTTGGGTAGTGTTGAAAAAAGGAGGTGAACCCAATGTTAACTCTAGAATAGATGTCTCACTTATAAACATGGTAAGGTGTCAAAAAAAATAATCCCATTGTATTTTTGTGCCATATTTAGGTCTATGCTCAGAAATTATTCTGGTAAAATGTATTTTTCAAGCATCTATGCATTGCTTCAAGAAATAAGCTCACTTTACTAGTTATTAAATACATTTCATTTCAGAGCAAATGGTATTACTGGGCCTTCCATTTTCGAATAGTACGATCTGTTCTTTGTTCCTTAGGGTATTCACCTACCAGAATACATTAACTCATTAGTAGTTGCTTCATTCTGAAGTAAATTTCCAGACACTTGCTAGAGGAAATGAGCATTTTTTTATGTTCCCTCACCTGCCAAATCAATTCATTGAGATGTAATTCCAAGTCAACGTATATCAGCTTCACCTGTCAGGCTCATTGACTTTAAGTTGAAGCAACTATCTTATCCCAACTGCTGGAATTCCAGGAAGAAGAACCGGGAGCTACAAATGGCCTGTAGGAAGGTGCTGGGAATATCAAGTTAAGGATAGAACAGCTATATTTTCTAAAGCCATAAATAAACTGTGGCTCTGTGGAACAAGTGTATGTGTGTGGGTGCCAATGGATTGTGATGCTTAAGGGTATTCTAAATAAGACTGGATGATTGGCTTAGCCTCCAATGAATTTCTCCATTAGCACTCACAACCTGGTTCTAAGCATTGAGGAGAATTAAGTGATGACTAGACCTCTAAACTACATAGATGACTAGGGAAGGAAATGAAGCTGGAAGTTGCTCTAAATTGCAAGTCTTCCCAGAAGCATCAACAAAGAAGGGTCAAAATTAACCAGAGAAGGGATAGCGTGTTGTGTAAGCCCTGCCTTTTTTCAATGCATAAGGGGTGGAGCTTGTCTTGCAATGCTCTGTTTGTTCTCTTGCCTCTTGCGCCTCTCCCCATCTTCTATATGGACGCTGCAGTCTCTGGTACTGAAAAAAACAGCAGCAGAAAAAAGACCATAGAGAGGGGTAAATTATATTAGCAATGTTTATTCTTGTAAGAGAAAATAACTTCATCTAAAGAAGGATAGGGACGTGGTGGCTCAGTGGCTAAGACGCTGAGATTGTCAATCAGAAAGGTCGGCAGTACGGCGGTTCGAATTCCTAGCACCGCGTAACGGAGTGAGCTCCCGTTACTTGTCCCAGCTTCTGCCAACCTAGCAGTTTGAAACCATGTAAAAATGCAAGTAGAAAAATAGGGACCACTTTTGGTGGGAAGGTAACAGCGTTCCGTGCATCTTCGGCACTTAGTCATGCTCCTCACATGACCATGGAGACGTCTTTGGACAGCGCTGGTTCTTCAACTTTGTAACGGAGATGAGCACCACCCCCTAGAGCCGGAAACAACCAGCACGTATGCAGGGGTGGGATTCTACCAATTCGGGCCAGTTCAGGTGAACTGGATGTTAAATTTGCATCTGGTTCACCGAACTGATATTTGAACCGACCAGGTGGCCCTGCCCACTCCACCCCACCCAGGAGTCTCCACACATCCCATTTTCGATGCAGGTAATTGCAGGGTCTGCACGAAGGCTCTGGGAAGGTGAAAAACAGTCCTCCTGGAAGTATAAGAAGTCCGGAAACGGGCCTGTTTCCTGCTTCTGGAGAGCCTGCAGAGCCTGGGGGAGGCCATTTTCGCCCTCCCAGAGGCCCGGGGGAATCCTCTGGACCCTTGGGAAGGCAAAAAATGGCCCTCCCGGAAGTTCCAGTAGGCCACGCCCACCATGGCCACACCCACCCAGCAACTGGGCAGCGAACCGGTTGCTGGGATTTTTGAATCTCACCCCTGCATGTATGTGTGAGGGGAATCTTTACCTTTGTTAGGGATAACATTGTTTACCCTAACTGGTTTGGGTAAAAATAATAAATATGGTATCATGGTTTGTTAGTTAAAGTGTGTGTAACTTTAACTGCAGGAATGTAATTAAGGGTGTGGTTGTAAAAGCACTATATAAGAAGCGAGGCAATTCCAGCTCGCTCTCTCTGGCCTACTGATCTCTAATTACTGAATGGATTGATGACTGCGTTCTTGCTGAAAAGGGGAGAGAAGAAGGAGTGTTGATTTTTCTCAACGGAGAGATAGTAAAAAGATTGGACTGATTTATTGTAAGTGAACTGACATTGGCTATTCAACACGGACTTTGCAAATAGAGTATCCCGACAAGAATTGACTGAAATTGATATATGACTAATGGACCGTTTATTTGACTATGCTATAATTCTTAAATGGAATAAACAATATTTTTGATAGCACAAGCGTATCTGTATTTTTACTGCGTGTTAACTAAAAACTTATCTCACACATTTACCTGTCTTCCTATCTGACTTCGCTGTACATTCTGTTTAGTTTGTTTTCCTTAACACCCGTTGGGGAATCCAGGCTCAACAACCTTTACCTAAAGAATGATCTTTTTTTTTTTTTAAACTTTCAGCTGCACTTTTCAAACAACTGCTATATTCCAATGCTGTCCCCACTCCCTCTAGCCCTGTATTAGACACTGGCTCAACTTGGACATTTCTTGCTTGTAATGTGCAGTGATTCCAGACAGTGATTGGTTTATTGTACACTTAAGCCCAGAGAAATGTATATATGGAAAGATACATACATCGACTATAGACGGTTTCTTTCTTTCTTTTCGTACAATATAATTTATGCACTATCATATCCATTTGGAAGTAAGCATCATCCTGTTCAATGGGGCATATTTCCATCTAAATGTTAATAAAACTGAACCTTTGTTGTATGAAGATCAACAATAGAAAATCATGTTTGAAGAGCACACATTACTTGATGGAGATACACAGGGCTGAACATTTTTATAAAAAAAATCCAGGACAGCAAGATTGCATTTAGAAGCAGCTCAAGCAGACGCTGCCCTAATTTACTGAAGTATAAGGATGGGGGAGAAGGATGAGCAGAATATAATTAAACTCACAAGATTTGATATTATAGCCAATCTCAATAAAAAGTAGTTTTAGCCTTCCTATGGAGTTGATTTCCTGGTATACAGCTGGTCCTTGACTTACAACAGTTTGCTTGGTGATTGTTCAAAGTTACAACAGCACCGAAAAATGTGACTTATGATCGTTTATTATAGTTGCAACCCACAATCATCTGACTAAAATCCAGATGCTTGGCCACTGGTTCATACTTATGACTGTTGAGGTGTCTCAAGGTCATGGGATCCCTTTTTGTGACCTTCTGGCCAGCAAAGTCAATGGGGAAGTCAAATTCACTTAACAACCAGGTTGCTAACTTTATCAACTGCAGCGATTCACTTAGTGGCAAGAAAAGTTAAAAAACGGGACAAAACTCACTTTTAACAAATGTCTCACTTAACAACAGGAAATTTGGGCTCATTTGTGCTCATAAGTCGAGTATCACCTGTAGTCTGTCTGGTGGAGTTGACCAGTGGTGGGATTCAAATTTTTTTATTGTTGGCTCTGTGGGCGTGGCTTGATGGGCATGGCAGGGGAAGGATACTGCAAAATCTCCATTCCCTTCCCACCCCACTAACCTGCTTTCCAGCTCCGTTCTCCTGTGCAGGGCAACAAAAGAAGACCCAGCCGATCAGCTGGGACGCAGGAGGCAGAGAATAGATGGGGGCAGGGCCAGTCAGAGATGGGATTTGCCAGTTCTCCAAACTACTCAAAATTTCTGCTACCGGTTCTCCAGAACTGGTCAGAACCTGCTGAATACCACCTCTGGAGGTGACGCCAGATATTTTTTAGGAATTTGCCAAGGCAGGGGTCTCCTGTATGGTCACAGAATGACTCACACTGAAAGTCCTCAATGGGAAGAATTCCATTAAAGATGACGTCCCTTGAATGTCAGCTGGGCTGGCTAGGAATACAAATATGCAGTGAAGAACAAGGCACAGAAGCAGCCCTAGTTTTTCACTGTAGGGGAAAAAATAGTGTTTTACTTAGCCTGGCATCATGCACCAGAGTTTTTCAACTTTGGCAACTCTAAGATGTGTGAACTTCAATTAGTTGTACAGAACATATAAAACCTACCAAGGTTTTGTTTATCTCTTGTTTTTCTTATAAAGTGGTTACCTGTTTATATTACAGCATTTTTTTTTTACAGTTAGAACTACCTCAATTTTAATGAGCCTACTTCGTACTTTTGCATATTCAGATTCAATTTATATCTCTTTTATTTCCATTCTGTGCTAAACTTTTAAACAGATTAACAGCAATAGCAACAACATAATTTCGAGGCAAGCATTTTAGGCTATCAATCATCAGCCAGGGATTGGCATCTTCCCATTTGGTATTTACTGTGGTTGTAACATGTCTTTGGTTGCTGGTGGGTGCTCTATAATTGGTCCTACTATTCTCCCTAATTTTGCTGCCTTTGAAAGGAAAGCAAAGATAAAGGGAACAGCAATGCTTTGTGTTTTCGGCCCAGGAAACTAGAATAATCAGCATATAAATGAATGTGTTCTTCTCCAGTTACCACTGGTATGAGTAGCCATGTGCTATCAAATGAGAAAATGACATACCCACTGCAGCCAGCCTGTAATAATCCCTGTGTGGTGAATTCCAGTATTAAGATTGCCACAATACGAGGATACTCAGCACGACAATCAAACTGATTTCATTGGTTACAAATGGCGGGGGGAGGGGAGAAGCCCATTATTTAGCTTAATGTCGATTCTGTAAATAGCAATATTATCTGGGAACAGTGGTTCGCTTGCACTCACATTTGGAACTTCTCCCTCCAACTGTTTTTATTTGCTTATTTCCTGAAGAAATCACATCCTGCGCTCCCGCTGTTTGAGGTGGCCTCCCAGAATAGTGAAAAGATGAGCCAGGTTTTCCTTCCTTTGTAAAATTAAAATAGAGATGCCTCACCGCTTATCAATGTGGAACTTAAATAAGTGCATGGCTCAAGGTTTTGTTTTGTTTTTTTGCAGCCAGCTAGGTGTAATGTTTATTTTCTTTGTTTGGTTTGGATGGTTTGTGGAGTTTAATTGTATTTATATTTCTGCATGATTCATTTTCCTCTTGAACAGGCTGGGTTTTTGTTTTTTGTTTTGCTTGCTTGCTTCTCAGGGACTCTGTCTTGGCTGCGTATCTATCAGCATTCACTTTCCCAAGGTCATGATTAGCAAGTGTGAGAAATTCCAATTATATAACCTTATGTAACAGGATATGGCAATTTTCATTTATGGGACAACTCAAGGGTGGGTTAAGATGCATTGGTGATTGATGGCGCTTCCTTGCTTATAATAAACCTTGGGAAAATGACAATATCGGTATCCATACTCTGTTTTTTTTTTCCTCACCAAGGATATAGGTGCCCTGTCAATTGTGCAGTCTTGTCCAGTCCTCTTAACACTGAAATAGGGGCTCTCCAAAGTTTCAATAGGAATTTCCTTTATCTGTCTGGATGATGCTAGGGACTGAGCTCTCTATAAAGTAAAACATGTGCTTTTCCACTCTTTTTTAAAATTAAAGTAAAATGTATAATATAAAACATTAAATGTACCTCTTGGATTAATACCAGGTGATAAAACATTCAATTAATACCACACACACACACACATATTCTATATTTTAATGGTGATTATATATAAATATATATAACACACACACATATACACACACACACATATATATATATGAATATATGTATATATGTGATGTATATATGTGTGTGTGCATGTCTATATATGTGTGCATGTATTAATGAATGTATTTATATGTATGTATATGTGTGTATGTATGTATATATGTACAGTATATGTATGTATATATATACACATATATATACATGTGGATCTTTGGTTATTCAGGTTTTCTTCCGCGTAAGATTGGAAGTATCTAGGCAATGTTTCGATGAAGTCTCATTCATCATCTTCAGGCTTCGATGAATGAGACTTCAGGCTTTCGATGAATGAGACTTCATCGAAACGTTGCCTAGATACTTCCAATCTTACGCGGGAGAAAACCCGAATAACCAAAGATCCACATACAAATACCTGCGAGAACCTCAGAAAACAAATATATATACATGTATATACATGTATGTATGTATGCATAAAAAAATTCCCTTCTCATCCTTCTGGGTGGTCTACACCAGAGGTGGTATTCAGCAGGTTCTGACCAGTTCTAGAGAACCGGTAGCGGAAATTTTGAGTAGTTTGGGGAACCGGCAAATACCACCTGTGACTGGAGATTTTACAGTATCCTTCCTCTGCCATGCCCACCAAGCCACGCCCACAAAACCAGTAGTAAAAAAATTTGAATCTCACCACTGGTCTGCACCTTCCTTAATCTTGGGTCCTCTACAAGAGGCCTGAGAGTTTGAGGTTCTTCACAGGATCTCAACTGTTCTTAGCATTACAGTGTTTTGGCCAGAGAACTCCAGTGTTGATTCTGGGATCTGTTGGAGTTACTCTCCCAGTTTAGTTGTCACAGCCCCAAGTGCTTCTACCACCATTGCTACCACTTTGGCCTTGACTTTCCACATCCTCTTCAGTTCCTCCTTCATGCAATCTTTGCCATCTTCTCATATTCCTTCTTCCTGGTGTTGCTGCCACTTGGTACCGCTACATCTATAACCACCACTGTATTTTGGTTCTTCTCTATTATCACAATGTGTGGCTGATTGACTAGTACTTGCCTGTCTGGATCTGGAAATCCCACAGGTTCTTAGCTTCCTTATTCTCCACAACCTTGTGGGACTTCCAAAATTATTGGGGAGTGGTGAAAGAAGAACTGATGCAATGGGTTATTGTACTTGCATAGGTAAGCAATGAGCTTTGACCAAAGGTTGATCTGAGAATGGTAAGCATACCCAAACTTTCAACTTTTGATGTTTTTTTTTAAGGTCTACAAGTTAGTAAAACACAGAGTTCTGTATAAACAAGACCGCAACTCTCTCGCTGTCATCAAGGTCAAGACTTTTGAGTTTTCTCCACGCTTCACCTGATTCTTAGTTTTCCTCACATACATCCTAGAATAGCTGGACTACGGTATAGCATAAAGGAAGATGAAATCGCATATTAGTCGGTAGATATTTTATGTTGTTTATTATTTTTTTTAGATTTGAGGCTGTCTGATGCCACAGTGGTTCTTAATAGCTTGCAAGTAAAAACTTGAAAAGAAAAACAACATATATCAAAGGAAAGAATACAGTTGATGGGGAGAGTGAATCAAAACACTGAGAGGAACCCTCTTCATCCTAAGCCTCTAGAAGGATGGAAAATCAAAAAGGTGAGAGTAGTATGGACCTCTCCCTCTGGGGGAGATACTATGTCTTTGAGTGCCTGCTTCACAATACCAAGAAAGTGCGATGTAGCCCCCGCCATTTGTCACCTCACCCGATACCTTATGTCAACATGTTTTACTTTTAGCTAAGATGCAAAAAAAAATGGCTAATTAGAGCAAAGGTTTAGCATTAAATCCTAACCACACTTGACTGGAAGGGAGCCCCCCATTGACCCCAATGGGGTCTTATTTCCAAATGAATGGACTTACAATATATCTGCAACTGTTCATAATAACTGATCATCCCCAAACCCTAAGTTATTCCCACATTTAACACTCCCTCTTCTTGCAGAATTCACTCTCACAATTGCTGAATTATTGGATTTGCTTGACCCATTTGATGTAGACCATAAGCACTGGGAAGAAAAGATGAACATTTGTCTGTCTGTTGTTACACACTAATATGACTGCTTTAGAACTTGCCTATGTGTGTGTCTGTGTCTGTGTCTGTGTGTCTGTGTCTGCCTGTCCATCTGTGTCTGTCTGTGTTAACTTGATGTCTGAAATGTGTCTTGTACTTTCTTATTTAATAAGGTATTAAAACCCTTGAGATTTCTGTGCAAGACAAATTTGTCGGCTCTTAAACTGCATTAACTTTTAACTCTAGCATGCCCTACAAAATCCCTTAAGCAACAATTAGTGATATCAATATTTGATATGCAGTTTATAACTCCCCATGCATGTTATGTTTCTCTCTCTCTCTCTCTGTGTCTCTCTGTCTCTCATGTGTGACGTGGGAAAATACCCGAACAAAGCTGAATAATATATATATATATATATATATATATATGGTGTTCGGCTTGGTTCGGGTATTTTCCCCACGTCATTGTAGTTCTTTTAAAGTTGTAGCAACGTTTCAGCAGAATCTCATCTGCCATCATCAGGCTTCTGTATTGTGTCCGTCTGTGAGTCAGACTTTTACAGTAGTTTCAGATTTGAATTTGGGGCAGCCTATTGCTGTGCCAGAATGGTTTTTCTTCATCCTGATTGGTTGGGAGTCTTGGTCTGTGTTTATTGGTCTCGGAGTTTGCTGTGTTCTGCTTGATTGGTGTCTCTAATATCTTCTGTCTGTTTTTGGCTCTTTTTGTATCTTGATTGGCTGGCAGCATTGTGTTGCTTTAATGGAGGCCTTTAGTGCAGCTTGGCTTCGGGTAAATGGACGGCTATCATTAGTTAGGAAGCTGGGTTTCATCTGGGTGCCTGGTTGGGGTGTGTTTGAGCTGGAGGTATCAGGGGGATCTGTTTGTGCCCAGGTGTTTGCCTGGCTTGTGGTGTGGAGATTTTTTGTTTGTGAGTGCAGGCTTCCAAATGATTGACAGCCTGGTGGAATCATCTCTTCTGTTCATGCTTTCTGGTCTTTTTTCAATCTCTATGGCTTCTCTGATGATTCTGTGATTAGGGTTTTCTATAGTGGCCAGGGTTTTGGTGCCATTGAAGTTGATGCTATGACCTGTGGCTTCCATGTGTTGGACTAGTGAGGAAGTGTGTTCCAGATTTTTGACTGCATTTTTGTGTTCATCCAGGCGGGTGCTTATTCTTCTATTGGTCTGTCCAATGTATGTGGCCGGGCATGATGCACAGGGGACTTCGTATATGCCTTGGTTTTCCAGGTCAATTTTATCTTTGGGGTTGCTAAGGATGGCTGCTATTTTTCTGTCTGTTTTGAAGGCAGTCCTGATGTGATGTCTGTGTAGTACCTTACTAATTTTGTCTGTAGTACCTCTTATGTAGGGCAGGACAGCTGTTCCACAGGTCTGTTCATCTTCTGGGTCTCTATTATGTTTCAGTGTGTTTTTGTGGATCAAGCTGGTGATTTTGCTTTTGTGGAAGCCGTTGGCTGTCAGTACTTTAGTCAGGGTGCATAGTTCAGTCTTAATGTGTGTCTTGTCTGCCAGGCGTTTGGTTCTGGTAATTAGTGTTTTAGCCACGGAGTTTATCTGTGCTGGGTGGTGGTGGGATTGGGCGTTGAGGTAGCGGTTGGTGTGGGTTTTCTTCTGGTATATGGTGTGTCCTAGTGTGCCATCTGTTTTTTTGTAGATTAGTACATCTAGGAATGGTAGTTGTTTGTTTGTTTCTGTTTCCATGGTGAACTTGATTTTGGGGTGTGCGCTGTTTAGGTGTGTTAGGAAATTGTTTAGGTTTTCTTGTCCATGGGGCCAAATCACGAATGTGTCATCGATGTATCTTAACCATAGTTTGGGTTTGAGGGTGGCATTGGCCAGGGCTCTGGATTCGAATTCTTCCATGAACAGGTTTGCAATGACAGGTGACAGTGGTGATCCCATGGGAGCTCCTTCTATTTGTTTGTATCTTTGTCCTTTGTATATGAAATATGTGTTGGTTAAGCAGTGTTCTGTTAGTTCCATGAGGTGTTTAGCTGGTTGGTATTTATTTTTGATGATTTCAAGGGTCTCTTTTATCGGGACTTGAGTGAATAGTGAAACCACGTCAAAACTTACAAGCAGATCTTCTTGCTCCACGTGTAGATCTTTGATCATTTCCAAGAAGTGGTATGAGTTTTTACATGAGAAGCTGCTGTTTCAGCATGGGGCTGTAGCTCTTTGCTAGGTGTTTAGCTAGGTTTTGTAGTGGTGCTCCTCTGGAGCTGACTATGGGTCTGAGAGGTATGCCTTCTTTGTGTATTTTTGGGACCTGTGGAACAGCTGTCCTGCCCTACATAAGAGGTACTACAGACAAAATTAGTAAGGTACTACACAGACATCACATCAGGACTGCCTTCAAAACAGACAGAAAAATAGCAGCCATCCTTAGCAACCCCAAAGATAAAATTGACCTGGAAAACCAAGGCATATACGAAGTCCCCTGTGCATCATGCCCGGCCACATACATTGGACAGACCAATAGAAGAATAAGCACCCGCCTGGATGAACACAAAAATGCAGTCAAAAATCTGGAACACACTTCCTCACTAGTCCAACACATGGAAGCCACAGGTCATAGCATCAACTTCAATGGCACCAAAACCCTGGCCACTATAGAAAACCCTAATCACAGAATCATCAGAGAAGCCATAGAGATTGAAAAAAGACCAGAAAGCATGAACAGAAGAGATGATTCCACCAGGCTGTCAATCATTTGGAAGCCTGCACTCACAAACAAAAAATCTCCACACCACAAGCCAGGCAAACACCTGGGCACAAACAGATCCCCCTGATACCTCCAGCTCAAACACACCCCAACCAGGCACCCAGATGAAACCCAGCTTCCTAACTAATGATAGCCGTCCATTTACCCGAAGCCAAGCTGCACTAAAGGCCTCCATTAAAGCAACACAATGCTGCCAGCCAATCAAGATACAAAAAGAGCCAAAAACAGACAGAAGATATTAGAGACACCAATCAAGCAGAACACAGCAAACTCCGAGACCAATAAACACAGACCAAGACTCCCAACCAATCAGGATGAAGAAAAAACCATTCTGGCACAGCAATAGGCTGCCCCAAATTCAAATCTGAAACTACTGTAAAAGTCTGACTCACAGACGGACACAATACAGAAGCCTGATGATGGCAGATGAGATTCTGCTGAAACGTTGCTACAACTTTAAAAGAACTACAATGACGTGGGAAAATACCGAACCAAGCCGAACACCATACATGTAAGTACCCGAAAACTTAAGAAAACATATATATATATATATATATATATATATATCAGCTTTGTTCGGGTATTTTCCCACGTCATTGTAGTTGTGCTTTTAAAGTTGTAGCAACGTTTCAGCAGAATCTCATCTGCCATCATCAGGCTTCTGTATTGTGTTCGTCTGTGAGTCAGACTTTTACAGTGGTATACATACACACACACACACACACACACACACACACACACACACACACACACACACACACAGATAGATAGATAGATAGATAGATAGATAGATAGATATCTTTGGTTATTCGGGTTTTCTCCCGCGTAAGATTCAAAGTATCTAGGCAACGTTTCGATGAAGTCTCATTCATCATCTTCAGGCTTGCTTCTTCGGCTCTGTGCTTCTCAGAGTGATGTGAGCTTTCAGCTGCTTCTTCCTTCTAACTGCCAGTGGGGGTGCGACTTGACTGGGTGGGGGCTTGGCTGCATTCCGATTGGGTGGGGTGTGTTCTCATTGGTTGGAGGCTTGGCTGTGTTCTGATTGGTTGGGGGCTGGCCGTGTTCTGATTGGCTGGAGGCGTGCTCTGTTCAGGTGGGGGCTTGGCCGTGCTCAGGCTAGTCCCAGCTGCTGGGGGATTTGAGCTGGTGAGCTGGGATCTTGCTGTTTGGCTTTGAGTTCGTGGTCGTGCCACATCTTCATGGTGGGGGTCAGTTCGCTTCATGTATGGCTCAGATGGGTTTGAAGTGGGTAGTGATGCAGCTGCAGTGCGGCTTCTGGTCTGTGGTCGTGTCTCATCTTCTGTGTGGGTGTGAGTCTGATTTTTACGTGGAAGTGTGGTGGTGGCATCTTGTGTGGCCCTCGTGGGTGTGGGTCTGGTGTCATTCATCATGTTGAGTACTCGTCTGTTCATGAGGGCAGGTTTCCAAATGGCTGGTAAGCGGGAGGTGTCATCTCTTTTATTCATGCTGTGTGGGCGTTTTTCTATCTCTATGGCTTCTCTGATTATTCTGCTGCTGAAGTGTTCAGTTTTGGCGATAGTTCTGGTATTTTTAAAGTCAATCTCATGTCCTGTGGCTTTGAGGTGTTGGACCAGGGAAGAGGTTGGTTCTTCTTTTTTTGATTGAGTTCTTATGTTCTTCAACGCGTGCACTTATTCTTCTGTTAGTTTGTCCAATGTATGTGGTGAGGCAGGCAGTGCAAGGGATTTCATATACTCCTTGGTTTTCTAACTCGATTTTGTCTTTAGGGTTTCTTAGGATGGTGGATATTTTTCTGTTTATGCATCAGTGAAGAAATCCAGCAAAGAATCATACCCAGAGAGAAATCTTCCAGATGCCCTAAGCTTTATGGTCTCCCCAAGATACACAAAGAAGGAACTCCACTTAGACCAATAGTCAGCTCCATAGGCTCACCTCTACAAAACCTAGCCAAATTTCTCGCCAAACAACTACAGCCCTATGCAGAATCCATCAACTCACATGTAAGAAACTCATTCCAGTTCATCGAGATAATAAAGAAACAAAACTTACAACCCAGCGACCTACTAGTGAGCTTCGATGTCATATCCCTCTTCACCCAAGTGCCAATAAAAGAAGCCTTGACAGCCATCCAAAACAAATACAACCCCCCCCAGCACATCCTAGATCTGACCAATCACTGTCTATCCAATACATACTTCACCTACAACGGACAAAAATACAAACAAATAGAAGGAGCACCCATGGGATCACCCCTCTCACCTGTCATCGCAAACCTCTACATGGAACACTTTGAAACACAAGCTCTAGAAAAATATGATCACAAACCCAAACTCTGGCTCAGATACGTAGATGACACCTTCATAATCTGGCCACACGGGAAAGAAAAACTGAACAACTTCCTCACACCTCAACAGCCTACACCCCAAAATACAATTCACCATGGAAACAGAAGCTAACAATCAACTTCCCTTCCTAGATGTCTTGGTATACAAAAACCCAATGGCTCCCTAGGACACACCATCTACCAAAAGAAAACACATACAAACCGCTATCTACACGCACTCTCACACCACCACCCAGCACAGATCAATTCCGTAGCTGAGACACTCATCTCCAGAACAAAATGCTTAGCTGATGAACAACACCTAAAAACCGAACTAAACACTCTCACCAACGTACTAACAGCCAATGGATTTCAAAGAAAGAAGATCACCCACCTAATCCAAAAAGAAACCCCAACCAAAATCCAAGACAGAGAACAAGAGAACGGCAAAGCCCTCCTCCCATATATAAAAGGCACTACAGACAAAATCAGCAAGATCCTCCAAAAACACAACATTAAAACAGCATTCTGCACAAACAGAAAAATATCCACCATCCTAAGAAACCCTAAAGACAAAATCGAGTTAGAAAACCAAGGAGTATATGAAATCCCTTGCACTGCCTGCCTCACCACATACATTGGACAAACTAACAGAAGAATAAGTGCACGCGTTGAAGAACATAAGAACTCAATCAAAAAGAAGAACCAACCTCTTCCCTGGTCCAACACCTCAAAGCCACAGGACATGAGATTGACTTTAAAAATACCAGAACTATCGCCAAAACTGAACACCTCAGCAGCAGAATAATCAGAGAAGCCATAGAGATAGAAAAACGCCCACACAGCATGAATAAAAGAGATGACACCTCCCGCTTACCAGCCATTTGGAAACCCACCCTCATGAACAGACGAGTACTCAACATGATGAATGACACCAGACCCACACCCACGAGGGCCACACAAGATGCCACCACCACACTTCCACGTAAAAATCAGACTCACACCCACACAGAAGATGAGACACGACCACAGACCAGAAGCCGCACTGCAGCTGCATCACTACCCACTTCAAACCCATCTGAGCCATACATGAAGCGAACTGACCCCCACCATGAAGATGTGGCACGACCACGAACTCAAAGCCAAACAGCAAGATCCCAGCTCACCAGCTCAAATCCCCCAGCAGCTGGGACTAGCCTGAGCATGGCCAAGCCCCCACCTGAACAGAGCACGCCTCCAGCCAATCAGAACACGGCCAGCCCCCAACCAATCAGAACACAGCCAAGCCTCCAACCAATGAGAACACACCCCCACCCAATCGGAACGCAGCCAAGCCCCCACCCAGTCAAGTCGCACCCCCACTGGCAGTTAGAAGGAAGAAGCAGCTGAAAGCTCACATCACTCTGAGAAGCACAGAGCCGAAGAAGCAAGCCTGAAGATGATGAATGAGACTTCATCGAAGCGTTGCCTAGATACTTTGAATCTTAGGGAGAAAACCCGAATAACCAAAGATCCATATATATATATATATATATATATATATATATATATATATATATATATATATATATATATATATATATATGAAGCTGAATCCAACAAATAGTGATATAGATAAAACTACTGCAAAAATAACCTCCTAAATTGGTATGTCAGTATATTAATTGGGCTTCAGAAACTGCTTGTTACACAAGTATCATAACCCTTCGTTTAAAAATAGTACATCCAGAATATTAACATTTGAAAAAATAGCCATGGGGAAAACCGTGTTAGTTCTTGAATCAAAAGAATCAAAAAATCTTGAAAGTGCCATAAGGTCTACATTAGGTATTTAACTCTCCAAGGAACCTGTTATGTAAATCAAAAGGGTGAGACCTAAGGACTGTGCTTTGAACTGTAGCAGGGGGTGCCACATTTAAAATTGAATTTGATTTTATTACATTTAAGCTTAATTAAATTGAGCGTGTTTACTTTCTAATCCTGCTTTAACTATCGGTTTTATTGAAACAATAAAATTTGGCGACAATTTTTAGATATCTTTGTAGCTTTCAAGGAGGCACATGTTAGCCTGAGGTCTAAGATTAGATTTGCCTTGAGGCTACAAGTCATCATTGGCTCAAATCATAGATAATTCAGAACTGCAGGTTCATGGATTCTGGTGTACATGATGGTAACCCACTCTGGAGCTGCCACATCTTGGATGGAATAATCTGCATGACCACTATATGTCAGCAATGACCTAGAGAAAACTTGCTTTTGCTGGCACCCAGTGGTGCTCCAGATGTTTGCAGTCCAGATGTGGTAGCCCTATTATTTACACACCAACACATAGTTTTCCCCAAAGATATTCCAGAGGCTTTTAAAAACTATGGTTGTGATATTGAGAGCAGTTTTACAAAGGGATGTAGGTGTGTGTGTGTGTGTGTGTGTGTGTGTGTGTATTTCTTAAGTTTTCGCGGGTACTTATATGTATGGTATTCAGCTTTGTTTGGGTATTTTCCCACGTGATTGTAGTTGTGCTTTTAAAGTTGTAGCAACGTTTCGGCAGAATCTCATCTGCCATCATCAGGCTTCTGTATTGCCTGTATTGACAAAATCAGTAAGATACTACACAGGCATCACATCAGGACTGCCTTCAAAACAGACAGAAAAATAGCAGCCATCCTTAGAAACCTCAAAGATAAAATTGACCTGGAAAACCAAGGCATATATGAAGTCCCCTGTGCATCATGCCCAGCCACATACATTGGACAGACCAATAGAAGAATTAGTACCTGCTTGGATGAACACAAAAATGCAGTAAAAAAGCTGGAACACACTTCCTCACTAGTCCAACACATGAAAGCCACAGGTCATAGCATCAACTTCAATGGCACCAAAACCCTAGCCACTATAGAAAACCCCAGCCACAGAATTATCAGAGAAGCCATAGAGATTGAAAAAAGACCTGAAAGCATGAATAGAAGAGATGATTCCACCAGACTGTCAATTATTTGGAAGCCTGTACTCACCAACAAAAAATCTCCACACCACTAGCCAGGCAAGCACCTGGGCACAAACAGATCCTCCCCCGATACCTCCAGCTCAAACACACCCCAACCAGGCACCCAGATGAAACCTAGCTTCCTAACAAATGATAGGTGTCCATTTACTCGGAGCCAAGCTGCACTAAAGGCCTCCAATGCAGGAACACAATGTTGCCAGCCAATCAAGACACAAAAAGAGCCACAAAACAGACAGAAGATATTAGAAACACCAATCAAGCAGAACACAGCAAACTCCAAGATCAATAAACACAGACCAAGACTCCCAACCAATCAGGATGAAGAAAAAACCATTCTGGCACAGCAGTAGGCTAGCATCAAATTTAAAACAGAAATGGCTGTGAAAGCTTGACTCACAGACGAACACAATACACAAGCCTGATGATGGCAGATGAGATTCTGCCGAAACGTCGCTACAACTTTAAAAGCACAACTATAATGACGTTGGGAAAATACCTGAACAAAGCTGAATACCATACATATAAATACCCGTGAAAACTTAAGAAAACATATATGTATATACACACACACACAAATATGAGAAGAATATACATTCTTCCATTCCCCACCATTCAGTTAGAACTGAACAAGCTTCCTGGATGAGAAGTGAGACGTTTTCAAGGAGGAAAAATCAAGAAAGTCCAGTTATCTTTTGAAAATTGCAGCTTTGGTACAAGACAAATGTCACAGACATTTGTTTCAAGATCTGCCCCATTCACATAAACTATCATCACAAAAGAGTTAATGGAGTGAAATATTGTTCTATGCAGCACCTGTAGCCTCCATTCTAATTATAGGACTACAACCCACTCCTAGTTACTTTTGCTGAAAAATCCTTTTATGCCATATTCCAAACTGATCATATTAGACTTGTAGATCATATTTTTTTCAGGGGAAAAATCTGTTTCAGCATATCCTAATTTGGTACATGGGTCTTTTGATTGGATTAAGTGATAATGTTTAGTACTTTGTTTTTAAACACGAACAGTAGTTATTAGGCTCTGTAAATAAATCTGCTGGGATACAATCCTTTAGTCTGGCATTTATTTAATGAAGTGGACTGTAGTTATGAAAATTTATATCACATTGGCCTTAGGTGGCATGATAATCTTTGATCTTTATTTCAACAGGCCATGGCAATCTCTCCAGAGATTTGTAGTGTTATCCTAAATGTGTGCATTTAGCTACTGTTGACTTGCTCAATCAATATAGCTTAATTTCCTATGTATATTGAAGGAGATGGACAAATTCAAGATGTTTGTTCAATCCCATCTAATGCATTTTTAAAAAAGAAGCTTTTGTTGTTTTTAGTTAAGATATTTTCCTTTAGGCAACTTGAAGGTGGAAATTTTGGGTGAAATAATAATCAAAGGCTTGCTTTAAAAAAAATCAATAGAATTGTAACATAAGGTTTCTCACTTCTAATCATTAAAAGAAGCTCAATGTAAGGTTATATAATGCAATTAAAACAAAAGAATCACATAACATTCTATTCTTTCTAGTCTGCATAGTATAGACTTATAAGATTTACAACCTGCCTTACTCCAGAGGCTCTAGGCAATGTACAAATCAGATCAGAATAAAATACACACAAGAATACACTAAAAAACAAAATAAACCCAAAAAATAACTGCAATGATATCACCAGGCTACAGATCTTGCTTTGATTGTTGATCTCCAAAATCCTTCAGGAATAATTAAGGTTTAACTATTTCCTGGAAGGATGTAAGCGTGAGGGCCATTCTGTCACTGGGAATGCTTCCTTTTGTGATCCCTCTTCTTATATCCCTCTTCTCATTTTTCACCAGTGGTGCTTCCATTTCCTGGAACAACTTTGAAACCAAACAAAGACCATTCAGGAGGAATTATTCCAGCCCTACTGTAATGGTGCGTGGGAATGACCTTGAAGGACAAAGGAAAAAGATGCTGCCTAGGAAATGATTGGATAAAAGGAGGAGGAGCCCAGAAATGCTTAATGGGTAAAGAAAGAAACACAAATAGGATCCACTCCAATGTATCAAATGTATTAAAAGTGACAGTGGGAGGTTTTATTTTATTTTCAGACTTGCAAGATTCTTTTAATGTAGCCTGACAATAAATAGAATTAGCTCATCTGATTGCGTTTCCTGCCTGGTTTACCTAAGAAGGCTGACAGTAGCCTAATTTCTCTGAGAAATTCCTTAACACTAAATGGATACTTTTTGGATCCTTAATCTGAAGCGTTTCCTTAATTAGCTTAACCTTGCGGGGAGGTTATGGCTTTGATTAGCCTCATTTTCATTTGGAAACCATCTGTTCTTGATGAGAGATTTCTGGATATGTCCACCTGAACCAAATTATACTTCATCAGCTTGAACCTAAAGGCCAGATCCAGTGCGTGACCAGCAAAGTGTGCTGAGCAAATGATGATATTGTTGTGGTCATGGATTCCTGACCTACTTATGCCACAGAGAGGGGGGAGGTTAAAATGCCTCTGATGAATCCACAATGAGATCCAGGTGCTCAAGAGGGAAGACTGCTATGGTAGGAATGTAGCTAGGAGTATCAAGGCCCATGAGCTAAGTAAGATCAAGGAAGCAAAAACTATACAGGCTTCAACAAGGTATCTTTAGAGTTAGGCTAGAGTAATATATAGAATATTGGAAACTGCAATATTGGAAACTTCCCACCTCATTTATAATGAGTTAATTAAGGCAAAATCTCTTTGATCTGAAATGCTTTTTTCCATATTTATTACTACCTGGGCTATGTTGCCATTTATAAGATCAACTGGCAACTGATTAATCTGTTATGTGGATTGTATATCTGCTGTCCATTCCCCACCCCAGAATTTGTCCCTTCTGATTCCAAGCACAGCTACCTGTCTATCTAACTGTTTGCCACAGTTTCTTGTTCCATAGGTGCCCCTCTCCTTCCTCTGCTCCAGGGTTGAGATTGCATATGTACCCTTCCGCCTAGAGGCTAGCTACAGTTAGAGACATTCTGTTTATTTACTGCATGTGCATTTTGATTTTGGAGCTAGGAAAAAAAACGGATTAGCCTTTAAAAAAAATAAACAAAAAAGACGATGTTGTTTATTTTCTTTTTCAACCATCTTGAAAATCCATCTTTCCTGTAGTTTATTGATTCTGATCTGGAAGGTTGCTGCCTTACATAATAAGTCAGCCAATAAGCCTTCGCCACTTCACTGCTTTAGCCTTGAGATGAACCTGCACAATATGATGCTTGCCCCTGGACTTGCATTCATGTAGGATTCATGCACTCCCTGTGATACACACAATAATGCTTTTTCTTTTTCTTTTCAAGGTTAAGCTTAGCTTTATGATCTTTGTACCCTTTTTGATGGAGATTCACGTTTACTAAATACAATGAAACAGATCGTATCAGGCTAAGTGGCTTTATTCAATTTTTTGTATACGGCCATCCGGTTGCCAACCCGTTTGTCTTGATACTCATTACAGGACTTCTTTGACATCCTGAAAAAGCGGGATTTTGGATTCCAACAGGCAACCGAGATGAAACCCAAGAAGAAACTTTAAAAGCAAAGATATCAGGAACTAAATTTTTAACAGTTTGCAGGCAGAGATTTAAAATTATTTTGGTGCTTGCTTTACTTACCCATTCTTCCATTCTTTGGAAGTAATCCTGGGGTGTAAATTCCACATGCCAAGTTGCCTTTAAAGTTTATTCTCAAGTTGATCAAATACCATTTGAGTTATCACAAATTTCCTGAAAATAAAATGGGTTGACAGCACACTTAAGAATGAAATATTTTACTCTCCATTTAATGCATATGCAGCTCTTCTTGCTCATGTGCCAATGTTATGATTATAGCTGGAAGTGCATATGTGTGTCAATCAATCAATCAAATTAATGTATATGCTGCTTCAGCAAGGAGACTCTAAGAAGCTAACAGGGTGCCATACAGTAAATAGGATTAAAACCTTTTTAAAAAGTCAAAATATATATACAATCAATGGTGAACCTGATGCCTAGGAATGTGATGCCTAGAATCATTTTCTGTCAATTTCTCATGTTCCACCCCCAAATTACACTTTCACTATAGCTAAGTGGCAGCAACTAGTTAACCCAAGTTCGTGTAACAACAACAACAACAACAACAACAACAACAACAAACCCTAGTTATTGCTTAGATCAATGTTTCTCCACTTCTGGGAGTTGAAGTCCACACATTGTCAAGTTGCCAAGGGCTTAGAAGAAACACCACCAGACTGAGCAGATAGCAATGGCAAAGCACCTCCATGGAAAGAAAACTGCATGGATGCATCCATGACATCACCCAGAGTCAAGCCAGACTCCAGGGAGGCTTATGTTTGTTCAACACAGCACAGTACAGATTAAGCCAAATGATGTAATTTTAGCTTAGGGTTATAAAACAGTTTAAAACGACCCCCTGGTTTCTTTGAACACCATGCTGAAATTGGTCTTCCAATTTTCCCCAAGGTCTTCTAAGAAAGATGCTTATATTTAGTGCATGTTCGGCTTGCTTTAAGGATGATCTGGGGGAGTGTTAAGCTTACATTATTGTCAAGGCAAGCTGGCAAAGTGTGCCCTTGTTTTGTGTTTTTCTCCTCCCCCCCCCCACCTCTCATATCTCTCCATCGCAGCAGCAGTGCTGGCACCGCCGCCGAAATAGCAGCTGTATGATGATTCTCCCCTTGCTCAGTATTCCTGTTCCCTTTAGGTTGACTTACATAAAAGAATAAGATTATCAAATGTCAAAAGAAAGTGACAGGAGGTCGCACACAATCGGATAAAACTGTTTCTCCCTGTCACAGTCAAGGGACAATTGTCACTGCAGGCACTTCAAGCAGAAGGGAAGCAATTCCTTTCTCTTGGGAAAAGCACCTTTTTGTTGAAACATTTATTTATTTATTTATAGCACTATTTATGGAGGCCCTTGAAATGAAAGTACAGGGCGAGACAGGATTATAGAATTTCTTTAGCCGCAGCCGTTCTAATGCAGGCATTTCAAAGCCAGCGGCATTCATTATGTAGCATCGTTTGTTTGGTGCTTTTTTTTTTCTTTTTCTTTCCCAGGTTACCACCCTATCTCCTGGCTGGTGCCGTTGAATACAGCTGCATTTAGGAACACAAACACAATGCCATTTCTTTTCCCTGAGTGTAGGAATCCGTGTAATTGGGTGGAAAACTCTGATAATGAGACTTCATTATCACTCGGGAGAGCTTGCATGATATGTCCTGGATTGGCAAAATTTGTGCATTGGGAACATCTGAAGGACACTTTGTACTCACAAATAGGGTCGATCTTTAGGACTTAAGACAGGGCTTCCCTCGGGAGGGGTATATGAGGAACTTTAGGGGCCCCCACAAAAATCAAAGGTCAGAGTGAGATGGACAGCAACTCAACTTGGCCTATGCGCCTGCAAACCAGAAGCAGTGTTAAATTTAGTCCCTGCTTGGCCTGCGCCGCTGAGGGCTTGTCCAGGTAAAAAAGAGGAAACTGAGACTGAAAGTTTGTGCAGGTTAAAAAGACCACAGTGAAATCTGGCAGCATTCCTGTTTCGCCTGCACAAGCCATTAGATAGTTATTTATTCATGGGAAGGCTCGCCTGGATTCCTTTATCATCTTAGTGGATCAAAAAACGAAAAAGCTGAAGCAAAAGACACCCTACGATATGGAAGTTAATGATGTACTAGCTAGGGGAAAGCTGCTGAGCTGACTCATTGTAAAAAGAGGAACAAGTGTGATGGCTCCTTGTCATGGCCAGCTCAAGGGACTCATTTAGTTGGAGAGTCTGAGGAAGCTCCCGCAGCCAACGATGTTTTGAAAAGTTGGCTAAACCCCAACACAGAGTGAGAGCCTTCATAAGACACGTAACTCAAATTCAGACCAAGAAGTTTGCAATTGACCTTTGAGTTGGTTGTGGGGGGGAAAGGCATTGCCAAACAGAGGAATGAAAGGCTGAGTAGTGCAAAAATTCTTGTCTGCCAGAAAACTTTCTTCGGGAAGTAAAAGTTTACCAGAGAACTGGCAAGGGGGAAAAACTTTGTGGAAATAATAAACATTATTTGTGGATGTTTGGGGATGCTTTTACAAATGAAAGAGCCATGGGGGTGCAGTGGTTAGAGTGCAGAACTGCAGGCTACTTCTGCTGACTGCAGTTTGGCAGTTTGGCAGTTCCACCGGCTCAAGGTTGACTCAGCTTTCCATTCTTCTGAGGTCGGTAAAATGAAGACCCAGATTGTTGGGGACAATATGTGGACTCCTTAAAACCACTTAGAGAAGGCTGTAAAAGCATTGTGAAGCGGTATATAAGTCTAAGTGCTATTGCTATTGCTAGATGCATTCAACATTTGCAAGTAGCCTAATTCTAGAAGCAATGCCACACACTCTTGACCTGTGTGAAGGGTCACTTCACACAGAGATGGTTGACCACATGCAGGAGGGCATACAAAGCATTCCTTTCAATAACTAAAATGGAGCATAGGTTCTTACACCCCCTCTGTGTGTGTGTGTGTATGTGTGTGCATGCATGCACGTGCATGGGCATCACCACTTTACTTTCCCATCAAAAAATAGAGCTGTAATGACTGTAAATAAGAGACAGCCCAGCCTAAAGTCAAGGGCTTGAGTTACTTATTCATTACAATATTAAATTAAACCCATCTTTAAATGTTTCAAGGCAGCAGATGTTAAAAGGTGCAAACAAAAATGATATATAATAAATACAGGATAACTGCAACATAAATGGATAATATAGCGCGCTATTACTTTCCCACTTGCTAAAGTTGTGGATAATATTTTGACTTCTGTAAGGTGCCCTATCTGGGCATGTCCTTGAAATTGGTTCAGCAGGAGCAGCAGCAGCAGTAAATATTGAATGGAAAATACAGTATCGGTGGTTGCTTGCATATTTCTAAACTGAAAACAAAATGCTGGGTATTGCTTTACAGGTGAATTTTGTTTGGAATGTGGCTCTTTGAAGAACCATGTTGGTGTTCCATGGGTGGTGGTGGAGTTAGCATCATGATCCAAGTACTGTCTTCTTTTTATGCATCTGTAATGTGTGTTCCCAAGAGCGTATGATGTTCATGATGCCCTCTTGCACAGATTGACCCTTCCCACTGCAGATGCATCCACTCAAATATTGCCCCTGCATTCAGCTCTCTCCCTAATATCCTGTTCAGAGGCCGAGATCAGTATGAGACAGCAAGCTGACAAGGACTGAGGATTTGGCTGCCTTCCGTTATCTGCTTGGGTTCTTTAAATAGGTTTTAAAGATCTAGTTATTTGTTTTATCAATTTAAGCTGAAGCTGGGAGAAGCTTTGTATTTGGAGCTTGCTCCAACTCACTTTGGGAGAAAATGTAATTTCTTATTACTGTTTTAGGCTTGATGGGATATTACTGAATTTATTGATTCAGTATTGATTTTGTATTTTTTCACTTCTTCATTACTTTTCCTCAAAATCAGCCAGACAGGCCCTTAAACAATTAAAATAATAACCCATACATTTATAGATGTTTGTTTTTTCTGGCTGCTGCTCCTTCCCCTGATCATTACCTTACAGATTTCAGTGTAAGCTGAAATTTTTTTGACCTTGTTATATTCCAAAAAACGCTTTGGAAAAATGTAAGCCTAAGAGTAACAGGAATTGTGATTCTCACTAAGTATTAAATAAAACAAACAGAAGATCATAAAGATATCTCCATCCCAGAATGGCTGTGATGTACTCCTTGAGCAGGGCACACTGAGATTTGCTAGCATCTCTCTTTAATGGAGCACATCACCACGGAAGCCATAAATAATGCACATCTGCTAACCATCATAATTAGGAGAAATCGTGGCAACAGCCAGTAGGATGGCAGGCACTAACTCTGTCATTACAGTGGTTTCAGGGATGGGAGACTGGAGCATACATACACCGACTTTCCTCTCCTGTGTGCTGGATACAATTGCCTTGGTCCAAAGTCAACTGGGCCTTGAGATTTCTCAAATTGCAACGAGATGGAGTGCCCCCTGATGAAGCAAGCATGATGAATCCTGCCATGGCAACCCTTTCTTCAGATTCAGGCAGCTTTGAAGGAAAGAAAAAGGCAAGCAAACAGAAGCAGCAAGGAGGCATTGTTTATAGCTTTGTAGGTTCGGTCAAAAATACAGCAAGGAATTGGAATCTTTGATTCTTTTGATGTTGGAGATATTTGAAACTTTGTACCCTGAATAGCAATAGCACTTACATTTATATACCACTTCACAGTGCTTTACAGCCCTCTCTAAACAATTTACAGCGTCAGCATATTGCTCCCAACAATTTGGGTCCTCATTTTACTGAACTGCTGGTTGGCAGAATTAGCTTGCAATACTGCACTCTGGCCACTGTGCCACCATGGCTCTACAGGAAGAATCCAGTCCTGTAGAGAAGGCCTTTGGCCTGGTTCTAATTCTCTTTGTATTTTTCCTCCCAGATAAAACCAAATCAAGATCAGTTTCTTGGTGTTCCTGAAGACCTGTCCATGTCATTTTCTTGCCAGCAATATGAAGCACGTTACCACATCTACCAGGATATTTTTGCAACTGCCCATTTTACATCTTTGGGATTTCTTGGTAGGCTCCCATTCAAATACCAATCAGGAATAAGTTAATTTGGTTTCTGAGTCTAGACAAACTCAGGCAGGTTTTGCAACCTGCTGGGACTGCTATCAACTTTAAAAGCCCACATCTAAATTTCCTTCAAACAGTACCAAAGACAGCTCTTAGGACTACTGTGTTACCACTGGAAGAAGGCAAAGTCTTCCATAAGGAATTTTGAAAGACATGTATAAGCATTTTTCTTCCAAAGTTTGCGTTTTGAATTTACTATTAGGCAGGTGAAACTTTGTGATGCATGGACCAACACCTCATCTCTGGATCATAATTCACACTATATTGTTTTTAACAATTACTCAGTGCAGGCTTTCATTACAGTAGTACCACAGCCTTTTCTCACAGCAACTTTCTGTCAACTGGTAAAGGAACACATCAGAGCTTCTAATGTGTCAATACTCCATCTGTTGGTGACTGTTAACATTGGCAGCATTATTTTCATTGAACCCTCACATATGCTAAAATTATTTTGCTTTCTCAAATAATTTAACAGGGGAAAGAAAGGAACCCCCAAGTGGTGGTCCCCCAGGGAATTGTGATGTCACCAGCTAATCCTTTCATCCCAGAAGGGCCTAAGGTGCTTGTTTGCTTTGCATATCTGTATAAATCAGAGAAGCTCAAATATCTTTCCATAATGCAAGTTATAAGGTGTATAAATGTGACATTCATTCTTACAGTTGTTCTTACCCAGGGAAAAAAATCATATAGACCTGTCATTTATAATCCCTTTTATGTGGAAAAGTATTTTTAACAGTATATGAAAACAATTTTTAGTTAATATAAACTATTCAGAGCTAAGCAGGTGGCTAAACAGAAGAAGGAGCTCATTGATTAGCGGTATCAAACTCAATTTCATTGAGGGCGACAACAGGGTTGTGTTTGACCTTGGGGGCCTGGCATGGCCGTGGCCATGGTGGCATGGCCAGCTTGATGTCAGTCATGTTGGGGGGCACCTGTGGTGGTTCAATCACTTTGCCAGCAAAAATGGGCTCCCGAACTCCATTTTCAGCTGCGATGGCCTCCTGCAACCCTCTGCCATTGAAAATGGAACTTGGGAGGGCCATGGTTGGCACTCCCTTGCTCCATTTTCAGCCATAACAACATCCTGCAGCCCTCTTCCAGTGAAAACGGAGCTCAGGAGGGGGGCTACATGCAGCCCTCCTGAGCTCCATTTTCACTAGCAGAGGCACCATGAGCCAGTCCTTCACTGTTTCCAGGGTGGCTCCATGGGCCAGATCTAAGCATCCTGGGGGCCAAATACGGCCCGCTGGCCTTGAGTTTGATACCCCTGGATTAGAAGAACTAATGGATTTCTGTCGCATGATAAAAGTTTCATTAGCCTTCACATGGAGGCAATGGAGTTGTCCTCAGTATATCATTGGCTGGCAACCTTAGTGCCTCAACTACAAGAGTATTTATAAAAGATTGTGGCAGTCTTTTGTGCAGAGATAGAAGGAATATTGTGATATCTATTCCAGAAGGATAGCAATGCTGGACTTTTGTATTTAAGGAACTGTGCTTATCTTTATGAACATGTAGCACTACTATTGTGTGCCATGAAGTCTCATGGGGCAGAGGCCAAATAGAAGACAGAAAACAGTATGTAACTCTATTATGTACCCAGCACAAATGGAAACAGGCTATACAACAGTGCAGTCCATTCCCAATTACACTGTATTTCTATGAGATCCACTCCCAACACGGTTTATTACTGTAAGATAATTATTATTGGGAATGAATCCAGGGCATATAGATCACATCTGAGTGTCTTATGTCTCTGAGCCAAAGTATCAGATTTGTTAATAAATTAATTCACAGGCAACTTTCTATATGTTAGAGAAGCGTTATGTATGGATGGATGTATTTCCACGTATCTGTATATATTCATATACAGGAGAGAGACATACAAGGACAGTGTCAGCCTTCAAGATCTTCTACCTTTGCTTCGCATCTTTCGGCTGCCATAAGTAATGGGGGGAGGAGGGGGGATAATTATGGGAAGCGAGCTGGAGGTGGTACAAACTGGCATTGTATAAACTGACGGGGGGGGGAGAGCACATTCTTGCTTAGGTTTCTATTTCTTGCTTAGCTTTCTTCTCTCTGCGCAGCTGCAAACTTTTATCAAAGTATGCCAAGGTCAATGGAGAGAGGCCTCATCACCACCTGAAGATGTCCACATGATCATATTCACAACTTTTAATTGGAAGAATCATTTGAACTATTGGGGATGGGATTATTTCCATCACTTTGTATATGTGATTCACGCGCCTAATTCCTCAGATTCAGAATTCTATTGTAGCTACCACTTCATTTCCAGTAAAAGATATCTTTTCTCTAACTAAAAGAGTCTAAGTATTTCTTCCTTGGATTTTGAATGGAGCTCAGCATGACAGACAGAAGCAGACCTAGAATTGAGGAGAAATTTCCTAATGGTGAAAGCAACAATCAATGGAATAGCTTGCCTTCAGAAGGCGGGGGTGCTGTATCACTGGAGGATTTTAAAAAGAGACTGGGCAGCCATTTTTTCTGAAGACCACCGATGTCCCTTCCAACTCTATTATTCTATGTTCTATGCTCATATCTTGGTTCTCTCCTTAGGAGCTCAAGAAGGTTTTGCATGCTGTCGGGAGTTTCATGATGGCAGAGGTGAAAAAATTAAGTAACTATATAAACAAATAGAGATGATCCCTCATTTTAGCTTCAAAAAGGAATTCTGTAAGATAGGTTGAACCTGGAGAAACTGACTAGCTACTAAATGTCAACTAACTGACAGCTATTTTTATGCTTGGGTAGAGCCTGAAATGTTTTCCTCTCTGCTTCCAGTCCTCTCTGTAACTACACCACCAGATTGACTTTTTGGAATGTTTTGTGTATCTGGGGTCCACTATTAAAATAGGAAGGGAAAAAGCAGCAGGATTCTCTTACCCTATTTCCAAGATATTTTTAAATCTGAGACAGATGCCTTGTAAAAACGTGAAGACTCTACAGTTACAAAAAAATAATAATTAATTTGGGTGATACATCTGTCTTCCTCTTTCCATTTCAAAAATAACTTTGTGCATTAGGAGCTTAAAAATGTGATCAGTTTTAAAAAAAATGTCTCTAACACATCACTTAGCTCTTAAGTTTTCAATAAATAGTTTTCTAGATATACAAAACTTGAAGAAATCTCACCTACACTATTGGAAAATAATCAAGCCCATGATTATTGTGTCATATTTATGAGACTACAAGAGAACTATAAATATTTTCTGGCCTGCTGCAACACTGCATATAAGATTTAATGTGAATGAAATGTTGTGGTATATTGAAAAAAAATATCCAAAGCCAATTACAAAAGGGAACATTAATATTCGGGATCTTTTTCCCACTTACAGATTCATGCTCTCGTTTTGGGGAAACTGAAAATTCTACAGCAATCAGCAGGAAACTTCAAAACCTATTCAGGAATTAATATAGCCTTTTGGGGGCGCTGAATTGGCCTTATTGTTCTACCCACAGTATGAGAAATAGATTTTCAATTCAACTTTCATTTAAAAAAATGTGAAGGGTTTATTTATCATGCAACTAAAGATGCTTCCAACTGAGCTTTTTGCCTTTGGCATATTCATTTGTTAAAGTCCCACCTCCACCTCCGAATAGCTTCTAACATGGTGAAGTTTTGAGCCATGGTGATTTTGAAAACAGCTACTTTAGTTTGGTTTTGGGGACTCTGCAGAAAACTAGAGAGAGTGCGTTCACACTAAATATTAAATCATAATATACCAACACGTAATGTGTCCTGAAGGCCAAGCTAAGATTAAAGTTAACACATTGGGATGTCAATTCACTATTAGCTAAACATTTTTGTCTCTAGTGTTCAATCTGCAACAAATTACTCTGGTTTGAAAGTCCAAAATTGAATCCCAGAAGAAAAAAACTGGGTGAGTGTTTTAAATATTCTTATTTCATAGATGCAACTCCATCATCTTTAAAGAAGAACATATGTTCTCAATATCTCTAAAACAGTTAAAGAAATCTATGGTAACAAAAAGCATTTAATCTGATTGGCTCAAGGTCCCTTAAGCCCACTGTCAAGGTATCTTCTTGCATACTACTCAAGGAATCTCCCCAGTGTATTTTTAGGTTAGACCAGAGGTCTCCAAACTTGGCAACTTTAAGACTTGTGGACTTCAACTCCCAAAATTCCTCAGCCAGTATAGCCAGCATTAACTTAAAGTTGCCAAGTTTGGGGACCCTTGGGTTAGACTGAGTCATCTGAGAAGATTCTTATAGTTCAACCAGTCACAAGAAAGGAAAAAACACTCCAGAGAAATTAAAAGGGTTTAATGCAGTAACTGGTTTGGAGAAAACTCAGCATCAACTTTTTGTGCGGCTAATGATAAAAATAGGATCGCCAACATGATCAGCAACGTCCGATGATGGATATGGCACAACAATGACAAGAAAGCAGGAATGAAGACCTATAGCTGACATTGTCTACATATTTCTATATTCTTTATTATTGGCCAGGCTCCCAGAAAGTGCAGATCAGTGGTGTCTGGAAGGATCATTAGCAGGTATGGTCAAACATCTTTATATGATTTGTACATATTTGTGTAGTGCTACTAACAAAGTATTTCAACCAATTTAACAATAGCGGTGGAATAAAAAGTATGGAGTGTACACAGAGACCCTTCTATATCTGTGGTATTAGTTTTTTACTTGAAAAAAATAATATTCTAACCATAATCTTAGAAACCATGCAAATGTTAAAGCTAAGAAGAAACAATTGATTTGCTTCAGTTTCCACACTTCATGGAATTTGCTGTGTGGTTCCGCAATTTAAAAATGTGCACAAGAAGACCTATCTGGAGAAAACATATGAAAAGCAATACCAGGAAAAAATAGCATACTTATATTGCTACAGATAGGATTTGTAAAATACAAATCCATACAAAGGTAGAATTGCATGGAAAATTAATATGGCACTTCCTTGCTGAAAACTGATTGAAATGCACTTTTGTATGAACATTGTAGGAAGTTGAATAAACAGATGAATTTGTCTCTAGGGACTACAAACAAGTCTCTAGGCCCCCTAAGCCTTTCCAATCCTACTGGAACAGAGAAGGTTTAAATGGGATCTTCTCAGACAAAGCACGTGATCTGACTTTCCTTAATGCTGATGGAAAGTATTGAAATTGTTCTGTGGAAGATTTAAGGATCTCTCATAGTCGGGAGCTTCTCAGTCTGTTTCCCTTCTACCAATGTGGTATCAGCTCCCAGCTGATTGGTAAATCATGCTAATTCACATTTTGTGATACGACATTCCTTGAAATTGGTTGGAATTAAGAGCAGAAGTGTAAGACTAAGAAAGCAGGGACATTGACAGTCAGAAGAATACGTGTTGTGGTTCGCCAGCAGCAGGTGTGGATGGCTGAGGTCTTGGAGAGCAAGGACTCAGATGAGGGGCCTGCGTGTGAGGCAGGGATGGGGCCAGGACTATCAGGGAGTGGAATGCTGCCTTCGGAGATTGTGGAGGCTGGCAGCAGTGATGAAGAGGTCCCCGAGGAGCCTGTGCCAAGTGCACATGCACGCAGGGCTGCTAGAAAGAAAGAGCATCTGCAGCAGCACAGGAGGCTCGGGAGTAAGGCTGCAAGATAATGGCCCCTCAAGAGAGAAAAGCCAGCTGGGAAACTGGAGTTCTTTGCAGGAAGCAAAGAAGCTTTTGCACTCAAGCCTTGTGGACATTCAGACTCTCTTAGTTGGTGTTTGGAGACTCTTTGTGTTTGAAATATTTCTTAGTAACTTTATTTAGTGTTCTTGGCAGCCTTGCACAACCTTGGCAAGGCTCGTTTTTATCGGACACAATTAGTTTGAAACAGCCTTTTAACCAGGAAGGAACGGAATTCATAAAGAATCATTAAAAGGTTTTGCTGTTACCTCCATTTCGTGTTTATTTCCTTGGAACAAGGTTTGGGTCAGAACAATATGTCAGCAGCCCAACATGAGTTATATTTGAGGAAGATCTTATAAAACTAGTTGAGATCAAAGCGTTTTTTAGGGTGACATAATTGTTAATGCTTCCTTAGCCATTGCTAACAGAGGATATATATCTTTCTTCCTCCGTATACATATCTGCATAGGGAAAAAAAGGGAAGTCACATTTGTCCTATAGTTTTATCAGAATGATGTGGTTAATAGCAATGTTGTCACAGGGGTAGGAAAAGAGGACACCAGACAATTTGAATTGGATAAAAATATTTTCCCCTCAGTTTCCAAGAGAATGATAAATCAGAAAATAGTTTTCCATAGCGCTGTCAAGGGGGGAAAGAAAGGTAATTATTTAGTGCCAATCTATACTAATGCTATCTTGCTGATTGTGACAATCTTCAGAAATACTGAGGTGCGAGAGGGAACAATAATTTTTTTTCACCACTAAGGAAAATGATTCATCCCCTTGAATTGTCAGTGCTTCTCATTCATCGACTGGGCTGCCTTCATGGCCTAGTTCCCCCCCCCCCACTTTATTCTGTACATGCAGCAGATGCCCATGAAATCAGTTTTATCTACTGAAGAACAATACCCATAAAGTCACTCTGCCTTGTATGGGAAGAAAAAAAAAAGTGCTTTCACTCCAGTAGCTATTTGTAGAGAGGCCATTTCCTGGAATAAATATGATTCTGGAGGAGGCCTATTAAGAGAGAGGCGGTATTGATTTGTTCTGGTACCCAAAGTTCAAATTAAATGTTCCTTCGGACCTTCATTCAGATCATCGTCCTTCTACAGAAATGACACCCCCCCTCCCTCCCTCTGAAGAATGCAGATCTCTTCACATGCGCCAGGATATAAAGTTGTATGGCCCGATTGATTGGGCACGCGCAACTTTGCTTTATGGCGCCTGCCCGAGTGTTCCTGTCAGGAAAGCCTGAATCATGGGCACTTCTGACTGCCATTGCCAAGACAGATGGCATGACACTGCAGGTGCCGGAGCAGCTCACCAACATTTCACAAATGCAATTGATGTCAGAGCTCAACGTTCGTTTTTCTTGAAGGTGGCTTAGGCCATGAATGTAACGCCGAGTGATGATAAATAAATATATAAACAACCCTCCCCCCCAAAGATGATTTAAGGAGGTTGTGCCCGCTACAGAAATGGGATTGCTAGAAAGATGCCACTTATGAATCTCACCTAGGAAGCTGCTCCATCTTGTCCTATCTGAAAGACACACCGCTGAGGCTTACTCGATTGGACCGGCTGCAACAAATGGCCATTTGGCTCCTGTCTCCCAAGAGACTGTTCCTTCCAGCCCACAACAGGAAATACTATTTAAGAAATGGTCCTTGGATTTTGAAACGCACCACCTGATGAGTCTGTAGGAAGGGACTGTACTCTGCTTCCATTTTTTCTTCCGTTAGAAGGATTTTTGAGAATACGGAAAAATCAGATGTGCCATTGCTCAGAGACATCTGATCATTATCCTGCTTTCATGGGTTGGAAATCATTGTAACTCCTCTTGTTGACTTTCTACCCTGCCTTTTTGTTTATTCCAACACTCATGGCTGTTTACAATAATTTTAAAAAAATCCAGAGTATAGAATGTAACAAAAATGAAAAACAACATTAACATTCATTGTTAAAATAATTAACAGTTAAAAGTTTGCCAAAAGAGAAGTGGTTTGAACTCTCTTTCTGAAGTGCCTGCCTTCGGGCATGAGGCTCTGCCTCCACTCCAGATATCCAAGTGTCTCCCAATCTGATGTCATTCCAGAGGCCTTAAAGGGCCGTCTCTTCTCCCAGGCTAAGGTGATAGGTAGAAGCATGATATATTTACTTAGGGTTGACCATATTTGTTGCCTTGTTTAATGTTTTCAATTTTAAATGTACATTTACAATTTTGTTTTTATGCTCTGAGCTGCCCAAGCTTGATTCACGGGCAGGTGGCGCCCAAGTTGAATTAAATAATTAAACAAACAAATGGATAAATAGTGGGACATTGAGAGTGCAAAGCATATCCTTAGGAAGTGTGTTGTGCAGCCTGGGATCCACTCAGAAAGCCCTTTCCCAGGCAATCCATAGTTGAGCTTTTGGCAGCTTTTGGCAGTGAGGTCATTTTCAGAAGGATAACTGGGCAGGTTGCTAAGACTGGGGTGGCCCTGTAGTTGATCGGCCCCTAAGCCTTTTAGGGTTTTAAAAGTCAATACCAATTTAATTGTAGCAGGTAAACAACTGATAACCAGCACAGATCTTTGAGACATCTTATTGTGCAAACGTGCTTCCTGCAATAGCTGCCACCTGGAAATCCAATGATACCCAAGTGGCCAAGGTACATTTTTAAACTGTGAACCTACAGTTTCTTACAGAGTGATGTCCCATCCAGAATGAGTTTCAATTCAGTCTCAAAGTTCAGTTTTATCCTTACTAACAGCACCTCTGTATTTTCTGGATTTAAGTGCATCTCATCCAGCCTCTTATCAAGGTCAGGCAACAGCCAAGAATACTGATTGTTTCCTTGAATTAGAAGGAAAGGAGTAGGAAAACCGAGAGTCATCAGATAGCCAAAGCTATCAAATTACCTCCCTCGTTTCATGTAGGTGTGCTGTGGTGGATTAAGGCTCACTTGTGCCCTAAGCACCGACAAGTCTTGGTGCCCCCCTCCTTTGTACAAACGAAGCCAAGCTTAGGCTACATAAAAGTTTTTGTGGTGTCCTAAGCATGTGCTTAGTCTGCTTAACGGTTAACACACCACTGTAGAAGAAGGACTAGGAGTGACATGATAGCAGTTTTCCCATATCTCAGGGGCTGCCACAAAGAAGAGGGAGTCAAACTATTCCCCAAAGCACCTGAGGGCAGGACAAGAAGCAATGGGTGGAAACTAATCAAGAAGAGAAGCAACCTAGAACTAAGGAGAAATTTCCTGACAGTTTGAACAATTAACCAGTGGAACAACTTGCCTCCAGAGGTTGTGAATGCTCCAACACTGAAAGTTTTTAAGAAGAGATTGGATAACCATTTGTAGTGTAGGGTTTCCTACCTAAGCAGGGGGTTGGACTAGAAGACCTCCAAGGTCCCTTCAACTCTTCTCTTCTCTTCTCTTCTCTTCTCTTCTCTTCTCTTCTCTTCTCTTCTCTTCTCTTCAACAGTTTAGGACAGCACCTTTTGGGCTAAAGGAACCTGGTCCACGAAGAAAGGTTTTTCCATGGACTGGAGGGGATACAGTTTTGTGTGCTGCCTGCATACCATGGATGGAGCTTTGCTTGTTTGCATGGACTGGTTGCATGCACTGGTTTCTGGCGTGCCATGGTTGCTGGTCCTATTGTTGGGACCCCTGGCCTAGGAAGCAAGAAAGAACCCGGTGGAAGACCACAGTACAATGACCTAGGGGTTCACCGGTCGCTACAAGGCACCACCTTCTGAGCTCTCAATTGGACAAAAAGGCTTGGAACCACTACAAAGCAGTGCCCAAAGCCCAATCTCATCTGGTGCCTTAGAAGAATATCATGGCTGATGTTATTAAAGGCTCTAAAGGTCCATGGCAACTTGTAGGACTGCATTCCCCCAACTTGTTTCTCACTTCACTCAACAAATGACTAAAGCAATCTCACTACCATATCCAAGATGAACCCAAGATTGAAAAGGGATTAAAACGGTCAGTGTCATTCAGATGCATTTGGAGCCACTGCTTCCTTAATCGTCTTACAAAGAATGAAATGGTTGAAATCGATCAATTATTAAAAAGATATTCCAGGTCAAGGGAGCACCGTTTTACGGAAATACATAAAAGAAAAGCCTTACAAATGCCTCTTTTAAACATGGAAGAGCATATCCCATGTTCAGGAAGATTAGTACTCTACTCTTGTAATGGGGCCTATCTCAACTGGTGCCAACTGGATGGTTTAATCAGCTAAGAAGGGTGAAGACAGTGGTTGAGAAAGCAATGGGTGGATCTCCTCTCTCCACATTGTCAAGATCTACAAGCTGAAAGCAACTCATATGGACCTGACAAGCAGTTGTCTAGGTTACCTCCATATGACCTAGCCCATCACTGTAAAACCTGATCGGTTTCATCTGCAAAGAATGGAAGTTGCTCATAGTGAATCAACAACTGTTCCACCTCCCCTTTCCACACACCTTGATAAAGGAGGTGCCGCTGTTATGGTGAACAACCAGGGACGCACATCCAGGTAGAGTTGAGCAGATTATAATCAGTTTCTTGGCTTTTTACAAGAACTGTATGATTTGCCATTCATACGACTGTCCGCCTGATCATGAGGTATTTTGCACCCACGATCTCATTTTCTATGTCCATTGGTATTTTCTCTCTCTGGTAACTAGTATTTTGTCGATTTCAGACCAGCCTACCTGTGTTTGATTCTGGTGTATGCATTTTTTTCGAATGTATGTGGTAGGCCCACATACATTCAGCTTCTAAATGATGCATTTGTACAAAAATGTATAATTTGATGTATCTGCACCAGCTTCCTTTAATGATTCCAAGTTGTTCTTTCTGTTCCTCTGCTCTGCAATAGATATCAGTAAGCAAATATTTTGCTTAAGAGAAATCATTTGCCTGAATTGTAAATATTGAGTAATTTTTGAAGAGGCTAAAACTGCCTCTTTAGATGCTGCCCTGGGCAGCATTTTAGATTTAGATTCAGCTTGCCTGATGTGATGACATAAAGCACAATCCTTCTGAAAGGAGAGTATTTGATGTGAATTTCAAAGGCACAGAGGTAAGACCTGGATAAACATAAACCAAAATAAAACAGGACCTAGTAATGTTCCGCAGGGAGCCTTCCAGTTAAAGTAAGCATTGATTAATTTCATGGTGGTGGATTTTTTTGTCCAGAATTTCTCTGATTGTCATATTACAGAAACAGAGTTAAAAACGTAAGAAACGACAATTAAAATGTATTACAGTAGCATGAATCAGCATAGGTAGACCATAAAAGGAAACATAGGACAGTTAGTCCTCGATGTACAACCACAACTGACCCCAAATTTCTTTTTCTAAGTGAGATAGTTGTTAAGTGAGTTTTGCCCCATTTTACAACATTTCACGCCACAGTGGTTATGTGAGTCATTGCAATTGTTAAGTTAATAACACGATTGTTAAGTAACTCTGGCCTCCTTCTTGACTTTGCTTGTCAGAAGATCACAAAAAGGTGATTACATGAGCCCGGAGACATTGCAACCATCATAAATATGACCCAGTGGTCAAGTGGTTGAATTTTGATCATGTGACTGTGGGGGTGCTGCAATGATCATAAGGGTGAAAAATGATCCTAAGTCACTTTTTTCAGTTCTGTTGTAACTTTGAATGGTCATTAAATGAACTGTGGTAAGTCAAGGACTACCTTTATCTCTCAAATGCTCTTTTCCAGAATAAAAATTTCCTGGGTGGGGATTTAATAAGAAGGAGATACCTCAAGAGAGGTACCCCATTGAGAAGCAGACTTTACAGAAAGAATTTCTTCAGAGGAAGGATCATTAACAGAGCTTATCTCCCAGGCCCTTCCTGGGTTGGGTATGTTCAGATCCAGATGATGTCTAAGAATTGGCCTTGTGGCTTACCTTGATTCAAATAGCAACAGCACTTAGACTTATATATAGCTTTACAGCCCTCTCTAAGAGATTTACAGAGTCAGCATATTGCCCCCAACAATCTGGGTCCACATTTTACTGATCTCAGAAAGGATGGAAGGCTGAGTCAACCTTGACTCTGCTGAGATTTGAACTGCCAAATTGCAGGCAGCCAGCAGGCAGCAGAAGTAGCCTGCAGTACTGTGTTCTAACTACTGCACCACCACAGCTCTGAGAGACTAACAACTCCAGTTGCGTCTTGAAAAACCACATTTGGGATGGGAAACTAACACATTTTGGAGATTTCCCCACCCCTGGTTCAAAAAAAAATAAATCAGTTTTAAATATTGATTTCATTAAAACCTTGCCATAGGGTAATGTGTCCATCCTTTTAATTTTTTGACATTGCTTACCGATATTAGTTTGAATTATACAAACGGTTGTCCTATGCGAGGAGCAGTAATAACAGAAACCACAGGCTCAGGATTTGAAAAAGAGGGCAGCAAAGCCATTTATTCAAATAATTGATTTTTGCAAGAGGCTCTCTGTGGCTGAGTCAAGAATTATATATTTATAAGGTCTGGGGGAAATGACAAATGGGACATGTTATCTTCTTATAATTAACCTCTTTTGCTTTGGGAACATTTGTTGATATGATTTTTAATTTTACGTGCCCCTAATCTCTGCCCATTTCTGTGCATCTGATCCCACTGATTAGAAACACTGGGATGTTATCCCATGATTCTGACAATTTTGATTAGACTATTTTACACTTCATTTTAAAACACCAGGCCTTCATTACTTGCTTCTTTGGTTTCTTTCACTGTAAGACCTGCTTAATCCCTTGATGGTTAAAGAACAAAACAATAACAGACTATTTCAAGTGAGACTTTAGTGCCAAATTATTTTTAAATTAAGGATTCCCCTCTCCACATTCTTGAAAGAAGAAGAAGAAAAAAACCACCACCTTATATCGTCGGGGAAATGGGATTAATCCAAAAGACTTCACGTGATAGCAGGTTTAAAGGAATAGAAGCTTTCTTGATGAGATACAATCAGAAAGGACAAAGGAGTAAAAGCCTGTTGTTGGTTGGAAAGAAGCACAAGGTCAGGGAGATAAGCCCTTGTTCATTACACAAGGAAGCGTTTTCAGTGTAAATTTCAGGCCAGGAAAAGACTTGAAAATCTCTAAGATCTTCACTAAATTAAAAGAAAATCAAGATCTCTCTCTCTCTCTCTCTCTCTCTCTCTCTCTTTCTCTCTCTGTGCCTGTTCGTGTGTGTCTGTAATAGAAAAGAGCACAGGCAGAAATCCTCTGGATGAATAAGAACAGATCAAGAAGAATATTTTATTCCCACGCCTTAAATTACCGGTATGTCAGGACTGTGCAAATGTGAGCTACAGCATGCCCCTCAGGTGAAACAAATCAGATTTAATGAGTAACATTAGTTCTCATTTATGTAGCATCAAACTCTTTCAAAGCATTTCTAAATATTACCTTAATTGTGCCAAAAGGGTAAAGCAAGAAGATAGCCCCGGGTTAAGAATGTTTGCCTAGATGTCCATATTGCATGTGTCTTCAAATCAATTGCCACGGAATCTGATTTTTAAACCATTTAGGTGAATTACAGTGAGACCTTCATAGTCAACCCTTTGCATAATATGGTAAAAAGTTACTATAGTCAACTGCTAAGCTGTTTTTTTTTTAATTATTTCCCAGTTTGATACAATTAAGATATCAAAATGACTATTGCCTGGGGATTTGAGCTAATAACAAGAGTATTTTTTAAAAAATCTTGCTGGATCAGATCATTCCATCTATTCCCCCCAAAAGGGCAACAAGATGGAGGCTTCAGTGAAGCACAACAGAGGAGCGTTGTGTCTGTTGTGGGCCTTTACCAAATAGACTTGTAAAACAATACAATATAAGAGATTGGCACCTCTTTTTCTTTTAGATGAAGGCGTGTCACATATGAACAGGTACCTGTCAATTAATTCATTGTTTATTAGTTTAGTATGCATTTATTTAATATGTAAGTCATCAAATGTTGATGATTCAAATCAAATGCTCAGGGTTATAAAGATGAAAAATACAGGTAGACTTCAACTTATGACCACAACTGAGCCCAACATTTCTGTTGTTAAGTGAGACATTTGTTAAGTAAGTTTTGCCCCATTTTATGACTTTTCTTGCCACCGTTGTTCAGTGAATCACTGCAGTTGATAAGTTAGTAACCCGGTTGTTAAGTAAACCTGGCTTCCTCATTGACTTTATCAGGAGGTTGAAAAAGGTCATCCCATGACCTTGGGGCATAGCAACAGTCATACGTATGAGTCAGTTGCCAAGCCTCTGAATTTTGATTAACATGATCAAAGGTTGTAACTATGAAAAATGGTCATGTCACATTTTTCAGTGCTATTGTAACTTTGGTCACTAAGTGAACTATTGTAAGTTGAGGACTACCTGTATTCTCCACTATCCTATAGCCTTCTCCCTCCATGTCATGAAACTCAGCCAAAGTGAGTTGAGGGACTCTTGGGAGGGGAGGAGATGAGATACATGGGTAAGGAATAACATTCCCATTATGCTGGTGGATTTTTTCCCATTGGAGTTCTGCCATGTTTATGGCTAAAGACTGATAAGCAGAATTTGCAGAAGCATCAATTACTTATGCAAAAGTTGGTAGTGTTACCTGAGTTGTTGGGAATTGGGTGACATATAAATTTTATAAATTACTATAATCAGTTGCACAATCCATCAGATATTTAGACTGTATTTGGCACTTTTATCCCTCTATCAAGGACTTCCCAAGGACTCGAATAGGCAGATGTTTAATAATATTAAAATTATTATGTGTTATCAAAATGTCAAATCATAGTTGCCACTTTTTTTTAGCTCATGTTGGCCTTCCTATGCATCGAGTTCTTGGCAAAAACGTAGGATACCAGTGTAACTACAGATCCAAGCAACGAGGCATTTTTGTAATTCAAAGCTGGAAAGTTTGTCACTGTCCAGCTTTTGAAGTGCCATTCAAGATTTTTTGGGTGCGGCACCCTTTGTGCCAATAGCCACCAGAAAGGTGATCTCGCACCATGAGAAATGAAAAACATTTCTTGTTCTAGTTGTTTCCCCTCAAATTACATTCTGTTACATTCTCATTTTGTAATAATAATAATAAAAAAACCCACCCGTGTATTTTTGGTTACGGAAATAATGTAATGAAATCCAATACTGAGGAATATGTTCTACAAGCTGCGGAACAATAGATTGATGTGATTTTGTGCAAGGAGAATGGATTGAAGCAGAGCGAAAATGCTGCTTAGCTGAATGTCAGAGATTGAGGGCAGGGATAAAGGATTAATTTGCTTACTTTTTTCCTTACAATTTTTTAGTTGAAATGAGCTCCATAAAATATGTTTTACTTTTAAGCATAGGAAATGGGAATCTGTGAATGAGGAAACAGGGTTTTCTTACAGGTTCTTCCACCATCCCCAAGACACTCAAATAATGAAGGGTAGTTGGGTTAGTCCAGAGGCGGTATTCAGCAGGTTCTGACTGGTTCTGGAGAACTGGTAGTGGAAATTTTGAGTAGTTCGGAGAACCAGCAAATACCACCTCTGACTGGAGATTTTTCATTATCCTTCCCCTGCCACACTCACCAAGCCACGTCCACAGAACTGGTGGTAAAAAAAAATTGAATCCCACCACTAGGTTATTCCTGTCAGTCCTTCCATCTCTTTTTTTTTTCAAATTTTATTAATTTTTAAAAGCATACAAAACATACAAGATAAACATAAAACCTTTTTTCTAAAAATTTCTAAAAATTATTTGAAAGTTTTACAACATTAACACATTTCCTTACAATCACATATTTTCCCTTTCTAACTTGCTTTATTTTCTTCTATCTTTCTCTCCATTGTCCTTTTCTAACCTTTCTCCAAGGTTTTATTAACTAATTCAAACATAAACACATAAGAACACAAAACATATAAACATAAAAAACAACATCTTTTCTGAAAGTTGCTTAATCCCGGGTCAAAACTCTTTGCACAGACACCAACTCAAATTCATATTCATTTTATATGCCATTCCATATCAATATTACCATTTTCAATTTTTTATATAGCTTCTTCTCTCTCTTAGAGTCTCTTAATTTTATTTTATTTATCTCATCTCAATTCAAATCATAATATTTATTATTCTTTGTCTGTTTATTTCCAGCTATCGATTTATCTTTCTTCTTTAAAAAAAAAGCTTCTCCTGTACACTAATTGGAGTATGACGCCTTTACCTCTTTCCCCTACATTTATAATACTTAATATAAAATACCTAACTTACATTGGGATTCTATTTGGTACATTCTAAAATTATACAATATTATCAATACCAATACTAATCTATTCATTAATATTCATATTCTTTTATATCATAAACACTTAGCACATTACTTTTCAATTAATTAACATACTTTTGTGGGAGCACCTACTTTCCATAATTATTCCCCCCCACGTCACATATTTTAAATCATTATTTCATTAAGGTATGCCTGCTTCTCCTACTTCAAATCTCTCCTTTCAAAAAAAAAATTCCCACTGAAATAACACAATCTAATTAATATTGACATTCATTTATATCTTTCTCTCCAACTCCTTTATATCTTAACCATTTTATCCATTTCAATTAAATAACATGCCTTTTGGGAATACTTATATTTTCCACAATTAATCCCCCCCCCCCCCACATCATATCTCAAATCCTTATTTCATAAAATGTTCCCCTTTTCTTAAGACAAGTTTCACTAAGTTATATTAAACATTTTATCACACTTTAAATTACACATTATTTCCAACTTTCTAAAATTATTTCTAAATACAAATATAAAAAACAATCTTATGTACCTCTAGAATCCCTTTATCAATAAAGCTTACCCATTATCTCTAAAAAACTTTTGTTTCTTTACATCTTGCTCTCTACTATTGAGGCTTCTCGTCCCCTTTCTCCCTTGCTTATTCTTCTCTCTGTCCTCTTTACCCCTTTGCCTCTCCACCTCCCTTTTTCTCTGCTTTCCTCCTTTCTGTTGTCTTCTAACATAATATCTCTTTTTCATCTTGTTTTTCTCTTTTTTGATTGCTTTTATAGGTCTTAAAGTCTCTTTTTCCTTTTTCTCTTTCTCCTTTCCTTCCCCAGCCAAAGTCACTTATTCATCAAAAATGGCTTCTTCTTTGTCCCAGTCGTCCTGTTGTCCATTCAATTTTACATAAGTGTAGACCGCCATTTCTAAATACTGAAAAAGAGTATCAAAAACATCTTTCCCTTCTTGCTTTTCTTTCTCATATTTTTGATATAAAAGTTTCAATCTGTCCACAAGTAATGCCATTATAAAGAGAAAAAGTTTTCCCAAGCAACCACCCAAGTGCTTTTAATCAGAGATAATTCTCAAAAGTGGTAAAATCACCAAGCAATCCAAATAGGTTAATTCTTTTAAGCACTTTCTCCTTCACTTTCTCTTTCTGGGATTGGAGTTTGATCACAAAGTTCCATTTAATATATATCTTTCAGAAGCCTTGTTAGTATTTATAGCTCTTTAAAAATCCAGGCAGTCTTCTCCTTATTTTCAAATTCTAATCCAATTTTTCCCTCTCCCTTCCCACTCACAGCAAAAAAAATAATTTTAAAGTCTTTTTAAAAAAAGAATCATTTAGAAATCCTTATCTCTTCAGTATTTAATTACCTAGATTTTCAGATTTCTCTTGTTATTCCATCTGCTGTCACGTTAGGAAGGAGAGTGAAGAAAAAAAAAAACGTTCCCTTTTAGAATTCTGTGCGCCGCTTGTAACTCTCTCTGGAAACAATGTAGCAACTTCTCCGTAGCAATTTTCAAGCCCCAGGAAACTTTTTTATCCCTTGGCAACTTTATCCCAGTCCAGAAACAACTCTCACAATTTCTCCGATTTTCTTCCTCCTGCACAATCTTATCCGTTTGCAGGTTTCTTCATGGCGGCCATTGCTGACCGCCGCTCCTCCGCCTCGGGAAAAGGGGGTTTTGCTGGCTGGGGAGGGGGTCTGTGACACCCCTTGCCCCCTTTCCGGGTCCCCCCTGTCTTCAGCAGCCCCTGCAGGGCAGCTATATCCCCCAGATCCAAACGGATCGGGGGAACCTTGGCAGTGAGCTCAGCAGGGATCGCGCTGGATCGCAAATCCCTGCTGCTGCCGAAGCCTTGCAAACCGGAAGTCCTTCCATCTCTTATTCCCTCTCTCTCCCCCCACTTGTCAAGATGCTCATCACCCTCAGTAACCAATTCTAACAGGGATTCGTGGATTTTTTTTTTGTCTGTTGGAATTGTTTAATTTTACAATCTTGTAATTTTAAATTTGTTAACCCTAAATTAACTCCAATATTTAAATTCTAATTTTTATGCTGTTTTATATGCGAATATTATAGAGGTAGTCCTCAACTTACAACCACAGTTTTGAGCCCAACATTTCTGCTCTTAATTGAGATATTGTTAAATGAATCTGGCTTCCCCACTGATTTTGCTTGTCAGAAAGTCACAAAAGGGGATTACGTGACCATGGGACAGAGCAAAGTTCATAAGTGTGAACCAGTTGCCAAGCATCTGAATTTTGATCACATGACCATGGGGATGCTGGAAAGGTCGTAACTGTGAAAAATGGTCCTAAGTCACTTTTTCAGTGCTGTTGTAACTTTGAATGGTCAGTAAATGAATGGTTGTTAGTCAACAATTACTTGCACTATCAACTTCCCAGAGTCCCTTCTTGAGGAGGATAGGCAGTCTAGAAACACTAAATATAAATAAATAAATAAAATATAAATACTTTACCAGAGCAAGACCCAATTGTCAAAGACAAATGTAATCTTGTAATCATGAGAATTACAAATGCAGGGCTGGACAGATTTCAGGCATCCCTTCTGTCCTGAATGAGCTAAAAACTATCGCCATTGTATGGACTCTTTTGGAGTTGAAAAATAGTCATCATTCCTACTTTGTATTTGCTTTGATTATTATGTGAGTAATCAAAAGAAAGTCAAGGTTGTCTTTTTCCTCCAGTGTTTACATTTTATTCAGTGAAAATGTGACTTTTTCGGAAGATGATTATATAGGAGTGTGACTCTGGCTGTTGTTATAGTTTGGGAACATCTATTCTATTTGGTTGGTGTTCATTTTGAAGAATATATTCATTCTGACACCTGCCACATCAAACAAATAAAGGTTAAAGCAGAGCAAAACTATTCATCAAAGAATGGCCTTCCTGTAAGAACAAATGATTGAAAGAGAAATATACTGGTTTTTCCCCCCAGATGAATAGCTAACCAGTCTGGGCTGAATGCTTTTTCCTTAACAAAAATTCCTGATAGTTTCTTATTACAGAGCAGATGAAATATTTCTCTAAGGCCACTTGAAAGTCTCAAGTGAAATATATTGTTTGGATTTCTTCCCCCTTACTTGGATGACAAGCTGTGTTAAGAAAATATTAGAGGTTGAATTCAGAGATGAAGAATGGAACAGGGTTGAATCAACCCTGAACTTCATCCTCTTGTTATACCTACCATCACTCCGCCCTCTAAATTCAAAGTGGGTCTTTAAAATTTAACTGTCTTCAATAAATGAAGCAAGCACACATTTTTTTTAAAAAAATCTGAAGGCTGTAAAAGGGTTCCATTTTGTACAATCTGCAAGAATTTTAGACTGCTTGCTCACATCGTCAAATGGACCAAATTTCATACTTGTAGCACATGTTAAAGACTGTCCCCAAATCGAACAGTTACAGCAGAGTTCAGCAGCAGCTACAGCAAACTGAGATATCAAAATGACAACATTCATGTGTTGGTGTCATTATGCAAATGGCTCCTGATGTCTGATGAAAGGCATCACATATGTTTCATCATCTGCCCCCCTTCCCACCACTGTAAGTGCCTCTGGAAAATAAAATAACATAATCAGAGTTGGAAGGGACCTTGTAGATCATCTAGTCCAGGGTCACCAACCTTTTGGACCTCAGGGACCACCAAACTCATAATTTTAAATTCCAGGGACCACTAATATGAATTTTGACTGGTGGTGGCTTGCTGACATTGGTGGGAAAGAGAGAGATCGATCTGATCTAACCTCTCTCTCTTTCTCTCTTTCTCTCTCTCTCTCTCTCTCACACACACACACACACATACACACATAAAGGCAGGGGTGGGATTCAAATTTCTTAACAACTGGTTCTTGGGCGGAGCCTAATTTGTGGGTGTGGCTTGGTGATCATGTGACTGCCTGGGCATGGCTTGTATGTAAATATTATAAATATTGATGTAAATATTGATTTTTTTTATTAAAAAAGAGCAACTTTTACCCAAAATCAGGCAAAGCAGGTAGGCAGATTGAGTTGCTCACAGAATCACAGATTCAGAGGTCTATCTTTCTGACATTGGCTTTCTGTGTCTGTCACATAAAATTTGCTTGCAAGCAAACTCATAAAATTAACTCACAACACACCATGTATGTAAATATTGTATTTTTTATAAAAAAAGAGCAACTTTTACCCAAAATCAGGCAAAGCAGGCAGGCAGATTGAGTTGCTCACAGAATCACAAATTCACTCAGAAGATTCTGCCATCGGCTACCTGCACTGAATAATAGAAGCTTCAGTCTTAAGGAAGGTTCGGCTCTGCTTAAAAGCAGAGCCTAAAATCTAAAGATTAGCTAGAAACCAAGAAATGCAATGATTTCCTGCTTTCTAGCTAATCTAAATCTCCTGGCACAGCAGAACAGCTGATGGTCAGAAAAAGGAAAAATAGCAACTTAGCAGGCAAATTTGCTAGGTAAGGAGTGAGTGGGCAGGGAGGGTTCCTGTGGGCCATGTGGGCAGCCCAGCCTTGTGTTCCCATGCAGCCTGTATTAATTGCTTTGGGGGATGCTCTGGGAGTGACATTTCTCTGCGGACCACCAAAATTTTCTCGTGGACCACCAGTGGGCCATGGTCCACCGGTGGTGACCCCTGATCTAGTCCAGCCCCCCGCCCAAGTAGGAGACCGTACACTATTTCTGACAGATGGCAGTCCAATCTCTTCTTGAAAGTCTCAAGTGATGACGCTCCCACAACTTCCTAGGGGAAGCTGTTCCATTGGTTGATTGTTCTCATTGTCAGAAAGTTTCTCCTTATTTCCAGGTTAAATCTCTCCTTGTTCAGTTTCCATCCATTATTCCTTGTCTGGCCTACGGGCGCTTTAGAAAATAGCTGGACCCCTTCCTCTCTGTGGCAGCCCCTCAAATATTGGAAGACTACTATCATGTCTCCCCTGGTCTTTCTCTTCACTAGACTAGCCACGCCCAGTTCCTGTTACCGTTCTTCATATGTTTTAGCCTCTAGTCCCCTAATCATCCTGGTTGCTCTTCTCTGCACTTTTTCTAGAGTCTCAACATCTTTTTTATAGCGACCAAAACTGGATGCAGTATTCTAGGTGTGGTCTTACTACACCTAGTACTCCACTTACTACACTGGAAAGTTATGGAACAGTACAAGTAGTCCTCAACATACAACAGTTCACTTAGTGACCATTCGAAATTACAACAGCACAGAAAAAAGTGACATGACCATTTTTCACACTTGTGACCATTGCAGCAGCATCCTCATGTTCATGTTATTTACATTTGGATGCTTGACAACTGACTCACACTTATGACGGTTGCAGAGTCCCGGGGTCATATAGTCCCCTTTTGCAAAGTCAATGGGGAAGCCAGGTTCACTTAACAACCATGTTACTAATTTAACAACTGCAAGCGATTCACTTAACAAATGTAGCAAGAAAAATTGTAAAAGGAGGCAGAACTCACTTAACAAATTCCTCACTTTGCAACATAAATTTGGCGCTCAATTGTGGTAGTAAGTTGAGGACTATCTGTGCAGTCCTATGGATTTAATTTTATTGGTGGTTCTAGGATGAAATGAGTGGAATTTACTCCATTATCTAGAGCCCTTCTAATCAGATTTCAGGCCCGGTTATGGGACAGAAATAGCATGGTTGCACTTGTTGATGATCTCTGGTGAAAGCAGGAGGGGAGTAGTGTTCTCCTTGATCTGTCAGTGGCCTTTGATACCATTGACCATGGGATCCACTTGGGCTGGCTTGGGGTTTGGGACAGTTTTGCACTGGTTTGGCTCCTTTCTCCAAGGCTGGTCCCAATCGAAGCTGATGGAGAGTGAGAGATCCAATCCATGGTGCTCCTCCGTGGCATGCCACAAGACTCGCTACTCTCTCCATTCCATTTTTATATCTACATGAAGCTGCTAAGTGAGATCATCCACCACCATGGGATCAGTGGTGGGATTCAAATTGTTTTACTACCGGTTCTGTGGGCGTGGCTTGGTGGACGTGGCGGGGGAAGGATACTGTAAAATCTCCAGTCAGAGGTGGTATTTGCTGGTTCTCTGAACTATTCAAAATTTCCACTATCGGTTCTCCAGAACTGGTCAGAACCTGCTGAATACCCACCTCTGCATGGGATGAGGTACCATTAGTATGCTGATGATACTGAACTTTACATCTCCATCCCTGGTGACACAAGGAATGTTCTTGCTCATCCACCCACAGTGCCTGGAGGCTGTGGGAGTCTGGATGGAGAACAATAGGCTTCAGCTGAATCCTGAAGATTGTGTGGCTTTAGGTGGGTGGAACTTTGAGATCTGGGAACTCAACACCCTTAAGGTTGCACTGCTCCACACTTATCCTGTACATAACTTGTGGCTTCTATTGAACTCGCAACTCCTGCTCAAAGAGCAGGCAGTAGTCATGGCTAAGCAGAGCCTTTAAACAACTTCATGTTGTGTGCCAGTTGCACCCTTTCTTGGATCAGGAAACACTGCCTTCAGTCACTCAAGTCCTGGTCATCTCACACTTGGACTACTCCAATACACCCTACATGAAGAGTGTTTGAAAACTTGCTGGTGCAGAATGTCACCACACAAACAATGCTTGGGGCCCCTAGGGTGATCCATATTATATGCCATCCCACAAGCTACACTGGTTACCAGTTGCTTCCAGGTCCATTTCAAAGTGTTGGTCCTTGCCTTTAAAGCTCTTCATGGCATGGGTCTAGGTTATCTGATGAACTGTCCCACCCTGTGGGATTGACCTGGTCCACCCACACCAGCAAAAAGGGCATGCTGTAGATCCTGTCAGTCAAGGCATTCTGGCTGGTGGGATCTAAGCCTTTCCCACCATGGCTCCTGCTCTCTGGATCATCGTGGTCCCCAAGAGATCCACGCCCACCCTTTTTGCCTTCTGAACGGCCCTGAAGACCTGGTTCTGCCAACTGGCCTGGGTCCCCCCAGGGGTGAAATTCAAAATTTTTCCCTACCGGCTCTGTGGGTGTGGCTTGGTGGGACTCAGTCTCTAAAAGGAAGAAAATGAGCTGTCTGGGCAGGGCCAACCGATTCAAATTGTCCCTACCAGCTCTCTGAACCAATTCAAGTCACCCCTACCACCTCTCCTGAGGTGGTGTGAGGTGGTTGAATTTTACTCCTGGTTCCCCCAATTGAGGCTTGTCATTCTGGATAAGCTTAATGGACTAAGATAAGACTCCACCTCCTATCCATGTGCATCTTCCTTCCTTCCTCCTCATCTTTGTCAATTTTAATCAATATAATATTACTATTTCTTGTTTTAATGTTTATATTGATGCTTCATTGATCATAAGCCACCTAGAGTTGTCTTTAGGCAAAATGGATGGCATATACTGTCAGGGCATCAACAAATCCACCCCCATTCAAATCAAGAAGTCTCTAGCCACATCTCAGAGAGAAGAAAATTGATTTATTAGAAGTGGCCATATTGGCATTTAGCTGGGTGCAGCCAATACTAAATTACATCATACATTTCCTCCTTGACCCTGGTTGCCGCCCCACCCCCTGGATGTGACTTCTCCAATGGGACACATCCATCTCCAAGACTCATCCATCATGCTCTCCAATAACCTTCTTATGCTCCAACAACTTTGGGCTGCCAGGGTGATTATCTAGGCCTTTAAGGAATGCCTTGTTTCCCCCCCATACCCTTTTTCTAGCAGCTAAAAAGACCAAAGGAGTATCTTTTTCATTGACATTCAGCTCCCCTCATTTCCTGAAGGTGACCTGTACAACACAAAAAGAAAACAAATTTATTACAGGTATAGAACTTAGGGTTGTGGGGAAAAAAAACCAGGTTTGGTTGGGTTTTCTTCATGGAACCTCGTCACAAGGCGATCAGCTTAGACTTTCCTACTCTTTACCCAAGATGCTTCTGATGAAGGGTAGCCCTTCCACTTAATTAAATATTGGAGTTGTCTCCTGTACCAGCTCGAATTGAGGATTAGCTGCACGTCATAATGGATTTGGCCCCCTATGACCACGTAGTCTGGGGGTTCATGAAGTGGTGGCCTCAGGGTCAATTCCACCATGGATTTTAAGAGGCTACTATGGAATACCAGGTGTATTTTCCCTAACATTTGGGGCAACTTCAGTTGCACTGGGACTGGGTTGATGACCTTTACTATGGGGAAAGGTCCCATGAACTTTGGCCCCAACTTCTTACTAGGGAGTCTTAACCTCAAGTATGTGGTAGACCTTCTCCTCCACCTTTGTGGGGCCTGGTGTTTGTCTGCCTGTTTTTTGTAGTTCTGTGCTTTTGCCAGTGCCTTTTTTACATTCTCCCAAGTAGCGTTCAGCTTTGACATCCAATCGGTCAGGCTGACTGAGGAGGGGGGAATCCCTTGGATACTCAGACATTGGGATGAAGTCCATGCTGCTCACTACTTTGAAGAGGGTTAGTCCCGTGCTACTGTGAACAGCATTATTGTATGCAACCTCCACAAAAGTCAGGAGGTCCGCCCAATTGGATTGCTGATCATTCACATAGCATCTCAGATACTGCTGTACCATGGCGTTCAATCTCTCTGCCCCTCCCCCCATTGGTGCTTGGATGAAAAACCGAGCTAAGACCTTGAGATGATCCAATAGTCCACAATAGTCCACTCCCTCCAAAATTTAGCCATGAACTGGACTCCTCTGTCTGAGATAATTCTTCGTGGCACTCCATGCAGGAGGTAGATGTGTTTCAAACCTGGCGGGGGGGGGGGGATGTTCATGTAATTTAGTATCAGCTGGCTGTCAGGGCTCCAACAAATCCACCCCCATTAAAATCAAAAGTCTCTAGCCGCATCTCAGAGAAAAGAAAATTGATTTATTAGAAGTGGCCATGTTGCCGTTTAGTTGGGTGCAGCCGATACTACATCATACATTTCCCCCTTGTCCCTGGTCTTCCCCGCACCCCCTGGATGTGACTTCTCCAATGAGACACATCCATCTCCAAGAGTCATCCATCATGCTCTCTAATAACCTTCTTATGCTCCGACAACTTTGGGTTGCCGGGGTGATTATCAAGGCATTTAAGGAATGCCTTGTTTTCCCCCACTCCCTTTTTCTAGCAGCTACAAAGACCAAAGGAGTATCTTTTTAGTTGACATATACATTTAATACATAGAATATAATGGAATGGAATTAGAATAGAACTCTAATAGAATAGAATAGTTTATTGGACATTTTTTATTTTATTTCAAAATAAAAATAAATGAATTAATTAAAAAAAATCTCTCTGGAACAAATTTCAGGTTTACCATCCTGTTCACCATCCTGTTTTTCATGGAAGTTTGCCAGATGCCTCTGAGAAGCCCTCCAGCCAGATGTGATGAGTGTAGTAGTCCACCTGGCCAAGGTCCCTAGCAACTATTCTTCTAAGTTATGCATACAGGTATTATGGTTAGGCTTATCTTTCATATATTGTCTAATTATCATTAGATGGTATCCAAGAGGTGGCCTTCACATCAACTTCTCATAGTGAATTCCATACCTAAATTATGTAAAAACTGATGAAGAAACATATTCTTTAAACCTATTCTGAACAATTTGTTCATGTCTCCTGATTTAGCTTCATTGAAGTGGTTTCTATTATTATGAGGCAGAGAAAATGTTCTTCTGCCACTTCTTTTATTTCACATCATGCATCAATTATATCATCTCATGTGTATCATGCCCAAAGACCAAAATACTTGAAGTGTCTCCAGTTTTCTTGATTTTTTTTTACCTATAATTTTTTTCCAGTTTGGGTGTGAGAGTGGGAATAATAATAACTATAGTTTTTGGTTAACTAGAACACACATAATTTAAAATTTGCAATTGCCACCATTGACTCTGCCTTAGCCAAATGAAACCAAAACTTTGTGTTCATTGATCCTACAATGATGTCAATATCTTGGTTGGTTTATCATCTTCTTGGACCACTCAGTGAACAATTGTTAGTAAGAAAATAATAGTTCCTGAAATGGAGGAAAGATTTGCCTAAACTAGTCCTTGTTTTTTTGAGGATAACTGGATAGCTGATGTGTTAGCCCTTGAATGTAAGCCAGATCAGGAAATGAATTCCACAAGTTTAACTAAAGCTAGAACTTTACTGTGCATAATTTTTGATATGGTAGATTCAATAAGTCAATGATATAAAGCAGTTGATATATTTTTTGTGATAAATCTTTTTATTTCACTTCTGATATTTATTTTTAATTGCAAAACCGTAAAGGTCTGATCCAAATGGGCACTGCTGTGCATGAGATGGGAAAGGCTAATCTTTTCTCCATTACTACACTAGCATTGTTGTATTCCCCTAAATACATGAACAACAATTAATGAACAATGATGATTGTAAAATAATATTAACAAATGTCAGTCCAAAATGGAACAATAACAGAAAGTCCAGGATCAACAAAAAAGCATTTCAACAAATCACACTTTCAAAAATAGGAAAAAAAACTTCCCCAAAATAGGAAAAACCATCACCAAAAAAACTTATGAAACATTATCTATAATATCCAACATGCAAAATAAAAGTTTCTGTATATCAATTTCATTTTAAGATCATAAGAATGTCATTTCACTGTTATCAGAACAACCTGCTATTAATGTGAATGAATAAAACACGGGAAATCATTATTCCTTTTTGTCCTGATATAGTCTTTTAAAAAAAACTTGGAAATTCATTGTACCCTGCAAAAAAACAAAACAAAAAAAAACCCAGAAAGAATACTTGCTGTCTATCATCTTGTCTCTGAATAATAGGCCTGCCATTTTGCAATGATGCAAATAGAAAGTGTTTCGTGAACTGACCCCAAAACTCAGTATATTTACTTTCTGTTTGTACTTGATAGATCATGTAAATCATATAAAATAGGTAAACCTTCCTTCTCATAATAGTTGTAGGCTGATATTTTCCAGTAAACCGATTAATGACAATGTCTACATGTTTTATTTTCACTTATAATAGCTTGTCAGTGAGTACATTTATGTTAATTTCATCAGAAGATAAACTGGTTAGAAAAACTATTGGGAGCCATTATGATGTTACAAGAGCTTTGGAAATGGATTGTTAAATTGCTGATGAGATGAGATGAGACGAGACGAGACGAGACAAGACTAGCACTTCAAGTTCTACTGTGCACGTTATGATCTAGACCTTGAGCTCTAGCCAGGGCTGATTATACTGGCAGAAATATTTTGGTGACATCTATCCAGATAATGTCCATGTATAAGTCTTTGGTGGGTGGGTGGAGAGGGAGGGAACCAACTCTGTTAGAAAGATGCCAGTCATCAAAGATGTTACTACAAATAGTATTTCAATGACTGTAGCATTATAGAATATTATAGTTCATCTGAATCATCCCACTGAGTGAAGGAGCAAGATCCAATTGGGTCCAGGAAAGATGATCCAAGATTTTTAGGTGCTGTAGTTTTGGACCGAGAACCAGCCCAGTCAGATTGCTAACCTACTGCAATCAGCATTAGAATTTCTGAAGTTGGCTTAAGGCAATGTTCTTCAGCCTTAGCAACTTTAAGCAGCATGGACTTCAACTTCCAGAATTCCTTAACCATCATGCTGGTTGGGGAATTCTGGGAATTGAAGTCCATAAAGCAGGGGTGTCAAACTTGCATCATCACGTTGCCTTTGCTTGTTGGAAACCGGCCAGGAAAATTACAAATGGCGATCACATGACCCCAGGTGATCATAAATACATGCTGGTTGCCAAGTGCCCAAATGTTGATCACATGACCATGGAGATGCTGTGATAGTAGTAAGTCTTGAGGACCAGTTATAATTCACTTTTCTAGTTCTGTTGTAACTTTGAACGGTGACTAAACTAATGGATTTAAGTTACCTGTATGTGTGGATTTGAGCGGATTTAGGATTCTTCTGATTGAAAGTGACTCTAGAATTCCCCTTAATAGCTATTGTCTTATTCCAGTGAAATGCAAGGAGGTAGGGCAAATCAGATTGGGAGAGGAAACTGGAGCTTTCCATTTTTACAGTTTGTTGTTTGCTGTGAGTTCAGAAGACTATAGAGGGAGACTTTTTTTTTTTTTTCAGATTAGCCCCAAGGATTTTTCCTCCAAAGCCCTGGGAGTACGAAAAAGTCAATTTAAAAAGTGTAGGCGAAAAGACCCAGGGTGGTCTATGCTTTTCAGTGCTGCTTTGCTTAGTTGCACTGTTTTATATTTGTTCATGTTTTTTCTCCATCCTGTTTTGATTCCCCCCACCCTTGTTAGTTGATTAAAGATTGCTAGGTTGTAGTTCTTGGGCTTTATATCTTATTCCTCACAGATTTGTTTTGTTATATTTATTCAAACCCACATCTTTTATTCATTGTTATGCAATATAGGATTTGTCCGTATACCAAACCCACTTGGCCTAATCACCCTAACCGTAGAAGGAAAGTGGAGAAATTTGTTTAACTGAGCCTTGGGGCAGTGGCATCTCCTGTTTCCCCTTTCCCTATCCAGATCCTAGGGGGAAAAAAGGGGGGTGTCTAGATGGTGGAAACTTCACACTACCTATCTGGATGCAATTCTATTCTACAAGAACAGATACACTGGAATTATCAATGCTTTTATGCCATACCAATTCTTTTGACTCTAAGCAGCCAAATTATAAAAAAATAATTGTGCGAAATATCAAATCTATAAAACAAAAATGCAACCCATAATTGTAATCATAAAACAACAGGAACATAAATAATCAGGCATGTTTGGTAGAGATAGAAATAGCAATAGAAAGAAAGAAAAACCTCATCCCATTCTCACATTACCTCTGCCTGTTCCAGTTGAAATGCATGTTCTAAAAAAAATGTATGTTTTAAAAAAGATCCCTTAATGTTAAAGATTTTGTATCCAATGGGATGGCATTCTGTAGGAAGGGAGAGTGCTTGGCGGAATCCCTCCCCCCCGCTCTCTCTTTGCAAGCACTCTGTCCAGGCACTTAGAGGGAGAAATTCTCCATGGAGTAAGCTGTCTCAGAGACACCCAGCACCCAAGTCGTGATCATGGCACCTTCAACTGCACCTGGAAGCAAAATTGACCAGCAACACAGGTACTATAATATTGGATTGGTCCAATTAGCATATCAGCTGCCTTTTTGGGCCCAGTTGTACTTTAACCTTGAAGGTAGTCTTCAAAGACAATCCTACCTATAACACAATACATTAGTCCAACCATGAGATGATGGGAGCATGAATGAGTACAACAAGTTCCTTTTCTCCAGAAAGTGCGCCAGCCAAAGCTGGGCAAAGACCTTTCGGATCATAATCTGCTGTTCTAGTAGGAACTGAGAGTCCAGGAGAAGCACAGAGAGCACATCAGGTCTTTTGAAGGGAGGACGTGTTCTATCCAGAACTAAAGTTAGTATTGTTTCAGAGTCAATCAGTTTTGAATCCACAGCTATTCTGTTTTGCAACTGTTGGGTCTCAATCTGCCCCGTACATTCTTCATATGCAGTACAGGACTTCCATGGCAACTCCTGATACTTGGGGCAAATATACAACCTGGGTATTATAGCAATAGTATTTAGACGTGTATAGTGCTTCGCAGTGCTTTACAGCCCTCTCTGAGCAGTTTACAGAACCAGCCTCTTGCCCCCAACAATCTGGGTCCTCATTTTACCCACCTCGGAAGGATGGAAGGCTGAGTCAACCTTGAGTTGGTGAGAATCGAATTGCGGGCAGGCAGTACAATTAGCTTGCAATATTGCTTTTTAACTACTGTGCCATTCTCTTGTATTATCAGCATATTAATAATAGTGCACTCTTTCAACAACTTCACGTAGTTATCAACGAAGATGAGGGACAAGAGATACCCCATGCTAGAAAGTCTAAGGATTTGACTTCTCTCCAAGCAACTTAATTAGAAAAGCCTAATCAGGAAGGAATGAAACATCAAAGAATGGTATCTCCCACTCCCAACACTCACTGGCAATTCAGGAAGATACAACAGTCAATAAAATTAAAGGCTGCCGAACGATCCAGCAAAATATCTTGTTATGTTCTCCAGAGAGAATTTGCCTCTATGGAAGGAGATGATTGAGCAGTTATATTGCATAATTTCTTATTGATTGAAACAGATTGGATAATAAAAGAACATAATATAAATAGTTTAACAAGATATGGAGTAAGCATAAGAAGAGACTCAGTTCAGAATTGCCACACATTGTTAACAATAACAAATATTAATTTTTAAGAAGGCTGTGGAATAAGATCAGGTCAATGGAAACATCATAATTCTTAGAGCTTACAAGATCTGGTGGTAAATAAAACCTGCACAAAATCTTTTGAAAAGATCATTCAAAAATATAGCAAACCTCCTAACTGGTTTCTGTATTTACAGATTAGTACTATCATACAGAAGGAAATGTAGAGGTTTAACAACCTTAGTACAATTCTAAAATTTTATAATGCAACATTTATTAGCTATGATGGATCTCAAATATTCAAAAATGTATTGGAAATGTAATAAAAAGTGGGATGCTTTTATAGTCTGTTTTGATAAAGTAAAAATGCTTAGCAATTTTGGAAAGCGAAAATGTTTTCTAAGGATACAACAATTTTTTGTCTTGCATTTTCATTACTATCCATTATTTTTATGTTAAACATCATAAAAACCTTATATACTAGTAAAATGTACTGAACTAACATATCTGCTTTTGGTAGTAAAAATGAAACAGACAGAAACTTCCAACTATACCTTTCCCAGAAGACTGACAGCTGAAACGATGGAGTTTAAGTTGAAAATATGTTTAAAATAACCACATAGTTGAGATATAAAAACTTTGCTGGTTCAGTACAATTTGACAACCATTTATTGATTATAACACTTGGAAAAAGTATTATCTCCCACACTGACTTAGTTTTCCCATTTTATATGTGTTTTAAAGAACTTCACTGTTTATTATTCTCTTTGGGTTACTTTGTATGATCTCACCAGAGACTCTGTCCACTGTCTCAGGATTGATAGGTTCAAACTGTTCCCAGATGTCATCCTTAAACATCCCTTCCATCCAGCTGACTTCTAATTCCAAACTGATCCCTTTGCTAATAACTCATAGCAGTTTGTGTTCTTCCAGCCAATCCTTCTGTACAAGATTGGATTCAAAGGTCACTTTAAAAAGAGTTGTCACATGGAACTCTGGCGAAGTAATAACAAAAAAGTAATTTTCTCCCACCTTCTCCCCAATGATGAATGGCCTAAATTTGGCCCTGAAGGTATGTTCAGTTGGATTTGTTTATCCTCTTCTGTCCACAACATTCCACTGATACTCCTGGAGTCCATAGAATCAGTGAATGGCTGAGGATTGATATAAAGGGAAAGACCGCCTGGGAACAATCCTATCAAAAGCCTTTGATGCTGCCTAGCTGGCTGGCTAGGTTTTCCATAGATCCACCCTCCACACAGCTGGCAAACTCCTTGCCTGCTCTCTGAAAACCATTTAGATACTTCACATTCCTTGGGTAGACTAATCTCATTGGCCCTATAGCCTTGCATAGGTTTGTGGCACTCCTCCACCAGCTATGGTAAGTGTGATATATTTATTTTATCATCATCTTCTTCTTTAAATGACCCCATAATCCCTTGTAGGGTGGAGTCTGGCAACTGGATGGAGCTAGCAGAGTGTTTACTGGCCAGATGCCCTTCCTGTCACCAATGAGGAGTTTTGTTCAGCGGATATATTCTCATTGTGCCCAGAGAAAGAAATATCTGCCTCTACCTAGGATCAAAGTCACAGCCTCCTGACTGTAAGGCAAGAGCTCCACCTCTAGGCCACCACACCACTCCTCTTTATTCCACTCTTATAGTATTATGAAATGCAATCTAACCTTAAGATAGGGAAATAGGGAGAAGGAGGGAGGATGAACTCTACAGTTGCTGTTTATTAATCAGTTTCCCTAAATTTATTAATTTCAGTGTCTTTTCCCCTTCCTTGAAAAAGAGACCAGTTGGATACTAGCTGGTTAGATTAAGTTCTCCCACTCTACAGGCCAGGCCACATGTTCCTTCTTTCTGGAACTATTTCTACTCCAATACATACTCTCCATATCCATATCTTTCATCTCATTTTAATTTCAGAGAAGTTTAAAAAGACAAGCACAGTTGTCAAGTCAGACACTCCCACACATTTAAATATAAATGTAATGTCTTTTAGATCCCAGCAGATTAATCTCAGAGGAAGTTTGATCATATACTTAAAAAAAATCTCTTACTTATATTCGCAAACTGTTAACTAATGGCTTAACCAAAATAGAGACATGCCAGGGAATTCTTTGAATGTAATATAAGCTATACCACAATATTATATTTTACTCCAAAGAGTATTAAATTCTTATTTTAAAAACACAGAGATAATACAGAGGAGATGGTTGAGACTCTGCTTAAGTTTCTCAGCATTTTTTATTTCGCTAAAATTTGACAATTACAATAAACTGTAATTGTAAAATAATTGTAAAATAATGAATAGACTAAGGAATATCTGTTATTCTGAAATACTTGTTGCTCCTGGGACTATATTATTGGCATCAATTTACATTATATCTGTAATAACATAATTAGGCAAGTGGCATAAATGATGCAATTTGTGTAATGATGCAAAGCTGACAACAAATGTTGTATTATTGCTGCAATAACAAGACTAAGACTAAAACAAGTCTCTTAGTCTCAGAAGAGAGTGTGTCTGAGTGAGTATCTCTGTTTCCTTCTGTTGGAAAGTATTGCTGTTCCTCCATTTCTTCTAATTGACTGATATTCTCCCCTTTTGGGTAAGACAATATATACAACCTTACATTCTAAGTCCATAATCCTTGCAGCACGCCTTATGCTTTATAGAGCCTTGGGCCTTTGTAAAATGATCTGCTATATTATTTTCTGACATACAGTATTCCAGCTTAATCATTTTACTTTGCACACATTGTCTCACATTTAAATATCTTAAATCTGTGTGTTTTGTTCTTGTTTTAACAGCAATATTTGAAGCAATCTGTATTGCTGATTGGTTATCTTCGTAAACAACAATAGAATCTGTTACATCAATTCCCATGTCAATTAGTAATTGCTTATACAAAACTAAATCTGTACATAGTAGAGACAAACATGAGAATTCAGCCTCCATTGTTGACAAACTTAGATGTTTCTGTCTAATAGATCTCCATCCAATCAATGCTTTTCCCAATAATACTACAGTACCTGATGGAGATTTTCGTGTATTTATGTCTGTAGCAAAACTTGCATCAACATATGCAGTTAAATTCAGTTCATCTTTAGGCTCTAAATACAATGCATAATGCATTGTTTGTTTCAGATAACTTAACACATGTTTAGCAGCTTGCCAGTGCCTTTCAGTTGGCTCAGAGTTAAATCTTGCTAATTGATTAACACAGTATGCAATATCTGGCCTTGACCAATTACTGAGATAAGATAAACTACCAATCAAGGACTGATAAATGTTCTTATCAAAAATAGGACTTTGTACATCACTGTGGCTAAACTCCTGACTCATTGGTGTTTTAGCCGGTTTACAAAGTTCCATTTTAAAACTTTTTAGTAATTGGTTAATTTTTTCTGCCTGTGAGATCTTGTATCCTCCCCTAGTTCTATCTATCTTTAAACCAAGATATTGTTTGATTTCTCCTAACTGTTTTATCTTAAATTTCTTCTTTAACAGTGACATTGTTTTAGTAGCTTCTTGTTCAGTTTTGGTGATTAATGCTATATCATCAGTAAACAATAGCAATAATGAAATTACACCATTACTTTCTCTTTTAAAGAAACATGGATCAGCCATGCCAGCTACAAAACCTATCTTAGTTAATTCTTTAACTATACACTGGTTCCACTCATATCCTGATTGCTTCAAGCCATAAAGACTCTTTTTCAATTTCCAGCAATCAATTGTATTATCATCTTTGGTATCTAAAGGTTTCTTTAAATATATAGTGTGTTGCAACGGTGCATGCAGATAAGCTGTCTCTACATCCAAATGATTTACAATGTATTTCTCCTTAGCTGCCCACACTAATGCTGCCCTTAATGTAGTAGCCTTCAGACTAGGTGCAAACACCTCATCATGGTCATTTGCTGTCTGATTGAACCCTTGTGCTACTAACCTGGCTTTATGGGTAACAGTCCCATCCACACCTGTTTTAAGCTTATATATCCATTTACATTCTATGGCATGTTTACCTGGTGGTAACTTAACATTTTCATATACCTCCAGTCTTTTTAATGATTCTAGTTCCTTATCTATTGCTTTCTGCCAAGCAGCCTGATCCTTAGCAGGATACAGTTTTAGTTCACTATAATTACTTGGAACTGTATTCACTTGGCATACAACACTAGCCTGATATCTATCAGGTGGTCATGTTACTTGGGTTGAACGTCTTGGTAATACAGGGTTTACTGGTGGACTTTCCTGTGCCACCTGCTCCTGTTCTTCTACCTCCTCCTGTGCCTGTTCTACTACTTCCTCCTGTTCTTCCTCTTTAATGGCTATTCGTGGTTTACTGATTTTATCTTTTAGGGACTATTTGGGTGTCAATAATAATATCATTGCTGGATTCCTGTTCCAGTTTATCCCACCCAAGGTGCTCTAGAAATTTTGCACTAGCACTACAATAAACATGAGCTGTGCCTTGATCCCAGAATCTAAACGACCTATGGGTTGGCCTCATAACCCACAAAAAATAACTTCTTAGCTCTATGTTGCCCTTTCAGTCTTACTTGTGAGGGAATATGCACCCATGCTGGAGCTCCAAATGTGTGTAAATAACTTACATTTGGTTTTCTGCCATGCCAACGAGTGAATGGCAATTCTCCAGTTGTTGTGTTAACTACATTCTTCAAAACATGGTTACTACACATTATGGCCTCACCCCACAGTGTTTCAGGCAAACCTGAATCACATAACATAGTGCGAGCCATGGCTTGTAATGTTTGCCCTCTTCGTTCTATAAATGAGTTATGTTGTGGTCTGTAAGGTGCAGAACATTTATGCTCAACACCAGCCAATTTCAACATAGTTTGGAATTTTTTGTTAACAAACTCAGTCCCGTTATCAGTGACTAAAGTAATTACTTTACTTTTCATTTTTCTCTCTGCAAACCTTAGCCAGTTAAAGAAATGTTGGAATGTTTCTGTTTTCTTTTTCATAAAATAGCAGAAACCATATCGTGAGTAATGGTCCATAATACTCAAAATATAGCAGACACCTCCTAAACTAGGTTTCTTAGGACCAATTATGTCAGCAAACACAACCTCTAAAGGTTCTTTGGTCTTAAACCCATTTAGTCTGTTTGCAGGAGTAACCTTACCCTTCTCTTGGCTACAAGCATTACAGTTTAAATACTTGCTACAGGGTTTTAATTTTACTCCCTCTGACAATTTAACAGTTTGTTTGAGCATTTTGAAATTAATGTGCCCCAGACAGCTGTGTAGTAAATGTATACATTCATCATGTGTCTTAACATTGTTATAAACTGAGTTAGCCATCTTCAACTAGTCATCATGTATCACATACAAATCCTTCTCTAAATTAGCAGTAACACTTTTACCCTCTTTCTCTATTATACAGTTATCTCCCCTAAAGGTTACTACGTAACCAAGATTAACTAAAGCTCTTACTGATAGCAAATTAAATTTCAGTTTAGGTACATATAACATAGGTAAATGTTCGTTTATACATGAACAATATGCAGTACCTTGATCTGAGGCGTTAATCTTCCATCCATTTGCCAATGATACATGTTGTTTACTCATGGACATCTTTACAAACCTTTCCTTATCTTTAGTAATGCATTGCGATGCTCCACTATCAACAACCCACAAATCATGGTTTACAATTGAATTGCTAGACATAGCTAAACTAACATTCTTCTTAGCCTTCTGGTGATTACTAGTATTCTGTCTTTTTCCTTTCTTACAGAATTTAGCTATATGTCCCCTAGCCTCACAAGAAAAACATTTCCTAACAGTATAGGCAGTTGAAGACAAATCCTTTTCTTGTGGTTGTTCCTTCCTCAGTTGGTCCCTATCCAGCCGTCTTCTTGCTTCTTGCTACAGATTTTTATCACCTTTTTCCCCCCTATAAGCTTCAACACCAGACTCCAGCTGTTGATAGAGACCCAGAAAGAGCACCTGCAATAATACTCTTTCATGCTCTTCCCTCTATCTTATCAAACAGGTAATGTCCTTGAGAAGAAGTCTCAGTTCTTTCTCAGCGTTGTCTGGTCAAGAAAAAAAAATATTTCCAAGCCTCTAGTTGGCAGTGTTACAAAGTTTCTTTTGCTTTCACTTTCCCCTCCTTTTCCAAACAAAATAAAATGAAAATTAATTAAAAAGGGAAAAAGATATTTAAAAAGATGACTAAAAGGGGGTCTCTAACCTAAAATATTACAAAGTCAAAAAGGAGAGAAAAAAATAGGTAGAAAAAAAAAACCAGTCCAGTTTCAAAATATAAAATCATATATAAAAAATCCAGCAAAGAGGAAAAAAAGTATTACTTTGACTTCCTGTTTAAAGATCACCGCTCAGTCACTTCTGTCTAAAATTTTACAGATTCTTTCTTTTCCTTAGGGTGTCCTTTCAAATCTTAGAATAAAGAAAAAGTTCTCACCAAACTGGCACACTTTCTCTTTCTGTTCTCTTCCGTTTCGGAGCTGTCCCAACTTCAGCAGCTTTAATGGCTGCCTCTTTGCCACTGGCAAAAAGAGCTTCTCCTGGATCTACCAGGGACTTTGTGGTATCCCTGGGATCGACAGGATGTACTCTTTACATTCACCATCCAGGAGCAAAGATATCGGCAGCGATCTCAGACCTCCAAGATCGCATGCCGTATCGTCGCGACGCCAGCTCCGCCCTCCCAAAACGGTTCCAGTTTTTATCCTTCGGTTCAGCTTACTGGCTGAGGAATCCTGGGAGTTGAAGGCCACACATCTTAAAGCTGGTAAGGTTGAGAAACACACTTCCTTAGGGGATGGCACCACACCTGTTGGCAACTTTCCCCAGAAACCCACTCATACCTTCTGCCCCTTTCAGCTTCCAACCCCCACCCACCAGGGAGCACAGAAGATTGAAGAAGAGCCTCAAAGAAAAGCAATACGTAGCTTACAGTGCCAGACCTTTTTTAAAGTTATGCAAAGCTGTAATTTTTTAATGTCACATGAGAGGTTAATAGTTAAATGCATGGGGAGTAATTGTGTTTACATTTAATTATCAACACTACATTTAACTTAGAATATACAATTAATTTAAATTACTGTATTCCATGATATAAGAGGAATAATTCTCCTCTCGGGAGATGATACTTATAGTCACTGGCCATTATTGTTGCCTGGGTTATAATCATGAGCAGAATAAGATCTTACTATTGTATTTCTGCTGGCAGCTTCCTTCGGATTTGCTCTGGAGCATAAGAATCTCAACTAAATTGAAAGGGAACATTCGTGGTAAAGCCAAGTAGAAATTTCTACCATGTTGCAGTGCTGGTTGGCATTTACTTCTGGGATACATCCAGTAGTAGGGTGTTCTTCTACTTTACTCAAGGTTTTGCATCCTCATCTTCTGAAATCAGATTAGGCTTGCTATAGTTTCTTTTTCTATATGGATACATGTCTCAACCAGAATTAAAGATCTTTAAATATCTCTTGCCCTGGGTTTTTCTGAGGGAAAGCCTACTTCTAACTATGAAGAGTCTGCTCCTTTCCCTTCTGAGATATCTCTTTTCTTAAAGAGGATTGAATTTTACTGTCTTACGTTGGTTATAATATCCAGCAACCTACTTTTTTCACATCGTGGAAGATACAAGAAGACTTTATTTCCCCAAAGTCCACTTTCAACTTAAAAGTCATGTTTTCAGCATGAGAGAGTTTCAGGGGTCCTTGACTTTTAACGTGCTTCAAGTTTAATGCCACAACTCCTTTCTGTCTTCTAGAGCAGCGGTTCTAAAACATTTTTGTCTCAAAACCTTTTTACATTCTTAACAATGATTGAGGATCCACAGAACTATGCTTTACATGGGTTATAACTATTGACATTTTTATAAGAAAGTAAAACTAAGACTTTTTAAAACATTAGTTTATTTTATTTTTCAGACCTCCTGGAAGGGTCTTGGGGACCCTCAGGAGTTTTCACATGTTGAGAACCACTACTCTAGAGTGATGAACTATACATTATTTTGTATGACTATTTCTTGTGATTCTATTTTTTTAAAAATAATTTTTCTGGTTTTTTATATACAACAAATCATTTTATTTCAATCGTGCATCGACTTGGATACATATGTCAATTATTTAAACGTTATAAATGATATTCTTCTTATCAAATCTAACAATACATCAATGTTCCCATATATATTCCCATATACATAATAATATCACACATTATAACTTTGCTTAAATTTCTCTAATTGCTCTATAAACACATCAAATCTTTTTTTAGGTTATTCTATTCTCTATCCATTGATAAAACATATTCCACACCATGTAATATTCAGTTTCTTTTTCTTTAATTTCTAGTGTCAATCTATTCATTTCTGCACATTCCAATATTTTTCTCTCTGTTGGTATTTTATCACTCTTCCAATTTTGGGCAAATCCAATCCTAGCCGCTGTTAAGACATGTATAATTAAGTACATCTTTTCTTTACTATAACCTTCTGGTACCATTCCTAATAGGAATATTTCAGGTTTCAAATCTTTCTTGTGATTCTGAAGGAGACCCAGAGCCAGTACAAATTAAACATTAAATCAACAGGCAATCCAGGCTAAAATGCCTTTCAAACAAAACCCATGAAAGCCATTAAACAAAACTCATCCTCAAGCTGGGACCAAATCTATTTTTTTCATGGCGTTCCAGAACCCCAAGAGAGGGGGCACCATCCTTATCTCCAGGGATGGGGGGAGAGATACTGGGGAGATGCTGCAGAGTAGAGCTGGGCAATTTATGGCTGTGGGCCACATCTGGCCTTTTGACTATCCCTATGTGACCCACAGCTACAGCAGCGGGGGGGGTGGTAATGAGGATGGGGAGCAGTGGTGGCAGGAGGGGCAACAGCAGTGGTGGTGGTGGGCCTTCACAGCACTCTCGGTTGAGAAAATTAATTGCCCATCTGACCTTGCTCCAGAGGATGGGACCCCCAAAACCAGCTGTAGCTTCTGAGTGGTCTTCAAAGGTAGTCCCATGTAGTAGTCAAACTTTGAAGTGACTAAGGCAGGAGGGACTGTCTGAAGAGGATAATACAGCAAGGCTAGTTTGCATTCATGCTGACTAAACATAGGTACCTGCACACTATTTAGGACTTACTATACTTAATTACAATCCTTCTCCTCAAGCATTCAGCAAAGGAGCAAGGTCTATGTAGGGAGCAGCAAGGCAGCAAATAAATAGAAACCAGGTTCACCTTCAGCTACCAGCACAGAATCTCCAAAAGATCCCCGCTCAGCTTCCTGAGGGCAGGTATGGATGACCACATCCTTCTCCCCCTTCCAACCCATTGCAAATGCACCCTTATGCTTGTGTTCTCCAGCTTCGATTCAAAACAGCTGTTTTAACCCCAGAGCTGCTTTAAGTCCTTCGGAGCAGATGGTCTCCGGTGCTTCCTTCTGATTTATTTATTTATTTTTATTTATTTATTTATTTGATTTGCCAATTGTTTACAAGATAATAAGTATAAATTTATACATAGTTGTGAATACATGAAATGGGTACATATAAGAAAAATAAAAGAATAGGAGAAACAATAGGACAGGGACGGTAGGCACGTTGGTGCGCTTATGCACGCCCCTACAGGCCTCTTAGGAAAGGGGTGAGGTCAATAGTAGACAGTCTAAGGTTAAAGTTTTTGGGGTTTGGGAAGAAACTACAGAGTCGGGTAGAGTATTCCAGACATTGACCACTCTATTGCTGAAGTCGTATTTCCTGCAATCAAGTTTGGTGCGGTTTACTTTGAGTTTGTATCTATTGTGTGCTCTTGTGTTGTTATGGTTGAAGCTGAAGTATTCATTGACAGGTAGGACATTGCAATGTATGATTTTATATACCATGCTTAGGTCAGACCGAAGACGGCGTAATTCAAGGTTTTCTAGGTCTAGAATTTCAAGTCTGGTGGCATAAGGTATTCTACAACGAGTAGAAGAGTGGAGAACTCTTCTTGTGAAATATTTCTGGACTTTCTCAATTGTGCTAATATCAGATACGTAATGAGGGTTCCAGACAAATGTTTTGTATGCTCTGGTTAGTAGTGTGATATTACCAGAGAAAAAGCTACATAGGATTATTGGCGGGCCCAGCTCCAATTGGCTGCCCTGCCTGGCACGGCCTGTGCCCTCCGCAGCTGGTCACTAGCTTGTGCAGCTCTTTCATTCTGCTCTGTTCTCTGCGGATCAGCAGCTGCAGCTTTTTAAATAATCTTGCAGTTGATCCAGGTTGCCCTGTGAAGTCCATGAACTATGCTCAAACCAGAAGTTCATGTTCCAGTCAACCCTTACTTCTCCCAGTGGGAATCCTTTGGCCATCTGCATCTGCCCAGAAAGGGTGAAAAATGAGCCCCTTGGTCTCCCCTTTCCCCTCTGCTTCCCTCTCTGTTATTCCCCACCACCACCAAGTCACCCAGAGTCAGCTTGGAGGGGGAAATAAAAATGAATGAATGAATGAAAGAATGAAAGAAAGAAAGGAAGAATGAATGAATGAATGAATGAATGAATGAATGAATGAATGAATGAATGAATGAATGAATCAATATTGAAAATTTATTTCTGTGAAGTTGACCTAACAGTTCTTTCTTGATGCAAGTTTTCCATGGACCTATAGAAGAAATTCTTCCTACAGAAGAAAAAAAATAGTTGTGTTTGTATCAAAGAAAATAATGTCGGGATCATGAGTGAGAGCACTTGTTTGTGCAAACCTCCAGGGAAGGGGGTTAGTGAAACCCTCCCTAAAAAGGAAAGACAGGCACTGGTGAATTAATCCATACAGGAATCAGCCAGCAAGGTTTGCATTTTCCCACATGGTGGGAAGGAAAAGAAGAAGGGGAATGAATGATCAAGTGGCTGTAGTTTTGGACCGAGAACCAGCCCAGTCAGATTGCTAACCTACTGCAATCAGCATTAGAATTTCTGAAGTTGGCTTAAGGCAATGTTCTTCAGCCTTAGCAACTTTAAGCAGCATGGACTTCAACTTCCAGAATTCCTTAACCATCATGCTGGTTGTGGAATTCTGGGAATTGAAGTCCATAGAGCAGGGGTGTCAAACTTGCATCATCACGTTGTCATCACGTAATGTATCGTGACTTTTCCCCCTTTGCTAAAATGGGGGTGGGCATGGCCAGTGTGTGATGAATCTGGCTGGGGGGGTGTGCAAATTTGACACCTCTGCAATAGAGTTTAAAGCAAAGGTGGTATTCAGCAGGTTCTGACCGTTCTGGAGAACCGGTAGTGGAAATTTTGAGTAGTTTGGAGAACCGGCAAATACCACCTCTGACTGGCCCCACCCCCATCTATTCTCTGCCTCCTGAGTCCCAGCTGATCGGCTGGGTCTTCTTTTGTTGCCCTACACAGGAGAATGGAGCTGGAAAGCAGGTTAGTGGGGTGAGGAGGGAATGGGGATTTTACAGTAACCTTCCCCCAGGAGTGGGGTGGGAATGGAGATTTTACAGTATCCTTCCCCTGCCACACCCACCACACCATGCTCACCAAGCCATGCCACACTCACCAAGCCATGCCCACAGAACCGGTGGTAAAAAAGTTTGAATCCCACTACTGGTTTAAAGTTCCCAAATTGATACACTCTGGCTTGAGGAATAGTTGGAAGAATATTTGGTTTCTGTCTCAACTATATCTTGTGTTTGTCTTAGTCCTACCTCCAGCCTGACATGGAAAGGCTGAGTGCAGTGTATCCAATGTTAGGTACTTTCATACATACTACTATGTTTGTTGCATGCAAAGTGGTTGCTATTTGTGGAGGTTCTGCTCCAGTTGTTATCTGAATAAGCGCTGATAATAAAATTATGGATGACAAGCACGTATTTGCATATATAATGATTTGCACCATTTTGCACATTGTAGGGTACATATTTTGCACTACACAAAAAAATATCTCAAAGTTAAATACATGAAATCTGTTTCTGCAGTTAACAAGGTCTTATCTGAGGGTGGAGGTTCGTTCTACGAGCTTGTGGGTTGGTTTCCGAATGTTTTGTTACCAGGCTAGGTAACGTCTTCAGCAAAATTTAGGGGATGTTAGTGTCAGTGTTCTGCTTATAAGGGCTTTGTGTGGTCAGTAGGTCTTATGATGGTAACGTTCAGAACATTTGGAAACCAACCCACAAGCTCGGAGAACCAACTTCCACCCTCATCCTACACCTGAGCTACAGATATTCACCACTATTGCAAAGTCCTTATCTATGTTTTCCAATCATGGATATGCAAAACCATAGATCATATAAACTCAGATAACAGAACAGAATAGAATAGAATTCTTTATTGGCCAAGTGTGATTGGACATATAAGGAATTTGTCTTGGTGCAAATGCTCTTAGTATACATAAAAGAAAAGATACATCATCAAGAGTCAAGAATCATAAGATACAACGGTTAATAATAGTTATAGTGTACAACAAGCAATTAAACCATACTAAGAAACTGTCAATAAAAATAAAAAATGAGGGCCATCTGTATTGATAAAGCTTAAGATATAAGACAATGTGGATAACTGTGTACTGTTTATTCTCTGAAATTGTGTAGTTAACCAAATTCATATGTTTCCGTAGAAGCTGTCTTTATTTCTGTTCGCTAAATTCAGAGGGGGAAAAACAACTTAAACAAAATGGGCTGGGAATAAAAACATTACCCTGACCTCAAGTTGACTGTTATTGGGAATTATTACATATTTCTGGCAATTGTTTTGGTTCAACTATTTTTCTTCTCCAACCACAAGAATCAAATTCCAATGTGGTTTATTTTAAACTAGCATACTCCCAAAAGAGATTTTACAAGTCTGTGTTTAAATGTATTTCTTATTACTCGAAAAGAAATAGGAAAAAATAGTCATTGGACAGGAAGCAAGTAGTGTAATAATAGATCTATACCAGAAAATAATGAAAATCAGCGTAAAGCTGATGTTTCATTTCCCTTGATGTCATTTATGCTTAGAACTCTTACACTTCTGATAGTTTTCTCCGCTCCATGTCCTGCTTTCAACCCCACATCTGTTTCTCAGACAGGCTTTGCCATACACATCTGGCAGAGTTGGGAAAACATTGGGACCCCACAAAATTCAGAGTTACTGACATCCAATTTAAAAACATTTTATTAGGGAGCCAAAGGTTCTCATCAGATTCCAGAGGCATTCAGCTACTCCATTGAATGAAATTTTGTTCCTTGGCATGCAGACTGCTCTGAGAAAACTTTTAGATGGGCTGCTTGAAATGGTGGGTGTGAGTCCTTTGAAGTACAATCTGTTTTAAGATTAGTATATATTATTATCTTAAGATCATTGGCACTTCTTTCATGTTAGCCTTTCCTTCTCCTTTTTGCTTGGTGAGGGAATTCTGGGAGTTGAAGTCCGTCCCTCTTAAAGCAGCTAAACTTGAGGAACACTGAGTTGTAGGAGTAAAAAGTTGTATGATCTAAAAGTGTAATAAGGTACTTTCACCCTTTGAATAGCCAAACTCCTTCATGCCCTTTGGTCTCACATGCTGCTGGATTATAGTCCTTTATATCAGAGGTGGTATTCAGCAGGTTCTGACCAGTTCTGGAGAACTGGTAGCAGAAATTTTGAGTTCGGAGAACTGGTAGTGGAAATTTTGAGTAGTTTGGAGTACCACTTCTGACTGGCCTCACCCCTATTTTCTCTTTAATGTTCCTTTGGTGTTTTAAAATACAGGTAATTCTCACCTTATGATTACAACTGAACCTGGAATTATGGTTGTAAGTCCTGTCAGTTGTTCAGCGGGTCACCACATTACTGGGCCTGATTTTATGATCTTTTTCTCAGCAGTCGTAAAGCAAATGCTATGGACCATGGCACAAATCCATTGTCTGCACTACTTTTTCCAGAAATTGGAAGTAAAAGCTGGTTTCTGGCAAAAAGAAATGTCATAATGTCACATGATTGTGGAATGATTGTGGAATGCTGCAAACTTTCATAAATGAGGGCTGGTTGACAAATGCTCAGAATGCAATCACGTGATTGTGGAGAGGGGCATTGGAACTTGTGTCATAAGTGGCCTTGGGGAGGTCCAATGTAACTTCGAATGATCATCAAGCATGACCATAATGGTCCTTGTTGAGGGCTACCAGTAGCTTCTAAGCATGATCCCAAACATTTTTAATCTAGATGAGAAGTTCTCAAAGTGTGGATTGTGACCAGGGGTGGGATGCTACCAGTACTGCCTGGCTCTATAGAACCAGTAGCTCTGAAGAGCAGCAGACACCAAACCAGTTCTGTGTTTGCTGTTGTTTGGCCCATCCGTGCTTTTCAGCTCTCCGGGAGACACAGCTTAAGGTGTTTTTTTTACACGCGCGTGCAACGTAGTCATTGAACCGGTAGTAACCGAATCCCACCCCTGGTTGTGATCCTTTGAAGAATAACAGAATACCAGAGTTGGGAGGGACCTAGGAGGACTTCCAATCCAACCTCCACAATTTGAAGCTTGACCCTCACAATTTGAAGGAAGGAGGTGTCTTGTGCACTAAGAAAGCCTGCTTTGTGGAATTTTCTGCCCCAGTTGTGAGATTAGCTCCCTGTTTTTCAACATTCTGCAAGTCCCTCAGCAGGCCTGGAGGCTCCAAGGGGCAAGGGGGATTTTGCATTGGGTCTTTTACTGTGGTTAATGTCACCATCTCCTATCTTTTAATCATTTTTTTAAAATTATGATTTTTAAAAATGTATTTGTTTTTCAGCTAACTATTGCATGCCACTCAGAGTCACTTTCATGTGAAATGGGTGGCTAATCAAATATGTCAGATAGCTAAATAGATGATAGATAGATATAGATATAGATGGATGGACAGATAGACATAGACAGCAGGGGTGAGATTCTACTGATTCAAACTGGTTTTATAGAACCGGTTGTTACAATTCTGTGCAGTTTGGAGAACCGGCAAATCGTGCCCCTGGCTGGCCCCACCCCTCCCCTCCCAGTCAGTCCTTATTGCACATGCGCGACATCACTGACTGCATTCTCCACCACCCAGTCACTCCTTAAGGTATTTCTTTTCTTTTTCCTCCAGTTGATCAGCTGTTCTGATGATCAACTGTGCCAGGATCCCCCTTGCTGTCTTACTGCTTCACCCAGGAAGTTTCCTTGAGGCCCAGGAGGCAAAAAACGGAGCACGGGGAGGGGGGGTTGCTGCAAAAAAGAAAAGAAAAGAAGCCATGCCCACCCAGTCACATAGCCACTCCCACCTAACCACTCCCACCTAGCCACACCCATAGAACCAGTAGTAAAAATATTTGCATCCTACAGACATACAGACATATATAGATAAATTGATTTGTTGCCAGAATTCACCCCTGCTATCCTAGGATAAGCCAGTGGCAAAGTCAGGATTTTAATTACCAACTGCTATAAAAGCAAATATAAATCCAAAATAAAAGTGAGACAAGAAATAAGAATGTCTGCCTCGGAAACAAAATGCAGATTTCATTAAGTATTCTAAGCTAAGTAGGTTTCTTCTTTCTACTATAAATATCGTTTTAAAATGGATTGGTGTTTTTTTTTTCCAGTGAAAAGCTTTGTACTTTGTAAAAATGCATTATTATGCCACTGTTGTATTTGATGTACAAATTAAATTTTAATTATTACAAATAAGCATATATTTCTTTCCCAGACCTAACCCCAATAAAAACATTAATTTTATTCATACATTGGAGAGCCACAAATTCATTCATTATTGTGGGAGCTTATGGCAAAGATTTAGATAGTTAGATTATTGTTTTGAACTTCTTCTCCACCATTAATCTTTTCCTCTGTCTCTCCAATCACTGTAATCTAGCTCCCTTCCCCCAACGGTCAGCTGTTTCCTTCTCAGCCTTTCAATATTATGTCCGTTGCACTTAAAATAACAGATGTACAGAAGCCTTTTCATTTCCAGTCCACTCAATGCAGAAACATTTGTTCCCTTTAATTGTGAGGCTATTGGGGAAAAAACAAATACATTTGGGCGAAGTAGATTTTTGATGCCTTTTCTAAGTAGCCTATTAGCATCTTGAGTTACTAACATAGCTGATTCTTTTTAAATTCATTTTTAAAAATCCCTTTTCGAATATGAGGAGAATTGAAGCATGACCCCGTACAACGGTTTTGATCCCATGATCAAAACTCAGGCACTTGGCAACCACTAGGTGTTTGTGATAGTTGCAGCCTTGCAGGGTCACGAGATCACAAATTGCAGCTTTCCCATGAAGTTTTTGACAAGCAAAATCAATGGGGAGGAAAGCCGAATTCACTTAATGATCGTGGAAAAAAAAAAGCCAGGCATGGCTCACTTAATGATCGCATTACTGAGTGATGGAAGTTCCAGTCTCAATTGCAGTTGTAAATCAAGAACTTCCTGTAGTTAATATTAAATGGACTCTTCTGATTCAAACCAGTTTGTCAATCTGGATTTAAGAAACCTGATTCTTAAAAAAAACAAAAAAACACTTGCACTTCTGGGATTCTTTGCCAAATTTGCTTGTTTGTAGCTCTCTAAATCTGGGAGTTACCTACTCAATGACCATATCCTAAATCTCAAGCATTTTGGTCTTAGAACCTCTTTACTTTCTTAAAAATGAGTGAGGATCCCAAACAGCTTTGGTTATATCTGATCAATATTTATGGCGTTAGAAATTAAAACTGAGAAATGTTATTTATTGGTTTGACTTTGATCCTGGGGTTCCCACGCCACATTTTGAGAACTACTTAATGACATCATAATCTGCATGGACATTCTAAAAGGGACCTCTTGGAAATGTAGTTTTGTCAATGTCCCAGAAACCACTGTGAAGGGAAGGGAAAGATTACTTAACATTGTACTCCTGTACAGAACTCAACTCAGAAAAGTTCAAACAAATGGTCAAACAAATGGCAACTTCAAATCTCAACAAATAAATGCTCTGTCCTACATATTGGCAAAAAAAATAATAATCAGAAAATAAAATACAGGCTGAATAGTCAAGACCTTGTTGATGATCCAAACTCTGTCAAGGATCTTGGAGTACTCATCTCAAATGACCTAAGTGCTAGAGCCCACTGTAACTACATAGCCAAAAAGGCGTTAAGAGTTGTTAACCTAATCTTACATAGCTTTTTCTCTGGTAATATTACACTACTAACTAGAGCATACAAAAGACCAATACTCGAATACAGCTCATCAGTCTGGAACCCACATTACGTATCTGATATTAACACAGTTGAGAAAGTCCAAAAATATTTCACAAGAAGAGTTCTCCACTCCTCTACTCATTGCAGAATACCTTATGCCACCAGACTTGAAATTCTAGACCTAGAAAACCTAGAACTACGCCGCCTTTGGTCCGATCTAAGTATAGTATATAAAATCATACATTGCAATGTCCTACCTGTCAATGAATACTTCAGCTTCAACCATAACAACAACTAGAGCAAACAATAGATACAAACTCAACGTTAATAACACCAAACTTGATTGCAGGAAGTACGACTTCAGCAATAGAGTGGTCAATGTTTGGAATACTCTACCTGACTCTGTGGTTTTTTCCCCCAAACACCTTAGACTGTCTACTATTGACCTCACCCCTTTCCTAAGAGGTCTGTAGGGGGCGTGCATGAGCGCACCAACATGCCTACCGTCCCTGTCCTATTGTTTCTTTTATATATATTTTTTTCCTTATATGTATCCATGTATTCACAACTATGTTTTTACTATTATCTCGTAAGCAATTGACAAATAAAAATTAATTAATTAATTAATTAAATAAATAAAAAAATAAAATAAAAGAAAGTCTGCTTGTTCAGAGAGATTTATCCTCCCACCCCATCCTCAATTTAATAAGATACTGAGCTTGTCAGCTGGAAAGCTGATTGCCCAGGTTCGAGACCTAAGCACTGTACAATGGGGTGAGCTCCCACTACTTGCCTCAATTCCTGCCCACCTAGCAGTTCAAAAGTATGCAAATGTGAGTAGATAAATAGGTACCAATTTGGTGGGAAGGTAACAGTGTTTCATGTGCCTTGGTGTATAGTCCTGCTGGTCTAATGACCATGAAAATGTCTTCAGACAATGCTGACTCTCTCAGCTAAGAAATAGAAATTACACCACCACCACCCCAGCAGAGTAGGACACAATGGACAGGGGATCCTTTACTGTTACCTTTACATTTATGCATTTACAATGTTAGATGTATATCCCATCTTTCCTCCAGGAGTACAAGATGGCCTATAGTTTTATCCCTGCAACAATTCTATGAGATCAGGCAGACTTAGAGAGCCATTTCAGATGAAGTACTCCTCAATGAATTTTCCAGGCTGATATGGGCTTTGATCTTAAATCCCTCTGATCCAAAATGATCTCAGTATCTCACTGGCTCTTTTCCAAAGGCCTGCAGCTGCTAGATCAGTTTAATTGTGATGTGCACATACGACTTTGCTATTTGGTACAGTTGATAAGTTTCATAAGTTGATTCATTTGCTGCAAGTAGGTGGGAATAATTGTAACCAAAAGTTCATTTACAGAACATTAAAGTTCTGCAACATATTCAGAGATCATATGCAGTCTTCTGGGTTGTGTCAAAGAGCTGACAATACTGGAGGAATTACAGATAGTTCTCAATTTACAACCACAAATTGAGCCCAACATTTCTGTTGCTATGCAAGACATTTATTAAGTGAATTTTGCTCCATTTTGTAATTTTTCTTGACGTGGTTATTAAGTGAATCACACCAGTTGTTAAGTTAGGAACATGTTGTTAAGTGAATCTGACTTTTCCATTGACTTTGCTTGTTAGAAGGCCACAAAAGATGACCTCAGGACACTGCAACCACCATAAATATATGGCAGTTGCCAGTTGTCTGAATTTTGATCACATCATCATGGGCATGTTGCAACGATCATAACTGCGAAATGGTCACATTTCAAGTCATTTTTTTCAGTGTCATTGTAACTTCAAACAGTCACTAAACAAATAGTTGTAAGTTGAGACTACCTGTAATGTCTTTCCCTTTTCTTTCTGGCTCCTTAAGACTTCTTTGTTTTTTTATCATTTAAACTGAAGGATATCCTTTCCCCCCCTTTCCTTTAAGCATTCAGAGAAAGGGTGGGTTAAAAATCCACACTAATTAAATTATCTTATTTTAACTCATTAGTCAAAAGCATAAAAAACCCTCTCTCAAGAAGAAACACATGTTAAATTTATCTTTTTTTTTAAGCTGCTGACCGCCAAAGCTCAAAAGGAGAGGCAATTTATTCTGGATTGCACAAAGCACTGATGGTTTATTTCTCTTTGAATCATTTCCACTAAACTGATATTTTACAGCATGCAATGTTCGATGAATTATTAAAGGACTGCAAACACTTCAAATCACAGTTTATTCAATTAGGAGCTGTCTTCTTTTAAATGGCATGTTGGAAAATTTGCTTGTAATATCATTGCCAGTTTCAGAGAAGCAAATCTGATATTACTCATGCTTCTTTTTTCATTTCTCTGTCAGCTCTAACAACCAGGCTAGACTGGACAAAATATAACAAGTATAACAAAAAGGTGTTTACAATTTAACAGCCTGAATAGCAAGACAGTTCCAGAAAGAGATCAGGCATTATATACCTATGTATGTAAAGTTACACTTTATGACATATAATGAATAGACATGTACATAAAAGAAAAATGAAAAGAGAGAAGATAAAAATAAATCAGTGTGAGAACAAGAATATATCACACAATGCCTCAACATTGCTTTACATTGTGTTACTGCATTCCATTATCAATATTTTTAAAAGTTTAACAATTTACTAGTTAGTGACATATTATGGAAACACTTTGTCTGAATAACTTCTTCATTGCTGCCTTTTGCCCTCACGGGCACATTTGGTGGGATAATTTTTCAGTTGCTCCTGTGTTTCATCTCTTTGCATGCCATAATATTAACGTAGTTCCACTTTCTTATAAGATTAAAGTCTCAACTGCCTTGAGACAGTTTTACCCCTTTTTTTTTTAAATGAGAAAGCATGCCCTTTGGTATACAGATAGATTATTAACAGGCTGATGTACCAAGCAATATATATCAGCTTTATTTTCAATTAATTGCTGCATAGTTGCATGGTTCAGAATTAAATTTATTGTTGGCCCAATTGTAGTAAATCCCCCCCTCTACTAATTCTGTGTGAATGAACTTCCTCTGGAGAAATTCATTGTCAGTCATCTAAATGTGCTGGCATTTATTAGCCCAAAGCTGCCTTAAAAGAATTGGCCCCAAATGATGTTATATAATTGCAGGATTATGAAGTAGCAGAAAAGCCAGAGGACAGCAACATAGAAATGGGAAACAATAGTAAACCCATCCCTTCAATGGAGCCATCAGTGATACAAAGCAAAAAAGAGGAAACAGAACTGAGACTTCCATTTGGGGATTGAAACTTGACTGGGGTTGTTAGGAGTGGTGGTAGTGTGTGTGTGTTTCCTAAATTAGGCAGCCATTTCTTCTTTCTTGGCTTATTACTTCCAAAGGGGCTGAAGTGAGCAAAAACAACCTTCAAGCCTTTCACAGCTCCTTAACAAGCAAAAAAAAAAAAAAAAGCAAGATTTTCAGTGAATCTTCTTTAACCAGACCGTTTGGAAGGAAAAGGAATAGGTTAGAGCAGACCTGCACCGCTACAGTCTATAGACCTGCACCGCTACAGTCTACAGTCTACAGTCTGTATTTGGATTGCCAAACAGCCTTGTATAGTCTGTGTACCTTTTGGTAAATTCAAGAAATCCACTGTCACCAAATGTTGCTACCCAGTTGCCACAGCCCTGAAAGACAATCCCCTCCGATGCCTCCCTGGCTTTGCTAGCTACCATTGCTGCTGCTGTGCCACTGCCCACTAAAAAGCTGATGGTCATGGCAACTATTTCTTTTGTAGTCCAAGATTATTGTTAATCTATCAATATGGGCCTTTCCCTTCTACAAGATGGGCAGGCCTAAGTTAGAGACATCTTGGCAGCTGTCTGTGTTTACTTAGTGTTAGATCGGGTAAGGAGAGACGCGAGACCAGTGTACTTCAAGCTCTTTATTTCATGTATAGATCTGTACAAGATCTTGGAGCCGTGGCAGCCCTTCATATAGGCATTGCTCGCGGCTCACCAGCCAATGACAGGTCTTTGAATCTCCCGCAATCGGCTCGGCCAATCGTGGTTGATTCATAGTGGACCAATCACTGCAGCTTAGTTGACCAATCATATTGCGGTAAGTATGGACCAATCAGAATTTAGTATTTGGAGTATGGTAATACAGAACACTTAGCATTCAATTTCTTTTTTAAGTTCTATTAGAGCAGAGCTTTCTTGATCTTCTTGCTAACTACCACTTGATTCAGTGGGCAGTTAGATATCCTTTTTCTGATTAAAGAACACTGGCCAGATGGTCTGCTCTTCTACATATTTTGATAAATGACATCCTCTTTCCCAGGCTCTGAGACTAATATGGCAGCCTGTGCTGTGAGTTTGTTTTTGTAAATGGCCATATAAATAATAAAATAAAATAAACCCACCAACCCATGAGTCTCCAGGTCAATCCAATGTACCAAAATAAAAACAGGCATTATCTTTTAATATCTATAGACAGCTCAGATGATTTCAAATGTTCTGCTCTATCAATCAGAAATTGTGGTCAATAAAATTAAGTCATTTAGGAAGAGGGAGAATATTGTGAGATTGAAACTGTAGAAGAGAGTATAGAAGGAAAAAAGCAAGCTGTAAGTTTGTAAAGCAACTTGTATAGGGCTTGAGTCTGCCTCAACTATTGAATTAGAACAACTAAAGCAAATTGAGTTAACAAGCAAAGACATTCTAGCTTTAAGGATGTTTTTATAGACTGCTCAGTAATAAATGACTTGTTCCTGATGGTATCCACCTAGAGCAGCGGTCGCCAACTGGTGGGCCACAAGAAAATTTTGGTGGGCCACAGAGAAATCTCACCCCCAGAGCACCCCCCCAAAGCAATTAATCCAGGCTGTGCAGAAACACAAGGCTGCAATGCCCATATGGCTCAAGGGAACCCCCCCTGCCCACTCACTCCTTACCAGGCAAACTTGCCTGCTAAATTGCTTTTTTTCCTTTCTCCGACCATCATCTGTTCTGCTGTGCCAGGAGATTTAGATTAGCTAGGAAGCAGGAAATGGTTGGATTTCTTGCTTTCTAGCTAGTCTTTAGATCTTCGGCTCTGCTTTTAAGCACAGCCGAACCTCCCTTAGGACTGAAGGTTCTATTATTCAGTGCAGACTCAAGGCAAGCAAATTTGAGAGACTGAGGTAGTTGATGGCAGATAGATAGATCATTGAAAGATTCTGTGAGCAACTCAATCTGCCTGCCTGCTTTGCCTGATTTTGGGTAAAAGTTGCTCTTTTTTAATAAAAAATTCAATATTTACATACATGGTGTGTTGTGAGTTAATTTTGTGAGTTTGCTTGCAAGCAAATTTTATGTGACAGACTGAGCTAGCTGAGGGCAGATAGATAGATCTCTGAATGAATCTGTGATTCTGTGAGCAACTCAATCTGCCTGCCTGCTTTGCCTGATTTTGGATAAAAGTTGCTCTTTATTTTATAAAAAATTCAGTATTTATATAAATATTTATAATATTTACATACAAGCCATGCCCAGCCAGTCACATGACCACCAAGCCACACCCACAAATTAAGCCATGCCCACAAAACCAGTTAGTGGTCCCTGGGATTTAAAATTATGAGTTTGGTAGTCCCTGAGGTCCAAAAGGATGGTGACCCCTGACCTAGAGAACCCATATTTGATTGGTTAAAATATGTGCTGTGCCTCTCAAATTTGGTTCAGTGCCGACGGGACTGAATATAATATGATAGCAATTTTTTATTTTTTATTTTAAAAAGAGGTGAGTTGGCTCAGGGAAGATCTAGAAAAACTAGACTGATCAATTTAATTTCTGCTCATGGAAAATTGGTAGAAAGGCACATTACAAAAAAAAAAAAAAAAGTAACTAAGCATCCAAAGGAATACAATACAGTACTCCTTCCTTACTAGAGTAAAGTCAGCACAGGTTCTGGAAAGGTAAATCTTGGTTTGCTACCTTCTAGAGTGTGTTATGTCAACCAGTTCTGAGGATAGAATTGAACCCTTTAAAACTGTACATAGGATTTTCATAAAATTTTTGGTGACTTCCTCTTCAAAAGTACACTTGCGTACACTTATTGATGTCAGAATAAGATGGTCTGTATTTTTATAGAATACTTACATTTTTTTAAAAAGAAGAAAGCAGTAGGAATAAATGCAATTTTCTCATAGTAGGGGAGTAAGAAGTGGAATTCTTCAGGGATCTGTGCTTACCAGGCAGCAACAGTATAATTAATCACTGAACTTTCCAAGACCTTATGGTAAGGATGGGTCTAGAAGATATTAGACTTTGTACATATAATTCAAGATTTGTTAAGAGGAAGGAGAGATACTGTTTTTTGTTTTTGTTTTGCTTTCCTGGAAGATAAAGATATGAGAGCACAGCAGCTGAGGGACAGCATCACGGTAGCCTGCAGTCTGGACTTAATACCTTGCAAGTGACTGACAGATTGGCTCCATCCAGGTAGGATTTTCTTAAGGTGGTTTAGATTCCAACCAGCATGAGCTTAAAACTAAATAAATCTGTATGCCCTAAATGTAGTCTTCAAAAAAATACATTACTTTTTTTTAAAAAAAAAATTCAGGAATTATTGAGGACAGACAAGGTAGAAAAAGCATGCAGACTAGAACAATAAAAAATATGAATTCTTACCTGCCCTTTTAATAGCAGGGTCCATAGGAAGCATCTGCATTTACATCTGCGGTATAGCAAAGTAAAGTGTCATATATCCAATTGAAGAGAGCATCTGTCACTCAGGGTTGAGTTGAGGAATTTTGGGTGCTCTCTGAGCTGGCTGTTTGCTTGCAGATATTTCATTATCCAACTAGGTAATATCATCAGTGCAAATGAGAATGGGGTTTGTGCCTGTTTATATGTAGTAGCTTGCTCTGTCAGCTTTGATGGGATATGGTTTCCTCTTTGGTGGTTTCTTTATAAGAATATTGTTTTCTTCCTGATTGTTTGTCTGGTGCTCATGCCTGCTTCTTTGACTGTAGGCTGCTGGAAGGGATGTGTTTTAGTTGTTTTGATTCCTTTCTAATGTTCTATGGTTAAACACTATAGCATCTTACAACACCAAGTGGCCAATTGAGAGAATTAGTGATGAGAAAATAGGTATGATAAAAAGTTCCTGATGTTAGACAGCCCTGTTTTAGATTGTAACGGGACTGAAAATATTGGGGAGAAATGGATATGGAAGAAAAGGAAAGAACTGAAGCAAAATGCATAGAATTAGAAGGGACAGTTTCAAGATCACTTGAAGTGATAGTACAGAGTTATACTGCTTTATACTACACTGGTGAGATAACACTTGGATACTACATCCAATTCTGGTCACCACGTACAAAAAGGATATTGGGAGCCTAGAAAAGTACAGAGAAGAGCAACAAAGATGATAAGGTTGGAGGCTAAACGGATTGAGGGAACTAGGGATGTGTAGACTAATGAAGAGAAGGACTAGAAGGTAACATGATAGCAGTCTTCTGGTATTTGAGGGGCTGTCACAGAGAAGATGGGGTTGACTTATCCTTCAAAGCACCTGACGGCAGGACAAGAAGTAATTGATTGAAGATCATTAAAGAGAGATCCAACCCAGAACTAAGGAGAAATTTTCTGACAGTGAGAACAATCAACCAATGGAATAGCTTGCCTTCAGAAGTTGTGGGAGCTTCATCACTGGAGGCTTTCAAGAAGAGCTTGGCCTGCCATTTGTCTGGAATGGTATAGATCTCCTGCTTGAGCAGAGGGTTTGGAGTAGTCTTAGAACATAGATAAATAATAGGGTTGGAAAAGACATCCAATGTCTTTTCCAACCCTATTATTTATCTATGTTCTAAGACTTATATGAAAATGTATTTGAAGTGAGATTCATATCCCAACCAAAGGAAATGAAATACTGTGTGGAAGTGCTTGGAACAGGGTGAGAAAAATATGCTACAAAGTGTGACCTGAGTTACATTAATAGGGAGTAGAAAAAGGATTGTGGGTGTCATTATGATAAAGAAAGCAGCTGTGGATGAGGAAAAAAGCACATGAAAGAATGAGTGCTGCAAATATAATGAGAGAAAGGTAGCGTACAATGCATAGCTAGAGAAAAAGATTGTTGCAAACAATGTAAGTACAAGGAATTGTCAAGATATAAAAGAGGCAGAGAAAATGCAAAGCAATTTTGATGGAAATAAGAACTTGTTTTGGAAGTGAGTAAAGAGGGATAAATCAGGGGCCTCCAGCAGAGTGAATGGAATTCAATATAAAAGTGATCAAATGATTTGGGATGAAACTACGGGAAAAGAATGTTGTACAAAAATCATAGTGTTATGTCAAAAAGTGGCATTGAGATGAACGGTGTAAAAGTGTCTGAGAAAAAAAAAAGAAATAATGACAAGGAAGTCATAAAAGCTGTGAGAATGTTGGGAAATTGTCAGGTACAGATGTAAATGTATCAGTGGAAAAATGTTAACATATAGATGTAGATTGCTTATGCAAGCGCAACTTGTCTAATGTGTGTGAAGATTGCAGCTGTCTTTACCTGACAATTGGAAAATGCTTTTGCTATTCCCTTCTCAAAAACACAAGGTAGCAAGAATGAATGCAGTAGCTAGGAAGAAGGTATTTGGCAGGCTGAAAGGGCACAGGAGGTGGATAATGAGTAAAATTTGGGAAGTGCAATGCCACTTTATGCCAGGCAAGGGTGTGCAAATCCAATCTTGGCACTTTGGCAAATCTGCTGAATGTGAGAAGAAAAATTTATTGTGGCATGTGCTGATTTAGAGGAGCGCATCATGATAAAGTGAATAGGCTTAAATTACAGTACATTTTCTACAAATATGGAGTTATAAATTGATTGCTGAAGGCTATAAAAACAGTTTACAATGGAATAAAGCATGTGTGAAAATAAATGGTGTGCTTAGTGAATGCTTCAGTAGTAAGCAGGGAGTAAGTCAAAGATGTGTCAGAGTATACCCTTGGTTATATTTATGGATTAAAAAATAAGAAATGGTTTTGGTGATGTTAAAGGTATGGTTGTTGGGAAGATAAACAGATGCATGGTTTTGTCTGCAGATATGTGGTTAAGAAATCAAAAAAAATGGCAGCAAATATTAGCTAGATTGTATGAGGCAATGTAGCATATGGCACAAAAGGGTTAGAACATCAAACACAAAAGTAATTGTGCTTGGCTGGGAAAATGAATGAGAAATTTAGGCAAGAATGGTCAAAAAGTTAGGTAGGTAGATGGATGTTTATACTTTGGTAGAACATTTAGTAAAGAAGAGAAAATGGATGTAAAAAGCTTAAAACATGCCACTTGTTAGAAAGATAAGTTGGAACAATTAATCAGTGGAACAACTTGCCTCCAAAAGTTGTAAATGCTCCAATACTGGAAGTTTTAAAGAAGAGATTGGACAACCATTTGTCTGAAATGGTATAGGGTTTTCTGTCTAAGGAGGGGGTTGGACTAGAAGACCTCCAAGGTCTCTTCCAGCTCTGTTGTACTATTCTATTCTATAAAACTGTGCTGTAAGGAATAATTATTTGTTGAAAGAAACTAAAACGTCTCTGGATAAGAGCATGCTTTCACCTCTTGGCCAATGGTTTTTAGGATTCAAAAACAATAAACCCAAACCAATGCAAAAACAAAAGATTTTATGAAGGATATTAAGAAAGTTACAGAATAAAAAGTAAAACATATTCCAGGCTGTCCCTTTGGTCAAAAATTTCTTTACAAATGATGGGGAACCAGCTGGCATTTGTGTAGTATATTCTCAGATCTTTAGGTCTATGCCCAGGTTCCAAATTTGCTTTCTTCCAAAGGATAGGAAGTTTGGACAATATCACACCTAAGGGTAGATTAGTGGTACATCTTAAAGTGATTAATGTACTACCATTTTTCATAACATGTTTCAATTTTTCATAAGATATTGTTTTAATGTTGATGATACATGGGAACTCATATGGCACAATTGATCCTCTGATAAAGGTATTTTTACATGAAACTTTGCTTCTAGTGCCATGTTGCTTGCACATACACAGGGATTTCAGATTAGGAGCATCACATTGTTCTCTTTATCTTAATAGTTAGTAGTAGAGGTACAAGGTCATAACTGGTTCTGATTATATACACATTGCAAAAGACTCAAAAGTGAGACTGATTATATACATACATCAACATCTTGTTAACCGGACTTTTTAAAACATCTACTTTATATGAGCAAAGAGAGACAAACGGAACTACAGTCCTACATTCAGCATCACAATTGCTTCCACAGTGACATTGTCAGAACTACAAAACAAACGGAGAAACAAACCAATAAATAAACTGAATGCAGCAGGAAAGGGGTTCTAAAATGGTCAAAGTAAAACATGGATAGGGGTGAAGAATGAGTGAGGGGTGAAAGTGAATGATCACTAAAAAAAGAAATACATTGAATTGGTTTGGTCATAACTGAGAGAGTGAATGAAGACTCACTTGCAAACATATAAAGAGTACTGTAGGTGAATGAAGACTGAATGGGTTGAAAGGAAGGATAAACACTGAGAAAGTAGTGTTTGGATGTAGTGGGTGAGTTCCAGAGGTGGGTATTCAGCAGGTTCTGACCAGTTCTGGAGAACTGGTGGTGGAAACGTTGAGTAGTTTGGAGAACCGGCAAATACCACCTCTGACTGGCCCCGTCCCCATCTATTCTCTGCCTCCCGAGTTCCAGCTGATTGGCTGGGTCTTCTTTTGTTGTCCTGCACAGGAGAACGGAGCTGGAAAGCAAGTTAGTGGGGCGGGGAGGGAATCGAGATTTTTACAGTATCCTTCCCCTGCCACGCCACCACCCTATGTCCACCAAGCCACATCCCCCAAGCCATGCCCACAGAACCGGTAGTACCAATTTTTGAATCCCACCACTGTTGAGTTCCTGAAAAAGAGAGAGAAGTTTAAAGAACAAAGGGCAGCAGTGCATGAAGAGGTCTTTAGATGATGTGCAACAAGTAGTCCTTGATTTTCAACAGTTTGTTTAGTGACTGTTCAAAATTACAATGACTCTGAAAAAAGAGACTTAGGACCATTTTTCACACAGAGGACCACTGCAGCATCCCCAGGGTCACATGATCAAAATCCAGACACTTGGCAACTGGTTCATACTTACGACCATTGCCTGGTCCCAGGGTCAGGTGATCTCCTTTTGCAACCCTCTGACAAGCAAAGTCACTGGGGAAGTCAAATTCACTTAACTAATATGTTACTAATTCAACAATTGCAATGATTCATTTAACAACCGTGGCAAGAAAAGATTACGGTTAAACTCACTTATCAACTATTTCACTTAGCAACAGAATTTTTGAGCTCAGTTGTGGTTATAAACTCAAGGACTACTAGTAATTTGCCAGGGTAACAACAGAGGAGGTACTATGAATATTATTAGTATAAACTGACTGTGTTTTGGCTTTATTTCTCATTTTTTTATTCTAATTTTGTTGGCCTACTATTCTTTAAACCTTTTCTGTGTAACTACTAACCCCAAAATGGAATTGTGTGATGGATATTTATTTACTCAATTTCTACAGTCACCCATCTCAGTCAATGACTCTGGGTGGCTTACAATTCAGAAAATATATTACAATTAAATATACTGTATATACCAGTGGTGGGATTCAATTTTTTTTACTACCGGTTCTGTGGGCATGGCTTGGTGGGTGTGGCAGGGGAAGGTTACTGCAAAATCTCCAGTCAGAGGTGGTATTTGCCAGTTCTCTGAATTACTCAAAATTTCCACTACCGGTTCTCCAGAATTGGTCAGAACCTGCTGAATACCACCTCTGATATACACCATATTACAATTACAATTAAATATACTTTGATTGATATGCTTGTAGGCAGCTATATACCCTTCAAACGTTCTCAGGATCCCATGGCCTCTTGCCAGGATGGTCTGTATGGCAGATTCATGGGGTTAGATCTACCATAACCCCACTGTGCATTAAAGAAGCTGATTGAAGCTGCCGCTTCTTCCAAAGAGTTTTTAAAGAACTGCAATAGAGACTCGTAGCTATACAATCAACCTCCTTTCTCATTGATGTTTAATATTGTTTTTCATGCTGCTATTCTGATGAGCAGGTGAGGGAGGGAGTTTTGCAACTTCCTTCACCAGTTGTGATCAGCATCTTATTCAGTGCTCTTAGTGTGCTTTGAAAAAAAAAAAAAAAGAATCATAGATGTGTCAAACAACAAGGAGAGCTCAGCAGGCTTCCCATCAAAAGTGTCAGAATTTCAAGGAAGCTCCAGAGCCACAGCCAAGAATGGTGGAGGATAATTAAAGTAACACTTCATGTTGTGTTATTTTGCTGCCAAGCTTCAACTGTTAATAAGTATCAATAAAAAATATTTCTTGCTGGATTCAGTACCTTTGGTCTTCCCCCACACCGGCAAATTCCTCTTTGAAGCTTACCGGTTACCCATAGAGGCCTCCCATCTAGCTGTAATTCAGTGTGCCACGCATTATTTCAAAGTAACAATCCCAATTTGCTTTTGATGATTCTGCCTTTAGTGCACAAGTTGATTGCAATTGCAATCGCAACAGCACTTATATACCACTTCACGGTGCTTTACAGTCCTCTCTAAACAAGTTACAGAGTTAGCCTCTTGCCTCCAACAATCTGGGTCCTCATTTTACTGATCTAGGAAAGATGGAAGTCAGAGTCAACCTCGAGTTGGTCAGAATTGAACTCCTGACAGTGAGCAATGAATTAGCCTGCAGCATTGCATTCTAACCACTGACCCATATACAGAGATATTGTTTAAAAAAATAAATGTAAATGTTTACATATCTCTGTATACCAGTGGTGTCAAACACAAGGACCACGGGCTGGATCCTGGAAATAGCAAAGGACTGGCACACAGTGCCTCTGGCAGCCAAAATGGGCTCCCACATGTGTCCTCCACGTGCGGTCCCCACATGTCCCATTTGGGCCTGCAGGGAGCTGCAGGAGGCCAACCAGGCCAAAAACAGGCCACAGGGGGCCACACATGCCCCCCATCAGAGGTGAGATTCTACCAGTTCACACCTATTTGCTAGAACCAGTTGTTAACATTCTAAGCAGTTCGGAGAACCGGTTGTTAGAAGAAATTATTGGCCTAATCCTGTAAGGAAGGCAGGAAGGAAACATTCTGGTGTTGCTTACAGAAACTGCCTCTCTGTTAACCCTTATTACATTCTTGGCAGGACTAGACTTCCTGTCTCAGGAACCTCTCTGGAGTTTTTCCCCCCTCCTTTGCTGGTACTTTGCTTGTGTGGAGTGACCATTCAAAGTTACAATGGCACTGAAAAAAGTGGCTTATGATTGTTTTTCACACTTACGACTGTTGCAGCATCCCCACAGTCATGAGAGGCTAGGGGAGGAGATGCGTGCCTCGATATTGAGTTGGCCACACCCAGCCAATAACATGACCACCAAGCCATGTCCACCCAGTCACATGACCACCAAGCCATGCCCACCAACTAAGCCACACCCACAGAACTGGTTGTTAAAAAATTTGAATCCTACCCCTGCCCCCCCCATACCCCATTTTGGCTGCTAGGGTGCTGCAGGAGGTATCCGTCTCGCCTCCTTCCTCCCCTCCAGTGAGAAATCCAGTTTGACACCCCTGCTGTATACCATAATAATAATACCAAGTAGGGCCTAGATCCTAGTAGGTGCAAGCAAGTACACTAGTATATGGGTAGCATTGGGGTTTGGAGTACACATTCCACCAGCAGAACTGAGTGCAGATTTTGTTATTATGGGATGTATATGCTAAATTCCATTATTTCAGGGTTTAATGCTGTAGCCATATTTCTGAGTTAATCTGTATCAACTGAGATTGGATTATATTCCATGATGACTGAGTGCATGGCTGCTCTGCATCTCAAAAGCATTGAACAGTGATGAACTCATGGCTGAATCCACACATCATATTCTGGTATGTTTGTTTTTGGCTTATCATAATGTGGCAATTCAGCAATTATATTTTATACAACATGGTTTATGGTTTAATGATATACGTGTGAGCCAATTCACTTTCAAGCATGATGCATGTGCCATGTAATCATTCTATGAAAAAGGAAGTTTGTGGCCTATCAGCTGTGAAAAAAGGCATAATCTTGCTGTGAATACAATTCCAGCATAAAATATTACTTACCAACTTTGATGGACAAATCAAAGACCACACTGAGCATTTACTAAAATGCACATTAATTACAGAAGTGTTTTACCAACTGAATATTGTATGTTCCCAAATCACAGCATGACAAAGAAATATCTGGAATATGATTACAAATTATATTCAAATTTTCCTTACTGCAATTCTAGATGTTTTGGTTGTGTATCCGCCTAATATAGGCTGGTATATTTATACAGGTTCAGATCAAAATCACAACTGCTCACTTGGATTACAGCCTCCTTTATTAGTTTCCGTTATTCCAGCTGTGATTTTCAAATTGTTAAAAGGAGAGTCATAAAACATAGGGTGCTCTTTTTTAAAAAGTACAAGTTCTCAGTTTCATTATGCTTCAGAAAGCAAAGACTAAAGCTATAGATCTGAACATTCTTCTATTTCAATGTATTTTATTCTACTTTTCGGGCCTCTGTTTTTCTCCTAAAGAATCTCATATCAATTAAAGCAGGAGAGCAGCTACCCTCAAGCTGACTTTCTGAAAAGACAAGGACACGCAAGGAAAGAAGGGAAGAAAAAAAAAGAGAAGAACAGAATTGAAGCGGTGAGACATAAGCCAGGATTTTAATAATTCATGTTTTCTTTCTTTTCAAAGAGCAGTTGAAAACCTCTTGAATATTTGACAGGGGATGGGACCTGGCCCACCAGCTTTCCAATCCAAGGGCAGATATTATATGAGAATTGATTGTCCTTTCTGGCCTACTCTTCTCTGGCTGGTGGCCACCCTATGTCAAGATGCTCTTTCTGGTAGGCAGATTCCCAGTGGCCCTAGACTCTCTTAGCTCTCCAGATCCAGGGTAACCCAAGTTAATGTATGTATTTGTTGTTACTTAATTAAACAGAATAGTCTAGGCCTATTATTTATTTTATTTGTTTGTGTATTTAACTAAATTCTTAATAAATATGAGCAAAAATGTGGTGGTCTTCTAGGAACTTAATCCCCCCCCCTTGCAGGGGTTAATTCGTGGCTTTTATCAACTGCCAGCAGTTCGATCAACACTGGCTCAAGATTGACTCAGCCTTCCATACTTCCAAGGTCAGTAAAATGAGGATCCAGATTGTTGGGGGCAATATGCTGACTCTGTAAACTGCTTAGGTGGAGCTGTAAAGCACTGTGAAGCGGCATATAAATTTAAGTGCTATTGCTAATGCTATCAATGTTAAGTTATAATCCTGTTTAGGTTTTGTTTTGTTTTGACCCTGCCAGACTCCAGTTTAGCCTTGCCAGTTTTCTGCGGCTACACCTATTTTTTGAGTCCAGCTCCGAATTATGTCATCTATACATGATATAATCATAATCATGGCAACTTGATCTTGAGCCACCAATTGTACTGAACAACGTGCTTCTGCGTCAAAGGGCAATCTATCCTAAATAAGGTTCAGTGCTTTCTAAAGTAAAACACTGAAGCCGATGGTAGGGGGGAAAAATTGTACAAAATGGCACTCGACAATATTGATGGAGTGTTTCTGGAAATCTTACCCCTTTAAGCTGATTTTTTTTAAACTGCAGAATGATTAACTTATTTCTGATGTACCATAATTGTCAAACCAACTTACTGTATCATTCAGCAAGTGTTAAGTTGTATGGCAATCTATAAAAATTACAGTCTCCTTATTTCTCAGCTCATTAAACTGATACTGTCTTCTGGCCATCCATTCATCAACAAACTAATCTTTTGTTCAACTAGTAACCTACCCTGTCTAAGTACGCAGCTTAGTGTAAGTTACTTTCCCTCTCTCATTGTAAATTATAGTTGAAGTGAGGCAGCATGGCCTCATGCCTTACAATTTTCCTTTCATTGCAATGCATGGTTTAATGCCCTATAGTGCAAGTGGAAGGGTGGGGAATTTAGTACAGGTAGTTCTCAACTTAGAACCGGAGCGGAGCCCAAAATTTCTAAGCAAAAGTGATTTTTAAGGGAATTTTGCCCCATTTTATGACCTTTTTTTTCACCACGATTGTTAAGTGACTCACTGCAGTTGTTAAGTTAGTAACATAGTTGTTAAGGCTTCCCCTTTGCTTGTTAGAAGATCACAAAAAGTGATCATATGCAACCATCATAAATCTGAGCCGGTTGCCGAGCATCTGAATTTTGATCCCATGACCATGGGAATGCTGCAATGGTTGTAAGTGTGAAAAACAGTCATAAGTCACTTTTTCCAGTACCGTGGGAACTTTGAACAGCCACTAAGTGAACTGTTGCAAGTCGAGGACTACCTGTACAAGAAATCCTTGTCCTCATGAAAAGAGCGACATAAGGTCACGATGGAATTTAGGTTAGACTAGAGACTGGTAGTAAGGTACTTACAAGCACCATTGCACAAGAACTTAGCTCTCAAGAGGACCTCCTCACCTCCCCAACTATATTGTTAAATGCTGCAATTTCATGAGATTTGGGTATTATATAATGGATCATGAGATCTAGAATTAAACACTGAAATGGCTTCAGAGATTTTGCGAAAGGATCATGAAATCTTATGAGAGCTCATGTGAGAACATAAAAAGCTCACATGTCTCATTCAAAAATATTAACTTCTTGAGATACTACATAAAATCACCAAAGATTTCTTTTTGTTTAATGCCAAGTCATTATAGGCTGCTTAAGGAACTCTCTCTCCCTTCAATTTAATAATTTTTAAGATAGAAGCTTAATATGTATCTGCCATGAGAGCAGACTGAAACCTCTATAATGAGAAGAAATATACCTGTGAAATGTAGTCAGATCACATACCCAGTTTTGGAGGTCATTTGTTAAAATGATTCTTTTTTATTCTAAATTAAAACATAATCCCCTTAACCCAGGGTGACCCATAAAACATTTGCCTGTTTCGTTGCCAACTCCAAACCCTTAGCTGCTCTGGAAAATATTTTGTTTTTCTCCCCTCTTTCTTGAAATATGCCTCATTACCATGGCTGGGTAAAATATGGGGAAGATACAGAAGAGCACAGTCACTTTGTTAACATTTAAACAAGGAATCAAATTAACTTTTTGCTAAGTGGCTTAATCAGGTGCACTTAACATTACAATGTATCTATAGGCTGTCAATTCTTATTTTCCCTGGCACCAAATAGATATTCATCAAATTGTCACTCTGAAAGAGAACGGTTTTCTTAAGACCAGGATTCTCAGCTCTCTCATAGCCATCCTCCCAACCTCACCTCCCAAATTTTCATTCCCCCCCTCAGTTTCCCATCCTTGAGGAATTTAAACTTGGAGGATCTATCACCACATTGTCATTTTCTCCTGATTGGCCAAGTCTAGAAATGAAATGGGCCACATGGAGCTTTGATCTACTTCAGCTCAAGAGAACACTCATTTTGTTGGTAGCAATAGCAGTTTACAGAGTCGGCCTATTGCCCCCAACAATCTGGGTTCTCATTTTAATTGACCTTGGAAGGATGGAAGGCTGAGTCAACGTTGAGGTGGTAAGGATCGAACTCCTGGCAGTGAGCGGAGTTAACTAGCAAAACTGCAACCAATCAATCAAGGAATGTTGGGTCTTTCTTATACAGGCTACATCAATACACAATAGCTCCCAAAATTACCAGGATTTTGGTGGCATTAACAAATCATTACACATCTAATAAATTATTTAACAATGTAATAAAATATTATTTAATAATCTTATCATCATCCTCAAGTGAATCAGGCCACACATTGCTTCCTACTCGAAGAGAAGCCCTATGGGAATCAAGCTGAATATTCAATATGAATGAGATATGCTTAAACACTTCTGATGTTTTCCATTTGAATGGTCAGTAGCCAGCCACAAAGTCTAGTGCTGAGTGGGTTGGTTAACCTCTGGTTTGCTTTAAAGATCATTTGAAGAGCCTGATCATATGAGTATGTCAATCCATTATGACCATGAGGAACTTGGGACTCATATGAGTTGCCAGCCTAAATGATGATCTGCGCCCAAATCTTTTTTCTTTCCATTCACATTTAGAGAACTTTGGTTACATTTGAAACAATGGCACATGTTGTTCTTAAATATGAGGCCTGTGGAAATTAGGGCTATGCACGCTTATAAGGGCCTTATAAGGGCCCTATAACTGTTTCTTTTTCAGGTTTGCACATAAAAACCTGATTAGTTGACTCTTTAACTCAGATCCATTTCCCCCCCTCAGGATAACACAAAACTGCTCAGTTTGCAGGAAAGCACTTTTCCCAAATCATGTTCAAAAAGTGATCAATTGTAGTGTAAACATCTTTTCTTTCATAGCATAGCAATCTCCTCTGTGATCTTCAGCCTCCTTGGCTTCCCGTGTTTCAATTTTATGTGTGTCATGAAATAATTCCTTCTATATTTATGCAGCCAAGGAGATCTCAGAGTGAAATAAATGTGTAACAGAGAACTATTGCAGTTTGTACCCTCCTCCACTTCCAGCAGTAAAATAAGCCCAGACATACGACCCAAAGACATTTGATAGACATTTTCAAGTCTGCTGAGAATAAAGGAGAAACTAGAAGAGGACAACAGCCCTTAAAAAACAGTGAGGCGGGTTGTAGTGTAGCATTACAGCATCTCTTTCTACCATAGCAAGTAAGTTAGATCAGTGGGTCTCAACCTTTTCTTCACCATGAACCCCCTTCAAATACCTTTTGTGGTCATGGACCATGGGCCCCCAAGACTTAACTCAAATTTAAATCCCAACATTTCTTCAAGCCTTCGCAGACCCCCGTGACAACACTGCAACCCCATGGACCACAGGTTGAGAACCATTGGGTAAGATGAATCCATTTGATATATCCTGCATTGGGTCTCCAAGTGTACCACGGCGCAAGTTTAGATTCCAGTGCATCAAAAGTGCATCAAAGGATGAAATTGGGCCAAATTTTGGAAGCCATTAAAGATGTCTATAAATAACTCATTTTGAAGTAGCCGAAAGACAGATGGGCTAGCCTTGGTTCCGCACAATCATGGCTGCGTCTGGGATAGTTGTGCAGCAGACAACATTTCAGCAGAGATAGTTGGTCGAGAGTTGGTCATGCTGTATTGACCATTTCCTCCAAATGATCTTCAGCCTCCTTGGCTTCCCATGTTGGAATTTTATGTGTTGGCAACCTGTCATGAGATCATTTCCTCTAAGTGGTTTTGCCCTATCTCACAAGACCTTATAAGTCCCATTCTTGAAGGACTGATGTATCAGGGGCCATAAGGTAGCTGCCTCTCCCCTTAGGAGCTGGGTTCCACCCAAGGTCAGCCCAGCACCAATCCTGTTGGCATTTAGGACAGCTGCTAAGTCCTGGCTACTGTGAAAATGGATGAGGAAAGAGATGATTCTTGCTCTTAGGACTGTTTTCCTGAGGTTTGGTCATTTTGATTTGTAATTACTTCTATTTTACTTTTGTAGTATTGCTTAAGACTCAGAGCCCAATGAGCTGTATTGAGCCCCAAGGGATAGAACATTTTCTGTACTATTTATTTACATTATTAATTGATAATATGTTTAATTTAATTGCTTGATTAATAATTAATTTATTGGATTAGGTTTGACTAATCGGTTTGACTAGTAACTTCATTTCAGTGCCACATGAAGTCCTTCTTTTTTTAAAAAGACTGTTAAACTGGTTTTTAATTGCATCATAATTTAGATAGGTTTAGTTTCTCTATGTCTGTCTTGCAGCTGCCTACTTTTTATTATATGTTTTTATTCATTTTATTCATAAGTGTGTGCAAACTGCCCAGAGAATTTCAGCAATTGGGCACTTTAGAATTTGTAATAAATAATAATAAAAATAAAATAATTGATGAAACTGATTGTCATACAAGTTTCAAAAACTAAAATATTTTTCTACGCAACCAAAGTTGAAGAACCCACTCTATTGTCCTGAAACAGCCCCCTATAAATAAGTTTGGAAGTTGTCCCTTTACATTTCCGAAAGGGAAAAAGCATTCACACCAGATAAAAAAACCCTGATGTTACGATCATAATTTATCCATCACTCTAATGCAGTTTTTATCAAGTTTTGCTTGCCGAGCAAGAGCATGCAATAGAATAAGTGGTATGCATAAAAGGAGGGGGAGGTGGGAAAAAGTTTGTGCATGTAAATATGTCCCTTGGTGAAAGAGAATTTAAAGTTATATTTATGATATGCCCCTGGAAAAATAGCTGAAAGATGGGAGTCTTGCTCCCTAAGGATTGTATTAATTGAATTGTCTGTCTGTATGCAGACAACAGAACAGAACCAAGCCTCTCTGTTTAAGGAGCAGTTCAAATTAACATTAGGATCTTGTTTATCTGTGTTTTTTAATGCATGAAACGGTCTCTAGGATCCCTCTGTTCTTCCAGGAACAACAGAGTGGAAGATAAAGTACTTTCAGTGAACACATTTAGAAGATCCAACTGAATATTAACAAGCTCATTGATCCAGTCTTTTAAACAGGTGTCTTTGGCATGGCCTTACACCAGCAGTTCATTAGCAGGAGAGTTTTGAAGCAGGGAAATATAGGACCTGAATGAGAATTTTGGAAACCCAGAATGAAGCCTAAGGTTGTTTTTTTAATAGAGTACAAATATATGAAACGGGCCCTATAGTGCCATCATAGATGAATCTACTCAAAAGTGAGTGTCATTGAGTTGATGTGAATTTACACCCAGGAAATTTGGCACATGACATATTTGTAGTTTAATCAACCAACACTTTGCTCTACTATTATTAACACTCCATTGCTGTGATGGAGGTGTCAGACTAGAAATATAGAGTTCAAGTCCACCCTCAGCCAGAGAAGCTCTCTGGATGACTTTGAGCTTATTCCTTCTCAGCCCAGCCTACTTGGTTATTTAGGAGGAAATAGGAGGGAGCCTACAGGTAACCCTTGAATCATCATTTAGTGACCATTCAAGTTACGATGGCACTGAAAAAAAAGTGATGTAAAATGGGTCCTCACATTTGTGACCATCGTAGTAGCCCCACAGTGATGTAATACGATAAAAAAATAAAGCAAGAATGGTTAAATTGAATACTTTGTTTAAAGAGGAAAATATGTTTTTATTTGGATATCACTTCTGGGATTTGTGCTTGTGAAGAAAAAAAATGAAACTTTTGATTTTGGTTTTATCGATTAGAAAGATTTGGTGTTGTAGAAATGGCTAGGTAAAGATTCCCCTCGCACCTGTGTGCTAGTTGTTTCTGGCTCTAGGGGGCAGTGCTCATCTCTGTTACAAAGCCAAAGAGCCAGCGCTATCCGAAGATGTCTCCACAGTCATGTGGCTGGCATGACTAAACGCCGAAGGCGCATGGAACACTGTTACCTTCCAACCAAAGTGGTCCCTATTTTTCTACTTGCATTTTTTTAATGCTATCGAACTGCCAGGTTAGAAGCTGGGACAAGGAATGGAAGCTCACTCCATTATGTGGCGCTAGAGGTTTGAACCGCCGAACTGCTAACCTTTCTGACTGACAAACTCAGCATCTTAGCCACTGAGCCACACTAGCCATATAGAAATGGCTAGTTATATATTAATGGCTAGTTATATATGTAAAAGCAAAAAGTTGAGGTTGGATGTGTTTATCTTGTGCTGTGCTGGGAAAGAATAGAATAGAATAGAATAGAATAGAATAGAATAGAATAGAATAGAATAGAATAGAATAGAATAGAATAGAATAGAATAGAATACTTTATTGGCCAAGTGTGATTGGACACACAAGATAAATACTCTCAGTACACATAAAAGAAAAGAAACATTCATCAAGTGTCGAGAATCATTAATGATAGTCATAGGGTACAATAAACAATCAAATCATATAAGGAAACAGTCAATATAAATGATAAGTATACAAGCGACAAAGTTACAGTCATACAGTCACAAATGGGAGGGGATGGGTGATAAGGAGTGATGAGAAGATTAACAGAGAAGAGTTGGAAGTCAATGCCTCCTTTTCTTTCTTTTTTTCTTCCTCCTTGTATTTCTCACCCCCTTTTCATGTTCCCTTTCCTTCCCTTAATTTCCTTTCCCCGCCCCTTTTTTTTGTATTTTATACAATAAAAAAAATGGAAAGATAAAAAAAGGAAATAAAAAAAGATAAAAAATTGGGATCCTGGGCAACTGGTTGCTGTGTCCCACATTATGACTTTCCCAGCCAGCTTCCGACAAGCAAAGTCAATGGGGGAATCAAGATTCATTTAATAACTTCATGATTCATTCAACAACTGCAGGGATTTGCTTAACAATTAAGGGAAGACAGTTATAAAAGTGTGTGTGACTAATTTAACAACTGCCTTGTTTAGCCACAGAAACTGTGGTCCTAATGGTAATCATAAGTCAAGGACTATCTGGTATTTATTCTGTCTGGAGCTCCTCTATGAAATAAACAAATCAAATAAATAAACAAATTAGCAGCAACATTTAGAATAAGGGCTGCAGAATGACAGTATTTCAATTACTATTAACAATAGGAAAGTAAAAGGTTCTGACTGTGAAATTGGGAACTTACCATTTATTTTTCCTTTGGCCATTCTGTATATCGTATGCAAATACAGGTAGTCCTCAACTTACGACCCCAATTGAGCCCAAAATTTACGTTGCTAAGTGAAACATTTGTTAAATGAGCTTTGCCCCATTTTACTATCTTTCTTGCCACAGTTAAGGGAATCCCTGCAGTTGTTATGTTCCTAGCATGGTTCTTAAGTGAATCTGGTTTCCCTATTGACTTTGCTTGTCCGAAGATTGCAAAAAGTGACCACATGACCTCGGGACAATATAAACCAATTGCCAAGTGTCTGAATTCTGATCACGTGGCCATGGGGATGTTGCAACAGTCATTAGCGTGGAAAACAGTCATAAGTCACTCTTTCCAATGCCGTTGTAATTTTGAATGGTCATTAAATGAACTGTTGTAAGTCGAGGACTAGTTGTAATGTCTTTCTGTGGAGGATCTGACCCATCAGCTGGAGCCTAATTTTATTATAAGTTTGCCTGTTTATTTGTTTATGCACTTTATTAACTGCCTCAATCCTAATAGACTTTATTTAATGTATCTGCATGTTGCCATCATCAAAACGGGCTCCCTGGCTCTTCAGTGTACAATGCAGATGTTTAAAAAAAATACATGCCTTCTCCTCTTTCTCTCATTCTCTTTTTCACCCTGACAATTAGTGGGAGGTGATCTTGGTCATGTCAGAGATAAGCAGCTGTTCTCTTAATTTGGATCACACATTCTAGTTCATTGGATGGACCTTGAATCTTAAATGATCCTGATTTACCTTCAGTAAATGGCAGGTGTTCATCATTTTCAAGTCAGTCACTGTGAATATGGTCCAAGAAATAACACCAAGGAAATTCTGAACCTCATCGTGACATTTGAAGGCTGGATGATTAAAATCTCTTGTTAGGTCAAATCTAATAACTAACTAACTAACTAATAAGTCCTTCTCTCAGAATTCTCCTGTTCCTCTCCTAGTTGAGATGAAAGGTAATGATGGGGACAACCTAAGTGATTGGCTACGGCTCTCAGGACCTGCACCCAGAGGTGGGCTGCTACCAGGTCACACTGGTTCGGGCGAACCAGTTGTTATTTTTATGGCCAATTCAGTGAACCAGCAAATCCCACCCCTGGTTGGCCATGCCCACCATGCCACTCCCCTCCCAGGAGTCCCCCACACAGCCCATTTTGGATTGCAGGTAAGTCCGGGCCCGTGTGGAGGCTCAGGGAGGGTGAAAAAAGGGCCTCCTGGAAGTTCCGGAAGGCCGGAAATTGGCTTTTTCTGGCCTCGAGAGTGTCTCCAAAGCCCTGGGCTCCAGAGGCTTTTCTCGAGCCTCTAGGAGGGTGAAAAATGGGCCTCCCTGAAGTTCTGGACCTCCAGAGAGTGTCTGGAGACCAGGGAGGGTGAAAACATCCACCCCCGTGGCCCATTCTTGCTCCCAGGGTGGTTTAGGAGGCCGACTAGGCCACACCCACCATGGCTACATGCACCCAGCAACCAGGCAGAGAACCGGTTGTTAAATTATTTGAAGCCCACCCCTTTCTGGGCCTTTGGACATCACATGGGATTGAACCATAGATCTTCAAGCACGGCTTTCACAATGTGTGAAGAATGCTCTGACACTTACCCCCGCCCCCCCAAAAAAAGAAGGAAAAGAAAAGAAAACAGGATATCCATTAGGGAATATAATACCAATGCCTTTACAAGTTCTGTTAGCATTTATAATATGAAGCTGTCCATAATTTAAGGTGAGACAAAAGTATAAAAATAACAATAGCATTAATAATAACACCAAATATCTTTCCACCCCGGGTCCTTGGGAGAGATACGATAGCTTGATAAAAATGCCTAATCCAGTCTAAATATCTGGCTGGCTGTGCAATGAATAGTAATAATTCTAAATATACTGTATTATGTTTGTTTGGAGGATTTGTATTTTAAATTTTGTGAATGGAATAGAATGGAGTAGAATAATAGAGTTGGAAGGGACCTTGGAGGTTTTCTAGTCCAACCCCCTGCTTAGGCAGGAAACATTATGCCACTTCAGACAAATGGTTGTCCAATCTCTTCTTAAAAACCTCCAGTGTTGGAGAATTCACAATTTCTGGAGGCAAGTTGTTCCACTGATTAATTGTTCTGTCAGGAAATTTCTCCTTGGTTCTAAGTTGCTTCTCTCCTTGATTAATTTCCACCCACTGCTTCTTGTCCTACCCTCAGGTGCTTTGGAGAATAGCTTGACTCCCTCTTCTTTGTGGCAGCCCCTGAGATATTGGAACACTGCTATCATGTCACCCCCAGTCCTTCTTTTCATCAGACTAGACATACCCAGTTCCAGCAACTATGAAGAACTAAGTCAGTTGACACATATAGTACTTGCACTTTTATATTAAGAGCAAAGACAGTGCTGAGGGCAGAATGGATCTGCTCTGGGTTTTATGCTGATCCCTAGAATTTTAAGGACTAGTTTGTTATGTGTTATATTCTTTCCAGTTGATCAATCAGCCTTATCTCCCAGCTGATACATTTTGGGGTTTTTGAGAACCAGATATTTTTGGGAAGATGTCTGGGATAAGTAAGCATACTGTAGGCTGTACTTGTTAATAGGCATAAGGGCCAAAGAAATTATTGTGCTACAATTCAGTTAACTAGATGACTCTCAAGGTTGTGTTACCAATCCACTGAGAGAAAATTGAATAAAAGAGAACACAAATGGAAGAAACTATAAATAATCAGGAATTGTAGTAAACCACCAGGAGCATATGTTGATGATGATACCTGCAAGGGACAAAAAAAGTTCAGCAAAAGAGCAAGTTGTAAGACCAAATGGGCTGAAATAAATGTTATATTACCTTGACCTGAAGTAAAGTCCTGTTATGGCAAAGATAAACCTCTAAAGAGAAAGCACACAGGAACATTGAATGTATCAGCTGGGATATAAGGCCGACTGATCCACTGGAAAGAATAGAACACATAACAAACTAGTCCTTAAAATTCCATTGGAAATTTATTTATTTATTTATAAAACGTATCTGTCTGGTTATCATATTTACTTTTTAGTTTGTTTGTAGGCTGTTCCAAAGGGCTAGGAGAATTACTAAAAATTCCATTTTTTCATGGTCCCATCAAATGACCATATTTAAGGGAAAGGAGCATGTCCACTGCTCCAACTAGGTGGAATAGGCAGATACTCTCAGAAAATGGTGTGTCATTTAGGACTTTAAAGATGATAACTAGCATCTTGAATTGCAACTAAAAAGAAATGAGCACAGCTCATACAACAGAGATGTAATATGGGCAAACCAAGGGGCACACAGAACTAAAAGCACTGAAACAGTTATAGCTTTCAAGGGCAGCCCCATGTAGATCATGTCACAGTGATACAGTAAGGTGTGCAGTAATCCAGTAAGTGACTAAACTCTGAGTGATGCAACCAAGGGGCCTTCAGCCCCGGGAATGGGGAGAATTGGTGCACAAGATGAATTTGTGCAAAGACTTACCTTGGCTATGGCTGCCATCTGCTTCTTCAGCAAGGAGCCATAAATGCAGGAGGGTTCCTAGACAGCATACTAGCTCTGTCATATAATGTGTGATACTGTCTGTAGATGTGTGAATTCAATACCCATCAAAAGTTGTAATCTCTCTTTTTCTTGGCAAAGTTTGGGTGGCTAATTTGTATGTATGCCTAATTACACATTCCAGATGTTAGATTTTTATGAACAGATTTGTGGATGCATCACATAGCTATTCTTTAAGGATGAGAAGTAAATGAAAATATTGATTTTTTTCTTTTTACTGCTCTGTAACATCTAATCCAAATCCTTCTTATGTAGCTTGTTCCTGGCTGTTCACTCTGGCTGAAAATGGTTTGACAGGTCTTTACATGAATCCCATCAAGTCCCTCTTGGAACAGCATCAGTTAAATAAAGAAAAATCAGTATTGTCAGCCTCAGCTATTGTCAGAGAAGAGAAGAGAGTGGTCTTTATTTTGCTGCCCTGAGCTTCCTAAAGAAAGTGTTCCTTCCATGGAATAGCTCACCAGGGCAGCTTTCGTAGAATCCAGCCCCACCACCCCCCGCCATCAGAGCCCCATAGGGCACCCTCCTATCTCCTAAATATTTTAATTTATAATTTTAATCATGACCAAAAGCCATGACATTTCTTCATTCTCACATAAAAATGCAGGATTCCAAGATCTTGAGCAACAACAACAACAACAACAACAACAACAACAACAACAACCACACACACACACACACACACACACACACACACACACAAAGAAACATTAGAAAACTTTCTGGAAGGTGTCTGGTATGCATCCAGACCAGTGGTGGGATTCAATTTTTTTTTACTACCGGTTCTGTGGGTGTGGCTTGGTAGGCATGGTGGGGGAAGGATACTGTAAAACCTCCAGTCAGAGGTGGTATTTGCCGGTTCTCCGAACTACTCAAAATTTCCGCTACCGGTTCTCCAGAACTGGTGAGAACCTGCTGAATACCACCTCTGATCCAGACTGTTATGTATGAGGCATGGGTTTAGAAACGGAGACGAAACTGCTTCTCATGAACTTCAGCTCTTTATTTACAGCATGATAACAGAGACAAAAAACCCCCGGATAGCAGTCGCCCTTTTATAGAGTGAAGTGCTATCCAGTTGACCAATGGATGTTGTTATAGGGTTTGAACCTCGTCCAATGGGACTCGGTCCGCTAACGGCCAATCAGATTGCTCGGAATGAACCAATCATAACTTGCCATTATATGGGCCAATAGGAAGAGCAGGATTACGATCCTGCTATGCAAATGAATCTTTATTAATTACATTTCTTTAGTTCACAACACAGACCATCATACAACATTGTACAGTGCCATTTTAGGTTCCAAAACATTGCCATTTCCAATTATATGAGGTAAAATCGTCTTGTGTTTTATCTGGAATAGCTCTCTAGAAGATCCAGAAGGAGGATACTTTCAGGATTCTGTTATGTAGACCTATGAGATACACAACACATATACATTTACTAATACTTAAATATGATTAAAGAAGTGACATTTCTGAATGCACCTTGCAACTAGATGTCTTCTGCCGGGGGGACCAGGATAGAAAGTGTATTGTAATGTTGCAATGCAGGTAATAAAGGGCAGCCCTTGCACTGTGACAGAGCAAAGCACACTTCATCACTTTGGCATAGCTATTATTAGAAATGAATGACTGCTCTTGTGTCGATAGATTGCCATTTCCACCTCTAATGCATTTTCACCTAGGAATATATGTCAAATATATTGATCCTGATTTAGGATGTTTTGTATGAGCGTAGTTCACATTATAGTATGAAGTGCAATTGATTACTCTTTTTGAGTGATAAGCACACATGTCAGTTTCACTGTTATTAACAAAATTTATTTCAAACTAAATCTTACTCTAATTGAAGAGCAAGTGATACTATCTTCCAAATGTTGACAAAATCTCTGTATCAAGTATAAGACTATATCATGCTAAATAGTAAGCCTTGTTTGTTATCATTAAAAGGTAATTTTCCATTGAAATAATCATGCTATAGTTCATAAAGGCACCTTCATATGTACGAGTTTTGTAGAGGACGAAGCCAGGGGTGGTATTCAAATTTCTTAACAACCAGTTCTGTGGGCGTGGCCTAATTTGTGGGTGTGGCTTGGTGGTCACATGACTGGGTGGGCATGGCTTGGTCACATGACTAGGTGGGCATGGCTTGCTGGTCACATGACCGGCTGGGCATTGTTTGCTGGTCACATGACCGGCTGGGCATGGCTTGGTAGTCATGTGACTGGGTGGCCATGGCCAACTCGATGTCACTCACATGGAGGGGCACCTCGCCTGGCTTCTCCTCACCCCTCTCCTCCCAGCCAGTCCTCGCTTCGTCTTTCATGTTATGGTGAGAGGAAGCTTTTTCAAAGTCATCTTCCCCTTGCTACTAGCCAATAAGATGATATTTTGCTATCAGAAGACCTGATGGACATTTCTAAATATTGTTTATTACCATTCTCTTGGAAAGACTGGGTGGAGAGATTTATAAAGAATAACAGAGTTGGAAGAGACCTTGATGGTTTTCTAGTCCATTCCTTGCTGAAGCATGAGACCCTATACTATTATGGACAAATTTCTTCTTAAAAACCTCCAGTGATGGTATACCCACAATTTCTGAAGGCACCCCATTTCTCTGATTAATTGTTCTCATTGTCAGGAAATTTCTTCTTATTTCTAGGTTGGATCTGTTTGATAAGTTTCCATCTCACAGTTACTTCCAGTTGAGCCAGGCACCACTTATTCTATACATTTTTTCTTGCCTGTGTAAACTCTTATTTTATTCTCCATTAAATTGTTCTACAGTGGTATTCTGTTTACTACAATGATTTTTGCAAAATGCATTAAAGAAGAATACATCTCTGCTTATACTGATAAAGATTATTCTTTCTGAACATTAAAGCATACAGGTAAGCAAATATTTCCAATCCTACAATTGAAACACATTTGAAAGGTATTTTCAAAGCAGTCAATTAGTGGACGTCTTACCATTCTTTCTCTTCTCCTTTAATTAAATCTTTTTGCTTTATATATATATATTCTTTGGCCTTATTGCAATATTCCAAAATTTTCACAGATCCTTCACAAAGAACCATTTCTAATTTAACTGGAATACAAAACAATCTTTCTGGTCTGGAATTCTTTGACTCACACTCACACTCCTCAGCTCCTCAACACTTCTCAATGTTTTCCTTTCCTTTCTGTTATGTACAGAAATGTGCTTCTCTTTTACTGCTCATTTTCAAATTAACCCTCTCCTAATGCATACACCTGCATTTAATTTAGGTAAACCCAAAAGACAATACTTCTTTCCTAAGTTGTCAAAATGGAAAGTGCTCCAAAGGGAATTACTCAGGAGGCTAATATTAGCAATTCATAAACATAATTATCTTGCTCTTAGAAAAGATGGGGACTTAACAAACTATTTAAGCAATGCATGATTAACTGCATAGCACCAAAAGGCAGACGAGTTGCTCATTGAGACCAACAGTGATACAAGCAAAAATCAGTCTTGTTAGGAAAGGCTGTCTAATAAAAATGTACCCGGGTCTTCTCTTATTATAAAATCATCCTGGACAGCTGTGGAACTTCCTTCCCTCCCTCTTTTGGGAAGATTTACAAACAAGTTCCAGCCAGGTTCGCCCTGCAGCCTTGCCCGCCCCCACTGGCAACTCTTGCCTGGGCAGCGGTTTGGCTTTACCTTGCCCAACCTTCCTCCCGCAGCTGGTGGCAGAGGGGAAGGCCAAGCCCCCTCAGCTCCAGCAATGCCCTGTGTGCCGAGTCCCGATCTGAGGCTTGCCATACCTGGGGTGGTGATGGTGGTGGCATGCTCCCATTGCTTTCATCAGCGAGAGGGGCTGCAGAGCCTCTCTCGCCAATGGGAGGGCTCTTGCTGAGAAGGCAAGTGGCGGTGGTGACATGTCCTGGGATTTCCCGGCAGTGGGGTGTTTTCTTGGGCAGCTTTGGTGGCAAAAGGCAAATGGAGGGGGGAGGCAATTAGCGGGGGTGGCAATGCGTCCTGGAACTGCGCTGGTGGTGGGGAATTTCCTTGGGCAGCTTCTGGTGGCCTTTGCTACAAAAGGCAAGTGGTGGTGGTGGGAAGGTGAGTGGCAGTGGTGGTGGCACGTGCCAGAACCGTGCCGGTGGTGGGGAGTTTTCTTGGGCAGCTTCGGTGACAGCAGCAGCAGAGCACACCAGGGCAGCAATGGCGGGGCGTTCCCCCAGCCGGATCCAGCCATGACAGCACCGGGGGAAAAAGAAGAACATTCTCTTCTCTCCCAGCCAACATGGCCAAATTGACAACCAGGTGGGCTGGCTCATTTCACTTTGCCTATTTATTCCATACCCAGGTTAAGCTCGCCCCCCTGAGAAGGGCTGTCTCGCAAGCCGCCTCCTGCCCTCCACTTCACTGCCATAGCTGTTGCCACCACGTCACACTGCCAGCTCCCCACGAAGGATTGAGATCGCCCGAGCCTGTTGGGAGGCTCCGGCAGGGATTGGCGGTGAGCGAGAGGGGTGAGAGAGCTCAAAGAGGCTGGCTTCACTCCGGGCCGGTGCAGACTCAGCTGAATTGGGATGGGGCTGAGGGGACAAAGGTGGCAACTTTGCGAGTTCAGGAAGAAACGCCTGACCTGGCTTGGGCAGAAGGAAAAAGAAAAGCTGTCTATGAGGAAAATATGAGGTTTGACTGACGGCGGAACATCTCGTGATCCTACGGCTGCTGACCACCTCCACACACTTTGGGGTTTCCTTTGCATTTATGTGCCCTGCTTCAGATGATCAGGGCGAAGAGCAGCTGGGTGCGAATAGTGTGATACGCTGAGCGTTTGTATCAGATTACATCTAAACCTTCAGGCATTCATCCTCATTGCGAGTCAGCTAAAGTTATTTCAAAATGAAGCATGTGGGGGAGGGGGGAATAGTTTCCAGTTGCACAATTTTCCTGGTTCCTCATCCCGCCCCTGCCTATCCTTTGCCTGGTATTATACCAATGGGTAGTCAGGACAATCTATATAAAAATACTTTTTTGGCTTTACTCTGTGGCAGGCAGTAATAATCACATGCCTCCCTTCATGAGAGGTGGGAGGGAGGAATTCTCCTGCTTGATCCCCTTTTGGGAAAACTTGCAAGTCCCTCAACCAGGCTGCTTCTCTGATGCACGGGTTAGGGTTAGGGTTCCTGATGCACAGGAGCTGTTTCCAAAGGGAGGGGGACTTGCAAGCCTTTTGCTCTTGGAGATACTCCCTTGCTCTCCCAGCTGGAAGGAACAGTGGAGAGGCTCGTGAGTTGGGTCAGCTCCGGGCTCCTTCTCTCACCTGGTCTTGCTGGGGAAGCGAGGGAGCCTCTCCCAAGAGCAAAAAGCTTACAAGCCTCCCATCGGAAACAGCTCCCGGGCAGCAGACAGAAGCAGGATTCAAACGGGCTGCTTCTCTGCTGCACGAGAGCCATTCCAATGGGAGGGGGACATGCAAGCTTTTCGCTCTCGGGAGAGGCTCCCTCGGTCTCTCAGCTGGAGCAGCAGGTGAGTTAAGCAGCTGCTGACCTGGCCAGAGCCAACAGGAGCCTCTCCATGTATTCCCCAGCAGAAGGCAAGTGGTGATGGTGGGGGGGGAAGGTGACCGGCAGCGGTGGCAAAATGCAAGTGGGCGGGGGAGGGAAGGGGCAAAACAAAAGGCAAATGATGGGGGAAAGGCGACCAGGGCTTGCACTCACCCAAGGAGATCATTACATCGGGCAGGGCTGCAGCGAAAGGCAGGCAGCAATGGCTGGCCTGGCGGGCGGGCAAAAGCAGGCTGCAGGCATGTCGCACATGCACACAATATTGCACATGCATGATAGGGACTGACTGGGCAGGGAGCAGAGAAGCAGGTGGAGGCCAGATTTACCAGTTCTCTGAACTACGGAGAATCATAACAACCAGTTCTACCAAACCAGTCGGAACCGGTAGAATCCCACCCCTGGACGAAGCTGTAATATTACCTTCCTTTCTCTGAGAATAAGCCCTGTTGAACTCATTCCCTTCATATTAGCACGCATAAAAAACTACTCTAAAAGAGAGAAAAGTATGAATAGGAAGTCCATTTGCTTAAATGCCTCATTAAGTGACTAACTTTTTGGCAAACCATTCTTTTTTCTTCAGCTCATTTCTTCTTCAAACTCAAATAATAATACAATTTTTTTTTACACAGGATTGTTGCAAAATAGATCATATGCAAGAACTCTGAATGCTCAGAAAGTCAGGCTTAATTAATTAATTAATAGGAAGCTCGCTTCCTGTAATTCAGGATACTGCTTATAAGCACTATGTGCTTAGAGCTCAAAGCATTGTTAGAGACCCCACACACCCACTTCACGGTCTGTTTCTGTTGCTCCCCTCTGGGAGGAGGTTTTGAAGTATTTCTAGTAGGACTTCCAGATTCTGTAACAACTTTGTTCCTTACGCCATCCATTTGGTAAACTCGTAAAATTCATTTTTCTCGCCATGGACCTCCAAACTAGACTGTGTTGTTTCTCTGGGTCATATATTATATGTGGATATATGAATATTTATTTATATTTTGACGTGTTTATGTAATATATATTGGAGGTGGTCACCCTTTAAGAGCTGTATGCAATGAAATATCATTTTAATGTATGCCGATTAGTGTACATTCATAGTGACATAAAATTATTATTCTAATTATGCTTAGACTGCACCTGTTAACAACAGTGAGAAATGTGTACTTTGTGACAATTACAAAATGGTAAATTTGATGTGGATATTAAATATTAATATTATATGTTGAGCTGGATTCAGAGAGATGTTTGGGTTAGTCCTATTGAGAGATGCCATAAAATAAAGCTGGGACTTTTCTTCCTATGAAGTACATTCTCTTCTCCTGAGTAGAACCATCTCCATGAAGAATTTTACAATAAAGAGTACAAACAGATGCTTCTTGTGTAAAAACTGAATCTTTTTGTTTTATTCGCCCTTTCACTGTTTTTCTCCAATCAGTGTGATAGATTAGGGTAGAATTCTAGGGGGAAAAGCTTCAAGATGAAAAGTTTCAATCTGGTGCATTCCTTCTTTGGAAGTTAAATTCCAGTGAATACAAGAGAATTTTCCTGAATGGACCTAGGTTGAGCCACAAATCAGCTGACTGCTTCTTAACTCAATGTGTTGTAAGCAGGGGTGGGATTCTGCCGTTTCGGACTGGTTCGGGTAAACCGGTAGTTCTGGCGATCAGTTGGCCCCACCCACCTACCCCTTGCCCTAGTTTGTCTTTTATTGCCGGGTTTTTTTTCCGTGTCAGTTGTTTCACTCACTGGGGCTGCAGTAGAAGATAAGTTTTAGAGCTGAAAATAGGTGGTTTTCAAATGCTGCATGCGTGCGCAAAGCATGTGCTCACCGAACCAGTTGTTACATCGTTTGAATCCCATCACTGGTTGTAAGAATCCAATCTAATTAGCTAGTTTAGGGTTTTTCAGTGGGCCACTTAAATGCATGACTGTTAAAGCCATGACTGAGTAGGGGTAAAGTTTGTTAACCATGTGTTGGTACATTATGCGAAGGGAGCACCAACATCAAATTTTGAATGGAATTGTCCCAAAGGTGCTTTTCCAAAAAGGCAACTGGACTTTCTTGTGTTTTTTAGTTGAGAATGTTTCTCTTATCATTCAAGAAGCTTCTTCAGTTCTAACAATTAGTGAGGCCATTCCTTATCACCCAGTTAGAACGGTAGAAATTTCTTGGAAGAGAAGTGAAACATTTTCAAGAAAAAAGCCAAGAAAAAAAGTACCTTTGGGATAATCATGACCTGGATCAGTGGTTCTTAACCTTTTTGAAAGAATTGCCCCCTTGAGCCATTGAGGAAGTTATCATCACCCCACTCCCCCAACATAACCTCTCAATCACAACACAGGGAAATAATTCTTCAATTTATGCTAATACGTTTTTTGTTTTCTTTAAAATTGTCATCAGGACATATTGATGCAAATAATTTATTTCCAGTCTTTTTTTCCATATCTCAGCTGTGTGAAAAATTCTGATGCCACCCATTACTTTACTTCCAAACATGTATTTCATTATTATCTTATTTATTCAAGACACTTAAATGCAATGACCACTGAAAACAAAATTCAATTGCAAGAAAATGAAATGCCCGAAAAAAACAGTAACATTTAATGATTTAATTACAAGTGAATTTTAAGACGCAAAAAGAAATATAAAAAGGGCATAAAAACAAACCGCAATGCAGGAACTAAGAATATCAAGATGAAAACTCTGAAACTAAACTAAGATTTGAGGAAAATATATATTCATGCACACTGTAAAAAGGGTTAAAAAGACACAAAGAAAATGTTTACAGAACATTTTACAATACAGTTGAATCCACTAATAGCGAGCGATCTGATGTTTTGTACGACAGATATACAGCTGTTCACTGTACGAAAACATTATCACAAGTGTCCCCAAAACTTCTCACTCCATCTCACCCCCTTCCATTCCTTCGCCCCCATGTCACCCCTTTTCGTTCCATCACCCCTCTGAAAAACGAAATCACCCCCTGGGGGGCGATATCACCCAGGTTAAGAACCACTGACATAGATGATTGTGAATCTTCAGAGACACTTAATTGGAGTTGGTAGATCCATTCCTTTGGGAAAGGTCAATTCATCTTCATGTCCCACTATTGACTAGCAGTTTAGTGAATAAGGCTGGATGGATACCCCCTTTTTAAAAAGTTCTCTTTAAATAAGAAATGAAATTTGATTTGGTGTAGTACCATGAGGGCGAACCTATGGCACGTGTGCTGGAAGTGGCATGCAGAGCCATTTCTGCCGGCACATGAGAGGTCACCCATAAGAGCCTCACTGCACATGCACACGTGCCTCCCGCCAGCCTGCTGATTGTTGGGTATCTGTTGTGCATGCATGGGGGGAGACATGCACGTGGGAGATGTGTGCGCATGTGCAGGGGTGTGGCGCCTGTGGGGGATTCGTGCGCGCATGTGCAGAGTCACACAGGGGGGTCATGCATGCATGCACAGAGGCATGCAGCATGGGGGGTCGTGTGCACATATTCAGAGGTGTGCGGTACACTCACGCATGAGCAGGGGGTGGGGGGGTCACGCAAGCATTGCATCATGGGTGCAGGCACGCATACGCACTTTCGGTACACGACATGGAAAAGGTTAGCCATCACTGGTGTAGTAGTTAGGGAACCAAGCTAGGAACTGGGAGACCATGAATTCTAGTCCTGCCTTAGGGAGCAAAGCCAGCTGGGTGACATAGGACCAGTCATTTTGTCTCAACCCTGGGAAAGAGGAAAGGGCAAACTGCTTCTGAAAATCTTGCCAAGAAAACTAATTGCAGAAAAACTGGCAGTTGTCAGGAGGCAAGACTGACTCGAAGACATAAAGTAAATAAATAAGAAAGAGGTGCAAATGAAGAGGCAAGGGTACTAAGTCCAATATCTCCCCATCCTATGGAACCTGGCTGTATTCTTATAATAATCATTAACAAAATATTATCTTAATAAATCTAGATATCTGTATTTTCTTATTGCTCTATCTCTAAATAGATTCTGTTACTTCTGTTTATTCAGAAGTAAGACTAGTGGGATCAATGGAGTGTATGCCCTTCTCAGCACGCTTAGGATATCGGTCTTATGGTTTGTCACTGAATTTGAAAAAGTGTTCCCTCTATCACACTCTCAAGACAGGGATTGATTCACAAGCTGCTACCAGCTCACCTTGTTTATCTCTTTTCCATGTCTGGAATTCAACATTCCATAGCAAACAACTTTTAAATTTATGCAAAGGAGGAAATGGCAGTCAACCCCTTTATTGGCTGAGGAACACCTCTCTTTTTATTCATTTCCCTTACTGGTGGTATGCAAGCTGATCCCAGAAACAATGCATTCCAGATAACTATTTAACAAACCTGAGGGATTTGTATGTAGGGGTGGGATTCTATCAGTTCGCACCTATTCACTAGAACAGGTTGTTAACATTCTAAGCAGTTTGGAGAACCGGTTGTTAGAAGAAATTACTGGCCTAATCCTGTAAGGAAGGCAGGAAGGAAACATTCTGGTGTTGCTTACAGAAACTGTCTCTCCATTAACCCTTATTACATTCTTCGCAGGACTAGACTTCCTGTCTCAGGAACTTCTCTGGAGTTTTTCCCCCCTCCTTTGCTGGTACTTTGCTTGTGTGGAGTGACCATTCAAAGTTACAATGGCACTGAAAAAAGTGACATGACCATTTTTCACACTTATGACTGTTGCAGCATCCCCACAGTCATGAGAGGCCAGGCGAGGAGATGTATGTCTCGATGTGAGTGATATTGAGTTGGCCACACCCAGCCAATAACATGACCACCAAGCCACATCCACCCAGTCACATGACCACCAAGCCACACCCACCCACCAAACCACGCCCACAGAACTGGTTGTTAAAAAATTTGAATCCCATCCCTGAGGCTGCCCTGAGCAGAGATATGAGCTGAGCTTTTTTTCAAAATATTAATGGCACAATGAGAGTTTCTGTTATGCTGAATGAAATAGATCATCTCCAGAATATCCCTAAGATACCTAGTAATGGAGATTGCAGCCCATGCAAATGTAAATGCAAAGGCAGTCACACCTCCTTGGGTAGCTAATTATCTCCTTTACCTTTCTTGAAATTTGTATAAAAGTTATGAAAAATTAAAGTTAGGTACATATGAGATAGTGAGAAATTTAGCTCCCTGTGAATCTTTGACCAGAGACCATGAGTACATGGGAAAGATGGGATGCTGCTGCCTTGTCTCTAAATGTCTCATGTTCAACCAAAATTTGAACAGATGGAAATTGCCTTAGCACGGGTTCTACTTCTGTATTTCACACGATTCCTGAATGCCTGGAATCCTTAGAAAGTGGATTGAACTTCTTGTAATTCTCTTAGTAGAGTAATGGCACAAGCACGGGTAACAGCGATCAGATTCTTGAAACTTCCGACTCAGTTTTTTTCTATTGTGTTCTGTGTGCTAACCATGTTGTGTAAAGTGACCAGGAATTCTGCTGAGAGGACATACCTCCATTCTGAAGATCTGCCTGAGAACAAACTTCAGTTTGACCATGTCAAACTGTTTAATTTTTCATAACTCAAGCTGTCCAAACTGAAGACCCAGAATCATAACAAAGGACAGTAAATAGAACAAGAGGATTGCTGTTCCATCTACTGTTCCATCTTCCATCATCACAATCTACATCAACATACTGGAGGGAGGGGTGGTATTGCATTTTAATTTAAATGTAGTAAATATTTCTATTTTTTATTTCTCTAGGTATAAAGTAGTGGGCCTAGGACAATTGAATGTGGGCATCTTACCATGCCCACTTCACCCTGGACTCCCCACCACAACTAATCGATGCCACCCCAGGGTGAAGTGGGTGTGTTAAGGCAAGACTCATTCAATTGCAGTGGTGTGATTCAAACTTTTTTTACTACCGGTTCTGTGGGCATGGCTTGGTGGGCATGGCAGGGGAAGGATACTGTAAAATCTCCAGTCAGAGGTGGTATCTCTGAACTACTCAAAATTTCCGCTACCAGTTCTCCAGAACTGGTCAGAACCTGCTGAATGCCACCTCTGTTCAATTGCCCCATTCCATGGACTAGATCATGTAAACTTTATAAAAATCTGTATCTTCATCTGTCTTTTTTTTTTTCTTTTGCTGTCATGTTTCCTTTAAGAAAAAGGTCAATTTTAGTGGATAGTCTGTTTGTGAACTTCCTGGATAAATCTGGCTCTTTAAGGGTTGACTGAACATTGAACTGGAGAGATATTAGCCTGATACTAGCATTCATGTATTTGCACCTCTTTCTCAAATTACAGTATTATCTTGCCAGGTCTTGCCAGGAGAGATTATCTTGCAATTCAGAAGAATATTATCTCCTCAGAACAAAATTGGACTCTTGGTGGTATAATCAAACAGAGCACTCATCTGTGCTATATGGTAATAAGAGCCTGTTTATAATTTCCAAAGAATATTTTTCTTTTGGTCAATAGAAATGAAGATAGTTCTATGTGTCTAAATCATTCAAACAAAGAATTGTATTTTTTCCTCCTGTATTTAGATTTGAACCATTACATTGAGAAATCATTAAGTCAAACATGAAGCGTTGATTTAACATTTCATGCAATAAGTACAATCAATAGGTGTTATTACAAGATTGCCAGTTTTCAGACAGGATGAAGAAACTGAGCTATGATTTACATGCTATAAGACAATACAACGGCTGTGGAAAAGTATATCTGTGTTTTATATAGTTTTGTATTCTGGTCAGTGTATCATCCCATTATTTTCTTGATCGCTCTGTGATGAAACCACAATATTTTTATTTCTTGTCCAGAATGCAATTGAAAGAGGGTAAATAAAAAGTGTAATGTCCTTTTATGCTTCAATTCCCATGAGCATGCATTTGCCTAATATGTTAGACTACAATAAGTACATGATAAGAATAAATATAGAAATTTGTGGGGAACGAGACTCAAAAGTAACAATTTTTGGACAGGCAAAATAAATTGTATTAAAGCATGTGATCAGGTTGTTCTGATGGTTGATTCTGGTTCTTATGATAATTTTGAGAAAGAAAAACGGAGGAAGGAAGGAAGGCCTGGAAGAATGGAAGGTTATTTCTTTCTCAAGAGTATCAGCTTCTTTCTTTCTTTCTTTCTTTCTTTCTTTCTTTCTTTCTTTCTTTCTTTCTTTCTTTCTTTCTTTCTTTCTTTCTTTCTTTCTTTCTTTCTTTCTTTCTTTCTTTCTTTCTTTCTTTCTTTCTTTCTTTCTTTCTTTCTTTCTTTCTTCCTTCCTTCCTTCCTTCCTTCCTTCCTTCCTTCCTTCCTTCCTTCCTTTCTTTCTTTTTGCAGATGTTACTGTGTTGATGTGTTTATTTTCCATTCTATTCCATTCCAATCATTGCAAGTCTAAATGCCTGACCAGCCAAAAAACACAATCCACAAATTTAGTTTTCATAAAACAACTTCAACATAACACCCAATCTAATCATCACACTCAATATTAATAATATATATTAGTAACCCTCCTTAGTTGTCACATAACAAATACTTTGCTTCTCAAATGCTCTTTGATATAGCCATTATTTTAAAAGCCCTTTCAACTGCAGCAAGGGAATGCACAGATTTTATTTCTGGCGGAAGGGGTGCTCCAAAACAGGAGTTTTGCTGAAAATGTGAAGCTGAAAATATGAAGCCCTCCTCGTCTGCTCCACTTCTTTGCAGGCATGCCTTGCACACCTGGTTCGATTTAGAGTAAGCAGTCTCAGAGATAACCAAGCTTTTAAGGACAGTCCTATGTAAAATACATTATAGTACTCTATAATGTTAGAAGTGAAGAGGGCACAAATGATCATTACCAATGTGTTCCCATCTAATTATTGCCATAATCTAACAGAAGCTGAAAATCCAGGAGAATTCCCAAAATGCATACCAGCTCCTTCTGGGGAAGAACAATGCTACTGAAACCAAAGGTGCTTTTTCAAGAGGCAACTAGACTTTCTAGTTTTTCTTTGAAAACGTTTCACTTCTCATCCAAGAAACTTCAGCATCCAAGAAGCTTCTTCAGCTCTTGCTTCCTGAAAAAGCACCTTTGGGACAACCCTCTCCCCTCTTTGAAAGAGTTTTATAGCTCCCACTGCCTTAAGAAAGTTCAAAACATTCTTAAAGATCCATCTCATCCTGGGCACCCTTTAAAAAAAAAAAAAAAAAAAATTACCATCCAGCAGATGGTACAGAACAAATAAGCTGAAGAACAGCTTCTATCCCAGAGCAGTAACTATATTGAATTCTATTGCACAGTGCGATATTAATGCAATATCAGAGCTTTTCAATGCAATTGTATAGAAGGTGAAGGATGTGTGTTTGTTTTATTTTTATAGTTATAATGTCTGAAGATGGCATTTAATTTTGTTGTACAAGGTGCAATGACAATAAACTAAACTAAAGTAAACTATGACCTGGATGACTGAGAATCTCCATAGACTATGCTACTGAGAAATTTGGCACAGATTCCACTTTATCTCCCATTATATTTTCCTTTGCCAATCCTTGTTATGATCCGGCTCTCCTTCATAATACCTGTTGGAGGAATAAAAGCCCCTATGATCCCCATCTTTTAGAGAGGTCACACACATCAACTTCAACCACCTCTGATCTACCGGCAGCCTCAAATAAAGATAGAGAGAAATCTCTTTCTGCCCACATTTGACACTCAGGCTGCATCTGATTAAATAGGTCTCTCCAGGAAGTCAGCCAACACTGGCAAACAAACATAAGACACAATTCCCTCAAAATAAGGGATCACAGGACTTCACCCTGACACTAGATCCCTCATAAAATTCCATGCCAAAGAAGATATTTATACATTTAAGGTCACATACTCCATAGGACAAGGGACTGATCTTCCTTTCCCAGATCTTCTGTACATTCCCGGGGCAGGAACACCTCAATTTACATATCCAAGATACTTCACATTAAAGTTCAATATACTTCATGATTGAAGTCCTTTGTTATTATAACATCCTTAGCTTCCTAACCTTGTAAGCCTAGCTTTAACAGTTGAATTGTGTGTTTGTTTTTGTTGCCAAACAAATTTAGCCTTCTCTTCAAACAGGCATCCTGTGCTCATTTTCTTCTAAAATACTCCTCTATATTTCTATATAGTCTAGATTTTATACCATTAAGATGGAATTAACTTTATGTCGGAACCAGTATGTCAGTGGTGGGATTCAAATTTTTTTACTACCGGTTCCGTGGGCGTGGCTTGGTGGGCATGGTGGGGGAAAGATGCTGTAAAATCTCCAGTCAGAGGTGGCATTTGCCAAGTCTCCGAACTACTCAAAATTTCCACTACCGGTTCTCCAGAACTGGTCAGAACCTGCTGAATACCACCTCTGCAGTATATGGAACTTTTCTGCTCTTTCATTTTCCTCTCCTCTCTATTTGTTAATTGCTTTTCTCTCTTTTGTTACATTTCATTTAGTTTAAACCCTATTATATATAGGTTTGTTCCACTGTATAAATACTATGTATTCTATTTTTAAATTTTCTTTTTCGCTGTGTTGTCATTTTCCGTGTTTTGTTATAATGAGTAAACAAAGTGAGTTTGCCTGTATTTTCAGCTTTCAATGATCTCCGTAGATTTCCAAACGATGCCTCCTGACTAATTGGCAGTGTTAGGTATGAGGCATGGGTTTAGAAACGGAGACGAAACTGCTTCTCGTGAATTCAGCTCTTTATTTACAGCATGATAACAGAGACAAAAACCCCGGATAGCGGCCGCCCTTTTATAGAGTGAACTGCTATCCGGATGACCAATGGATGTTGTTATAGGGTTTGAACCTCGTCCCATGGGACTCGGCCCGCCAACAGCCAGTCAGATTGCTCGAATGAACCAATCATAACTTGCCATTATATGGGCCAATAGGAAGTGCAGGATTACGATCCTGCTATGCAAATGAATCTTTATTAATTACATTTCTTTAGTTCACAACAGGCAGCAGTCAATTGGTTGGAATCATTTGGATCAGCTGATTGGCAGTCATCCAGATCATCTCCAATGACTACAATTTCACCATCTTCCCTGATATATTGCTGGTTCCATTGCACATGATCTGTTGAGATAGGTAGCAACACCTTCATTACAACCTGAGCGTTTCCATTCACCTCACTTCTTAACTAAAGAAGTTTCTTAAATTATCATTGATCATGAAGAACAGTTCAGTCTCATGACCTAATTAAAACACTTCCCTTTTTTTGAGTGGCATAGATAGACAGACAGACAGGCAGTTTTTTGTAAAAAGCAAAACACAAGAGCAAGATGGGCTTGTATTGCACCTTAGCCAGCTCCAGACATTCCAGCTGTGTCCCTTCTGCACTGACATGGATATGTGAAGTAGTAACATTTTGTCTGGGCCTTTGTGCATAGAGTAGAGTTGGGAGATCTTTGCAGATGCTGCTAAGCTATAACTTCCAGCATTTGTCTTCTCATTTGGGGAAGGCTTTTTTGAGGAAGCAAAATGGTACCGAAAACATTTCAGAATCCAAGTTCAGCTGCTCGTATACTCATAACTTCAAACATCAGGCCTGGGGTTTGTGGACCCATCATCTTTAGAGAGTAGCTGCTGAGTCAGGTTGAAATATCATTTTCTAAGCTCTTTGGGACTTTCTGCTTTTGCTTTAATGCTACCTTTTCTTCCCTTGCCACTGACTTCACTTTGTAGAAGCAATAGCTTTTTATGAACCTAGAGAATAGCCTGGGTCATCTGCTGTTAACACTGGACTGTACTCAAAGAACTAAAAGATTTCTTGGCTAGGAGAAGCCTGAAGGTGTTTTTCTAACAGCATGGATGATGAAGAACAGACTGTTGATGCTTAAGGGAAAATACTGGCCCATTAAGTTGAGTACTATCCGTTTTTTCAGAATTCAGACAGGAATCTTTCACCATTGTACTTGAAGATGCCAAGATGTCCCCTAGAGAAATTGGCTTGTGCTCAAATCACATAAGAGAAAACTGCCTCATACCCTTGCAGGAAAAAGTGAATTTGACCTGAATATATGCCAAGGATAGAAAGAAGAAATATAACTGCAGTATAAAATGGGGGGTTTTAAATGCATGAGTATAGCAAAACATCCTCCTTCTCCTCTTCAAGTAACATCATTAATGGTGATGGTATTAAACAATATGAGGAGACACCGCAGAAGGCAGAGGACTTCAGAAGGACTTCTTTGGCTATCAGCCTCTCCACTATATTTACCCTAAATGGGCATAGGTTTCTGCCTTTGCGGCAGAACATTTTAGTAAAGGGCTAGCAAAGTTCAGAGTCCTTAGAAGCTTTCAAATCTTCCCACTAATGGCAGAGTACATTTATATTTGGTTTTAGAGCCTGAAAGCTTCATGCCATTAGCTGTTAGTCGAAGACTGGCTTTAGCAAATGATTAAAGTAGCTCGAGGGCCGGGAAGGTCAGTGAAATAATCCTCGGAAAAACAGTTAAGGAATTTGGTAAATAGTATCTCCCAGCTATGGGTTTCCCTCTCTGACTCATTGATTCTCATTGATAATTTCTGCTGACCTCCAAGTTACCATACTTTCAAAAGGAAGTCAACTGAGGCACAACTGGTGGAAAATGTGATTTGTTTCCAGGCAGATTTAGGGCTTCCCTGCACTACAGCTTGACAATGAAACCCACTTTCTGGATTTGAGTCGCTTCCTCTGATTTGGCCTGAGGTCTTGTTTGGACTGTGCTTATTGCTTGCCATGGTCTTGAATTGATTCCTTTAAGCTTGCCCCTGTACTGGAAAGTCAAGGACCAATCACTTTCCTTTCTATGGGCAGATCTTTGAGGACATCTGATTTCCATCGATAGGCCTTTTTTATGAACCCCGTCAGTCATCCTTCCTTCTGTACTTGATATTTTCTGGCCTCATTAATACACAGCTAAACCTGGAAGGGGAGAGGAGAGGAGAGGGGAATGAAGGACCGTGCTTCATAGTTTTCCTTTCATTCGGACTAGATGGCAAGCTAGCAGATCCTTTGACAATGCCTGGGGGCTTCTCAGGAAGAAAAACTGGTGGCAGAGACTTACCAAAGTGACTTTCAGTTTGCTGACTTTCCTATTGACTTTGCTTAAGGAAACCAGCAGGTAAGGTCACAAATGGTGATCACATGACCCCAAGATTCTGCAATTGTCATAAGAGGGAGCTGGTTGCCAAATGCCCAAATCACAACCATGTGTCTGCAGGCAAGCTGCAACAGACCATTTGTAAGTCCCCCTTATTCATCACGGTTGTAACTTTGAAAGGTCACCAAACAAGTGTCCTTAATCAAAGGACTACCTGTAATACACAGAGAATACTCATTACTGTAACTATGGCATGGCCTTTCATGTATGGTATTCCATTCCTTTCTTAACTTTTCTTAGCTGTTTAGGTTCTACACATATAGACCTACTGCTACCCACTGCATTTCATTCTTTTCTTTTTTTGAGTGTCTCTGTGCCCATAGGGGTGCATCTGCTAAGAATAAGTCAGCTAAGAATAACACATATCCGATCCCCCAAAGAGAGTTTCAGTCACTTCCACTCCAATAAACCTACTAGCCCACAAAGTGCCTAAATCTCTGGTTAGCTTATTGTAAGGTTCTTCCCGTTGTCATCATTAAGAGAAATCCACACTCAAACCAACAAGCCAACAACCGAGAAAGGGAAATGAATGACTCACAAGTGGCAGGGAGAGGAGGAGCACACCAGGGGTGGCATTCAGCAGGTTCTGACCATTTCTGGAGAACCGGTAGAGGAAATTTTGAGTAGTTTGGAGAACTGGCAAATACCACCTCTGACTGGAGATTTTACAGTATCATTTCCCCTGCCATGCCCACCAAGCCATGCCCACAGAACTGGTAGTAAAAAAAATTTGAATCCCACCACTGGAGCACACTGCATAACCAACTTACTTTTTAAAAGGGCCCAAGCTCAAAATATGTGCATTGCATTCAGAAGATTCAGCCCCGGCATCTCTATTCAGATCAAGTTCAGGCCTCTGCTGGGCACTTTAGAAAGCTGCTGCCAGTCAAAGGAGGCCGTCTGCTTGTTTCCAAAAGAACCTGCTTGGATGGAAATGGGTTCTATTCAACTGCAGTGAATAGCATGGCTGGAAGGAGCCCAGCCTCTCTATGTCCAAGACCTGTCAGGCATTGCAGTTCAGTCCCGAGATAAGCCTGTAGTGCCAGAAACTCCTCTGCAATTTCTCCAAAATCTTCCTTCCACACAAAAGGGACCTTTTTTTAAAAAAAAATATGACAATTTGTTTTGAATTTCTCATGTCGGTGTTGCAGAGCTTCTTTTTATTCCTGGAGGGGTGGGTGGGGAGGATGAACCTATGGCTGCTGTTTTCTCTTTGTCTACCACTTTGCAGCTCACACTTCGCAGTCCCACTTCTGTTGGGTAGAAGAAAGAACTCCCTCTTGGAGTCTTGCCAGCTACACTGCAAAGTGCTGGAGAGATTAAATAGAGGAGTGGAGATCAGGCTACTTCCTAGGAGCATCTCATCAGCCATGGCACTTCCCCATCACCAGCTGGAATCAGACCTGTCATGATCTTCACTTCTGCAGGTATGAAACTGGAGAGAATGCACAGAGCCACTCAGGGCTTCCAGCTGGCTAATAGGAGTGCAAAGTACTCAGTTGAAGCAACAACAACAAAAATCCCCTTGCCTTTCATCAACTAAAAAGGGATGGACGTCTTTAAAAACCTATTGCAAACTGCGATGAAGAAATGATCGCCCATTGCTATTATTGTGGCCAGGTACTTTCCTCCAGAACTGATTCTTTCAAATTGAGGTGCTGGAGAAAACTCTCGAGGACTTGGACTGCAAGGAGATCAAATCAGTTAATCCTAAAAGAAATCAATCCTGACTGTTCTTTGGAAGGAGAGATTCTGAAGCTGAAGCTCAAGTACTTTGGCCACCAAATGAGAAGAGAGGACTCACTGGAAAAGAACCTGATGTTAGGAAAGCAAATGGAGGAAGGGACCGTGGAGGATGAGATGGTTAGAGAATATCACTGAGGCAATAACATGAATTTGGACAAACTCCAGGAGACAGTGAAGGATGGGGGGAGGGGTTGGCATATTTTGGTTAATGGGGTTGCAAAGAGTTGGACACCTTTTCCCAGTGGGTGCAACCACTGCTATACGTTGTTATGGTTGATTGGGGGTTGAGTAAGCAAGAGTGAAGAAAGGGAGATAGAGGCCACATTCTGCAGATAAGCGCCAAGTAAGGTTGCTTTGATTTCAGGAGCCTGGAGGTGGGACTGGGGCCAGCCATCGCCATTTTGCTGCTCTGGGCAAAGGGATATGTTGGCACCCCTTACGGTTTGGTTCATCATCCAATATTGTTAGGAATTTTGAAAATGTGCCCCTTGTTTCTTTGTTTTAATTTGAGTTTTTCAGTTTCATATTTATAGTTTTCAACTCTGGACATTTTTTTCTTCTTTTCTTGGATATTTTCACCCTTCTCACACAGTAAGTAATTTTAATTACATCAAAATCCCTAACACAACAATTCTGCAAAATTATACTGAATTTATAAAGCATGCTAGCTCACAGAGTAGGCCATTAGCACTTTTCACTTTTTTCCAGGTAATCTTCATTTAATGGCCATCCATTCAGTGACTGTTCAAATATTCAACAGTGCTTCATGAGGAGACTTACAACTCTATGCTTGAAATTTTGGTTACTGTGGTGCCCCCATGGACATGTGACCATGATTTGAGCACTTGGCAACTGACTCAAAACTCCGATGTTGCAGCATCCCATGGTCATTTGATTGCCTTTTGCAATTTTCGCAGCCATCTTCAACAAGCAAACTCGATAGGGAAGGAAGTTGCAAACAGCCATCGCATGCTATTCTAACAACTGCCATAAGACCATGTGGACATCATGCTTTACAAATGTATTGCTTAGCAACAGAGTCCTAAGTCCTGATGTTAAGCAAGGTTAGCTGTATGGGGTGTGAAGGTATAAGTCTTTTCAATTTTTCTGCAGCCTAAAATTCAGCCAAGGCCTTCTCAGCTTTAGCTTCGAGTTGATCCTGAATGGGACAAACCAAGAGTTCCCGCCAATGGGAAAACTGCTAAAACATTTGCAGAACAAAATGTGAGCAGGGTATTTTATAGAAAATTCCCCCTTTGCTCTTGTTTCCCTGCAAATTTAGAATGTCTCCTGACTCAGCTCCCCTCAAAACATGCAATCTCACAGGTTCACAATTGTTTCAATGCTGGGCAAAGGTGTTTTGTAGAACGGTCTTTATCAAGAGCACTAATAGCACACCAGAATGTCACCCAAAGTTTCTTCTCCTTTGAAAGGACTTTGGAACCCAGATTCTCTTTCAGTCAGGTAAGAACTGTCAGGGAAACACTGCAGGGCAACCTTCCTGCCTAGCACAAAAATTAATGCAGATACCTTCTTTCAGAGGTGGAAAGTTCAATTGAAGGACCATCTCTTTCAGCCGGGTTGGATTTTGCCCAGGATGAAGTTTCATAATAAACTGAAAGGTTTCTTCTTCTGTGAAATGCCCGGGAAATTTTAAAGGAAGAATGAAGAAAGAGTTTCCATAAGCGTTAGATTACTGAAATTTCTCAAGAGAAGCTTGACAGCTTCCAAAGAGGTATTTCAAGGTAAACTTAGAAGTTCTTGCCAAGAAAAGTAAATACATTTTGGAGGAAGGAAATCACCCTTTAATATTAAACTTTTGGCACTCTTTTTCTCCCTGTCTTCTGTTTGGCTATTACTTTTACTTATTATTTATTGATTTGTTTGTTTGTTTATATGGCCATCTATCTACCAGAGGAACTCTGATGAACAGAGTAAACCATAGTACAAATAACAAAACAAATTAAGTATTGGGTAATCCTTAATAAATTAAGAAAAACATCAGGGTAATTATTTAAGAGCTGACCAGCTAATATGATAATGTAATACTGGGAATGAATCAGCAAGGTTTTGGGGCTGATATCACTTTTAGAGTCAGTAATAACAAGAGGCCCTGTTGAGGCTAATCTCTCTCAATGTGTTTCTATGCTGTAATTGCTGTTTGCTGTTTGTTTGAGGTCTGACTAAAGGACATGTATGTATTCTTCGTAAATACAACCACTGCTTAAAATACAAACCTCTGTTTACTGTATTTGCTCCTGGGTTGTCTCATATAACCACACTGTGTGCAGTGTGCACTCTGACAAAAACTTAGTCAAGGATCCTAAAAACAATCCCATTCATAGAATGTCACTGCCCACAAATGCATCCATGCCAAAGCAAAGTTCTTGGCTCCTGGGCCATCTGTATCTCAAGAGGGGAGGCTGTCTTACCAAGCAGTTATCTGTGTAGTCAGTAAAAGTCTCCCTTCCTAAGCTCTACTAAGAGACCTTACTTCAGTTAAGGAACATGGAACATTGCCTACTCTGCTCAATCTGGTGGGGTGGGCAGAATCCAATGAAGTGGGTGGTGCCACAAGTAACTTGCTTTGATGCCATGTAGGACTTTAAAAGGGTTGACTATGGCCTTGAATTGCACTTCCTGGAAGCCAGGGTAGTTCAAGTAGCAGCCATGTTATGCAGACATAGGGTAGTGCAGCTGCATTCTGGGCCAGCTGAAGCTTCCAAATGCTTTTCAAGGGCAGTCCCATGTATGATACATTGCAGTATTCCAGTCAGGAGGTGACTAAGGCAAGAATGATAGCAGAGTCTCTGGCATTTTTATTTATTGCTATTTTAACCACATCATTTTGGGATATTATTTTTTGGGCACCCTCTGGGGCAATAGGGAGACTCAAGTCAAGGGCTATCCTTTGGAGGCACATCAAAGATCCCATTGCTCAAAGTGGGCAAGTCTCACTTAATTAAAATATTTTAACAGGTTCACCTGCAATATTTTGAAGCATCTTTCTTTTCTGACTTCAACACAATTCTTCAGCAATTCAGGGAGAAGCTTGGCACTTAAAATTTTAAGGATCCACCTCCAACCCTGAGGTTTATCCTTGAGCAGTGAGATATACTGGACCATGATACCTTTGGGGCAGGTAACCCACAACCCTTTTTTGGCATCTCTCACAACCCTCCCTTACCTAAGAGCTAAAACTGATGACACATATTCCTTATATTATGAGGTGGTAAATGGATGAAAAGTGCACTGTAAGCCCCAAAGTTTTTTTATATATTAAAAAACAATGTATATACATCCTGTTTTGCTGAAAACAGAAACTTTAGAATCAACCAAGCAAAGAGTACAATTACTATCAACCTGCCTTCCATCGAGGACCTGTATACTGTACGAGTCAAAAAGAGGGCTGTGAAAATATTTACAGACTTCTCACATCCTGGACATAAACCGTTTCAACTCCTACCCTCAAAACGATGCTGTAGAACACTGCACACCAGAACAACTGGTCAAAAAGACAGTTTTTCCCCAAATGCCATCACTCTGCTAAACAAATAATTCCCTCAATACTGTCCAGCTATTTACAAAGTACCTTATGATTCTTGACTCTTGACAAATGTATATTTTCTTTTATGTACACTGAGAGCATTTACAGCAAGACAAATTTCTTGTGTGTCCAATCACACTTGGCCAATAAAGAATTCTATTCTATTCTTTCTTGCTTATTTTGATTTGGTGATGGGCTAACTGTATTATTTATTTGTGTAAGTATGTGTGTGTGTGTGTGTGTGTGTGTGTGTGTGTGTGTATGTGTATGTGTATGTGTGTGTGTGTATATATATATATATATATATATATATATATATATATATATATATATATATATATATATATATATTCTTAAGTTTTCATGGGTACTTACATGTATGGCATTCAGCTTTGTTCGGGTATTTTCCCACATCATTGTAGTTGCGCTTTTAAAGTTATAGCAACGTTTCAGCAGAATCTCATCTGCCATCATCAGGCTTCTGTATTGTGTTCGTCTGTGAGTCAGACTTTTACAGTTGTTTCAGTTTTAAATTTGGGGCTAGCCTACTGCTGTGCCAGAATGGTTTTTTCTTCATCCTGATTGGTTGGGAGTCTCGGTCTGTGTTTATTGGTCTTGGAGTTTGCTGTGTTCTGCTTGATTGGTGTCTCTAATATCTTCTGTCTGTTTTGTGGCTTTTTTTGTGTCTTGATTGGCTGGCAACATTGTGTTCCTGTATTGGAGGCTTTTAGTGCAGCTTGGCTCCGAGTAAATGGACGGCTATCATTAGTTAGGAAGCTAGGTTTCATCTGGGTGCCTGGTTGGGGTGTGTTTGAGCTGGAGGTATCAGGGGGGATCTGTTTGTGCCCAGGTGTTTGCCTGGCTTGTGGTGTGGAGATTTGTTTGTGAGTGCAGGCTTCCAAATGATTGACAGTCTGGTGGAATCATCTCTTCTATTCATGCTTTCAGGTCTTTCAGAGATTGAAAAAAGACCTGAAAGCATGAATAGAAGAGATGATTCCACCAGACTGTCAATTATATAGATGAGGTTCTGTTGAAACGTTGCTACAACTTTAAAAGCACAACTACAATGACGTGGGAAAATACCCGAACAAAGCTGAATAACACACACATACACACACACACACACACACACATATATATTAGAACGAGGATGACAGATGCTGCTTGTCAAGGGTGAGGAAATGGAGCACAGCTGTATAATAAATAAATAAATAAAAATATAAATAATGATAAAAGGGGAAGGAACGAGAACTACTTTACATATCAATACTTTACTGGCATTATTTTCAGCAATGCTTTGTAGATTCAGTCAGTAGTGACTGAAAAGATCCCCCTTTCATTTCATTTGATAATAAAAGATGCACCACACCCATATTGTTATTTATTGGTATTGAACTCATGGCATGTGCATCAAAATTATGCCTTTCCTTATTGTCTATTCTTGATAGAGCTCATAGTTAGAGAAATATAGCACTTCAGCTCTTAATGACTACATGAAGCCACTGGGAGAAGTCATCTTCCATCTCATAATAAGGTATCATCCACATGCCACTATATTTCCTGCCCTGAATTGAGTGAAAAAAAAATGCAGTGGAAGTGCTTAAGGCCATCAGGGTTAGGGTTAAAGCTATGAAAGCTCAGGCTTTCAAGTCAAACATGATGGAGTGACTCTTACTTCAGAAGCTTACAGATTCTAATGTTATCCCAACTTTGTGGCACCTTTATTGGCGCCTTTCTAATTCAGACACCTGAAATAGATTGAATAACAGGTCATAGTCATGGAACACTTCTTTACCTGACAACTGGAAGGGAATCCACTAATCACTTTCGTCAACATATCCTACATGAAAAGTGTAAATATAGCACTGTTTGCCATCATGTTCCTGAAGCAAAATTGGACTCTGCAGCTGGGACAGGGCAAGCATACTTTCTTCCTGACTCAAAATAATATTATTCTTTTGAGTTATTCTTATAATTTGAATAATAATAGAAGATGAGATTATGGTTTCATTTGATGTCACAAAACTTTTTACATCCATAAACTTAGAACTAGTGGGGTGGGAAATCTATAGCAGCAATATTACACAATATACCAAATCTGACCATACCAAATATACTAAGATTGAAATATGCAGAATCATGGACCTCATTAATCTTTACCTCACTATCCACTTTCAGTATGATGGTCAAATATACAAATTCAGTTTGATGGTCAAATATACCAACAAAAGAGAAGAACATCCATGGGCTCACCACTTTCAGGACTCATAGCAGAGACTGTAATGCAGCATCTAGAAACCATAACACTCTCATATATAAAACCAAAACTATGAATCTGATATATGGATAGCATATTTGTCATAATGAAAATAAAACAAGTAGAGAAAAGATATGAAAAAAATCAACATCTTCAAAGGAATATAATTCACAAGGGAGGAAGAAAACAACAACACACTGCCCTTCCTGGATATCCTCATTAGCAAAGGAAACTGTAGCAAATTAGAAACACAAATTATTAAAAAACCTCCCACACTAACCAATTGCTCCATTACTGAAATAACAACCCAATCTCCCACAAGAGGAGCCATGTAAGAATATTATTCAGATGAGTATAAATACATTGCAGCAATCGAGAACACCAGAAAAAGGAAATAGTCTGCCTATACATCTTCTAATAAAATGGATATCCATACAACTATAACAAAAAGTGCCTGACTATTCAACTTAATACAGCACAACTAACACAAGTTACCCAAACGGTAATTCTGCCATACATCAAACACATCTCAGAAACAGTCAGCTGACTTATTACTTCATTACTATCACATGGCATCACCATAGCACACAAACCATAATGCATCTTAAATAAACCAGAAGATCCAGTAGCCCATAAAGAAAAAACATAGTGGCTATTATTGGCTTTACATGTAAAGTGTTGATGTAAAGCCAATACATAGCCACTATGTAGGACAGGCAGCCAGAAGACATGATGAAAACTTCTTAATTTCAAAACACATGGCCGGATTTAATCATTTCAACTGGGAAAATGAGGACATCCTTAGACCAGGGTTGTCAAACTCAAGGCCCACGGGGCAGATCTGGCCCATAGGGTGCTTAGATCTGGCCCACGGGGCTTCCCTGAAAACAGTGAAGGTCCAGCCCACGGTGCCTCTGCCAGCAAAAACAGAGCTCAGGAAGGCTGCACGAAGCCCTCCCGAACTCCATTTTCACTGGCAATGGGGTTCCGGTGGCTGTCACAGCCTAAAATGGAGCTCGGGAAACTGTTTTCGCTGGCAGAGCGATTTGGCCACAGGCATCCATAACATGAGTGATGTCAAGCTGGCCACCCCACCCTGGCCATGCCCACCCTGGCCACCCTGATGCTGCCCTCAATGAAACCGAGTTTGACATCCCCGTCCTATACTAAGTTAAATATAAAAATGTTAGGAAATTCCTGGATGCTTGGCATTAGCCATCAACAGACACATAGAAGCAAAGAACATTTAGAAACCATTCAAAAGATAAAACAAAACAAAAAAATGCTTAAAAGGAAAGAAAAAGATCAGAACACTTCCTCTCCAGCAATCAACCACCAGATAAGCAGGGATTATTACCAAGATTAATTTCAGACAACCAATCCACCCATAAATAGTACTCTGACAAGGAGCAAACTCCCCTCCCTCTAGCACTAAAGATGTTATCTAGTCAGGTAGTGAAACATTTGCAAGAAAGCAACTAAGCTCAGAAGTACCAAGGACTCCACAGTTCAACTATTTTAGAGTTATTTCTATTGGCAATTTCTATAACAAGAGTTTTATAATTTTATAGCAAGATTACATTTACCAAGCTTGGTGAGAAAGTAGTTGATTATATAAATATGACTGCAATAAAAGCTAAACATTTCAGAGGATAATATTTGTTTGAATTACATGCCTAGTACTTGGAATTGGACAACCGGGCAACGTAAATGGATTCTTCACATTCTTATTATGGCCAAAAATATTGAAACTGAAGCATTGCAAAGTTAAATGCATGGATCCTTTCATTCAACAGACTGAGGACCTGATTGTAATTGCCACCTAGGAGTGGATTGCTTATAAACATAGACCTTGTATGGACTATTATAATGAAATATGGGAGTCTTTTAAACAGAATACAGTAGATTAAAAATAAAGTTGCATAAATGTATCATAAATAAGTACAACTTGAATAATATTTGCATTGAACACACACACACACACACACACACACACACACACACACATTGTCGGGGTACCAAGTAATAAAGCCATATCAAACAAAACTCCAAGGCCAGCAGATTCTTTGAATGGCTTTACTGGAAATATCATTTTGGCACAGATCTGGTGAAAACTGACTCTGAAGACTCCTGCGGTTTTCACCTAATTAAAAGTAAACGTTTTTCTACTTTCTCAAAACAATCAGTCACATGGTCCAATCAGGGTGCAGTATGGCAACTGGGTAGCATCACTCCACCTTCCTCCAACCAGGTTTGAGAATGTCTCTGGTTCCCAAGAGAAAATATTTTGTTTTGACTACAGAATCCCCTCTATCTCAAGTCCCCTCTTTCCATCCCTCAGCTCCAGTGTGGCAACACTGAAGCGGTCAAAAATGGCTTTGATCAGGTCAACTTCAGGGTTGAATACATGCATATACATACTGCATACATAAAACAGTGACATTATGGGGTTGATGACCTATTTTTGTCACTTTATTGTGATTTTTCTGATTTTTTGTTATGAATTTTAAAAAGTAATGAGATAAATTCTTTAAGAAGAATTGGAAATGAAGTCTAAGAACTGCTTCAGGGTTGAGGCAAGAATCCGTCAAATGCGACTGGAGATCAGCCAGGTTTCCTTTCTGCTTTGTAGATATGTTGGGATTACAGCTGCAAAAAGGTCAACCGAGTCAATGGAGGTGGGAATTTGGAGAGCTGATATCCCAACATATCTGCAAGGAACGGGGCAGCCAAAGACACCAAGGGAGACAGAACAGATGAAACAGGAAAAGTAACCTTTCTCCTCTTGCTGTAGTGTGAGTTGCTTTTCATCTCATAGCCGCACTGAGTAGTTTTGCACTGCGGTTGAGCTTCCACAAAGCGACAGACTCTGGGAAACAGCCATTAACAGTACGGTGCGTGACTGTGATTATTTTGACATGAAGAAAATCTGCCACAGAAGAGAGCCCTAGCCATTAGCGCATGGATTGCAACGTGCACATATTAGATCCTTCTGCTGTCAAAGAAATATATGTGGTTTTCTTTTAAATGTGGAGCTTTGGCATGAACACTACTTCACAACATTTGCTTTAATGTTTTAAAAAAAAATGAATTAAAGGCAACTGCAGGTGATACCGTACTAAGCTGTGTATCTTTCCCCTCCTTTTATGTTCTGTTTTGTCTCCTGCCATTTCAGGAATGCTTGCCCTTTAAAACAGTTGGGTCATGTGTTATGAACAGCTACTAGAGATGGAACAAAGATCAATGAATAGGACAGGTTCTTGGCTTGGGAAGCTCAAAGGTTCAATAGCCAACATCCCTGTCTATCATCTGGGGGAGCACCTCCCTGATCCTGTAGACTGGGGTGAGGATCCTATGACCCTAGTAGGAAATAAGAGAAAAATAGGAGAAATTTGTACACTTACTGTAACCTAGCACATACTGAAGTAGAGATAAGAAATTGCTTTGTGTGTGTGTGTGTGTGTTTGTGTGTGTGTGTGTATAATATTTTAATACACAAGCTCATCTTACTATGACTTTGTCTGTATCCAAGGACATTTCCATGAGGTCTAAAGCACTTCCTCTAATGATTTTTAAAGCCTGCATAAATCTAGCCTCTATTGCACACCTCTTTACACATGTATATAAGGAAAATAAAAGCAACCTATTAAATGGCTATTAAATCTTTCCTAAACTTTATAGTAATCACACTCATATTCATTTCAATGTCAGGTGTCAACCAATTAAAAAAATCCATCAAAATCCATCAGCACTATAAATATTTTTTAAAAAACCAAAACAATTTGGAGTTCTAAACCTTGTTTAGTCGCTGTCATCCCTGTGCAATTCTAAGAATCCTGCAGGGTAAAGAGTTTAAGCAAGGAGAATATGGTCCAACAATCACTTTTTCCATCAAAAACACTGCAGCAGGTATTTAGAATTGAGAGGTAGGACCATGTCAGTTCCATTATTTCTCTCAAGGGCAGTACATCATTGGTCCTGAATTCATGCTTGCGTTCATTCATTGGTCAAAACTAGCTACCTATAATTGTGAAAGTTGGACCTTAAAAAAGCAAGATGGGAAGAAAATTGGCTGCTTTGAGTTGCAGTGCTTTAGAAGACTCCTGTGTACTTCTTGGACATCCAAAGTGACCAACAAGCAAGTAGTGGAGCAGATTAGAACAGACATGTCACTGGAAGGGAAAAAATGACAAACTAAATCTCACTTATTTTTGGCCAGCCATGTGGGAGAATTAACTGACAATTATGTTTGGAAGAATTAGTGGTAAAAGGAAACCAGGCAGGAAAGGAACATGTTGGCTTGACGTTGATAAAGCTGACAGATCATAGACAAAGTCAAAGAAGAAGTGCAAGATCAGAAGATGTGGAGAGACCTAGCCCACAGACTCACCAAGAATCGGCCAGAACTGAATGGATAACATCATCATATTCATCATCTTCGTTGGTTAAAACACTGAAAAGCAGAAAGTGGCTTTTCCTACAAAGCAGGTAGGTATTGACTAGAATATTCATAATTTCTGGAAGTCCTCTTTCCTTCTTTCCTTCTGCCATAGTGGCGCAGTGGTCAGAATGCAATACTGCAGGGTACTTCTGCTAACTGCAATTTGCCTGCAATTTGCCAGATTGATTCTCACTGACTCAAGGTTGACTCAGCCTTCCATCTTTCCGAGGTCAGTAAAATGAGGACCCAGATTGTTGGGGGCAATATGCTGACTCTGTAAACTGCTTAGAGAGGGCTGTAATGCACTGTGAAGCAGTATATAAGTCTAAGTGCTATTACTTTTGCTTCTTTTCTTCCTTCCTTCCTTCCTCATCTGAGACAGCTGTTTCCCCCTCCATAATAGAATAGAATAGAATACTTTATTGGCCAAGTGTGATTGGACATGCAAGGAATTTGTCTTGGTGTAAATACTCTCAGTATACATAAAGAAAAGGTGCATTCGTTAAGAATCAAGAATCATAATGTACAACACTTAATGATAGTCATGAGTACAATCAACAATCAAATCATACTAGGAAACAGTCAATATAAATTGTAAGGATACAAGCAACAAAGTTACAGTCCTACAATCACAAGTGGGAGGGGATGTGTGATAAGGAGTGATGAGAAGATTAACAATAATAGTAGTGTACACTTTGTAAATAGTTGAACAGTGTTGAGGGAATTATTTGTTTAGCAGAGTGATGGCTTTTGGGGAAAAACTGTTTTGTGTCTAGTTGTTCTGGTGTGCAGCGTGATTTTGAGGGAAGGAGTTGAAACAGTTTATGTCTGGGATGTGAGGGGTCTGTAAATATTTTCACAGCCCTCTTTTTGACTTGTGCAGTGTACAGGTCCTCAGTTGAAGGCAGGTGGGTAGTAATTGTTTTTTCTGCAGTCCTAATTATCCTCTGAAGTCTGTGTCTGTCCTGCTGGGTTGCAGAACCAAATCAGTCAGTTATAGAGGTGCAGATGACAGACTCCATCATTCCTCTGTAGAACTGGATCAGCAGCTCCTTGGGCAGTTTGAGCTTTCTGAGTTGGTGCAGAAAGAACATTCATTGTTGTGCTTTTTTGATGATGTTTTTGATGTTAGGTGTCCATTTTAAGTCATGTGATATAGTAGAACCTAGAAATTTGAAGGTCTGTACTGTTGATACTGTGTTGTCTAGTATTGTAAGAGGTGGTAGTATGGGAGGGTTTCTTTTAAAGTCTACCACCATTTCTACGGTTTTGAGTGTGTTCAGTTCCAGATTGTTCCAGTTACACCACGAAGCAAGTTGTATAACCTCCTGTCTGTATGCAGATTCATCGTTGTCTCGAATGAGACCAATCACTGTTGTGTCATCAGCAAACTTCAGTATTTTAACAGATGGATCGTTTGAGATGCAGTCATTGGTATATAGGGAGAAGAGAAGTGGAGATAGCACACAGCCTTGGGGGGGCCCTGTGCTGATTGTACATGTATCAGATGTGATTCCACCTAGCTTCACCTGCTGCTTCCTGTCTGTTAGGAAGCTTATGATCCACTTACAGGTACCGCTAGTTGTGTTTAATTTACTTAGAAGAGTGTCTGGAATGATGGTATTGAATGCTGAACTGAAGTCTACAAAGAGGACCCTTGAATAGGTATTGAGAGATTCAAGGTGTTGTAGGATGTAATGCAGAGCCATGTTAACAGCATCATCTGTTGATCTATTTGCTCTGTATGCAAACTGCATGGGATCTAACAGCAGATCCGTGATGGTTTTCAGGTGGGACAGCACAAGCTTTTCAAAGATTTTCATAACTACAGATGTTAGAACAACTGGTCTGTAGTCATTCAGTTCCTTGATGGAGGGTTTCTTTGGCACTGGGATGATGGTAGAACGTTTGAAGCAGGAAGGAACATAGCACATCTTCTATTGAAGATTCGTGTGAAGATGGGGGGCAATTGGTCAGCACAGACTTTTAAGCAAGAAGGAGTTATCTTGTCTGGCCCTGGTGTTTTTCCTGGCTTCTCTCTGTGTAATAGATCTTGCACTTCTTTTTCTGTGATCACCGGAGGTTGTGAGCCCAATGCATTGGGGCCAGTTGTAGGAGGCTTGGCTGTTGTTGGTGTGTTTGAGATGTGGGTTGTGGAGATAGGTGGCTGTAGTTTCTTTTCAAACCTGCAGTAATTCACATTCAGGTCATCTGCTAGTTGTTGATTTCCTTCTGCCTGGGAAGGAGGTTTGCTGAAGCCAGTGATGTTTTTAAGAGTTTTCCACCTGTTTGCTGGTTCATTTGTTGAGAATTGATTCTTTAACTTTTCACTTCTCAAACATTCATGTATTCCATATTGTTTCCAGCTGCCACTTGCAAATACTTTTCCTGTTTTCTCTTCAGTACCTCTTAAATATATATTGCATGCTCTTTCATTGATACTTTTTGCTAATTAGTTAATTTTAATTAATTTTAATTAATTTTTAATTAATTTTAATTAATTTTGCTAATTAGTTAATTTTAACTAATTAGTTAATTTTAACATTAACTGTTCTGTTTTTCTTTTCTTGATGTTTAAACCAAATGACTTAAAATAGATTTGGTACTCTGTGGGCAAAAAAATGGTAGTTTTTTTTCCATGTCTTTAGAAGGCCAAGGTGGGGCATGTGATGAATGAATAATAGAATAACAAATAATGCCCTCCCTCCCTTCCTCCTCCCCCTCTCTCTCCCTCTCTCTCTCCTTCCTCTAAATCAGGGGTCTCCAACCTTGGCTACTTTAAGCCTGGAGGACTTCAATTCCCAGAATTCTGGGAATTGAAGTCCTCCAGGCTTAAAGTAGCCAAGGTTGGAGACCCCTGCTCTAAATAAAATCAAGTCCGGGCAATCTTGAGTCTTTTTCTCATCTCCTCCCATCTCTTCAGACTGAGTTGATCTTCAAGGCCAGCTCTGTACTTCTTGAGGCCAGGCTGCATCCTACTCAGGTTAGAAGGAGGAGAATCCCTGTGGTTTCAATGGTTCTCTGGCATTTCTAGATGCAGACACCAACTGGCAAGAACCAGCAGCAAATCTGTTTGGGCAAAGGGAAATCTGTCAAACTCCACAGGTTATATTTCATACTAATGAACTTAAACAACAAGGTAAAGAAAGAGCCGCTCTTTCACTTTCTCCCTCTGTAATCCAAGACTTTTGTGGAACTCAAAATTGAGCAAGATTAAAACATCACAGTTGACAAATGAGGAATGAGTACGGTGGCTATGAGACTAGAAGAAAATCAGCTGTTGGCTTTTTGAAGCAGCTTGTACTATTGAAATATAGAGAGACCATCTAAAGGCAGTGCCATTCTCTTCAGATGACTCTGTCTTGGTCAAATATATCCATCAGCTTTTTTGCTGATGTCTGATAAATTATGCTAACCTTGAGAGTGATGAGTTGAATTTTTTAAAAAATTAGTTTACAGAGAGCAATTCCCATTTCATAACCGCAATCTAGAAGCAACAGGACTGCACATGAAGCATACTTTAGAAACTGTGACCTAATATACATATGTAATTTAAAATTAATATTATTTAGAATGGAGAAGGCAAATCTGTTAGGGAAGTTATTATGATGGCAATAATTCATAATTTAGTCGGTTTTCAGAAAAGCATCCAAGCAGTTGTAGCATCCACATCTTAATCTAAACCGCTTGTGATTACTGAACAACAGATTGCTTGCCAGCCATATTTCAAAATAAAGTTTTGACAGGGCATTTTTGATGGATCTTTAACATATTACTGGTGTTTGCACGACGTTTTCCATGTCCTTGCTTTTATGTAGCTAAGTGGTTGGTACACGTTCACCCTTGATAATATTTTCTACCACACCAGAGAAGTCCTTTGAAACATAATTAAATCTGGAATTCACAATACAGTCTTAAGTACATTTAAAGTCCCGTTGACTTAATTGGAGAGAAATGTTCTTAAGGTTATGCAAGGCTGCAGCCTAAGCATTTGAAGTTAGCATAATTACAGATAATGGAATGAATCAACAGACAATCACGAGAACACATTTTTGTTAAAGAATCAAGGAGTTGGATAGGATCTGATAAGGCATTTGATTGGAATTCCTAACCGATGCACTATCTGCCAGCAAAGGAAGGCCCACCGCCTCTTAAGGCAGGATGGAAGAATCCTGTAGATGTATGATGTTTTTGTAATATTAGCTTTAATTGCAAATCTGTTGTAGAGCATATGGGAAGCAGGTAACTTCCAGAGCTCCATCAGGTGAATCATGCAATCCTTATCTTAATTTTCAAGGACTGAATTTCAATTCAGACACAGCAAAAGCTTCATAAGGCGCACATCCTTTTTACTTTCAAGAAACCCTGCCAAGCACTTTTTTCATATCTGAGCACCTCCAGGTAGATCGTCATTCAGGAGTTATTAACAGTTATGAAAGCTACATTAAAGACATTTTGGCAATTTCTTGATTCTCATCTAATGACAAGTCAGGTGAAAAAAAAATCAATTTTTGGGAACCAAGGACATGAACAATACTGGTGATGTAATGACATCACCGGAGGGGACAGGACTGAATTCTATGGCCTTTTAAATAATTTTTCAAGATTGTTTGTTAATATTTAAAAGATATGTTAATCCTACTAGGTCTTTAATATGCTCATTTCCCCACCTCTTTCTTTTTTGCCTGAAATCATGAGAAATCACATTGCCAGTGCTAGGGAGTTTGTCACACTGAAGCTTAGAGCTTAGAGCTACGCTTTGAAGAATAAAATACTTAGTTGACTTATAATGAGCTACAGGTTGTCCTCAATTTACAGTCACAATTGTGAACAGAATTTGCATTGCTAAGACAGTTGTTATGTGAGCCGTGTCCAATTTTAGTGACCCTTTTGCCACAGATGTTAAATGAATCATGCAGTTGTTAAGTGAATCTCGCTTCCCCTGTTGACTTTGCTTGTTGCAAGTTGATAAATAAATAAAATAAAAAATAATAAAAAATAATGAATAAATAAGATTTGAAATGAGAATACCCTCCCACTAATGTCCATATTAAGTTATAGTTGCAGGTCCAGAGCAAAAAAAATGTGGATCACCTTTGAATTTCCTGAAGGAATGTTTTTCATCATAAAAATACAGAGAAACAGTATGCAAGCCTCTGCATACATGAAACAGATCAGATTTTTCAGCCTTTTTTCTTAAAAACATACAAAAATTCCACTCAAAACTATATGCATAATATCTTTCTGCCTCATTGCCTGCCATTCCACTCTGATAATATTAATATAATCATAATTCAAACAGATGCACACCTGCCATATAACTCTCCAGACTTAATAGTTGCTGATCAGAAAGACAAAAAAGTGGAGGGTGTGGTAGTACCTGGTGACAGCAAAATAGAAGAGAAAGAATTTGGGGGGGGGGAGGAATCATAAAGTACAAAGACCTGTAAACAGAAGTAGAATGACTGTGGCAAAAGAAAGCAAAGATAGCAGCAACAGTAATAGGTGCAATCCCAAAACATCTGGAGCACCACTGGAACACCATTGACACTGGTGAAAATTATCATCAGTCAATTTATCATGCCCCTGTTAGAATCTGACTCCAAGGGAGAGGAGGAACAGCCGACAGGGAGTGGGACGGTGGCTCCGGAGGTTTGTGGAGGAAACTGGGGAAGGGCACAGGCCGGCTGGGCATTCAGAGGAAGACCCAGGCCCATCCCCTCTTCATCCTAGGGCGCGCAGGGAGCAGTGGATAAGGGAGAAATGTGCATGGTGTGGTCTATGGGGGAGGAAAGGGCCTTGATTCTCTGCATGGGCTGCAGCTGTGAAGACTGTTTAAAAGGACAGACTGCACATGGGCCAGTGCTGGAAGCAAAGCATGAAAATATTTCTAGTCTGTCTGTTCTTATCTGAGTTCTGCCATCCTTCCCAGTGTGTGTATTTCAATATCTGCTGGACGTCTTCAAGCCCTTACCCTGCCTGTCTCCTTAATTGCTCCAGTGTGGTTTGTGTTGTTGTTTTTTCTATTTATAATTTATATGTATTTTGAGTTTGAACGGAAGTTCTTCCTTTTCGCAACTGTTTGTGGGGGAGTTTTTTCTCCAGTCAATGATATTTGGACCTTTGAAGCCAAGTTGAATGAATTAAAGGGACTTTACCTGCTTTTGTGACTTTGTTGCTTTTGTATCCCACCCTGGGTCATCACACAATTGCAAAAGGCAGCTTTACTTGGAACAGCTTACATCCCACAGCAATACCTTTAACACCATCAAACAACATCTGCCTATCCCAAATCTTTGGGAAGAATTCGATAGGTGGATAAAAATGGCAAATCCAGTCTAGACATCTGGCTGACTGTGCAACCCACCAAAAATAAATAACAAACAAACCTTCCAGACCTAGTCTGCTCCCTATTTAAAGTATGAACAAACCAATAAATCACTCTCCTGTTCACCTGAATCTTCAGAGATACATATCGCTTATGAGAACTGTAACATCACAGTGTAAAAACAAAAAGAACCCCTTCCTTAAAACAAAGCCAGACAGATGTTATTAAACATCGCTCCGAGGTGATTCATGTCCTGACAGAATGAAATCCTAATCAAGGGCACCAGGAAGGCAACAGTTGCAGGTGCATTTCCCAAACATTTTGCTTCCTTTCCTACCAGAGTTCGTCTCCAAAGCGAGAGGCTTCAGCCTCCATTGACAGGGAATTTTTCTTTTCTTGCCAAAGGCAGAAAGCCACATAACATAGTATGTCTATGAAGCCAACACTGTTGCTCCCAGAGGCAAAATATTTCTCACTTCAGTAATAAATTGTGTAGTCAGACACCTGACAGACTTAAGGGCAAGATGCTGGCTGCTTACCTCACTCTGTTGATTTTTAAATAAGGTTATCACTAGGTGCCAAAATAAATGAAGGACTATTTTTTAACAATGCTGCCAGGGAGTCATTCACAACCCTGCTCAATAACCTTGGATAACATCTTCCCATAAAGTTCAAATTTAGCAGTCAGGATTGACCACAAGGATTGCTTAGTAATTTTTTGCAAACATTTTAGACCATGAGGGAATCGCTCATCTCATGCAAACTGACTACTAACTTTTCCAACAGCATTTTTCAATCAGTGGTCAGCAATTTATATAAAAACTTAATTAAAAGGGGGTGTGTATGTTCATCCTTGTGTCAGCTGACACCATATTTTCATTGCAGCAACAACACATTTAGATATCAGACAAGTGAGAGAAGGTTTCCTATCTATTAGAAGGAGATTCAATGTAATAATTATCTCTTCTTCTGGATGTGATACAAGATATAACCAGCAGGTTCTGACCAGTTCTGAAAGAACTGCCGATAGTAGAAATTTTGTGTAGTTCGGAGAACCAGCAAATACCATCTCTGACTGGCCCTGCCCCCATCTATTCTCTGCCTCCCGAGTCCCAGCTGATTGGCTGGGTCTTCTTTTGTTGCCCTGCACAGGAGAACAGAACTGGAAAGCAGGTTAGTGGGGGGGGGAGGGAATGGGATTTTGCAGTAATCTTCCCCTGCCACACCCACCAAACCACACCCATCAAGCTACACCATAGAACCGGTAGTAAAAAAAAAATTGAATCCCATCATTGGATATAACTATTTCAAGTGTGCCTATTGGAGTTACAACACACAGATGATGTTACAAAGTTAGGGTAATGAAACATCTACAAGAAAACAAGCAAGCTCAGAAAGCAACAAGGACCCTTCAGTTACAATATCATAGCCAGTGTTCATAGCTGTGCTTGGGGTTGGGGTGTCCAGATAGTGGGATTTTAGGGCACGTACCCTGCAGAGGTACAGAGAGAAAGAAGTTAAATCTGGGTTTTAAAAAACAATTCTTTATTCCAGGGGAACTGTGAATGTTTGCAGATCCCCACAGAACATTCCCTTTGCAACCTAAATCCTGTTGTAGTATGACAACCTGATGCTCATTGATGGTTAACCTTTGAGTGAATGTTTGGCCTATTCATATCCCAGAGAAATTAATAATGCTGCTGTAAGCCCATAGGGTCTTACTTTTGGTTTGACCACAGCTTTCCAGTTTGAAGTGTAAAAGTCAACAAAATTAGAGGCGATACATCTGTTGGGAAAAACTGGATCTTTAGCAGTAGCATTAGCACTTAGACTTATATACTGCTTCACAGTGCTTTATGGCCCTCTCTAAGCGGTTTACAGAGTCAGCATATTTCCCCCAACAATCTGGGTCCTCATTTTACCCACCTCGGAAGGGTGCAAGGCTGAGTCAACCTTGAGCCTGGTGAGATCCGAACTGCCAAATTGCAGGCAGAGGGCAGGCAGCAGAAATAGCCTGTAGTACTGCACTCTAACCACAGTGCCACTGTGGCTCATAATTAGCCAGTAATTAACCATCCATTTTCCAAGCTGATGCCCCATTTCTAGGCAACCCTGTTTCCAACATGATCAGGGAATTTTCTCCCCCCTTCTCAGCACTGAGGAACAAATCTCAAATGTTGATTTCCACTGCTCCCAATGTTCTTCACATAGATTCCCAGTTGAGCACTGCATGAAGAACAATTAATTTTTGGCTGGCATCATCTCTGTTCTGCAATAAGAAAATTCTGGTTCTCAGAAATTCTCAATTCAGATAAATATTCAAACAAAATATATCTGTCATGATCCATTTGCACCTTTACATCTGGATTTCCCATTCAAACTGTAGACTAAGTGTGTTAAAATTTTCCTTAGTGAAGAATATCCCTTTATAACTTCTAGGTGGGATCTGGATTTATTAGAGCAAAACCCAGGGAACTGTCAAGATTTAAGTAAACACAGCTAACTTGAGTTCCACAGAGTCTGAATATGATTTGTTTTGAAATGCAAATTTTTTATACTGGAATTAATTTTGGAGGACATCATTCTATACTGTAAGCAAATATCAAACTCCTTTTCTGGGAAAGAGAGAGAGGAAAATACCTAAGAACTCCAAGGAGAGTACTGGCAGAGCTTCTGTGAATAACATGAAGGGGCATTTTATCATGTCTGATGGACATATAAAAAAAAGTTTAAAAGCTTTGGATACAAATGCATACATTAATTCAGAAGATTTTAAAGATTCAAGTACAATTGAAATCTGAGAATTTTAGAACATAGAATAATAGAGTTGGAAGGGACTTTGAGGGTCTTTGAGTTCAACCCCCTGCCCATGGCAGAAGATCCTATGCCATTCCTGACAAATGGCTGTCCAATCTCTTCTTGAAAACCTCCAGTCATGGAGTACCCACAACTTCCAGAGACAAGCCATTCCACTGATTGATTGTTCTCACTATCAAGGTATTTCTCCTTAGCTCTAGGTTGTATGTCTCTTTAATGATGTTCCACCTGTCACTTCAGGTGTTTAAAGCAGGACCCCACCTTTACCACCGCATCCGCCGGTCCGCGCGGGCCCGCCACCTTTTGAGAACGTTTCGGCTTTCCGGCGAAACCCACCGAAGCATTTTTCACAAGGCCAGCGCTCGGTGACTGGGAAATGGCCTCCCGGAAGCTGATTGCTCCCCCTCCCCGAAGCCCAAGCATCCACGACCGGTGGTTGGGGACCCCTGTTTTAAAGAACAGGTTGACCCCTCCCTCATCTCTGTGGCAGCCCCTAAAACACTGGAAGGCTGAGATCATATTACCCCTCATCCTTTTTTTTTGTTAGACTAGACATACTTAGTTCCCACAACTACTCATTGTATGGTTTAGCCTCCAGACCCTTTATTATCTTTGTTGCTCTTCTCTGACTTCCTTCTAGGGTCTCTTTTCTTTGGAACTAACAGGCAAGCAGCTATAAAATGATCATGAAACTGCATTTTTATATATGAAACTGCAGTGGGACTACTATACATTCAAAAGTGGAAATGTTTGACGATACCCGCAATGAAGGAATGGTTGGTGAAAATGGGTGGAATTTGTGAAATGGTAAATTAACTTTAATTAGAAGGGGGAAAGGGAAATTTACATTTATTGTTGACTGTAGGCCCCTTATAAACATTTTGCACCAAATGCAAAAAATACATTTAGGATTTATAGTTTTGGTGATTAAAAAACCCCTGGATAATAGAAAAGAATGAGCTTCCTTTTGTAATCATACAATAAGAGATACCTTTGTAATTGTAATTATATTTGCTGCAAAGGGAAATTCAAAGCATTTTTCTATTTCTTTTTATTCTTTCTTTCTGTATTTTTGCCTTTCTTTTTCCTTTTTCTGCCTTTCCTTTTTATTAGTTTAGGTTAGCTTTTATGCTCTTTGTAAAATATTTAATAAAAATGTTATTAAAAGAAGTTACTAGCAAGGCTTCAAGATGTAGCCAGCTCTTTCCCATTCCCCCTGATGGGAATAAGCATCACCAGTGAGGCCATAATGTTGGAGATATATTCTGTACAAATAGTCTTCGCTTACTGACCATCTTGTGTACTATGTGTAGTGTGTAATGTGTAGCGACTGTTCAAAGTTATGACTGTCTTAAAAAAAACCCAGCTTTGTGACCAATCTTTGTATTTTTATGACCATCGTACCATCCTATAGTCATGTGTTCCCCATTCAGTGACTTCTGCTTCCCAACATTCAGTGACTTCTGCTTGCAACAAGCAGAGTTAATAGAGAAGGAAGAAGTACAATCTTAAACTACAGTCACATGAAGTTTCCATTTAACAACTGGGATGCTTTGCTTAATCACCAAAGGGGAAGTGAGATTGTAAATCTGTTGTGGTTGTATGATTTTCTGCTTATCGATGGCAACACAGTGACAGAGTTGTTGGTCCCATTATGGTTGCTACATGAGACTACTACTAAATTTAAATCTCCAGAGATTAGCTGACTGGGTTACCTTTCTTGGTATTTCCAGTTAAACATATTATGGTAAAGGCCAATGATTTTATCTACATGCTGTACTTGATCTGTTTTCTGAATTAACTTCTTTTCTGAAAGCATATAACACATTAGAGCATAAACTAATTAAAAAAACAAGTTTAATATTAACCAAGCCAAGTATATTATGCAACTGCATCGGCTATATCTTTAACCTGGTTAAGTGTGTTGTGGGGACACAGTTATTTGGAAATACTTGATAGTGTATTTTCTACTCGGTGATGTACTGTTGCAGAACAATAAGTCAGTTTTCATTTTCAAAAAATATCAACATGAGTACAAGGTGGTCAAGTACCTAAATCTGATTTAAACAATACTTTAGGGAGCTACATTTCTTTCACACTGCTTCTGCAAAATCTTTTTTTTTTGACAGGAAACCAGCTACTGCAAATACATATTATGTTGCCTAAAGCAGTGCAGTCCATCTGGCACTGAGCTTCAAAAATTACATCATCCAGTCTGTTTCTTCTTCATGAATTAGAAATAATGTTGATTAGCACTCTATCATTCATTCATTTATTTGAAATACTGCAACTTCAAGACACAAATTATAGAAGATATCTGTGGGAAAAGAAGCTGGATAATCCATAATTTGAATAGTCTAGTCCAATCCAGTTCAGTCCAGCCCAGTCCAGTCTAATTATCTCTCTCCCCAAAATGTCTTCTTCCTTATTGACATTAACCATGACAATTTGTTTTCCTGATTTTCGGACTACTTATGGCCCTCATGTTGTGCACACTTGGCAAAGCATAGGAATACAATAGCAAACATGAAATTTGACCAGTCAGAAGGTGCCTTAGCTTCACAAGTGTCTATGTGTATTATAGTTTGTGATCATAAAGCTGTCTTATGCCAAGTCAGATTAATCCAGAACTTGAAAGTGAATCTAGGGTAGAACAAAAATTGTGGCACTCTTATCCAGTCATCCTATGGATTTAGCTTTTAATTTCTTAAGTCAACACAAATGAAGATTCCACATTGACCTGCAATAGTTATAACATTTCAGCAGAATTTCTCTGATTTCTGTCTTGCTGTAGGTTAACTCTCATATGTATATTTTAAAAATGAAATAAATACATAGAATAACGAAGTTTAGGCTTATCCAGCCTCTTGGTTATTGATGGGGCCTCCTTAATTAGTCAGATGAATCCAGATTAGGTTTATCAAATGGAATGAATAATCCCTGATAAGACAGACAGCAGTTCTACTTTTAAGTACAAGAAGCATAGTCTCAACATCAATGTTTCTTTAAAAAAATCTTTCTTGAATATAGACATAACTCACAGGTGAGCATTTAACTGGCTCTTTGGTTAGTCTCAAGAATTTGTTTCTCTCATTGTCTATGTCAGCATTCCAAGTAATACACCCATAAAAAACAAATTCACAGGGACTTGATCTCTTCAAAGAACACTTCATTGGATACATCATTTTGGCACAAACTGGTGGAAGCTGACTCTGAGGTTTCCCACAGCTTTCACCTAATTAAAAGTAAAAATGTTCTCCTTCTCTCCAAGATACTGTTCACATTGTCCAATCCAGGTGCTGGCCGGTTGCTGGGTTACCAACTCCTCTGGCCAGCCACCTTTGAGAATGTCCTTGGCTCCCACAGGAAAAAATCATTGTTTTGGCTACAAAATCCCATCCAACTATTTCCCCCCTCCCGCCGCTGTGTGGCAACCCTGAAGCCTCCAAGATGGCTTCGGCCAGGCTCACTTCAACGTTGACACTCCACTTCTTAAAAAAAGGTTGTGGTTTGCTCAGAACACCTGAAAAGTGGTTGATACTTGTCTGCAGTTTTTATCTATCCTAACAGTTCAATATCATTCTCAGACCCACAAAAAGTACACAAAATGCCTCATGTTGCTGGCATTGGTATTAGTAGGAAAATCATGATATTTACACTCTTGACAAACACACTGTCAGCCCCAGATCTATCTTGAGACAGATTCTGGGCTGCCACAGTGGGGGATGGGCAAGCTGTGGGAATGGGACAGTAGCGAAGGGAGTATAGACACAACAACATTCTTTCTCCAGCAATCAAGGACAAGATGGTGGCACCTGGAGGGGAGTGACTGGAATTTGGCAGTTGAGATGGGATCTCAATTGATTGGGCAATGTGATCTGAGAGTTATTAAATGGGCAGGGTGTGAGTTTTTGTGTGGAGCAGAGGTGGTATTTTGCAGGTTCTGACCAGTTCTGGAGAACCAGTAGCGGAAATTTTGAGTAGTTCGGAGAACCGGCAAATACCACCTCTGACTGGAGATTTTACAGTATCCTTCCCCTGCCACGCCCATAGAACCAGTAGTAAAAATATTTGAATCCCACCACTGGTGTGGAGCGGGGGAAATGTGGGAATTCAGATTCAGGTTTTCCTCAGATGTGCCAACATGATGACTCTAATAAATTCTTACTTTGATGGACTTTGTCTCGGAGTTGTGGATTGTTTGGAGAGTCTACTTGGAACACACTTTGCTGAGTATAGACTTGGCGAGACTCTAAGTTATATAAACCTTGGACCTCTTGTTAAAAAGTTACACCAGACGGTCTCATAAAGGTACCTACCAAATAAGGACCTTGGGGTGCTACAAAAAATCATAAACACACACACATATATTTTTAATGCATAAAATCTATTTAAAACTATACATAAAAATTTGCTACACAAGATTTTAAAGATTACAGTCACATAAAAACCACATAAAATTCTAAAAGCCAAAAAAAAAAAAAAAACACCACAAAAAACCCTGAACAAAGTTAAATTTTGTGAGGCCCTATGGATTGCCCTGCAGATTGTGGGGCTCTAAATTGTAGCTTGTTTATCTTATGTCTAAATCTGGCAGTGCACTTGGTTTACAAAATGTTGTGCCCCAATAATGTAAAAATGTATATTTTAGCATTTTCTCATAAGACTGATTAGAAGCCATTAGTATATTATTTAAATTATTAGTATGTTGTTTATTATTATTAAGCTGATTAGTGTGCTATTTAAATAGATTTGTGTTTCCTGCTGAAGACTTTATTAAATTAATAATATAATATCATTCTGTGTTCTTATGTCCTTTCAAGTGAGTGTTTTGGGGTTCCTATCCTATGACTCTAGAGTAGGTGTGCCAAACTCATGCCCCACAAGGTGGATGTGTCACGTGCTGGCCACACCCGGTTTAGTGAAAGGGGCAAAGGTCACGATATGTCACATGATGCCGCCGTGACAATGCGAGTTTGACACTCTTGCTCTAGAGACTCTGGAAAGAGTGCAGAGAAGAGCAACAAAGATGATTAGGGGACTGGAGGTTAAAACATATGAAGAACGGTTGCAGGAATTGGGTATGTCTAGTTTAATGAAAAGAAGGACTGGGGATGACATGATAGCAGTGTTCCAATATCTCAGGGGCTGCCACAAAGAAGAGGGAGTCAAGCTATTCCCCAAAGCACCTGAGGGCAGGACAAGAAGCAATGGATGGAAACTAATCAAGGAGAGAAGCAACCTAGAACTAAAGAGAAATTTCCTGACAGAACAATTAATCAGTGGAACAGAAGTTGTGGGTGTTTCAAAATTGGAGGTTCTTAAGAAGAAATTGGACAAACATTTGTCTAAAATGTTACAGGGGTTCCTGCTTGAGCAAGTCGTTGGACTAGAAGACCTTCCAAATTCCCTTCCATTTTTGTTTTATTCTGTTAATATTCTGTTATCATGACTTGCTAAGTTGTCTGATTGGCAAGGGCATTCCATTTTCAAGAAACTATGGGCAAAAAGAGTAAATCCTATTATTAACTCTGTGTCATCTTTTTATTTATTTATTGTGATTTTCCCTGATGTTGACATGATTCCCTGAAGCTCCGGTGAGTTTTTTTTTTTAATAAGAAGAATTCATTGAAAATTGCAGACATTCAGCAAAAGCAGGAACAAGAAAGAGATGCACATGGTAAGGTCTGTCAAGTCCCCTGATATATTAAAGCAACATTAATCATTATCGTTCCAATCTGGGAGCTACGCAGTGATGAGGAGAAATGGTAATTGATTGCTGTTCTTTCTGTCAGCTGTTCTTGAAGTCTAATATAGGAAGACTCCTTAGTTGGAGAGGCAATGCCACAACAGAGCATGTGCTTGTCCAGTACCTAATATATTAGCATTTGTACTAGTCTCTCATCTCACCATTACTCCATAAATACCCAGTGCACACAGGACAATTTTATATCACCTTTTGCATTCAAAAATTAACCTTCCTGTAACATGCAATGTTGCCACATTCTATTCAGCAGCTCTAAAAATGTTTAGATGATGGCTTGCACTATAAACTAGGTTAAATGAGCACCTAGTTCACCATGTTAAAGTGCATTGTAACTTGATAGATATAGCTTTCTATATACTAACATTTTATGGTCTCCTTCACACATCTGATGCTCCTATCCCTTCTTTAAGATTGTTTTAGAATCTCACTGTGTGTGTGTGTGTGTGTGTACATACATACTTTTAGTTTTTAATTCATATTTTTTTTGGAGATTATTTTTACTCTTAATGTCTCCTTTATGTTTTTTCTGCTATTTCATCCCAGCCTTCTTAGGTTGGTGCATAACTATAATAAAGATTTGATTTATTTGATTTATTGAACTGATTGTCATAGATCACAGAGTTCAGGGGAGGTGCAAAATAAGATAACTGTGAAATCAATGCTTCGGTGGATGAAGAAGATTTCTGTTGATTCTCCAAGCCAACTTGTAGCCAATGGCAACCCAAATCCCTTCTACCTGTTCTTCACTGCATGGATAGGGGTCTCTGGGTTTCAAAACTCTAGGAGTGATCTTTTAAAGGTTATTTGAGCATGTAATGACCAAACAAACCTAAAGTGGCTGCTATGCTGTTAAGAAATAAGGAATCATTTGAGTGTGCAAATAATTCCTGATGAAGAGCAGAGCTGGATCTGAATGTCAGAATATGGTTTTGATCAAACATAAACTCAAAATACTTTAAAGCAAGGCTGCATTTGGTATCGTTCTGCCACTGATGTGTAATACCAGCTTTGCACAGATCCAGTAAAAGATCACTTCACTGACTTCTGATGCAAACAGTTAGATGACCCTTTTTATTTTGTTGATTTATTAAACTTATATGGAACCCATTTTGCTATCCAGCAACCTGTCATTTTATATGACCCCCCCCCTCTCTCTCTGTGTGCACTAATGGGTGCCAGCTGTAATGTAGCATTGCTGCTGCTCCTGCAATGAGATACATTCCTTTGCCCCTACGCTCTAATTATAACTACAGCTTCTTCTACAAAGGCCTCTTACTGTCAAAGAGCATTAACCATTTTCTGCAGTGTAAAATGAGGCCTTTTTCTGCCGTTGCTAGAACATCGAGAGCTATAAGCTTGATTGTGTGAGTAAATGGTACATATTCAATTTGGAACAGCCTAATTCTTGATGATGGGATTAGGTGTTTGAGATTAAGGGCTAAGCTTTCATTAAGATGATAAACCACCTTCTAGCTCTTCCATTTCAGGTGGGTGGTATGCATGTAAGAAAACTAGAGAGACCTTGGAGAGAACATAATCATGACTCTACAGAGGAAGAAGGTAGATTTGTGAGAAAAGAGTCCAGCCTGTGTGTTTTCTGCTGATCCCTCATGGAAGCTATTAGGTTGTGGTCTCCTCCCATAAAGACATGAACTGGAAAACTGGTCAACTCAATGAGAATTGGACAACACCCCCCACCACCACAAACTTTCTTTGGTCTGTGCATCACATGTAGTCCCAAATTCTAGTTTTTTACAGACACCAGAAAACCCCATTAAAATTTGGCAGCCAATGCCCCAAATCAGCAGTGTCATAACGTGCTGTTTAGGTGAGAGTCCAGTTGATATGATGATTAAGACATTAGCCTAGAAACTGGAAGATCATGAGGTCTAGTTACATAAAAACAGTTGGGTGACTTTGGATTAGTCACTCTCTCTCTCAGCCCTAGATAAGAGGCAATGGCAAACCACTTCTGAAAAGCCTTGCGAAGAAAACTGCAAGGATTTGTTTTTAGGCAGTCTCTGAGAATTGGACTGGATTGGAAGAAGTAAAAAAAAAAGTGTTTGGGTAGGTAGTTCTCCACACCTTCAGAGCTGGCAACATCTGGGTAACATTAGGAAGTTGTGAAAACCATCCCAGGTGAAGATAGTGCCAAGCCCTTTCCTTGCGGTTGCCAAGGAAACTGCCAAGGAAACATCAGGAAGTTAGCAGGCGGAGTTAAGTTTGGTTCAGAAGAGACTTTGGCTTCTTACCTATCAAACTTTTTAAAGCCACTGCAAAGCCTGATGTACCTCTTTGTACAATCCCCAAGCCCTTGGCCCCTGAAAATAATGCTTGACGTTGAGCGATAATCACCCCGGTACATGCAGAAGAAGTGTAGCTGAGAGGGAAATACTATTTTGAACAGCAAACAGAGTCTAGACCAGTGGTGGCGAACCTTTTTGGGCTTCTGTGACAAAAATTGTATGCGCGCCTGCACGCTCGCGCTCGTGTGCCAGCACCCAGAAGGCAATGTGCACCCCCCACGCCCCTACACATGTGCGCGTAATACCCACCCACTCACCCACCCCACCACCTCCTTACCTGCACTGCACCTCACAGTTGATTTTCGGCCGGTTTGAGGCCTTTTTTGGCCTCCCAAAGCTTGAGGAAGGCTTCTGCAGGCTTTGCAGGCTGAAAACTAGCTCCATATCGTCACTTCTGGTATTTTCGGAAAAACGAGAAGTGACAAAATGGGGCTAGTTTTCGGCCTGCAAAGCCTGCAGAAGCCTTCCTCAAGCCTTTGGGAGGCCAGAAAAAAGCCTCAAACTGGCCAAAAATCAGCTGTGAGGCATGCACATGCCCAGTGAGGTAAGTTTGCCTGCAGCTCGCATGCCGGCATAAATGGCTCTGCGTGCCACCTGTGGCACGCGTGTCATAGGTTCGCCATCACGGGTCTAGACTAATCTTGACACCAGCATCATTTGGCAAGGCTGAATCAACTTCAGAGCAGCCATACTAGACTGAGATAGAAGGTGATTATGGTGGTGGTGGTGGTGGAAATCCAGCTTTGCATAAACAGTGTGAAATTTTGCTGGCTGTCAGTGACAGCAAATGTAGGCTGTTGAGGTTTCTTGGTGGTAGTGGTGCTGAGAGTAATCATGTAGACTTATTTGACTCAGATAAAGAGACTATTCCTTATTGTTAGATCTGCTGTAAGCTAAACACATTTTGCAAGTTTGATCAGTAACGGGGAGGCTTAAGAAATGGTCATGTGTGCTACAAGGCAACAGGATTGGTAGTGGCATTATTGCCTTCTCTATCTTCACCCCCTTCTTCAGTAGTTTACAGCTTTGTAGGAATGAATCTGCTCTCATTTCCCCATACAAGTTGTCCTCGATGGACGACCACAATTAAGCCCAAAATTTCCATCGTTAAGTGAGACATTTGTTAAGTGAGTTTTCCCCCTTGAATGACTTTTCTTGCCACCATGGCTAAATGAGTCACTGCAGTTGTTAAGTTAGTAACACCATTAAGTGAATCTGGCTTTCTCCATTGACTTTGCTTGTCAGAAGGTCACAAAAGGGGATCATGTGACCCCAGGACAGTGCAACCGTCATAAATATGAGACAGTTGTCAAAGGTCTGGATTTTGATCACAAGAACACAGGGAGGCTGCAGTGGTTCTAAGTGTGAAAAACAGTGTAACTCACTTTTTTCAGTATCGCTGTAAGTTTGAACAGTCACTAAATCAATTGTTGTAAGTCAAGGACTACTTGTATTGACTTATTATTAACTATAAGAAGAATAGAAAAGCAGATATTGGATAAGTCTTTTCTGCCCACTATAGTTAAAAGAAGACTGATGGGTTTTGTCTTAGTGGACAACCAAAAATATGAGCCAGCAGTGTGCAGCAGCAGCCAAAAAAACTAATGCAATCCTAAATTGCATTAACAGAGGGATACAATCGAGATCAAGTGAGGTACTAATACCACTCCATAAAGCCTTAGTAAGACCATACCTAGAATTCTGCATCCAGTTTTGGTCACCACACTATAAAAAAGATGTTGAGACTCTAGAAAAAGTACAGAGAAGAGCAACTAGGATGATTGGGGGACTGGAGGCTAAAACATATGAACAATGGAAACAGGAACTGGGCTTGGCTAGTCTAATGAAGAGAAGGACCAGGGGAGACATGATAGCAGTCTTCCAATATTTGAGGGGCTGCCACAGGGAGGAAGGCGTCAAGCTATTTTCTAATGCACCGGAAGGCCAGACAAGGAATAATGGATGGAAACTGAACAAGGAGAGATTTAACCTGGAAATAAGGAGAAACTTTCTGACAGTGAGAACAATCAACCAATGGAACACCTTGCCCTCAGAAGTTGTGGGAGCGCCATCACTTGAGATTTTCAAGAAGATATTGGACTCCCATCTGTCAGGAATGGTGTAGGGTCTCCTGCTTGGATGGGGGAGGGGGGGTTTGGACCAGTTGATCTACAAGGTCCCTTCCAACTCTGATTATCTGTTATCTGTTCTTGGATGGTTAGTATAATAGTATTGTTTTAGCCTTATCTTGAATCGGGTGCAAAATTAAGACCCCAAATCTCAGCAAAATAAATGCACCCTGATTTGCTACTTATGTGTAGCTACTGCTTTGAAAGTTGTAGCGTTTGGAATAATTGATCGATTAGGCTGGTGTCTAAGAGAACTACACACTACATTTTTTGTTGGATTATCATAATACATTTTTAAATTACATGTATTTGCTGATACTAATTAATGTTGCAGAAGTATTACATAAATGGAAGTAAACAGTAATTGAAAGGACTCTTTCTGTCATTCAAATTAATCATTACAAAGAGAGATTTCTCAAAACGATGTACAATCTTGAAAATATATTAAATTATTCAGGAGCAAAGGAATAACACATTTACATATTACCCAAACAATTAAATTCTGTGTATGAGTTGGGATATTGTATTGTACATACAATTATAGACTTAATTATATAGACTTAATAAATATATCTGTAGAGGTTTGGTCTTTGATCAGGACTGGAGATTTGGATTCGAATCTTTGTTTAGCTACCAAATTCACTATATAACTCTTCATTTTAAAATCTCTGAATGAGTTGGAAAGAAGATCATCTATCCAATATAGTTGCACACCTCTCCAATCTCTGCTTAAATCCTTCCAGCAAAGTGCTTACCATTTAATCACTTTTACCATTAAGATGTTTCTTCTAATATTTAGACTATTTATTTCCTGCAGTTTTATCCCGAATAGCCATTATCTCTTCCTTAGATCAACAAGGATCCATTCTATTGTTTGCCGGCAGTTTAATAGAAGTTTGAAGATCTAATTATATTCCTAGAACCATCAGAGCAGGATTTCAGGAATTCGGCTAGAAACCCAAAGCTCCACTCAAGGGTGGCTCATTTCCTTTTGTTTTTTTTAAGGGGAGGAAATATACATCTACAGAGAAATTCCTCTAAGATTGAAATCCAGAGTCTAAAATCAAGCATTTAGACCACTACATATTCTGCAATGTGTATTCTTGTGGCAGAGTCCAAATAAAATAACTTCTATGGCCACCTAAGCAGCTTGGTATAAGATGCAAAGTATGATAAATTGGAGGTAGAGAGGTTGAGGGGGGAAACTAGAATTGAGATTGGATTGAAAAGAAATAATGTGACACCATTATTATCGCTATCATAACAACTATTCAGTTCATCATTGGCAGCTTGGCAGTAAATGATATAATTGGGTTTCCATATATTAAAAGTTCGCTTTGATTAATTTTGCCTTTAGTACTAAAGCAACTCAATTGGGTTTGTATTAAATATAGAAAAATCAAAGCCTCCCTGGAGTAATCTTTAATAGAAAAATCTGAAAGAAATTATTCAATTAAAGTGGTGATAGTGAAAGATGCCCCTGGTTAAAAATTCATACACATATTTTTAGTGATAGCATACCTAAAGCAAAACTTTATGTGTGTACATTTGTGTTATTCAGCAGTTTGTAAATCACAATGCGGCAACCTGTGATTTCATTCACCTTTGAAATATGAACCGAAAGTGCTAAAATAAAATTCCCTGTTTCTTATCTAACAATGTCAAGTTGAATAATTTTCTCAAGCAGTCTGGTACGAAAATGACTTTCATTTCACTGACTCAGCTCAAACTGAAATTTCATTCTGATTATCCACAAATGGATATACTCTGAAAACACTGTCGGTGATACAATATTATACATAATATTATAATGTATTATTTATATTTATTAATCAACCTGATAGTAAACACCGAAACTTAAAAAAAGACATTTCTTTTTAAAAGACACTGTCAGTATGACTAAACTACTCTCCCTTTATAGAAAGAACTTCAACTGAGAACCATGCTAATCTTTGCACAAGCCAGGTGAAATACGCAAAGAGAATTCTTAGACATGTGGCATTCTAACACAGTAGCATCAAAAGGTGTATAGACTTAAACTGTGTAAGGTCCTATCAAGATATAATCAAAGACCCAACCTAACAGCATCTGCTCAACATATAACATTTTCCTCATCACAAAGTGACAACCAGATAAATTTAAAACTCTAAAAACCAGCTACAGGACAAAACAACCCCCATCCAATGAACCACCCCATCACACAGTTGTCGGCACCACAGATCACAGAAGGAAAAAAAAATCCCAATATATAGAAAAAACAGCAACACTTTACCAGCCAAATAATCTACCAACAACAAGATATCAATCACTTAGAAAACAACATCCTGGCTCCAGCAGGACTACCCACCCCTTTTAAACACCCACCAAGCAGGCAAGACAGAAGGTTACATAATTCATGTCAACCAACATTAACATCTCCTGCACTAATGCTGTTATTTAGTTTGGCAATGAAACATTTTCAACTCCCCCTCCCACCCCCACCCCCGAAAACAAATTAGGGGAATTTCAACATTTCTTTTTGTCTAATGACGATGTGCCCTAAAAGTGAAAATAAATGGGAAGCAAGATTGCACAAGGCTACTACACTCCCAAACTCTACATGTTGCTGTGTTTTTCTTCACAAGGATTGCATGTTGACAATTTATAAAAATGCAGAACAATGAATGAATTATTTGAGGAATATATACATGGATTTGGCTTCCCTGGTTCATGTTTTCTTCACCTATTCCCTTGCATAATTCTGCAGTCATAGGCATACATAACCAAAAAATAAATCCAACTGAATTTAGGAAGACTAATCTCCAATATATTTAAGAAATATATGCAATGAACTTGAACTATATATTTGCAAGCTTCGGTGGATTTTTACATTTACTGTTTAATTTCACTTTTACCTTCTGTATATTTTAAATGTTTAGATGTTGTGAGTTATCCTGAAAAGTCTGATTTTTAAAAGGTGCCATGGGTTTTTTGTGTTTTTGTAATTATGTTTTTATTTTTGGTCTATGATAGAAATAAAATTGATTGATTAAGTAATTGCCCCGATGTAATGAGTGGAAAATGGATATGAACAGAAATTTAAGAATCACATAGTAAGTCTCTTAGCTATATGGCAACATCAAAATGAAAAAAAAGTGTTATTAAATACCTGCTTGCATGCCTAAGCGTTATGCTATCAAATTTTCATCCATAAACTTAAATCACTTTCTTCAGCCATTAGTGCTGCTGATCATTTATTTACTTACAGGATGCCTGTACTGGTAAAATAAATTAAATACATTAAGAAGTTGGATATATTTGTAATGAATCACTCAATATAGTCAAAGATTTGGGGTCATGGTGTGTATGCGTGTATGTGTATAGACACACACATAGGCACATATGTACACATAGGCAACAAGCTGTACACTAGAGGATTATAATCTGTGTTTTATTTTATAAATGCTTCCCATTGAATTTATGTAGTCCTCTAATATTTCTTTCCAGACACGACAGTCACTTAATTCAAATTGCTTAATTCCAACTGTGCAACCTGTTGGATATTTTGGCTCCATTCCAATGCACATGACATCATGACTCCTCAAGAATGATTACCAAATGGTAAAATAAAAAGAAAATGGAGATATTTTAGCATTTCAGTGAGCAGAAATATTTCATAAATGAAAAGATAATCTATCTTTTACAGTGAACATTTGGCAGAGGGTATTGGACATAAGGGTTACAGTGACCCAGAAAACAAAATATAACACGGAATATGTTCAGGTCAAAGGTAAATGCTGTCTTCTGTGAAGCAGTGTAATATGTTAAGTCATGCATAATCATTCTTTAATTGTTCCACCTTAAAAATGTTATGTTATCTAAATCTGACATCGGAATTTGATGTGGCAGTCTGATAGAAGGTGTACAATCAAATCAGATCAATATTTATTATAGTCCAAGACCAGCACAAGGTGGTGAGGAAGAGACATTAAAAAGAACAAAAATGTAAAAGACCCCCCCTCTCATACACACACACACACACACACACACACACACACACACACGGTGTTCTGTACAGTCATTTACATACTCGTAAGCGCCGCGTTGCAATTGGCTAAAGCGCACGGCAACCGGATTGGCCGAGCGAGCCGCACTGATTGGCCCGTTACGAATCCTCCGCGATTGGTGGAAACTAATCGTGGGAGATTCGAAGCGGTGCCATTGGCCGCGGCCGCGGCGGCTTGGGAATAAAAAGCCGCTGCTTTTCCCTACAAGCTTAAGCTGTTCACGGAGCACAATAAAGAGCTGAAACCAGTCACTGACTCCGAGCTTCCTTCCTGCGACGGACACGACACACACCTTCCTTGTATGAGGAACTAGAGGCACATTGAATCTAACTCAGGATGCTGAATCCCAAAATCAACCAGTAGTCATAGTTTGACAAAATTTTGAACCCTGTGTTATGAAAACCTGGAAACACTGTATTTATTTGTTTGTTTGTTTGTTTTAGTCATAACATCTCCGGTTGTAGCAGGCTGGGAAAGATTAGAAAAGAGAGACTGAAAGTAAGTAGAGAAAAGTCAGCCTCAGTTTTTACTTATCCTTGAATTATAGGAAATAAGTTTATGGGGTGCAAGATAAGCCGAAGTAACACTAGGCTAAAAAAAAAAAGTCTTTAAATTCTTGGGGAACTTTTCTTTGCCTGCAAACAAGGCTTATCTTTTTCTATTTTCAAGGAGATTTTTTTTTTCTTGGACATGGTTTGGAGCTTTATTGTAGGAGCTAGCAACTGATGCTGTAGCAGCTAACTGTAGTTGGGTTGGTTTTTTTTTTTTTTCTTTTTTTTGGTGATGCTTCTTTCCATCTCTCTCAATAAAACTGCCCAGTTGTCTTCTCTTGGAACTGAATTACAGTGTGGAAAGCAGAGGTGACTATAAAATGACAGAAGTTGTACACACACACACACACACACACAAAACCTCATCACTAAATAAATGAACGCTACATTCCTTCAAAGGATAGGTTCCTCCTTTGAGAAGTTCAAAGACTTTTAAAAATGTACTTTGACCACATGGCTCGCTTAACAATTTACAGTAAATTAATGCTGCCAGTATCCCCTTAAAACTTATTGATAAAATCTAGATATTTTTTTTTCAGAATCTTGTCACAGGCAAGTCTAGCTAGACTTAAATTGAATAGTTCTGCCTGAAGAACTTCTAAGAACAAATGGTCTAAATATAGACCAAATGATTGCACTTATGGATCTTTCTTTCAACAAATGGCTAATCTTTTGCACCATAAGCAACTGTGTTATCATCAGCGGTGGGATTCAAATAATTTAACAACAAGTTCTCTTCCCTAATGACCAGTTGGGTGGGCATGGCCAGGGGGCGTGACAGCTGTCAACCTCCTTCAACAGTCTGCCAGGCAAAATGGGGCATAGGGGTTAATTACAAAAGGTGGACTTTGCTTCGTGACATACAGATCCAGTGAGCAAGGGGTGTGAACTGCACAGAAAATACATTTTTGTTTGGTTATGAAGAAATATCCCCAAAGACAGATGTACACTCAATGTAGACCAGGGGTCCCCGAACTTGGTGGTTTGCTGGCAGACGTTTTATTGCCCGACTAGGTAACAACATCAGATGTTACCTAGTTAGGTAATGAAACGTCTGCAAGCAAACTACCAAACTCGGATTCTCCCCCTTGAAAAATGTTTCTGCTTGAAACCGGTCTCCTCCCCCCGGTCCTTGAAAAATGTTTCTGCTTGAAACCGGTCCCTGGTACAAAAAGGTTGGGGACCACTGATGTAGACTGACTTTTAGCTACACATCTCCCCAGCAAACAGCAAATTTTGAAGCTCCAAGTAAAGAGGATTCGTTTTAGGATGAGTAACCCCAGTTTGCATGTTGGAGGTTCCTAAAGGTATGCTGGGAAGCTCTGTATTTTAAAGAACATCTGAGGGAGAGATGCAGAATAGCCCTTCTCTGCCTGAGGCTATAGAGACCCGACACCAATCAAAACACTTTTTGCGAAGCAACTGTTCAACACTGACAGAGTAAGCCACTAGTGTATGAAAATAAGAGCAAACTCCACTCCCTTCGAGTGCTGATGATGTCACCTAGTTTGGTAATGAAACATCTGCAAGAAAACCATCAAGCTCAGACAGCACTAGGGAACCCACAGTTCAACTCTGAGCTACAAATATTATCTTCTATTGATAAACACTTTCTGGTTAGAGGGACCTGCATTATATGAGATGGCTCACAATGAATTTCATTCTAAATTTTGGTATGATTTCTGTAAATAAGGAATGTAGAATTATAAGGGCTGAGTATTTGATCCTTTCATACTTCAAAAAATATATACAAAACTAAGAGATAAACAAATAAAAAAACAGATTTGAAAAAAAGAAAAGGCTCAGGAAAGAAAAAGAGTGAAAGTGTAAGAAAGAGGAAAAGAAGGAAAACTGAAAAGCCCAGATCAATTTTTAATTTCAGTTTCTCACAGAAAGTCCAGTAATGGTTCATATCACTTTAATCACTATCTGTTAACAAAATCACAACTGATTTATTTAATTGCCCCATCTCTAAATAAAATGGGAATGATAAATCCTAAATTCTAGTGTAGAGTCATGCTTCTCAAGTTTGGCAACTTTAAGGTTCATGGACTTCAATTCCCAGAATTCCCCAGGCAGGCAGCATGAAGTTCATCCCTCTTAAATTTGCCAAGATTGAAAAACGCTGATCTACAGATAGGAATTTTTCCATTACTCTTTTACTGGTTCCTACTTACTTATAAACAATCATTATGTAAAATCCTCATTCCCAACTCACCATAGCGCAGGGGTTTGGGGCCTGGAAGGCGTCCTACACCAATCTAAAAGCCAAAACAGGGCATGAGGGGGGGGGCATACAATGCCCCCCCCCCCGTGCCCCATTTTGGATCTGGAAGGCCTCCTGCACCAACTTGGAAGCCAAAACAGGGAAAGGATGGCCGCATGATGCTCCCTGTGCCCCGTTTTGGGCCTGGAAGGTCTCCTGCACCACCCTGGAACCCAAAATGTGGCACAGGGGCATGCAATGCCCCCATATCCCATTTTGGGCCTGGATGGCCTCCTGGAACCTAAAATGGGCAGGGGGAACTTCTGGGAGGGGTGGACAGGGTGGGGCCATCTGGTGGTGTGATTAGAACAGTTTTCCGAACTGGGCAAAAAGTTAACAACCAGTTCTTCTAAACTGGTGCAAACCAGCTAATCTCACCTCTGGTTATGATACCAGCCATTAAGACTGCTGCAACTGGATAAATGGCCAATTTTGAACCACTATTTGTTTCTGGGGCTTTGATGGGAAAAAACTATTGTGTCCGATATATGCTCAGTTTTAATTGCTATGGAATCAGTCCCACTGAATGGGTTACAACAATGCTGGGAAGATAATTTGATTTTTTTTTCTTTCTCAGAGCACTCCATTTGGTCCCGTGGGAAGTAACTCCTGTGCTAAAGCTCTAGAAAATTCTTTGAAAATGCAGCAAATAGTCAATCAGCCTGTATTCAGAATGGACCATGTTGGAAATGCCGCTAAGGCACAGTTCTGCATATCAGGTGGAAACGTCCATTTATTGGTAGGTTTCGGTAGGAAACCCAAATGCTATTGCTGCTATAATGTTAGAATGACTTACATTTTCACCAAATTATGCTTACTGGATATCTGCATGGACTGTAATGGAAATATTAAAGCTAAGAAACTCTTCTTTTTGTTGCAACTAAATGTTGGAAAGGCCCTTCAAGTTGGTCCAAGACTATTTGGCATGCTGCAATGTGGAATATAGCCCTTGCCTCCTTGCCTGTGTCAAACTGAGATTATTAAAGGCTCAGTCACGGAGATGGTTTCGAGCAGTCACGGTCTCCATTCAAAGTAGTGATTACAAGAGTTAGCCTTCTCATCTATTTTTCTCTTTTACCATTTTGGATTTTGAATTTTTTTTGTGTGTCCTTTCTTTTCTCAGGTCTCTTATGAGTTGTGTGAAGAAGCACGTCCCTTTAAGAACTGCTTCAGCATTTCCTGCCCATAAGGCTAATTTTATCCCACCAGACACAGTGTTAATTGCCTGGATGCAGCTAATGAATCTGTTGTCCATTGTGTAAATAGCCAGCCAAGGCCTGTAGGGAAGCTTAAACCACCTTGCGATTATGTGGAAGGGGGAGTGAGGGTGTGTGTGTGTGTGTGTGTGTGTGTGTGTTTGTGTGTGTCTGCGCATGTGCACACGCGCACAGAGAATCAAATTCTATCCACCCCACCCCACCTGCTCAAATAATGGTGAAAATCTCCTTGCTAAGAGTGCTGTTCCAAAGAAACCCACAGGGGCTTCTTTTGAAAATGCAAATTAGTTTGAAAGGGATTTCCCCGCCCCCCTTGGAAAATGGCATAGGAAAACAAAGAGTCTTAGTCTATTCTATCTTTTGAATAATGTCACACACTTGCCAAGGCAAAAGTACAGAGGACGACTTTTGAAAGCATCCATAACGTAACTATATTCACATTTCTATTCTTAACCATCACAGAAGTGGCGATACTCAACCTATCGTTATTTTTCTATAAATGGTTGTTGTCCTTGAGCGTGTCAATTCATCTCATTCACTTCTATCAATAGCAATAGCACTTAGACTTATATACCGCTTTATAGTGATTTACAGCCTACTGCTCCCAACAATTTTACCCACCTCGGAAGGATGGAAGGCTGAGTCAACCTTGAGCCTGGTGGGATTTGAACTGCCAAATTGTAGGCTGCAGAAATAGCTTGCAGTACTGTACTCTAACCACTGTGCCACAGAGGCTAAAGAGGAACAAAACCTAGTTTCTATTGCATATCTACCTTTGCTCATTGTGTCTTTTCATCTCTCTCTTCTTGAGAGATGCATTTAACTTTGCCGTATCGTTTTCCAAAACGTTTAATAATATATACTAATATTTATTTTGTAGCTGCTGCAAACTGAAATATCCCAATTTCATTAACTGTGCAAAGTTTGTTTGTTTGTTTTAAGGTAGCTATTGAGGCATTTGTACTCAACCCTTTTGGTCCACAAGCATACCATGAGATTGTTTACCAACTGTTCCCTTTTTAATGAGAAAGGAATAAACTTTAATCCATAAGAAAACAATTACCTAGCAGCGCACAGAACATTGCACCTTGATTTATGGATAATGCTGTATGTAATTGTATTGGCTTACATATAGAGCGCTTGTAAATTGTATGCTAATGAATTTAATAAGACACGGTCAGCTTTACGAAAAGAGGGATTGTGTATGATTATTCTGCCCTCCAATTTTAAGGGTATTAAAAAGGGATGGGGCTGAAAGGTTGATCAGACAAGGAAGACTACAAATTTCCTGCCGCATTTGTTCTCTGAATTGTTTTGAAATAGAAGTACTTCACTAGCTTCTGTTTAGTTATTTATTTTTATTTATTTATTTATTTGATTTGTCAATCGCTTACAAGATAATAGGTATAGGTATAAACATGAGTAAGAATACAGGAAATAGGTAGGAATAAATGGGGACAATAGGACAGGGACGGGAGGCATGATGGTGCACTTATGCACTCCCCTTGCACATCATAACTTGCTGGGGAGAGAGAGATGGAGAAGTATATACACACAGATACACACACACACACAGAGAGACACTCAGGTAGGCAGGCAGGCAGGCAGGCAGACACACACACACACACACACACACACTTTTACACATAAAAGGCAGAACCAAGTTTGGTGCAGTAGTTAAAGCACCAGGCTAGAAATTGAGAGACTGTGAGATCTAGTCCTTCCTTAGGTGCAAAGTCAGATAGGTGGACTTGGGCCAATCGTAGGAAAAGGGCAATGACAAACTACGGGTAGTCCTCTATACTGACCACAGTTTGTTTAGTGACCATTCAAAGTTTCAACGACACTGAAAAATGTGACTTATGACCATTTTCCGCAGTTATGACCTTTGCAGCATTCCCATGACCATGTCATCAAAATTGAGATGCTTGGCAACTGGTTCATATTTATGACTGTTGCAGTGTCCCATGGTCAAGGGATCCCCTTTTGCGACCTTCTGACAAGCAAAGCCAATGGGGAAACCAGATTCACTTAACAACACGGTTACTAACTTATCAACTGCAGTGATTCACTTAACAACTGAAGTAAGGAAGGTTGTAAAATGGGGCAAAACTCACTTAACAAATGTCTCACTTAACAACATAAATGTTGGGCTCAATTGTGGTCGTAAGTCGAGGACTACCTATACTTCCAAGAGAATTGGAGAGACTTGTCCAGGCGGTCACCAGGAATTAACACGGACTTGAAGGCAGGAAAAAGAAGTTCAAGCCTCTAAGCCAGGGATGTCAAAGTCGAGGCCTGCAGGCCGGATCTGGCTTGTGGAGTGCTTAAATCTGGCCTGTGGGGCTGGCCTGGAAATAGCAAAGGACCGGCCCACGGTGCCTCTGGCAGCCAAAATGGGGCAAGGGGAGCACATACCCCCCCCCCATGGCCCATTTTCACCCTGCAGCACCCTGCCAGCCAAAATGGGCCGCAGAGGGCCCATGGGAGCCCCCCGTGTAGAGCTGGTATTCAGCAGGTTCTGACCAGTTCTGGAGAACCGGTAGCAGACATTTTGAGTAGTTCGGAGAACCAGCAAATGCCACCTCTGACTGGAGATTTTACAGTATCCTTCCCCTGCCACACCCACCAAGCCACGCCCACAGAACCGGTAGTAAAAAAAATTGAATCCCACCACTGCATGCCCCATTTTGGCCGGCAGGGTGCTGCAGGAGGTGTCTGTCCCATTTCCTACCGCTCCCTGGGCCAGCCTGTGGAGGAGAAGTACAATGTTAATCCTTGAAGAAACCCAGTTTGACACCCTTGCTCTAAGAGAAAGTATTTGCTGCAAATGATCAATGTGCATAAAAAGGAAAAAATAGCTCCTATTCTTTTTCTATATCTTTTCTAGTTTTTTTTCTGGAATAGAATGCGCACTAAATTTGTACCCATGTCTGAGTCTGGTATGTTTAAAGACCCATCTACTTTGTCAAATACAACATTTCCAGGACTTGAGCATCGTTCCAACTCTGTCCTGGAAATTCCTTCGCTAACTATGGTACTGGTCCTCACATATCTTTTCTGAGCCCTGAGCAATCCAATTAAATCACATCCATCACTGCTGTTGTTATTCAAGTGTTCTGCTTCTGCTGTTCTCCTACGCTACGATGGAGAGCAAGCATGCACCCAAATCAGTGAGGGAAGACTAGTCAAGTAGCAAAACAATCACATGATGCTCTGGAAAAAGCTACACGGAGAGAACAAGGTAAATGGGCAGACACCACAAGCATTTAGGTGTGCCTTTCACAAAAGCAAAGCCATGTTTTTCAAAGGACGAGGTAAGGAAGGAGCAAGAACTTATCTGCAGAACAAAATCTGCAGCTGGAAGGATTGCAGCAAAGGAGTCAAGATGAGAAAAGGACTCGTGGGCATCTGCTGAAGATCCAGTTGGGTTTTCAGAGCAAGTAAGAGATCACCAGAGAGGAGCAGTTATTGTCTTTACAGTGCCAGGCAAAGCCATTTCTATTCTTGCAGGCCTTTGAATGTTGATTTTTTAAAATTATTATTTGTGTCACACTTGAGCTTTTAAATTCTTATTTCTGACTGCCTGTTTTACTGCAGTTTTATTGGGTTTAATTGTATATTTTATTTGCTCTTTTAGGATAAATGCCTTCTTCTGTTTTGAGTTCAGCTTTCAGCTAGATATCAGTTTTTAAATGTTTGTAAGACAGCATGGGAGCACAAGAAATAACATGGGACCAAGATTAAATATAAAGAAGACCAATCTAATGACAGCAGGTGGAATAATCAGTCTTCGAACCAACAATGAAGATACCTTTTATGATCAACTATCAACAATGAAAGAACAAACAGTCAAGAATTATGCCATAGTCCAGCACTGGGCAGAATGTCCATGAACTTCTTAGAAAAGATATTCAGACGCTGTGAACTATCTACACCAGGGATGCAGATAGCAAAAACAGTGAAGTATTTAGGAGTTTGGCTCATGGCAAAGTGCTCTTCGATTAAGGAAGATAATTATGATAAAATAATATTGCAAATACAAAAAGTTCTGGATAATTGGGCCAAAATACAACTTTCACTGTTGGGATTAATAGCAACCATAAAAATGAGTATACTATCCAAACTCCTATATTTGTTCCAAACGGTAGCGGTAAAATTGGGGAAAAACTTTTTTGATGATTTGTATAAAAGAATAGTGAAATTTATATGATTAAGGAAAAAACCCCAGATAAAATTTAAATTTTTACAAGATAGTAGGTGTAACGGAAGATTTGGACTTCCAAGCTTTGAATCAGGCCACAGTTGTAACATGCCTTATAACTAAGCCATGTTTCGTCTAACAAAGAGCTGTTAGACAAAAAAGGGGAACTAAAAACCCAACAACAATTAAAGACTCAAGGAATAGAAATAGAATGGTGGCCATATCTTCAAATTCAAACACGGTATAAAACAGATCGGGAACAATTCAGCTTTTATAGAACTCAACAAGAATTAGACAAAACTGTACAAGGGACTGGGAAACAAATGATTAGCAAAGTGTATAATTATTTACTAGAATATAAAATGGAAGAAGAAACAGTAAAAGAGAATATGATAATCTGGGCCAAAAATTTCGGATATGGTATTGATTTGGAACAATGGGAAAAATTATGGCAGATAAATTATAAACTAACATTGTGAGTTGCATACAAAGAGAACCTCTATAAAATGTTCTACCGCTGGCACCTCCCTCCAACAAGATTAGCCAAGATGTTTCCCAATATATCGGCAAAATATTGGAGATGTAATCACAGCCAAGGGACATGTTTTCATATGTGGTGGACCTGTCCCCAAGCCCGGAAGTATTGGCTTAAAATTAAAACATGGTTGGAAGAAATAATGAGACAAAGAATTGAATTAAAATCAGAACTGTTTTTATTGGGTATAATAGGACCTAATGTTAGCAGGAAACTCCAATACATCATACTTCATATAGTAACCGCTGCCAGAATCTCATTTGCTCAAAACTGGAAACAGGATACCGTTCCCTCCGAGGCAGCAATACCGTAAGAAAGATCCTTGAATGCACTGAAACGGACAGGCTAACGATGATATTAAAAGATAAAGAAGAAATAGAGTATAATAAGATATGGAACCTTTGGTATGAATGGTTAGAAAGAAGATGCAAAGGCGTCAATCAATAGCAAAATGAGAAATTATTAATCAATGTTGTATATATGTATATAAATGTGTATGTATGTATATAAGCTAGATTAAGAAATAAGAGTATAAGTGAAAAGAATGAAGAAGTAATTGATTGATATAGCCATAGACTTTATTAACCAGTGTGAACACCATTACAGAATCATTGTAAAAAGTAGAAATTGTTTTTTAAATGTTTAAATGTTGAATAAATAAATTTATTAAAATAAAAAAAGAAAAGATATTCAGGTGCTGTGAACTGTCTACAGCAGGGCTGTCAAACTTGTGGCTCGCAGGCTGGATGCGTCATGTGCTAGCCATGCCCATGTCCAGATTAGCGAAGGGGGGAAAAGTCATGATAAGTCATGTGACAACACCTTTATGATGTAAGTTTGATACCCCTGATCTACACCTACAAAGATCAGAACTGTGCAAACCATCGTATTCCCTGTGACATTCTATGGAAGCAAAAGAGGAATCTTGAAGAAGTAAGGTAGGAAGTGCATTGATGCTTTTGAATTTTGGCTTTGCAGAAAACCCATGAGAATACCATGGACAGCCAAGAAAACAAACCAAAGGATCATCAAACAAATCAATTCAGAGTCAAAGCACAAATGACCAGGCTCAAATTATTCTACTTTGGACATATTATGCAAAGACCCAGCTCTCTGGAGAAAGTTTCAATGCTGGGAAAGGTAGAAGGAAAGACAAGAAAAGGATGACCAGTAGCAAGGTGGATGGACTCAATTATAGTGATGAAAAATGTGCTGCTGGAAGACCTGAAAAACCAGGTTAGTGATGAATCATCTTGGAGAAAATCTATCTACGTGGTCACTACACATCAAAAATGATTTGATGGCACATAATCAATCAAGACAGCATGGGAATACTTGCATTTTGATGTATGTCACAGGCATTTAAAAAGAACAGAAAAAAGAAATGGTACCTTGAACTAAGATTTCTCAGAGGATGCATGTAAGAGAACGGGAAGAGAAAGCACCGAAAAAGGAACACTGAAATTCGTTTAAAAAAAAGTATTCTCGAAATTGGTGCTTGCATATTAAACAAAACTAAAATAGGCGGTTTAGGAAATAGCACAGTAATTAGAACGTCAGAGTTGCTTCTGTCAGACTACACCTACGATCCTTTAGTGTATTCTTTCCCATTATGAAGAAAGAATGGATTTGGTGAGAACCTGAACTGTAGGATCCAATCTGGGTCAATCACTGGGAGCAAAGGTTTTGTCTTCCAAGCTTTTAGACTCGGGAGGAAGCCAATCCTCAGGGAACTTCTCTCTAGCACAGTATGTGCTCTGGTCTATTCTTCATGTGGCATTTATATAGTGCCTGTTGTAAGGCACCATATAAATTGCACACACAGAACAGCCCAAAGCACACACTCTGCTAGAAAGAAGTTCCCTCTAAAGAGAAGTGCCCTGAAGATGGGCTCTGGTATGTGTCCAAAAACTCGGAAGACAAAACTTCTGGTCCTGGTGATTGACCCAGATTGGATCCTGTAACATTATCCTGGGACACGTATATGTGCCTTCATTCATGAGAACCTGAATTGTACAGGACAAAGTCAGAAGTACAGGAAAGTTGAACTGAGAGGAGGGAAATGTTGAAAGCCCTGAGAACATCAACCAAGCCAAATAATGGCTGGAAACATAAAGATATGCACAATATTTTATACACCGAAAGGAGATAAAAGGACAGAGTCCCCCTGCTAACTCTTTCTACAGCTTTTTTGCATGTCATGGTCAACAGGTTGATAGGTGCAGACGGCTCACGAGTACAAAACCACATCCCACCACTGCAATCATCAGCCTGAATTCCACTGAGTGACTTCTAAGAATTTTCCACCAGACATCTCCAGTTCTTTTTATTCCTACATTTATCCTAGATCAGACTGAGAGGCATGGAATATTTATAGGGCAGTTTGGGGATAATTTGAGACTATATGTAATGCATGAAAGAAAGAAAGAAAGAAAGAAAGAAAGAAAGAAAGAAAGAAAGAAAGAAAGAAAGAAAGAAAGAAAGAAAGAAAGAAGGAAGGAAGGAAGGAAGGAAGGAAGGAAGGAAGGAAGGGAAGGAAGGAAGGAAGGAAAGAAAAGAAAAGAAAGAAAAGGAAGGAAGGAAGGAAGGAAGGAAGGAAAGGAAGAAAGAAAGAAAGAAAGAAAGAAAGAAAGAAAGAAAGAAGGAAGAAAGAAAGAAGGAAGAAAGAAAGAAAGAAAAGGAAGGAAGGAAGGAAGGAAAGAAAGAAGGAAGGAAGAAAGAAAGAAAGAAAGAAAGAAAGAGGAAGAAGGAAGGAAAAGAAAGAAAGAAAGAAAGAAAGAAAGAAAGAAAGAAAGAAAGAAAGAAAGAAAGAAAGAAAGAAAGAAAGAAAGGCTCATCTGCAATGTCGAGATGGACATTCAGCAATGGACTTGTGTTCTGTTTTGTATAGCTCAAGGCCTCCACTGTCATTTTTGAATTCTTTAGTTATCAATAGGATTGAAGCCTCCACCAGTGTACGCTGGACTGTGGCCGATTAAATGATGTCAAGACATCTGGCTGCCTATATATGTGATCTAGCCACAGCTTTTCATTCGGCCCCACCCACACATCTTCTTACAGGAAAAAAAAATTAAATAACAAGAAAATACACAGAAACGGCTCTCCTCCCAGAAAATTGGACAAGCATCCATTTTCCCCACAAATTGCAAAGAAGTGAGCAAAGGTTTTGGAGTAATCATCTAGACCAGGGGTGTCAAACTCAAGGCCCATAGGTCAGATTCAACCCACAGGGTACTTAGATTTGGCCATGGGCCTGCCTTGGAAACAACACAGGACTGGCCTGCTGTGCCTCTGCCAACAAAAATGGAGCCCAGCTGGGCCGTGCATGGCTTCCCCAAATTCTATTTTCACAGGCAGAAGGCTGGAGGCCGAAAATGGAGCCCAGGTAGGCTGTTTCAGCCAAAAAGGAGCCTCGATGAGTGATGTTGAGCTGGCCACGCCCACCCTGGCCATGCCCCCCAATCCTGATGTGGCCCTCAATGAAATCGAGTTTGACACCCCTGATCTAGACCATGCAGGTTGTCAAACTGGCAGCCTGCAGCCGGATGTATCACACACAGGCCACACCCACCCCAGTTCCTCAAAGGGGAAAAACTCATTGCAATACATCACAAGACGGCAACATAACACAGCGAGTTTGACACCTGTGACTTCTAGAGGGTGATCTTTTGGATCCAGCTCAAAAAGGGAGTGGAATCAGTTCTGCCATTCAAGGGAAATGACCTCTTGATAAGCATGAAAAGATTCAGCAACTAAAGTGATTAAATTACAAAATACACTGGTATTAACTAAATTGCCTATTTCCATATAAATGAATGGCAAAAATAGCAGCAAATATTTACCAAAATAAAAAAGCAAATAAGCATCATATCTGCTGAATTGGCATGCTTCCAGGAAAGCCTTACTGTAACTTAGAAGGCAAATGTATTTTTAATGAACCTCCCCCCACTTTTTTAACATGCAATTAATTTGAGAAAGGGGAAAGAGAGAGAGAGAGTGAGATGAAGGGTATGTCTAAGAAAAATTACCCTAGAATCTCAAAGACTTGAGGGTCAGGCTTAGCCATCAGCCTTCTTGGCTGCTTGTACCAGTTATTATATGTCACTCCAATTTAACTCTTTATATGCTAAAGATAAAATAAAGTTGCTGAAGTATTGTATGCCTGCCATCCAAACTATGATAAAGATCAGAATATATCCATTATCTATATCATGGATGTCCAAACTTTTGCCTTGCCTGGGCCACATTGAGTGAAGAGGAGTTATCTTGGGCTACATATAATATAATTAAAGTATATAAATCACATAATAATCTTTAAAGGTTATGATCTTGTGGGGCTGCATTACATCGTCCAGGGCAATGTGTTGGATGCACCTGATCTATATGTGATGTAAAAGCAACCTATAAAAACTTATACTGTGCCAGCAGTAGAATTGCTTAACAAAATGGGTATTGCTTGCATTTCTGATTTTTCCTTGAAAAACTGGGATTGAGGTGGGGAATAGTTAAAGTGGGGGAAGCAATGTGCAGTGTCAGGGCAACACACAATCCTCAAAGTCCTTTTTATGAGTCACAGAGCTTCCTGTAATTAGGGGGCCAATTTTGGCTGTGCAATTGTTGAAATCTAGCAGACATCTCCCTGAAAGGAGATAAGAAACTATCAGTAAGTTCTATTATGAATGAATGAATGAATCAATCAATTAATTAGAGTGCATGGATTTTAAAGTGCCCAATTCTGTTGTTGTTAGTTGCAAAGTCATGTCCAACCCATTGCGACCCCATGGACAACGTTCCTCCAGGCCTTCCAGTCCTCTACCATCCTCCAGAGTCCATTTAAGCCTACACCTACTGCTTCAGTGACTCCATCCAGCCACCTCATTCTCTGTCGTCCCCTTCTTCTTTTGCCCTCAATCTTAGGCTCTTATCCAGTGAGTCCTTTCTTCTCATTAAGTATTTGAGTTTCAACTTCAGGATCTTCAGAAGTTCAGCAAAACAGTTAAGCTTCATTGATCCCAAGCAAATCAACAAAGATGATCAACAACAACCCATTCCTCATACATGCCCTCTGCTGCAAAATTGACTGAGCACAGACTACGGGAGAAAACAGCTGTGCAGCAAAATGGAGGGATGCAAAGAAGAGAGCATTCCAACAAGCCAGGATTTTGCTCCAAGTTTTACAACACAGTCCTTAGGCTACACAGTTCCACACCTGTTGGCACATTCTTTGGTGTTGATGAAAAATCCAGTGTGTATCAAGCTGTAATAGCCACCTCTTTGTTCTTTCATGGAAAGCTTTCTAATATTGGTGTGTCTAGTACTACATACCTCACCATATGAGTTTCCCCCATGCATGGGTTATGCACAATTGCTATGCTGCTAGCTTCAGCAGGGAGTGACTTTGACCTATTTTAGCACAAGGGGCAGAGGAGAGGCAAGGAGCGAGAAGAGCTGAAAAGGGAGAGTTGGCCCAGAGGGGATCATCCCAGCAGCTGATGTCCCAAGACTTCAAGGAAAAAAAGTAATGGCAGTGTGGGTCGACCAGAGGGCAGTGGAGAGTAGTGTTGGTAGCAGCAGCAGTCCTTGAATGGTAGAGCACTTTAGAACAGTGGTTGCCAACCAGTGGGCCAGGGACCACTGGTGGTCCGTGAGAAAATTTTGGTGGTCTGCAGAGAAATGTCACCCCCAAAGCACCTCCCAAAGCAATTAATCCAGGCTGCATGGGAACACAAGGCTGTGCTGCCCACATGGCCTGTGGGAACACAAGGCTTGCGTCACTTGCATTGTGAACAACATGAGGTAGTGAGAGGGGGGACTTGCCCCACTTGCCCCACATGCCTCGCCTGGCCACTGAGCTGCTTCTTTCTGCTTCTTTCTTCTGCTGCTTTTGGCTCCACACAAGGAAAGCAGCAAACGTGTTTCTTTCTCTCCCCCAAACTCCGCCAGAAATGAGTCTTTGGGACACTGCAAGGCATCCTACTCCAAAAGGCTGCGCTGGCATGACAAGTCTCACAAAGACTCGTTTCTGATGGAGTTTGGGGGAGAGAAAGAAAGACTTCTGCTGCTTCTGTTGCTTTCCCTGTATGAAGCCAAAAGTCTTTCTCTCTCTCTCTCTCTCTCTCTCTCCTCCTGAGAACGGAGCTGGAGACGGTATCCTGCAATCCCAAATAAACAATGATTTATCAGTAGGAAAATGGGGTGGGGAATTTTCCTGCAGACTTTTTTTGGGATTTCCCCAGGGTCTCTGGTCTGCAGGATTTAAAATTATGAGTTTGGCGGTCCCTGAGGTCCAGAAGGTTGGCAACCCCTGCTTTAGAAGGTACCATCTGAATTCATGCTTTAAAAATAAATAAATGAGAACACTGGTCAGAAGATACCATCTGGCAGTAGCATGCGGGGGCGGTCTAGGGTGCTATTAGAGGCATACAGAGGGACAGAATATGGTATGCATATAATATGGTACTATGAAGGAGAAATTATTTTAAAGAACATGTTACATATTCTTTAAAACAATTCATCTTTAATAGCATTAGTTGTGCTCTCTTGAATTTAAAGGATTCCCACTTTATAGCTTGATTGTTTATTCAGAAGCAAAAGACTATTCTGAATGGGGTGAAGAGAAAGGAAAGCATCTTTCTTGGTGCCAGTTCTCAATCCCACAGGAGGATCACTCTATGAAATTAGAGAATTGGCACCAAAAGGCCCACTTCCCCTCCCCTTATCCCTGCACAGTGGCAGAAGAAGCAGGGGGAAGAACGAGAAAGATAACTTCTCCCACCTCTCTTGCCAGCGTGGATGGAGGAGAACAAAAGTCCAGGTACCCATAAGGTGGCCTTAAGCAGTCCATCACTGACAGCACATTTCCTGGCTTCCTTGAAGATTGAAACGCACTGACAGTATTTCCGCATGAGAGTAGAATTTTCTATTAGCTGACTGTCTAGCTAGCTTGTACAGTGGAGAAAAATAATTTCAGAATTCAGGGTGGAAGAGTTTTCTAAAAAGAGATAATCATTGCACATTTTTGTAAACTGTATCCCAATTTTAGCATCTTTATCTACTCCATGACTGTCTCAAACAATTAAATTATCCCAGATCTTGTTCTAATCTAAAGGACTTGTGTATCCTTATAAGAATGGATTTTGGTCCTTTCCATAAGGACATTATATTAAAGTAATTCTGTAATTACAAAGTAATTACAAAACCCAGTCTGGGTTATGTAAATGATTGGGTATTGAAATTGTGAGCTTCTACCTGCATAACACAGCCTCCACCATTAAGTATCATGTCATAGAATCAATCCAGTGTTTTCTAACAGAGGAAGATCAAAACCTGAATGGATCTCTATATAGAAAGCAATTATCGGTATTGCTGGCAATGAATCAATATCCCCTTCCATAGTTGGGTTCACCTTTTTAGAACAATGAACGTAGCGATTCAGATATTGTTCATATTCATGTCTGTACTTCAGTCTAGCCAACAAAAGGAATAGATGAAGAGAACAGCTTGTGTAAGTTACAATGATAACAGATACCACATCTTCTAATTTTTCATTTCAATCCATCAGAAATTGGTTTAAAAATAACCATGTTGAAAAGTATGTTATTTCATATATAAATAAAATAGTTATTTTTGATGTGAGTATTTAAGACTTTATATAGAAAGTTCTGTATATGAACAATGCTGTGTATTTGTACTGAACTACCAAATCATTAAAAAAGAGGGTCTATGACATATGGGTGCATATATGAGAGCCAATGGGATATTCTGGTTAAATATTTAATATCTAGAATATTAAAAACTCAAGTTGTAATCCATCTTTGCATGGACGTTGAATGGGTGACTTCGGGCTAGGCACTTTCTTTCAGCCCTAGATTGGGAAGCTGAAAAAAAAATCTATCAACCTTAATGGACCAACATGGTAGATCATGATCCATTACCTTCAATGAAGATCCCTTCATTCTTCAATAGGTTGATTTCATCTTGCAATGATATAATAATAATAATGCAGGTACTCCTTGAGTTACTACTGCAGTTGGGTCCAGAATTGCCAACATTTAAGAAAAGAGGACCCAGATTATTTGGAGGCAACATGCTGACTCTGGAAACTGCTTAGAGAGGGCTGTAAAGCACTGTGAAGCCGTATATAAATCTAAGTGCTATTGCTATATGGTCATAAAGCACAATATCATGTGACCCAGAGGTGGTATTCAGCAGGTTCTGACCAGTTCTAGAGAACCGGTAGCGGAAATTTTGAGTAGTTCGGGGAACCGGCAAATACCACCTCTGACTGGAGATTTTACAGTATCTTTCCCCTGCCACACCCACCAAGCTACGCCCACAGAACTGGTAGTAAAAAAAATTGAATCCCACCACTGATGTGACCACATTGCTTAATGATGGAAATCTGGGCAGTCCTGATTGTTGTCGTAACTTCAGACTTGTGAGTTGCTAAACAGAAGTAGGAGTATCAGGTAAAGAATGCAGGAAGGCTGCGGGGGATAGGAGAGGCACTGGGAGGCCCAGCTGCACAATTTGGAAAACAGGGGTGCTGCAGTGCGGTCTAAGTTTAGGAAGGCTGGGGAAAGATGGCATGGGGTATGTGCATCTATGCCAGGGTAAGGAAGCCAGGGAAAGCCAGGGTGTGTTGAGAGCACAAGGAGAGAGAGAGTGGAGTGTATGTGAGCACAGGGAGGGTGGTGAAAGATCATGCAGGGTGAGTAGGGGTGAAGGGAAGAAGGGGGTTGTGGTTCATATGAGTGCACAAGGAAAGGAGGAGCAGGAGACACTTATCCAGTGACTTGTGACCAACCCTGCTGGTTTCTCCATTGACTTTGCTTGTGGCAAGCTGGCAGGAAAGGTTGCAAATGGCAATCACAAGACCATGGGGGTGATGCAATTGGTTGTAAGTGTGAACCTGTTGCCAAGTGCTTTAATTCTGTTCACCGAACCGTGGGGGTGCTGTAAGGGGTCAAACTTTGAGAACAGCCTGTAACTCAAAGACTACCTGTAAACAATATTGGCATACCCTACTTGTGATATTAGCAGTTCAACGTTGGAAAGAATAATTCATGTAAATACTGGAAATATTTCCATGAAGTTCGGAAAAGGAAATGGGTGAAGAGAGGGAACAGCTCTAGAGTTTCCCATATAGATGATGAAGGAGGAGGAGGAGGAAGAGGAGAATAGGACATCTACCATGGTAAGGGGTAGGACTCTTGGTTGTCCTTTTCTGCCCCTTGGTAGACACAGAATGGATATTGTTTGACAACTCTTTCAGAGAATTGCATAGCACTAACAAGAAACAACATATTCCTCTCTGTGTAGGAGTATATCTGTACAATAGAAATGAGCAGGATAATTATGAAAAATGAGCATTCGTGTTGAAATGTGACATATAATAATTCCCCCTCTGGCTTTTGTTAACCATGTAGACCTGTTGATGTGATTTAGTTTAACAATCCATTTATTTTTTGATAGGCTCCCAGTAAATGAATGGTGGTTTTGTTAGAAAGATGCCTCCCTTTTCCCATCGATCAGTTGGTTAATTATGAATGAGTATCTATTAGGTTCCAAGCTGTAGCCTGAGTGAGATGATGATAAAATATTATAAGAGAGAAAATAGTCTTATTTTATAATTTGCAAGTGATTGCTAACATCCTCGTGTATATTAGAAATGGGATGAAAATACATTTAGATTAATAGCAAATAATAAATACAATAAGATCTGAAAGATTTGGAGGCTAATAATCATAATTATTTAGAATTCAGAGTTCTGGAATGAATGGTAGGAACTATAAAGCAGAAAAAAAAATCTGCTGTGCATTCACATAGTATGGTTTTGTGGTTTTTCCTAGTTTTATTGTTGTTGTGAGCCACCCAGAGTTGTTTCAGGATGAGAAGTCATACAAGTCTTTTAAATTAATAACATGTTCCCTTCACCAGCTAGTTAAAGCTGATCATTCAAAACTAAGAACACGTAAGACCCAAATCAATCTCCATAAAGACTATTATTTATTTCATGTTGTCCTGCTAATGAACAGTGGTCTTTGGCTCTCCAATCATCTGGATTGCAATGCTGATCAAAATCACTGTAGCCAACATGGCAAGACCTTTCCTTGTTTAACCCATACATGAGTTGGAGCAAAAGACAGACACAGCAGTAACAGCAACTGCATATTATGCTCTGAATATAGTAAATCTGCAAATGGCTCCACTAGGCAAAGATAATATGCAGTTTCATCAAAGCATAAATGATTATTAATGCTTCTTCTCCTGCTCAGGAGAGCAATGTGTAACATTCATAGGCAAAGGGTTCTTAGAAATAGGTATCTGGCTTCATTTCAAGCTTAGAAAAACTGGCTTTTTTCAGTCTTTCTTTGTTTGCAATACAACTGTTAACAGGCTTTCCCCTGGCATTCTGGAATCCTGGAATGGAACATATTTGCTACAAGAGACCTAAAGTTTTCTCAAATTTAATCTGAATCAAGGAACCTGCTGTGGACATTATCCTGGGCAAGACAAGGTGAACTAGTCTTGCAAGCCCTTCAAGCATTATTGAATTACCATTGCAGAATTTCAAGATCTAAGGCTTAGCATGTCTTTGCACACGCATGAATCTGGGCACTTCTTCTTCCACTTAAGTAATTATGTTGGACTCTCTTTGATCTCAGAGTGACTAAAGAAATAGTGTGAGTTAGATGCATGGCTAGCAAGATGATGCCTTCCAGAATGTATTGGACAAAGATAGGATTATGTTTTCAGTCTGATGATGCACTGGTTGAAATGCAGTATTGCAGGCTTACTCTGCTGACTGCCAGCAGTTTGATCCTGACCAGCTCAAGATTGACTCAGCCTTCTGAAGTAGGTAAAACAAGGACCCAGATTGTTGGGGGCAAAATGCTGATTCTATAAACTGCTTAGAGAGGACTGAAAAGCACTATGAAGCAATATAGAAGTCTAAGTGCTATTGCTATTGCTCATCAAATCTTTACTGCATCAAGGAACTGGGCTAACCAATGGCACCCTAAAGATCTGTGTCTTTGCCATTGCTTTCATAATGAAATTAAGTGAGTTTCCTATGCTACCTCCTTGGTGTGAGGTCTTCACATAACAGCAATAGCTGATTTGGGAAAGTGATAGAAGTGAACAAAGGGGGAATCATGAAACTCTGAAAGTTGCTCTTTACAATAATTTGGATAAGAAAAAGCAATATGGCCTGAAGAATACAAAATTTTATTCCAAATGAAAGATAGACCAGAGAAGATGAATCATGAAGAAACAGAGATACTATGGGACTTCTGGTGGCGCTTCCATCGGAGACGGACCAAAAACCGCAATTGTGCATGGCTTTGATCCGTGCTTATCCTTTCGGGGGGTCCCAAACGGGACCGGATCCACCTCGTAGGGGTGGGGAAAGAGGGGGAGACCACCAACTGGGTTCAGGGGAGCCACATCTCCCTCCCTGGCTAGGTATACTCCCCTTGAAGACAGGAGGTAGCGGCAGTCTTTAATGGCTGCCCTGAAGATGGGAAGCTATCTGGGACTTAAGTGAGTGCTAGAGCAGTGAAGTGGTGAGCGATGTGTGACCAGGCAAAATACCTTGGATTTTTGTAAGACAACCCCGAGAAACAGAAGGAAAGAACTCTCATTTAAAATCAGGGCAGCAGTGAATGGAAAGTAAGAGGAAATTATAAGGTAAACAAAATTGAACTATAAAAGGACTATAATGGAATCAGAGACTAATTTTGGAATAAGATACAGAAAGTGGCATTAATCAGGCATCGGCTAGAATGCTGGACTTGTTGGAATTGATTATATTTAAAGATACAATAGCTAATGATTGAAAATTAGTGGAATAAACATAAGCGAAAAGGAAAAAGAAATAAAAGAACTTTAAAAAGTGGAAATTGATGCAAGAGCGCCTCCTAATGATTTAAAGTACCTTTTTCCTATGATTATATGGAAAACTACTGGTCTTGCAAATGCGTTAATGGGAAACGAAATGAAATAAAAGACTGTAATATAACAATAACCCCGCAATATATACACACACATACACACACACACACAAGAATTACCTCAGCAGATAACATTTGATTAAATGGAAACAAAGAGGAAATATGAAATGTTTATATGAATATCTCTGGAATAAATATAAGATTTATTGTAGATTTTGGGGAAATACCATGTGGATCCTCAATATATTAGTTTTATTTTATTCTTGTTTGTTGTTGTTATACATTGGCTTTGAGAAAATTAAAGAAGATAATACATAAAATAAAATAGGTGGTAAGCTGGAAATGAAAATAATAGGGGATAAAGAGTGACAATATACTTGAGCATGAAATGTTTTTGCTATTAGATTAATGAATTGAAAAAATGAAGTGAATTTAAAGATCAATGGAATAGATAATTATTTTGATATGAAACTAGATAAGAAAGCTGGAGATGTTATTATGATTATGTATGTATGTTGTAACCTGGAATCATATTGCTCACTTGAAAAGATGTATAAAAATAAAAATTTTCTAAAAAAGAAAGAAAGAAACAGGGACACCATGGTATGAAACATACAAGTCCGTGTTTGCATAACGCACTTATACATGACTTACTTGCCTGCATAGCATTAACTGTATTCATGCAACATACTAAGAAAACTAATTAACCTTAGAAGACAGACTAAAATATGGTGGCTATCTTGTGGTTTGATATACCATATGACCACAGTCAGAGAAGAGTACAGAAATATTCAAATCAGGAGAGGACAAGATATGTCTTCTTGTTTTCTATCCTTGGTTGGTTTCAATTCCTTTATTTGTGGAGGGTTTGCACTTTTCTGAATTGTTCAAAACAAACCATACATTCTTCTATTGTAAAAGATCACATTGCCCTAGGCACTTAGAGACAGGCCTGCATAATCTATGTTTGTTTTAGAAAGCTTTGGAGTGTCCTTTGATAAGTACGGTGCAAAAACAGCCACCTAGCATCTCAGGGCCAGCAGCTGAGCTCAGATAATGAAAATGATGTGATTAAGTCCTCCAGCAGGTTGTCCTTGGAGATTTAAAAAAAGAAACAGAGGCCTAGGTTTTTCCCTACTGTAGTATCCCATCGGGTTATGTCTTATTTGTGACTGTGATATTGCAAGGATCAAATGTTAATGTTGACTGAAGCTTCCTAGGAGTAAAGGAGATAAATTTAAAGATAACATTTGGATGTTGCAGATAATTAACTACAATATGGAATCCTTGTGTAAGGGCAAGTTCCTGTATTTGTATTGATTCTATGCAGGGGTGGGATTCACCTGGTGTTACTACTGGTTTGGTGAGAGTGCGTTTTGCATGTGTGCGCACAGCATTTCCAAAAAACCTCAGCTGTGCCGCCCGGACAGCTGACAAGTGCTGCACGCGGGTATGCAGCATTTGAAAAGCCTCCTTGTTCCTGCTTTTTCAACTTCAGCTGTGCCGTGTAAAGCAGCTGAGGTTGAAAAAGCAGAAAATAAAGAATAGCCAAGAGCCCGGGTGGGCAGGTAGGCCAAACAAACAAAAGGTTCTTGCAGCGAACCGGTTCAGTGTCTGCTGCTCTTCAGAGCTACTTGTTTTATAGAACCGGGCTGAACCAGTAGCATGCCACCCAGGGTGGGATTCAAATTTTTTAACAACTGGTTCTGTGGGCATGGCTTAGTTGGTGGGCGTGGCTTTGTGCTCATGTGACTGGATGGATGTGGCTTGGTGGTCATGTTATTGGCTAGGCATGGCCAACTCAATATCATCAAGACACGCATCTCCTTGCCTGGCTTCTCATGACTGTGGGGATGCTGCAACAGTTGTAAGTGTGAAAAATGGTCATAAGTCACTTTTTTCAGTGCCATTGTAACTTTGAATGGTCACTCCACACAAGCAAACTACCAGCAAAGGAGGGGGGAAAAACTCCAGAGAAGTTCCAGAGACAGGAAGTCTAGTCCTGCCAAGAAATGTCATAAGGGTTAACAGAGAGGCAGTTTCTGTAAGCAACACCAGAATGTTTCCTTCCTGCCTTCCTTACAGGATTAGGCCAGTAATTTCTTCTAACAACCGGTTCTCCGAACTGCTTAGAATGTTAACAACCGGTTCTAGCGAATAGGTGCGAACTTGTAGAATCCCACCCCTGATTGTATGTTAGTGATACTATTATGCCAATCACACACAACACACACACACACACGTTTTGTAGGATTACAATTATAGAATATGTGTGTGTGCATGATGCATAGCCTTCTGCAAGTGTTCAGCCTATCTATATGAGGATTGAGTTGACCAAGGCATGCATGGACATCTTGTACCATGTTACCTAATTCCTCTATGGATTTCTGTGTATTGGGGGCTTAGAAGTTTCCCTTGCCGTCCAAGTATTGTTGTATTGCCTGGTAAGGAGTATGGATATGTCTGTTCACCAATTGACCCTTCTGCATCTGATGTGCAAAAGAATTTATGTTGATAAATCCACAAGACCTGTATAACACATGTTGTGTGAATCCTGAAACCGAAACTTTTCTGTGACAAGATTCAACCTGAAAGTCGCAGGATGAACAAAAATAAGGTGTGTGTGTGTGTGTGAGAGAGAGAAATCTGTTGGATTCAAAGGAGACTGGGAATCCTGGCTAAGGTCTCTGCTTACCGTTCAAGGGGATAACCCTGAATTGCCCTGTGACTTATCACTGTATCCCTGCTCATTTCATTACATGGAAGTTGTGGGATTTAAAAGAGTGTTGTATAAATCAATAAGTCAATAAATTAAGGGGTCTCCACAAGCATGAACTCTTCCTTCCCTTTGGTTTTTCCCCTAGGATTTTAAGGCTGTAAAGAGCATTGGGCTACATCTGGTTTACAATTACTGAGGAAACATGGACAGTGCTTGACTGAGTGTGTCTGTCGGAAGAAGAATTTGCAGCCGGGGGACTGAAGCAGTTATATGGATAAAGTGTAGCTTAGTAGGGGACTGATAGTGAAGGACTGCCGCAAACCCATGACAGAAATGCTGGAAGGTGAAGCCAAGGCCAGAAGCTTCATTACCCCTGCAGAAACCCTGAGGCTCTACAGCCAACTGTCAGCCCTGGAAGCCATCTTTTCCTTTGGAGCTTCGGGGCTGCCACATTTAGTGCTTGGGAAAGCAGGAGGGGCGATTGCAAGAAGCAGTGGGAGATTAGCCACAACAGCATTCCCCTCTCTGGAAGTTAAGGACATTTGCCCTGCACCTGGAGGGGAGTGACTGGGGGTTCTCTCCGGTTGGGGCGAAGAAGGGATTGGGTCATGTGACGGACTTTTGGGTGCAGAGGATGACTTTCTTTAACTTTCTTTTGGGTGGGGAAAACCCGGAACTCTCAGATTCGGGTTTTCCCAGATGTGCCAATATGACATCTCTAATAAAGTGGAAATTTGAGGAATAAATACTTCCCCCTTCCCCCATTCACCTCCCCCCAAGACAGACTAACAGGCTTGGCAGGAAGGTCTGTAATGGTATGTAGAAATGACCTTGAGCAACAGGGCAAAGAGATTCAGCCAAGGGAACAGTCAGATAAAAGACAACTTAGCCTGTAGCAGGAATGTGGGTGGAACAGGCGATTCAGAAGGGACCTCCCTAGTTCCTAGGGCTGGAAAAGCAATGGGAAGGGAGTGGGGGGGGGGAGAGAAATATACTTCAGACTAGCAACATTTTATTTAGGTAACCTTACAGCAGAGGTGGTATTCAGCAGGTTCTGACCAGTTCTGGAGAACCGGTAGCGGAAATTTTGAGTAGTTTGGAGAACTGACAAATACCACCTCTGACTGGCCCTGCCCCATCTATTCTCTGCCTCCTGAGTCCCAGCTGGTTGGCTGGCTCTTCTTTTGTTGCCCTGCACAGGAGAACGGAGCTGGAAAGCAGGTTAGTGGGGTGGGGAGGGAATGGAGATTTTACAGTAACCTTCCCCTGCCACAGCCATCAAGCCACAGCCGCAGAACCAGTAGTAAAAAATTTTGAATCCCGCCACTGCCTTACAGTAAAATAGAATTAATTCCTCTAGTCATGATTTACTTGTAGTTCAATCAATAAAGGGGAGAACAGCTGATTATAAGACTTTTTAGGAATTAGATCACCACATAGGCATAGATTTTAGCTTACGTTGAGTATATCATATTATACAGGTTTAGGAGTAAGTCTTAAGTTAGAAGTTAGGAAGTACATTTATTAAACTTTTCATATAATAATAACCTTCCTGGGAGCAGATGAAAGATAACAATCTGTTTGTGGTGTGTAGTATTTCCCCAAAGAACCCCTTCACAATGATTTTAAAAAGCACACACAATCCTATCTTCTTCTTTTTTAATGTGTGACATTTTGCATTAAATTGTAAGGTTATCAAACTCTCATTTTTTCCTACAATAAAATAGTTGCTTTACCTGTTTAGGAGTTCTTGTATTTCAATAGGTGTATCATTTTGAAAGCTTATCAAAACCCACTACATGAAATTGTGCCACTTCTGCGGACATGCTTTTCGCTCGGGAGCACGTTGTATCAGCTCAGCCATTTTATTGTCATCTTAATACAACAAGATTTGGCAGTAAACTCTCAAAAGTGGACCAATAAATCATGTTTTGCTAGTTTAACTATTTCTGTAAATTAAATTCCAAATCCAATTTAATATTATTTCTGTCTTGAACTGGATGAGGGTTAGTATATCATCTTCCTGTGTGATCTGGACTTATCCGAGATTTAAAAATGAAAGCATCTGTGTGTTTTGCTTTTTTTAAAAAAAATGATGATGGAAAATGTGAGATCTGGTCATATTTTTCCCCTTTGGGTTGCATTTGCACATAGTACATAATAATATAATTAAACTAGAATCTATTATGTTAATATCTGTGCTAAGATCAGCATTACAGAAAATGATTACCATTATTCATATGTAAGCAGCTAATTTCTATTCATTTTTTATAGATAATTTTGTTCCTAAGTTTATCACTACATGAAGAGGTCAGGGGAGGAAAAGGAAGAGGGGGAGGGGACACTAAGATAGCAATTCTCTTTTTTGGCTTGAGTGCTGAGGCCCAAAGCAAGCTCAGTAGACAAGATAAGATAACCTTTATGGCATGGGACTTCAAACTTGACAGCTTTAAGACTTGTCGACTTCAACTCCCAGAATTCCTCCTCCAGTCATGTTAGCTCAGGAATTCTGGGAGTTGAAGTCCACAAGTCTTAACTTGCAAAGTTTGAAGACCCTTGCTTTATTGTCATTTTTTTTCTGTGGGCATTAAAAATGAAATTTTGTTGCCTGCTCTCAATAGTATACACGCACATAACACATATAGATTTGCTATATACATATGTATGTATATACCTATCCCCTACCATATAAATGCATATAAATATTAATCTTGAATAATCCATCTTGAATAGTGGGAAGAGGAAGCTTGAGTGTTCACAAGGTTGACACTCGGAGGTGGTATTCAGCAGGTTCTGACCAGTTCTGGAGAACCAGTAGTGGAAATTTTGAGTAGTTCGGAGAACTGGCAAATACCATCTTTGACTAGAGATTTTACAGTATCCTTCCCCTGCCATGCCCACAGAACCAGTAGTAATTTTTTTTGAATCCCATCACTGTTGCTACTGTATGGAATAAAACTGTGTCTGAATGTGGATGTTCTGCTTCGGATACCACAAAGCCTCCTCCCAGAAGGTAACAAGGAAAACAGGTTGTGAAGAGGATGTGTAGCGTCCCAGACAATCCTACAGACCCTGCTGAAGCAACGCTTATATGCTATATCCTGGATAGAAAGGAGTGAACTGCCAATAATTTTTTCTGCTATCTTAACCACTCTCTGCACCATCTTTCTTACATTATTCCCAATTCTTCTTCTGCTCTCTGGTTCCTTAAAGAAAACGTGCAGATCATATCTGAGATTGCAGTCAAGTTCTCAATCATACAGAGCACATGGTGGACACAAAGGACCCTGGCCCCTGAGAGGGCGGTTGAAAAAGCAGGAAAACCCTCCTCCCCATTCTCCTGTCTCCTGTGACTTGGAATCTTAGGAACCTGAATTCAGAGATGGGAATGGTTAAATGTGGACACCTCACCTCTGCAAGTTAAAGTTCTGATGAACTGAATTGTCAACCCTGTCTGCCAATTATCTCCCAAGCCAGGTTTGAGATTGTGTTCTGACATATGAGGCAGCAGAGAAATGGTCGGGCATTAAGAAACTCTGTGGTAAATGCCATCTTGAGGTTATTTCCAGGTGAGGTAGATCTTCTTTCTAATGGGCCTTTCTTTAGAAAGCCTTTGTCTGAAATTTGGGGGTGCAACCAATATGCAAAACCTATCCCTTCACCTGGGGCTTCCCTGAAAGAAATGTTATAGAGGAAATATTTCATTTTCTTTTGCTTTGCTTTGCTTTCCGGTGATTTTCATTATTTTTATTCATAGTATTTCATTATTCATTTTAATCAATTCCATTTTTTATTGTAATTCATTTCAAGACTTGAGATCAGGGGACCTTGGATATATGCCTAGCTTGATGAATGCTGTGCTAGATGAAGCTTTGACTTGTTCCAGTAAAGTTCTCGTGTTTCTGAATCAATGCTACTATGTATTTATTTATTTATTTATTTATATAACAACATGTGGCAATTATAGGTAGTTGTGAGGGCCCCGGTGTCTGTCCTGAGTCCCTCTTTGAAATATGCTTTCCAGCCCAAGGAAACTCTCTGATAGCTCCCTTTCTCACTATTTTAATTTCCCACAATGCATTGCACTAGGGCAGAGGCGTCAAACTCGTGGCCCATGGGCCAGATGCATCACACACTGGCCACGCCCACCCCTGGTTTAGCAAAGGGGGGAAAGTTGTGATATGTCATGTGATGATGTAACACCACGAGTTTGACACCTTTGCACTAGGGCATTGTGGGAAATCTAAAAATGGTGCAATAGTTGTGTAGGACCTCTTGAAACATATCCCCCCACATCCCCAAGAAATAAAGGATTGCCTGGAGGCATTTTGTCTATGAGCCTCTATATTTTGACATACTCTGCCTATTTGTCTCTGCTGGCACTACTTTAAATGGAAATATTCTTGCAGAGGGATGAGTTAGTGTAGGAGTATAGAGAGGTTGTTAGATTAGGAGTGGGGAGATCCAGGTTTCTATCATCAGCTACATTTGCTTCCTGGGGGACTTTAAGTCCAATCTGATTCATACAGTTGTTGTGGACAAAATAGGAAGAGAGAGCACTCTTTATGCTGAGCAAAAGGCAAGGTATAATCAAATAAATGAATCAAGTACAAGGGTTCAGAAATGTCTGCAACAGAGGTGTGTAGCAACAGAACTCAGACGCACCCACAGGGGAGCCAAGATGGAGGCACAACTGCCCATTTGAATGCCCCCCCCAACTTTATACATGCATTCAACACTGATCCATGTACAAAAGGATGATGCTCTGATTGCAAAGGTATGCCTGCCATCTTGTTCCCCCTACAAGATATACTTGGTTAACATTCTGACAAAATCCATTCCTGAGCTTGGGACCTGCTGTCTGGCCCCCATGCCACCCTTGCTATTTCTTTCTATCCCTGTAGCTGTTCCTGAGTTTTGTCTTGTGGAAGGGACCCAGAGAAAGGCATATGAATTAGCAACAGCAAGGAGCAGAAGGGTGAGTTGTGCATTGCAAACAAGATTTCTTTTGGTTAATCTGTGGACCATTGAATGATCCTTCAGAGATTGGACTCAAAGATACAGTAGGGAGAGGATTTTAATTATTTTGTGACTTCAAGCCGGTGTTGGCTCTTGGTGACTGCCTGGACAAGACCCTGCAGTTTCCCTGGCAAGATTTTCAGAGATGGTTTCATTTGCCTGTTTCTCAGGGCTAAAGGAGAATGACTGATCCAAGGTCACCCAGCTGCCTTTGTGCCCAAGCCAGAACTAGAATTCACACTCTCCCCATTTCTAGCCTGATGCCTTAACCACTGCACCAAACTGCCTTTCATGGGGGGAGGAGGAACAAAAGAGGGAAGGAGGCTAGCTCAAAGGAATGGATAGGGCAGGACAAAAACTGAATTTCTTGGCAATATAATTATGCATGATAATTGATCTAGATTACTTCAGTTCATCTTAGATGATTACTCAGCATGTATTTAATAGCTTTGCCACATTTTAAAAAAATAGAGTTGAATGTAATTTCTAAAATGGCTCTGGGGGGGATTTACCTGTTGGAAGATTTTTAAAAAAGCCACCATGACCACTCCCTCTGCTAGCTAGGCCATCCATGAACCCTTCCCCATTTTGCAAGCAGTTACTTATTGTTTTGAAAGGAAGTTGTCCATGGTTCCATTTCTTAATGCCAAATATATATTCATCCTATCCATCTTGCAGCAATCCTTTCTAATGTCAGTTTGCTCATATGGTACCCTCTCTACAAATTATGAATACACACATTCACAACCCACAGAGGTCTTTGTACTCCCTGTTGGATCTAGAACTTTTTCAGTAGCTGCAACTGAATAGCAGTGGAGTCTGTTGGAATGATAGGCAGCCTAAATGCAGCTGTGTGCTTTGTGCAGCACATTGAATTGCTAGCCAGCCGGCCATATTTTAGCCCAGTGTGCTGTGAAAACCCAGCCTGTATGGTTAATTTATGGCAGGGTGTGTCATTTGAGCCCAAGCAAAAGGGTTAGCCAAATAAAACATGGGTTAAGATAACAATCTGCATGTCATGCAAATACAGTCAGTGAGTGTCTGATGGAGAGAGTCATTTAAAAAGCTGGCTGGAATAGGAGCCATGAAAAAGAGTGAAAGAAAGAGGGGGGGAGGGAGGGAGTGGAGAGAGAGAGAGAGAGAGAGGGAGGGAGGGAGAGAGAGAGAGGAGCGAATGAGAACTCTAAAGTACTCAAGTGATGGAAGAAAGAAAAGAGAGTTAATTGCATTTAATGGACAAGTTTTTCAAATGCAAATGGGATTAGTTGGAAGTGGCCTGGTAATTAATGAGAACAGAATTGCTATGGCTGAGAAATTTCAACCTTTAGCCTTTCACCATTGGTGTCAATGGGAGATTCCTTTCCAGTACAAAACCAGTTTCAAAAAAGGAAAATGTCTTCAGGCAGAATTAAATTTCCTCTGTAGCACCTGCCCCAATTATCATCCTCAATGATCTTGGAGTGAGTCGGGAGAGAGGAGAAGGAAAGAAACCTGCATTTTCTACAGTACCCATTAAGGAAGGCTGGGAGTGGAGTCTGGGAGGAGAAAAAATAAAATAAAGAGTTCACTTCATCATTTGATTTCACTGAAGTAAGATGTTTATGTGGAGCCCATGATGGGCTCACTTGTTTGGCTGTGCTTATTAGGATATGCATGAAATAGAAAATGACTTTATCTTTGAGTTGGAATAGGTAAAGGTAAAGGTTTCCTTCACACATACATGCTAATCGTTTCCACCTCTAGGGGGCAGTGCTCATCTCTGTTACAAAGCCAGAGAGCCAGTGCTGTCTGAAGACGTCTCCGTGGTCATGTGACAGGCATGACTAAATGCCGAAGGCACACGGAACAACACTATTACTTCCCCACCAAAGTGGTCCCTATTTTTCTATTTTTTACATGCTTTCGAATTGCTAGGTTCGTAGAAGCTGGGACAAGAAACGGGAGCTCACTCCGTTACATGGTGCTAGGGATTCAAACCGCCAAACTGCTGACCTTTCCGATCGACAAGCTCAGTGTCTTAGCCACTGAGCCACCACGTTCCTTGAGTTGGAATAAGCAGCTCCAATTGACATTTATTGACTTCCATTACAGGGTAGCAAGAATAGGTATAGTGATAATGTACACCAGTGCTATCTGTTACCCAAATTTTAGAATGTTTGACTGAGGGCGTGATTTTTTTAAGTATTAAAATAAGTAAAAATAGATCAAGAAACAATGAGTGGAAACTAATCAAGGAAAGAGAAGCAACCTAGAACTTAGGACAGCCCCACAAGAAGCAATGGGAATGCAGCTCTGTTTTCACTCCCTAAGCATCTATTTAAATTAAAACCTACAATATTATCAAACAGTCCACCTTTTGTCAACAAAAAGAACAGAGAAAAGAATTCTTAAGCTAAACCTGACTGACCCACATTTCTTCTTCCAAGAATTCTCTAATAGAAGACTCTCATCAAACTGGCCAGTTGGGAAAATTTTAGCCTTTTACTAAGGACAGCCAGCCCAGGAAAAAAGGAGGTGGTAGATGGTTGAAATGAAAGATGCTTAGATTTTTATGCTCGAAGCTCAGAAATATAGACTTAAAAAGAAAGCTTATGCCAATCTTTAACACAAAAGTGGCTTTGTAATTATATGTATATAAAAATTAAAGAAGGAGGATTATGGTAAGACATCCATCAGTGCAAGGGTCTTCAAGCTTGACAGCTTGAAGACTTTAGGATTTCAACTCCCAGAATTCCTCTGCCAGTCATGTTAGTTCAGGAATTCTGGGAGCTGAAGTCCACAATTCTTAAACTTGCCAAGTTTGAAGACCCTTGCATCAGTGGAACATACAGAATTCCACACACAATACCATCAGGATCCAGTCTGGGTCAGTCAACTCAGGATAGGCTGCAGCACAAGTCCAAAAATTCAGAAGACTAAACTTTTGGTCTCGGTGACCAACCCAGATTGGAACCTGCAACATTATCCTGAGAAACATCTATTTACAATACCATCAATCTTTCTAAACCATTTATTTATTATCTCCTCCCTACCATCTTGGATTTCAGCATCCATTCAGGCTTTGTTGGAGAAAGATTATCTAGCTCTCCTATTGCTACTTGTCTCCACCCTGATTTCTATCATGTGTTATTCTCAAAGTATAGATGTGATGACCCAGGGTGGGATACAAAATAAACATGGTTACAAAAAACAGGTGAAGCCCCTTTTATTCCTTCACTTTGCTTCCAAGTTCTAAATATCCTTGACTGGAGACAAAAAAAAAACCTCCCACACAAGCAGTTACAAGAAGGAGGAAATGTTGTTTAAATTATAATGAGTAAAAAACAAAACAAACCAGGCAAGATAATGGCTTGAAGGCATCCACAAATATCAGAACACACACTGGGAAGGGTGCCAAACTCAGAGAGGAACAATAAACTATTTCCATGCTTTGTTTCCAGCACTGGCCTTCATGTCCATCCTCTTATCCAGTTGTCATAGCTGCAGCCCATGAAGAGGATCAAGGCCCTCTCCTCCCCCGTTGTAGGCCATGAAGAGGATCAAGGCCCTCTCCACCCCCATAAACCACGTCTCTCCCTTATCCTCTCCTCCCTGCGTGTCCTAGGATGAAGAGGGGATGGGCCTGGGTCCTCCTCTGACTGCCCAGCAGGCCTCTGCCCTTCCCCAGCCTCCTCCACAACCTTCGGAGCCACACTTCCGCTCCCTGTTGGCTGTTCCCCCTCTCCTTCAAAGTCCCCCCCCCCCCCCCCCCCCCCCCCCCCCCCCCCCCCCCCCCCCCCCCCCCCCCCCCCCCCCCCCCCCCCCCCCCCCCCCCCCCCCCCCCCCCCCCCCCCCCCCCCCCCCCCCCCCCCCCCCCCCCCCCCCCCCCCCCCCCCCCCCCCCCCCCCCCCCCCCCCCCCCCCCCCCCCCCCCCCCCCCCCCCCCCCCCCCCCCCCCCCCCCCCCCCCCCCCCCCCCCCCCCCCCCCCCCCCCCCCCCCCCCCCCCCCCCCCCCCCCCCCCCCCCCCCCCCCCCCCCCCCCCCCCCCCCCCCCCCCCCCCCCCCCCCCCCCCCCCCCCCCCCCCCCCCCCCCCCCCCCCCCCCCCCCCCCCCCCCCCCCCCCCCCCCCCCCCCCCCCCCCCCCCCCCCCCCCCCCCCCCCCCCCCCCCCCCCCCCCCCCCCAGTCTCCACCAGGGGCATGACAATAGATAGTAGAAGACAACTGAAAGCCACCTCTTTGGGGAAGTTGACAATTGCTTTGTCCAGCCCAGCCAAATGCTTCTTCCCTGCTATCTTTTGTCTAGATAAGAATCTAGAAATTTATTCAGTAACTAGAACTACTTTAACCTTGGAGGGAAGCTGATTTCCATACCTTGTAGCTATACACTGTAAAAATAGGATTGATTACAGGGAAAACAGTTAAAAAATATTTCCATTTATTCAAGCTTCTCAGCATGCAGTTACTTTATCACAAGCTTTAAGGGACATTGTGATGTCATACCAAAACCAGGCATTTGTTGCACAGAATTTTCCCACCCATATCTTTAAAGGTTCCTTCTGGGCCACCCAGCCAAATTGAGGTCAGGTTAAAGAAGGTAGCTTAAACTCCTTAACATGTCACCTAAGGTATTTCTGATGCCTTAGGGAGGAAGTTTCCGTAACTTTTTGTTTTTTAAATAAATCAGTGGCTTGGCAATATCCTGTCGGATTTGTTTCTTTGCAACCTGCCTGCTGAGCACTAACCCAGCAAAATCAAGTGAAGGTTATGCGTGCATATAAGCTGCGGGCTGCAAAATTTAAAATGGAGGGAGGGGGGTGGGGTATGCTGGTGCTTCTTAATTGCATGAATAACATTAACATGATGAGATGAAGACAGAAGAGTACACATAAAATGTAGATTTTGCACAAACTAATCCAGCCAATTTTGGACTAGTAGTCTATATTCACAACCACCGCAGTGTTTGCGTCAACTGTCTAATTTTTTCTTTTAGTCTTTATTGATTAGCCCTTGGGCTGCATCAAAGTGCAGAATTCCAGAAACAAATGATTACTAAAATTTAATAAAAGCAATTTAAAATGGAATTGGATAAATACAATTTTAAATGAAATTGGAATAAAATTAGGATTTAAAATGAAATTGGAATAAAATACAGTCTAAAATGAAATTGGAATAATTTAAGATATAGATAAAATATGATAAAATTATATTTCAGTGTCACCCCTGCAATCTATCACAATAATTCCCACATATGCAGATCTCAACTGAACCATTTTGCTTAAGTAGTGTGCTGTATAAAATAATCTGGTACACATACAAACCTTGCATTACCTGTTTGCACAATGCGGCATAGCACAAGTCCCACAAAATCTTCCAAAAACCCCTAGAATGAACTCACCAACTCACCACAGCCAAGTTTTGTTTTTCAAAATAAAAATAAAAATAAGTAAAACCCTGGCAAGATAGCTCAAAGCTGTCTTTTCTTGTTCTGTCTGGTCATTCATGCTCAGTGAAGAGCAACAGGAACCTTATATCTGTCCTTACCAGATTGTGAAAAGATTGGAAAACGCAATCTCATCATAAACCATGAAAATACAGCCCAACTGTGGTGCTTGGAACTGAGCTGTAATGCTCAGAATCTTTTCTTCTTCTTCTTCTTCTTATGCTGCTTTGTTTCAGTATCAGAAAAAAGAAATAGTTTGATAGTCAGAATATTCAGAGCAACTTCTTTGAGGCTAAAAGACTGACGTGTTGCACATCCCTACTCAGTAGCTTCTACATGGTAGGATGAGCTGGATGAAGGCAATACAAATTCAATTCCATCCTAAGAAAACTATGTTTTACAACATATAAATAAGAAGCGGATTCTGTTTCTATTATTACTTGGACATGAAAATGATCTTGGTCCAAAGAGATTATTAAATGGCCCTTTTTCAGTTAGGGGTGAATCAATGCAGAAGTTTGTTGTTTTATTAGAGTGTAGAAGAGAGGTTCAAATCTCTTTTTGAGTCACAGTCCTAATTGTCTACATTTCAGTCTATCCTCGCTCGTAGGAATTTGAGGAGGGGGTGAGAGAAAGGGAAAGGGATCCCTAATGACATACCCAACTTTGTGTCCCATGGGGCCACCATTTTCTAAAGATAAAAATAGCATCGCTTGAAAACTTGGCCTCATTTTATATTATTGGTAAGTGATACACTGGAATAAAAGGAAAAGAATGCCAGAAATTATTTCTCTACTTCTCAGATCCCAGCTCTTTGAAAAAGGAGCCTGCAATTGATGTGAGGCAGCCGTTTAAACAAGAGCCAGCCAAAGGTTTTTGAAGGAGATGAAGTCTAGACTGTAATGCACGGGGGAGGGGGAAATCAGAGCTACTTAAATGTCCCCATAAATGTTTCATGAATGGCAAGTGCATGAAAGAGGCAGGAGAGGAGAATCTATTGAAAATAATTGTCATGATGTACAAAGTTCTTCCTTCTTATGGCCTGCAGTGTGGGCTGTGGAAGGATGTGTAGAGTGGATAACTCAGTGGACACAGTGCAAGAGCCATAAGTGGGACCAGAATCTGCAAGGAATCTGGGGTCTGCCAGCCCTGGATTGATTGTTAAGTAAGCTAAAGCACCAAGGAAAGAGGGACACCACAGAGTTTTGCTCCCTAGCTCCCTAGCTCTCACATCCTTAACTCTTTCTTGCTCAACTTTAATTTTCAATAAACTTTTGTAAGTGCATCTCCCCCTTATAATAATAATATTATTTGAAAAGGATACCAATCACTTGGTGTCCCATTTTATGACCACATCGCTTAGGAACAAAAATTCTGGTCCCACTTATGGCTGTCAAGCAAGCACCACCTCTATTGTTTATATTTAGTGTATTTGTGGAAGAACTGGAAACAAGATGAATTTTTAGACTCTTATTCCAACTCGTCACTTATTGAGTCTATCTCTTGCCAGTTAAGCAATGGAAAGGCCAAGGGGTACCACTGTTGGGCTATGCTTAGAATATCACTTTATTTATTTATTTATTTTTATTTATTTGATTTGCCAATTGTTTACAAGATAATAAGTATAAGTGTATACATAGTTGTGAATACATGAAATGGGTACATATAAGAAAAATAAAAGAAGAATAAGAGAAACACTTGTCCCTAATCCAGCACTGGGCCCTCAAGAAACTGATTTTCTTCAACTTTCCTTTCCCTGTCATTCTGGCTGGAGCTACTGGGATTCATCATGCAGGAACAGCTGGGTCATGATGGGTCCCTACATGAAAATCTTCTCCAAGCTCCCTGGCCCATCAAAGCATGTTCTGGGCCTTGTGATGTGCTGCAGAATAATAAATAAGGAGATGATCGTCTATTATAGTCATTTTGTTTCTCCAACTTGGTTTCTGAGGATCATGTCTTCAAGAGTGGGTTGCAGACACATGTTAATTACTGTCTGATTTGGTAATTAGGGGTGACTAGTCAATGTGAATGATTCATCTTGGGCTGAACAGTGCAGAGAGAGATTCCTTTTGATCTTTAGTGCAGTCACGGACACAGTAAATGCTACCGTTGTAGAAGTAATAAAGTATTCATGAACAGATTAAAAAAGGTCTTTTAAAAGGCCTTTTTTTAATAATGGAAGAAAAAAATGAGTATATGGGGAATAATCATATGGACTATGTTTATTTATTTTACTTATGGCTAATTTTAAGTTCAATCAATTGATAGTTTCCCACTCAGTTTAAAGCAAATGGTTCCAAAGCAGAAGAGCCACTGTTGAAAGGGTCCATCCCACAAATTTACCAAGGATTAAGAGAGCATCTCAGAAAAGTGAAAATGAGTTCCATACGTTGACTTCATTTAATGGTCAAAATACTGAGTTGAGACTGACAGGTTCCAAGGTCAAGTCCCTCTGAACTCCCTGGGTAATTGTTGTTCTTTTTTAGCATAGCCTTCTCCATAGTATTATTATTTTGTGCTTAATGTAAAGGAAGACTTCAGAGTGTGCAGACTTCAGAGGTTATAAATATAATAGCAAGCCTAGCTCTAAGAAATTATTTTCAGCATCTTTGATGTTGCTTATGGATTTCTTACATTGCAGATTTTTTTGTTAATTAAATCCAATCCCTCTCCAATTAAATCCTCCAGGAACCCAAGGTGGTATATATAACATTACCTCCTGAGTTTTTCCTAACAACAACCCTTTAAAATAGGCTGGGTTGAGACAGAGAGCAGCCCAAAGCCATTTATGGTGCTCCCATGATGAAATGGACTTGGACCCAAGTCCAGAAATAGTATTCAGCAGGTTCTGAATAGTTCTGGAGAATCAGTAGCAGAAATTTTGAGTAGTTTGGAGAACCGGCAAATACCACCTCTGACTGGCCCCGCCCCCATCTATTCTCTGCCTCCCAAGTCCCAGCTGATCAGCTGGGTCTTCTTTTGTTGCCCTGCACAGGAGAACGGAGCTGGAAAGCAGGTTAGTGGGGTGGGGAGGTGTTAAGTGACTTACATTCCTAACATTGATGTTGGTTGGTTTGCATTTTTTCCCTATTGACTGTTGCTGATTGTCATTCTTCTTGGATTAATGTGAGTCTGATTACTGAACTGTTTATGATACTGGACTTTGTTATTTGGATTATCCCTGGACTAAAAACTGACTGCTATAACCGTTATGACTTGGACTGCTTGTTGGACTTTGCTTAACTGTTTACTGGAAGTAAAAACCTACATTTTACTATTCAGTGCATCTGTGTGCTGGTCGTGTGTTATTCAATACCACTCTCACTACATCTCCCTGCATGCACTCATTCTCCTAATGGGGAATTACCTCAGCACTGGTTATGGGCCCAGGCCATACCAGGCTCAGATAACTGAGAGTTAGTGTGAATACACAGTACCATATACAGACAGCTATTTACTGTTTAATTGTGGTTTACTATCCTGGTAAAGATGGCACAAGACCCATCAACAAGTCTATCACTGATAACCCGGTTGGATGGAACAAACTATGTTTCCTGGTCTATGAAGTGCAGTCTACTTCTGTGTAGAGAAGGGTTATGGACTGTGGTTCAAGATCCACTGGATGTAAATGCTTGGGATCCAGGTGATGAGGACGATGCCAAGAAGTTAGCTGACTTTAAACGGAACAACAAACGAGCTCTTTGTAACACTGAGTGACCAGGAGCTAGTCCATATTCATGGAGAAGAGTCTGCTGCTAGAATTTGAAGAAGATTTATTATTCATGACAGTGTAGGTGCACACATACATCTTACATGTAAACTATTGAGAGCACGTCTTCTGAAAGGTGGAGATATATTAGCTCATTTGAACTTCATGAAAAAAAACTTTTCAAGAGCTACATGAAAAGGAACTGATATTTTCAGAGCTGCATCAGGTTTACATCATTCTTTCCTCATTGGATGAGAGTTATGATGATTATGTATCTTTACTGGAAGTTCTGCCCAGAGATAAATTGACATTGACTGACATAACCAGAAGGTTGTTAGAAGAGGCAAGAAGACGGCTGGATAGGGACCAACTGAGAAAGAACCAACCACAAGAAGAGGATTTGTGTTCAACTGCCTATACTGTTAGGAAATGTTTTTCTTGTAGGGCTAGGGGACATATAGCTAGATTCTGTAAGAAGGGAAAACGACAGAATACTAGTAATCACCAGAAGGCTAAAAAGAAAGTTAGTTTAGCTATGTCTAGAAGTTCAACTGTAAACCATGATTTGTGGGTTGTTGATAGTGGAGCATCGCAATGCATTACTAAAGATAGAACAAGGTTTATAAAGATGTCCACGAGTAAACAACATGTATCATTGGCAAATGGATGGAAGATTAAAGCATCAGGTGAAGGTACTACATATTGTTCATGTGTAAATGAGCATTTATCTATGTCAGGCTTGTCCAACCCACGGCCAGGAGGAGAGGTAGGTGCGAGGCGGGCGAGGCTGAAGCAACAGAAAAGGCGTTGGCAGCCGCAGAGCAAAAGTCCCGCCCGCCACCTCCTGCTGTTGCCGCTGCCGCCGCCACCGCTGCTGCTTCTGCCCCCGCCGCCACTGCCGCTTCTGCCCCTCCTGCCGCCGCCCTTCTGCCGCTTTCCCTGCCGCCGCTGCTGCTTCTGCCCCCACCGCTGCTGCTTCTGCCCCCCACCGCCAGCTGCTGCTTCTGCCCCCGCCGCCGCCGCCGCTGCTTCTGCTCCCCTGCCGCCGCCGGCGGCTTTCTTCCCCCCGCCCCGCAAAAATTTGGCGGAAAATTATAAAATAAAAAATAAATAATTTTTAATAAATAATTAATAATAAATAATAAATAATAATTTTATTTTATTATTAATTTAATTTAATTTAATTTAATTTAATTAATTATTTAATTTAATTATATGTGGCCCAAACCAAATTTTAATCTTCTAATGTGGCCCAGGGAAGGTGAAAGGTTGGACACCCCCCTGATCTATGTTATATGTACCTAAACTAAAATTTAATTTGTTACCAGTAAGGGCTTTAGTTAATCTTGGTTAGGGGAGATAACTGTATAATAGAGAAAGAGGGTAAAAGTGTTACTGCTAATTTAGAGAATGATTTACGGTTTATAACAATGTTAAGCCACATGATGAATGTATATATTTACTACATAGACATCTGGGGCACATTAATTTCAAAATGCTCAAACAAACTGTTGAATTGTCAGAGGGAGTAAAATTAAAACCCTGTAGCAAGTATTTAAATAATAAATAATAATTTTATTTTATTATTAATTTAATTTAATTTAATTTAATTTAATTTAATTATTTAATTTAATTTAATTTAATTTAATTTAATTTAATTTAATTTAATTTAATTTAATTTAATTTAATTTAATTTAATTTAATTTAATTTAATTTAATTTAATTTAATTTAATTTAATTTATTATTTAATTTAATTATGTGCCCAAACCAAATTTTCATCTTCTAATGTGGCCCAGGGAAGGTGAAAGGTTGGACCCCTGATTTAAACTGTAATGCCTATAGTCAGGAGAAAAGCAAGGTTACTCCAGCAAACAAACTAAATGGGTTTAAGACCAAAGAACCTTTAGATATTGTGTTTGCTGACATAATTGGTCCTAAGAAACCCAGTTTGGGAGGTGCCTGCTATATTTTGAGTATAATGGACCATTACTCACGGTACAGTTTCTGCTATCTCATGAAAAACAAAACAGAAACATTCCAACATTTCTTTCACTGGCTAAGATTTGCTGAGAGAAAAATGAGGAGTAAAGTAATTACTTTGGTTACTGATAATGGGACTGAGTTTGTTAGCAAAAGATTCCAAACAATGCTGAAATTGGCTGGTGTCGAGCATAAATGTTCTACACCTTAAAGACCACAACATAACTCATTTGTAGAACGAAGAGGGCAAACGTTACAGGCCATGTCTTGTACTACGTTATCTGATTCAGGTTTGCCTGAAACACTGTGGGGTGAAGCCATAATGTATAGCAACCATGTGTTGAACAATGTAGTTAACACAACAACTGGTGAATTGCCATTCACTCGTTGGCATGGCAGAAAACCAAATTTAAGTTATCTACACACATTTGGAGCTCCAGCATGGGTGCATATTCCTTCAGAAGTAAGACTGAAAGGGCAACATAGAGCTAGGAAATTATTTTTTGTAGATTACGAAGCCAACCATAGATCGTTTAGATTTTGGGGTCCAGGCACAGCTCATGTTTATTGTAGCGCTAGTGCAAAATTTCTTGAGCACGTTGGGTGGAATAAACTGGAACAGGAATCCAGCAATGATGTTATTATTGAAACCAAAGTAGTCCCTAAAGATGAAATAAGTAAATCACGAATAGCCATTAAAGAGGAAGAACAGGCACAGGAGGAGGTAGGAGGGTAGACACAGGAGGAGGTAGAAAAACAGGAGCAAGTGGAACAGGAGAGTCCACCAGTAAGCCCTGTATTACCGAGACGTTCAACCAGAGTAACACGACCACCTGATAGATATCAGGCTAGTGTTATATGCCAAGTGAATACAGTTCCTGGTAACTATAGTGAACTGAAACTGTATCCTGCTAAGGATCAGGCTGCTGTGCAGGAAGCAATGGATAAGGAACTGAAATCCTTACAAAGACTGGAGGTATATGAAAATGTTAGGTTACCACCATGTAAACATGCCATAGGGTGTAAATGGATTGATAAACTTAAGACTAGTGTGGATGGGACTGTTACCCATAAAGCCAGGTTAGTAGCACAAGGGTTCAATCAGACAGCAAATGACTACTATGAGGTGTTTGTGCCTAGTCTGAAGGCTACTATGTTACGGGCAGCATTAGTGTGGGCAGCTAAGGAGAAATACATTATAAATCATTTAGATGTAGAGATAGCATATCTGCATGCACCGTTGCAACACACTATATATTTAAAGAAACCTTTAGTTATAAAAAATGATAATACAACTGATTGCTGGGGGTTGAAAAAGAGTCATTATGGCTTGAAGCAATCAGGATATGAGTGGAACCAGTGCATAGTTAAGGAATTAACTAAGATAGGTTTTGTAGCTGGCATGGCTGATCCATGTTTGTTTAAAAAAGAAAGTAATGGTATAATTTCATTGTTGCTATTGTTCACTGATGACATAGCATTCATCACCAAAACTGAACAAGAAGCTACTAAAATAATGTCACTGTTAGAGAAGAAATTTAAGATAAAACAGTTAGGAGAAATTAAACAATATATTGGTTTAAAGATAGATAGAACTAGGGGAAGATTCAAAATCTCACAGGCAGATAAAATTAACCAATTACTAAAAGGTTTTAAAATGGAACATTGTAAACCGGCTAAAACACCAATGAGCCAGGAGTTTAGCAATAGTGATGTTCAAAGTCCTGTTTTTGATAAGAACATTTATCAGTCTTTGATTGGTAGCTTATCTTATCTTAGTAATTGGTCAAGGCCAGATATAACATACTGTGTTAATCAATTAGCGAGATTTAATGCTGAGCCAACTGAAAGATACTGGCAAGCTGCTTAGCGTGTGTTAAGATATCTGAAACAAGCAATGCATTATGCATTGTATTTGGAGCCTAAGGATGAACTAAGTCTAACTGCATATGCCAATGCAAGTTTTGCTACAGACGTAAATACACATAAATCTACGTCAGGTACTGTAGTATTATTAGGAAAGGTGTTGATTGGATGGAGATCTATTCAACAGAAACATTTAAGTTTATCAACAATGGAGGCTGAATTCTCATGTTTGTCTTTATTATGTACAGATTTAGTTTGTTATAAGCAACTATTGATTGATATGGGAATTGATGTAACAGATTCTATTGTTGTTTATGAAGACAACCAATCAGCAATACAGATGGCTTCAAATCTTGCTGTAAAGACAAAATCAAAACACACAGATTTAAGATATTTAAATATGAGACTATGTGTACAAAGTAAAATGATTAAACTAGAGTACTGCATGTCAGAAAATAACATCGCAGATCATTTTACAAAAGCCCAAAGGTCTGTAAAGCATAAGGCTTGCTGTAAGGATTATGGACTTAGAATGTAAGGTTGTATATATTGTCCTACCCAAAGGGGAGAATATTACGAATGTAAGTCACCTAACAGTTGGGTTGGAAATATATAAACCAGGATAGACATTTTAATACTGTCTCTTTAAAGGAATGCTAAAAATTGTAATTGGGTGTGGTTCCTCAAACAGCCATAAGATGGAGCAAGAAACCTGGTTTCCCAGAGAGTGTTGCTAGTTGCTAGTTGGTCGATGTTCTGATGTTCGCTGTTTTTTGGTTCCTGAAATTTTTCCCTATTGACTGTTGCTGATAGTCATTCTTCTTGGATTAATGTGAGTCTGATTACTGAACTGTTTATGATACTGGACTTTGTTATTTGGATTATCCCTGGACTAAAAATTGACTGCTATAACCGTGTATGACTTGGACTGCTTGTTGGACTTTGCTTAACTGTTTACTGGAAGTAAAAACCTACATTTTACTATTCAGTGTATCTGTGTGCTGGACGTGTGTTATTCAATGCCACTCTCACTATGTCTCCCTGTGTGCACTCATTCTCCTAATGGGAAATTACCTAAACAGGAGGGAATGGGGATTTTGCAGTATCCTTCCCCCTGAGTGGGATGGGAATGGAGATTTTACTGTATCCTTCCCCTGCCACGCCCACCAAGCCACACCCATAGAACCAATAGTAAAAAAAATTGAATCCCACCACTGCCCGAGTCTTAATCCAACACCTTATCTACACCACATTTACTTTGCATTTTATTTGGTAAAAAAGAAACTGTATTTTTGACAATCAATGGCATAGGCGTTGCTTGTAAGAAAATGGCATTAGTACATATGTTTTATGCTCTCCTATCTCTGTGCCATTCATCAAAATAAACAAGTTTCATTCTTAATTTGTCTTTCTGATGCCAGCCATATGACTGAGTACAATAGGTCAAAATGCACATATATTGCCAACTAATCTGATAGCTTAACATCTCACTCTTCTGAAAAGTATTGACATATGAGGACCTGCAGCTGAAGGCAAAAAAGCATTTCAGAGATGCAGTGGTAGCTAATCTAAATGTACATACGTACATACGGATGTATGTATGTATGCACGTATATTTTCCAGTTCTCATTCTCATGTCTACCCCATCTTTCTTGATCTCTGAAATCTTAATTAATGGAAACAATGGTGTTTTCCTGCCACTTTCAATCTCTCTCTCTCCCCCACCCCCCATTTCATGTTTGCCAGACATAAATCTTGAAAGGAAAATTAGTTATTCAACATGAATGGACAGAAAAGGTAAAAGGCTTCTTCCAGAATCTTTTCCTAATTCAGTAATTTCCTGGTAGTCTCAAAAATCAATCTCTACAGTAAAGGAATGCTGTGGGTTGTTTCTCTCACACACATAATAAGCAACAACAGCAATCAGATAATACAATATACTTTAAATAAAACAACAAAATGTACATACTGAATATGTGTGTGTGTGTGTGTGGTTAGATATAGATAGATAGATGGATAGATAGATAGATAGATAGATAGATAGATAGATAATAGATAGATGGATAGATAGATAATAGATAGATGGATAGATAGATAGATAGATAGATAGATAGATAGATAGATAGATAGATAGATAGATAGATAGATAGATAGATAGATATTCTCTCTCTCTCTCTCTCTCTCTCTCTGTGTGTGTGTGTGTGTGTGTGTGTGTTTGTGTGTGTGTGTAGTGGGAAGTCAGTCCCATTGCTTTTTATTGTCTTCTAAATAGAGCACTAAATGATGAAGATCTTTGGTCACACTTCATTCCCTTATAAGTCAAACATTTACACATCCAAGACTATTTTCTCTACTGTATAACTCTCCAGTACAGGAAAAAAAACACATTTACATAGCATCCCTCTTTCCATGATTCAAAATGATGACTTACTGATGAAAATATATGAGCTAGATAAAATTCATTTCAAAGAGAACTTCAGAGAGAACAGTTTGCAGGACTCCACACCTGCTATACTTTATTATATTGCATTTTGACGACGATGCTGCTGCTATTTTAGTCATTTTTAAATGAAAAAGCAAATTTTCAATTTCATCTCACAAACCTCCATGGACTAACTAGCCAAGGATCAGTTGCTGAGTTTCTTTCTCTTTCATTATTTATAAGTCAAGGAGATGAAACTCAGACCTAAATTCTAAAACATAAGCAAATGTCACAGAGAAATCCAAGCACTGACAGCTTCTAAGGTGGTGGTAGTTCTGTCATCTTATGGTCATTTTCCCCTACCATGTCCACAGAACCAGTAGTAAAAAAAATTGAATCCCACCACTGACATAGAGATTGCTGGAGAAGGTCAGTAGCAAATGCTCTGGTTTAAATACTTGCTACAGGGTTTTAATTTTACTCCCTCTGACAATTCAACAGTTTGTTTGAGCATTTTGAAATTAATGTGCCCCAGATGTCTATGTAGTAAATATATACATTCATCATGTGGCTAAATACAAAGCGTGCGCTCACTGAACCAGTTGTTATACTGGTTGAATCGCACCCCTAATGTTATGGTACCCTGTGTACTGTCAACTCTAGGCTAACCACGCAGCTATTTAAACCCAAGTTAATCAGATAAACCCTGGAGTATAACCAGCCCAGTGAACCTGTCCAATGCATTAAACAAAGCAATTTGTAAGGAGGGGAAGACTGGAAACATGGAAGCTAAGTTTAATTTAAAACGTAAGTGTCAAGACATAGGCTAATGCCAAACAATCTTTTAAATCAGAGATAGAAAACCTAATATTGTTTTCTCCTGGTGTCCTGGATTTTAGTTCCTATCAGATCTAGCTGATAGCAAAAGATATTAGCAATAGCATTTACACTTACATACCGCTTCACAGTGCTTTACCGCCTTCTCTAAGTGGTTTACAGAGTCAACATTTTGCCCCCAACAATCTAGGCCCTCATTTTCCTGATCTCGGAAGGATGGAAGGCTGAGTCAACCTTGAGCCTGGTGAGATTCGAACTGCCAAATTGCCAGCAGCTGCAGCCAGCAGAAGTAGCTTGCAGTACTGCATTCTAATCACTGCACCACCACAGCTTCATGATGATGAGAGTTACTCTTCAAAATATCTGCAGTTCAGCAAGTGACCTTTACTATAATAAACAAATACATATTCTATGATCTGTTGATTTCTGTAGGCAACTCCTGTTAAGACCTTTTTGTTCTTTCTGAATTCCAACTGCAATTGACCTCTTCTTTGTTAACTAAAAAGAGCCTATCATGTGAAAACAACCAATTGTAGAGAATAAAGCAGAACAGTATGAAAGGTCTGCTTTTCCATCTGGCTCATCACCATAAATCCATCCACTTTTAAAAAAATAAAAAATAAAATAAAGCCCACAATTTTGTATATGTGTCTGCCATGCAATAGGTCCAACATCTAATTTGATGCCTTCCAAATACAAAAACCAATGTCTTGGTTCAGAGTGATCCGAGTCTTTCATTGCTTCGGATATTAAAGTTTTTCTCCATTCTACATTCCAATCTCAGGAGCAATCCCACCACTTCTGGAGTGACAGCCAGGAATCAAAAAGTGAAATCCTGAAATGTTTAATTCTTCTAACTGCGTATAAACTTTTGTCGTGTGCTTTTGTCCAGTTTTTCCACATAAGCAAAACTTACTGAAATGAGGACATCACCTCTTTCAAATGAGCAACTGAATTCAGTCTTGGGGCATACACCAGTAATACTTTTGGGGAAAATTTTATCTGGGCAGCAAAGAACAGTGCAAACATGTCAGGCCTAGAATCCTAGTGTTGCTTGGAGTGTATACTCAGCGGTGGGATTCAATTTTTTTTTACTACTGGTCCTGTGGGTGTGGCTTGGTGGATGTGGCTTAGTGGGTGTGGCAGAGGAAGGTTACTGCAAAATCCAATTCCCTCCCCACCCCACTAACCTGATTTCCAGCTCCGTTCTCCTGTGCAGGGCAACAAACGAAGACCCAGCCAATCAGCTGGAACTCGGGAGGCAGAGACTAGATGGGGGCAGGGCAGGTCAGAGGTGGTATTTGCCGGTTCCCCAAACTACTCAAAATTTCCACTGCTGGCAATTCTCCAGAACTGGTCAGAACTTGCTGAATACCACCTCTGCGTACACTCCAGATGACAGGATGTAATCCAAGCTGAATCGCAACTCTCAACCAGGTATAAGATCAGAAGGAAGTATCAACATGAGAATTCCCTCACTCTCATGATTCCTCAGCCAACTGGTCACATCAGCAACCAAGGAGCAATGCAAGAAAAGGAACATTTTGTATATTATCAGGAACACTGTGGAAGAGAGTCAAAAAAGCCAAGATGGCGACAACCTCAACAATGTGATGAAAGGTCCACCCCTTTTAAAATGAACATTGCAGTCACCATCTCTGTTTCTCCGAGCAGCTTCCCTGGATGTCCCTATATACAAAAAGAGGAAGACTGAAGCTAATCTGGTAACGGTTCTGAGATTGAAGAAGGTTGTAGGTTTGTGGCTGCCTAGTTTTCCTCTGAGTCAAAAGGAATGGCTTTCCAACACCCATTTATCTTTTGTTGTTCTCCCTCCGAAGTCTAAAAGCTCCTTTGGATCTGATTACAGTTTACTTTATCTGGTGCCCTGAATTGTACAGGGGCCAACCAGAGACATTCTAGAAGGCTGCAAGAAAAAAGCAGAGGCATCCTCCAAAAGATTGGATCCTGGAATTTATTCCTTTTAAAGCCAGAGTCATAAGCCAAATATTATTTTCCAAGTGAGTTCATCAGTCGAAGCTTTCTGTATAGCATGACAGACAGTGTAATCCCCAGATTTATTGCAAAGTATCCCTATTGCTTATATACGGGGCAATCTATCGGCTTGGGGTTTTGGTTTTTTTTTTTTTTTTTGCTTCTTCTTTTTCTTCAACAGCATCAATATCGCCACTGACTTATAAATGCATAAACTGATTGATGTCTTTTCTCTTCTGACTTTGCCAATGATATATTTTTCATTAAAAGTCATGATAGTATGGGAGAAAAATTCTGCCCCATAAAAAGGCTATTCTTAAAATGAACAATATGAACAGTGGAAAAAATGAAAAAGCAGAGCTCTCTTAATACTACAGGGATTGGAGAGACTTGTGTTCAAGTTTATTTATGAGATTTATATTCTCTCTTTGGTTTGCCAGCTCAAAGTGAGTGTGCCTCCTGTTTTCCCTCACAACACCAATCCTGCAAGGTGGGCTGGGATGAAAAAGAATAACTAGCCCTGAGTCACCCAGTGATTTTACACGGCTGAGAATGGACTAAACCACAATCTATTTGATCCTAGAAACACCTTAACTACACTGGCTCTCACTTAACCACAAGATTTGCTGAATGTCTTTGAATCAGTTGGTGTCTCTCAGCCCAACCTACCTCACAAGGTTGTTGTTGAGATAAAATGCAATGAACATGGTCTGTACTCAAACTTTGCAAAAAAAAAAGCTATAAATATAAGAGATGCTGTAAATAAAAGAATGGAACATAGGTTACCTTTCTTCCTCATCCCATTTTGTACCTTATTATTCTGCAACATCTCCATGGGAAAATGAATCTCCCATTTTTCTGGATATCTTTCTGGAATCCATCCTGATAGCATTTTGGTGTGGTAGTTAAGGTGCTGGTCTAGAAACCAGGAGACTCTGGGTTACAGTCCCATTTTAGGCATAAAGCCATCTGGGTGACCTTGGCCAGTCACTGTCTATCTCAGCCCTAGGAAGTAAACAAGAGCAAACTGTTGTATATTTGAATATTTGAATGTTCTGTTCTGATTGGTCCAGCTGGACAGTGGGAAACTTGAATAGCCGTCATTGGCCGAGAGCAGCCGCTATAAAAGAGGCTGCCGCGGCTCCGTTGCAGTTCAGTTCCAGAGAGAAAATTAAAAGCAACTAAAGATTAACTGGTCTCGAGTTGTGTTTCCCACAACATAACACAAACCACTTCTGAAAATCTTGCCAGGAAAATTGCAAGACTTCTCTAGGAAGTTCCCAAGAATTATCACTGACTTGAAGGCATGAATTAATTAGCCTGGATACCAGGGGAAAAATACTTAATAAAGCAGTTAGATATGTTTCCACAGGCCACCCTTTTTCCACACTGGGTTATTGTCTTCTCTGTTGAATCATGATGATGCCTCTGGACCAGGTTTATTCAAAGCCTAAGCAGGTAAGGCTGCATTCCTTGCTCATAAAGCAATTTTCCTGGCAAAAGTTCCATTGAAAATATATTGGGAACAAAAATTATCACTCCAATACAGGTTTTTTTCAGTCTGTTTCAATGGAGGGGAATGATGCAAGAAGACACATATGCACATGCTGATATGTTTCTTCTGACCTATTGGTACACGTTCAGGCACAGGTAAACATATTGTAGACATGCTTGGGAAGCTGTGTTTGTCAAAAAAACAACAACCCAGAATGTGCTTCTTGCTAGTGGCAACACAATGTCTTCAACTCTGTTCTTTTCTCAAGTTCCACCAATCATATTTTTTACCTGGTGTTGGGGGACCCAATTTCAAACCTGCCTCTTTTTTTCAGCCAGGAAGGAAAGGAAGCAAGAAAATCCCAAAAAGGGTTGCATAAGAGTGGCAATAAAACTTCCTCCTCTCATACTAGCCTTACCAAACCCAAAGAATCAATTATTGGATGGCAAACTGACAATACTGGGTGGGTATTTTCTAAGAAATATTTCTGATGTGCTAAACAGGTTTGCTTGATCTCCAGACCTACAATTAAAAACTCTCCATCTCCACCCCTAATTTGCTTTTACCAGTGTGCCCAAACACTTAAGTGTATGATGTGGAAATTGGAAATCAAGTAAAAGGATGTAATCCTTTGCTATCTTGAAGTTAATAACTCTAATGAATGGAGATGCCCAATCATCTGGTCATGGTTGTCCCAAAGATGTTTTCCCAAAAGGCAGCTGGACTTAGAAAAACGAAAAAACAAAACAAGAAAATCCAACTGCCTTTTGGAAAAGCACCTTTGGGACAATCCTAATAATGCTAATTAAAAAGTCACATTCTCTCAGCCAAACCTATCTCACAGGGTTGCTGTTGTGGGGAAAATAGAAAGAAGAGGCAATATTAGGTGTGTTCACCATCTTGAGTCTCCTATAAAATAATATAGATGGGATAAAAATCTAATAAAAAAAATAAATGCTGGGTTTTATGCATTTTGTGGTATTGTGCCATGATCTCACTATTAAATATTATTGTTGTTGCTGTTTTCAATCCCCCCTCTTTTGCTGTAGTAATGATGTAAATTTAATTTCAGATCAGCTTTTCATGCCTCATTATGCTTGAATGAGACCTGACAGTGGCCTTCTGAGTCATTTGTGAGTCATGCATTGTTTAGTTAAGTGTAAGGTAGGCTGTGAATGTTTAGAGTGTCATCATAAGGAAGCAGCTCAGGTTTAGGCAGAGCAAGCATAAGAGGTGCTGCTTAAAAACCATTCTGAATAAATATGCTTGTACAAAGAAGGGTGGGGAGAAATTAAAACTCATTCAAATATTCCCTTAATGGTTAAGAGTTGGCAGAAAGCACACACACACACACACACACACACACACACCATGTTACTGAGAAGAGAGACCCAATGAAAAGGGGTGGCCATTCGTAGCAACATTAAGACCTCTGGACTTCATCTCCCAGAATTCCCCAGCCAGCCATGGACTAGGGAATTCTGGGAGATGAAGTCCACAGGTCTTAAAGTTGTCAAGGTTGGACATCCCTGGAATAGGGAGTTGCTGTTACATTTCAGAATGGTTACATCCATTTTGTATGGGAAGTGAATTTTCCTTTGAGTGTTGTGGGAGCATTCCCCTCTTCCCTACCTTGTAAAATATTATATATTTAGTCAATTACCATGCCACCTTAATCACAATGGTAACGCTAAGTAGTGTACAGGTTAGGATTAAAAAATAGCATGATAATAATTATTAGAGAAGGGCAGTAAATTGTGTCTACTGCACACTTTGATGCAAACTTAATTTTGTATTTTCAAGTAGGACATGGCCTGAAACTCAGTTCTTGAGTTCCATCCTTCTCCAAATGTTGCAATGCTGTTTGTTAATTGGAGATAATTTATTAACAAAAAGCCTACACACACAAAAATGGTGGTTGTTAGGCAAAACCAAATGAACCAATTACATATTAGGATAAAGAAAGAGTGCAGGCTAAAACATATAATAGGGGACTAGAGGCTAAAACATATAAAGAATGGTTGCTGAAATTGGGTATGTGTAGTTTAATGAAAAGAAGGACTGGGGGTGATAAGATAGCAATGTTCCAATATCTTAGGGGCTGCCACAAAGAAGAGGGAGTCAAGCTATTCTCCAAAATACCTGAATGCAGGACAAGAACCAATGGATGTAAACTAATCAAGGAGAGAAGCAACTTAGAGCTAAGGAGAAATTTCCTGACAATTAAACAATTGATCAGTGGAATGACTTACCTCCATAAGTTGTGGGTGCTCAATTACTGGAAGTTTTTAAGAAGAGATTTGGACACCCATTTGTCTAAAATGGTAAAGGTTTTCTGCCTGAGCAAGGGGCATGGACTAGAAGACCTCCAAGGTCCCTTCCTACTCTGTTATTCTGTTAAATATGCAGAAGTTGTAAATTGTTGGTGGATTTTTTTTAAAAAAAATCTAAATCTAATATGGAATCAGGATTAATCAACATTGACAATTAATTTATCCCCTCCCTCAATAACAAATTGAGAGGAATTGAAATTGATAGATTTACAATGATGAGAAATTGGGGAAATCTGCAGTTGATCGATTCAGTTTGGAATAAGGTAATGTGTTGCAGCTGAGCAATGTGTGCCCGAATCTCTGTAATTGGAGCATTTCGGAAGGGTTGATGGAGAAAGCCGAGATAGTCAGATTTTCATCTCCATCTCTCTGTCATAAATATTTTACTCTTCAGGGCCATCTGGCTATCCAATACTTTCAGCTTTAACTGAGAAAGATACCCGAAAAAGTCAACTTTGCATTCTGAAGTTTATAAAAGCAACTTTTTACCACAATTTCAATTACATTTATAGCAGAAAATTTTTGAATGGTTTTTAAAAAACCAAACGTGTTTAATTTTAATTTTCACATGCTCTCTCTCTCTCTCTCTCTCTCTCTCTCTCTCTCTCTCTGTGTGTGTGTGTGTGTGTACACTTTTCCTGCTCCCTGGGGAAAGGAAATTCCTGTAGATTTCTATGCTAGCTGTCAAACCAACACTTAGCAAGATCTGAAATGTAGCAAATGACACTCACAGCTCCCTTATTCTTTTCAAGGTCTCCTGCTTTTGCAATATTCTCTTACCTAAAACATAATGGAGTTTCTAGGTATCTTTCTGAACACAGGCATTCCCCTTTCCTTTTTGCTGATCTTTCTTAGCCCCAGTCAACACTAATTCTTGGCTAACAAGTAGAAAGCATTTGCTTTTCATTCAGGCCATTGAGTTTTCATTCCCCTGCTACGTGACATTGTGGATTCCTTCAGTTTTGCTTCACTTTACAGACCTACAAAGGTCGTAAATGTGAAGATTGGTCACAAAGTTATTTTTTCACCTCCATCGTAACTGTGAGTGATCACTGCAGGAGGCAGTCACTAAATAAGGACTATATATTATTCTCAGGACAATATTATTCTTTTGACCTGGGTGGCAATATGAACTGGCTCACATCTCTGAACCAGGAAAAGCGAACTTTGCCTTGGTTGGGAAGGAGCTACAGGTAATCCTTGACTTACAACCATTCATTTAGTCACAGTTCAAAGTTAGAACAGCAGTCAGTCAAAAAAGTGACTTATACCCATTTCTCAAACTTATGACCACCACTGATTCTCCACAGTTCTGTGATCAACATTCAGGAGCTTAGCAACAGGTATATATTTATGATGGTTGCAGTATTTTGGTGTCATGGGATCACCATTTGCAACCTTACCAGCAAGCTAAGTCACTGAGGAAAACCAGATTTGCTTAATGATCACATGGTTCACTAACAATTGCAGTAATTCGCTTAACAACCATGGCAAAAAAACAGGTCAAAAAATTGGGTGCAACTCACTGAACAGCCACCTTGCTTGGCAATGGACATTTTGGACTCAGTTGTAATCGTAAATCAAGGATTATCTGTATTTGCATTCAGCATCAAATTGAATGTAAAATATAACACTGGATACAAATGGCCTCATTCTCAACACTGCAAACCAAGTTCATCTTAACAAGGAAGGAGAATATTTGTAGCTTGGGGTTGAATGTACGGGTCATTGGTGCTCTCTGAGCTGCCTTGTTTTTTCTGCAAACGTTTCATTAATCAAAATAGGTAACATCATCAGTGCTAGTCTGTTTCATTGCCCACACTAGTGTTGGAAGAAAAATCTGGACTGGTTTCAAGCCAGAAGAACGATGCTGGAAATAAAATGGAGGCTGGCTATGAGGAAAAAAGGTCTCTGTTTATTTGGTTTCCAGAAACTTCAGTGACAGCAGCATGTTTCTGGAGTGGCTGACAAAATGGCTGAGTGAGAGGATGGATTTGTATAGGGTTCTGGAGTTTGGTGATTGACGTGCTCCAGGGGGTTGTGCAGTGTAGTGAGCTTTGTGTCTTTTGCTATTCTAATAGTGGTGGGTAATCATGTCCTAAAGGTCATGTCCTGTTCTTAGAATTTGGATGGGAGGGTGTAAATTCTTAATCCCACCAGCTCCAGTCTTCTGTGGGAGCTGTGGCTGAAGGCGTTTTGTTTATGAATAAGATGGCCCAGTCTTTCCGAATGGAGATTTTGTATACAAAATCTCCATTGTTAAAAACCAGCCTCTTCAAGCTTCTGCTTGAATTTATTTTCCCATGACAGGAAGATTGCTTTCTGCCTTTGTTAAGATTTTTCCCTCCTCTTCTCCTTTGGGGAAATATTCTATCCTGCAGGAGTGGGATTCAAAAATCCCAGCAAGCAGTTCGCTGCCTGGTTGCTGGGTGGCCGTGGCCATGGTGGGCATGGCCTATAGGAACTTCCTATTTCTGTCTTCCGGTGGGCCTCCAGAGCCTGGAGGAGGCCATTTTCTCCCTCCCAAGGGTCTGTAAGCTTCCCCCTCTGGGAGGGCAAAAACAGGGTGGGCAGGGCCAGCCGGTTGGTTGAAATACCAGTTTGGCAAACCAGATGTAAATTTAACATCCGGTTCTCCTGAACCGGTCTGAAGCGGTAGAATCCTACTCCTGCTATCTTGCCTCTTTTTAATATTAAGAATAAATAATATTTTAATGGGGGGGGGGCTTCCTATACTAGTTAATCACTGATGATGTTACCTAGTTTAGGTAATGAAACATCTGCAAAAAAAAAAAAAAAAGCTCAGAGAGAACCAAGGACTCCCACTCCCCTTTCCTAGATTCCAGAACATGACATCAACATTGGCTACTTCCTCTTCTTGAGAAGAATATGCTTATGTGCATCATCACTGTAGCAGATCTTCAAGGGCACAATATTTTATCCCTCTCTCCCCCGGAACTCATATCAATAGTTAGGAAAAGATGTTGAAGAATGCTGTTTCCTTGTTGCTGCAGATATTAAAAATGTGGAGCAGTCATCTTTCTGACTTTTTGACTCTTCTGAATAAAACAGTGTATTTTGCTTTGGCATTCTGGATTTCTTAGCTAGCCATTTCCCCAAAAATTGTCCCTGAGATTCTAAGCAAAATGCTACAATGCCCCCCCCCTCCTTTAAAAGCCATTGTAATTTTTTTTAAAAAAAACATGTTTTTCTCTGACCTGCACGGCTTTCTCTATTTTCCCCCCATCACAGAAAAAACACACATTTACATAGATTTTTTTTTCCTGCTTCTTTCCTCCTTCCTTATACCTTCACATTCATGACAGGGTTTTTTTCCCCTTTTTTAAAAAAAAAGTAAGATGAACATATTTCGGCTGCAGATATCCAGGCCACTGCTAGAGAGCAGCAAAGGATTGTAATTTTAGTTGTGTATCTCTTTGCTGCCCTCTGGTATATGGTTCTTTGGACCCAAGATGTGATAGCCCTGGATCAGAAACAGAAGCAGAGCAGGCAAAAAAGGGCAAACAGAGATGTTTCTGCCAAAGGTTGTAACATATCTGAACTTTCTGACATAATTCTGGAAATCTGGCTACTCAACTCTTCCCCCAACCTTGTGTTTCAATACAAACATGATCACTCACTGGAAACACTTCCAGCTCTTGTTCATGTTGAAGTATATTAGCAGTGAGCAAAATTTGCTGATCTCAGGCACCCTTGTGTGAACTCAGATGATGATCTGGGCAGCTCCCTCTGAGAAAAAATGTTCAGTTACGATAATTGCCAAAATCTGATGAGATCATCAAAACTAGAAAAGATGTTGTACTAAAGATCTAAAACTGTGGTTGTGGGGATATCTCTAAAGATTGCAATGATTATTTGAATTGTTATTTGGAATCTGCTCGTGATTCTTTCTGAATATCTGACAGATTTTCTGGCTGTCTTGAGCAGCATGCTGTCAGCCCTGAGATACATAGAATAATACAGTGCTTTTTTTTAAAAAAAAAAATGCAACGCTTTGAGACGAGAGGATCTTGGATATTTTAAAAAACCTGCTTCTTAAAAATCTGGTTCAACCAATGTTTTTATTCTCTGAAAGCAATATTGGTTTTTTTTATGATAATAGAAGCGATTAAGTTAAGATGCCTCAATTTTGGAACAAGCCTTCCAGAAAATATTATCTTTCTGGTTTCAAGAGCAATAATTTAGCAAGACTTTCAGAGATTTTGATTTTTAAAATTCATGTGCAGAACAATTCTATCCGTATCTGTCTGCCCTGAGCAGAGAGTATGTAGTAGGTAACCTTAGATTACAGGCAGTTCTCAACTGATGACCACAACTGAGCCCAACATTTATGTTGTTAAGTAGAGAAATTTGTTAAGTGAGTTTTGCCCTATTTTATGACCATTTTTGCCACCTTTGTTAAGTAAATCACTGCAGTTGTTATATTAGTATCCCGGTTGTTAAGTGAATCTGGTTTGACTTTGCTTGTCAGAAGGTTGCAAAAGGGGATCATATGTCTCCGGGACACTGTAGCTGTCATAAATGTGAGTCAGTTGACAAGCATCCGAATGTAAATCACATGACCATGGGGATGCTCCAATGGTCATAAGTGTGAAAAATGGTCATAAGTCACTTTTTTCAGTGCCATTGTAACTTCGGTCACTAAATGAATTGTTGTAAGTTGAGGACTACCTGTATAGATATGTGCTTTCAACCTTCTCTATTTCTGATAAGATTCAACTGTTCTCTTCATTTTGGGGATATTGTTTTTACTATTCCTTTGTTCCTTTTAAATCTGTAAATTGGTAAGCTATTCTTAGAGGCTTTTGATTGAATATAATAAATAACCTCAAGGAATGCACACAACAGCAAACACTGTCTCTGTGGCAGTGATGGAAATATTATGAGTCTGTGTACATGAGTATCAATCTAAAGATATAAATGTATACATATAAATGTAAATATAATGTATCAATCTAAAGATATAGAAAGAAGTTGCCACATATTTCATTGAGCTCTACCCTGTGACCTCTTCTTCTGCCTGGTTTGTAGCACTGAATACAAGCAGGATGCAATCTCTGTTCAAAAGTTCACACTCACTGATGCACTGTGTGGCAGAAGTATGTCGCCAAAACGATGCGTATTTGGCAGGGGTGCATTTAAAATGTGTAGAGGGAGTTACAGTGGCAGCTGCCACAAAGAAGAGGGGGTCAATCTGTTTTCCAGGTCCCCAGAAGGCAGGACAAGAAGCAATGGATGGAAACTAATCATGGAGAGAAGCAACCTAGAACCAAGGAGGAATTTCCTGACGGTAACAACAACCAACCAGAGGAACAGCTTGCCTTCAGCACCAATACTGGAGGCTTTTAGGAAAGGATTGGACGGTCACTTGTCTAAAACGGTATAGGGTCTCCTCCATGAGCAGCGGGTTGGACTAGAAGTACTCCAAGGTCCCTTCCAACTCTGTTATTCTGTTAAATAGCAGCACAAGTTCCTTTGGCTGCAAAAGAGCGATTCTTTCTTCCCCAATTTTTTTTTTGTTACATGAAATACTTTGGTCCAGAGGTGGCATTCAGCAGGTTCTGACCAGTTCTGGAGAACTGGTAGTGGAAATTTTGAGTAGTTTGGAGAACTGGCAAATCCCACCTCTGACTGTCCCCATCTATTCTCTGCCTCCCGAGTCCCAGCTGATCGGTTGGGTCTTCTTTCGTTGCCCTGCACAGGAGAACGGAGCTGGAAAGCAGGTTAGTGGGGTAGGGAGGGAATGGAGATTTTGCAGTATCCTTCCCCTGCCATGCCCACCAAGCCATGCCCACCAAGCCACGCCCACAGAACCGGTGGTAAAAAAATATGAATCCCACCACTGCTTTGGTCCATTTACATGGACTCAGCCATGACATGGACAGCGGCAGCAAATGGATGGGACCCATCTATAAGAAAGAGCCATTATCTGGAAGCATTGTTTCCAAAATATATGCAAAATATATTTTAAAAGGCAGGTAGTAAAATGTACATGCAAAGAGATATTTTGGAAAAACATGTACAAAAAGTTATGTTAAGATTATTTGCATTTAAATAAAGCATATTTTAGGAGTCTCATGTCACAAGTATAGGCAGGGGTGGGATTCCACCGGTTCGCACCTATTCGCTAGAACCAGTTGTTAACATTCTAAGCAGTTCGGAGAACCAGTTGTTAGAAGAAATTACTGGCCTAATCCTGTAAGGAAGGCAGGAAGGAAACATTCTGGTGTTGCTTACAGAAACTACCTCTCCATTAACCCTTATTACATTCTTGGCAGAACTAGACTTCCTGTCTCTGGAAGTTCTCTGGAGTTTTTTCCCACTCCTTTGCTGGTACTTTGCTTGTGTGGAGTGACCATTCAAAGTGACAATAGCACTGAAAAAAGTGACTTATGACCATTTTTCACACTTACGACTGTTGCAGCATTCCTACAGTCATGAGAGGCCAGGCGAGGAGATGCATGCCTCGATGTGAGTGATACTGAGTTGGCCACATCCAGCCAATAACATGACCACCAAGCCATGTCCACCCAGTCACATGACCACCAAGCCACGCCCACCAACTAAGTCATGCCCACAGAACCGGTTGTTAAAAAATTTGAATCCCACCCCTGAGTATAAGTAGTTTCATTGCAGAATAAAAAGCCATATGGAACTTGCTAAATTCTGGAAAAGATATCCAACTTTCATATAAGAGCTCTGGGAATGGTTGAAGGTAAAGCAAATCATTGATTCAGAGGAATCTCAGCGATGTTGGTGTTACGTTCATAAAAAAATATAAGTTCTGTCATAACTTGCGGGTGGATGCCATGAGAACCTGAAAATGTGATAATGTATATTTTTTGAGATGTCTCTTGGTACTCAAGCTTGCTTTAGTTCTGATTCCTTGAGAAATTCAGGATAGACTTGAGCATTTGACTTATATCTTCTGCAGTGATTGATTGAAGATGTACCATCAAATCATTTTTGTCTCCTTGTGGCGGAGCTCCATTCAAAATCCAAGAAAGAAATACTTAGACTCCTTTAATCAGAGAAAAGATATCTTTTACTGGAAGTCAACTGGTAGCAACAAAAGAATTCTGAATCTGAGAAAATGAGCACATAAATCACATATACAAAGTGATGGCAACGTTCCCACCCCCAATAGTTCAATTGGCTCATCCAATTAAAAGTTGTGTATAGCATCATGTGGGCATCTCCAGGTGGTGATGAGGCCTCTGTCCGTTGACCTTGACATATTTTGATAAAGAGTGGCGGCTGCACATAGCATAGAAGCCTAAGCAAGAACCTCCCCCCCACCCCAGCTTATACAGTTCTGGTTTGTAACACCTCCAGCTCACTTCCCATAACCATGTCCCCCCTCCTCCCCCCGTTACTTATGACAGCTGAAAGATGCAAAGCAAAGGAAGAAAATCTTGAAGGCTGAAGACCACATAGATTTTCTCCATGATGAGCTATCCCTAACTTGTTCTTTCAGAACTCTCAAAGGGGCACTCATTACCACTGTAACTCAATTTTTCCATTTTGCTTCTGGTCATTCTCTTTCTTTCTACCTTTCCCGGCATTAGAGCCTCCTCCAGAGTTGGGTCTTTGTCTGATGTATCCAAAATAGGATAATTTGAGCCTGATCACTGTGCCTCAAGTGAGAACTCAGGGTTAGATTATTCAATGATCCAGCAGTTTGTTTTCTTGGCTATGTTTTAACCTCCTTCTCCTCTGTTGCATTCCTATTATTACCTGGCCAATTCTTCTGCTGGAGCTTGTGCTCTTTCTTAGCAGAAGTTTCCTATTTCTTGAAAGAAGAAGTCTTAATTTTTATAGCTTTCTAGATACTACTAAAGAGTTGAACTTGGCTGAACCTTTCTTATAGTGTAGAAGAGAATCTCTTTCTGTTGGTTCCAGAACATTTAGGATGGAAGGCACAGTCCTAAAACACTGTTTCTTTGTAATGGCCAGGGGTGGGATTCTACTGGTTCAGCCCAGTTCTATAGAACCGGTAGCTCCAAAGAGCAGCTGATACCAAACCGGTTCAGTCAGAAAATCTTCTTTTCTTCGGTTGGGCCCACCTGCCTGCCCGGGCTGTAGGCTGTCCTTTATTCCCTGCTAAAGCAACCTTAGTTGCTTTCCGCAGCACAGCTGAGTGCCACACGTCAAGCAGGAGAAGGTGATTGCTTGCAGGAGAAGTTGATTTACAAGTACCGCGCATGTGCACACAGCAAAGCATGTGCTCACCGAACCAATTGTTATGCCAGCAGGATCCCACCCCTGATTACGGCCCAAAGTCCCAGCCTACCAAAGGATAATCAAAGTCCCCACTGTTATTGCCACTTTTCTTTTGTTTGCCTCTGAGTTTTCTTTTGCCATCTCAAGACTTGTAAAGAACCACAGAGATGACATTTGAGAAGATATTGCAATGGTTGTGAAAGTGTTCTTGAGAAACAGGAGGAGGAGGAGGAGGAGGAGGAGGAGGAGGAGGAGGAGGAGGAGGAGGAGGAGGAGGAGGAGGAGGAGGAGGAGGAGGAGGAGGAGGAGGAGAAAATCATTATTCTGTTACTATTCCTGTAGTGTTAATATGCACTGTTGGTGTATGTCAACCACTTTGAAGGGCTGACACTAGTCCTGCAAGTCTGAAAGTATACCTCTCCTCCTTTGCCTTTACAGTCCAAGAAACCAGGCAGGGTCCCTTCTGCAACGCCCCTATTTGTTCTGTGGGCTCACCTGCTTCCTATCTGAACATGGTCTAGTCAGTGGTTCCTCCTGTCTCTCTAGGACATGCTCATAAACCTGGGTGTGTGTGGGTAGGGAACTATGGCCCTTTTATGACCTGTGGACTTCAACTCCCAGAATTTCATGCCATAAAGTTCCTCACCTCTGTCATAAATCATTAGAAGTATGTCACTTTGACTCTCTTCGGTATAAGAGGGAGCAAAGGGAAAACACCGTCAGGCTTTCAACAATCTGTCGTCCTAATAAAGTGGAATTCTAATATTTCTTGGAGAATCCTTTCCTGATAAGAGCATCCTCAGCACTGTGACCAGTGCAAAAGGATAATAATTTAGATTTGTGGCAAAAAAAAAAAAAAAAAAGCTGCACCCATATTGATTCTGGTAAAGAAACTAGTTTTCCAATATTTTCTAGCATATGACATACACCCTATTTAATGTGAAAAGCGGTACCTGGGGGCATCCCCAAGCGAGAGTTAAAGCAATCAAGATAGCAGCCATGGTCATGAAATTGAAGCTAATTCTTCTTCTTACATGTATCGTATAAAGTGACATGCTTTTTTTTTAAAAAAGTATGGGGCCTCAAATACATATTTAGAGCTGCCATCTTGACATTTTGACTATCCCCACGGGCAATCCTGACAATGCAGTATGTATTTCTCTTCTGTTTCTATAGTTTTCATCCAGAAATGATCACATCTCACTGAGTCTCCCTCTTCCACCAAGTTTATATTACACAAATACAAATGTAGAATATTTCTATAACATTCTGTTATATGGATTAAAGATATACATACTGTACATAGCCAAGTATTCTAAATGCCCATCTTGGCTTGGTGATTTCTAGCAATGGCATCTGTATATCATGTTCTATTTAAAATGCTGAGGTTGGCTTTTTTTCCCAACATGTCCATCCACTAATCTATTACCAAGATCAACTCTTTTCCTTTTAGTATAAATATTGACAGTGTACCATATCAGTTCCTACATAACACTTACTCTCTTTCCTCTTTCCTTGTAATATTTTGATGCTTTCTGCACCAGCAGCAGGTTTTTTCTTTCCCTTTCTTTCTTTCTTTCCTTCTTTTTTTTCTTTTTTCTTTTCTTTTCTTTCTTTCTTTCTTTCTTTCTTTCTTTCTTTCTTTCTTTCTTTCTTTCTTTCTTTCTTTCTTTTTCTTTTTTCTTTTTCTCCTTTTCCTTCTCCGTCTCCTTCCTTCCTTCCTTTCTTTTTCTTTCACATCTATCTCTTTATTTGTTTGTTTGTTTATTAAATTTATGCGCTGTCCCTCCTAACCAGAGATGAGAATTTTAGCTCAAGCATAGTCCATCTCTCCTGCCCCAGAGGGTCCCACAGTCCCTAACAAAATTATTCCTCTCCTCCTAGGCCCTTCCATCTCATCTCTGCATGGGGTCTTCTGAGTCCCACTTATCTAGCTGGCCCTGAACCTATAATGCTGGCCTCAAAATGGGGAAATCCCGACCGACTGAACATCAGCTATGCCCACCTCTAAGGGAACTTAAAAAGATGAAAAAGAAAATCTAAGTGACAACAGGGTACTCCTAACAGGGTACTAGATTGTGTTTCAGTGGGAGGACACAAGCTGTTTTCTGCACCAAATCTCCACTGTGGATGCTCCATTTTATATGCACAGTGGAGCCACACTGGCTGTTACAGCACCATTCCAGCTTCTTAAGTAATAGAAAAAGAACATCTAACCAAGTGACAATGAAATCATAGAGTGGAACCGAGTACCAAGGTGATGCAAGGCATCTTAAAAGCATGAAATTGGATAAATGCTCTTTTTCCTTTTACTGCACTTTCTATCTTATCACAATCTTCCTAATATTTATTGGCAAACTTGGTTGCTCCTTCTCTCACCAGTTCTTTTTTTTTTTTTTTCGTGGGGGATAGGTTTTTCAAATTCTTTCTTTTCACAGAAATCCAGATAACTTGGTTCTCAATGAAAATCTACATGTTTCCTGTGGAATATAAGATAACCTTTATTGTCATTTTTTTCCTTGTGGGCACACATTAAAAATGAAATTCTGTTGCCTGCTTTAAAAAGTGTACACATACATAACACACATATAGATATGCTATAAACACACATATGTGTGTAAATACCTATACCCTAACATATACATACATATAAATATTAGTGTCCATTTTGAATATGTAGCAGAAAGAAGAAACTTGAGAGTTCACAAGGTTGAAACTGTATGGAACAAAACTGTACCCAAATCTAGATATTCTGCTTTGGATACCATGAAGCCTCCTTCCAGAAGATAACAAGGAAAACAAGTCATGAAGATGATGTGTAGCATCCCAGATAATCCTGTGGACTTTGCTCAAGCAGCACTTCTATGCTGTCTCCTGGAATGCCAATGAAGAAATTCTGGAACAAGGGGATATGAATAATTGCATTACTTAAATACAAGAATGGAATCAGTCACATCTCTTCCTTGCAGAATTTATGCAAATAAATTATAAAATAAATCCACTTAAATAAAGAGGATAAAGAATCGGTTTGGCATAGTGGTTAAGGCATCAGATTTGAAATCTGAAACGTATGAGTCCCAGCCCTGCCTTTGGCACAAACCAGCTGGGTTGATGTTGAGCCAGCCACACCTTCTCAACCCTAGCAAGAGGCAATGGTAAAAAAACCTTGCCAAGAAAATTGCAAGAACTTGTCCAGCCAGTCCCCTGGAATCAAAACTGATTCAAAACCTGCCATTTTCCCAAAAAACAAAATTTAATTTAAAAAATGATTGATTGAATCTCATGTCCAAATTCCAAGTTCTTGCATTTTGGGAAGTAAGATTAAATTATTCAACCATAAACAGGCCAAGCATCATCTCCTGGATAGGCTAGTACATTAATTTTGATGTAACATTCTGTAGAGTTCTGTGTTTTCTAAAAAAAACAATATTTGTTATTGGTCTCTATAGCTATTTTATCAATAACTACCAATATCCCTCTTACTGTTTTTGCTTTGAAACAGATATTTTTTTCTATTTCTTGCTTACTAAATGCTAAATAGAACTATAAACCACCAGCAACACCAAAGGAAATATCATTTTCCTGCTATCATGATGGTGCCCTGATTTAAAAAGACTTAAAATGAAAAGCCACATTTACCTGGAGTTTTTCCCTCCCCCAAGTTTATTAATGCAGCAAGACTACAAAACCATTTTTAAAATAAAGAATAAATATTTGGCAGTGGAGGAGAGGAAAGTAATCAGAGGCACAGCAATCCAAAGCAAGTAAGATAATTAAGTCCAGATTCTAACATTAGCCAACTCTTTTAAATACATTGCATATCTTATTGTGCCATAAGCCTTACAACTGTCTTTTCCGGCAGCTGGGTATTATTATCACCACTGCAAACTGGGAAGATTAAATCTGAGGGAGATTAGCTTGCCTAATGCCAACAAAGTGAATTTTATGGCAGAGGAAGACTGGTGCCACAAAATTATTTATTTTGTATAACTTATCTGCTACCCCAGTCACAGACTGAATGGCTTACAACTAAATGTATGCTAAAACCACATACATGTAGTCCTCGACTTACAGATTCATTTTCTGACTGTTAAAGTTGCAATGTCACTGAAAAAAGTGACTGTTTTTCACACAATTGTTGCAACATCCAACATGGTCACGTGATCAAAATTCAGTTGCTTGGCAACTGGCATGTATTTATGATGGCTGCAGTGTCCCGGGGTCTTGTGATCACCATTTGCAACTTTCCGACAAGCGAAGTCAACTGGGAAAGCCAGGCTCACTTAACAACCATATTATTAACTTAACTGCAGTGATTCGCTTAACAACGGTGGCAAGAAAGGTCATAAAATGGGGTAAAAGTTACTTAATAGCTGTCTTACTTAGCAATGGAAATTTGGGCTTAGCTGTGGTTGTAAGTTGAGGACTTATCTGTACGCTAAAAATGTAACCATTAAAAACTGCCCCCCCCCCCCAAAGTAGCTTCCATTTTCTTGGCCAATACAATAATCAAGTTTTGAAATGCTCTATGGAAAAGAATCATTTTAATTTCTTTCCCAAAGGCAAGAAGAGTAGGACCATCCTAACTTCAGGGAGCAAGTTGTCCCAGAGGGCTGGAACTACCACAGAGAAGGTCTGTTACTATTAATAACAACTATTCTACTGTTCAAAACTATTCCTGTTTTGAATTGTTGTTAACCATCCAGAGTCGCACACTGAGATGGATGGCCTTCATTTAGCAACCACAATGGGGACAGACAGCTTGGTTGTTAATTAAAGGAGTCACCAAGTGAAATTGCAGGTGTGCATACGATTATACCTCAGGTTTTCCTTCTTTACCTCAGCTTTCCCTGCTTACAACCTTTATACAAAGCTTGTAAATGTGAAGACTGGATTGGAAAGTTATTTTTTTCATCACCGCCATAACTTGAAGGGCCATTGCCAAAGGAAACAGACAAAATGTTAAAAAGTTGCAATATTTATGTAGTTACTTACTGTACCAAGCACATCTGAATTATATTAAAGCAGGTGTGTCAAACTCACTTTGTCACGGCGGCGTCATGTGATGTATCAGGGACTTTTTTTCCCCTTTGCCCTTTCCCCTTTGGCATGGCCAGTGTGTGATGCATCCAGCCTGTGGGCTGGGAGTTTGACAGCCCTGTATTAAAGTAACCAAAATATCTTTACAATCCCCACAACTTTTGAGCACCCCTAATGTTTGGAAAAGGAAAGTTGAACAATTTGCCTTAAAATTGGTCACTAAATGAGATAGTGAAATGAAGATTACCATGAACCGTCAAGGTGAGGGTGTAACAGAAAATAGGCAGGCTCTCAATCACACCGTTACACCCCCGTCTTGATTGTTTTTATTCCCTGTGTAGATGCCCCTAATTAACCAACAATTGTAAGCTGTTGAACAAAACCAGGTTGCGAAAAGTCCAACCTTTTCCTAGAAGAGATTTCCATTACCACCATTTCACCACTGGGAAGAATCGATTATGAATTCCAATTGGTTATTTTTACCTTTCAAGAATCCAAGAAGATAGCTTTAAAGCCATTGATCTGGAGCCTTATTATTTCAAATAGAGCAACAAAAAGGGAGCCCTGCAATGGGTTCGCCCCGAGAGAGGAGCCCGTGCCTTGGAAAGCGTCATGGTTCCGTCGGCGTCCGGTGAGCTCTCTCTGGCCCTTGAAAATTATTGTGAATTTCAAAGAAAATACATTATTTTCCATTTTCAGCATCCCCAGATGCTGAAATGTTTATTTTTCTACCAAACCGATTGCCGGTTACAAGCTCTGTGCCCCATTTCCTTCTTTCTTGCATAATTTTCCAAGTGGAATTTTAAGTAGTTGGTTCAAAATGGGTAGAAAAGCACTATTTATATTCATTTTTTATTTAACAAAGCCTTACTTATCATGCAGTCTTTTCAACTAGACTTGCAGAAGAGCCTTCAAGCATGATCAAAAGCATTTCCCTGCAAGAAATGAAACATTTCTTTTACCCATCTCTTCTTAATCCCCTCCATCTGTTTGCATTCCCCAAAATACATTTCTTTATATTTGATATAACATTGATAGTGATTATATTTGATTTTATTCCTGAATTAGATTTGAAATAAGATCCCAGAGCTCCCAGCATGCTTTGCCTCATCCTTTGATGGCATTCTTGTGCAAAAAAATTGTGTTACTACACCTTTCAGTCCTACAAGAATCAAGTGACATCCTATAATGTATTCTATATAAATCCTTGAAATTTAGCACTGGAATATTCTCAACTTTGCAAGATCTAGAAAATCACAAAAATGACCATACTGAGCCATTTTAGTCAAAGCAGAAAAAGGAGCCAATATTTTGTTTCAGACTGGGACAGCTGCTAAAACTTACACTGCTGCCTTTTGAGGGAAGTGGAAATAGATTATTTTACTCACAACCAGTCAAGCAACTGGGGTTATACCAACAAAGTGGCATGCTGATTGTCAAGGGTGTAATCATTCTTATATGCCTCAGTTATGGCTTCTGAACCAACTTAATTTTTGAAGTATAGAGGTAGTCTTTGTTCAGCAACAATAATGGGACCAACAACTTGGTGATTAATCAAAGCCATCACTAATGGCCCCAGGACATTATCATAGTTATGACATCATAACTATGAGTGAGTTGCCAAGCATCTGAATTTTGAGCAGGTGACCATGGGGATGCTGTAACGGCCATCTGAAAAACAGTCATAACTCCCTTTTTTCGGTGCTTGAAATGGTCATTAAATGAAATGTTGTAAGTTGAACACTATCTGTATATATGTGCTTAACTCTATACAGAGAAAGAAATTGAAAAACTGGGCAGATGGCTGAAATGCCTTTAGCACAAACTTCTTCTTTTATATTCTTCCTAAATTTACATGTATTTAATTGTTTCTGGCTTAAAACTGATGGTGTCATTTCAGCAAACTTGAAATGACACCATCTTCTCTCTCAAGCCATAAAATATTATTGTGTCAAACAATAATATGACACTTTTGCTGAGATTTACATAGATAAAACGGTGGTCCAGGCACCAGGAATATGTATGCAGTGTCATCTTCAGCGACTTTCCTGTTTGCCTATCTACAAATAAAAAAAAGAGATGGCAATTATAACATCTTGGATTTTATGATTTTTCTGCATCTAAATTCCACTGATGTAGGTTAACCAATGTAGGATGTTTTCTTTCAAAATAGATGGCAGGTTCTTTTTCTCAGAATCCTTCTTATTTCACTGGCTTGTGCCCAAATGTTTTTCCTGGAGATTTTCTATATTTGATTCACTCATAGTTTTATCCAAAGTGAATAGTACAGCTGATGTTTTCTCTGTCACAACTGTCACAATGAGAAACAAAGTGATTGGAATTCTAAAGTGATCTACTCACCTATGGAATTCATCACAATGTCATAGCAGAGCTGAAATCTCATGTATTGATTGTCAAGCATCATTGTTGATCAATTGACTTGTATCCTTATCCTTTCCTCTCAAATTTGAGTGTTATCTGTTGCTGTTCCATGCTGAATGATGGTTGAGTATGGATCCTCTGAGTTTTCTATAGCCATTCGATTTTTAAAAATATTGTTCTGTACCTTTGAGATTCTTGAAGAATTGTGTGCCTCCCTCCCAAAGCTAATATCTGATGACACTGACTTTCTTAAACAACTCCAATACTCTTAATTTTTTAGCTCTTAAAGGGTGTCTAATGGATCTTTAAGAAGGGGTTAACAGGATGAGTTGACTACAACTGGCCTAGGGTCCCAATTCTAAAAAGCTCTGCTGATCATACAATCTTAGGTCCTGCAAAATCTAGATAACTCAAAATTAAGGGTAGGTGATACATTAGATAATAGAATAGAATTCTTTATTGGCCAAGTATGATTGGACACACAAGGAATTTCTCTTGGTGCAAATGCTCTCAGTGTATACATAAAAGAAAAGATACATTCATCAAGAGTCAAGAAATAGCAAAGAGTTTTATACAGAGTTCCATGATTATAATGGATTTATAATTTCTGTAACAGATTGTTTGGTCTCATGATTAATACACTAAATTAAGAATGGGCAACTTGGAGTTCTAGTTTTTCCTTAGGCCCGGAAACCAACTGTATGATGTCAAGCTGGTCATTTTTTCCCAGCCCCCATTTTTTGTAACATTCTAGATTTGCACAAGCTATGTAGTTCTCAGGAGTCAAGATTGACTTGGAGGAAGAAAAAAAAGCTATGGATCATCCAATCATCTTCATGATAACAAGACAAGACTCATCATAGAAGAGCTCTTTTAATTGGTGTAAAGAGGAAGGAAGATGACCTTGATGGATAATTCAAGGATTGTTATCTAGGCAAAATGGAATGAAATATTTTTTTAAAAAAGTTCAGAGCCACAAGACAACATTTGGAAAGAGATCAGAAAGATACTTCCCTGATTCCCTGGAGTATAAGAAGGAGAAGATACATCATAATCAGATTTGCAAGTTTCTGTAATTATAGTTAATCTCAATAAAAGTAGTGTTAGCCTTCCTATGAGTTGATTTCTGAACCTGGTCTACCTGGTATGGCTGCTAATTGATGTCCTGGAAATATGATGGACTTCAACTCCCTAAATCTCTAGCCAACAGTGATAGGACAGTGGCTATGCAGAAAGGTTGGGCCAAAGCAAGAAGTTGGAGGACGACCCTTGATTAGTCCAAAAGCTAAGTTTGTTGGGTGATTTTCTTCATATAACAGAACTAGAACATTGCAAAGTAGCTGCCAAAGTTTTTTCGGCCTCACTTCCAAATTATTTTTTTCATGGCCATCCAAGGGAAAACTCAAATACGGCTTGATATTTCAACATTCAAATGGAAGATTGCAACTATAAAATTCAGTATTTTCCTGTGTTGCTGTGTTGTGGTTGTTATTATTATTACACAATTGCGCTATTATCTTGCTTTCATGGGAAACACTGAGCAAAACAGGCAAACCTGGGCTGCACCATAGCCAGAGGGGCATTTAAGGCCCTTCCTTGCACCTGTGGAAAAGTTTTACTTAGCTGTCAAAATGCTTTAATGGAAACAGGCTGCCTAACAGATCACTTTCTCTACCTGGAATGATCCCCTCCTTAAATGCAAGCAATTTTGTCATAGTGTTTCAAATATAAGTATCATAAATTAGTGCAAGTGATGCTTTCATGATTAAGGATGCCACTTGCTTTACTTAATGTTTCATTGATTAAAAATGAAAACAACCCTCCTCATTAAAAGAAAATAGGAGTGGGGAAATCTGTGATATTATAGCCAGGATTAAGCATTAAGGCTAGAATTGCCAAATCTCTACAAACAGTTCAACCTCTGCTCAAATAGAGTGAGGAGGAGTTTTGCTATTCTCTTGGTATCTCCAGCAGGATGTTGGACTATTAAGGAAGGAATAACTTGACTTAAAACACTTTGGTGCCATTTTTTATCATGGATCTGTGACCTTCCAAATATCCCTGAGTGACAATTCCCAGCAGTGCCAATCTTTTTAGTCAACACTGAATGATCCAGGAGGTGCCCTTCTGTGTCTTCTTGGACCACCAAGTTTTTCACCATTAATAACAATAGCATTTAGGCTGATATGCTGGCCCATAGCACTTCACAGCACTTCTCTGGAAGGTTTACAATGTAGAAACATTATCTGCACAATTTTTTTGAATATACTTGGCTGAAGAGCTTAATGTTAATCTAAAACATGTATGATAATGGGCATTGTTCATCTCTGTATTGTACGTGCTTAAGATATACAATCATACGTGAAATATACAGTATTTATTTGAACAATGAATTGAGGGGCCTGTCTTAGGCTTACTTAGTTCCATAGTCTCTGTGAAATGGCTTTGATTAGACTCTGGTATTTCAACTGGGAAAGCAGAGTGATTTGCCTCTTCAAGATAAAGTTCTTGTGTTCTTTCAGAGCATTTTTTTCTTCTCTAGCACATGCAAAAAATAGGGAAGCACCTGTATTGACATTTCTTTCGACTGTTCCAGTAGCTTTTGTGAAGATCACACACAAATGCATAGGGGGCAGAGCTTGTACTATGATGTCATACTGCATGGTCCATTATTCTGACAAAGTCTTCCCTCACTGAAGCCATTGCTGTCCATTTCCACTGCTGGAGGAATGCGCAAATTCTACTTTTATCTTCAGTTCCAACCACCTCAATATTTGGAGCAAGGATGGGGGAACAAATATGTTACACACAACTTTTTATTTCTCTTACCCCTATTTCTCATTCTAAGGCAGCTCCATGTCCATTTTTCTGTTGTGACGTAGCACATGTGTATTTCAGATTACTCAGTTCACATATTTTAGAACCTGTGTAATGTAAAACACGTTACATTTATGTGTTAATGTCTCATTTATTGACAAGCAGTGAAATCTTAACTAACATGAGATCCAAGAAATATTTTTACACTTTCTAAAAATACCCACCAGAAAAGTTTCTGCAAGCAATAATGAATTGAGTGATTATTATTTTAGAGAAGCTAACAAGTGAATCTGGTGTTAGATTTCTGCCAATGCCCCTCATTATTTCGTGTGAAAAATATGTCCCTGTTTTTAATTCCCTTTCTACTGTGCACAGGAAAAGCAGTGAATCTATCCTCCCGCATTTCTATGGATGCTCCAAAACACATCAGCTAGACATACCTCTCCGTCCAATTGTATCATTACCAGGGACTCCAATCTATAACATCACTAAAGAATTAACAAAAAATCTTGGACACCTCACAAAAGAAAGCAAATATTGTTTGGTACTTAACACACAAGCTAGAACTTGTCGGCGTTGGCTGCCTTATGACTCACTACATTATTATGGCAGTTAAGAGCTGTGGTGCAGAGTGGTTAGAATGCAATATTGCAGGCTAACTCTGCCGACTGCCAACAGTTCAATCATCATAGTCTCAAAGGTTGACTCAGCCTTCCATCCTTCCAAGGTCAGTAAAATGAGGATCCAGATTGTTGCGGACAATATGTTGACTCTGTAAACCACTTAGGGCTGTAAAGCACTGTGAAGCTGTATATAAGTCTAAGTGCTATTGTTATTATTCCTTATTGGAAAAAAATCATTTGGTACTCATTGTTTTGGTACTCATGACTCCTTCTAGAACCAATGAATGATGAGTATTGAGGTACCACTGTACTCCCCCAACTCCCCACTAAAGTGCTTCCAAAGAATCAATCGTATTTCTGATCTTTAAGTATCCTGATGCAGTACCGTACCTCCTTTATGTTAACTAGCATGCTATGCTGGATACTATTTGAGGAATGATGTTAAAATGAAAATAACATTTTCCCCACATTTTGTTAATTTTTTTGTTTTCAAGGAGTAGATTTTGTTCCACCACAACTTTGTCTCTTCAGTGGCAGTCTATGTACTTTGTCTCCCAGAATGCAGGGGAAGTCATTGAGAATATAAACAGCTATTACAAACAATTCCAGGCCCTGAACTTTCTTATTTGGTGTGTGATACTAAAGTGTGTGTTATAGGGAACTTTTCAGAAGTGGCAGAAATACATCTTTATCCCCATCCTTTAAAAAAATTAATTTTGTACTTCTTCAAATCTTGAGATTATTTTAAGGTTACCAATACTACCTTAATGCTTTCTACTACATGGAATTAAGTTAGGTATTTAAGAAAAACCACTGCTTATTACAGTTTATTATTCCTATCAGTGACCAAAAGGCCTTGGGTTTAGGATGAGAGATTTAAGATAAGCAGAACTTCATCTCCTTTTGAAAGAAGAAATTGCATTTAGAGATAGTTATCTTACATCCCACTCCACAAATGACTCAGATGTCTTTTATTCAATGTTGTATATTATGATGGCTTTACAGACTAGTTTACACTGGCCTTTTAGTACAGCATTGGACTGCTGAAGAATTTATTTAAAAATTAAATAAATATCACCTTGTGTTTAAAATAATTTTTATCACACATTCTTACTTGTAGTGTTCCTAGAGTGGATATTTATGTGCCCAGGTAAGCATAGAGTCATGCTGGCCACATGACCACAGAAGTGTCTTCAGACAAAGCTGGCTCTTCAGCTGTGAATCAAAGATGAGCACCGTTCCTTAGACTGGCAGGGGACACCTTTACTTTTAGTTGTTTTAAGTGATAGCTTATTGAGAAGGGGTTGCACTACTTTTCCTTTCAAGAAATCCAGGGTCACACACCCCTCTTAACAAAACATACTATTTCATGGACCAAAACACATATCACCTCCTAATAGCTTTTACCACCCAGGAAAGTATGGATCTAATAAGTAGTTTTATTAGCAGACTTGAGAATCCTGTCTTCCTTCTCAGGGATTGCAGCTCAAACTCATCCCTGCTAATTATACAAGATGTTTTCAACACCTCAACAGGACTTGCCCAATTAGTGTCCATATCCAAGTAAATAAAGTGACTTTATTAACCAAAAACCTAGATAATTCCTCACAGTGGCCTTGCAGGTGGTGTTGGGGTTTATCCCTCCCCAGCAAGGAACAGTCATTCTAAAAAGGCTATCTGTAGACATACATGTGGTTCCTGAGTTACACTCATTCATTCAGCGACTGTTCAAAGTTACAACAACAACACTGGATAGGAGGAACTTACAATGGGTTCTCTTTGTTCTGTCCATTAAAAGCATCCTTGTGATCATGTGATCATTATCCTGGCACTCAGCACCTGGCTTACAATGACATGCTATGGTCCCATGGACATGATTTCCAATGTTCCCTGCCAGCTTCCCACAAATAAAGTCAATGGGAAGCCAGGAGAAAATCAGAAGTCGCAATTAAGGGTCCTCGTAATGACCCATGCAGATAACGATGCCAAATAGGACTGCCAGAATTACTGTCACTGAGTGATAAGGATGCATGGCATCACACTTTCCAATTACATTACTTAGGAGTAGAAAATCTAGTCTTAATTTCCATTATAACCTGAGGACTACCTGTATTAAGAGCAGTAAAACAGTTATCTTTGGGGAATCTTGCTATTGCCACAACGGTTCTATTGCCCTAATATGGTTCTTACATAGTTGAATTCACTCTTCATCTTTCTCCAAAGGTGCTGTAGGAATTTCTTCTGATGTTTCATCTTCCAAACTTCCTCAGCAAATGTCTCAAACTTTCAGGATCCATGAACAATAAGAGATCACAAAGGAACAAATCCTGCCCAAGGCCCTCATCACATGCCCATTCCCGGTAATAATGAAGGCCAAAACCACACCACACATCAGACTCTTGGCAAAAATCTTCAAGCTCCCTCTGGAACCCTATGGATGCACTAGACAGACTGATCTAACAGGTCCTACATCCCTATGGGTGGGGGGAGACACTATTAAACAGAAAAGCAATCAAAGTATTATGTCTAAGACAATGGACTAGTAGCAGTGTCCTGCCCGCTCAGATCATGTTGCAACCGCTGTGAGATAAAAACCAGATTTAGGTGTAACATCTAGTACAGAGGTCAGCAACCTGCAGCTCTAGAGCCAAATATGGATCTTTCATCCCTCTGCTATGGCTACCTGTTGCTCAAAAAATCCATCACAACCGCCAATGTGCGACACCCGCCGGCACACGATTTATTGAGCTTTTCGACCCCTGGTAGGCCAACCATGGATAAATCCAAGAAAAAACAAGTTTCAGAAGAAAATAGAATGTTTAATTCAAGTACATATGCTAGTTTTGTGGCTGCTCAGGAAATAGTCAGGCACAGAGGAAGGGTTTTGCGGCTCCCGGTGTTTTCTTTTCTGTGGGAAATGGGTCCAAATGGCTCCTTGAGTGTTTAAAGTTTTATTTATTTTATTTTATTTTTATTTGTCAATTGCTTACAAGATAATAGGTATAAGTAAAAACATAGTTATGAATACATGGATACATATAAGAAAAATAATAAAAAATATAAAAGAAACAATAGAACAGGGACGGTAGGCACGTTGGTGCGCTTATGCGTGCCCCCTACAGACCTCTTAGGAAAACCTCTTAGGAAAGGGGTGAGGTCAATAGTAGACAGTCTAAGGTTAAAGTTTTTGGGGTTTGGGGAAGAAACCACAGAGTCAGGTAGAGTATTCCAAATATTGACCACTCTGTTGCTGAAGTCGTATTTCCTGCAATCAAATTTGGTGCAATTAACCTTGAGTTTGTATCTATTGGTCTAGTATGTGTTGGGCTCTCAGTTATTTTGGCCAAGTTCATGGTCACCATGGAGGAAATGACCTCATGTGCTGCCCTCAACTCAACAACTCTCAAGTGGAAATTAAAATCCCCCAAGGACCATAAACTTTGGGGAGTCCACCACAGATCCAGTCATGCTTCTAACAGCTTAGATAGGGATTCTGCAACATAGCAGAAAGGCTGGTACTGAAACAACCAACCCTATTGCTCTCTACGGCCCTGCTCAGTTCAGAATCTAATCAAGATTGGGCCTGATTAGGCCTCAGAAGTCCCAAGCGCTACAGATGACCGGGAAATCAAATGAACATCTAAGAAGAAGGCCGTGGCAAACCACTGCTATCCTGCCAAAAGGAGTCATGCTTGACTTGTGAACAATTTTCTTTTCTTCTCTGTAGATACTAACAGTGCCTTTAATGATTAAAAAACAAGCTGTACAGTTACAGTATGTTTCCATTTAACATCGAGGGGCTTTGCAAACAAAGAAAAAGTGGGTTGTAAATCCTTTTCTTGACTAATTTGCACCAGAAGTGTTTTCATTGCTGGATTCCATTTATGCATGGCAGAGCCAATGATGCAGCTGAAAGTTGCTTAGCATGCTTTAGAAAGAACCCAGGTATTTCCAAGTGTCCTGGATTAATACACAGTGAGCCAAAAAGGGCAGGGAAAGGGCAGGCGACACCCTACATCCACGGCTGGGATCCAACCGGTGTAATAACCAGTTCGGTGAGCTGCGTGCACGTGTGCAGTGTTTGAAAATCATATTTTCCTGCAAGCCCTGTGTGTACCACAGCGCTTGCAGAGCAATCAGCTGTGCCACGCGAGGCAGCTGAGGTTGAAAAAGCAGGAAATAAAGGACACCCTAGAGCCCAGGCAGGCAGGTGGGCCAAACAGAAGATTGTTGGAGCAAACCGGTTCGATCTCAGCTGATCTTCGGAACTACCAGTTCGGTAGAACCAGCCCGAACCGGTAGCATCCCACCTCTGCCTACATCCATCTTCCTTTTAATCTCCAGAATATTTGAGCTCTGAGTTTCAGACTTCCCTAACCAACTGTTCCTTCCCTAATGTATTCAAATGAGTGCCATGTTATTGTTATCAGAACATTTGAATTTCAAAAAGTGCACACTTCCACTTAGCTGCAGTTTGAGAAGTGAAGCAGGGCGCTTTTCAAAGAATGGTTTCATTGTTTGGAAGCCACCATCCTTGGCTTTATGCTCTCTCTCCCCCCCACCCTTCTCATGGTGACACACTTGCTATGGATTTCTGACAGGCTGAAAAGGCAAGCATTCTTGGATGTAAAAATGATTTCATGCCAAGACAATAGCCAAAATAATTCTGAACTGCAGTTCTTCGGGGGAAGTTCTCCAACTGTTGATATAAAAACGGCAGTCTTTCTCATATTTAGAGTTTATCGAAACACCTGCTATCTCCAAGCTTGGCTGGTTGACAAAGCTCCCCAGAGGCTAAAACCTGTACATTTGAGATGTGCAGGATATCATCTTGGCATTTAATCGTATTTGCACGAGGGATGAGCACTGGGGAGAAGATTCATTTCTGGTCTTGTTTCCTTCTGGTGGTAATATCTTTGTGCACATGGATTGAGAGTTTTTGTTTCTGATTTCAATTATGAAAATGGCTGAGAAAAGGAAGCGGCTTTCCTTGCAAGCTCCTCCAAGGGTCCTTGTCAAAGGTGGGTTGTTGTTGTTGTTTTTGCTTCCAGCTGCTTTCACATCTGCAGCCTTTCATTCTCCTATGCATGTACAGTCACAGGGACTGCACAGAAGGAGTGAAGGGCTGAAAACTGGGGAGGAGAACCTCACCCACACACAGGCATCTTTAGTTGAGGACGACAACAACCTAAGCTAAGATAAGATAACTTTTATTGTCAATTTTTTTTACTGTGAACACACTGGCCCACATTAAAAATGAAAATCTGTTGCCTGCTCTCAAGAGAAAGTGTATATCTACCCAAACACATACATAACACACATATATACATGCTATATACATATATAAATATATACCTGCACCATACAATTATATACGTATATATATTAATAAGTGTCCATTTTGAATACGTAGCAGAAAGAGAGTTCACAAGGTTGATACTGTATGGAACAAAATGGTGCCCAAATCTAGATTTTCTGCTCAGGGGTGGGATTCCACTGGTATAACAATCAGTTTGGTGATCGTGCGCTTTGCATTTAAAAAAGCTCTAAAACTTACTCTTGTGAACTAAAGAAATGTAATTAATAAAGATTCATTTGCCTAGCAGGATCGTAATCCTGCACGTCCTATTGGCCCATATAATGGCAAGTTATGATTGGTTCATTCCGAGCAATCTGACTGGCTGTTGGCGGGCCGCGCCAAGATTCAAACGCTATAACACTATCCATTGGTTATCCGGATAGCAGCTTACGCTATAAAAGAGTGACTGCTAGCCGGGGGTTTTGGTCTCTGTTAACATGCTGTAAATAAAGAGCTGAAGTTCAAGGTTGACAGTCTGGTCTCTGTTCATTAAACCCATGCCTCAAACTTAACACTGGCGACATACGGAGACAAAAGAGCTGACTAAACCCTACAGAGCACCAACCGAAGCACATGGCTGAGAGCGCATCTACATCGGCAGGATGTCAGGTGGCGCTATACCACCTGCTCCTTTTGACCCAGAAAAGGAAGACTGGGAGTCGTATATGGATCGGTGTTAGGTATAACATTGATACCAAATATGGTTTGGGTGAATAAATATATAAAACTTAGATATCATGGTTTAAGTGCTTATCACTTTAAGCACAATGCAGCAGGCAATTAGCCGATTAAGGGTGCGGTTAGAAGTTACAATATAAGGAAGCATTAGAAGCAGGAAAGCTTACTGCGATTTACTGGCTGTTACTGTCTCCGGCTGTAACTGTGTGCCGATGCTGGCTGTAACTGTTACTGTGTGCTGCTGCGACTAACTGTGATTAATTACTGTGAGTGCCTGTGACTGAACTGTTATTGTTTGCTACTGTTTGCTGAATATCCAGCGTTTGTTTCTCTGGAGAGTGAAACCGGAGGAGGAGAAGATATCTTTATCGGCTGATAAAGATATTGCAAGGACTCTTAACTTGGACTATACTAGTGAGTCTTACTGGATGGAAATACTGTGAATGACTTAATGGACTGAATGACAATGCTTAAACTCTAACTGGATTAAAAACTATTTAAACTACAAACAGTGTTTGTGTTCAGTGTGTGTATACTCTGGGGCCCTTCCGCTCTCTTTTGGCTTCCTGGCTTGACTACTGCTGCAATACTCTTCTAGGGGTTAATTCCCAATACCTAACATTGGTTATGGGCCCAGCAGCATAGTCTAACTAACCAGGATATAGCAGAGAGAGTTGGTGTGAGTTGCACATTACTGTAAAAACAAACTGTTTTAATTAGTTTAAAATAGTCAAAATATCTGAAGAGTAATGGCACAAGTAAATTTGTCACAACTGTCCATGATATCCAGGCTGGATGGAACAAACTATGTTTCATGGTCAATGAAATGTAGTTTACTTCTACGCAGAGAAGGTTTGTGGGACATTATAGCAAACCCACCAGATGTGAGTAGCTGGGATCCTGCTAATGATGATGATAACGAAAAGTTACAAGACTTTAAACTGAAGAATGAGCAGGCTTTATGCATCATAGGACTGACTCTCTGTGATCAGCAGCTTGTCCATATTCGTGGAGAAGAAAATGCTGCAAACTGCTGGGAGAACCTCAGGAAGATTTATGTTCGGGACAGTGTAGGAGCACATATAAATCTTACACGGAAGCTTTTCGAACGCATCTTCAGAGGAATGGAGATATGTTAGTTCATTTAAACTGTATGAAGAGCATTTTTCAAGATTTGCAAGAAAAGAGCTTATATTTAATGAACTGCAACAAGTCTACATAATATTATCTTCATTAGATCAAAGCTATGATGACTATGTGACTTCGTTAGAGGTATTGCCAAAAGAAAGCCTCTCATTAACCGAGATTACAGGCAGGCTACTAGAAGAAGCCAGAAGAAGGCATGAGCGTGACGAGCTGAGAGAAGATAAGAAAGAAGAGAAATTATCTTCAAAGTTTGAAAGAAACCAGCAAAGCAAAGTAAAGCACCGAAAGAAGAGAATTTATCTTCAACAGCATACACAATTAAAAAGTGTTTTAATTGTGGAGGCAGAGGACATTGGCAAGATTCTGCAAAAAGAGAAAAGAAGCATTTGAACTAGCCACGTTTAGCAACTCTGATGTGAAGAATAATTTATGGGTGGTTGACAGTGGCGCATCCCACTGCATCACAAGAGATAAGACAAAATTTATAAAAATGTCTACAAGTTCTCAACATATATCTCTTGCAAACGGCTGGAACCTGAAAGCGAAAGGTCAAGGTTTTGCACGTTGTCCGTATATAAACCAGGATATAAAAATGTTGTATGTACCATAACTAAAGTTTAATTTGCTTTCAGTAAGGGTATTAGATAAATTAGGTTATGTAATTACTTTTAAAGATAATAATTGCATAATTGAAAAAGATAACAAAAGGGTAACTGCAGCTTTAAATGGAACATTATATGTCTTAGATAATAGTAAGAAAGGGGAGGCTCAAACTGTATTTAATAATATAAAGCCTCATGATGAATGTATCCATTTATTGCATAGGCGTTTGGGGCATGTAAATTTTAAAATGCTAAAACGTACAGTTGAGTTATCTGAAGGAATAAGGTTAAAACCTTGTGATAAATATTTGCGTTGTAATGTTTGCTGTGAAGATAAGAGCAAAGTATTGCCTGCAAATAGGCTAAATGGTTTCAAAACAAAAGAACCTTTAGAAGTAGTATTTGCAGACATAATAGGTCCAAAGAAACCCAGTATGGGGGTGCTAGATATATACTGAGCATTATGGACCATTATTCTAGATATGGGTTTTGCTATTTAATGAAAAGCAAAACTGAAACATATCAACATTTTTTCAATTGGCTTAGGTTTGCTGAAAGAAAGTCTAAGCGACAACTGATAACCCTGGTGACAGATAATGGTCGGAATTTATTAATAACAAATTCCAGAACAGACTTAAGGTAGCTGGAATAGAGCATAAGAAGTCTGCTCCATACAGGCCAGAACATAACGCTTTTATTGAAAGAAGAGGCCAAACACTACAGGCAATGGTTAGAACAATGTTAAATGATTCTGGGTTACCTGATTCTTTGTGGGGAGGCTACAATGTGTGCTAATAACATATTGAACAACGTTGTTAATACAACAACAGGTGAAATTCCATTCACCAGATGGCATGGCAGGAAACCTGATCTAAGTTACCTGCACACATTTGGTGCACCAGCATGGGTGCATATTCCTGCACAACTCAGAAAAAAGGGCAACATAGAGCTAAAAGATTTTTCTTCGTTGGTTATCAGGCAAACCATAGGGCATATAGATTTTGGGAGAAAGGCACATCTAAAGTGTTATGTAGTGCTAGTGCCCAATTTCTAGAACATGAAGGATGGGAGAAATTATAACAGGATGAGGAAGATGAACAGGTAGTAGTTCAACAAAGTCCTCCTGTAAGCCCTGTAATTCCCAGAAGAACTACACGTGTATCTAGACCGCCTGATAGGTACCAGGCTAACACAGTGTGCCAGATTAATCAAGTTCCTAATTCTGTTGAAGAAATTAAAAGTATCCTATTAAGGAAAAAGAAAAATGGTATGCAGCAATGAATAAGGAACTGAATTCATTAAGTGATATGAAGGTGTTTGAAAATGCCAAATTACCTGTAGGAAAGAAATCCATTGGCTGCAAATGGATATTTAAGGTAAAAACAGATAAAGATGGTAATTTAATCCATAAGGCAAGGTTAGTAGCCCAAGGTTTTAGGCAGAATGCTAATGACTACGATGAGGTGTTTGCACCTAGTCTTAAGGCAGCAACCTTGAGGGCAGCTTTAGTGTGGGCAGCTAGTAAAAACTATATAGTTAACCATCTAGATGTGGAAACTGCTTACTTGCACGCCCCATTAAAACATATTATTTATATGAAAAAACCTGTTGGTATTAAAAGTGAAAATAAGGATAATAATGATTGTTGGTTGTTAAAGAAAAGCCTCTATGGTCTTAAACAATCAGGCTATGAATGGAACCAGTATATTGTAAAGGAACTAGACAATATAGGATTTAAAGCTGGTTTAGCTGATCCATGTCTGTTTAAGAAGGAGACAAATGGGAAAGTATCATTATTATTACTATTCACAGATGACATTGCATTGATAACTGAAACTAATGATGAAGCAAATAAAATAATAGCATCATTAGGAAAGAGAATAAAGATCAAGCAATTAGGGGAGATAAAGAAGTATCTCGGTTTGAATATAAAGAAAACAAGGAAAGGTTTTAAGATATCTCAGGAAGATAAGATAAGCAAATTGCTAAAAGATTACAAGATGGAGCTTTGTAAGCCAGCTAAGACTCCAATGAGTCAGGAGTTTAGCAACACTGATGTACAAAGCCCTGAGTTTGATAAGGTGATTTATCAATCTTTAATTGGTAGTTTGAGTTATATTAGTAATTGGTCTAGACCAGATATATCGTACTGCGTGAATCAGTTGGCTAGATTCAATTCTGCACCATGTGAAAGACACTGGAACGCAGCTAAGAGGATATTAAGATATCTTAAAAAGACAATGAATTATTCATTGTATTTAGAACCAAAGGGTGATTTAATTTTGAGTGCTTATGCAGATGCTAGCTTTGCATCAGAAAGAGACACTAGAAAGTCGACTTCAGGAACAGCCATAATGCTGGGTAATACATTAATAGGCTGGAAGTCAATAAGACAACAGCATATAAGTTTGTCTACTATGGAGGCAGAATTCTCCTGTTTATCATTGTTATGTACAGAATTAATAATGTATAAACAAATGTTAATTGATATAGGTATAACTGTAGATTATCCTATAATTATACATGAAGATAATCAGGCAGCAATTCAAATGGCCACAAATATTGGAGTAAAAACAAGGAGCAAGCATACAGATCTAAGATACCTAAACGTGAGACAATCTGTAAGAAGTAAGATGATTCAGCTAGAGTACTGTATGTCGGAGGACAATTTAGCTGATAATTTTACTAAAGCCCAAGGTGCCAGTAAGCACCAGGAGAGTTGTGAAAAATATGGGATAAGATTGTAAGGTATTATATATTTATTTCACCCAAAGGGGAGTATGTTAGGTATAACATTGATACCAAATATGGTTTGGGTGAATAAATATATAAAACTTAGATATCATGGTTTAAGTGCTTATCACTTTAAGTACAATGCAGCAGGCAATTAGCCGATTAAGGGTGCGGTTAGAAGTTACAATATAAGGAAGCATTAGAAGCAGGAAAGCTTACTGCGATTTACTGGCTGTTACTGTCTCCGGCTGTAACTGTGTGCCGATGCTGGCTGTAACTGTTACTGTGTGCTGCTGCGACTAACTGTGATTAATTACTGTGAGTGCCTGTGACTGAACTGTTATTGTTTGCTACTGTTTGCTGAATATCCAGCGTTTGTTTCTCTGGAGAGTGAAACCGGAGGAGGAGAAGATATCTTTATCGGCTGATAAAGATATTGCAAGACTCTTAACTTGGACTATACTAGTGAGTCTTACTGGATGGAAATACTGTGAATGACTTAATGGACTGAATGACAATGCTTAAACTCTAACTGGATTAAAAACTATTTAAACTACAAACAGTGTTTGTGTTCAGTGTGTGTATACTCTGGGGCCCTTCCGCTCTCATTTGGCTTCCTGGCTTGACTACTGCTGCAATACTCTTCTAGGGGTTAATTCCCAATACCTAACAATCGGTTTCAAATGTTTCTAGAAACCAACAATTTGAAAGACGCAACACCCGGAAAGAAGCGGGCGGTGTACTTGACCCATTGTGGACCAGCCGTTTTTAGGATGACGAAGGCGCTCGCGAAACCGGCTGAGGTGAAATCAATGGATTGGGACAACCTCGAACCTATCCTACGGGCTCACTATGCCCCCGCCGTACCAACGTTGGTCCGGAGACACAAATTTTATCAACGGGATCAGCGGAAGGGTGAAAGTATTGCAGACTTCATCACTGACCTTAGAAACCTGGGAGACTTCTGTGGTTTTTCAGACCTAGAAGAAGCTATGCGAGACCGCATAGTTCTGGGATTAGATGACCACACAGTACAGAGCAAGATCATGGCAAAAGGGGACATCGATCTTGCAGATGCCATTGCTGACGCTACTGCAGCAGAGGCAACCAAGAAGTCGGCCGCTCGAATGCGCCGCACCAACGCACTGCTCCGTCAATTCGCCCGTGAAGCCTCGCCTCAACTAGAAAGACACTCAGCAACAGCGCACCATGAGGACCTCGAGTCCCAATCCGAGAGTGATGAAGAAGAGGTTAACAGACTTCGGGCTGAACGAGATCAACAAACTCTAAAACTTCAGCGCCCATGTGCGGGTTGTGGGGGAAACCACCCGCGATCCGGTTGCAAATTCCTCGACGCAATCTGCCGTTCCTGTGGGAAGAGAGGCCACATCGCACGGGTCTGCAGAAGTAAGAGGGAATTCAACACAAACAGAAAGGAGAACAACCTCCGCCAAACCACAGGGAACCTCCCTGCAAATCGGGATCGTTTGAATAACCAATGGAACAACCATGCCTACAGCAGCAAAACATCTGCTCTTCCAGCACGACGAGAAGAGACACACCAGACTATTATTATCGGCCACACTTCGTCATTAGACAAACAAAAGATCCGAGTGGAAGTGGCCATCGAGAACAAACCTTGCCTGATGGAAGTTGACTCCGGATCATCCCTCTCGATGGTTTCCTGGAAGACCCTTAAACAGCTGATCCCTGCCATCCGTCGGCAAGACCTCAGGACACAGAAAATCATCCTCAGAGATTACCAGGGGAACACGATCCCAGTCGTCAGAGTGAGTCAAGTCCAAGTATCTTTTAAAGATCGTGCCGTGTCACTCCCATTAACTGTCGTCGATGGTGACCGGCCCAGCTTACTAGGCCTACAATGGTTCGCCCCACTCTGGATCGAGGTGGCCGGCATTCACCAGGCCGGAAGTGACGATTGGGAAGAGAGCATCGTCCAGGAATTCCACGACGTGTTTTCGGACAACTTAGGCAAGTACAAGGGGACCCCTATATCATTTAGCCTCAATCCAGAAGTAGCCCCTATCCGCCTTAAGCCTCGTCGGGTGCCATTCGCCCTTAAACCCAAGATTGACGAGCAACTTGATAAGTTAATAGCCCAAGGGGTGCTGGAGCCTATTGACCACGCCCGTTGGGAAACCCCAATCGTAACCCCCATCAAACCGGATGGGTCGATCAGAATTTGTGGAGACTACCGCGCCACTCTGAACCACGCACTCCAACAGAGCGCTTATCCGGTGCCGGTGGTTCAACATCTTCTCCACTCCCTGGGCGGCGGGAAGATCTTCGCAAAGTTAGACTTAGCGCAAGCGTATCAACAACTACCCATTGATGCGGAAACCGCAGAGGCACAGACTATCGTTACACACCGAGGTGCCTTCAAATGCAACAGACTCCAGTTCGGAGTGAGTGCAGCCCCCGGGATATTTCAGAGTCTAATGGAGAGACTTTTACAGGGAATAAAAGGGGTTGTACCATACTTCGATGACATGCTAATTGCTGCCCCAAATAGAGAAGAGCTTGAAAGGCGTCTCAGATTGGTTTTACATAGATTTAAGGACGCCGGTCTCAAGGTTAAAAAAAATAAATGTCAACTATGCACTGAAAGGGTAGAGTTTCTCGGATACCTCCTCGATAAACACGGTATTCACCCTACCGAAAACAAACTCAGGGCAATCAAGAACGCCCCAAGACCTAAAAGTAAGGCTGATCTCCAGGCCTTCTTGGGACTCATTAATTTTTACAACATCTTCTTGCCTCACAAGGCAAGAGTAGCCGAACCCTTACATCGACTTCTCGACAAGAAAGCTATTTGGGTTTGGGGTCACAAAGAAGAGCGCTCTTTCAGAAAGGTGAAGGACTTATTAACCTCCGACGCTGTGTTAATGCAGTACAACGAGACTTTGCCGTTAAATATTACGTCCGACGCGTCACCGTTTGGGGTTGGAGCCATTTTGAGCCACGTGTTACCAAACGGGAATGAGGCTCCGATTGCGTACTTTTCCCGCACGTTATCAAAGGCTGAATGAAACTATAGCCAACTTGACAAAGAGGCTCTTGCTATTGTATCGGCCGTGAAGCGATTTCACGAATATGTTTACGGGCGGCCATTTACTCTAGTTACAGACCACAAGCCCTTACTTGGCATTTTAGCAGGGGATAAACCAACTCCGCATATATTGTCGCCTAGAATGACTCGCTGGTCAGAATTCCTAGCAGCCTACAACTACGTACTGCAGCATCGCCCGGGGAAAGCCATTCCCCACGCTGACTCTTTGAGCCGTTCCCCACTTCCGGAAACCGTCAGCGACCCAGCTCCGACCCTCACTACGCTGCAAATTGAAACCCTCAACTCGCCGCCACTAACGGCAAGGGATATCGCCGCCGACACAAAACGGGACGCTATCCTCGCAAGAGTTCTCAGTTGGGTCAAACGCGGGTGGCCAGTCGAAGAAACCCCCGCCATTTTCGCGCCGTTCAAGCACCGGCAAATGGAACTATACTCCCAAAAGGGCTGCATCCTATGGGGAGATAGAGTCGTCGTGCCAGAGAGACTACAGCGACTCGTGTTGCAAACCCTGCACGAAGGACATCCGGGCATCGTCCGCATGAAGGCCCTTGCTCGAAGCTACGCGTGGTGGCCAGGCATCAATAAACAAATTGAAGCCTGGGTTACCACGTGTAGAAACTGCCAAGAAGTCAGCAACGCCCCACCGAGAGCAATTCCCACCGAATGGGAAACTCCTTGAGGCCCGTGGTCCCGCATCCACATTGATTTCGCAGAACCCACAAAAGGACATACTTTTCTCCTAACCGTGGATGCTTACTCCAACTGGCTCAAAATCCACAAGATGAAAAGCACAACTACTGACTCTGTTATTAAAAAAACTAGATAGATTATTTGCAACACACGGTTTCCCGGACGTTCTAGTTTCCGACAACAGACCCCAGTTTACTGCCCTCACCTTCGAAATATACTTGGTGGGCCGGGGCATCCGCCATGCCTTAACTTCGCCGGCTCACCCTGCGGCAAACGGTAGGGCAGAACGGATGGTCCAATTCCTTAAAAAGACACTCCAAAAAATGGATCCGGGGGACATCGACGCTAGATTGAACAAAATATTCTTACTACAACACATTACCCCCCACAGTGTCACCAACAAGACCCCAGCCGAACTTTTAATGGGGCGGAAGCTTCGCTCCCACCTCGACCGACTACACCCATCTTACTCGCCAGAGAAACCTTGTGGATCCAGCGGAATGTATCACCAATTCAAGGTAGGCGACTTGGTCTACGCAAAAAACCTTTCCGGCGAACCGTTGTGGGTCCCAGCCACAGTAGTCTACCTCACTGGCCCTAGATCTTACCGCCTTAAGACGATAGACAGCAAGATGTGGAAACGCCACATAGATCAACTTCAATCTCGCTTACAACCAAATATCCGCGACCCCTCCAACTTCCAAACTCAAGGGGGAGGGAATACCGAGGGGGACGAAGGCCGTATAGACGACGACGTAATCGAGGACAGACGGCCGCTAAACCGGGTACTCGCACCACCCGAAGAAGGTCCGGGATCGGGGGCATCCTCCCCGCAGAGGAACACCATAGTGGAAACATGCCCGCCCAATCCAGGAATGGACTTAAGGGACCCTGATAGTGCCGAAAACAGCATCACGGAATCAACCCTGGGCTAAGACGAGCCTTGCGTTCCACCGGAACCGAACTTTAAACAAAAACCGGTGGAACAGCGAAAATCAAATAGGCAGGTAAAACGACCTGCATACCTGCGTGATTACGTCACCATGGCCGTCAAACGAAACCCAGGGGGGAGGGGTGTTGTGAACTAAAGAAATGTAATTAATAAAGATTCATTTGCCTAGCAGGATCGTAATCCTGCACGTCCTATTGGCCCATATAATGGCAAGTTATGATTGGTTCATTCCGAGCAATCTGACTGGCTGTTGGCGGGCCGCGCCAAGATTCAAATGCTATAACACTATCCATTGGTTATCCGGATAGCAGCTTACGCTATAAAAGAGTGACTGCTAGCCGGGGGTTTTGGTCTCTGTTAACATGCTGTAAATAAAGAGCTGAAGTTCAAGGTTGACAGTCTGGTCTCCGTTCATTAAACCCATGCCTCAAACTTAACACTTACCTTCTACTGCAGTCCCTGTGAATAAAACAGCTGAGGCACGGCCAACCACTCTGCCACTCAAATCATATATGAGAAACACGGTAGCTATTTTCCAAAGCACCCGAAGCCCAAACAAGGAATAGCGAATGGAAACTGAACAAGGAGAAATTCAACCTGGAAATAAGGAGAAATTTTCTGACAGTGAGAGCAATCAACCAATGGAACAGGTTGCATTCGGAAGTTGTGGGAGCTTCATCACTGGAAGCTTTCAAGAAGAAACTGAACTGCCATCTGTCAGAAATGGTGTAGGGTCTGCTTGGGTGGGTGGCTGGAGTAGATGACCTACAAGGTCCCTTCCAAATCTGTTAATCTATATATGAAATTCCTTAAGAAACAAATATATTTGTCAGAAAGTTTTTTTCTAGAGCTCTCTTTGGACCACTGGCCTCCACAGAAAGACATGGGAGGTTTCATAGAGTCCCGATTGAAGAGAGACCATGCACAGTATCTTGATGTGGTAAATCACAACAGTGCTACAACTACACGAGATATATTCCCCTCTACAATACAAACATTGAAATGGAACAAAGCTGCCACACACTGGGGGGGAAACCACTTATTTCCTCCTTTGCCACCTAAAAAAAGACATATTTCTATCAAGATTTAAACTCTGCCAGCCTGGAAAATTGTCAGAAATTCTGGGAGTTATAGTCCAAAGAAGGTCAGAATCGTTATTTATTTTTTTAAATTTTTATTTATTAAATGTGTTTGCCACAAGGCAGCTCTGGGTGGCTTACAATATTAAAAGGAAATCATAAATATCTAAAATCATGTTAAAATTGCAAATAAATACAATTTACAACTAAAGATGGGGAAGAAGGAAGGAGAATATGTCGGGGGGAACTGGCATCAATCAATCAACCGCCTCCACTGTGATTCTCCTTCCACCGGAGCGCCAAGCCAACTCAAGTCTTCAGGCCCTGGTGAAAAGTCAGGAGAATGAGAGCTGATATCCCCTTAGGAGGCAAGATGTTCTAAAGGGCCTAGGCCACAGCAGAGAAGACTCTTCTCTTAAACGCTGCCAGCTGAAATTTCTTATCTGATGAAATCTGCAGCATGCCTCCTCTGACAGGCCTATCTCATAGGGGTGAGACAGTTCTCTTACATTACAGTTTGAGGGGGTGGGGTTTTCTCCAGTGGTGGGATTCAAAAATTTGTTTACTACCGGTTCTGTGGGCGTGGCTTGATGGGCACAGCAGGGGAAGGATATTGTAAAATCTCCAGTCAGAGGTGGCATTTGCCAGTTCTCTGAACTACTCAAAATTTCTGCTACTGGTTCTCCAGAACTGGTCAGAACCTGCTGAATACCACCTCTGGTTTTCTCCTTTTTTTTCATTTCTTGCATTTCTTTTTTTTTTTTTTTTAAGAAAAACAATTCTTGATAAATGTAACTAAAAAGAATAAAATAAAAAGAAAATTATCTCATCTTAAAATCTGGGTGCAGTGTCACTCTATAAAGGAAGAAGCAATGTCTGAGGGCTATTCTGAAAATTACACCACAGATTTCCCCCTCCCCCTTAAAACGTGTATGCTGAAGAGACGGTTGAAATTGACTGCTTAATTTACACACCTATTTCTTACATTCATTCTGTTACATTCACACTTTGTATTTGGTGGATATGCTTTAACCTGTTTTAATTTACACCTTTCTGCCCAAATATCTTGGGTGTTTGTCCTCTCACAATTCCTAATGTCCAAAAGAGCATATGCTACTATCTTTCTGTATCTGGCAAAACCAACAATAAAAACTGTGCTAATATGAAAAAAAGTTCCAAGAATGAAGGCCAGATTTTAGCTTGATTTAGGTTCTTTTTAACATAGAATAGAATAGAATAACAGAGCTGGAAAGTACCTTAAAGATCTTAAAGACCAACCCCCTGCTTAGGCAGGAAACCCTATGCCAGTGATGGTGAACGTTTTTGTTGTGGTGTGCCGAAAGCACGCCGACACCCACAATGCAATGCGCTCTGCTCCCCCGCGCATGCGCATGCAACCCTCCCCACCCCCTTACCTGCACCGCTCAGCTTCACACCTCCCAGCTGATTTTCAGCCTGTTTGAGGCTGTTTTCGCCCTCCCGGGAGCTTGAGGAAATCCTCTGCAGCCTTTGGAGGCCGAAAAACAGGCCTGTTTTGGCACTTCTGGCATTACACCCCCCACCCCACCCCCCCCCACCCCCAGGCTTCAGAGACCTTCTGGAGGCTGAAAATGGGCACTTCTGGTATTTCTGGAAGACCTGTTTTTCAGCCTCCCGAGGCTGCAGAGGCTCCCTCACTTTTTTACCCTTTGGGAGGGCAAAAAAGGCCTCAAACGGGCCGAAAATCAGCTGAGAGGCACATGCATGCGCGGTGCAGGTAAGTTTGGCTGGGGCTTGCGTGCCCGCAGAAATGGGTCTGCGTGCCACCTGTGGCACACATACAATAGGTTTGCCATCATGGCCCTATGCCATTTCAGACAAATGGTTATCCAATCTCTTCTTAAAAACTTCCAGTGTTGGAACATTCACAACTTTGGAAGCAAGTTGTTCCACTGAGTAATTGTTCTAACTGTTCTAACATTGAGACTTCTGCTGCCATATCCTGCTTTGTCCTCCTTCGTTCATTTCAGAGCTTTTCTTTTGAAAAAGAAGTCTGAAGTCTGTCCTACTTGTTTCTTGTCCCCCTCACAGTTTGAATCCGGCAGGAACCGCTTGGCTTCTCTGAAAATTTCAACATTCAGTCCCTGCTATCAGTGTGTGGCTTAATCCTTGGGTTACGCTTGCCAGACATTTATAGCAGGAAATGTGGAGGCTGCAGTCCTAAATCTGCAAACTCACAAGGTCTTACTGCCAAATAAATATGGTCACAGCTCTAAATCACATATCAGAAATTCTTGTAGCATCTTCTTCTTTCACAGCAACAAATACATGCTGTGAGGCAAATCATGTTAAACCATTTATGGCCGCACATTGTCACATTCTAAATTAGTCCAGCAAATCAGTCCATGAGGCCACGGTGGGAAATGGACATTATTATTAGAATTATGCCTCAGTCCTTTCCTTCCCCTCCTCATTGGTTCTTTCCTTACCATTTCTAATCCCGTCTTCAGAAGAGCCCCCTTATTTATACAGGGGACTGCAGTATGAAGGCAGTGTTAAGGAAAGCCTTCATGGGTGTATCGTGGCACATGTTCTGCCTTGGAAACAAACCGTATTTGTCGGCTACAATTGTAGGTTCTTGCACTTTGATCAATAGATAGGAGTAGACAGTTAATGAGTAAGTTAATAATTAACTAAGGAAAATGTTTGCCAGGCCTAAATATTCCTTGTGATCTTGACTGAAACAAAACAGATGGGGGGTGGGGTGTTTGTATGTTATAGGTGTGTATTGCTTATTTTTCCTGTTCTACATTTAGGAAACTTAGCATCTTCTACTGATACTTTTAATAGCTACTGCATTTACTTACCTGCAACAGCAGTTCTGCAAAGATGGCTTGCCAAAACATAATGAAAAATAACATTCACTGGATTTTCTAGTGCGAAAGGAAAATGTTTTTTGTAGTTGCAAATAAGAGATGCCAAATGTCTGCATACGCGACTCTCCGGATGGTAGTTGAAAACCCATCACCCGGCGTACTGAAAACAGGTTTCTAAATATTTTATACACCATTCCAAGACTGAAAATAAATGTCATTTTCAGTGACCTATAAGCTGCGTTGTTTGAATGCACACACACACACCTCTTCAGATAATTTAAAATCTGAAAATGTATTTCATGTCTTTTTTGAAAAAGCTTTTAGAAGGGTACACTATAGCTGTGCTTTTCATTGCACAGGAAGCACGAGAAAGCTTAGCATTCATTTAGAATCCAGACTGATTCTAATCGCTTCATCATCATCATCTTTTTTTGGAAATTCAGCTTTTAGTTTTCTCCTCTCCTCTCCCTCCCATCCCTTCCAAGTCTCAGAAATCCAAAAACAAGACAAAACAAAATGGTGATATCTTGCAGGAGGTTAACAGTCAAGCCAAAGACAGGAGTTTTCTCAAACAATTGTGATTGACTCTCCGGCTGTGTTACTGGATAGGAAATACAATGAGTGATGAACAACGAGATTAGAGGTTTTAGCCTGACAGATAACATAACTCTTTTTACAATGACTTTTCAACTGCTTCAGCTGTCTTCATCTGTCAAAACAAGAGCACTACAGTGTGGAGAAGTGAGGAGAAATAACATTGACGAAAATGTGAAACTGGGAGAACTCCTTTAAATATGAATGGATATTATTAAAATCCACAAACAAGTGGAAAGGGAATTTGGAAAATTCCTTTTGAAAGGAGTGATTGAATCCAAAAACGCTGAAACAGACCAAATGCAGGTCCAACTCTATCATTAGGCAGTAGATTTGGTCTGGCCTGAAAGGCCAGCAGATGGTTAGTTATTTAATGCATTATTGCTGCATGTTTTCCTTTTAGAAAAAAAATTAAAAGTGCTTTATGCAGGGATGGGCTTCAAAAATTTTATCGAAGTGTTCTGTGCCTGGTTGCTGGGTGAGTATGGCCATAGTAGGTGTGGCCTAGTCGGCCTCCTGCACCACCGGGGAGCATTTTTGGCCTCTCCAGTCCCCATAGGCTTTCTTCGAGCCTCCGGGAGGGCGAAAACAGCCTCCCTGGGCTCCGCAGGCCCTCTGGAACTTCCAGGAGACCCGTTTTTCGCCCTCCCCGAGCTTCCGTGTGCACCCTGCATTGCCTGCATCCAAAACAGGCCGCATGGGGACTTCTAGGGGGTGAGGGGGCGGGGCCAGCCAAGAGTGGGATTTGGGGGTTCTCAGAACTGCACAGAATCTTAGCTAGGGGCTCTCCCGAACCCCTGCGAACCCCCAGCAGCCCACCCCTGGCTTTATGAGATTTCTACTTAGTTCTTTTGTTCTTGAGCACGGGGAGGGAACTACGGGCTAGTCCTCAACTTATGACCATAATTGAGCCAAAAGTTGTGTTGCTAAGTGAGACATCTGTTAAGTGAGTTTTGCCATGACCTTTCTTACCACAGCTATTAAGTGAATTATTGCAGTTGTGAAGTTAATAACATAACTTAGGTGAATCTGGCTTCCACGTTGACTTTGCTTATCAGAAGGCCACAAAACCTGACCCCAGGACACTGCAACCATCTTAAATTTGAACTAGTGGCCCGGCATCTGAATTTTGATCATGTGACTAGAGGGATGCTGCAATGGTTGTAAGTGTGAAAAATGGACATAAGTCCCTTTCTTCCAGTGCCATTGTAACTTTGAATGGTCACGTAACAAACTGTTGTAAGTCAAGGACTACCTGTATTGAGGTCTACAGTTACAGTTCCTCATGCAGCCAACTATAATAACAAAATGCTCTGCTTTTGAAGTAATCTGTATGCTATGCATAATGAAGATTGCAGGCTGAATATTTGATATCTCTGTTAAAGAGAAGGAAGAACAGACGGTGAAGTAGAAGGCCTTTGCTGAGCTATTCTCAGATGTGCAAATAATTAATACAAGGCACCTCCCTGTGAAGTGAACTTCTACAGTATAGAAGTTGCAGTAATGCTCATAACAGCATCCTTTTTGACAAATTATTATTTGTTGGGATAGCAACTTGCAAATAAACCATTGTGGTTGGTTTGGATAAATGGATGTGGTTTATTTTACGTGGCTGGTTTGTTTTCAGTGTATTGAAGTTTGCTCTGCCTTAACTAGTAACTGAATGCTTACTGAACTGTTAAAGTTCTGTACAAAACCTGAATTTCATTACACCTATTATCAAAGGATTCCCCACATGTTAGTGGATGGTCCTTCCACAATATAACACAGCAAGCTTGTCCTTTTCCTTTGAACCACTGAGAGGCAGCCTACTCCTCCAAACAGTTAGGTCAATTGGCTCAGTGTAGATCAGGAAGTACAGTTGCCAAGAGTGTCTTGTGAGAATCAATGTTTTTCATTTCCAACTCAGCCAGCCAGTGCACTAGCCACACAGTATTGGACTCACAACAGGGTTTTTCCATACTATGGCTATTCCCAGTAGTATGGTAAGTAGACTTGCAAATTGTAAGGTCAGATCAGGCACATCCACAAAGGAAAACAAAAGTTTGCTTTTGTCAAAATATCTGGTGTAAATTGGACTTTCAAGTGCCATCAGTTTCTTCTTTTTCTAGGAAGCCAAGTGAACATATGACAAATGTTCACCTACCAAGATTACAAATCTTCAAACTTGGCAAGTTTAAGACTTGTGGACTTCAACTCCCAGAATTCCTACTCCAGTTATGTTAGCTCAGGAATTATGGGAGTTGAAGTCCACAAGTCTTAAACTTGCCAAGTTTGAAGGCCCTTGTTATAAATCAATCAACGGGGTGGGGGTTGGGGAATTTAGGTCTTAAATGTCAGAACAAAAACATTTTCTGGAATGGAACTGAGTCATTAATTTGGCCAGGAGAGAACTGTGGAAACCGGATGGGCCTGAAAGGAACCAAAGGCAAACATCAAACATAGAACAGGTTCTTGTAAGGAGCAAGACCAGGCAAGCACAGAATCTCTGCAGTAATGTTGATTATTCAGAACAAGGAACCCCATTAAGAATCTAACATGAACCTTGTGGGGCCATTTCCAGATTTTTGCTTCTGGCAGCAATTTAACTAGATGTCTCTTAGGAATCTACAACAGTTGTCTCTTAGAACTGGTATTTAATGGTAACCTGGCTCTGAACCTGGTGTTGCCATTGTCATGATTAATAGCTCTTGACAAGCATATCTTTCATGATTGGGCCTACCGTCCTTTTAAAGCTGTTTGACCCTTACCACATCTTGAGGCAACGAAAACCATAAATAAGGGCTTATATAACAATGCCCACAGTGAGCTAAAGCACGATTTACTCAATTAACCCTATTTGGGGGATTACACACCCCAGAAATAATTCACACAACTTACTGGACTGGTTTGTGGTTTGATGTATCAAGAAAATATTATGTTTCTAATGTAAAGAGATGATTATTCTGCTATTATAGATAGGGCTTTGTCAGAGGGCCTCAGATTCTAATTTATTAAAGCGAAAAGAAAATTGCATCAGTTTCTTGTTATGCTATTTATTTCTTGACCCTAAACCTAATTTTGTACAACTACAGATAATAGATGATAGATTGTCTGTCTGTATGTATGTATGTCTACCTATCGTCTATCTATCTGTCTATCTATCTGTCTATCTATCTATCTATCTATCTATCTATCTATCTATCTATCTATCTCGTGTCTCACTGGCTCAAGATTGACTCAGCCCTCCATCCTTCTGAGGTTGGTAAAATGAAGACCATATTGGTGGGGGCACATATGCTGACTCTGTAAACCGCTTAGAAAGGGTTGGAAATGACTGTGAAGCGGTATATAAGTCTAAGTGATATTGCTATCTATCATCCATTTATCTCACAATACCTCCTTGGCATAGGATCTCACAACATTATAGAAAATGTAAAAGGCTTCAGTTCCATGTTGCTATGTGCTAGGCAGATACTCTTGCAGTTGTTCACTTACAGCAGAGCTGTCAAGCACATGGCCCGTGGCCCGGATGTGTCACATGCTGGCCATGCCCATGCCCGGTTTAGCAAAGGGAAAGTCGCAATATGTCATGCGACAACACTGTGATGACGTGAGTTTGACACCCCTGACTTACAGAGTCACCAAGGTAAGACAGCACCAAAGGCTTTTCCAGCCTACAGTCCATTTCTTCTGGAAGCCTCTCTCTTTAAAAGATGTGGGAAACAATCATGACACCACCATACCTCTGCCACCTTTGCCGATAAATATTGAATAAAAATTATTTTGGTTATTAGGCTACAATTCTTATCATCCCTTAAGCATTGACCTGTCTGGTTAAAGCTGAATTGTAGTTCAAGTTCAAGACCAAGTATACTGTGTTTAATTGACAGACAGGAAATCAGAATGAGGAATGAATCCTGATGCATTTTGTGGTCATATTGAAGAATTATAACTGGTTATAAGAGTGCTTTAGTGATACACGTGAAAACAAACTATGTACAAATATTTACTAACAATCAGCCCATAGTGAGAACCAACAGGCATAGAACAACCTTAGAACGTTACCCCCAAAACTGATGGTAGCGCTAGCAACCTTGAATTCTTCATTAGGCAAACATGGTTTCAGTCAGTATAATGACAGCCAAGCTTTGGCTGTTTCTACCTTGTTTACTATTTCACATTACAGAACCATTATTCAAGCATTAGACTGTACTTTATCATTTCTGAATGCTGTATTTAATCATTTCACTTGAAATGTGTGTTAGGTGTCCCATAAAAATCGGCTCTGTGCATTTACCATGCAATTAGCATTCAGAGCATGGTGGGATCCTGTGTGTTTGTGATGGGGAGCTATACACAGCCTTGCTTTTAAATAATTCATAATTCATGAGGTAGAATTTGCATTGTTTGCTAGGAACATTATCAGCTTGCTGAAGTGTGTTTGATACATTAGCTGTCTTTAAAAACCATATTTAAAACATCATTGTTATTGTTTACACTGTTTGGGCATCATCGGAAAATCTTGTGTGAATTTCTGAATTTTATTGTACTAATAATCATTTTATATTTCAAGACATTCCTGCTATGATCTCCTCGCTTAAAACCACAGCATTGAAAAATGTTCTGGATTATTCCTTTCTAGTAATAGCACTTATATACTGCTTCATGGTGCTTAAGGGTACTCTTTGAGCGATGTACAAATGTCAGCATATTGCTCCCAACAATCTGACTTCTCGTTTTGCCGACCTCAGAAGGATGGAAGGCTGAGTCAACCTTGAGCCGGTCAGGATTGAATTCCTGGCAGTGGGCAGAGTTAACCTGCCATACTGCATTCTAACCACTGTGCCATCATGGTTCAATCCAAGCTGATTTCAGAATCTTTATCAGGGACGCAAAATATATGAAACAAGTTTAAGAACAGTGGTTTCCATTTCTCACACCCTTCTACAAGTTGTAAGAGTTTTAAAAAAGGCGAATCTTCGAAAAGAGAGAAGGGATTCAGAATGAAATAATAAGCAGATGTTGTATTTGACTGTGATATTAGTCAGTGTGGTACTGTATAGCGGTTAAGGTGGTTTAGGTGTTGCACTAGAAATGGGGAAACTCAGCAGCCGTTGGTGACTTTCTCCAGTCTCTCTTTCTCAGCCCAACTTACTTCACAATTTTGTTGTTGTCGGGGATGTGGGGGGAGAGAGGAGGACAGAGTTCTATTAACCTCCTGTATGAAAAGCAGGTTATAAATTTAACAAATCTAACAAATCTAAATTAGCCGAAGAGTGATTCATAAATAAATAGCAAATAAATATTTATGTTCATTTAGCAGTTAGAGTAATTAATTCAGCTTTGGTTGTTGAACTAGCTGTATTGGCAATACATATTATAAGCAATAAACAAAACTTTAGAAATTACAACAACTGGGTTGCCTGCTTCTTATTAAACTGCTACAGTATTCACTTGAGGTGCCTCCTAGTCATCTAAAGTGGCAAGGAGGAGAACTAAAGAACCCCATTAAATCCACAATAAAGAACTACCTAATAATATCCCAAAATATTATTCTTCCCAGGTTAGGATTACAACTCTTGTTCATTGAAATATATTGCTTTGTTCCCAAATGTTAAAAGTACAGATAGTGTTTGACTTATAATCAATTGCTTAAAGACCATTTCAAATTACAACGGACCCAGAATAGGTTCTTTTATAGACTCTAAAGCATTTTTGGCCCTTGTAACATATCATGCCAGTCCTCGCAGTCACGTGATTGCATTTTGGTTCAAATGCAAAGATTGGAAAGCTTACCCCTGAGGGCCAGTTGCAACATCCTGCGGTCATATGGTCACAATTTGTAACATTTTTGGCTGGTTTCTAGAAAAAGAATGATCATTTGGAAGAATGGATTCTCTATTACATCTTCAGCATTACTTAATGATCAGAGATTCATTTGAAGATTGTCTGAAAAAATGTCCTAAAAATCCAGTCCAGTCATGTAATTGATTTATGACCAGTGGTGGGATTCAAATTTTTTTTACTACCGGTTCTGTGGACGTGGTTTGGTAGGCGTGGCTTGGTAGGCGTGGCTTGGTGGGTGTGGCTTGGTGGATGTGGCAGAGAAAGGTTACTTGCAGTAACCTTCTCCATTCCCTCCCCACCCCACTAACCTGCTTTACAGCTCCGTGCAGGGCAACAAAAGAAGACCCAGCCAATCAGCTGGGACTTGGGAGGCAGAAAATAGATGGGGGCAGGGCCAGTCAGAGGTGGTATTTGCCAGTCCTCAGAACTACTCAAAATTTCCTCTACCGGTTCTCCAAAACTGGTCAGAACCTGCTGAATACCACCTCTGCTTATGACTGTAACAATTTAGGATCAGAAATATGGTCCCAATTGCAGGCATAAATCATCTGTAACTTGAGGACTTATTTTTTAAAACACAGGCTAATATCCTTGAGCTGCTTTTTAAAAAAATATTTGTTATGGAGGATTTTTATATGTGTAAAAAATAAACAGGAAAACATATACAAAAGAAAGTTATGAAAAAGATACAAAGAGACAAGAAAACATGTGGGAGACAATGTGATAAAAAAAGAAAAAGAAAATTAAAGAAGCAACTTCTGATCAAACAAACCTATTATCCCTCTTTCCTCCCTAAGATGGAGCTGTTTTTAAAATCTCGGTGTCTTTCAGTGAAAAACTAAAACATAACCTGGTCAGTACTTTAATTCCACTCTCAACATTTCCCTGCAATTGAGGAAAAATACAATTTCCCCTGTCAGTTAGACCAGGGGTGTCAAACTCGTTTTCAATGAGGGCCGCCTCAGGGTTGTGTTTGACCTCGGGGGGCCAAGGTGGGCATGGCCAGCTCAACATCACTTGTGTCAGGGGCACTTGTGGTGCCCTGAGCACTCTACCAGTGAAACGGCTCCCGAGCTCTGTTTCCAGCTGTGACGGCCTCCTGCAGCCCTCTGCCAGCAAAAATGGAGCTCATGTGGCCTTCCCAAGCTCTGTTTTTACCGGTAGTGGCACCATGGCCAGGTCCTTCGCTGTTTTCCAGGGTGGCCCCACGGGCCAGATCTAGGCACCCTGTGGGCCAGATCCAGCCCCCAGGCCTTGAGTTTGACACCCCTGAGTTAGACCTTCCTGCAGAAGGTATTAAACTCTTACATTGGGAATGATAATCTTTTCCAGAATATGCATAGCTTTTGTTGGAGCATGAAAGAGATCTTTGAAACAGTGACAAATTACTTTCAAAAGCAGAGAGGTAATCTGATGTCAGAAGAGATTCAGAAAGGTAATAGCTCTTTTCCTAAAGTACCTGCCAAAAGTCTTCAATAGCATACGGGTGGAAGTAGGACCACTTGTTCATCAAGGTTTCAAGAAAAATCCATTTTAAATGAATCTTTCTCTCTCTCTTTTTTTTCTCCCCTCTGCCCCCCTCCCTGAAAAGGGCACTAAAAAAAGTATTTCAGTGTTATGATCAAGGACCTCAATTGACTTCCATGATTTGGTCAGATCAATTATACATCTAAAAGCCAATCGAAATCAGTAGGAGGCCAAGAAGAAAAAGGAGAGATATAAGCATTTAAAAAAGAAACAAAAACCTCTGCAGATGTTCCATAAGCTGCAGATACATGCTGTGTTCCTGTTTTACAGTTTGGGGGGGGGGGATAAATGGCACAGGGTTTCCTTAGCAAGACTACCTTTCTAGGAGAAATGTGCCTGTATCAAGTTTATGACATTTTACAAAGGTGAGAGACAATTGGAAGACTGAGAATGAACAAAGGGAGTACAGAGCAGTAAGTATATAGGTAGAAATCGCTTGAAGTATTTCAGCAGACATTAATGTATTAGTATTTTAATATGTATATTCTAAAAACTGCCAAACCATTAGATCATTCCAGGACTTCGCACTTGTCAACTGGAGTAATGATAAATAGAGGCAGTTAAGTGATATGTAGATAATACTGGGATGTTTGGGGTTTTTTTTTTTGTTTTTTTTTTGGAAAATCAGGCTGAAATTCCAATGAACGTGGTTTGGAATATGCTTGATGGGAGCCTGTTCTTTCCCCTAACCATGCAACATACTAACTAATGGAGCTCATATATTATACTAACCCCATGATAAATATGTATAACATGGACCATCACAATCAGCAAGTGGTTTGCCTGATGCAATAAGATTCAAATCATGGTTTATAAATCATGAAGTCTTCGTAAGTCATAGACAGGCAAGCCACATTGGTGCTCGCCATAATGTAAGAATTCAGCTACGCTGCCAGTGACTGATGACAGTGTTTTATTCTCACTGACACATACACACAAATCGAGACATACATTGGAAACGTAAAGGCCTATTCAAATTATAGCTTTGCATGGAATGTAAAACATTCCTGAATGCAAGGAAAAGAGATGCCCTTCTTCCTGAGGTGTTGCTAACATTCAAGTGGCATCACTTAAATCAATCTTTTAGCTAGGCTAGGTGAGTGTTCTTGATTATAGAACAAAACTTCTTTGTGGGGTTTTTTTTTGGGGGGGTGTGTGAACATAGAGGCATCAGCAAAGCAGCATCGGATCAGTGGTGGGATTCAAAAAATTTTACTACCGGTTCTTTGGGCGTGGCTTGGTGGGGGTGGCTTGGTGGGCGTGGCAGGGGAAGGATACTGCAAAATTCCCTCCCCACCTCACTAACCTGCTTTCCAGCTCCGTTCTCCTGTGCGGGGCAACAAAAGAAGACCCAGCGGATCAGCTGGGACTCGGGAGGCAGAGAATAGATGGGGGTGGGGCCAGTCAGAGCTGGTATTTGCCGGTTCTCCAAACTACCCAAAATTTCCCCTACCAGAACTGGTCAGAACCTGCTGAATACCACCTCTGCGTCGGATGCATATTCTTTTTGTCCTGGTGCACAGAATGCTTTCCGAATCCAGAAATGTTTATTTCTGTGGCTCTTACTATTCTGAGCATTGACCCGATGGTTCGCATCACATTTGATGGAAAAGAAATTGCATTTCGAGAATGTTTGAGGACGGACCTTTTTCATGGGTGGGAGGTGGGACATAGCCTCTAGTTTAGTTATGAGATGGCCCTGTTTTGTGCAGATAGCTTCTCTTTCACTGTACAATCATAGCTCCGGCATTTTGCAGTGTCCTGGACTCCCCACCCTTCAATCTAATCCCAAGGGAAGCTGTCCAGAGAGGAGTGAGAAAGATAAGCAGAGAATGACAGAGAGGCGGGGAACAGGCATCCACATCCACATTCTGCCACCACCTTGTTACAGTAGAGTAGTTTCAAAAGGGCTGTGAAAAACTGGAAAAGCTGATTTCAGCTTTTCAGTGAAAAACTGGAAAGGGCTGATTTCAGCTCAGGATTCATTTCTACCTGCAGTGTTTGTTTGCAGTCTTCTAGCTAAAGGACCACAGCATGGAATCAGACTTGTCCTTTCTCAGATGAAAGGGCCCCTTCATGTCACAATGGGAAGATGATCCATTGGAGGCTATGTCTTACAGCTAGTCCTCAAGTTGCCACAGTTCACTTAGTGACCGTTTAAAATTACAACGGCATTGAAAAAAGTGATTTATCTGTATTCTGAAAAGTGAAGGGTGTCAAGAGTATACTCATGAACTGGAATAGAGCTTGGTAACAAGGTCAGCCAATGAATAGGCATAGCAACTAAGTCAGCCAGAGAGGATAGTTTGGAAACTTGAAACTAGAAGGAGCCTAGGCTGGAAACTGAAACTAGAAGTAGCCTACCATGTTTCTCATATAATAAGACCGGGTCTTATTTTTTTTTTTTGAGCCCCCCAAAAATGGCTAGGCCGTCTTTTCAGGGGGTGATTTAATTCCCCTCCCTTGCATCTTTAGGCGGGCGGGCTTGGATGTTGACCTCGGCGTTGGTGGAGCACTTCGTATCGGGGTCAACGCAGGCAGCACCATATCCGGGTGTGCAACAAAAGTACTTCCTAACGGCAAGCCCCCCCTCTTTCCCCCATTTTGCATGTTTTAATATAGGCCTTAATTTGGGGGGAGGGGCTTAATTTCATTTCATGCCTATAAAACATGCTGGGACTTCCTATTGGGGGAGGCCATATTGTTGGAGAAACAGGGTAGGCGTGGTAGTATGTTAAGCCCTAGAGCTATGTTGAGCTCTGAGTCTGTCTATTGAGATGAAACTGCTTCTCTCCTCTTGCTTGCCTGCTCATCTATTGAAGATGAAATAACTTGCTTGCTTGCTGAAGGCTGGAGCTCTGCTCTCAACTTGCAACATGTTTCTGTTTGAGTTTGCTCCGTGTTGGAGAAATCTACGACTGGTTTGTAAAATCTACTTATGTTTATAAAGATGTTAAATGAAGCATCAGCCATCTGTGTTTATTTTTCTGGTGCTGAATTATTGCTGCAAAACTCTCAATAAAGGGTCCTTTCTGAGAATTTGCCATACCCACATTCCTTCCGCAGACTCAGTTTCCACTTATCTGACCATTACCCTGGTTGCAGCTCTTTTCCCCCCCTTCTCTCCCAAGGTCATACCTACATACCACTATGCATTCAGGGGCTGGCGCTGGTGGATTAGCAGCCCCCTTGCACAAGGGTGGGATTCAAATTTTTTTAACAACCGGTTCTGTGGGCGTGGCTTGGTGGTCATGTTATTGGCTGGGCGTGGCCAACTTAATATCACTCACATCAAGGCACACATCTCCTCACCTGGCCTCTCATGACTATGGGGATGTTGCAACAATCGTAAGTGTGAAAAATGGTCATAAGTCACTTTTTTCAGTGCCATTATAACTTTGAATGGTCACTCCACACAAGCAAAGTACCAGCAAAAGAGGGAAAAAAACTCCAGAGAGGTTCCAGAGACAGGAAGTCTAGTCCTGCCAAGAATGTAATAAGGGTGAACAGAGAGGCAATTTCTGCAAGAAACACCAGAATGTTTCCTTCCTGCTTTCCTTACAGGATTAAGCCAGTAATTTCTTCCAACAACCAGTTCTCCAAACTGCTTAAAATGTTAACAACCGGTTCTAGCAAATAGGTGCGAACTGGTAGAATCCCACCCCTGCCCTTGCAGCTATTGCCATCCAATAGACATTGGGCTCAGACCAAATTTCTGCATTGTACTGCTTCATTTTCAGGGTCAATACTGAAGCATCTCAGATGGTTCATAAGGAAAATTGGTATTAGAACAGTGATGGCGAACCTATGGCAGGCGTGCCAGAAGTGGCACGCAGAGCCATCTCTCCGGGCACACCAGCCATCGCCCGTTGCTCTTCCAGTTTCTGGCATTCCCGCACTTACAAAGACCAGCTATCAGGTGCACATGTGGGAGTGCCAGAAACTGAAAGAGCAGCTCCCTGGTACATATGTGCATGCCAGGAAGCTGAGCTTCCATTTTCCAGTGCATGCAGACCAGGTGGCCGGTGCGCATGCATGCACTGGAAAACGGAAGCTCAGCTCACCAGCATGTGCATGTGTGCGGGGAGCTGCTCTTCCAGTTTCCAGCACCCCCGTGCACATGCTGGGAGCTGTCCTTCTGGTTTTTGGTGCTTCCCCGTGCGTCCACTCCCATTTCTTCCCTCAGTGCCGAAAAGGTTCGCCAACACTGAAAGACGCTTTCTTAACAGTGAGAAAACACTGTCTTAACAGTGGAAAAAACCATATCTAATGCAGTGGGTTAGGGCTAAGATGGCGGTGGCACCATGAAAATAAGATCCTCGAAAGCAAAATCTCTTGATGCTGCAGTACGTGTGGGAGGAGGATGAGACCGCAGAGGCTTTGGTTGGGGGCAGCATCTGATAAAGCTAATCCATGGATCGAAAAATGTAAAAATGTCTTTTTCAAATAATGTTTAATGGTTCTGAGTAATGCTCCAGACCCACCCAAGATGCTGAGGCCTTGGCTTCCTCAAAAATCCTGTTTATTGGGTACATTGTACTGGCACAGTCAAATGTGAAACCAACACTGAATAATTCCCATGTTTTTGGCATAATTAAAAAATACTGCAGATGCTGTCCACCTCCCTTGTGTCACAGGTCACGTTAGACAACCAAGCAGGTGATGAACTTCTCAGCACTCCCTCCTTCCACTGCTAGGGCACCGCTGATTTGGCCTTGGTTCTCAAGAACCTTATCGTTGTTATGTCTGGCACATTGGAGGAAAAACATCCTACATTCCATAAGTCCCCCTCCCCCCACCATAAGTATGGCAAGTAAGAAACGGAGCAAGAGAAAAATATGGCTTCAGCTAGAGTTGTTTAGAAAGTTGACAACGGGCAGTCTTCGTTTTACCACCACAATTGAACCCAATGCTTCTGTTGCTAAACAACACAGTTGTTAAATGAGTTTTGTCCTACTTTACGACCTTTCTTGTCACTGTTGTTAAATGAATAACTACGAATGACTATGACTGTAACTTTGTCACTTGTATCCTTACGATTTTTATTGACTGTTTCCTAGTATGATTTGAGTGCTTATTGTACCCTATGACTATCATTAAGTGTTGTACCTTATGATTCTTGAAAATGTATCTTTTCTTTTATGTACACTGAGAGCATTTGCACCAAGACAAATTCCTTGTATGTCCAATCACACTTGGTCAATAAAGAATTCTATTCTATTCCTATTCCTATTTATTTTATTCTATTCTATCCTACAATTGTCAATTAGTCACACAGTTATTATTAAGTGAATCTGGTTTCTCCATTAACTTTGCTTGTCAGAAGGTTGCAAAAGATGATCACATGACCCGGGACACTGCAAGCATCATAAATACACACCAGTTGCCAACTCTCTGAATTTTTATCACGTAACCACAGGGATGCTGCAACCATCATAACTGTGAAAAACAGTTATAAGTCACTTTTTCAGTGCCGTTTGTGACTTTGAACCATCACTAAACAAATGGTTATAAGTGGAGGATTACCTGTAACGGGGAGAGAAGGTTTTAGGAGAAGCAGACTGAAGACTGTGAGCCAGGCCTGTCAAACTGGTGGCCCACAGGCCAGATATGTCGCATGCAGGCCACACCCACCCCGGCTCAGCCAAAGCAAAAAACCATTGTGATACTTCACGATCTGGCCCATGACACGATCGAGTTTGACACCCCTGAGGTAAACAGTTTCTGTAATTATTTCAATGTGCCATTTTACAACCTTGGAGATTCCTAACTTTAAGGAAAAGGTCCCTTCTGAACCAGTGGTGGTATGCTACCGGTTCAGACCGGTTGAGGCGAACTGGTAGTAAAAATCACTACCAGTTGAGCCAAACTGATAGTTTAAAAAAAAGCCTCCGATCAGCTGAGAGGAGGGAAAAAAGCCTCCGACAATCAGTTGAGAGGATAAAAGACTAAAAAGTGCGTGGAAGTGGGGGAGGGTCGCTCCTAGCTTTTTGTTTCTTCATCCTCTCAGCTGATTGGCTTGTTAGGTGAGTGCATATTAGGCCACGCGCACGTACAATCACCACCGAAGCAGTAGCAACTAAGGTAGGATCTCACTACTGTTCTGAACCCTTTGCTCTAGCCACCAATGCAGTTGCAGGATACTGTCTCTTATGCTGTCTCTTATCCGACTGTTCCCTAGGCAGCATCTCTTTGTCCTGTTTCCCAAGCTCTTTCCCACATACCATTACAGCTGACAGTCCCTAAATGATCTTCATTGATATTGCTAAAACAAAAGCAGGGTCAGATGTAGTAATTGGATGGGAGACCACCAGGAAATCTTGAGACCACAACCTATACTGGAAAGTTTTTTTTAAAAAAAAAGATTCCGGAAGAAGGCAAAGGCAAACCATTTCTAAACAATTGTCAAGGAAACTAGAGGGATGACTCCAAGCAATATTTCAAGCAATATAAATATTCTCTTCTATTCATTCAAGGTGCAGCTAGACTTAAGGGAATCTTTAATGATGTAATCCTCCTCCATGCCCTTTGCTTATGCCCGCTTGCTGGAAATCCTAATTGCAGGCCTGGTAGGAAACTGTGTGGCAAGAGGAGGATGGATATGTGTTTGAGGGGGAGAGAATGTGCTTCTCCCCTTTTATGCCATCGGGCTACAGCACATTTTTAAATCTTTCAGCTTTGCTGCCACTGTAGATAAGGTTAACTATCTGCTTGTCCTAGAAAAATCTGATGAATGGTTTGTGACCAAGAAGAAATGATCTACAAGAGGGCTGGTTTTCAACCCAGGATGGAGAAACCTGGGAAAACCCATGAGGTCTTTGTAGAGTAACTGAATGAGAATCTGAAAGAATTGAAACATCAGGGGCTGACTCAGTGTGGCCTTTGGAAGAAGGCTTTCTCTCAAATGTAAAGATGGCGAATGTTGCGCAGGTGATAAGAAACTGTGCAGTCTGACTCTGACTGAGTTGCTTGATAGTGAGATTGGCAGCACATAAAATCAACCAATCATTTTGAGGGACAGTGTGGTATCAAGGACCCTTAAGGGTGGTGGGATTCAAAATTTTTTACTACCGGTTCTGTGGGCGTGGCTTGGGGGGCATGGTGTGGCTTGGTGGGCGTGGCTTGGTGGGCATGGCAGAGGGAGGATACTGTAAAATCTCCATTCCCTCCCCACTCCTGGGGGAAGGTTACTGCAAAATCTCCATTCCCTCCCCACCCCACTAACCTGCTTTCCAGCTCCGTTCTCCTGTGCAGGGCAACAAAAGAAGACCCAGCCGATCAACTGGGACTTGGGAGGCAGAGAATAGATGGGGGCGGGGCCAGTCAGAGGTGGTATTTGCCGGTTCTCTGAACTACTCAAAATTTCCACTATCAGTTCTTCAGAACTGGTCACAACCTGCTGAATACCACCTCTGCGTAAGGGCCCCATTCATCCAAATAAGCCTATAGAAGGAAATAGGCAGAAAACCAAAGCAAGCAAACCTTGTCTCTTCCAACGTAGCTTAAGGGCTCAGATGTTCTTGGCAAAGACACACCTAGAGGGCAGAATCTCATACTAGGACTGCTGAAGGTCCCAAATGTAGGAAGACAAGTCACTTTGCGTATTGCTTGTTGAGAGCGATAGAAGATGCCAAACTGAACAGCAGGAACAAGCGGGGGGGGGGGGTTTTGGACTTACCTGGGTGTCCCAGTGACATTGTCAGATCATTAGAAAAGCTTTTGCAAATAATTGACCCTGCAATCTGATAGTAAATCGAAACAGAAGCCGATTTTACTGTAATGTCAGGCTCTGCCTAAAAAGGCTTCCAGAATGTGCTGCTTTCCAACAAATGACACCATTCTTTGTGGGGGCTTCGTGGCCAGAATTCACAATAACCAGAGTATTTGACAGCAAGTCCCCATAACAAAGGCAAAGAATGTGAGTTTAAAAGGGAAATTTTCCATTTGCCAGTGTTCCTGAAAGCATCGCTGAGGTACGGACTGATTTGTCAACTCATATTAAAGCATTTGAGTGGGACATTCTGTGTTTTGGACTGTAGAAATACATTCTAGAGGTGAGAGGCATTGTTTTAGTGAGCTTCACTGTGAGACGTCAATAAGATTAGTCAATAACATTAGTCAATACAGATCGCAAGAGATCCTTGCTACCGGCTTGAAAGGGACTTGAATTTCATCTTTTCTTACCACCTGTAAAATAAAGACCCTGCAGCATGTGGCCTGTCTTTGCCTTCTTTTCAAGTGTTTCCCCCCACACCGGCAACGTCTCATTCTACAACTCTGGTTTTCTCTGACAGATTTACATTCACATAATGACCAGACTCAATTTTGAGAAATCCATTGCTTCGTTTCCGAGCCTATAAAAAGTCTCGCAGGTGCTACCAACCACCTGCTATTCCTGATACATCACTCATGTCTGAACGTGATGAATGGTATGCCTCACTTTTGATCCATTTTCTTAAAATAGTCTTCTGTGATTATTCGGCACAATAGAAAGTGGGAGAAAAGGTGCCATTTGCTTTGGAAAGTGGTGCAATGCTTGTTCTGTTGCAGGTGTAGTGTTGGTAAAGGGATACAAGAGAGAGGGAGAGGCGGGGGGGAAACAGGCCTCTTTGTGTTCTAATGGCTGGTTGTCTCTAAACACTTAAGAGAGAAAATAGTTCCAGAAATATCCACAAAGAAGCTCTAAAGGGAACAAAGACAGGAACAAAATACACATACAGTGGCAATAGAAAATAAATTGGTGACTATCTGTAAATCCTATTATTGTCCCAATGTCTAAATATTGCTACTGCCAAGGACTCCCATTGATTTACCAGCATGGAAATATAATATTATCGTGAACATATTTTTCAAATAATACAGACGGCACCAGAGTCAAAGTAATTTTCTGTGCTATATGGAATATTATAAAGCGGGTAGCTTGCCTCTTACTTTGGATATCAGAATGTCTAACTTGTCATGAACTTTGCATCTGAGCGCATGTGATAAAGATGCTTCAAGAAGGCTGTTCACCCTGAGTTTTAAATGACTCTCTTATTGGGGTCACGGGGTGATTTTGCTTCCCCTTAGCTTTTCTTTGCCTTAGAAGAGCTCCATGAGCCAACATTATTGTTTACTTACAATTTATATTAAAATGTGGAGGGTATCTTTTCTTCAGCCTGGCATCTTCAGAGATTTGGGAGACTACAGAATATGGCAGGGAAAGGACTGAAGTGTTTCTTGCAAGTATTTTAAGAGTAGAGTTTAAGATTCTCTCCCTGTTCTTGGAAGGCACAATCAGAATAAACATGCATTTAGAATAGAATAGAATAGAATAGAATAGAATAGAATAGAATAGAAGAGAATAGAATAGAATAGAATAGAATAGAATAGAATAGAATAGAATTATTTATTGGCCAAGTGTGATTGGACACACAAGGTATTTGTCTTGGTGCAAATGCTCTCGGTGTACATAAAAAATACATTCATCAAGAATCATAAGATACAACTCTTTCACTTGTCAAGTTAGAAAGCGCATTGCAACATTCAAAGCCAGTGTAGTATAATGGGCAAAGTATTGGATCTGGACCCAGCTTTGAATTTATTTTCAGCCATCAAAACACAGTGTGAATTTCTCTCAACCCAACCTCCTGGATGGAACGGTTGTTGTGAGGTACAACAAATCGAAAATCACTGCGGATACTTCAGACAAGATATACATAAAAGAAACAAGGAAATGTGTTCCGATTTGTAAATGAGCATGTAAATCTATGCTAAATAATAAACAGTGATAAACAATGAATGAATATGAGACCTAAGTGATTTGTTAAGAGTTGAAGATGATTTGACAGCACACAAAAATCAATCAATCAGTGTGAACCATAAAAAAGATTGGTGTACTGCACAATGTGGGATGAATAAAAGTTTATATAGTATCTTAATTTGGGAAAAAATAAGGGAAAAATAAGGAAGTGTTCTTTGGGATATCCTTTCTCTGTATTTCAGAGATGGTCTTTATTTTCTTCAAGCTATTCATCTCACCTATTATATTATTGGAAAATCTACATATGGTGGATATCCTGATTCTACACACACACACACACACACACACACACACACACACACACCTTTTCTTTTTTTCTATTTCTTGTTGACTGAATTCATGTATCATGCTAACCTACTTTTGGTTAAGCTGAGATTTGTTGATTAGTAATAATAATCCGGGTTAAGACAGCATGCCGAGTCGTAATCTATAGTTCATAACCCACCATGCCTCAAATGAATCAAGTAATGGTTTATTTAGCATGGTTCATGAAATAGCACATCCTGTCTTCTCATTCATAAGTGACTGACATCTATTACCAGCCAAATATTGCCCAAAGCTTTTACAGCTGCAGGATTGACTGAGATGATTAATGGAAAAAGATGACATTACTGTGAAAGGGATTTATACTTTGCCTCTCTCCCCAGCAAGCAAGTCTGAAATGAAAAATCAAGACTAAATAATGAAGATGATGAATATACGGATTAGAATTAATTTGCTATTTTTCAGTAGTAAACAATTAGCCTATTTAATTTGCAGATTTATTTTCTAGCCAGAAGAGTTTGGGCTTGCATAATATCCTTACAGTGCCTTTTTCTGGATGATTGTAACTTTTCCAAAAGATGCTAAAGAGTTTTCTCTCTTAAGAGTTAACATAAGAAAAAGAAATTATAGTGATACTTAATACCATATGATCTGATAATACCCAAGGTTCCTGTTGTTGTGGTTTTTTTTTCTGTCTTAATGCAAAACAGGCAAGTTTTACCGAGACACTGCTGTTGCCTGAAATACTTCTTTGTTATTCATATGGTGCTTTGTCATTATAGGTAAAATTCCAAAATATCATTAATAATCTTTCAAGTTTTTGCATTCAAGTCTGAGTCAAATGAACTTTTTATAAGGCTAATTCCCTTTGTGGGATTTGCCAAGTATATAATAATCCATATTAGACAGTTCCCCAAACATTATTTCAATATATTTTTGTTTAAACTGCTATCATTTATAGAAATCCAATGAATCTGACTTGGGGAATGCGGTTACCCTGTGGTGAGATGGGCATCCAATGAATCTGAATGAAGGAATGAAGGAATAAATAAATAAATAGTTCATACTAGTAATTTATACAAAACAGTGGTATGAACATGTTTGTTGCAACTTGCTGGCCATATTAAGGTTAGTTTGTAGCCTCTTTATTGTGAGAATCTGGACATATATATATAGCATCCAATGCAGCCTGTGATGACTGCAAAAATAAATATCAGAATAAAATATAGCACCACCTCTGAGAAAAAATACCCTCCCCCATCTCCAGGAGTTTCTTTAGGTATAAAGAAAATCAAGAATTCAATAAATATTTCCCACTACACAGACACTATTAGAAAAATATCTATATTCCTTAACCACAGTAATTCACATCTATTTAATACAGAAGTAGATTTAGAATTAGCAATTATAGAAATAATCTGATTAATAATCCTTAATGCTAGAAATGATTTAGCTGCATTTCAAGTCCCAATTTGGGATTCCAAGTTTAGGACAGGGCGCGTTTTAGTCATCAGCTACAACGATAAAAGAGAAAGAAAGGGTACAGTATGCAAACAAATATTTTGCTCATACTTATTGTGGTGTGACATTAGAAAGTTGACCCAGTTAATTAAAATGCAGATTTAATAATGCTTTAAACATTTCAGGTGAAAATCTTTAATATTGATTCTACCCTTTTCCATGTACTTTCTTGCATTATTTGTATTGCAAAAAGAATGGGAGGAAGCTGCAATGTTGTCCTTACACACACACACACACACACACACACACACACAGAGAGAGAGAGAGAGAGAGAGAGAGAGAGAGAAATTTGATCCAGAGAGTTTTCCTTGGTCAAATCATCATGAAAGGAAAAGATAAATGAGATCTAGAGGTTATAGGTTTCTCTGATCATAATGGGTCAAGATACATTCCTATTAAGCTTTGTAAAGTTTCACATGAAAGCTATATAGACCCAAATGCCAACAGCATCTTAAGCAACCTATTCAAGTGAATACTTTTGGCCCAGCCAGATCTCTATTAGCATGGCATCCCTCCAAAATAAAAGCATTGCATTCATCCCTTGCTTAAATCTTGCTGAGGTCATAGCTGTGCAATTCCCCTTGACTTAGCAGAGAATGTTGAAATCACCATGTGAGACTGAATTGGGAATTAGTTATGTTACAGGTTGGGAATTTAATAATGTATTAGTTTAAGGATGTATTTCAGAGCTGTTAGGAGCTGATGAGCTAGTTTGGTGTAGTGGTACCTGGTTAGACATGAGGAGTATGAGAGTTCTAGTCCCATCAGAGGCACTGGGTGACAATTTAGCAAGTCAGTCTCCCTCAGCTCTGGGATGCAAACCACCTCTGAAAACCATGCCAAAAAAAGGGCAGGCACTTGTCCAAGCATTCGCCAGGAGTCAAAAACTGACTCAAAGGCACACACCCCTCCAAAAAAAAAAAAAACTGTAAGTGTGAGTATTGTCTGAAATAGACAAAGAAACAAAAATACCCCAAGGAAGAGAGAATCTGGCACATATAACTTTCTTTCAAGATGGCTTAGGGAGTCACCTCAAAGACATTTCTAAAGCAATTCTCAGCCACCCAAATGAAATCTCTTGCTGAAAGCTAACACTTCTAAATTGAATGGGACCAATTCCCAGGTAAGGAAGGACGGGATTTAGTTTAACAGAAAGCAACAGAAGTAGTAATTTAATCTTATTGACCTGTAATTGATAGTAATCAATGAAATCTTGTCTTCTTTCTGATACAATGGGAAGAAGTCAAAGTATGGGAGTCTTGGCTATGTTCTCCTGTGTTTGAAGGCAATTGGAAAATTGAAATCATATCCCCAGTGATCACCAATTTTACACACCGATAAACAAAATACACCAATTATGCCCATTTTTACTGTATTGTAAAATACACATATCCATTCATACAGATCAGATTCCATTCGTTCGTCCTAGGCTTTCCATTGATTTATATAAAATTGTTCAGGTTCTTCAAAATATTTTCAACAACAAATATTTCTCCTCTTCCTCCTGTCACTGACTAACTTAGAAATCTCCACTATTTATCTTAGAAGAGATAGCTTTGTGGTGTAGGTAACTCCTGTGTACCTTCTCTTTCTTTTTAGATGTTTGGAACAAATTGTGTTATGTACTGTCAAGTCGGTTGAGGATTGCCCATAAGATAACAGAACAGGATAAAAGAGTTGGAAGGGACCTTGGAGGTCTTCTAGTCCAACCCCCTGCTAAAGCAGGAGACCCTGTACCATTTCAGACAAATGGTCATCCAATCTCTCGTTAAAAACTTCTAGTGATGGAGCACCCACTTCTGGAGGCAAGCTGTTCCACTGGTTAATTATTCTCACTGCTTAATTCTTCCCACCCCAGATATTAGGCTTATGGACATTGAAGTTTTACAATGTAGGTTTACGTTGTAGTACCTAACTTCTGAAATTCCCTTCCTTGGACTGGGTGAGGAATTCTGGAACTTGAAGTGCAACATTTTTAAGTTGCTGAGGTTAAGAAATACTAATCTAGAGTTAAGACCATTAGTTTGCAGTGTTTTCTGGGATGGGGTGGGAGATGTCAATGGGTCAAGCTCCTCATTGTGATACAAAAATCATTCCTTTTGTGGTGCATGACCAAAAGAGGCAGAATTTGCAATATGACAGAGCAATGCTGTTTTCCTCCTTTTGACGAAAGCTGCAGAACTTGATGGACAGCCGATGTTTGTTTGCAACTTATTTTGCCATTCAAGTTTCAAGGTTAGAATCAGAAGTCTTACATCTAAAGTATCTGAGAACTGCAGCACTGATATAAAAAAAAACTTAGATACAAAAATCCCCAGTGAGTTCACACTGAAGGATATTAGGATTATGTTATGTTGAAAAGGAGAAGATACTTTACCAGGAAACACTCCTACTACATGTTTGCATTTTTTCCTAGGCCCTAGTGATGTCTGTGTAATCCTGTTTTGACTCTGGAGGTGGGAGTGTGTTAGAAGACTCTTGCATGGAGGAGCCAAACCACTGCAAAAGAATTCTGGAAGCCAATTGCAATGTAAAAACATTGAAGTGCCAAACAGTGGTATCTCCTTCATACACCTCCCAGAGCTGGCCCTGACTCACCCGCTCTGTATTGGGCTCATCCCTTTCCTCCGCTTGAGTCAACTGTGAGTTGAAGGAGCATCTAGTTCAGGGCTGAGGGCTACTCCTACCACCCCACCTGCAAGTCCTCCTCATTACCATCAATGGTTGTCAGCAAGACAGTGGTGAACAGCAGATTTCAGCCCTGGCCTAACTATGATTCTTCCTCAATGTATGATTAGATGTCCTTCAGCCTGGCCTGTCTAGCAAGGGGCCTATGCTAGGTAAACTGGATTGGGAAATTAAAATCATGGATTTTAATACAGGTAGTTCTCAACCTATGGACCACAACTGAGCCCAAAATTTATGTTGCTAAGTGAAAAAATTGTTGAGTTTTGCTCCATTTTATGACTTTTCTTGTCACATTCTTGCCAACAGAGCCATGGTGGCACAGTGGTTAGAATGCAGTACCGCAGGTTAACTCACTGCTCGCTCCAGGAGTTCGATTCTGACCAGGCTCAAGGTTGACACAGCCTTCCATCCTTCCGAGGTCGGTAAAATAAGGGCCCAGATTGTTGGGGGAAATATGCTGACTCCGTAAAGAGAGGGCTGTAAAGCACTGTGAAGCAGTATATAAGATTAAGTGCGATTGCTATTTGTTAAGTGAATCACTGCAGTTGTTAGTAACTGCAGTGATTCACTTAGTAATTCAATTAGTAACACGGTTAAGTCAATCTGGTTTCCCTATTGACCTGGCTTGTCAGAAGGTCACAAAAGGGGATCACATGACTCCCAGGGACACTGCAACCATCATAAATGTGAGTCAGTTGTCAAGCGTTCAAATGTAAATCACGTGACCAAGGGGATCATAAGTGTGGTCATAAGTGTGAAAAATGGTCCTGAGTCCTTATTTCAGTGCCATTGTAACTTCGAACGGTCGCTAAGCGAACTTTTATAAGTTGAGGACTATCTGTACTACTTTCATTATAAAGTTACAGTAACAGAATCCTGCAAGTCCACCTGCACCTCCCCCTCCCTCTGTTTACCTGCAGGAGAACTAGAGAGGGTCAAGCTTGAGATGATTTCTTAAATTACATTTCTGCCCTGGGCTCAGATTTCTTTTATCTGATCATTGCCTTGGTTGCAGCTCTCCCTCCTGTTACTTACTCAAAATTACCTTTACTTCCCATTATAGCTTAGGGCACCTGACTGAGATTGGCAAGTACCACATTTATTCCTCTTCTTCAAGGGCAAGTTGGAACCTTTTATTCCCCACCCCCCCCCAATCAATTTATTTGCTTTTGCTTTTTGGGGGATAGTCTTCACCAGCCACAAGATGCCACAGGGATTTCTTTTGTCTAAAGTCTTGGGAAGTGACCTATCAATGATCCCATATTGAAGATGGGGTTGAATTCTAGGCTAAGAAATTAAACCAAAAGCTAAATAGTACCGATGTATTACAGTTTTAAAAACATATTAAGATTCCAATATTATAAATGATCATCTTTCAGCCATCAAATGCACACATTCCCAAATTGCCTTATGATGGCGGTTAAACAAACAGGCTAATTAAGAATAGATAATAAATAACTGTATGCCGCAAAGAATTCACAACACAACTAATCTCATTTAAGAGAAATATGTTGAAATAGCCGTTAGAAAGACTGCAGAACCAGAGGGAAGAGAAACATATGGACAGCAGATCAGAGAGAACAGTGAAATAATTCCCAGGCCCTAGACATCTTATCGAAAGTGGAATCAGATGGCCCAGAAGCATTTCATTTGGGAGACATATTGAGAACAAATTGACCAAAAATGGTGGTGATAGACATCAACTAAAGGGGTTTCTTGTTTGTCACACTTTAGTCTTCTGTCTCTCATTACAAATATTCAAATTCATTTGATGACGCCCAATGGCTTTTTCACCATTGTAAGCCAGGGAGGGGCACTCGTGGCCTAGAGTTGGTCGACCCCCAAACCAAAATGTTGAGGTGGATCGAATAATTTTGGGCAAGGAGGAGGGAACCAAGAAGGCATACAATGGTAGGATTAAGTTTCCGCTAGGTTTCGTTTCTTGATTTTTCCCTTATAATGCCCCCCTGTAAAAACCCAAAGTTCAAAAAATTCCAGAGTGAACATTTCAGTCTCTCCCTGCTACATTACTGGGTCACTAACATATACTCAATCATGGATTTATGAATGAATGAATGAATGAATGAATGAATGAATGAATGAATGAATCCAGGCCTGAAAATGTTACCAGCTCCTATGGAAAACATAAAGATATGTAAAGCAGCTTCCCTGCCAGCAAGGATATTTTCAAACTCCTTGGGTGGCTAGGACACAAAGGCAGCAACAACTTGAGAGGTTGTTGTCATAGGGCAGCATAAATGTAGGAATCCAATTGGCTGAATATTCATACATCAGCCCAATTTATACTGTTAAAAGAAGGATTTGGATTTGGCTGGAGGCAAGTGTGTCATTGTGGGACTAAGAGCACCTTCCAATTGATTATCGATCATCCTCAACTTACAACCATTCAATTAGTGATCATTCAAAGTTACAACGGCACCGAAAAAAATGACTTATAACCATTTTTCACACAACCATTGTAGCATTCCCATGGTCACTTGGTCAAAATTTGGATACTTGGCAACTTGCATGTATATATGAGGTTTACAGTGTCCCGGAGTCATGTAATCACCTTTAGTGACCATTCCCCCCTCCCATTTAAATGTCTTTATTTTCTTTAAGTATATTTATTTTGTTTTATCATAAAAGATGGAAAACAAACAAAAACATGTGTCCAGCACTAACATTGACAAAAAAGAAAGAGGATTAGTGTACAAAAAAGGAGAAAAGTTGACCAAATATCAAATAAATTTAACATTAAATATATATATGGATGCTGAAAAGAAGAAAAAACAATAAATTATCCTCCCCATTTACAAATACACACACACACACACATGTGCACACACATAAATAAAGAACAATCAACAGGTTAAGCTAAACATTACACTAATCTTCAAATCCCTCTTCACTAATCCTTCTGTTAACCATCTATTATTGCATTTAACACACAGAAAGTGACTTATAACTGTTTTTCACCCTTACAACCATCGCAGTATCCTCATGATCATGTGATCAACATTCAGATGCTTGGCAACTGATTCATACTTATGACCGTTGCTGTGTCCCGGGATCATGCAATCCCCTTTTAAAACCTTCTGACAAGCAAAGTCAGTGGTTCACTTAACAATCATATTACTAACTGAACAACTGCAGTGATTCACTTAACAGCTGTGGCAAGAAAGGTCATAAAATGGGGCAAACTTCACTTCACAATTGTCTTGATTAGCAACAGAAATTTTGGGCTGAATTGTAGTTGTAAGTTACGACTACCTGCACTTAAAGCAATATCTGGACTCAGAATCCTTTTAGTCCATTTCATCTCCACCAACTTGCATCTCCAGGTTCTGACAAAAAGGAACTAAGATCCTGGGATCCTTGTCATTCCTTTGCAGAAGGTGATATTGACATGGTGCTTCACTTTACTCTGTCTCTATGACAAGCAAAGCATACAAATTCAGTGTTGGAAGCCTGATTTCAAGATATTTTAATGATCCAAAACCCATGATTGAACAATACTTTATATAGAGCAACCAAAATATCAGAAAACTATTAAGCAAGTATTTGAATTTTCAAGGCCTCTTTATTAACCTGGATTATCAACCAGGGAGACAGGGGGAAAGAGGGAGAAGGGGGAGGGAGGAAACAGTATAATAATATTGTTGGCTTAAAATGAACATAGCAGGTGGCAAACGAACAGCCCAACACTATTTAATTAAATGAAATTTATTCCTATGCAAGCAATTATAGGATTTGATTCGGTTCAGGTTTGTACTCCATCTTGCAGATTTCAAATTTTACGTGGGTAGCTCACTGATCCTTCAGGTTTCAGTACTATCTAATCCAGCAGTTATCTGGAGTTTCATCTACTCAAACACATTTAACCTGTTAGGCAAATATCATGGTTTTACACTTGCACAATTGGTAATCAATTTCATATGAGCAGGAGTCAAATTGGAAAGTTTTACTTCATAGTTGTGGGGGAATATAGTTTTAGTGAATAAGTCCCATTTGGGGAAGATTAAAAAAAAACACCCTTTTCCTCCAGTTTAGGATCTTGCTGTTCAGCAGTTAAATTTAGTGGTAAGGTATTTTAATTTTTCAAAAATACTCCATGATTGTCATTCTAAAATCTTTCCAATGAAACCTACATGATAGCTGAGTGTCTTTTGAGTACATACTACATAATAGGCGGCAGAACCATAAGAAAAACAATATTTTAAATTAGATTTTAATAAACAACAAGCAGCCAGACAAGCAACAGAAATGTGGTGAAACTATATGAGCATCTATAATAAGGAAGAATCTATTAATATTGAATGCATCGTTCAAAATAAAGTGAAGTCTTGAGGGGATGAAAACAAAAGCGCTTTTCTCTGAAATCTTGAAATATCTGCATCAGTATATTAAATAATTTTATGGAAGATCAAATCATGCTATAGGCTGCAGGAAGGAAATTACTTAGTTAGAGGGCTGCCTTGAATTCCAACACCTCGCTTTGCTCCAATTTTTAGTTTTTAGACTTGGCACTAAAGACTACATTTTATTTAATTATTGTATAACTTTTCTCAAGCACATTTCGGCATCTTTGTATAATAAGACACTATTATAATGTTGCTATGGCAATTCTAAACACTGAAGAAACACTCTCTGCCTGTAGTGTTTGATGCTTTAAAAATTTGGAGAAATTCTTCTTAAAAACTGGACAAAAATCTAAGCTGTAACATTTTAGATGTGATCTCTTTTTTGTAAAACTAAAGTGAAAGGCCAGAAAGGAAAAAAAAAAAAACCACCATGCAAAATTCTTACATCAAACAGGCTATTCTATGCAAGATTCTCATAAACCTACTTCTGTATAAAGATAATCAGAGTTTGACTTTAACAGAATAACAGAATTGGAAGGGACCTCAGAGGTCTTCTAGTCCAACCCCTTTGCCTAGGCAGGAAACCCTATACCATTTCAGACAAATGGCTGCCCAATCTCTTCTTAAAAACCTCCAGTGATAGAGCACCCACAACTTCTGGAGGCAAATTTTCTTTTGTTAATAAAATTTTCAGATATTCAAAGATACCATATACATATTTGTTTAGTAAAAAAAAGGAGAATATGCATATACATATATTCATTTGGGACTTTAATGTGGTTTCAAGAGCCCCAAAAAAGACATTTGATGGTGCTTCAGTACAGTTGGAGAGTAACGCTAAGTATTTTTAAGAGGGAGATACACACACATGTATACATACACAAATATATTATATTATTATGTTATGTTATGTTATGTTATGTTATGTTATGTTATGTTATGTTATGTTATATTATATTATATTATATTATTATATTATATTATATTATATTATATTATATTATATTATATTATATTATATTATATTATATTATATTATATTATATTATATTATATTATATTATATTATATTATATTATTATTATATTATATTATATTATATTATATTAAATATATATATATATATATACTTATATATATAGAGAGAGATATATATATATATATATATATATATATATATATATATATATATATACATACATACATACACACACACACACACACACACACACACACACACACATATACTGCAAGCTCACGTTACTCTGAGAAGCACAAAGCTGAAGACACAAGCCTGAAGATGATGAATGAGACTTCATCGAAACGTCACCTAGATACTTCCAATTTTATGCGGGAGAAAACCCGAATAACCAAAGATCGATCTATCTATCTATCTATCTATCTATCTATCTATCTATCTATCTATCTATCTATCTGTTTTCTTAAGTTTTCGCGGGTACTTACATGTATGGCATTCAGCTTTGTTCGGGTATTTTCCCATGTCATGGTAGTTGTGCTTTTAAAGTTGTAGCAACGTTTCGGCAGAATCTCATCTGCCATCATCAGGCTTCTGTATATGATGAACACTATACAGAAGCCTGATGATGGCAGATGAGATTCTGCCGAAATGTCGCTACAACTTTAAAAGCACAACTACTATGACGTGGGAAAATACCAACTTACAACTTAGCAACCATTCAAAATTGCAGTCTGGCTGAAAAAGACTTACAACTTGAATCTGAACTTTTGAAGGCTGCCTCCCCTCACATCCCTGCAGTCTCACAACCACATCACAACTGCTCAACAACATGGCCTCATTTACAGCCGTTTGCATCATCTCACAGTCATGTGACCAGATTTTACAATGGTTTTGCCAAAATCTGGCCCTTCTGCTTTTCAGCAAAACAGCACCTTAGGAAACAATGGGTCCATTTAATGACCGTGGCATTTGCTTAACAATTGTGGCATTTGCAGGTAAATTATTGCATTTGCTGAACAAGTGACTGACCCTTTCAATGGGCAGGCTCCGTTATGGTAGAATATCCATATATTGTAATCTGCTTGCAGAAGAATTTAAGATACTGTATAACCCTATGGAATATTGGGGGCAAGCCAGGCCCCCAATCTCCTGGCCATTAAGGAGTCAAACCATGCCTTTGCGGCCTTGCACGGGGAACTTAGAGGACTATATAACTGTGGGGCTGATTAGTGGCCTGAAAGCTCTCCCTTCACCTTTTAACTAATTTTAATATTGTTTAATTACTTTTGCCTCTTTTTAGTTTTTTCACTTTTATGTATACTGTTTTTCTATTTTTATTATTGTTTTTTTTTTATTGTATGCTGCTCAGAGCCCTTCTCTGAGGGAAATGGCAGTTCAGAAATCAGACAGACAGACAGACAGACAGACAGACAGACAGATAGATAATGGATGGATGGATGGATGGATGGATGGATGGATGGATGGATGGATGGAAGGATGGTTGGATGGATGGATGGAAGGATAGGATAGGATAGGATAGGATAGGATAGGATAGGATAGGATAGGATAGGATAGGATAGGATAGGATAGGATAGGATAAGCAAGCAAGCAATAAGAATAACAACTAAAATGAACAGATCCAGTTAAAAATTGGTAAGTCAGAAATAGCAAATTGCATAATGACTGGATTCATATATCTTGTTCAACTATAATATGGCTTCTCTGGTTTTCATTTTGCATATTGTTGTCAAAACATATCTACTGTGATATATTGAATAAAGGCACAATTTTTAAAAAATGTCTTAATGCAATTTCTGAACCAGATAGTGGTGTTTAGAACTTTATAAATTGAACAGTGAAAAAGGACTGGTCTTTGGCCGAAGAAAGAATTTTAAATTCATATTATTGTTTTCCTCTTTAGTAAGAAAGATATAGCCAAGGTAGAAATTTTAGTAAGGATTATTATGTGCCTTCCAATTATTTTCAACTCCTGGTGACCACATGGATAAGATTTCCTCCATGAAAAGCTAATATTATGAGCTAAAAATCTATTAGTCATCACTTTTATTATCACTGTCAATATTATCAGTGTCCCTGATCTCATAAAGTTTTCAGCACATAGCCAGAGCTCTTCCCCTTTAGACTTCTACAAAGAGAAGGAAACAAATTAAATAACTACAGAGGGGGATCACTGGGTTAAGGACAGCATGTATTGTCCAACTCTGTGCTTTGTAAAGACATACCAGAATTGGGGAGAGGTGCATAAGAAAGGTATCTCTCATCAGGATCCCTGTTTGGTCTGTTGAATGGCAACATCAAAGATCAAACCAATATATAAATTATCTGTTTGTTTTTGTTCATTTTTTTCCTCATAGGAATATAGTAACAGGTCACCTAGAAAGCACAGGGAACCTGTTAGCTCCTCTAATTGGTTGCCCTTTCTGCATTACTGCTAGCAAGCAATGTCAAACTTCTTGCTGAATACACAATTCTCCTCTCAAGATTATCTCCATATGCTTTGCCATCTGAAAAACTTCTGTTTTCCAGTTCCTTCGGTTCTCCTATAAATCAAATATTTTTTTAAAAAAAACTTTTCCAATTTATTAGAATCTACTTATACACATATAGTATTTCTAATCTGCCTCAGAATGTAGCTCCTGGCAATGGTTTTGTCTTATGAGCCGCAGGGGAGGTAGAGGGAGTTATAGTGGCAAGCTATTTTTGAGCAACAAATGAACTTCCTGACTTGTGGTTTCCTGATCAAAACTGTTCCCTGGCTGGCTTGCATTCACCAAGTTTTGCCTCATTGACACTTTGTCTTGCTTTTTGAGTTTCCTATTTCACCCCACAACTTGGTAGGAACTGGATTTTGCATCTTGCCATATATATATATATATATTTAATAAGTTCCACCTAAGCTCTTGCTGTATTTGAAAGAGATTCCATTCTTTTCTAGCGGTGGAACAAAAGGGGTAACTTCATTTCCTCCTAATGGTTTGGATTTCAATTCCTGTTGTATCCTAAGTGCCATGTAATGGTGGTCCAGTAAATCAGGACTTCAATGGAACAGGGCTTGTAGAGGGGAAAGAGGTGGTTGTTGTTGTTTTACAACACGTGGGAATACAAACAATGCACCTCCCTCTGAACTGTTGAAGTAGCTGTGTCATTTTCCAGGCTACATCATAACTTTGAAAGTTGTCTTCACTGGCTCTGCCATAGCAGTGGCTTTGCACGCACACACATACACATACACAAACTGCACTGGTTTGACAGAAAATGCTGCTGCATTGACAATTTCAAGAGAAAGGCTTTATTTTGTGCATTAATATTCTGTAAAGTATCTCTGATCACTTTTGACTGTTTTTCATCAACCTAACAAATAACACATCTTAAAATAACAATATATAGCTTCTAGATGTGTACGGCCAAAAGATTCTTTCTCTGCAAGTGGGGATTGCCGTCTATTTTGGAAAAAAGTTCATTTTGATGGAAAATGTGTGTATGTGCATGTGTGTGTGTGTATATATACACATACACACACACAACTTTGATTGGGGCTTATTTTCCTGTCAGTCTTGTGTGAGAGTGGGAAACAGTTAGGTTTATTGTCTAATCTCTCTCTCTCTCTCTCTCTTTCTCTCCCTCCCTCCTTCCCTCTCTCTCCCTCTCTCTCTCCTTCCCCCCTCCCTCTTTCTTCCTCTCTCCCTCCCTCTCTCCTTCTCTTTCTCTCCCTCCCTCCCTCTTTCTTCTTCTTTCTCCCTCCGTCTCAGCCGTCTGAATGCATTTACTGACTTTAGCTTTTATAACTGGATTTGTACCATGAGGAGTTACCTATAAAAAGATAAGAACATACAAGCATTAAAAAAAAAAAACCATATGGAATCACAAGCCATAAAATATGCTACCAGATCTCCTAGGCTTGTGTCCTTCAAAAGTGGATTAGAAAAACAATTTAGACCTCATGCAATTGTAGCATCTCTCTGCTATTCATTAAAATAAAATCTTCCAGCTTCTGCACAAGCTTGAGAAAGAGATGTCATTGCTTTAAGAAATCCACTTATAAAAATGCCATGACTCTTAAAGCAACAACATCTTTTTGTTTTTAGGCTCACGTGGAATCCTGAAAAAGAGGGGTTACTCCAACTAATGAAAGAAAGGTGCTACACTTCCTGTAACATTCAATTCTGCTGGGCAAGGACAAGGAATCAAATGCTACTGAGCCTGAATCTGTCATGTTCCTACGTGGCATCAGTGTTAATGTTAATCCCTCAATGGGAGGGATGCAAGGAGTTGAAATTCAGCAGGCTTTGGAGAGTCCCACTTCCTGACCTCTGGTCTAAAGAGTCGGAACTCAAAAAGAAAAAAGTTTTGAACTCTGCTCCATAAAGGAAAAACCTGAACTTTGCCAAGCTAGCTTCCTGATTGTTAGAGAGTTCAAGGGAGCCATTTAAAGACACAGCCAGAAGTTGAAGATGGTCAATTCTTGAACCAGCAGAAAAATACATTGGTCTTTGTAGGAAGTTAGCACCCACCCCCCTCCTAGGAAAATGAAATACTTTAGGACATATTTAAAACGGCAGAATATTTACCCTAAAAGAGAAGTAGAAACTCAGAAGCAGAAACTCACCTCAGAAGCAGAAGCTCACCCCCACCTTTGTTAATCGGCGGGCTATTAAGGCCTGGGCCAGATTATTCTACATAACAAAGCCCTCTACCCATCTCACCACATGGCCTGGGAAGAATTGCATCAGCCAGCATTCAGGTGAAGCCATGTGGTCCAGACAAAGCCTACAAAGTTAGCTAAGACCCTGCCCCTGGGAGTCTGACAGCCAATGGGATACATTTCTTACACAGGAACAGGAAACACTAAGGTGGGGCCCAACAGAGGGTCTAAAACTAAGGGTCTCTCAGCACCTTGGCCTTTCTTTTCCTTCACCCAACATCTTGAAGCATGCGATTGTCCCTTTCACTTTGGAGCTCCAAGCCATGTGGTCCAGTCTACCTTTAAACCATCTTTCCAAACAGCCTCCATGTTTCCAGTGTCTTTTTCCCCACTTGGAACTGAACCCAGAAGGATATTTCTTCCAACATCTTAAAATGGACTTCCCCAAAGGCCGAGCCCTATTTTTTTTCCTTGGCAATGAGATCACTGAATGGACAAGTCTTAAAGTTGCCAAGTTTGGAGACCCCTGTTGAATGGTGTTCTCCTCATCCTGGATTCTCCTGGTTTTGGATTTCCCTTCCAAACAGCACCAACTGCCAGCAAGGAAAAGCAACCACCAATCACATTGTGGAAAAAGGTATTTGGGGGTGGGCCTGGGTGAGTAGAGGCAGCTGCTTTGAATGGCAGGTTAAGCTATTTCCCAAGTGGACCATCAGCTCACAGGAATGGAGGTGCTATATGCTGAAGGCTCATCAGGTGGACTATTTTTGAATAGGACTCTTAACAGTCTGAAACAGTTTTAGGCTTGGTAGAGGTGGTTAGATAGACGATGAAGCATTAACAAATGAGTTCCATCCTTGACTAGTACTGCAAGGAAATGGTAGTACAGGTCATCCTCATCTTCCAACGGTTCATTTAGGGCCGTTCAAAGTTACAAGAGCATTGAAAAACATAGCTTATGACCATTTTTCACACTTACCTTTGCAGTATCCACCTGATCAAAACTCAGATGCTTAGCATCTGGTTCATATTTAGGACCGTTGCCCAGGGGGTGGGATTCTACCAGTTTGGACTGGTTCGGGCGAACCCCTCGCTCCAAAGATAAGCTGGCAGCAAACCGGTTCGCTACGACGCACATGTGGGCCCGCCCACCCGCCCCTATTCTCTCCTGTGCTTTATTTCCTTTGTTTAGAGCGCGGCTGATTCGCGCAGCAGAGCAGTTTGCTGTGCCACAGCTGTTATATTCACAGGGACTGCAGTAGAAGGTAAGCATTAGAGCTTTTCTAAATGTGGAGCATGCGCTCAGAGTGCGCAATCACCAAACGGGTTGTTATACCGGTGGAATCCCACCCCTGCCGTTGCCGTGTCCCAAGGTCATGGGATCACCTTTTCCGACCATCTCACAAGCAAAGTCGTTGGGGAAGCCAGGTTCATTTAACTACTGGGTTACTGACTTATCAACTGCATTGATCCACTTAACAACTGTAGCAAGAAGTCGTAAAATGGGGCAAAACCCACTTGACAAATGTCTCATTTAACAACAGAAATGTTAAGCCCAATTATGGTCATACATTGAGGACTACCTGTAGTGTGTATGTGTATGGATGGGATATTTAGAATGTGCCTGTGGAGTAGCAAAATGGTACTTGCCTCCAAATAATAAAAATATTAATTATGGCCATGCAAAATCCCTTGAAAGCAATACAGCTGTAGTGTGCTCATTGGTGACACAGCCGCTTAGAGCTGGCGGAAGCCAGGTCTCTTTTCCAATTTAAACTGAGATTTTGGTTTCTTAAACCAGAGCCCTAGTCTTCTCTCAAAGGACCATTAAACTCTGGTTTCTGCAGAGCATGTGTGAAATCTCCCAACCCCTTTGAAAAATACCCGCTATACACAATACATTGCATTGGGCAGCTGCCTCTGAAGAAATCAAGGGCTAGCCTGCAGCCCAAGCTAAGTCATGATGCTATATAGACCAGAAGGACGCCAGCATGCCTGCAACAGTCTAAAGCAGGGATTGGTCAGGTCCTAATTCAGCTATACTGCAATGTAGATGAAGTATACTGGATAATAGCCATGTTGGGAGAAGAGGAAAAACATGTTTTTAGCACCAGAGCGGCTGACATTTTGGTAGATAAGGCAAATGAAACATCAAGAGGATATGGTGTATCAAAGGACCTTGGAGTACTCATCTCAAATGATCTAAGTGCTAGAGCCCACTGTAACTACATAGCCAAAAAGGCATTAAGAGTTGTTAACCTAATCCTACGTAGCTTTTTCTCTGGTAATATCACACTACTAACCAGAGCATACAAAACATTTGCTAGACCAATACTCGAATAAGCTCATCAGTCTGGAACCCACATTACGTATCTGATATTAACACAGTTGAGAAAGTCCAGAAATATTTCACAAGAAGAGTTCTCCACTCCTCTACTCGTTGTAGAATACCTTATGCCACCAGACTTGAAATTCTAGACCTAGAAAACCTAGAACTACACCGCCTTCGGTCCGATCTAAGTATAGTATATAAAATCATACATTGCAATGTCCTACCAGTCAATGAACACTTCAGCTTCAACCATAACAACACAAGAGCACACAATAGAAACAAACTCATGGTTAACTACACCAAACTTGATTGCAGGAAATACGACTTCAGCAACAGAGTGGTCAATGTCTGGAATACTCTACCTGACTCTGTGGTTTCTTCCCCAAACCCCAAAAACTTTAACCTTAGACTGTCTACTATTGACCTCACCCCTTTCCTAAGAGGTCTGTAGGGGGTGTGCATAAGTGCACTAACATGCCTACTGTCCCTGTCCTATTGTTGCCTTTTATTTTTCTTATATGCATCCATGTATTCATAACTATGTTTATACTTATACCTATTATCTTGTAAGCAATTGACAAATCAAATAAAATAAAATAAAAAACTAAAAATAAAAGCAGTTGCCCCCTTACAGATGGGGGATGTGAGGACAAATCCTTAGCCCATCCCCTCCAAATCCTTCCTTTGGTGCAGGAATTCAAAATAAAAGCCTTCCCAAGCAAGGTCTTTCTAGCCTGATGTCCCCAAATTGCCTAGGAAACACAGAAGTTTCTGACAAAAAAGCCTTATGAATGGGGAGGACAATGTCAGAGCCGGCTAGAATTCTATGGGGAAAAGAGCTGACAAACTCCATGCATTTATTTCACTGCCGCTCCCTGCTGCAGCATAACATTTCTGCCATGACTGCTCTTGGCGCCTCTGCTTCTGCTCTCACCCTTCCTCTTTTCCTTGTACCACTGGAACAATGATAATAGAACTTTAGAACATTACCATGTGGGGCACATTCCTATTTAAGAACTTAGCTTTGTAAGAGCTGGGATGGCCTATTAGCCGATTCCAAAATATTAGCTGTGTTAATCTGTCACAGCAGAAAGAGCAAAGCTGCTTGTGATAGCTGAAAGATCTCCAAAATTGTTGTGGAAGGCAGATCAATCCTATTGCTTCATTGGAGCTCTCCGATAGCAGAGTAACAACTAGCAGAAAGTATGGGGGAAGTTACATTCACGGCCCTTCTTGAATTTTCTTTTTCAATCTCTCCTCCTTGGTTACTCAAATTGCTAGGCATGTGGTCAGATAGTGGTTAATTATGGTTAAGGGCAATCATCACTAGAATTGAGAAGATTACTATTGGCTAATGCTTTGCTGAAGATGCTACATATGTACCAGATGGATTTGATACATATTACTAGAGACAATCATTTCTTCTTCTCGGGACTTAATTTCCCAAGACACTGAAAGACACTGTCTTAAATCAATGTTTTTTTTTATTTTACCACATGTAATTTATAAAAAGGAATCCACAAAAATTCAGATTTCTATATTAGTATTTATTAGATTTTTAATCAGAGGTGGTATTCAGCAGGTTCTGACCAGTTCTGGAGAACCGGTAGAGGAAATTTTGAGTAGTTCGGAGAATTGGCAAATACCGCCTCTGACTGGCCTCGCCCCCATCTATTCTCTGCCTCCCGAGTCCCAGCTGATTGGCTGGGTCTTCTTTTGTTGCCCTGAACAAGAGAATGGAGCTGGAAAGTAGGTTAGTGGGGTGGGGAGGGAATGGGATTTTGCAGTATTCCTTCCCCTGCCATGCCCACCAAGCCACACCCACCAAGCCACGCCCACCAAGCCACACCCACAGAACCGGTAGTAAAAAATTTTGAATCCCACCATTGTTTTTAACCCAAAAATTAGGTACCAACATACCAGTGGTGGCATTCATACTGGTTCTGTTGGTGTGGCTTGGTGAGTGTGCAGGAGAAGGATACTGTAAAATCTCCAGTCAGAGGTGGTATTTGCCGGTTCTCTGAACTACTCAAAATTTCCACTTCCAGTTCTCCAGAACTGGTCAGAACCTGCTGAATACCACCTCTGCAACATACTCTTGCCTCCTATTCCCCCCCACAACCATTCTGTGAGGTGGTTTGGGCTGAGTGAGAGCGATTGGCCCAACTGGTTTTTCAGTCTACTGCTTTCAAGACCAACCCCATTACCACTATACCAAACTGTCTTTGTACCTCTCTTGTAACAGTCCTATATAACATGTATTGTTGTCAGAGCATATTTTGTATGGAAGGGATAGCAAAGATCTAAAATCCTATTGCATGATTGCAGAATCCAGCTTGGCCTGCTTGAAGATAATTTCTTGTCCTCATAATTTGGCAGAATGAGATGAGGGGGGCATTGTATGCGTTAATGCAAATATCAATCCTCCTAGGTCTTCATTAGAACCATTTTGAAATGTGCCAAGCTTCTTCCAAATCTATGTGGAATTACAGGTTTTGGTGTTGTTTTTTGCTGGCAGACAATGACTATTTTTGCTAAATCAATGGCTTGAGGAATAATTTCTGCATCCTGGCATAATCAAGTATGAATCAGGTGGCATGGGTTTATAAAACTTAATAAGATTCTATCCTATAGGTGTATCAGAGATATTGAAGCAGTAGGTAAAAGCAAGCCTGCATTTCCAATGCAGAATGTGCAGTTTTGAAACATGGGATGCAACTTATTTTAGGCAATGGTAATAAAGTGCCAGAAGCCTTTTATCAATTACATTTCATGCCTCAGAAATTGAAACTTGAAAAGATTTTCTCTGTCTTTTTGCATAATGACGATTAAAGTTCACTAATTAAAATTGAAAATGATGTCTTTCTTTAAAGACCAAAATGAAAAGAAAAGATAATTATTGAAGTTATATGCACCTGTAGGTTTTTTTTTTAAACTAACACGTTTTTCCCAGCACTGACATTGTCTTTATATATGTGCAAATCATGGATTAATATGAATAACTATAAGAACTCCAAAGGGAGCCATTATGATTTTCTTTGCATCAATAATCCTCAGAGTTGAAAAGATTTACACATTGTAATGCAAGGTCTCCATAGCTTATCCGAAATAATAAACAGTAGGAGACGGAGTTCTGCTCCCACATATATATTTACCCATTTAGGGTTTTTTTTCCCTACCCCTCCTAAATTGCATTTTCCTAAATGGCTTCATTTTAAAACTGAAAGTGTATCTATTCAGCAGCAATCAGTTGACCTTTTCATTTGAAGGATAGGAGAAATTATGCACAAAATACTGCAAAAGTTGCCTTTCCATCATTGGTTCCTGATCAGAGCATTATAACGATTTGCAAAGAGGTTTGAACACACGCATTGAGCTTAGTAGAGGTGCATGGCCAACCAAGGGTGGGATTCAAATAATTTAACAACCAAGTTCTCTGCCGTAATGAGTTCTTCCAATAACTAGTTCACCAAACTGCTCAGAAAGTTAACAACCGGTTCTCCTGAAGTGGTGCGAACTGGCTGAATCCCAGCACTGTGGCCAACCACAGTGCCTTCAACTTGCAGCAGTTCATTTAGTGACTGTGCCAAGTTACAACAGCACTGAAAAAAGTGACTTAGGACCATTTTTCACACTTACGACCTTTGTGAGCAAAATTCAGAAGCCTGGCAACTGGTTCATATACTTATGACAATTGCTGTGACCCAAGGTCCTGTGTAATCTTTTGCAACCTTTTGGCAAAGTTAATAGAGAAGCCAGATTCACTTAACAACCGTGTTAGTAACTTATCCACTGTAGTGATTCACTTAACAATTGTGACAAGAAAGGTCATAAAATGGGAACAAAACTCTCTTAACAAATGTCTCACTTAACAATAGAAATTTTGGGCTCAGTTGTATCGTAAATCGAAGTCTACCTGTATTTTTTTATTCAGAAGTTCTCAAGTTCAATCCCCCGGGATCTTTAAATAACATTTGGGAAAGACTCTTGTGTAAAACTCTGAAGAACATTTTAGTTTATGATCAGTTACTTTGGAGGTTTGCCATAGATTTTTTTGTGTTCATGACCCCTTAAATGTTATAGCGGATATTGCAATTGTGCTGCATTGGTGTTTTTTTTTAAAAAAACTTTTAATAGGAGTCCATAATCTCTCTGTAGCAAAGAAGTTGAATTTTATTTCTATTGACTGAAACTATGACCAATGAAGGGTATCTGATATTGCTGGTTTAGTTCCCCCACAGTGCATTGGGTGTAATGTACAACATTCAAATGCTGCCTCTTATTGATTCAGATCTCCTTTAGTCCCTGCTGAAGATCTCTGATTGTAGGAGTAAACCTCATTGGAGAGCTCTTTGCAAAAATACAGGAGACTGTAATGACATGTAATGTAAGATGATTTGTTCCCCAATTTTTATTCCGCAGCTATCTTTAGAAGGTGGGAAATGCATAACTTATTAATTCACTTTTTTACTTTGACGTTGAGGGAAACCAACTGAAAATTGAGTTCTAGTTTGTTAAAGGGAGCTTGTCAATGACCGAAAAGGAGGCTTGTAACGTTAAACAGCAGGAAACTTGGGTAGATTAGCTTTCCTAACCTTATGCCTTCTGGATATATTGAGATGCCAACTCTGAAAACCCAAACGGTAGCCCAACAACAGGGAATGCTGAGACTTGTGGTTATACTTGTATGAGATAGAGGACGGGTAACTGCTAGGGTGGGACTAGAACTCACACTCTCCTGGTTTCCATTCCAAGTATCCTAACCAGTGGTGGGATTCAAATTTTTTTACTACTGGTTCCGTGGGCGTGGCTTGGTGGGCGTGGCAGGGGAAGGATACTATAAAATCTCCAGTCAGAGGTGGTATTTGCCGGTTCTCCAAACTACTCCAAATTTCTACTACCGGTTCTCCAGAACTGGTCAGAGCCTGCTGAATACCACCTCTGCTGCATTACACCATCTGGCCCTGTTCATGTATGTTCTACGTGGCTTTTAGTCAACTTCAGTAGTTTCAGCTTCTGTTTTTTTACTGTAATATGCAGACAAGAAGTAATCCCATTCTACTTTACAGAACTGACATCAAACTGGTATTAATAACATACTGCCAAGAGAGTCAGAATATTTGAAAGGGCATAAGAAATTCATCAAAATATCATTACCACTGTTGTCACAATTTGAGATGGCCAAATCTTCAGAAATTTCAGTATGGTCAACAGGCATCATGAAGCCTTGTCGAAGGACACCGCAGGTTTTAATGGTATTCCACAAAGTCTCATTAGATTTTGGAATAAGAATACCAAGAGATCTGAGGGTCCAGATCCTACATGAGTTTTCACCATCAGGACCCTAACCTCTTGCTGATCCCTGCTATAAAATCAATGAACTGGTAGGAATTCTCTTGGAGCACTGTAAGAGTAATGTAAAGGCTGCGGATTGCAATTATTAAAGAGAGAGTTTGCCATTGTCACGGTGATGATGCATTGGTGAAGGGGTGCAATGAATCTACGACTCCCATTGATTTTAATAGATCACAGTCATGCTAAGGCTAATTGGCTGCTGTCAGTAATGCATTATTGTATTACTGTTCCCCGACTATTGCCACTGGGAAGATGTTTGTTATTGAAGTCATTTATGTGCTGGCAGTCTCCACTTTAATAATGGAGAATGAAATATTGTTATCACCATTTCACAGTGCATGAATGACAATTCAATGTTATATTCCTGGGTCTAAGGATGCAGTGTCTATTGAAGCAAGTGCCCCCTGTTTCTGGAGCAATGCCAATTAAATGTTATCATTAGAAAGAAGCTCAAGAGGGTATAGATCTGCATCAGAAGCTGGCTGCTATAGTGTGTTTGAATGCACAGAACATAAAATACCAGCCGGAAAACATCAAAGGAGGATAGTTTTGCAACTTTTGGAAATACCGTCTGCGTTCTGTGGATAAGCAGTATCCAGTCGATTTTTCTAAAACTCAGGCTTAAATCTCTCCCTGATGCACAGGGCTTGGTTTTGGCTGGATCCTGTTTTATGTTTTCTTGCCTTTACTCTTTTTCTCCCTCTCTCCCACTCTCATCCTTTAAAAGACCCCAGAACCATCTTCTTTTGTCTACCCTCAAATATACAGTTGTACCCTAAAACAAAGGAGCTCTGCATTTACATTTTTTTCTTCTTCTTCTTCAAAGCCTGTTCAGCTGAGCTAATGGAGCAATTCACTATAGCTAGCTATGAAAAGAAGTGAAGAATAGCTTCAATTGTTCTCCAAGAGCTAAAAGTCTGCCTTTGTGGATTGGCTTCTGGAATTATTGCTGTGGATGCATGCATGACGAAATGGGATGAAAACCTATCCAGTGCACATGACTGCCTTTGAGTAAGCTAAGCAGAAGCCTAATTATGGGGAAATAGTTCTGTACTTGAGGGAACAAGACCCAAAGGAAGCTTTTAAATGTAAAGTAGGTTGTCGGAAGTGGACTGAAGTTCAACATGTATCTGTTCTTTCTTTCCAATGGATTCATGGAAGCCTTTTGGCCTCAACATGTTAAGGGATCTGTTTCTCCATCTCACTGGGTCTCCCAACAGGAGAATAGGAGATAGGAGTCCCCAAACTTGGCAACTTTAAGACTTGTGGACTTCAACTCCCTGGAGAATTCTGGGAGTTGAAGTCCACAAGTCTTAAAGTTGCCAAGTTTGGAGACCTCTGCTTTAGAACCAGCCAGCCAATGATCTCACTGTTTATTGCAACCTTCTCCAGTTTGGCGCCCTCAAGATGTGTCAGACCTGCAGCTCGAAGACTCCTCAACTAGCATGCTAGCTTGGCATTCTGGGAGTTGTAGTCCTGGTACATCTGGAGAACCTAGAGAACTGCTTGATGATTGTTTTGTGTTTTTATTAGTATTTTGTGGCTTTGTACAGTGCCTGGAGAACTCTGATTGCAGAGCGATTTGACAATGCAGTGAATGAATAGCATATGTTACATTTCTTTGGCTTATCTCAGTGCCTGTGCAAATTTAATTTGCTGTTGTGTAATAAACAGTCACGTGTTCCAGGTTTCTTTCATTCAGTCAAGTCAAAAGTGCTGCATGAATGTATCTGACGATTTCTTCTGAAGATTCCAGTGGATGAGCATGAGTTCCACTTTCTGGGCAGTCATCTTCTATTGAAAGGATCATCAGAAGACACCCTTCCATTCAACAATTACCTTTATTAAAAGAAAAATTCCTGGGCAGAAACCCTTAAGGAAGGGGTGGGGTGGGGAAATGAACACCCGTGATTAAAGGTCGCTGAGATATGGAATCTTCTTTCCCCATGAGGGGATATATTTTTGTGTAACCTGGTATCATTAGGTATCATTAGGGCTGGACAACAGATTCAGTGGCAAAAATGCTTTCAAGTTATTCAGGCCAACAAACATAGCTCTCTTTGCAGCTCCCTGAACCGATTCCCCCCCCCCGCCCCATCAGAAGACCGGCAACCCCAGGAAAGTGCTGCTGCTTTAAATGCAGGTAGTGTATTTAAATGAGCCACGATGGCGCAGTGGTTAGAGTGCAGTACTGCAGGCTACTTCTGCTGCCTGCCTGCTGCTTGCAATTTGGCGGTTCAAATCTCACCAAGCTCAAGGTTGACTCAGCCTTCCATCCTTTCAAGGTGGGTAAAATGAGGAGCCAGATTGTTGGGAGCAATATGCTGACTCTGTAAACCACTTAGAGAGGGCTGTAAAGCACTCTGAAGCGGTATATAAGTCTAAGTGCTATGGCTAGTCCTCAACTTATTTTGGAAAGCAATGCTTCCCCCCCCTTTTGGGGGAGGGAAATGTTACTTTTCCTTCAGCCCTAGTGATAATCTCTTGACAGTGTTTGCCAAGAGGAAAATGTTTGTTGTTACAATATTTAAAGTCACTAGAGAGGTAACCTCCTTGTATCAGCAGTGCAAGTTATCCTCGATTTCCAGAGATACAACCATCAGCACTTCGTTCTGGATTATTTTCCCCACTGCTAGGACTTTATCTTGCAGCAAAGAGAAGAACAAGAAATCCACGCTCCTTCATTGTGCATTCTGTAGGGTTGTATGCTAACGCTTCAAAGTAAACCAGCTTGATTGTGATATTCCAAGGTCATGTGTGTGTGTGTGTGTGTGTGTGTGTCCACACACAGATGGACTGCTGGGGGTTTGCAAGGGGTCAGGAGAGCTAAGATTCTGTGCAGTTTGGTGAACCCCCAAATCCCACTCCTGGCTGGCCCTGCCCATCCCACCCCGCCCCTCCCAAGAGTCCCCACGTGGCCTGTTTTGGATGCAGATAAGTACAGGCGCGCATGGATGCTCAATGAGGGTGAAAAATGGGTCTCCCAGAAGTTTGGGAAGGCCAGAAATGGGTCTGTTTCCGGCTTCCAGAGAGCCTCTGGTGTCCGGGGATGCCATTTTTGCCCTTCCGCAGGGTTGAGGAAAGCCTCCGGAGCCCAGGGAGGGCAAAAACACCACCACCCCGCCATGGTGCAGGAGGCCGACTAGGCCACGCCCACCCAGAAACTGGGCAGAGAACCCTTTGCTAAAATTTTTGAAGCCTACCCCTGTATATGTGTGTTTGTGTATGTATGTGTACGTGTGTGTTATTGATACATTTTTCTTTAATAAACATAAAAAATTCAATATATGAACAGCTTGTTGTCTGAGTACAATTAATTTTGAACAACAAAAGAATGATAAGTATAATAGTAATCATAATATACATAGCATTGATAATAATCAAATAGTAATAGTTGCATTAGCTTATCCATACTAGAAAACTCTCATTATATAATTAATCATGCTCTTAATCTTTTTAGTTTCTAACCTCTGTTTCTGTTAGTTAGCCATTGGTAAAACAAATCCCATACTAAAAAGTATTCTGTTTTTTTCTTTTCTTTTTATTGTTAATCGGTCCATCTCTGTGCATTCTAGTTGTTGTTTTTTATAACACTTTCATCTGAAGGAATCTCTTCATTTTTCCACTGTTGTGCAAAAACAATTCTTGCTGCTGTTAACATATGTAAACTCAGATGTGTATTCCCTTTATTATACTGGTAAAATACCCAATGCCAAGAAGATATTTTTTCATTGAACAACATGGGAACGAAGAATATCTTCCAGCCTAGTTTCAGTGGAGAAAAACTTTCTGGCATTGAGTATTTCATATAAGTAATTAAGGTGAACATTAGCTTGTCTTTCATCAGCTGGGCCCTATCACAACTCTACGTCAATTCAATGCAAAGGGCTGGAAAAACCAAATCAAGCACAGAAATTTTTATTAACCTCTATTCTATTAGCTTTTTAAAAAGTATAATTTTAAAAAATCTGGATTGAGGTATAAAGTAGAGCAGCCTATACCATTTTTTAAATTTTGCACAGATACTGTCTATATTTTGGAATACTTGAAACACTGTAAAGGGAATCTTTAGGTCAGAACTTCCTGCCTTCCAAAATTTCAAGATTCTCTCCATGAGAAATTGAAAGTATTTGCCAGAGAAAACAGATCCTATTAATCTTCCATTAGGGCTATTGTATACAGCTGCATTATTTCCACTTGGGCTACTCTCCTTTCTCAATTCAAGCCAGCTGGACTAAAGAATAAGACAAGGATTGGCAACAGTTATGGCACTAACTCTTCGCTCTCAGCCCTCCCTCCAGATCTCATAAGTTCATTAAATACCTGTGAGATTTCATAAGCTCAGAAGAGTTTGACTTTTTAAAAAATATTCTCTTTTTCCAGAATAAGGATTGTCTTGTATGTGGGCCTGACACCTATTTCCAGCCCTTGTGATAAGGGGGTGCAAGCTTTCCTCAAAAGATGACTTAAAATGGAATAATAAATTGAAATCCAGGCACATTACGGAGGGTTTCGTATTACTTCTTTGCAGACAGATGCTTCAGCGCCACAAAGTGCTGAAATCCTGAGGGTAATTAATCATGTATGCGGAATGCATGTGTACTCGTTTCATTGCATATGGGAAACAATGGCTGGTAGTAGATTCCCATAGCATGTGCAGCATGTAAATGCATGTACCTCCATCGGCTGTGTCAGACTACAAATGGAATGTATTTAATATCACACAAAAGAAAGTTAAAGTAAGTCTTCCACCTGGATGAGTTTAATTTCTACCTCGGCACAGCCTGAAAAGAATTGGTACAACTGCTACCAATCGGAGTGCGGAACTATCCTTGTTACAACCGTCATAATAATATAGGATACGCTGCTTTTTTAAAAAAAAAATGTTGTGGGGAGGGGACAGAGGGGAATAATGGTTTTATGGAGAAGTCCCAGGATATAAAGTGACAGAATATATAGGAATATTCGTTTTTATTTATTTAAAAGATTTGGAGGGCTGCCCCTATGAAGCACAACTTTGGGAGGCTCACAACAGATATGAAATCATATGAATATGATCAAACCTTCATGACAACCAAGGCACAAGTGGCTTGGGGGCTTTCTCTATCTCCATAAAAACACATCCTGCAATTTCCAGCCACAGACAATCTGTCCTGATAGCAAGCGTGAGGAATTTGCATTCCAACCTTTTCACAGGCCTGAAGCACTGTGGTTCCTGGAGATACCAAAACGGGGATGGATGGACCTGATCAACCAAAAGTTCTATCGGGTTGCTAGCTGCTATAGAAGTGTTATGTGCAAATCCCATTGCAGTCTACGTAACACCAGCAAAAGTCTTGTGGATAGCAGAGTATCAATTCTTAAATGGGCCATAAGACTCCATTACATTTGGAGGACAATAAAGAAGGGGACTCTTCCTCAGCCAAGGAAGTTCCTTCACTTCAAAACTCCAAAGATACAATTAAAGTGTCTCTGTTGGAGAAGTATGGGTGGGATGATCACTTTTCAGAATCCTGTGACATTGTCTCTTAGGGTACTTTGCCAATAAAATTACTTGTACATGTTTTGAGTTTTAGTATGCACATTGACAGGAATATTGCAATATTTTCTGGAGTTGTATTGGCTTTGTAGACTCAAATTACAGGGACAAGGTGTTGGTAACACATGTGTTGCCACTTGCCAGTTGAACTATATTTTACCTGTCTCCTTAGAGTGGCTAGAAGGTGGCACACATAGTTGGATGCATGAGGGAAGGGACTGTGAGTCCTTTAAGTCAGTGGTCCCCAACCACCGGGCCCCAGACCGGTCCCGGTCCATGGATCATTTTGTACCGGGCCACCTATTTTGCTTGGGTGCCGCCATCTTGTTTCGACGGTGCTTGAGAAAGTGCTTCCGGGTGAGCTTGTCGGTCGTCGGTTGGAAAGCGGCGTTTGGGTGCTGAAGGAATCCTCGCGCCTTAGTTTCGTCGAAGAGCCATCCCGATGGCGGTGGAGTCTCACGTTACTCAGGAGGAGATTAAGAAAGAGCCCGAAAAGCTCATCGACAAAGGTACAAAGGAGGAATTGAAGGTGGCGGGGAGAAGCGGGGGACGGCTGGCTGGCCAGTCGCTCGGCTCGCCTTGCCTTGGTCGTGCGTGCTGATGCCAGTACCGGTCCGTGGATCATTTTGTGATGCCGGTACCGGGCCGTGGTACAAAAAAGGTTGGGGGCCACTGCTTTAAGTGTTCTCTTTGCACGGTTGTTTTGCTTGCAGATGTTTCATTGCCCAAGTAGGCAAGATCATTGGTGCAAGCAAGCGCCAAGTTCAGAGAGCACCAAGGACTCCACAGTTTCTGAGCTATATCTACTCTCTTCTGTCAGAAGGGTTTGTTTGTAACTTCTGCCTTTAAGGGACCTGATGGTGCTTTGAAGAAGGTGCTTTGTATCCAACCCTTCTCCTTTGCCTGCAACCTTCGTTTCTAGGGGAAAGTTTTAGGAGAAGATGTTGGGGACTACTACTAGGCAAAGTAGATCTTCTAGGTCTCTTTCAATCAGCTTTTGGATCCAGGCATGGGACCGAAACTCCACTATTTGCTCTTGTGAATGACCTCTATTAGAACCTGGAGGGGGGAGCATGATATCTATTTTTTTAAACCTCTCAGTGGCATTTGAGATGATTAATCATGGCATATTTCTGGGCTCCCTGTAAGGGCTGGGAACGGGCAGCAGGTTCTATTCCAGCCTAAGGAATCCATTCTAGAGGGTAACAGTGAGAAATGGGCAATCGAGCTCTTTATAACTTCTTATGGGTGACACAGATCTTGAGTTTTATATTAAACCACTATGAGAGGTTAAGCTAATGATACCCAATTATATACCTCAGGGGATGCAATAGGTATTCTTATTTGATGTCTGGCAATAGGAATTAGATGAGATGAAACAAGTTGAAAATGAATCCTATCCAAATGGGACTTGTTTGTCCAGAATTATCAGAGTTGGTGGTAAACTGGCTTAATGCTCCCTTTGAAGAGGTAAGTCTGACTGATGGTTTGGGCATGTTTCTAGATTTGTGACTTAGCTTGATCAGAAGGTAGAGATTATAGCCAGGAGAGCTTTTGCTTGTTTTTGGTTGATATGCCAGTTATAATTCTTTTCAGAGCAGAAAAGACCTGGCAACAACCGCTTGTGTCCTCATTAACTCCAGATGGAATTGCTGCAGTGTCTTCCACTCAGGGGTCCCTTGGAAGACTTCTTGCAAACTTCAGTTGGTGTGTGAAAGAGCCCGTCACACCTATGCGACTTGGTCTGTGTATTGCCCATGAGATGGTTTCCTGTCAAACCCGTGCAGTCAGCTCAGGAAGCATTGTCAGAGGCAAGGGATTGCAAGCAGACTTTTCCTGTCACGCTGCAACTTCCAACAAGGCCCAAGTGGTTACCAAAATGCTGCAGTTCTGTCAGACTTCTGGGATGTGAGGCCCAGTCATATAATATGTCATTTCAATGAGGCCGATCCGTTTTGTTTATTATGTTAAGGTATTTTTAGGATTTTTTTTTTTAAAATATGTGAGCTGCTTTGGAGTCTGTGGAATCAGGTGGGATACACATTCTTTAAATAAACATGATTAATCTAATTCATAATGCTCTGAGAGGTACAACTGCCTCAAAGCTAATCCCCTTAATAACAGATGCATGTCACAAGTAAGCTATATTTGAATTTCTGAAGAGGGGTGAGTTGGCGAAATTGCAAAACAAATGTATCATTAATTTTCACCTTTTATCAAATAAAATCCTAAATACTTAATTCTGACAGTCATTTCCCAAGTCTGCCTTGGCACCATCAGTAACAGCATAATGGAAGACTTGATTTGCTGACTGATAGATTTCTGCTATTGTCCTACATGTTTCTTACTAATTATGCCCAAAATGCTCATCATTCAAAATACTGTTTATGCCAGGGATTTTCTAAAGCATGGCTGAATTAGGAGTTCCATAGTTTGTTTGCTTGTTTGTTTATTTGTTTCTTTATTTCCTTTCTCTCCCTCTTTCTTTTCTTTTCTTCCTTCCTTTCCTCACCATACCCTGATCTGGAATGGCCATCTGGTTTGTATCACAGCTTTCATCAACATATATTCATGCATTAATCATGGAATATGCTCTAATTACCTACCACAACTAGGAATGCATAATTTTTCAACTCCTAAATGCTCCTAAGTATCTTGATGTGACTATATGAATAAAAGGGGGGAAAGCCATTAGCAAAAAGAGAATGTGGGGACACAGAAACACCCCTAAGATTAGGCTTGACTTCACATTTTTAAGCAATACTCCCGTTCTCATTTTGTCACACCTTATTAAATCCTTCACAACAGGGATCTCCAACCTTGGCGACTTTAAGCCTGGTGGACTTCAACTCCCAGAATTCCCCAGCCAGCAAAGCTGGCTGGGGAATTCTGGGAGTTGAAGTCCTCCAGGCTTAAAGTCGCCAAGGTTGGAGACCCCTGCTTCACAACATATCAAGTTTGGTCCCCAGCTGGCTAACAGCAGCAGCCAGAATGAAGCAGTGCTTAAGGTGCTAGACTAGGGTTGAGAAGATCTAAGTCCAAGTCCACTCTCAGCCATGGAAATACACTCTGTGATTTTGGGCTACTCCTAGTCTGCCTCCTAGGGTTCTCCAGGAAAAATGAGGAGAAGAGAGTACTGCGTGTGCCGTCTTCAGCTCCTGAAATATAGTTGGTATTTAAATCTAGCCAATATTTAAACTAGGCAGCATGATGACAGATATAGCAAATAGTAACAAATGAATAAATAATGATATTGTGCCATCTTTCCATTCATCTTAGCTCACAAGGCTTCTCTGGAAGGAAACTGGAGAGGGTGTGTTAGGGATACAATATTGAACTCATAGAGGAATGACATAAACAGCTGTAAATTTAATGACAAAGTAAGAACTTTTTTTTTAAAAAAAAATGAAGTAGTATGAAAAGATCAAAACAAGAAAAACAACAGCTATTACAGATAGTCTTCAACTTACAACTTCATCTAGTGACCGAAATTACAGTAGCATTGAAAAAAAGGTGATTTATGGCTAGTTTTCACACAACTGTTACAGCATCTCTGTGGTCACATGGTCAATGTTCGGAGGCTTGGTGACTGGCATGCACAGGTAGTCCTCAACTTCCGACCACAATTGAGCCCATAATTTAAGTTGCTAAGCGAGAAATTTGTTAACTGAGTTTTGCCCCCATTCAACGACTTTTCTCGCCACGTTTGTTAAGTGAATCCCTACAGTTCTTAAATCAGTAACTCCAGTTATTAAGTGAATCCGATTTCCCAATTGACTTTGCTTGTCAGAAGGTCGCAAAAGGGGATCACATGACTCGGGGACACTGTAGCTGTCATAAATGTGAGTCAGTTGTCCAAGCATTTGAATGTAAACCACATGCCCAAGGCGAGGCTGTAACGGTCACAAGTGTGAAAAAATCACTTTTTACACTGCTGTTGTGACTTTGAACGGTCACTAAATGAACTGTTGTGAGTCGAGGACTCCCAGTGTTTATGAGGGTTGCACTGTTCTTTTTGGTGACCTTCTGACAAGTGAAGTCAATGTGGAAACCAGATTCACTTAACAAGTGTAGCAAGAAAGGTTGTAAAATGGGCAAAACTCGCTTAACACCTGTCTTGCTTAGCAAAGGAAACTTTGCACCCAGTCGTAGTTTGAGGAGAATTAAAAGCTGCCTGTTCTTAAAAGCCCTGTATTAAAAACTGCATTTGCCTTTGTACTAGTCCTTTGTCATGCCCCTAGTGGAGACTGACTCTGAGGGAGAGGAGGAACAGCCGACAGGGAGTGGAAGTGTGGCTCCAGATGTTGTGGAAGAGGCTGGGGAAGGGCAGAGGCTGGCTGGGCAGTCAGAGGAGGACCCAGGCCCATCCCCTCTCCATCCTAGGGCACGCAGGGAGAGGATAAGGGAAAGACATGGTCTAGTGGAGAGGAGAGGGCCTTGATCCTCTTCATGGGCTGCAGCTGTGCCAACTGGATAAGAAGACGAACATGTGTAAGGGCGAGTGTTGGAAACAAAGCATGGAAATATCTCTAGTTTATTGTTCCTTTCTGAGTTTGGTGTCCTTCCCAGTGTGTGTTCTGATATCTGTGGATGTCTTCAAGCCCTTATCTTGCCTGGTCTGTGTTGTTTTTTACTCTTTATAATTTAAATGACATTTCCTCCTTCTTGTAACTGCTTGTGTGGGAGTTTTTTTGTCTCCAGTCAAGGATATTTAGAACTTGGAAGCAAAGTGAAGAAATAAAAGGTGCTTCACCTGTTTTTTGTGACTGTGTTTATTTTGAATCCCACCCTGGGTCATCACCCCCTTCCCCTAGCAGCAGAAGTGAAATGAGGCTCAAGTTATTTGCGTAACAGTCCAAGCATCATTTGTCAACTTGCGATACTCTAACAGGATTGTTGTGAGGAGAGTGGAGAGGTTCATCTTGCCTGTGCGGTTCATCTTGCCTATGAAGACAGAGTGGGGGTAATTTAACAACCAATTCACATGAACCGGTGTGAACCAGCTGAATCCCATAACTGGGGACATGTGAAACTTTAGAGGGGATTTTGGAGGCCATTTTGAAACCTGATCAGGCTCATGCAGGCAAAGTGGAACTTTACCAAAATTCACTCTAGCATTGTTTTTCCCTTTGCCTGTGGAAAGCTTGAGAACTCCTGTGATACGGAGGTTAATACTATTTTGATGGCTCCAAGCAAGTGGTATATTTCTTTCTTGCACAGGTTATCCAATCTTTACTTTCATCCACAATGATTGAATCATACAAATCCCTTCACCTTTTCAAGGGGACGGTTTGAGAATTTGGGCTTGTAATATTTCCTTTGGAGGCCTATGTCCTGATTCTAATTGTAAGCTGCAGTGGTGAGTGCAGATAACATATAAGAGAAATAAGAGGGAAAAATCAGCATGTAAAATCTTGAGGCAACCAATTATCCAACTAACTAAAGAGCCATGGTGGTGAAGTGGCTAGAATGCAGTATTGCAGACTAACTCTGCCGACTACCAGCAGTTCTATTCTCACCGGCTCAAGGTTGACTCAGCCTTCCCTCCTTCCAAAGTCAGTAAAATGAGGACCCAGATTGTTGGGGGCGATATGCTGACTCTGTAAACCACTTAGGGCTGTAAAGCACTGTGAAGCGGTATATAAGTCTAAGTGCTATTGCTAATTAAAGAAGAAAAAGAAATAATGACTAACGAAGGTAGGTATATGTATACAATGTACATGTGCAACTACTATAGAACAGAGATTGATAGCAAAGAAAAAGAAATAAAAAGGAAGAAAGAATGGTATGTCTCTCTTATTCTTTCTGAGTACATAGCCGCTTTCATTTTTTGTAGCTTTAAATTCACCTGGAAAGTGGGTATGCCTCTTCTTTTCTCTTTATTTTGTGTGAACAAAGACTCATTATGAGCTGCAGAAGCATTACAGACATTCAGAACAGGCAGGGGGATGGATATAATGTTCTTCTTGGATAATTTTTACAATACTCTGCATAATCATCATAATCATTTAAACCAAACTTTAATTTTCTGAAAAGCTTTGCAAGGATGGATTCAGATATCCTTACAATTTTTAGGATACGCACACTCTGCTTTACATAAGCGACCTATGTGATCATATTAAAAGCAGCTGTGTCCTCTTTACCGATAACATTAAATTATTTAACACCACTGACAATGCTGCTGCTCTACAAAGCGACCTTGACTATGTGTGAGAATGGTCGCATAATTGACAACTCCAAATTTCAACTAATAAATGTTCTCTCCTACACATTGGCAATAAAAATCAGAACACCAAATACAAGTTGGTCAGAAACGATCTTGTAGACGACCCTCGGTCAAGGGCCTAGGAGTACTCATCTCAAATGATCTAAGCCCCAGAGCTCACTGTTAACAACATTGGCAAAAATGCATTAAGAGTCGTCAACCTTATTTTGCAAAGCTTCTTCTCCAGTAACATTGAATGGCTAATTAGGGCATACAAAACCTTTGCCAGACCAATTCTTGAATACAGCTTGTCCTCCTGGAACCCACACTGTATAGCGGACATTAAGACAATTGAGCAGGTTCAGAGCTATTTCTCGAGAAGAGTACTCCACTCCTCTACCCACAATAGAATTTCCTTTTACCTCCAATCTTGAAATTTTGGGCTTGGTCAATCTGGAAATGCACTGTTGTGGTCCAATCTAAGCATAGTTCACAAAATTGTCTCCTACAACGTCTTGTCTGTCAATGACTTCTTCAGCTTCAACCACAATAATAACCGGGCAAACAATCGATTGCAGAAAATACGACTTCAGCAACAGAGAGGTCAACGTCTGGAATGCTCTACCCAATCCATTGTTACAGCCTCAAACCCTCACAACTTCAATCTCAAACTGTCTACCGTGGACCTCACTCCATTCTTAAGAGGTCCTTAAAGGGGGCGTGCATAAGCACACCAGTGTGCCTACCGTCCCTGTCTTACTGTCCCCATTTATCTGTATTTACTTCCTTTGTTCATGTTTATGTTCATACCCATACTTGTTATCTTGTACATGTTTGACAAACAAATTAAATAAATAAATAAATAAATAAAATAAACAACTCTGCTGCATTAATCATAGTTATTGTAAGTAGTAGAAGTGGACAGGCAGGTTGACAAATGATCACTGTCCTGCAGGCTGGGATTTGGGGAGTTGTAATTCAACCTGATGAGTGCTGTAATTTGCCCATCACTGGTTGTTCTGCTGCATTCTGGGACAGCTATAGTTTCCAAATGGTTTTCAAAGATAGCCTCATATAAAGCATATTACAATAATCCATTCACAAGGCAACCGAGTCATGAGTCACCATAAGAAGAAGCAGTTGGTTATTCAAAGGATGTTATAGATGCACACAACGAACTTGTGCAAAGGCCTTCTCAGCTACAGTTGCCATCTGCTCTTCAGGCAGGAGCTATAAGTCTGGAAGATTCCTCAGATGACAAATCTCACGCAAATGTGGAAGGGCATCCCATTCCAGGCAAAGATGGAAGATCGCCAGCATCAGAGGGGCCCAAACACCCACAACTACTCAGTGTTGCTAGGACTTGGCCTCAGCTTGTTCTTCTTCATCCAAGACTTTATAACCTCCAGGCACCGAGACCTGACTTCAACAGCATTGCTTAGCTGACCCAGGGTTGAGTTTAAAAAAATGAGACTATAACATCATTTAAAATGGTAAAGATCATTTGTAGTGCTCTATCAAAACGCTTATTGAATCAATCTTTTTCTTTCTTTTTCTTCTTAGGGTTGCCTCATGGATGGACTATTGCAATATACTCAGTATGGGAGCCCTGAAAACCATGTGGAAGCTATAACTGGTCCAGAATGCAACAGCACAAACAGTAATAGGCAAACTACCCCATGCAGGGGTGGGATTCTATCAGTTCAGAGCAGTTTTATAGAATCGGTTGTTACAATTCTGTGCAGTTTGGAGAACCAACATCGCGCACATGCCCAACATCGCTGACTGCATTCTCCCCGTCCAGTCACTCCTTAAGGTATTTCTTCCCCCCTCCCAACAATCAGCTGTTCCAATGATCAGCTGTTCCGGGATCCTCCTCAATGTCTTACTGCTTCGCCTAGGAGGCTTCCCTGAGGGCCAGGAGGCCAAAAAATGGAGCACGGGGAGGTCCTGCAAAAAAAGCCACGCCCAACCAGTCACAGGACCACACCCACCAAACTGGTTGTCAAAAAATTTGAATCCCACCCCTGACCCCATGTCTTTGTGACATCCGTGGATCATAAGCTGCAGTCAGCTACTTGTGACTTTCTGAGTGCAATTCAAGGTGCTGGTTATCACTGGTTATCACTGGCTTACTGCCTACTTATTTTTTGTCTCCTGTGGGTTTTTTTATTTTTATATTTATTTATTTTGTATTTGTCAAATGCTTACAAGATAATAGGTATAAGTAAAAACATAGTTATGAATACATGGATACATATAAGAAAAATAAGTATATATATATAAAAGAAACAATAGGACAGGGAAAAAGAGGTGAGGTATTTTGGTCCCCCTGGATTAAACAAATTCATCAGCAAGGAGGCCTTCTCTATTGTGGAACCTGCCCTCTGTAACTATGTCCCACCAGAGATTCACTTGACCTCTACCTTGCTGGCTTTTGAAAGGACACTAAAACCACACCTCTTCTCCCAAGCTTTGGGTTGGTATAGTTGTCTGTTTATATCTCTGCTGGAAGGGGGTGGGATTTGATTACTGTTCTCTCTAGTGATACAAATTATCTGATTTTAAATTTTACCATTTTGGTATATGTCAAGCCACCTAGAAATTTGATGAGTGAGGGAGGGAGGGAGGGAGTGACTGACTTATTAGCCATCACCTATCTATACGTTAAATGCAACTGGGATAGTCAGGAACATATCATGGTTCCACTGCTTAAAGGCTAACATGATTGTCTACCACCCTGTGGACTCATAATTCTTCCACTTCTTGAAGGTTAATGTGAGCAGAACTTTGGACCAGCTTGCAGTCCCCTTTGCACAAGTAACTTCAAGGTCTTCTAATTCTTCCTTATTTATGTTTGAGAGTTGGATTTTTCAACTGATGCTTTCGAAGAGAAAGACAAGTTGTCTTTTGACATCTTTTCAGGTAGAGGTCCATCCTCTCTTATGTATCCACAAGGTGGTGTCAAGGTTCCGACTGAGGAATCCAACCAAGCCAGCAAAGTCGAGACGGTCTGATCTCTTTAAGCAAAACTTGATTGAGTATGTCATTTTGGCACACATGAAAGCAAAACCATCTCTACCCATTCCCTGCAGTTTTTGCATAGGTAGAGAATAGATTCTTCCTTTCCCTCATTATTAGCACAGGTCACATTGTCCAATTAGGTGTCCTAGTGTCACTATGGTAACTCTGCCAAGTCTTTGCCAAACATCTGTTGAGGTGACCTTGGTTCCCCTGGGACAATTTCTTTTTTGTTGTCTGGGCCTAGCATTCCAAACCTTTCCTTCCTCCCTTACTCTGTGGCAGCTGAGAAACGAGAAAATGGGTGCAACAGTATAGGCACGTTTCGAAGTTGACAGGTGGTGGACGATCATGTTAACCTTCAAGGAGTGGAACAGTGGTGGGATTCAATTTTTTTTACTACCGGTCCCATGGGCGTGGCTTGATGGGCATGGCAGGGGAAAGATACTGTAAAATCTCCAGTCAGAGGTGGTATTTGCCGATTCTCCGAACTACTCAAAATTTCCGCTACCGGTTCTCCAGAACTGGTTTGAACCTGCTGAATACCACCTCTGGAGTGAAACCATTATAAGTTTCTGACTATCCCAGTTGTATTTAAGGTACGGATGGGTGATGGCCAGGTGCATTTTACCAAGTTTTCACTTTCCTCCCAGTTGGGAATTCATCCATGTACACCATTTGCTTTGCTAGATGCAGGTGTCTTTGGGAGGTGGGAAAAATGAGACTGTCCCCCATGTAATTTTCTGCTCGCAGGATCTTCTAAAAATTTAAATCATGTAAAATCAAATCAGCTAGCCTTATTTAGTTGAAATTTTTGATGCTTGCAGGCCCATTGCCTCTTTCCTGAGTCCAGTGATTTTATGGCAAAGTTACTGAAATGGTTTCCTTTTTCAAAATAGGCATTTCATCATTGTAGGAAATACATTTCTTCAGTTTTTCATGCAATATTTGATAATCTGATAAAATGTTATTTTATAAGCATTTTTTTCTAGAGCTTTGGGACAAGGTTTGTTTATTCCATCAGCCCCTTCTTAGAATTCTGCATGTCTTATTGAATTTCTGATGGTTTACTTTCAAAGTCTTCAAAGATTCTAACAATAAATTTTCAAACAGCTTAAACACATACAGACACCTTATAGAAGTGTTTTTAGTTTTCATCAATTCTTTTAGTTTCCCTTGAAAGTTTGAAGATGCTCTGCATAAACATCTTAATTTTTCAAACTGGTATTTGGAAGAAAACTATCTTTATAGCCTTTCTTATTTTATGCATGCTTAACCTAGCAAAAAATGCTGCTAAACAATATTTAAATATTGTGAAGATGGGAGCAAGAAATAGTTTACTTTGTTGTTGAGAGATCCAGGAGGGCTAGGACAGATGCACCACACATCACTACAATTGTGACTACACAATTGTGACCAATGTTGTCTCACCTAGTGTTGTAGATCGGTTTAACCCCTAACTGAAAAGGGTCCAGATAATCCACTTCCTCTAGGGCTCTCTGAAGATGAGCACTTACCAGCCTCACAATAATCTTCTCTGAAAAAACAAACATTTGAAGCTGGATTAAAGTTGTCTAACATTGTTGGGTCCAAAGATAGCATCTTGAGAAGAGGGTGTTCCATTGCTTTCTTCAAGGTAGGTGGCACCACCATCACCATTAATCACTGCTTGGAATCAAACACCTCCATAATTTACTAATCATAATTTATACTATGTTATAATCTTAAAGGCAATTTTTATAAAATGATGTACCATTGGTATATGACACCAGAAAAATTATCTAGAATGTGTAAAGGTACTTCAGATTTAAGTTGGAAACGTGAAGATCAAGAAGGGTCATTTTATCATGCTCAAAAAAAAAAAAAGTGCTTTTTCGGTTCAAATGCATGACTGATTTAAAGGATTTTAAAGATTACTATACCATTGAAACAAAAAAATTTCCTCTTGAGATTGATGGATAAACAGAAAAAAAATCATGGAATGTTGGTGTTTATAATGATAACTGCAGTGAGATCGTTGTAGGCACAAAGAATGTAAAAATTTGGCAATACATACAATGGAGGAAGGTTTGGCGAAGATGATAGAACTTGCTGAGATGGGCCAATTGACCTGTCTGGTTAAAGAAAAGATAATATCTATGTTTATTACTGTTTGGAAACCCGATGGACTTTTTGTGTAAAGCAGAAAAAAAAATCAACATGATCTATGGTTCTTGACAAAAAGAGTAAATGACAGAAAGAAGAGAGTCACGATCTAGCTTTAGAGAAAGAAGTAAATCTAAAATAATGCTTATAATTGCTGTAAAGAAGATTGGAGGTCTCTTTATTTTTTTCTTTCTTTCCTATTTTTCCCCTATCTTTCCTTTTCTTTTTGCACTTTAGCTTTCTCTTTTATTTCTTACCTTGCCTTTTCCCCTTCTTACTGTATTAATTTTTACGTTTGTTTTTAAAATTTCCAATAAAGTCATATTTTTAAAAAGGGGGAACCAACCACCTCCAAGAAAGCCTTAGCCAACTGGGAGGGTCCAGAATACAGGTGGCAGAATTCTCAGCAACGAGGACTAGTCTGTACACTTCCTTGTGAGTAACCGGTTCAAACTATTTCCAAATAATTAAGCACAGATATACTCTATGGTCACTTCCATAGCGTCTGCCCATTCTGCAATCCAACTCCAAATGAAGACGAACAATATTCTAATATCAAGAATATTCCTCACAGAAGCACTTACCCTGAAGGGCCCTAGTTATCCTAAACAGGTCATATAGTCTCCTATCCATAGATTCAATAAAAGCGGAAATGTGAGTTCGCTTTGCCACTCTTGTCATTCCCTGGCAAGTCCTAATAAAGGCTCACACCCATTTCTGGTTGGTTCTCTCTTCACCTTTCTCACTCTTTTCCATACTGCTATTGCCAGTATATTCATCTCCCACTTGCCCAGCATCTCCCCCACCCCCCACTTCAAGTTTGTAAAATACCAAAATACAAACATGCCTTCACTTAAACTGTTATAAGAGTTTGAGAAATTACATTTGTGGAGGGTAGGGAGAATAGAAAAGTAGGAGAATGGAATGGAACAGTTAAAAGGGGGCTCATAAGCTTCCATTCCTAACCATAATGACACTAAAATGACAAAATGTCAGGACATAAGCTCACACATCCAATATTTGTGTGGTCACATTGCCTACAAAGATGTCAGAAGACGTGTTCATATTGCAGTGTTGTAATATGGTGCATTATTTGTTCCCCCTAGTCACTGCTCGAGTTGATGCCTATAAGCATAGCTGGGTAGCTGAAACCCTAAAGTTACACTATTGGCCACACTACACAAACTTGCAAAGATATACATTTGTAGACACCAATGGTATCAGAGGCTATTTACTTTATGGAAGATAAGAGGAATACTGTATATAAAGAATAACAGACAAAACAGAGACAATTCCAAAAACAGTATTGTCATGCACTCTTTCAAACAGATAGATTGCTAAAGATGCTTGTTATCTGGCCCCATTGTATATCAAAGCCATGATAATCAGAATGCTGAATGCATGATGAGAAAGGAAGGAAACGATTTTCTATCATGACTAATAGCACAATTCTCTTGGTGACATTTTGTGATTCCTACTACCACCCAGCACAAACTGCACATTTCCTTATTGCTCCATAATTGATTAGCCCTACTTTTATAAGGCTAGCAATTTCCCATTACTTCATTATCAAAATTAATATTTCATTCATCTTAATTGACTTTAGAACACCACCACCACCATTAGATATCGGAGGCTTGGGTTAAAATCTAAGCTTGGGACACAGCCCTGAGTTGAAATTTTTGCTGGTGGATTGAATCTAGACAATTTTGCAAAGGAGCTGGCCAAGCTGCTTTGGTGGGTCACTTTTCTTCACTGTTCACCTCTTTTTTTTTTTTTTTTTTTTTTTACAGCTTTTGGTCCTAGAATAGAATAGAGTTAGAAGGGGCCTTAAAGGTCTTCTAGTCCAATCCCCTGCTCAAGCAGCAAAACCTATACAATCTCAAGACAAGTGACTGTCCAGTCTCTTCTTAAAAACCTCCGGTGATGGAACGCCCATGATTTCTGAAGGCAAGCTGTTCCACTGGTTAAACGTCCTTAACCGTTAGAAAGTTTCTCCTTAATTCCAGGTTGCTTCTCTCTTTGATCAGTTTCTAACCATTATTTCTTGTCCTGCTTTCTGGTGCTTTGGAGAATAATTTGACCGCCTCTTCTTTGTGGCAGCCCCTCAAATACTGAAATACTGCTATCATGTCACCTCTAATTCTTCTTTTCTTTAGACTAGCCAGACACAAAACCTGCAGCCGTTCTTCATATGGTTTAGTCTCCAGGCCTTTGATCATCTTAGTTGTTCTTCTCTGAACTTTTTCCAAAGTCTCAACATCTTTTTTGTAGTATGGTGACCAAAATTGGTTGCAGTATTCCAGGAGTGGTCTTATTAGGGTTTTGTAAAGCAGCACTCATGTGATTTTGCTTCTATGTCTCTGTTTATACAACCCAGGATTGTATTAGCATTTTTTGGTGTTGCTGCACACTGCTGGCTCATATTCAAATGATCATCCACTAGGACTCCAAGGTCCCTCTCACAGTTACTGTTTTTGAGCCAGGTCTCGCCTAATCTGTACTTATACCTTTGATTTTTCCTGCCTAAATGTACAGCTTTGCTTTTTTCCACATTAACATTCATTTTGTTGGATAGGGCCCATTGTTCAAATTTGTCAAGATCTTTTTGGATCCTGAGTTTGTCTTCTGGGATGTTGGCTATTCCTGCCAGTTTAGTATCATCTGCAAGTTCAATGAGTTCCCCTACTATTCCCTCATCTAAGTCATTTATAAAGATATTGAAGAGTAATGGGCCTAAGACGGAGTCTTGGGATACGCTACTGCTTACTTCTTTCCATGTGGATGTAAGTAGAATTAAGGACTACTTGTTGAGTAGTCCTGTCCCATTACGTTTTCTCTTACTGGCCTGCTTTTTTATCCTAAAGCAGACCACTGGCTTCTCTAACTCAGTACAGGTAGTCCTCAACTTATGACCACAATTGAGCCCCAAATTTATAGAGCTAAGTGAGAAATTTGTTAAGTGAGTTTTGCCCCATTTGACGAATCTTCTTGCCAGATTTGTTAAGTGAATCACTGCAGTTCTTAAATCAGTCACATGGTTGTTAAGTGACATCTGGCTTCCCATTGACTTGGCTTGTCAGAAGGTCGCAAAAGGGGATCACATGACCCTGGGACGCTGCAACCGTCATCAGTGTGAGTTGGCTGTCAAGCATCCGAATGTATATCACGTGACCATGGGGATGCTGCAAAGGTCCTATGTGTGAAAAATGGTCCTAAGTCACTTTTTTTCACTGCTGTTGTAACTCTGAACGGTCACTAAATGAACTGTTGTAAGTCAAGTGTCAGCTTTGGAAGCCATATTGAGACCAGATGCTCCCACACTGCCACCTTTTGAGCCTGGGAAAGTGGGAGGGGGGAATTTCTTGGAGTGTATGTAGTTAGACATAACAACATTCTTTTTCTCATTCAAGGTCATGTTGTTTTGTGCCTAAGTGAGGGGAAGTCTCAAGTTGGGACGGATGTTGATCAGGGCATGTGATGTGATGATGGGTGCAGGGGATGGATTTGTAGTTTTTACTTATTGCAAGGAAGCCTGGAGCTTTCAGATTCGGGATGTCCCAGTTTACTATCCAATTAAAACAGAACTTTTGAGAAGATGTCTGTCTCAGAGCTATTTGTTGGAGTGGAGGTTTTCTGGAACACTGACATCAGGGACTACCTGTATTCTTTGCGCTACAGTTTTCAAAGACTTCAGCTTTACCTAGTCATACTTAGACTGAATCTGGGACTTTTTACTTACAAAGGCAGGAGTATGAACCTTTCTTGAGGTCTAATGCCAAAGCTGCCTAGCCATTAGAGGAAGCTCTGTCAAATGGAAGGTGCCAATTCTCGTATTTGCTCCTAGAGTTGCTTACTTACTCAGAGCAAGCCAACTGGAAGGTCAAGCCAGATTCTTCTGTGTTGACAAGGGAGCCCCTTGTAGAGGTTGGCCTTGGCAGGGGCCCAAAGAAACCAGCTCCTGAAGTTGATCCTGGGAGAAAAAAGAGGATGTTAATAATGATCTGCTTCACAGTGCAATTTTATAAGACATTCTGCTGCCCTGTGCTGACAACCTTTGAGTTCTTCTCAGTCCTTGATCTATTTATAGACAGAGACTAACATGAGTTGAAAAGACCCAAACAACTGCTGAAATGATTGATCAAGGCTTCATTGAAAACTCACTAGATTTATTATCTCTTATGGGGGGCAGGAAAGCAGATGAGCTGGGTTCTTCTTGCTAACGGTATTGGTTTTTACGTTAGTATTTACACACATCACTCTGTTGGAGTCAGACAGGGTCTAGACCGAAATAAATAATAAATAATAAAAGTGCCCAAGTTTCTGAATTAATCCCCTATGTGGGTTCACACAATAAGCAGAGCTACAAACTTCCGAAGAAGCTGGGTTCGTATGACCCGCTAAGCCACATGCACACAACAAAGAAGATTAAAACTAGTTAAGCTTAGCATATGTGAGCGCGCGGTGGCTAAGCTTTGAAGAGAGACAGTTAAGCGTGGACTCTGTCAGAGAATAAAAGTCTAGAGTGCCAGCAAGGGTAAATGGCTGAAATAACTTAGAAATGGTATACACAGGCTTTGAATACACAAAGCACGGAGCATCCATGATTACACCGGCACATTCTAATCCACAGGTTCGAAGCTTGGTGTGGATTAGGATCTGTGCCTACATGTGTACAAGTAGATCTCAATTTAGGAGCCACAACTGAGCTCCACATTTACATTGCTGAAAAATTTGTAATGAGAGTTTTGCCCCATTTTACAACTTTTCTTGCCAGATTTGATTGAAGTGTCTCACTCCAGCTGTTAAATTAGTAACCCAGTTGTTGGGTGAACCTTGTTTCCCCATTGACTTTGCTTGTCAGAAGGTTACAAAAAAGGAAATCGCATGGCCCCAGGATGCTTCAACCATCGTAAAGATGAGTCAGTTGTCAAGCATCCGAATGTAAATCACAGGACCAAACCTACGACCATGCAACGATGATAAGTTTGGGGAAAAAATGGTCCTACATCGCTTTTTTCAGTGCTGTCGTAATTTTGAACAGACACCAAGTGAATTTTTGTGAGCCGAGGACTACCTGTATAAGATTATCAGCCCTATACACAGCTTCAGTTCACATTGAGCATTCAGTTGTATTGGCTGAGGATGTGCAACTGCTCATTCCTGCATGCTCTCACTTTATGCAGCTAAAATGAGGAACATAGTGTCCTTCAGACATTAAGAGTTATTCCTCATTGGTTACGCTGGCTGGGACTTCTGTATTTCAGGAAGGATACAAGTCAGACAGATATATATATATATATATATAGGGAGGGAGAATGGAGCATGAATAAACTTAAGGGGGAAGTTTTTTTGCATGGGGGTGATATGGACAAGTAATTAAAATGAAAGTTTCTCCCAATTCTGTCGTGGAATACTTTGGTTTGTGGGTAACCGGGAGGAAGATTCTTGGTTGAAGTAATCTGCAAAAATCTTTTACTATCAAGAGCAGCTTTACCCCACTTTAGCTCATTTCCTTCATCCAGTGCCTGGTTCCAGGAAAAAGCAGCATATTCTCATATTACAATTTCAATTTCAGTGCTTGTGATCCCGCCACAAAGTTTGCTAAATGTAAGCTAAAAGGGGTTGCAATCAGAAGGTGTTGCAGCCTTTCAAATTAAATGTGAAACTTTTAACCGAATTATATTTAAAACGTATGCCCCCCCCTCCCCTACTCATGGGCTGGTGTAGGACTTTTGCTGCTGCGAGGTTAATGGGAAGAGAGGGTTAACATACAACACTTAATCTCCCTGCCTTCCCCCCACCCCAATTAAGCATGCTGTGAAAACAAGGCCATAGAACTGGAAGGAGCTATTTAAGCCATTGAATCCAACCTTCTGCTCACTGCAGGATCAAAAAAAAAAAAAAAAAAAAAACAACCCTGAAGTATCCCAGCAAATGTGTATCCAGCCTGTCTGTAAATATCCAGCATGGAGAGTCCCACCACCTTGCAAGGAAAATATTTATTTCACAGTTGCCTTTTTGTTTGGATTTCAGAGAGACTTACTTGGGGAGGCCTCCCCATAATAGCCCAGTGGGAAGAGGATTCCATAGACAGGAAGAGTCACTGGCTGAAGGTCTACCAGGAAGTTCTGTGGTTGAAGGGGTGGGGGGGTGGGGCTTCTTTTCCATATATAGGCACATACAGTGTGTATAACATGAGCATTCCTCACTTTGGACGCAGCCTTTAATAAGCAGGGATACTGAAGAGAGAAGATGGTCTTTCATTCAATACCAGGAACTTCTTGATGGAGAACCTGGAGGAGAAATTCTGCAAGGCAGATGGGAAGAAGAGCCTGTGGGCTGGAACTTGGAGAAAAGTAGCCATGGGCATTGCCCTCCAGCTCAATTGTTGCAATTTCCCCCCCCCCCCAGAGTAGAGACCTGCATATATAACCTTCCCAACTAAAACTGATTTGCAATCTTACAACTACAACACAACCAGCAATGGTTGTCAGTCATTTCCCTTGCAGTTTCCTGCTTCTTCCAAACGTGTCTTCATTTTAAATGGGCGAGGTGAGCCTCAGCCAAGGCAAGAGTTCCTCTTTAGCCTAGACTGCATTTCTTGTGTTCCACCTTCTCATTTTCCTACAGAAAAGGAGGGAGGAGCACCATGGATTCCACCTTAGGCTTCTGAATGAAAAGGTGTGGATGAAATATAAGAAGAGGAACAGGCAGATCCTAGGAAAACTGTGGCAAATTCTGAAGACTGAGTTGGACTGACTCTCTTGCAAACAGACCTTATATTTACTCTGCAATCTTCACTGCTGATTCCTGGAGATATACAATTTTTTCCCCATATTTCTTTCAAATGTTATAAGCTAAAGAAACTGGTTCATCCTGTCACACACAACTGTAGGAACAGCTTTGCTTTTCTGAGACACTTTCAGATGAGTGTTAAAGCTGTTGACACCCTTAGTTTTCCATTTTTTACTTTCCATTTGGGGGGACATGTTTTGGGGCAAAGCTGGAAAGTACACCATTACTTTGTGTGTGGAGAAGTGGCCAGACCTGATCAGATAAAGCAAGGTGTTAGGTTTTACCAGCACAATATTGTGCTGATTGGACAAACCTGACAATAGTTTGATTCAATAAACTTATCTTGGTTTATTCCTGAACTCCCCAATCTATATCTATATCTAAATTTGACATTAGCATGAAAGACATCTCATTTATATCATTGCTCTGACATTTTCAATTACTTGCTTGGTTTTGTTTCATGGCACATCCCAGCAGTGTAACTGACTAATTCTGGCCCAGCAGTTATATCTATACAGCAGCTAGGTTTGTTTTCTACTAGCAGGTTTGACAATTTACTAACCCACCAGAACTTTTTTTTTTTTTTGGGGGGGCTTCAGGTCAGATTGTCAATCTCCCATTCCTATTTTGTAGCTAGCTCTAGAGACCCCAGCAGCAACTGCTAATTCCTCCCAAATCAATTTAATTGCAAGTGCAAGACAGCTGTCAACTCACAACAGATTCACGATTTCGTTCTTTTACTGCCACCGGCAATATCCCCCTGTCTCCCCTCTGTGCCGCCCCCGCCCCCCCACCCCCTCAGCTGCCACCGCTGGCTACGCATGGTGAAAAGAAAGCGGTTGCGACGGGATAGCCGAAGAGCCTTCGCTCGGGCAAGAAAAGAACCAGGGTGCAAACTTGAGATCCGTCCAAGCACATTTTGTCCACTGGGGAAAGCACGCACGCTGCTAAAGGTAAAGAGAGCGCGTGCGCGCGCCCCAGCCCACAGGGGGGCGCGCTCTGCCAGGCAGCGTAGGGAGCGAGCGCCGTCCCCCTCCCCTCCCTCCCCTCGGAACTTTGCTGACTGCAAGGTTCTGAAACCGAACGTAGCGACACGCGGGGGCGGAGGCGGCGGAACGTTCGATTCTCCCTTCGTTCCATCCGGCCTGTTCCTCGAGGGAGGGGAAGAGGAAGAGGGGGGGGAAGTACTCGATCCCGGGTCCACGTTCCCTTCTACCCCACCGCGGGAGTCGCTTGGAGGAGGGGAGGGGAAAAAAAAAAAAGGAGGCCTCGGCAGCGCCACCCTCCGGCCGGCGAGCCTACTGCGCCTCCCCTTTCTCCCTCGCTCACTCTTTCCCCACCCCCACCCCCACCCCCCGCTCCGACTCTCAATGTTCCACACTGCCCGGCCACAGAGCGTCCTCTGCTGCTTTATTTCCCCCGGCTGCTTCCATCCCCCTCTCCAAGGACATTTTTCTCTCCCCTTCCCTCCCCCCTCCATCCCTCCCCTCCGATCTAACGTCGGGACAGGACGCCTGCGAAGGTAAAGGAGAAAAGGGTTAGGCGGCTGCATCAGGAGCCTGGGCGAGCAATGGTGGGGGGGGAGGAGAGAGGGGGGGGAGCTGTGGCGGGGGGGAAGAGAGAGCGAGCGAGCGAAAGAGAGAGATTGGTAGAGGGAGCTTTGTTCTTGTTTTCAGCGCTCGCTGCCTGGCGGTGGTCAGGCGAGCCAGAGGAACCGGACTGAGTTCACGCCTCACTTGGTGCGCATACACCACACTGGTCGTGGTGGAAAGCTTCCTACCATAACAGCCTCTCCATACCTCCTGGCTGGGAGCTCGACTCTCCCTACAGAGCCAAGAGGAGGAGGAGGGGAGGGGGAGGAGGAGGAGGAGGAGAAGGGGGTGTCGAGGGGGGGGGAAACGGCGACGACGACGACGACGACGGCTGTGTATGTGTGTCTGTATGTGTGTGTGTGTGCGAGGGAGAGAAAGAGAGCGAGAACGAGGGCAAAGCCTCAGTTTCTGCCCTGCTGCTGCAATTTTTTTTTTTTTTTGACGAGGACCAACCAACCTTTTTCATTTTTTTTAAAAAAAATATACAATACAAATACCTAACCACCCCCCAATTTCATCTTTCCGGGATTTTTATTTTTATTTTTATTTTAAAAAGAGGGGGCAGGAAAAAAAAATATGTCGGTCTGTTTTGTAGAAACTGATCAAGACTCGGTGGCGTTGAAAGCTTTCCAGAAGGTGCAGTTTGAATTATGCTTCGTCTCTTCTTTTTCTTCTTCCTCCTCCTTTCTCTCTCTCTCTCTCTCTCTCTTTCTCTCTCTCTCTCCCACCCCCCCCCCCCCCCATTTCCAGCCTACTCTGTAGTGACCAAATGTAATTCTTGTTGATGGCTGTGCCAACAGAACCCGAGCTGGCTGATTTCTGACTGAGAGAAAAAAAACATTGGAGTCTGAAATAGCAAATCCTTTCCAGCTATTTAAATTACAAGGAGACAAGAGGGAGTGGGGTCATTTATTGGTTTGGTTTGGGCCTCCCCGTTTGTATAACAGCTCAAGTATTGTGATTGGCAATATATTGGGGGGGGGGGAGGAGAATATGGTTGACTTCACTCCTGGTCCAGTGTAAATATTTACAGGGCATTTGTGAGGTTTTTTTTTAAAAAAAGGGTAATGTTTACAGCTTGTCATGAGTTATTAATGCTTATGCTTGGAACACTTTGCGAAATTTGCCTCACACCTTTAAAAATTAAATGATTGATATACTATCTGAAGAATTGTAGAACTGAGCCTGTAAAAATGAAATGTGAAAAGAGAATATATATATTTAAAAAGAGATCCTTCCTTCCTTCCTTCCTTCCTCATGGTAACTGTTGCTCTATAACATGAAATTGAAACTTTTAAAAGAATTGTTCAACCATTGAGTTGTAAGGGGGTCTGGAGTAATTCCACTCTGATTGAGTGGATTGCACTCCACTTAGTTAACTGATATTCTTTTGTCCCATTCCTTTCCTTTTGCTCCTTCCCCCAACGGTTCCCAAGATGTCCAGTGATAGACAAAGGTCAGATGATGAAAGCCCAAGTACCAGCAGTGGTAGTTCAGACGCAGATCAGAGGGACCCACCAGCGCCTGAGCCTGAGGAACAGGAAGAAAGAAAACCTTCTGCAACACAGCAGAAGAAAAATACCAAACTCTCCAGCAAAACTACTGCTAAGCTATCTACTAGTGCTAAAAGGTAACAACTCCAAATATCTGAAATGTGCTTTCCTCCCTCTTTAGGGGAAAGGGAGCTGGAGAGAAGCTTGATGAGAAGGCACTCAATCTAAAGGGGTAAACTTTACTCTTTGATGAAAAGGCCTGTAATAAAAGATGGCTTTAAAGTTAGAGTTTAGTTTCTGCAGGGCCTCTTGCTCAGATCCCTTTGGGATCCCTTCACCCAACTGATTTGCCAGGTTGAAGATGGAGAAGATGGATGGGTTGGGTAGGCAGGTTCTTAATCTGAGAATTACACTGTTATGAAAAACACATGTGATGATGTGGGTTGAAATCCACTCTGTGAAGGGGGTCGTCTTGCCACCTGCTGGGCTCTGGTTTGGTCCACTTGGCCCATGTGTATTTTTCAACAAGTGACACCTTGTTTGATTCATTCAGGCAAGGAGGCCCATTTTTAGATTCCCACCTTTTATTGCTGTTTGGCAAGGGAGGAGCACTTTGAAATAATGACCCTTTCATTGGCTGTTTTATTTACAATTGAGTTTTTTTTTTTGCATGCTCTGAAAAAATGATGTTTTGCAACTTATATGAATTTCGTGGGGGTTGTTTCTTTTAGAGCATCCATGCAGGTCAACATGGATGGCGTGAGGGTATTTTGTTTTGTGTTTTGTAGGTAATTGAAATGCAAGAAGGGCTGTTAACTTGCCTATCTCCTACCTTTGTGGTCCAGCAAGCTATTGATTTTCCTTTAATCTGTGAAGTTTCAAAAACTTGAGAACCTTTTACAGGTTGTCCCTAAGTGAACAATATCACTATCTGCATGTAGAGTTTTTCACAGCTTTGCTTTCAAGAAGCACCCTGCTTTTAATTTTCTTTAATAACCATTTGAGTTGGGCAAGCTTGAAATACCTTGAATCTTGCCTCTTTGGGGGTAACTGATCGCTTTTCTTAAAGCTCTGTTTCACCTAGGAATCCACATTACAATATCTGGTAGTCTATCTGTCAAGTGGTATCAGACGTCTAAAAGTGCAAGCCATTTTTGTTAAACTTTGTAGTAGTTTGAACAATTAAGTGGACCAAAATGTTTATGGGTAAAAATTGCTATCGTAAAGTAGAGTTTCATTAGGAATCTTGAAATGTTTAATTGTACTTCAAGCTTTGCACGAATTATGTGAGAACAATATTAGCTTTTACCAATTTCTCATTTAAAATAATGTACTAAATTGAGCCCAATTGAAAATAAAATAGTTATGATAAATCTTTTAAAAAACAGGACATTCATCTTTTTTAAAAAACAACTTCTAATGCATATAAAGTAACTTGCCAGCTGCTGTCACAAAATAATTTGTACAATATGTTTGTTGTGGAGAAAATGATACTGAATGTTTTCCTAATATGTTATTTGGTGTTTTGAAATGTTATCCCCACTTTTTAGTTCCATAGCTTGTGTACATTCTTGTAGAGCACAAGTTCAAGTACGTATTTAAACTGTATCTAATTTAACCTATATCTTAATGCATTTTCTATCAGCAAAGCATAAATTGTCTGAACTTCTAAAATCTTCAATACTTGCTTCCCCTAAAATATTTTGTTTTGGGAATAAATTACAGACCCTTCATCCTTTTGATACCTTTTTTGTTAAACTGTAATAAAAACCTATTAATTTTTTTTAGTTACTGACACATTTTGTCCAGGGCTGGTATTATCCATCACTGATAATATCAGTATGTGTTTTATTGAACAGGGTCACTTAACAAATTTTCAATACAAATATTGGGAAAGAGGAAAGAAAGGTAAGGGGAAACATGCATCTAAAGTTATCAGATTTTGCTGTGATCACTTGAGTGCATAGTTATGAAGTGAATTGAAATTCTAAAAATTACTGTCTGAAGTAGCTATAAAATCCAGCCAAAAATATTTACTATGTAATTGGTTTTTGGCTGTAACTCCTTCGGTTATTGGTAAAAAATTCTTCTGAAATCTGCTTGTATTTCCTCTTTCCCTCCCCTTGCCTTCCTTGCTGGTCTCATTTGCATATAAGATTTTTTTTAATTAAAAAAAATCCTTGATAAAGAATGGGGTAAACTCCTAAGACTCACTTTTCAGAGATCTCTGAAGGGATTCCTGCCAGGCTGGGGTGTAAATGCTCTCTCTGTTTACCATAACAGAGCAGGAAAAAGCTGTAAAGTTTCTCTGTCCTGGGATTTGGGTTGTGCCTGTGAGAACAAAGAGGAAGCAGCCATGTTAGCATTACAGAAGGCAAAACCAATCTTGCATTTAACTGCATGGTGGTAGAGGGCAGTGTAATTCCCTGATTTATTCAACTGTCTCAAATGCTTTGTGCCTGTTCTCATTTTGCCAACAGAATTCAGAAGGAGCTAGCTGAAATAACCCTGGATCCACCTCCGAACTGCAGGTATGAGACAATCAATTACCCAGCCTTTGGGGGTGCTGATGCAGTTGGGGGGATGGGGTGGGCGGAATGAGGTGCTGATAAAAAAAAAAAGTTAAGGAAGATTGCTCAGCAACAGAATTGTGCCGTTGTGCAGTATCTGTAGCTGAATATCAGATAAAGCAGGAATTGTAAACGGCAAGAAGAACAAGTGGCATGAATTGGCTTTGACAGAATGCTTTGATTGTCAGTGACACAGGGTAAATGTCATATATGTTGGAAATAGTTGCCTTTGTTAAAAAGTGTTTTGTTGTGCACATTTAAGCTAAATAGTGATGTGATCATGGATGTGATGTCTTAGTTTAGGACTTGGATGTTGGATATTTGAGGCTTATAACAACATCAACTTAACCTACATTTGAAAAAAAAAAGATATGGTTTCTCTTTCCAACTTCATGATTTGGTGTCAGTTTCAAAGATAATTTAAATGCCATATGTTCCCTGATTGGATGATATTCCAGGGTAATGTAATGTAGAAATAATTTTATAGCTTTGGGGGAGGTTGTAAATTATTGGGTGATTATTTTGCATAGGAGAATTCTAAGTCAGCATAGGTGAATAATTCAGTTTTTGAATGAAGGAGTGGTTCAGAAGTTCTTATATGCTAGTTGAGAGATCCCCCCCCCCCCCATTGTCGAAAATTAGGAATAGGCTGGTTTTTGTTATAAAAAATTAGCAATGATTGCTTTAAGTAAAATTGCATTTGTGAAATTTCCAGTGTTGGAAAATAAAGTTATTCAAGGTTGTGGCTGAAACTTGTATTGATTCTTGTTCTTAATCAATTTGTTACGTACTACAGCTTTCACTGACCATTATATTGAATGCATGGCTAGTGCAAAGGAATATTGCAGCATTTTTTGTGAACGACTGCTATTTAATTGGATTCTGAGGGAAGGTCTATGGAGGCTTATTGCTTTCCTTGTACGTGTGTGTAATCTTCCTAAAACATTTTAGTCCAAAAAAGTAATATTTATCATTAAAAAAATTGATGATTAAGTCCCTTTAGTGCTGCAGTTCCAATGCCATTTGGAAGCTTGTGGTGCAACAAGTTAAACTTGAACACTTGCAAGCTTTTGTACAGTTGTCGATTTGTCAAATCACAATCTGGCACAGACGTCTTCAAGCAATGAAAGAGAATATCTTAGATTCACTGTAAAGCAAATGAGCTATGAAGGTAGAACTCCTAGATTGTAGTTGTACCTAGATCGTGGGGATATTTGGGCGAGACACCTGGACAATCTCTACACATGGAAAAGAAGGAATAATGGCATACTGTGCTTTTCGTAAGGATTACTGCAACATCGTGGGCTTCGGCTGAAAAATGGTCTTTGTGTTTTGTAAAAGAATGGCCGCACTTTCTTTGGGCCATTTTTATCACCTCATTTTTCTTGGGACCATTTCTATCGTTTCATTCGCCACTCACTGCCCTTTGGAATCACTTTAGCTCTCTGAAAGGCTATAGTGAGTGAGCAGGGTGTGTGTGTGTGTGTGTGTGTGCATATGAGAATGCACAGGTAAGATAGGCTGATAATTTTACTGCAAAACTCTAAATGAGAACCTTTATAGATTATGCTGCTGAAGTCTGACTATGAACAATATTTTGCCTCGAGGGACAACTTTTGTTTGGTTCTGTAGTGATATCCAGGAGAATAGATTAGTAATGCTTATTCTCCTCTGCAGCGCCACAGATCCTTTGGGATAGGCAGGTGAAGTTTGCGGTGTAATAAAACTTCCTGAAGAGTAACAGCTTTCTTTTTTCTTTCTCAGAAAAGAAGAAGAGCAAATGAATGTTGAAAAGAGAAATCAATTAAAAAAAAATTTTTTTAAATTTTTAAAAATCATTTTCCCTTTCTTACCTCTCCCCCCTCCCCCCCCCCGCACTTCCACAGAATCATTTCTTTTTGTTCTTGCTGACCCTTTTTGCTGCTTTGTGTTTTTTGTGATTCCTCAACCTCTGGGTCCTGTCTCTGTTATGGGAGCCTCAAAGAAGAGGTCAGTTTTCAACTGGACTGGGCTTTGCAGATTTTATATATATACATGGTGCAGAGAGAGGCAGCAGGGTTGTGGAAACAACCCTTCCTTTCCCTGAGGTAAATTGTCTTGTGGGCAGGAGCCAGGGCTAAGCACCAAAACATGTTCAGACCAGAAATTTATGATTAGCCAAGAGTGCCAAATATATATCTGCTATGACAAAGTTGTGGAGACTGTGAGTGGTGTGAAATAATTCTTTGTGTAAGTCTTCTAGGATAAGTAGGCCAGTTAATGGGGCCTTGCCTGAGAGCTATTCCCCCTCTCTAATTGCTGCGCTGGCAAAGGGAATTCCCCTCCCTGAATTCCTGGTGATGTGGGTGGAGATCAGGATGGCCTTTCCTAATTAAAAAGTGGGGAAGGGGAGTCCAGTTTTGGAATAGGAGATAAAATCCCTTGATAAAGAGGAGATCTTAAGATTGCTTGTGAAGGCTTGCAAAAAAACCAAACAAAAAACCACCAAACCAAAAAGATCTGAATCCTTTTAATATTCAAATTTATCCTCCATCATTCTTGGAAAGAACATTATCTCTGCCCAAATACCTTTATTCATAAGTGTTCCACTTTCAGGAGACAATTAGATTCTTCTGCTAATACAGTCAGTTTGGCAAGATGCATATTGCGTTCTGCTTGCAGGATGAGAGAAAACGAAGAGAAAAACTGCTATAAAAAAGGTATTTTATTTTTCTGAGGGCTGCTGCTTTTGTTAAAGAATGCCACCGCTTTTCTTTGTATTAGAACTTGATTTAGCTCCAGCAGGGCTCTTGAAAGCTTCTAACATCTGTTTCAAAGTTGCATTTTGTCTTCAGAAAACCCATTCCCAAGTATATGTGCTTTTGGAGAACAGCTCTTTTTAATGAAATAGCCTTTTTTTAAAAAAAGAAAATTAGAAATGAATTTGACAACTGGAAGGAATCATTATCCTGGTCTGTATTTTGGCAAATGTCACTGAATGTGTGAACGATTGATACAAATGAAGCAGTATTTCATAGCTGGAAATATGATACATGGAGTGTTGATTGTCATGGTTAACATGGCAAAGGCAAATGTGCCCTCTGAGTTCAATTATTACATGAACACACCGTGCAAATTATTGTCTGTGGCAATAATAGCAAAGTGATGTGTGCTCCAGCTTCCTTTCAGGATCTTTATTATTACTTTTTACTTCTTTATCCACAGTTCTGGGATGTCTTAGTGCCCTCCTATCCAGATTGGCATGCCCAAGCTTTGTTTCTAAACGGAAAGGTCTGTGGCCACCTGCTGAGACGTAACCGCACCAAAGTTCCTTACATCCAAATAAAGAGTCCTTAAAGCAATAAAGGCAGGCTGTGATCATTGTTGTTTTATGGTGGGGATCTGAGAATAGGAATTCTGCTAAGTCTCCTTTGTTGAGTTAACATCCAAGGTGACATTTGAACCTGGGACTCTTTTGTTTCTAGTAGCTGAGATTCCTAACTGTTGCAGAGCAGGGTGTAGTAATAGGCTCAGAGTGGTCAGATTTTGCAAGTTCTGCGTTGGCAAATTGGACAAAAGTGTACATTTGACTTATGGTTGATTGTAAGAGTTGCTGGTTCTGTTTTCTGCCTTTAGTAGTACCGGTTACCTATGTACTCCAAATGTACAGCAATAGGTGAAAAACATTTACCTATCTTGCTCTCTTTTGTAGTTTGCGTGATCAAAGTTTTGCATCCATGTATATACACCATTTCCAGGTATCTATTGTATGTGCATGGAGAACACCTGGATTTTCAAGTGCAAAGATTTTCCTAATGATGTCAAGTCAATTTGCAAGATAGGTTTGCAACATGTGGCCCTCCAGATTTTGTTCAGCTACAACTTCCAGCCTTCTTCAGCATTCGTCATGCTGGCAGGCACTGCTAGGAATTGTAGGTTAGCAACATCTAAAAAGCCACAATTTCCCCCTCCCTCCTTCTTCCAAATGAGTTATAAATAGGGCTTCAATCACTCTTCAAGTATATACTTAGTTTAGAACTGTAATGAGGAGAATAAAGATTTGCTTTGTTCTTTCTTGAAAAAAAAAAAGATAAGTCTTTTCAATTATTTAAACTAGCCTTCCCCAATTGATGCAAGCAAATGTTTTATATTACAGAAGAGTATGGGAATTGTAGTCCAGGTTTCCTTAATTGAGAAAGGCAGGTTTAATAGCCTTAGTGTTTTAGTGTGATAGAGATTCAACAAAATAAAATTTTCACAAAGTGAATTTTTCATTGTCTGAGTGAAACTGAATCATAAATGTTAAAAGGAAACTTGGCTGCTTCTTGGGCCAGAATGATAGTAATGTGCAAAGGAAATGATTGAATTACTTTAGGGTTGCTGTGCGTTATTTTGTTTGTATGTATAATTAGGGAGCCACTCTGCTAAATGTAATTGGGGATAATTTACCGTGCAGCAAACGTTGGCTTTTCTCATTGACTATGACTATTGCAAACAGTGTTGCTTGCTCCTTAATACAATTACATTTAACACTCTTTAACTGATGAATGTGAATATTTTGCAGTTTGCTGACAGTTTGGATTGCCTTTTTTATTTGTTGTCCTTGCAGGAGCAAAGTTGTCCTAATCCAACATTTCTGTTAGATTTCAATTTTCATGTTATCGTTTCGGCTTCTGTTTTGTTCAGATTCACACTTCACATTCTCGTATAAGAATTTCTTACATTTCACCCATTTGCTGCATTTCCATTTCACACTCAGAGAGGTCTACTTCCTATTTTTATTTTAATCACACCAATCAAGGTTTCATTTTTTGAATGTAAAAAAGTTGAGTGTGATATTATACATTTAGTAAAAAGTGTGGCATCAATATATTTGGTGTTATAGGGTGACAACTCCTATCCTACCTGAGCAGTATCATTGGAGCAGATGGGGAATTCCATCTTCATCTTACTTCCATACTTTATGAAAGACGTGTATTCCCACGTTTCATACATCGTTAGGTTGACCTGCATAGACTTAGAATTATGACACAGGAATTGGCAATAAAACTGAACAAAAGGCAATTGGGAGGCAAGGTGGCTTCAAAAGCACCATTCAAATATTGATTCATTTTTGTCAAATTTACATGCTACCCATCTTACAAATCAAATCAACTCTGGGTAGAAAAACCAGCAGAGGTATTGATGATCAGTGAAGGAAGAAGCAGTCAAATTTAAACATCCTCCGAGGGGAAAAAAAAAAAAGTGCACTGCCAATTTAAGATGCTTGGCCTTGGAAATACGCACCATCGGTTATGTTCCAAAAAGTGACTGAGTCCAAGGGTGGATTTATAATTTAATTTGAAATCAGTATAATTTTAATATTACCTCCCCCTGTATATTTCATAATCCTTCCTTATCTTGTTCAACTATAAGTCAGCTTTAGAGGAATCCAGATTTTTTGTGTACTCCTGCACTAGATAATCAGTCTGTTCTGTGGAAGAACATTTTGGAGTACCTTCATGCATAATGTGCTTTTCCACAGCTGTAGATGTAGAGATAATAGAAGACAAAATGATTATCAGATGTAGAGACAATCAAAGAAGAGGCTGCATTGAAATGAAGAGAAAGCTTCCAGATACTTTGGCTGCCAATTGTGAAGGGCTTTAGGTATTGTTTGTGGCACGCCTGGGAGCCAGGACAGTTTTCAAAGCTTTGTATCAGTATCATGATGTCATTATCTTGCTGCAAGGTTTTTGGATCAATTTCAGTTCCTTAAAGTGCCTTCGAACGCAATACCATATAAAACACATTACGGCAGTCTGCCATAGAGATGAGGTAGTGTTGAGCTCAAGCTAGTTGAAAGCATTTTGTACCACCCTCTCTCTGCTCCATTGATAAACAAGGATCAGTTAATGTCTCCGTGAATTTCATCCTTCAGAGGGATTATTAATAATCTATCAAGCCCAGAATATTCACTGTCCCTCTGCTTACCGGTCTTTGCTTTATATGAACTTTAGATCTATTGGGATGTATATGAATGTCAGCAGGACTTTGCTATTGGTTTTGTCATAATGATGTGATTAGTGTCATACTATAAGCTCTGTCCTTTTTATACATTTTCATACATTTCCCACATTTCAATCATGGTTAGGTTGATCTGTGTAGACTCTGAATTATAACACAAGTATTGGCAATAAAACTGAACAAAATGCACTTGGAAGGCAAGGTGGCTTCAAAAGTGCCATACAAATATGTATTCATTTTTCTTAAATGTATATGCCACCCATCTCACATGAAATGTTATGATTTAGGTATTTTACGTCATATGCAGCAGGACTTTTATTGTATTTATTGAAAGTGCAGTAGTTCTTTCGTTGCTTTCCTCTCTGCCATAGATGCTGCTGACAGAATAAGATCCCAATAAAGGAGAATATTTATACCTTGGGGTTGAAATGAGGGATCCTTGGTGCTCTCTGAGCTTGGTTGTTTTCTTGCCAACATTTCGTTACTAGCTCTGATGGTGTTACTTAGTTTGGGTAATGAAACGTCCGACAAGGAAAAAAAACCAAGCTCAGAGAGCACCAAGGACCCCTCAGAGTAAGATTCTAATAGATTATTAGATTCATAGTGTGTACCTTTCAGGTATATGAGCAAACATAATTTTTCAATCTTTTTTTTTTTTACCTTCCTTTTGATCTCTCAAGACCGTGCTCCTTGTAAAAATACTAGCTCATTACTTCCAAAAAGAAAAAGGGAATGGCTTTAAATCAAGCAAAGACTTCTGCGGTAAAATAAGCTGTAGCTAAATTGCAGTTTGGGAATTACAGTAGAATCATCCGTATTGTGGTATTGCTGTTAAGTTTATTATTTCTGCTGATTTTTTGCTAGACATATTGATGTCATTATGTGGTCATTTTGATGTACGCTGCTTCATATTTGAATATGAAGTGTGGGATAGAAGCAAATAATATTTTTCTACTAAAAATATTACTGCTGAGAGCTGTAATGGGATTTCTAGTCCTTTCAGTAGTAAAGGATGCAATAGATGATTAATCATATAACAAATCTCAATATTAATTTGGCTCAATTAGTACAATGACTCTTTATTTTATGTATTTATAATGTACTTATTTATATCCAGTCCTTCCACAAGAATTTTAGGATAGCCATGTGAAATGAGTTGAAGGCGCCAGGTATGAAACTGATGCTTAAAGGGAGTGGATGGAAAGATTTTTATAGTCCTGTTATTTAAATTCAGACATATATACTTAATAAAAAAGAAACAGATATTTAACACTAAAGAAAGAAGATGGATGGATGGATGGATACACAGATTGATCGATACACGGATGGATATATGGACAGACAGACAGATAGTTAGTAAATGGTACACCCAGAAGATAAATATGTATTGGGTTGAAGCTCAGGAATCATTGTTACTAATTGTTGCTTAAATTTCTCTCTAGACTCTGTTTTTCAGTTGAAATTTTGGATAGAGTATGTGAAATATTGAAAATTAGTTTTGAAAGAAATAGTTATGGTTTTGTTGGACTAAATGATTAGCCAGAAGGGTTTTCAGACTTTTATCAGGTTGTAGAAAGGGTTAGTTGAAGCAAAAATCCCAAACCCTAAGAGGCAAAGCTCTAATGTTAGGAAGCTGGCAATAAAAAAATTGCCTGTTATAAATGCAAATTTAACATTTCCAATCTAAAAATATAAATAAAAACCTCACTTGAATTTTACAATTAACCAAGTGGTTAATGTTTTAATTAAACAATTATGCTCAGAGACGGGTGCGGTTGCTTTCCCTTGGATAAAAGTTTCCCTTGGATAAAAGGGAATTGATGTTTTTTGTTGCTGCATATAAATAGAAGGTTCTCTCACAAAGATAGTCTGTTTCCAAGGCTTGATTGCCAATATCAAGATATTTTGAAAAACTTCTATCCAGAAATTCAGTTTAAGTTCTACATGAGAAAATGTTGTTTGTAATATGACATCTGGCAAACTGAATTTTAATTTCTCATAACATAAAACATTAGAAGCAGCAATACCAGTAGCAGTGGGATTTGTATCACACCCGCTCTGTTTTCCTATTTTTCCGTACTGTTTGCTATTGTACCAGGTTGCAGCCAATGATTCAGATTCTGAAAAAAGTCCACATTACATAAACATTTATTAGGCCTGGATGTCTGGGGAAAAAATACCCAGCCAGAAGCGGGGCTAATGACCACGGCATGAACAGCTGACGAGTAGACCAGCTCTTTGATACTTCCTCTCCAGACAAGGAAAGGATTTGAGATTGCTCACAAGTGCTCCAGTTTGTTGCTTCTTGTGAGGAGACCTCAAGATAGCTGCCTCTGGTGGGTTTATAGCTCTGGGCCTTGAGAGAATAACCCATCTTGTTCAAACTGCTATCAGCATCTTCAAAAGGGTACTGGGTCGAATACTTCCTTTACTAATTGTTTTTTGAAATTGCTTGTTCAAATGCCTTTCAGTTACTTGGAACATTTGGGCCAACAAGTTTTATAGCACCAAGTGAGTCTCATTCAATATTTAGTGAATGAAATAGAGAATCAAGTTTTAAATACAAATTTACAGATTTTAAAAATTGGAGATAGGGGAGAATTAAACAGCCAAAATGATTAAAACTCTGATTTAGAAAGTTAGAAATGGATTTAAAGGACCACATAAATTTGAACTAAGATTGTGGAATTAATTTCGGTATAAAGACTCCTTCCCATGAGAAAATGATTTTTGTTTAGAAGTCTTTATGAAAATGATAATAAGTGAAGGCTTTAAAAATTGTCATTAGAAAGAACTAGAAGGAGCTAAAGATTAGAATGAAAGGAGAAGAACATTTAAATTTGACTTACAAACACAGAATGAAGCAAAATATTTTAATACTGATTTAATACTGATATTTTTGAACAATGAACACAGAAGTTGATTTTATAAAATTATCTGTCTCTATAGAGAGGTTGTTTTAAAGATTTTATTAAAGAGGAACAAGTTTTATCTGACAAGATTGAGACTTATTTGAAAGTGGATTTTAAGATGGCAGGCTACAAATTTGACATGGAAAAAGATTTTACCCTGGACATACAAAAGAAACTGGTTGATATCTTAGTAATAAAAGGGATATATAAACCAAGAGGTTGACCTAGACAATTTTTCTATATTGGATTCACAAAAGATGTTTGTTAAGGCTTTGAAGAAATTTTCAAGAAGGAACAAAACAAAACCCCCAATTGCTAGGACATTATTTGAAGGGACTAAAAATCCAGGTTGTTAGAAGCAAAAGAAAGGAATATAAAGCTGATTTATTTGATCAAGATTAAAATAGAAATGTTATATCTGATAAACAGGATTGAAATGACAAAGCTTTTTTATAGATAAGATTCCTGGGAAGAAAAGATCATTTATTATATTTTAAGAGAAGGTGATATCACTAAAACTGCTTATACATGTAGCAGAATTTTTTTTTCTTTGCTATATTCTTATTTTTCTTCCTTTTTTCTTTTCTGCATCTTCTTCTTTTCTTTATTTTGTATTTTTATTGATGTGATTTTTAATAAAATTATAAAAATAATGATTTTTCAAATAAAAAACAAATCAAATAACATGAATACAGTATGCTGAAGGGGATAAATAGAGAGAGAAAGACAGACGGCAGGCATATAGATAGAATCCATATTGTTGGCATGCTCTTTTTTCCCTTGTGAAGTCACTTACAGTAAACACCCTCTTGCTTCTGCCTATCTTTGCAAATACGGTTTCCATGTATGATTATTCTGGAGGAAATTCACTCCAAAGGAATTTAAAGCACAAGGGCATTGCAACTTAAGGGCATAATCCTATGTTTCTTTATTAATTCCCATAAAGTTTTGTGGGACTTAAGTAGATGTGTACAAGAGGCCACCTTTAAGAAACACTCTTTGAGAACATGGTTATGCATGTACCCAAATACTTTCTGCAAAAGAAAAAGAGAACAGATTTTGAATAGGGTGTAGAGTTGGGGGGGGAAAATTAGGAGTTTGGAGGCAGGTTTGGCTCCTGTGAACCTGGTAAAGAGAAGGTAGCCAGTCATTTTCTGAATAGACTTGCAAACTCTGGTGTCTTCAGCCAGGAAAGAACAAAGTGAAGATGGGAGAGGATGGCTGAATACATTCAGATTTTTTACTCTAGATAGAACTATAGAATTCTAAGGTTCTGTGAAACCCAATTGGACACAGTAAATAAAGCAATAGCTTGTTTATCTTCAGTCTCTGGTATATTTCTTCTTTCTTAATACATCCTTAACAAAATTCATAAATTCTTCCAATATTAGTTAGGTTTTATGGATTTTAGTATATTTTAACCTGTTTTTATTTTCCTGTTTTGGGTTTCTTTAAAAAAAAGAAAAGAGGATTGAATTTAGCAATATTGGACCAAGGGTGCTGTTTTTGTACATGGGGTAGTGCAAATTAATATAGAAGCAGTATGGGAAAAATCAATTATATGGAAAGAAAAATCTTTAAATAACTAACAAGTTCGTTTCAACTTTTCTATTGATTTAGCATCTATATTGTGTTTATTATCTTACATTTTTATTTACTTATTTTCATGTATCAACTTTTTGTGAAGGACTGTGGGAGTGAAATGATTAATGTGCACAATCTTTACTGATTTTTCCCACAGAACAATACTGCAATATCAAGTTGGGAAACCCAGCTCAATTAGTAAGCTTCACGGTTGATGAAGAATTTAAACCTGGGTTTCCTCAGTTGTAGATCAATATGACAATGTAGCTAATGTTTTTTTTTTTTTTTGTGGAACATAGTTTATATCCAAGCGGTTAAGATTTCTTAGTTTTCAAACTCTCCATGCACAAAATGACTATTATCGGTACACTATACCTTGAAAATCGATTGTCGCTCTTGTTCCAGGCTGGGACATGCATGTAGTTTCAAGGAGTTCACTTTGAGTTTCAAGCAATTATAAGCAGGGAAATGACCAGTGAATGCATGCACTGGAGCAACAGCTTGCTTGAGATTTAAAGCTAAGTCAGTATTCAAGAGTGTAGTCCACAAACAGCTGCTCAGGCAGTGGTGGTATGCTACCGGTTCGGACCGGTTTGACCGAACCAGTAGTACAAAAAGCCGAGAGGAGGAAAAAAAATCCTCCCAATCCACCTGAGAGGAAAAAAGAGAAAAGTGCAGGATCACCCTTCCCACCCGCCCCTGCACTTTTCTCTTCTTTATCCTCTCAGCTGGTTGGTGCTGCAGGTCTCAGCTGGTGGGGGGAAAGCTGGCACCTGCGTTAGGCAAAGCACACCCACCAAGCCACACCCACCAGGCCACACCCACCGAACCAATGGTTAAACAATTAGAATCCCACCACTGTGCTCAGGTGCTACAGAAGAGTAGCCAGCTTAGATGGAGTCAAATAGCCAGATTCAGGCAGCATATGGGATTCAGAGATATGAGAAGATGGAGTTGAGGTTTGAGCAACTACTCCTATGAAGCTCTGATTTAAGTCAGTCACCTGGGTGTGGTCAAATTAAGGCCATCACCTCTTTTGTTTCTTGAGGAACTGAGTTTGGTATGTCTACTTAGTTCTCCAGTGGCTTTGTGTGTGTGTGTGTGTGTTCGCTGCCAGCAATCATGCAGAACAGGAACAGAACAAGTTAGATGACCTCTGTCGTATTACTTGTTCTACGCCTTTTCTGGATGATTACTGGCAGAGTCTTAAGAAGCGCTGTGGCTGGCATTCATCCAGAGCAGGCATCTCCCCGTGCCAGTCCTCTTTCTCCATGGAGAAAAACAGTTGGAGACCATGACAGTTGTGAAGATTTAATCAAACAGAGACACCAAATTAGGAATTTGCAGGTGGGCTCATATCTTTTTATCTCCAGCTTTGCATTGGAGACCCTAAGGGCTTTCCAAGTCAATTGTCTCATGCTAATGTGTGACTCTAAACTGCATCCAGGGCATTATAATTTCAGGGAAAATAAACATAGTTAATGCATAGCAGTATCTTGTTAATGAGAGTTCCAGTCTAATCTCTGTGGAGGGTGTAATTCTTCAGTGTTTGAAAAAACCTCCCTCTCTGAATTCACAGTAGCTCTATTGAGGTGCTATAGAAACTGGAGATTTTGCCAAGTGTGTGCTCATGTCTTTCTCCTGAAGACTTTTGTACATTCAATTTGAAAATCTTGACTGGGATAGAAGCCAGTGCACGTCTGAAGATTTGCTAGTAATATGGCTGGATTTTAGGGAAGCATCTGGATATCACAGTGGCTTAGTGAATAAAATTTGGGGCAGAAATGACAGAATGGAGCAGAGTTTTGTGACTCAAGTACTCTTCAGATGTCCAAAAGAAATTGATGCACTTTTGTGATGTAATGTGAAAAACAATTCCATTCTAATTCCACAACAGGAGGCCCCTGTTTTTCTGCCAGGTACACCTATTACAGGTTGTTGGGATTTGGTTCTATTCCAGACCACGTATTCTTCTGATAATTTTATTTCATTGCAATAATAGCTGTGGTACTTCTTGTTAAGGCTTTGCACCAAGGAGGCAATTACACTCTCTTCCCACTGTATATATTGCAGGCTCAGAAAAGTTAGATTGTAGAGAATTGGGAAGCCATGCACGCATTCTATCTAATAGAATGGAAGCCTTTTGCTCTCTGGATATGGTAGCAATGGCACTTAGACTTATGTACCGCTTCACAGTGCTTTACAACTCTCTCTAAGTGGTTTACAAAGTCAGCGTATTGTGCCCAACAATCTGGATCCTCATTTTACCCACCTCGGAAGGATGGAAGGCTGAGTCAACCTTGAGCCTGGTGAGATTTGAACTGCCAAATTGCAGACAGCTGACAGTCAGCAGTGTAGCACTCTAACCACTGGTTTAAACTATGGACTTATTTCTTCTGCTTTTTCAAATCAATGGCCATGTGATTTCCTACACTGGGAATTTTCTTTGTTTACAAGCTGCCTTTCTCCAGCATCAGAACTTCCCATTTCACCAAATTCATCATTTACCCTTTCTTAGTTATGAACACCTAGTTAAGGGCTACCTTCCTTCCTTGTTTGTTTGACATTTTTGCCACCCATCTTGGCTAGTGGTGACTCTTGAGTGGCTTAAAAACAATAAAAGCTAATAAAACATCAAAGCCACAAATACTCATAATAATAGTTATATAATTTACAGTTTAAAAGATGGGGAAGAAGGGAGCCTTATTTATTTGTTTACTTACTTACTTAGTTTGTTTCTATAAATGCCCCTCTTAGCAAACGACTCCAGGAGGTTCATAATTCTTAAAATTAAGATCTTAAAAAAACATTTTAAAACAATAAAAACCATTAAAACAATAAAAATATTAGAAAGCCTAATTCAAATACATATAAAGCTAAACATCTGGCTTGTTAACAATATAGCATGGATGCCTTTGGAGATTTTTAGTCATCCAGGTCATAGTTTTCTCAACGGTGTTTTTTCAAAAGGCAACTGGACTGGTTTTCTTTTCTTTTTTCTTTTCTTGGGGAAGTTTCACTTCTCATCCAAGAAACTTCATCAGTTCTGGCAGGATAGTGGGGGTAATGGAGGAATTAGTTCTGACAGGATGTGTGTGTGTGTGTGTGAGAGAGAGAGAGAGAGAGAAAAGGATCATATTTTTGCAGTCCTTGCTATTCTCCCTGAGAGCTCTGGAGGTTATTTTGGGGTTTATCTATGCCCTCAGGGTCACCTGTATCACAGTGCAAATGGGGGTGGAATCTTCTTGGAATTGAAAGGACTGTGTTGTAGACCGGGGATAGGGGGCATCTTACGCCTTCGTTGAAACAGGACTCCTCAGCCTCTGTCAAACCAATGGTCCTCTCTATCCAGAATTTAGATAGGTAGGTAGGTAGGTAGGTAGGTAGGTAGGTAGATAGATAGATAGATAGATAGATAGATAGATGATAGATAGATAGCCCACAGCTGAAATTTCTTGACCATAGGAGTCTGCAACCTGCCTTATTCTGGAGGCCCACAGCTGTCTGCCTCAGAAGTGGAGAACTCTCCTTTGTTTGGAATATCAAAGCATCCGGGGCATTATAATTTCAGAGCAAAGCTTTGATATTCTTAGCTACACAGTTGTTGCAGCCAGCATTGCATTTTTTCCCCCCCAGGAATTGGCCGAGATGACCTTGAAGATCTGTTAGGATTCTTTGAAATAATATGTGAGGTCAACAAAATTAAGTGTCTCAGTTGAGAGAGTTTGACATTGGGATTTGGAAAGAATGTATCGATTATTGTTGTAAACAGAGTTTATTTCTGTTTTTCAGCTTTACAGTGCTGTAATGGTTTCTTCCCAGAGTTCTTATGATGTGGCCTAATAAAATTCTAGAGAGCATTACATGGACATATACTTTTAATACTAAGACTCTGAAGAAAAAGGCTGGACAAGAGAGAGAGTAATATTCTGTGTCATTGGGTTTGCCATCTCAATGGTCCATGTGCTGGTTGATATTCTCTTGTGCATCCAATAATCAACTTTTACAATTCCTCCAGCGAAACAGTATTTCAGTAAGATGTGTGTTTAAAAATGTGGAATTGGGTCAAAGTGGATGGATTTTGTTTTTTGTTTTGTTTTGTTTTTGAACACAGTGCTCTTACAGTAAGTGTGTTTGTTAAGCTTCCTAGAAACAATCCCCTTTTTCTAATCCCATCAGCAGAAAGATTTGAAGCTTTTGTGACACCATCAAGTATTTGCTTTGATTTGGATTTTACCTAAAAGGCCTCCAGAGAGTTTTCTGAAACAATATAAAGAAGTTCCTTAAAATGTATTCTTCAGTTTGGGGGAAGGGGTGCTGCCATTCTTCTCCTAAAGTTCCATAATGAGACTAGAACCGGGCTATCCTAGAGTTTGCAAATGGTTAACATGCTAAGAAAGCTTAAAGAAACCTAAAATGTCTGTTACTTGTAGAAGCTGCTGAAGTAAGAAAAAAAATCTTTAAAAAAAATCCCACGCAGGAGAAAGATGCCTGATCCAAGGGACATTCTCCCCACTGAATATATTTAATGAAATTGTATTCCCAGTTACTCTATCCCCAAAGAGAGGAGAGAATTTGAGGGGCCATCTGTGGAGTTTTAATAAAAAAAAGTTGGTGGATTTGATGTTGGTGGATGTATTGATAAAAGTTTTTCTCAGTGTCCCCAGTTTGGATTTAATCATCTGAGGCATCAGTCAGCATTTGGGCTTTGGTTGTTATTTGGCAAACATGAAATTTGGCAATTGTCCCCTCCAAATGCTAAACTAAGACAACCTGCTTATCTATAAATTGTGACAAAATATCCCAGTTCACTGTTCGTGTACAAATTTGGTGTATTTTTTGCTTGATGTCTCTTCTTTTTGCCCACAAAACACTCGTGCAAATAGGCTTCTTGCTGATATTCAGAACTTTTGCATTTTTTGACAGCTGGTTGCTTAATTTGCTTGTTACTGAGCTGATAAACTCAGCTTGATTTTAAAAAAAATCTGTACCATTCTTTGTCTAGAAATAATATCTAAGTGGGCAAGCAACTTTCTTTTCCTAAAATGGAAGGATTGGGCATATGCCTCCCAGGAATTCACCTTGGGCTTGGTTTAACATAGCTCAGTGTATAGAACATACCGACTCAATCTATAGGTCCTTCCTGTTGCTTGCCTAATATATGGGTAAGATGCATCATAAATAGTCCTCAACTTACAATTTATTTAGTGATTGTTTGAAGTTACAACAGCGTTGGAAAAAGGGACTTACAGCCATTTTTCACACTTAAGACCATTGCCTCATCCCCATGGTTACATGATCAAAATTCAGATGCTTGGCAAGTGACTCATATTTATGACGGTTGCAGTGTCCTGGGATCATGTGATCACCTTTTGCGTCCTTCTGACAAGCAAAGTCAATGGGGAAGCCAGGCTCACTTAACCATGTTACTAATTTAATAACTGACGTGATTCACTTAACAACTGTGGCAAGAAAGGTCGTAACATGGGACAAAACTCACTTAACTGTCTCACTTAGCAGCAGAAATGTTCAGCTCAGTTGCAGTCATAAGTCGAAGACTACCTGTATTTTTAAACAGCAAGGACAAGTAATTTCCCTCTGTGCCTCAGAACCCCACTGAAAAGGCCTGTCAAAATGGCTACAGGTAATAGAAGATATCCAACAAAAGACCTTAGTTTTTCCAGGCACATTTTCCAGCTTCTAGTAGTTAGGATATTTAGCCACCTACGTAAAGATTGATTGACATGCTTCCTTTGTTCTTTCACTTTTTCTTTTTACAGAAAATCACCTGCCTTTTGCATAGTTGGGGAGGAGGCAATTTTCCCTGAGGGCCAAGCAGCCTAAAAAAACGGCTCTTAATTTGAAAGAAGCTTGGGTAGCCTTCTAGGAGGAATTTACACAGGCAGATAGATTCCTTGAATTTGGTTGAGCAATCTGTGGCATTTCTTCTCTTTTGAACTGGGCTTTTCACATTTTTGTTAACTAGCAGGGAAAAGCAGTTCCAAGCAATTGCTGCTGGTTGGACAACTCAGGGAGATTTAGGAGTTTAGCATATTCAACTTGGTTGCCTTAAGAGCTCCAGGCCCCTCTGTGTGTATCCAAGGGTATCGGTAATTTGAGCCTTCCTAGGCAAAGAAATCTGAGATCTTCTTTGATTGTATATATTGCTCTCCATGATATCAGTCTCACAGTAATTACTGAAAACAATGGTGGCATTTAGTCATCTAAGCCATCTAATTTCTCTGACAGGAATGAACCGTGCCAGGGATTTAGTACAAGTAATATACAGCAGCCCCAAATGATAGGGATAGTCCCACACAGTGGCTGTTTATTTGCTCTTCTAAAAACCAAAATTTTGTGGCGATGTAATCTACACTTTGTGCCCTGAAAGGCTGAATTCTGGGACTTTTCCAAAGAACTTGTGTGTATTTGTTATTGGCTTAATTCTTCCGTTAGCCAGGGGAATGGAGTTTTAGAGAAGTCTTAAACTGCTTGATGAAGTATACTTGACACACTTTTAAGTCTGTGTCACAGCCTTAAGGGCTAGAAGCTGATAGGATGAGCATTATTAAACCCCACTGATTTCATAGCATTAGTCAGTACATGCTTAAAGTTTTTTTTGTGAAATCTGTGAGATTCAAAAAGACTAAATTTAACTGAATCCTCCCCTCTTCCCTCCATCACCCCTCCCCTCCCCTTTATATCATGCTTTCAAGGAACTGAGGGAGATCTGTTCCCCCCCTTTTTTTTAATAGAAATGATGTTCCTTTTATACACATTAATTATCTAGCAATAGCACTTAAATTTATATAGCAACAGCACTTAGACTTATATACTGCTTTACAATGCTTTACAGCCCTCTCTATGCGGTTTACAGAATCAGCATTTTGCCCCCAACAATCTAGGTCCTCATTTTGCCAGTCTCAAAAGAATAGAAGGCTGAATCAATCTTGAGCCGGTCAGGATTACTATCTTATCTTTTCCTAATTATGTTTCTGGCAACTATTACTAGGAATGCAGTATAGAGAGTGGTAAATCCTCCTAGTCAGAAGCTTAGATAAAACATCCTTATGGGCAGAAAGAATGCTGAATTATTTCTGTGAGCCCACACATTTTTAAGTTGATAGATCCAAGAGTAATCTCAGCTTTGGAAAATTACTCTGAATAAATATAGTCCTGACAGGAGAGAGAGAGAGAGAGTGCGATAGAGCAATAGATTGAGCAATAGATAAATAGAGCGATAGATAAATAGAGCGATAGATAGAGTGATAGAGCAACAGACAGACAAACAGACAGCGGCATTAGCACTACCTTTTATTTTAGATAGGCTGCCAGCTGCCATCAGAGTTTATTTTTGTCCTTAGCACTTCTTGACTACTGGTGCTATTTCTCAGTGGTACCATTTGTGATTTTGAAGAGGCAAAAGTCTCTCGCTTTATCTATTACCAGCTCATTTGAATGTAATGCTTGACTGAAGTGATCACCTTCCTTTTTTGTTGGGATGATGACAGAGAAAGTAGGGGGAAAGGAATCAGAAAATTTTTTGAAAGGAGGAGAAGGTGAAATTACAGATTATTAATTTGACCGTTGCAGTTGTGTACCACCCAGAATCCTTTGAATCAGAGGAGATTTTAAATGTTGGCAACAATTAAGCATTTATGCCCAGCTTGTGTTCTGAGATTAAAACGGCTGGTTTGGGTCTAAGAAAGAGTTAGGCAGGTGACAAAATGGAGTAAGAGTGCTCAGACCAGATGCTTTGGAGCTGGTGATAGAAGGGAGAGAAAAGGAAGAGCAGGGATGGAGGAGGGACCTTTTTCCTAGGGAACATGTAGGCATCTACGTGCTATTGACTAATCCAGGAGCGGGATTTTTACACTTCTCCCTTTCGCTGAGGCGTTTGAAAACTAGTTTGATGAAGCTCTAAACTTGCCAATCCTGATGGCAGGGGCGCCTGATTCGACTGTGGCTTTCTTTGTAGTTAATCTTTCCTGAAGGCAAATCAATGAATTGCAGCCTTTTAAAGATGTGTTTGCCTAATGATAACCCTTATTTACCCAATACTATTATGAGAAAGTGATTTATTGGTATATTGGGGAGGGTCCTGGTGATTTAATTTTGTAGGAGAAAATTGGAGGAAAGAAACAGAAGAAAGGTGATTACATTGAGTACAACAGCAACCATAACACTCTATTGTTTTGTTTTGATTTTAACGCGTCGCTCCTTTTTTGTCACCTCTTCGTCCTTTGGTGTAACAGCTAGTTCTTAATAGTACTAGTGATGCCGCAAAATGCTAAACATAATATAATTTTAAGGCAATTAACTGCCTAATAGTATCTCCAAGAGTGTTATTAATTTAGCAAGGTTGACAAAGCTTGGAGATCAGCAAGTGGTTTCTCCCTAGCAGTGCTCTGGAAAGATTTGAACATGTTTTTTCTTGTAAACTGCTTGGTGAAAGATTTAATTTAAAAAAAAATGTCTGCAGCCTGAGTTTGACTTCTTATATGTATGTGAGTTTGCACATACAAAACCCTAACCCACAAAGTCAACTCTGGATGCAATCCATAGCTTCTTTTACGAGATTGCTGAATCCAGATGGAGTATGTCTACAACGGGTGTGGGTCAGTTTTCCGTCTGGTTGGGAATTTTGGTAGTTGCAGTCCACCCCATTTGAAAGATATGAGTGATGTCATGAGAAGCTTGGCATCCTTACAAAAATGAATGGAATTAAGTTATTTTTGCATCATGATTCCGCTGATGCAGATTACATATTCAGTGTTATTTGCATGGCTGTGTCCTAGTGGAATTTACTAGACACGTAAGACACGTAGTTTGGAGAAAACTAACATAGGTTAATGCCAGAATCTTGTAGTAAGTGGAGCAGTGAGGGTGAGGCAGTACAGATAATCCTTGATTTATGACTACAATTGAGGGGCAGAATTTCCATTGCTGAGTAAGGTGGTTATTAAGTGAGTTGCACCTGATTTTATCGCCTTTTTGCCATGGTTGTTTAGTGAATCAGTGAGATTGTTAAATGAATCATGTGGTTGTTAAGCAAACTAGCTTCCCCCATGGACTTTTGTTGGAAACCTCCTAGAAAAGATGCAAGTGTCCATCATATGGATGCTGCGACTGTTAATACATGCCTATTGTCAAAGGCCCAATTCTGATCATGTGATCAAGGGGGATACTATGATGATCGTAAGTGCAAGGACTATCTTTTCAGCTCCATCATAACTTTGAATGGTCATGAAACAAACGTTCATAAGTCAAGGACTACCTGTATTAGTTCAGATGACCGACTACCAATTTATTTGAGAGCCCAACATGCTGGTTGAGACTTTAGAATGACATCTTTCATTTGCAGATGCAGTATTTCAAAGTTCCTCCTAGCAAAAGCTTTTTATTTTTTTAATTTTTTAAAAAAATGCCTCCAAAGTGTTGCTGGTGGAAACAAATGGAAAAATCCCTGTTTTTAATAAATCTGGTAACACTAGTGTGTCCTCCTAGAAATAAAAGTCAGCAAATAACGTTCTTAAATTATAATTTATTTTGTATGAGGGGGAAAAAAACCACCATATGTTTATTTTACTGAGGGTTTAAAATAGCACTGTTTGTTGCTTTAATAAAGAGGTCAGGTAGCATACCCAATATTTTCCTTCCCAATTGATCTTGATAATTCCGCAATGTGAATTGTAAGACAAATGCAGTGTATCGTCTGCGTGCTGTTATCTGTGAATATACTTTTTGTCTTTCTCTGTGGTGTTTCTGGTGCTTCTTTGGGACTTTACTAACTTTTGGGCCCAGATGTTCTTTATTTCGAATCAAAACTGGCTCCAGAAGGAAGAGAGGGCACATTAAGAGAGACTTAACTGCAGTTTTCCTTCCTTCCCCATCTTTGATTCAGTTTACATGAATGCCATTCTTTTCATTGCACCTTGTTTTGGAAACCTGACAAGATTGGAAGGTGGCCTAAAGGATTTATCAGACAAAGCTTCAAATCTATCCAAGGCAGGAATTGATCTGTTCTATTGATCAGCTGATAGTATCAATACGTGGCTTTCCTCTTAGGTTGAAGCTGAAGTTTCATATAAATGGGGTGCTCCTGGCCAGTCCCATGACTATGTCTGGAACTGCTCTAAAAATAACCTAAATACATAAATAAAACATAGAAAAGGTTTGACTAAGAGCTAACACAGCTTTATAATGTAGCGCTCTGCTCATTTTGAAAGCCAAGCTGAGGTTGAGAGTGGCTTAAAACCGTCCTGCAATTCATCCAGTGTTACTACCTCCTTGTTGCAGATTGGGGGTTTGGCTGAAAAAATAATAAACATTGGTAATTAGGCACTTGGAGAGCCAATTGGGTGTAGTGGTTAAGGCACCAGTTCTCGAAACGGGGAGACCATGAGTTCTAGCCAAAAGCTAGCTAGGTGATCATGGGCCAGGTACTCCCCCTCAGCCCAGGGAAATCACTTCTGAAAATCTTGCCAAGAAAATTGTAGGGACTAATCCAGGCCATTATCAGTATCTCAAGGACACTGCTCCTCCCACCCCAAAATCCAGATACATAGCTACACTTATCCTACTGATTTCTTCCTAGATTTGCCCTGCAGCTCTCATTTCTGCCTCAAACCTTGCCTGAACATGAATGCAGCACCTCTGTGATATTCATTAAAGAATCCAAATTTAAAGCTTCTGTGAAAGCCTGAAAAACACAAAACAAACAGATACTGCTGCTTTTATGAATCCAGCAATTTGAAGTGACTCTTTAAAGCAGCAGCATCTTTTATTCAGACTTGAGCAGAAGCCTGAAAAGTCACAAGCTGTTTTTATGAAGAATAGAGGGATGATGTGCTTGCCTGAGATCCAAAGCACTTTTTCCAAACCACGTTTGAAGCGTGCGTGGATCTGTTTTAATATATAGTTATACAACTCTTCTTTTCTCCATTTTTGATTGAGCAAAGTGCACCATAGTCCTATCTGCCTGTTTTCAGATTGCATTCTTCTACCCTCAGATGTATTGTGATTTTGATCTCATTCACACATTCTAATATTAAATGGAAGGGAAGATACTGTTTGTGTATGAAAGTCAGTTTGTTGTAGTGGTTAAAATGTTGACCTAGAAACCATGAGACAGAGTTCCAGTCCTGCCCTAGGCATGAAAACAAGCTGAGTGACTTTGGGCTAGTCCCCCTCTCTCAGCTCAACCTACTTCAAAGGATTGTCGTAGTGTGGAAAAAAAGGAGGAAGAAAGAACATTATGTTTGTTCACCATCCTGAATTATTTGTAAAAATAATACAGCTGGTATAAAAATCTAACAAATACTTAAAATTTATATAGTATACACACACCACACATACACAGTTTATCATTAACAGATGACTTTCCTATAAATGGATTGTCTGGAGCAAATTAAGTGCTGGTCCTTTGTTTATTGTTAACTCTTCCTTAATAGATCCACACAGTGGTAGATCTTCTTTTTTTTTCAAAAAATCTATACGGTAATCGGCTGTGTTGTTCTTATTTTATGTTTGTTTTTTTATTGCTAATGTCATTAGCCCTCTCAAGAATCCTGAGGCTAAAAGACAAGGTAAATATGCTTAAATTAAACCCCACCTTCAGTTCCCAAAACCTTGGACCTCTTAACAATTTGCTGTAAGGATGTGTATGTGAATATGTGTGTATACAGGGATCAGTTGCTGGAGGGAAATAAAACCCACTGTATTGCTGAAATAAATTGTACTATATGGTTAATGTAATGGTTGTTTAGATAGGATTATATTGAGATGAGAGTATAGGAGGAGAGGCTGAAATGGAAAAATGCAATATTTTTAAACTCCCGTACATTAAACTGTTCACATTTTCTCTTGAAAGTTTGCCATGGCCAGCATTACAAGCCTTTTAAAAAAATGTTACTCCTCTTGGGCTGCTACCCTAAATTTATTCGCAGATCAATTTCATTGAATTCGAGTGGACTTACTTCTGTTCAGATACATAAATGCAGTTTGCATTGTCAGTTGCAATGATAAATATACATATAATGTGTTTACTTCACACTGAGGCCAGACATGGTTTGCTTTATTTTGGTTTAGTATATTATGGAAAACTAATCAGTGTGATTAATTAGATTTATATTCTGACATTTTTGTGGTGGTGGTGGGTTCCAATCAAGGCGATGTACATCGTATTCCATCTTCATTTTTGCCCTACAAAAACAGCCTTGTAATGTAATTTATTCTGTTGTGTCAACCTGGTCACAGTTTCCAAGGGAGTTACTCTGAATACATACTGTAAATATAACTGTTTTCCCAGGACTATGGTTGTCCTAAAAGTTTGGATTTCATCTCCAGGAATCCCAAATAAACGTTTACTGGTTGCTGGGGAACATGCAAACTGGAGCCCAGCGTGCCTAGAAGTGATCAGCTTGAGAAGCAACCTCCAGTGTTTCAGGCTGAGGAACACGCAGCATAGGATTGCGCCCTGGATGGCTATTTTAAGTTGCCCGGCCTACTTGAAACTCTGATATTTGTCAAGCATGTTGAGATTATTTCTTTCGATTCTCTGCCTCCACCTCCCCACCAGATGCCAACCCTGACTGCATATATGTGTTTATTAGATAAGTGTTTTCCTGGCACGATTGCTCGCTTCCTTCCACAGTGTGGTGAGCAGATGAGTCCAGGGCCTGCTGCTGCTCTCTCCCTGGCTATATTTCCAAGGGCGAAATATCATCCCAAGAGGCCCGAGAAAATGATTTAAGGATTTACAATGAGTGCAAGAAAGCGCTGTCCTGGCAAAAGTGCTTTCAAGACTTTTATGTTATTTTAGGGAAGAAGTCTTCTTTGTCCTCTTTTTTTTAAAAAAAAAAAAATCTTTGCATGGTATTGCTTCCTCTTTTTTCTCAGTGCGTAACCCAGGAGGTGTAGAACTAATACCAAAACAATTCACTAAGGAAAAAATTTTTTAGAATAGGAAACTAGTACCAAAGGAATCATTTCAAAAGGGAGGGGAGAGTTGAAGGACATTTTGTGGACTAAAGGTTATTTCATCATGTTATAAGCCAGTTTATCAAAGGTTCCAAGTAGCTTACATTTAGTAAGACCGATAAAATGATTAACGAAAAGAGAAACAACCTCCACAAATAATGTTAGAAAAATTTAAAACCACTTCTGGATTTGTAACAGGTGCCTCCAACTGTAGTTACAACGTCCTTACAGCCTGTGTTATAAAGAATAATTCCTTTATTTCACAAAGCTGTCCTTTACATTTATTTAATTTAATTATTTATTTTCTTGGTTTTGCGCTTGAATTGTCCATTGTAAAGCAAAGTTAAAAACATAAATGGATAATTTGTAAAAAGCCTCATGAACCTCTTTCAGATTTGCCCCGTTTTCAGGCTTGTCCTTTATTTTTCCCAAGAAAATATGACCACTGTATTATGGGGCATTGTCTGTTCCAATAGGAAATATTGCCTTGATGGCCTCCCCTAAATGTTAACAAGGAGAGAGCTGTCCTAATCTTCTGGGACAAGCTCCAGAGAGAGGGAACTGTAACCCAAATTTGCCTCCAGACTCCCTCTCCATTGGTATTCCGGAGGGTAATCTGTAATATGCTCTACTTATCCTCACATAGTAGATGGCCAAATTCTCCTTAGAGAACATATAGTCCTGCAGATAATGAGGACCTCGGTCATAAAACTTCCCTTTATAAACTCTGTAGACAATTCTTTAAAAAAAAAAACTTGTTACCTTCTTGAATTTGAAAGATCTGCAAATTTTCTTTGGCTCTCTACAAAAAAATAAGAACCATAAATGGTTGAAGATTATGCCAATATATTTATATGCTGCCAACTATGTATGTGATTCTATACAGAGTTCAAAAATTCAACGCTGCGAGGTCTTGCTGCATAGAAACTAATTCAAGGAAATAACAGAGGGAGAGAGGCAGGAGTTTTTGCAGCAAAAAAGCACATTTTGTCCCTAATGGCATCACTGTGCAATCCTCACTGCATCTGCTCAGTCGCCATGAAAGTCAGATCTTGTTCTTTTCTTACCTGAAAAACAGAAACAGGCTAGCCTACCTAGCTGGCTTTTTTTTTTTTGCTGGTAATTGCCAAAGCTGGTAATTGATCCAATGCAGATTAGCTCGATATTGGTCTCCCATCCAAGTACTAAATTTGGTGCAACCCTGCTTAGCTTTTTGAGATTAGCCAAGGTTGGCTGGATACTGCCATCTAGCTGGGACAAATAGAAGATGGCTATCCAAATATTTTTGTTACACAGCCTCACAGTTTTATCCCAAATTCAGATGTAATATTCTGTTGGGGCTGAAAGTCTGTCTCTCTCTCTCTCTCTCTCTCTCTCTCTCTCTCTCTCTCTCCCCTCCCCTCCCCCCCCCTCCCTCTCTTTCTCTCTGTGTGTCTCTGTCTCTGTCCCTCCTCCCTCTCTCTCTCCCCCTCTCTCTCCCCCTCTCTCTCCCCTCCCTCTCCCCCCTCTCTCTCTCTCTCACACACACACACACACACACATACTGCTCAAAAAAATAAAGGGAACACAAAAATAAGACATCCTAGATCTGAATGAATGAAATATTCTCATTAAATACTTTGTTCATTACATAGTTGAATGTGGTGACAACAAAGTCACACAAAATTATCAGTGGAAATCAAATTTAGCAACCCATGGAGGTCTGGATTTGAAGTTACACTCAAAATTAAAGTGGAAAAAAACACGACAGGCTGATCCAACTTTGATGTAATGTCCTTAAAACAAGTCAAAACGAGGCTCAGTAGTATGTGTGGCCTCCACGTGCCTGTATGACCTCCCTACAACGCCTGGGCATGCTCCTGATGAGGTGGCGGATGGTCTCCTGAGTGATCTCCTCCCACACCTGGACTAAAGCATCCCCCAACTCCTGGACAGTCTGTGGTGCAAGGTGGCGTTGGTGAATGGAGCGAGACATGATGTCCCAGATGTGCTCAATTGGATTCAGGTCTGGGGAATGGGCGGGCCAGTCCATAGCATCAATGCCTTCGTCTTGCAGGAACTGTATATATAGTAGCGAGCAAGCTAAAAGAAAGCTGTATTATTTATTCCATCAGGAGCCCAAACATAGAAACCATTGCGCCTTTCTCCAGCTTTTGATTCAGTGCATAGTTACTGACTGACTCTCCCCCCTCCAGCTCACTAGAAATGAATATTCATAAAGATTATCATCCACAAAAGAGGGACTGGGATGTGTACACTAAAAGGGGCACTCTCCTGAGCACACAAAACCTGATTTATTTAGTGAAAGCTGCCTGAAGCCTTGCTTGACTGATTTCCAGCTTTCTTTTATCCAAAAGAGACAGTGACGGTGATGTGGTCTTTGTTGCTAAAATAAAATCCCCAGGCAAAAGCACAGGAACAGCCAGTGAGGTACTCCCCCAGTGCCAGATCTGAGGCACTGGTGGATAATGCTGTATGCACAGTCTAGCTTTTGCTGCCTGACCATCATTACTTTTGAGGGAAGTGCCAGAACGACTTGGTTAAATATTAGCATAGCAATATCAGTTATCAGAAGTGAGACAGGCCCAGGCAAAAAGAGGGGAGGGGGGAAATGCTCATTTTCCTTTCCCAGAGATACTATTGGTGAGTTTCATTTAGACAAAATGCCAAAGATCTCACTTCATTCTGATAGAAAGAATAACACTTTTAATCCTCGCCTTCCGAGCCGAAACAACTAAACAAGCTGCCTTATAAGAGCCTGATTCGTTTCAATAATCCAAAGGACAATAAGGAATCTAAATCAATTCATCCAAAGGGTCTAAGTTTTATTTTCATTTTTTAAAAGGAAAGTAATGATAAGAAGGAACTCTGTTTATTTGAATCTGCTGAAATGACCCCAGAGCATAGGAAATCAATGTTTTCAAAATGCCCGAGCCACACATACGTGGAATAGATTAAGCTATGAATTTTGAAAACATGTGCTCCCAGGCATAAGGTGCTGGATGGGAACATTTATCATTTCAGCTATTTTTCTGAACGGCTCCTTTGGCGGAGAGCAGAGCTCAGTTTTAACCTATTCAGTTCTGGTCCCCTAAAAGCCCTTTGCCTCAGGTACAGCAAAATAGAGTCTAGTTCAGGGTGGGCAAACTTTTTGGCTGGGGCCGCATTGACTTTTAAAATTTGACAGACGGGCCGGGTCAGCACAAGATTTTTGGGAATCGCCCCCTTCCCCCCTCTTCTCCTCCTTCCCCTCCCCTCGGAGGCCCCCTGAGTCAGGAGTTGTTGCCTCGGGAAGGAAAGGCAAAAAGGAAGAGCCGCGGCGGTGCTTTGCAACGGGAGCAGCGGCACCGGAGGCTCAGGCTCAGCGGCTCCTGGTTTTGACTTTTCCTTCCCAAGGCAACGCGGGACTGGAGCCGCACGGAGCTGCGCTGGCAGTAGCAACTCCTGACAGCCCCAGCCGGACACCTGAGCGGAGCCGGGCGAAACTGCCTGTTGCTGCTGCCAGAGCACCGCCGGGTCACCTCCTCCAAGCAGCCCGCCCGCCGGGCTTCCCCTCTGCCGCGCGGCTCGGGGCCAGGCGCGACGCCCGCGAGTTAAACGAAGCAGAAAGTTGCTGGGAAGTTGCTCAGGTGCTGGGAGCAGGCTTTTAAAGTGCCGCCCGAGCAGGACCGCCGAGCGGAAGCGGGGCACCAAGGCAGGGCAAGGCTCCACCAGCAGCAGCCTAGCTTTAGGTGGCTCCAAGCAGCCTGCCCCGCCCGCCGGGTGGAACCCTTCCGCTCCTCGGCGGGAAGGCGCTCCAGCCTGCAAGCTTTGCCTTTGCAAAGTTTAAGCCTGGAAGCCCGGAAAAAAAAGGGGGATCGGCAGGGACTCACCTTCGGAGAGGTCGCACTCGAAGGTGATTTGAACTCCCAGCCGAAGCCTTTGCAAATTTCTTTTCTTTCCTACCCCTAGATCGCTCCGCACTGTTTTGCAGCTTTGGGGGCCATGCGGCACAGGGCAATACGCCACGCCCAGCGATTTTTTTCAGGGGCGGGCCGCATTGGACAGATCAATGGCAGTGATTTTTTTCAGGGCGGGCCGCATTGGACAGACCAACGGGCCGGATGTGGCCCCCGGGCCGTGGTTGCCCGCCCCTGGTCTAGTTACTTGTGTTGGTGCCAGTTAAGCTTTGGATAGAAAATGGGCACCATTCTGTCTTCACCATGGGTAACCCAGATGCCTTATCCTTATTCTTCTGTATTCTATACTTATTCCAAAATAGAATTGTTCTGTAACAATTTCCAGGGATTAAAGAAACAGGAGTATCATAAGCTTATCACCGCAAGCTGTGGTGGCGTAGTGGTTAGAATGTAGTAATGCAGGCTAACTCTGCCTACTGCCAGGAATTCGATCCTGACCAGCTTCAAGGTTGACTCAGCCTTCCATCCCTCTGAGGACGGTAAAATGGGGACCCAGATTGCTGGGGCAATATGCTGACCCTGTAAACTGCTTAGAGAGGGCTGTAAAGCACTATGGAGTGGTATGTAAGTCTACGTGCTATTGCCATTATCTTTTACTGAATTTGACTGTCAACCTGAATTTTGTTTAGTAGTACCAGAGACTCAGGTACAAGTCTTAAACTATTTACCCAGCAATGCAGTGAAAAATCTGGTTCTCTGCTGTGGATTATTTTCCATTAAGATTTTGTAAACATAGGTGCTTTCTTTTTCCTACCAGGAAACCAAAGTTCTCCCAATATTCCCTTAATCATATAAAATAAAAATAATGAATACAGAAGCTCTAAGGAGTAAGATGGAAACACCTTCCAAGAACAATAATAATTTTCTTGGAGAGTTCTCAGCTCTAAGTTAACTGAGAACCTACCACCTAGTGGGATTGAATTTATGGTTACTAAAAAGCCCAAATACTCCAACCAGAGACCAATACTTGAGGAATTTGTAATTAATTTAAAGTCTATTACTTAACCAATTTTTATATTGATCACAAATTACATTTCAGTACGGTAGGGGAGCTAAATCTTAAAACTGAACAGAACGGTCAAGTCTTCCCCATCACTCCTCCCCTTCCCCCCCCCCCAAAAAATCCCCCATATTTAGGTCATCTTGAGCTTCTTTTGTTTTAGGAACATAATAATTTCAGGCAAGGGAAGAGAAAGATCTTGTTGCAGATATTGTTAAACAAATGAGTTGTCACGATTTGGAAGCCTCACAGAAAACCCTCCATAGATTTCAATCTGCCTTCTGCCCACTTCTCTTCTAGGCAGTGAGAACAGGGAAGAGATGTTTGCATGTTGGAATGTGTCCATAGAATCTGCATTATTATATTATATTATATTATATACAGAGGCTCCAAAGGGAAAGTAAAGAATTTGAAAGCAAGCAGACTTCACATTTAAGGAAAGTGTAAGCGTGTGTGGCAGTTACTAGTCAACTGTTTTTGTAACAAGACCAGTTGTTTATACATAATTCAGAAAGCAGGGAAGGAGTACATACATAGCTTATGATGTGCGCCTTACTGCAACTTTTCTGTACTGTGGGTCATAAAGAGGTTTCCGGATGATGGATTTTAATGGTGCTCTGTTTTGTGTTAAGCTGCTCATAGACACAAAACGTCAAGGCCTCTTACTTTGCTGGAAGGCTAATGGAGAAAATAGAAATAAAAACGACCAGTGTCATTGCCTGTAATATTTGAATCTGAACTGTAAGCATATATATATATATGTTAGGGACCAACTTTTGTTTTTGTTAGACAACATGATGAATGTGTCCAATAAATTATTAAACTTCATTTAGGTAGTTATTAAAATAATCAGTCTGTTGCCTTTCTAGAACATGTAGCTGCCTGGTCTCAGATGAGCAGCAATTCATGATAGAAAAAGATGGATTCCATATAAAATACATAATATGGCATATGTTTAACCCAAAGATGACAGGCAGAATAGGAAATCTTAAAATATTTTTATGTCACGTTGGCTTAGTCGGCAGGAGGTTGGAAAACGTTCAGCATTAAAAGACTGCAGTTGTCTTGAATCACACTCAGGCAGAATCTATAGAATTAGACAGATTTGTTTAACAATCTAGATTTAATCCAAAATAGATGCTGAATTTTCAATAATGTCAGTAGTGTAGGTAACTGGTTTCTGTGAGGCAATGCCTGATAAATATATTCCTAGGCAGATGGAAATGTAGACAACAGCAAATGTGGGGAGGAAAATATAGGAAGTCCTCATTTACCAACTACAATTGAGACCAGCAATTCTGTCGCTGAGTGGAACAGTTGTAAAGTGAAATGTCTTGTGACTGTGACAAGTTTCAAGATCAGTTCTTCCTCTGGTCAGAATCACTTCAAATTCGCAGTCATTAACCACAGTGCCATGTGGCTGCAACTTGTGACTTCCTGCCAACTTCTCCATTTACTTTGCTTATTGGAAGCAGCTGTGAGAAAGTCGCAAATTATGATTGCGTGACCACAGCAATGCTGCAATGACTGCAATTTTGAGGGCCAGTTGTGAACCTCCTTTTTTGGAATTTTGTACCACAACATCGTAACTCCTTTTTAATCACAAAGGTAATTCTTCACTAATGACCACAACTGGGAACCACGATTCCTGTCATTAGTATAGCCATAAAGCGGATGTCACGTTGTCATTTGACAACATGGATTTACAGTGGCAATCCCAGCACGCTCTGTTGCATTCATTAACAAAAAAAAAAAATGTGATTCTTTAAGCGAGCACCTAGCTCCGTGATGGTGAAGTTATGGCATGTGTGCTCGCACACGAGAGGTCGTCCGGAAGAGCCCCACTGCGCATGCGTGTGCACCCCCACCAGCCAGCTGATTGTCAGTTATCTGCCGCGCATGTGCTTGGGAGACATGCATGCATGCACAGGGGTGGTGCGCGGGGGTCATGCATGCATGCGCAGAGGCGTGTGGTGTATGTGCATGCGCAGGGGGCGGGGGGTCACACGCGCATTGCATCATGGGTGCAGGCACGCACACGCCCTTTTGGCACACAACATGGAAAAGGTTAGCCATCACTGACCTAGCCTAACCCAAGACATTCCAGGTTTGATACTTAAAGGCTGAACCACAGTAATGTAAGGAATCTCCAACTCCCCACTCCTCCCTATCTCTCTCCCTTTTCTTTGTGTTTTGACTGTCCTGCACTCTGCACCAATTCTGGGAAGCTTCAGCTGCCATAAGAAGCAGCAGCAAGCATTCGTTCCCACAGTTGCCTTTCTCTCCCAGTTTCCAACACCGACCTTTCACCTTTTGTGCCCAACCACTCCAGCTGAAGCAGAAACACCTCACTGCCTTGGCTATCTCCATTTTGGATCTACAGCCATGTTAACCCAGATACACCAACTTATCTGGCTTCCTACACATGGCTTCCCAACCTATTCCAGCAGTGTAGCGCCAAGCTGCAGCAGCCATGAATCTCCACCAAGCATTCGTTCCCCCAGCTGCCTTCTCTTCCAGTTCCTCACGCTGACCGTTTGCCTTTAGTACCCAGCTGCCGCGTTCAAAGCAGAAGCACCTCGCTGTCTTCGCTGTCTCCTTTTTGGACCCAGTTTCTGCAGTGAGCATTTCCTACAAATGACCAACACTGAACTTTGAGAACACTGCTGTCAAGGGCAGGAAATCCAGAAATCCAGGCAGTTCAAATGAATATATAGGTTTACTGCATACTTAAAGCTCTCTACGAGAATCTGAACTACTAACAATCAAAGTAAATTGGTGGTAGATAGGAGTCAAAGGAATTCAAGGTGGGCTGGACTTAGATCTGTTGTGGGCGCCAGGTAACTCTAGACTGATGACATTTTTGACCCCTCCCTCGGGCTCAGCTTGGTCATCTCCTACACCTGTGCTATATTTGTAAAACTGCACTGACCTCAGAAAGCCAGCAGAGCCAAGCATATGAATTTTGATTGCATGACTCTGGGGATACTGCAACAGTCATTATTTCCGGCACAGGTTGTAAGTCCAGGCACTGAACGAATGGTCATAAGTCAAGGACTGCTTGTATAAAATGATAAGGGTTTTGCATTCAACAGTGCTTGTTTCTGTTATTTCTGTAAGTATTATCATGGGAGTGAGAATATAGCCGTCCCACACCTCATATCATTGTAAACTATGACTGCCAGTATCCCTTACTCTTGGCTCCACTGGACGGGATTGTTAGTGATTATAATTCAGCAATAACATGAAGAGCCAAGTTCCTTATCCCTTGATTTACCTAGTCCTTGCAGGGCAGACAAATTTTGTTTCTTGCGCTATAAAAGTAGCAGTAGAGATAGAGTGGTTGTGGGAATAATTAGGGTACTGCATGACCACTAATGGAGGAAAAAAGGATAATATGATACATGTTTGTATAACATGTCTATGAGTTAATATGTATAGACTTGACACTTGCAAATAATTGCATTTATATGTAAAGGAGAAGAAAACAGAGCCAGTGATTGGTGTGCCTGCATAGTCTGTCGCTTCAAAGCCTTTGCTCCTTTTTCTCATAGTTATTTATCATTAAATTAGAACGTAACATTTAAATAATTTTATATTTGTTTCCTTCTTCCTTTCCCCCCCTACTTTAATAATATGTTAACTAGCACTAGGTATGTCTGTTAACGAAAATCATTGTGAGGGAGATGAGCAGTTTCTAAAAATGTTAAACAAATAACTAATAACTAATTCACAGACACACAGACACAGACACACACACACACACACAGACACACACACACGGCTGTCCTTAAAAGGAGAAATGCTTGAAGTAAAAGTTGCTTCTGAGTAAACATCCATTCTCTGTGCATGGCCAACCTGCCAGGGGTAACTGAATCAGCAAATGTTAAGTAATGAGTTTCGATAGATAGATGTTTTATTATGGTCATAGACCAGCTATAAAAAGAAAAGTCATGCTTACAATGTGTCACTTACATAAAATATAAAACAGAGTTCCAAAATGACATCAATAAAACTTGAGAATAGGCCTTTTATTGCTCTGCCTGCGAGTCAGAATACACGCTTAGGAATTCCCAAAGTTGGATTCACTGGCAGGGCCTGCTCATCTCCAAACCTTGCCATGTCTATAACAAGACTAATGCTGTCCAGAATGCCTTCTAAATGTTTAATTCCTTAATCTACTGCACTAGACAAGAGTGCTGTGTTGTATACTACGGCTTCTCCTCATGACAGTTGATGAAATGATGCAGATTGTGCCAACATCCCTTGAGTGATCTAATAAATTTGGCTGTGTGGGGCCTAACCTTATTTGACACATTTAATTGTCTCCGTAGACATAGAATATATCATTTTACACTGGAAATTAAAAATAAGGTAAAATTGAAATCAGCAATCACTGAATTCTTTGTCTAGAAAACTTGTCTTTTTGTGAGCTTTCTGCACTGATATGACATCATTGAATCTAGTCTGTGATGCCACTCTGATGACTTCTGGCCTGCATTGTATTACCTAGAGCTCTCATTCACTTATAGCTGCCCCTTATGTTCTGAATTTTATTATTTTTCCAATCAGTAAAATAGTGCTTAATATTTTTGTTTACTAAAAACAACAGTGAAATTGATTATGTGCCATAAAGTTGGTGACATATATAGATTTTCTCCATGATGATTTGTCCCTAGTCTAAGCTTTCAGATCTTCCAAAGGTGCGATCATCACCACTTTACTTGAGTCCATCTGCCTTGTTGCAGGTCATCCTCTTCTCTTTTTTTCCATCTTTTTCCATCTTTAGAGTCTTTTCTAGAGAGCTGGGTTTTTGCATCGTATTTCCGAAGTGCACGAATTTGAGTCTGCTCATTTGTTCCTCTAGTGAATACACTGGGTTGGTTTATTTGATGATCCATTGGTTTGTTTTCAGGCTGCCTGTGCTATTCTCAGGAGTTTAGCAACATAACAGTTCAAAAGTAGCAATGTTGTTCTTATCCTGCCCTTCAAAAACTACCTTTTGCTTCCCAAGAATGTCACAGGGATTACCATGAGTTGCACTATCTTGAGAGATGATGTACGTGACATCTGATTTCTATCACTTTATTTTGGTTTTGCCATTATCTGTGGTGGGAGAGAGGTAGGCTTTTGTTTATAATTTGGAAAGTAAATAAAATTGGTTCAGTGACTGCAAATTTGGAAAACAATAAATATTCCACTGATGTTGTAAAATAAATATCTGTCTTGGTAATACTGCAGATCACAGTAAAAAGATACAAAGAAAATAATTGCAATAGCTATTCAATTAACACAAGTATCAGTTGGAACATGCTGTCAGAAAACTTAGTTTTCATAATTTAAAACAAAACATTTTCTTGGCTTAAAATGCAAATTATTAAAATCTAGAGAGAATACTTAACCTGCTATCAAAAGACTATATAGTGTGAATCAGGTTAGGCTTCTAAGGAAGTTACTCAATTTCTAGGGCATCACAGTTGTGGAAACTTTTTCCTTTTTGAATTTCTGAGGAAGAAGTAATGAATTGAAGATAGCTCCAGAAAAAGTAGGGCGACAATCACAGTGGAATTAAGAGCTGGCAAATAGACCAGTTCTTTGATCTGGACCAAGAGAGGACTTGAGATTGCCAATCAGTGCTTCAAACAGTTGCTCATTGCCAATAGTCTGCAAAACAGCAGTCTCCAACAGGTTTAGAGCTATGGTGCAATGATGAGGGAATAGCTATCTTGCTGACAGTGCAGTCGGCACCTCTAAAAGGACATTGTGTTCACATGTTTTTCTAATCGCTTCCAGAAATTGCTTGTTAACTTCTTTCCAACTATTAGGAACCTTTGGATTAACAAGTTTTATAGCACAGATTGAATTTCATTCAATCCTTAGTGAAAGAAGTTAAATACAAATTTAAGGACTTTTAAAAAAAGATATTTTTTTTTGGCGTAAGCAGAAGAAAGGTGATTAAACTTTGATTTTAGAAAATTACAAATAAACTAAGGGTCCACATAATTTTGAAATAAGATTGTGGAATTATTTATAAATAATCCTTCCCATGGAAAAATGCTTTTGTTTTAAATTATTTAAAAAAAAAATACTTAAAAATTGGACACCGGATGGAACAAAAAGGAACTAAAGACTGCAATTAAAGAAGAAGAAAAAAACATTTCAGCTCAACTTACAAATGCAAAATGAAGCAAAGTATTTTAACATTGGACATACTGAGGGGTTTTTTGAACAATGGACTCAGAAATTAATTTGGAGTCTCTGTCTCTATGGCTACACTATGTTTAAAAGATGCTATGGAAGAGGAAAAAGTTTTACCTGACAAGATTGAGACTGATTTGAAAATGGATTTAAAAATGACCAGCTACAAGAATGACATGGTAAAAGACGTTATGTGTGACATACGAAAGAAATTGTCTGATGTCTTAGTAATTAAAAGGATATACAAATAACAAACCAAGAGAATGACATGGATAATTTTCCTACATTGTATTTATAAAAGAGGCTTGTTAAAGCTTTGAAGAATTTTATGAGAAAGGACAAAGAAAAAATGGGGAAAAAATCAATTTCCAGGACATTATTCGAAGGAACTAAAGATGAAGATTGTTAAAAGTAAAAGAAAGGAATACAAGGTTGATTTGTTTCATTAGGATTAAAGTAGATATGTTGTTGTCATTAACCTTTAATGGTCTTTTGCTGATATGGACTGAAATGATGAGGCATTAAGGATTGTTTATAATAAGTGATAATAGATAAGAGACAAGAAATGAGAACAAGTGAACATTTGTTATATTTTAAGAGAAATGATAAAGAAATTAAAATTACTTATATTGCTTGTGATGAAGTGGAAAGTAATTTCTTTGTATATTTCTTTTTCTCTTTTGTTACTACTTTTTTAGTATCTGATGGTGGTAGCAGTCTGAGAAAGTTTAATTTTTCAGGGAGATTAATATGAGATAAGGCATTTTAAAGGAATTTGGATCTCAAGCTCTGTGAAGCTATAAAGGTCAAAAATAGTGTCGAGTAGATCCTAGGAGTGAACCAATAACCCTGGCTGCTGAATTTGTAATTAAGGGTGCACATAAAATGGAAAATGCAAATTTTTTCAAGGTTGAAATAAACTTAGGTCTGCTGCATTCCAAATGTATTCAAAACAAAATTATTTGAGGTGTTTCAAGTGTTTTTTAGCCATTGAAAGCAATGGAAACACTGGAGCAGCTGCTTTGCCTCTTATTTTAACTCAAGGACATAAGAGTAGGCAGAGAAGGTTATCAGTCATCCAGATTTACAGTGGTATCTCAGTACTCAGCTACTTCAAAACTTGTCAAATTTGGTACTCGATGCATTTAGCTTCAAAAACATTGTCCTAATATTCATCGTTTGCTTAGTATTCAATGCATTGCAATTGGAAGAAGGGGGCAGCCATGAAGAATGGACAGAAAGTTGGCTATTCCAGGAAGGCCACTGCAAAAGGAAGCAGAGGATAGCTGCAGAGGCAGACTTCCAGTGCTAGGAAGTCGCTGATAGAAGAAAAGGGACAGATAGGAAGTCTTTCCCAGCAGAAACAAAGGGTCACATGGTAAGTCACACTTGTTTGTTTGGTACTCATCATTTTTAATACTCATGCCTCCTGGAACCATTTAACGAGTACCGAAGCATGAAGTTTGGCTAAGGAGATGATTGTTAAAACTTTAAAATAAATCTCTAAAGGAAACAAGGGAAATAAGGATTTTACTGTCACCGACGGGAAATTATATTTAGAATAAATTTTCCAACTAACTTCAGTTTCTTTAAATGAACCTTTTGTGTTGCTGAATCAAAAGATTTCAGGACAGAGTAACTAATCTTGACAATGCTTCTATCAGTTTGCTCATTTTCTAGCCCAGCCCTCTCCCACCCCCCAAAACAGACAAGCTATAGACAGAGAGAGAACCATGGTGGTGCGGTAGTTAGAATGCAGTATTGCAGGCTAACTCCATTCACAGTCAGGAGTTCCATTCTGACCAGCTCAAGGTTGATTCAGCTTTCCATCCTTCTGAGGTTAATAAAATGAAGACCCAGATTGTTGGGAGCAATATGCTGACATTGTAAACTGCCCAAAGAGTGTTATAAAGCACTATGGAGTAATATATAAGACTAAGTGCTAGTGCTATATAAGTCTTAAGGGCTAATGCTCAGTACTATTGCCATGGAGCAGGGTGTCAAACTCCCAGTGTCACATTGCCGTCCCATGACTTTTCATGCCGTTTTCCCCATTCATGGAGCTGGGGGGGGGGGGGGGGGTGGCCTGCGCATGATGCATCCGGCCTGCAGGCTGCCAGTTTGACACCTGTGCTATAGAAGAATGTGGAGATCACCTTAAATGAAGGAATGGTGAGGAGAAAAAAAATACGACAACTCAGGTCTATAATGAAACATATGAGAAATAGCTTGAGTGTGTTTGGTATAGGCAGCAGAAAGAAATTATAGCAGGCTGTTAAGATTCCGTTATTGCATCCTTACAAAAAAGAAAATAGGATTCCCATAATCCATGTAGTGCCTTTTTCCTGACCTAACCTACAGTACCTCAAAGGGCTGATGCAGGCAGATATTACAAATTATACTTACTTCCATTTCTGTGAGATTTTCTTAATAGTTTGACTTTTAAAAGGTAATCTCCGTGGCCAATTTTTGTAAGCATAGATACCGACTTAGAATATGCATGCATTTTTTTCTTCTTTTTCTAACCTACTAGCCAGCTTAAACCCAGCAGAATAAGTTGGATGCTTTTTGAAGAAAAGCAGAAGCTTGAAGATGTTTTTCCTTGCACATAGGAGTGGCTACTGGCCAACAAAAGAAAAGTTGCTGCTGCTTCTTACCTACATGAGTAACTTTAACATTACAACAAGATTTAAGAAAGTGCACAAAATACATGACACAAGAGGAAGGTCAATAAAGCAGTCCAGATTAATACAGAATCTTTTCATTTTTAAAGGAATTCTAAAGATTGACAAGCCTCAAGAACGTGTAGGATGTAATCTTTACATACTGAGCAAACCAACACTAGTTACTAGTGTTGGTTTAATAATAGTAGTGTTACTACTATTATTAGTCTAACTTTACTCACCCCAAATAGCAGATTTTCATACTAGTGCGGAAGCAAAATAGTACCCGTGCATCTTTGCATTGTTTGCCAAAAAAGAAAGTGGAGTAGACTCAACAAACCAATCCACATGAACTATATTCCCACAGCAATTTAAAAAAAACAAACCAGTAGCTTATCAGGCAGGTGTACAGTGGCAATCACTTTTCTTTTTCTGTCTGGTCATATGTTTCCCTGCTTCATTCCTCCTCGCCTCCTCCCCCCATTGTCCCATGCATGCTAAACCGATAGCTGCAGAGGTAGGATTGGTCTTTGTTGCTGCACTAGCTAGGCTGGGTGAGGTTTAAAAAAAAGCTCAATTAAAAACCACGAAACAACAGCCCCAGTTGCAGAACACCCAAAAGACTCAAAACCGGCCAAGCATTATTTCATGTTTTTTTTTAAAAAAAAGCTTGTTTTGTTCTGGTCTTGAAACTTAACTGTCAAAACACAGATATTGTGTTTCTCATACTTGGAACATTTGGAACGGCCACGTTGAGGTCAGAAATTTTTGCACATTTGGAATGGTCATCTCTGAAGTTTTCAGAGGTTGCTGCAGTTGTGATAGTCTAAATAGGATGTAAGAACATGTGGACCACTGTTTTCACAGCAACTCTTTATCTGGAAAAGATGATTCTTGGCTCACCATAGGATGTTTTATCTGTAAGTGGACATAAAGTCTTATGTTCCTCTGGGGGAAAAACCTCACAAAATGAATCTGTGATTTCTGCCCAATTTGTAAGGCCACAGTGTGGGTAGAAGATCCAGGAGCTAAGTTATCTCTGTGGTGCACCTTACCTGTGATGAAGCTGTAACCAATAAAGTTGTAACTGTTAGAGCTTGCAGAGCTTTAGAAAAGAAGGGAAGAATTTGATTCAGATTGTGTGTGAACATACATGTTGGCAACAAAATCAAATGTGTATTTTCCGTGATCCTATGCTATGAAGCTATCTATGAAGACACAGCTGTTTCAACGGGTTGCCGGCAAGTATTACATGTCTGCCCTCAGTATGTGCCCTCACACACCATAAGTCACATTTTCCCTTTCAAATTCAAAGAGCTGCAGAGTTGTACTTTTCATTATGATCAGATACTGCATCATACCTGTTGTGTGCTCAAGAGTCCTCTCCATTTTCTCAGAATTTGATTTTCCAGCTCAGACATTGGAGAGACAGTTTGTACACTGCCTTGAGTTTCTGGAGGAAAGGTAGAATATAAATGTAACACCTCATTAAAAAATAAAGTAACAGTTGACAGACACTCTCAGTTTTCCATTATGCACTTTCCACCTTTATATAGCTGTTTGCAGCATGTTTTTATTTATAGTTGTATGTGAAAATGTATTTCCCACTGTGCTTTTCCTGAACATTTCTTAATGGCAGAAATGAATCTGCTTCAATGTGAATATATCCTTCACAGCTAGATTCTGTGGGAAGAATTCAAAATATTGTCCTTTTCGAGCTATAAATCTTATGTCTGGTTCTTATTAAGGCCTTGTTTTCATTTTCACAGATCTCTAATAGCACTTGGCTCTTTCCCATTAACTTTGTAGACTCTGGCCACTGTTCCTTCATTTTCCACATGCAGATTTGAAGGCCTCCCAGCTGTTATTTAAATTCCAGCAGTTCAGAGCTTGCCATTTCCAGGGGGGAACTAAAGACTAATACCAAAAATATTTAATCTGATGATATGTTTAGATTCAGCTGTTTTGTCCTTTGTTGACAGAGACAGATTTTCTTTGTGTATCAGTGAGCTTAACAGCCTCATGTGGACGTGGAGTAAATAGCGTTACCATGGTTTTTGTTTGCCTCCGTTCTGGGCTTTAGATGGAAACTGTTTGAACTTGGTGAATTAAGTGTCACATTCATCTTAAGTAACATCGAAAACATCTGTTTCCCTGGGTTGCTGTCCATCTTTATTTTTTAATAAGCATTTCAGAAGCTGATCTTTTTAAATAGTTGTACGGTAGTCTCATTTTAAAAGCTACTGCTTAAATTTAGTTACTTTATAAATCATTATTTTGAAATACTAAAAGGTTTCAAAGCAACAGGAGCATGCTGCCCTGAGAAGGAGGAATTTGAAACTGGTTGTAAATGTATGTATTGGTTGGGCATTCATGGGACATGTCATCATGCCAATTACATGAACAATTTCACTGGAACAAACTGCATGGTGCAACGGACAAATTACTTCACATCATTTGCACAATGACATCATAACATCAGTGACCTCATTGTGACTTCTTACTGGATAGATGTGCTTGTCTAAGCAATTGCATTTAACTATGATCATTGTTGTCAGGAAGGATGGCCAGTATCTCTGACAGAAAGTGCTTTGTACAATCTATCAGTATAAGACTGCAGAATTGGTCTCTTGAAAAATGTCATTATTCAGTTTTACAGTGCCTAGCATAGGAAAGATTTATTTACCAATTCCCCTCTGAATTCATTTAAAAAAGAGAATCTGTGTACAATTTAGCTGAAGCACGTATTATTTATTACAATATAACACAGAGGGCAACAGAAGAAAATCTAGAAAGGGCATGGATACAACCTTCCTGATTGTGTTATGGAAATTGGAACATACGTATGATTCATCAATAGGATTAGGCCAAGGATAGATGAATGGGTACATTGGTGAGGTCAGATATGAGGTGGAATCTGAAGCAGTGAGGTGGAACTACAAAAACAATAGTGGATTGACCAAATAAAGACTATTCTTATGAACATGATTTCATTTTAGAGAGTTATTTTTATGGGTTTATGTGGACTTTGCTTGCCAGAGTCTATGTTCTCTTCCTAGTATTTTCACACAGCTTTATTGACAATCCTTGACTTTTTGACATTGGTTTACAGGTTCTTGTAAAGGTGACATAGAAGGAATATTTTGCTTATCTTAACCAATGTCATATTTTTTTCTCCTGCAGTTAGTTTTGGTACTCTGATAAAAAAAAAATGACAGTGAATTGTATGGGCCATAAATTATTTGGAGAAAGAGTCCAGTGTGTGTGTGTTTGTGCATGTATTATGCAAAAAGGTTTTTTTATTTGAAACCTACAGCCTGGGGCAATGCACATTTTGATTTTGCACATTGTGCTAAACATAAATGTAGATTGTTTGCTTTTGGCATAATGTTTTAGATGCACGCAATGCTTGTAAACCACATTTATCGCTAAGCAAGCACTATGAAGCAAGGTATTCTAGCTTGTTCAGAAGACTGTTCTTAAAACAAACCATGGCTTAATTTGGTGTGTGAATCTACTTCATGTCCGAAATCAGATAAAGTTTTGTTTGGGATTTTTGTTGTTGTTTTGTTTTGTTTCCCCCCCACCCCCACCCCTATGAATGGTCTGAAAAGACATTGAACCGCTAATATTTTTGAGTTTTTGATATTTCAAAGATATAGTTTGCATCTTTTCCAGAAAAGAGTAAGCAACATAGGAATCTTGGAGTGTGCTCATGACACGTTAGAGCTACAGAATGCCAGCCACACTGGTGTATGTATGTCATGGTGGCTTCACTTCATCAAGTACAATTTAGTTGTGCTTTTAAAGTTGTAGCGACGTTTCAGCGGAATCTCATCTGCCATCATCAGGCTTCTGTATAGTGTTTGTCTTTGGCAGATGAGATTCTGCTGAAACGTCGCTACAACTTTAAAAGCACAACTATAAAGAGGTGGGAAAATACCCGAACAAAGCTGAATACCATACATATAAATACCCGCAAAAACAGAATATATATATACATATACATATACATATACATATACATATACATATACATATACATATACATATATATATATATATATATATATATATATATATATATATATATATATATATATGTTTTCTTAAGTTTTATTCATGTATGGTGTTCGGTTGGTTCGGTATTTCACGTCATAGTTCTTTTAAAGTTGTAACGTTCAGCAGAATCTCATCTGCCATCATCAATACAGAATACATCAATACAGAAGCCTGATGATGGCGATGAGATTCTGCTGAAACGTTGCTACAACTTTAAAAGAACTACAATGACGTGGGAAAATATAACCAAGCCGAACACCATATATATATATATATATATATATATATATATATATATATATATATCAACGTTTCGATGAAATCTCATTCGTGATCTTCAGGCTTGCGTCTTCGGCTTTGTGCTTCTCGGAGTAATGTGAGCTTGCAGCTGCTTCTTCCTTTTAACTGCTAGTGGGGGTGTGACTTGATTGGGTGGGGGCTTGGCTGTGTTCTGATTGGCTGGGGGTGTGTTCTGTTCAGGTGGGGGCTTGGCTGTGTTCAGGTTAGTCTTAGTTGTCGGGGGATTTGAGCTGGTGAGCTGTGATCCTGTTGTTTGGCTTCGCGTTCGTGGTCGTGCCACATCTTCATTTTGGGCGTCAGTTCGCTTGATGTATGGGTCGGAGGGGTTTGAAGCGGGTAGTGATGCAGCGGTACGGCTTCTGGTCCGTGGTTGTGTCTCATCATCTGTGTGGGTGTGAATCTGCTTTCTATGTGGAAGTGTGGTGGTAGCATCTTGTGTGGCCTTCGTGGCTGTGGGTCTGGTGTCATTCTTCATGTTAGGTACTCGTTTGTTAATGAGGGCGGGTTTCCAAATGGCTGGTAGGCGGGAGGTATCATCTCGTTTATTCATGCTGTGTGGGCGTTTTTCTATCTCTATGGCTTCTCTGATTATTCTGTTGTTGAAGTGTTGAGTTTTGGCGATAGTTCTGGTATTTTTAAAGTCAATCTCATGTCCTGTGGCTTTGAGGTGCTGGACCAGGGAAGAGGTCAGTTCTTCTTTTTTGATTGAGTTCTTGTGTTCTTCAATGCGTGCACTAATTCTTCTGTTGGTTTGTCCGATGTATGTGTTGGGGCAGGCGGTGCATGGGATTTCGTATACTCCTTGGTTTTCTAACTCGATTCTGTCTTTAGGGTTTCTTAGGATGGTGGATATTTTTCTGTTTGTGCAGAATGCTGTCTTAATGTGTTTTTGGAGGATTTTGCTGATTTTGTCTGTAGTGCCTTTTATATATGGGAGGAGGGCTTTGCCATTCTCTTGTTCTCTGTCTTGGATTTTGGTTGGGGTTTGTTTTTGGATTAGGTGGGTAAACTTCTTTCTTTGGAATCCATTGGCTGTTAGACCGTTAGTGAGAGTGTGTAGTTCAGTTTTTAGGTGTTGTTCGTCGGCTAAGCATTTTGTTCTGGAGATGAGTGTCTCGGCTACGATCTGTGCTGGGTGGTGGTGTGAGAGTGCTTGTAGATAGTGGTTTGTATGTGTTTTCTTCTCGTAGATGGTGTGTCCTAGGGAGCCATTGGATTTTTTGTATACTAAGACATCTAGGAAGGGAAGTTGATTGTTAGCTTCTGTTTCCATGGTGAATTGTATTTTGGGGTGTAGGCTGTTGAGGTGTGTGAAGAAGTTGTTCAGTTTTTCTTTCCCGTGTGGCCAGATTATGAAGGTGTCATCTACGTATCTGAGCCAGAGTTTGGGTTTGTGATCATATTTTTCTAGAGCTTGTGTTTCAAAGTGCTCCAAGTAGAGGTTTGCGATGACAGGTGAGAGGGGTGATCCCATGCGTGCTCCTTCTATTTGTTTGTATTTTTGTCCGTTGTAGGTGAAGTATGTATTGGATAGGCCGTGGTTGGTCAGATCTAGGATGTGCTTGTGGGGGTTGTATTTGTTTTGGATGGCTGTCAAGGCTTCTTTTATAGGCACTTGGGTGAAGAGGGATATGAAATCGAAGCTCACTAGTAGGTCTCTGGGCTGTAAGTTTTGTTTCTTTATGATCTCAATGAACTGGAATGAGTTTCTTACGTGTGAGTTGATGGACTCTGCATAGGGCTGTAGTTGTTTGGCGAGAAATTTGGCTAGGTTTTGTAGAGGTGAGCCTATGGAGCTGACTATTGGTCTAAGTGGGGTTCCTTCTTTGTGTATCTTGGGGAGACCATAAAGCTTAGGGCATCTGGATGATTTCTCTCTGGGTATGATTCTTTGCTGGATTTCTTCGCTGATGGGGGAGGCTTTTATTTTGGATCTGGTGGTTTTTTCTAGGTAGGTGGTGGGGTCTGTGTTTAGGGGTTTGTATGTGGGGTCTTGGAGTAGGTTGGTTAACTTGGTTTGGTAGTCAGATGAGTTTATAACCACTGTCGCGTTGCCCTTGTCTGCTGGTAGGATTATTATGCTGGTGTCTTCTTTCAGGTTAAGTGGTACAGTTTGTTCTTCTTTAGATAAGTTGCTTTTGGGTGGTTGGCTGGTGCAGAGGATGTTGGTGATTTCGAGTCTGATTCTGTTACTCCAAGAAGCACAAAGCCGAAGACATAAGCCTGAAGATGACGAATGAGATTTCGTTGAAACGTCGCCAAAATACTTCCAATTTTATGCGGGAGAAAACCCGAATAACCAAAGATCCACATACAAATACCTGCGAAAACCTCAGAAAACAAATACATATGTGTATATGTGTATGTATATGTGTGTGTGTATGTATGTATGTGTGTGTGTGTGTGTGTATATATATATATATATATATATATATATATATATATATATATATATATATATATATACACACATAAACACACATATATATTTGTTTTCTTAAGTTTTCGCGGGTACTTACATGTATGGTATTCAGCTTTGTTCGGGTATTTTCCCACATCATTATAATGACATGGGAAAATACCTGAACAAAGTTGAATACCATATGTGTGTGTGTGTGTGTGTGTGTGTGTGTGTGTGTGTGTGTGTGTGAAAAACAGAAGCCTGATGATGGCAGATGAGATTCTGCCGAAACGTCGCTACAACTTTAAAAGCACAACTACTATGACGTGGGAAAATACCCGAACAAAGCTGAATGCCATACATACATACATACATACATACATACATATCTTACATACATATCTTAAGTTTTCAGGGTAGTTACATGAATGGTATTCAGCTTTGTTTGGGTATTTTCCACGTCATTATAGTTGTGCTTTTAAAGTTGTAGCAACATTTCGGCAGAATCTCATCTGTCATCATCAGGCTTCAGACGAACACAATACAGAAGCCTGATGATGGCAGATGAGATTTTGCCGAAACGTTGCTACAACTTTAAAAGCACAACTATAATGACGTGGGAAAATACCCAAACAAAGCTGAATACCATTCATATTTAGGACATGCAACCAATTTGCCAAGCGTCCGAATTTTGATCATGTGTCCATCAGGATACTGCAACAATTATAAGTGTATAAAACGGTCATAAGTTACTTTTTTCAGTGCTTTGTCATTTTGGTCACTAAAGGAACGTAAGTCGGGGATTCCCTGTATTTTGTAACCTATTTTTCATTAAATTAGAATTGTGAACCAAATCTTTTTACATGTTTCTTTTTCTAGAAGGAAACTCGATCTAGCTCAGCAACCCAGTTTGACTAAATCCTAATCACAATGAGTCTTTACAAAATTATCCGTCCTTAACTTAAAACCTTGTTTTTTTCCTAGCATGTTGGTTCATGACTGTATCCTTGAAGTATTTGATAAAATTTTGCAGGGGGAGAGAGTGGGCTGTCAGAACAGCACACAAAGCAAAAGCCGAAGGATGATTTGCAGCTGTTTGCTTAGTGCTGATTTAGGTGAGGTGTACCTTCTGCAAGTAAGTTGCTGTGGTATTTGAAGGTTCATACTTAAAAAATGAATATAGTAGATGTTATTCTCATCGTTACCTAAGCCAGTTACGAAATATCTAAGCGTTTGTATGCTGTGAAGATTTTGGAACAAATTATACGCATATCATGAGATTACATTGATTGTTCCCTAGATGGAAAGGAGCTTTGAGAGGCTGAATGGAGATTGTTCTCTGCTGCCCGGCTGTCAGCGCAGAATTAATTCCCCCTCCCATTGCTTTTTCCTCTTTGTGACCTTGTATGGGATTTCAAGTGTGTGACATTTGTAGCCAGGGAGGGTTTAAACCTAGAGGAGCAAGTTAAGAGAACCAGACGCAGTATGGTTTCTGGAATGCTTTCCAATCCTGGAATATTCTTCTTTGCAACCCCTGGCTACTTCTGGCCTATTACCTTCTCTCTCACAGCCAAAGGGAGAAGAGTTCCAGTCCTGTTCCGTTTTCAGACAGTTACCATACTGAGAGACAAAGGCCTGAGCTTCTTTGCATAATTTCTTTTCAACATTGGACTGGAAAGAATAAAAAGGGGCTGGCCACATTCTCATTCATAATCTGCTTTTTTGTGCAAGAAAGTAAAGAAAAAAAAACTCTAGGAAGTGCTCTTTTTCTCTGTTTGGATGGCAGTACAGTTTAACTAAGGTACCTTAGGGAAAATGCAAACAATTAAAAGAAATGTCCTATCTCAAAAAAGCATGAAACATTTCTTGTGGTATCAGAACAGAGGGAAGGAAGGAAGGAAGGAAGGAAGGAAGGAAGGAAGGAAGGAAGGAAGGAAATGAAAGAATAAGAAAGAAGCTCATTTAGAATGACAGATCTAACTCATGTATTTCTGATTTAAAGGATAAATAGGATTTGTAGTGTGGAAGTTAAAACCAAACTACAACACAGGCATTCAGAGTCACAGCAAAATATTTTAAAGCCTGAATTTTAAGAGCGTTTATTCTCCTGCCCCTCAAAAAATGATAATGTCAAAAGTCCAGCCCATGAAACATGGAGACCTATATGGGTTGATCCAAACCTGCACTTAAGTCTCACTTTCAGTGGGACAAATCTAATTGAGCCCTGACTAAGCTTTTGCATTAGTTTCAAATCTCTGTGGGTTCATGCAGCTAATTCAATGTGGATCCAACCAATCCTGCATAGATTTTTATTTCATTTCTCAACATATGTTGCTGCATCTGTGTTTACCGTCACAATTACAGGAGCTAGAGGAGTTATTCTTTAAAAAAATATTAAGTGAGGATCCATGTGCACTGTTTCAACTATACCTTATACCGTGCCAGGGTTTGGGGACTTGTGTTTTTGTTTTTTTGTTTTTGTAGTGGTGAATTATACCCAACAATATTGAACCATTATCTTAGCATCTTCGTTCTGTCCTGCGGTGCCTTACTTAAAAGTGCCATCCAGCTTGTGAACTCCAGAACGCTTTGCCTCAGAAAGCATGTGTCTTTTTAATATGTCCTGGCTCAATTATCACATTCAATTTTGCCTGCCAAAATAGCCATATATATTATCTAGCGAGTGACAGGCTGGGCCTTTATCTGTGCTTGGCTGCTTGCCAATTGCTTAATTGAAGCTCTGTGTTTGTGATGTGTCAGATCTTACAGAGGTCTATTACACCCAGCTAAAACAATATTTTGAAAATGTTCGAAATGAAATCCAAGCTTGAGTATTTATGCTGCTTTCTTCGATAATGGCTTATACTGTTCTTGAGCACTTGGTCATTTAAGGTACAGTACTATTATTATTGTTACAGATTTGGGGCCTTTTATATTCATTAATGTCAACGCTAAACAGTGTCTTTGACACCTCTCTGCGTTTCCCCCAGGCTGAGCTATCTGGTGTCATGCACTCTGCCTGTAATTTCCCTTTTTGAAGAATGCTTTTTATACTTACGAGCCTGCATTTGCTTTATTTCGTGAGATGCTGAAGTTATTTCTTCTTTCTTGTACATCCAACTTCAATGAGACCCTCAGGTAAAACCAGTGTTATACTTACGCTACATTTACTGTAGTTCTGTTGGGTTGAACACAAGCTTTGGGGAGATGTTTCCACTGCACTCAACTAGAGTCTTGACAGTTAAATACATATGGTGGTCCTTGACTTAACAGACCAGAATTTCCATTACTAAGCAACGCAGTTTGTTAAGTGACTCACACCTAGTTTTATATCCTTTTTATTGTGATTGTTATGCAAAACACTGCATTAAGTTATTAAGTGAGTCACACGGTCATTAAGCAAATTCAGCTTCCACCATTGACTTCGCTTGTTGGGACCCAGCTGAGAAGGTGGATCATGAGATCCCAGGACCCTACAATCCTTGAAAATACATGCTGGTTGCCAAGAACCTGAATTTGGATCACAGGAAGCTGTGACAGTCATAAATGCAAGGATCAGTCATAAGTCATTTTTTTGGTGCCATTGCAACTTTGAACAGTCATTAAACGAATGGTTGTAAATCAAGCACTACCTGTGTTTGGTGCAACCCAAATGATCATAAGCTACCCAAAGGCGAAATACATCAAAGTATTTTGTGTGATGTATGAGTCCTGAGTTTTTTTAAAAAAATTGGGTAACAATTCTATCGTACTGAGGCACTTATATTTTATACTGCAGTTGAGTAATATCCTGTCACTGTTGCAAATAACTAACTTATAGTGTGAACATCAAGATAATTGAAAGGAAAAGTATACTATACGTGCTTATATTTTTAAAAAGAAATTTTATTCAAGGTAGTCTTTTGATCAATCAGGTCCAAGGATTATGTTGCTGGATATCACACAGCAATTTATAGGATATCCTTTGGAATGACTTTAAAAAACACACTAGCGGAAGCTTGGACCCTATATAGCTATAGGTGATAGGTTTGCCCTATGGTGGAGGCAGACCAATGCCTCAAAAAATGTGAAAGCCTAGGTAGTCCTCGACTTTATGACCACAGTTGAACCCAAAGTTTCTGTTGCTAAGCGAGGCATTTGTTAAGTGAATTTTGCCCCATTTCATGATCTTTCTTGCTACAGTTGTTAAATCACGCAGTTGTTAAGTTAGTAACATAGTTGTTAAGTGAATTTGGGTTTCCCATTCACTTTGCTTGTTGGAAGGTTGCAAAAAGGGATCACATAACTCGGGGACACTATAACCATCATAAAGATGTTTATCATAAAGATGCCAAGGGTCTGAATTTTGATCACAAGACCACAGGAATGTTGCAACAGTCATTAAGTGTGAAAAATAGTCATAAATCACTTTTTTTCAGTGCAGTTGTAACTTGAACAGTCACTAAATGAACTGTTGTAAGTTGAGGGCTATCTGTAGTTCTTTGCAAATGTTAAAACTTCTTATTCCTCTGCATCAGCTCCAATCTCTTACTTGCTTTTTTAAAGCATCTGCTTTTCTTCTAGTAAAGTGGCAGGTGGATCCTTATTACTCTTACTCTATTATCAAAACCTCCCAGTGGTCCCTGTTAGATCATAACATGATGTTTGTTTGCATTGGGCATGATTAAATCTCCAGTCCTCTGTACTCTGGTGTCCTCCAAGTGAGTTTATTTTATTTTATTTATTTATTTGATTTGCCAATTGTTTACAAGATAATAAGTATAAGTGTATACATAGTTGTGAATACATGAAATGGGTACATATAAGAAAAATAAAAGAAGAATAAGAGAAACAATAGGACAGGGACGGTAGGCACGTTGGTGCGCTTTATGCACGCCCCACAGACCTCTTAGGAAAGGGGTGAGGTCAATAGTAGACAGTCTAAGGTTAAAGTTTTTGGGGTTTGGGGAAGAAACTACAGAGTCGGGTAGAGTATTCCAGACATTGACCACTCTATTGCTGAAGTCGTATTTCCTGCAATCAAGTTTGGTGCGGTTAACTTTGAGTTTGTATCTATTGTGTGCTCTTGTGTTGTTATGGTTGAAGCTGAAGTATTCATTGACAGGTAGGACATTGCAATGTACCACATCACCCACATAGCTGGATCGGAGAAAGCTGGACTAGCTATGTAAGAGATGGTAGAGGCATAAGACAATGAGAGGACATAGAACAGGTAGATGGATTGTGCCCATATATGATCTGATTGGGGGGGGGGGGGATTAAGCAAACAAGGAAAAGATCGTGAACACCTTTAAGCTAGGAAAAGTCAGTCTTCACAATTCCTGGCAGCTACAATATGCTTCAGACAACACTGAATTTGGTGGATTAGTGGCCTGACAGCCAAGATTACGATTTTTAGGGATATACATAGCAAACAGGCCACATTCATATACAGTATATACCTGTGTGAGCATCCATTTGTTTGTAAAGCACCTTGATCAGTTTCAGAAATGAATCCTGAATTTCAAGGAAGATCCACGGGGTACATTTGTTTTTGTTCTTTTTAAGTACTTTTAAATTGATATGGGTAATCTCTTTTTTTAATTTTAAAATAAAATTTTATTAGAGATTAAAAAAGGAAAACACTGTGCACAATACATCGAATACATCTTTACATTGTGGACAAAATCTATATATACAAATACATAATAAAAAAAACATATAGAACATATAAAACATATATATGCTTCTAATCAACTAAGACAGTGTGCTTTTTTCTTGGTAATAATTTTACTACTATTCGTTTCTTATTTGGTAAACATTTTTAATTTAACCACTCCATTCATCAAAAACATGATATGGGTAATCTCATGAGGTTAGGTTTTTTCTGTATCCAGTAAATGTTCTCATCTCTTTAGTCACTTTCAGCCAGGAAACAGTGGAAATTTGGGGGCCTTGTTCTTTTTGCCCGTTTCATGTCGTATTGTACAAAACAGCTATTTTTTGCTGTTTGTATGATTGGGCTACCTTCCATCCAGGGGGGGGTCTCATGACTGATTTTACAATTCCACTCTGCTTCTGTTAACATATCAATGTGCAGTCTTCACACCGAGATGCACCATGAGCTCTTGCCTCCATTTAAAAGGTTGCTGATTGGGGAAAGACAGTTGAAATACACCAGGGATGTCAAACTTGATTTCATTGAGGGCCACATCAGGTTTGTGTTTGACCTCGGGAGGGGGAAGTGGATGTGGCCAAGGGCAGGCATGGCCTGCTCAACGTCACTCATTTTGGGGGCACCTGTGGTGGCCTGAGTTCTCTGCCAGTGAAAACGGAGCTCGGGAGGGCCTCACGCGGCCCTCCTGAGCTCTGTTTCTACTGGCTGAGTCACCGCAGGCCAGTCCCTTGCTGTTTCCAGGGCAGCCCCGCAGGCCAGATCTAAGTACCCCGCAGGCCAGATCGGCCCCGGGGCCTTGAGTTTGACAACCCTGCTCTACACAGATGAAGCTAGCTGGGTCAAAGATTTGGGAAAGAGCGGTTTGAGAAAAATGAGAGTGAAGGTGATTGAGAATTACACTTCAGGTACATTTGCAGTTCATTCAGAAGCAGTCAGATTTAGCTGAGCGGAAACAGGCTTGAGAAAGCTAGCTGAGTCAAAAATAGTCATAACATTTGACAATTATGTAAAACTTTCCACAAGTTGCTTATTTCTCTGCAGCGTTTTATAAATAACAATCCAAGAGTAGCTGGCCTTGCAGAGCCACGTGTGATAATCTTCAAAGGTTGGAAATACCTTGTGTGTCTAAAAGGGTGTACCACACACTATTTTTTTTCGTTACATTTTTATCCTTAATGAGATAGGAACACAAGCCTAAAACAAACAAACAAAAATGTTTGACTTGTTCTTTTTTTTTTCAAGTATTTGTTTCAATTATATCTTGAAGCTATGCTACGTAGGAAGATGTTTAATATATATAAATAATTATTTAAAAAGAGGAAGTGAAAAAGGGTAGCAATCTTAGGGGGATTTTCCTTCTATATGTTTTTTTTTAGAAAGATAACTTGTTCCCAGCAAAACAGATAGGAAAATAGATAAAATCGTCTTGCAAAACCATTTACATGTGACTTTCTCATATGGGATTTATGTATGCCTGAAGTCTGAAAATGCACAAGAAAAGTTGACAGAAAAATTTAGTGTGGGGATAGGCAACTTCTTGATGGCCCAAAGATATACTTAACATTTTTATGAGGTCAGAAAATGGGGGCACATCTCACATTAGGACAGAACTGCTTGTTTGTGTATGTGTTTGTATGTGTGTGTAGGTATAGATGTATACATATGTTTGAAGTGAAAATAATACAGGAAGAATAATACAGAATATATCATTTTGCTGCTATTTAATGATCTAGATTTTTGCAGCCCAGATCTAGCAGCCCTGTATTTTAGCTTTTGAAATGTTTTTGATTGCTTTTAAATTAGTAACAGAAAAAAGAAGCAAACAGAATAAAACACAGGAATACATACATTATAAAAAACAATGTAAGTGCTTAAAAAAAGTAGGAAAATACAACACAAGAAAAAATAGTGTGCTGTTAGAGCAATGAATTGTATATCTAATTATCTGACAGAAACATTAAAGTATGTACGTGTGTGTGAGAGTATACACACATTATATAATTACATGACTATCATATAGTTTAACTTGTTGTAGTTTGTATAAATGAGTCCCATATTTCCTTATATTTATTCATACAATTGTAATACCCATATATCTGTAAACAATCTGTTCATAAGTAATGAGTATAACCAGGTCTTCAGTCCTTTGAGGAAATGAGCCATAATTTATTTTTCCACTTTGCAGTGTCAGTCTTTTAGAAGGGCACAAAGAGTCCACTCCTGTTGTCAGTTGTCAAATTTCATGTAATTCAAAAAAATTATTCTCTGAAAATTCTAGCTTTAGTTACACAGTCACATGTATAGATCTACTACTACGCTCTCCCAAAGCATAGCAAGTACAGGACATTGTAAAAATGTGTTTTAAAGAAAGATTGCCCTTATCATATCTCCAACAAAATGCTGTCCTAGGCAACCTTTTTATACAAACATGATGAAATCCAATAAATTATAAATATATATTTTTGTTGCATAAGTCATAAAGGTACAATGACACTCTAGGTATAAAAGTTAAAACGCTTCTGATTGTCTAGGCAGTATGGGGACGTTTTAATTCTTTATTAAAGGCTTCCACGTTAGCTTTTACACCATTGTCTTTACTAGCGTCTCTTTATTGCTTGACTTAACATGGTAGAAAATATAGTGCTGTTACCAATCTCTTTAAAGCAATTTACAATTATAAAAGCCAGATACTCAAGGATTCAGAATAGACAGGTCTATTGCAGTGATCAAGTGGTTAAATTACAGAATTTTGGAAACCAGCTCTTATTTATTCCTGAATATATTAAGGGAGTATCTTCCTGTTACTTTTGATCTTCTATCAGATTCTTGGTTAATAGGGAGGATCCTAATCACTTACTTGTTATCACAAAAAAAGCCCATTTGTTTTTCTTTAGTACAGGGGTCTTCAAACTTGACAGCTTTAAGACTTGTGGACTTCAACTCCCAGAATCCCTCCTCCAGACATGTTAGCTCAGGAATTCTTGGAGTTGAAGTCCACAAGTCTTAAACTTGCCAAGTTTGAAGACCCTTGCTTTAGTATTTTGGAAACTATCATGTGCATTTCCAAGGTTAGAGAATTCCATCACATCATAGTTTTTGGCCACCAAAGTCAGGGACTTTTATCCATCCCTGTCTTTTCAACTTAGTGGGTTCAACTACTTTCAACTACTACAGGCTGAGAAGCTAGAACAGATTCTAAAATATACCATTGTGGGTCAGATAATATATGCTTAGATGATCCATAATGTATCAGGGAAAGATAGATGTGAAGTCTATCAAAGTCACTTGATTCTTATGCTTGAAGTAAAATAGAAAAATATGCCAAAAGATCTAAGTTATGACATTTATATGCAGGAAGTATCTAGTTTTCTATGATGTCCTGTTGGCTCCTACCCAGCAGGCTGCTCAATTTGCAACACTCAGTTTGCAATTGCTGTCACAGGCGATCCAAAAGTTTGACGATGAGCTGCATAAAACAGCTTTTTTTGGAGGGAAATGCGCACACCCACATACGCACACATATAACATGCTTCAGTTCTGTTTTAGGTAAAAATCAAGATGAGTTATGCTGCATAATCTACATTATATAATATAAAGCAGTTAAATGTATTTAAATCCCCCACCCTGCAAGTGAATTCAGTCGTCATCCCTTGCGGCATTTGAAACCTACAGTTCAAATGGGTTTATTCTGTGGTAGGCAATTTTCTGATCAGATTGTAGGTCAGTGGTTTTCTTTATATTTTAATTTACTTTAAAAAAAAAAAAGAATTCTGTATTTTTAAATTTTTCATGATTTAGGACCAGACATGGTTTAGGACCAGCCTTTTCTCATAGGTAGTAGGCCTATAAGTAGGTTCTCCTGTGTCCTTAGACTATCAGCAGGGCATATGGGGTGGGACTTGTTGCAGATGCCTTGCCGTCATTGCTGAATTCCCATTTCAATTTACTATGGTCAATTCATACTGTGGAACAAATGGTCATTGGAGGAGAAACATACACACCCCCACACACACAAAATTACACCTTAGGAGACATCTGAATTCAGGACTTTTAATGATTTAATATTATACAGTTATTGTTGTAGTTGTTGTCTTACTAGATTTTACTGATTTGGTTTATTTAGTTAACTAAAATTGACTATATCCAGCTAGTCCTCAACTTACAACAATTCCTTTCGCGGTCGTTCGAAGTCACAGTGGCGCTGAAAAAAGACTTACAACTGTTTTTCACAATCCCCAGGGACATGTGATCAAAATGTGGATACTTGGCAACCGGCATGTATTTAAGACGGTTGAAGTGTCCTGAGGCCACCTTTTGCAACTTGATAAGCTAAGTCAATGGGGGAGATTCACTTAACAGCTAGAAGTTAGAATTTTTAAGTTAGAATAACAGAGTTGGAAGGGGCCTTGGAGGTCTTCTAGTCCAACCTCCTGCTTAGGCAGGAAACCTATACCACTTCAGACAAATGGTTATCCAATCTCTTCTTAAAAACCTCCAGTGCTGGAGCATTCACAACCTCTGGAGGCAAGTTATTCCACTGATTAATTGTTCTAACTGTCAGGAAATTTCTCCTTAGTTCTAAGTTGCTTCTTTCCACCATTTGCTTCTTGTCCTGCCCTCAGGTGCTTTGGAGAATAGTTTGACTCCCTCTTCTTTGTGGCAGTCCCTGAGATATTGGAACACTGCTATCATGTCACCCCTAGTCCTTCTTTTCATCAGACTAGACAAGAGGTTTGACAAGCTGTGGCAAGAAAAGGTCACAAAATGGGGCAAAATTCACTTAACAACTGTCTTGATTAGCAACCGAAATTTTGGGTTCAATTGTGGCCATAAGTCAAGGACTACCTGTATCATCTCTCTCAAAACTCTAGCCAATATAGAGTTTCTCTACTCCAGATTAAAATACAGCAACCCTGCAGATGGCAGCCTGTGCATCACTGCTCTGCAAGAGCCTGCATAAATAAAATTATGTTGATGGCCTTATAGAAGACTAACAATGAGGGGGCCCGGCATGTTTCTGGGGACAGGATATTTCATGGCATCAGAGCTACCATGGAGGAGGATTGCCTTAGAGTCCAGGTCCCCTCCACCTCACAGTATGCAGGAACTCTTACGCAGCATCTTTTTGATGATCACACAGGAATGAGAAAAAAACATGTTGAAAGAGATGGCTTTGTTCCTAATGATGCTTTTAGAAAGTCAAGCTTGACTTCTTATATAGTACAGTGACATTATTCCATTGATTCTGTAATCTCTGGTTCATTGAGATCGCTATAAGTTGAAAAAGCTCTTAGGGTTATGATTCGAAGCCATGCAGAAAAAATAATCAACACCCAAAAGTTAACTGAAGTTGTAGATATATAATAGTTTGTCTCCTGAAAAGAGCTTCTTTTTTGCTAAAAAAAAAAAAAAGATCATCATGGGTGTACATTTCGGTATGGCTCTAATTAAAACATTAATCCATCTGTGTTGCTTGCTTTAAAAACACCTTCCTTTTCATTCTGTGTGCACAAATCTATATTCTGTGATGGTACTGAAGTGTTGTAACTGTTCCAACACATATAAATCAGGGCTAGTGAATTTGCATAAAGGTTCTTTTCCTCTCCATAATAATTAATAGCAGTTAAGCTATTTGCAAAGATTTTTGTTTTGGCAGAATCAAATCTCCCATTAGCTACCACTTTGGGCAACGTGCAGTGTTGCATAAGCTGACTTGCGTTTAGGGAATCCCGCATTGTCCCCTGCAGTCCCAAGCCAACTCTGAAAGACACTTCTTACTTATACCTTATTTACTGGAGGGATGTTATGCAAATACAAAAATCCATGTTGGATCTTTGCTCTGCATTGCCTGGATAAGATAGTACCCTCCCTATAGAACATCACTGGCCCCACCCTTGATGGTCTTCTAGAAAGGCCTGTAGACTTGGCTTTGCCATCTGGCCTGGGGGTCAGAGAGTGGTGTGGAGCCCATAAAATGGCTGCATGCTTCTTGAATGGATGTGGTCTCCCGGGGATTGCATTTTAAGGTTTTAATTGTTTTTAATATTTGCATTGTTTATATGGCTGGTTGTTTGGTTGTTTGCTGGCACTATTTCTGTTTTAATTGTAAGCCACCTGGAGGTGTGCCTGTGAGATGGGCAACTACATAAATTGAATAAATAAATTAAATCAAATAAATATGGGAATGAAAGGAGCCTGTGTCAGTTTTGCAGCAAGGTTAGGAAGTACCTTAATAGCTTGAAAAAGAGCAAGTCAAGTTAAATAAATGTTTCTGCTCCCAGAGATTTTGTGAGAGCAGAGGTAAGAAAGGAAATGTGTACTTGCTGAGGACTGATGAGCGGAGACGGGAAATTTTCAAGTGATGGATAAATTCACTTAGAAGGAAGACAAGGATGCTGTGTAGGGATTCTGGGCACTGAAAACCTGCTTAGCTCAACTCCCTTGAGCTTTTAGTGAGAAAAAAAAGGATAGTTCTCCAGATTCTTCTTGGCATCTTTTGAGAGATGTAGAGGGATTTGTACATTTATATTTGTTTTTGCTCAGTGAAACAAAACTCCCATGTTCTTGATTTGAAATTCTGTCACATATAATACATTTGTTATTATATCAAGGCAATTGATCTGTTTGAGCTTATGGGTTACTCTGTTAATTCTTTTATTTTGATTTCATACATAGGAAGAGTTTTTGCCCTTTTCCCGGTCCATCTCTGACAACCAACAGACAGAGATGCAGTCAATTCTATGTATATTTGCCCAGGTGGTGGTAAAACCCACATATTGTGTACTTTGTTTTGTTTTGTTTTTTTAATGTGATGGTTGGAGACTGGAGAGCTCTACATTCAGAATCCCAGTTGAGCATTCAGGTTGGATTTTTTTTTGGACATGTACATATATCTTAGCCCAATCTACCTGACACAGAATTCTTTGTTGCAAAGATTAAATGATTTTCATAATTTCCTTTAAATAATTCACCACATCCCTATCAACAGTTTTATAGATGATTATTTTAGGATTTCAACATTCTAGGGGCTGAATTTGCAGTGCTTAGATTCACACTGTTGGTATATCTAAATAGTCCTATGTAAATTGAATGAATGTTACACATTCCTTTTTAAGAATGTTTGTGAGCAAATTACATGATGAACAATAATATAAAACTGAATATGACAGATAAAGAAATACACAGGAGTGTAATTATTATATTTCCCCATATCAGACTAAAGTTTGGAACTAGCTGAAGTAAGAAAAATGAGTTTAAATTCTTAGGGGGGAAAAAACCAGGATGGCTGAATGGAGAGACAGCGTCATAGAATCTGAGAGGTGGTCGTCTTGAGAATTACCTTTCCTTACCATATCCTTTGTTTCTTTGCTAAGTACTAAAAGATTTCGAAAGTCTGACTAAAGAAATGTCATGATGAATGTCTGGAATAGTCACTGCACACTTAAACAGATTTCAGGATTAATTTCTGCTAAGCATTTCCCAAGCGCTATTTCAGGAAACCAGGGGAATCTGTATTTTACTACCTAATGCTGTGAATCTGTCATTGCTCAAGTTTTCTTTTTACTCTCCCATTTTTTTTATACCTAGGAACAGGTAACACCGCTTTTTTAAAGCATATATAAAATTGGTTGGTTGGTGGTTTGGTTTGCCCTATTTTCAGTTATTTGCTCTTTCTGTGCCCAACCAGTTTTTTTTTGTTTTTTTTGCAGAGTTAGAATTGGGGGAGGGAGGATGATACCCAAAGGACATATGAAATTTTGGAAAATGATGTGTCTCATTTTGTGAGAGAACCTCCTCATGCTATCAGAAACTCTTATACAAAAGGAACAATGTAGGAGGCCTATGTATTTAGTATTTATGGGGTTCTTTAAGCTATAAACCTGTCAGGATGTCTGACATATTAAAAAGAAGAAGAAAAACTCTGAACAATAAGAAGGCATTGAACTGGAAGGAAAAATCTACCCCTGAATTGCAGAAATGGATTGTTGATATGTACTTTTTGTGAACATTTGAATTAAGTCCTCCACAAAGTGGCAAGGAAGAAGACTTTCTCAATCAATATAGCCGATGTTGTTGACATTATTTTATCAAACGATTTATAGATTTTTGTAAATGGTTATGCAACCATTTTTGAGATCATGTTGATTTTTAAAAAAATACTTTTGCCTGTATTTGAACTCTGGGGTGCTGGGGAGAGGGAGAACTATTCATTTAGCATAACACAATATAGTAGTGAGAAATAATATATAACATCCCAGCCTAGAGAAGGGGATGTTGACAAAGAGCCTACCAAGATAAACATAATTGGAATGCAAATCGAAGATAGCACAATAAGTTGCCTTTATGAGACCACATTGGGCTCCCTAAGGCCTTGCTGATCTTCAAATACAGGCGGGTGATCTTTAACACTCAAAAATACATCGGCGTTAACATTCAAAACGACCCTATTACGCAAAGGTTCCGAAAAGCATTGATCGCCCATTCAGTTGGTGCAGTATGAGGGTCACATGAACTGGTAGCTTGACCCTTTCGTAGTACCCACTCCAGTCTTTTTCTACAGCATGCAGGGCACTGCTCAAGCCTCTTGTAAATCTGTTGGGGGAGGGGAGTGTAATTGTCCCAGTGGCCCCACCTTCCACTTTGTGGAAACCATACGTTGACTCACCTGTCAGGTTGAGCAGGTGTTCAGAAAGCAAATATATGCATGTTCTAATTGTTTTGGTGTTGCTCTTCTATTATTTTTCTTGCAGAAATCCATTGATACAAGTTGCAGTGGGAATGAATAAAATGAATGACACGAAAGGTTCCCTGTTATCAAACAGATTAAACTCATATCAAACAGATTAAGTGGAAGCCAAAAAGTGATATAGCCTTATTTCTCCTCTGGTTTCTAACATATTATATTCTGTCTGGAATATCTACTCTGGAATATCTGGCCTACCCAAGATCTGAGCTGTAGTTGTCCCTCCACCCCTGATCTCTTTCCTTACTATGTACTGAGCAGGAGTTAAATTTTCTTCTTGTAAATAGTTGGGATCAAAGGGCTTAGATTTGCTATAACAATCCTTCCCAAGGTTTTCTTTTCTTTTTTTTCTTTCATATTTTTGGGGGGTCCAGATTTATGCAGTCAATAACAACAAAAATGATATTTAGGCTGAGGGGCCAAAACGACTTAATATTCACCCTCTCACATGCTGTGCAGGCTCATTCAGCCGAGGGCATTCAGGGTTTGAAATTAGAGTGCCTCGATTTTTCCTCCTCTTTTGTTTGCAGGTCACCTTTTAATGGAACTGTAAAAGCTAAAATATAGACAGTAATCCTCCTATTTGTCATCCTCATTGCTGAAGGGCTTAAAAGTTCAGAAGGGTAGTAACTCAGCTGTCAAAAGCTGAGGAAGGAAGAGGGACAATATCTTAAGTATGTTTACTTCTGTAAATGAAGGAGTCTTTAGCCATGAAGGAAGCCGGCCATTTTAGAATGGGGTGCTTTTCACCCCATAAACGGTACTTCCCACAGTATATGCCATGTGCGAGGACCATAATCAACATGACTGCATTATTCATTCATACTCCTTTATGCTTTGCACACTGATAAAACACACATTTTCCACTGGAGCCTGCTTTTGATGTAAGGCAGATGCTCTGTGTAACCTGTGGCTTTTCAACTGGCAAATTACAGATTTCTGCAACTATTCTGTCCTCGTCACCCTTCCTTCTCCAGAGTAATTCTGTCCTCTCTCTCTTTCCTTGTTGCATGAATAGTGTCATGCTATATCTCTACTTGCTCCACGTGTTGTTAAATTTAATCAGGATTGGAAAGCTCTCGTAACTTTTGGCTTGGTTAACATTACTGGCATCAGTACATACTTAAGTGTATGGCTATTGCCAAGTACAAAAACGAGAAGAGAAAATTAGGGCCCCGAAAGTAGGCAAAATATTTTATATTCTGGGAGTTGGCTTCTCATCTGCAAATCATGATTTACTGATGAACATCACACAGAGAACAGTGGTTACTTTTTATTGTTACCACTAGCTGCCTTGAATGACTAAAATGTATTTCCATGTGTGTCAAATTTTTAAATGACCGTTTTCCAGGTTGTAGATTGGGATCCAGGAAAGAATAAATGATTAGAAATATGGGACATTAACATCCTTTCCTTTTCTTTCCTCTGCAAGCAGACTATATCCCCTTTTCAGATCAATTTTTATAAGAATGTTGAAATATTTTAAATTCTTACATTCTTTTAAATCTATATGTTATCCTTCTGTTTGGCAACACTCAACATGATTTAAGCGGGGTCATTAAGATTCTATTCCCCCTAGCTTATATTTGGTTTGACTTTGCTCTTAAAAAAAAAAAAAGAACATAATTATGCATTCTGCCTTTATCTTAAACTGATCCTTTGTTGGTCAGGGACTGTTAGAAAAAGCTTTCACTTTTTCTTTTACATTAACTCTACAGTGCTTTGGATAAGAGAGAAAAAGCGGCTAAAAATTGTAACTGCAATTTTTAGAGCAACTGCAATCTTTTCCCAAGATCAGGTGGCTTGTAGCTGCAGCTACAGCTATAGCTACAGCACGGACTCTGGAAATGACATGAATGATTTAGTTACAGCCAGCAGCTCTGGGCCACAAAAACCCAGGCCACCCTAGGAAGCAGCCCAGAATACAGAAAACAAGTAGTTTGCCATCTACTGGTTATCTGAATTTTACAGGCCAGATTTGGTAACCTTAGTTTGAGGACTTGCAGGCAGGTTGTTTCATTCATGCCCATGGATTCCTTTTGTTTTAGGGCTGCTGCACCCCTCTGAAATATATTTATAAAATGTAAAGTTATATCTAAATGTGTCCTTGTGGCATCAGGCCACAAGTGTCAATTGGGAAAAAAAGAGATCTCTTAAGCATGGTATTTGTAATTTTAAAAAGAAGCATAGTGGCTTCCGTGAATTAGTTTAAATCAGGAATGCATTTTCCCTGTGCTGATTTTTCTTTTTCTTATGTATTTTGACTCTGAAGAATCTGATAATCTAGTAATTTTATCTACATTTATTTTCATGGCAGTTTAACAATCAATCAAAGGGAGATCAAGGCTGTCTGTTGAATTGTTTGGATTTCCTTCCCAGTCTGCTTGCATATATAAATTAGTTTTTATGTACAGTTGAAAAGAGAAGTATGACATGTAAAGTTGTGATATAATAAAAGTTAGGCATAACCCTATATTTAATTACTAAGTTAACTCAGTGGTACATACTTATGAGTAGGTGTGTTCAAATAAATATATATAAATAGTCCACAAATAGATCAAACATAGTTGTCCTTAACATACATAGTTTATGTACACGAGTTCCCCCAATATGCATAGTTGATACTATATACTGTATATTGAGAAATCTGTCTAATTTCACGGTATTTTTTTTTAAACAATTTTTTATTGATTTTAAAAACAAACAAAACATAAGACATCAAAGTATAAAACCTCCTTTCTCAAAAATTACTTATAAGTTTTAACAAGGCAAATAAAGCATTATTTTTTAAAGCATAGTTCCACATTATCACATTTCCATTTAAACACATATATATCTTTTCCAAATTTCTCATTGTTTCTCCCTTCACTTTTATTCAATTATATTTCTTTCTATCAAGGTTTTATTAATTCTCCATCAAGCATAAACACACAAAATACAGAACATAAAACAAGACATAAAAAGATAAAACCTTCTTAATTATTATTTATACATGTCTTTTCCAAATTTCTCTCCCTTTAGTTTTATTCCTCCAAGGTTTTATTAATTCACAATCAAAACATAGCTAACCAAAACATAAAACATAAAACTTCTTTTGAAAAGTGGCTTAGCCCCGGGTTACATCTTTTTTTACAGACCTAAATCAAGTTCATGCTCACCTTATATACCATTCATATCTTATTAACCATTCTATATTTTCTATATAACTTCTCCCTTCTTTTCACTCTCTTAATTATAATTTGTTTTTCTTAAATAAATCCTTTTGTTTCAGAATTTTTCTTTAAAATATTCCCAACAAACACTAGTTATCTGAAAGAATGCTACTTAAACTCTGAGAATTCTCAAGTCATCAAACTAATAATCAGTTTTTGTTTATTGAAATCACTTTTATTTTATTTATTACATTTCTATGCCGTCAATCTCACTGGTACAGCAACTCATAACAGTGACAATTAGGTTATCCTTGCATTATTGTTTTGTGGCTCTGCATAGTTGTCACCACAGTTGACCGTGTGAATGCTATTGTAACATTGCTCACATTCATGCATTTGGGATACCAGTATAAATGCTCCCCTGTATTGGTTGGTCAGATAGAACAAATTATCTAGTACATAGATTTAAATAAACAACTAGTTTTTTTTTAATATCTTCTCAGTCAAATGATATCTCATTTAACCCCATGAGTTAATTTTACTTCTTGTTTAAAAAAAACCCAAAATAATATTTTGTAAAGTATGAAAGAAAAGCTGGCTAAGAAAGAAAAAATTAAAGGTAATATCTTTATCATTGTCACTGTTAAGAAGTAGTTCTTAACTACTTTCAGATGAAAGGGCAGCTCTCTATCTCTCTTTCTTTCTTGTTCTCTCTCTTTCTCCAGAGTTGACAGGCTCAGCCATTATTAGGAAGAAGGAAGACAGCTCGTATTTTCCCTTAGGGATGTAAAAGCAATCCCATGTGACCAGCCCATCTTAGATTACAAGCAGGATGAACGAACACAGCTCCTTCCTTTCTCTTTCTCCTACTTCTCCTACTGTCTCAGCTGTGAATTTTAAAGGAGGAGACTTCTTGCATTCCACAAATGGCACTGGGAAGAAAAGTAATTGATAGATGAAAAATAAGAGTTTCAAGAGTTGATCCCTCCAACAGAATTTCACAAAACCTCATCTGTAATAGCCATACACAAATTGGGGAATGCTTGGTGTGTAATTTTAAAAAGTGTGGGTTGAGTGCATTTAGTAGGATGAGAACTTCTTGATTTTCCTGCTTTGTCTGCTTTCCAGTTGTGGTTCCACCATTGCAGCTTTCCTCTGTTATATAGGTCATCAATAGACAGACTTTTGTCACAATATCTGGAGTATGAGATGAGATTTGGAATTCTTGTCCATGAGGCCAATTGGTTAAAATACTCAATGTTGTGAAATCGTATTGGTTATTCATGTTGTGTTCAAAACCATGGCTTAAAATAGCCAGTCTCCATTCTAGGAGCAGGTTCTTCTCTTTCTGCCTGTTTTACAATCCCGATTGTGTCTTGTATCTGCAGGCATGGGAAATTGATTTCTTCTATCATTCTATCAATTGATTCCTTTTGTGCAGCTTTTTCTTCAGTGCACAGATTTAAGAAAATTACAAGATAGGATAAGGTAGTCCTTGACTTATGGCCACAATTAGAACCAGAATCTCTGTCACTAAGTGATACAGTCGTTAAGTTAATTGCATCTGATTTAAACAAATCATGTGGTCTTCAAGCAAATCTGATTTGTCCCATTGATTGTCCTAGTCAGAAAGTGTCTGAATTTTGATCACATGACTGCAGGGACACTGCAGTGATTGTCACGTGAGAACTGGTCATAAGTCAATTTTTTCCATGCCATTGTGAAAATCGGGAGGTTGTTAAACGAATGGTCGTAAGTTAAGGACACACAGACTTGAGCCTTCTAATAAGACTGAATAAAGTACAAACAGTAAGGTAATTAGTTTAGCATTTATTATTCTCACTTCCAAATAGCATAGACACTTTCTGTCCTGGGAAATATTATTTTGCAAAGAAATTATAAGTCCAAGCTTACCGAAAATTCAGGTCACTTAGGGGCATATCATAATCCAGAATCCAAACATTAAGCAGGTTTAACCCTATTAATTTCATGGGGCTGAGCCATACCTTGTTCGATGCTTGATTGCAGTCCCTCTTAGATGTCCAAAGAGGATTGGATCCCTTCCAGTTTTTGAGATCTCCAACCATAAGAATTTTAATAACATAATAACATATTAAAATAAAATACCAAGTAATTGTAGTTTTCTAAGTGGAAAAAAATGGCAAATACTGAAATTCAAGGTCTCCTTTTTAAATTTGAAGTTTAGGCTAAATATTTTTGATTGATTCTGCTTGATTATATTTTTCCATTTAAGTGGGTTTTTTTTCTTCTTCTAAGGAAATTGGTATTCCATAAGTAGAGAAAATTTGCAAGTCTCCATATGATCCTGAATTAGAAACCCAAGGCAACAAAATGATAAAAGGACACTGGAAATTATAGTTTGATACCATCTGGAATTCACTAACATCCTGATCCCTATTATTATGTAAACAGACACTTCCCCCAGAAATTCTTTGGGACTATGCTCGATACCCAAAACAATTTAAGGTTGATATTTATATATTGCTTTGGATTTTAACGTCAATATTTAGTTTTCAGAATGATAAAATATATCCCGTTGAAAACAATTAAATGAACTGCTGAAAACTCTAACCTAATTCTATGATGCTTATAAACTCTGTTTATTCATGGCACGTTTTATTGTTCTGCATTTTTCCTCTTTTTGGGAGGGTTGGTATCTTTTTCTTTGTTCAAAATGCATAATCCATTTTGCTGAGAGATTTATTTAATTTTGGTATTGAAGAGTGAGATTATTACTTAGATAATGTTCCAGGTATGTTGTGCTGTACAATTGTAATTTAGTAGTGGCACCTGTAGTTGCATAATCTGTTTACTGAAAATCCAAACAATCGAAGACTTTTTTTTTTTTTTGCTTTTTTGGCTTGAAAGAAAAGTAAATTAACCCGATGCTATTTTAATCTCCATGCCATGTGGGATACTTTAATCCACATTGAGCCTTAAGCCCTCATCTGTTTAAGTTAAATCTAACCTCCGAATCATTTTGCTTAACTAACGTTGCAATTCTCTTTTTTTTTTTCTCAATCTGAAATGAATCCCATAGATTAAGGGGAAACTTTCCAAGTAGTCACTGAATCTTATCACCTTGGCGGCCAATCCAAGTTTACTTCGCAGTGACTGTGTCCTATCACCCAAGAACAAGCTGAAATACCCAGCTTGGAATGAGGAATGAGGTGGTCTCTAACTGCTCTCTCTGCAGCCAAGAGGAATGTGAACTCATTGCTATCACTCTAAATTTCAGACACAAGTGAAGTCTGTCCAGGGTTAAGTGCAACTTCAAACTGAGTTCTTGCTTTTTTTTCCTGTGATTTTGAAGTCAGCCTGGCATCAAACATCTAGATATAAAATAAAGCAAAGGTGTTCATTTATCATGGACCGAGTGGGGCAACAGAATGACCAGATTTGAAATGACTTTTCAAGCAAATCAGTCAATCAGAATAGAGCTAAAAGGGACCTTGGGGGTCTTCTAGTGCAACCCCCTGCTCAACAGGAGACCCTATACCATTTCAGACAACTGGTGTTCTGACCAAGACTTCCTGAGACACCAATAAACATATAAAATCCAAAACTCTTTTACTTTAGTTCAATGACTGTGAATTATCATCATTCACAGCTCGGAATGAGTCTTAACTGGTTATAATTAGTCCCAGGGACGTCTGCCAAAGTTCTTCGTAAGACGTCTGATAAGAACGTGCTGCCAACGACTAAAGTCCCAATTAGTCTTTCCAAAACCAAACAGAGAACAAATTCACCATGGAGCTTTCAGCGAACAACATTGCTTCCTGCAAAGGTTTTCCTACCTTTGCACTTCCTTTATACCTTATGGGAGGGGCAATCACCCCCAAGCCTTACTCCCGATTTGCCCCTTTTGTCTTAGCTGCTGTTGCCTTCTGGCAGCTCTGTGCACACACGAACTGGGAACAGGCTCCCCTTGTTCCTCTGCCTCACTGCTGCCAGGTTCTGGAGGCTCTGGAGTCAGCACATAACTCTCAGATGGTCCTGGCCCCATCTCTGTATCGAACGCAGGACCTTTGTCCGAGTCCTCCCAAGACTCCTGGACTGGTCCCTGTTCTTCCCTACTGTCCGTCTGCACAGGCTGCTGGCGAACCACAACAACTGGCTGTCCAGGTCTCTTCTTAAATGCCACTAATGCACCCACAACTTCTGAAGGCAAGCTGTCCCACTGGTTAATTGTCCTCACTGTTAGGAGGTTTCCCTTAATTCCAGGTTGCTTCTCTCCTTGATTAGTTTCCATCCATTGTTTCTTGTATGAATGTATGAATCCTTCAATTATTTTATTTTGAACCACATCTGTGTTTGAAATGGATGTTGTCTGGTTTGTTGGTTTGTTTTTTTGTAAAAACGTGGAAAGAGAAATCTCTGAAACAGAGGCAGTTGGGTGCAGGTTGAAACATTTATAGAGAGGAATGGGCTTGCCATGATGGTTGTGGAATCCACTTTCATTTTTGCAAAGATTTCAGAGATGATAAGAAGAGTGAGACGTGCAGCCAAGTTCTCATGCTTTGCCGAGACCGCAGAAGAACACAGCCTGTCTTTCACAGAGTCAAAGCTGCGGTCACCACAGTAAGAAACTTGGTTTATAGGCAAGATGGGGTGGTTTTTTTTGCATCCCTAATCATTTCTTACTTCAGTTTCCTTATTTCAGTTTCTTTTTTAAATTTTTAGAATTGAGAAGTTTTTTTTTAATTAAACATGATTATATCTGACCACTTATAATGATAAAAAATCACCAGCAGATGACCCAGAGAAGGAAAGTCTTTGAGATGGGAAGAAAGGACGGTTGTTTATTGGCTCAGGTTCCTTAACTATTGCAAACATCACTGCTGTACAAACACGCTGCTCGTTAAAGCCGGTCCCTGGGCATTTTCACAATTTATTGCTCATCTGGCTTGACTTCAGTTGAAAAGTTGAGCAAATTTTCCCTGAATTGATTTCTTCCATGCATCAAGGTTGTAATAAAAGAAGAAAGAAAATGGTGCTTAATGAGATTTTTAGTTACTCTAGTTAAAAGAAAGAATTGCTTAAAAAGTTAAAAATGTTGCTTTAACCCCTTCATTTTATGGTGCTGCTGAACAGGGCAAAAAGGGATCTGTAGGAAGCAAATAAGCACAGCATAATCCATCTCTTTCCATTTTGTTATTGCCCCGCAATGTAAATTATTTGGCATGCCTTTTCATAATGAAAATATTATTGTTAATGCGTGGAGTTGATTATTTCATTTCTGTGCCTTCTTCAGGGCTATTGGCAATAATATGCTCGTCTTAAAATTCTGATTGGGCAATTTTTTAGAAATTAAACTGCCTTATATACCACAGTGATGATTTGTGGTCCACACCCCCTGCAAAACTATATTAAGCTGTTCCCCCCCCCCTTTAATTTGTTCCCAGGTGTTTTAACATCATCTGGCTGATAACCCTGATCCTACCCTGCTCCCGCTTCTTGATTTTGACACAGCCAAGGTCACTTTCATTAGCACTGGAAGAACAGCTGTCTTGGTTTGAGGTTTAGGCTGCAGAAGGAGGCTTTATCCTCTCCCACACAGGAGACACTAAGGCACTCAGGATCTTTATTTTCATGCTGTTAAGAGCAGGGGATAAGTAGTGATCTTGTTAAGGAGTATCAGGAGGAGGGGAGAGTTAAGTTTGGCTTCTTCCCCAGGAATTTTGACATGGCCAGGAGAGTTGCTCATTATGGCTTATTGCTAAGTTGGGTGAGGTAATGTGTACTGTGTGTGTGGAAGAGATACAGAAAATAAATAGAAGAGAGGTAGATAAGTGAAAGAGGGGGGAAGAATATCTCCCAAATATTGGGTTTGATTCCATAATAATATACATGACTCCCAAATATTCTCCCATATGTGGATATAGTTCTCAAACTCCAACCAGAGTCATCAGAAGTCAGATGATATACATATATAACAGATAAATGGTAGCTCCTCTTGAAAACTTTACATCACGGGTGTCAAACTCGCATCGTCATGGCGGTGTCACGTGACATATCAGGACTTTTTCTCCTTTGGTAAACCGGATGTGGACGCGGCCAGCATGTGATGCATCCAGCCCACAGGCCACGAGTTTGACAGCCCTGGCTTTACATCCTCTTGGCATCAATACTTTGCTAGCATACTTCCCATTAAACTGCAATTCTCTGACTTGAATTCCTAAGGACTTCTTTGTCTTTAAAAGAACTATGGCAAGAGTCAAGTTGCCTATATAAACTGCAGAACTCCAGATGGCCACTGCATGGCAGTGAAGTGATAAGAAAGATCTGGCCCTTTACTGCCACTTAACACCATATCCAATTGTTTTTGCAACCCATTAAAAAAAGTCTAAAAGAAAAGGGCATCTGGTGTTGAAAATCACTGATTTCACAAGGACCCTGAACTCAAACCTCATATCCAAGCTTCTACTTCTGAATATTGGGCATCCAATCTATTTACAGTCATTAAAGACAACAGAAATATTCCCCATGGAATCCCTGTGCTGTTGATAAAGGCCAATGCTTATGTGTGCTCAGGCTGGGCCTTTCACACAAACACACACTGACCACTCTCACACATGGACTCTTTCAAAAAAAGAAATATCCTTTTCTCTCACATGTTTGGGATGTTGGGTATATATTCCCTGCCTCTTTCTTCTACGTGCTCCCAACTCTTGGTTGCTGCGGTTCCTAAAAAGGAGGGTATTAATTTGATCTTATTAGTATACCTTGGGGAAGATCCATCACAAAACAGCAGAAAGAAAGGTGTTCACTTGCTCCAAGCAGGAGGCATCCAGCAGCCCCTGCTGGGGGGCCAGATCCATCTCCCTCTGATTTGCCTTGCCTTTTCCTTTTGCACAGAGCCTTACAGAATGTACACCTACAATCTGGAACTGCCTCAGTTGTATTGATTGCATGTAAGCTTCTCTGGCAGCCCTTTTGACTAAAGAGTAGGATCATCTTTCAGATGAAGGACCTTTGCTGGATCAAGCCTAGAACCGCCTAATCACAGGTGGTCTTTTTGGTCAGTGCCTTTAAGTAGCAGAAGGTAAGACGGTAGTTTCTTCTTCAGCCATTTCCAGCATCTAGGAGTTTATGGTCTCTGAATTCGGAGATTTTGGGTCAGCTCAGTTGACTTAATTCCGATCCCTGGTTTCTGCCATTTTTCAGGAAGCTAAGTCATTCCTTCAAGAAGAAAAGAAAAGAAAAGAAAAGAAAAGAAAAGAAAAGAAAAGAAAGAAAGAAGAAGAAGAAGAAGAAGAAGAAGAAGAAGAAGGAAGGAAGGAAGGAAGGAAGGAAGGAAGGAAGGAAGGAAAGAAAGAAAGAAAGAAAGAAGAAGAAGAAGAAGAAGAAGTACAGTAGACCAAGGCTCCAAACTCCTGGCCCACAGCCAAATGCATCATGTGCTGGCCATGTCTATGCACGATTTAGCGAAGGGGGGGGGAAGTCCCAATATGTCACGTGATGCCGCCGTGATGACATGAGTTTGACACCCCTGCAGTAGACATTATGAAAAATCTCATCGAGGAGTTTTATCTTCATTTTGGTCTAGTGGTTAAGGTGCTGGTATAGAAACCCAGAGACTTCTAGTCCTGCCTTAGGCATGAAAGCTAGCCGTGTGACCTTGGGCCAGTCACTCTCTCTCGGCCCAACTCACCTCACAGAATTGTTGTTGTGGGGCATATGGGAAGAGGAAGGAGTATTAGGTGTTCGTCACCTTGAATTATTTATAAAAATAAAGGCAGGAGATTATATGTGTGTGTTTGTCTATGTTATATACATACATACACACAAGTTTGTTTGTGATATAGATGCAAATGTGTGTGTGTGTGTGCCTTGGACTTTAGTGCGGTGATAAAAGTTCTTTTCTTTTGTGTTAAGTGGGCTGTATTTGTCAGAATGGTAATTCCAGGCCAGTTTGTTCTCCATTGTTTGTTTGTGAACCAATTGTTATCTGGGCAGTAACAAACCCTTCAAACTATTTGGCTCCAGTCAGCTTTTATTGCATGGGAACAGATGTTTCCTGGTATAACTGGAATTCTTTCTCAACCGATTAAATGGTTTTAGTGATCCTCACTCTACACAAATGATTATATGACATCACATTGACACGAAGTATTGGATTTTTAAAGGATGTTTTCTGTATAAACAGTGTATTCTCCCAGGGCGGTTCTGCTGTTTGTTTGTTTTTAAGGCAAATTTGCCGTGCAGTTCGTAATACTTTGAAATTTACTACTCTTCTTGATTTTCACAATATTGATATTCTATTTTGAGATAAACAGATGTAAAACATTTTTTTTTTGTTTTTCTGTGCTTCAAAGACTATTCTTTCACTTGCTTTTAACTATATGTGATGCAGATAAATATATAACTCCTGGGGTTAAAGCCACGAATTTCTGTTGAAGTGCTCTGCAATAAAAACATACACCCACAAATAAATTGTTGCTGCAGTTATTAACCTGCATAGTTCATTTGTTTGCTTTAGATTAGTTGTTCATGTTTATGTATGATATTTTCCTGAATGTTACATTTTCCAGAATGCAATGATATAGATTAAACTCCTGTAAATTATTATTAGCCATTGCCACCATTATCTAAAGGTAATGGCTTCACCTGTAATACAATACTTATCTTTGTGATTGTGAGAGGCATTCAGGCAGAAGCTTGAATTTGGGGTTAGATGCAAGCCAATATTTTATATAGTTATTTACTTTCCTGCCTTTTTTTTTTTTCAAGAATGCTTGATAAGATTTATTGTTTAAGATGACATCTCAGAGATAAAGATACAAAAGAAAAAGGGAGCAAGGAAAGGAGAGGAAAATAAACACATTTCAAATGATCTACAGTGCAATATTGTTATTTTAAAAGGTCAATTCATGGGGGTGAAACTCAATTTGGAGTGGTGAGAAGGGTCCCATAGGGTGCTCACTTGGAAACTTTGTTATTGTGATTTGGGGAGGGGTGACCAACGTGAGGAAGACAATCTTCTTAAAAACCTTGAATGATGAAGATTTTGGGCAAGAAGAACCACAAAGCAGATACTATGGACGAAAAGAGTCTGATTAATACACCGAGGCAACTCTCTGGAGTACGGGTGTCAAACTCGTGATGTCACGTCATCACATGACGTATCGCAACTTTTCCCCCTTCACTAAACTGGGGTGGGCGTGGCCACCACGGGCCTCAAGACATCTCCTTTTTTTTTTTTTTATTACTAAAACCTTATTACAAAATACAGATTTTAACCTACATCTGAGGTCATACCTCAGTTTGTTTTGTTGCACTTTAAAGTCTTTAACCTACACGAGGATTCTGTTCCTGTACTTCGTGCATGTGTACGTGCCTTCAAGTCACTGTTGACTCTGAAAGAATCTGGAGGATTTCAAGTTGTTGTAGGGCAAGGACTTTTGGCTGACCAAGGGAGTAGTTTCCATGTACATAAAACATTTTGGGAAACTGTTCTATCAGGGGCCTATGGATACAGGGCTGTACTAAGATACAGTGTGATCTCTCTGATAACTTGCTTTAGTGTGATCTCTCAGCAGCTGTGTTTTGTAAAGATACTGTGGTCAGTGGTTTGTGAATTCAGTCAATTGAAGCTTCTTCTTTACATACCGTATTTGCCGGCGTATAAGACGACTTTTTTGCCCTAAAAACATGCTCCAAGTGGGGGGTGCGTCTTATACGCGGTAAAACCATTGTCACTCGGTGCAAGAGCGACGGGCGGAGCTCCGCAGCTTCTCGAGCCCCTTCAAGCCCAGCCCGAAGTCTCTCTTCCTCCTCCTCCCACCCACCCACCCACCCACCCTCCGCCCGGCTCGGGCGCTGGGAGGCCAATCTGGAGGTGGGGTGGGGTGGGCGGAGGGTCTCTGGCGGGGCCGCTTCGCCCAGCCAGCCCGAGGCGTAATGGCCCGGGAGTGGGGGGGAGAAGGTGGTGGGGGTGGACTGTGGCGCCCCTCCTTCTGGGCAGCGGGCGGGGCGGCAATTTGCTCCTCCGCTTCTCCTCCCTCTTTGAAAGACCGGGAGGGCTGTGCTTGGGGGGGGTGTGTCCTCAGGAAGTTCCTGATGGGACCCCGCTGGGCAGGGCCACCCGGCTCCCGAGCTGCTTTCCAGGGTCCCTTGGGAAAAAAGGGTCCGGTGGGCGGTGGAAGAAGGCAAGCGCCCTCCTCCCCGCCCCTGTCCCGTCCCGTCCCTCCTCTTGTCCCCTCCTCCCCTCCCCGCTTAAGAGAGAAAGATCTGCCTCCCTGCACCAGCTTCCACCCGGCGCGCGTCTCCCGGCCAGCGCGCGCTTGCGGGAACCGGCCAAGCGACTTTAAAACCCGGCGGAGGCCAGAGATAGCGGAATTACCCCACACCACACACACACACACACACACACAGAGAGAGAGAGAGAGTTGGCAGCTGTCCATCCCCCACCCTTGGGTCCCGATGGCACGCACGCAGGGGCTGTCACAAAGAAAGGGAGAGGAATTGAGTGCCAGCCTGAGAAAGGCGAAGCTGCCTCTCTAAAGCATTTTGGTGGCTTTGTAAGTTTGGGGGAAAGGGTTGGGGGTGTCAATCAAGAATTATATCCAGAATACCCCAAGTGTTACAACTTACCGTATTTGCCGGCGTATGAGACGACTTTTTTGCCTTGAAAAGAAAAACTATATTTTGAGTGGAAATGTTGGGGGCTCGTCTTATACGCCCAGTCGTCTTATACGCCGGCAAATACGGTATGTTATAAAAATAAGTCTTGGATAAGGGTAATGCTATAAGCTCAGCCACGAAACCTAGTTTAATAAAGCTATAATATCACGTCCAAGGAAATGCTGCAAGTCTGTCATGCAGAACAAATAGATAGTACTTTACTTGGATCAAATAGTGTAAGGATGTGATATTTTTTTTACTGTTCTGACCTCTTTTTTTGGCTTATGAGAACTTTAAAGACAACACTTGGTTGAGGCATTCATACAAGTGAGATGTATTCTCAATCTCCATCTGTTTATTCTCCCTCTTTCCTCTAGCTGCACTTGATGTGGCTGGGGCAGATAGAAATCTAACTGATGCATATTTGCAAGGAGATTTTTCTTGAATGCCAAATTATTGCTTCGCCCCCCAAATTATGGTTATGTTTTCCTTTGGGAGTTAAATTGGTGGCATTTATTTGTTGGTATGCACACAGAGGATTAAATTGCATTCCTGGGGCCTTATTTATATTGATTTATTTATTCCTGCCTTTATTCTGTATTATAAATAACTCTAAGCCACAATAACTCAAACACACACAATACAGGTGGTCCTGAATTTACAGCTGGTTCACTGACCAAAGTTACAACAGCACTGGAAAAAGTGACATGACCAGTTTTCACACTTTATTGTCTTTGTAGCGTCCCTGTGGTCATGCGATCAAAACTGAGATACTTGGCATTTGACTTATATTTATGACGGTTGCAGTGTCCTGGGGTCATATGATCCCCTTTTGTGACTTTCTAACAAGCAAAGTCAATGGGGAAGCCAGACTCACATAACAACAGCTTGTCTAATTTAACAACTATCGTGATTCACTTCACAACTGTGGCAAGAAAGGTCATAAAATGGGGCAAACTCACGTAACAAATGTTTTCACTTAGCAACAGAAATGTTGGGCTCAATTGTGGCAGTAAGCCAAGGACTACCTGTACTCCTTCCTCCTCCAATTTCCCCCACAACAACAACTCTGTGAGGCAGGCTGGGCTGAGAGAGTGACTGGTCCAAAATCATCCAGCCAGGTTTCATGCCTTAAGGCAGGACTAGAACTCAGAGTCTCCTGGTTTCTAGCCTGGTGTCTTAACAACTAGACCTAACAACTAGACTCTTAATAATCTTATGGTCGTTCTGTATTTATGGCACTATTTTGAGCATTTTCACTTCTCAGTGCTTTATTTTACAGGATCCATTTGAAGTCAGTGTGGTGTTATTATTTATTTATCAAACCGTTGGGCAACTCGAGGCCATAATAACTTTTCATGTGCCCCACAGGGGCTATTCATGCACAGATGTACTGTATATCCCCTAGTTCAGCTTGTGTTCTCAACAGCTTCTATTTGAAAACAGTGCAAGAAAAGGACATAATACTGTAGTCCCACTCGAACCAGCATGAATACCACAAGTCAACAAATGATCATGGGCTGATTTTAGTTTGGCTCTGACAAGGCACTCAATAAGTGTCAAACCATCATCTGCTACTGTACAGAAAGCACAAAAGTGCCCAAATGTGACTACAGATTGGAATCATTTACATAGCTTGCATCTTGGTGTAACCTTTTCCTGGTAACACAGAGGCTTACACAAGACCGAGTTTCAAGATTGTCCAAGATTACCCATTTGCACACAGAACAAGTCAGGTGGGTGGAGAATTGCTTCCCCAAACTTCTCCATAGTCTACTTTAGCCTTTGAAAAATCATGCTAAATCTCTTCCGCTGAGGAGACTTCATTGTGGTTTGTTGTCCAAGAGCATTCCAGTAGAATGAGTGCTGTGTGTTAGGCAGCTTACTCAGAGAATCCCAAAGGCTGGATGCCAGACTTCAAAGCTGGCTCCTTTGCAGAATATTGTTAGTGGTTGGACTTTGTCTGAACTATAGTGATGACTCTTGGGCAGATCCTGTTAACTTTCTGCAGAATGGAAACAATGAGATATAAGTGTACCGATCATGAAACTGAGGCATGGCCTGTTTTGATCCTGTCACTTGCTGCCACCCCAATGCTCACATGAATTTTGCAGTGAAAACATCTGTTTCCAGAGTAGATGAGATCCAAAATGTATAGATATTGCAAGTGCACGTATATTAGCGTTCATTTCTGTTAACATTTCTGTTAAAAAGTGAAGATAATGTATGTAGTAAGCAAAGTCATTAAGAACAGGGTCTGTCCCCACTTTCTAAAGTGTTTATTTTACTAGTTGCCAGGATATCTTTTGGTTGATTTGTTTATGGGGGAAAGCATTTTTGTAATCAGTAGTAATATATTCAGAAAGTCTTTCAGTTTCAACTTCCACTTATTTGGTCCAGTGTTCCATAGAAATGAATTAAAAGAGTGCTAATATTTATCAAGGCTGTTAATTTGACTTACTGAATCGTATATCCCTTAGACCAGGGGTGTCAAATTCAGGGTGCTTAGATGTGGCCCATGGGGCCAGCCTGGAAATATCAAACGACTGGCCTGCAGTCCCTCCGATGGCCAAAATGGGATGGGGGAATCCCCCGCGGCCTATTTGCAGTTAGTAGAGTGCTGCAGGAGGCCATCCAGGCCGAAAGCGGACCATGGGGTATGAAGCCCCCCGCGCCCTGTTTTGGCTGGCAAAGTACTGCAGGAGGTCATCCAGGCTGAAAACATGTGGTCTCTTCCCCCCGTGCCCCATTTGGGCTGGCAGGGTGCTGCAGGAGGTGTCTGTCCCGTCTCCCCTCCCCCCCCCCCAGGTCCGCCTTAGACACAGAAGCCAGCTGGATGATTTTGGGCCAGCCACTCTTTCTCAATCCAAGGTATTTTGCAGGATTGTTGTCGTGGGAATAAAAGAGATCTTCAACCACATTTAGATGTAAGTGAAAGCAAACAAAGGAATTGAACTAAATACCAATAGTGCAATTTAAACAAATTTGTTTGCAGGGAAGAAGGTGGCCAGTTCTCTCAAAAAAGCCTTGTGCAGATACATTCAACAGAGGTTATTTAGTGCATGTATATTATGTTAGGCAGTTACGGTGATTTAAAAGCACTGCTGGCATTCCTTCCTTTGGTTCAGTTCTTATTTGTTATTTTAGGCAAAACCCACGGAGTACATTTAAGGATTAATAAATTTATATATAAATCTGGATTTGCCAAGAACTTTTAGTCCAAATGAAAGCAAAAGTTGCTCTCTATTCAAAAGCTTTTTTTTTAGTCCAATTCTAAAGAGAGCTACACTGGCTTCTACTGCAAATTTAACATCTGGAGTTTTATTCTTTCTCCCTCGAGCCGCTCGGAGCATCCAGAGACTGGGATGTGCTTCTGAGTCCTCTTCTTGCAGGCTGAGCTTTAGATGAGGAAACGCTCCGCCCCTCACGTGGTATCGCGCAGCGTCTCCCCAGTCTTTTGCTCAGCCTCGAAGAGTCAGGCTGTGTTTCAGAGAGCTCCTTGGCTGATCGCACATTTCTTTACTATTACAACCCTCTCGTCTTGATAAGGTTTGCTTTTCCTTCCTCCTCCTGCGCAAAGGGTCTGACTTAAGGGAAAATTTTCCCGCCCTGGGGCAAGGCTGCGGCTCGCAGCGCCGCGATAGCGCGACCCCCCACCCTTATCTGATCGCCGCTGCCTCCGCGTTGCCTCGTGGCACGCGCTTTTTCTTTACTGCTGGATTCCCCCCACCTTAAACACCGATCGGGAGGGTCATCGCCCTAGGGCCCTAGGCGCTGTGCTGACCAGCGAAGCCCTCCCTTCCGTCCCGAAGGCGTCCCCGACGGTTCAGCTTGCGGCCGCCATTTTGGCTCCGCATCGTGGTCGGGCGCCATTTTGAATTTCTTTGCTGCGGCGAATTGGAGCCCCAGGCCTTGGGTCAAAGCTTAGCTGCCCATTTCTTCCACCTGGCTGGCCCTTGTATTACTTGTTGGCCTCCGCAGCCCGTTTTCGGGCGAAGTTGCAGCCCCCCTCCGGTTTTATTTTTCTTGTCTGGAGGCCTGCTGCCAGAGGCTCTTCTTCTACCATAAGCCTCAGGTGTTTATTTGACTAATTGGCCTGTACTGAGATATACGAAGTTCTCACTGTTACGGTTACTGTTTAAAAAAAAAAAAAAAAAAAAAAAATCTATCTATATATATATATACTTAATACATATACAAAAGGAATATATTAAAAAAAAAAAAAAAATAAATAAATAACTTTTGTCTTGTACAATAATATTTTTCGTACATATATAAATATATACGGATAACCTGTATATACATTTGGTACAAAGCATAATAAAGATAAAAATCAATCAAAAGGATAAGGAAGATTTATATTAGAGTATCTATTTTTCTGTACATACTATATTTCTTAGATACCTTACTGTTATCTCTGTACACAACAAATTCCAAAAGGGGAGAGGGCCAGCTTCACCTTCACCCGGCCTCATCCAGGCCTGATCTGGGCGTGCCAACCGCCTTTGCTAGTAATTGTATCTAACATGGCAGACGACAATCCCTCTAAACGTCCTTCTTTGAAGGCTAAGGCAAAGTCCCACTACTTGCGCAGGCAGGACAAGGAACCTAAGGGCTCTAGACAGGACAAGGAACCTTCCAAGGCCGCCCAACGTGACGCCTTAAGGCGCCACAAAGCGTTGGAAAAAGAGTTTGACCGGCGTTCAAGGGAGTCCTGTTCGAGCCGTCAATACCTCCTCCTCCAAACCCTTCTACCTCTGCTCAATCTCTCCCCTCAGACCCTCTTCCCTACCTAGGCGCAGTTCGCTCAGGGTCTTCCGACCCCGGACCTCCGACCAGACGGACCCCGAAGCCACCTTTACACCCACAGCCGCTGGTCTGCGCCACGATGAACCCTCTACCTCCGAGGTTCCACCTCACATCAGGGCTTGGATGGAATCAGCCATCCGCCAGGGGCATAGCAGAGGGACTACAACACATGACAAGATCAGGCTTCTCTCCGCGAGCCTCCGAGCACGACTCGATATCTATCAGATCCCTTCCACAACCGGTCCCCCAGTTGATCAGGTACTCTCAGAGGGACAGCCCTCCTCCGATTGGGGCCCAGGTGGAGGAGGAAGGGGACTTTGGGGATTTCAGGGAAGAGGAAGAGGATTCCCGGATGGGATCCTCCGCTACAGTGAACCCCTCTTAGAGGCTGACATCATGGAAGGGAGATGTCGGAGGACGAGGACCCTTCTCCCGACCAACCCTCCTTTGGGGGCTGTTTAAACCGCATATGTTCAAGTCCCTCCTCCTTAAGGCCAAGAATGTCTCTGGCCTTCTTTTCACAGTCCGCTGCAGAAACCCCCCTGTCCCAGAGGGCCCGGAAGACTCCATTTTCACCCAACCAGTGGTGGAAGCTGAGGTCATCCCATCCCCTCCCATCTTCGTAGATCTGGTAGCGAAGCAACTTACCTCCTCAGGGACCCCTCCCACTCCCCTCTAGCCAAGACAAGAGATTCTTTAATCTCGATTCGGCTCTGTCTAACCTCCTGAATATCCCGGAGGTCGATGACCCCATTGTGGGTCTAGCCTCCTCCTCTACCCCTAGTGAGGCCCTAGAGGCCTTGAAACCTGAGGACAGGCGGGCGGAGCAGGCGCTACGCAGGGCTCACCTATCTGACGCCTGGGCCATTAAGTCAGCTACGGCCGCCTCATTTTTCACGAGGTCCTCTATCCGCTGGCTACGCCAGCTCAAGGACCACATCCCTGCTTCCAATCTCAGAGCTCACCAGGATATAGCGGTTAGTGGCTGCAGCCGAGTTCTCGGCTGACGCCACTTACCAGTCGGTAAAATTTTCTTCCAGGGCCATCACGCCGCATGTCACGGCTAGACGCATGCTATGGCTCAAACACTGGCAGGCGGACGCAAAGAATAAGGTCAAGCTGGCCACTGCCCCCATTACGGGAGATAAACTGTTTGGCCCAGCTTTGGAACCACTGTTGGTCGAGGGCCGCAGTAAGAGAAAGTATTTGCCCTCCCTTTTTCAAGGTCGGAGGCCAGGGGCTCTCAGCCCTTTCGGAGGAGCTTTCCACGCCCCTTCTACCAACCCCCTTCCCCGCCCAGATATCCTAGACCCCTTCCTTCCGATCCCAGGACCGCTCGGACCCGGGCGACAGATCCAGACGCGGTGGCGGCTACAAGAGACCCTTTCGGGGATCGGGAGGAAGGCCCTACCGCAGAAGGTAGAGCCTCTTCCTCCCCGTTGGCGGCCGCCTCAGCCACTTCGCCGCCCAATGGGACATATCCTCTTCCGATGCATGGGTTAGGGACACAATCAGGTTTGGCCTCGCCCCTGGAGTTCAGGTCCGCTCCCCTGATTGTTTCTTCCCTCCCCTCCTCAAGGGATCCCTCCAAACGTGCACTAATGGATGCAGCCATCCATCATCTTCTTGACATCCAGGCCATTCAACCTGTCCCTCCGGATCAGAGAGGAAAGGGTTTTACTCCCATCTCTTTGTGGTGCCCAAACACTCTGGGGTTGGAGAGCCATCCTGGACTTGAAACGGCTCAACCGTCACCTTATCCAGCGTAGATTCAAAATGCACACTTTGCAATCAATTCTTTTAGGCACCAGGCGGGAGACTGGTTATCTTCCATAGATCTTTCGGAGGCATACCTCCATATTCCAATCAGGCCTTCCCATTTCAAATTCCTCAGGTTCTGTCACAATAGCCTTCATTATCAATACGTGGCCTTCCCTTTGGACTGGCCTCGCCCCCGGACCTTCACCAAGGTCCTGGCGGCTCTGGCGGCTCATCTCAGGAGCTGCGTTCCTGTCCGCCTCCACTGCTACTTGGACGATATCCTTATTCTATCCCCCGTCCAAATCCCAGGCAGTCAGGGATACCAGGGTCACTCTCTCCACCTTACAGGCACACGGGTTCCTAGTCAATTGGCAAAAGAGCCAACTTACCCTTCCACCCGAATCAACCACTTGGGCGCCATAATTGATTCGGTTTCTCAAAGAGTTTTCCTCTCCCAGGAGAGGTTCCTTAGCATTCAGGCCCTGGTCAAACAGATCAGGCGTTCAAGGAGGGTGGCCTTACTGGACCTCTCTAAATTGTTGGGCAAAATGGTGTCATGCATCTCTATTATTCCTGGGCCCGTCTACACAGCAGATCCCTCCAGTGGTTCCTGCTCCCATTCCAACGATCCGGAAGAAGCAACTCGAAGGCCAGAGTCAGGGTCCCTCCAAGGGTCCTCACGTCTCTTCTATGGTGGACCAATCCCGCCATCAACAGAGGCCATCTCTTCGCGGAACCTCAACGACTCACCGTCACTACGGACGCAAGCCTGTCCGGTTGGGCGCTCATCTCGACTCGCTCTCGGCTCAGGGCAGATGGTCGCCGTCCGAGCAAAGGTGCAGCATCAATTGGCTAGAGCTTCACGCTGTCCATCTGGCCCTGCGCAGTTTTCCTCAGATCCGCAAACATCACGTCCTCGTTCTCACGGACAACGTCACGGCCAAGGCCCATATCAACAGGCAAGGCGGCACCCAGTCCATCCAGCTAATGAGGGAAGCCGAGCGCCTTTGCAGCATGGGCAGAATCCAACCTCCTATCACTAAAGGCCGAACACATCTCCGGAGTAGACAATACTCAGGCGGACTGGCTGAGCAGGGCCACGGTGGACCAGGCAGAATGGCGCTCTCCATCCATCCCTGTTCGAGGAAGCGTCCAGAATATTCGCCTTCCGGTGGTGGATCTCTTCGCCTCCCGTCCAACACTCAGCTTCCACGGTTCTTCTCCCGGTATCCATCTCACCGGTCGGAGAATCACAATGCTCTGCGCTGCCCATGGCCCCCAGGGCTCCTATATGCCTTCCCTCCGCTCCCGTTAGTTCCCAGGGTAATACAGAAACTTCTTCAGGAGAGGGCAGACCTTCTCCTGGTGGCTCCCTATTGGCCCAGGCGACCGTGGTTTGCGGATCTCCGCAATTTATCGGTAGCGCCCCATGGAGGATCCCCGGACAGGGTCTCCCTCTCTCAGGGGCCCCTTCTGCATCCGGAGCCTCAATGGCTCCAGTTAGCCGTCTGGAGGTTGAGCGGATCCGTCTGACTAGTGAGAATCTCTCGAGTCAAGTCATCGACACTATTTTGGCCGCTAGGCGACCTTCCACTACACAATTTACGATGCCACTTGGAAAGGGTTCTGCAAGTGGTGTAGCGGGTCTCAGATTGATCCCCTCTCCTCAGTGGCTCAGATCCTAGATTTTCTTCAGGAAGGCCTCCGTAAAGGCCTCGCACCTAACACCCTGAGACGACAAGTTTCTGCCCTCTCAACCGTGGTCTCCTGTGATAACTACGGTTCCCTTTCTCATCACCCCGAATTAGATCTTTCCTTAGGGGTGCCACCAACCTGTGCCCTCCCACTGTTCACAGGTTCCCCACATGGGACCTCAACAAGGTCCTCGTTTCTCTCACGTTCCCGTTCGAACCCTTGAGGGATTCATCCTTCAGTTTCTCACCTTTAAGGTAGTTTTTCTAGTAGCTATTACTTCTGCTCGTCGAGTTTCGGAAATAGCAGCTTTGTCAGTTAGGAGCGATCTATGTGTATTCCACGCTGATCGGGTGGTCCTTCGTCCTGACCCCACATTCCTACCCAAAGTTAACTCTCCCTTCCATAGGTCACAGGAACTGGTTCTACCAAATTTTTGCCCTAGGCCCTCCAGGGGCAGGGAGGTCCTCTGGCACACCCTAGATGTTAGAAGGGCCTTGCGTATATATATTAAGCGCACTCAATCCATGCGAAGGTCGGAATCCCTCTTCCTATCCTTTCAACCCAGGTCACTGGGGCTTAAGGTTTCTCCTTCCACCATCAGTCGCTGGATCAGGGCTACTATTGCGAGGTGCTACCTTTCCCATTCTCTGCCCGCTCCGGTGGAATAACCGCCCATTCCACCAGAAGTGCAGCCACCTCGGCGGCCTGGGCCACGCAAGCCCCCATCGCTGACATTTGTCGGGCAGCCACCTGGACCTCTCCGTCCCCGTTTATCAGACATTATAAAATAGATACGTGCACGCCTCAGCGAGGCCTCTTTTGGCCGACGGGTCTTCACAGAGGGTCATCAGTGATCCGGAGGGGCCTTCGGGCCAGACGGAGTCCCACCCGTAGGACAGCCCAGCTTTGGTATGTCCCAGTCTCTGGATGCTCCGAGCGGCTCGAGGAGAATGGGCGTTGGTTCTTACCTGATACGCCTTCTCGGCGAGCGCGAGGAGCATCCAGCCCCACCCTAATTTCTCCGTCTGGTGGGGAATCTTGCTTCAGCCAAGGAGCCAATAGTAGATTAGATAGAATTAATAACCTCTCTTCTCGTTATCGCAAAAACTGGGGAGACGCTGCGCGATACCACGTGAGGGGCGGAGCGTTTCCTCATCTAAAGCTCAGCCTGCAAGAAGAGGACTCAGAAGCACATCCCAGTCTCTGGATGCTCCTCGCGGCTCGCCGAGAAGGGGCGTATCAGGTAAGAACCAACGCCCATTCCAGCTTCCTTTTTTCCCCTTTTTTTAAAGTAAGACTTTAAAGTTTAAAAACTTTCAACTTATGAAAATCTCTCTGTTTCTCCCTCCCTCCCTCCATACACCCCACATTCTAAATGTGGGTTCGGATTTAAATCATGTTAAGTTTCCAAATGACATAAAACTAGATTAACAGCTCAGTCTTAATGATATTCATTCTAGAAATAACTCCCATTAATTGTTGGAGAGACTTTTTGAAAAAGCAGACTTACGTTTGTGTCTATTTTAGGTTGATCAGAGAAGTCGATGTCTTATCTGATAATTTATTTGACAGATCCTAGACAGCTTTACTGTATTGTGAAATTACCTGCTCTCCCATCAAATTTAAGACAATACTGGACCTTCCAGTGACACTTTTCCCTTCCTACACTCCAAATTGGCATTCCAGATGTTGCAATCCTATATGTCTACGTGAATATATGTTGCAACCGTGAGTTTAGTTCTAGGTTATATAGGACCAGAGGTTGTTTTGACTTAATGTGCGGAGTGTGGTTTCTGTTACTTATGGGCTAGGGTTTCATAAGGAAATAGATTTGGAAGAAAACTATTTGAAAGTATACCTAAAATGCTTTTATATTTATTAGCAATGGTGTTTATTCCTTTTATTTATTTATTTATGTAAAACTTCTAATTAACTTGAAAATCACAAAACAGGTAACTTCTGGAGACGATCAATATTTTTCTAAATATAGCTTATTATTCAGTTCTTGATTATTGCTGATATGACTACCTTTCATAAGACCATTTTTAACTTGTAAAAGGTTTCCCCATAAGCATTTTCAAATTCTGATCAGTGGGAACTAATTACAAAATCCAAATTCCCAAGCAATTTTGGCATAACGATCACAATTCTGGGACCTAATCTGAATGCGGCCATCTGCATAGGTAGTGTGCCATGTTGCATTAAATCTGTGATATTTGCTTAAACAAATCTTTGATTTATTTCTATGTACTTCTAAAAAGGTATTTTAAAGGTATTCTGTGCTTCAGATAACACAAATAAAAAAGTAGTGTTTGTGAAGGCACCCATCTTGTTTTATATCTTAGATTAAGAACCTGCATATTCAGAAGGTAAATAGATACTAGATTTAGCTTGTAGTTTCCAAATGCAGGTAATCTTCAACTTACAAACATTCATTTAGTGACCGTTCAAGTTACAACGGCATTGAAAAAAATAATAATTTACAACCGATACCCTTATGACCGACCATCGCAGCATCGCCAAGGTCATGTGATCAAAATTTGAGCCCTTGTTAACTGGCATGTATTTAAAGAGTTCCAGCATACCAGGTTCTTATGTTCTCCATTTGAATCTTCCCAGTCAGTTTCCAACAAGAAACATCCATTTCAAGAAACATCAATTGGGGGAAAGCCAATTCACTTAACAGCTTAACAATTGCAGTGATACAGCAAAAAGAGTGTAAAATCAGGCATAGCTCACTTCACTGCCTTGTTTAGCAGTGGAAATGTTGGTCTCAATAATGGGCATAAATAGTCATCAGGAATCAGATTTAATTTAAAGGAGATGCCTAACTGTTCCCCAACAATAGAGCAATCCACTGGGTTCCATCCTAAAATACTACCTTTTGAAACAATGTACAGTACTTTCTACAAACAGCTAGGTGGGAATGGCAGAATAATGTCCCATTTTGCCTGCCAGCCTCCATCATTCATAGCAGAGTTCTCCTTAGTTGATATTAGTACTGGCCAAACCAAGAAACAGATACAGTTAGTCCTCAACTTAAAACTATTCATTTAATGACCATTCAAAGTTACAACAGGACTGAAAAGAGCAACTTGTTTTAATTTTTTTCAATTTATTTTTTATTTTATTTTATTATATAAAATAAAAAAGTAAGAAATTAAGGGCGGGAGAGGGAAAGGAAAAGGGCACATGGAATACAAGGGGTAAGAGAAAAAGAAAGAAAGGAGGGCATTAACGTCCAACTCTTGCTAGCTCAGTACAAGATAAACACATTCCAGCCTCAACCTTTTTCTTTTACACATTAATATACAACTAACCATTTCTATAACACCTGCAAAGAGCGACTTATAAGTGGTTTTCATATTTATGACCATAGCAGCAACCCCCCCCCCTAGTCACATGATCAAAATTTGGACGCTTTACAACTGGCTCAGCTACATGACAGTTGCAATGTCCAAATGTCATATGATCATCTTTTGTGACAGTCCAACAAGTCAATGGGGAAGGTCATAAAATGGGCAAAACTCACTTTATGACTGTCTCACTTAGCAACACAAATTTTCGGCTGAATTGTGGTTGTAAGTCAAGAGCTACCTGTACTTTGTTCACATTAAGTTCCATTTAGGAACAGTTCCAGTCTTTCTAGAACAGGGGTGTTAAATTCTCGGCCTACGAGCCGGGTGCTGCCCACGCCTGTCCAGTTTAGCGAAGGAGAAAAAAGTCCCGATATGTCACATGACAACACAAGTTTGACACCCCTGTTCTAGAAGATAGGAAATGCATTGCTTGATCAGCAGGCTTCCCAGGGGTGCGGATAATTCTGGTTTGTTTGTTTTTCCCTGACCTTTGACAAATTTGTCCGAGGAATTTCAAAAAGATTGCATCTTGTATTTCTGAACTCTTTTTAATCCACACTGTATGATGTGCTAGCAATATACATTAAATGTCAACAGCCAGCAGTGGAGAATCAGAACAAAGGTGGCCTTTGCATATTTCCTTGACCCTCTCTAACAAGTGGAAACAAAATAAATTGTGCATTATAAGCAATCAATATGCAAATGTGCTTAATTTGCATGTGCTCTATACGCCCTAGCATGAAATATTTCTTTGTGTAGAATTCTGAAGAGATTTTGCCAAATGCATCTTGTTCTCATGCTAGCTCATTCGCCCCTGGGTTTTGCTCTCAGCAGATACGGATCTTGAATCTGTAGGGTACGTGAAGTCAAATATTTGTGGTAAGCTGAAAGATTAACAGTGATCTGAAGGAGTTTGAGAGAGCAAGGTGAGGAAACATCACTTCCTAAGCTTTACGTTCATAAAGTTTATATGAATCAGATAATGCCTGCAAGAAGGCGTTTTCTTTCTTTCTTTCCTGTCTTTGTTTTCCCTCCAAAACAATAACTGATGTTTGATTGTGCTAGCTCTTGGAGGTATTCTGAAAATGGGATAAATAGCTAAGATTCTGCAGAGCCTCATATTGCTCCTAGGTTACCACGACAGGTATAGCAATAATAGTGGTTACTGTTTGGACAATACTTGCGTGTATGAACAGCATTTCATGTGGATTTTCTTGTTGGAATTCTTGTTTTGGATCACCTCAGAAGATAACATTACTGTTTTTATTTTTGTTTTGATTAGGTTGAGAGACACTGGTTTCCCTCAATGTTCACCTGCCAAACAATGAACAGGTTATTTCTGAAGTCTGTGCATGGCTTAGCGTACACATTTTTTCCTTTCTGGGCATGTGTTAGCATGCCTAGTCTTCTAACTCACTCTCCGGGTAGGGGAGAGAAAGGGAGAATCTGTGGAGCTCTGCACCATAGCCCACTTTCTTTGAATGCAGAAGAGAGAGGGAAGAGACCTCAGGCTGAGGGACCTCCAGGTTTCCTTGATGAATAGGCGTTTTTCCCTCCAAGTGGCCTATTAAATTGAGATGTCACTGTATTTATCGCTATTCATGGTAGGTTGCATAGATAGACGTAGACAGAGAGAAGTCTGTCGTGTATGATCATTAATGAAGGACAGTAACATACTGTAAAAACATTGTTTCATAAAACAAGAAATATATAGCTTCCTCCAAATACAACACATTTGGGAATAGCATTACATTTAAAATTGCTTACCAGAACAATTATCATGGCTATATTAGAGTAGCTGCTCTTCCTGATCGTTTCATTGTGGGCAGCAGGAAAAATTTTTAACTTAACCCAGCTCACAACTAGTAAAACCTCCCTGTTCTTATAGTTCAGTTCAATTCAATTCAGTTCAATTTTATTACAGCCCTAAATCCAGATACAAACAACATATTGAATGAAAGAAACATTATATCCATATATATCTGTATCTATATGTATCTGTGGTTGCGGTTGTCTACGTGCATCTGTATGAGTATAAACATGTTGTCAGACCTGACATCACTTAAACTTCTGCATAGAAATGTTTCTTGGCTCCATTAGTTGAGAAAGATAAAAATGTTATTAGAAATCAAGTTATTGCAGTAATGCATAGCTCCCAAGTTTAAAATTTTCCATGTCAAGTTTTATTTTCTTTTAATAGCAAGATTTTTTTTCTAGTTATTAGTATGAAATTAGATATGTGCTTTATATATTATGACTGGAATTTTAATATAATATATTTGAGTGTTTAGTAGTCTGTTTACTTCAGTTTATGGGAGTTTTTTAGCTTCAGAAATTCTTTCCCATGGGAAATTCAAGTTTTTTTAATGCCTTCTGAATAGTACTGTTAATGTCAAACTTTGACATTATTAAAGGTATGCCTTTGATAGCATTAAATACCCAAAGTTTCCCTTCTAATTTTTTATTCATCCTCCCTTTCATACGCTTCTGAGGTTGTACAGGTAGTCCTTGACTTATAGCCGTTTGTTTAGCAACCATTCAAAAAGACGATAGCCCTGAACTAAGGGACTTAGAACAGGTGCTCAAAGTGATGGCCATTGCAACATGTCCCCAGTCTCATGTTGGGGGATCTAAGCTCTTGGCTGTCAGATCACACTTACAATGGGTGGCCAAGGCCTTTGCAGTCATGTGATCACCATTTGCATTCTTCCCTGCCAGCTTCCTCTGAAAGTAAGTCAATAGGGAAGCCAGCAGCAAACATTGCAAGCCACTTCCTGTTTCCTGGATTGGTTTCCCCTTCCCTCCACGAGTTAGAAATGTTTATAAGAGCTGTGGGGGCACAGGGGTTAGAACGCAGTATTGCTGGTTAACTCTGCTGACTGTCAGCAGTTCAATCCTGACCGGCTCAAAGTTGACTCAGCCTTCCATCCTTCCGAGGGCGGTAAAATGTGGATCAGATTATATGCTGACTCTGTAAACCGCTCGCAGAGGGCTGTAAAGCACTGTGAAGCAGTATATAAGTCTAAAGTATATGTCTAAATGCTATCGCTAAATGTCATAAATTTTTAGTGCAAGATGGGGAGGGAAGAGGCCATCTGTGCTGGAGAAATAAATGTCTCCAGGCTTTCTTTCTCTGGTATAGCACACAGGTTCTCTTGTCCTCCCTGGGCTAGAAAGTTGGAAAGACTTTCTAGCCCAAGATGAAGAGAAGAAATGGTTTTCCTCTTACCCTCCCCTCCCCAAGTTTACTTTTCTTTTTCTTTCTTCCTTTCTCTGGCCCAGCATGGCAGTTCTGTCCTTGGAGGGGAGCTTCCTGCCCTCTTTTGGCAAGCAGCTCTTTCTCTCCATTCATTTAAACAACCTGTGTGGTTGCTTAGTTACCGCACCTGGGAGGGCAGTGGTTGTTGAGCAAGGCAGTCCCCTGGGCACCTCACTTTTAACAATCGCAATGACTTATGAGTGTAATGGGCAGACTCCCTTAGGGTTGTAAGTCAAGGACATACCTGTTCTTACTGAGAATTTGGTTGGCTGAGGTAAAAAGATCAGCTGATGTTTCAATGTCTGTTTCTTTTCCACAGAGAGAGGGGTGGAGCTGACTGACTGACTGACATTTTTGCTTGGCCTGGTGTACTATGGTTCTTATGAAAATGCTTATTATACTGTAAATCTCAACTCTAGCCACTGAAAAAGGCCGGCTTTTGGTACTGAAATGACTGCAGTAGAGTAACAAAATATACTCTATATTCTTTGGAAAGCTCGAGTTGAAAAATGGTTATCAGGTTGCGGAGTTGGGCAAGGTTCCCAACTGAAATCTTTGAAAGCTCCAAGTAAATAGTACAGACGATTGGCAGCACTGGTATCAAATGATTTCTATATACACAGCTCTCCACAGAAATGCAGACATGCAAAGTCCAGGGTCAATAATGTAAAATCAAGTCATTTTTCTCTCCTCTCCTCTCCCGTTTTCTTTTGAGTTGCCTCAGTGCTTATATGGGGGTTATTTCTCAATACAAAAATAAATACCAAAGAAATGATTTGTGGAACACTTTATTATCCAGAAATAATCAGGGTTCCATTTTTAAAGGAAAGCTATATTTAAAACAACTAATGGGGCAACTCACAGCCTCCTCAGCCCCTTTACAGTGGCTTTGGAAGCCACAATCACTAAAAACTGGTGGTGAGGTTTTCATTCATTTTGAATTGGGAAATATATAAGTACTGTGGTGGCAGCCCCTCGTACAGGCTTCAGATCATTTGAAAAGTAAATTTGTTCTTAAAAACGCCTTCCGACACAAAAATTCAGAAAAAAAACACCAGAAACTTTTGAACATACCTATGAAATACAGTTTTGCCCATAGTGCACAATGTCATTTGATCTCCTCCTTCTGCTCAAATATTCAGCATTGCCCTGACTTCCAAAACATGGCTTGTCCATTTTAAATGATGACTGAATAGCTAAGAAACACTAATTAAGAAGTGATGGTATATATCAGGGTTCACCAACCTTTTGGACCTCAGGGACCACCAAACTCATAATTTTAAATCCCAGGGACCACTAATATGAATTTTGACTGACCGTTGCTGACGTTGGTGGGAGAGAGAGAGAGAGAGAGAGAGAGAGATCTGATCTAACCTCTCTCCCCCCCCCCCTCTCTCTCACACACACACACACACCAGGGGTGGGATTCAAATTTCTTAACAATCGGTTCTTGGGTGTGACCTAATTTGTGGGTGTGGCTTGGTGGTCATGTAATTTGCTGGGCATGGCTTGTATGTAAATATTATAAATATTTATGTAAATATTGATTTTTTTTATTTTTTTTAAAAAGAGCAACTTTTACCCAAAATCAGGCAAAGCAGGAAGGCAAATTGAGTTGCTCACAGAATCATAGATTCACTTAGAGATCTGTGTTTCTGCCATCGGCTATCTGAGTCTGTCACATAAAATTTGCTTGCAAGGAAACTCACAAAATTAACTCACAACACACCATGTATTTAAATATTGAATTTTTTATAAAAAAAGAGCAACTTTTACCCAAAATCCGGCAAAGCAGGCAGGCAGATTGAGTTGCTCACAGAATCTGAGTCTGCACTGACTAACAGAACCCTCAGTCCTAAGAGAGGTTTTGGCTCTGCTTAAAAGCAGAGCCGAAGATCTAAGTTTAGCTAGAAAGCAAGAAATCCAATGATTTCCTGCTTTCTAGCTAATCTAAATCTCCTGGCACAGCAGAACAGCTGATGGTCGGGGAAGAAAAGAAGGAAAAATAGCAACTTAACAGGCAAGTTTGCCAGGTAAGGAGTGAGTGGGCGGGGTGGGCTCTCACGGGCCATGTGGGCGGCGCAGCCTTGTGTTCCCACACAGCCTGGATTAATTGCTTTAGGGGGGTGCTCTTGGGGTGACATTTCTCTGTGAACTACCAAAATTTTCACGCGGACCACCGGTGGACTGCGGCCCACCGGTTGGCAACCACTGGTATATATTACAGATGGGTGGGATGCTCATGGTACAAATAAATATTTCAAAGTGACTATTATATAGCTTTGTTGAAATATTAAATGCAGTTTGTACTTGGAAATGTAGTATTGTTTATATATTTAGAAGTATTATAGCTGCATTATAATAATTTTTACAAATAACTTACATAATTTTTAATTTACATAATTTAAAAAAATATTCATGTACTAAGGTTGAAAAGATTGAATGGATGCTTGTCCCTCATGATTGTTTCTTTTTTAAAATCACTGTTGTCATAGAACTAGGAAATATTTAGAAGTTTCCAATATTAGGAATGAGTGAACACCTGGCTTGATTAGTTTTTGACTTTTCTTTTCTCCCTTTATTAAAAATGAAGTTAAATAGCCAGATTTCTTCCTACAGGGAATGGGAAGATATTTTAATTTTAACTTGTTAAAATAGAAAAAAAAAATTGCCTTTCCAGGTGGGGAGACTAAGCGTACCTGCTAGTGATTCTGTATTAGGGTAACAGCTTCTTTCTTATTTGCTGACTGGCTCTATTGTCTCAGGCAGGGGTGTAAAACTTGAGTCATCACGGCGGCGTCACGTGACGTATCGAGAGTTTTTCCTCTTCGCTAAACCGAGCAGGGGCGGGGCCAGCACGTGACGCATCCGGCCCACAGGCTGCAGGTTTGACACCCCAATTTAAGGAAAAAACAACATAGTTATCCTGCCCTGTCACTTAAGCGCAACATAGCCTGCTCAGTACTCCATGCTGGCACTAGCTTTCTGTGTTAAATTTGTGTGGCATGGGTTAGGTACATGTTTCATTCAGCTCATTGTTGAGAAAAACTTATTTATAGCAAGAAAAAGTTTGTATTTAAGCCACAAAAGTTTGGATTTAACAGTAGAAAGGAGTGGAGAAATTTTCAAAAAGTAGTTTGTTTGTCCCAGATCTTTTCACTCAGTTGAAGACATATACCGATATATGCAAGCACACCATGGAGGAGATGCAGAATTTTGCTCTCTGGTCTACTTGGGAACTGTTCAATCTTTGGGTGCTCCCTCATGTGGTGAACCATTGAATTGCAACTAGCCATTCTCCTCCATGCTGCATCGAGAGCCCAGGATGGGTTGACTCCTTCCTATGACATCAAGCTGAGTCTGTACTAAGATATAAAAGCCAGCCCCCAGGTGAGACCCCAGCTTTTGACTCAGCTCCTTTCAGTCAGTAGCTGTGTCTCTGAAAGCTTCTGTTAGATAACACTCACCAGCGATCTTCAGTACTTTTTTCCTCTCTTCAAGCAGCTCCCAGGGATCTGGGCAGCTGCTCTTTCAGGAGAGCCCTGCAACGTTGGGAGCAGCGTCACAGAGCTCTGTGCAGGCAAGCTGCGCAGCGTCTGCAGACCTCCCCCATGGCTGCAGTTTGGAGCGATCGTAAACACGATCGGCAAACTGATAAGAGCTCCAGCCAGCTGATCGTGTAGCTGGTTGCTGTGTTTTTCCCTTGCTGACTTCGCTCGGGGCTCTGTATAGCCTAAGGAGCGATTCTTCAATCTTGGAGCCTGTTTCCCATAGTCAGCGGCCATCTTGGATTCAAGCCTTCCACCATGAGGTGAGCGGCCATTTTGTAAGCCCGGGGGCCATTTATACCCTAAGGGGCTTAATAAAAAAAATTCTAAACAGCTTCTTTCCAACGCAAGAGCCTTTATTTTACAAATGGAGCAAGATAAGGCTCAGGCAGAGCTTCCCCCCCCCAGTGGAACAGTCTCTTAAGCCCAATAGGAGAAAAAAGACGTAGGCAACGCACACAATCAGTCCAGAGGGAGGTGGCTGCTAAAATCAAAGCTAAGGCTCTAGCCCCTAAGAAGGCAACTCAGGCTGAATTGAGGGCAGAGAAGCGCAGACATGCAGCTCTAGAGAGGCAGTTCAACAGAACTTTTCAACAGAAGGGAGTGCAACTACAGCATGTTTCAGATGATACTCATGGGCCCCAACCAAGCCCTCCCAGGGGAGGAGAAGTTATCTATGAGCCTTTCCATCTCCATCCTGGTCTCCTGAGGCTCTTGCTGTACAGTCAGATCCTCAGGATTTAAGCAGATCAGGGCCTTATTTCCAACAGGCTTCTGTGCCCTATGCTCCTCCCCCTCCCTCCAGGCCTCGAACCTCTCCTCAGTTTAGGCCTGAAGCCACCTTCACTCCCATAGCAGCGGGCCTTCGGCCTTCTGCCTCTACCTTTGAGCATAGACCAAGGGATATCCAAGATGTAGTCTCATCAGCCATTAGGCAGGGATTGGCTGAAGGCTTCAAGCAAATTCTTCAACCTTTGGAAAGGGTTCAGGCCCTTCTCCCTTCTCATTCTATAAGTTCCTTGCCTCATCATCCTGATTTACACAGGCCTCAGGGTCCATTCTTCTCTACCAGAATGGGAGGAGGTTGATGAGGAAGAAGGCCTTCACCATCTGAACACAGTTACTCTTCTCATTCAGAGTGTGAAGAGGGTGAGATTTTTGACCAAAATCTTTCAGAGGAAGAAGATTCTCGCCCAGAGCAGACATCCTCTGCATTAGTCTTCAAACCTACTTTCTTCAGACCGTTACTCAGCATGGCCTTGGTCACTGCCAAGCTGTCGCCAGAGGAAGTGGCTCCCGAGCCACAAGGAAATCCCTCTAGCCAAGGGGATTCGCTCTTCTCCAAGCCTGTAGTGCATGCAGAAGTTTTGCCTTCTCCCATATTGTTCCTGGACATGGTCAAGGAACAGTGCGCTTCTCCTTCGGCAGGTCCTCACCCATCTTCTCTAGATAAGCGTTTCTACAATGTCAGCACAGCTCTGGACAATGCCCTGGCAGTGCCTTCTGTTGACATTCCGGTTCTGGCCTCGTTCTCATCTTCTGGCACTCTCACGGAGCCAGAAGATATCTTGAAACCGGATGATAAACGTTCCGAACAGACCCTCAAGCGCAATCACCAGGCTGCTGCTTGGGCTGTTCGGGCTTCAATAGCAGCATCCTTCTTCACCAGGGCATCCATACGGTGGCTGTGCCAACTCCAGAATAGATTGCCTGCTTCTGACCTTCGGTCTCACCAAGACCTTAATAAGATTATTGCAGCGGTGGAATTCACTGCGGATGCCACTCTCAATTCCGCCAAATTTGCATCCAAGGCCATGGCATCTTCTGTAGCAGCAAGAAGACTTTTATGGCTCTGAAATTGGCAGGCGGAGTCATGCCGAAAATGGAAGCTGGCTTCAGTTCCATTCGCAGGCGACAAGCTTTTTGGCGATGCTCTGGAACCTTATCTCATCGAAACCAGAGATAAACGTAAAATTCTCTCTTCCTCTGGGAAGAAAGCCGACTATCGCCCTGCTCCTTATCACCCTCCTGCCTTCCGAGCGGAGACCTCATTTCGCTTCCCCCGCTCTCACAGGCCATACTCCCAACACCAAGACCAATGGCCGGAAACATCTGGCAGGCAACAACCTTCTACTGGTAAACGGCCCTTTCGGGGGGGAGGGGTCGTTCCTTCCATCGCTCTAAGTTATCCCTCATTCTCCCCACCCATCGGAGGTCGCCTAGCTACCTATTTCAAAAGAAGTGCTGCTTCTCTTTCTCTCCATTTCATTGCTAAACCAATTTTAGAGGGATGTTCTCAGTTGTACGGGTTGGAGAATCCAAAGCGTGGGCTGTCTCCTGCTTTCTTGCTTAAAGACGGAGTCAATCAAAAGTTTAGTCCAGCCCCCTTTCCACTGTGCATGCCCAGTTTTTGACTCCGTCTTCCTGCAAAGAGGACACGAGAGAGTGCTCAGAAAGAAAGATAGAAAGAATAGGATTAACGCTTTGGATTCTTCATGAAAAAGAGAGAGAAAAGAGAAAAAGTCAGCAAACCATGAGTAAGCGAAAGAGCCGGGACCCCATTCCAAGAAGGGAAAGCCCCACATAGCTGTTTGGAACTTAATAGGACAGTTGAAGTGGTAGGAGAGGCTCCACTCCATACTGTGTTCTGATCTTGGGTGCCTCATTGCTGGAAGAAATTATATACACAGGGCATGAAAGCACTGATTGTCTCCTTTTACAGAGTTGGTCACAAGTTTAAGTAGCAGACCATGGACATAAGAAATACAGTTTGTAAACTTCAAAGAAGTGTAAAAAAAAAAAAAAAAGGTAAAGGAGTCCCTGCAGATTTTTCTCCACTAGTTGTTGCTGATTGTACGGGTTGGTGCTTATCTCTGTTTCAAGGCCATTGAGCCAGCGCTGTCCAAAGATATTTCTGCAGTCATGTGGCCAGCATGATGTCATGGAGCACTGTTTCCTCCCCGCCGAAGTAGCACATATTTATCTATTCACATTTACATGCTTTCGAACTGCTAGGTTGGCAGGAGCTGGAGCAAAGACGGGAGCTTACCCCATCATGTGGCACTCGGATCTAGAACCTGATAGGTGCATGTTTCCAACTTTCCAGCCAAAAAGCCCAGCGTCTTAACTGCTGAGCCACTGCCCAGCTCTTTTAAGAAGTGTACACGCTACTAAACAATCTGGATAGTTATCTCTCCAGGTGATATAATTTTTAAGTGGACTTCTCCACTGGGCAGGGAGTAGGGGTAGATAACCTCCAAGGTTTCTTCTGTGATTCAGTCATTTGAGAAGTATTTGGGAGGAGGAAGGAGATCTAAAAAGGTCAACAGACCATTCCTTCCTTAACTTAAATCCCAAGCCATGCACTTAAGGAGGGCTGGAATGAAGAGCCCCACAGGATTTTTGTTAAAGTTATAACTTAAACATTCTTCAGAGGCAGTTCGTGTAAACAGCAATCAAATTATGGTGAAAATTAACTTGTTTTAAAAGTTCCAAATTTCTGACTGGCTGGTATCCTAGACAAACCTTTATTCTAAGTTTGCAATAGCTGGAGTTGATCTGTATTGGCTTTAGTAGATTGTGTTGACACATCGGGCAAAGGATGTGCCTTTTTTTCCCATGGCTGAAATAGCTTTTCCCTTGCCATAGCAACCATTTCTGTTTTTTAATATCTCTTTATTTCTACTTCAAGGAATGTATCCAGTACAGTTACTTCCTCTTTATGTCCTTCACATGTGTCTAACTTTTGAACAATTAAATTAATATACAGGGGTACTTTGGGACTCAACTGCTTCGAAACTAACCATTTTGATGCAAAAATTTTGCCAGGTGTCGGCTGCTTTATTACTCATTACCTTATTCCTTGTGGAGAAAATGTGTTCAGTACTAATCGTTCTTTGTACTCAGTGCGTCTCTCAGAACCAATTAACAGTGGGTGCCAAGGTACCACTGTATAAATGTAGATATCACTTTCTTCCTATTTTACTTTAACCTACTTAGATTTTTAGCCTTATGCTTTAGTTTTGGACAAGTAATATTTTATTGTGGTGGTTTTTTTTGGGGGGGGGGTGTTTTTGTTTTTTGTTCTAGAGATGTAGTTTACAATGGCAGTAGTGGCAATAATATTCTGTATCATTCTTTTAGGTTGTATTTTATGTTTGGTCCTCCTCTGTTACTTTTAAATAGTTTGTTAATTGTTTCATTCTATACTGGGCATATAGAATAACAGAGTTGAAAGGGACCTTGGAGGTCATCTAGTCCAACCCACTGCTCGAGCAAGAGAGTGTATTCCACATATTAGCCTCTACCTAGGGTCAAACTCACATCCTCCTGATTGTGAGGCGAGAGTTCCACCTCTAGGCCACCGCTTCATAGTCTTCAACCAAAATAAAGTTTGACTATGTCCTCCATCTTTATTTTACACCTTATTAATGTTAGATCTTTAATGTGAAGATGAGCCGAAGTTAAGGGCAGACTCTATTAAGACAGCTCTTGAAAGAATATATAAAATTGAGTTACATCATGCTGACGTGAGTTCCCTTTTTTATTATGACAGGAGAAAGATATTTGATACCTAGCATGCTGTCGACCCACTATTGTACAAAAAATTTGCAGAGTCTGGCTTTTTTGCAAAGGCATCAGGGTTTCTGACAGCGCTGGATATGTCAGTCTGGATTTAATTAATTTGATTTATTCTCCCCACCACCACATGCTTTTAGCGTGTGTAGCTATAGAAAAACATTACAAGTGCTTCAGCAGTCTCCTCAAAATGAGAGGAATTTGGTGTAGGCTATGGCTGTGGGATCCTAAGGAGGGTTCTTCAAGCTTGGCAGGAGATACCTATTTATGATTACTCTGCTCCCATCAACAGAACAGGAAGTAACCAACTTTTACTAATTTCCCTTGGATCCCCCTTCTGCCCCCGAAAATCTGGCTAAAAAGTTGGGGGATTCTAGAACAAGGGAAAGAGGAGGAAGAGAGAGAACGGTGCAGAAGGGGGGAGTAGAGAGAAAATGAATTGGGACCACAGCAGAAGCACATAAAGTAGTCCTTAACTTACTACTAGTCTCTTAATGACTGTACAAAGTTACGACAGACCTCCCCAAGGGTTACTTACAACCTGGATTCAAAATTCTAGTGGCCACTGCCCCCTGGTTGCATGATTGATTTGTGGAGCTTGGCAACTGGCCCACGTATGGGCCTTTTGCAGCATCCCACAGTCACGTGACCATGGTGGTTTTTTCGTTTTTGCTAGAAAACAGCATTCACTTCCAGTTCCACATCCACTGCAGATAATGGATTTGCTTAATGGCCTTGGCATTTGCCTAACAAACACTGCAAAAATATATATAAATTCAGATATGATCATGTGGTCACCCCCTGAACAATCAGCAGCCTTACAGTGTATAATCCTGGGCTCAATTATGGTCATAAGTCAAGGACTGCCAATATTGTTTTTCCTGTGCCCTGCAGAGGAAATTTAAAATTGCAGCAGTGACAGGACTTTGCTGTGGCAACTTAATTAACAATAAGGATTCTGTTTAGTGGAATGGCTTTTAAGTACTTTGATATTTAAATTGAGTATTTTGTCTGGAATCCTGGTGGTTGTAACAGCCAGAGCTGCTTTATCCTCCTTCAATTATATTTATTTTGGAAGAGTTCCACAGTAATAAATAAAACTGCCACAATAAAGTCATTTTAGGATTGTGCCTTCGGTTTGGGGATTTCACTTATTAACAATGGGTTATTGTGACCAATCAATATAGTATTGCTTGGTGCTCTGTTGTGTAAACTGTACCCAGGATTTTCAGGCATTCATTTAATAGCCAGGTATGAGTCATGCTTATAAATGGTAAAATTCCACAGTTCAGGTAGTCTGCAATCTATGATCCAGGAATGCTGAATCGTAGGCCAACGAGGATTCCTTGTATGAAACACCTACTAAAGAGGGAGTAAAAAAAAACAAAGCTACTCCTACACCCATTGCCATCTCCCCATATAGAGAAGGGGATTCTGAGCTTATTGACTTGCTATCAAGGTTGACTCATCCTTCCGAGGTCGGTAAAATGAGGACCCAGATTGTTGGAGGCAATAGGCTGACTCTGTAAACTGCTAAAGGGCTGTAAAAGCACTGTGAAGCAGTATATAAGCCTATGTGCTGTTGCCGTTGTTCTTCCCATCTGCTCCACCTGAAAGTTCTGTTCCTTTGTTCACTATTGTAAGAGCTTCCTGACAACTATTTGAGCTGCTGTTCTTCTACATATTTAATGCCTGCTTTGCCAAAGAATGGCAAATGCATGATAAAGATCTTTTGCATCACCAAGCTATCTGATCTTTTTATCTGGTAATACCAGGAACCCATAATGCTGAACCTATGGCATGCATGCCGGAAGTGGCACATAGAGCCACTTCTGCTGGCGCGCAAGAGGTCACCCGGAAGAGCTCCACTGCACATACATGCCCCCCGCATGCCCGCCAGCTGATTGTTGGGTTTCTGGCACGCATGTGGGGGGGCGCGGGAGACACGCACACATGCACAGAGATGCACAGCGCACGAGGGGGGATCTCATGCACAGAGACACGTGCACGCGGGGGGGTTGCATGCATGGAGGGCATGCCCCCCCACACATTGCCTTCTGGCTGCTGGCAATGTAAGTGTGTGCGCAAGCGCACGCACAATTTTCAGCACGGGAGCCCAAAAGGTTAGCCACCACTGCCAGAAACCGATACGTTAGTCAAACATATGTCCTGCCAATGTAATACATGAATTGAAGCAGAGCGCAGACCATGTTGTCTCCAAGAATGTAAGGGAGGGGTTCTAGTTGAATATTAACTTTCTACAACCTGATGCCTGCTAGATGTCTTAGACTGACAGTTCTCATAATTGTCAAGCCTGAAATTGACATATGAGTAGCCATTTTATTTCGGCTTAGTGTATATTCTTTTTCTTACTTTCTCTTTGCTGATTATGGGGGAAGGGTTTCAGGCTTGCCACATTCCTAAGACAGGAGGAGTGGAGATAGAGTTGTTTAGGCTAGGTGATTCTTCTTCCCGTGGGAACACGAGATGACCCTGCTGAGGCCCTTGAGGTGGAGATTTATGAAACCAGGCTACGTTGACTTACTTCTATTGGAGAATGTGACTTTTTGGGGCTGTTTCTAACTTCCTATATTATGTGAGGTAATTCCGGGTTGTGTCAGATCCGGAATTACAACAGACTTTGCCAATTTGATGCTTTCCTAAATAAAAGAAATTTGTTTTGGAAATGGACTTTACTCTTTTCTTTTTAAATGGATTTCATCGCTTGGAAACCTGACATTATTCCGGATCTGACAAATAATAATCAGCAACCTGACAATAATAATCAGCACAGCGACAGCCATCCTGGCTGAGAATCCTTGGAGTTCTAAGCCAGCACATCTAGATGATGACGGATTGAAGATAGCTATTGTAAGGCATCACTTGCTCTGATCAGAGGAAAGAATAACAATAGAGATCAGCTGTAGAAGCAAGTTATGATATCCCTGTGAATTGTAAATAGATTGGGTCAGATTTTTTCCTAAGAAAGAGATACTGGTTTTGTTTTCCCTGGTTCCTATGCTTATGCCTTGATATTACCCATTGCACACCACTTGACAAAATCCCATATGAAGAATTTATATGCCTATGGGGACCCAAAGGCTGGAAGCTGAGCATTTTTTTAAGGAAAAGCTGTCCATAACACCCTCTTATTATATACCACTAGAAGACCCTGGTCCACAGGTTGATTTCACCTCAAGCCTTACTTTCCATCACAGATTGGTATGTCCACAGACCATCTCTTTTATATTGTGACTCTGCACAGAGGACCCTCTACGACAGTGATCCCCAACCTTTTTGACGCCGCGGCCCGGTACCGGCATCAGCTGGGTGCCGCCATCTTTTTTTGATGAAAAAGTGCTTCCGGTGAGCTTTCTACCCGGAAAAGCTCACCAGAAGCACTTTTTCATCAAAAAAAGATGGCGGCAGCCAGCAGCCCAGTAGGAGTTGTTCCGCGGACCGGTGGTTGGGGACCCCTGCTCTACGACACGGCCTGGCATGGCTCCCTTGCAAATAAGATTGAACAATAATCAGGAGTAATAGTTGTGTGAGGGGAAAAAAATCTCATCCTTTCTGTTGTCTATGGAGATTCTCAGTCATCCAGGTCATGGTTGTCCCAAGAGTGCTTTTTCAAGAGGCAACTGGACTTTCTGGTGTTTCTTTGAAGATGTTTCGCTTCTCATCCAAGAGCTGAAGTAGCTTCTTGGATGAGAAGAGAAACGTCTTCAAAGAAAAACCAGAAAGAGGAGAGCTACATAGGAGGAGATAAAGAGGAGACAAATCTCTTGCTTTTAAGATGGAAGGTGATTCTGCATAGTAGCCATGATAGTTTTATTACCCTTGAATTGATTTTATGACCAAGTATACTGTCTTGAAGGTAGTACGGTACAGTAAACATATAAATAATGGATTGTTTCATTTCTGTGTTATTTGGGCCTCATTACTTGGTCATAAATCACTTGCTGTTTTGTGGGTCCCCAAATTATTGCCATTCTGTGACTTTGGGCAGGTTTTTTTCATACAAATTCTGTGCAAGCCTTTATATTATAAGATCACAAGCTAAATTATGTATTTTGAGCATGTTTCATCCAGAAAAAAAAAAGCTAGGGGTCCATCTCAGTTAAGTTTGCAAGATCTTTAATCTTAGAAGAAAATGTTCTTGTTTTACATGGGAAGCCAATCCCTGCCATCAAGTTCACATTGCTGCCTTGATCAAAGTACTGGAAATTTATTAAGTTTTATTTTGAAGAATCTCAGTCTGATACAGTCCAATAACAGGAGAATCAAGTTCTTCAGACTTTTCCTAACAGCCTGGATCTGCTCCAAGGCTACGATCCAGAATAGCTGGATGCTTCTTGGGATTAGGAAAGTAATGGGCTTTGCGAACAGCCTGTTTGATTCCTTGTTCCATGCATTTCACATTCCATCATTATTGAGCATGTTTAGCCCTCATTAGTCTGGTGGATTTGGGGGGAGGGAGTCCTCTTCTGAGTCCTCTGAGTCTTCTTTTTCTTAAAATGTTTTTGTACTTCTGAAAACTCTGGCATTTCTTCTTCTCCAACATGTATATATTTCTAAAACTGTTAACCAAAACCAGAGATTCTCAGATTATATTTAAAATACATTGCTATCTGTCTAAACAAGATTTTTAAAAGGTATGAGGCCAAGTGACAGATCTCAAAATGCATTTGGTCTTTTAGGAAAGAAAGTGATTTTTCTGGATACCGTTCATTTGAACTGTGTGCCTTGAATTAATAGGCTCACTTTGGTCTCCCATTCCAGCATGTTTTTCCCAGATAAATCTTTATGGAAGATGAAACCAGCTGAGGTGATATAATATCAGGCTGTTTTAAATTAAGGTATTTTTAAGTGGATTTGGGAATCACTTGGACTTCTCAAAAGGAAGAACCAAATCAGGGCATATGTTACCAATGTGAAATAAGATTGGCATGGACCAAATGGAAGGTAATAACATTTTGTCGGACCATGTAATGTGGCTGTAACTGTTTCAGTCACAAGCATCTCAGTTAAAAGATACAGAAGTGATAAAGAGTTCTGTCTTTTGAGTTTTCAGTGACAGCAGAGAAAGCTAGACTAGAAGGATAAATAGCCTAAATGGCTATAAGGCAGCTCTTTCATCATATAATAGAATCTAGGGACACTTCACCAAACTTCAATGCAAGGGTAGGCAGCATATGATTTTTCAGTTTTTGTTAAATTTTAGGTGCCACGTTCTCCATCTCTACTTTAAAGGGGAGTTATTTTCATTCATTGTCCCTTGATTGAACTCTCAGAAGTTTGACCTTGATCTAGAGATTGATGGGAGAAACAGGTAGAATGATGTCATTCCACACACACAGAGATTTGGTGCTACACCAATGCTACTCTTTCCAGATTCCACACTTCATTTTGCCAAGATAGAAATGGCAAGAAGTCATGTTTTCAACCTCAACACCAGCGACCCACAGAGTTTGGGAGCAAGATGTTGCCTCATTGGTGGAAGCCCCTGGCTCTTAGGCTTAATAGTTGGAGCACTGGTCTTGCATCGAACGAAGGGATAATGCCATTGGTGACCCAACATGGAATATAGCATGAAGCACTACTTCATAAGAAGGGCTCTTAACATTCTTGCTGTTTCAGGATTGGTTGTGATAGAGCCATTTGCTGGTTTGACTGTAAGCTGTTTCACAAGATTTGAGAGGCAAAACTGGTGGCGATAGAGAAGTGCCCTGAATTAGCTTGTTTTGGCTAAAGACATTAACCAAGGATTGCTACTGCTCTGTAGCTGAATAATATAAGTACCTTTTACAGTTTTAACTGATATTTTTACCATAGACAATCTTCGGTGTCTGATTACGTCAAAGGTAATTGAAAGGATGTTTGCTCACCATGGTTTTCTTTGATAAACCATTGCATGCTTGGGATTACTTTTTAAAAAAATAAAGAAATCAAACATTACAATTTATAATTGTAATTTTGTGTAAATTTGGCAATGTGTAATTTTCTTGTGTTGGTCCAACAAAAACTAATGCATTGGAGATGCTGTCATGCCTTTCAGTTCTTTCTCAATTCTTTCACAGTAAAAATCACTTTTTTGGGCTAATAGAATAATTAGGTTTTTTTGCAACATGCCTTTTCTGTCCACATTCTCTTTTTTTTAAATATACTTCATTAATTTTACAATTAAAATAGACCAACAACACACACATAAATGCAAGAGAGAAAAAGAAGACAAGAAAGAGGGAAACAAAAGAATAGAAAGAAAAAGATAGAAAACAGTTAAAAAAAGGAGGTCTCACAAATTGTTGAAGATGAAAATGTGGTTTTTTTTCTATCCACGGTCTTCAGGCTAGTCTTTAACTGATACATCAAAACTACAATTTCTGACTTCCGGTTTGGGTCTCTTCAGCGGCAGACCGAAATCAGCGATCATGCATGGTTTCAATCTGTGCTTGCCGCTGGAGCGCCCCGATCCTTTGGATTTGGGGCTGAAGCCACCCTGTAGAGGTGGTGAAGAGGGGGGAGATTGCTAGCCGAGTGGAGGGGAGCTGCATCTCTCCTCCTTGGCTGGTCTAAACTCCCCGAAGGCAGTTGCAGCGGTGGTCAGAAATGGCCACCTCAAAGAAGAGCCTGACTGGATAAGACTGTGCAGGAGGAAGACAAAGAGGAAAGCAGACAGACCGGGCTAAACAACAGAGAACATCTAAGCAAGGTACCCTGAATCTAAAAGTACCTAGAGGGATACTTCTGAAAGAAGATCTTTAAGCGGCGAAGGAGAGAGAAAAGGAAGTTAAAAACCCCCTTTTTTAAACCTTTATATTGGCAATTACAAATGGTATGGAAAGAAATTTATATTAATCTATTTTGACACTAATAGGCAACCTTAAGCTGAAATCTAAGTGTCAAAAGGAGAATAAAGATTTTTTTTTCTTGGTCATTTTAAAGCCCTAAAAAGGAGAAGAGTGGAGGCAAAAGGGTGGGACTTGGAATAATGGAAAAATGGAGTGCCACCTTGAAAAATAAAGAGGATTAACAGTAAAACTTTGAAAAGACTCCCAAGGATACATTGTAACTGAAATCTTATTAAAAGATACAGTAACCCACGGAAAGGAAAAGTAAAGGAAAGAAACAAGAAGGAACAGTCTGGGATCATTTGGTGATTTAAAAAAAAAGTTTTTGGCATTGGTTTTTTCTTTCTTTTTCTGTTTTTACTTAAAGTCAATCAGGTGGTTGTTCAAAAGTGTTTAAAATGCCATCACTCCTGGAGGAATTGAAGATGAGTCTTAAAAAACAGAAAGAAGATGCAGAAAGGGGAGGAAGATCCTTTGGCTTCGTATTTGAATTTTTTGAAATGGAGATCCTGAACTATGAAAAGCAAAAGGAAAAGCTTCAAGAGCAAGAAGAAGGGCGGGACAAAGAAGAAGCCATTTTCAATGATCAAATAATGCAAAGTGTGGTAATAAGGGGGAAAAGAGTTAAAAGTTTGAGATCAAAGGGAACAGCCAAAAAGAAAAATAGTCTGCAAAAAAAGTATAACAGCAAGGAGAAGCAGAAAAGAAAACTACAGAAGGGAAAATTAGAGAGAGAAGGGTATAAAAAAGGGATGAGAAAAAGGGGGGAAGATAGAAAGGGAAAGAACTTATGAGGGACAAAAACAGGAAATAAAGAAAAAGGGGAAACGTACTAGGATTAAAGGTATTTGCTCAGCTAGAAAACAGAGACAATGGTTAAATTTAGTTAAAAGTGAGGATTCTGCAAAGGTACAAAAGATAGTATTGTGACAGTAGAATACTGTAATGAGTTAGAAATGAAATAAGTAAATTATGAGATAAAACTATTGTTATGTAATGGTATGTTTATTTATAATTAATGCAATAATAAAGAAGAGAGGGAAACATTGCAATTGTTTCTAAAGATTGATAAAATATTGAAAAGAAATGTGAAAGATTTATAAGGAAATTTATACCAGTTATTAGAATGAATCTGAATAATTATTTTGCTTAATAGTAAATAATTTATAAGATGAAACTGTATGACTATCCAATGGTATGCTTATTAACAGTTAAGTAATAATGAAGAAGGGAGGGAAACATTTCAATTGTTCTCAAAGATTGATAGATATTGAATATGTATATATATATATGTATATATGTGTGTGTGTGTATGTATGTGTGTGTGTGTGTGTGTGTGTGTGTGTGTGTGTGTGTGTGTATATATATATATATATATATATATATATATATATATTCTTTTTGCTATGTTTTAGGTAAAAGAAATACAATTGAATAAGAAGAAAATGAGATAACCATAAAAGAAAATTAAGAGAAGTAAAGGGAGAAATAGTGAGAAGTTGGAAAAAGAGTAATAAGATATGAAGTTGAATACATAAGATGACTATGCATATGAAATTGTATCTGTATGGTAATATGATAACCCGGAACGATGCTGTACTCAAATAAGATGTTTTATTTGTTTTGTTAAAACTCAATAAAACTTTATTTAAAAAAAACAACTACAATTTCCATAACTCCCCAGTCAGCATGGGAATGATAATCCCGCGTATATGAAGAGTGGTAGTTGGAAAAGGCTGGTCTATAGGGCCAGACTACCTGAAATGTTACAGTAGATCCTCCCTCTCAGTGGGCAAGCTTTATAATGTTACAAAAACAGTAATGGGCAATATAATAAACGATTGTAAATAGTAATTTAGGAGTTATTGCTTTTAGATGATCGACTATTTAATTGATAGATGCCCTTGTTCTGACCTGAGTGATTAGCAGGTAGTTTGGCACACAGCTTAAGGCAGTAACCTTAATTGTGACTGATTACTTTGGCTGAAATATGTTGCTAAGTCAATTCTGTGTTTCATTAAACTGACTGAATTGCATCCAGCTATTAGAGGTGTTTGAAGAAAAGGCAACTGACAGATGATATAGGAGCATTAAGCTATAAAAGAGCCATTAAGGAAATCTGTGCCAAAATTGAATTGTTCCAGAGAAATTTAACTTCCAAGCCTAATGCTAATTAATAGCTATATGCTTAATGGATGTCAGGAGTTAATTAGGAAAACCCCGATGACCTGTGCAGGAGTTTTAAATATTTTCTGTATTGCTCCTACTTTTTGTATTGTTTCTGTTAAAAAAAAGAAATTTTATGGCAGCACATATAGACTTCTGCCATATTGCCTCCTCTCAGTCAGAATTTTCCTAATTTTTGTTTGCATCATTTGCATTGTAAAAGAGATACTGACTAAAAGACAAAATTTAATGATCTGAAATATTACCAGATATATGTTGGACTGTTACCATCTCAAACTGGTCAAATCATGGGTGCAGAATAACGCAACAGGGAAGGACACACTCTGTATTTTAGAATTTATTGCTGTGGACCTATGTCTCCTCATCTGAGGGAAGAATTCTTTACTTCTTGTCCCATTTTCAGTGTTCCTCTGTGTGTGTGTGTGTGTATGTGTGTGTGTGTTTGTGTGCAGTAATCATTTTTCCACCCTCTAGGTTACTCTTAGTGTACAACTAGTTTAGCTACAACCTTTCAGCAACTGAGAAACTCAAATCCCCTTTCTATAAAATAACTTTTGTCTAAAACAATATTACTAAGAAGTATAAAAGAGGAGCTGTAAATAAGCTGAGCTCAATTTATAGTGAAGGGTCGGTGCAGGGGTGTGTCTTTGTGTAAGTGTGAAAAAAGCCCAGGTAGCAGCTATGACTGTGCAATCAAACCTCAGCCCACCCCCCTTTTTTATACATGTTGCAGGTACAAACACATGTAAAAAAGGGATGACATTTTAATTGCACAGTTGTGATTCCAGTTTTACTTTCTTGATATCTCCCATCTCCATGGTGGATGCCTCTGTTCCTAGTGTCTTACAAAGACATAACCTTGTAATTATTTTGCTCTGATAGGGAAATGAACTTCCATTATCTTTCTCTGGGCTGTTTTTTCCTACTTCTCATTTTTTATTCTATTCGGTCGCTTCCAGAAGGAAGAAGTGTTTGTATCTTGCACCCCTGTGCTGTTTCCCAGTTCTTCTGTAGAGCAAATTGATGGTTGGGTAGAAGCTTATGGGGGACAAGAGATCAAGGAGAAGTATAGCTGTGGAAGTAGACATAGTCCTATATTTTAAATAATAACAACAAACACGTCTTTTTCAGATTTCCATTCAAGATTAGTATTTGAATTGCACACTTTCTTTTTAAGAAAGTGGGGGGGGGAGGGTTGTGAAACGTTTGCCAGAATTTTTTTCTGAGAAGTGTAGAATAGGAAGGAAGATAAAGCAAGACATTCTGGTTTTATAAAAGGGCGGAAGCTCTTAAATAGGTTTAAGTTAAATTTGTAGCCTTTTCAGTTCCTTCACAGTCATATTTATAAACGGTAATTCTTCTGCATAAACTGGCCTTTGAAGAGGAAGTTTATTTGAACAATGGTGTCATCACCTCTGTTTTCTTCTAATCCTTATCCCATTCCCTCCCTTCTTACATAAGTGTGTGCCTGGAACACTATAAATATTGGACACCAAAATGTCAGTCTATATTTTTAAAAACCAATATCTTTGGCAAAGTTGGCAGAGCATGAGTCATTTTGAGAACCGGCAAATTTCAGGCTTCAACACTTCTCAGGAAGTGAGTGAACAACTTTTAGGAGCTTTGGGAAATATTTGTAATGGAATCTTCCCCAGTTTGATGGGTCTCTGGATATTTGGGGTTGCAGTTCAGAAGACCCAGGCCCAGTAGGGAATTCTATTAGACTAAGTGGGAAACACTGGGTAGTACAAGGATGTCAGACTGGTGGCACATAGGCTGGATGCATCACTTGCAGGCCACGCCCACTCCGTCTCCGCAAAGGCAAAAAATGTTGCAATATGTCACATGGTGCAATTGAGTTTGACACCCATGAGGTAGTAGGAGCCCCGAAAATTACTGTATATACTCGAGTATAAGTCGACCCGAATATAAGCCGAGGCACCTAATTTTACAAAAAAAAAACTGGGAAAACTTATTGACTCGAGTATAAGCCGAGGGTGGGAAATGCAGCAGCTACTGGTAAATTTCAAAAATAAAAATAATTAATTTGGGAAACGATCTCACTATCATGAAAGGTTTAATTGATTCACTAACCCAAAAGAAGAAGATGATGATGACAGCGGGAGGCAGGAGTCACTCTCTTCCCCTCCCTCGGAGGCCCCCTGAGTCAGGAGTCACTACCGCCGGAGCGGCCCCAGTCCCGCCGCTCGGGAAGGGAAAGGCAAAGCGCTTTTGCCTTTCCCTTCCCGGTGGGCTGTTGGGAGTCACTGCCGCCGGAGGCCGCGACTCCACACCATTTTTTTTCAGAGGGAATCTGACTCGAGTATAAGCCGAGGGGGATTTTTTCAGCACAAAAAATGGGCTGAAAAACTAGGCTTATACTCGAGTATATACAGTACTTACAACTGATTGCATGTAAAACTGTATGTGTATTAGATCAAGAAATAAAGGTTACCTTATCATAGAAAGGTCATTCCATTTATTTCCATCTGGGAATGGATACCCAGAAACTTTAGGATTATATATTCATTATTGCCAGCAGTATATGGAAATGATAATAAAGGCTTAACTTAAAAAAAAAAAATCCTTATATAAATTTTCTGAAAAGCTTCATTCTATATCTAGATATACAGCATGATATGTTGTTGTAATATTTCTGGAGAGACTTGGGTTCAGATCCTCTCCTCTATGAAGCTTTCTTGGCGTGTTATGCTGATCTATTTAATGAGTTTGCAAGAATAAACATGTAGGCCATCCTGAATTCCTTGTACAAAAAACAGGCTATAAATATGGGAGATGGATGATGCTCTTCATATGCCTTGAATTAGGTAGCCTTTGTGCTTTAAGGCAGTTATATATGGCCCATGCGCCCACAGAGACCAACAAACAAAAGACTACACAACTAACTGTTTCAAAAGACAAAGATGAGCCTTGTATTGAATATATTGACAGACACATAAGTGATAGTGGACAAGTTTCTTCACACCAAGAAGCACCAAGCCATATATGAACAACAGAGGCCATTCACAAGAATAATGATCGTAAAAAGTCATAAAAGTTCATTTTTTTCATTCTCTCTTTCTCCCTCTTGCTTATTTTAATAGTGCTGGGCCTAAAGGCGATAACATCTACGAATGGAGATCTACTATCCTGGGTCCCCCAGGTTCTGTGTACGAAGGTGGTGTATTTTTTCTGGATATCACATTTTCATCTGATTATCCGTTTAAACCACCAAAGGTAAGGTTATGCAGTCTCTGTATCTATGTATTTTCAACTGTCTTCCATTTTAATTCAGGAAAAGCAACAAGTGGATGAAGCATTTCCAACATGGTGCATAACACAGGATCCCCTAGCTAACTGGGACTCTGTGAGGCCAAACAAAAGGGCCCACATTATCTTGCCTTCACAGTGCTGCATATTCACTGGAGGCTTTCAGAGTTGGGCATTTTCTGAGAATATTAGGACATCAGATATTTCCATTTCAGACCCTGTTTTTCTGCTGCTATCAGTTGGACAGAAGAATAGGATTTGGAGAGAATAATTTCTGTTACTTCTGTATTTATGTGGAAAAACATTCCAAAAAGTCATAAAATATCTTGCTTAATTGCCCTACTTTAATCAAATGAATGTAATGCCTCATTGCTCAAAGTACTCAGATATAGCAGTAGCATCAACCTACTGTTAGTAGTAACAGTACAAGGTAACATTCAACTGGGGTTTTTTTTAGGTACAAGGCACTTTTCTTCACATATGGCTCAAGACTTAGCATTAGATTATTATCCCTCTCAAGGCAGTTTGCTAGGAGATATCTGCTGCAGTTGAGATGAGGCCATTGAGAAAAGGGAAGAAATAACCATTTCATCTTTCTGATGCCATCCTTCTTTTATTATAATATTGCATTTTCACTTACTTCCCCCCCCAAAAAACTTTCTTGTTCCTCCAAACTAGCATGCTGCCAGGGAAACAGGATAATTCTTGCAGAACTCTCTCTTGATTATTTGCCCAAGTCTTTTGAAAGTAGGATATGGTTGTCCTCAGAAGATAAACTTATCCACATCGCCTGAAATCAGATTTATTTCAATAAACCATTAGAAATGTGTAATCTTAGTGGCTAAAATGAAAAGCAGAAGTATTTAAGCCCTGGTTTGCTTGATAGTGTATGATTTGATAAATACTCTCTCAAAAAGTTGCAAATCTTTATCTAATAACATATCAGATACAATGCTGCTTTAATTATCAAACGTTTTAACTTGCGGTCTGCTTCTTTGATAAGTGCTCATTGCCTAGTTGTTTCAAAGCTTACTGAAACATAAATATATACCCTATTCTTACCCAACAGCTGTTTACAATTCACCATTTAAACTTTGTATGTGCAAAATGTGGATTTTTTTTCCTGATTTTAATCATATTGAAAGATTATCTTTATTAAATATATACATGACTGTAACATTTGGCTAAGTCAAATGCTATATAGTACAGCGGTCGCCAACAGTGGGCCGTGAGAAAATTTTGGTGGGCTGCAGAGAAATCGCACCCCCAAGCACCCCCCCAAAGCAATTAATCCAGGCTGCACAGAAACACAAAGCTGCACCGCCCACATAGCTCATGGGAAACCCACCCACCCACTCACTTCTTACCTGGCAAGCTTGCCTGCTAAATTTCTATTTTTCCTTTTTCCAACCATCATCTGCTCTGCTGTGCCGGGAGATTTAGATTAGCTGGGAAGCAGGAAATGGTTGGATTTCTTGCTTTCTAGCTAGTCTTTAGATCTTCGGCTCTGCTTTTAAGCAAAGCCGAACCTTCCTTAGGACTGAAGGTTCTATTATTCAGTGCAGACTCAAGGCAAGCAAATTTGAGAGACTGAGCTAGCCGATGGCAGATAGATAGATCACTGAATGATTCTGTGAGCAACTCAATCTGCCTACCTGCTTTGCCTGATTTTGGATAAAGTGGCTCTTTTTTAATAAAAAAAAATCAATATTTACATATAGTGTGCTGTGAGTTAATTTTGTGAGTTTGCTTGCTAGCAAATTTTATGAGTTTGCTTGCAAGCAAATTTTATGTGACAGACTGAGCTAGCCAATGGCAGATAGATAGATTTCTGAATGAATCTGTGATTCTGTGAGCAACTCGATCTGCCTGTGCTTTGCCTGATTTGGGGTAAAAGTTGCTCTTTTTTAATAAAAAAATCAATATTTATACAAATATTTATAATATTTATATACAAGCCATGCCCAGCCAGTCACATGACCACCAAGCCACACCCACAAATTAGGCCACACCCACAGAACCGGTTAATGGTCCCTGGGATTTCAAATTATGAGTTTGGTGGTCCCTGAGGTCCAAAAGGTTGGCGACCCCTGCTATAGTACATCTCTGAGGATAACGTGATGCATTTACTGGAGGCAGTAGGATTTGCCCTTTTCCTATTGGTTAGGACCAAGGGAGATTTTCACAACTTCTCCCTATTGGCCAGGGGTTGGGAGCAGGGAATAACATTTAAAAAAAGAAAAGATCAAAAAAGGATATGTTACTTGTCCAAGCTAGCTGAAATGTAAATCCAGAAATTGAAAGAAGCTCGGTTACTCATATACAGCATTGATATACAAGTATAGCCACTACAAAAAAGAGAAAACTAAAAGGAGAGATTTGTTTAAAATCTTAATATAATTCAGTAATTAAACATTATATTTTTTTTGGATAGTGGGAAAAACCTATGTCCTTGCTCCCTCTTTGTTTGGATCTTGAAGTGGGGGACAAGCTTTCCTCAGCCTCACACTTTTCTTTTCAGCCCAAGAAATGCACCTCTATAGCAGAGATATGCCTGGAAAAGCATCTGAAATCATTGGAAATTTAACTAAAAGGGATATTTAATATAAACAGTTGACCACATTTCACTAGCACTTTGATTGATGTTGAGTTCAAGTGCCCTGAGCAATAGTAACAGTGTAAATGAATTAAAATGCCTCAAAATTGCCACATTGGGTGGAATGTGGCATTTAGCGACAGTGCAAGTAGAATCAGCGATAGAATCAATTGTAAATTTTTTAAGTGCATAGACCTCTTTTTTGGTTTGTGTTAATCCTGCTTCCTGAAAAATATATTTTTTTTAAAAATGTCAAATCTACAGTAGCTCTTAACATTGTGAGAAGCATAAGCCAAGATTTCCCATACTTGCTGATACAATATAGCAGTTTAATGCCAGTATAAGTGTTTGTTTAAAGATTGCAGGTTTGCAGCAGATGTTTGATGAAGAAGATTCACATTCTGCTATTGAATAAGTAGACTAAATGTTAGATTCATCAAGTTAGTTAATCTGTTGTATACCTGCAACAGAAATCAAGAAGCTAAGGCCCACCCCGCAATCTCTTCTCTCTTTTTTGTCTCTTCACTTGTCTAACAAGTACCGTGCTTCTCCAACAATACACGCCCCCCCCCCATAGGAAGACCCAGCATGTTTTCTAGGCATAAAATGTAATTAAGCCCCTCCTCCCAAATTTAGGCCTATTTTAAAACATGCAAAATGGGGGAAAGGGCGGGGGGGACTTGCCGTTAGGAGCGCCCCGTGGGCAGCCATGCCTCGCCACAGCTGCTCCTAACAGGTGATCATGGCAGAGTGTGGAGAGCTCCTTACTCCCACCAAGCACCTTTGCTGCAGACCCAAGACCTTTGGTGCCTGCTGCTGTTGCTTTCCCTTCTGCCCATGCCACTGCCACGTTTGGAGCTGCCGCTTCTGCGTTTGGAGCGCCGCCACTGTTTGGAGCACATTTGGAACGGTGGCGGTGCTCCAAACGGTGGCGGTGCTCCAAACGCAGAAGCGGCAGCTCCAAACGCGGCGGCAGCATGGGCAGAAGGGAAAGCAACAGCGGCGGGCGCCAAAGGTCTCGGGTCTGCAGCAAAGGTGCTTGGCGGGAGTTGGGAGCTCTCCCCCGTCCGCCATCATTGCCGCTGGAGCGGCTGGTGGCGAGGCATGGCTGCCCGCAAGGCACTCTAGGCAAGGATGCAAGGGGGGAGAATTAAGTCATCCCCGAAAAAAAAGCCTAGCCGCTTTTTCGGGGCTCAAAAAAAAATAAGACCCGGTCTTATTTTATGAGAAACACGGTAATATATTCTAGGTAGGAACAAAAGATTATTCTAGTCATGCCCAAAACAATTAAGATTTATTTCTTTTTCTTTTTTTCTCTAAAAAAAATGAAAAAAGGTAGTGGGAAAGCCACATCAATTTCCATAGTATTATCTCAATATGCATCTCCTGTCAATTTCACAAAGGCTTGTCATTTGGCATAAATCTGTAAAAGGCTCAAATGCAAAGTCAGATATTTCCCTCTTTTCCCACTTGTAAGTTCCTTGAAACATCTGGAAATGGGGCAGACCTAGAGATGCCCTGGAGCTGATTCTTTGTAGAGAAGGGATCACCAAGACTCAGCGGGTCCTGTCCTCTTCAGGAGTTTATTCATGAATGGCATCTGAACATGCATCAGTTTTGCACATGACACGGAACTGAGTGCACTGAGGATTCTATCCCAAACCACAGAATTTAATGGCAAAAGTATTAGGGTGGAATGCTTCCCCTTTTTCCTCCTTTTCTCTCCACATCATTTTAGTGTTTGATTTCTAATTTACATTAAGTCAGGTCCTGGTGTAGTGTCCTTGATTATTGAGTGACATTACATCAGAGTTTCCTAATTCAGATTCAGTAGAGCAAGTGCTGCTATTCCACCAGTTTGGTCTGGTTCCGGTGTACCGATAGCACCGAAGATCAGCGGAGACCAAACCGGTTTTCTCTGATGAGCTGCTGTTGGGCCCACCCACCCAGGCTCCCATACTAACCTTTATTCCCGCCTTTTGAAGCGCAGCTGCTTTGCGCGGCACAGCAGATTGCCGCACGTCAGCTGTTGAAGCTACAGGGAGAGTGCAGGATTGCAGGAGGTGAGTAGGAAACCCTCTGTGCCTGCGCAAAGTGCACATTTGGCATGGACGCACTCAAAGTGTGTACATGCACACGCAAAGCGCATTCACCAAGCCACACCCACTGAACCGGTAATAAACTACTTTGAAACCCACCATACTGCAGCATAGGGCTTAAAAAGTGAGTGCCACACTAAGCTAAGCCATATGAAAGACTTAACTAAGGGGAAGGGATCTGTTCCAAGTTTTACTCTCCTATAGTTCAGAACTGTATTTCTCAAAAATACGTTATGTAGTTCAAAACATAAGGGTAACCAATTTCAGTCATACATCTTCTATAGGAACATATGTTCCTAGTTAACAGAGCCGGCTCTTAATACATCTAGGCCTTACTGCCTACTGTCACTTATCAGAGAGGGCTTTTCCCCCCACCAAGATGAGTTAAGTCAGGGCTGTCAAAGTCTTGGCCCATGGGCTGGGTGTGTCACGCGCGGGTCACGCCCATGCCCGGTTTAGCAAAGGGGGGGAAAGTCGCAATGTCAGTGGTGGGCTGCAACCGGTTTAACAACCGGTTCTGTGAGCACGCACTTCGCCACTGCCCAAGACAATTACATGGTGACGCTGTGAGTTTGACACCCCTGAGTTAAACTGAAGTTTCAGAGATTGAACTTGAGACCATCTTGATGTGGTCTATGTGGAGTATACTGATCAGACAGAGATTTTGAATAAGTAGTCTACTTTTATGAGTGTTAGTAGCCTCAGGAGAGCAGCCTGAGTCAAGATTTGGTTTTCTGTGGAAGCTGGTACCATTGAAGATTGCTTTTGCAATATTCAAAATGTACTAACATGCTCTATGAGCATATTCCTACTGGGTTGGAAAACCCATCAAAGTAAATGCCAACAGTTGGAGACGATTCAGTGATGATCTTATTTATAAAAGCGGTCAGGTTACATATAGATGAATCAAGAACAAGAGCCCCAAGGTTAATTGAGGGGAATCATGACATCTGGATCATGATGGCTCTCATGTTCCAGAGGAGCTTTGTTCTCCAAATCTGGTGCTCTTCAGATTTCTCAAACATGCATCATCCATTTTGGGCATCATAACTAGTGAAAAGACCTGCAGCGCCTCACTTTGAATCTCACGTTCCCCCCGTTTTAAATGAAAGCTGGGTATCTTAAGTGCCATTTTCCACATGCTCACAGTGGAAATAGTCCATGGGCTCCTTTAAACTGTGACAGGCAGAATTACGACGAAATCCCGATACAAACTCTGCCCTTTTGTACTTTGCATTCCAACTTGGTATGCAAGTACACAAGTCACAAGTCTTGGGACTTGCAGTGTCGCTTGTCTGCCCCAAGGAAACCGATGAAACCACTATTTCTCAAGGGCAGGCAAATGTTTGTATGTATCGGCTGTTTTTTCATTTTGTTTTTTTTTCCCAAAAAGCATTAAAAATGCTGGAGGCTTGTCAAAACAAAACAAAAAAAACACAATAAAGCTTTTAGCTTTGAGACATACAGTATATAGCAGTTGTGAATGAGGCAGCTGCTTAACAAAAGAAGAGAGAGGAGACCTCTTTTCAGATGAGGCGTAAACAAACATCAGAAACAAACAATTTTTTCCTGCCCCCAAAATGAAAGGTCTCGACAGAAAAATCTTCCCACCGAGGGAGAATCATTCAAGACAGGTTTCAAAAGGCTAGCAACAAACTATGCCTGAAAAGCGTGTGATGATCTTCTCCCCTCCCCTTCTGTTGCTCTTCTACCTGCAGGTTACTTTCCGTACTAGAATCTATCACTGCAACATCAACAGTCAGGGAGTCATCTGTCTGGATATCCTGAAAGACAATTGGAGTCCTGCTTTGACTATTTCAAAGGTTTTGCTGTCTATTTGCTCCCTCTTGACAGACTGCAATCCTGGTAAGGCAATCTTTCACTTTTCCCTCCCCCGGATTTAATGATTATTAATTCCGCAACAGGCACAGCCAGAGGAGGCTGCTTCCCTCACTTTTGTCGACAACAGAAACTTCTCATTTTTGCCATGTCTGAAAATGGGGCACAAACTGGCAAGTGTATGGTTTTTAAACCTGTGAGATAAACCCACATTGAAAAGAGGCTTGTTTGATTTGCACGTATAGAACAGCTTATGAATAAAAGCCTCTTTTTCTTCTGATTATCTTTCAACCTATAAATGCCTCCTATGCTTTGCTATGGAAAGGCTATGATACATGGGCGTCCCCAGACTGATTTTCTTCAGATGTTTTTTGACCATTATTCAGGTTTTTTTTTTACCTGAAGGTTGAAAGTCTTCCAATGAGTAACAGCACCAACTCAAGGGATATTGTTTTAGATCGATTCAAATGGCAGTGATAAGACCCTTGGTTCCATTCCATTGTTTAAACATGCAGAGCACGCATGTTTAAACAGAAAACATGGCTTGGCCAAGCTAAGTTTCCATGTACAAGGAGAGTTCAGTAGCACAATGAGTCTTGGATACACTGTCCACATATGCTGTCTCGGCACTTTTGTAGTCAGTTCCAGTATGCCAGTCTCTTATCAGGAAAAAAAAAAAGACTGCAATAGAAGGTTGGCCTGCATCTGTAGCTCAGCTAATACAAACTGCTACCACTTGGTTTTTCATTTATTTACTGTATCAATTTGTATACCATCTCTCTATTGCAGCTCTGGGCAGCGCACATAGGGTTAGAAGCACATGAAACAGAACATAGTCAAAATTAGTAAAATAATGGCCGCCGAAGACAAACTGAGCTCTGATGATAACTTGCAATGATGGGCTCATCTAATCTCCAAACCCCTTGCCCAGGGGAACACCCAAGTCTTCAGTAACTTCCAAAAGGCCAGCAGAGTTGAGTCTCCACTAATCTCTACAATATTAAGGCTTAATATATAGGACCTAAAGTGCATCTTTAGGATGTAGAGGAATGGACCAACCTAGAAAGAGCCAGTCCTGCATATATTAGTCCCATGTAGACTTTTATACATGACAAATAGCACTTTGAGTTCCATCTAAGATGTGCATTAGGAGCAACTCACAAAACAGTGGTGTACATGGGCAAGGTATACCTGCAGCTGCTTACATTGTTGAATTCTGGAATTCAGTTGTAGCTTTCAAGTGACATTCAAGGATAGCTCCATGTGGGGTGTATCTAGTTCGCTCAGGAAATTACCAAGGCTGAACAGCTATAAACAGTACTCACCCAATTCCAGACCTCACCAGTACTCACCCAATTCCAGGGAATGACCTCACCTAGCAGCTTCATATAGATGCTAAATAGGAGAGGGAGAGTACAGAGCCCTGCAGGACCCCACACAAAAAGGGTCTGGGGCTAGATCTCCTAACCTCCTCCTCATCCATGGGAACCAGCCCTGGAAAAAGAAGGTTCCACAACACTGCTACTCACTTCTTCCGTTGCCACACCTGCTCATCAATGACACGTCTTGTTCGGGAGTGGTGAACAATGGAAAATCCTGTTATGCAGATTCTGAATCCAAATTGCTTTTTTTGAGGGGGGTGGGACTGAGATGCTGCAATTTGCTCATACTATACATCTATATCATTTATAGTGTTCTATGCACGTGTTGGTTGTCGCCTAAAAAGCCCTTCATGGTATAAGGACTAGTTATCTGAGAGACTACATTTTTACCTTTGTTTCCCCTAATCCTATAAGATGTGCAAAAAAAAAAAAAGCATGCTTTGGGTGCACTCGATTAAACCATTTCTTCGGATGGGATGGAAAAGGCATGCCTTCCCTTTCATACCATCTGCTTTCTGGAATGGTATTCCTCCAGAGCTTTGATCGGTTCAACCCTGCTAACCTATAAACTAGCCTTGAAGATCTGACTTTTACTCATGCTCTGGCTTAGATGGGTTGAATGAGACTGTGTTAAATGTTTTATCGATTTCTACTGGTTATAGTCCTTTTACTTTTTTTATAAACAAATTAAGTTATTATTTTGGGTTGTGTTTTTAATTTGTATACTGTTCAGAATTGTGGATTGGGTGACCTTATACCAGGGGTGTCAAACCCCATTTCATTGTGGGCCACATCAGGGTTGTGTTTGATCTCAAGAGGCTGGGGTGGGCAGATTGGGCAGGGCCAGCTCGACGTCCCTTGTGTCATGGCGCCTGTGGCAGCCCAAGTGCTTGGCCAGTGAAAACAAGCTCCCGAGCTCCGTTTTTGGCTGCAACGGCTTCCTGCAACCCACTGCCAGTGAAAACGGAACTCGGGAGGGCTGCCCTCCCGAGCTCCGTTTTCACTGGCAGAGGCACCACAGGCCAGTCCCTGTTGTTTTCAGGGCGGCCCTGTGGGCCAGATCTAAGCACCGGCCCACGGGCCTTGAGTTTGGCACCTCTGCCTTATACATTTGAATTGATTAATTAATTATGAAACAGTAAGTGGTACTGGCGTTGAGTACTTTTCCCTGTCTTAATTGGCAAATATGTGAAATGAATTGTTGAAACTTTGCTCATTACTTTGCTTACTGGGGAATGACTGCTAATGTGTCTCCTTCCTTCCTTCCTTCCTTCCTTCCTTCCTTCCTTCCTTCCTTCCTTCCTTCCTTCCTTCCTTCCTTCCTTCCTTCCTTCCTTCCTTCCTTCCTTCCTTCCTTCCTTCCTTCCTTCCTTTCTCCCTCCCTCCCTCCCTCTCTCTCTCTCTCTCTCTCTTTCTCTCTCTCCCTCCCCTGTTGTCCCTTGCTGAATTCTTGCAGCTGATCCGCTGGTGGGAAGCATAGCCACTCAGTACCTGACCAACAGAGCAGAACATGACAGGATAGCCAGACAGTGGACCAAGAGATATGCAACATAAGTGATGTTGACTACTTGGCGCAGTGTGAAGGTGCGGGGATGCAGCTTTGCAGTGTGCAACCAAACTTTATAGCCTTTACAATACGGACTTCTGTGTATATGTTATACTGATTCTACTCTCTGCTTTTATCCTTTTGAAGATTGGAATACTGCTTTCTCTCCCTCCTCCCCTTCCCCAAAAGGTAAATGCTGTCAAGAGTAGAACTTTGTAGCTGTAGATTAGTTATGTTTAAAATGCCTACTTGCAAGTCTTGCTTCTTTGGGATATCAAAATGTATTTTGTGATGTAACTAAGGATACTGTTCCTGAAGTCAACCAAATATAATAGTGCATTTTAGCCTAATTCATTATCTGTATGAAGTTATTAAAGGTAGCTGTAGATTACTAGGAATTACGTCATTTGTATTAAGCCCAGATCTATTTCCGATATGTGGTACATGCTGTTGTGAAAAATGTTTAAGACTTTTACCTTTGTCAGTTTGTAACGAAAAGGATTTCTTTTATCCTTGTCCCCTCTCATCACTACCCACTTGTAGCTCAGAGAGCATCCAGTGTATCATCTCAAACACAATAAACATGTTCCCCAAGGAAGAGCTTCTCTGTTTTCATATTTGAAACTAAAATGTGGGCAGAGCCAGTAGGACTGTTTATATACAGATCCTTGTGGAAACCTAACGTAAGGCAAGAAGGCCCCACTCAGAAGGCCTGGAACATCATGAGACTTGTAGCTTGCCTCCAACAACGTTTCTTAAGGCAGAACTTCATAACGCTAAACCTGGCATTTATAGCCATAGACATGTACAAACAGATAAGCTAGAACACCAGTAAGGCTTTAAAAGGATGATACCTTCCATCACTATTTCTCCTCTCCTCCCAATTGCTGCCTTGAAATACTAACCAGTGTGGTGGTGGTAGGTAGTAGGATCATCATCACTCCTGTAAAATTCATGTTATAGCATCCATCACATGAACATCTGTTCTCCAGCAGAAAGGACAGAGGAATGTTTCCACTAAATCTGTAGAATGTTAAAGTTCAATGATGTAATGATGGCAAAGCAAAATTAGGACCAATGAAGAAACTCCATTGACCTTGTCCTTCCTCACTTCATTCCTGGTAGTCATGAGGTCCAACCACAATGTTCACAGTTGCTATTATAGTTTGGGGAGAGGAATAGGACCTTTAGGACCACAGTGATGGGCAAGATTAAGTCACTAGTCTTGCAGTCTCTTCTGTAATCTCCTGAACCAATATTTATCAGCTGAAAAACATAAAACACAATTTAGGCAACAAATTTAATCTCATGTTTAGATCGACTCCCATTTTTCCTTGACAGAGGAATAATATTGTTGAGCTGCACTTGATGCCTAATTGTTCTCCGTTGCAGCACAAAAAGCTTTGACACAGTGGGCAAATAGTGCGGACCACAATTTGCCAAGTGTAACAACCTGTTGACTTGTAAACAACCTGACAACCTCCAGTTGCTTGAAACAAACTTTTCTACACTTCTGCATCTGATCAGAACCTGAAGTCCTGAAGATGTTAAGAACTGTGATACTGTACAATTCTCTCTGTTGGATGCCAAGGAGCTGATGGAAACATGACATATGCTCTGGTGTCAGTTGATTCTTAATTAGTCAGTTGATTCTTGACCAGTGAGTGTATAGCTGATAAGGCCATTGTGAGTATAGTTGATGGCAGGCAGGGTAATCTTATTATTTTATGCATTCTCCAGGATGAAGGAGCAAATTACCGAAACTTTATTGGATTTCACATAATCTCCCACCTATTTATATAATTTACCATAAATAGGGTCATCTTTATAATTCCAAAATTTTGAGGATTTTGGATTTTGCCCATATTTTCTAATTTGTAGAAGATGTCCACTGCTCCAGGGCTTTAGAGGTAGGCTTCTGAATTATGGTAAACCCATCTTCCAAAGCAGTACGGTTGCATGATTGGTTATTCACATCTCCGTGTGTGTCATAAACAGTGTCATGAAACTTCAAGTGAGTTTTTTTTCTCAATGAGGTCAGAAGAATATCAATCAATATTGACTTAGAAATAACGAATTTTTAAAGGAAAATCAGTAACTTTCAGCACAAGATATGATGTAGGCTTTTCTCCACATCTTTCCACGTGAAATGAATGGGATCCCCAAATAGTCACGCATAATGTTCAAATGCCTGAGTGAGGGTTACACATAGTATATCCTTTCCAGATACATAGACTGATACATAGACTGCACACTTAGGAGAGCTTGATGGAAACGTTACATTTACATAGAGATTTTCATCACAATCTGCTCACCGCCAGGGTTGATAGGCTGTCCTACCCAGCAAAATAAGGTTGTGTGCATCACATGGATAGCTTAGTCCACAGCACACGTTAAATATTAGCATTCCTTTTCCCGTTGCATGACCACCATGGGCCTTTATTTATGTAGTGCAAACACCAAACAGTGCAAACCAGTCATCCAGAAAGATGATTTGTGTTTATGTGACAGATACTCCTTACTATTTATGTTTCAGGCTTCTAGGTTCAAACTGAACAAAACTATTGTGCATGGTGGAAGGGTGCTCTGTTGAAGCACTTCTGTCAAGCATTTTTGTACTTTTTGTATATTTCTGGCTGGAATTCAACATTTTTTTTTTTTATCATGCAGAGTATTAACAAATTGTAGAGGCTTCAAGATGTGAGAGGTTCATCTATAAGACTTATGGTCTCAGAATATGACACCTAGAGCAATATCATTTGAGACATACCTGCATCCACTGCAATACAGCTCAAATGACAAACTATCCTGTTTACCTCCCAGCTAAATGTCATTTTCACTTGGAATTTTAAGGGTTTATTAACAACCCAGGAACTATTTCAGATCCTGAAACAAGCACCCAAAATAAAATGCCTGTTCATTACAGCAGCCTCCTCAGTAGGCAATTGATAAAGGCAATGTGTTTAACCTATATTTTGTTTGGTATTATAGGCTAGTTCTCACAGAGGCGTCAAAAGTATTTCGGGGCTGTCCTGCCACAAATGTTAGAGAGAGGCTACTCTATCCTTTGCCCCATTTCCAAAACAGCTTCTTCCACCAGAAATTTCAACAAAAGGAAACATTTTAACCTTGTGTTATCAACATTCTTGATTCATGGGCCTTCTTGTGTGAGGAGGTGTAAAGAAGTGCTTCAGTCAAGATTCCCAATTGATCTCTGCAACATAAACTCAACTCATCTTTAGCATTTCTTCTGTGAGAACAATTCCTACAGCTAGTTTGTAAGGAGAGAACAGAAGGTATGCATGAGAAAATATTAGGGCATCTTCGTTAGTCATCTTCCATTAATTTCAAAAGATTTTCACAACTCCCACTGAAATGAGTGGCATTTATGAGGCATATGAATTTGGTACATTTGTCTTATAAATTAGGACAAGAATGTATGACCTGTTACCTGGCAAGTACACCCCAAGGAGAGACTCTAAAGATCTTGCCGGTTCCTCGTGAAAAGATAAAATGCATCGGTATATTGCATATCCCATAAATTTACAAAAAGTGGCAAAACATATATTTCACATTATATATAATATGGGCCCTGCAAAGTTTTCAAATATTTATATCATATAATATATAGTATATAGTATAATTATGTCTCATTTTTTAATGCACTAAAGTTTCAGACTGCAGAAAATTTGAAATATAAATGGGATGCCTTCTCAATGCTGCCCGTTAACTTTCTTTACTAAGATTATATGACTAATTCTAAAATTTCCTTCCTGTCATCAGTTTGTCAACACCTTGTTCCTTCTTCATGTTGCTTTTTCTGTCTGTAAATTTTATATTTACTGAAGTAAGAAGTTGGGGGGGGGTGGGGTTGTGTACACATTTAAACTTTAAAAAGAACTTAATTTTGTTTCTCAGCTTTTCTCTGTTTACACCAAGCAGTAGAAATAAATTTGTATTGTTAAATAAATCAATTAGTTGTTAAATAAGAATGTGTGCCTTTTCTCTGTTTATTTTGGTTTTTAAAAAAACTATTTTGGCTCTTCTTATCTATTTAAGGCCTGTACTGCTATAACTAAAGAGATGTGGTAGCTCAGTGGCTAAGACACTGAGCTTGTCGATTAGAAAGATCAGCAGTTCTGCAGTTCGAATCCTAGCACTGCGTAACGGAGTGAGCTTCTGCCAATCTAGCAGTTCGAAAGCATGTAAAAATGCAAGAAGCAAAATACTTTAGTCACGCCAGCCACATGACCACGGAGACATCTTCAGACAGCGCTGGCTCTTCGTCTTTGTAATGGAGATGAGCACCATCCCCTACAGCCAGAAATGACTAGCACTTATATGGAAGGGGAACGTTTACCTTTACCTTACTGCTATAAGTGGCAAGGTCCTATTTATATAAAATGCTTTTTTTTTATCACATCAGGTAGAGTCTCCAGGATATATCTGGTGTAATTTGGAGGTTGCCCAAAATGATGTGGGTCTCAGGATTTTCAACCAATTTTTGCCAAGACCTCAAAAGTCTGAATACCTAACCAGCAGTGGCTTGGGCTGAAAAATATAATCAGGATTAGAGCTGATTGGGAATTCAGTAACAAGCCAGCAAGAAATTCTTAAGATACTAGATTAAGAAGGGTAAAAAATATACCAGAAAAAGTCAATGGTAAACAACTATATTATATAAACAAAAAACCAACCCAACAGCATTGGGATCATGTCCAAATAGCCATCAGATGAACTTTTCCTCATTTTCTCCAATATTGTTACATAACACTTGTATTTGGTGACATCATGTCTATACAAAGAGCTTTCAGCAGGACAAACTCTTCGTCCCTCATATCCATGACTGTTTCCTGGATATGTGCGTATATGATTTGGGTGGGCTGAAAAGGGAACCTACTACATCAGAGTTTTAATGCTTATAATATGCATTTGCAGACCATACTCTCATACAAAACTAATAATAAATTGGAATGGTTTAGTTTGAAGGCATTGCCATTAGAGAATTATGTGATGCTGAGAACTATGTTCAACTTGAGGTGTAGCAGAATATATCCTTTAGTATATCTTTTCAACTGAACTATTTTGAAGGTTGCTTGAATACAAACTGGGTAGCGATAACCAACTTCAATTTCATTACCATGTCACAAAGACCCATTGCTAGTGAACAATTGTCCCTCGGGCACTAGAGGAATTGTATCATTTGATGAAGGGAAGGATTCCCAACTTTGCTTCCAATTAATCAAATATCTATTACCGCCGTAGATCAGAATAACCCTTTGAATGCAACATATACAAAATGAAACTAATAGAAAAAAAATAGAAACAAAAATGGAACGTACTCAGAGATATTGTGTGCCACTATCCCTACACTTGCGTCAGCATTCCGAGTAACACATTCCCCAAAAGCAGAACTCCAAGGCAGGTAGATTCCTCAAAAGATCATGCTTATTGGATACATCATATCGGCACAGCCAGTGGAAAACCAACTCTAAAAGTTCCCACAGTTTTTAGCCTAAGTAAAAGAACAAATCGTTCCTTCCCCAAATGTCACTGGTCACATTGTCCAATGTAAGTAGCTGGCAGGCTGCTTGGTCATTCCTCACTTCCTTCAATTGCCACCTGTTAGGATGACCTTGGTTCCCACAAGAAAACTTTTGTTTTGACTGTTAGCCCGTCTGTCTACTTCCCCCCCCCCCCCCCCTTCAGAGTTCGTGACAACTATGAGGCAGCAAAAGATTACTTCAGCCAGGTTCGCTTCAGAGTTGACAACTTGGTTGTGTTCACACTAAAGTTCCCTGGCAACTCAGGGAAGTTGTAAAGGGCAACAGACAGCACAAACTAATACCTCTATCTGGTAAGAATTTGCACAGTTGCAATGTGTGTGGTGCCAACAGCTCTTCTTGAGCAGCCAGGCAAAACAAAACAAGCCTTCATTCAAAGTAGTGGGAGGAGGGAATAACCTTGAGATACAGGAAGAAGGCAACAGTCAGATAAACTTGAATATGGGGCAAAGTTGTAACCTTAGAATATATTTCAGGTAGGACCTTCTCTGGTACACATGAAAATAAAGGAAAAGGGGGAGGAAGTATATTCGGACCTGCAAGATTCTGTTATTGTAGCTTTATAATAAAGATCATATTAACCTGTAGAGTGATCTGCTTTGAAGGTCTGACACTCCCAAATACAACCAGAAAAACATACTGCTCCATAAATCAGCATTTCTAGGCTTGTCAATGAGAGCAGAAAGCCCAATTCAAGCCCTAGGTGTTGCATTAAAGCAACTGATTCTACTTTTCGTTTATGCTGTACTCACATAATCCTGAAAAGATCTTGGAGATCAAATGTCGGCGAGTCTGAACTGCTTTTGCAAACTGCACAACAACGTTGCCAAGCTGTCATTATCAAAGGGGTGCAGGTCATTGCTTCTTTCTATTTGTCTTCTCCTTTTTTGACTTCTCCATCCTTTGATTATAAAAGGGATGTAGAGACTCGGGAAAGAGTCTAGAAAAGAGCAACAAAGATGATTAAGGGGCCGGAGGCTTAAAACATAAATAACTGTTGCAAGAATTGGGTTTGTCTAGTGAAAAGAAGGGTCACGGGTGACACGATAGCAGTGTTTCAATATCTGAGGGGTTACTACGAAGAAGAGGGGGGCGGTCAACCTATTTTCCAGAGCACCAGAAAGCAAGCAATGGGTGGAAATTAATCAAGGGGAGAAGTAACCTAGAACTAAGGAGAAATTAACCAGTGGAATGGCTTGCCTTCCATAAGTTGTGGACCACTTTTGACAAGAGAATTGACAGCCATTTGTCTGGAATGGTATAGGGTCTCCTGCTTCAGCAGGGGGGTTGGACTAGAAGACCTCCAAAGTCCCTTCCAACTCTTTTATTCTGTTATCTGAAAGACAGACATAAAGGGCACTGACATCCGCTCTGATTCTCAAAGAGGAACGGGGTGAACAATCTCTGAATGGGGTCATTTTTTGCTCACGGATGAGAGAGCAATTTATAGAGACAATTTCTGTAGATGTTCTATGCCTATACCATTCACCACAGCAGGTTTACAGGTTAAAAACAAGAAAACAAACAAAATTTCCAGCTGATTTCTGGATGCCAGAATGAAGGCTTTTTCCGCCTCATGAGATATCTATATACATCCCTGCTATATAAAAGCAGGCCTAGGATAGGGGTGTATAGTCATAAATCCAGTACCTAAAGTATACCAGAAAGAAGAAGGAAGTTATATGCAAAGCAACAGTAATTTCAATATTGGGAAGCTTAATAGCTACTATGGGAGCTTTTCTGCTGAAAGACAAGATACAGACAGTTAAAACAAACACGATCAAAGTTATTTAAATTTTACCCTATTAATATTTAATTCAACTGCATATTAAATATTACAAGTGTGTATCACAATTCTTCCTATGACTTTGCACTCAATTGCCCAAATGCTGGGAGATGATTTATGTGCAGAGCAGTGGGATATTATTAACTCATCTTATTTTATAGATTCCGGCAAACATTTTTATTGAAAATTGAAAAGTGCTACGAGGATACGTCCTTGCAGGTTCTGTAGCCTTGTGTATTAAGGTAAAAAAAAAAAAAAAGATTTGACCTAGCATGTTATTATTATGACTGGTTGCACAATCAGCCAGGTGTTTAGACTGGATTTGGCGTTTTTATCTGGCTATCAAGTCCTTCCCAAGGGCCTGTAATGGGAAGATGATGTGGTTTAATAGTGTTGGTGTTAAAGATATCCTCACAGAATGCAAGCTTGCTTCAAGTAAAGCTGCAGTTTGCAATTCACTGATGGTGAAGCAGCAGGTGTGAGGAAAGCCGTTCTTCCTCCCCAAAATATCTGGAAAAATATCTTCCTCCCAAAACCACTCTGGCACTAATAGCCAGATGGCCAATGATCTGTTTCTGGCTAGCCCCCACAGGCCTCATCTTACACAAACACAGCCTTTTAAAATTCCAACAACCTGTTTATATAATACAATATTGTTCAGAATCTCCCAATATTAAACAGAGGGAACTTATAAAATGGCTCCCAAATCCGAAGCAGGGCTCAGCAACCTTTCACTAGCCGGACATCAGGGCCCCCCCACCTCCTTGCAGACAATGTTATTTCTTCCCAGGTATCTCCTGGACTTCAACTCCCAGAATCCTCCAGTCAGCATGGCAGGGTAGAGCTTGAAATCATAAGGGGGATTTCTATCAGGGCATTCTCTATGCATTTGTTCCCTTCTCCCCCACCCCCACCCTTTTGCCTCCTATTTAACAAACTAGCAATCTTCTGCAAATTTACAGACTCCCCTAAGCAGTCAGAAAACACTTACTGTTACAAGACCTAATTTCACTTCTGATAGGCAAAGGATGCTTAGAGCCACCTTGATGACTGTGGCTGTGTGAGCATCTACTCTCCATCTGGGCTTCATGACCACACCAAACTGATTTTTTTTAAAGAATTTAAAATTTAGAATACAATAGAGCTGGAAGGGACCTTGGAGATCTTCTAGTCCAGCCTGCTGCTCAGCAGGAGACCCTATACCATTTCAGACAAGTGACTGTCTCAATCTCTTCTTAAAAACCTCCAGTGATGGAGTGCCCACAATTTTTGGAGGCACTGGTTAATTGTCCTCACTGTTAAGAACGTTCTCCTTAATTCCAGATTGCTTCTCTCTTTGATTGGTTCCCAACCATTGTTTCTTGTTCTGCCAAAGCTATTTCAGTTTGTGTAGGAAGCCAGACAGTCACTTTAGAGGTTTCTTTTCTAAACAGTTGAGTTCCTGCCTTATACACCTTTTCAGAACAATTGTACACTTGGGGGCAGAGGAAGAATGTTTGAAAAAGTTAATTTGATATCCACTAGATGTCAGTATAACCATGTTTTGCACAACTTAATACTCTTTCCTTCTCCTATTTTCTCCTCAGCAACCCAGTGAGGTGGACTGGTAAGTATTTAAAATAAAGCACTGATCCCTTCAGAGGCCTCTTTCCCCAATCAACCTGTGTGCACATATATTCTGGGAGTTTGGTTTTCTTTCAGGAAAAGTATGCATTCTGTTTCACACGCACTCTTATGCACAATCTCAGTTAGTGTTGGTGCAGGGAGAGGGGGCAAATTGAGAGAGCATCAGAAGGACAGCATCATAAGGATGGGCTGTGAGGGAATTTATTTTATTATTTTATTTTTACCTCTCTTTTATCTTTTATTTTAGTAACTCAAAGTGGTCAACATACTTAATATTCTTTCCTTCTCCTATTTTCTCCTCAGCAACCCAGTGAGGTGGACTGGGCTCAGAGTGACTGGGTCAGGGGTTTTCATGGCTAAGTTGGGGCTAGAACTCACAACCCTTCTAAGTTAGCACCTTAGCCATTGTACCAAATTGGCTCTCATACAATGGGCAACACTCCTACCTCAAGGGAACAGAGGAAAGTGCGTTGATAGATGGATGAGCATTTATCCTCAGAGGTTGGTCGGGTGATTCTCTGTCCAACCTGCCTCACAAGGTTGTGGTGGTGAGTCAGAAGTAGAAGGAAGGCACTTTAGCTGAGCCTTACCTTGGCTTCCTGAATGGAAAGGCAGGATATAAATTAAATAAATGATAGTGGTAGAATTAGCTCTGTCAGAGATGGCTTACTTTCTCTCTCCTTCTATGGCTTGTGACTGCTGTTATTTTGTCCACTTGAAAGAATCAGTTCTGTTTTTCGAATGAGTTTCATAATACAACCCTCAATTCATAGCCTGGTGAATATAATACTTTAAAACTTCTAAACAAGGCTTCTTTCTTCTCCCTTTCAATCCTGGTTCAATTACTTATTTCCTTCACCACATCTCCATCTGGGGGTCCTCTGCCCCCAACCAGATTTGGTATACAACTTGGGTTCCTCCTAAACCAGAGGTGTCAAACTTGAATTGTCATGTGACGTATCGTGACTTCCCCGCTTCACTAAACTGGGCGTGGGCATGGCCAGTGCATGACACATCCGGCCCACAGGCCAAGAGTTTGACACCCCTGTCCTAAATTCACAACTGCTGCTCAAAGAACAAGTAGCTATCCTGGCTAGGAGGGCTTTCGCATAGCTTCATATTGTGCACCACTGAACCCATTCCCACATCATAAGGTTCTGCTCACAGTCACTCTTTCTTAGATGGCCTTAGGATTCATAATTATAATGAAATAAACATTATGGTTGGTGGTTTCAGGATATATTAGGTTTGCATTATGGTGTTGGTGTAGTGTTTTGCTGCTTAGTAGTTTTAATGGACACCACTTTGAGTCCTTGGAGAGTAATAGCAGTATAAAAAGGCAGCAAGCAAATAAAGCATTATACCAGTAGACACCCTCAACTTTTTTTTTTTTAAGAAAATGGTCTAAAAGGAGAGTTTTTTTTAAAAAAAAACACACTGTTCTGCATGTAACTAGAAATGAGGCAATTGGGAGTTGTCCTTTTTAAAGTCTCAGAAACTTGCTGTTTGGAGCAATTTGCTGCCTTTTTTGTTTATTACAATATTGCCAAGCAAACCTGGTTGGCATGCCGGAAAGAAATGACACTAATGTGGCTGTTGCTTTGTTGTTGCTGTTGTGCTATTGCTGTTTAGCTACCTGGCTGCTTTAGTTTATCTAAGAAAGACAATATGGCCTTATCAAAATGACATTGAACATAAATTTCTCAGGATCAGGTCTGGAGGAGTGAGGCAAAATACTGTGTCCTTTCCCTCTTCCACCCAATTTTGAAAACGGAAAGGCCCTCATTACCAAAGAAGTCCATCTTTTCATCTGTTGGTTGGCAACGTTAGGCAGGAGGAAAATTTGCAGCCCCTTTTTGTGGCCTCCAAAGTCCTCTAAGATCATACAACCAGAATTTGGCCAGAGACTCATTCCTAACAGACAGGAAGCAGCAGGTGAAGCTAGGCGGAATCACATCCGATACCTGTACAATTAGTACAGCCCCCCCCCCAAGGCTTTCTCCACTTCTCTTCTCCCTATATACCAATGACTGAATCTCAAACGATCCATCTGTTAAAATACTGATGTTTGCAGATGACGCAACAGTGATTGGTCTCATTCGAGACAATGATAAATCTGCATATAGACGGGAGGTTGAATAACTAGCCTCGTGGTGGGACCGGAACAATCTGGAACTGAACACGCTCAAAACCATTAAAATGGTGGTAGACTTTAGAAGAAACCCTCCCATACTACCACCTCTTACAATACTAGACAACACAGTATCAGCAGTAGAGACTTTCAAATTCCTAGGTTCTACTATATCACATGACCTAAAATGGACACCTAACATCAAAAATGTCATCAAAAAAGTACAACAAAGAATGTTCTTTCTGCACCAACTCAGAAAGCTCAAACTGCCCAAGGAGCTGATGATACAGTTCTACAGAGGAATGATTGAGTCTGTCATCTGCACCTCTATAACTGTCTGGTTTGGTTCTGCAACCCAACAAGACAAACACAGACTTCAGAGAGTAATTAGGACTACAGAAAAAACAATTACTACCCACCTGCCTTCAATCAAGGACCTGTATACTGCAAGAGTCAAAAAGAGGGCTGTGAAAATATTTACAGACCCCTCACATCCCGAACACAAACTGTTTCAAGTCCTTCCCTCAAAACGACACTATAGAGCACTGTACACCAGAACAACTAGACACAAGGACAGTTTTTTTCCCCAAACGCCATCACTCTGCTAAATAAATAATTCCTTCAACACTATCCAACTATTTACAAAGTCTGCACTACTATTACTGTTAATCTTCTCATCACTCCTTAGCACCCATCCCCTCCTCCTTGTGACTGTATGATTGTTACTTTGTCATTTGTATCCTTACGATTTATATTTCCTAGTATGATTTGATTGCTTATTGTACCCTATGACTATTATTAAGTGTTGTACCTTATGATTCTTTACTCTTGATGAATGTATCTTTTCTTATGTACTAAAAGATTAACTAAAAGACCACTTTCTCCTACCTGTCCTTACTTAAATCTTCTTCAGAGATCCTATTCCAGCAGAAAAAATTTGCAGTAATGATATCTCAGCTACTGCTTTCCAAAAGAAGTTTGGCTGGTATTGCTCATTTATTTTGTTGCCACCAGCTTAAACGTTTTCTGCTTACCCACTTTTCCATTAATATGCCCAATCTGGACTTTTCAGTCTTCAATTCTGTGTATTTGTTTTTGAAATGTGCCCTTCGTTGGCGATATATTTTTGTTGATTTTGATCTGCCAGTATTAACAGTTGGAACCAGCAACTTGGTTGTTAAGCTGGTTCGTTGCTAAGTGAAACTGCTACCGTGGTTACAATCTTCCTTCAGCTTTCCTTTGCTTTACAGACCTACAAAAGTTGTAAATGCAAGAATTGTTTCTTTTTTCATCACCACTGTAAGAGAACACTGAACAAGGGAGTTGCTAAACAAGGACTACTTTACAATATTTTCTTCTATTTCACATTTAAATTGTTTATGCTGTAAGATCACAGAAAGTTTCATTACAGTGCATCACAAAAGCTCCCAAGCAAAGAAACTCATTTTTCCTAAATCTGATTAAAATCATTTCCAAGGGGCTGCATTTTAGTTTTACCCTTATGTATATATGGCATTGAGGGACACTGTGGCTCAATGGCTAAGACACTGAGCTTGTCGATCAGAAAGGTCGGCAGTTCTGCAGTTCGAATCCCTAGCACCATGTAACAGAGTGAGCTCCCGTTACTTGTCCCAGCTTCTGCCAATCTAGCAGTTTGACAGCATGTAAAAATGCAAGTAAAAAAATAGGGACCACTTTGGTGGGAAGGGAACAGTGTTCCATGCGCCTTCGGCGTTTAGTCATGCCAGCCACATGACCACGGAGATGTTTTTAGACAGTGCTGGCTCTTCGACTTTGTAACCGAGATGAGCACCACCCTCTAGAGCCGGAAGCAACTAGCACGAGGGGAACCGTTACCTTTATATATGATATTGGACGTGAATTGGACATGCATTTAATGACTGCCTCATTTAGTGACTGCAGTTACAATGGTAATGAAATAGGAACTTTGCAACCAATGCTCACAAAATTGTAAAACTGATGTTTCACTTAATGACTGCTTCACTTAACTAGTGAATTGCTGGTGCCAACAAGGATTACCTATAAACAAGGATTACCTATATCTATTGGAGAAATGGTAATAGAGAAATTAGAGTCAACAACAATATGTGTGTGTGTGTGTATGTGTGTTGCAATAAATGATGATATGTCAGTTGAATTTAGATGATTTTGGGGAGGGGGAATCAACTGGGATTAAGCTTGATTTTATTTGAATATAGGACTGACAGAAATTTCCACAATAATAGGTTAGATTGGGAAACTGAAAAAACATCCTAGAAGATACCAGAAGTTGGTTTGACTCTAGGGAGAGTAAGAACAAGAATAAGTAATGCACAACACACACATACATTAGAGAGAAAGCTGTCAGCCACCTTGATATATAATATTATTTGAAGTCAAAAGCATGCATTCAAACCACTGTGTTGTTCATTTTTGTTGAAATAAAAAGATGTCTGCGTATCAGGGAATAAGGGGTTTTCATGAAGGCTGAAACATGGAACAAATATGCACTTCTCAAAAAAATAAAGGGAACACTTGAACAACAAAATATAACTCCAAGTAAATCACACTTCTGTGAAATCAAACTGTCCACTTTGGTAGCAACACTGATTGACAATCAATTTCACATGCTGTTGTGCAAATGGAATAGATAACAGGTGGAAAGCATAGGCACTTAGCAAGATATCCCCAATAAAGGAGTGGTTCTGCAGGTGGTGACCACAGACCATTTCTCAGTTCCTATGCTTTCTGGCTGATGGTTTGGTCACTTTTGAATGCTGGCGGTGCTTTCACTCTAGTGGTAGCATGAGACGGAGTCTACAACCCACACAAGTGGCTCAGGTAGTGCAGCTAATCCAGGATGGCACATCAATGCGAGCTGTGGCAAGAAGGTTTGCTGTGTCTGTCAGCGTAGTGTCCAGAGCATGGAGGCGCTACCAGGAGACAGGCCAGTACATCAGGAGATGTGGAGGAGGCCATAGGAGGGCAACAACCCAGCATCAGGACCGCTACCTCCGCCTTTGTGCAAGGAGGGACAGGAGGAGCACTGCCAGACCCCTGCAAAATGACCTCCAGCGGGCCACAACTGTGCATGTGGCTGCTCAAATGGTCAGAAACAGACTCCATGAGGGTGGTATGAGGGCCCGACATCCACAGGTGTGGGTTGTGCTTACAGCCCAACACTGTGCAGGACGTTTGGCATTTGCCAGAGAACACCAAGATTGGCAAATTCGCCACTGGTGCCCTGTGCTCTTCACAGATGAAAGCAGGTTCACACTGACCACATGTGACAGACATGACAGGGTCTGGAGACACCGTGGAGAACGTTCTGCTGCCTGCAACATCCTCCAGCATGACCGGTTTGGCAGTGGGTCAGTAATGGTGTGGGGTGGCATTTCTTTAGGGGGCCGCACAGCCTTCCATGTGCTTGCCAGAGGTAGCCTGACTGCCATTAGGTACCGAGATGAGATCCTCAGACCCCTTGTGAGACCATATGCTGGTACGGTTGGCCCTGGGTTCCTCCTAATGCAAGACAATGCTAGACCTCATGTGGCTGGAGTGTGTCAGCAGTTCCTGCAAGATGAAGGCATTGATGCTATGGACTGGCCCGCCCATTCCCCAGACCTGAATCCAATTGAGCACATCTGGGACATCATGTCTCGCTCCATCCACCAATGCCACGTTGTACCACATACTATCCAGGAGTTGGGGGATGCTTTAGTCCAAGTGTGGGAAGAGATCACTCAGGAGACCATCCGCCACCTCATCAGGAGCATGCCCAGGCATTGTAGGGAGGTCATACAGGCACATGGAGGCTACACACACTACTGAGCCTCATTTTGACTTGTTTCAAGGGCATTACATCAAAGTTGGATCAGCTTGTAGTGTTTTTTTCCATTTTAATTTTGGGTGTAACTCCAAATCCAGACCTCCATGGGTTGCTAAATTTGATTTCCACTGATAATTTTTGTGTGATTTTGTTGTCAGCACATTCAACTATGTAACGAACAAAGTATTTAATAAGAATATTTCATTCATTCAGATCTAGGATGTCTTATTTTTGTGTTCCCTTTATTTTTTTGAGCAGTGTACTATTCTAGAGAAACAAGTGGCAAAGCTTTGAAGAATTTGGGCATGGATCATTTCATATTAGCTGGAAAAATGGAATGAAAAGTTTTTCAAGGCATATCAAACAAAAATAAAGTTGATTTGTGCCTTAGAATCCTTCATATATCAATCACTTTACAGAAGAGCTGTGCTTGCCCCCATTGAATGAGCTAAAATTCTTCTCATTTAAACCCTCATTTCTTAAGGAGCCGAGTCAACTTTTTCATTTCTTCTGACATGCTCAACTCTCTTGGGGAGATAGTGAAACAGAGGTGGGTATTCAGCAGGTTTCGACTAGTTCTGGAGAACGGGTAGCGGAAATTTTGAGTAGTTCACAGAACCGGCAAATACCACCTCTGACTGGCCCTGCCCCCATCTATTTTCTGCCTCCCGAGTCCCAGCTGATCATCTGGGTTTTCTTTTGTTGCCCAGCACAGGAGAACGGAGCTGGAAAGCAGGTTAGTGGGGTGGGGAGGGAATGGGGATTTTGCAGTATCCTTCCCCTGCCACGCCCACCAAGCCAAGCCATGCCCACCAAGTCATGCCCAAAGAACCAGTGGTAAAAAAATTTGAATCCCACCACTGCAGTGAAAGCAAAAGAAAGCTAACGTCATTGACAAATAAAAGAGACACAATGAAGCTCTCATTCTTGGATAAATATATGTAAGAAAGAATATATAAAATAATTCCATCTTAATTCTATATGGTATAAAGAGACAACAGAGAGAAACTGACAGGCTTTCAGGTTTCTGTTATTATATACCCTGCAACAATAAAGGGGTCCAACTGACACATCCTTGTAACAAAGGGTGAAGCTACTCAGAGTTGCCTTATCGGTGATATGGGTTGTATATAAATTTAATAAATAAATAAAAATAAATAAAGAAGATGCATGCTCCCACACACAGCCATTTTCACTTCTTAGATACAACAGATATAAATACCTACAATAGCAGGTTACTCACTGTTTTTCACAGTTACTCACTGTTTTTCTACCAGTGTTTGACTGTTTCATAATAAGCAAATCATAGATATATATTCCTTGCAAATCATAGATATATATTCCTTGCAAATCATAGATATATATTCCTTGCCCATAGGAATATACTTACACTTATAACATACCTTTGAAACTTACACTTATAGCATACATTTTTCTAAGCAGATACCTACAGCACACATATAGCGTTCTTACTCATTCTTGGGTCTCAGAATGGCTCAATCTCTTTTTCTGCACATTCACATCTCATTCCCACTCATCTATGTCTGTCATCTAACAAAATAACAGCACCACCATGCATTACATTCATTCAGAATCTTGCACAATTTTCCCCAAACTCATCTCTAGTTCTTTTGTTATCACCACACACTGGAGTATAACATTTATTTATCACCAGCCTGTGGAGTCAACTTATTATATGCTCCTATTGATATATAGATGAGACCAACTCATACTTTCTGATGTACATATTAACCTTTCCTTCATAATTTTATCTACCCCTCACTCCAATTTCTCTTCCTATATGACAAGTTTGCAATCTTCTACAGTACATGCAATGGTCATGCACTAGATAAGCCCATAGATACTAGCTTTCATTGCCCATTATGGCTTTGGTCAATTGAAGCTTTTACATAGCACTTTTTAGTATTCTAGGATATGATTATAGGAAATATACCACAATGCAGTTAATCCAACCTGTCCCCAAGTTCAACACTGAGCATGTGTTAATAACCTTAACAGCTCAGAATGCCTTCTTTAAAAACAAGTAAGCCAACTTAGAATTGCTGCCAAGGCAAGATCTTTGAAAATAAGAGCATCCAGAAGGTGGGAAAATATTTTCTTAATGTAGCAGAACTATGGATTTCTAGCTGTGTCAAAATGTACCAATTTTGCATAAGTAATATATGTTAACAGATCTGCATTTTGAAACTGATCTGCAATTCCTAATGTGTATTTTTAACGGAAACAGTTGTAATTTGAAAGATATTTCAAATTTCTTCGTTTCTTTTGATAATGAGTCACTGCCAACGTTAAATAAAGCACTGAGAATGACATGGAGTGGTTTTGGTATGATCTGTAAATTTCCTTATTATTCTCCTTTTTAAGGGAGACCGTTAAGTTTGTTGAATGCAGATGTTTGTGGTTTCATTTATATGAAAACTACTCACTTCCTGATATTAGGACCGGCCCTTGTAAAATACTCCTATTTCAGTGGACCCAAGATGTAGCTTTATAAATTAAATTTACAAATTTAAATTTATTCTCTTGGCAAATAATATTTACGGCAATAAAAAGATTGTATGCATATGTGCACACATGTACATGTACACTTGTGTGTACGTGCACACACACGCACGCGCACACAAGCATGCATTATGCTGTTTAGATGATAGTCATTTTTTTAATTTTTCATCATATATGAAAATACATTTCATATAAATAAAAGAGGAATGTTGATACTTCTTGAGTAATATATGATGAGAATTTAGGCATCTGTGACTGACCAAGAAAAGTTTGCCATCCATGGTTTATCTTTGGGGCAATACTAAATGCATTTGGATATTCAGAATTAGAGTTTACATTACTCCCATTACATTACAACCTTTTCTACTGAAAGATGAAGTCCAACGTAATTGGAAATTTGGGGGAAAGCTGATGATATCATATTTTCCTTGAAAGTTGCAAATTAATCATCTACAGCCCTAATCCCTTGGTTCATCTTTTCAAAGATATTTCCTTACTCAGGGTCTTCATCAATGGCAGAGCTTTTAATGTGCTGCCTGCATTCAGAGATATATCTCTGCTTGTTGAACAGCCAGCCAAAAAAACCAGCCCAGGAAATGTTTGATGACATTTTTGCATTAGGTCATAAACTTTTATGATCATGTTTATGTCATAAAATGTTTTATAAAATTTTGCTAAATTTCAAATCCACGGGAGTCACGGGTCCAAGATTTTTTTGATGCATTCTGTAAATTAGCCGATGTGGCTACCTTAATTCCAAAATTGTCCTAGGATACATAATTTAGTCCATTTAAAAGTTACAGGATTGAAAGCTTTAGTTGTATATATGGGTTATGGATGTTTCTAATGCTGTATGGTTTTGACAGACCACCACAAATGAGTCCACGGAACAAAACAATTCTCTAATCAGTCTCACACTATTTTGTGTTTCCTAATTTTCAGTAGGGAAGATGTTAGCAGGTATTTCACTGCAAAGAAAACCAAGAGCCACCAGGTGGAGCTGGTGGAATATATCAGGGAAGAACTGAACAGAGATCTCATGCCTTTGACTTCCTTGTACTGCAGTTCCAAAATTATTCTCCATGCCACCCACCCGCTATTGTTTGGTGGTTGATTCTACATCAAATTGATGTGCAGCATTTCAGCAGCTGCTTTGCATCGTTTTATGTTGATGTTGTGACTTTTAAGAATGCTCATTACTTGAAAATGTTAACTCTTCAGGAGAACACGCTGTGAACATTCTGCTTTCATTTTCCCATGATTTATGTGGATCTTAAATCAGTTTGCCTGGGAATAGACGGTTTATACTGCTGAGACTGGGGGTTCATAAACTTCTGCCTTTGTTGGAACGTTGTGGTGAAAGCTGCTTTAATAGGAAGTAGTTGGTGAATAATTTTTTTCTGCAAAATAGAGCAGTAATAAACGATTACCTCCTCTTTTGCTGATACTGGGAAAGGACAGAATCCTGAATATAATCCAATAAGCAACAGGTTCAGAAGGTGCCATGGCTGGCCACAGACAAAATTAATAACTGTAAGGCATTTCAGGGCCTTTCAAGGGAGAGCTTCTTCTATAAGTGGAAGTCATCTTTAAATTTGGAGGGGAGGGGGAACCAAGACCCCAAACCAGGGGTGTCAAACTTGATTTCATTGAGGGCCACATCAGCAGAGGTGGTATTCAGCAGGTTCTGACCAGTTCTGGAGAACCGGTAGTGGAAATTTTGAATAGTTCAGAGAACGGCAAATACCACTTCTGACTGGAGATGTTATAGTATCCTTCCCCTGCCACGCCCACCAAGCTACACCCACAAAACCGTTAATAAAAAAAATTGAATCCCACCATTGCGCATCAGGGTTGTATTTGACCTTGGGGGGTGGGGTGGGGTGGCAGAGCCATAGTGAGTGTGGCCAGCTCGATGGCATTCATCGAGGCTCCATTTCCGGCCTACGATGGCCTCCTTCAGCCCTCTACCAGTGAAAACGGAGCTTGAGAGGAGCTCCATTTTAGCTGGCAGAGGCACTGCAGGCTGGTCCTTTGCTATTTCCAGGGCAGGCCCGTGGGCCAGATCTAAGCACTCTGTGGGCTGGATTCGGCCCGTGGGCCTTATGTTTGACACCCCTGCCCCAGAGCAACGTGCAATTGTCAAAGCATTCCAGAAGATGTCTCCAAATTTCCACCAAATGGTAATGATTGTTTATGGGATCAAAAGGGAACTTATCCAACCAAGGTGAACAACCGTGTTCATTTTATTAATACAATTGTTATTCATTAAAATAAAAGTTAACGGAAATTAATTTTTATCCTGGCTTCTCCAATTTTTTTTTCTGATCCAAGCCAGTTTTCAGAACATGATGTGTACAAGCAGTCCAGGCTTACTGGCTGCCTCGTTTAGTGACCATTCAAAGTTACAACTGTGTAAAAAAATAGCTTTGCATTTATAAATGTCAAACATCCTACAGTCACATGATTGCTATTTGGGTAGATACAGATACAGATAATCAGAGTTGGAAGGGACCTTGTAGGTCATCTAGTCCAACCCCCCGCCTAAGCGGGATACCCTATACCATTTCTGACAAATGGCAGTCCAATCTCTTCTTGAAGATCTCAACTGATGGCGCTCCCACAACTTCCGAGGGCAAGCTGTTCCATTGGTTGATTGTTCTCACTGTCAGAAAGTTTCTCCTTGTTTCCAGGTTAAATCTCTCCTTGTTCAGTTTCCATCCATTATTCCTTGTCTGGCCTACAGGAGCTTTAGAAAATAGCTTGACCCCCTCCTCCCTGTGACAGCCCCTCAAATATTGGAAGACCACTATCATGTCTCCCCTGGTCTTTCTCTTTACTAGACTAGCCAAGCCCAGTTCCTGCAACTGTTCGTTGTATGTTTTAGCCTCCAGTCCCCTAATCATCCTGGTTGCTCTTCTCTGTACTTTTTCTAGAGTCTCAACATCTTTTTATAATGTGGTGACCAAAACTGGATGCAGTACTCTAGGTGTGGTCTAGGTATTCTAGGTGTGCTCTAGGTATTAGTACTTCCCTTGATCTTGACTGTATCCCTCTGTTAATACAACTTAGGATTGCATTAGCTTTTTTGGTGGCAGCTGCACACTGCTGGCTCATATTTAGCTGGTTGTCCACTAAGACTCCAAGATCCCTCTCACAGTTACTGCTATTGAGCCTGGTTTCACCCAGTCTATATGTGTACTTCTGGTTTTTCTTGCCTAAGTGTAGGACTTTACTTTTCTCTATATTGAATTTCATTTTATTAGATATGTGCTTTGCAACCAGCACACATTTACAACCCACAGTCATGCATGTCCCACAGCTATGCAATTTGCCATTTGTGGTGTTTCACAACTCGCTTGCAACAAGCAGGGTTAATAGAGAAAGTGGAAGTAACATCATAAATCATGTCACCTTTCGTTTCCCTTTAATGGTCAAAAAGAAAATGTGTTTTTAAGCTCATGATGTTCGCCTTAGTGATCATGATACTTTGCAATGGTACCTGCTGGTGTCAATTGTGGGCACTAAACAAGGACTGCCTATTACATGCCATTCCAAGACTGAAAAATGTTCTGCTTCTTACTTCTAAGAGTTTATTTTCTAGTAGAGTAAACCTTAAGAATGCCAGTGCTGTAATTGCTACCGGAGTTAAATAATATAAACAATTTTACTAAGGTAACTTTTCAAAGAAAACATGGGCAAAACATGTTAGTATTTTTTTGGGGTGGGTGGGTGGGGAACCAAACCTGCACTTTGTTTAGTCTAATAACTTTAAGTTGTTTCTTTTTTTCCTTTCCCATTGAGTGTGCTAATCCATTAAGGTAGCAATTATAGAAATTACAGTACAGTAAATTTAATATATTTCTCCAAAAGATTAGGTACAGTTATATGATATTTCACTTCCTTTCCTTCCATCACTTCATAAGAAACAGCTTAGATTAAAATTGTGATGTTGTCTTTGAAAAAGTAAGTTTCCTATTTATTATTCCTACTTCAAATACCCCCATTTTGTTTAAAATTTGCAATTCCTTTTCAAAGGCTCATTAAAAAGTCACAGGAAATTGCCTGTTTCTTTCCCCTGGGATCAGTATATATGTGTGTGTACGTTTGTGTGGCTATATGTGTGTTTGTGTGTTGTCCACCTATGCATTTCCAACATGAAAAGAAGATTGTGATTATTTGGATCTAAATGAGCATGGCTAATTTTGCTTGAAGAACCTATTTGGGTTAAGTTGTAGGCTTTAGATTTGAATGGGGGTTACAAACCCCTTGGAAATGAAACTGTACTGCCATTCCTTGGGACACTAAATATGCCAACTTACTTCAACGTGTTTTTTTTTAAAGGAAACCTACAATTTGAGTTATTTTATTCATTTCATTTTAGCAGGTATTTAAAAGAGGGAAAGAGAACAAAAAAGAGATTTACCAGCTATATAAAACTTGAATAAGAATTTTCAAAATAACATTTACATTAGCATTGGGTTTAAAGGTGACCTTGTATCAATTTAGCATTTTAAAAACATTGTTGGAACAATAGTAATTAGCCAATGAAGCCAATATAAGGAGGCTCATCAATCAGAATAAATTAATAGGAATTTCTTTCTAATCTGAAACACCTGTTTTTATTTATAACAAATCAAGAAAAATCTAAGGTTTGAAAGTTTTAAGAGAAACCCAAACTTTGGATGTGATACAAGTCTATGTGCAGGCTTTTAAAGAGATATATAAAGCAATGATGATGAAACTTTTTGAGCTCGGCGTGTCAAAAATTTGGAAAATGCCTCACTCAATTCTCCTGGAATGTCACCCCCTCCCTCAAATAAAAGAGAAACAATTATCTATTCCCCATCTGTGCCAGCCTAAAAAGTAGCCCTTGACAACAGACCAGAGGCTAGGCCTGAAGTCAAGGCTTCAACTTCAGCCTCTTAGAAGAATAATTTGGGGTTCCAACTCGAGCTGGGGTTGCACAAGAATAAATAAAAATCAGATCCAGACAACTGTGAGGAAAGAAGAAATATTTATTCCTGAAAGCAAACAATAGGGGCAGCTACAGAAAAATGGGGTACAGTGACCCAGTTATACAGGAGAGCTTGTCCTGGGTGTGGAAGTGTTTTCATGCTGATTCTAGGGTGACATTTGAGGTGTGTGTGTGTGTGTGTGTGTGTAGAGTTGTCATCTGTGATGTTTATTGTTGTAAACATGCAGTTCTGCTGGAAGACCTAATTTAATTAACTCTATTGTATTCAAGACCTTCTCCTTTGATATGTGGATTAGATCCGTGTAACCTATTTGGAGGTTTGAGTAAGATTGAGTAAAAGATTTCCCTCCGTTTGCTATTTTTATTTGATTAACTTAGTTTCAGCTTAAAGTCTGTAGAGATTCTCAGTCATCCAGGTCATGGTTGTCCCAAAGGTGTTTTTTTTCAGGAGGCAACTGGACTTTCTTGTTGTTCTTTTGAAGATGTTTCGCTTCTCATCCAAGAAACTTCTTCAGCTCTGACAGGATAGTGGGGAATGGAAAGATTAGCTTCAGCTTGACTGTCAGTTATCTAGTGGAGATACTGATTCTCAGCCCATTGTGGATTCTATTAATGTTTTAAGGGAAGATGGAAATGGTATAAAGAATAAGATATATTTTGATATAAAACTTCTCACAAGCCCTAGCACAACTGCTGTCACTGAGCCTTAGGCAATGGTGCACTCTCAGGATCTGCCACAAGCCACTTAACTTCAAGCTATGTTCTCTTTCTGTGGACAGGCCCCTGTGGTTTAGCTGAGGCTACGCTGGGTCGTACAAAGTTTTTGTTCTTGAAATAGCTTCGGTGAATGGCCTCTGCAGCCTCTAAAAACTGCAAAAGCATGCCCTCTTCTCACCTGATACATGACTACATGGAGACACACCCTATTCTTGCACAGCCTCTGCAGCCTCTGGAAAAAAGAAATCACACAAGAACAGGGTGTGTTTTTGAGAATAGTTGTTGTTGGGTATTGGTGAATGCTGGCGTGCCACCCAAAACACTGTGGTGTGTCACCTTTGACACAAGTGTCACAGATTGGCTCTCAATGATTAAAGAAAGCCTCACCTCGACCACTCTATCTTTCTCAACTTTAAGATGTGTGTGGACTTCAAGTCCTGGAATTCACCAGTCAGCAACTTTGCTAAGGTTGAAAACAGTTGCAAAAAGATGAATATTGTCACCCCAGCTTGTCTTCTGATGCAGCAGCATTCCTAAAAGAAAAAAGAAAAAAAAAGAAAACTTCTACTTTTCACGTTACTGCTTTTCAGTAGAATTGACCATTGCAAGTGAATCTGTTCATTTCAGGAAAAGCAGAGCCCTTGCTCCAACAGAGGCAGTTCTCAAAGATTTCTGACCAGTATAGTTTTGAATGAAGTTAACAGGAGCTGCTCTTCAGTTGTAGTTTCCAAAACTTGACCTGAGTGAAAACATATGGTCTATTTTTTTTCATGAACAGGAAAATAATTATCTAATGAGGGAAGTCACCCCTCCTAGAAGAATGAATTATTTTGAGAAACATTAAAAAAGGCAGAATATTATATTTCCATAAAGAAGACGCATGCTCTTGGAAAGCAGTTCCCACATTTGTTAGTAGCCCCAGCAGTACTGGGCCAGCCTATCTACAAGACAAAAGACCTTCAACTCCAGGGTGATGGGATTAAGACATGTGCCTCCAGGACATAATAGGATTATCTAGCAGCAGAGCTTACTACATTGCACAATCTCCTAAGGACATTGCATCATCCAGCAAACTTCAACCAAACTTGACCCAGACAAACATGACCCCACATGGCCCCATGGGAGTCTGACAATATAATACATGTTCTTGAACAGGAACAGGAAGCTCAAGTGCAAAGCCCAAGAGAAGGTATGTGTTGTGTTGGCAGACGGACACACCAGGCAGACACGGTGCTGAAGAATAACGTTTCTTTTATTTGAAAGGTAACAGGTTATCGTGGCTGCCCAGCTGGGCTGGCAGCCAGCTGGCTGGAGCGGCTGATGCCATTTGACAGCTCCTTTTATAGTCTGCTGTCAAACGGCACCAACCAATGGGAACAGTCGGTGCTCCCGCTCAGAATGCGGACCAGATTGAAGACTTAGCTAGTGAGGGACACTACACCCCTTTCCCCTAGCTAAGTGCATGCACGGCCCTGCCTACTGAGGATCCATGGTACAGAAGAGGAAGTTGAACTAGTAGCTGCTTTGCGCACCTCCCCCATCTTGGCTTCCAGAACCCGACCTGTCGCAGGGTAGGAGCACCTGGCCTGGGAAGGAGACCCTGACAAGCTTGGTGAGTAACCCTGCCTTGGTGACCTCCAGCATGTGGTGGAGCAGGGGTCCCCGAATCCTAAGGGCTGTGGGTCAGTACTGACAGTCGCCTGTTTGGAACCAAGCTGCAGAGATGGCAGGCAAGTTCCATTTGGGCGAGCAGCGTGCGAGTTTAGCTGTGGCTTGCGTGAAGGGAGATGTGCAGAAGGTGGGGGACCGCTGAGCTAGGGAGTTGACTATGAAGGTCAAGGACTAAGGGCCGAAAGAGGAGCAGGCACGTCGTGCTCCCTCGGCCCCCTTAGGACGGGAAGGTCAAGGCCTAAGGGCCGAAAGAGGAGCAGGCACGTCGTGCTCCCTCAGCCCCCTTAGGGCAGTGACAATCCAACCTGGTCAAGGCCTAAGGGCCGAAGAGGAGCAGGCACGTCGTGCTCCCTCGGCCCCCTTAGGACGGGAAGGTCAAGGCCTAAGGGCCGAAGAGGAGCAGGCACGCCGTGCTCCCTCAGCCCCTTAGGGCAGTGACAATCCAACCTGGTCAAGGCCTAAGGGCCGAAAGAGGAGCAGGCACGTCGTGCTCCCTCGGCCCCCTTAGGACGGGAAGGTCAAGGCCTAAGGGCCGAAGAGGAGCAGGCACGTCGTGCTCCCTCAGCCCCCTTAGGGCAGTGACAATCCAACCTGGTCAAGGCCTAAGGGCCGAAAGAGGAGCAGGCACGTCGTGCTCCTCGGCCCCCTTAGTGCAGTGACAATTCAACCTCCCACCTACCAGCTTTTGACCCCCTGGGGACATATTGCCACTGCCAAGGAATGCAAGCCCAGGTGGCAGGACCCTAATGGTGGGTGCGCGCCTCCTTGTTCAGCACCTGACACCCACCACCCCCTGATTGCAGGACCCCTTCCCCCAGAGTCACTTGGAAGGGGGTAGAGAGACAATTTGTCTGCGGCTGTGAGGCACGTAGACACTACGCCCAATTCCAGAGCTAGAAGCTTTTGAACTCGCAGGGCAAACTCTTCCTGGGTCTCCTCGGCTTCTCTGTACACAGAGGGAAGCCACCTTACTTGAATAACTTGAATTTACTTGAAAGTCCAGAGCAGCTCAGTGAAACAGGAAGCGCCAGCTACGCTCACAGCCACGAAGGGCCTCCAGACCTGCAGAGACAATGGCTGCACAGTGTCCGCGATGGAGAAGGGTCAGGAGCTGAAACGCAGCAGGCCCACCCGGCCGTTGGTGGTCTCCTCCTCGGGGAAGAGCAGCAGCGGCGGATTGCCGCGCTGCAACCAGTAGCCCTTCAGCGACTCAAGCAGCTCCATGCGGCTCTCGGCGCCGGTCACCTCCAGGAAAAGCCGCGGGATCAGCAGAGGAAAACCGGCGGCGCCGTTCAGCACAGGCGCGCTGCAGGAGGCCAGCCGGCCCAGGACGTTGTGGTCAAAGGGCGTGACGTGGTTGGCCACCAGGACGCAGGCGCGGGAGCGCACAGCTGACCAGGAAGACGTGCAGCCCCACGAAGAGCTGCACCAGCAGCAGGCACAGCCCCACCGGCGCATAGAGCAGCAGCACTGGCAGCGGCCCGTCGCTCGGCAGCCGGTGGGAGTCGAAGAGGCGCTCGGGCTGTCGGAGGCGGCGGCGGTGGCGGCGGTGGCGCGGCGGCGGCCGGGACAGGATGCGGCGGCGGCGGAGGCCGCGCGGTAGTGGCGGGCGGCAGTGGCAGCGGCGGCCGGGACGGGAGGCGGCTCCATACCTGCCTGGGGCGCCTCGCCGGCCTTCACGGGTGAGCCACAGGTGCGGCAGCCATCCTAGGTGCCTGGAGGGCGAAGTCTGTTCCTCGGCTGGGGAGGCTTTAGACTTTTGCGCTCTTGGTAGCGCCAACGGGGGTGCCTTTCGGGTGACGTCAGTCCCCTCAGTCAGGGAGGCTAGGATGCCTTTAAACCTCGCGCTCTCTGAAACGCAGGTAGTGGTGCCTTTCTCCTCAGTCAGGGAGACTTTGAGTTTCGCGCCCTCAAAAGGGCGCACGCAGTAGCCAGGCAGTGACTGTCCCCTCAGTCAGGGAGGTTTTGAGTTTCACGCCCTCAAAAGGGCGCACGCAGCAAATAGGCAGTGACTGTCTCCTCAGCTGAGGCGGCTCTTTAAATTTGGCACGCGCAGAGATTGTCTGCGGCTCCTGACATTCAGCGGCTTCGGCTCTTTCTTCAGTGACTTAGCTCAGTTGTCTTGCCTGGTCGTCTCTGCTAATCCCACCCTCGTCGCCAGTGTTGTGTTGGCAGACGGACACACCAGGCAGACACGGTGCTGAAGAATAACGTTTCTTTTATTTGAAAGGTAACAGGTTATCGTGGCTGCTCAGCTGGTCTGGCAGCCAGCTGGCTGGAGCGGCTGATGCCGTTTGACAGCTCCTTTTATAGTCTGCTGTCAAACGGCACCAACCAATGGGAACAGTCGGTGCTCCCGCTCAGAATGCGGACCAGATTGAAGACTTAGCTAGTCAGGGACACTACAGTATGTGTGTGTGTGTGTGTGTGTGTGTGTGTGTGTGTGTGTGTGTGAGACCCTCTTTCCAATCAGCCTCCAACCTCCATTATGTCTCCAGTGCCTTTCTTCTGGCTTGGAATGAACCAGATGGATATTTCTTCCAACATTATCAGTGCTTGGAGTATCTTTGCATATAAATTAGGCCAGAGGTGGTATTCAGCCAGTTCTGATAGGTTCTGGAGAACCGGTAGCGGAAATTTTGAGTAGTTCGGAGAACCAGTAAATACCACTTCTGATTGGCTCAGCCCCCATCTATTCTCTGCCTCCCAAGTCCCAGTTGATCAGCTGGGTCTTCTTTTGTTACCCTGCACAGGAGAACAGAGCTGGAAAGCAGGTTAGTGGGTTGGGGAGGGAATGGAGATTTTACAGTATCTTTCCCCTGCCACACCCACCAAGCCACGCCCACAGAACTGGTAGTAAAAATTTTTTGAATACCACCACTGAATTAGGCAGTTTTTCACGTAATGATCAAGTCTGTTTAAATGATACTTTAGTCCTATTTACTAAGGAGGAAACGGCCCAGAATCAGACAACTTCTAAGAACTGAAAATCTACTTTTAAACTTTATTTTATTTATCAGTCTTGAGGCCTTCTTACTCCAGAACAATTCTACGTAATTAAAAAACACAGAAAAGCAAAATATAAACCATAAACATACAGAACAAAACCAAAATGAAATTCCATGAGACTCTATGTTCTCTCTCCCTCTCTTTTATTCTTTCTTTCTTCTGCAATATTAACCTAATGAGAAATGGGAAGTCTTGGCAAAGGGATTTCCCAGAATGATGAAATTCAATCCAGTATTTATTTTTAAATTTCAGTTGTAAAATAATGTACATTCTTTGGGGAGATACAGAAGTTGAATTGGTTTCATGAGGAAGTCATTTTATTAGCAAAATATACTTCACTTTTTCCTCCCCTCCCTCCCCCCCCAGTAGCTGTGTTATTCTGGAGCAGCCTAAAAATACTTCTGCATATACAGTATGTTTTACACAAACATCTACAATACATGGAGGCTAGAAATCCATTGGGGAAGATGACCACCCTTTATTATGAGCAGCTGGCTAGGGAGTATTTATCTGTCTCTCAAGTGACATTCAAGTTGTTCTTGCAAAGTAGACTCAGTTGCTTTATTCCAATTTTGTTACAGAAGCAGTTCTTCTGTGCATGCCTTAGTTATTAGATGGATGAATGGATGGATAGATAGATGATAGATAGATAGATGATAGAAATAGGTAGATGACAGATAGAAAGATGATTGAGATAGATAGATAGATAGATAGATAGATAGATAGATAGATAGATAGATAGATAGATAGATAGATAGATGATAGCTAGCTAGCATAATGATAGATGTGATACTTTTATTATTATACATTTTATTGTACTAAATTAGCTATACAAGGGTGCAGTCAATCAGTCCTTGATTTGGGTGCTTGACATCTGGCTCACAATTATGACATTGCAGCAACCTGCAGTCCTGTGATTGCCATTTGCGACCTTCACTACTGGTTTCCAACAAGCAAAACCAGTGGGGAAACTGGCAGGAGAGCACAAATGGTTAATCACATGACCACAATGACTCTATAATTTCATGAGATTCACTTAAGGATGACAACTGCAACTCCCGGAACTGTCATCATAAATCAGTGTAGTCATGTGACTTCATCCTTTAACACCCTGTTGTTTAGTGATGGAGTTTCTTGTCCCAATTACCATTGGGACTGCTTGCTCTCTCTCTTAAAAATGTTTACTCCTTTTTATAAGCAACCTTCAAAAACATTCTTTTTCAAATACTACTTTCACAAATCTTTGTGTGTGTGTGTGTGTGTGTGTGTGTATGTTGGCACTAGTGCTAACATTTTATGATTTAGCAGATGTTTTTGTGGATCTTCAAATCCATCCTCACAGAAATGATTGAATAATTTCTTTTATATTTTTAATTCAGTATATTAATATTCGACAATTTATTTATTTATTTTCATCCTAGTTGGCTTAGTTCACTACAGCACCATAAATACTCATATCATAAACACAACACCACAAACACACACACCATTAATCAATGTGAACCAAGTTTATTGTAAGGCAACTTTTTTTTACAAGTAGTGCTCATTTAGTGACTACAATTTATTTGATCAAATAAAGTTAGCTGTTGGTCTTTGTCTCTCATTCAGTATTTTTCTTTAATTTAAAACAGGAAGTTGAACTTTGATAAAATATTCCTTTTTATTGCTGATTTTCTTCCTAACAAGTACATGTCTCACCTTTTTCTATTTCCATGTATCTGCCATTACATTTTTTTACAAATCTGTGAATAGTTATTCATGAATAAATATAGGGTTTTATTAAATGATCTCAGATCTAATGAGATTAATAGTGATATTAAATTCTATTGTTTGCTGCAAGTATTACTTTTCTCCTGATAAATTCCACATAATCATTTGATTCTTGTTCTAGTTAATCCAATATTGTGATATCCAACCATGTTGCTATATTTGTTCTTTTAATGATTCCCAAGAGTCTCTTGGAGGGATGACGGTGAGTATATCACTGGCATATGTTTTAGTTTGTCTTTCTGATTTACTACTTTGATTCCTGAACCTTTATTCCTAATACCCAATGGTATCTCCTTTGCTAATAGATTTTGTTAAGACCAGTAATTGTCTTGTCCCTTTCATTATCATACTTTTTTTTTTTAACTTTCATGTGGAAAGGGTAGAAAAATAAGTCTATTTAAAGAAATTCCATGTAGAAAGGAATGCACTTTATTCTTAGAAGAAATTACTGGAGATTTACAAGGGGATATTTAATGGAAATATAAAATAGTAACTTTATTTGTCTATGCCAGGGGTGTCAAACTCAAGGCCTGTGGGGTGCTTATATCTGGCCTGTGGGGCCGCCCTGGAAACAGTGTAGGAACAGCCCGCAGTGTCTCCGTCAGCAAAAACAGAGCTCAGGAGGGCCACGTTTTTGGCCATGATGGTCTCCTGCAGCCTTCTGCCAGTGAAAGCAGAGTTTGGGGAGGCTGCGCACGGCCCACCCGATCTCCGTTTTCACTGGCAGAGGGTTGCAGGAGGCTATTGCAGCCAAAAACAGAGCTCAGGAGCCTGTTTTCGCTGGCAGAGTGCTCAGGCCACTCAGGCACCTCTGATACAAGTGATCTCAAGCTGCCCACACCCACCCAGCCACACCCACTCCAGCCCCCTAAGGTCAAACACAACCCTGATGTGGCCCTCAATGAAATCAAGTTTGACACCCTTGGTCTACACAAACAATAGGCAAAGCCAAGAGATGTTCTGGCCACAGAAATGATTCTCGGGAATGAATATCAAGAATGAATAAGTGTCACAATATTGCTCCATAGTTTAAAAGGATAAAGATCTTTTTATTGCCAATGTATGAAAAATAGCTTGGTAACAGCAAAGATAATAATGAAAATCAGATATATTTATATAACTTTTCCCTGTTCAAGAAGAAAGAAAACAAATCTGGAACGTTAGGTAGGATGAAATAATGGAAAAATGTTAAAAACTAAGATATTGTTAGTGGTACAAGGATCAGAAAACAAGATTGATTCAAGGTCATGATGTAGTCATTTTTTTTAACTTGCCACATGATTGTACTTTTTAGTGAACTGCAAAAATAATTCCTTCAAGATGCAATGATGTATTTTAGTTTGGAAAAATACATAATAAGTAGATAAGAGAATGAAAAATAGTGAATACTGAAGGCTATAAAATGATTCCCCTTTCTCACTGCATGATATATATATATATATATATATATATATATATATATATATATATATATATATATATATATATATATATATATATATATATATATATATATATATATATATATATATGCAGCTAAACTTCACATTAAATGGAAATCCACAACCAAAATCTGGAAATAGACTCTCCTCATGATAGTCCCATCCATACCTTCCCTCAAGAAAACTCCAGTGTTCAGTTCATAGTGTTTATGAGAGTGGTTTTAATATGCCTACTGAACTATATTAAATGAGATGTTAAATACAGATTGCATGCTGCATAGTTTCCAAAATTGGCTAAACTAGTATTTGCCAAGTTTGAAAAGCATCAAGTTTTTAAAAAGGTAACCTAAGTTCCCTATGCTAACTATTGTACCATATTTTCCTTAAAACTTCCTTAACAGTGAGGACAATTAACCTGTGGAACAGCTTGCCTTCAGAAATTGTGGGCGCTCCATCTCTGGAGGTTTCTAAGAAGAGACTGGACAGTCAGTCACTTGTCTGAGATTGTATAGGTTCTCCTGTTTGAGCAGGGGTCTAAACTAGAACCCTCCAAAGTTCCTTCCAGATCTGTTCTGTTCTGTTCTGTTCTACTCTACTCTACTCTACTCTACTCTACTCTATTGTATTGACAATTAGTACTATGCCTATAAAAGTGATATTATATGGTGGTAACAATTCTTACCTGCCAAGAGGCAGGTTATTATTTTTCTATACTAATACTATTCTATTGTTTCTATACTATGAATAATTTTCAAAGCATTATGTCAAGTAGATTGCAGTAATCCAGTCTAGAGGTGACAAGGAGATGGGTTATTGCCATAATGGCTTCCTGCTCTGAATTATGTAACTGGGTTGCCTTCTCTGCCCACAGATCCAGCAGTAACTTTAAGTCCAAGACAACCCCCCACCATCATTAACCAGGCCCTACAAGTAGAGTACTTTCTCACAGGGCAACAAATGTGTTTAATAACTTTCTCTTATAGTTTTAGTATTAGGAATTCCAGAAATGCATGGTAACCTTCTCCCAGAGTTTCCCCCCCTCCTTTTTCTATTAGGTCTTCCTCACTGGTGTGATAGTATGTGAGAATGACCTTGGAATAAGATCTGGATTCTTGCAGTCTAACCCTTTGCAGCAAGATGGATGGCAAGCAAAGTTTAGAAAATTAAACCATAGGAGAAAGACTTTCATTCTTGTGAATTTCTGTTTAATGTAATTTTACAATAAAGATAGCGCTGATATTCCTATTATTCTTCTTGTCTGGACTACATCAAGGGGTTAACATCAGCTAGATTTTTGTCAATGCAACCTGATCTACTTGTGGTTCCCTTTCTGAAGGCTCTCACTTGTCAAAGTAAAATCCACAATTCCACATCATCCCATTGAAAAATCTGCAAATTGTTATTATGAATCATCCTCCCTATATTTTCCTTAGAGAGATTATAAATAATGGATACCCAGTGGTGCAGTTTTTGCTTTAACTTGGATGCTCTTAACTAGGCCACTAAATCCATTCCCCTGAATTTCTGTGTACACAAGGCTTTTAAATATACCGTGAATCTCCATATGCCTTTTTTATTATTTTAGTTTTCTTTGAACAAATTGCATTTTTAGTTGCTGCAATCCTATTAGAGATGGAATCTCAGTTATAACACTTAAATTGAATTTGCCTTCCCATAATAAGCCTCATTTGTTGTTTTCTGAGAATGCTACAGGGAGAAAACCTGCACAGCTATATTAGATCCAGTTATTTCTATAATGTTTAGGATATAAGTAATTTGAAAGCTGCACTTTTTTTTAGCAGGAAATGGGAAGTTTTTCACAGATTAATAGAAGACATCACATACCAGAGTAGAAAAAGAATTTTGCAGATTGCCGCAGACGATGGCAAGATTCTTCTCTATTATATGTGTTGTGTCTCTCTCTGTGTGATAGAGATCTATTTTAAGGCTCGCAGATTTCACTGATTTCCTACATCGGGATGATGGGATATTACTGGGATGATTTCAGCACAATGGTCACTGAGCTTTAAACCCACACACACAGTTTGAGACAATTGGTTGTTCATCCAGTCTAATTCTGAATTATATGAGAAGTCTACTTGAGAAAGGTGATATCGTGCTGGGGACAAATTCATTGCATTTTGCATCTGTAGAGCATCAAGAGGAAAGAGAAGAGGAAGTGGAGGCTGGCATTTCACATCTAAAAGTAGATATCTGTAAAAATAAACAATTTTTAAAATATTTTTGAGAGATCGTTTGTCAGAGAAAAGTACATAACTTGGAACATCTTGTTTTATTGATCTATTTATTAGTCCCACTCCAGTACCAGAGGACATTATCTGGACTAATAAAAATTATCTTGAATATAGTTATTTCATTTCACTGGAATAATACTATTGATTCATCTTTTGGGAAAGGTTAATGCATCTGCCTCAAAATAAAACTGACATCAGTAACTGTAATGGTGTGTGGAAATGAACTTGAGAACCTGGGCCCAGAAAACCTGCCAAGGAAATGGTCAGATGACAATCAGCATAGTCTGCAGCTACAGTAGGTGGCAGGGCAAAGTCTCTTATTTCTGGGGTGAAAAGGGCATAAAGGGAGAATTCTACTTTCAGACTTGCAAGATTTTGTTAATGAAAATTAGAATTAGTTTATCTGACTGTGTTTCCTATCTGCTCCACTTGGTAAGATTGACAGCACCTGATAAAACTTGAAATCACAAAGCTTAACTGTCATACCTAGAGCTCCGGAAAGATAGATAGTGACAGAGATCGTGTAAATTCTTGTCTGTTGTTCCCCTGTCTCTCTAATTTGTGCTTCATTTTGCCAGTTTAATAAAAAACAACAACCCACCACTATGTATTTTTGATAGTTGAACTTGAGTGGCCTGTGTGCTTGCTCTGATCGGGTGTAAAAAAATTACCGGGAATGTGTTGGGTGCAAAGTAAACTGGAAATTACCCACAGTAATTTTCAGCAAGAACAACAAGGAAGGAAAAGCATGCAGAATGCAGCATCTTGAATTCTTATCAGTCTTTTTTTTTTTTTTTTTTACCAGCGGTAGCCATTGGAAAAACCGGTATATTTTGCCAAACACTCCATTCTGGATCATGTGATCAGGTGGAGGAGGGCCTTAAGAAGCCATTGATTCTGAGTCCTGCCCAATCATGTTTTCAAGAGAGATGCATTGGAGGGATTTGGGGAAACTCAGACCCTTTTGAACCCAATAGTTACATTTTTTTTCCTTTCCCCACAGAAAAATTGGTCCTGTTCTGTTCATTTTTTGGAGATTTTTTTTTTCTGCTAATGGATCCTGATGGACAGGCAGACAAGCAGAATTCTGGATCCCTTTATATTTTTACCTTGAGCAAGAGTTGGACTTCTAATTCTTTCTAACTCTATGTTTATATGTTTATGTTGGCTTAAAGTTCCTGGCTCCTTATTTTAACAGAATAACAAAGTTGAAAGGAATGTTGGAGGTCTTCTAAACCAACCCCCTGCTTAGCCAGGAAGTCCTATACCACGTCAAATAGTTGTCCAATCTCTTCTTAAACATTTCCAGTGTTGGAGCATTCAACAAAAGTTTCCAGGAACTTTTAAGCCAACATGAGGCCTGGTGGCGCAGTGGTTCGAATGCAGTACTGCAGGCTACTTCTGCTGACTGCCAGCTGTCTGCAATTTGGCAGAATCTCATGAGGCTCAAGGTTGACTCAGCCTTGCATCCTTCTGAGGTGGGTAAAATGAGGACCCAGATTGTTGGGGGCAATATGCTGACTCTGTAAACCACTCAGAGAGGGCTGTAAAGCACCATGAAGCGGTATATAAGTCTAAGTGCTTTTGCTCTTCACAACTCCTGGAGGCAAGTTGTTTTATCTTTAGCATTCTCCACAAGCAGACAGAAATAATTCTTATATCTACATGAGGCTACATCAGCTAACAACTTCAAAGATGTATAGCTTCATGTAAGATGACATTTAGGTTTTAGCATATTCCCATTTACTTCAACCTTGGTGTTAAATATCACACCATGCATCCTGAGAACTCATTCATGCTTTTGTTTGCCAAAATTTGTGTACTCTGTGAAGGCTTGTATGCACTGCATCAGAGTTAATGGTAGCATGTGACAGAACTGATGTACATCACTTTTTTATTTTGACAATCAAAACAGGAGTAACACCTCTTTCTGGTAGCTGAGAAGCAACACACATTCTGAACTTCCTTTCTTTAAAAAGGTGCAAAAGTGTAAAAAAAGGTTCTCTTCAGGCCTCTAAGAAGTGCAAATAAGCACACGATAGTCACCTGGAAATTAGACTTGCGATATGTATTTGCACTCCTATAATAATTAGGAAAAGGAGGGGGGGAAATTATAGCAAGGCACGTGTCTGGGAGAGAAAGAACATATGTGTGAATATTCCGTGGATTTCAAGGAGATGACTTTGTATGCTTGTTAATATGATAATTATGGCTATAATACTAAAAATTAAAGGGAAAATATGAATAGTTCCCAGGTTAATTTAGATCATTAGCCTGCTGCCAGGAACCAAAACTCCATTTTTTTAGTCAGTGCTAAAACCGACTCACATAGTTGAGAAAGAAAAAATTAAGCCCTTGACTTACAACCTAAATGGATCCCCAAATTTCTGTTGCTAAGTGAGACGTTTGTTAAGAGGTTTTGCCCCATTTTACAACCTTTTTTGCCACAGTTGTTAAGTGAATCACTGCAGCTGTTAAACTAGCAACATGTTTGTTAAGTGAATCTGGCTTCCCCGTTGATTTTGCTTGTCGGAAGGCCTCAACAGGTGATGACATGATCCTGGGACCCTGCAACCATCATGAGTCAGTTGTCAAGCATCTGAATTTTGATCAGATGACCATGGGGATGCTGCAACAGTTCCAAATGTGAAAAAAACAGTCATGTCACTTTTTCCAATGTCATTGTAACTTTGAATGGTCACTAAATGAACTGTTGAAACACAGGGACTACCTGTATTGTGAGAAAACAACAGGCTCAATCTATGATGAAGATTTCCATGATGATGAGGATTTCCTTTCCAGATTTCAATTTCTTGCTATTTAGTAACCTCATTCATGCCTCCTTTGGGCTAATAGGAGAAGATGCAGCTCATCTAAAAGGAGAAGATTTCCACTTGTAACTTATGCCTACGTCCCACTAAGACACTTCAGTCATATGTTATGAACTTGTATCTTAAGACACATTGCCTTGGTTTGTCCAGATTGATAGTTCTACTTATAACAAATTTATTTTATATGATTTAAATTACCCCAAATACTTTTCATGGACATCTAACACTGAATGTTTATCTTCTCAAAATGGAATGGAGCGGCATGTTTATTTTATGAACATTTGGATGCAAAGGAACATAAAAGTAAAGATAATAACGGTCGTATTCTCTTACCTAAAGGGATCATAGCCAGATCTTGACATTCCAGGTATAATTGTTATATTCGGGTTCAACAATACAACAATTATACCCAGATCTTGGCATTCTGAGTATAAAATAGTTATATTCAAGTTCACTGACAAGCTTTTGCTAGTTAATGTGTTTGTCTCATAGATTTCTCACTGAATTGAATCTTTTCATGTGAAAATGGTCACAGGAGTCCACCCGATAATCCCAATTAAATTGGTATCGGGATATATTATTTCATTCATTCAACAAGTTAAAATTCATTATAGAAGGTTAACTATTTGTTTGGGAAACAGCCATCCATGAGGCTTTCCTTTGCAGTACTGCAGAATAGAAGGAATGCTCTTTGATCTGTGAATATCTCATTTCCTGTGCATTTGGGGCTTCGGTTTCGAAAGGAAGGACTAGAAATGTAATGGGTTTGTCATATTCCAGAGGGACGGCATTCTTAAACTGAGTTCTGTGGGAAAGTTGTCATTGTACTACAACTGTGTGCTTGAGATTGTCCTCTGCCCCATCCCTTTTTTTGCAGGCACTGAAAATTCCCACAGGCAAATTCCAGCTTTTCAGGAAAAAGGACTAATGTCCCTAATGTAAACGATCACACATTTTTCAGTTTAAACAAAACAGCAAAAACCAGTGAGCCCTTCATTCCCTCATCCCTCTGTGAGAGAACACTGATGCGGGTGATGAGACGGGGGTGAAGAGAGGGCAACCACTTTCATTCATAAGGTTGATGAAAAATTTCCGTATGATTCTTTCTGATTAGGAAAATTCACATCAGATGTATTGATTTGGTAGTAAGCAGTTCTACCTTTGCAAGAGGCCAGCTGAAGGACCACAGAAAGGGGCATTAACTGGTGAAGAGAACTATCAGTGAGACAATATTGTGCCACATGGCACCATCATATCTTGGCAGAATGATCTGCTAGCGGAATGTTCCACTAGCAGGGTTGTTCTGGGGGGGAGGAGGGTATTAAGAACTTCCATTTTGAGGATGACCAACAATCTGCTAGATGCAACACCTTTAGTTTCAGACAAAATCACCAAAAATGTGTAACAGCCTAAGAGGTCACACCTAGTAAATTCCTTCAATCAGTGGTACAGGAAGCCCTCCTCCAATCGGAGCTTAATTCAGGGAAATTGCAAATAAACCATGTGGCAAATGTTCATGCTTGCATAGTCCATTCAGATACAGGTCCCCCACTCATCTTTTGATAGATTTGCTCATCTCCCAAAAGAAATTGCCATCACAGGACTACCTGTTTTCTGCAGAAATAAAAACCCACTGGATCCAGGGACAGGATAGAAAGTCACCAGAACGACAGGGAGTTGTGCAGTGGCTGCACCACACGTTAATATCTTGATGTATTCCCTCTTGCTATCTTGTTTTTATTCATGTTTCATTATTTTTGATCTGTTTTTTAAGAATGTTTAATTATTGATTTGCTGTGTGCCATCTAGGGCCACTTTGTTGTGTGAGATTGTCAGCCATGTAAATTTGGTAAATACAAACTGAACAGACATACATACTATTGGACTATGCCAGAAAAACAGTCACTTTTTTTTTTTTAGTTAGAAGCGTAGCTCACAACGCAGAGCACATATATGCATCCTGCCTGTGGCAACACCTTGCTTCCCAGGGTACAACCTTACACACAAGATACACTCAGTGAGCTACTGGCACTTCAACTGAAGCTGACAAGGGTATTATATTAGGAATAAAGTACTGGAGGAGTAGGATAGGCCATTGTGGGGTTAGTTTCTTTTGTAATAGATGCAAGAGAAGAATCTTGCTGTTACTTTATTGAATTCCAGCAAGTGTTTTGGTGTGTACACATGTATAACAACAAAACATACTAATGTCAAGTTAGATGGATTGGATTAATGTTATAAGATGGATTTGGAGCCTCACAGTCCAGGAAAGTGGATCTCAAATCAACAGCCAGAGAATGGCAAAGAGGAGGAGAAGAGGTTTGCCCAGCTCCATTATGAACAATTGGATTTCCATCCATGGTATATCTGGGTTAGATTAGATTAACAAAGTTGGAAGGGACCTTGTAGATCATCTAGTCCAACCCCGAGCCCAAGCAGGAGCCCCTATACCATTTCTGACAAATGGCAGTCCAATCTCTTCTTGAAAGTCTCAAGTGATGACACTCCCACAACTTCCGAGGGCAAGCTGTTCCATTGATTGATTGTTCTCACTGTCAGAAAGTTTCTCCTTATTTCCAGGTTAAATCTCTCCTTGTTCAGTTTCCATCCATTGTTCCTTGTCTGGCCTTCAGGTGCTTTGGAAAATGCTGAAGCAAATCATGATATTTACTTACAGATGCCCCAGCTATCATATCTAGGCCATAAAAATCTGGATGACTTATAGTCAAGTGATAGGGGCAGCCATGCATACTCAGGAGCTGATATGATTATTGTTTTGAACCCAATTAGTTATATTTTAATATAAATAAAGTTTCAATACATGTCATTATTAGAGTTTAAATATAATTATTTCCTTCAATGAAACTTTAATATTAGCATAATTACATACAGTAGGGCTGTGTGCCCACTTGGAAGATGCGCAAACCCAGCACATTTCAAGCTGTTATAGAGAGACTTTGTAAAACAATCTTTCATCTTTAAGGGGTCCATTCATTCAAGTTGTGCAGTGCAGAGGTGGGTATTCAGCAGGTTCTGGCCATTCTGGAAAACCGGTAGCGGAAATTTTGAGTAGTTCGGAGAACTGGCAAATCCCACCTCTGACTGGCCCCGCCCCATCTATTCTCTGCCTCCTGAGTCCCAGCTGATCAGCTGGGTCTTCTTTTGTTGCCCTGAACAAGAGAATGGATCTGGAAAGCAGGTTAGTGGGGTGGGGAGGGAATGTGGATTTTGCAGTATCCTTCCCCTGTCATGCCCACCAAGCCACGCCCACCAAGCCATGCCACGTTCAAGCCACGCCCACAGAACCAGTAGTAAAAAAATTGAATCTCACCACTGGTGCAGTGCAATTGCTAAAGCAGAAGACTCAAAAAGGACAGGCTGCTTTGATGAAGAGAAGACGACTGCATATGGAGAACACAGCACTACCTCTTAACACCTTTCAAAGCATGCCCGGTCGATATATATGGTTGTCCAAAGGAGACTCTTTTTGAGGCTCCTGAAGTCTAAGCATTTAAAATTATATATATATATTTAAACACTGAAACCTGTTTACATATTGTCTTTTTAAAAAATTCGCTTCTGCAAAGCGGCCAAGGTACTGGAGCTTTCTGAACCACAGCAGCATTTTCCACCTTGTAGAGACAACGCCCATGTTTTCATCGAAAAAGATGCAGTTCAAATTTTCGGCTTACTTCCTGTTGACATCAATTATCTCAAGAAAATAGTGCTTGTAATAATTAACTTTCCTAATACTTTCTGGATGCATAGTACACAAAATAGTTACTATTGGGGAAACGCTTTTCAGCATTCTTATAACTTGCCAAAAAATCAAAGTGAAGCTTTTAAACCAGAACTCAAGTTAAACAATACACTGTAAATTTCAGTGGAAGTGCTATAGATATCAGTACTGTTCCATCTCCTTATATGGGCATTTCACACTGAATTATCCAGCCAGTTTGGCCAGTAGTCATGGAATCCTACAAGCTGTAATCCCAGCACAACTGGGGGACACTGAGTTGGGAAGCCTGCAAATTTAACAATTATCATGGCAAAAATCTGTAGAATACCTCTAATCTGTAGTATTTGACTGCGGTTAAGGCAAACTCAATGCTTATATGAAAGCACATGTCAGATAATGTACTGATTATATTTTGACTTTTAGCCAATGATACCATACTGCTTTCATTTTATACACACTCACACACATACCAGAGATCTTTCCCCAATTCATGCAATGACTTTCCTACAAGTAAACAAAGAACAGAACAAGGGAAATAACTGACTTCCTGCTACCGTTCATGTACTGAAACATAGAAATAACAGTAGCATGTTCTCTTTCTTACAGAAGCAAAATTGATACTGCCAATGCTTTTATTTCTCCATTCTTGAAGATATCATCTCTCATAGCAACCACTAAACATTAACAGGAATAAGGACAAGCTTTACATCACTTTTACTGAAGAGATGTAAAGTCCTTATTACTATTATTTGATCACCACGTGCCACAAATCACTAGTGAAGACATGACCTTCATTTGGGAAGACTTGGGAGAGATTCAGGAAACTCTCTGTGCCCTGAATCCAGATTTAGCAGCATCGACTATTCCAAGGATCATTTTGTCTTCATCCTATATGTATTTATACACCGACTTGTTCTGACTATAGTGCTGTGGCACTTCCTTGGGGGCTAAGGAAGCTGAGCTGTTGCAAAATCAGTCTTGGCAGCACATACCGTAGTTTGAGGAGACAGGTTTTCTATTGTTCTATTCTGTTGTGTATCTTACTGCCTTATATTCCCCTCTCTTTTCTCGATTCCTGCTTCATATTCCTGTTGTGGTTTCTGAGAGACTTCTGTCTTCAGAAGGCACTTTGCAATACACAATCAATGTTCCTGTGCCCCCCCCCCAAAAAAGTAAAGTTTTCTGTAACTTCAAATAACTTGGCTCTTGTCTTCATCTAGATGACAAGAAACGTGAGAGGAAATGTGATGACAACAGTCTGACACCTCTATTGCAAAGGAACATAAAACCAAATTACTCTCTTAGAGAAGGCTTTGCTATTTTGTGAAGGAAGCAAACTTCTTTCAGAATTAAAACATGTTTGTGTTTTATTTAATTACCTTGTGTTTAGGCAAAAATGTGCTATTTTTAAACATATGTTTAATTATGTAGTGTACTTTATCTTAACAAGATAATTACAAGACTGCTAAAGTTAGTGCCTTGCTTATACACTTAATATGGCTTTTCAAGAATTGTCTAATTTTAAAATTACTAGTTAGGCATGTAGATAAGATGGAATTTGACATGCTATGATGACACAATGGCCCACTATATCTGTAAGAGTTATGAAAGCAAGCATTGTTTTTTCTGGTTGCTATAAAGAGAAGGGATATTGCAGGAAGAGTGAATAATTATTTTTCAACAAAGCTAATAATCAATTTAAGGCACATCTAACAATTTTAAGGAACAATCTGCTTGGTCACTAATATTAATATTGTCACAATCTTATTTTCATTTTCTCTCAAACAGTGGTAATGTAAAAAGATAGAAATTCTTACATTTCTTTCAGGACTAGACAGACAGTTTAATTTCTAATGCAAGGTTAGAATTCTCACATACTTACTTGAGCTGAACTGCTTCCAGCTGATGGCAATCACAGAAAAGTAGCAATAATAATAGCAATAGCACTTAGATTTGTATAGCGCTTCTTAGTGCTTTACAGTCCTCTCTAAGTGGCTTCCAGAGTCAGCATATTGTCCCCAACAATCTGGGTCCTCATTTTACCAACCTCGGAAGGATAGAATGTTGAATCAACCTTGAGCCAGTGACACTTGAACTGCCAAACTGCAGGCAGCCGGCAGTCCGCAGAAGTAGCCTGCAGTACTGCACTCTAACCACTGCACCACCGTGGCTCACAACAGTAAAAGAATTGCCCATATTCCACATTCAAGTTTCTACAGCTGATTTTAATGAATTGTAACTCTCAGTAAGGTCCCCACTGACCATATTTTATACCATTATGAGAATCAGCAATCAGATTGATGGACATTGGGAACAACCAGATTGAGGAAACCACTCAAGATCTTCCTATTTTTTTTCTTATTATGGTTTTATTACTTCTCTTTTAAAGATTGTGGTTTTAAATTGTTTAATATTCCAGCTGAGTAGGGATATTTGTTTTGTAGTCTGCATAGTATATTGTCAAACATCTCAAGCTAGGTGGTTAGGAAAGGATCTACATATATAATATGTGAGCTTACTCCATTGCCCAAACAGAAGAGCCAATGTGCTCCCAAACCATATGACTTTTTGTCTAATATTAGACTTACAAGGTCAGTGGTACCAAAATTTGAATGATAGCAAGGATGTACAGAAAACTCTTAACTTTTTGCAGTCATATAAAACTCATCCAGATTTGTTCAGCTCATAATTGCAAATTGTGTAAGGAAATGTTGACATGACCTATGAGTTGTTATTATTGTGATGGAAATTCCAATAGTCCATATTTTATAAAAGCCAAAAAAAAATGTAACCTATTTCCTGAGTAAAAGATAAGGTTGAGGAGGGACTGGAAATTTGCAGCAACTTTCTTAAAGTTTGTCAGGAAGAAGTGTCATTTTTCTATCCTCCGAATATATTTAGCATTTGAATAATCTCACTGCATATTTTCTAACCTTTAGTGGTTTTCTTCTACTTCAACTATGATGGGAAAGAAGTACCTATAAAGCTCATTATAGCAGACCATAGAATGGAAGAGTAATATTTTCACAGATGGTTGTCTCTTTCAGTGACATGAGAGATATGGGAACAGAAAGAAAGACAATGTTTAATATATGGAAACATAGTCATCTTTAAGGCATCAATTTTAAAACAAAGGAGAAAAAAACAATTCACTGGAGAAGGACTTATTTAGATTATTTCCATAAATTAGTCTGGGCTGGTCTTTAATATATCATTCTTATAAATACATTTTAATCAGCTGGTTACTTGGCAAGTATTATAAATAGTTCTTTGGTATTTTTCTGCCAAAGTTTACTGTGAAGTTCTGTTCTATTCTGGGGATCCCTCTGTCAGGAGGGGAAAAAATGATATGAAAACTTATACAACTCTTTTTGTCTATCATTTTCTTTAAGACTCAGAAATTACAGCTAACTTTTCTTCAAAATGGGAAATACTGTTATGAGTGCTGGGGGTAGAAATAGAGACAAGTGAGTAATTTTGGTTTCTCACTGCTAATGAATCAAGAACCACAGATGTTTCAATGTTAGGAAAAGAAAGCAAGCCCTGCATTTAAATTAATTATTTGCTGCCCTGGATAGACTCCAAGTTTCTGAATTGACTGCAACTTTAAAACAATGTACTATATATCTCAGTTTCAAGCTTAGTTTACTTAACAAGATATATACTGTGTTTTATTAGGCTGTATTGCTATGTACAGCTCATACATATACTACATTCAGAGTTTTCTTCTGAAGTTTTTGTAGCAATCTTTCTGACTTTCATAATTAAAAATGTAGCCAAAATTATGAATTAGATTTCTCTTGTCACACTCCAAATGGCACAAGAAGACAACAAAAACAACCTTTTCAAACTTACTTAAAATGGGAATGTTTATGGACAGTTTTCTGCAGGACCAGGCAAGATTGTCTCTTTAGTATGGGGGTAGACAAATATGGCCCCTTTGTGACCTATGGACTTCAACTCCCAGAATTCCTGAACCAGCATGGAATTCTGGGAGCCACCCCTGGTTTAGTGTGATGAGAGTCTTAGCAAAATATTCTTTTGTGATCCACCTAGATTTCCATTGATGTGGCCTCCCCTTTCACAATTGGTTTCAAAAACAATTTCCTGACAACATTTCAGCCATCACAGTGACCTTTGAAAGAAAAGATTGGTGGTTTGTTATGAAAGAAAAGAAAAACATCTAAAGATCCTTATGTCAGAGCATCCCTACTTTTGTGTCAGTGAGCATAACTTCCTTTCACAATGTAACTTAACGTCTGTTTTGGAGGAAAAGTGGACAATAAGGACGTTGGAGCGGAAGCTTCTTGGCTCTGTAGCACTGGGTTGAGGAGTCAAAATATATGTAAACCATGTTTAAAAGCAGACCTGGGAAAAAATAAAACCTAGAGCCAGCAATGTGTTCACAGTGTGATCAAAAACTCAAGATGACTGCCACAACAATGCAATCAAAGATCTATCTGTTATTTTTAAAAAAGCCACAGGAAAAGCTACAATCATACTATAGTGACTGCCAACTTGACTTTTTGACATACCCTGAGGACAATCTGCCTAGAGCCAGCTCTGTACTTCAACATACATATATAATTGCCATCACATTGTTAGATGAAAAAAACCAAATCAAAGTTCATCCTTAAAACAACCAAAAATCTGGAAAGTACAATGGACTCTAGAAGATTCCCTTCTTTTCCTTATATACCAGTAATACATGCTCTTGAATCAGTTGAAATTAAGATGATTGCCTCATATAGATTGATAGAAAATATTCTAGACCAGTGGTGGCTAACCTTTTTGTTTAGTTTAGTTTAGTTTACTTTATTGTCATTGCACCTCGTACAACGAAATCAAACACCATCTTCAGTGCATATCATGATCATGACCATGAAAATAAACACAAACACACATCCTTCACCCTTCACACATTGAACCGGAAACCCCCAACACTACACCAACACTACACTATACAGCAGAATTCAAAAGAGCTGCTGCCCTGGGATAGAAGCTGTTTTTCAGCCTATTTGTCCTTGTTTTTATTATCCTGTACTGCCTGCCAGATGGTAATAGTTCAAAAAAAGGGTGCCCAGAATGAGATGGATCTTTGAGAATGTTTTGAACTTTCTTAAGGCAGCGGGAGCTATAAAGTTCTTCCAAAGAGGGGAGAGGGCAACCAATGATCTTCTGGGCAATGCCCAGATCCTCTGGAGTGCTTTCCTATCTGGTGTGATTACCTAATCTGACCCTCTGTGAGTGGCCAGACAGGAAATCCATAATCCAAAGGCAGATTGAATTAGAAAGCCCAAGGTCCTGTGTCAAAATTTGGGCTCCTGTGCCAAAATTTGTGCACGTGCTTGCACACGTACGCTCACATGCCAGCACCCAGAAGGCAATGCCGCACCCCACTCATGCCCTCTGTGCATGTGCACACAATCCCCCCCCACGCTGCCCCCTTACTTGCACTGTACCTCACAGCTGATTTTTTGCCAGTTTGAGACCTTTTTCAGCCTCCCAGAGGCTTGAAAAAAGACTTTGCAGGCCAAATAATAGGCCCGTTTCATCACTTCTGGTATTACAGGAAGTGATGAAATGGGCCTATTATTCATCCTGCAAAGCCTGCAGAAGCTTTTTTCAAGCCTCTGGGAGGCAGAAAAAGTCCTCAAAACAGCTGAAAAATCAGCCGTGAGGCGCGCGCATGCGCAGTGAGGTAAGTTTGCTTGTGGCTCGTGTGCCAACACAAATGGCTCTGCGTGCCACCTATGGCATGTGTGCCATAGGTTCGCCATCATGGTTTGGGGGAGCTTTTGCCCAAATTTTGACAGCAATAATTTCTAGAAAACGTATGTTTGCAGAATCATAGATCTATGACATTTAGCATTTTTTTTTAATCTCTTGTCCTGAACTACTTCACATTCCTTAAAATAAATGTGGTAATTTTATAAGTAAATACATAGCTTTATCTTCCATCTATTATTCTCCTAAAGAATCTAGAACTCATGGCCCTCAGCATATCTCATAGGAATTGCAATATGAATTGTACAAAGGAAAAAAAATTTAGATGTGAACTTTGCTTTTTTAAAAATAGCTCAAATTCTAACATTATGAGAGAAGGAGAAAAATGTCTCTATAACCACACTCTTGACACCATAATTCACTTAATATGCTGCTAATGAGCATTTCTTCTGCACTGTAACACCCCCAATATATCATCTTTCCTCTTGGAAGAATTGCTTTAGCTCCATGATCATTTTAATTGCCTTTTTCCTACACCTTTTCTAGTTATATCCCTCCTGAGATGCTACCACCAAAGCTGAGGGCTTGGCAAATTTTTCCGGCCATGGATGCTTCTGCAAAATTTCAGGCAATAGCAGAGATTTGGAACCTTCAGCTATGACAGACTGTGGCTGCAGAGGTTATAAATGATGTCGGCTATTTGGCATACGTGACTCCACTGCTTTGGGAACTGCATTGCCTGCCAACGTATTTCTGGGTACAGTTGAAAGGTTCTGGTTGTCACCTTTAAAGTCCTTCATGGTTTACCAGAGGGATTATCTTCTCCAAGTTGTTTCTACACATCCACTCCGCTCCAGTGGATCCAGGCTCCTATCAGATATGGAAAGCTGGCTGGCAAGGACCAGGAAATGTGGCTTCTCCACCATTGTCCCTGTCCTCTGCAACATTTCCTCTCCAGAAATTAGGATGGCCCAAGCTCTGCTGACATTTCGGAAGGCCCTGAAGATCTGGCTCTATGTCCAGTACTCGGGTCCCAAGTGTGTGAAGGGTCACGTTTCCTAGTTATGTTGACTCCCAGAGTCATTGGTTTGAGGTGGCAGAATTTACAAAATAAATAAATAAACAAACATTTGCCCCCAAAAGCCAGATATCTGGACAGTTCATGATATTTTGTGATATTCTAGCTATTTAGGGGGGGGAGAAAAGGAAGAAGGGAAAGGGGAAAGAAAAAGAAAAAAAAAAAAAAGGAAGGAAGGGAAGGGGGAAAGGGAGGGAAGAGAAAGAAAAAAGGAAGAGACCCCAAAAAAAAACAAAACAAAACAAAAAACAAAGGAAAAAAAACACAAAAGAAAAAAAAAGAAGACAAAACAAAAAAAAAAAACCAAAAAAAAAAACAAAAAAAAAACAACAAAAAAAGGGAAAACCGCCCCAAAAGGGGGCAAGCGGGGGAAGGGGGGAGGAGGCCCCCCAAGGGAGGGAAACCGGCGGGGGGGGGCCAGGGGCGGGGGGGCCCCGGCAGGGGGGGCGCCGGGGGGCCGGCGGGCAAGCGGGGAGGGGGCCCCAAAGCAAGGGGGCCCCAGGGGGGGGGGGGGGGGGGGGGGGGGGGGGGGGGGGGGGGGGGGGGGGGGGGGGGCGGGGGGGGGGGGGGGGGGGCCGGGGGGGGGGGGGGGGGGGGGGGGGGGGGGGGGGGGGGGGGGGGGGGGGGGGGGGGGGGGGGGGGGGGGGGGGGGGGGGGGGGGGGGGGGGGGGGGGGGGGGGGGGGGGGGGGGGGGGGGGGGGGGGGGGGGGGGGGGGGGGGGGGGGAGGGGGGGGGGGGGGGGGGGGGGGGGGGGGGGGGGGGGGGGGGGGGGGGGGGAAAGGCCAGGGGAAAAGAAAAAAAAAGACATGTATATGTTATCCCATTTAATCTTTTTATATCAAATCTCACACCAGGTTATATACAAGAACATTTACATGCTGTCACATTTCAATCATAAGAGGCACTTGGCTGAAGCCCATGAGGTCTTTTACACAAAATTTCAGGGATTTTGTGAGATTTCATATAGAACTATTATAATCTAGTGACATTTGAGCAAAAAAAAAAAAAAAAAGCTGCAAACTTTGCTTAGGGCTGCACTGCTGAGCATATCATTGCATTGATGGTCATACCCTAGAATTATCTAAAGCCACTTTCACCTTCAATTCCTTTCCTAATCATCCATGGGACTGCCTTTTTTCTTTTTTTTGCAGATGCTCACTGACACATCACTTTCACTAAGATCTTCACCACAATGGCAGCTGTCTTCTTCAGTCTCTTATTACCACATCAATCCCCCAACTACTGTATGTAAAGGTAGTCTTCACTTATCAGCCACCTCACGTAGTGACTGTTCAAAGTTACAACAATGCTGAAAAATGTTATTAGTCTTAGCATTTATGACCCAGACATGAAATTGACAACTGAGCATTTTTCAACTCTTGAGCACTAGGTATTCAGCAGGTTCTGACCAGTTCTGGAAAACCGGTAGCGGAAATTTTGATTAGCTCGGAGAACCGGCAAATACCACCTCTGACTGGAGATTTTACAGTATCCTTCCCCTGCCACGCCCACTAAGCCGCGCCCACAGAACCAGTAGTAAAAAAATTTGAATCCCATCACTGTTGAGCACTTACTATCATTGCAGAGTCCCTTGGCGTAGTGATTACCGTTGGTGCAACAAACAGAGTCAATGGAGAATGCAGCTGTAAAACGAGCAATCACAACCATGTGATTAATAAGAACAATGACTCACTAAATGACTGAATGGGAAGGGATGTTGTAAGTCTGTCACAGTCACATGTTTCACTCAGCAACTGCAGCAGTTAGCAAAAGAGTTGTTACTTCCAATTGTGGCTGTTAAGTACCTATATGAAGTCTTTTGGCTCATCTACAGCAGTATCCAAAGCGTGTTTATTTGGAACCAAATGTTACTGCCGTTAGTGAGCTCTGCTTCCTAGAAAGTGTCATAAAAAGAGCCAGGAAATGGCAATAAACAGTTATCTTGTTATAGAACAAATATAATTAGTTGTATATAACAAATATAATTTGTTCCATTCTCCTTTGCATCTATCCAGCAACCATTGGCAATAGGAAAGAAACCAAATAAGGAATTGTAAGGGAATGTCTTCCTGTTTCACTAAAATCATGTTCAACTTGCAGTACAGTATCTGCTTAATTGCACTAAGCTCTTTGATGTGCTCCCACTCCCCAGACCTTATACACAGGCTGTTGACATTTGGATTGTGGTTCTTCCTAATATCAGAGGCTTCTTAAATCAGCCTTTTGAAATAAGCTTGTCCATGAGCCATTTGTTTCCTCAAGATGTCAGGCAGCCCCCTTCTCTGTCAGAAAAAAATCCCATGCATTTTATCACTTTCCTACGATCACAAGCAAAATATTTGACTCTATGCAGAAATTTGTCTACTACAAAATATATCTGGAATTTTCAGAACACAGGGAAAACCTTCCCAGTTGTACCTCCGTAAAAGAAGTAGATAGAAATACTAGGACACTGAAATTTACCATGGTTCTGCTTTGCTGTCTTATGTAGGCGGTATCCGATCCAGTTTAACCAGACAGATAATAGGATATTAATTAAACTATCTCAGTCTATTATAAAAATAAAGAAAAATGCTTATGGTTGGAGAAACATATTACTCCATATACTGGAAGCACTGGAAATTCCAAGAGATCCTTCATGGTGTTTAATAAACCGTAGGGATAGTCTCCAGAAGTGTGGACGTCAATCTCCAGAAATTGGACCATTGCTGAGAATTGGACCATCCAACAGGACCATTGCTGAGAATTATAGCAGTTATCTGAATTGTGATCAGGGTTTGGGAAGGCTGTATTAATAATGTTGACAATGTTACATGAACTTTTGCATTTTCTACCGCCCTTGGTGAGTTTTTAAAATCCAAGAGCTTAAGCTGTTTCTGTGAATGCCCTTTGGATACCATCGGACTTAGGACTTAGAGAACATTTCTTTCTTTCCTTCCCCTCTCAGACTGACCTCAACAGCAATGCTTTTGATATTGTGTTTTCTAGAGTGTTGGCCACTGTTTCGCAGAATTAGACAAAGCTGACACCTGCTTTCCAGCTGGATTCTTCATTCTAGCCTATTCTCAAACTTTTGAATTCTAAGCAGCTGCAGATTTTAGCTAAATTATAAACAGTCTTAAAGTCAAGAGCAAGCTGGTTGGATCTCACCTGTATTCCCGAGGTATGACGCTACTTCAGAATGTGAAGTTCTGCATTTATTGATATGCCAAATAAATAACAGTAAAGTAAGCTGGATGCTGGAGGGTCTTATTTGTACTTATTTCTGTTAAAAAAGAAGAACAGCAGCATTGAAATTCTGCCTCTCTTATACCATGGTACAAACATGCCTAAATCACAATTCTTTTCTGCCATCTCCCCATCACATTCCCTTTACTTCGTCCCCAGCCCTTGTCCCCTTCAATCCTCCTTAGCTGTTAAAATAGTGCCTTCCCCCTTCAATCAGCAAGGTGCAGTGACAACTGGAGGGTGTGTGAGATTTGTAATCTGTATGCCAGCTGCTCAGCAAAGAATGGCAAAATGCTAACAGGTAACAAAGAAAAAGAGGAAGTATTTAATTCCCATTTCTTGTTTTAGAAAGAGATATTTCTTTCCCCAAATGAGTGAATAGGTTGAGCCTTGAGAAAGCAAGACAATGGGCAAACATGCTGATGTTCTTCAAATACCTAGAAAAATGTCTATGGAGATTCTCAATCATCCAGATTATGGTTGTCCCAGAGGTGCTTTTCCAAAAGGCAACAAGACTTCATTTTTTTCCCCTTCAAAATGTTCCGCCTCTCATCTCATTCCCCAAAGAAGGTTCTTGGATGACAAGAGAAACATTTTCAAGGGGGAAAAAAGACAAAATCCAGTTGCCTTTTGGAAGAGCACCTTTGGGGCTACCTAGAACAGTGATCCCCAACCTTTTATATGCCGCGGCCCGGTACCGGCGTCAGCTGGGCGCCGCCATCTTTTTGATGAAAAACCTCACCGGAAGCACTTTTTCATCAAAAAGATGGTGGCGCTCAACGCTTCGTTGAGCTTTCCGGTAGAAATGGCTTTCACCCAGAAAAGCTCACCGAGCGCGCCGCTCATCTTTGATGAAAAAGTGCTTCCAGTGAGCTTTCTACCCGGAAAAGCTCACCGGAAGCACTTTTTCATCAAAAAAAGATGGCGGCGCCCAGGAAACCAGCGGCCCGGTAGGACTTGTTCCACGGACCGGGACTGGTCCGCGGACCGGTGGTTGGGGACCCCTGACCTAGAAAGATGTCCCAAAGAAAGAAAGCCAAGTTCTGTTCTCTTTCATTCCGGAATATATGGCACGAAATGCTTGATTCAAGCTGCAAGAGGACAGGTGACAGTTCAATGTTAGAAATACAAAAATGAACAGAGCAGCGCAACAATAATGGAACCAACTGTCCTACAGAGGTGGTGAATTCTGATTCCCTAGATATGTTCGAGGAACGGCTGCTGAGCCATCTGTCATAAATGCTTTAATATGGAACTTCTGTGCCCAGCTGGATGTTGGATGCAGTAACCTAACAGGTTCCTGCCAGCTATGATTCCATATAGCCAGCACCTGTGCCTGGGTGATTTCTTTGGCAAAAGAGGCCCCTTTCTCGGCCCCTTTCCTCGGATCTTCTTCTTCTGTGGGTTTAAACAAGGGAAACTATCTTCTGTATCTTTACAGCTATAAAAATGTCACCAAGATTCAGTTTCAGCTTCCGCACCCGCTGGCTGGAACAGATTGAACTTATTAGCCTGTGAGTAACTTTTCATTTTCCTAAATTCTGTTCAATTTAAAGGTTTCTGTTTAACATAAATGTTTAAAAGGCTCTAATAAAAACACCATGTTGCATTAGCTCCGTATTCACTGACTTCTTTGGCCATCTGCTTCTTTAACAATTCACACATTTGATGAACAAAGTACAGGCAATATTATTCAGATGCAGGGAAGAATTCCAAGGCTATTGTTTATTATTAAGTCTTGGTAAGTAGTTTGGTTTTTGCTTTAATCACAGCATCTTCAATCTATATCAGTCTTCCTCAGCCTGGCTCCCTCCAGAATTCTCAGTCTCTCTGTTGGAAATTATAATTCAAGACATCTGGAAAGCACAATATTCGGCAACGCTGATCTTAGATGGTACCAAAAAAAGAAAGATGTAAGTTTAATGAATATATAAAATAAATAAAAATAGCTATGTCTTTTTGGATTAACCTTCTGAGGATTCCCACATACACACACACACACACACACACACACACACACACACACACACACACTGAATAAGAGGCTACAGGTAGTTATCAACTTAGACTACAGTTGGGACCAGAATTTAAATCTACCTGCTTCAAATAAAGTATGAGCAACAAGTAGAAACTCACATTCTTGGGGCACATGATTGGATTAAGAAAAATAATTATGCTTGATAACATTTAGGAGAGTGGAAGAAAGAAGGAGCATAGATAGTGTGGTGAAAAGAAAAGAAATTAATAGAATGTCCTTAGAAAAGCAACAAGCTTCTTATTGGCCCAGGTCAATATTATGAATATCTGTTCATGTCATCAGGATATGAATATAATGGCACTTAATTAACCTATTGTAATGAGATCTGAAGTTGAGATCTACAGTCTTTCAGGGATCCAATTAAAGAACAGTGATTTATGTGAAAAAAATGCTTAAAAGACAATAATCTGGCCAAACGTGATATCACTGGATGATGACTAAATAGTCCTCATTTACCATCCTGATTAGTGGGAATTTTTTTTAGCTGGCTGTGAAATAAATTCCCCCTAGAGAGATCGGGAAGATGCAGACAATGTTAGAGATCTAAATAGAACTTCAGAATCAGAATGTGTCTTTTTATGTAAATGTTGCACATGTTCATCAGTGTTCAATCTCCACATTTGTCATTGATGCAAATGAATTTCCAGTAATGTCATTCAAAGAGAACTAAATCTAAAATGAGCAGCCCATAAAATTTCATGGGATCTATTGTGCACCAGAGGTGGTATTCAGCAGGTTCTGGAGAACCCGTAGTGGAAATTTTGAGTAGTTCAGAACACCGGCAAATACCACTTCTGACTGGAGATTTTACAGTATCCTTCCCCTGCCACGCCACCAAACCACACCCACAGAACTGGTAGTAAAAAAAAATGAATCCCACCACTGTTGTGCACGTACTACAAATTACCTGAACTTCTTAACAGCTCACATTTACCAGAACAATAAATGAAAAATGTGTAGAGATCACCAAAATAACAGTCTTAAGATCTTAACCCAGAAACAATAACAGGAATTTTGAGAACATTCAGATACCTCAGACCGGGGGTGTCAAACTCGCGGCGTCATGTTGTCATCGCGTGACATATTGTGACTTTTTCCCCCTTTGCTAAAATGGGGGTGGGCATGGCCAGCGCATGATGCCTCTGGTCCACAGGAAGTTTGGCACCTCTGCCTTAGACAAAACCCATTGCTATAGAGGAGGTGTATAAAGACATGCATTATTGTTTTCTCTAAAACTAGCATAGTGATAATATTTAACATTCCATTTTATGCACAAATTGTAACAACCAAACAAATATAATGGTAGACTATGGAGTATGCAAAAATAGAAACAACATTTCTAATTAACCCTGCTTAGCAATGGCATCCATCAAATGGGATATGAAATCATGAAATGAATGCAGTAGTAATAAATGTTGTGCATGTTGCATGAAACATGCTCCAGTAAAACAAGGCATCAACTTATAGTTTGAGAGAATGACTCAGAAGCAGAGTTGTATGGTCATATTAATTTATGCTGGCTATTACACTGTTGATTAAATCTTGTTGAAATAGCCAAGTTTAGGAGCCTAATTCTAGCTGTTTTTGCTTAATTGTAACTCCATCAGGAAATTATCTCCTAATGAGTAAGTTTATGATGGCAGTTTTATCCATTTAAGGTTGAACCTTATTTGCATTGATTAGAATGCAATTTGGCTACAATGGAATATCCAGCTATATGGGAGTAAGCTTTATTGAAAGTGTGTTCCTTGGTAGTGATCATTGCTTCAACAATGTACATGTTTTTCTTAGCTAAACTGTGATAGGAAAGAGCTAAACACAACAATTAAGTTCAATTAACACTCCTGCTTGATACAGTAATCTACAGTTGTCTGAGATTTGTTTGCTGCCTTAAAGAAGCAGCAAGATGGCTTCTGCCACTGCAAAAAAAAGCAAGGAATTTAGGGAGAGTTAAAAATAATATTCAAGAATCTTCATTTGTTATGATACAAGTTTATATTCATTGTACATCTTTTTATTCTAATGCAAGTAGTCCTCGACTTGCAACCACAATTGAACCCAAAATTTCCATTACTAACCAAAGCAGTTGTTAAGTGAGTTGCACCCAATTTTATGACTTTTTTGCCATGGTTGTTAAATGAATCAGTGCAATTGTTAAGTGAATTGTCCATTTCTAAGGTTGCAGTCTAGTTCCAACAATGGGACAAAAGAGAATTCTTCAATTCCTACCAAATATTTGGAAGGCAGGCTATCCTCTCCAAAATTCCAGAACTCAATTTCTTTCTCTAAAATAAATAAAAAAATAAAGATCTAAAATAAATCAAACCCTCTTCCTCATCATTCCCCAGATTTGCAAGTCTTGCTTAATCAACTTTCTTCAGTCTATCACTTCTCTTATTCTGGAAATTGCAGTGACTGAGTATTCTTTATTTCAGCTTGAGAATGTCCTGTACAGGAAACACAGAGGGATGCTATTGAGATAGTCTTAGATGGTTCACTGTCAAAGAGAATACAGACTATAGTTCTATATCATCTGATGATATTTCCCCCACCCCCACCCCCACCCATGTCTTATATTTTTAGTTTGTAGCCTGCTGGCTCCAACCCAAAGACTCATTCAGGGAGTATGGATCATGGCCATTCAGGATGAATTTTACAACAGTCACATTTCTCAAAAAAGTAACAATGGCCATGTTGGCTCTGGGAGAAAAATGCAAAATTCATAATGGCAATATGAAATACTATTATCCAAAATCATAGCATGCATTGCTAAGGATGTTTTCTTGAATAGGCAAGCTGGTTGGAACAGGGGAAGGCGAAACAATTTTCCCCATTTACCCGATTATGGCTATGTATGTTTTTCTTACAAGATTAAGAACTTGGCAAAATATTCTTATGCCTGAAGCAAGGAGGATAAGGCTCAAGATTTTTATATATTCTGGAAGTTGTAATTACTTTTCCAATGTTTTTAGTTCAAGCTGTAACCAAGATAAAATTATAATATTTTAAAAAAACTTTGAGACAAGTCTGCAGTACATTTGTTTTTTAGCTTTACAAAAGATTATAAATTCTTGGCTTCTGTGTTTGCACCAAATCACAATTAATAAGCAAAGAACCCTGTCACTGTTTTCTCACACTTCCTTCTGGTTTTCTTTTCCCCATTAATGTTCTAATTCCTTCCAATTAGTGTGAATGCACCTCAGCATGCACACAAAATTATCACAGGAATTAAAAATATTTCTTCACATTAGCTGGTGGCAGAGATAATCTGCTGACATGAGGCGTTGGACATAGGATTACACTATTTTTTGCCTCATTTTCTCTGGTTCCCATCAGGGAAAAGCAAATGATGCAATGTCAAAGAGTTCTGAAAACATAACAAAATTAAAACTCTGTTTCTCAAGTAAGCCTGCCTTACATGCTGCTTGCAAGGATGGGGAAATACAGGCAAGGTCATAGGCACACTGTGATAGGGAATGCAAATTCTTTTGGCTTTTTTGGGGCTACGTGGTATGTTGTAACTACATGGTTGTGGTGAAGCAATGGGACTAATTCCCCATTGCTTTTCTTTTTTAAAAAATAACTGTACTATCTTTCAAAATAGAAAGATAAAATTATCAGAAACTAATAATAACAAGAATGTGAGTGAAGAGTGAAAAGTAAAAAGAGTGAAGAGTAAAAAGAAAGAAGACAGAAGAGCCCACAAAATAAAAAAATAAAGAAGCAAAGGTTTAAAAAAAGAATGACTTGCAATTTCTTTTACAGCAGATATAAATGAAACTTACATTAAGGACTTGCTATATGGTTACTGTTGTGAATCAATAAAAAGTAACTAAGCCCAAATGCAAAGCGGGTTTTGAAAGCCTGCACACCTGATTGGTCCTTAAACAACGAACAAGGATTGGTCCATAACAAGTCCCTGATTGGCCAATATTAGGACACTTCTTATTGGGTATTAGTTGAACTTGTTGCACATATTATTGGTTAATAGGGTAGCAGCCAACCCTATAAAAGGGTTACTGCTGCCCATAGCCTTGCTCTGTTCTGTTTTATCTACTGTTATTAAAGAGTTTGAAGTCACTGGTCAGATGTTTGGTCTCCATTATTCTCCAAACTTAACACTGGCGACGAAGGTGGGATGCGGAGACCGAAGAGCTGACTGATCTACAGAGCAACCAACAGAGCACGTGGTTGAACACGCACCATCAACGGCAACATGGCCAGCGGTGCCGTACCACCCGCTCCATTCGACCCAGAAACCGAAGACTGGGAGTCGTACATGGATAGGTTCCAGATGTTTCTGGAGACCAACAACTTGAAAGATGCAACAGCCAGCAAAAAAAAGAGCTGTATTTCTAACCCACTGCGGGCCTACCGTGTTTAAAATGGCAAAATCACTTGCCAAGCCAGCCGAAGTAAAAGCGATGGACTGGGACGTCCTCGAGCCTTTGCTACGGGCCCACTACGCACCCACCGTGCCAACCTTAGTCAGAAGGCATGAATTTTACCAGAGGGTCCAGCGGAAAGGCGAAAGCCTTGCCAACTACGTCGCAGACCTCCGAAACCTTGGAGGCCTCTGCGGATTCTCTAACTTAGAAGAAGCCCTCTGAGACCGCCTAGTTCTGGGCCTAGAAGACTGCATGATCCAGAGCAAAATCATGGCTAAGGGGGACATCAGCCTCACCGATGCCCTTAAAGAAGCCACTGCGGCAGAATCAACCAAGAAGTCGGCAGCCCGAATACGCCGCACCAGCGCACCACTACGTCAACTCGCCAATGATACCTCGCCTCGCTCAGAGAGACACCCGGTATCGACTCACCACGAAGACCTAGAATCCCCGTCAGAAAATGATGAGGAAGAGGTCAACCGACTCCGAACTGAACGAGACCAGTTCACACAACGCTCACTTCGACCTTGTGCAGGATGTGGAGCGAATCACCCACAATCCAGCTGCAAATTCCTCGACGCACTCTGCCACGTTTGCGGGAAAAGAGGTCACATCGCAAAGGTTTGCAGAAGCAAACAAAACTCCAACTCCAAACCCCGACAGGCCGAATGCCAGTCTTCAGGATTCATCGGCACACCCTGAGACAAACTGAATCACCAATGGGGAAGCCACTCCTACAGAAACAAACCGTCCACCACTTCCACCAGGCGGGAAGAAACCAGGCAGGAAGAGACCCACCAGACAATTACCATAGGCCACGCTACATCCCTAGATGCCGGGAAAATCAGAGTGAAGGTCGCTATCGAAAACAAACCTTGTGTGATGGAGGTGGACTCAGGATCATCCCTCTCGATGGTGTCCTGGAAGACGCTCCAACAGCTCGTTCCGACGATTCGCCGCCAAGACCTCAACCCTCAAAGGGTTATATTCAAAGATTACCAGGGTAACCGAATTCCCGTTGTCGGGTCCCGCCGATTCCAGGTCTCTTTCAAGGACCGCACCGTCGCACTGCCACTGACTGTCGTTGACCGTGACCGGCCTAGTCTTTTAGGCCTGCAATGGTTCAGACCGCTCGGAATCACTGTAGCCGGAGTCCACCGTGCCGAGAGCAACGATTGGGAGGAAGCCCTCGTGCAAGAATTCCAAGATGTTTTCGCGAACCGACTAGGCAAGTACAAGGGGACCCCGATATCATTTAACTTGAACCCTGAGGTAGCACCCATCCGCCTTAAGCCGCGTCGGGTGCCGTTCGCCCTGAAACCTAAAATCGACGAACAACTCGATAAGCTAATAGCACAGGGCGTGCTGGAACCCACCGACCACGCCCGGTGGGAAACCCCAATAGTGACGCCTATCAAGCCTGATGGGTCACTGAGAATTTGCGGAGACTACCGGGCCACCTAAACCACGCACTTCAGCAAAGTGCATATCCAGTGCCGGTAGTGCAACACCTGCTCCATTCCTTGGGCGGCGGGAAAGTTTTCGCTAAATTAGACCTAGCGCAGGCGTATCAACAATTGCCTGTAGATCCGGCCACTGCGGAGGCGCAAACTATCGTCACGCATAGGGGCGCATTTAAATGCAACCGGCTCCAGTTTGGGGTGAGCGTCGCTCCAGGAATCTTTCAGAGCTTAATGGAAAGGCTGTTACAAGGAATAAGAGGGGTCATACCATATTTCGACGATGTACTCATCGCCGCCCCTAACAGAGACATTCTAGAAAAACGACTCCGAATGGTCTTACAAAGGTTCCTAGACGCCGGCCTCAAAGTCAAAAAAAATAAATTCCAGTTATGTACCGAAAGGGTGGAGTTTTTGGGATACCTCCTGGACAGTCAAGGAATCCATCCCACTGAGGACAAATTAAAGGCAATTAAGAAGGCCCCAACTCCAAGGAACAAAGCAGATCTACAGGCGTTCCTTGGACTTATCAATTTTTATAACATCTTTTTACCCAATAAAGCAATGGTAGCTGAACCATTACATAGACTCTTAGACAAAAAAGCAACGTGGGTTTGGGGACAACGTGAACAATACGCTTTCCAACAAGTAAAGAAATTGCTAACTTCTGATTCTGTACTTATGCAGTACAACGAGATTCTGCCGTTAACTATTACTTGTGACGCCTCACCTTTTGGGGTTGGAGCAATCCTGGCCCACGTATTACCGAACGGAGCAGAAGCTCCCGTCGCGTTTTTTTCGCGAACTTTAGCTAAAGCTGAAAGAAATTATAGTCAGCTAGATAAAGAAGCTTTAGCTATTGTGGCTGCAGTTAAACGATTTCATGAATATGTGTATGGGCGTGCGTTTACAATAATTACTGATCATAAACCACTACTGGGGATTATTGCGGGTAATAAACCAACCCCGTATATATTGTCCCCCAGAATGACCCGCTGGTCTGAATTCTTGGCGGCGTACAACTACACCTTGCAACACCGCCCGGGGAAATCAATTCTCCACGCTGATGCATTGAGCAGAACACCACTCCCCGAATCGGTTGAAGATCCAGCCCCAACCATCACAACACTGCAAATTGAGGCTCTACACGCGCCGCCATTGCGGCGAGAGACATTGCCCTCGAAACAAAATGAGATCCAGTCCTGAAACACATCCTACGCTGGGTTGAACGTGGTTGGCCAACAGAACAACTATCACCTGAATGGGCGCCTTTCAAAGCCCGCCAAACCGAACTGTTTTCCCAAAAGGGCTGCATCTTGTGGGGTGATAGAGTCATAATCCCGGGCAAACTGCAACGAACTGTTTTAGCAGTATTGCACGACGGACATCCGGGCATCGTGCGGATGAAAGCACTCGCACGAGCTACGCCTGGTGGCGGGAATCGACAAAAGAATCGAGGCCTGGGTCGCTACTTGTCAACGTTGCCAGGACGTCAGCAACGCCCCACCTAAAGCAAGCCCAACCGAATGGGAAACTCCGAGGGACCATGGTCCCGTATTCATATTGACTTTGCGGGGCCTACAAAAGGGCACACTTTCCTTATTACAGTCGACGCCTATTCAAATTGGCTCGAGATCCATCGAATGAACACAACTACAACGGACTCAGTTATCAACAAATTAAACAGACTATTTGCCACACATGGTTTTCCGGACGTTCTGGTTTCAGATAACGCCCACAGTTCACAGCATTACCATTTGAACAATATCTTGCTGACCGGGGCATCCGCCATGCGCTAACCTCGCCGCGCACCCTGCGGCGAACGGACGTGCAGAGCGCATGGTACAGTTTGTAAAAAAGACCTTCCACAAAATGGAATTCGGCGACATCGATGAAAAAATCAATCGAATTTTATTGTTGCAGCACATCACGCCCCACAGCGTTACCAACAAAATGCCCGCCGAACTTCTCATGGGGCGGAAACTACGATCGCACCTTGACCGGCTCCACCCGCATACGCACCCGAAAAGCCTTTCGGCTCCAGCAGCAAATGCCGGGAATTTAAGGTAGGCGATTTAATCTTTGCCAAAAACTTCTCCGGCGACCCTTTATGGATACCCGCAACAGTCACCCACCTCACAGGGCCTAGATCTTACCGCCTGCTAACAGACGATGGGAGGGTGTGGAAACGCCACATAGACCAACTCCGTTCGAGATTACCACCCAGCGCCCATGGCTCCCGGGTTCACCAACTGAGGGGGAGGAAATATCGAGGAAATTGACTTCGATATGACAGATAGCAGGCCAACGGAAACCCTACGACCCAGCGAAGTACCGGGAATCGAAGCAGGGAGGGAGTTGACTTTCCCATGGGACGTGAACACGGGGAAACCGAACTGCGAAACCCGAAGAAACACTGATTGGTGGGGACAACCCACGAAAGCAGCACGGAATTTCCGTGCAGCGAAACGGAGCTTAACAGAGATCATCCAAACGCTCCACGGAACCGGACTTTAGGCCAAACCGGTGGAACCACAGAAATCATCCAGACAGACCAAACGGCCTGTCTATCTTGAGGATTTTGTTACAGCTCCCCTCAAACGGAGCCCAAGGGGGAGGGGTGTTGTGAATCAATAAAAAGTAACTAAGCCCAAATGCAAAGCGGGTTTTGAAAGCCTGCACACCTGATTGGTCCTTAAACAACGAACAAGGATTGGTCCATAACAAGTCCCTGATTGGCCAATATTAGGACACTTCTTATTGGGTATTAGTTGAACTTGTTGCACATATTATTGGTTAATAGGGTAGCAGCCAACCCTATAAAAGGGTTACTGCTGCCCATAGCCTTGCTCTGTTCTGTTCTATCTACTGTTATTAAAGAGTTTGACGTCACTGGTCAGATGTCTGGTCTCCATTATTCTCCAAACTTAACAGTTACAATGCAACATCCTTTTTTAATAGTCTATTGATATTACTAATCAGCAAATCCATACGTCATAATTCTTTTTTCCCCCCCTGTTTGGATAAAAAAAAACACCAATAGGAACTACCAATTAGCATGAATCAATGTGTTTTCTTTAACCAGAGTTGTCAGTTTTGCCATCTCAGCCAACTCCATCAACTTTACCAATCATCCTTCCATTGTAGGTATTAATGAATATTTTCATTGATGGGCATATAGGAGTGTCTCTACATTTATAAAAACAGAATCATGTTTGACTTTTCCAAATTGTTATCCATTATTCCCAACAGAAATATCTCTGGTCACAGTTGTATGTTGATCTTCAAGATTTTCTGAATTAGTATATGTATTTGAGGACATAATTTTTTAAAAACTTTTAAAACTCCAACGATGGTAAAAACTTTCTTCTAGATATTTGCATTTCAGCACATATATGAAGTCCCTTTATACATTTTTGACAGTCTTTCCCATGATAAATACTATCTATACATAAATTTATAAAAATTATCTTTAAGATTGTAATATAAGGTTAATTTCAACCCCCTTGTCTGTATGTTTTCCCATTGCTCTATTTGTATATTATATCCAGAACTTTTAGCTCATTTTATCATAGTCTTTAATTTATTCATCTTCAGTTTTGAACCCCAACTATTTTGTACAATTCAGTAATAATAATAATAATAATAATAATAATAATAATAATAATAATAATAATAATAATCATTACTAGCACATAACTCAAAAGCAAGTTATTTTCTTTTATAACTTATCAAGTTATTTTCTCACATTATCTTTTAGATGACTTTTAGGTAATAAAAAAGAGATTGACCTTGATGAGCGTATTCTTTTAAAACTATTTTCAGTATATTTGACAATATTATTAGACTACTTATAATTATTCAGTAACAGTATATGTGTATAATTTAATTTAAATTTCATCTCTTTTTTGGAATTAGTGCAATACTAGTTTCCTTCTATGATTCTAGCATCCTGTCCAGTTGTAAAATATTGTTTATTAGAATGGTTGTAGAATTTCATCTTTAAAATATGGTAATCCATCCAAGCCAGGTGCTTTACCTGTCTAATCTTTTTATAGCTTCTGAAACTTCCATTATTGTTACAGGCCCATTTGTAATCTGGCTTTGCGTGTCTGTAAATCATGATAGATTTTTTTCATCTTAAGGAAATGCTCTATTTTTTCTGGAGAAATGCCCTGTCCTTTGTACAAAGTAGAATAGTATGATTAAAAGGTTTTTGTATAACCATATTATCTGTTATAAATATAGCACCCTTTTGAAGCTTTGAGACTGTCTTTTCTTTTTCCTTCCTTAATTTTATAGGCATCACTGCTCTTCTTAAATTTTTTATTTTATGAATTTCCCTGCACCATTGGCTGTGTTAATTCACAACACAATGAGCCAAAAACTAGTGTATTTTAGCTTAATGTATTGAGTGAAGCCAATTTATATTAGTTTATGGGGTGTTGTGCAAACTATGGCTTAACTGTGTCAATCTTCAATTAATCACGGATGTGTAATGAACATACGGTATTCAAGAGCTCACTTTTTGACAGTTCTGGCTAAACTTCTTTTGTGGATTTTATAGCAACTCATTCATTTAGTTTCTACAACAAAGGAATCTGAGACAGCAGTGCTAAAGATTGGCTGTTCTGATGAACAAATGATGGTGCATATTATATTAATTATTTACATGGAGGGATTGTTGTTTTCCAACTGGAAGAATGAGATTTGTTTTTTAAAAAAATATTAAATTGTTTTAGACAGACATAGTTCTTAAAATGTAAGAGAGTAAATCCAAGGCTTTTCCTACAAAAAAAAAATGTTGAATTTCAACAAAAGAATCTCTGCCAGTTGGGAAGACTATAGACCTATATAAGACCTATATAAAGGTTTATTTCACTTACCACTTTGAACAATTATCCAATAATAATTGCTATAACACTACTTGAGCTGTTTTATCTAAATCCAAGTGTCATAAAAATAAATATAAATATAAAGAGACCAAGTAAGAAAACTTAAGGTTGGGGTATATGAATGCTTGACCATAACCTAATAAACCCAGTTAACTATTAGAATTTAAAATTCTATAAACATCTGGGTTATACAAGTATGTATACTTGCTATAGATGAAACAAGGAAGACACCAAGGAATTATACAATAAATAGCAAGATGTGTTAAATGTATTCTCTTGAAATGGTGACTTAAGGGTCATTGAAATGCAAACTTTGGGGAAAAGCACAGCCCAAAATTGTAGGAAGGCTTGGATTGGGTAAGCAATGTAGAAGATGGGCTAACAAAGTTTTGAGAAAATAGTCGATTGCTTTTTTTTTGTCAACTGTTGTTTCAAGCAGTATAAATGTAGTATATATGTGGATATTACAAGATGGGCTAATCAAATAGGCTATGTAAAGCAAAAAAGAAATGCAAACTAATCAAACATTTACAGAAGGTGACTATAGAACAGATCAAGATTAGTGTCAAATATATATGAGTGAAAACTTAGAAAATCAGTATGAGTAGCTGTGCCAGAAAGATATGAACAGAGGAATGTAAAATCAATGTAAGAAATAGATTTAATAAGCTTAACATACAAAAAAGTGAACTTCAGGAGTTAAGGAGGAAATAAGAGACCTAAGAACCAAACACCAAAGGATATTTTCATAATTTCTGTTGAGCAAAGACCAAGGTACTTTTCAGAACAAACTACTATAATAGCAGTTTGTATGTTTAGGACAACAAAAAATATATGCAATGATTGGATGCATTTTTTTAACATTAAACAAAAAAGGACAAAAAAACATATCTCTGTCAAGAATGTCAACAAATGAGGATTATCAGAAGAAAAAGAAAATATGAGTTCCTTTTAAAAAGATCAGAGAAATCACCAAACATATTCACAGCTTTTATTCTATGGTAAGAATATCCAAGAACAATTTGCAAGAGATCTGATGGGGGTAAATGAGATTAAAGAAGGATGTAGTAATTGGAATAAAACTATTTACAAAAGCAATTAAAGACAGAAGCATTTGCAGATAGACAGAATGTTAAGGATAAATTTAACGTGAGTGAAGTACAACAGACAATATACCAGATGTCAAATAGAAAAACACCCAGTGCAGATGAAATATACACTAAATTGTTTAAAACTGAGGGGAAAGAGATAGCTAAAGGGCTAACAATTCTGTTTCAATAACTGGAACAAAACTGAAAGGCTGGAAATAGTGCTTATACATATACCAAGAATGAAGATTCAAGAGAGTGAGCTAAGTACTTCATCATTAGATTCATTCCCCTCAGAAGCATTTTTCCTAGGTTATTAATCAGAACAATGGAGTTTACCATTGGAGAAAGAGATGGAAAATAAATAAGAGAGGGTTTACAAAGATATGGGGACATGATATGGGTAACACTTGATATATAGTGAAGATAACAATGAAATTTAAAGTTTTACATTTGTTTCCTTGGTTCTAACAAGGTTCTGACTTTACTAATCATAGGAAAAGGTAGACAATATTAAGATTAACCAGAACATTTATTTTTTCTCCCAAGCAATCTTTATAACGAGAAAGAAACCACCATAAAAGCTGACTGTGGAGAAGCAGAAATGTTATTTTAGTTGATTGACTGAACATGTGCCATCAAGTTGGTATCAGTTCTTAGTAACTACATAGATTTTCTCCATGACAATCTGTTCCCAACCTGGTCTTTCAGGTCTTCCAGTGGTGCACCAACTACTGCTTTAATTGAGTCCATCCAACTTACTGCTGGTCATCCTCTTCCTGTCTTTTTTCCACCTTTCATAACATCATAATCTTCTCAATACATATGGATCTTCACATGATGTACCTGAAGCAGGATCATTAAACCCTGATCATTTGGGCCTCAAGTGAGAACTATGGATTGATTTGTTTGATGATTTGTAAATTATTCTTTGGATATTAAGAGCCTTCAGAAAGACAAGTTTTGTTACACTGAACGATCTTCTTCTAAACCACTGTGAAAGAAGGTTTATGGAAGTTTCAAATTTAAATTAAAATCTTTTTTATTTGGAAATAAACAGCAAAAGGGGTACTAGACCAGGGGCCTCCAACCTTGGCAACTTTAAGCCTGGCAGACTTCAACTACCAGAATTCAGCTGGCTGGGGAATTCTGGGAGTTGAAGTCAGCCAGGCTTAAAGTTGCCAAGTTTGGAGACCCCTGGACTAGAATGTTGATTTGGAAAAGCCTTTAAATGGACTAAGGGGCCAGATTGGCCAGAAGTAAGTTTGAAAAAAATATACTTCCTATAAATTGTTGAAAATCTTACTAAAAATATGGGAATATTTTGAGTTTAAATGTATGAAATCTGTTTCTGGGGAAATGTTCTGGCTAAAAGAAAAACATGAGAAGAGGAGATCTTGAAGACTGGTTACTAGAGGCAACCAGAAAGAATTAAAGATTATTAGTAGGTCTTCCCTTTTAATTATAAAGACCTGCCCAAAAAGTATTTTAATTCTGGAAGAATTCAAGAATATCTGGTACCAATGTATCTGGAACCTACTTTTTAGAATATCTGGTACAGTAAAAATGTGCTTAAAAGAAGATATAACTGAAAATCAAGCTGTTTAGGATATGGACTTAAAATTGATAGGATACAAGAATGAATGGATTTTAGTGGCTCCTAATGGGGTTTTGGTGGTTAAGACTGAAAGATGAGAATGTTTGTGAAAACGTTTGTACTTGTCTTGATGACAGGGAAATATTTCTTTCTATATGTCTTTTCTTTTTTTTTCCATTTTATATATTTATATATAAATATTACCTTTTCCCCTCCATCCCTTCTTTTTTTCTTTTCTTTTCCTTTTTGAATGACTTTTTAATATATTTTCCTTACTTTGTATTAGTTTTTGTGTTCGTATTTTAAACTTCAATTAAAAAAACTTATAAAAAGGGGAATTTCAGTATATACCTTTCAGCTTTGTTCTTCTTGGGATCAGTTACTACCTGTCCCTTGGCATCCTTTAGCACAGGGGTGTCAAATTCAAGGCCCGGTGGGTGGATTTGGCCCACAGGGGGTGCTTAAATCTGGCCCATAGGGCCGCCCTGGAAATAGCAAAGGACCGGCCCGTGGTGTCTGCCAATGAAAACTGAGTTCGGGAGGGTGGCCCTCCCAAGCTCAATTTTTGCTGGCAGAAGGTTTCAGGAGCCCGTTGCAGCTGAAAACATAGCTCAGAAGTCCATTTTCGTGAGCAGAATGCCTGGGCCACCACAGGTGCCCCCGATATGAGTGACCACGCCCACCACAGCCATGTCCCCTGGCCCTCCCAAGGTCAAACACAACCCTGATGCGGCCCTCAATGAAATTGAGTTTGACACCCCTGCTTTAGCATAACAATTTGAGATTGGAATCCTTCAATTCAGAGACCTTTGGAAAGACTTTCTTGGTTTTCCTAATTTATTTCTATTTTCAATGTATTTACAGATAATGCTTCTTGCCCCCTTTCTAATTACATTGATTATATATTTTTTATTTTCATTTGGATTACATCTTTTTAAATGTTTTATATTCTATCTTTTTGTATTGCAGGCCACTTTGTTGATAAACAAAAAAGGCAGGATCGGAATATAATAATAATAATAATAGTAAATCTGACTTAATATCACTTTAAAGCCAAATTACAATTACTGTGATGCAAAGACAAACCTTTGTTTTTGATAATGGCAGAGTTTTGACACTTATTGTTTGCTAAATTATGCCTGTATCAAGAGGCCTGAATTGAGAAAATTAATCTTTTGTAGACTTTTGAGAAGGCTCCTTTGCAATGAAGCCCTGAGCATAACACTTTTCTTATGAAAAATTCCTGCCAAGCTCTGAATTTCACCACTGCGATTAACATGACTATTCTTAATAAATGTCTTTTGCATATTTATTGATATAGACACAGAAATGAAAACAATACCTTTTATTTGCACTTGCCATGCTTTGTTTCCTAATGGGAGAAGTCAGTTGTGATGGGCTTCCTGCTGCCCTTTCATTTTTTTCAGCCTATTATACAATTTTCCACTGTTCCGATTTCCTTCTGCCATGCTGACTGCTAGCCAATCTTGCCATCTTCAAGAGCAGCTGGTGTAACATCTTTCCTAGAGGAAAAACAGGGCGGGGGGATGGGGAGCCAATGGTGCTAGAGACTCTGAAAGTTCCATGCCCACTGGAACTGGCTGAGGCAGAGGTGGGGAACTCTGCCCCCTTTTTTGACTTGTGGACTTCAATTCCCAGAATTCCTGAGCCAGCATGGAAGTCCACAGGACATAAAAGGGCCATATTTCATCATATTTCCCTTGGGCTAAGGGAAAGAAGTAAGCTTGATGGAATTAGAAAAGGGGTCAGGACCTTTACTTGGAGATAGTCGTATTGAGGTTGTTTCAACTCACTGCAACTCATCTCTATGCTCTAAGAGCAATCAGATTTAAAATTAATGGGGTGGGCTCAAGATATTTTGCTGCTAGGGGCTATAGTCAAAATGGACTCCCAGCCCATTTATGCAGAAAATGACCCAGCTGGTAATTCAATTTACTTTATTCCTAGCAGTAGGGTATTGTCCTCCAATGGAAGCAACAGGCTAAATTAGGTGATCTTTAACAGATTCTATTCTCTAAGAAGAAAAATAGTTGGACAACTTCAGAAGACCTGCTGGGACATTGAGGTGATGTTAAGGGTATTTGGGAATGACCTTGGGAGACAGAAGGAAGAGCAGAAGGCTAGGATCCATAACACAGTGCAGCTTAGCCTGCAAAAGAAATGTGAGCATGGTAAACATCTCAGAAATGACCCTCACTAATTTCCTGGATTGTAAAGGAGCCGAGGAGAGATGTACTTTCACACTTACAAGATTCTGTTAATATAGCCTTACAACAAAGGTAGAACTGATATTCCTATGTGTCTTCTTGCCTGGACTACCTTGCAAGGCTGACAGTGACCATTTCATTCTGCCTAATAGTAAAGTTGGCCCAAGTGAATTTTCAGTATTCATGCTACTTTTTCTTGCTGGGGAATCTTTGTGAGCTCCAGCAGCCAGAATGTGTAGACTATTTCATAGCCTTATATATACAATTATTTTTTAACAGCTTTTGAAGATCCACTGTTGATCTCCAGCAGTAGAGACACAGGCATACTGCTTTGAAGCTGATTTGGGATCAATACTTTTCTTTTTCAGCATAGTTACCTATACAGTTACAAAGTTTGATGCAAAGTTAAATAATCTCAGCCAGCTGCTCCAAAACTATTATATCCATACAAATTTGGAGCTCCAACTCTCTGAATTCCCAACACATATTAGAAGGGACCCAAGCGGAAATGCTTATTTCTCCCAACTCTCAGGACAACTCCAGACAGTTGTATTGCACACTGTTGCTATAAGATCATTGAGAGAGTCTTTCCATTAACATCCAGTGAAAGAGAACCTGCCATCCTTAAGTGAAGCCTATCACTATTAGAATCAGAATAGAGCTGAAAGGGACCTTGGAGGTCTTCTAGTCCAGCCCCCTGCTCAAGCAGAAGATGCTATATTATTTCAGACAGGTGACTGTCCAGTCTCTTCTTAAAAACCTCCAGTGATGAAAGACCCACAACTTCTGAAGGCCAGCTGTTCCACTGGTTAATTGTCCTCACTGTTAGGAAGTTTCTGCTTAACTTCAGGTTGTTTGTCTCTTTGATTAGTTTCCATCCATTGTTTCTTGTCCTGCCCTAGGGGGTTTCTTATGGTGTTTAGCCTAGATCTTCCTCTCTACTTATCAGATATTCGAAAAAGATGGTAATACATTTTCCTGTAGACCTCTTTCAATGTTTAGTCTTGGAAAATCAGCCATTTTACTACTAAATATTAGGGATGTGTAACCTCAAGATGTTAGAAACTCCAGATAGGATCCTGGAGAGACACGGTTGTCAATTATTGATTTAAACTAAGTCGGTTCTCAAAGTGATTTGAAAGTGCCAAGAGAGGGACAGAACTGAGAATTACTCCGTCTTCCCTCCCTATTTATCTACACAGAGTATAACTCTGATTACATGTCAGAGACCCAATTTGGGACATATTTGTTGAATAGATTTGGGCCCTACAATGGCTATATAAACCTGACATATTTATGTCTGGTTATCTGATCATGATTTACTCAGAACAATTTTCTGAGTTCACATGGTACATTGAACTAGAAAACAAGCAGCATGAGCTAGTTTTATTCAATGTATTAGACAAAACCATTGTTCACTGTGTTATGGAAACAGAGAGTTTGTATGCACTTAATGAAATCACAGAGGGATCTTTATATTTTCTTTCACTCAACCTGTATTATCAGAAGACACAACCTTGCTAAAAAAATTCACACAGATTTATACAAACCACTATCAAACTAGTTCTATCATGGACAATTTCATGTTTGCAGACTGCCTGTGCTGTTACAATATTATCATGCATACATTAAGCATTTAAATGCTCACTCGAGACAAACAGAATGTTTGCTAGCATTCAAACCTTGGATAAAGATGATCAAAGGATATCGATGTCACTATGAAGAAGAAAAATAATATAAAGTAGGCAGATGGGTATAACTACAAGATGAAAAAGCTAAATTAAGGAAATGAACATCTGGAAAATCCTCCTGGCAGAGTTCCTAGCCAGAATGTCAACCAGCATCCCAGAAAAGCCTCTAGATAGTCATCAATTTGCCATATTGAAAACTATTGTGGACAATGTCCTAATGCATTTACCATGGGGAGAAATTCCAAATTGCGGAAAAGAGTGGCTGCATAATTTGATTTTTCTTCCTTTTAACCCTAAAGTTCTTCAAACCTAACGTGGTGGTAGATGCTATTTGGAGCAAACCTAACGTGCTGAATTCATTATTCTGCGGAATGCCTCTATTTTATCTCATTGTTTACGGATGTTTTTGAATCTCTGCCAATGTGACCAACAGGTGGTGTTATGTAATCTTTTCAACTAGTTTTCAAAAAACTGGCCCATCCATCCTATGAAATACATCAAGTAATGTTTAGATCCATTTCCAGTTCAACATTTTTTACTGGGTGAAACAGGACAATATATGTTCACAGGACTGGTCACGATGTTGCCACCGGAGGCATTCAAACATGCAAGCATTGCTCCTCTTTTCTAGCAGCAAAAATCCAAGTGACCTGTATGGGATTCACTGTTGGATGCATGTTGAATTGTCAGATGAATAAGAACAAAACTACCAGTCTCTATTAGCAGACTGATCTGAAGAAATCTGCCAATAAAGATTCTGCTACTGTATGGCAGAGATGGATCATAAATGGTCCAAATGTTTGGATATTTCTTTTACAAAATTAGATGTGGCTGACTAAACAAATACAAAAAGGAGTCTCACTTCCCAAATTCAAATTGTGTACTTGGTAAACTATCATCATGCAAAAGAAATCAGATGGCTTAATAACCAAAGGCTGTTTAAAAAGTCTGCAATAGGGGTCCTAAAGTAATTGAACCTGTGCAGTATCTTGCAGTGTTATGCTATCCTTATGGATCCAAGATTTAGTACATGGGTCCCCAAACTTGGCAACTTTAAGATTTGTGGACATAGCTGGCTGGAGAACTCTGGGAGTTGAAGTCCACAAGTCTTAAAGTTGCCAAGTTTGGAGATCTCTGATTTACTATCTAACTAGATAGCAAAGTCCTAAAGGATTTGTTCTCCAGATCATGAAATGTTTCAGCCTCCGTTTATGATTGATGCCCCACAATACAGGATTAAGAAAATGGCATGAAATATTGTCAGTCCAAGAGATGAAAAGCACTTGGTACACTCAGGTGTACCAAGAAAAATGATGTGTTAGTCTTGGTGCTTTCTTAGACTAAAGAAATATGGATTCTCATCTTGCTGCTAATTTTGGCAGGGCAGTTTTTCAGTTCTGCATGCCTATTCCCTGACTTAAAAAGAAAACTTTTTAAGCAGTTTGGAGAGGGTGGACAAAGGTGGCTGAAGGATCTATAGTCTTTTGAAAAGACAAAGTGCCTGCAATCATGACAAAATCTTTGCTAGAATACAGGTAGTCCTCGATTTACAATAGTTCATTTAGTGACCATTCAAAGTTACAACTGCACTGAAAAAAAGTGACTTATGATTGTTTCTCGACACTTAACAATCCCATGGAGCATCCCCATGGTCATGTGATCAAAATTGAGACCCTTGACAACTAACTCATATTTATGACGGTTACAGTGTCCCAGGGGTATGTGACCACCTTTTGGGACTTTCTGATAAGCAAAGTCAATGAGAAAGTCAGATTCACTTAACAACTGTGTCTCTAATTTAACAACTACAATGATTCGCTTAACGGCTGTGGCAAGAAAGGTCATAAAATGGGGCAAAATTCACTTAACAAATGTTTTACTTAACAGCAGAAATGTTGACCTCAATTGTGGTCAAAAGTTGAGGACTATCTATATTCTTGGCATAGTAGTCTTTTTTAAAAGGGGTAGTTGAATGCCACAGAGATATTATTCTTATTCTCCTCTCCCAAATTATGTTTACTTTTTTCCACACTGCCATCCTGAACTAATCTTCAATTTTCAATGTATTTTATTATTCTTCAGCTCTAAATTGTCCCAACTTCCAAGCATGAAGGAAGAAACATATGAGAAAGTTGCCATTAACAAATAAGGCAAATGGTTGTTAAAGGAAAAAGAAGAGAAACTATTTAAAATGTAGCTCACTGAAACCCTTGGTGTGAAATTCAGAGTGAAACTTAAGGTTCTTGTATTCTTTCTATTACTCAGCTGTTGCTCTGGAAAGGTCATACTCCTGGGTCAAATATTATGTTCTGAATCTCAACGTTCATTTTCTTTACTCAGTATTTGACTTTGTCATTGTCACCTCTCATTCTGACTTGTTTGAAGGTTTTTTTGGTGTTGAAAACTACACAATCTTTTTCAATATGTTCCATCAGAAATACATTCAAATCATTCTAAAAGGATCATCTGAATTGACTCTTTTACTTTGAGCTTGGAACAATCTTTTTTCCTCCCTACTTTACATGTACTGCTAGAATATCAATAGCATTTAGTCTTATATACTGCTCCACAGCGTTTCACAGTCCTCTCAAATTGATTTTACAGAGTCAGCATATTGCCCCCAGCAATCTGGGACCTCATTTTACTAACCTTGGAAGGATGGAAGGCTGAGTCAACCTTGAGCCAGTCAAGATTGAACTTTTGGCAGTTAGCAGATTCAACCTGTAATGCTGCATTCTAATAACTGCGCCACCATGACTCTTCTGTATATTCTGTAACTAAGGCAGCATGCAAATCCATCTGTCAGAGGTATTAAACAGAAAAATGAGTAATGATGAAGAAGCTTCTTGGATGACAAGCAAAACGTCTTCAAAGAAAAACCAGAAAGACCAGTTGCCTCTTGAGAAAGCACCTTTGAGCAAAGATGAGATATATCTGTAGTAAAAAGAAGGAAGTTTAGCTATAGCAAACTCAAACCCTGAATCTTCAGTTACAGCCAAAAAATAAATAATGTTCGCCTTACAAAATAGATATTTCACAGTTGTTGGAAGTTGCCCTATAAAACTCAGATTTAGAGGGCAGCATCCACATTTAAAAATTGATCAATTAATTAAAATGAAAGGCTACCTGTGTACAGTCTGATCTGACTGAGGTGTCCACTACCTCTGTATGTATTACTATTGATAAAAGTGGGCAAATAATTATGTCAAATACCTAGTCTGGAAAAAATAAGATTGTATAGACAAATACAGAAATACTTTTCTTCTGAATAACAGCTATCATTTTAATGCTGTAGTTAATCTAATGAATAATAGCAGAACTCAATGTAATATAAACTCTCCAGAGTTTGATTTTTTTTTTAAAAAAAAAGGATCATACAAACTCATGGAATACCTTCCATGGGTTTCCCCACCACGACCTCAAGAATTCTAAAATGATTCATGAAATAGGGTACACATTTGTCTTGGCTATGCCATTTGGGAGTTACTGTATAAAATGATGGAGCAGATACTGAATTTATCAAACTGAAATGCAACATTTGTGAATCTTTCAACACCCTCACTAGTACAAGTTAGATTTGCGCTATTCATTAAGTTAAGATATGGTTGGCTTGTTTGTGTAAATCCAGAAGTGTGCTGAGTTCACATTCCAAGATGTTGTGCAAATCCTGGATGAGTTAGTTACCCTTTGTGCAAACACTTATCTCCAGACTTTAATCCCCTATCAGTTGATAGGGGACAGCCTCTTCAGACCCCTATTTGACTGAGATAGCATTGGTCCTGGTTGCCAGTTCCATATAATTTTTCAGGAAAGCACTAACCCAGAGGCATTAGGGAACATGAATTTTGGTTGCTCAGATGATCATGATGATGTTGGTTGTTATGTTGTGGGAAAGACGACTCGAGACCAGTTAATCTTTAGTTGCTTTTAATTTTCTCTCGGGAACTGAACAACAACGGAGCCGCGGCAACCTCTTTTATAGCGGCTGCTTGCGGCTCTCGGCCAATGACGGCTATTCAATTTTCCCGCCGTCGGCCGGACCAATCAGAACGGAACATTCAAACATTCAAATATATAACATTGGTGGTGGTGATAATATTCAATTATTGGCAATTCTATGGGTCCTCGTCTGATCTTGCACTGCTTCTTTGACTTTATCTGCTTGGTGTAAGCTTTCATGGTGTTCAGCTATTGTGTACTTTGGAGGCCTGGTTTTCTTTTATCGCTAACTCTTTCCAGCATAATTGCTTTCTCCAACGAACTCCCCTGGAAAAATAAGTGAAATGCAGTTTTGTGATTTTTTTTCCTTCCAGTGACATGTCTGGTGTTATGTTCTCCAGTATTTGCTTATTGGTCAAAAAGCTAGGTCAAATACTTTACTCAGAACAACATGCCATTATCCCCCAAACACCATACATTAGAATCAACACACACAATAAAATAATATCCAATCCCCTTGTTAAAATTACCAGGTGAGCAGCAGAAACACCATAAAATCTCCTATAAAAGTGCTGTGAAAAGATCTTTCCGGAGCCTCAGCCTCTATGGTAAAAGCATGGCTGTTACCTCAGAAGGAGAATTAATGACTGATATTAACCATATCTCTGACATGACTGACAAACCAGACCCTGATCATGACCTAAGAGTAAAGGGTGGATTATTTGCTTCTTCCCTATCCTACATACCCTTCTGGCTTGGTGAACTTGATCTCTCTGCTGGCTGTTAATGAAGCTGGAGATAGGAGCTTATCTAAAGGGAATGCTTGAGTAAGGAGCATGGCTCTGTATCTCAACAAGAGGAATAGATAATGCAAAGCAGCATCACTTTTCATCCCTTGATATTCTCTGCTTCAATGAAACAACCCCTTTTTCTACATATTCAGCATGGGGTGGAGGGGAGCCAAGCATCCCATAAGAGGAAATAGACAGAAGACCAGGCTGATAAGATTAATGTGAGTCATCTTAAGCAAAAAGAGTCCTGCAGTGGCTCACCATGTGCAGTTTCTTCTGCACATTATTTGGATGTATGGGGAACAATCCTTTAACACACCCAATTCTTGGAAGACTATAGTGACTATTTTTAAAAAAAAGCCTATGAAGATTGTTCCTAACAGTCCACGTAGCACCAGAATTGCATTGAAGATGGATTGCAGTGAAGTTAGCCCCTCTCTGTTTCTTGCAACTTGGTTCTTGCTAAATGATGTTGGACTACAACTCCCATCGCTCCTACTTTGCAAGGCCATCTGGGCTTGGAAAGGCTGGTTGGGGAGAGGCCAGGAAAGGGACCTGTAATTCTAACTCAATGAAACTTGCAGCAACTTTAAAACATGTTCATTTTGGGTGGCAGTGATGTTGCCCCTTTGGGTGGAGTTTTGATCTGTTGGTTTGATAGTTTTGCTATTACCAAACAAACAGACAAATCGACTTTTCCACTTATTTCATGAATAGCAAAGGAGTGCAGGGACATAATTGTATCTTTTTATATGCTATGAGATATGTTTTGAGATGCCTTAGATAAAGAGAGACAATCTATGGACAAAATGCATACTTTTTTCTACTATTGTTAGATGCTTTTGGCACATTTCTAGCAGCAATTGATTTAAATTATATAAACATTGAAAGATGCTGTGCCTTTCTTGCCAGCGAGCAAAGCTCATAGATAAACATCTAACAGTTGGCCTGATCACTTTAGATCCAATATCAATTCCTTTTTCAAAAGGCAGAGTTCAGCAGATTGAAATGGTGGACAGCATTGAGAAGCCAAAGAACAAATGAACAGAGAGAGTAAAAGGCCACTAATGGAAAACAAGCTTTCCAAAAGTAGAAAATGTGCCACACATGGTCTTGGTAAAAACTGGTACCAGATTAATCTGCTTTAGGTAAGAGCACCTTCATGTGCAGCATTTATGTCACTCTAGTACCGGTGGACCACTTCCTCCCTGATCAATTTTGGGGGACATCAGAGTTGATTTTCTACTAGCTGCTGGCAGCCAAGCTCAATGACAAAAACTTGTGTTTTACAGGAGTTCTGTAGAACTTGGGGACAAGCCATTTTCTGCCTTGCAGGAAGTTTGGCTTAACCTTGCTTCCTGCTACATAAATTCTAGGTTTCAAGGAAACCTTATTACTGGTAGTGAACCTGATCATAATCATTCAAGGGAGTTTCTAATTAGTTTCACAATGCCTGGAACAAATTGCCTGGCTTGGTTTTCCCTAGTTAAAGAAGCAGCAGGCTTCCAGCTCAAGCAAGACATTGTATTACTTTGTCGGCTATACTTTGCAAATGGCCACCATGTTCACAGATCTTGGGATGAGGGAAGCACTTGACTGCAAAATTATGGCGTCATGCTACCATTATATTTTTTTACTAAAACTTTATAGGCAGGGAGAAGGATGATTTGATAGTCAAGCGCTCTTCCCCTTTTATCAACATCTCACATTTTATTTTGCAAATTGGCCAGCTGGGAGTACACAAAATCTTAAGAAAGGACTAATAAATTATGGGTTTTCCTTTTTGGGACAGACAGAGAAGAGCTACTTCAGGACTGTCATAGCTCAGGGAATAAGGGACTATTTTGCATTTTTCTATTGATCAGCTTGAAGTCAGCAGGAAGGTGATCACATCAAGCCACATGTGATTTTCTGGGTTTTACTTTAGGCTGTTCAGTGAACCCAGCCACTGTGGTTTGAAAATTAAGGTTTTAAGCTTAGCTGATCTAAAAAACAGTTAAGCAAATTGGATCTGATTAGTGCTAGGATGCTAGACCGCTAGGAAATACTAGGAGTAGGTTGGGGAAGAAATAAGTAAATCCCAAAGGAAACCACTGTGAAACCACTTCCAACACTGCCAATAAAATTACATGGGGATATCCTTAAAGTTACTGAGTCAACTTAGATGCCCTGTAATGCCTGCCTATAGTGATGTGATGTGGGCCATTGACCCTGCTCAACTTGCATTTTTCATAACTAGATATATTAAAAGGTAAATAAGCTTTGTATCTGTATTGTATTCTTTCCAAAGGAAATCAAACCTTTGAGCCAAACCAACAGCTCATCATAACTCAAATAAGACATACAGCTAATCATTAGGCTTGGAATGGCCCAGGAGTTGTACAGTATCCAGGTTGGCCTAGTAATGTATATAAACACATATGGTACATAAAGGCAAACATACAACTATAGTTTAGATTCTGTAAGTGCCAAATCACATCCCAGCAGTTTTGTCACTATCATTCAAACTTTCAGAGGTGGGGAAGGGGCTTTATTTATCAGACACTTCATAAATGCCAGCCATTTTGGTGACTGCAGAATCACACATTGTCAATCTCTTTGCAATCATTCACCTCCTTCCTTCCTTAGCCCCAGTCTTTCATCTCAAAAATCTAATTTGGCATTCTGGCAGTCTTAGAAGGCCCGTGGAAGCTGTAATATGGCAGTTCAGAAAGGTTACATGTAATAAGCTCCGATAGTTCCATGGAAGTTACTCCATTCAAAATCCAGATAATTAATCTTTTCCAAATTAATGATAACACAACAGCTTCTGCTCAGAGCCTTGGAAGCTTAGTTGTGTAATATTGCCTCTTTGGTGTTTTGGATAACATTTTACCGGATTAAAAAATGAACAGAGGCAAACAAATATATGCCCTTTCGTTGTTTTATTTCCTTGGCACCTGAAAAAGTCATTTAAACTGACTTTTGAAACCTAGCAAGAGAATGGCCAGACAGTAGCAATAATACTATCATGGTCAGCAATGATCCCCTGAAAAATATGGCAGAATTTCTAAATGCATCAATTGTTTGGTATTGCAACATACTATATCTTGCAAGTTATCAGGCATTCCAGTCAAACAAACATCCTATCAAATTATGTACCTGTCAACAGTGGTGTCCCCCAAGGCAGTGTTCTAGGATCAACTCTTTTCATACTCTACATAAATGACCTCTGTGATCATATCAAGAGCAATTGCGTTCTCTTCGCTGATGATGTAAAGCTATTCAACACCACAGACAATACTGCTACCCTTCAAAAAGACCTTGACTATGTATCAGAATGGTCAAACAAATCGCAACTTCAAATCTCAACTAATACATGTTCTGTCCTACATATTGGCAAAAATATATATATATCAGAAAATAAAATACAGGCTGAATAGTCAAGACCTTGTTGATGATCCAAACTCTGTCAAGGATCTTGGAGTACTCATCTCTAATGACCTAAGTGCTAGAGCCCACTGTAACTACATAGCCAAAAAGTTGTTAACCCAATCTTATATAGCTTTTTCTCTGGTAATATTACACTAATAACTAGAGCATACAAAACATTTGCTAGACCAATACTCGAATACAGCTCATCAGTCTGGAACCCACATTATGTATCTGATATTAACACAGTTGAGAAAGTCCAGAAATATTTCACAAGAAGAGTTCTCCATCCTCTACTTGTTGCAGAATACCTTATGCCACCGGACTCGAAATTCTAGACCTAGAAAACCTAGAACTACACCGCCTTCAGTCCGATCTAAGTATAGTAAATAAAATCATACATTGCAATGTCCTACCAGTCAATCAATACTTCAGCTTCAACCATAACAACACAAGAGCAAACAATAGATACAAACTCAAGGTTAATCGCACCAAACTTGATTGCAGGAAATATGACTTCAGCAACAGAGTGGTCAATGTCTGGAATACTCTACCTGACTCTGTGGTTTCTTCCCCAAACCCCAAAAACTTTAACCTTAGACTGTCTACTATGGACCTCACCCGTTTCCTAAGAGATCTGTAAGGGGCATGCATAAGCGCACCAAGGTGCCTACCATGCCAGTCCTATTGTTTCTTTTATTTTTTTATTTTTCTTATATGTATCCACGTATTCATAACTATGTTTTACTTATATCTATACAATTGTAAGCAATTGACAAAAATAAATAAATAAAATAAATAAGTTCCTAACGTCGTAGACTCTTTTAATCATCCTTTCCCTTTAGTCGAGGGAATAAAATTAGTTGTTGGCCTGATTGTAATTTGTATGGTGGATTAAGTTTGTATGGAAAAAAATCATAAGAATAAATAGCAAGGAATATTGGTGAGAGGGGCAATAAAAACTTTGGAAATACGCAGCCTGATGGCTCTTTATACTAGATTACTTTTTTTCCCATTTTTTTTTATTTCAATCTACATATAACAACAATACATTAACAGTATGGCATCAATATATCATACATCTCTCATTGCATATATTCATATTAATGCATACTTCTTCAATATTTATTTTCAACCTTACTCTCTCCAAATGCCTACCACCATATCAGTTAAACATACCTAGTAATTCCATTATTCAATTTTCTCCCTGTTTTATTTTATTTTTTAAATAAAAAATTCTCATTTGGCAAGCAGTATGGTTCCAGGTTTCACATCTCAATACAAACATGACCATAGTTACCTATTCATTTTATTTGTTTAATTTCATATTACGTTATCCTTATCATCATTAAATATTAAGCTTATTTTATCCAATCCCAATTCATATTCTCTTATCTTATTTTACAATATTATCTAAAATTCTCATCTCAGTTCTATGTTCATTTATTCAATTCCAAATCCTAATATATCTCCTTCCATTTTTCTTTGTATATTCTCATATCTTATTTTAAAATGTTATCTAAAATTCTCATCTCCTTTCTATTGTCATTTCTCATGTTACTTTTTTCTGTCACATTTGTCATTTTATCAATCCTCATCTATAAATATAATTGTCCCTAGTTAATAATTTGAGCTAACCACCTTCATTCTTCCTTAATTTCAATCTCCCTATCTAGTATAAAACACAAATATATATATTTTTATCAGATTCCGCATTATATTTTCTCTGTAAATCATCTATACATTACAAAATGCTATTTTCAATATATTCTTATATACCCCAACACATTGCCTTGCGGAATCCCTTTTTTTTCCACCCATTATCTCTCACTCTTTGAACAGTGTACCTTCTTTTCATCTTTGTTTGTTTCCTGTTCCTTTTTATTTTCTGGTCCTTTCTCTTAATTCCCCTTTTCCCCATTCTTATTCCTCTCCTTTTCTCATTCCAGTTATTAAACTTTTCTCTCTCCCTCTTTTGATTTTTCTTTTGCACTTCCTTTTTCTGCTTTTCCCTTCTCTCTTTAACCATTTTCCGAACCATTCTCCCTTTCATCATCCCATCAGACCACAAATTTTTAATTCTAATTCCTTATAGTAGATTACTTGAAAGACTATTCCACACCCATCCAAAATACACTTCCTTTAAAATGGGAGAGTTATCAATGGAAGGAAGCATACAGGTTCTCCCAAATTTTATTTTTAGGGAGGAGGAGATGTATTTTATTTTTTAGGGGAAGTTATTTATTTATTAAATTTAATTTAAGGTAGTCTTTCTTTCAAAAATACATAGTATTTCAAGCAAACTTCGGCACTAAAGCCTCTTCTCTGGAAGGCCTCCAATCGATGCCACCCTCTGAGGAACCTGACCAGTGTGCTTTGGGGAAAGAATTTAGCATAGTTGAGTACATGTGGGTCCTTTACAGTACAGTATTTTAATTCAAAAGCCTGAGGATCTGAAAGCCTTGGGAAAGACTGCACCCTCTTGAAGTGTCATGAGCTGGCTGGTTGTTTATCTCGGCCAATCACACTGCATCCTACTGTGACCAGGCAGGGCAAACCCAATGTTAGTGCCATTGCTGCTGTCACATTGCTTCAAGTCTCTGTCTGCAGTCCTACTTCTACACACTGAGAACTGCAAGCCAAGTGTGTCTCTTCCTTTCAGGTCAGAGAAAGGGGAACCATTGTGTAGCAGAAGGTAGATAGATGATAGATGATAGTTAGATAGATAGATTACCACAGTAAGAGACTATCATGTTTACCAATCAGATCGTGAAATCCGTAGAGGAGGTGGTGTTGCTATCTTCTTCAGCAACAGAGTGGTCAATGTCTGGAATACTCTACCTGACTCTGTAGTTTCTTCACCAAACCCCAAAAACTTTAACCTTAAACTGTCTACTATTGACCTCACTCCTTTCCTAGGAGATCTGTAGGGGGCGTGCATAAGCGCACCAATGTGCCTACTATTCCTGTTCTATTGTTTCTTTTTTTTCTTATTTGTATCCATTTCATGTATTCATAACTATGTTTATATTTATACCTGTTATCTAATAATTGCTTGACAAAATAAATAAATAAATAAATAAAAAGATAGGTAGCTAGGTAGATAGATAGATAGGCAGGCAGGCAGGCAGGCAGGCAGACAGAGACAGAGGTTCCCAACAGGAAACTGGTTTTGGTGAGGAGAGTGTGGAACAGACACGAATCCATATTAAAAAAGCAATTTAAAACATTTTGGCCTTGGCCATGAGTCCGAACTGCTGAAGCTGTCAACTCTGCTTTGCATCAACAACCAAGTTTTTTCTCAATTTTTGTTTTGACTGTAACACCTGGCTGAAATGTGGCAATAAACCAGAAACTAGAGGATTGTTACAGTCATCCATTGCCAGACAAGCAAAGGTCTCTTTTTTCTTTCTAAACAAAGAGTTTGCAAATATTTTCAACAGAGAACAAATGTATTTATTATTCCTCATTTAAATAACCTTTAAAAATTATAATTGCTTTTGAAAAATCCTATAATTCTGTAAAGAAAAATACATGTATTTTTTTTTAGTTTATTGTATAGTTGTTATTGTTGTTGTTGTGGCATTGCAAACTGCTAATTAAGATTACAGTTAAAGGCATTGCCTTTCCATGATTCTCTTATTCATTCATTCATTCATTCATTCATTCATTCATTCATTCATTCATTTGAATGAAATAATACTTGGACAGTAAAAAATATTAAAAAACCAGTTTAATGACATAATTTATAATTGCAGTATTTGGTAAAAGACCAAATCCTGGTATTGCCAATTATTCCACAACAACTACCAGCTCACATTTTCACATTGAGTCACTCCTAAAGTGATACACCCTCAGTTGTGCCTTCCTGTACAATGCAGCTTTCAGAATGAGTATATTGCAATATATAATCTGATGATGATGTTGGATGCACCACAGATAGAGGATAACTGTACAGAATGCTTTATTTTAGCACACACCTTTCCCAACATCAGGCTGTTGTTGGCTAACTCATATGGTAGAACACAGAATAACAGAGTTGGAAGGCACCTTGGAGGTCTTCTACTCCAATCCCCTGCTCAAGCAGGAGACCCGGCCTAGACCATTTCAGACAGATGGCTGTCCAGTCTCTTCTTAAAAGCCTCCAGTGTTGAAGCACCCACAATATCTGAAGGCAAGTTGTTCCACTGGCTAAACTCTACTGCCTGGCCACATATTGCCCCCAATAATCTGGGTCCTCATTTTACTGACCTCGGAAGGATGGAAGATTGAGTCAGGATTGAGCAGGTCAGGATGAAAGGAATCAAACTCCTGGCAATGTGAACAGAGTTAGCCTGCAACATTACATTCTAACCACTGTGCCACCATGGCAAGAATAGGGTTGATTTAGAGTAACCCTCTCCACCTTCAGCCGCACTCCTACTTGTCTTGCCTGGGACTCCCATCACTTCCCACTACACAACCTGCACATCCCTAGAGTTAGGTTGCCAATTGAGGCTGGCAGGATTGCTGTCATTAACCCACAGGGTCATGTAATGTCACGTTTCACAACTGCATCGCTTAGCAATGGCATTCCCTATCCCAGTTGCATCGTAATCCAAGAACTACCTGCCTCTCTTTGGTGCCATTTAATGGCTGTCTAGATTTTTCTGCACCCAATATGACAATATTGTGATCTTCTGACACCAGATGAATCATATTGTCCAGCTAGTTACTCAATGTGCTCTTGAAAATACGCTCTTGAGCATTTGCAGTGTCAGCCTTGAGAAACTGCTTGTCTCGGAATTTATTGGAGTTTGTTAGTTGGAACACTGGCATGCAGCCTATTACACAGTGTCCTTTTCAAATTCATGAAATGTATTCTTTCTTGTCACCCCTTTGTTCCGTTAGCCCCCACAAAAAAGGGATTTCCCTCAAAAACAGCTTTGGAAGAAACAATGTAGCAATCAATTCTCAATTATTAAAATAGAGCTAAAAAAGAGCTTTCCTGCCTAAAAGGGATAGCAAACAACAGCACCCTCTTGCTTCACAAAGATTGGTTTCAAAAGCCAGTTAGCTGAGAAAGAGTTTGTCAAGCATCAATCATACAAAACTGATGATACAGGAAATTAGTGCTAGAAAGGCACAGGACCATTTGTGTTGCTAGTTTTTTCTTTGGAAGAGTTTTTTTTTTTTGCTTATTTTTTTTTCCGGTTAGAGATTTAACAATAGCTGTTAAATACACTTTTAACAATGGTCGGATTTTTTTGTCATAGGCAAAGTTACATTCTTTTCCAAATTTTAGCATGTCTTACCTGTTTGGCATGTTTACTTAAAATTGTCCACTTACAATTCTAAGTATCTAACCATGCACAGAGATCTGTGCATTGTTTCATCACAAGACCAACATCGCAATGTCATGTTTCTCATCTAAACAAGCAGCCATGTTCTTTAGTGGGCTTATGAAGGGTGTCAGGTTATAACGTGGTGAGTCTTTTTATCTGCCATGCAGCCAGAAGTGAACTGGGTTGTACCCTAGGAACATTCATAATGTTAGGCTTCTAACTGGTATACCGAGTTCTGCTTCATGGCTTTGATGGGAGACTTAGATAAGTATGAATTGGTAAAGCTGCCTTTTGCAACTGACTGATGGTGACTTTCTCAACGCTGATCGTGTTCAAGTGGTGCTGCAGTTGTTTTGGGATTGTACGCAAGATTAACCGACTGATTTAATGTTTTATCTGGACAATCCCAAAACCCCCACTGACAAAATTTGATAACATTTATCACTATTTTTATTAATAACCTTTAATAATAACCAATAAACTGTGGTTGCACAGTCTGCCAGATATTGACATTGAATTTGGCATTTTTATCCATCTATCAAGTCTTTCCCAAGGACTTGGGATAGGCACATGTTGTTTGATGCTGTTAAAGTTATTGTCACAGGTTGTAACCCGTTCCAGGTAAAGCTGTCTTTTGCAACTGACTGAGGGTGACTTTCTCAACGCTGATGGTGTTCAAGTGGTGCTGTGGCTGTTTTGGGATTGTACCCAGGGCACCGATTACTATTGGTACTAACTTCACTCTTTTTTTTTTTTGCCACAATCATTCTACTTTTATTTGCAGGTCTTTGTATTTTACAGGTCTCTCTAGTTCTTTCTCTTATACTGCTGTTTCTAGGTACTGCCACATCACACTCCAGACTTCCCTTTTTCGACAATTGTTAAGTCAGGGTTGTTATACCACTGGTTTGAATTCTAAAGGGCCAGAGTTTTTGTAGTTATTATTATGGGCATAGAAGTGCAGTCTGGAATCAAACCAGAGCTAGTGTTGGGCTTAAAATTTCTTCTGCAATTTATTCAAACTATCCCTGTTCGGCTTTTGAAAATTTGAACTATTCTTGATTTTTTTTTTTTCATGAAAAGAACACTTCAATTCAATGATCAGTGTCAAGAAGCCTATTCATCTCTTGAATGGTCTTCTTGAAATCCAGAGATGCACCATGAGCAAATACTTCCCACGACATTCTTTCAGATCAGGAACTGAGAGGAACCAGGGAAGTCCTCAAACAAATAAAAGCAGAAAAACCCCACTTCTTATTCTCCCTCCCTCCCACATCTAGAACACCTTGGGAACAAGGTAGACAAAAAGAATGTCTATAAACTTTCAAGGAAACATGAAGACCAATTCTGACCCAGAATTGTTCTGCTTCACGCAAGGATACCTCCTGCATTAGAATATTATGAGTTCTAAATGAATGCATCAGACTTTATGCTACTTTTCTGTTTACAGTACAAGTAGGGTTTGGTGGGTAGGGCAGTTGGTTTGAAAAGGAAGGCTTTCAGCTTTGTGGTTTGTTTATATGAACCACTAGGCAAATTTTACTTCATTTGTTTTCTAGGAGATGACAGCCCTTTGCCTTTCACCTAAAGAATAAGCAACCTCAACCTCTAGGGGAAGGAAATGGCTAAGTAGTCAAGCTTGCTTCAGTGGCAGGTGTTTTTCAGCCCAGCATGCAGGAATGGAGTTCCTTGGCTCATGCCTTCCAGAGATAACAACCGTCACCATGACTTATGGCTTGGGCTACACAAACCACAGTTCATCTAACAGCATTTCTCACCATGAGGAACACATTATCAGAACAAGCACAGTTTTATTTCCCTGACTTCCAACTCCTATAGATCAGATTCTATCCACCATCTGGCAAGCTATAAATTCTTGATAAAATGTACAAGGGTAAAGCCTGCTCAAAACAAATGGGATCCTTACCTCAATGCTTCAGTTCCATGAGTCAAACAACCCAACCCAGCCAATCTCCAGACAACTGTGCCATTCTGATTTCTTTCCCCAAGAGATAATATTCCATGCCTGTTTATTGAACATGGCCAACTGTCCTTCCCCTAAAGATTGATCTATGTTTTTGTATGTATAATTGACTTTGTGTGGTGTGGTGTGGTGTGGTGTGGTGTGTGTGTGTGTGAGAGAGAGAGAGAGAGAGAGAGGGAGGCAGGGAGGGAGGGAGGCAGGGAGAGGGAGGGAAGGAGGGAGAGAGAGGGAGGGAGAGATGAGAGAAGGCAACGCAGGACCCTGATAGGAATTCCTGCTTGGGGGAAGGATGCTTGCTATTTGAAGGTATTACTCTATCAATGCTAATACAGATGATTCTCTATCAGGGCACAAAGAGTAAATATCTGCTGAAAACTCCACATAGGCATCAGGAGGGGCATCCAGCCAGTAAAGGCTTCATTCAGTCCTTGACTGAATACCAATAAAAAAAGGGATTGCGGAGTCGTAAAAACAAAACAAAAATCTATCAAAGTCACCATTCTATTGCTTTCTTTGGCTATGATTTGAGGTTGACTAAGGAAACACTCCATTGGTTGATTGTTGCCACTTGGAGCAGAAAAAAATAATACTATTCAGATAAAAATTGTATGTTGTGTTGTAGGTAAGGGTCAGAGTAGTAACTCTCAATTTGTGCTACATGTATATATTTTAAAATTTATTTTAAAATATACTACTACACCACTTTATATGCCAAAGCATCTAGAAGGGCACACAATGAAAACAGTAAGAAACATAAAAACTGTGCAGTGTAAAGTAATGTTCAATAAAACATTTATTGAAAAAAGAGGGCAAAAGGGGAACTGTCTACCAACCTTTTTATCAGGAAGTCTGGTTGAGGAAGTAAGTTTGTACTGAGTTCCTAAAAGATGATCTAGCAAACATCTCCCCAAATATTAGGAGCATGCCAAAGCAGAAGAGGGATGCAAACAGCATTTTACCTATAAATCTATGGTGTCCACACATACCAAATCTTTGGCTTTAGATATAGTGGTTGTAAAAGTATGGCAACCTTTAGCAGCCCAGAAGTTCTTGGATCACATGCTGAAATGCCTACTATTAATGTCTAATGGTTGGCATGCTGAAATCCAAAATTACATTGTTTGTATCTGATACATTGGAACTGTGCAGTCAACAAGATGTGTCTAGGATTTGGCTGCCATTTCAAAAAGGGATTGCAGGATCGTAAAAACAAAACAAAAAAATCTATCAAAGTTAACCATTCTATTGCTTTCTTTGGCTATGATTTAAGTTGACTAAGGAAACACTAGGATTTGGTTGCTATTTCTCCCACATCATTGATTTTGTGTGTTTTGTCAACTAGAAAGTGGTTTGGAGGCTAATGACTAGATAGTATATTGCTGGTTGTTATTGTTATAACCAACATCACTACCTCCATCATTTTGCATGACCTTGATTTTCAAGATGCCCTAAGGAAGACATTTGTGTTCTGCCATAGACAGAAACATATCTTGGCCCAGCCCTTAATCCAGTACAAGGCAGGGAAGACTCATTGTAAACAGAGGTTCCAAAATGAAATGCAAAGGATCAACAGAATCTAAATCAGCTGAAAACAGTTTTTCATGTGAAAAAAAATATAGAAAAAATTAGAATGCCCTGTCCATTGCCTGCTTGGAGAAAGGGCATGATAGAAACACAGTTTTAAAATAATAATCATCAGGCTTCTATAATTAAACTGACAGGAAAACACAATGAAATGGAATATCCAGAATAATGCTGTGCAATTGCTGGGAACAGCGACTCATTAATTTTATTGAAATGTTAGTGAGTATTATTGGATGACAGAGGACTGTTTGCAGGTCAAAATTTACCAGATGATCCATTAATTCCATTTAGGTTTTTGCAGGATTTCTAAAGTTATACTTCCCACACTTATACAATAGGTGAATACCAGAAAACAATTGTGCACTAAATACATGGTGTTTTTTTTTTAAGTACATTCAAGGAACATTGCTTGTGCTTTGGTAATCGGAAAGTTAAATTGAGTCTGTAGTCAGAAATGCATGAGAAACTTCTGAAAAACAAGAATGTGTACATCTGTCAATTTTTTAATAGTTCTACCCTGTTTCTCCAAAAATATGGCCTCCCCCAATAGGAAGTCCCAGCATGTTTTATAGGCATGAAATGAAATTAAGCCCCTCCCCCCCAAATTAAGGCCTATATTAAAACATACGAAATGGGGGGGAATGGTGGGGGGGGGGGCTTGCCATTAGGAAATACTTTTGTTGCACACCCGGATATGGTGCTGCCTGCGTTGACCCCGATACGAAGTGCCCCACCAACGCCAAGGTCAACATCCAAGCCATTGCTGCCCGCCCGAAGATGCAAGGGGGGGGAATTAAGTCACCCCCGAAAAGATGGCCTAGTCATTTTTTCGGGGCTCAAAAAAAAATAAGACCCAGCCTTATTATATGAGAAACATGGTAGACCCTTGACCAGATCTGGAAAAAGAGCTGAAGTGGAATTTCTGCAGGATAGATGAAAACCTTAGCAGTCCTTGGTAGTTTGTATGAGTGTCTGTGTATATTGGAAGGCAAGCAAAATATAGTATTGCAAGGAAGTTGTTTGTCAGAATGCAAAATCTGGATTGGTTATCAGAATAGAGCTTTACTAGTACGGTTACCAAAATAATGTCCTGGCTGCCAACTTTATCTTATAATAGAATCTGACACAATCATAAGTAAGAAAACATATGGCAATTACTTTCAGATATATTTGTTTCCTGTTGCATTATATTTCAGATGAGTTAAAAATAAAACAAGACTAAATTAAAATCTTGTAACCTCCATGCCACATTCTATGTAAATAGTCAGCTATTTTGGTCTACTTCATTCTTTCCTTTGGCTTTCCTCCAATAACTCAGCTTCATATACACACGACTGTATTTGCAAAAAAGAAGTCATTTGTAATGTGATGTATTGCCCATCATTCAAAGCTTTCTTTTCATCTAAACTTTCAAATGTCATCACTGCATAGAACATATAGATGATAAAGTCCCAGAACTGTCTGAAATTTGAGCCTGAAATTTGGTTCTCATGTTCAGGAACCAGAATAGTTCAGTATTACAATACTATGAGACTGTAATTCATTTGCTGCCTGTTGGCTTTCTGTATACATCTGTGGGAAACAGGATGCTGAATTTGATGGATCTTTGATCTTATCCAGCATCTTCTTATGTCCTCAATTATAACAATAAACAGTATTTAAATAGTGTCCTGTGAAAAGGTCTGGTTCACTGGGGGAAAAAAAGCAATGCATGACTAGGGAAGCAAGATTTGTCCATTTTCATTCATCCAGCTTAATGCCAGGAGGGGGGGGGAAGGAGCTAAGATACAGAGTTTTGAAACAGAAACTGATGAATCAAAACTCCACCCTCCATTTATTAGTGACTTCATTAGAACAAGGGCTCTGTGAATTGTATTCATTTTTTTTCCAGGTTGTTTAACCGGAAGGCTCTTTTACCAGATAAAACCTCCCTCTGCTCTTACTCTGATATTCTCCATTTTCTTTCTCAGGCTTCAAAAATTCTCTTACACAGGCTGAGTATGAGTGGCTACTTAAAATGTTCGCGGATGAGATGAAACTGGGGTGAGAGGACTTGGGTTTCCACCCCATTCTTTAAACTAGGGCTGAACAACCAATCTATGGTGCTCTGTTATTACTTGAACTCTGTGTAGCTCCCACCATGGTAAAGTTCCTGAAGTCTTTAAAAATTTGCCTGTTCTCCCAAGGCTTGGAGGAGGGTATTTGTGGAGGGCTTCCTGGTTGTGGGAGGTTTGGAAATATCACAAATGATTGTCCTGATGTATAGGATTCTCTCTCTCTCTTTCTCTCTGTTTTAGGTGGCTCCAAATTGGAATAATGATAGCTAGGTAGGTAGGTAGGTAGGTAGGTAGGTAGATGATAGATAGATAGATAGATAGATAGATAGATAGATAGATAGATAGATAGATAGATAGATTCATAATGTGCCATCAGTTCTTGTCAACTCTCAGAAACCACATAGATTTGTCCCATAATAGTACAACACTAATAATAAAAATAACAATAATAATTCCTAATCACTGAGTCCAATGGTTAATGGTTAATAATGAGAGTTGGACTCTACCAACTACCGTGTTTCTCATATAATAAGGCCGGGTCTTTTTTTTTTTTGAGCCCCGAAAAAATGGCTAGGCCGTCTTTTCGGGGGTGACTTAATTCCCCCCCCCTTTGCATCTTTGGGTGGGCGGGCGGCGACGGCTTGGATGTTGACCTCTGCGTTGGTGAGGCACTTAGTATCGGGGTCAACACAGGCAGCACCATATCCGGGTGTGCAACAAAAGTACTTCCTAACGGCAAGTCCCCCCCCCATTCCCCCCCCCATTTTGCATGTTTTAATATAGGCCTTAATTTGGGGGGAGGGGCTTAATTTCATTTCATGCCTATAAAACATGCTGGGACTTCCTATTGGGGGAGGCTGTATTGTTGGAGAAACAGGGTATTAGAGACATAGTTTGCCTCCTTCTGCACAATTTCACCATAACCTTTTTATTTTTCCATCTATTTCAACATTACCCTTGTAACAAATTAAAATTAAAAACAGAAAATGTTCTTTCTCCCATCCTCCCCAAAAAAACTTATATTAATTTTGTAGTTAACTAGTGGAAATTAGTCTTAACATGTTCCTGGATGAAAGTCATTAGTGAAGGACAATATTCTTATTCAGAATTGACTTGGTACCTAACAAGCTTTGTTCATGAGTATTCAGGGGGAAAATTCATTAGTATTCCCAGAATTTTCTTCAGCTATTAAAGTTGCATCATGCTATTAACACTGCACACTCATGCTCTATTACCCTTTGGAAATTTTAACTATACCTAACATCTGGATAGCTTCCATATGAAGATTGGTAATAGCAATAGCATTTAAACTTACTGTATCTACCGCTTCACAGTGCTTTACAGCCCTCTCTAAGCAGTTTTTACAGAGTCAGCAAATTGCCCCCAACAATCTGGCTCCTCATTTTACTGACCTCGGAAGGATGGAAGGTTGAGTCAAACATGAGTCTCATCAGGATCGAGGGAATGGAACGACTGGCAATGTGAGCAGACTTAGCCTGCAATACTGCATTCTAATCACTGTGCCACCACAATAAGAATAGGGAAGAAAACATAAAACAATTCATAGCGTTATAAATCAGAAAGGGAAATCAAAATAATATATCATGCCAGTGCACAATTACCAAAAATATTTTTTTATACTGTAGCTGCAAAGAAAACATCACAGTTGTGGTGTCCAGAAAGTCAACAGAATTTGGGTCAATCCAAAGAATACTTTATCTTACCAACAACAGCCGCAACATCACATTGGCCTAAAAAAATTCCACAGTGATTAAGAGGTTGCAATCCTTTTACTAGGAGGAAAGGCTAAAACATTTGGAGTCTTTTAGCTTAGAGGGGGGGAAAAATGATAGAGGCGGAACATAACTCAACTATAAGATTCTGTATGATCCAGAGTAATATAATCATGGAGTAGAGAAAGTGATCAAAGGGGAAAAAAGGGCTCATATCAAGTCATTAAATGAGATTTCCCTCTATGTGGTCTGCTGATTCATTTGAATAGGATCTTATACAGTATGTCTGTGTAAATGGGAAAAAAACAACAGTGCTCGCTAACTCTCATAGGATCATCCAGTGAAATAAATTATCCCATTCAGATAAAGGAGCAACTTCTTTTTACAATGTAGAAACTGTGTAGCATCTGCTACCAGAAGAAGGGGCGATGACAGCCCTTGGGATTCGTAAACAATTGATTCACCAAGAACAATTAGCTATACTGTTCTGTAAAGCATTCTTATACAGAAGCCGTTTGATGGTTCTGGGGGACTCACAATGAAAAAGACAGTAAAAAACTTCCTATAGTAACTTCCTTGACTTCCATGGGGAACAAAGTTTTGGTGGTACCTATCACAAAAGCTTCAACGATTTTTTTGGTAACTTGGCTATTTGCTTTTTAAATCAAAGGATAACACATTGTCAGCATGTTTATGAAACCAGAAAGGTCAGAGGTGAGTGTATAGAATTGGTACTTGTGTCTTCTCCATGTCTTGAAATTGTCAACACCTGGAAAATATGTTTCATTATGATCATTTCCCTCCTATATAATTTTACATAGAATGAAAAAAGTTCTATGAATGATACTCATCTTTAGGAAAATCCAACATCAATGCAAGGATCCCCAGAAGGAAGCACAAAATGAGGCAGAAACTGAGGTAAAAGAAATAAGAAAACAGAATTGTAGTCTGAATTAAAGTGTTGTTGGATAAATGACAATACCTCACTGAAAGTAGTAGAGTTGAGCCACCAAATTGCTAATCACTTCTGGTTTTTTTTTAATCAGATGTTGGCATTATCTGCCACTAATTACTTTTCCACTTGTAATTATTCCATTGAATGTTTGTAGTGAGAAGCTGAAAATGAAGCAGATCACTGAGAAAGAATTAATTGTTAATGAATAATCAGCAGTAGGAAGCCAATTTCATTATCTTCAAAGAAGTAGCCAGAGATTAAGTACTAACTGTGTTTTTCTTAACATTTTTTTTCTTTTGTGCACAAATGTAAAGTAACTACCAAATAATCAAATCCCGACTTCATCAATTATTTTCTATTATGTGGAGTGATAACCAATTTTGGTCTTTGTTGTTTAATGTTAATGGTAGAATTCGTGCTGTGAAATGCTAATTGGAAGGTGTTACATTCGGTGGGTGCTTGGCCCAATTATTACAGCATCTTCATTATTATCCTATGATCCTATGAAGGCTGCATGATGGGAATTACTAAATTTGCTATGATACAGTCTTCGCCCAATTAATAAACTCAAGATATTATCCAATGAATTACTAATAGTCTATGACATTGATTTCCAGGCAACAAACATACATTAGCATCTAGGATCGCTAATCTGTTGAGAAAAGTTTTTGAAACTAATGTATTGAAAATGAATGTATTTCTTGGCATTTAAATCTTTGGTCTGGTGGTTCAGATGCAAGGCTAGAAAGAAGGAGACTGTTACTTCTGGTCCTACCTTAGTCATGAAAGCCAGTGGGGTGACTTTGAGCCATTCATTCTCTCTCAGCCCATCTCACCTTGCAGGATCATTGACATGGAGAAAACAGGAGGAGGAAAATGCATTCGATATGATTTAGGAATCAGAAGCCTGAACAATCCAACATTAGTCTCATAATGATTGTATAGATTAAATTCTTACTCTCAGCTTTTATTTCTCCTTCGTTATTGAAAGTAACCAAGGTTTCAAAGCTAGTCCAGCTACATGGAGTTAATTTTGCAATCCTGGAGGGTTCTTTATATGAAAGTGGAATTCAGTGTAACTTATTCATAGATGCAAATATAGGTGACTTACTAGGCAGGGGTTGGGGTTTTACCGGTTCTATCCAGTTCTATAGAACCCCTTGTTAACTTTCTAAGTAGTTAGAAGCAATCTCCTTTTGTTTTTTTTATCACCCTTATTACATTCTTGGCAGACAGCCTAGACTTCCTGTCTCCGGAGCTTGTGAGGCTTGGCTTTCTTAAAGGGGAAGGGTTGTTTTAAGATTTTTACACTGCTGTTGGGAGGAAATACTTCCCTGGACAATCAGCACTTTGAAGAAATAATTGAATAATGAAGCAAAGCTTTTAGTGACAGGGAACTAAAATGAGTGACATTCCTCAAGGCTTCTTGGCTAGCTAGAAGGATTGACATTCAAACGTGAGTTTACATATCCTTTCTGAGTTTTTGGTCTAAAACTGGTTTTTGGTGAAGATTAATTCTGTGCTTGGTGAAGTTTAATCCTGTGTTTATTGATGGGATAATTTTCCCTATTTAGCTTCAACAAGCAACAGCTACTATTGTGATTTAATTATTTGTATTGTGTTTGAATTTTTTCCTGCCTCGTGGTTTCTTTTTCTATCTGGGGAGGGGGTCTTCCTTCACTGCTTTAATGGTATCTGGCACTGTCCTTTTGGGGTATACTTCTGGGGGGCATGTGTCCTTTCCATAAGCCTGGATGATTTCCTTAGGATATCTTAAGAGATGAGTGAGATCACCTGGTATCTTTAAGTGGTGCAAATGGACCTAAGGATTGCTTTTCCTGTGTGTGCGCTTTCTGGAGAGCTTAAATGACCTCTCTGCTAAAGGGTTTCACTTTATGAGCGAGAGTTGGTTGCTGATAGTTATCACTGCATTTTAACTATTTTAATTCCTCAAGGTGCTCTGGCACCCTGCCTGATTTGTAACTCCGGCTTGCAGGTATTTTTAATGTAATGATTGGTATTTAAGGCAGCTTTTTGCATTTTTGTACAGGTAATCCTTGACTTATAACAGTTCATTTAGTGACCATTCAAAGTTACAATGGCACTGAAAAAGTGACTTATGACCATTTTTCACACTTATGACCGTTGCAGCATCCCCACTGTCATGAAAGGCCAGGCAAGGAGAAGCGCCCCTTTGACATGAGTGATGTCGAGTTGGCCATGCCCACCCAGTCACATGACCACCAAGCCACACTCACCAACTAAGCCACGCCCACAGAACCAGTTGTTAAAAAAACTGAATCCCACCCCTGCTACTAGGCATATTATTCTATTTTATCTCACACCTTTCTTGTTGGATAGACTAGTGCTATTTTACTTCTGATTAACTGAAATTCGTAAAACAGATTAAAAAGCCCTTAATCATCAAATGTTTGTTAATGTTTGTCAGTTTGGGGGATCCTGAAAGCTTCTACATGTCTATGGTAAAGGCAGTGGCATAGCAAGGTGTTTTTATTTTAATTAACTTTGTGTGCTGCCCAACTCACTATCAAGCTATTCTGGGCTTGATAATGTCAGGATCACATTCAGTCAAATTTGGTGGTTGGTAATCCTTAGAGTTCTGCTGAATTAAGCACCCAGTGGACAGACCTGGAGCTGATTAAAGTTACCAAGCTCACCTACCCAGCTCTCAACAATGTTGACTCCCTCAACCAAACTAAGACATAGATTTTATTGTCTACTTTTTAACAGCAATCTATAAAGAAAGCATAGACAAGAGAAAGCGATCATCTGAAATCATCTACATGTCCTGATATTTTGATGCTGCATCTCCACCATGAGAAGATTATTTGTGAGCACTCTACTACTAACTCTATGCTACTAACTCTACTCCCCTCCACCTTTCCATTTGAGAATAACTGTCAAGCTTCACCGAGGAGGGGAAAAAAAGACATACACAATCTCACAACCACATCACATTATGGAAATCACCTATTCCATTTTATTAACACAATTTGGCCTTGTTCTGAGTCACACCATTGATCTAGCTAGCCAGTACAGGTATACATGGTTTTATTTTCAGCTCACCTTTTAAGAAGACAACATGGGAATAGTATGATTGAACTGTAGCTGGAAAAGAATTTGCTTTGCTTTGTGGGCTTCAGCAGCAGTGTCAAAATCCAAACCCAAACCATTTGTTAGTTTTCACAGTGCAATTCCTTTTAAGAAATTCATACTTTGTATTTTAGAAAACAGCATTGTGGAAGACATATATTTCAGGAAATGGTTTGCCACATAGGCCAAATTTTTTTTGGGGGGGGAAAGAACATATTTGGAGAAATTCATTAAAAAATAGCATGTTTTCATTATATTTTTAAACAAATAGTTGCACATTGTTAAGAAAGAATGACTTTGCAATTCAAAAACAAAATGAAGTGAAAAGGAAAACATTTCATCCCCTCCTAATTCAGCCACTTCTCGGTTACTGAATATTTTGAAAAATGTAGACTATGGAAAAATATAACTGGAACACAAATCATTAAGGATAATTCTAGTTTGTCTAAGTTTAAAGGCAAGCCATCATACTATGGATTATGACAATTTCTTCTTGGGTTTCTGATGCCAATCAACTTATTTCCCCATTGGCAATTTATTTGGTCTTTCTACCTTTTCATTAAAAATAGAATAAAACATGATCTTATATCAACCATATACCAATGTTCACTTCTGGCAATTGATTTGTCATTTCTCTTCCCACCCAAATGCTGTAAAATTCCAGAATATTTCAGTGAATCAAAATTCAGCTAGAGCTGTATATGTGGGTGGGTGGTGAGGTGTAATGTAAATGTGCCTCGGTTCACAAATGTAAATGTCAACAAATTTGAATATTCTTACTTTCAATTGCCCATTGCTAACTAAAAATTGGAATTTATAAATTGCAGCCTGTGACAGTCTTTCCCAGAACAGCTTCAGGAGAGCAATTATGATGCTCAACAGAATTTCGTTAGACTGGAAGAACTTTGAAACAGTTCTTCATACAATAAGAACTCAATAATGAAAAAAAATATGTAGTCATTTTTTGCATTTATTTATAGGCTCCTAATACCAAAACAAATTTCAGTGTAGCATACATAATTCTGCATAGTTTTAAGGCTTTTCATTAAACTATAAATGAATTGCCCTTCTGGCTGAAAATCTGTTTTCCTTCGCATTCCCTTCCCTCCTACTTTATCTATTCCCTCTTAAATTCCACAAGGATTGTGTAGATTTTATTTAAGTAGGTCCAAAGTGCAGCTGCCCTAGATAAGTTTACTCCCTTAACATTCAAGGCATTGCTAATATTCATTTTTCATTAAATTGTTCAATTTGGATGCATTCCAAATTACTATTTATTCCAATAGAAACACTACTAATGACACAAAACATCTTAATAAAGAATGGAAACAAGATTAAAATTCTCTTCTTTTTAGTATTCTAATATGAAGTCATTTTAAAGGGCCAACTGGGATTTTCCTAACTTTATTTGAGACTCTAGAAAATGGATTCATTTTGATTTCCTTAAATGAGAAAGCAGGTTAAAGCAGGTTAATGTTCCCTAACATTAACATAGAATCTTAGAATTGAAAGGAGTCATCAAGACCAACCCTGCTATGCGAAGGAGCCCAAATGAAGGCATTCAACGGATAGCTGTCCATCTCTGCTTGCACACAGCCAATGAACAGGAGCTTTCATCTCTTTGGCAACTCATCTCATTTCAAAATACTTTTCGTAATATTTATTCCAGATGTAACTCTTTATGTTCCACGTCTTGAACTCTAGGAGGACAACACACACCTGTCTTCTGTGTAACGCCTTACTCTTTACAAAACCTGCTGAAGAAAACAAATTCTTGAACATGTGCCAATTTCCAGAGCTGAACAGATTCCTACATTTCTATATAAGTCCTAGAAAAAGAGGGATCTTTTTGACATTGTCAAGCTGTCTGGTATGTATCATCACGAGGTATGTTTATGTTATCATTTATTTATTTAAATGTACAACTTTTAGGAGTTTGGTCATGGGTCCTAAGAGGTCTGGTGGTGAGAAAGACCATATACCAGTGACATCATTCCTATTTAATCATTTTCTGATTCTATGGGGATAGGCTCAAAGCCATCCTTCTGTGAGCTCCTTTTCAGATTGGTTCTCCTGGTGTTGGATGTTTTTCCAGCAGAAGCAGTGGTGGGATTCAGCCAGTTCTCACCACTTGGGAGAACTGGTTGGTAACTTTCTGAGCAGTTTGGTGAACTGGTTATTGGAAGAAACCATTAGGGCAGAGAACCTGTTGTTAAATTATTTGAATCCCACCACTGAGCAGAAGGTCTTTGCCACATGGGTATACATCTGCATCCTCCCTATTCATTGCTAACACTGTGCTGCTGCTACAACACTTTTGACTTTTTCACTAATTAGGTAGGCATTTGAATGGTTAGGATTTTGCAAACCATTTTGTCTCTTTTTTGCCATAGGAGATACAAGCTTCCAGCCTTTGTTGACCTATTTGCTTGAGAGCCACCCCCGAGGCTTAGAAGTAGTAGTCAATGAAGGGGAAATTGAACTAGAATTATAGTCTTTGCATATCAATATGCTGCTGCAGGCAGATTTTGAATCAGTTCTCATTTCATGACAGCTTTCCAAAGCTGCCTTCATATCATGTACATACAATGCATCTCAATATTTGTTCAGCATGTATGATGATGGCCAAAGTGATACCGCATCACATTTCATGATCAGATCTTGGGTTGGTTTTTTTTGTCTATATCTTTCACACACAGGTATGGCATCATGACATGGAATTTAATGCAAATCAGAATGTCCAATGTTTCTGCCAGCGATTTGCACAGATAATACAGAACAGACTTAAATCCTCTTTAATTGTACAGCCCCTTTTCTATCCAAATTCAACCACAATGTTTGGAGGCATATAAGTCTCTAGGGGGCCAGATGTAGCATCTCTGCTCAAAGGAGGTGCCAGATAACCTAGGTTTTGTCTTAACAAAAAATTAGAAGATCCAAGGCCACCAGCCATTTCATCCAGCTGTAGGAGAGAGGGGGAGGGGAGAGAGAGAGAGAGAGAGAGAGAGAGAGAGAGAGAGAGAGAGAGAGAGAGAGATGGCTGTTCCATGACACTGCTGGGACGCCTTTTGTTTTTTTTCAAATTTTGCATAGTGAGCAGTTATTCCATTGCAGACCTTTTTCATTCTAATTAATTGCTTTTTCTCTTCTTCCTCTTGTCCCCTATGCTTTTCTTGTCCTGGCTTTTAGACTGCAAGGAAGAGACAAGATTTATCTTCCTGTTCTTAAGCCACTGAGACAAGCATAGAGGAAAATTAGTTAAAGTTATTGCTGTTTAAATGACATTATAAACTAGTTGTTTTGATTTTCAATTTATATTTCATGGTCTATTATTACAAAATAACTGTACAATTTTTAGAATGTCTTACAGTTGTCTTATAAAAAAAACAGTAACCAAAACATGTATTCTGTCTCTCTTCTATCATTCCTGACTGGACTTAGAAAAGACCTTATTATTGCAGTGGTGGTATTCTACCGGTTTGGCCCGGTTCTGGCGAGCCAGTAGCAGCAATGAGCAGCAGAGCCCAAACCGGTTCTCTCCCCCTGAGCTCCCATACTCACCTTTATCCACTGAATTTGAAGTACAGCTGTTTTGCGCGGCACAGAAGAGCGCCGCACGGCAGCTGCTGAAGTGACCAGAATCGTGCAGGCTTGCAGGAGGCGAGTTAGAACGCCTCTGCGCCTGTGCAAAGTGCTCGTTTGGCGCACGCGTGCACTCAAAGCACAGCCACCAAGCCACGCCCACTGAACCGGTGGCAAAAACATTTGAATCCCACCCCTGCAGTAATCCCATCAGAACTATACTGCACATGGTAATACTAAATAGTTGTCTGCAGGTAATTTTATTTATTTTCCATGCTTCTCAATATTTCTACTAGTAATTTCTATTGCATTGCTTTCATAAACATGAATACAAACTCCTGGAGATACCTTAGAGAGATTGTAGCTTACTGAAGCGATATTGGCTGTAGCATGTGTGTTTGTTTGTTTTCTGAAACATTGGTTTTCCTAAATGCTGTTTCTTGAACCACGTTTCTAATCCTTCTCTCTATTTTTAAATGCTTGCCAATTCAAAGTGTTCATAGGACTTGTCTTATTGAAGAGGGGGAGGCTTACACAAAGGTATCTTATTAAATAATGTCGCCAACATGAAGTTCATTATTATGCAAAAGCCATCCTCGGAACAGATTTGTTAATTGCTACACATTTGCATAATTAATGAACTCTCTGATGAATAATGCCTTTGCAGATTTGTGCAGCATTGTCTTAAAATAAATTATAAAATACATGTCAAATGAGGAGTGCTTTTTCAGAATCCCATAGCATTCTTGGAAAATTAATTACCAAGTACTTGTCACATTAAAATGAGTTTGTAGTTTTTGTGCTGTTGGTCTAAAATTAATCACAAAATGAAATGTCAGTTAATTAAAATACACCACTGTGTTGCTTTAAAAACTAAAACTGAGGAAAGTCTGGCAAAACTTTGAATACTTTTGTTGGTTGTATGGATTTCAGTTTTTATTGCACTACAACAATTATAACAGTCTTGGGACTTGTTAACATATTACTATTTCAGCAAATGAAATTTATTTTATTTATTGAACTTTTACTCTTGAATGCTACTGACAAATAAAATACGCGAAGGAATGATATGTGAGAAATGCTACTTCAAGTACTGTTGTGTTTATATTTGATCTTTTTAGCTAATAAAAATATTTTTTTAAAAAAAGTTCATTAGAATGTAAATATTGCTTTGAATGTAACATTTCCTCTTTCAAAATGCTCTGGTACAGTCTCAAAAGCCATAATTCCTGTGAAATTTGAACGAGGAACAGATGGGAATCATCCAATGAAATGAATAAAACAACATATTTATTGCTGTCTTCTAAGTTCATTGGACCTCAGATTTTCATACAATAATTCTCTTCAAACATGATTATGGGAGATGTAATCTCAATGTACCTGGAGGGCATCAGATTAGGGAAGTTTACTCTATTAAAAAAATTAACAGATTTTTTTTTTTTAATTTGAGCAGCTGAATAATCAAACCTATGTAATTTTTGAAAGCATTTTCCTGATGTCTTGTCTTGAAAATAGGTTTAATTTAGAATAGTAGAATTGTTATAATAAAAATAACTATAGCAGCAGCAATCCAGCCAGCATCACTAATGCACTTTTCAAAGTATATTAATGTTATAAATGCTTGAGATGCTTTTTAAAGTCATGTGACTAACATATTGGATGTTATTGACTGCTGAATAATTCCATTCAGTGGTTTTAGGATTAGAGATTTATGGTCCAAAGCACTTCATGTTAAATCCTACCATGAAACCAGATCTTACCTCCTTGGTTCTAAGGAGGGTGAAGGATCCCAAAGCTCATGCACACATATGCTTTTGGATATTATGCCAGAGGCATATCCATCAGTCAAGGAATGGAAAGTCTAGATTCATAAACCTGTACTTTTTCCTCAACCGTCTTCAGTGGGAGGAATTCAAACAAGGTTACAAAGTTCTTTTGAAAGTAGACAATGTGCATAACTCTTGAGGTTTCCAAACTGTGCACTGCAGTGCCCAGAGCAAACTTGTAGAGGCATCATGGGATATTTTACTACTTAATAAGCAGGAGTGTTAGTGATGCACAATTTCAGAACTGCTATGGGTGCCATGACCTGATAAAAGTTTGGGAAGCTCTGGTTTAACACATTCCAATCAGAATCAGCAGAAATGGACATGGGTTCACTGGAATTTGCTTGTTATACTGGAACTGAAATAAACAAGTTCCAGAATAAGTATTTTGTCACAGGGATAGCAGCAGTGGTTTTAAGAGGGAGAAAATATATACAAACTCAAAGTTAACCGCACCAAACTTGATTGCAGGAAATACGACTTCAGCAATAGAGTGGTCAATGTCTGGAATACTCTACCCGACTCTGTAGTTTCTTCCCAAACCCCAAAAACTTTAACCTTAGACTGTCTACTATTGACCTCACCCCTTTCCTAAGAGGTCTGTAGGGGCGTGCATAAGTGCACCAACGTGCCTACCGTCCCTGTCCTATTGTTTCTCTTATTCTTCTTTTATTTTTCTTATATGTACCCATTTCATGTATTCACAACTATGTATACACTTATACTTATTATCTTGTAAACAATTGGCAAATCAAATAAATAAAATAAAAAATAAAAATAAATAAGTATCTATGGCCTAGCTATTTAATTTTTCTACAATGCTCTGGGTTGATTGCCTCAACCAAGCATTATGGATAATGTCCCACAAGGATGTGTTGCAACATTTTTCAAATCAAGCCATTGTAGGACAGTCATATAAGGTTGTTTCAGAGTTTGAAGCATATTTGAACATTTAAAATGGGTTGCTCTGAGCTTAGAATCAAGGTTCTAACCATTCTGGAGCCATTTTTCCTTTCTTGTATTTCCTTTCTTTCTTTCAGTTCCTTTCTTTCACAGCCCATGCTCAGGACACTTCCTTCCTTCACTTGTTGTCTGTTTTATTTTTTATTTATTTTATTTTGTCAAGTGATTATAAGATAACAGGTATAAGTATTAACATAGTTATGAATACATGGATACATGTAAGAAAAATTAAAAAAATAAAAGAAACAATAGGACAGGGACGGTAGGCACCTTGGTGCACTGATGCATGCCCCTTAGAGATCTCTTAGGAAAGGGGTGAGGTCCATAGTAGACAGTCTAAGGTTAAAGTTTTGGGGGTTTGGGGAAGAAACCACAGAGTCAGGTAGAGTATTCCAGACATTGACCACTCTGTTGCTGAAGTCGTATTTCCTGCAATCAAGTTTAGTGCGATTAATCTTGAGTTTGTATCTATTGTTTGCTCCTGTATTGTTATGGTTGAAGCTGAAGTATTCATTGACAGGTAGGACATTGCAATATATAATTTTATGTACTGTACTTAGATCGGACCGAAGGCGGCATAGTTCTAGGTTTTCTAGGTCTAGAATTTCGAGTCCAGTGGCATAAGGTATTCTGCAACGAGTACAGGAGTGGAGAACTCTTGTGAAATATTTCTGGACTTTCTCAACTGTGTTAATATCAGATACGTAATGTGGGTTCCAGACTGATGAGCTGTATTCGAGTATAGGTCTAGCAAATGTTTTGTATGCTCTAGTTATTAGTGTAATATTACCAGAGAAAAAGCTACGTAAGATTAGGTTAACAACTCTTAATGCCTTTTTGGCTATGTAGTTACAGTGGGCTCTAGCACTTAGGTCATTAGAGATGAGTACTCCAAGGTCCTTGACAGAGTTTGGATCATCAACAAGGTCTTGACTATTCATCCTGTATTTTATTTTCTGATTTTTTTTGCCAATATGTAAGACAGAGCATTTATTTGTTAAGATTTGAAGTTGCCATTTGTTTAACCATTCTAATATATAGTCGAGGTCTTTTTGAAGGGTAGCAGTATTGTCGGTGCTGTTGAATAGCTTTACATCATCGGCGAAGAGAACACAGTTGCTTTACAGAAGTCTATGTAAATTGAGTCTATTGCTTTGCCCTGATCAAGTTGTGTAGTCCATATGTTTTTGCAGTGTAAGAGTTGCAGATTGCAGGATAGTTTTTTTCTGAAACCAAATTGTTTGTTAGAGTGTAGGTTGTTTGTCTCCAAGCGGAGGATAATGGATTGGTTAATAATTGATTTCATGACTTTACAGGTGACGCAGCATAAAGAGGTTGGTCTGTAATTTTCAACTAGGCTGGGGTCTCCGTTTTTGAAGATGGGGATGACCGTGGCCGGTGACCATAGGTTTGGCAAGGAGCTGGTCCTGAAGGATTTTTTAAAGATTATGCTTAGAGGTTTGGCTATAGCAGTGGATAGCTTTTTTAAGAAGTAGGCACATATTCCAATAGATAGAGATGGTTTTAGATTGCATTGTGCTTTTTCAACATTGTCTTCTGTAAAATCGATATATATATATATATATATATATTAGATCATTGTAGTTGTCTGTGGTTCAACTAGGAAGTACAGGGCTTGATCCATTGCTCTTTACAAATACTGAGCCAAAGAATGTGTTAAAGAGGTTGGCTTTAATGGTATCTTCATTGGAGTCTTTGCTATTAATCTCAAGGTTTTTCCAGTGAGACTAGGAGCCAGATGTGATACCCACTCTTTCTGACATCCTGATATAAGAAGGCTTCAATTCAAACAGATACACCGAGCTCAAGACTTCTGGAATTACTGAAATACCATAGGAACAAACATTTTGGAGTTCCACTTATTTTAAATTTGAAACATTTTGTACATCCATACTATCGTACGCACAGATGCTGTGACAGATGTCAGCCACGGGATCTGGCATAACAAATGTCTTATTATCTGCCAAAAGATATTAAATAGCTACTTTTGGCCTGTTCTGAACAAAGTATGCATGAATATAACTTGAGGTAATCCTTAACAAACATTATATAACAAACTCTATTTACTTTAACATAATTATACCTTAATTTATTACAATAGACTTTAGCCTTTTCAGTTCCCATTGAATTCTGGCAAAATTACTGTAGTTCCATTAGCAGTGTCAACTGACTCCATAACAAGTTTAAAAAGTAATGAACATTAGAACTTTTTATAAAAAAATAATTGATTATAGATTACTCTGAAAAATAGCAGATAGTAATTTGCCCAGATTTCATTTGTCTATGAATTGACTGTGTACTTCTCAGTTTTCTTTGACAAAATAAAAACCAGTGAAAATCCAGATATTGCACTAGTTTAACAAACAAAAATTAACTTAATGTTCCATATTCACAGATTATTATTTTGCAAGCAACGTTCTCTCTTTGTGCTTTATAAATCCAACTGGTTGGATTTATGTTCTTTACTAGAACATTTCAAACAATTATGAAAGTTCTTTTGCTACCCTATGTGTATTTGATATATGAATTCCAAATGAAATTTTTTTTAATGTTTAAAAGGCATTATTATTAAAATTGTATAAAAATAACTCATTACATAAAGTCTCCTCAAACTAGGACCACAATACAAATTGAAATAAATAAATCTGTCTTTGTTATGTTACACATAACAGTAGCAAATATAAAAGCCTTACCAAGGACTTTGTTTTGTATTATCCCCAATTTATTATAATTTAATTTTTTTTGGATTAGACTCCTTCCATTTCATCAACCTGCAGGATGAGTCATCCCACTCCCTGCCACTGCCTCTTGCTTATTCTTTAATCCACTCGAGCCAGATTGGCAGAGATTATACTGTAGATTGACATTCCTAAAGCCTACATCCCTAACCAGAATATTCAGCCCAGAAACAGACGACACAAGTTATCAAAAACGTTTAGCTTTATTTAAAACAACAACACATATTTTAGGTTTCCTGAAAATATACTCTCTATATATTCTGTAAATATAAATGTAAATCCTTGAAGAAGTAGGATAGCAAATTCTCCAAATTACCTAAAATAGGGACCATGGGTTCAAAGAGAGTTTTTCCACTCCTGTCTCCATCTGGCGTTAAAAAATATCAAACCTACCTTGTCTTTTTCTTGTCTTTGATATGAAGTTGGAATTTTTGCTAGCTTTTCTATCTACTTATCTATTCATCTATCTATCCATCCATCCCAGAATAGTGTACAAAAGTGAAATGGAACAATATTCAATGAAGGTATTTAAATGAAACAATCAACAATAAGCCTTGTAGAGAGGCCCTTGGAGAAATGAAAAAGACTTCACCTGGAGAAAAACTTACTATGTTATTCAAGTGTATTCGATTTAAGTATACTTTTAGCATACAATTATTTTTGTAACTGGACAAAATCCACACCTGGGATTATAGTTTAAGGAACATGCCATCCTGAGGAATAATTTTCAGACTATATTCTTTTCCTGTAAGGTTGTTGTTGTTTTAAATATATATATTACTAAATGGCTTTGGGACTAAACATTGGCCAAAGTTGAAAGGAGATAAAAGAGCTATGAAGCCTTTTCCATCCTGTTTTTATTGTCCTTCTTCAAAGTAAAAAAGTAGACATCTCACAGAATAAAACTATTTCCCCTACCTAAGAACAACCTTCTACACAAAAAGATGTGGGATTCTTTCCCACCCTCTAGTACAGGGGTGTCAAACTTGATTTCATTGAGGGCTGCATCAGGGTTGTGTTTGACTTGGGGGGGCCAGGGGGGGCATGGCCAGCTTGACACCACTCTTGTCAGGGGCACCTGAATGATCTGTCAGAGAAAACAGGGCCCTCCCAAACTCCGTTTTTGCTGGCAGAGGGTTGCAGGAGGCTGTCCCAGCCAAAAACAGAGATTGGAAGCCTGTTTTCTTTGGCAGAGGCATCACAGGCCGGTCTTTCATTGTTTCCAGGGTGGCCCCATAGGCCAGATCTAAGCACCCTGCGGGGTGGATGTAGCCCACCTTGAGTTTGACACCCCTGGTCTAGTACAAAGTGAAAAGAGTGAGTGGCTTACACTTTATTCTCATCTCTCTCATAAGTTCCTGGGCTATTCATACTAAAAACAGGGATACTTTTCTTGAAATTCCAATATTATATCTACCTGCATTCCCAATTTGTATTAACTAAATCCAAGTGCCTTTTCCCCAGTGATAGGCTGACATGGTGTTATGAGAAGTCAGTGGTGGTGCTGAGTTCCTCAGTATTCCCAGGTAACATTTCAGTTTCCCTACCTTCTTAAACTTAAATTCCAACAACTCTCATACTCATTTTTATTTATTAAATTTATATGCCATTCATCTCACCAATAAGGTGAGTCTTATATAAATCTGAGTAGCTTATCTAGAAATAGACATTTCATTCATAGACCCATTGTGCAATTTCAATGCATAATATTTCTGTCAAACGAAAGAGCCCAAAACAAATGTCATTTCATAAAGAGTTGTGTCAAATCTGTGTTTGAAGATTAGGCTTATAGTAGTGTATATATATATAGATTATAACAGTGAAGAATGTTTTATTTATTTATTTATTTTTAAGAAAGCCTTGTATAAATTGAAGGGGTATTTGAACTATCTTGATATTTGTGATGTGTGATACATAAAATGAACAGTAAGATCTATAAAAAGGCATTCTGATTAGCAAGCTAGTTAGGTGTGGACTGGATGGATTAACAATTAAGTGGCTATGTAGCTAATTTGAAAATTATCCTCAGAATTCAACAGTGGTACCTAATAAAATGAGTGAAAAGTTGAATGGATTGGAATGAAATGTATGGTTGTAGTTCCTTCAACATTTCAGAATTGTATCAGTGACAAAGAGCTAGAGATAATACCAATAAAAAAGAATATTTTCACTCAGGGTTGAACTGTGAGGTTCTTGGTTGATCTCTGAACTTGGTTCTTTTCTTGCAGATGTTTCATTCCCAAACTAAGTAACATCATTAGCTTGGCAATCTAATCTGGCAATGAAATATCTGCAAGAGAAAAATTAGTTCAGAGAACACCAAGGACCCCACAGCTAGAGGTCATGCTTATAGTAGACACATTGGAATGGTATAGCCATTGTAATTCAATAGAAGACAGAAATAAAAGTAAAAAAAAAAAAAGATTGATTGGAGAAATATGCTGAAAAATCAAAATGAAAGTTAATAGGGACAAATGCAAAATTCTTCAGTTCAGGAACCCAAAATCAGATACTCAGTTATACTGCAAGATGGAAGATATCAGAGTCGGCAATAAACCCTTTTGATAAAGATCTTGGAATAGTTATTGTTTGCAAATTGAATATGAATATGTAGCTGCAAGAAAGAGGACCAACAAGAAACTAAGTCCTATGAAGAGAGATGAAGTATCTGGAGAATGTTTACCTATGGGAACCAAGAAAAGACTGAAGACTGATTAAATAGTAGAAAAAAACTTCCTAACAATGAGAGCAATTCAACAGCAGAACTAGTTACCCAACTCCTCTTCATTAGATGTACTCAAGCAAAAGCTTGTCTTTAGGGGATGCTTTAATTGGAATTACTATAACTAAACAGCCTCTTCAGCCATTATGATTCTATAATGCTATGAACAATGACTGATACAGTATATTAAGGTGTCAAGGAAGGTGGCAAAGAAAGGAAGCAAACAGAGAAATAAGGTGAATAGCAATTTTCATTGATCTGTTAAGATAATGCATATTTTGCTTTTTGTGTCTACAGATTTTAATGACACATTCTTTTTTTAGACACATCCTTCCATTTTTATAGCATTATGTAGATTTCTAATATGGAAAATATAAGCCTTCCAATTATGATTATTTACTGTTCAGTGAAACTAGGCATTTTTCATTATAGATACAGAGGCAGGAGAAAAGAGGGTGATGGGAGAGAGAGATAAAGATAAGGGATGTACAATATGTGGCCTTTTTCGTGTTTGGACGTGCAAGAAATTGAATGTGACACTCCAAATCTCTAATAATAGTTTCTCAAGTTCTCCATTTCCTTTGCCAGGAACCTTTTCCTGATAAAAAAGGAGTATTGGGACCAAACTGATTCAGTCTCTTTACATGTTTATTTGTTACATTTACAGATACAGGAGAAATAGAAAGGAAAGAAATTCTGAGGTTATCAACTTCTAATTCTAAACCATGTTGAACTCTTAAGCCTTTCACCCAATCAGAATAACTTTAGCTAACTTTTTCTATCTGCTTAGAAATCACATCCTTACCGCAAGCAGACAAGATGGCTGCTTTTGTCAGCTGCAGTTTTGCCTCAGTGTTTTTTTGCCCATATGTCCTTTTCATTCCCAACCCAGGATGAGAAATGAAGAAGAGTTTGACTTGAAATCAAACAAACACAAAGGCCACCATATAGAAAATGGAGGGAAGCTGGAAATTGATCAGGCCTACAACTAATCGTAATGATTCATTTGGGCACTGGTCTGCAGATGATACCCTCTTGTTCCTTGGTTTCCCTCCGTTGAAATTAATTGCAAAACTTTCACAGATGCCAGCAGCAGTTGACCAGAATTCTTGGGTTATTGCTTGTCAGACTATTAATGGGTTTGGCTTACCATGACAGTCATTCCATTTCTCCCTCCTGTGAGTTACTTTCTGTGAAATTTATGCATAGGTTTTGCCAAGATTTGACAACTTTCAGGGTATTAACATAAAATTAGACTTCAGAGCTGAACAATGGGTGGCATTAAAATTACCAGCAGGGGAAACCAATTGAAGAGAATTGATTTCCTTTTGCTCTTTTAGATTTTCACTTAGCCTTTTAAAATTATCTTGCTGTTATACTTTCATAAAGATTCCCTGCAGAGTAAGGTAAAAAAGGGAGGGCCATTTGCCTGGATGCCAGATTCTTCTTTGCATTTGTGTAGCATTGGTGAGGCGTGTGTGTTGGGGAGGGGCAGGGATGCATGATAGTCTTTGGCAAAATGGTTGACAGCACCTTAAACAAACATAACTAAACAACAACTATCCCTGCAAGGCACCAGAGGGAGGGGAATATTTTCTGAGAGACCTATTTTGCTGAGGGTGAGTCTACTTCCTCACAGATTGCTCGCTGAATGCCATTACAGGACACGAAGTGTGCGTGTTAATAAGCTGGGACATCTGATAACCAGCTTTTTTTCTGATTCATTAACTGACTCCATTTTGATGACCAGGAGCTATAATAGAAGAAATTGGAAGGTTCCTTGCAGAAGTGGTATTCAGCAGGTTCTGACCAGTTCTGGAGAACCGGTAGCGGAAATGTTGAGTAGTTCGGAAAACTGGCAAATACCACCTCTGACTGGAGATTTTACAGTATCCTTCCCCTGCCATGCCCACAGAATGGGTGGTAAACAAATTTGAATCCCACCACTGGTTCCTTAGTCTTCAGAAATGGGGGGTTGACCTAATTGGCTCAAGTATGGCCTATTTCATTTTGTCTCGTGTTTGACCTTATTAATATATAAATTTGAAAAATAACCTGTAAAAGTGCAAAATGTTGAGTACCCCTTTCTTCCTCCTCTGATTGCTGACAAGAATGATGTTGTTTAATGCTCCAGCTTTGTTCAAAGTTGAAATGGTTCAATTTGCTGATTAGGAAACGTTCATTGTTCAAATGAGGTTTACACGTTTTGGACCAGAACACATGAGCTTATTCTTCTCTGAGGCACAATAAGGCTGGTTTAATGCATTCCAACAAAGTAGAATTTAACTTAAATTGAAGCTGGGAAATCAAAGCAGCAGCGCTGCTTCTGTTGAGCTGCCTGTTTATCCCTTGAATGCCTACAGAAAAGGCTCGAAAACGCTCCAGAGAGAATGATTGAGCAAAAGAAATCTGACTTGATGGTACATGTTGAAAGATGAAATGGACAATGAAGTTTCCGTATGTTCTCCTTATGCAGTAATTAGGAACTGTCACAGACCATTTCATTTTTTACCTTCCTTGGAACGAAGCTTTCTTTAAGGCAAAGTCACACTGCACCCTTAAGCTGCTCCTGATGCCAGCTTGACCTCCTCTGTGGACAGAGTTATTTGGACAACAGTTTTCAAGGTATTCAGTTTAGACTGTAAGCTACCAAATACTCTTGCAAGCTACCCTTGGGTAATTTCCTGCTGCTGTGCCCTCCTCTCTTTTGTGTTCCAAAAAAGCAATTGGCAATCACATTCCTTTCCAATAGTATACATGTCCAGGCTCTTGCTGGACATGTATACTATCTTTAATATAGAAAGTCCTCAGCGTATGATCACAATTGAGCCCAACATTTCAGATGCTAAGCGAGGCATTTGTTAAGTGAGTTTTGCCCCATTTTATGACCTTTCTTGCCACAGTTGTTAAGTGAATCTCTGCAGTTGTTAAGTTAGTAACACCATTGTTAGATGAATCTAGTTTCCCCATTGACTTTGCTTGTCAGAAGGTTGCAAAAGGTGATCCCATGACCCCGGGACACTGAAACCGACATAAATATGAGTCAGTTGGCCAAGTGTCTGAATTTTGATCACATGACTCTGGGGATGCTGCAATGGTTGTAAGTGTGAAAACTAGTCCTAAGTTACTTTTTTCAGTAACTCCAAACTGTTGTGAGTTGAGGACTATCTGTACATTAATTTGGGCTGTTTGGGAACTGAGATAATTGAAAAGTACCTCAGTTACTTCTACCTCAAGTGACCATACCACAAGTGATTGGGAGGAAAAATCAAATATTATACTATTGGACTTTAAAAAAAAAAAAGCCTGACGAAAGCTGGATGGCTCAGAAAAAAAGAAGATAATAATCCAGCAAAACATACTGTAATAAATTCATTTAAACTTTTAAAATGTAAAATAATTTAATCTAACATAGAGTATTATAATCATAAAGCATTCCAATAATTGGATCTTAATGCCTGAAGACCCCAATCATCAATTTAATTGCCTTAGATCAGGATGAAGACACCAGCAACATGCATAGTGAGAAGCTTGTCCAAAGAGCAACTACACTGCAGAGAAGCACAGATTTCCTGCTTTCTCCTGACTCTCCCATAAGGAGGGAATCAACATCATATCTACCTGGGTAGGAATTATTTCAGGCATGTAGTCCTCCTGGTATCCAGGTCCCAGCCCATATAGGTCAAACCAAAACTTTAAACTGCACCTGGAAACCTATTGGTAATTAATGTAGAACCTGCAGCCCTGGGGTGACATGTGACCAGCACCTCTCAGTCCTCAACAAGTGATCTGTTGCATTTTGCAGTTTCTAGAAGTCACAAAAAGCAGCCCTTTTGGGAACTCACTGCAGCGATCTAACAGCAAAGTTGCAAGGCCATAGGTCATGTTGTTAGGGCCTTATTTTCCAGGGAAGAAAATAACTAGCATACCAACTGAAGCTGGACAAAGGCCCATTAGTTTACTGCTTCTACTTGTCTGTTCAGTAGTAGCCATCAGTCTAAGAAGACCACCAAGTGATGGTTCCACTCCTGATATCAGAAGTCATTGACCTAGCCTGGGCTGGAGCTTCATATGCATTTTAAACAGAGAAGAAAAGAACCACATGAAGCAACCGCTGGGTAGACTTCTCCTACCCATCCACCCCAATTGGAACTGCACAGTCAGGAAGAAATGGAATCACTGTAAAATGTCACTATGATTGGTAATATTGAATGTGACTGAGAAGTATAAAAATCTGAAAGCAATGGAATAACCTTGAGTTTTGGAGTCAACAGACTAGGAAAGGCTATTCCTGTCTTAATTTTAGTGCTCTCCTTGAACCTGATTCAGCAGCAGCCAATAGTGGGAACTTAATTGTCTAGGTCTTGGTTCTTGCACGTTTGGTACTGTGAGATTGTGGCTAAAGAAAAACCACCAGGATTCAAAGTTGATCCAAGGAAAAAGGCTTTATTACATCTGCAGATGGGTCCTCCCCCTTGGCAGTTGAGGAGAGAACGAAAGACAAAGCTTAGAGGCTCTATTTTTATACCCAAAACTACCCCCCCATCCTATGGTTTACAATCTACCTATTGAATTACAGTATACAATTCATCACCTAATATGGGACATCAGGAAGTTAGATGCCTCCTTAACACGTACACATTTTCCCAGATTTTCCCAGAGCACAACGTGTGATTGTTCAACGTTTCAATTCTCCCTTTTGCAGTAGAAAAGTATCAACTCGCAGTTTGAAGTTTGAGTCACAGTTACAAAGTACACAATGGATTTTATTCATGTTCTCCCCTCACAGTACCTAATGTGAAACTCTGGGAAGGGCCTTTATGTTTTGGATATCCAAGCTGCAAAAATTTAGAGGGAGTATGTTATAGAGAGAATTATACTAGAATTGATTTAGAGTCTGCAGCTTTATTGGTGAGAACAGGGGAATGGCATTGTCATGGTGGATGGCACAGCTGTTGGAGGTGACTGTCCTGGTATCTGTAGCAGGTTGATGTGCAGAGTGCAAAAATGAGCCACATTTCTCAGGAGGACCCTGCATATGTCAAATATATTGTTTCATTAAGCTGATCCATTTATCACACAACTGAATGCCAATTAAATTGCACAGGATGGCTCAGGTATTGAGCAGATGGTTGATGCCAAACCTCATCACACCTGAGCTTCCTGGCTTACCACATTGAGCCACCACAGAGTGGTAGGCACTAACCCCACACTTAAGAGAAATTTATTGAAACCATCCCCTTTTAAGAGGAGGAAGAGGAGGATGAAGAACGGCTATTAGCTCAGCTAGACAACTGGTTAACAGTGTCATCATTTTTAACATTTCAGTGAAGATGTCAAGGCTAGTGTACAGCTTGTGCCAAATATCTCCATAGCGTGCAAATTAGATCAGTGTAATTTCATCAGGTTGATCACCAGAGTTATGTAGCGAGCTTTTCACAGCTTCTGCTACAGGCAGCCAGCGCAGCTGAGCTAATATTTTTATTGTTCCTTTAATGTCAAGGTTCAAAAAGCACAGCCAAGTTCTCTGCAAAAAATGTCCATGGCATTAGCATTCGTTCCAGAATCCCATCCTTGGAGCATTCATCCAGCTTCTACAGCAATTATCACTAAAAGTAATAATTGGAACAACATTTTAACATGATATATATGATATTTCCCCCACCCCCGCAAGTGTTGCTGTGCTGCCTGCCGTAAGGGAGTGCTCCTGGGAGGGATGAACAAAGACTGTCAGGGGTCTAAGCCTGAATATACAATCCCAGTAAGTCACACTATTTATATGGACATGAAAAAAAATGGCATTGCTTTCATAATTAACAAGGGTATAGTAGGGATTGAACTTGGCTATAATGTAATTAATGATCAAATAATATAAATTACACTTAATGTAATCCTTCAATATGATGATTATCCAAGCATATTTGAAATATTGATGCCGGAAAAGAAGAGGTTGATAAATGTTATGATCAAGACTAATTTGAAATTGACAGAACATACATGCAAGATGTGTTGTTTATGGTTGAAGACTGAAATGCCAAGTTTGGAATTATTAAGGAAGAAAATGTAGCTGGACTGTACGGCCAAGGCAATTGAAATGAAGCAGAAGAATGACTGATCAATTTCTGCCATTCCAATGCTTTCTTCATTGCTAGCATAGTCTTCATACAACCAAAATAGCATCTATTTACATGGACACCACCGTATGGAGTTCACAGAAATCAAATGGACTATATATTATTGGGAGAAGGAGATAGAAGACCTTAATTATGTGACCAAACAAAGATAGAAGAAATATACTGAAAGTCTGTATAATAAAAATGTCAACATCTAATATACTTTAGAAAATATTTCCTATTTACCTCTACTACTAGAAGATGAAGTTAGATCAGCATCCTTACCAGGTCAAAGGCCACAGGAACTGGCAGAAGACCTGTGAATATATGGTGAGCAACAGAAGAAGAATCAGCAAAAGTCCTAATCAAGCTATGCCAGCAAAATTTTGGAAACCAATATAGTGGCCAATAGATTGGAAAAGATCAATCTACATATCTACATCAAAGAAAGGAGATTTAACAGAGTATGCAACTGTTGCACAACCTCCTTATTTTCATACACTAGCAAAATCATGCTTAGGATTATTCAGCACTAAAGCTCCACGTGCCAGATGTTCAAGTTAGCTTTTAAAAGGGCTAAGGAACATGAGACGTTGTTGGTGTAGGCTGGATAATTGAAAAAGTCAAACACACACCAAAGATTTCAATATGTATTTCGTTGATTATAAAAAGATGTTTGGTTGTATGTGCTTAAAAATATAAGAACACAGAAAATCTCCTTGTGCTTTTCAGAGATAGGTAGCTCTCTGGAGAAGTCTAAAATGCTATGAAAGGTGGGAAGAAAGAGAGGAAGAAATCAATGAACAGAAAGATGGATAGAGTAAATTACAGCAACTATGAGTACCTTATTGGAAGACTTGAAGGATCAAGTTGGGAGCAGATCCTCCTGCAAAAAATCTATCTATGTAGTCATTAAGAGTCAACATTGACTTATGAGCACAAAATCAGTTGATCAATACACTTTCATGGATCTTAGGCTTCTTAAGAATTAAACTCATAAAGTCATTACATATCATCCCTACTTCTGCAATTAAATTATCATCCCTACTTCTGCAATTAAATTAAGTATTGATTTTAGATTGCAACATAGATCTGGATTGGAAGGAGAAGTGGGAGAATGACAAAGGCTTTTTTAAAATAAATTTTTACATGACTATGTTGTTACCATCCTTCCAAAATACAAAAATTGACGGAACTCTTAGCTGCAGTTATTCTTTGGCACCAGGATGAGTCTGCAAAATTTGGAGTGCCAACAAAATATACTTTATATAATTCTTCCATTCAGTTATTTTGTTCATTCCATCCTTTAAATCACAGTAAATCTATAATTGTATAGCTTAACAATATTTTGTAACCTTCATGGATATATGTCTATACATACATACGGTATATTTCTTTGCTAAGGATTGTATTATATCAGTAACATTTATTGCATTAATTTCCTTAATTAAGCTTTTGTTGCATTGAAGGTAGAATTCAGCTCTTACTCTCCACCAAGGGAGCCGTGATTTCATCGGATGCTTCTGCACCTACATCAAGAATGAGGTTAGCACCTAAGGAATTCCTACAGGCATACTGGGCCGCAGATGCCAAGCTTCAGGAAGGTTGTGGCAACAGCATCTGGTATCTGAATGTAGACATTTGTGCTTATGGAACAAAAATGCCTCTGGGCATATCACAACTCAAACGGTTCATCTGATGTTAAGGAGCTCTTGTTCTGCTCACCTTTAGATACATCGGATGGGTATTTTATTTTATTTTGCTCCATCAGAGCACATCAAAGCAGTGCATAAACACATAGACACAGTGCTGTATTGTGAATCTTCTCACATAATAGCTTTTACTTTTATTAGATAGCTAAGCTGTCCCTGATATGTGCAGCAAATCATTTAAGGGAAAAATAGGTTACCCATTGTCCTCCCCCCTCAAAAACCACCCAAGAACAGATGATGTTTCTAAGTGTTAAATTTTTGCCATACATTGTTATAAGAACATGGTCCTTATTTTCAAGTGCCTTATTTTCGTGTGTGTGTGTGTGTGTGTGTGTGTGTATGCTGCTCTTTCTTTTAATTGTGGCAGAAACAGCAGAACTTCTTAAAGCAACTTGAGGTCCTAAGCGCGATTTAGTTCTAGGTTAAGACCAAGGAGGAATCAGCCTAAAAGCACCAAATTTTAGGGGGTGCCAAAATTGAAAATATTTTTGGAAATTAATAGCAAAAATAATAGCAAAAAGCAGTAACAGTACATCCTGTGAGCTAGCATGCCTGTTTGAGAGTTAAATATATTTTTTGCAGTGTAAATAGGGTGAAAATGTCTGTGAAAAGAAAAAAAATGGGGCTGGACATTATAAGTGCAAAGCTAAAAACTTGAAGGGAAGAAAAAAGAAATAAGAGGCACCTTTTTGAAATCAAAATCAAGAAATTAGCTAAAAGGTTAAAGTGGCTCTGGTTCTCAGGATGTATTTAGCTCTTGAAAGCCATGAATGCAGACCTTCCAAGGTTTCCAAAGTTATTTTTTAAGTATATGGGGAGTAATCATATTAATTAAGAACTTTTGGCTGAGCTCCAGTTCACACAATCAGTTGTGTCATAGCCACATGGGATCAAAGCAAAGTTATTCTTATATTCCTTTCTCTGGAGTGTTGTAGTAATCCCAATCCATTTTCATGTTCTTTTAGGTAAATTATCACATTGATCTAATTATATATAAAAGTAGCTAAAATGTATGTCCCAGTTGTATCAGCTTTCTGCTGAGAAGTTTCAATGTATTATATATGATCCATCATTTTTTAGGCTCTGAAGTAGGTTGGGAAGGATGGAAAAAGACTGGGTCAAGGTGAACCAAGAAACCTCATCTTTACCAGGTAGTGGTCAGTTTGAGCTTCTCTGTGGTGTTTGATGCTTTAACTGCTGGTACTCACACTAACTCACATTTAACAAGTTATGCCAATCTTGAACATGGAAGAACAGTATGGAAATGGTATAGGTCTATCTATACCTCTAGATCAGTGGTCCCCAACCTTTTTTGTACCACGGACCGGTACCGGCATCAGCACAAACGACCAAGGCAAGGAGAGCTGAGCAACCGGCCAGCCAGCCGTCCCCCACTTCTCCCCGCCACCTTCAACTCCTCCTTTGTACCTGCTCGTGGTCGATGGGCTATTCGGGCTCTTTCTTAATCTCCTCCTGAGTAACGCGAGACTCCACCGCCATCGGGACGGCTCTTCGTTCGAAGCCGCCCCACCCCTCTTCGATGAAAATAAGGCACGAGGATTCCTTCAGCACCCAAATGCCGCTTTCCAACCGACGACTGACAAGCTCACCCGGAAGCACTTTCTCAAGCTTTCTCTACTTTCATTCTTTGTGGCCCGGTACAAAATGATCCACAGACCGGTACCGGTTCGGAGCCCGGTGGTTGGGGACCCCTGCTCTAGATTCCCCTATCTGAAATGGTATAGAGTCTCCTGCTTGATCAAAGGGTTGGACTAGAAGATTTCCAGCTCTGTTCTGATTGATCGAAAAGCAAGATCCCATATTACATATTTACATATGAAGTGATATAGTGGCCTGGAATCCATGAAGATCTATAATCAGCTCACACACAAAAAAATGTTGGATGCAAAATAAGGAAGATAAACTTCTTGGCACAACATAGCTCAGCAAACAGCAGGTGGGAGAGTGTCCTAATAAATTCAGCTCAAATCCAAGGAACTGTTGTAGCCTTGATCAATGTAATGCCCCCTTTTTAATTAATACCATCTGTGGAGCACAGCTAACTAATTAGGCTCTGGGGCATTTGACTGAGATCTAGGATGCCCTATTTTTGATGAGTGTTGAACTGGCATCTCTTTGTCTTACTGAACTGGTTATATCAGAAGGTGATGTGAGGGACAATGAAATGTTCCAGAATATAATAGGAGAAAGAAAACAAATGTTTGGAACATATTTCTAATCTGTACCGACTAACCCTCTCCCATCAGTATATGAATAGAGTTCCTAAAGATAGCTCAAGCAAAGGCATTATTAAATTACATCTTTTCCTACATTTCCACACTGATTTCTTGTTCTCTGCCTTCTCTTGCTTCATCGAACTATAATCTCTCTGAGATTGGGAACTTGCCCTCACTGCTTGTGATTTGTTTGGTATCAGCTTTACAAGCCATCTTTCAAAAAGAGTTTGTGTGCTTTTTTAGGTCTGAAAGAGATCATCAATAATTGGAACACAATCCAGGTGTCCCTTCCCTTCCCTTCCCAAAAAGCTACAGGAATAAAATTGCACAATTCGCTGTCTCCTACTAATATTTATTTATTTATTGAATTTATATTGCCGCCTATTCGCCCATGGCGACTTTGGTATCTCAAAACAATGCATATTACTAATACAACCCTGCTGATTGGCCTACATAACAAAAATACCTTGTATTTTAAAGTAGCAGATTATTGCATCCAATAATCCAATTTGTTTTACCCACTATGGTGCCGGCTCCCCCTCCTTCCAAATTTTATGTGCAACTTCCAGGTGATTAAGCCACTATGCTAAGAAAGAGGGAGACTGTGAGTTCATGAAAGCCAGCTGGGTAACTTTGGCCATTCATTTTCTCTTAGCCGAACCCATCGCACAGAGTTGTTGTGGGGAAAATAAGAGGAAGATGTGTTGGATATGTTGGTCACCTTATATTATTTGTAAAAATAATAAAAGGTGGGATATAAATAAATAATGAAAATTGTTGAACTGACAAAACAGTGATTGCAGTGTTATCCAATGCAATTTATATGTAAATGGAAGATTGCAAAAGGGAGTAACTACTGGTAGTATCTACATATAAAACTGCAAATTAATTCCCTACTTTAAAATTGGGGAAAGAGTTTTTTTAATTGTTATCTCCCTGGAAAGGCAAATGTCTCCTTCACCGATCGTTTTTAGATTATTAAAGATTATTTAAACTTCACACTTACCAGCATCCCTTTGGGGTTGGGATTGTAAAATTTGTTTAAGGTAATTGATAGCCCCATTGTTTAGTTACATAATTACTTCTGATTTTAATTTTGTAATTGTCATTTGTTTTCACTTGATTTACAGCTGTAGAACATGTACAATGCTTAAAGTTTTCTGTGATTGCAGTCTGTAAGCTAAGTAAATAAATAAATCTCAAGATAAGCTAGAAGTCTTCAATGTAAGCTGAAAGAAATGACGCACATCTGGGGAATACATCCTGATGGATTTATTAATTTCTTAGCAATATCTTCTTTCTTGTCCTCCATCCTACCCTACTAACTTGAAATAGTACTGTATAAAAGATCCTGCCATATTTAAATCTAAAATCTGAGTTAGTTCATTAGTTTTCATAGTTAAGTGCTTAAAGGTTGTAAATTAACTCTAGCATTATACTGGATTGAAATCATGTCCAATCTAGCCAAAATATTGATTGATGGTTATTATATATATTTTATTTTATATTTTATATTTTACTTTATAAATTTTATTAAATCTATATTACATTATTTATTTATATTTATATTTTTAAATATAAATTTAATATGCTCCGAGTGTAAAGACTTGACATTTGTACATTTGAAATGTGTTATGTGGCATTTTTCCATGTTGTGAAACTGACCTTAGGTGTGGACCAAACTGGTGCTATGGCTTGTTTTCTAATAAAAATCTATTTCTTTGCCACTAAGCATATGGAATGAATATGTATTTTATCAAAGGCATATGTCAAGTTTGTTTTAAACAAGTATTTCAATTAACATATTACATTTTTAGAAATATAACTAAAAGAACTTTAGAAATTCACATCGAAAGCCCATATTAAAAACCCAAAAGACAGAGTGCAAGTATTACCCAGTTTAAATAAAACATTCAAAATTACTTTAAACTTCTTTTCTCTCCTTCCCTCAAGAAACTAGTCAAGTTGTTTTCAGCTTCAAGAGGCATATACTGCTTAAATATATCAAAAAATTAAGAGGAAGTGAAATATCTTCATGCATTATATAGTAAGAGTATGTCCTTTCAGAAATACTGCTCAATATTTATTTTAAAGTATTGCTTAACCAGATTTACTTGTAATTTTAAATATTTCCAAAATAATATTCTTGTTTTATTTATTTATTAAGCTTGTATGCTGCCCATCTTGCCTGGAGGTAACTCTAGGCAGCTAACAACCAATGAAAACAAGATAAAAAATGTAAACATTGAAATAGTAAATATTAACACTCAAACTGACTTAAAAATTAACGAAGATGGCAAGCAAGGCAGCAAAGTGCATATGGGGAGGAGGTGAAGTCTTATCCCAGTCCATTAACTATCTCTACTGTGATGCACCCTCATTGGGGGCCCTAGGCCAATGGGCAGATCCAGGTCTGCAGACCATTTTGTAAGGCCAAAAGTATGGGTGTGTATCTCACCTCAGGAGACATAATGTTCCAGAGTGTGGGAGGAATGGCAGAAAAGTTCTTCTCCTGGACTTTGCCAGCCAAAATTCCTTGGCTGACATGGTCTTCAGCATTCCACTTCTGCCAGCATGTGGGGAGCAGGCCAATCCCATTGGGATTCCTTAGACAACCTGGACCCATGCCATGAAGGGCTTTAAAGATAAGAATCAACACCCTGAATTGGAAGCAAACTTCCATATTCTTAATATGCAACAAAGATGGTAGAGTTTGGCTTTGATATGTATGTTATATAAAGTAAAAGTGAACTAGCACTATATTTCTCTACAGATACTATGGAAACAACAAATGGTAATGATCTAAAAATATTAATCAGTCTAATCTTAGGTTATATATAGACATATTCTCTGCTGTTCCTTTTTCACAGTTATTCTATTTCTGAAAATGTAGGATCAGTAACAATTTCTGTTGAATAAAATTGGTTGGGTTAATACTGTTTGGAGTAAGTGGTCCAGCAGCTATCCAGCCACTAAGCCATAAAGAGCTTTTTAAGTCAAAACCAGACCTTAAACTGTATCCCAAAACCAACTGGCCGTCAATGCAGGTTCCACTAAAATGCATTATAAACTCTCAACCATAGGAGCTGGGAAGTATGCTGAACACTGTGTTTTGGATCAATTATAGATTCACAGCAAAACATCTATGGGGATTCTCTGTCATCCAGCTCATACTTATCCCAAACATGCTTTTTCAAAAGGCAACTGGACTTCCTTTGTTTTTCCTTGAAGACATTTTGCTTCTCATCCAAGAAACTTCAGAGTCAGAACTGAAAAAGCTTCTTGGATGAGAAGCAAAACGTCTTCAGGGAAAAACAAAGAAAGTCCAGATGCCTTTTGAAAAAAGCACTTTTGGGATATATTCAGAGCAGTTTTTAATAACAGTCCCAAGTACTATATAGCATGTAACCAACCTGATCCAACCTGATAACTGTATTAATTGCTATAGGTACATCCTCATGCCCTGGGTAGGATTGCAACTGATATATCAGCCTAACAGGATAAACAGGATCTTTCCAAATCCTGTTTATCCTATCTCCACAGCAGCATGCCTAGTCACAGATAAGACATTCTTTACAATTAGATACATCACACTCCTTTCTCTAGCCATGGTACTGATGTTGGAGGATCTGATACCTGGTTGAAAGTCCTAATGCCCCATTCAATGGCAACATCATCACCCAGCCAGGTTTTGATAATATATGCCAGATCTGTTGCCTCATCCAATACCAAAACATGGATGAGAATAATCTTATTGCAGACATATCTAGCATAAACTATCAACCACTTATGGCTCATGGCACCCACAATTGACTACCTGGTTCACAGGATGGAGATGGCAGGTTAGAAGTGGAGATAACTCCCTTATGGAAGAGCCCATTTTATATCTCCAGCTGTATCTTCCTCAGCCCCAAGCCACAAGGCTACTTCTGTCAGACCCATCCTATCTGTTGTGGTTCGCTGGCAGCAGATGCGGACAGCTGAGGTCTCGGAGAGTGAGGATTCAGATGAGGGGCCTGCGTGTGATGAAGGGATGGGGCCAGGACCACGAGGGAGTGGAATGCTGCCTTTGGAGATTGTGGAGGGTGGCAGCAGTGATGAAGAGGTCCCAAGGAGCCTGTGCCCAGTGCGTGTGCGTGCAGGGCTGCTTGAAGGAAAGAGCAGTTGTAGCAGTATGGGTGACTCAGAAGTAAGGCTGCAAGGTAATGGCCCTCCCCTAAGAGATAAAAGCCAGCTGAGATACCAGAGTTCTTTGCAGGAAGCAAAGAAGTTTTTGTACTCAAGCCTTGTAGACGTTTGGAGTATCTTGGTTGGTGTTTGGAGACTTTTTCTCTTCGAAATATTTCTTAGTAACTTTATCTAGTATTCTTAGCAGCCTTGCACAACCTTGGCAAGGCTTGTTCTTATCAGAGACAATTAGTTTGAAACAGCCTTTTAACTGTGAAGGAACGGAATTAATAAAGAATAATTAGAAGGCTTTGCTGTTATCTTTATTTCGTGTTTGTTACCTTGGAACAAGTTTTGGGTCAGAACACTATCATGGGCAGCTAGCTCTCATTTCACCAAAACATCTTTCCCAATCAGAAAGAAAAAAAGGAGGATTCTCTCAACTACTAAACTTCCAAATCAAAAATGTTCTGCAAAATAACTGCCCCCAAATATCTTTCCAATAGTATCAGAAAAGCCACAGAATTTCATCTCACCTAACTTTTGCTTCCTTTTGTCTTGCCATTTGTCATTTTATCTTGTGTCCACCCAAATCACATTTCACTAGTCAAAGGGAAAGATGAAATAGGCCCAGATTTAGGGAAGTCCCTAAACTAATTAGATTAATTAAGAACAGAAGTACACAAAATGTTTTAATTCAAACTGCTTTGCATGTAAAAACTTTGTGAAACTTTCCATTTTTCATGTAAAACAACAGTTTCAAATGTGAACAGGCTATTTACATTTTGGAAGCATTTTAAGGTCAAAACACCTCTAATCCAAGCACAAAATATTTTAAGTTTGGAACACTTCTGAAATACTCAGAAAGCGATTTTCTATGCTGGATACAACAGGTCCCATACCTGAAATGGGAGACTGCAGTTTCATGAAGTTTTGCACTCAAAGGGCTTCAGATTGAAGTGTTTTGCATAGCACTAAGAATTGCAGCATTCAGTTGGGATCACGGAATCTTACAGAACATTGCAATAGAAAGATGACAGGCTACAAACAAATGATGATATATTGTGCTTAATGGGTGTGTAATGCCATACATCTGCACTCAGAAATAGATAGATGTAGGAAAACTTTAACATCCCTCTCACTTAATTCTCACTGAGAACCAGTTTGGTCTAGTCTAGTAAGACACTCGGGTAGAAACTGGGACTGTGAGTTCTAGTGCCAATTTACGCATAAAAGCTGGTTCTGGGCCAGTCACTCTTTCATAGTCCAACCCTTACAGGTTTGTAGTGCAGAAAATAGGAAGAGTATGTTCATCCCCTCAAATTCTTTATAAAAAATAATAAAAGCAGGATAAATGTTAGGATATGTGCAGAGTAACCCTTGTATAAAAAGGATGTGCACATGGAAAATGGTTTATGAGAACAGTTATGAAGAAATATACAGCCACACAGAGTTGAACAATTTGTCTTAATGTTTACTTGAAGAAATAGCACAGTCCAATAAACAGTCCATGTCATACACGTTTTTAACAGTCCAGAAATATCCAGTTATAAAGTCTTCTTACATCTAGTTATAAAGTCTTCTTACCGGTTCCATGTCTTTTACAGCAGACAAATATCAAACCATAATACAACAAATAACCTTCGATATCAACAGAATATCAAAATAAACAAGGTTAGTCAGTATTGGTCCGTAGTCAGTCAGTATCAGTAACAAGAGAGATCATCAGTGAAAAAGAGAAAAAGAAAGAGAATTAAACCATGATTTATAGCTCCCTCTTATGGCAACTTGTAGCATAATTAATCAACCAGAACACAGCTTAATACATTACAGTATTTTTCCTTAAACCTACAAACATATATAATTTGTAGTTTATATATTGTCAACCCAACTACGTTATTTACATATACATAATAATATGTATTATTTAAATATGTATTTATTTAAAATTATATGTAGTCCATCTCGCTATCCAGATAAACAATATATAAGTTAATATATTTAATAAATAAAATCTGCTTGCAACATGCTGCTGCACTGCTTAGCTTCCTAAGTTGTTAGCTGTCCAGAATGGTGAGTGTATATCTAAGAAACCCTGAATTCTGTATCTTAGTTGTTCTGTTTCCACATTTGAGGTTGTCGCAAGTGTTCATTTCACTGCACTAATTGGATGATTTATATTACATTCACTAGTGGTCCTGATTATGCATATTATCCAGTAGAAAGTCTATTATCCTTCTTGTCTTTTCCTGATGCAGAAAGTTTGGTTCTTGTCTTTTCCTGATGCAGAAAGTTTGGTTCTGTACCAGATTCCTGTGATCATTCAGAAATTTGAACACAGTGCTTCTTAACTCCTTCAGTGTAGAATGAATTGGAGTTGGGGAGAGCAGACCACTAACAAGTAAAACATTAGATGTTTTACTTTGGTCTGTTCGTGGAACCAGGCTGCTTGGGACACTGTGAAAAAGATTCATACAACAAAAATATCTATTGGTTTCTTGACTTGAAGAATAGCAAAGCTTGATTTGTAATTGTTTGATTTAGTCTGGGCTGCTTGTGGGATTGTATGTTTTAATGCTTTTAGTGTTGTGGATTTGTAGAGGATGTAGGAATGGGTGGCTATAATAAACTTAAACGATCATCATCTGGTTCATAAAACTAAGGTTTATGGGATCATTAGCACAATTGTCTGGATTTGCACAACCAACCATAAATTTATTGGTTTGTAACATGAAGTTAGCAGAACATAGTAACATTGTAATCAAATGTGTTTTTATGATTTCAGACTCTGATTGGTCAGGGTTGTTAGTAAACACAACACTATTCTGTGCTCACTCCACGGTGCTATGACTGACCACTGTTTCACAAGTGTTTCACAAACCTGGTAACTTCAGCTCCCAGAATTTTCCACCAAATAACGACCATTGCTGAAAATTGTAGAATAACTTCTACAATTTTCAGCAATAAAATCCACACATCTGGAAATTGCTACAGTGAAGGAATATTGATATAGCCATTCTAATACTAATCTAATTGCTTTTTATACTACATTAGCAATGTTTGGATAATATGTGAAGCCACATTGTTGAATAAAGGTTGGAATAAAGGTTAAATTAGCCTTCATCAGTCTGGCAACCTTTGGGAGGTACGTACTGAGAATTTTATGTCACTTCATTTCAAAGCCATTAACAATTCTGCCCTGTTCTGGGTGGCTTTCCTTAACTTAAGGGGATAATAAAAGTCTACCGTGCAAAGACTTTCATTCATAAGGATTGCTCTCATTCATCTCAAAAGATTGGTTTTGGGATGAATGAGATTGGTTCCGCCTCGGTTTTATTTTAGAAGCATTTACTCCATTTTATTTTAACACTATTCCCCAAATCCTCAAGTGGGGGGGGGGCAATAATCTCGATTAGAAACAGCCGAGAACATGTTACCAAGACTTCTGGGTCCTCTAACCTCTTTCCTGAGGGTTTAAATATGCCCGGACCGATAGACGCCTTTGGGATAATAAGGGAGAAATAATTTGCTCGCAGACGCTGACTCACGACTTTGGAACTTAACGTCGCCTGAGAGAATTTGGAACCCCCGAGCCGCTGTTCGTGGCCTCTGCTTGGCACGTGGTTTGGGGAAGCCCATGAGCTGAAGGACCATTTCGCCGGGTGGAGTCTCACTCTACCTGTGGCGTAAATATAGGGAGGGAGGGAGAGGAGGGACGCCACGTGTAGAGTTGATTCCAGGTACTTCTGAAGATTTTTCCCTTAAGTGTAATCTGCCGCCAGTTGCCAAGACCGCAGACTTTTCCCGCCTGGCGTCGCCGGGTCACTCTCTGGGGCAACCCAAGTAAGTTTCATACATACATTAACCCCCACCACCACCACCACCCCGCCTCGTTGACATCCGCAGAGCCAGGCAGGCATCAGCTCCAAATTGAGAGCAGCTGCGGCGGCCCCGAGAGCTCGGACGCCGCCCTCCGGGAGTTAACTTGGCGCTATGTGAAAAAGGGTTGCGAAGCGCCCCCGGAAACTCGTCGGAGTCGGCCGCAAAGCCCACCCCACGACTCGAAGCGGCCGCGGGGGACGGGTGGGTGGGTGGAGGAGGGCGAGGGCAGCTAAAGCGCAGCGTCAGCAATAGTTAAGTCATGAGAAGCCATCCCGACTTGGCGTTTTAGTAGTGGCGGGTAACGGCTGAGGGAGTGTCTCTGCCCACCCCCACCCATCCCGTCCCTATCGCCGGGGCTCCATCTCGTCCAGTCTTAACGGAGCGAAGCAGCCTGAGGCGACCAACTTTATTTTTTCCTGCTTCGATAGTTTGACCCCACCTCACTCCACCCGCCCACCCAGCCCTCCCTCGAAGAACCCCAAGTTAGTGATGTGGGCTGCCTGGGACAAGCCGAAGATGGGATTTTCCTCCACCCAGCTGCTGTTCTTGCTAAGCTGTTGCCCGACGGCTTGCCGCCCTTACAATCTAGATACTCGGGGCCCCCTGGTCTTCGAAGGGCTCAATGGGACGTGGTTCGGCTATTCGGTGCTGCTGCACAGCTTTGGCACCAGCCGGTGGTGAGTAAAGGAGGAGGGGGGGAGCTTTTCTCTCGAGACTGCTCGTTTGTCCCGTGGGACGGAGGATTTTGTCGTAATCCCCTCTATCCCCCGCCATTCAGCCCCCACCCCAAGCGCATCTCTTGATAGTATGCCTTGCCTTGGACGGTTACGGTTTTATTCAACTGCGGTTTCAAAGCAGGAGGTGAGACCTCCTGTTCTGAGTCAGGCTAAGTCTAAAGTGGGCGCTGCCTCCAGATCCGGGAAAGGGGTTTTTTGTTTGTTTGTTTGTTTCCAGCTAAGTTTGGTATTGGCATCGCAGACTTCCCAAAATCCTGGTGTGCCTTCAGATGGCTTGGAATTGCAATTCCTAGTGATCTCTGGACACATTTGGAACACGGTGACAATATTGTCTTTTATTCGAAGAAAAGCTGTCCTTTGGATGTCTTTACTGTTCAAAAACTGGCTTTTGTCCTATCATACAGGTGTTGTCTTTTATAGGATACAAATGCACAGTTGGTGTGAAAAATCTGGAAGCTGAATTAACTTTTAAAAATAAATTTACACACACGGTTTGATCTTAGATATTTTTGTTCCAACACGTCTTTTTGTAAAGGTTTTCTTGCTTTTTGTCCTTGAATTTTCTTTTGCAAAGTGAAGTGATTAACATAAAATGATTCATCCTTATGAACCTCTTTCAGATTTGCCCCTTTTTCAGATTTGGCCATTAATTGTTCCAAGAAAATTACATCATCATAATCCAGCTGGAAGACAGTTACTTCCTCACATCAAATTTGGGTTATGGTTTGTGTTCTTCTTCATGTGCTGTCCCTTCCATACTTACCACAAACTAGCTATTAATGCAGAGGGGGGAGTCTTCCAATTTTATAAGTGGAAGCATTCATTTCTGTTTCTTTCTTGGTATCTCTGAGTCCCAGGCACTGAATGAATGCTTGGTTACTCAAGTCTGGACTGCTTGTGTGTGTGTGTGTGTGAGAGAGAGTTTTAAATCTTTTTATTTCTTCTTTCAGGCTTATAGCAGGAGCCCCTAAAGCCAGCTGGCCTAGTAATAGCTCTGTAGTGAAACCAGGGGCAATATTCAGATGCCAAATTGGAAATAATCCTAAAAGAGATTGTGAGATTCTCCAAGTGGGTGAGTGGAACTGAACATTTGATCTCTCCTTGTTGGTTGTCAGATCAACTCAGCAACAATCAGGCCTGGAGAAGAAGAGCAAAGAAAGAGTTCTCTCTAGCTCAAATTTAATAAGCTTTATTAGAAAAAATGTTGCTAATACAAAAATATTCAAGCACATTACTTTTCTTCCAGAAAACATAACCTATGTATAAGCAATTCAGTGTTAGATTCTGCCCATCTTCCTCCTGTGCTTTCACTGTAAGGATAAACTTTCTTCTCTGTCCTTGGGTATTTTGATTATTAGCCATATCGATGGAGAATCTTCTCTTGCACTGGTGGTCAGTCCTGCTGACCTGAAAATGGAAGTTCTGTGACATACCTCAACCATGATCAGTTGATCAAATATATTAGGTAAACACTTTACAAGAATGTTCTGCATCACCTTATTTCATTATAACATTTATATACCAAATCTACGTTGTCTTTTAGTAATTTCCTGGTGCCACTCTTGTCATGGCCTTCATAGAATGAAATGATAAAAAATTAAGGTCAGCACATAAAAGTTGATTATTCTGGAAGAAAACAAAGATTTATTAGCTTTATAGGTAGTGCTTCCCGCGGTAAATGTGTAAACATGTGCTCTCTGATGCTTCAACCTTGGAGTTTATTTCTTTATTTCATTAACATATCTATTAATGTCTATTTACTGAAATATAATATATACTTATAGTTTCTTCAGCAAGACATCCAAAGCGGCATGTTTTGTTAGTTACAAACTAAATTTGGAAAACTTGCATTCCAAATTGTATATTTTGTCAAAAGTACAGTTCAGTTTCTTTTTACCAAGCACTTACTTTAAAAATGCACTGAAGTCAGCAAGCAATAATTTTTTGGATCTGAATGGACTATTTGGGTATATTAATATTCACAAACAAAAGAAAAGCTTAATTGATATGGACTTAGTGGCCCATAAACAGCAAATGATTTCTGCATATCTATGCAGCTCTGTAATGGCTTGCACCTCTTTGGAGTGAATTTATACACTTTAAGAATATAATTAAAACATACAAGACGTTGACTTCCAACATAATTAAGTTTCAAGGCAATTTGCTGATTAAAATCACTTAGCTGTTAACACTGAATTATAGTTCTTTGAAGCTAAAACTGTTCTCTCATGTAGTCTCAATTTCTTACAAAGTTTGTGGAGTATTTATTCAGAACCTTACGGCAGATTATGAGAACTCTTAAATGTTTACAGAAATAAGAGTGTATGAATTTTAGAGACAAAGTTAAGTTTTAATTTTAGTCAGTAAACAAAAAGAGGGGAATATCTCTAGAATTTTAAAATTAGACTAAGTGGACATTGATTTTCATTTCAGTTACTAAAAGCATTTTACTCAATGAGTAGATGCTGTAACTAGAAGACCTTACAATAAATTGGCAAAGGAATGCTCTCAGCACTGAGCATCTGTCTGCCATAATGTGTAGCTTTATGTAAAATACAACCATTCAAGGAAAAGGGTCATAGTGAGTACTATATATTCCCTGTAGGCTTTTTGGGAACACAGTAAAATCTCTGTATTGATGCACTGAAGACTAGGTGAAAGATCAACTCTTTTCTTTAAATCTTAAGGATCATGTATCTGTGCTCATTACTTCATAGCTGTAACTTCAAATGGCAGTATTTACAATATGTGTGAAGGAATTGGGCCAAAGAAAATTGTTGCATTTTACTACCTTATCTTCATATCAGTCAATAATTGATTCACAAATGACGCAGAACCATGATTTACTTGCTGAATAAGCCACAGATCACTTATTTTTATTAGTTGCAAAGGTACTGCCTTCTCATGAATTCATGTCATGCTATATCAAATCAAAACAAAAACTATTGTAGCTTAGTATGTTGTGTGAACTTTAGCAATTCATATAGGAAGTTAGTTGACATATTGCAATGTAGTATGTATGATTTTGGGTGAATGTGTTATAGGTCTTGTGATTGTAAGGGTATGTTATAGTATAATATACACTATATTGTATAACATAGTGTAATACAATAAAGTAAGTTGTTGATTATAGGAAAGAAGAGATGTCTTATTGTTTGTTTAGTTATGGCTTCCTTTTCCTAGCAAACTATGTTCAAACAGTCCATGGTAGGTTTATACAATATAATAAAGCAAAGAGTTTCATGAAGAATTATCATTTAACTTTGGATAGGAACAATTCCATTAAAACCACCAAGATATTGGCAGAATAGATCTTCATTGGTTTTCTTAATTTGAAAACAATTAACTCTCATTGGCAGCCAATAAATTCATTTAAGCATTGAAGTCTTGCAACCAGGTGCAGCATAACTAAACTCGAAACTAAACTTCCAAGCCTATCAGCCTGAAACTAAAAATACAACTTTGAATAAATTGATTTTCACATCGAGGAAAGATATGCACTTTGCACTTTCAGCAAAGATGCACTTTCAGATTGGTATGTCATCAGACAGGTCACGGCATTTGAAAAGTACTTTCAGAATGAATCACCACAACGGGTAAGATTTATCATTTATTACCCTCTATTTTATAGATAAATCTTACGGTTTTTAGGAGTGAATTAAGTAAATTGACTGCTTACAGTGGAATTGGGATTGTCTGTTAAGTACAGAAGCAATTACTCAGAAATGGAGGATAGAGTCATTTCCAAACCAGTTGCACAAAAAAGCTATTGTGATGCTTAACTCAGCACAATCAAGTAAGTCAAAGTATGTACAGTATAGATTGGTAGCATACAGAAGTAAGCAAATTAACTGCAAGGGAGATTTGTTGCCTTTGATTTGATGGACTTGTCAGAAACTTTCTTAGGACCACTGTTAAAAACTAAGAAACATGAAGAAATGAAATTAGTTTCAAGGCAGATTAAACTTGTACGATGCTATTCATGTTTCTTTTAGGGGAGCAGTTGGAACTGGTATACAAACCTGGCTTCCTATTGCTTCACTCTTTACAAATAAGAGTCTGTCCTCTACTGAAACTCACCCTTTCTCACGTTCGTAATAATTTATGGAATGTGGCAAACAATTTTAATGTTCTAATTTCTGTTGTCTGATATTTTAATGTTTTCATCGTAATTGTTTTATTCTGTTATTTATGGTATTTTAAGCCACCCAGAGTTCCTTAGTTGAGAGATGGGCATCATATAAATTTAATAAATAGATAAAATAAGACCTGGAACACTAAGGAGGTTTAAACTGAGCCATTGGTGAAATCTCTCCCAAGTATCAGGCAGAGCAATATTAGCCAGACTAGAGAGTGCCATGATTAGATCTGGACCTGCTTTGTATATAGCATGTGCCTTTCCAATGAATTGCAGTCCCACTTGCTAGATGAGCTAGAACAGTGGCCTCCAGCCTTTTGGGCGCCAGGAACCAGTTCCATGGAGAGAGTTTTTCCGCAGACTGGAGGGGGGTGGTTTCACATGGAGGGGCGTTACTTGTTTGTGTGGCCCAGTTTCTAGCATGTCGCATACCGGTGCTGGCGGTTGGGGACCCTTGAGCTAGAATGAGGGAGAGGGTTATGATCTGATATGAAGAGCGTTTGTTTTTCTGTGACTGAGTATCCTAAGCAGAAGAAGGATAGTTATATGGAAATAAGCTCATAGAATGATTTTCACTGCAGTGTGGTTTTGAGGGGCTACCATAAGGTTCAGTCCTACGCCTTGTACTTATTAATATATCTGCTAGAAACTTGAAGAGGTGGAAAAATACCAAATTTGCAATGATGCATAATTGGATGGGATATTTATTATTCCAGAAGGCAGAATTCAGATTTAAAAAGAGAGCCAGATGGTGTTGTGGTTAAGGTGTTGGCTTAGAAAACTGGAGATTATGAGTTCTAATTCTATGCTAGGATGAAAAATGGGCTGGGTAACTTTAGGCCAGTCACTCTCTCTTAGTCCAACTCACCTCACATAGTGGTTGTTATAAGAGAAATAGGAATAAGAAGGAGTATTGGTATGTTCACTTCCCTCAGTTGTAAATGAAAAAAAATAGATGGGAGTAAAATCTAAAAAAAATCCAATATTGATAGAATATTCTTTATTGGCCAAGTGTGATCGGACACACAAGGAATTTGTCTCAGGCATAATCTGTTAGCGTACATACAAACAACAAAGCAGTAAGTCGTAGATTATAAATCATAAGATACAATCATAAATCATAAGATACCAACATGTGATAAACCATAAGATAGGAGAAGGTAGTAGGAATTAGGTTTATATAGGTTAGATTAGGTTATAGCAATCAACATAATTAAATTTTGCATAAAAGCAAAATTCTTCTGCTAGAAAACAACTAAATATTGGATTATGCCTATTTGGTTCAATAATACTGTTTGTCAGGAAGATCTTAGAATAGCAATGGGCACTGAGTATGCATCAACAATGTAATATGAATACCAAAAAAAAATGCAATTTTAGGCCTTAGCAATAGTTTAATTGCCACATCATAGAAAGTTATATGTCTGCGACATTCTGCATTGTTTAGACTCACCTCAACTATTATATCCAGTTCTGACTATTATTATTACCTTTATTGTCATAGTACAACATGTGTACAATGAGATTGGCTGAGGCTCCCTTTGTGCACCCCCCCAACACAACTCACAGTGAGGACAGAAGTCCCTAACCCAGTCCCAATCTTATTACACTATGTGACCTTGTTGCACAACGTGCCGGCCCCGCACGACTATCATACTACCGTGTTTCTCACAAAATAAGGCCGGGCCTTATTTTTTTTTGACCCCCGAAAAAACGGCTAGACCGTCTTTTCAGGGGTGACTTAATTCCCCCCCCTTGCATCCTTGGATGGGCGGGCAGCAACAGCTTGGATGTTCGGGAGACCTTCCGCCACCGTGGCTTTCCCTTCTCCCTTGCTGCTGTGGTGTTAGAGCAACGCCGTGGTGTTTGGCGCAGCCACGTGCGGCCAGTCAGGGCTCCTCCCTGCAACCGGAGCCCTGTGGAGACACTTGGCTTCAGGCGCTCCTGTCGCCATCTTCCCTTTGCCTTTGAAGGTAAAGCGAATTCTTTTAAAAATGACACCCCACTACAACAAAACCTCCCCTGCCTGAGAGGGCAGCCCAACCCCACGTGGGGAGGCGAATCTCCCGGGGCCACAGCGCAGGATCAGCCCACCTCGGGAGGAGTGCCCAGCCGCCATCCCTGCCTGGCACCGGGCAGAGAGCGAAGAGCTTCGCCTGGGGCGCCCAGCGCAGCTGACAGGTGGGCCCTCCTTCCTGGCAGCAGAGCTCTCACCAAGGCAGCGTGCGCCTCCCTGCCGGACCCTCCGCTCATCCCGCCAGGGCCACGCCAGAGCCGTGCGGGCTGGGCAGAGCCAGGAAAGCGAGCCGCGGGTGCGCGCCCGCCTGCCAAGCAAAACAGCTGGGCTGACCTGAGCTTGGCTTCCTTCCCAAGTCCCACCAGCGCGAACCTGAAGCTGCCACCGGGAGAGGCTGCCCGAGGCAGTGATAGCGCCCACCTGTCCGCAGTGAGAGAGAGCCCGAAGCCCCCTGTCCTTTCCACCCCTCGCCCAGCCCGTCCCCGTCCCCATGCATCTCCAAATGTGCCGGCAGCTCCAAACGCTGCAGCGGAACGGGCATCAGGCAGAGGCGCTGACTTGGCGGGGCTCAGCTCGGAGGAGGACGCGGTGCAGGCCGTCGCCTTGCCTCCCTGTCCATGGATGGGTGGGCGCTATCACTGCCTTGGGCGGCCTCTCCCGGTGGCCCCTTCAGGTTCGGGCTGGAGGGACTTGGGAAGGAAGCCAAGCTAGGGTCAGCCCAGCTCTTTCGCTTGGCAGGCGGGTGTGCACCCGTGGCTCGCTTTCCCAGCTCTGCCCAGCCCGCACAGCTCCGGCGCAGCCCTGGTGGGATGAGCGGAGAGTCTGGCAGGGAGCCGCTCGCTGCCTTGGTGAGAGCTCTGCTGCCGGGCAGGAGGGCCCGCCTGTCAGCTGTGCTGGGCGCCCCAGGCGAAGCTCTTCGCGCTCTGCCCGGCGCCAGGCAGGGATGGTGGCTGGGCGGTTCTCCCGGGGTGGGCTGATCCTGCGCTGCGGCCCCGGGAGATTCGCCTCCCCATGTGGGGTTGGGCTGCCCTCTCGGGCAGGGGAGGCTTTGTTGTAGTCGGGTGTCGTTTTTAAAAGAATTCGCTTTACCTTCGAAGGCAAAGGGAAGGCGGCGACAGGAGTGCCTGAAGTCAAGTGTCTTCGCAGGGCTCCGGTTGCAGGGAGGAGCCCTGGCTGGCCGCACGTGGCTGCGCCAAACGCCGTGGCGTTGCTCTAACGCCGCGGCAGCAAGGGAGAAGGGAAAGCAACGGTGGCGGAAGGTCTCCCGATATGAAGTGCCCCACCAACGCAGGCAGCACCATATCCGGGCATGCAACAAAAGTACTTCCTAACGGCAAGCCCCCCCCCACCATTCCTCCCCATTTCGCATGTTTAATATGGGCCTTAATTTGGGGGGAGGAGCTTAATTTGATTTTATGCCAATAAAACATGGTGGGGCTTCCTATTGGTGGAGGCCGTATTGTTGGAGAAACACGGTATGTTGACATGAAGTTATTTTCCATTCAGAAATCTGACAGCCCACGGGTAGAAACTGTTCTTCAGCTTGTTGGCTATGCTTCTATATCTCCTACCAATGGTAGGAGAGTGAAGAAGTGCTGACTGGGATGTGGGTCGTCCCTGAGAATTTTCCTCACTCTTCTAAGGCAGCGAGTCCTAGCGAGGTCATCTTGTGGTATCAGGGGACGATGTTTTGTGCTCTGCTCACCGCCCTCTGTAATGTCTTTCCGTGGCCTGTCAAGCCAGCATACCACACCGCAATGCAATATGTGAGGACACTTTCTGTTGTGGACCGGTACAACATTTTAAGAAGGGTTTAAAGAAACTGGAACTGATTTAGACAAAAGTAACAATGATAATGAGGGAACTGAACACATAATCTCAGGAGAGGCTAAAAGAATTGAGATAGTTTAATTATGAGAAGAGAAGACCGAGTAGATATATGATTGAATTCTCCAGCTTCTTGAAAATGGTCTTCAAGTTCTGAAAAGTTTATCCTCTAAGAGTTCATCCATATGAGGCTGTTTTTGGTTTTCTGAAGCATTTTTGTTCATTTTCATTTATAACATATGCTTGCTCGTAAACTTATGTCTGTTTTTTCCATTTTTCACTCTTCAGTGCAAGTTGTAAAAAGGAACCTTTGATATAGTTACATATTGTTTTAAAATAATTAACTCTCAAATGCAAATCTTACATATCGGCCAAACTGGAAATATGTTGGAGTAAAAAAGAATACTAATTGCTTTTAGAATGGTTTCATATTTCAAAATAAACATTTTACCTAATTTAGGAAATACAATCCCAGGGTTTTACAAAGAATAACATTTTTGTTTTAATACAAAGCACTTGTACCATGTTTAGACCATACATGTTTCTAGAATATTTGTTTTGAAAATGAGCTGTGCTTTACAGTATGCTGTATTTTACTTTTTACTTTTGGTGTGTTGTTTTAGAAAGCTAAAGGAAGAATCAGTTATATAAAAAGCAAAATAGTTCAAACGGGGGGGCTAAGCTTAAAATCCAGAAAAATCATACTTCTGTTCCTAAATATAACCCTTGATGGAATAGGGCTAAGCAGCTTGGATCAGGTGGTTTGAAGTACTATACAGACTAACCAGTATTTGGGGACACATCTACTTCTATTATGTGCACTTATGAGTTGACAGAATGGCAGTTTTATCCATGGAACCTGTTCTCCATTCCTTAAGGTTCTCAATTCTTACTGGGACTGGGAATGAAATCTTTTTTTAAAAAAAAAACTTTATTACATTTTAAGAAAAGTTAAAATATAAAGAAACATTAGAAAAAGGATTAAAAATAGCACAGAATATGGACACAAAAGAAGTGTATAGGGGAAATAAAATAACTTCCAACTTCATTCGATACAGATACAAATATAAAATACATTAATCTCTTACTCTAAAATCAATAATATACAGTATTTCTATAAACAGTTGTAATCTTCAAATCCTGAAGTGAATCTTACTGTATTTTATAATGCTGGAATTGCAGAATGTGGCTGAGAAACATTATTATAAAAAGACTTTGAACTGAAGTGGTTTTATGGATTTTCCTTAAGTTTTTATAAGAAAACCTATGAACTTCCAGTGAAGTTACGAGTTGACTTGCAGAAATTATTTTCAAGCTCTCTTATGAAAAATCAGTGATTAAGGTTGCTTGCTTGTACCATAGTTTTTTCCAACCTAATTCTCTTCAGATTTCTGCACCTTCCAAATTTGACAAGTGGTATTACCATTCTAAATGCTTAGCAAGAGTGAAGAGACAAGTTGAAAAAGGTTGCTAAACCCAATGTTGGATGTGACTAGACTTATGGCCAGTTTTAGATATGTGTGCTTGTACAATGTATGTTGATCAAAGTTATGAAAGATTGAAAAGCAGAATTCTTATTTTTCAGCATGAAAATATGAGAAGCTTTGAAATACGCACTCAAAAACAAAAGCTATCAGATAAGAACATTTTAGCATTTGGTAAAATAATGTACATATGCAATAGTTGAGAACCACATAGCCAGAGATCACACTAAGGAAATTGGTGGCCTCCCATATGTGGCAAGTGGAAATGTGGTTATCTGAAAATGCAAATTCTTATTTACAGCTGGGTGTAACAGACACCTTAGAAGTCTTCCTTGTTATTCTGGTTGTGAGGTTTTATGTGGTTTTTGCCTAGGTTGTGAGCTTTTTTTCTCCCTGCATTGAATTTGCTGTGAAACTAAGAATTCTGAATTCTTTTGCTGGGTCACCTGCCAAACATTGTTTTCTGTAATATGGACACAGAGATGAATCTAACTATATAGATTTTATATTTATAGTTATTGAATACTTTAGTAGGTGAATTACGTTTACTGACTCAAACTTTATTTACACACACGTACTAATGCACGTACTAACCCTAAGGTGCAGGTAGCCTGGGTAAGTGTAAAGAACCATTTATTGTATTGTTACAATAAATCCATTTTTTCCAAGGTTTCATTGTATTGTTTTCATTATTCCATTTGTGTTCATTTTGATGTTTGGGTTTTTAGGAGAAATTTGTACATAAAGATTATATTTAGGATTAAGATTAACTAAGATTACAAGGACATATGATGGCAAAAAGTTCAGAGCCCTTGCACTAATGCAATGTCATTTTCTTTTATGGTGTCTCCATTATGGTATAATTTTGAGTTATGGAAACTTAATCGATTTAATTATAATTTTATTTTCACGTAGACAATGCAGAGGTAGTTTGTTCAGTGATTGTTCAAAGTTCTGACAGCACTGAAAAAATGGATTTAAAACCTAGCACTTGAGAGCATTGCAGCATCACCATGGTCAGAGATTTGGGTGCTTAGCAATCAGCCAGCATATATGACCATTGCTTCATCTTGCTTCAACTCCCCCTCCTCACCTATCTTCTCCCTCTCTCTGTCCTTTTGGCTATCCCGCACAACATGGTCAAAATGAAGAGGTCTCTGTGTTCTGCCACCATAGTCTCCCTGCAGCAGACAGGGGGCAGTGGTGGAGGCAACCCAGTGCCCAGAGGTCAACCCCCCCACACAGCAAGCCCAGTGCAGGTGAGGAGTGGTAAAGACAGTGAAAATTAGCTGGGAGAGCAGTGGGAAGGCAGCGTTTTCTGGTTGCCTCTTCACTTTGACATTGCTGTGCAGGCAACCAAAAGGACAGAGGTGGTGGTATGTAGGTGGTGGTAAGGACAGAGGTGGTGGAAGCTTGGTATGTAGAGAGAGTTCAAATGGAGACCATTCATAAAAGGCAGGAGAAGCATGAGGTCCTGGCCTAATGACTACATCTGGGATGCCTGGGACTGCCATTGCTAAGAGGTGAGTTCACATGATATTTCATTTAACAACTGTTTTGCTCAGCTATGGAAATTCCAATCCCAATTAGGACCATAATTCGAGGACTACATGAAATTTAACTCTACAGTGTTACTGTGCTTTGAGTAGTTTCAAAGGTTCCTATACAAACCTTTTTTTTTTTAATTAAAGGTGATCCAAAAGGGGAAAGGTGTGGAAGAACCTGCACTGAAGAAAGAGACAATCAGTGGTTGGGAGTGACCCTAGCAAGGCAGCCAGGAGAAAATGGATCTGTTGTTGTAAGTATTGCCTTATATTTCCCTGTGTAAATTAAGTATTTGGGAAAAGTATCTAGTTTGATAACAAATTAAACAGAGAGCTGTACCTCTATAGGCAAAAATATTTCTGAAATATTTCTCTTTGAAATCCTATAGTAGGATTTGATTGATGGATTAATGGCCTGACTTGTGGCTCTGAAAGTAGTAGTATACTTTGTCAAGCTATTTTATTTCAATCACCACACTTATTTTCCTGTCTCATTTTTATCTAGGTGTGTGGACATAGATGGAAAAATGTATATTATGTTTCAGAGCACAAACTTCCACATGGCATTTGTTATGAGATACCTCCCAATTTTCGAACCTTGTTAAGTCAAAGAATATGCCCTTGCTATAAGGGTAAGTAAAAAAAAATCTTGCTATTGAATAATAGAAAATAGAATTGTAAACATTTTGGAGAAGAGGTAACCAGGAAGACTTCATGTTCAGCCTCATGTATTTTGAGGCAGCTTTAAGTGCAGGGTGTGTTTATATTATTTAACAAAATGGTTTAGAAATCCTGCAAAGGGATTTTATAGTGCATCTCTGTGTGACTGCAAATGTGCATTAAAATTATTTATATAAAAAGAAATATTAAGGCTGTGTTTGAAAGACAATTGGTATGATTGGTATTTCTTCCAGTATTTCCTGCCTGGTGTATCTATAGAAAGACACGAATAGGAACGAAGCAAAAAAGGTCTTAGTGTTCCTTGAACTTAGACTGAACTCAGCCCTAGAATATCATCTCAATACAGCTGGGTTCTATCCATGAACAGAAGCCCATTTAAAAATGACAACAACAATAAAACTTCATCATATCTCTTAGTTTTTCCAGGATTCCTCAAGATATTGGCCATTATAACTTTAAAAAATTCTTTCGGTTTCCTCTTTGCTAGATTATCTGACCAGCTTTCCAATCCTGATTTAGACTAAAAGTGGAAGTTAGTTGGACCAAGGCAAGCTTGTCTTCGTTTGAGGCAGAGTCAAGGCCTGGAAGAATAAACAAAAGTTTTAGAGAGAAAAAAATCCACTTGAACAGGACCCGTTTCCTATCATGAAATCTTTGCATCTTGAACAGGGGTTCTAGGATTTTTTTAAACTTCACCAACCTGGAACATTCTAATATTCTTTTCGCCAATTTGTGTCTGAAATTGTAAAGGGAATGAAAGAAAACAGCAATTCAAACAATTTTTGTCAGTAAAGTTTAAAATGGAAAATAAACAAATAAAAATCCACATAATATACATATTCATTAGAAAAATATTTTTCCATAATGAGTGTCTTCACTATTTAAATTATTTAAAATAGAGTTCTAGAAATGAGACTGGACAGTGATGGTTTCTTTTGAAAAATTTGCCGTCAGGTAGTAATAGTTTAGCTAATTTCAATTTGCTTGTCTAAACAACTGTAAAAAGCATGTGATATTTGTGAAGAATTATTTAGTTTGTTGGTCTTAATATGTTCTTTTTCTGAATCACATTGGTGAATGTACAGATTTTTGGAGAAAATATGGAGAAAAATACGGATCTTGTCAGGCTGGGATATCAACATTTTACACTGAGGTGTGTAAGTTAAGATTATTACTTCACTGTTGAATCTATTTTACTCATGAAATAAAATATGTTTAGTTTGGTAATATACAGGTAGTCCTCACTTAACAACAATTCATTTAGTGACAGCATTGAAAAAAGTGACTTATGACCATTTTTCACCTTTTAATGCCCTTGCAGCATCCCGTGATCACATGATTTACATTCAGGTGCTTAACAACTGACTCATATTTATGAAGGTTGCAATGTCCCGGGGTCATGTGATCCTCTTTAGCAACCTTCCGACAAAGTCAAGGGGGAAACCCGATTCAATTAATAACTGTGTTATTTAAGAACTGCAGTGATTCACTTAACAAATGTGGTGAGAAAAATTATCAAATGAGGCAAAACTCATCTAATAAATTTATCATGTAGCAACATAAATTTCGGGCTCAATTGTGATCATAGGTTGAGGGCTACTGGGAAACTTGCAGTTAGTGCATGCTAATTCAAAAACTGAAACAAGGCCTGTCTGGGAAGCTGCTGCTTCATCATCCACCTGCAAACTGGAGCTCCTCCTTGATGCTCTTCCAGACTGAGCTTTCTCTTTCTCTCTTTTTAACCCCAACCATCACCTCTTTCCTTGGCAAGAGGTGAGTGAAATGAGCTGTTGAAAAGAGCTTGCTTCAGGTTGTCCTCTTGAGATTGCTTGCTGCATCTTCTTCCTGAGAAGCAGATGTTGCCACAGTGGTACTTTTTAATTCCAAGCAAAGAGGGAATATTGTTGTTTGGTTTCAATCAAAATTAATCTGTGATCTTGGGCTGCTATTGCAAAGATACCGAAGTAAGACTGTGACAAGGTGACAATAAATGTGACAATAAATAGAGGGTTCTGTGCACGCCTAACCTTTCTATTTTGAAATTAACAGAACATAAATTGTAATGTGATCTGGGAATAGTCATGCAAAAGCAATAATAAAACTCATCACCTTTTCTCTGAGGTTGAACTTTTTTATGCTTTACACGAGAAAAATACACTGTATGGTATATTGCTCACAAAATGCCTTTTTGTCATTTGGCCTGGATGTATTTAGCAATGGAATAGCTACTGTAGCTTTCAAACCATGTATTAAAAGATTTAAGCTTTTTGTTTTTTTTCTAGGATTTAATTATTATGGGAGCCCCAGGATCAGATTATTGGGCTGGTTCCATCTTTGTGTACAATAAAACAGCAAACATATTTATTTCATATCTGGATGTGAATCATCAGATAAAGTATGGAAGTTATTTAGGTAAATGTTTTTTATTTAATATTTGCATATGATCCTTCACTTTAACATACCTCTTTGACAGTATGCTTTTCAGACAAAAAAATGGAAGGCGGTGATGCTGTAAGCAACAGTGCACTTCCTGACATGTTCCTTAGTGCTCTCTTAAGTATTTTACCTTACCTGGTTTAGTTTTAAAATTCCGTTTAAATATACAAAGTGAGTGAGAAACTAGCATGCTGTGGAGCTAAGCAGAAGCCTAAAGCATGGTTACCTCTGAGCCCTCCATGGACTTCATTGATCTTCTTTAAAAAGGAAAATGTTAAGGGACTTTGTTGCCTTCCTTACGTATGGGGTTTTGTGGGGTTATGCAAAATATTTTGATTGTGAGACATGTCTTATACTGTGCTTTTCATTTATGTGATGAGCATTGCAAATCAGATTCCTCCAGAGCTGATATTAAGATATTGAAGTTTCTTCTTTTTCCCCCAAGAATGTGTAGTATGTATAGTATTAGTTTATTGCACTCTTTATGTAGAAAATCTATTTCTTTTTCTAGAGAGCATTAATTCTAACTCAAAGTATTGTTTGTTTCATTTTCTGTAAAAAAAATCATTCGCCTTTTAGATTTTCAACAGGACATATGCAAAGCAGTTCTTAGTGATTGCACTGCATACATATACACACCCAGAGGAAGTTGGTTTTATAGACCAATTTTAACTTTGGTGTAAACAAACATTTGAGCATTTTTCCGCTTGTTCAGAGTAGTTCTGCTCAGCAAGGTATGTTGAATGTGCCAATTCAGCATATGGAGGCCTGTATTTCCACCCATATTGTGAGATAAACAACAGAGTCACCTGATTGCCCTCTGCGCAGTGTAAAGGGGAATTATTCTATAAAAGCATATGTCCACATTCTATTGAAGTATCCTAATAGGTGTACCTAAACAGATTGCTAAAGGGATTGGATATCCAACTTTTGGACATACAAGCACAGACACAGAATTAATCTGTTTATTCGTTTGCAAACATATTCATTCCCAATTAGGGGAGTCAGTGCTCAAATAAAGAATTCCTTTAATCTAAGATTTCAGTTTATTTGCCATGAAACAGAATGCTGCGCCTGAAAACTCACTGCTTCCATTCACTGTTCTTTTATGGATAGGTTATTCTGTTGGAGCAGGTCACTTCCTTTCTGCAAGTAGTTCAGAAGTAATTGGAGGTGCTCCCCAGCAGGAGCAGACTGGTAAAGTAAGAGGTTTTTCTTTAATGTGGTAGATTATATAGAAATAAATTCATAACTTGCAATGACATGGAAGAACTATCTGCCAGAGGGTCTTTGGTGATAACTTAATAACCTGAGACTATTTTTTTTTCCACAAATGTTTTCCAAGGACATATTTTTCATGAATAGTGGATGCAACTGCCAATGTGTATTTGTGCTAGAGAAAGCCAATGATCTTTAGACTTTTATCCACCAAGTAGTAGTAATAGAAGGTTCATGAAGTAACGCATTTTCTTTGCTAGAAGACATCAGAGAGTGAAGTGTCCAATTCAGGCCATTGTCAAGAGACGTTCCTAAGTTGACCAGTGTTGCACTTGAGTGACCCAAGACATTTTACTGCTGGAAGCAAAGAACTAATGATTGCCTACTACTGAGCTGAAGCTGGGTGGATCAGTGGTTAAGCCCTACATTATAACTGATGGAGTAACTTCTCCTATTTCATCTAAGACAGCAAGCAAGGTTAGGCCAAATTGTGCAACATAATCACTTTGACAGAGGAACAGGAAGTTAATGAAAGCTGCTATGGCTTACTGCAAACCCCATTGCCTCAGGCAATTGCTCCATTCGGGCCATTTCTCATTTTTCACCTCATAGAAACATTATATATAGTTAGCTGCTTTTACTGATAAAGAAACCTCTTGTTTTTTGTTTGTTTAGGGCCTCTGATGCAGCTGATCTCTGTTGTTTATTTCAGGTTTACATTTTTAAAATTGAACCCAAACAACTATCAATTGTAAGTGAATTAAGGGGTAAAAAGGTAATAATACTTCTGCATTTATAAAGTTTGTTAAACATCATGATATATTCATACACCTTGGTGATTTCCTGACTAACCATTGTCTCTTATGTGGGTAGTTTGGTTCTTACTTCGGAGCTACTGTTTGTGCGGTGGATCTTAATGGTGATGGCCTTTCAGATTTACTAGTTGGCGCACCCATGCATAGTAAAGTCAGAGAAGAAGGAAGGGTTTATGTTTACCTCAACTCAGGTTCTGTAAGTATTCCTTCATTCTTGTTGAAGAGTGTTGTGGAGTTGATTCAAATGGATAAATCATCCATTCTTAGGACCAGCTTTTTCATAACACTTATTATTATCATCATTTTGATAACTCCCTTTGCAGGTAGAAATGATTAACATGTTTTAACATGGAAAGGCATCAGATTTCTAGATAAAGCATCTACTGTGAAACTGTCGAGCATATGGTTATGAATTTTTACAATGGTCCAAATATTTCAACTCTTCTTTGATACTTTTTTTTTCTTCTTTGCCACAGATCTATAAAGAAAATTCATGTTTTGACTGGTAGTGCTAGAAGGAGCCTTTATATCTGGAGGCACCTAAGCTTTTTCTGACTATTTTCTGTCTTGCATCTGGTTAGCTTAGAGTGATGCAAAACAGTTCCTGGATGTACCCCCTCCCTTTAAAAAAAAAAGGAAGATAGTATCAAAAAGCTAAACAGCGACTTCTTTATGCTTTTATAATGCTGTTGAAAGAAAATTCATGGAAGTGAAACTGCCTGGGCATGTAACTTTTTTAATGAAAATGTTAGCTACAATGGATGGCTTCTTTTCCTTCAAATGTTTGAACATTTGCAGAGTTCCAGTTTGAAAATGATTGGCAGGAACTCTACTTTTTAACTTCTGGAGTATGGATTTTGATTTCTCAAAGTTATAGAAACTTTTAATGAAAAGGCCTTTTCATCTTACACTTGTAGTTTACTAAAGTACCCTTTCATCCGGAAGCCAAGTCACTTACAGAGACTAAATGTCTCTAATTTAGGTTTCTCCTTTGTTAAATGATCCTGTAAGGGAGATGGTGGTGAAGAACTTTGTACATTAAAGTGTATTTCTACTATGCAAAAGTTGTTTTCTTCAGTTGCAGAGTTGGGCAGTTACTTGAGTGATTATTTGGGGTGGAGTTAGGTATGACTTCCTTTAATTAGTTTTGAGCCATAGTAATTGCCATATAGAAAGTATGACTGAATGACTCCAATATGTAGAACATTTTAATTTGGTAACATGCCTGGAGATGTGTGAGAGGTACACTTAATGGAAGCTGCATGAGGTTTGTGGGTTACAAATTATACACCTAAAAGTAAAACAGAACTCCTCATGATTGTAATATAATACCTAGAAACGCAGGGTTAATCAAACTTATTTTTATAGGGAGCAAAGATGATGGAGCTGCAGACAGCACTAGCTGGAAGTGATTTGTATGCAGCAAGGTTTGGTGATTCCATTGCCAATTTAGGAGACATTGATAATGATGGGTTTGAAGGTATTATTATGTTTTTTTAAAAATCTATAGTAGTGTAAAGGGAAGAGTAAGATACATTGCTCAGTATTACCTGTAAACACAGCTATTCTGAACCATGTCTAGAGATACATGCAATTATTTTAAGAGTGTAGAATTTTGATTCCACATTTATGTCTAGCATATTATTTACAGTACAGCTAATCAAAACTGATGAATTCTCATTTAGCACACCCTTTAATTGGCAGTAGCATTTTTGTCTCCAGAAAAAGATTCTTAAGGTTATTTTGTATGGAACCTTCAAGATGATGAATTCTGATTAAAAAAAATAATGTTGACAGAATGGCCTGAGTATAGGGTTTCCATGCAATATCCTTTCCCCCTTCATCCCTTTATGTCCCCAAAATCCATTGTGGTAGAACTTTTAGAGAATTCTGTTAGAGAATATTCAGGGAGCATTGGACCTATTCAGGAAATGAAAGTCTAAATTTTGCCAGAAAAATCTGTTTCCCATTGGATTTTGCTTGTATAATTGATAATAGACTGAAACAAATTATGTAACAATGTACATAAAGTTGCCTGCTTTACTGCTTCTCCATATTATAGACTATTATATTGCTCTATGAGAGCAGCTTTTAGAGAGAGAGAGAAAAAGAGAGAGAGAGAGAGAGAGAGAGAGAGAGAGAGAGAGAGAGAGAGAGCAAATGATAAGTTTCTGCTATATCTTCAAGTTCTCCAGTAGTAAATTACAAGAGAAATAAATATAGAGTAGCTTATTGGAATATCCCTCCCTAACTCAGGGTTTATCCCCTAATACAGATCTGCATTTTCTTCTTCTTCTACTCTATTAAGATAATTCCTCATTTATTGTGTGATTCTTCTGTAAAAAATAAATTGGAAGGAGTGATCTGTACTAGTCACAATTATTTTATATTTTAAAAAGTTGTACAATGTAATTAATGCATGGTTAATTTCATTTTCCATTGGTTTTTAACAGATGTAGCCATTGGGGCTCCACAAGAAAATGATTTAGAAGGCTCAGTTTATATATACAATGGCAGAGAAGACGGAATATCACCAACTTTTTCACAAGTAAGTCTCCTTAAATCATCCTTGTGGCTACTGTTTTTAATATCTCACTGTAACCAGATTATCTGTTCGTTTATATAAGCAGGCTCTATTGTCAAGGACACCTGTTCAGTTTTCCAATATTTCCAGATAGATAAAATCTCCAGCGTGGAGTCCTGGAAGACAATTGCCAATTTGGACTAGATAAGCTAGTATAAACCAGTTTCTCATATTCACATTTTTTATATTAAGCAGAACATAGAAGTGGAAAGCATCCAGGGTAGGAATTAACTGACACAATAGTTCCCCAGTAACAAATTCTGTGTTACACATGCAAAGTAGGGAGTAAGTTGGGGCAGAGGAAGAGGAAAGATGGAATACCTAACAAAGATCTAAATTGTCCCATTTATTTGATACTGTCATTGTTGACTCTTAGTCGAAACCCTTATGCATGCTAACTAGATTTTGCCACTTGCTTAACAGCCCTTTCCTCTATCAGTCATTAATGGAAAAAAGATCACTTTGTATCAACCCTTTTCTGTTAATATTAAGTAGTAAATCGGAGTCATAATATCAATATTAATGGTTCACATGTGGTCCAGCTCAATTGTAGAAACAAGCTGCTTACGTTAACAATATTTTAAGGTAGCAGCACAGAAATATTTGTAGAACAGAAATGGATATGCTAGGTTCCAAAGCCACCTGTAGATGTTGAAGATGTTTTACATATCCCATCCCTGTCCAAAGTTGTTATCAGATTGTAATATTTAATGAGACAGAAAAAAGACAAAGTAATGTTACCTATAATCAATGTAACTGTAACTAATTATATCATGAATGCATTCCTTTGAATGTAGATGGAATGAAACCAGTGCAACTTTTTCTGTGTCCCACCCATTACTTTTAAGAACGTGGCCAATTTTGTCTTGGCTTAATAGAAGTTCTGAGGATACTCCCAGAGCAGTTTACCTAATCCTAAGAAGGTGTTTGGAATATTGAAAGAACCATCATTTATGAATGCAACCCCCACACACACAATGAAGGAAGGATTAGGGTTAGGGTTTTATTTTCTTGTTATTTCTATACTACAGCTATTCTGCTTTTTTAATTTTTGTTTTAATAATAATTTTTAGAGAATTCAAGGACATCAAATCAGCAACACTTTACGCATGTTTGGTCAATCCATATCTGGGAGAATTGATGTAGACAGCAATGGGTATTCAGGTGAGTTAAGGATTTTTGTTCCCTTAAAATCACTTGGGCAATGTTTTTTTTTATATCTTGCACACCCGCCTGGGACATAAACTTAAATGAATAAATCAAAATCATTATAAACCAAATAATAAAATGCAATAGAATTGGCATGAACATACAAGTTGTAAAAAGCAATTTAAAGACAGCCTGTTTATATGTAAGTGAATTAATATGCATGGTCCCATAGGCATCTATTTAGCATTGAGTCTTATTGAATTAAACAGACCTTTCCAATGCTTTAAAATTGCAGCGTTGCTGTGCTAATTTTTTTTTTCAGACCAATGTACTGGAATTTAACAACTTGGAAAAAGGAAAATGGAAAAATAGAATCAGACATGTAATTTTATTCACAGTATGCCTACATGTGACATTAGTGTTTTGCTCCATTCTGTATATTAGTAAATCAAATTTAAGTATTCTCCTTTCATTGTAATCTTTAGTTTCTTCTGGTTCCTCTAATGTCCATCCTTCAAAAGTTCTATCCTATCATTTTAAGAATTCAAAATAACAGCATTTTCTCATGGGAAGGAGTCTTATAATTAACTGTGCAAATTATGTGTCTTTTGAAAAAGCACTAACCATGATTTGAGCAAAGATGACTAAGCTCTAAACTCACCAATGATTATCTTGTCATTGTAAGGAGCAGCTGTCTGGAGCACTTATGAGCGATCTTAAGTTCTCTCCTTGTCTGGAGAGAGCTGATCTACTTGCCAACTCATCATTCAACTGCAATTGTCAACTCCATTTTTAGTGGAGCAGTTTTTAGTTCACTATTTCTTCCCCAGAAGTCGTGGGCGAGATAATTCTAGAGGGATCTAGAAGATAAGCCACATAAAGCTTTTTAGTTATAACCAGCACTTTGAATTGGAATCAGAAGCAAATTAGTAGATTAGTAGTCAGACCACCACATTTTGGAAGAGTAGTAGTTTTCAAATTATCTTTAAGGGCAGTCTCATTGCAGTCTTTAAGTTTGGGGTGCTAAGGGAATGAGTCACATTTGTCAAAACTTTCCGATCAAAAAAGTTAAAAGATCTGGTCTTTCAATTAATGCACCAACTGAAGTTAGGCAAAGCTTCCCAACTCTAATCCTCCACTAGCTTCTCTAGCAGGCAACTCCAGGAAGAATCCTAAAGAATGAAGCATTCCTTTGGGAGAATTGCACCTCTGTCTACAGTGAACACTGAAGTTGGGATAGAGGCAGCTTGATCATGGCTCCATCTTGCAAGGATTTAATCTGAACTTACTTTGACCATACCAGGGTCACAGCTGACTACACAGCTTCAAGACATTGGACGAGGATTTTCACAGTATCCTCATACAGCCTAGACTAGCAATGTGCAGTATCCTTCATCCCAGACTGGCTGCTAACTTCGCCAATGGTGGTATATGAATGTTAAATTGTATAAGGGAGAGAACCAAGTCCTGTTGCACTCCACAGCAAAGCTTGGCTGTTTGTCTCACAGGCTAGAGCTAGAAAGGAGAAAAGCCAGTGTAACAGGGTGCCTCCAATCCACAATGTTCACTGATGCGGTCCAGTGGAGTCCGCTGGTCCAGAAGAATGCCATGATAATGGGGTGGTCATATTATGAAAAACATGTTAGGTATTGATGAACAAGCCTTGTTTGTTCTATTGCTCCTTCTCTAGACTACATGCAGCTCAAGAACATTGTTTAATTTTGTTCATGACTTACTGCAATGTAAATTCTGCGCTCTAGAAGCTTCTGTTTATGAGCATCACCATTGAGAAGCCGAAAAGAAATCATGAGGATGTTCTCTGAAGTGTTCTCACCAAATGATCCTGGCATCTTGTGTAGAGAATAGAAGCATGCAGGCACATTCACTGATATTTTAACAAGCTGATTTGTCACATTGAGAAAATAGCCTCTACATGCAGGATTTTACTTGAGAAGTTATAAAGAGAAGATTCAAGAGAAGAGTGAAATGAAAATAAATCTACTATCTAACTTTGACTCAGTAAGTGTGAGGTGAAGATTAGATGTGTTGTAGCAGCACAGATGCTAATGATGTTGACAACATTCTTCTTTTTCTGTATGTTGTTAGAGGTAGTTTGTAGTCCAACCACATTTGCAGGCAGAACAAGTCCTTCAACAATTCTAGTAAATATTTCCTAGGAGAGCAAAGAGAAATAAGAGAGTAGACAAGACACTTGGTATATTTATACCACAACTGGAATATATATCATTATCTTCCAATGCTTCCTCTCAAATATTGTGGAAAGTGCTTTCTTGATGAGAATATCTTGTTGCAACTCCTTCGTTAACTGAGTGTTTCCTGGAGTGATGCATCAGACCCCTTCAGGCAACCAACAGAAGGACAGAGGGACCGTATGTTCTGCGGTGCCAGAAGAAATTAGGAAGCATGCACTAACTTTATCTGCACGTCCCTAGAGGGAAAATTATTTTTCTTTGCCCATTGAAACCAGGGTATGCTTCAAGGTTTCTTGGCTTTTCCATATGTTCTTGATTGCCTATGAAATTTGAAGAAGCAGCATGTGTAAGAGAGGGAGTCAAACTGATAAAAGCACCACTGTGGCATCATGATGCAATTCCTGCTCTTTTTCTACATTGCATGTTGTAGGATACAGAAGCCACAAAAGAAGTGGAGTTTGTGTCACAATGCTATAACTCTGCTTTTCTCATTCTGACAAATTCAGTAAGATCTCATGGATGTCACTGAGGCAAACTACCCGAAGAATATTTTTCAAAATATAAAGGCCAGGGGTGGTTATGTTAATGTGATCCCTTTCCCCTGCACATAATATTGGAAAGAAGGCTGTAGAAGCAAGGAGGATTGTAAATTACTATCTTTAGATTTTGAGCAGGAATTTAATATTTTACTATAATTGCTCTTCCCTTTAGGGGACTCTATAATTTACTTTCTTCCATTTCAAATTTATTGTGGATTTGGAGTAGAAGTAAATAAAATAATTAAAACAATTAAGCCATATTTTGATAAATCTGTTTCAGACATTGTAATCATAAGACATGTCTTAATGTATCAGTATATTCCTGTAATTAATGATGTGCAAACAGCACTTTGATGTAGTCCAGAGAGGAGTGTACAATAAAAGAGAACATTTATAATGACTCCATCTTCAAACTGTATTCCTGATTTATTTATTTAATTTTATTTTTACAGATGTAGCAGTTGGTGCTTTTTTGTCAGATTCTGCTGTATTACTGAGGTGGGTTTGAACAGATTTTAGGGTTAGAGGGGCAACTGAAGTAAAATTTGCAATATATAGCTGATTTCAGACTATTAAACTCTGAACTTAACCATTAAGCTTCTAGTATTAGTATATCTCTTAAATATTTAATATATGGGACCATTAAGAGTTATTTTCCAAGCAATGGGAACCTCAGAATTTATATATCTTTCAGTCATGTCTCGCATACTAAGATGTTGCCATAAGGTGTTCATTAACAATCAGAGGATGATTTGAAAGCAGAAAGGACAATTAGCATTTCTTCATCAAACTTTCTCAAGTTATCTGTACATAGCACAAAACACAATCTGTTTTCAAAGTAAGTATGGGTATTCTGATTCAAGTAGATTTTAACTTTCAGAAGTGGCCCAATTCTTTCATCCCCACCTATGCCTTTCTACAAATTCTCTTTATGTTATCACACAAAAAGGCAAATAAGAGGAATGACAAGCAAGGAAAGAAAAAGTTAATCTCTTGTTTTCAGCTGGGTACAATCCTGATCTTGTCTGCTTTTAAATAATAAAAAGTTAGGCATGCATGCTATTTAATTAATATGTCATTTGATTTGTTAGAATCTAAATCGTGTATGTCTTTAAAAATGGAATGCCCAGCATCATTAATATTTATAGAGCATCTTGTCACAAATTTCTCTCTTTTTAGGACAAGGGCTGTAATTATTGTGGAAGCATCCTTAAAACACCCTAACTCTGTAAACCGAACCATACTGGACTGTGTGAGAAATGGACAACCAGCTGTGTGTGTTAATCTAACACTTTGTTTTAACTATACTAGCCAAACCATTCCAGGTTACATAGGTAAGCCTCTTAGTTTGTGCTTAGCACTTCATAACTGAATATTTAAAAACAAATGCTGATGGTTAATGACAAATTTATCACTAGCTAATCCATAAATCAAAGGTAGTGGTTATTCACTACTATTTTATTGTAGTTTAAAATACATACGAGTGTTATATGACTTCTGAATTTCCTAGAGATTGTGCATCCAAAACTGGCAGCAAGATTTCCTGTCATTTTTTTATCAGAAAGCAAGAGTAAGGTCACCAAAATTAACCCACACACACTAAAAAAAAGAAAAGGGCAACATTCAATGGCAGAAATCTTGGTGATTACTCCTTTCATCTTTGGTGGCAAAGTGGTGTGGTAACATTTAGGGGGAAGGTGCTCATATGACAAGCAGGTCCAAAGACAGAGAATCAAAAAATAAAAGCGTTCATTTCTACAAGACTGCTTTAGGGTGGAGGTTCCGAACTCTGGCAGAAGGTCATGTGGAAAGGAAACCCAGTGATTACAAGGAATTAAGAAAATGGCAGAAACACAAGTCAGTAACAGAGCAATAACAAAATTACTTACTTGTCCTAAGTTTAGAAATGAATCCCTGAAAATTCTGCATTAAATCTTGATTTCTATATATAAATAAACACACACACACACACGTGTGTGTGTGTGTCTGTATATAGTTGTAAAGTTTATATTTGTATTATAATATAGATTATATACCATATACACTAACACGCACACACACACACATATATAAAACGTGTGTATGTACACTGCTCAAAAAAATAAAGGGAACACAAAAATAAGACATCCTAGATCTGAATGAATGAAATATTCTTGTTAAATACTTTGTTCATTACATAGTTGAATGTGCTGATAACAAACTCACACAAAAATTATCAATGGAAATCAAATTTAGCAACCCATGGAGGTCTGGATTTGGAGTTACACTCAAAATTAAAGTGGAAAAAAAACACTACAGGCTGATCCAACTTTGATGTAATGTGCTTAAAACAAGTCAAAATGAGGCTAAGTAGTGTGTGTGGCCTCCACGTGCCTGTATGACCTCCCTACAATGCCTGGGCATGCTCCTGATGAGGTGGTGGATGGTCTCCTGAGGGATCTCCTCCCACACCTGGACTAAAGCATCCCCCAACTCCTGGACAGTCTGTGGTGCAACGTGGCATTGGTGGATGGAGCAAGAGATGATGTCCCAGATGTGCTGAATTGGATTCAGGTCTGGGGAACAGGCGGGCCAGTCCATAGCATCAATGCCTTCATCTTGCAGGAACTGCTGACACACTCCAGCCACATGAGGTCTAGCATTGTCGTGCATTAGGAGGAACCCAGGGCCAACTGCACCAGCATATGGTCTCACAAGGGGTCTGAGGATCTCATCTTGGTACCTAATGGCAGTCAGGCTACCTCTGGCGAGCACATGGAGGGCTGTGCAGCCCCCTAAAGAAATGCCACCCCACACCATTACTGACCCACTGCCAAACCGGTCATGCTGGAAGATGTTGCAGGCAGCAGAACGTTCTCCATGGCGTCTCCAGACCCTGTCACGTCTGTCACATGTGCTCAGTGTGAACCTGCTTTCGTCTGTGAAGAGCACAGGGCGTCAGTGGCCAATTTGCCAATCTTGGAGTTCTCTGGCAAATGCCAAATGTCCTGCACATAAGCACAACCCCCACCTGTGGACGTCAGGCCCTCATACCACCCTTATGGAGTCTGTTTCTGACCGTTTGAGCAGCCACATGCACAGTTGTGGCCCACTAGAGGTCATTTTGCAGGGCTCTGGCAGTGCTCCTCCTGTCCCTCCTTGCACAAAGGTGGAGGTAGCGGTCCTGATGCTGGGTTGTTGCCCTCCTATGGCCTCCTCCACGTCTCCTGATGTACTGGCCTGTCTCCTGGTAGCGCCTCCATGCTCTGGACACTACGCTGACAGACACAGCAAGCCTTCTTACCACAGCTCACATTGATGTGCCATCCTGGATGAGCTGCACTACCCGAGCCACTTGTGTGGGTTGTAGACTCTGTCTCATGCTACCACTAGAGTGAAAGCACTGCCAGCATTCAAAAGTGACCAAACCATCAGCCAGAAAGCATAGGAACTGAGAAGGGGTCTGTGGTCACCACCTGCAGAACCACTCCTTTATTGGGGATATCTTGCTAAGTGCCTATGCTTTCCACCTGTTGTCTATTCCATTTGCACAACAGCATGTGAAATTGATTGTCAATCAGTGTTGCTACCTAAGTGGACAGTTTGATTTCACAGAAGTGTGATTGACTTGGAGTTACATTGTGTTGTTTAAGTGTTCCCTTTATTTTTTGAGCAGTGTATATAGTTGTATAGTTTATACTGTTTATATTATAATATAGATTATATAATTATGTATTAACACACACACACACACATAATTAATTACATAAACTATATAATCCAAAGGATGAATAGTGCAACTTTAAAAAAAAATACAAGAGTTAATGTGATCTAAAATGATCCTAGAGAGCAAGTTGAGTTTATTGGTTAAAGACATTAGGTTAGAGACCAGAAAATGCTGAACTGTGGTCTTGCCTTAGACATGGTAAAGGGTGTCTTTAGCCAGTTGTTCTCTCTCAAGCCATTTACAAAATTGTTGCCATGAAAACTGCATAGGATTCTCCAGACAGCTCTCAGAGGCATGGGCATGCACACACAGGCAAACATACACACACAGTGTGAATAATTTGAAAGTGATTTATCCTTGCATGATTAGCCCACAGTGTTCCTCCTTAGGGGTTATGATAATAAAAAGAGAATTCTGCTCATAATCTTGCAGGCTATGTTCCCCTAAAACACAGGCATATGTATTATAACTCACTTTTCAAGGCAGAGTAAAAAGGTTAAGTACATGGTATTTTATGCATATTATCTTGGTAAATTACAAACTTAGAGTACCCTCTGGAGAAAAGCTACATGTTCTTTAAGCAGTGTTATATTTGTAGGAAGACAGAGAAATATATCACATTAAAAGACATTAATGTGTCCTCATTATTTATATGCGCACACACATACCAGATTCTGAATACACATTCTGATTTTTTTTTCTTTTAAGATTTAATAATAATAAGTGATGTTCCAAAGATTGGACAGAAAATTCTGAAAATATAGAACCACTTACAACTTGCTGCCTTGTGTGTGTTAACATAAGTAGTAGCTCACCATCACTTTAATAAATATGGAAATGTTTCTATTTTTTTTATTCCTTTTTTAAAATCTTTACAGTACTGCTTTATAATCTAAGCCTGGATATTAATAGAAGGCCAGATACTGCAGCGAGGTTTTATTTTTCCTCTAATGGAACCTCTGAAGCCACCTTTGGAAGTGTCCGGATCTATAGCAACAACAATATTACATGCAGAACCCATCAGGCATTCATGAGGGTAAGATTATCTTCATAGACTTCTTGGGATGGAAGTGTTCACTGGGAAGGTTATCCAAAAAGCTTTAGTTGACTCCTGTTAGGGAACCTGCAGCAAACTCTGGCCATGGTCATTTCTCAAGATTTATTCAAGTCATGAAAATAGACACTTTTGCTTTTTACATCACAATTTATGTTTCCCATCTATCACAAGTCAACCATGGAGATTCTCAGTCATCCAGGTCATGGTTGTCCCAAAGGTGCTTTTTCAAGAGATAACTGGACTTTCTTGGTTTTCTTTGAAGATGTTTCGCTTCTTCAAGAAGCTTCTTCAGCTTTTTCTTTCTCATCCTGTAACTTTTGAACTTGTAAAAAGACATTGAGGTTAAGTGAATTTGGTGTCAGATATCAAACTTTCATTTTTTTCAAATCATGCTTTTTCAATACCTGAGAAAATAATTAATAGCTAATTGGTGTAATGAAAATAATACAGAGCAGATGCAAAGAAACCTTGTGGAAAATCAGAATGAATTGGAAAACATGAACTGATCAAAACAAACTTGTTATTGAAAATCAGGGCAGGGAACCTGTGGAAGAACAATCAGTGACATCTTCCACGTCAAGGGAATAATTTAATCAACTTTAATATAATCTTTGATACTTTGTATAGATTTATTTTCACAAGCAGTTAAACACAATATAAAACCTTCCATAACTTGGGTAAATTTAAAGAAATTATACTTATTCCAGCATACAAGTGTAGTAATTACTGCAGCATACAAGATTCCATATCTTGAATTTAAACATAAATTTACTGTTTAGTTAAAAATGACTTCCATTATGCTCAATGGGACTTACATCCTAGTAAAATCAGGACTGCGCCATTAATAAAAGAGAGAAATGGAGTATCAGCTTCACTGCTGTTTCAAGATTTATGCTCATTCTTCCACTGTCTGTCCTTAGTGCTTCAATATAAGCAGCACTTCAATCTGTATTGCAGTAGAATAAATCTAAGGGACTGAAAACATTTAAATACGACTCACTCTGAGCTTTATAAATTGAGTGGGTAATCAGCATGGGCCATAGGGGAAAGGGCATTTTTCTTAAACAATAAAATATCATGTGCTTTGTGTTATGAAGAATTTTAACATAGAAATAAAAACTATGCTAAAACATTCTTAAATATGCAAAGTTCATGTTTGCATACCGTTGCTTGGGGTTTGCTTTTGAATGGATTTCCTTAGAAGCATTATTAGAGAGAATTCAAATTTGGGGTGTACGCTGCCATGCAAAACTAGCTACCTTATGTGTTGTTTCAGGATAAATGCTGAAACATAGAAATTGCTTATATTGTTGATTGGTGAATATTGTTTTTGGTTTTATACAATTCATTTATTTGATTTCACGTGCTTAGAAAGATGTAAGGGATATTCAAACTCCTATACATGTTGAAGCTACCTATCACCTGGGACACCATGTTTTGAAGAAGAGAAATGCTGATGAACTCCAACCACTCCAGCCCGTACTTCAGCAACGGAAGGAGGATAATATTGTGCACAGCAAGGTATGTCATGCTGGCTTGTATGGTGGTAAATGAAGTCTAGCAAGCTGGTAGACACCAGTTGCAATGAGCTACTTTTTTGTTTCAGATTCTCATCTGAAGGATTTTTACTTATATGGACTAGATAGTGGGTAAGAATAATAGGCCTGACTTTGAAGTAATATTAGCTATACTAAATATGGATTTTATAGCATTTTCACATATAAAACTATAGAAAGAGCACTTTCTCATGCAGAAGGGAAGGAGAACACATGTTTGTGCTATATTCTGTAACTATTAAAACCATATGGAATCTGGATCCTCATCTGCTGTTGTGATTCATCCATTCTTTTAAAATAACTGAGACATGATGAAGCCCTATAGCCTTGAGTATACATTGGATGGCTATTAAATGTCAAACGGTAAACGAACTTGCTACATATTAAGCCAAACAACTAACTGATTGCCTTAATCTACAGAAAATATCAGGCAGCAGTTCAGACATAACAACGTAGGACCTCTGCTGCTGGGATAGTTTTCTGGATCAAGGCAAATATTTCTATTTTCTAATACACAGTTTTTCAATATAAAGGATGGAAAAGTAGTTGAACATAACAACTGCTCTAAATTTACACATGTTCTCTAGATACTGTTGTGGTGAAAGATCAAAGGGATTTGTTTCCACATGAACTTTCCTAGTGGCATCCAACACAAATGTCAAAAGAGAAGCACTTTCTGTTCTTTTCTTGTCACTTTGCTTTGGAAACTATTTCATTTAAAAGAAGTATTTTTCTCATCACCCATAATTCTTGTCATAAGGCAGTGTGATATGGCTGTCCCAGAAATTGTTTTTAATTATTTTTGCTGTGAATTGGCAATACCTGGCTAATTCTTTAATTTATTTTTACTCAAGATAGAGGAAATATTTTGGGGTTTGCTGGCGCAAATGCCCAATTGCTTGTTTTTGGGGTTTGGCACCTTTACCTATTTGTGTGTTGGAAAGGGTTTTGTGACTTTTTTTCTAGATAATCTTACAAGAACACCCCACGTTTGATGTTGTGGTATGTCTGAAGCTTTATGTGGTGATAAGGGCCGCTTTGAACTTTTGGTACAGTGACCATGTATCTTTGATTATAAAGGACAGATTTTTATTTCAGAAAGCTGCCCTTTAGATTTATTTAATTTAATTATTTTCTTGGTTTTGTTTTTTGTTTTTACTACATAAAGTTATAAAACTTTTTTTTTTATCCTTGTGAACCTCTTTTTCAGGTTTGTGTTTTATCTTTTTTCCCCAAGAAAATATAGCCACTGTAATTATTGATTAAAAAGCTGCCCAAAATGAGCCTTTGGTAGAGACACAATGGCATGAATTGAAAAGGAGGGTGCCAAATTCATGTAATTTGAAAGGCAGATGATGTTTTCTTATTGGTTATTTTGGATTTCATGGTAAAATATTTTTGAATGTATATATTCAAAATTGTTCTAAAAAGTTGTTTCTGTTCTTCTTTCAAAGTTTGCCTTTGCAAGATTTTGTACTGAAGAAAACTGTTCTGCAAACCTTCAAGTTTCTGGAAAACTTACATTTCCAAAGTAAGTCCATTATAATGCAGAGAAAGTGAACAAGGTTCATAAACTTCACTTTCTATTTTTTTAAAAAGTTATTTTTAGAAAGAACGGAATCAGATATCAAAGTTCTGCAAGGCATAAAGAATAGAGTCTGAAGTTACATAGTGGAGTCACAGAGGAGCTGAGTAAATTGACACAAAGAGGAGCTGAGTAAACATGTGGACCCCTGGCACTATATGAGAAACTATGTTAATATGAGTATATAATAATAATATGGAATTATTCTGCTAGCTTCAAAACATGTTTCACTGATCTGTTTACATATACTGAACCAATGTATACAGTATGGTTCTTCCAGTTCAATTTTATTTGTTTAACCCATTCAACAAATAGTGGTTTAAAAAAATCTGGCTTGATATTATGTGTGAATGCAACAAATGCATTAATGTCCATATGGACCTCTGCACTATAATTTAACAAAAAAGTACATTGTTGAAAGAGCATAGCAACTTCCTAAGACTAGATATTGTAAACTATTCCTATAACCGTTTGGTCAGGTCACCGTGATGTTTATTTGATTAAATAAAACAATGAAATTCCACTTATATATGCAGAATTATATCTTCCCATGGTATTTTAGGCAGAGAAGGAATGTTGTCTCTCCTTTTTTCTTTAGAAAGCATAGACTTACTCACCGCAGACTTTGCATTTACTAGTGAAAAGCATACATCTTTTTCTCTGGATCTTTGCATGTCCTCTGTTATAAAATTGTACCTGTTACCTCATGCTGTCTTTTGCTTCGTACCCTGTAATGATAATCGGAGGTTTAGCATTATGAGAGTTGATGCAGACTGTAGGAACTCAAATCTTCTCTAATCAAACAAGTTAATTCTGTTATCTCTGCTATTTCTGTCATCTTCACTACCCATTCTTCCATTGTGATATTTCAGTTTTTTTCTATTTTTGTGCATATAATAAGTCTCGCAGGCCAATCTTATTTATCATGATGTGGGTAAATCGATTTGTAGGCTTCAGTGATACCAACAGCAGACCTAGTTTTCAGTAAAAAAATTATGTATTTTCACAATCATGGTGCATAAATTACACTGCTCAAAAAAATAAAGGGAACACAAAAATAAGACATCCTAGATCTGAATGAATGAAATATTCTTATTAAATACTTTGTTCATTACATAGTTGAATGTGCTGACAACAAACTCACACAAAAATTATCAATGGAAATCAAATTTAGCAACCCATGGAGGTCTGGATTTGGAGTTACACTCAAAATTAAAGTGGAAAAAAACACTACAGGCTGATCCAACTTTAATGTAATGTCCTTAAAACAAGTCAAAATGAGGCTCGGTTGTGTGTGTGGCCTCCACGTGCCTGTATGACTTCCCTACAACGTCTGGGCATGCTTCTGATGAGGTGGTGGATGGTCTCCCAAGGGATCTCCTCCCACATCTGGACTAAAGCATCCCCCAACTCCTGGACAGTCTGTAGTGCAACGTGGCGTTGGTGGATGGAGCAAGAGATGATGTCCCAGATGTGCTGAATTGGATTCAGGTCTGGGGAACGGGCGGGCCAGTCCATAGCATCAATGCCTTCATCTTGCAGGAACTGCTGACACACTCCAGCCACATGAGGTCTAGCATTGTCGTGCATTAGGAGGAACCCAGGGCCAACCGCACCAACATATGGTCTCACAAGAGGTCTGAGGATCTCATCTCGGTACCTAATGGCAGTCAGGCTACCTCTCATGAGCACATGGAGGGCTGTGCGGCCCCCTAAAGAAATGCCACCCCACACCATTACTGACCCACTGCCAAACCGGTCATGCTGGAGGATTTTGCAGGCAGCAGAACATTCTCCATGGTGTCTCCAGAACCTGTCACGTCTGACACATGTGCTCAGTGTGAACCTGCTTTCATCTGTGAAGAGCACAGGGTGCCAGTGGTGAATTAGCCAAGCTTGGTGTTCTCTGGCAAATGCCAAACGTCCTGCACGGTGTTGCGCTGTAAGCACAACCCCCACCTGTGGACGTCGGGCCCTCATACCACCCTCATGGATTCTGTTTCTGACCGTTTGAGCAGCCACATGCACATTTGTGGCCCGCTGGAGGTCATTTTGCAGGGCTCTGGCAGTGCTCCTCCTGTCCCTCCTTGCACAAAGGCGGAGGTAGCGGTCCTGATCCTGGGTTGTTGCCCTCCTACGGCCTCCTCCACGTCTCCTGATGTACTGGCCTGTCTCCTGGTAGCGCCTCCATGCTCTGGACACTATGCTGACAGACACAGCAAACCTTCTTGCCACAGCTCGCATTGATGTGCCATCCTGGATGAGCTGCACTACCTGAGCCACTTGTGTGGGTTGTAGACTCCGTCTCATGCTACCACTAGAGTGAAAGCACCGCCAGCATTCAAAAGTGACCAAACCATCAGCCAGAAAGCATAGGAGCTGAGAAGTATTCTGTGGTCACCACCTGCAGAACCACTCCTTTATTGGGGATGTCTTGCTAAGTGCCTATGCTTTCCACCTGTTGTCTATTCCATTTGCACAACAGCATGTGAAATTGATTGTCAGTCAGTGTTGCTACCTAAGTGGACAGTTTGATTTCACAGAAGTGTGATTGACTTGGAGTTACATTGTGTTGTTTAAGTGTTCCCTTTATTTTTTTTAAGCAGTGTAAAAAGGAAATGTGAATGTTTTTCACATTCAAGCAGATGTTCTGCTGAACTGCAATGAAAAATTCTTTTACAGATTACAAAGTCTAGAATTTTGAAATTACCCTTCTATAAAGGCAAAATTTGCATGATCTGTTCTCCTGTTTCCTGAATTTAATTGGCCTGTCAGTCCTGTCTTTTCAGGGCTGACTTAATCTTTTTTTTCCTCCTTAGGAACCAAGCCTTGAAATTATTTCTCTACCTGAATTCTAATCTGATTTCGTTTCTCTTTTTTTGCACTTCTTTTGCACTGTCATCTTTCAGGGCCATAGCCATTCTGCATGATTTCAAAATAATTCATTTTAAATCTTCCTTAGAAATCGACAGTCATTCAGTTCCTAGGGTTCTTCTCTTTCCCTTCTCTCCAGGGTCCTGTTTCCTATAGGGGATGAGTTGTAGCCTGTTTATGCCCATCTGAACCATCCAGGAATTCATAGTGATTTGGTCTGTTTTAGAGGATTTCTGTTTCATCTAAAAAAATCTTCTGGAGCTTTCAAAATCTGCTCAATTTAGGTTTCATCAAATTTTCCTGGATATCCTATTTCTTAGGGTTGGGCTGAAGAGTAGGCTGAAGATTAATGCCATTTTAAAAAATTAATTAATTCATCTTTTCATTAGTTACATAGTGATGAACTTACCGTAACAATGAGAGATTAATCTGTTTAAATATACTTATTTTTCTTATATGTATCCATTTCATGTATTCATAACTATGTTTATACTTATACCTGTTATCTTATAATCGCTTGACAAAATAAAATAAATCAAAAAATAAAATATAAGGCAAGGAGGGAGGCTTAAAATTTTAGGGAAAAATAGTTGGGAAGGGGAACATCGTATCTTTACTATTTTTACTTCCATTCCTCTCTGCTCTGAAGGGGTTTTTTAGTAGATGAAAACTACAAGAAAAAAACCCTATTCTAATCATGTCATCTTTTGCTGGTTAAAAAAAAAGCCTCCAGCTTCAATAGTGGCAGACAGAGGTGTAAACAAATGGGATTGGTGCTATCACATTTCCCTTGTTTTGCTTTCCACAAAGTGTGAAACACCTAATTATTTTCTCCAGATACTTATTCTTTACTTGCGAACAGCATTTTTTTTTTTTAAGGAAACTAACTTCTTATAATCAGGAGGCTGGTGGTATCTTTTCCAACTAACAAATGCTATTAGGAAGCATACATTTTTGCAAGCAGTTGCTTGTCAGATGCATAAGATCAGGTCTATGCATTTGATGCTGCAGCTTGGGAAAACTTATGCCTTTTAACAAAATTTGTCAGTCAGAAAGCTGTTATCAGATTTCTTCTGACATTTTGTTACATTACACTAACATGGCTGTCTTCCAACCGTCTTACGTAAGAAAGCCAGGTAAGAGTATTTATGGTTTACCTTAGTGTACCCTTTCTAAATTACTTTAATCAGATAATTTAATTAATTTGAGTTGACAGGTATATATTTCATATAAATTGTGTGTACTGGATTAAAGGAAGAAGAGGAAACTCTGAATAAAGTGAACAACTGTTAGTTTGCTTTATGGATGTTTATAATCTACACATCGCTCTTCTAACAAAGCAAAACACCATAAAAGTAGAATGCAGGAAAGGAAAGAATATCAATTATTTATATTTAAAGGAACTTTCACGCATACCATTAAGTAGAAGCTCAGCCACTGAAATATTAGTATTTGTATTTCACATTTTCATTTGAAACTTACTGCTTATGTAGTACTTTTACCTTGTGTTGCTTGTCTAAGTGCCAACTTTTCTCCCCAAGGTATTAAATGACTAAATGTATTGGTCTCAAGCCAGAATGTTTGATAAATGCCTATTTCAAGGCAGCTCTTCTGCAAGTCTTAATTAAAGTTTAATGTCAGATTGAAGTTTAGTTTCAAATCCTTTTAGGTGTTTTTTTTCCTATTTACTTGTTAACATTATTAGAGAACACTGGGTGAAACATAAGATATACATGTTCGCTCGTGTGCACAAGTCCTGCCTTTCATTAACCTTGATTGAGAGTAAAACGACAGTCGCTCTCTTGCAACATATCAGCTGCATTAAAAAAGAGACATTTAACCAACAATGATTGTGGTTGTAGCACACATAGAAGGCATGTCTTGTTAATTATTGAGCAATTCCAGTTATATAGAGAGAAACAGATTTTCTAGAAAGGATAAAGAACTAAAGTCAGTGTTTGAGCAGAGAATGAGGGCAAAAAAGAAGTTCGTTGTGGTGTTTGGTATGTGTTTGCGGATCATCTGCTATTATGCATTGCTTAAATGGTAAGGAAAATTATATCACACACATACCTAATTGGCTGAGGAATGGGAAAATTTAGCAGGAAAATAGATAACAGTTGTGTGCTGACTACTTCAAATATGTAGTAATTTTTTTTTTCATTCCATGGTAGAAAGACAGGCAACTACTCTGTCTTGCAAAGAGATCAACTAGTACAGAAACTGAATTTTATGCACTTTTTTTTCAGCCCAAAGCCACCCACCCAAAACTAGCAGAATAAAAGCTAAATTGGATCTGATATGAGTTTAATTAAAATGCATTTATGTTAAATAAAGTTAACATGCATACTCCCAGTGCATTTTTTCTTTTTTGTTGCATTGACATTTACAGTTTAATCACATTTGCTCGGAGGAACTTCTGTAGAAGCCACACTGGAAGATACAACAAGTGGGATCCAAATATAGCTGGAAAAAATATTTGGTTATAACTGTTCTATCTTATCGTTAGTCTATCTAGACAGCTCAAAGTAGAATAGAATAACAGAGTTGGAGGGGACCTTGGAGGTCTTCTAGTCCAACCCCCTGCTTAGGCAAGATAAATGATTATCCAATCTCTTCTTTAAAACTTCCAGTGTTGGAGCATTCACAACCTCACACAAAGTATCACAGGGACTTTCCTTTGACCCACAGAAACAAATTTTGTGCTGTTATGATATATATGAAGCTTGTTAGCTCTTGCATTCCTCTATTACATAAATTTGCCTAAAGCACCTAAATCCACAGAACCTGGTTAATATTTCCTCACTTTTTTCTGGGATCACATCGCTGGTCTATCCTGGAATGAGATTCACATGAAGTGAGATTATTTTTTATCCTTTAAGATGGACATAAACAACCAGCTTACTAAGTGATCAAATATATTCACTTGCTAAAATTATCACTAGACATTTGGCTGCTTCTCTTAATTCTGAGATCAAATCAGCTTGCAGGAATTCATCTGAAAAATATACATATGGATAGTATCCTTTGATTATCTACAGGCAGTGTCAACTTACTTTCATATCAAAAATGATAACTTTCCAAAATGATAGCATAGTTAAGAGCAAATTCCGGTTTTTTTAATGAAAGGATGCACATATTGAATTTTGCAATGGAAAAGCCTGGTCTGAATTTCTTAACAGTAAGTTGCAGGACAAAAGAAATCTAAACTTAAATACAGTGTTTCCTTTTCTGTTGTATTAAAATTGCAGTTCAAAAAGTGGTTTAAATAGAAACGATGTATATTCTTACTCATTTTGTATAGGCCTTATGAAAAGAAACCTTACCTTTCAGTGGGAAATGTAAAACAGGTGATGTTGAATATCAGCTTGTACAATGCTGGCGACGATGCTTATCAGACCAGCCTTCATATCCAGCTGCCTAAAGGTCTCTATTTCACCAAACTTGTAGCACAGGTAAGAAACCTATTTTCTGTATCTTTGTATAAAATAATTTGCCAGGCACTTTTTCATTTGCTCAGCTAAAAATCAAACAAACAAAAGTTTCATTTAAAAAAATGTGAAACTTAATTCACAAGAGAAACTGAAATAAAACAGTGCCACTGATTTAAACCAATGTACAAAACTACAGTTATTCTTCCAGACTATTTGGTCCACTTAATATTACTCATTGAATAAGAGAAAAAGATGAATAGATTAAAACATTTTTTTTTCTTTTCGTTTCATCGAAATCAGTGGGGCTTGCTGCAGAATAAGTATGTCAAGGACTATATAGTAAAACAGTTGTTTATAAAACCATATAAATTTCCCTTCAAAAAATCTCTCTTCTTTGGGAAGCTACAGATACAATTTTCTAGCAAAGCAAAGTATATTTAATTATAATGAAAAATTTCCATTTTTTTTTAATGAAGCAGCAAACAAGCTACATGTCAAAGATCACTTTTTGCCCAAAACAAAAAAGTAAAGCAGAATTTTAACATTGTACACAATTGGACATTTTGTTTAGACCTACCTATAAATTGTCTCCTCTATGTGGCCAGTGACACATGAACAACAGAAAGTAATTTATTCTGTGTTGAATGTAAGGACTTCAAATAGCTTCCAATTTGCTTAGGGGGAAAATGAATTAAATTTATAGAAGCTGGCAGCCAGCAGGTGCATCACCAATAATCATCATGGAAATCACTAGACCACACTACAGATTATGATTACATACGCAACAAAATATTGTGCCTTTTTTATTATGGTCCGTTTCCTTTCCCTTTTTCTCTATCCAAAATAACAATGTCCCATCAACTTCATAAATCATAAGTTTTCTTTACAATTTGAAAGATTTGAAACTTTTCAGTAGACATAATGTAACTGGGAAGATAGAGTCCACTCTTTTCTCTTTGAATGATAAGCCTAATCAGTGCCTTCTGTAAAAACCTGAGGTTCACATTGAAGTGAATTAAACTTTCAGATTTTTATCAGTGGCAGTGCTGGTGGTATTATTGGCCTGCAGAGAACACAGGCAGTATGGCGATGATTACCATCACAAGAAGTTCTAAATTTTTCCTGTTTTCTTGTTTTATTCAATCCTCCAAATACCTCTGTATTTTTTAATAAAGAGCAACTTGGATGTAGGATTTTTATCTGAAGAAGTGGAGCTAATGTTAACTTTTTCTCCCTAAAAAGGCACAGGAATCCCTTCAGATTTTACTCTGCTAGTCACTGCTGACCATAGGGGTGTGTGTGTACTCATCTCTGTTTCAAAAACATTGAGCCAGCGCTGCCCAAAGTAATTTCCACAGTCGTGGCGAGTATGACGTCATGGAGCGCTGTTACCTTTCCACTGAAGTGATACCTATTTATCTACTTGGTTTTGTATACTTTTCAAGTGCTAGTTTGGTAGGAGCTGGGGCAAGGATGGGAGCTTGGGTCTCAAACTGGTAAGATGATAAGCCCAGAATCTTAACCATTGAGTGACCCTTACTCCCTAAATCATTTTCTGATTTATTTTTTTTAATTCCTTCAAAACAGCTATTTTCTTTTTGGGAAGACATACAGGTACCCCTTTCTAGCAAAGCAAACCCTTTCAGAAAATAGGGGGAGAAAATTAGTCAAGAAAGACGTATAATGGGAAAAGGCTAGATAGAATCCCATTTTCAGTCTTCCTTATAATCAAAATCTCACAACACATCTAGATCAGGGGTCCCCAACGCCTGGACCACAGCCCACTACTGGGCAGTTACCTATTCAGAATTAGGCTGAGCAAATTTCAGGCTGTGGGAGTGACGGGCTGGCATGGATGTGCATGTGCACCGGTTCACCACTCACGCAAGTAGAGCTGTGTGCATGCACATGCGCATTGGCCCACCACTCACACAGCCCAGGTCCTTTCTTCCTTCCAGCCAGGCCACCAAGCCACAAATGTTGGAAACCTCTGATCTAGAGATTTTTGTTGCCTTGTCAATTTTAAAAATTGTTTTTTTTTGTGAAACTTTCATCTATTTCTGCCTTCTTATATATTGTTCATTTTTACAATAGGAAGAAACACAGATACATTTTCAAATATCAGAAAAGGAAAGTCAAGGAGTGACAATTAACTGTAGCATTGGATATTTGTATGTTGATCATCTTTCAAAGGTAAGAATAATATGAAAAGTGACTTGATTAGTATATAGTAGACTGTATTCTTATTGTTATCATATCCGTATACCAAGGAACTATGATGGATGGCCTCAAATATATTATTATTATTATTATTATTATTATTATTATTATTATTATTATTATTATTATTATTATTATTATTATTATTATTATTAAACAAAAGATGGTGTCCATATGCATTTTCTAATATCTCTAATAATTGGTTAAAAGACTAAAAGTAGATCAGATTAAAATGTCAATCTCAAGCATTCCTTAGGTATGAGAACAATAGTATGAGATACGGTGACATTTTGGAGCTTATTTGCTGTAATTGTTTACATGTTCAGTTCAATGAAATGTTTGGAAACCATGAAAATGGAGCATGGCTAGTCATGAAACAGGGTCAGGGGTACATATGTATAAACAGGATTCCTATGGTGCTTAGTAGTAAAATTAGGCTAAGTCAAAGATCTGCATGTTGAGAATGTATTGATTGTTAACGCTGCCTTGATAAGTGAATAGTTATAGACTTCAATAGTATAATTACAGCTAATTTACTGAATGCAGTGTCTATTATGCATTCTGATAGAATACAGATTGATTAATGCAAGCTGTAAAAATTCATTTTTTCAGGTGGACATTAGCTTTGTGTTGGATTCAAGTTCACTCAGCAGAGCAGATGATGACTTGCATATCAGCATTAATGCAACTTGGTAAGCATTGCTTACTACAGGTTGTTATCTTAGACCTATATTTGAAAAAAAATGAACTGCAGAAAAAATACATTTCATAATTTGCAGAAATTTCACAGAAATCTAATGTAATGGGGGAACAATATTTCTTTTGGGGGTTGGAAAAATACGGTATGGATACATTCCTCAAATGGGCAAAACTCTCGTACCAAAATGATAGAAAGTGTGCTTGCTGGCATTTGATCATGCTATCTATTGCCAAATGTACTATTCAAGAAAGAAAACCAAACAGTACTCGGGGATGTCAGTAAACATTGTGATGCATTTCTTTCCTTCTGTAGTGAAAATGAATTAGACCCTGACCTGCTGTCCGATAACAATGTAGTTTTAGCTTTGGCTCAGAAACACGAAGTCGAACTGAACATTCATGGGTAAGCAAAATGATTTGGAAATGTGTATAGAGTTGTTGCATGATTTCTCATGATTTTGAGCCTGTGGATGTTCTTGTGTGCTCTTTTAACTGCTCAGCCTTAGCTCATTTTTATGGAAAGGCAGTATGAAAGCTTCACAAATGCTGTTTTAACAGGATAACCAGGTAAATTCAGTTTTTGGGCTTTCAACCTTATAGAGGCTTAATGTTGTCCTTATGACTTATAAAGATGGATAATTGAGATTTATTTGACCTACAAAAGCCACAATTTCTGAAAAAGATATTAAAAGTGCATAGTAGCTCTTGATCCTCATACAGCTTTTTAATAAATGGAAAAGTTTTGAAACCTGCATTTATAATATGTATTTAATTTAATTGTAAATATATATTTATTTGAGATTAAACGCACATATAGGAATATGGATGACGGTGTAAAATTCAAGGAATAGGAAGGGATACCAGCATTTTTTTTAAAAAAAGGTGCCATACATTTGGTAGAGTTTGCAATTTAAAAGGTACCTGCCTTCTTCAGAGAAGGCTGGAAAATATTCTTGTTGCAAATCTTGCAGAGATAAATACGGTATTGTAGGTAGAACAGTCATACCAAAATAGATGAGTTCTTTTTTGATACTCAAAAGCAAGCTGGATATCTACCAGGACAGTCAATCCCTGCAGATGAGACTTCTATCTCATCTTTACCTCTACTCCCTCCTGTACATCTTACAACTTATTTGGAAGGTCACCTTCAAGTTTAGAGGCCACATAGGAAAGCAGGAGGAAGGACAGCAATGAAAATTATGGGAGTTTAATTGGATGTACTGTAACTAAGTTTTCAAAGAAATTATCATATGATTCCACTTTAATCAATATTTTCTCTGTTATTTATTTTGAAAAAAACATTGTTTGTAGGTCTGTGTCTCCAGCATCGTTTATTTATGGGCCCAGTGAAGAAAATTCACCAATTTCTTGCATGGAGGAGACAATCAACGTCACTTTCTATGTATGAACATTATTCTCTACTTTCATTGCCTTTTGGAAATTAAATGAAATTAGTTTTTAAAACAAAACAAAACATGCTTTCTCTTAACTGAGGTAGATTTGAATCTAGGTCTTCCCAATCTGAGTCCAACATTTAACTTTCTACAAAGCTGCTTTCTTATCCACTGAAGCTCTGTCCACATTGATCACTCTCTGAGCACTATTCATTTACCGTATTTGCCGGCGTATAAGATGACTTTGCCCTGAAAAACATGCCTCCAATTGGGGGTGGTCTTATATGCCGGGTCGTCTTATACGCCGGCAAATAGTAATTGGGAAGCACTGTGGCTGCCCGGCAGTTGAGGCACTTTTAGCACCGTGGAAGCGAATCCGATGAAGCCGAGCAGCCAGCCTTCTCCCAGCTCCAAGGAACGAGGGCTCCGCCCGAGCTCCGCTGAGGTATCCAGCTGGGGCTGTCAGGAGTTGTTACCGCTGGCGCGGCCCGCGGCTCCAGTCCTGCGTTGCCTCGGGAAGGGAAAGGCAAAACCAGGAGCCGCTGCTGCCATTGCAGCGCCGCGGCTCTTCCTTTTGCCTTTCCCTTCCCGAGGCAACGCTGGGACTGGAGCGCATGAGCCGCGCCAGCGGTAACAACTTCCTGACAGCCCCAGCCGGATACCTCAGCGGAGCCCGGGCGGTGCGAGCCTCGTTTCCGGGAGCTGGGAGAAGGCTGGCTGCTCCTCTTTCGGCTTCATCGGATTAGCTTCCACGGTGCACACAAAGTGGCTCAAAAAAAAAAAAGTGCAAAAGTGGAAGGCGTGCGGAAGAGGGGGCGAGTATATAACAAACTATATTTTGAGTGGAAATGTTGGGGGTCGCCTTATACGCCAGGTCGCCTTATACGCCGGCATATACGGTAATTCTGGGGTCTTCAAACTTGACAGCTTTAAGACTTGTGGACTTCAACTGCCAGAATTCCTCCTCCAGTCATGTTAGCTCAGGAATTCTGGGAGTTGAAGTCCACAAGTCTTAAAGCTGTCAAGTTTGAAGTTATTGATTTAATTTTACCCATTATGTCACAGCTACTCTTTTTTCACAATGAAGGAAGTCATCTCAGTTTTTGAAATATAAGTGCTATTGTGAATTGCTGCGTTTATTATAATGTAAATGTTCCCTTTCAAAAATCGGTGTTTATTTTTTGCTCCATATATTCATTGTTTCAAAAAGACTTTCTTGCTGGAGGAATGGCAAATAAGAGCTATTTTTGTCTCTTCTACCATCATTTTAATTATTTAATTATGCTTTTCCTGTGGTCTTGCAATATCCTTTATTGCCATTTTGTCTACCTTAAGTATGCCTTGGACACAGATCTTTTTCTCTGTGTGATATAATGTATGTGGGTATATGACTATATGCATACTTTTGTATTTATTTATTTTGTCATGTTTATGTAGTGTACATTGGAGGTGGTGACCCTTTGATAGCTGAATTTCATTTTAAAGCATGCTGATTAGCGTACATTCAAAGTGACAATAAAGTTATTCTAAGTACTAATCTACAAATGTTAAAATATATACAGATGCTTTAGCTTGCAGTATAGTGGAGCATCAGGAACTATATGTTCAGAATTCAATGCTTGCAGATGAAGGTTTTTTAAATTCCAATTGTTTTAAGCTTTGACTGGAGGAAGGTGATAGGCTGCAATAATTCTGACACCAATTCAGATAAAATACTAATTCAACTCTGGCCTTCTATACACCAAAGGTTAGTAATCCTGGAGTAAGTCTGGCTCCTGATGTAAATCTGCTGATACAGATACCCAATTCTTTTCTACCAAGAGATACCAAGCTGTTTAATATACTTGATGTCAAGGTATGTTTGATTTATTTTCTGGATTTGGAACATGAAATGCGATATAGCATAACAAATTATGCAATTGTTAGCTTCCTACATAGATCTGCAAGCTTTATGAACGATTGTGATATGCTATTTTTGATGTTTATGATTTAAGAGGAAGAACAAACCAGCAGTGCCATTGGTGGAAAAAGGTGTAAAGCAGCATAGGGGTATGTTACAACAGATTAAGATAGGCAAAGGGGAGGCTTACGGATCTTTGTTTATTGATGAGTTGCTTTGCCTGCAGAAAACATCATCAGAAAATACTATGAAAATATATAAATAGATGAATAATTGAATTTCAACACAAAGGATCACAATCTACAAAATAGCGGGTATGATGCAAGACCCATTTCCTTTGTACATGCCTCAAGGTCACAAAAATGTACAAAAAGAACAGGTCTGGTCTCATGACCTGTCATCTTGCAGATTTTGACACACATCCCATCTCAGATGTTCCTGAGAAGGCGTTTGCCTCAAGATTGATGCTACCAGCCTGAAATGTTTGTGGTTCCCTGATGTGGATTTACAGTGTAATTGGCATCTTGCCTTTGAGCTGCCCTGTTCAAGAACAACATATAATTTTAATACGGAAGTAATAAATAATTTACTTTTGCACAACTTCCATAGAAAGGGAAAGAGGGTTAGGTAGGGAGGTTCAAAACTTTTCAAACCCGGGTTAAGTTCCAAATCGTCGTTTTGAGTTCAAAACAGCTGGTTTGCATTGTTTCAGTCACTTTGGAAGTGTTCTGAGGTCAAGGCAATGGTTTCACACTCAAAATATTCTCAGCACAAGTGACACAGCTGTTACAACTCAGAACAGTATATTTGGAATTTGAAGCTTTTCTCATGGCTCATATTAGGAGAAAAGACTCCATGATGCTGCATCAACAATAAAATGCAGAAGAAAATACAGTCGGTCATAGAATATTTAAGGTTTTTTCCTGTATAGAATCATCTTTTTTCAATATGGGCATGAAGACATGTTACAGGCGCTATGAGTCCTTATGAATTGTGTTTGTAATCATTGTATGCTTTCCTATCCTATGATATGCCTTAGGAAATCTTGCAAAGGGTTGCAGTTGTCTTAGCTCACTTCAAATTGTGAGATGGACAGCAAATAAATTTAATAATAAAAATATAAAACAGCTGTCTTTATAAAACTATATCCCCTTTTCTTTACTCATGTCCCAAGATATTTAAAGACATGAATTAAAGAATGGGTCAAATTTAGGTACTATTAAAGCTTAGCTATAAGCTTGCTCTTCCCAGTATTACATGAATTTGTTTTATTTTAATTTAGGAATGTTTTATTAAAATGGTAATTTTTTACTGAGCTGATTCATTTATGTTGTTATATGCAATGTTTACAAATGTCTTTGGTATCAAAATGTAAGACAATTATGATTTTGCTCGTTTGCAGACTACTGATGGACAATGTACCTATGAAAATCATAGGAGAGACTGTATTTTACCAGAAGAACAAGGAAATATGGTGCAAGATCTTATTACATTCCTCACAAAACTTGACAATAGGCCACTGGTAAATTTCACTGTTTTTTTTTTTTTTTACTGATTTGTTAAAGCTGTAATATTGTCCTATTGAATATTTCTGCCTTATAAGCAGAATTTTCAGAACCACAGAGCAGCTTGATTATGCTAACGTAATTTATGCCTCATTTCAGTGTTAAGCTATATGGGAACAAGTCACATTACACACAAGGGCATTTATTTACCAAAAGACATAAACTGGTTCTGTTAGGAATTCAACAGTTGGAAACAAACTTATAAAGGCTTAAGGAAAAGGACAGTAACCCTTGCTGAGGCTTCATTATTGTTAAAATTTGAAAGCTTAAAGGCTCATATTCAAAACAGCTGACAAGTGATAACCAGTGCTGCCTTCTAAAGGTCTTTCCTGACATGAATTAGAAATACATTACTATCAAGGCTTTACGCCATCTAATGCTTACATGTGAGGCTTTTTCAGAAAGCCAGATTAACTTGTTTTCTTCCAGACAGGAGTTGGCAGAAGGTAGCTCAGCAAAACACACATTCTGTCTACACAAACAATACCATCTCTGTCTCAGTGGTTCTGTCCTAAGAAACAAATGTGCTGGGTGGATAGGTTTACCTGCCCAGGGAAAACAGCAGCTACCTATTGCTCTCCTTGTTGCAAAGGTTATAATGCTGAGTTTGTCAGAGCCTGACCAGCTGAAAGGGAGAGCTCTGCTTTACTGGGAAGAAGCCTCTATCAGGGTCTGGGTCTCTTGCATCCACCAGTCACCCAATCACAACTGTTAGGGCAGGGTTATCAAACTCACGGCCCACGGCCTGGATGCATCACATGCTGGCCACGCCTACACCTGGTTTAGCAAAGGCGGGAAAAGCCGCCCTATGTCACATGATGCCATCATGATGATGCGAGTTTGACACCCCTGCATTAGGGTAACATTTGCAACAAAACAAAGTATCTATGGGGAGAGCTGTCGGGTAGCATGCGAAATGTGAGGCAGTGCCCTGTCAACTTCTTAGAGCACTTGTTTCAGTTCATGAATTGGAGCGAACCATGATGTTAAATTCCTAGATTACTCATGCAACACACCAAAGCAGGAGCAATTGCTCCTTGCCCGTCCTTCTGACCCCAAATCCCTGTCTTTTGGTAGATAGCTGTAATGGTACGTAGGGATGACCTTGGAAGACAGGGCAATAAGACTCAGCCAATGGAACAGTCATATAAAAGTCAGCTTATCCCACAGCAGGAATATGTGGGGCAGGAGGCTTAGAAAAGACCCTCCCTAATTTGGGGGCTATAAAGGAGATGGGGGGAGAGAAGCAAGGTTATGTTAAAATAACCTTATAATAAAGTAGAATTAGATCACCCGGTGATGGTTCCCGTCTGGTATATCTCATAAGGCTGGCAGTAGTGGAGATAGCATTGGCTTCAGCCACCTGCCATTTCATGCAATCTGCCAACAGGTTAGGTGGGGGATTGAGGAAGGAGTAAATTGGACTTCAAAAAAATCATATTCTACCCATTGTACAATTGTCTGTCAGCTACTACTGTATAGAGGGGCAGGGATGTCTGCACTAGCTAAAAGCAAACAATAATTGCTGGGAAGATCACACCATGTTGTATCTTCATCTCAACCACTGCCAAAGCATGACATGCACATAGCAAAACTTGTTGGAAACACATGGCCAACCATCTTAAAATTCAGGTTCAAAAGAAGGACCTGAGCTTCAGAAAAACCTGAAGTAAACTGGTCTCAAATGTGGGCTGGAATTGACTGAAAATTTGCATCATGCAGAAGCATCTCCTTCAAAAAGAGTTATTCAAAAATCTTCAAGCTGGATTTAAGGGCACATGTAAATGTGCCTATGTTAGCTATTGCTTATGAACTAATGTGATTCATGGGATAAGCAATGAATCCCATATTCTTTTCTAATTTGAGGAAGCCTGGAGTCAAAATTTTAATTATATATTCCAGTTGAGGTACAAACGTATTTATGCTCCATTGTTCATATATATTTATGTGCTGCACTCACTTTACACTGTATACTAATTTTTATATTTTTTCTCCTAAAGTTTTGCATGAAGAATGATAAACTGTGTTGGCAAATATTTTGCAAATTTGGAGACATGGAGAGTGGAAAGGAATCAACTGTTCATGTGCATCTCGAGGCAACACCTTCACTATTAAGCATAGTAAATATTTTAATCTTTATGCTACCATACTGAAGGCTGTGTAATCATATTCTTTAAATGTAAGAGAACCACAAAGAAAATGTCATATTTCAATAGGTTAAGCTGCTTAATATTCAATAGATTAAGTAGTTGCTTAATAATCTTTCTCTGAATGTTGAAGAGCATTTAATTTTGAGTAGGTTTAGTCCTATATTGACTCTCTATCTTACCTCCTTAGCCTCGCTTACTATTTCATATAATTTTTTATTTGAACCCTTACAAAGCAGTTGATTTAAAATGTTTTTTTTTTACTTCTTAAAAATAGGATGAAGCTTCAGTGCTTACCTTTGAGATAAAGGGAGAAGTTTCAGCAGATCAAAATCCCAAAGTTATTGAACTCCACAAAAATAAGCAAACCACTCATGTAAGTATTATTTGAGAGTCAGATAGTGAAGGAAACACTGGACAACTTGAGTATTAACCCAGACCTGCTTGAAATTATTTTCTAACCCAAGGCATGATTTAGCATTCATTTGGTATTAGTTCTTGTATTATTTCAGCACCCAATGCCTATTCTGCTACATCTAAACCAAGGGCTGTTGTGAAAAAGCACATTAGATTGTTTACATCTATTTGCAAGAAAGCCTCATTTGCAGTGCCATAAACATATTTTATTGCATGATTATTTCATCAGAAATTATGCTGTAATCAGAATTAAAGCATGCCTTTGAAATCAGTGGCATTTGACTTCTGTGAGAGCTCTTTTATATATCTACTTTGAAGGTAAACAAGTCCCAGCTCAAAATCAAACTGTACTTCTGTGAGAAGTGAAACGAAGTCCTCCTATTCCAAATACGTGTTTCTACCTGCAGTAACTGTGTGTTTTACTTTCTACAGGTCATTTTGGAGGGACGTCATAACCAGAAGACAAAACATAGTGTCAGCGTTCTGCTTATTGCAATAGGTTCCCTATTTGGAATTACTTTGCTTTTGCTTCTTGTATTATTTTTATGGAAGGTATGTATTTCAGCATTAATCTACACACTGGTGCATTTTAATGGGTTGGCTAGATATCCATCCAAAAGGGAAAAAAATTACTTTTCTAAACACTAACAGAAATCTGCAGTGTTCTCTAGAACACACAGCTTTTGCTATGATTTCTAATTGGCATTCGGGTTTTTATGTAGCTTGTTACACTTTAATGTGATTTGGGGTTATTGACAGCATAAAATGAGTAGAGAATTCCAATAGCAATTTGGACAGATGACATGGGGAGGGAGAAATGAGGCTTTGGAATTTATGGGAAAAATTGGTAATCAGATATAACTCAAGAGGTTTTAGGTTGCCTGACTTCCCAAATAAAGAGCTCTGGTTTCATTTTAAACACTTTGCAATTTGGGAAATGATACAGATTTAAACATTAGACGGAGAATGCTTTTTACTTGGTTCATGGGATCCTCCTGCTGGATGAAATGTGTCTGGTTTTTTTTATGTAAAAAAATAAGTTTTATTCAGGATGTTTAAACTTTGGGGTGTATTTTGAGTATAGCTGAACTTTGGTATATTAAAGCAATGGGTAATGTTCTTTTTCTAAAATATGCATACATATTAATGCTTTGAAATTGCAAACTTTGTAATTATTTTTGGAACTCTATTCCAGGTGGGATTCTTCAAAAGAAAATACAAACGTTTTCCTGAGGAAAGAAATGGAAGTGAAAGTTTGGAGTTTTTTAAACATATTCACAATAATACCTTAGAGTAGGACGTTTGGTAGAAGTTAAGAACTATCTGCTACAAGGCCTGTGAAGTCTTAAGCCCCCATATCATATGTGAAAGGAATAGCCATCAAAACGGGCTTCCAAAAGCACAAATCATAGAAAACTGAAGGATAAACATATTCAAGACTTCTAATCAAAAGGAAAGAAAAACTCAAAATGCAAGCACAAGGAAACACTAGGAATTTCTCCTTGCTTTTTAAAAAGGACTTGAGAAGGAGCATTGTACTAATCATACTTGAATCGCGAATGTATAACCTTGCTTCCCAAAACATTGCAGTGTCACGAGGATGCTAAATTAGACCAGTTTTAGTCTCCACACAATGTAGACCTGTGCTGCCTCCTTCTAGCTCCTAAAGTGAAACCAGTGACATTGGTTTTTTTTTTAGATTTGCAAATTTAGTGGCTGCTGACAATTTTTATTCTACTTTCTCCACCTTGCTCTGGAAATACTGGGAACGTCCAGTTAAAAATGCACTGACGATGTCTCCTCAAATTGTGACAAACCATTTGCAACCAAATTGCCAAGCTTGGAATTCAAACCAACAGCCTAATTACCAACTCGAGCTACTAATATTCAAAATACATTTCAAGAACAACTATGGCTATATGTAGGATCTTTTCAATGAAAGAAGAGAGGCAATTTTTTAATGGAAGGTGAACAACATACGATTTTGGATGTCCTCACCATTGTATTTGTTCAGACTTACTATGCAACTAATCCTGGAATATTAGCACACACTATTAGTAGGGACCCTACTAAGAGAAAAGGCTTCCTTGGCAGAGAATGAGGGTGTCAGGTCAGTGGAGAGGAAGAAATTAACTTGGTTTGTGAGCTCTTCCTATGTATCTTGAACTGAAAAACCAAATGATAGAATAGAGTTTTGGGCTCAAGGTCTATGAGATTTTTGTTGTGCAACTCTCAGCCATGTTTTGAGGGTTCTACCTGGCTGGGTTGAAGAAGTCCTCCCATTGTGCAAAATCAGGGAAATGGCAGTTACCACTTCTTCTTATGCAATCATTTTATTTATTTTTGTATTTTGAAGAAATAGAATCTTTGCCTAATTTTTAGACAAATGTACTTTCTTGCACACATTATACAGGTTCAGAATGTTTAGCATAAGACTTAAGGAGATGGTAAAGTACTGCACTTTAACCCCAAGGTGATTATTAAGTGAACAAAACAGTCTATGATATCAGTTGTACCTATGGTATCAGTTGTCACGGCAGTGTCATGTGACGTATTGGGACTTTCCCCCCCTTCATTAAACCAGGCATGGGCATGGCCAGTGCATGACACATCCAGCCCATGGGCCGGAATTTGACAGCCCTGCATTAAAGCATTAAAGACTCTGATTTTTTTAAAAAAAGATGTTTTATCACTGTATAACCCTACACTGTAAAAAGGATCAATCACCAAGTAATAAAATATTAAATAAAATGAAACATGAAGCTGTCAAAGAATTGCAGATATTTGAATTCATCCCTAAATGTACAATTTTTGTGACATCAGTATTTTTAAAGTGAATATTTACAAACATCAAAAATATTAGCAATTAGACTTTCCCTATATCATTTACTTATGAAGGCTGGTATTTACAATGTGTCATTTAACTCTTTGGAAAGCCTAAGAAGACTTATTTTAAAATGAACACTTTTGTTTAAAAATGAACAGCTTATTTTCTGACAATCTTTCTTACACCCTGTATGTTAACAATGTAAATTTATCACTGTAATTTGCTTACCAATCTTTCATATAGAGGCTGCAAACCTCTGCATTAGACATAAATAAATGTTTGTATGGTTTTTCCCATCTTAAAAGGGATTAAGTCCTACTGGAACTACTGCAGTGTGCTCCAGGTCTCCTTGAGGAACTTCAGCTGATACAAAATGCAGAAACACAGTTTGTAAATGATGTTGGCTATTTGGCACATATGACACCATTGCTTCAGGGACTGCAATGGTTGCTAGTATGCTTCTGTGTGCAATTCAAGGTGCTGGTTGTCACCTTTAAAGCCCTTCATGAGATTTAACTGAAGGACTGTCTTCTCCGATTGTTTCTGCCCAATCTGATCCAACAGGATGGGTATGTTCTGGGTCCTGTCAGCCAAGGAATGTCACCATGAGATGTGCCTTTTTTGCCATAGCACCTGTCCTCTGGAACACTCCCCCTCCTGAGATTAGGATGCCCCCAATCTTGCTGGCCTTCTGGAAGGCCTTGAAGATCTAGCAATGAGCCTGGGCCTCATATCCCAAGTATGGTAATGTTGACACTGACAGATTATATCATCTCTCGGTTTCTGTTTGTATTTCATTTCAATAGTGTTTTAATCATTGTTTGCCATGCAGACAATGAGATGGGTAGCTATACAAATTGAATAAATGATTTAATTTCAGGATAGGGCTGGAAGGTATCTTTGAGGTCTTTTAGTCCAATCCCCTGATCGATCAAGAGACTTTATACCATTTCAGATAGGTGGCTGTCCAGTCTCTTAAAAACCTCCAGTGATGAAGCACCTACAACTTCTGAAGGCAAGCTGTTCAACTGGTTAATTGCTCTCACCATTAGGAAGTTTGTGAGTTTTAGGTTGCTTCTCTCCATTATAATTTCCATTGCTTCTTGTCCTGTCCGCTGGTGCTTTGGAAAATAAGTTGACCCATTCTTCTTTGCGGCAGCTCCTCAAATATTGGAATACTGCTATCATGTCCTTCCTAGTCTGTCTTTTCTCTAGATTATCCATACCCAAATCCTGCAACCATTCTTCATGTTTTGGTCTCCAGACCTTTAATCATCCTAGTTGCTCTTCTCTGTACTTTTTCCAAAGTCTCAACATCTTTTTTGATAATGTGACCAAAACTGGATGCAATATTCCAGGTGTGGCCTTACTAAGGTTTTATAAAGTGATACTAATACTTCATGTGATTTTGATTCTATGCCTCTGTTTATACAACCAACAATTATATTAGCTTTTTTGGCTATTTGGCTATAAGTCATCCACTAGGATTCCAAGGTCCCACTCAGTTACTGTTTTTGAGCCAAGGTTTCACCTAATCTGTACTTGTACCTTTGGTTTTTCTGGCCTAAATGCAAAACCTTGCTGTTCTCCATATTAAATTTCATTTTGTTGGATAGAGCCTATTGTTCAAGTCTGTCAAGATCTTTTTGGAACCTGCGCTTGTCTCCTAGATTGTTTGAGTATTCCTGCAAGCTTAGTGCAAATTTGATGAGTTCCCTTCCCTTCCTTCATCTAAGTCATTTATGTTGTTATTTATGTTTATTTTAAATAAAATACTAGGGCTGTAATAAACCTGTGAAAGTCTTCCCTGTGAATGGAACCAGGTATGAAACCCTTTTCTTGAAATTATTAAAGCAGGCAAGTCTTTCAGAAACTGATCCCATATTACTTTTCTTTTGCATGAAATGGATGTTTATGCAGAGACAACTGGGAGCAGCTGGATGAAAAAGAGGCAGCTGAGTTAATCACTAAAGAGTGCATTGAATACAGTCCCATTTATTATGGAACCCCTCTTTCAAAGGTACTGCACATCCCCAGTGATGTTAATAATTCTCTATGTGTTAGTCAGAAAGCCAGTTTGATGTAGTGGTTCTAGCCCTGCCTTAGACACAAAGCCAGCTGGGTGACCTTGGGACAGTCACTTTCAGCCCTAGGAAGGAGACAATGACAACCCTCTTCTGAAAAAACTTGCCAAGAAAACAGTCCAGAAAGAGTCCAAGAACTGGGCACAATTGAACAGAAGACAATTCTAACCACACAGCAAGCAGGGAATAGACTTTGTAGCCCAGAGTAATGCACACAGATAGAGTATGTATTTTAATAGTTACTACAACAGAGAGAGAGAAATAACATGCAGTGAAGACATCTCATGTTTCCAGGATATGGTCATCTTCCAAATAATGTACTTTTTACAAAACGAAACAATGCAAAGAATGTGCTTTTGCTGGATTTTATTTACGAATGAATTAGATAAGGAACAGAGGCTTAATATAAGATCACAATGTACAAACACACTGATTTCTATTTCAAAAACCAGCCAAAATCTACCAAATTATTAACCATTGAAACTATGTTGACATGTCTAGTTGATATGCCAACTTTTATTTTCTCATATAAAATCATTTCAATTTATAGCTAAGTATTTTAGTATTTGCTTTAAAGAACAAACTGAAAAATATTCTTGGTTAGTAGTATGCAGATCTATTTCAATTTTAAAAAGGGTAATATATTATTAACTCACCTCAAACATTCTTTAATTTGTGAATTAGAAAGGAATCCTTTAAGATGTTCTAAAAGGGTCAGGTGACTGCCCAGTTTAATGGAATAGATCCATTTGTTATAATCAACTATCAGAAGACCTGAACCCAATCTAGAACTGATCAAGAGGCAAAACTCAGTGATAGAAAACTGGCTGTGTTCAACTGAATTTTTGTTTTGCCTTCAGTACAATGCTTTCCAAACTTCCCTTCATTGCCTCAAAACTGCTTATCATAAAGGGTTTTTTTTACCCAATGTAGGTTAAATCCTTTTAATTTATTTAAACGTCCCTGATGTGATTGAGTAATGGGTTTATGGGTAATTACCCAAAGGGGAAAAAAACACAACCAATTTGGGCAGCAATGCTTTAGTTTCTCGTGGAACTACGGTACATCACATTCTTTCGGATTGCTAGATTTCCATGAAATAGTTTGAAAAGCCCTGGTATAGTATGGGCATGATGTTTTAAGTCAGATCATTCCCTGTGCAGAGGACACCATCCACTTGGGGGCAGTCAGTGAATTTTTTCCTCCTTCCATCACTTTGACCTAGCTGTCTGAAAAATGGTTAGGAATAAATACCAAAAACAAGTTACAGACTCGAACCCACAATAATTTTAAAACTGAAAGAACTGACTTCCCCAAAGTCTACATTATTTGTCTAAAATTGGACAGGCAATCTCCCCTAATTATTTAACATTCCTGAAAATTTGTGTGTGATTTGCATACAAAACCCAAAACAGGAATCACAAAATATGCCTCAATCCAACCTGAAGGTGAAAGTGATAGCATTTGTCCCAATAAGAAAGTGGGTATTTCCTCATGACTCTGAACTTCGTTCTGAGTTGAATCTTGCATATTATTAACTTGAATAATCCGAGCTTCCATATTCTTTATGCAATTTTTGTCATATAAATATGATTGGGATGGAAAGGTAACCTTTTTTTCATAGATCATTTCTAAATACAACTGCAGGATTCTTTCAGATTATCCAAAATAACAACATTTCCTCCATACAGATTAATCAACTGAGGATGTAACCTGAAAATGCAAGAAACACAGAAAAAAATTTATCTCATTACTGCTTTATATGAACGTGTACTTTTTGTTCATATGTTTTGGGGGGGGAAATACCGTAGATGTATAGAAAAAAATAGAAGAAAAATACTTTCCACTATAGTCTTCTTCACACAAATGGGAGTCCAATTTGGGGAAATATTTGTGTGTAATTTATTTGTATAACAAATAAGTTGAGGAAAATGGAACTGATGGCACCAAAGCATGGATGTATTGCTGAGTTGCAGAGAATTTGATAGTTATTTTATGTGTTTTTATTTTAAGTTGTAACTCAAATTAGTTTCAGCCGCATTTCTCAACTTTTTGACAGGCTTTAAACAGAATGCAGCAAGTACAGGTGGTCCTCGACTTACAACAGTTCATTCAGTGACCATTTGAAGTTACAACAGCACTGAAAAAAGTGACTTATGACTGTTTTTCAGAGTTACAACCTTTGCAACATCCAAATTCAGCTGCTTGGCAACTGGTTCATACTTATGACCATTGCTGTGTCCTGAGGTCATGGGATCTTTTGCAACCTTCTGACAAGCAAAGTCAGTGGAGAAGCCAGATTCACTTAACCACTGTGTTTCTAACTTAACGGCTGCAGTGATTCACTTAACTATGACAAGAAAGGTCATAAAATGAGGCAAAATTCACTTAACAAATGTTTCACTTCGCAACATAAATGTTAGGCTAAATTGCAGTCGTAAGTCAAGGACTACCTGTATACATAAAGTCTAAATGGACTTACCTTCAGATATATTTCCAACCAGCAAGGATATACATAAACACATAATGTTTGATTTAAAAAACTTATTGATTGGAAAATAGCACTGAGATATTTGTTACCTGACATTAAGTTCTAAACTGACATTTTCAATATGTGTATCATAAAGGATTGGCATGCCGGAATGTCTTGCCTAATCTTGTACACTTTGCAGGTGGATATGCTGGTATCAGACAATAAAAACCATAAACTCTAAAATTCAAGTCTATAGATTACAGGTTGCATTTGGATGGATCTGCTTATATGCAAATATGACATAAATGTCAGATGGAGATAGGCATGATTCTGTTTTTTACAGGATGGTCTTTGAGTCAAATGTAAGATTTGGCTATGGTCCAAGAAGAGAAGTAGGCCATCATATATCAGTGGACATAAAAATATATTATTGAGAAACTTTAGAGGGACAAGCCACTTAAAGACTCCAACTTTGTCATTACTCCTAGATCTTCTTAGGGAAAATATCCTTCTGCAAGAAATTAGAACCAAACACTGGCTCAATGTGAATTTTCTCATTATCCAGTGTAGAATGTGGAAATTTACCATACAAAACTTATGCTAAGCTAAAAGGAATTACCAACACTTCTTGTTCAAACATGACAAAATGTAATCCTACCGGATATGAACTTCTGTTGCCCATTCCACTAAATCTCCATCTATGTTCCAGGGATAAGTATTTTCTTCAGAACCTATACAATTTAGATTATCTGCAGGGATATGTTTCATTCCAATTCTTGGACAGACTTTTACTTCTTCAACAATGTAAGTATCAATAAAAGGAAAGCTGAACTAAAATACAAAGCATTAACACAACAGTTGAAAAATTTGGTATCTGCAAAGGTTTGTCATATGTCTGCTTCCATTACAGAATGGAAAACTAATGCTAGAAGACAAAAGAATATATCTCTGAACATTTTAGCATTCTTACAGAAAATCTGAATGGGCTTTGAAATGGAATTTGCAAAACGAAGTTTTAATGTTAAAAAATTATTCTACATTTTGCTATGTGATTTGTTTTTTTTCTGTTGATTGCCACCATTCTGCAGCATTGGTAAAATCAAGAAATAAAACTTAAATGGTATTTCACCCAAAGACATCTTAGGAAAACATGTATATGCTTAATTCTGCATTGGACCACCCTTAGTTCATCCTTGGATACCAGGCTTATAGTATTGTGTCATTATTGTGAACCATGCTGAACACCCATAAATCCTAATCTATATTTCCCAAACTGTAAAGGGATGATCCTTGGTACTTATTAACCAACTACTGTGATACATCCCATTGTGAAAATAGGTTCAGATTCTTCCCACCTCCCCCTGAAATCCAAACCAAATATACTGTGTTGAATAAATGCTGGGTAGAAGTGTTTGCTATCACATTTTGTATCAATTATCTGGAACATGTTTACATGATTGTAGTAAATCATAATCTCTGAGAGTCTCTCTTTTGGTTCTTCCTATCACTAGCAGCAACTTCAAAAATATGGAAGCTCAAACTTGTTTTCATCGATATAGCTATCTACATAAAACAATTCAATAATCAGAAGCCAAGAACAAATCAAGGCTTCTGTTTCAATTTGTTGTGAGAATGATAACCTGAAGTATTGTATTTGGTTCAGATATCAAAATAAAAAACTATGGAAGGAAATAAAATGGTTATCTAGTCACTTCCATATTCAAGGAAGAGCTATACACTAGGACTTGACTAACTGTGAATGTGTGCAAGTGAAAATAAAAATAAAAAACTATCTACAAAAAGTAACAAGCCTTCTCTTGCCCCAAATACAGCACCGTCTATAGTTAAATATAGCATTTGGGATTTTTAAAAAAATCAGTTTAGCAGATTTGTACTGTAGTACCTCCTGTATATAAGAACCATTTATAATAAAACTGCAACAGATGGAGAGAAATAGGCTAATCGGCCTTAGTCTGGTGATTTTCAAAATCAGAAAAAGGTAGGCTAATGTATTCTGACAGGAAGTTTAAGTCTCTTTAGAAAAGCATTAAACTCTTATATCATGAATTTACTTCCACCTTAAATCTTTGTAATGGTTTGATAATGTAATCGTTTTATTACATTATCGTTTGTTCTCTGACTTTTGATGAATGCAGCTGCTAAGAAAATTTGAATAAAATAATGTCAGTTTGCAAATGCAAGAGTAACGGTTACCTTTACCTGGTTTTTCAGACTAGCATATCTTTTCAAATGTTTAATGAATTCTTGCCGGGAAGTATTCCTTACAGTTATAAGAGCTATGCTTCCATCATCCAATCTAGAAATGATACAGTTAAGCACGAATTAAATAATGCAATTAACAATGAATTAATCAGAAGATGATATAGTATAATCAGGAATCTATCTTAATAACCCAAGTAATTCATCTCTGCCTTTAAAAGTAAAATAATATTCAATGTGTAATATCATCAACCTTAATGTTTCCAGAAAATAACCGCATATAATCTGTATATGATAATATTTGTAGATGTAGCTTTTATCTGGACAATTGGCATATTGGAACAATAGCCAGTGACTGGTAAGAATTAAAATGCAAGTAGAAGTGTGTCTGGTCTTAATTTTTTTTAATTTTGTAGAAACAGTAAGATTTTTTCTCCATCTGTTCAATCGTGTTCAATTCTCAGAGACTGCCTTGCGGTTTCTAGGCAAGATTTTTCAGAATTGATTTACCATTGCCTCTTTCTTAGGGCTTTGTGCCTAAGATGAGACTAAAACTCATAGTCATCCAGTTTCTAATTTGATACCTTAACTACTACACCAAATTGGTTCAGTGTAAGGATAGTTATTTGTATTGTTAAAAATATATAGTACAATTTCACATTAGTTGTTTTTTATTTCCCATTCAATTTTTTATTCTGAAAAAATATGAAAATTTATTTCACAAGAAAATAATTAAAAACCAGATGAAATGTTTGATAATGTATTTAGAAAATGTGTTGATGATATATTTAGGAAATTTTTTTAAAAATCCAGACGGTTACAAATTACGAGTGACGTTATTTGTATGTATACATAAATACATGCACACAAATTATTTTATAAATATGTACACACAAATAATGCACATACCATCTGTCAAAAGTAAGAATCGTAATGAAATGTGTGAAACTGATTTATTCAGAAGGAACTATAATTTGTGGGAAATCTTGATATTACACATTTTATCAATTTTTGAGTGGTCTTAGATATCACAAATTGTCTGTCAGGGTATTAATTGAACCTATTCTTTCAGATTTTGCAGCCAAAACAATACCAGTTAGTGTACAGAATGTATGGAATATTTATAATTATTAGTAGTAATATTACCCATATACTTTTATGAGGGAATCAGAAAGATGTGAGGAGCTGTAGATAACTATATAAGCATAACTGGTATATTTTCTTCAAACTGAGAGATGGGCATCATATAAATTCAATAAATAAATAAAATAAAAATATTTCAGTACACAATTAATTGAAATATATTCCCTCACCTATTTTTAAACCTTTTTGTGTAATCCCAATTTCCTTTGCCCAGTTATCCCCATTCATAACATTCAAAGGCTGGTGCAATTTTTAGACAACCCAAAGTTACACAACTCTAAGGTTTGCAACTCCAAAGTGGAAACATTAAAAGGCTTCTATTTATTTCATTTTTTGAAGGTTTCAATTAGTTTTCATGATTTTGAGTCTTCTTCCCTTATGATTATGACATTTGGAGTTCCTAAAAGCTATACTTAGTGAAGTCCAGAGGGCCACAGATTCTCCCTACCTGCTGAGGTATTGGTGAATCATAAAATTAACAAGAGTCACAGTAATCTAGCAGCTGAACTAGTACGTTTGGCAAATGTCAAAGATCTAAAAATAACAAGCTTGGAATGAAATTTCTAGTCTTTCATTGACAGTTCGTTTTGTTTTTCCTTATGCATGCAGATTTTCTCTTTAGCACTTATATTTAGCTTTTACAATAACTGAATTTAATCAGTGAAAACTGTTAGGAATGTAAGTCACCTAACATTTGGGTTGGAAAATATATAAACCAGGATAGACATTTTAATACTGTCTCTTTAAGGGAATGCTAAAATGGTAATTGGGTGTGGTTCCTCAAACGGCCATAAGATGGAGCCAGAAACCTGGGTTGTTCTGTTCTGTTGTTGCTGAGAGTGTTGCCATTCCTCCTATTGACTGTTGCTGATCGTTGATGTAAGTCTGTTACTGAACTGTTTTTGATATTGAACTTTGTTATTGGATTATCCCTGGACTGAAAACTGACTGCTTTAACCGTGAATGACTTGGACTGTTTTGTTGAACTTTGCTTAACCGTTTTACTGGAAGTAAAAACCTACATTTTACTATACAGTGTAGCTGTGTGCTGTGTGTGTTATTCTTCACCACTCTCACTACGTCTCCCTGTGTGCGCTCATTCTCCTAACGGGGAATTACCTCAACAAAAACCAAAGATCTAGATTTCCCCATTAACAAAGCCCAAAGGAGATTATTATTTGTGACTGCCACTTAAGTCAAACTTCTAAGATAATTTAATCATCATAATTATCCAATGATTATTCTAGATGGATGACCGCATATCTGCCTGAACAAAAATTGATTACAATTCCCAAAGATGCAGAATCAACCATTGTTCAATTTCATCGTGCTCTCCCAACCCTGAAGTTCTAGATTGCGTGCAATCTGAGAAAGCCAAGCTTCTGAAAAAAGGTGTTAAGGACATTAGTTTAATTCCACAAATCCTTACTGACCTGGTATTAGGTGCCAAACCTCTTGGTGCCACTGAACAGAGACAAGGGATTGCCATAATGCTCACGTTCAGGAAGTGACCCTGGATTCTCTGCCACTCATCTGTGCGGTCTAAATATAACATATTGTGTATTAATTTCAAGTAACCTTAATTACATTTGATGAGTGATTAAACTTGCAGACTTACCTGGTTTAAGTCTCCCTTCCTTCCTTCTAAAAAATAATAATAAATTAAAAATCACTAAAGGATGACAAAATAAATAAATAAATAAAACACAGCTTGCTTGTCATGTTGTGAAAATAAACATCTAACACTGAATTGAAGAAAACAAAAATGTCTTTATGAAAGAAAAGCTTTAAATCCTGTATTAATCACATAATTTGAGAGTACACTTCATTGCTGAAGTAAACATGATTATTTTTTTATTCATGTTTTAGGACAAAATATACTAATGATAAACTACTTTACAGCACAGCAAAATCTAAATGAAACATAACTCCCTAATATTTTCTTCAGGTATATTAAATTGACCCTTATAGGAAAACATTGAATGCAGAATGCAATCTAACGAACATTAGCAACAGTTAAATGATATGAACCCTCATAGTTAAATTAATCAGAATTAATATTATGGACAAAATGAAGTTTTGCATTCATCAACCTCTGACTAGTTTACTTACCTATCATTTTCTTGTGAATCTTGCTGTAGATGCTTCAATGGGAGGAATGATATTTCACAATCTTCTGGTCTATGGACAGAACAGAAATATACAAAACATAAATATACAGAACAGAAATATACAAAAAAATGTATATCAAGGTTGAATATTGAACAGTATATTACAGAGTTCGTACTAAAATAACTGCAGGAACAGAGAGTATGAATCCTGTTTGAATAACGTATTCAGAGACAGACAGACTAAATCCTCAACAGAATGAATGAAAAATGAATGTAAGGAAAGAAGACCTTGAAATTGCATGGAGTAGACTAAACTATGTCCTACTGAACAGAAATATGAAAAAGAATGCTTGGTAGAATAAAGATGTGAAAGAGGCTCTGGATGAAAAATTAAACAAGTAAGAGAATAACTTCCAAAAGACAATTATAAGACATTAATGTTTTTCATACAACAGGAAAGAGAGCAAGAGTTTTCAGGGGGGGAAAGTATGGGATAATTGTTTGCTAAGTGTCCCTGAGAAAGTATTTAAAAGAATTCTGACTGACTTTATATAAAAATGTGCTTCTGCCTACTTTGTTCTAAAGAAGTAAAAGAAAATAGTCGTGGCAGAACAAAAAAAAATCATGGTGCAAATAGGCATTTGAAAAGTGTACATGGTGAAAGAAAAATCATTAAATAGGAGTTGACAAGATCCTTTAAAGGGATTGAAGAAAAGGCAACCATTTTCTGAAAGTGGGGGAAGGAAGGATAGGCTGCAGAAACAGAAAAGTATGGAGTGATATACACTGCTCAAAAAAATAAAGGGAACATTTAAACAACACAATGTAACTCCAAGTCAATCACACTTCTGTGAAATCAAACTGTCCACTTAGGTAGCAGGGCTATGGCCCTGAAAGATGACTATGCAAAAGAAGAGCAAAAAAGAGAAACGAAATCAGATTAGAATTCAGGTAGAGAAATAATTTCAAGGCTTGGTCCCTAAGGAGGAAAAAAAGATTAAGTCAGCCCTGAAAAGACAGGACTGACAGGCCAATTAAATTCAGGAAACAGGAGAACAGATCATGCAAATTTTGCCTTTATAGAAGGGTAATTTCAAAATTCTAGCCTTTGTAATCTGTAAAAGAATTTTTCATTGCAGGAACTTCCGGTTGCAAGGCTTCGGCGGCGGCAGGAATCCGCTTCTCTGCGGGTCCCTGCTGCGCTCGCCGCTGAGGTACCCCCGATCCAACTGGATTTGGGGGTTGTCGCTACCCCGAAGGGGCAGCGGAAGACAGAGGAGATCCGGGCAGGGGTCTGGGGATATCGCACCCCCCTTCCCCAGCCGGCTAGACTCCTTTTTCCTGAGGCGGTGGAGCGGCTGTCAGAAATGGCAGCCACAAAGGAATCTTCAACCGGATAAGACTGTGCAGGAGGAAGAACCAGAAGGAGAAGTTTTCTTGGCTGAACCGGGACATTAAGTTACTTTTAAAACACCCTGGAAACTTGACTTTTGGATTGATACATTTGTTACAAAAGATTGTTACAGTGGCGAAAGTGCTGAAGGAAAGTTCACTCCCCTTCCTTACGGAGAAAGTAAATGAGCACAGAAAAACCTGCTTCTTTAAGGTAAAAACAAGCTCTTTGTTATAAGTGGGAAGGAGAGGACCAAAAAAAATCTTTAAAAATTTGTTGGAAGAGATGCCTTGAAGATTATAAGACCAGCAACTAATTGTAATACGGCTTTAAAATATATTTGGGATTTTGCCCCAGGAGGAAAAATTGCAAAGAGAAGAAGAGGAAATAATTTCTGTCTGTTTGGAGTGTTTGATAACTTTGACTTTTGGAAAATACTTTAAGATTAAAAACATCTGGGTCGTTTTTAAAAAATTTACAATGGCACCATCTGTGGATGAACTAAAAATGGAATATGAAAAATTAAAAGAAAGAGAACAAAATGGCAAGGATTCTTTGGGAGCTGTCTTCCACTTTTTAGAAATGGCGGTTTCTACGTACCAGCAAATACTTGAGGAAGAAGGAGAAGGAGAAGAAGAAGAAGAAAAGGAAGAAGCCATTTTTAATGGACAAAAAAGTTTGATTAAGAAAGAAAATAGGAAGAGAGGAAGGAAAAATGAGAATTTAAGATTTAATAAAACAACCAAGAAAAAGAAAAATAAGGTGAAAAAAAGGTACAATGTTAGAAAGCAATTGAAAAGAGAATTACAACAGAGAGGGGAAGCTAAAAAGGTGGAGGTTAGGAGAGGGGGGGGGGGGCAAAAAGACCAGACTGGAGAAGCAGATTTTTTTTTAGAGACAAAGGAAAGTGTATAATTAAATAAAGATTCTGCAAGAGTACATAAGATAGTATTGTAGTATTTGCATTTGAAATAGTGTATTGGAATATTATAAGATTTAATAAAATATTAAATAAATATTAAAATATTAAAATATTAACATGTTTAATAATGATAGATCTCAATATTTAATAAAATATTAAAGAGAATGTGTAAAATGATTAATGCTTAGTTATAGTTTAATTTGTTATTGTCTTAATGTTATTATAAATTTATTGTTTCATTTTCTTATTTTAAAATAATGTATTAATTAGAATTAGAACTAGAATGGAAATTATATACAACTATATTATAAGTTTATTATTCTTTTATTTCAAAATGCAACATGTAGAATGTACTAAGCAGAATCAGGATGGAAATTATGTACTATTTTAAGTGTTACTTTAGGGGAAAGATAGAAAGGCATCACACTTTAAAAGTGATTACAGGGGAAAAAAATTGTTAAAGAGAAGAGATAAATAGATGATTGGAAAAGAACGGACAAAAGATACAAGCATAATGATTTTGAAATAAGATGAAATAAATAAAATATAATTAAGAGAGTGAAAAGAAGGGAGAAATTATATAGAAAATATAGAATGGTTAATAAGATATGAATGGTATATAAGGTGAGCATGAATTTGATTTAGGTCTGTAAAAAAAGATGTAACCCGGGGCTAAGCCACTTTTCAAAAGAAGTTTTATGTTTTATGTTTTGTGTTTTGGTTAGCTATGTTTGATTGTGAATTAATAAAACCTTGGAGGAATAAAACTAAAGGGAGAGAAATTTGGAAAAGACACCTATAAATGATAATTAAGGAGGTTTTATCTTTTTATGTCTTGTTTTATGTTTTGTATTTTGTGTGTTTATGTTTGATTAAGAATTAATAAAACCTTGATAGAAAGAAATATAATTGAATAAAAGTGAAGGGAGAAATAATGAGAAATTTGGAAAAGATATATATGTGCTTAAATGGAAATGTGATAATGTGGAACTATGCCTTAAAAAATAATGTTTTATTTGCCTTGTTAAAACTTATAAGTAATTTTTAGAAAGGAGGTTTTGTACTTTGATGTCCTATGTTTTGTTTGTCTTCAAAAAATCAATAAAACTTATTAAAAGAAAAAGAATTTTTCATTACAGTTCAGCAGAACATCTGCTTGAATGTGAAACACATTCACATTTCCTTTTTACACTGCTCAAAAAAATAAAGGGGACACTTAAACAACACAATGTAACTCCAAGTCAATCACACTTCTATGAAATTAAATTGTCCACTTAGGTAGCAACACTGATTGACAATCAATTTCACATGCTGTTGTGCAAATGGAATAGACAACAGGTGGAAAGCATAGGCAAGACACCCCCAATAAAGGAGTAGTTCTGCAGGTGGTGACCACAGACCCCTTCTCAGCTCCTATGCTTTCTGGCTGATGGTTTAGTCACTTTTGAATGCTGGCGGTGCTTTCACTCTAGTGGTAGCATGAGACGGAGTCTACAACCCACACAAGTGGCTCAGGTAGTGCAGCTCATCCAGGATGGCACATCAATGCGAGCTGTGGCAAGAAGGCTTGCTGTGTCTGTCAGCATAGTGTCCAGAGCATGGAGGCGCTACCAGGAGACAGGCCAGTACATCAGGAAACGTGGAGGAGGCCATAGGAGGGCAACAGTCCAGCATCAGGACCGCTACCTCCGCCTTTGTGCAAGGAGGGACAGGAGGAGCACTGCCAGAGCCCTGCAAAATGACCTCCAGTGGGCCACAAATGTGCATGTGGCTGCTCAAACGGTCAGAAACAGACTCCATGATGGTGCTATGAGAGGTCGACGTCCACAGGTGGGGGTTGTGCTTACAGTCCAACACCGTGCAGGACGTTTGGCATTTGCCAGAGAACACCAAGATTGGCAAATTTGCCACTGGCGCCCTGTGCTCTTCACAGATGAAAGCAGGTTCACACTGAGCACATGTGGCAGACATCACAGGGTCTGGAGACTCCATGGAGAACGTTCTGCTGCCTGCAACATCCTCCAGCATGACCGGTTTGGCAGTGGGTCAGTAATGGTGTGGGGTGGCATTTCTTTAGGGGGCCGCACAGCCCTCCATGTGCTTGCCAGAGGTAGCCTGACTGCCATTAGGTACCGAGATGAGATCCTCAGACTCCTTGTGAAACCATATGCCGGTGCGGTTGGCCCTGGGTTCCTCCTAATGCACGACAATGCTAGGCCTCATGTGGCTGGAGTGTGTCAGCAGTTCCTGCAAGACGAAGGCATTGATGCTATGGACTGGCCTGCCCGTTCCCCAGACCTGAATCCAATTGAGCACATCTGGGACATCATGTCTCGCTCCATTCACCAACGTCACGTTGCACCACAGACTGTCCAGGAGTTGGGGGATGCTTTAGTCCAGGTATGGGAGGAGATCCCTCGGGAGACCACCCGCCATTTCATCAGGAGCATGCCCAGGCATTGTAGGGAGGTCATACAAGCACATGGAGGCCACACACACTACTGAGCCTCATTTTGACTTGTTTTAAGGACATTACATCAAAGTTGGATCATCTGTAGTGTTTTTTTCCACTTTAATTTTGAGTGTAACTCCAAATCCAGACTTCCATGGGTTGCTAAATTTGATTTCCATTGATAATTTTTCTGTGATTTGTTGTCAGCACATTCAACTATGTAATGAACAAAATATCTAATAAGAATATTTCATTCATTCAGATCTAGGATGTCTTATTTTTGTGTTCCCTTTATTTTTTTGAGCAGTGTAGTAAATAGTACTGTAAACTACATTTAGTTAGAATTCCTTTCTTTTCTTAACTCCTGCCTTTAATTTCTTTAGCTCACTACTTCTCACTCTACATAATCCCACTTACTGAAAAAGGAAGAATGTGATGGGCATGAACAGACAGAAGGGTATAGAATTACTCCTTAACATTAGCAGTTAACCAGTGTGGCAGAGACCCTCGTAGACAGAGAGGAAAAGAACTGACTAGTGAGTAACAAACTCTCCAAGATATAGAGAATGTAGTGATGTTTATTCTTCCCAATTCTTTGAAAACATAAAGAGATCCAACCTCATCAGTGCAAACCAACTGCTCATAGTAACGGTCAAAATAAAATATCTAACCAAGAAACTAAGCGGATCTGACAGCAGCAGTTTGAGGATTGTTCACCTGCTCTCACACCAGCAGTGCCATTATTGGAACAGCCTCTGGTCTCTTCTTTCTTTCTAAGTAAGGCTTTCCAGCATGAGGAACCAGCCTTCTTCCCTCTGCCTGGGTGGTGGGCTGAGTCCCAGCCAGGAAGCACAGAAGGGTGGGGGAGTTTGTTTATGGAGGCCCGATAATCCAGCAGGTGCTTTCTCTGTAGGCTTCTCTTTGTCATCTTCTGGCATCTGCCATCTCCCTCAACCTTCTCCTTCTCCAACCCTCCCCCCCTCCCCATTTTCTTCAGAGCGGCCTTATGCTTAGCAGACACTAAATCTGCAGGCACTCGTGCTCCGGTGGTCTGGTTTTCTCATAAAAAGTCTGCTGCTTTCTCTTCACCACAGAGTAAAATTGTCATTTAAGATATTGGGGAAATGCTAAAACTAGAATGCAAATAATCTAATTTGCATAGCATAATTACTCACTTTAAAATATTCCTACATTAATATTACAATGATTTCAAATTCAGCTTACCTGAGGTTTGCTAGGGTCTTGATTACAGCAAAATTTTTACGCTGATTTGGTGGAATCCAGCGATGCTTTTCAGCCAAGGCTAGAGTCCTTGATCCAAAGCCAAACATAGAAGAGAATCCAAAGCGAAGTAGCTTGAAAGGGCTACTGAAGGTGCACATATCCACTGACTTTAGATGCCCTAATATTGTAGCATTAATACAAACACACATACACATATATGTATATGTACATATATGTATATGTACATTTTATAAGTGAACTCATTTCCTAACTCTATTGTATGTTAATTGCACAGGAGCAGGAGGATCAAAATCCTAGAACACCATTTTGTACAAGACACAGAGTGCATTCCTGTGTTTGTATAAATCAAGAGGAGTGTGCCTCCTGATCCTTCAAGGCACTACCACAGCACACATGGCACTTAAATGAGACACATATTCAGTCAACAAAAACAGCACCCAATACAACTGTCACATTGCAATAAATTAAAAGCACACAATATAAATAAAAATGAATTCCAGAAAGCCTGTTCCATCCTACAGAAGATCTGAATCATAATTTTTGACAAACGTTGGATATAATCCTGTTTATTTCATGTATAAAAAGGATGGATATTTATTATTTTATTCCTGTCTAAAATTTCAGATGTGCAATACTTACCCAATATTATATGCAATATTGCTGTTTGTATATGTTGGATTCCATTCAGAGTATGTGCCAAAATATTGGTGGAACCTATAAATATATTAAAGAGAGAATAAAAAAAAAAATTAAAGCAAAGTGAAACTTCTGTGTAGGAGAATATTCATGATGAATTCTCTGAATCAGCATGAAGAATTGTTAAACAAAATTTACAAATGTAGAAATATCTCCAGATTAGAGTAAAGAAAGGTTTAATAAACTATGGCTTGCTTCTGTATAAACATACGTTTTCAACATTGGCAAAGTTGTAAACTCAACTATCAGATTAAATTTATTGACCATATGAATTCATTCTTCATTTATATCTTGATTTTGCAGGTGACACTATTAAAATCTGTTATTCCATTTCGGCACTAACTAAACCAAAAAAATACAATAGATTTGGTCTTCCTGATTTTTAAATAACTGCTTAGTAGGATTTGTTTTCTGTTCCAAGAGTCTAGCCTCTTAATAACACTAAATAGAATAATGATTTTGCTTAGTATACAAATAAGAGTGCTTAATAAAGTCAGGGTAATTGTACTGAAATAGTTTCTATTTGAGTTTTGGATTCAGTAAACTATGTTGTCAAGACCCCTGAATTCCCAATTTAAGCAATTTTGGCCTATTTATTAGTCTGACATATTGCACTATGTGAGCCAGCTATTGTTCACCAATTAAGTAAATAACACCTTACTGTAATGTATTAACAAAGTATTTGTACTTCTGATTCAAACTCTAATTAATTATTTCATATATTTTCTTCTCTAAGCAAAGATTGAGAATTCTACATTACTAAATATTCCTTGTCCTATTGAGTTATCTTTTAGGAGACATTGCCTAACGTACCTAACAGAGAAACAAAATGATCGTAGGTGGCCAAAAAAGCAATTGGAGTTAAGGGACTTCCGCCTTCCTGCCGACTTCCCCATTGAGTTTCCTTATAGAAAGCTGACAGGGAGCATTGGAAATCCTTCCTTCTTCCCTCCCTCCCTCCCCACCTTCCTCATCATTCCTGTCGGCTACCCCATTTGTTTACTTGTGAAAAGCTTGTAAGGAACAAACCAGTGGGAAAGCCAAAAGGAAACTACAAGTCCAAGGCCAGTAGCAAGTAAGTGCCATGTAGGGGAGGGATTAAGGAAGTGTGCATCAGAAATGGTACATGAAGATACATGAGAGGTACCACATGGTTCAAGAAGGATATGTATGCAAGGGGTGCCATAGGGTAGGGTGTACATGGGCCAACGCAGGTCAAGAAGGGTGTGGGGAGCTTGCAGAGATATGTGAAAGGTGCCACCCAGTCTAAGGAGGGGGCATGGGATGGCACAAGTTGAGGGGGCATGCAGAGAGGTGAAATGGGCTGAGAAGGTACTTGGGATCCCTCCCTCCTTTTGTATTCCTCCTCTTACCTTCCCAATTGGCAGGTAGGTGGCTGCTGCTGGTTGGGGGAGAGAGTGAGGGATTGCAAGAATGGTGGGACATTCAAAATGAGCATCACATGACCGCAGCAACAGCCCAGTTGAGCTGAAGTAGTAGCAGCCCAGTAGCACTAAAGCAGCCACAATTTCTCAAATTTCATTCTTTTGGGAATCATGGATGCCTTCTGTAAGTTAGCCCATTTGAATACTCTCTATTAAAATTTAGAAGGTGGGTCATATAAAAAACCTCCATCAAAATTCTAGTTTTACAGTTAAACTCAGATTTAGTCATTTAAGTTTTGCAAAGATATATTTCACCCAGTTAAAGGTTACAGAACAAGAGTTTTAGTAGTGCATCAGTTTTATTTATCATTGCAATGACTATTCTCTTGATTTACTTTTATTTGGTATTGAAAATATATAAGTATATTATAAATAAATAAAATCTTTACAGTTGTAAGTTTTTACAGGAACCTGAAAGTAAAGGCTTGACAGGTAACTGAAAGTTAAAAACTGCCATGGCTCAGCTCTTTAGTTTCAGTTAGAATGCAGTACTGCAGGCTACTTCTGCTGACTGCCGGCTGCCTGAAATTTGGCAGTTCAAATCTCACCAGGCTCAAGGTTGACTCAGCCTTTCATCCTGAGATGGGTAAAATGAGGACCCAGATTGTTGGGGGCAATATGCTGACTCTGTAAACTGCTTAGAGAGGGCTGTAAAGCACTATGAAGTGGTATATGAGTCTAAATACTATTGCTATGCTATTATTCCTTTGGAGAATTAAAATTTCCTATTTTCCTAGTGATAGCTCTGGGTAACAGTATTAAGAACTACTTATTAATAGTTATCATAGAAATATTTAAAATGTGGTACTTTTTTCTCAGACCATATTCCAAACACATATTCCAAGAAGTGATGCAATCTACAATCTTTTCTGCTTCACACTAAGATTATTAACTTGCTAACCAATTTGCATTCCCAAGAATACCAAACAGCAAGAATAAAGACAAAAGTATCTATGGTTTACGCAAAGCATGACTGATAAGGTATCAGACAGAAATTGTGAAGGGAAATGTCCTTCGAAGTATGAGCACTCCTGCTGAACAATTAACTTAATTAACCAGACATCATGAATATTCATAAGTCTGTTAATGTGTCCCTCATCCAAATAGATAAATGTGATGTAATGGCTTCCTAGTCATGCATATCTAAGAGTCTCATGAAAACTGTACCAACACTGTGATGCTTTGCCCAAGCCATAATGGCAGCTAAGTCTCATAACAATATTTTACTCTCCACAAATTAATTGGAAGCAGAAATACATTGCAAATGACTGATTTAAGGCTGTAAGATTATATAGTCAATATATAAATTTCTTTTGTTTTATAGCGATTGCATTCCTTTCCCCTTGTCTTTCTTTTTTTTTCACTCCTTATTCAAATAAGTCTACTGAGTTCCTTAGCTATCATTCATATTCATATTTTATGTGAATAAAAGCTAAGGAATCAAGAAGAGAAATAAGCACTATTCTAATATAATAATTACAGCCATTCTTTATCTGATCTCTTTTATTTTGTCTATAGTATAAATGGTATACTATAAATTTATACTATAAATTTATTTGATATAGATTTCAAACTCATACAGAAACACATTTGTCCAAGTAAGTATGATGTATGTTAGGATATACATATGGGAAACAACAGTGTACACTCCCTATTAAAATTTAGGAAATGAGTCACATAAACCACCTTCCTCAAAATTCTATTTTTAAAGTTAAACTCAGATTTAGTGCATTTAAGTTTTGCAAAAATATATGAAACATATTCAAACTCAGATAAACTCATATTGAGAGTGGTAAGGACAGCTCAGATAAACTCATACTGATAACTCATACTGAGAGTGGTAAGGACAGCTGAGACGATTATAGAAAGCTTGATTCCCGTTATTCAGGATATTACTTAAGCGCTATGTGCTTATAGCTCGAAGCATTGTTAGAGACCCCACACACCCACTTCATGATCTGTTTCTGTTGCTCCCCTCTGGGAGGAGGTTTTAAAGTATCTACAGCAGGACTACTAGATTCTGTAATAGCTTTGTTCCTTATACCACCCATCTTAAAAACTTGTAGGATTCTTTTTTTTTTTTTGCCATGCATATGTATCCATTCTATTCTGCTCTGCTCTGCTCTATTCTGAACAATTTTCAGTAGGAAAAAAATTCCTACTTGACAGTCCTTGGTCTATACAGCTACCTTCACTAAATCTAAAACCAACTTTTAAAAATTAAGACATGTACAATGTGCAACAAAATTTTAAAATTTTACCTCCTTCTAGCCCGACGAAAGTGTGAGAGAGCTTTTATTTCTGCCACAGATCTATACTGACATAAAATTTCTCACTCACTCCTATTTAAAGTACCAGTAACTAAAAAACATTAAAGGACAGAGAGTAAAATGCTGGGAAAGTACCATCTCGTTCTATCCAGACCAGTTTTCTACCAGCTACAATCAGGTTGTTTGATCAATTACTTTCTTTCTTATAATTTGCATAATTTCATGTTCTTCACCTACCAACTACTACCTACTCAGAAAATATCTTTATTTGTCAACTGGAAATGCACAAAACAGAGAAAGGGTGTTGGTACTTATCTGACACGCCCGTTCTCTTTGAGCTGTGAAGAGCATCCAGCAGTGGGAGGTGCTTCAATCTCTGCATGTCTAGGCTGGGCTTAATTTGTGGGACGCTCCTCCTCCTCCACGGGACTCCTCCCCAGCGTTCCCCAGTTTTGGCGAAGACGAGAGAAATAAACGCCCTCGTCCTCAATGCCCTAACAATTCGTTGGCTGAAACAGGACCCCACCAGACGGAAAAAGGGTGGGGCTGGATGCTCTTCACAGCTCAAAGAGAACGGGCGTGTCAGGTAAGTACCAACGCCCTTTCTCCCATGAGCTGTTCAGAGCATCCAGTAGTAGGACATACCAAAGCTTGGCCTGTCCTACGGGAGGGACTCCGTCTGGCCTGGAATCCCCTCTTGGTCCCTGTGGACCCATTGCAGAACTCTTCTGCCAAAGGAGGCCTCAGCGAATGCAAATACATCTATTTTATAATGCCTAATGAATGGCGATGGAGAGGTCCAGGTTGCGGCTCGACAGATTTCAGTTATTGGTGCCTGTGTGGCCCATGCTGCTGATGTTGCGGCACTCCTTGTTGAATGAGCTGTTATGCCCCTGGGCACCTGCAGTGATTGAGACTGATACATTTTCGCTATCGCGGCCTGTAGCCAACAGCCTATTGTAGAAGGCGAGACCTTGCATCCCTGAGTGTTGGGCTGAAAGGACACAAATAAGGCTTCCATTTTTCTGAAAGCCGCTGTGCGGTTAATATATATTCGCAATGCTCACCTCACATCAAACCTATGCCATTGTAGTTCCGACCCTTGGGATGGTCTGGGACAAAAATTAGGAAGTATCAGCTCTTGTGCCCTATGAAAAACTGAGTTAATTTTGGGTATAAACGTAGGATCAGGGCGAAGGACCACCCGGTCAGAATGGAAAATGCTACAAGGAAAACTACTTTATACGTCAGAAATTGGAGACTTGACGATTTCAAGGTTCGAAAGGGCCCTTAGTGAGTGTGACAAGGACCTTGTTAAGGTCCCAGGTGGGATAACGGTGTACCGCTGGAGGGCGTAAATTTGTGGCTCCTTGAAGGAAACTCCGTATGCGTGGATGATGGGAAAGAGATAGTAGGCCTTCACAAGTGAGAACTGATGTCAAGGCCGCCATCTGTCTTTTCAACGTATTAGATGATAATCCCTTGTCAAGTCCCTCTTGCAAGAACTCTAGGATTTGAGCCACAGATGGAGAGATGGGATCAATTCGAGACTTGGTACACCATTTGCAGAAACTGGACCATGTGGCATTGTAAATGCAAGTTATTGAGGGGCGTCTGGCGGCTTGGATAGTGGTGATAACTCTGTTGGAAAACTTTTTGCTCTTCAGACGACTCCGCTCAACCTCCAGACGGTCAGGTGCAACCATTGAGGGTCCGGATGTTGAAGGGGTCCCTGGGTTAGCGAGACTCTGGCTAGCGGAATTCTCCATGGTGTTGATACGGATAGACTGCGGAGGTCTGCAAACCACGGCCGTCTGGGCCAGTAAGGAGCTACTAAAAGCAGCTCCGCCCTCTTGTCTAGCAGCTTCTGGATGACCTTGGGAAGCAGTGGAAGTGGCGGGAATGCATACAGAAGTCCTGGGGGCCAACGACAGCGGAGCAAATTGAAGTTCTCCGCTCCTTGCGAGGGGTACCTGGAAAAAATCTCGGGAGCTGAGCGTTGAGGGAGGAAGCGAACAGATCCACCACCGGCTGTCCAAATGTCCTGACCACCTCTTGAAACAGAGTCAGATGGAGGCGCCACTCCGATTGATCGATCGTGGCCCTGCTCAGCCAGTCTGCCTGTGTATTCGACAGGCCCGAAATGTGCTCTGCTTTGATGGAAAGTAGGTTCCTCTCCGCCCAATGACATAAGCGTTCCGCTTCCCGCATGAGATGATTTGACCGTGTGCCCTCCTGTTTGTTTATGTGAGCTTTGGCTGTTACGTTGTCGGTCAATATTAGTACGTGCTGATTGCGTACCTGTGGAAGGAAGCTGCGGAGAGCCAGGTGTACTGCTCGAAGCTCCAGCCAGTTTATACTGCACGACTGTTCTATGATGGACCAGCGGCCTTGGGTTGTGAGCGATTGAACATGCGCTCCTCATCCAAACAGGCTGGCATCGGTGGTGATGGTAAGTCTGTGTGGCTCTTTGAAGAGGCAGCCTCTGTTGATGACTGGTCTGGTCCACCAGAGGAGAGATATGAGGACCTTTGATGGTACCTTGACCTTGTATTTGGAGTTGCTTCGGCCGAAGCGCTGGTACGGGAGCATGAACCATTGGAGGGATCTAGTGTGGAGCCGGGCCCAAGGGATAATAGAAATCATCTTGCCCAACAATTTTGATAGTTCCGCTAGGGACACCCTCTTAAGACCCCTGATCTCCTTAACTTATTGCTGAATGCTATTTAGTCTATCTGGTGACAGGTAAACTTTGCCTTCCACCGTATCTATGACTGCCCCCAGATGGGTTAACTGAGTCGATGGTGTTAAATGACTCTTTTTTGTTGTAGGGATTGTAATGTGTTCTGAGTATCTCTGACTGCTTGATGAGCGGAAGATGACAAAATCAAGATGTCATCAAGATAACACTGGAGTCGTACGGGGATATCACGGAGATGAGCAGCTAGCGCTGCGTGAAGGTCCTGGGGGCAGAAGCTAAGCCGAAAGGAAGGGCCACATATTCGAAATGGTGGTTATTATAACAGAATCTCAGAAATTTATAGTGGGGAGGCCGAATAGCAATATGTAGGTACGCCTCCGTCAGGTCTATGGACGTGAGGACATCACCCTTTCTGATGCAAAGTAAGATAGATTGCAGGGTGTGCATTTTAAACTTGCGATATACTAAGAAACGGTTGAGACGTTTCAGATCCAATATTGCTCTCTATCCCCCGAACTTTTGGGAACAACAAAAAGATGTGAATAGAAACCTCGCCCTCGTTGCTTGGTGGCTACTGGTTGGATGGCTCGTATGTCCAGTAGGTGTTGGATAGCTGTTTCCATGAGATTACGTTTAACTGGATCTCAGGAGAGAGGGCATGACATGAAAAAATCTGGCGGGAGTGGATTGAAACTCCAGTGCAAGGCCAAATCTGATCGTGTCTCTGACTCAGGCATCAGAGGTTGAAGTCCGTGATTGGTCCGCAAATAATTTAAAGCGTCCGCCAATGGGGGTCGGGTCCAGGGAGTTATCTTGGACGCAGAAAGGACCTGTTTCCTGCTCCC